>NW_026294669.1:33618728-36018728 GCF_026119805.1 Tympanuchus pallidicinctus
TAGATATATTATGGGATCCAACATTCCAGCTGACAGTAAGAAAGCTTAGACTGAGAGACAGATGTATTTGTATCTGGACTGTGTGGGTGATGTTAAGAGGCCACGCAAAACGTGAGCCTATGTGCTTGCCAAATCTGTGCTGGATTACTAACACTAAATAGTACAGGTTTCTGGAGTGCAAGAGGAAATGTCTAGAATCAGAAAAAGTAGAGATCAAAAGACTTGCTCATCTCTTACTGTCCCCATAAGGACAGTACAGAAGTCGGATGGCACATGGGGAGTGACAGTGGATTGCAAAGAATTAAATATGGTCATGCTGCCCACTCATGCAGCTGTACCCAAATTTGCATCTGTGTTGGACACATTGAGTAGGAATATAAGAAACATACCATTGCATCCTAGACTTTGGAATATGCATTCTTCAGTATTTCCATTCACGAAGGCACAAGATCAGTTTACATTTACATGGGGAGGCAGGCAGTGGACCTTTAGGTCCTGCTGCAAGGGTATGTGCATTCACCAACCTATTGCTGTAACTCAGTGGTGTGTGATTGGAATGATCCTAACAACATCAGACTGCTTTATTGATGACTTAATATTGATATCTGACTCCCCTGTTGTTGTTTCAGGTAGGCAGTGATGATATAGGAAGAACTTCCTCAAACACTATGAGAAAGGACTTAGGAGCCTTGGAGTGACAGGTAAAGGGCTCAGGAGCACAGGTTGTGTTCTCCTCTATCCCTCCAGTTATAGGGAATGATGAGGGACTAAATATGATGGGCCACCAGATCAATACCTGGCTGCAAGCCTGATGTGCCCAGCAGGGTTTTGGGCTTCTTGACCTCTGCTCTGTTTGCACGAGACCAGGCCTGCTGGCAACCAATAGGAGTAGCTTCTTCCACCAGCAGAAAGGGGTCTTAATATGGGAGTTGGGAAGGTTCATTGATAGAGCTTTAAACTAGGTACAAAGGGGGATGAGGGTGTAGCTGGGGTCACTAGAGCCTGTATGTAATGTCCCAGTGCTTGTAGGAGAGGGATGTGCTTGTAAGATCCCACAGTCTTGTGTCTTGGTGAGGGAGGAGGATGACTCACACTT
The DNA here is from genome assembly GCF_026119805.1 of Tympanuchus pallidicinctus. Lineage (NCBI taxonomy): Eukaryota > Metazoa > Chordata > Aves > Galliformes > Phasianidae > Tympanuchus > Tympanuchus pallidicinctus. Next base: position 33,619,825 of record NW_026294669.1, read on the forward strand.
TTGTTGAAAGAACATGAGGGTTTGTGTGAGGTTGGTGGCTGTGGAAGCACCTGAGTATGGTCATGAGGATGTTAGGGCTGCCACTACTCAAAAGGAGGCTCATCTCTGGTGCCTTTACACTAATGCACGCAGTATGGGTAATAAACAGGAGGAGCTGGAGGCCATTGTGTAGTAGCTATGATAGAGTTGCCGTCACAGGATTGAGGCGGAATGACTCGCACAGCTGGAGTGCTGTGATGGTTGGCTACTGACTTATCAAAAGAGATAGGCAAGGCAGGAAAGATGGTGCTGTAGCCTTCTATGTTAAGAAATAATGTGAATGTATGGAAATCAGTGATGGTGATGATAGGGTTGAGAGCTTATGGTCAGAATAAAAGCGAAGGCCAGTAAGACTGATATTAACATGGGAGTCTACTATAGGTCGCCCATCATGGATGAAGAGGTGGACAAGACACTTTACAGGCAGTTGGGTGAAGTCTCAAGGTCAATCCCCTTTGTTCTTTAAGGGTCTTCAACTTCCTGGACTTCTGTTGGATATAGCAGATAGGGAACAGTCCTAGAGGTTCTGGAGTGTGTGGGAGATGGCTCCTTCACCAGCTGTGTCAGGAAGCTAATGAGGGGAAGCAAAATCCTGGACCTGCTGTTTCTTAAGAGTGAAGGACTTGTGGGGGATGTAAAGGTTGGAGCAAAGTGATCATGAGATGCCAGATTTCCTGTTTCTTGTTGAACCATGGGGGGGAGTCAGCAGAACTGCCACCTTGGACTTCTGGAGGACAGACCTCTTTAGACCAGGAACAAGAGCGTCCCTTGGGAGGGAATTTTGGAGGGTGTGGGAGCCCAGGAAGGCTGGGAATACTTTAAGGAAGTGATTTTAAAGGTGCAGGAGCTGACCATCCCCAAGTCACAGAAGACAAGCCAATGGGCAAGGGGGCCAGACTGGCTGAACAGAGACTTTTAGGTAGAACTCAAGAACGAAAGGTAAGCTTATAGGCTCTGGAAGAGTCCGTGAGCTACTTATGATGTTTACAGACACGTAGTGAAGCAGTGCAGGGAGAAAATTAGAAGAGCCAAAGCCCACCTAGAATTGAGTTTGGCCACTAAGGTAAAGAAGAACTGATAGTTTAGGTAGGGTTACAGGAAACGCTTCTTTACAGAAAGGGTTGCTGGAATAGGCTCCCCAGGGAGGTGATTGGGTTTAAAAACCATTTGGATGTGGTGCTCAGGGACACGACTTAGTAGAGGGTTGTTTTTATAGTTAGGGTAGTATGGTTAGGTTCTGGTTGAACTCGATTTTTAAGGTCTTTTCCAACACGATTCTATGACTCATTAGAGGCATTAGGAATGGAAGTAGATTCATTGACTACTTATTTACAAGAGGGTGGGCTATAAACCCACAGAAGGTGCAAGGACCAGGTTTGTCAGTGAAATTGTTGAGTGTAGTTTGGTCAGGAGAGATCAAAGCACTACCCAGTGAGATAACAGTCAAGATTCAGGTGTTCCCAGTCCCTACAGTGTGAAGGCAGCTGCAAGAGTTTGGGGTGTATTGGGATACTGGCATTCTTTTATACCTGACTTAGCTGACTTAGCTGCTGAGATCTTTGTATTGACTCAGGCCAAAAATGAGACTGGGAGAGAACAAACAAGAGCTGTGTGGATGTTTATATTATATTAATAATATGTATTTATATAAAATCAAGAAACCCAGTGATGGTATCCTGAATATAAGTGCAGCTAGCTGGGTTGTGTATCAGGGGCTCACTCTTTGGGTTGCACAGTGGAACCCAGGGATGGACTATGCCCAAGATTGGTCAGCAGGGATATCTCATTAGACATATGGCAGACATGTACAACCCTGCGTTTAACCATGTTCCTTATTTCTGGTCTACCAGCCCCTACGCTCACCAGGAAATGATGAAGCTGGCACACAGGTTCCAGTTGAATGCGCTGAGGATTCACCATCTGAGAACATCACCTGCTGCTTGTATCAGAAGCTGTGGCATGCTGGACAAAAGACAATGTGGGCAGCTGCTAAAGCATGGGTGCTGCCCATACAATTGTATGATACCATTCAAGCATGCTGAGACTGCAATGCTTGTTCTAGGATGAGACCAAGACCACAACTGGAAACAACAGCCCATCTTGCTAATGGTCACAATCCACTCCAGCCATGGCAGGTCTGTACATTAGGCCCATCCCTCAGTCTGAGGGGATGAGACAAGCCCTGACCTGCATCAACACAGCAAGAGGGCTATACAGGCCTATCTGATGCCAAGAACAAAGCAGGCATTCTGCCATCAAGGCACTCACCAAGCTGACAGCTGTCTATGGGACACCTCACGTCATTGAGAGCAACTGAGGGACTCATTTCATGGTGCTCTTAAGGCTGCCCTGAAGACAGACTCAGTCCCTGCAGCAGAGGACGAAGAGGCTCTACAAAACTCTGAGGGACCTGAATGAAAGGCCTAGAGGCAGCTGACCCAGTGCCCTGAAGGTGCTGCAGGCTATGTGGGCTGCGAATGGAGATCCAAATTATGGGCACTGATAGTCAGGTGAGACCCCAAACTGGCAATGACAATAATCACACAAAGTGGGGTGGCTTGCTTGCACCTTGGGAGAGATTGTTGGAGGTTGGGGGATCAGTAGTCCCCCTGGTAATGGGCACATAGCCTGCAGACACTGTGGTCAACACTCCAGTTTTCACTGCAAAAGGGACCTTAATCATGGCAAAGCACAGGTAGAGCAGCACCAAGAGAAGTCAGCTTGCACCTTCAGCATCAACTCTCACACAACCTTCTGATCCAGAAGAACTGAGGCTGGGAACCTCTGGATGTCACCTGGTCCAACCCTGCTCCAGGAGGGGAGAGAGAGAGAGAGTGCTGGAGCTATTAGACTTGTTGCAATGGGACAGAGTAGGATTTCTGTAGTAATTATTGCCACAATTAACAACGTGAGGCATCTGGCCCTGGAAAGGACACTGTCAAGGTAATTTTGTTCATTATGGCACGCACACTTACCTTAAGTAATGTAATAAAGTAATGACAACACCAAGAAATGATAAGGAAAACGCATCTAAAGCTAGATGATAATGAAAAAACAAATCAGTAACTCTGGGAGAAAGAGCTGGCTGGGTATAAAAACAGGCTGGTTGTACTTGGCATGAGCCAGTAAGAGGCCTGCTGAGAGAGACAGAATTGTTTCTCCTGTATGGAACTCAGCATATATTTTCCATTGCATCTACAAATCTTCTTTAAGACTATACTCCTCTGGATGATTACTTCATTTCCTTCTATAATTAATTTAAGACTTAATATAAGTCTTTCATGCTGTTTTTCTGCTTATAGTGGCACGCCATAAAAGCCTGAAAAGAAGCAGTTGAGCCGTGCCCCCATCCCATCAGTGACAGGATTAGCCAGACACCCACATGGATTATTCATTCAAGTATTCAGGAAGTACCTTGGTTGTGCATCTGGAAAAACAGCCAAACCACAAACCATAAAATTTGGAAAGTAAAACTAAGGAAGCAGGCAAACAGTAGTGTTTGCCAGGCTTTGTTTGCTGCTGAGTGATGCGTGATGGTGATGCTCAGAGACAGGAAGCTGAAGGCCATGGCTTAGGGCAGGCTGCAGAAGTGGAGCATTTTGCTGCGGGCCGTGCAACAGTGCCAGGCATGGGGATGGTTTGGACCTGCCTTTGGTGATGTGGATCCTGCCTTGGAAGTTTTCAGAAGTGGCTGTGGAGGTGAGTTGTTGAACTGATGGAAAATGTCCACCAGTTCACTGAAACATTATTTCAGATTAATACGTAGGAGAAGATGATATTTGCTCACTTATTACTGAGCGGTCTTGATGAGTACAACATCTGCCTTGCACTAGTAACTTTTGGCATTTCCTGGGTCTGGCTGTGTTTCTGCAAATTAGCAGTAAAAAAATAGCTGTGTTTGCTATTGCTTCTCATTTATCAAAGTATAAAACCTTTGTTAAGGTTTTTCTTTTGAGGGGTCAGCAAATAGCTTCCCAGGAAAGCCCATCTTGGACATGTTGAAGCAGTCTCTTCATCCTGGTCACCCCCTATGGATGGATGTGTGCTCTGCCAGGGGAAGAGGGAAGAAGGGGATACGCAAAATGTGAGGAACTTGTTATCTTTCAAATAATCCACAATAATGTCACTTTTTTTACTGAAATGTCACTTGGATATGATGGGAAACAAAGGTGATGGCGATGAATACGGGAATCAATCATCCTGTACAAACCTCGCGTTCTGGCTTGGGCAGGATTGTAAGGGAGATATTGAAGTACTTAGAGGGGATATTAGGAGGTGATTTGGGGCTAAATACCAATTAAAATAGTATTGATTATGGGAAAAACCTCACTGTATGTTTATGAAAACACATGCAATAATGACGAAAGCAGAAAATGAAAGTTACGGCTGTATCCTTAAGGTGGGGAACTGACTGCCTCTCAAGTGGTAATAACAAAAATAAGATTAAATTAATTATAGAAGGAAATGAAGTAATCATCCAGAGGAGTTTAGTCTTAAAGAAGACTTGTAGATGCAATGGAAAATATATGCTGAGTTCCATACAGGAGAAACAATTCTGTCTCTCTCAGCAGGCCTCTTACTGGCTCATGCCAAGTACAACCAGCCTGTTTTTATACCCAGCCAGCTCTTTCTCCCAGAGTTACTGATTTGTTTTTTCATTATCATCTAGCTTTAGATGTGTTTTCCTTATCTTGGTGTTGTCATTAACCCTGAAATGCATTCCAAGCAATGTGACATTACTTTAAGTCCCTTGTGCTTGTATTTATCAGGTTAAATGATTCAGTGAAATAAGGAAAAAGCACTGAAAATAACCAGCTTACCTGAAATGCTTTCCTTGAGACTCCAGCCAGTGTGTCCAGCATGGGTGCATCTCCCTTTGAAAATGACAGCAGGGCAGCTCAGGCCACTGATGGCCTCCAAATGCGATTGCTGGTAAGAGAAATCCGAGGAGCTCCTACCTGCTCTGCAGCACACCTCTGGGGCTTTGTTTTCTGTGGACAAAAGTGGTTTATGTACTGTGAAAGATGAATAAAGTGCTGGACATGGCATTTGTCATGTTAGTGGGCTGTGAATCTGCAGGTAAAGTGTTGCTGGCCTGCAGCAGGGCCAGTCCTGAGCCCCATGGCTGTGTCACACAGCAGAGCCATCATGAGCACTTGGAGACAATTTTGTTTCCACAGAACTGCCTGAAATAACAGCGATTCATTGTGGGGAATATAGATACTGCAATTAGAGAATTAAATGTCACTTTAAAAATTAGCCTCTTAAAATTTCAAGGAATTACACCCATAAGAGGCATTTAACCAGGCATGGCAGTTGGCACCCCTTTAGTCTCTTGCTATGGTTTCCACTGCTTGCTGTAGGATATGCTTCGCTTTATGCTAAGGTCAAGTTTCTGCTGTCCTTCCCTGTGGGTCTGGATTAGTACTGACTGTAGACTGTACTAGTGAGAAAACGCCACCACTAAATCAATATTGTGTTGAGTATCCATGTTGCCCTTGTATGGCATCCTGGCAAAAATATAAACCCTTGTAAGCACTTACATGCGCTTACACACACTTACAAACGTTTACTCAGGCTTACATGCACTAACACGGGCTTACACAGGCTTACACACTCTTACATGTGCTTACACATTTTTAGATGCTCCTATATGCACATACACAAGCTTACATGGGCTCTCACATGTTCTTATGTGCTGTTACATGGGCTTAAATGCACTTACACGTTCTTACACACGCTTACACGCACTGACAAGGCCTTACATGGTCTCACACGTGTTTACACAGATGTACAGACACTTACACGGACCTACACCCTCCTACACGCATTTACACATGTTTACATGCACTTACACATACTGACACGTGCTAACACTCTCTTACAAGCATTTACACGCTCATATACATGCTTAAACAAGCTTACACTCTTTGACAAGTGCTCTTACACGGGCTTATGCATGCTTACACACTTACATGTGCTTACAGGCTCTTAGATGCATTTGCACACTCTTACACCTTCATACATGTGTTTAAACACGCTTACATGCTCTTATCTATGCTTACATGTGTTTGCGCGTTCTTACACGTGCTTATACACTTTCATATGCACTTAAAAGTGCTTACACAGCCTTACACGTGTTTACATGCGTTTACATGCATTTACAAGCTTTTACACGTTTGCATGCTCTTACATGCATTTATAAGCTCTTACACACTCACACTCTTGCATGTGTTTACATGCTCTTGCATGCTCTTACAAGTGTTTGCATGCTCTTAAACGCAACTGCACACTCTTGCATGCTCTTGAACACCCTTACATGCATTTGCACTCTCTTGGATGTGCTTACATGCTCTTACATGCATTTACACACTCTTACTCTTACATACTCTTGCACGCTGTTACACGCTGTTGCATGCTCTTGCACGTGTTTGCAATTTACACTGTAGCACACTCTTACACACTCTTGCGTGTGTTTCCACGCTGTTACATGCTCTTACAAGCTCTTACATGCTGTTGCACGCTTTTGCACGTGTTTGCACACTGTTACAGGCTCTTGCATGCCCTTACACGCTGTTGCACCGTGTTGCAAGCTGTTACACACTCTTGCATGCTGTTACATGCTCTTGCACACGTTTGCATGCTGTTACATGCTCTTACACGCGTTTGCACACTCTTACACGCTGTTTCACACTGTTACACGCTCCTACACGCTCTTGCAAACTCTTACGTGCTGTTACACGCACTTGCACGCTGTTACACGCTCTAACAACCTCTTACACACTGTTGCACGCTCTTACATGCTGTTGCATAGTGTTGCATGATGTTACACGCTGTTACACACGCTTACACAGCGTTGCACACTCTTACACGCTCTTGCACGGTTACACAATGTTGTGCACTGTTGCACGGTCTTGCACAATGTTGCACGCGGTTGCACGGTCTTACGCGCTCTTGCACGCACTTACATGCTGTTGCATGGTGTTGCACACTATTACAAGCTCTTACATGCTCTTGCACACTTTTACTGTTGCACGCTCTTGCACGCTCTTACACGCTGTTGCATGGTCTTACACGCTCTTACACGCTGTTGCACGCTGTTACACTCTCTTACACGCTGTTGCACGGTGTTGCATGCTTTTAAATGCTCTTGCACGCTCTTCCACGCTGTTACACACTCTTACACGCTGTTACACGCTCTCACATGCTGTTACACGCTCTTACACACTCTTACACACTGTTGCACGCTGTTACACGGTATTGCACACTGTTGCACGCTCTTACACACTCTTACTCGCTGTTACACGCTCTTGCACACTCTTACACACTCTTGCACGCTGTTACACGGTATTGCACACTCTTACACACTGTTGCACGCTGTTACACGGTATTGCACACTGTTGCACGCTCTTACACACTCTTACACGCTGTTACACGCTCTTGCACACTCTTACACACTCTTGCACGCTGTTACACGCTCTTGCACACTCTTACACACTGTTGCACGCTGTTACACGGTATTGCACACTGTTGCACGCTCTTACACACTCTTACACGCTGTTACACGCTCTTGCACACTCTTACACACTGTTGCACGCTGTTACACGGTATTACACACTGTTACACGCTGTTACACGCTCTCGCACGCTGTTACACGCTCTTGCACACTCTTACACGCTGTTACACGCTCTTGCACACTCTTACACACTGTTGCACGCTGTTACACGGTATTGCACACTGTTGCACGCTCTTACACACTCTTACACGCTGTTACATGCTCTTACACACTCTTACACACTCTTGCACGCTGTTACACGGTACTGCACACTGTTGCACGCTCTTACACACTCTTACACGTTCTTACACGCTCTTGCACGTTTACACAATGTTGTGCACTGTTGCACGGTCTTACACAATGTTGCACGCTGTTGCACGGTCTTACGCGCTCTTGCACGCACTTACATGCTGTTGCATGGTGTTGCACACTATTACACACTCTTACACGCTGTTACACGCTCTTGCACACTCTTACACACTGTTGCACGCTGTTACACGGTATTGCACACTGTTGCACGCTCTTGCACACTCTTACTCGCTGTTACACGCTCTTGCACACTCTTACACACTCTTGCACGCTGTTACACGGTATTGCACACTCTTACACACTGTTGCACGCTGTTACACGGTATTGCACACTGTTGCACACTCTTACACACTCTTACACGCTGTTACACGGTATTGCACACTCTTACACACTGTTGCACGCTGTTACACGGTATTGCACACTGTTCCACGCTCTTACACACTCTTACACGCTGTTACACGGTATTGCACACTCTTACACACTGTTGCACGCTGTTACACGGTATTGCACACTGTTGCACGCTCTTACACACTCTTACACGCTGTTACACGCTCTTGCACACTCTTACACACTGTTGCACGCTGTTACACGGTATTGCACACTGTTGCACGCTCTTACACACTCTTACACGCTGTTACACGCTCTCACACGCTGTTACACGCTCTCGCATGCTGTTACATGCTCTTGCACACTCTTACACACTGTTTCACGCTTTTGAATGCTAGTACACGGTGTTGCACACTGTTGCACGCTCTTACACGCTGTTGCACTCTCTTACACACTGTTGCACGCTCTTACACGCTGTTGCATACTGTTCCACGGTGTTGCACACTGTTGCACGCTCTTACACGCTCTTACACGCTGTTGCACACTTTTGCACGGTCTTACACGGTGTTGCACGCTATTACACGCTCTTGCACGCTATTACACGCTCTTACATGCTCTGACACACTGTTACACACACTTACACACTCTTACACATACTTACACGTGTGCAAGAACGTACAAATGTGTGTAAGAGTGTGCAAGTTCGTGCAACAGCGTGCAAGAGCGTGCAACACTGTGTAAGAGCGTGCAACAGTGTGCAGCAGCGTGTAAGAGCGTGTAATAGCGTGCAACAGTGTGTAAGAGTGTGCAACACCGTGCAACATCGTGTAAGACCGTGCAAAAGTGTGCAACAGTGTGCAACAGCGTGCAACATCGTGTAAGACTGTGCAAAAGTGTGCAACAGTGTGTAACAGCGTGTAAGTGCGTGCAAGAGCATGTAAGACAGTGCAACAGCGTGTAAAAGTGTGCAACAGTGCACAGCAGTGTGTAACAGCGTGCAAGAGAGCGTAAGAGTGTGCAACACCGTGTAAGTGCGTGTAACAGCGTATAACATCATGCAACAGCATGTAAGAGCGTGCAACAGCGTGTAAGAGTGTGTAACAGTGTGCAACAGCTTTCAACAGTGTGCAACAGCGTGAAACACCGTGTAACACCGTGCAACAGCGTGCAAGAGCGTGTAACAGCGTGTAAGGGAGTGCAACAGTGTGCAAGAGGGTGCAACAGCGTGTAAGAGCGTACAACACCGTGCAACAGCGTGCAAGAGCATGTATGAACGTGCAACAGTGTGTAAGAGCATGCAACAGCGTCTAAGATTGTGCAACAGCGTGTAACAGCGTGGAAGAGCCTCCAAGAGTGTTTAAAACCATGCAACACCGTGCAACAGCGTGTAAGAGAGTGCAACAGCATGTAAGAGTGTGTAAGACCATGCAACAGTGTGTAAGAGCTTGTAACAGCGTACAACACTGTGCAATAGCGTGCAAGAGCGTGCAACACCATGTAAGGGCATGTAAGACTGAGCAACAGCGTGTAAGAGCGTGTAAGAGAGTGCAACAGCGTGTAAGAGCATGCAAGTGCATCCAAACTCGTGTAAGAGCATGCAACAGCGTGTAACAGAGTGTAAGAGCGTGTAAGAGCATGTAACCATGCGCAAGAGCATGCAAATACATGTAAGAGCGTGCAAACGCATGCAAACTCTTGCAAGAGCATGTAACGGCGTGCAAATGCGTGGAAGAGGTTGCAACAGAGTGTAACAGGAAGAGCGTGCAAGAGCATGTAAACAGATGTAAAAGCGTGTAATAGAATGTAAATTAAACGGTTTTAAGAATGTGTAAGTGGATGGAAGCATGTGTAATAGAATGTAAGCCCCTGTCACTGCATGAAAGCATGTGTTAGAACCTGTTAACGTGTGTAAGTCAGTTTAACCCCATTTTCCAGTGTAAACATGTGTAAATATGTGTAAATATGTGTTTGCCTGTGTACAGATGTGTAAATATATAAACACCTCTACCCTCCTGTTAGACCATGTAAGCACATATAAGCACGTGAAGAGTTATCTAAGCATACAGAAACACGTTTATTATTATTAAATATCTGTTAATCCTAGCCTGTGTTGCAAGTGGAAGCAACCTTAGGCAATATAAACATAACTAAGTCCACCTTTTGGCTATACCTATACTTCCTTTCTCTCAATAATTAACATTTGGTATCTGTATTTTGAGTTCAGAAGAAGCTGGAAGTAGTTGTGCACGTCTGTCTTTCCAACAGGAACTGCCGTATTTGACAACATTTGGCTGCCACTTGTTCACAGCTACGATGTGGCTCTCTGAATGCCTTCCGTGGCTGCAGCCTCTATTCAGTAAGTATGGATGAGTGACAGATCCTTCACTGGGAGCTGCTACTTCTAAATGCAAGTGCCTAACCATGCATGAGCACTCATTTTGCAGCCCAATGCTGATGGAACATGCCTGAAATTGAGAGGATGGTAAATGTCTCAAGCCTTAATTTTATTGAAATTAAAAATTCTTCACCCTCCTGGCTAGTGTCAGTACTCCTGTAGCAAAGACAACAGGCCCTGTAGGAAGCATGAGACTGAGGTTGAAGCACTTCTAAGCCAAGATACTATGTATCCTGTATAATCAAAGAATATTAGGCTGTTACAATCACAAAATAAACAAGAGAGTTAAGCAAAGTAGACTGTGATAACAAAAGAGAATAAACGCAAGGCTTACCCTTAGCCTGGGCTCACCCACAAAACACCAGTAGAAGTGATCTCCTGAAGAGATCCTTCCCCACTGATAGCCAGCCCTTAAATAGGTCTAGGAGGGATGGAGCCTGGCTGCACCCCTTCCAGCAGCGCAGCTGAATTGCCTTCACCTGTGCTCCTCTGGCTGACTCATGGCTCGCCTCAGGTGATCAATCAGAGGTTCAGGCCATGATTCAGCAGTTCCCATACATACCTTAAGAAGCAATTTTCCTTTGCATTGCATATCTTCTGGAACTTCACCAGCATGAATAGAAACTGTGAGCAAAAGGGGGGTGCAGGGACCCACTGGAGCTGCAGATGGCTTTAAATTTCCCCCAACTTTCCCTGGATTCAAGGTTATTCTCTTGGCTTGCTGCAGTCCTCTGCACTTACGTTAACTGCATTTCTAAACAAACCATAGTGTCACCCATCCCTGCTCCTCCAGCATTAAAAGAAACCAAATGGTGATGTGCCTGGAACATAAAGCACATTGTGATGGGAAGCCCCAAAGGATGATTTAGCCTCATGGTTTTATTGAAAACTCTGACTCCCACTGTTTTTGTGCAGTTCCCTTCAATGGACAGAGCAGGGAGAGTGGACTTGCTGTAATTCCCATGAGGTGAAGATAGCGCAAAGGCTGTGAGACAATGAGAAGTCCCTTCTTGCTTCCTTTTGGGTTCTCCTGAAAAGATCTAGGCTCACCATCTCTCCAGCTGGATCGTTCACAGTCCCAACTCTCACCAAAACCATTAGTGGCAACCTGAGCTCCATGCAGAAAGTGGATTACAGACAAACACCACCATTTCCCAGTCCAAAATCATATACTGCCAGTGAATGTAATGTCTTGTAGTGGAACTACAGGAATTTTCTGCTGTGAATCTATGTTAAAGGCAGACACGAGATGACTCTGAATGAGAACTGAGATCTTAAGTGCAGAAATTTAGGTGGATATGACTGAATTTCCAGCCACTGATGTCAACACAAGTCCTTGGAGACAACCCAACAAGAAACATTTCACCAGCCAGGTTTGCAAGAAATCCATGCACACTACAGATTTGTTTTGCCATTTCATCAGACACATTTCATATGCTGCCCAACAAGTGACATTTTACATTAGTTTTTGAGAACATAATACGTTGCACTTTGTTACCTACATGTGCAGGGGCAGCGGGTGATCATTCTCAAGCCTTGTCCTAGGCAAACCTTTAAGCGTCAGAGTTTGTCTGTTACAACTAAAGAGAGAAGAGAAATCGAGTAGGTGAGAAAACACAAAAATAAAGGGCAGAAAACAGCTGACTCACAGTCCTTTCCAACAAGCATATCATTAGGATAAAGCACAGCAAGAAATGGGCCCATGATGTTATATTAAATTAGCGTGTGGTCTCAAATTGCTGAAGAGAAGCAGCAGGTATAACAGTTACATAACTACCAAGTATTATGAATTTTACTGGTTTTTTTATTAACAAATTCTTCACTCTTTCCCCTGCTGCGGAAACTCCACGTGATTAAGGGTGAGTGTGTGCTTACATGAAATGAGATCTTTATTACTTGTTCTGAAACAGGTCATTTGCAGCAACAACTGGTATTAATAAAGTTTGGGGATAGCCGATGGCAGGGAGCTGTGCTTCATCTTGCTACTTTCGAGGGCTAACTTTGGGAAGGAAAATGAAATGTTAACTAACAAGCCATTTCCAAGAGAAATAGTCCCACTGTACATCATCAAACTAATAAAAGAACAGTCATGTAACGCAAGGAAATTCCTCCTTCTCTGGGTTCTTGGCTGCAAATCATATTTACTCTGTTCCCCTGCTCAGTCTCAGGGTGCAGTTGAAGATTTCAGGCAGTTTTGTTCATGAATTTATGCAGGCTCCTTACTGCTTACCTCCTGCTTCTTATCTCCATCCTTTTCATTAATGAATTACCCAAGTATTAATTTACATTTCAGTGCCAGATAGCACTTTTTTCTTTCATGGATCTCTTAATCAAAGGTGGGCTTGTAGTGTTCAGCTATAAGTAAGTGGAAATACAGAAACAGTGACTAGCCACATCTCCAGGTCCTTCTTTAAGAACTCAGCATGAGACACTTCAAACATAATTCTTAAGAAAAAGAAACAACCTAAAGAAGCATCAGTTTCCAGAAGAGGCCCAGCCTTCAGTTAACTCTCATTAGCAACAAACCAAAAGCAAGGTCTAGAGATGGCAGCTGCTGCTTGGTCTCTGGTTGAGACAAAGAGCTCCAAAGGGCATTCCTGCACATCCCTTCTGCCATGGGAAGGAAAACCATGGACACAAGCAGACGGAACAAGAGCATCTTCCAGTCACAAGTATGCTCACCACCTCTTTTGCCTTAGCTTCTGTGGTAGTAAATTAAACTTTCAGGGAAAACAGCTTTATTTTATGGGTTCATTTATAAGAAACCAGTCATTACCACTGAAACAGTAATGACTCTCAGAGCTTAGCACTTCTGAAAAGTCGTGTTTTCAAGACTGATGTCCTGAACTGATACATATAAAGCCAAAGGAGCTCTTTTGGTTTGCTAAAACCAAAGGCTTGGGCCCAAACAAGGCAGGACTGCAGGTGATCCAGTCTCCTGTCCTCAATGCCAGCATTGAACGTATCACCTCAACATGGCATGGGAGAAGATGCACGGTGGATCAGAGCCGATTCCACCAGAACAGACTGTCTTCTCATAAGGCAAGCCCTTCAGCAGACCCTCCCAAGGCACAGATCAAGGCATGTGTCATTTTTCTAAATGAAATGTTGCTACAATAACAGATCTCAAGCGTCCCCTGAAGGCGCACTGATCGATATTTATCATCACTTAATAAACACGTAAGAAATGGCACAGTACGAGCCTGCATAATCTATGTGCAACGATCCTCGGTGACAAAGTGTAAGTGACCAAATCCCTTTCCAGGTCTAATGATATTTTGCTCCAGAAAGCCAGTGATATATCTTGTATGGAAAAAAATAAAGCACTCATGCATAAAATTAATACAGTAAGCTCTGAAGTCATAAAGCCTTCAGTCTGTGATATATGAGATGGGAAAACTACTAACTCGTAATTCAAGTTCTCCCACTGTCTTATTCCCCATAGGTCCTCAGGTCATCTAGGCATTGCATGATCAAACCGGGCCATTTTAGCTGCGTATGGATGATTAACAGACCAGTTGGGAAGCCCCTCAGGGTCACGGGCAAAAAAAGTTCTGCAAAGACAGAGAGCTTCTCTTTACAGAGGTGAAAATTTCATCTTCTTTTAGAGCCAATCTTTGTCCATCATGCTCCGCTCCTCCAGAAGAGCCTGTGATGTTGTGCAGGGGCAAGACCACAGCTGGACTTGTGCAGCATTGCAGACTCACCCAGCACACATTGGAGAGCCCTCCAGGACCTCCTGCACCATCTGAGTTTTCTGCACCAGTACGTACAGTACTCAGGGAAAATAAAGATATGGTCTTAGCATCAAATACTGCTATTGTCTTTTGTCAGATTACATCCATACATGGCACACCTTTCCATTGCTGACTGTAGTGATTCAGGGATCAGAAATCCAACCCACAGATAATATTTCAGGGTCTTTCTTAGGAGAAAACACGGACACCGCTTGTTCCAACTGGGGATTGCACACAGGAGCATACTCCAGAATCCATCCATCTGCAATCCACCCCTTGTTTCAACCACAAAATCAATCATCCTTTGCATGTGAGATGATCAAAGTGTTTAAAAAAATAAAAAAGAAAAAAAAGAAAATCAAACTGCAGCTCCTCAATTGGGAATGCTGCCAAGCTATCGAATCAATAGGTTGTTAGATACTCAAAGTGTGGGGGGTACGTGAAAGCCATCAAGTGATTTCTCTGTTAATAATTACCATTACAATAGAAATAGAAAGATAGAGATCGGAAACAGTACAATGTGAGTGGTTTCTCATTAAGTGAAATTAGAATACACAAGATTGTTCTTTTCCTTTCTGCCTTGATTCTGTAACATTTTGCACCTGTAAACCCAGAGCTGCTTGTGCACCCAGCTTTGCCTAGCAAGATTTCACAGAATCACCAAGGTTGGAAAAGACCTACAAGAGCATCCAGTCCAATCACCCACATATCACCAAGAGCTCTCACTAAACCATGTCCCTCAACACAATGTCCAAACGTCCCTTGAACAGAAGCAGCAGATCCTCAAGTCAGTGAGCCCACAGAGGAGGAGGGCCTACCTGGGATCTGGAGAGCAGTGGGGCATGGGGACATCGAAGATCTGCACCTTGCAGAGCTGAGCTCTGGAGATGGTAGTCAACCAACCTGCAGCAGCGGGTGGGAAGGAGCGGGATGAGAGTGGGAGTGTGGCTCTCCAGTCAGGTGTCTACAAAGGCGAGGGGTCTCAGCCCATGCTGACCATGGGCTAAAGGTAAAGACAATGAGCATGAAAACATCATGACTCAGATTCCTAGCTTTCAGAAAGCCTGCACTGCTAAAACATAGGTTTTCAGTTGAAGAACATAGCAAGTTCTGCAAATCGTAACATCAGGAGGCAAAACAAGCAGCCAACCCTTCCTCCCCCCTTGCTATTTGTGGTCATTGAGCAATAGACTGGAAAAGCCTGACCTTGGCTAAAGAGCAGGTCAGGGAAAGCAATGAGATACAGATGGGGTTCAACTTTGCTCCAATTAGCAGGAAATGAATTGCTACTTTGAAGGGAGGAGGGAGAAAACCATTTGCTGATGGTTCAGAGGCAGTCTGCTGTTCAAAGCTAGCTCAGCTGTCCACTCAACAGCTGGAATTACTTTGATATCGTCCTTAGCCTAATAGCCAGGAGCATGTGGGTGAAAGCACAGCTTCATTCAAAACACTGGAGAGTCAGAGTAAGTAGTCCTCTCAATGGTAAATATAAAAGCTGGTCTCAAAGCCCTCAGCTCTGCTTGTGAGGAAAAGAACGATTGCAAGGCTGGAAAATGCTTCAAAGGTACCACTCAGCATCTGCCACCCCTGCAGTGCTCAAACAGGACAATATTAATAGTCCCATAGCCTTGCACGTACCGAATTTCAAGTGCTTCCAGACTCCTTCCAGACCTAATGTATTTACTGAAATTGGTTGCCTTCTACCAGCACATAAAAAAGAGGGGGAAAGAAAGGACTAATGGATGTGCATTAACCTTTTGGTACTAGATTTCCCGATACTCCCTACTAATGCAAAATCCATTAGAAGGAAATGCCTGGGAACCATGGTGTGCAAATGCTGTAAGGCAGGGGACATCTGTAAAAACTTGCAGCAGGCACACCAGGAGCAGGGATCCATGCAAAGGTGGCCACAAGTGCAAAACAATTAAATAAACTCCTGGATTTGCTCTGGGCAAAGAGACTCTGCAAAAAAAGGGCCAGTGGAGGGGAGGATTTGGAAGCTGGGATTTGCAGCAGGCTCTTCTGCAGTACAATTTGGTTGCTTGCCCCAAAGGTAGACATTTCAAGAGCCTCCTTTGTTGCTGCTGCATTTTTTCTTGCCATAGGATTGGAGAACTATAAAATCCTAGAACATTCTGGGTTGGAATGAATCCCCAAGAACCACTGAGTCTAACTCTGGCTCCACACAGCACCACCCATACACAACCCTTGTGGCTGAGCAGTGTCCCAACACTCCCTGAGCTCCAGCAATAGAGGCTGTGCCCAAACTGCCCTGGGAGCTGCAGGCTACCATCATCAGCTGCCACGTATGAGCTGCCTCAAAATTGCCATCTGGAGAAAGGACTCCTGAGATGTCCAAGCAGATACAATTTATCTCATCCTTTTTTTAATAGCTAGGAGGCCCAGGCTTGCCCCAGAGATGAAATACCAGGAGCAAAGTGGGGTTCCAGAAACCAGTCCCAAATATCCTTAATGGGAAGATACCTTCACTTAAGTGCTTTTATTTCAAGGATGTGAAAGGGAGAAAATGAAGCCAGAAGTGGATATTATCATTAAATACTCAAAGACAGTTTTGGGAGTTACCTTCACGTGCTCTAATTAAGTGTGGGAATACACAACACATCCCAATGGTTGGTTATAGCCTCTTTCCCTGCTGCACTCAAACATGTTTTGCCACCATGATGAAATATTTTTACACGTACAAAGATTTATCACCCATAGGGCACAGAAGAACACGCTTTAGCTTCCTCACCAGTCACAGCTACCTGCCAACCTCCTAAAACACAGGATATACCCCAGCCCCAATGCATTTACCACCTAAAGCCATCAGCAGGAACCTGCAACAGGCAGGGCAAGAGCTTGGACCTGGATAACACTAACTGGGATGCTGGAGCTCGCTGTTCTTCATTCACTGCACAGAACCTCTCTAGGTCACTATTTGCCATCTAGAAAAATGAAATCTCAGGTCTTTCTCTGACTTGCACTCTGATTACTTTTTTTTTTTTTTTTGCAACTGTGAAATCTTTGAAGGAACGCCTTACAGGCTGCCCAGGGAAGCTGTGGACACTTCATCCCTGGAGGTGTTCAAGACCAGGTTGGTTGGAGCCCTGGGACACCTGGTCTAGTACCAAATCTGGAGGTTGGTGGCTCTGCCTGCGGCAAGAGGGTTGGAACTCGATGTCACAGAATCACAGAATGGCCTGGATTGGAAGGGACCTCAAGGATCACGAAGCTCCAGCCCCCTGCCACAGGCAGGGCCACCAACCTCCACATTTAATACTGACCAGGCTGCCCAGGGCCTCATCCAACCTGGCCTTGAACACCTCCAGGCATGGGGTCCCTTCCAACCCAACCCATTCTGTGATAAAGGGTAGACATGAATTACGTATAGACCACCACCATGAAAACATGAGCTTCTGCACACCAACCCAACAGCCTCCTGGCCTTGAGGCTTTCTCCAGCTGCCAAACAGCCCAAAATCTGGGCTGGACACAAGCTAAGCAGTGTTATCTTCCACCTAAGTACCTCTTTGCTATCTTGAGCATTGCCTGCTTAAACACAGAGCCTGTTCTCCTCCTGCCCCACTGGGGTGCACGATCTTGTCTCTGCAAGGTCCCAGCAAGCAGTTTGCACAGAGGTGAGCAAGGACTTCACACCTTTGTGAAGACTTTTTTCTCCTCCTCTGCTCCCACTGTCACTTCTTCACACACATCCATAGGAAAATTTCCACCTCCAATTTACAGATCACCATAGAGCAACCCAGAGACTGCTCCAAAGCTGGCACTACCTTGCTGGCATTCATCAGGAATGGCTCTTCCTTCTGACCTGTGGCTCTTAAAGACATCGCCCTTGGAGTGGTGTGTACCATTCTCACATCATCTTATGGAGGAGCTGCTGCACCTGGTTGCTTACTTCTTAGGACAAGAGTCTGTGGGCTTCCATCCCAAAACCCCAATGCCCAAGTTTGGGTATGTGAATGCCCAATTTGGCTATGGCACCTGCTGCTGCATGGACCACAGGAGCTGTTAACTCAGTAGTGGCTTCTCAGTCTCTGATGAAATGGCCCTTGGCTCAATAATGAAACAGCTTTTTGAAAACACAAACCGATAGCCCATGCAAACTCTTAAAAGAGCTCATACAAAGATATCATGGAAAAATAACACAAACCAAGACTATTATCCCAGGATATTTTCACTAACTCATTCAACAGGTACACAGCAAAGAGAACAGCAGGACCACAGAACTCATACTGTAAGCGAGGAGAGCATCTGCCTCCAATTTTCCAGTGAAACAAAACCCATGAAGCTTAATTTAATAAAAAGCTCCTGCTACAAGTAAAATCCTTCAAGGTTGGCTGAGTTTAAAGCCAGAAGCTGGCACCTCCTCAGAGGCACGTCAGGGGAGGAAGCTTCCTGCTTTGACACTGCTGTGAGGAGCAGGACCAGGGCTCTGCAGCAGGGCCAGGCATTCAGAGAGCAGAAAGAGCTGCTGGGCAATTTCTGCATGTGGGATATGGGCACCGTGCTGCTGCACAGCACAAAATAAACATGAGGGGAAAGGTCCAGCACCGTGGGCTTATTGAATTAAACATTATTGCAGCTAACGCAATCAATATGGCATTGATCGCATTATCCATATTAATATTTAATTCAATTAGAAGGCCCCCAATTTATTGTTCTGTACTTTGTTTCGTTCTTCAATGTTCTTCCAGACCTTTCACGCTGCAAAAAAAGAGCTGAGCTCACCCAGCTATCGCAACCCAAACAGTTAAGCCCCTGCTCAAACCTGAGCAAGGGCTGCTGTGCCCATCAGGAAGAAATCTCTGCTTCTCCAACCCATGCTGGGAAGATACCAGCTCTGCACTTTGCCATGGCACCACACAGTACTGCAACACTTCCTCTCCTTCTGATCATATACAAAGCATTCCTCTGCTTTTGAGGACCATTTTACACAAGTCAAACAAGCCTGAAAAGGCAGAACATGCTGTACTGCTATTAGACACCTGAATCTTCCTTTGTTCCCTAAGGAACGCTACTCAACCAACAAGGCCTGATGGTCCCCTTCTGGCCAGCTGGGAAGCACAGCTGCAAACACTCAGCCTGTGCTCCCCAGGCCAGCCACAGCCCTTCACCAGGTGCTCATCATCACTTCAAGCCCTAACAGTTCCGTATAAGGCCAAACTGGTTAACCTCAGTTCATCAGACAACAAATTCATCCTATTTACAAGACCAAAAATAAGTTACCCTCCAGCTCCAAAGTACAAAGTAGCACCAAGAGGAGAAACAAAAAGCTTTTCTCTGCTGCATTCCACAGACCAGCCCACCCTCAGTTGGCAGCACAGAAAGCCCAGGCAGAGGGACCAGGGACATTCACACATTTTCCCCACATCATGCACACCAACACCTGGTTTCACATGACTGCAGTTTGAATGCTTCTCTCTTTGTTCTGAGCACAATATTCGAAGGAGTTTTGTTGTACAAAGAGCTCATTTGCTGGAAAACTGAAGAATAGAATAGAACATCCAAAAATCAAACTTGGTATTGAGACACCTGGCCAGCACAGGAATACCACCAACGACAGCACAACCCCACTGGAATTCTTTTTCCTCCTCTTCTTGCTCCTGTGAGCCTCACCCAGGCTGACCACAGGTTTGGGCCCTTCCTGTGTTTGTTCATCAGCAGAGGGCTATGGAAAGGCAGACAACAAGAACTTCCAAAGTGTGCCAACTCTGCTCTTGAGATTAGAAGTGCCAATGCTCTTTAGCATTACTTGTTATTTCCCCAAAACACTTGTGAGACAACACCCAAAGCCACTTGTTTCTTCCTCCAAAGTCACTTCTCCAATAACAAATGAAAATTCAATCTTAGGGATACCAATAACCACAGACAAGAAAAAAAAAAGCTGACTCACCCAGGTCCTCTGGCTGTAGAACACTCTTTCTCAGGCAGCAGATGCTCTTCCTTCGGAGGCTGGCCTTTAAATGAGCCCAGGCAGGACTGTGGTCAGGTGGGAAGCACCAGGGAATTACTTGCACCTGTGTTCCTGGGCAGCCACCCACTGCACCAGGTGCTGCTCGTCAGTTCAGGCTGCAACAGAAGGGTTCCCTACACTCACTAGACACTTATTTTACAGAAAATTCATCTCTTTCCCTAAAACGTGTATAATTAAGAGGCGGGGAAGGTATTTTAGTTGTAATAGAACAAGTAATCAGATGTATAAACGTGCATTGGTATGAGCTATATGTGATTATATTCTCTGGGATCTACCCAAGACACCAATGCAAGGAAGCATCTTGGTATTGTCAGGTAAGTTTCATTCAATGCACAGCACCAGTCTTAAAAAAATAACAATAATGATGAAAAAACATATTGGCCTGACCTCATATTGTTCCTTAGACCACAGCCGTGCAGCAAGGCTGTGCAATATTGAGTAAACATTACTTTCTATTATCAACAACAGCCTGATGCCACTGAACTGCAGGCATTGCTACTGAAGGTGTTATCAGGTGTCCCAGATGAAGCAATTTGTAATGGAATACAGAGATAAATTTCAAGGGCAGTGGCCTGAAAGTCATTAGCCTGAGATTCACCACAAAAAACACACAATTTATTTATAACATCTATCATCCAGAATGCAAGTATTGGATTTTTACCTCATCCACAGAGCCAATAATCACACATTAAGCATATGCATTTTCTCAGGACACTAAATAGACGCTATAACCAAATTTGTCAGCCACCTTTTATGTGTTTGCTGATGATCTCCCTACTCCATGCCATGCCAAAATATCACAGCACCCCAAAGGGAGCACGGCTGTCTGTGCCTCTATATGTGCTGACACCATATGAAATACCTTTTGTTTTGAGCCTGCCTCCTACTTACTTTAATGCACCCTCACTTCAAGGCAGTGAAAAATGACCCCTGCACACCCTTTGCTCCATGACTCATGGTTTTATAACCTTGTTTTTGTGAGCCAAAATCCAGTCACTGGCTTGAGGAGCTTGATTTATCCTTACTACAAGACTTTTTTCAAACGTGCTTTAATCAAGTGCTTTACCTCTGCTTATGATTAGCAGCACTGAATTAAGCAGCCTGCACCACTGAACTTCAGGCTTTGTTTTTTATCCTGACCAATTGCCTCAGCAGTGTTCAACAACTGCTTCAATTCTGGCATCAAAATCTCCTTCTTCCTGTGCTGCAGGACTGCCCATAAGCTGATTCAGGCCCAAACTCCCATTCCTTGAAGGATAGATAAATAGGCCAGAGTTAGCATTGAGTGTACTTCAGTTAGGAAGACAAAACTCGCTGCTTTGATAGAAACTATTCTTGTTAACATTACCTGATTGGAAGGAATCAAATTACAAGTGAGCAGATTTGCAACAAGTTGAGTATGGCTTTAAAATTAAAAAAAGGCAGATTTCTAGCACAGATTCTTTTCAGCTGCCAGGGAACAACAGCTCTGTAAATCTATTGCCTATACATAAAGAACACAGGAAGAGTTTCCTGATGTGCCAAATCCCTTCCTTGTGGATAGCAAGAAAAACTCCACGCTTCAGAATTCTGCAGAGACTCACTGTTACTCCTGCAAAGAATACCCCATTAGGTATATTGATGTGTTATGAAACATCCAGTTAAAATGTGCTACAATTGTTAAAATAAACGATCACATCCACGCAGTATTGACTCAGTACCTGATTTGCTTCCAGTGTTTATCTGCACAAAAACCCAAAACACATTCATCCTATAAGTTATTCCATTTGTTAATGAGCCTCACATTTCTGCTTGCTCACACAGACCTGCAAGTACTTGAGAACTGCATTTAGTGAAGAGCAATGATTCGGTCTAGCGTAAGTGATAGAGCAAGACACTCCAGCTGCTGAATTCTAGTAGAAGCCATTGAAAACTACACCTATTATCCATGAAGTGTGTATTTCCAACAGCTCTACAGAGGATATTTAAAATCTGCACGGGATCTCCAGTGGCAGCGATTACACAGAACAACTCATCCTACAGAGCTTGCAGATAGGATACTATCTTGACAGCTTATCAAGTTCACAGAAAAGTACTTCACGTTTCCATTTACCTGTTGAGACACACATAGGAACCATGCACTTGCTCCACAGCTAAGCTCATGCAATGAGACACCTCGAGGTGACTGACACTAAGTTTTATTACAAGCAATAGAAACAACTTTGTCTTTTTCCCCCCCACAACCATCGTTCTCATTGCACATCGTGGCAAAAGACAACATCTTTAAGTTATGAATTCACAAAGGCAATACATGCCATGTGATGCTTACAGCTCCCAAGAAGCAAAATTCAGACAATAACTTATGATCAATTCGAGAAAGGAATTAAGCTGATCATAACAAGTAAGCAAGCATCAAGTACTGCTCCAATGCAGCAGAGTACATTCAAATACAATGCTGCAAAGCAAGGCATAATTGTTTTGTAATTATTTTTTTCATGTTACCATGATAGCAATCAATCTTTAAGTACATAATTTTTAATCGTAATTTAATAAAGGCTCTGACATTTAAAAACCTTCAGAAAACAGCATCAAATTCAAGTTACACACACACGAGAGAAAATGGATGGAAGTGAATAAAGCATGACCTGATACAAATAAAGAGTTTTAGAACAAGATTTTCACAGATGCACTTTCAAAACTTAACTTCCAAATGAATTCGGGCCATTAGTTCTGCTTTGATTTCTACAAGGCTTATCCCACGCCAAGAACTTCCTATAACATTCAATTTTAAGTCACAAGGAGCATCACACATCATCTGATCGGTGTCTATACAGGCATATGGCTTTTGTTTTTAATACATACAAGTTCTGTCCTGACTGGGAAGTCTTGCCACACACAGTAGACCAACACACAGTCACCAAACAAAAGAAACAGGGGCATGCTCTATCACCAACCAAGCCTGATTTAAGTCAAAATTCAAGACTTCAGTTTGCAAAATCTTGCAGAATGTCAATGATTATTAAGGGAATTGAATGTAAAAATAAAGCTTAGCAAATAATCCAAGGCACAACTTTTCAATGCAGCATCTTCTTTTCCCTATGCCATTGTCAGGCCATTTATTTCAGCCTCTCCCAGTGATCTTGGAATACAGAGGAGCTCTGACCATGTAAATGAGTTACCAAGTGCAAAACATAAATCATAGCTTCAGACCAGCCTTTTCCAGCTGCTGAAGGTTCACCACTTTTTAAAAGGTCTTAGTTGTGAGACAGGGACTTTCGCTTTACAGGCAGCAGCTGAAATGACATTATGCAGTCTACAATCCAGCTGGAGGGAGCAAACCAGACTTTGCCTTGACCAATTCTCTCCGGTTTGAATTTAGAAGATGCATCATAGATGACATACTGAGTGCAAAATCTCTGGTCAGAAGCAGATTCTGCATGGTATGCCACCGTGTTGATCGTCTGTGTCACGTCGCTGTCTGGTTTGGGCTGCCTAACCAGGATTTGTCCTCCTCCTGCTTTGATCAGCTCCACAAGATCGCTCTTCTGGTGACTTTTGAATGATCCCAAGAAATAGAAGTAGCATCCATCAAACAGCTTAGGCAGCTAAGGGACAGAACATAAAAGTAAGTATGAAAACAGGACTTCCCAAACTGAGTGAAAGCGAACAATGAGTGCCCACAGAAAGTACGACTGAAAATAACCAGCATGAGAAGCCAGGACAGTCTCTTAACACATAAGGTCTTCAGTATAAGCATACAACTGAGCAAAGTTTGCTTATCTGGTAAATTCTTGCTCATGGTTAATTATTTTCCAGCACAACAAGGTCTTTAGCTATCACCTAGAATTAGTCACAGCTACTCCTCTAGCATAATCAGAAAGTAACCAGAAATTAACCCAGAATTACAGAATCACAGAATGGTTCAGAAACACAGAACCCAGTTAAATACAAAGTGCTCTGATGTGGAAACAAGATGGATTCAAAACATTTTTTCCTTTCAACTTTCAGATTATGTCAGCTACATTCCTAAAGCTGATCAGGGAGGGCCAAAGCAGCATCGCTTGCTGTCCCATGCAGCTTCTTCCATAAACGTAGCAGAGCTTTCCCTCTGACAAGGTTATGGCAACATAACCACTAATGGAGAAAAATGACTGCTTTATGGATGTTCGCAGTTCTTTCCATCACCTTGCACATAATCAAATTTCTGTAGGAGGCCACATTAAAATTTTACATCTACTGCACCTGGACAAGAGGCAAAGGGCAAAAATGCACAAACCAAAGGTCATTAAGACAATCTGTCTCAAGCAGTAAAACTCACCAGCTGTTCTCTGTTGAGCCGGCCTCTTCGTGGGCCACCTTGGATTTCATACTTCTCTTCTTGTTCTCGAACTGTGCTTTGTAGACAGGCTTGTACCCCTATAGAAAGCACAGTAAGGAAAGCACTAGTTAGTTACAAATCTCACCATTAATTTAGACAATAAGTCCTTTTTTTTTTGTTTGTAAACAGGTTTGTATTTCATTTCAGGGAATAAACAGCTGCACTAGGATGAAAGGATTATCCATAATGCAAAGCACTGCATTCACATAGCATCAAATCTTGTGTGCTTTAGCAATTTTATTTTAACCTGGACAAGAACCTACAGCAGTGGTTGTAAAGATGCAGGTCAGATGGAGAGAAGCAATATCATGCTAAGATCAGTGTTGTAAATACATGGAATTATTAGTGTTTCCTCTTAACTGCTACTAAAGGTCAACTACTTAATGTCAAATTGCTGAACATTTGGAAACTCAAAGCCATAGAGGAGAACCAACTCTGCAGTTAAGAAATGGAAGCAATTGGCTGATAAAGAGCAATTACAAAGCAAGTACAAAGCTGTTTCTAAACAGGAATGGTCTTAGATAAATCAGATGGGATTTCAAGGTCTCCAAGATCAGCAGAAACTGCAGGTTTACGCTGAGGTTTCAACAGTGGCATTTGTTTTTGTTACCATTGCTGCATAATGAGATTGTCTTTTACAGTCAGCGTGGTTTTACCTTGTTTTAAGGCTCTTTTTTTTGTTTTTTTTTCCCAAATCCAAAGTGCACTGATGCTGATGTATCACTAACATTTGTGAAACGTACCTCCTGACCTGACTTTGGAAAGAGGAATCGCTGGGGTCATCCACTCAAGGATGTAACATTTTGCCTGCACTCATTTATAAAAATTACCTGAGAATGAAACTTTGCAAACTGTTCCATGAGGATTACAGAGTTGTCACTGTTCAACTTGCACAGCAGTTCTCATTCCTCAAATAGTGCTTTTATTTAGGCAACTTACTTTTTCCTATGTGAACTTGGGAACCACAATATCTAAAGAAACACAACCAACTGAACAAAACCAGAAATGAAGCAGGGGTGCTGATCCTAGAAGAAAGCCCAAGACTATGAAGCAATGATGAAGGTGCTTGATTCCCACAGCAATAAGTAGCAGTATATAATCCCAATCTAGAGAGATCTTTCAAGTCAACCAGATTAGCTGCTGCCTCGCACAAACTGGCAAGATGCAAAAGGAATTCACATTTTAGGAACTAGGTCTTATCATTTATTTAAATGAAAAAAAGACAAACCCACACAGAAAGAAACAACTGGTAGCTGGTTAGTACATATTTCCCCCTCCACGTACATATAAGTTAATTGCACTTGGTAATTTCTTCAAGAAACATTGATATGAACTCATATAAAACTGGAAGGGCAAGCTAGTCGTGTATTTTCTTGAAAGTAACTTCTGCATTTATTATTCGTAACAGCAATGTATAGAAATAAGCTATTTTCAAAGTGTTCCTAACTAGAAAATAAATCTGAAGGGTATTTCAATACTTTACTTAATCATCACTATGTAACTGGATTCCCTCTATCAATTTATTTCAAACTTATAAGGTCATTCTTTCAAGAAAACTTGGATGCTAATGGGCTTCACTCACAGTAAGGGAAAAATCTCAGCTAGTCTTAAGAGCAAAGCTGTCTATTCATTAAGAGCATGAGTTATTTCAATTTACCATCAAAAACTCAATTTGAGGGATTTTCCACTACACAGCTGAGGTTCATACGTAAGAATACACCACAAATTGATCATCTAGTGCCAGCAACAGTAAATGGTGCAAATTTGATATCAAAGTAATAAAAGGTTGAATAAACACAGAAGGCTACGATGTCTTCTTACAGTTACTTACAGTTACTACTACAGTTACTGATGTACAGTTCCTTCTCTGAGAGAAAAAAAGTCACAGATATCTATTTTAACAGAAAATGGAAAATAGACTTTTGCATACACACATCTGCCCATTCTACACTGCCAGTTGCTCTAGGTAATCTGTAGGCACCAAAGTTCTTTGTTGCATTTAGTGAAAATCCTCCACGACTCATCCAGATGTGCCTTCTTTCACTGTCTCCATAAAAACCCAAACTATTTGTCTCCTTGAAAAACTGCAAGTATGCAAACAGAGCATTTTTTAGCACCACTAACAGTTTCCTCATCAACTTTAACTTTTCTTAACAGCTACAGTAAGGAGAAACTTGTCCCTTAATAGATTTGTGGCAAAGAAGAGATCTATTTGAAACAGAGTAAAAAGCGCTGAGCTTCTCTGTATCCAGGTGTTTTGCTTTTTTTTCTTTTAAAACATCATTATGTTAAGAAGCAACACTGTTAGGCTTACACACCCCTTCGTAGAGCAATACCCTATGTGCTCCCTGATGATGGAAAAGCACTTTATTTTCAATTTGAGAATTAATTTTTCATGCATGATATAGAAGCAGAACTTGCTCCAATTCATTGGGTCTTGTCACATTTGGTAGACAGAACAAACATTATTTTTTGGATCCACAGAGCTCTGGGACATTTCAAGCAGCTATCTAACACTTCTGTGTGCAGGTAGCAAGGAGCTTTTGGAGTCCTCAAGCTGAGATGATGCGATGCCTCAGAATTCACCATGCATCAAGACAAACAGCCTGTCTATGGGGGAAGTTGTCCTAACAAGCAGGGAGTAAAGATGTTTAAGTGGTAGAAATCAGTACGTTCTCTGAGTGCAGGCTTTGTTCTGAATGATTTCTTCCCAAGTTGGTCATTTCTCTTCAGCAACTCTTGCATGGGTAGTACAAAATTTTGCAGGCGACTGCTAAACAATTCACACATCATACTGCAATAGAAAAACTGAAATATCCCTCTGTTCTCGTATTTAAGATGAAAAGACAGAAGACTGGAGTTGTGTTTCTATCCAACTTATGCTTATAATATTTTGTGTGACAACCTCTGAATGCCACGTGGAGTTGGCACTCCAAAATAAAGCCCAGGTCTTTTTCCTGAGTAGATCATATTCACTTTAACTGCTAATGTGTGTGAGTGTGACAGCTCCCTTTTAATACCTTTTTAATCAGGATGACACTCAGCTTGACAGAGAGGACAGATAAAAGGAAATAAAACACCACACTGTACTCAAAGGCACAGCACTCTACTGCTTTCATGGGGATGTTTCCAGAAGCTCTGTGACCTTACAGCACTCCTATTTCAGTCAGAGGCACAGTGCCCCTTGACTTCAAACAGTAGCTACATTAAATTGATTTCCTGAACATCTTAGGTTGCAATCACTTGCAGCATTGTAAAGAGCCCCCAGTGAAAACTTGATGCCAAGATGCACGCACTGGACAAAAGAATGAAATGAAAACTACTAGCTATTAAAGTAATTAAAAGTCAACTAGTACACCATCAATACTATGCCTCCTCTTTTCTGAAACTGACACAGGCTCTTATTTACTTGTGTAGAAGTCAGCACAGAAATCTCCATCTAAGAGAAGGACACCCTGAAAGAAGATTACCACAACCAGAGGGGGAAGTAAACTCATGTTGAGAGGACACTCACAATTTTTGGAAGGGACAGTGATCAGAGTTGCACTATTTTCCTTCCCAAATTTATGGCTGGAAAAAAAGCTGGCTAATTACAAAACAGAATGAGATCACTTTTTAGCCAAGATCTCAGCAAATGTGGATTTATTCCCTGGTACTACTGCCATTTCTTTTTTTTTTCCTAAAGCAAAGATCATTACTGCAACTACACTTTAATGGTCCTCTAGTTTAATCACAGTAGTTGAATCAGATATCAGTTACCAATACAAGAGGCTGTCTTCCATTCCAAGATGGACCAAAGCTGCTTTGCAATACCTAAAGCAAGACTGCAAGCACTCATTAATAAGGTTTACTGCCTCCCAGAAGATGATGCTGGGCAAAGGTCACACATGCAGAAGGGTCAGGCAATGTTCTTCACCAAAAATAAAGAATACTTGAAGTTTAAGAGCCTCTTAAATAGCTGGTTTCATGCCTGCAATGTTTAGATGTAAATAATAGCAGTTGCACAAAATTCTAGCATAAACAGAGCCTGCATTAAAGGTCACTGGGAAACATTGCAGAGAAAGGTTTTGGCTTCATACCCACTGCATTTTAGGCTGATGTCACCACATTTGGAGGGAAGAGTACTGCTCTACTCCACGCTCCTCATTAGCAAGATCAGTAAAGCACCACTACTTAAACTGATCCCTATTAATTCACTGAACATCTGGCCCCACCTCCTCACCTCCTAGTATTTAAGAAGCAAGGAGGTTAAAAGGGAGCCCACTAGCAATACCATTAATTGACCTTTGATACAACTGCAGCTACTGGTGCTGGAAATAAAGAAGTCGTTAATTGCAAAATTTAAGATCAGAGCCCGGTAATCCTTATTAGTGTAAGTCTTATTGGTTTATAATGAAACTAACAGCATCAGCAAAAACAGTTTAAACAGGGTGAAGTACAAGAATAACTGGACGCCAAGAATGTAATCACCCAGATACCCAGGGGTAGCTCTCAGTAACTCAATTAGCTTAGTGGAGGTTTTGTTGGATTTGCATTAATAGACCAAAGAGCAGGGGTTAGTCACAAATTTCTTTTGAAGCAGCTAAAAGTAATTTAAAAAGATGCAAGAGCAACAAAGAAGATGAAATACTACACAGACAAGATCCAGTAGATTGCAACTTCCTCAGCTCACTCTGCCTCTGCTCCAAGTTTTAAGACTTGTATGCAGATTGAGCAAAGCTTGATGAGGTTATTTTCCTAGGAAAGGAAGAAAATTGGACTGAGACAAAGTGTTAGAGGAATTCTGTACAGCTAGCTTCAATTTGCTCCCTTAAGAACATTACTGATCTCTGCCATAGCACTGAAAAGAATTTTCATGTTGTCTTGTGGATTTATCAAGTAATTTCAGACTTGCACTTCTTCATGAAGTGAGAGAGACACCTCGTTTGGTGAAACACAGCCCATTTTTCCAAAAGATGGAAATGCCACCAGATGCTGCAGACTAAAATTAATCTCCTTAAGAAGGAGAGTTAATAAATTAATCCAGGTGGTATTTATTAAACACAATGGAGCAGGTGCTTAGGAAGCCCTTAAATACCGACTGCCAGAAGCTAGGATCATGTAATAGGAAAATCACCACTTTGTTTATAAAAAAATAGAGTGGTTTTAAGCAATCACTATTTGCCAGAGCTGTGAACAACGAAAATAGAGGTAGCCATACCTGAGGTGAAGTTAGGTTAAATGTCAGTCATTTTCTCCTCTGGGAATGCCAGCAGCTGCACAAGCTAAATTTGTGCCTAAATTGTGTCTAAATTTGACACAAAACTGCTTCCCTACTCCTTGCCAGGAGGTGCCAGCCACCGTTGGAGTGCAGAAATTTAGAACCTGATGGGTGACATAAAACATTCCTCTCTGCTGTGCATGTGCACACTGGATGTTTCTACCACCTCCTACAGAGCTGCAAGTCCTTTACAGTTGAAGGAAGTCTCCAATGCAGAACAAGTGTGAAATTCTAGTTGTCAAAGATTTTAAGGTGCTTTAAGGAGGAAGCGCTTTGCTTTAGAGAAACATCTTCATCTAAAAATACTTACAGAAAGTAGATAGCTCAGCCTGAGAAGAGCTAAATCAAACTCATCTGGCACTTCCCCTGTCTAATAGCCTAAACAAGGCCGCTCCAAGAAAACTTTGCTTGAAATGCCAGTCATGCAGTGCCCTGGCTCTTCCTGCCAACTCCCAGTTGTTCCAAGTCCTTACAAGAAAGGTAGGATTTTTTGCTTTCTTGTAAGTGGTCAGAGCTGAGTCACTGACGCGGCTCCAAGCAAGCAAAGCAGATGAAGGAATCAGCAATCGGATACTTTGAATTCTCCCAGCTACTTTGCCAAAGACTGACACGAGCTTATTTCCATGTCTATTGTTACCAAGCCAGTTTCTCATTCCCTGCTTTAAAAGATGACAATAAGTGCTTAAGACAAAAGAAAAGCTGAAAAGCTATTAACTATTGCTGTTGGTTTTAATCATGGTCCTGTGATCTACGAAGAGGATAGAGGGAATACAGTATTACTTGAATCTTTGTCTCAGGCAACTTGCAGAAGCATAATGATCCCCTACTTTGTGCCCTAATACAGTCTCAGAAATAATGAGGGCAAGAAAAGAATGAAACAAATGAAAGATATGGCCAAGGGCAAGGAGTACAGCGATCACGGTGTCTCAGTTGAATTCTACGCAGCTCTGCAAGTGGGTAGATTGCTGACAGAATACTATGTATAGAAAATACAAATTGTAAGGTGGAATTTTTCTAGTTTTTCACCTGTGAAGATCTAATACTCCACAGCAATGACATCCTTTTATAACTTCCACTTTCAGACAAAAGGAAAGCCCAGAAGTGAAGTCACGCAATGTGAAATCCTGACTCCAACACATCACACTTTGCTCAGACAGCAGGAAAACTCCACGTTACTCCTCCACACGATGCTGGAAGATGTTTTATCTGCATGTACAGACACATGTAAACAGAAGCACTACAGAACTATACAGACAGACTGAAGCAAATGAAGGAGACCGCTTTTCTTTCTTAGACAAACAGCTTGAAAGTCTGCTACAGCAGAAGAGTTAACATAAATACACTTCAATGATTTTGCATGCAAGTGTAAATTTATTTTTTTTAAGTGGAATAGTTGTGAGTGGGCTATAACTTTAGAAATGACAGTAAAATGCAGCTTACCTTGTGGTTAAAAAAATTCCAGCAGCCAGTTTTATGCATAGCTAGCATTGCATTAAGTTCAGCTTTGTTTTTAAGCAAGTTCAGAGTAGGTCTGAACATTAATTTCCTTTAAGTGAGCAGTTTGGAACACTGAGCTATAAGCAACTCCTCCTCCCATTTATTTGTAGTGGCTGTGACAGAAATAAGCCAGGGTATATATATACTTCTGAAAGTTTATTTGCATCACATTTAAAGAAAGTTATCCAAACAGGAGTCAAAAAGCCATGATAAATAAAAAGTTATGGAGAGGGAAAGCAAAGACTTCTTTCTCCTAGACAAATGTTCCATCAGCAGGAGTCCCATTATTTGTTATAACAATCTTTAATTTGTAATGACTCTGAAGAAGACTAATAACAGACTGGTAGGAACAGATGGAGTGGTGCTGTTAATTATAGGCACTTAGCTGCATCAGACCCCATGAGTTATTACTAACACTTCCCACTAGGGAGGAGAATCACTCACTTTTAAGTAGTATGTTGCTTACTAAGCTGGGAGCATTATCAGTCAGGATTGTACTAATCAGTTCTTTACCACTACAGAAAACAAAATTCACTTCCAAACAAAAAAAATATTCCTTGAATAACCCTCACCTTAATCTTTTTTTTTTTTTTTTTTCCCCTAATCATATGCCTATGAAGTTCTTCCACAAACATTTAAACTCAGGTCTAATTTAATCTCTCTGCTACCCAGCTGAAGGCAGCTACATGCCTTTATTGGCTACATTAGTTTCCTAATCACCTGACTAGCAAGAAGATAAAACGAAGTACAGGCACAGAAGATGGAAAGCACGCTGGCTTTCTAAGCCAAGTGAAGCCAAGAACCTGCATCAAAGTGATTCACCACAGAAAGACTTCTCAGTCTTTGTCTGGAACAGGTTGTTGTCAACCTGAACACAGTAATTACCCAACTCAAAGCTCACTTCTGACCTGAGTTTTGCACTGAATT
This sequence comes from Tympanuchus pallidicinctus, assembly GCF_026119805.1. NCBI lineage: Eukaryota > Metazoa > Chordata > Aves > Galliformes > Phasianidae > Tympanuchus > Tympanuchus pallidicinctus. Next base: position 33,652,219 of record NW_026294669.1, read on the forward strand.
CCGACCTCCAAGCGGGAAACTATCTTCCACCTGCTTATTAGCAAAGCACCTGAAGTTATTAAACCCACCTCCTCAAGGAGAAACAGCATATCTCCTGTTAGAGATGTTTAAAAAGTTCCCATTATATGCACATAGTAAAAGGCAACGCTGTTTTCCTTTTGCAAATGCTTACAAATCTACAAACTCCTGGAAGCGCAGCAGAAAACACTGCTGAGAGTACACAGCTTTTACAGGCCCTTTAAGAATCATGAGAGAGAAGAACAAAAAAAAAAAATCTATCAGGAAGCTAAATGAATACTCTAAGGAAGCCCAATGATTATGTGGTGCCTTATTTGTAAAACTATTATGCACCTTTTGAAGCATTAAGCAATACTTTCATAAGCATTAGAGAATGCAGAAAATCCAGAGCGTTAGAGAATCCTTAAACTCTGACGTTTAATCACACAGTCAAAAACTGGAATGAAATTTGGCTATGAGCTTTCCATGGATAGTTAATTCATTTGTAGTGCGATTATTAGCTAAAAGGACTTAGCCACGAAGGTCAGAGGGAAGAAGCTGGCTTTAACAACTCCACTGAAAGCAGATGTACGAGCAAGTGCATTAAGAATCATTATTTAAAAAAAAATCAGTACTCAAGGTCCATCTTCACAGAACAGCTACATAGCAAAGCACTTGCTCTATAAAAACTAACGATGAAAGATGACAAAAACAACTGCTTGCATACTAAGGTGATACTATGCAAATAACCTTTCCCTTGGAGGTTACTGTCTTAGAGCACTCCGGTCTGCACAGCTAACATGTACAGAAACAATATTCAGAGTTATGGCTATTTCATTTATCTGTGCTCTTAGATGAACGAGCAAGACTGCTTGTAACTGGTAGCCTCCACCTGTAATTGCACAGTCTGGCACCTTTCTCAACAAAGGGAGAAAGCACAAGCAGGGAGTTAATATCAGCTGACAACACATCTTTGCTTCTAATGTCTAACTTTATTAGATCTCACCTTACGTATATACAGGCAAAACCTTACCTTCCTACAGGCTTTGATCTTACACCCAAGGCAGGAATTTGTTATCAATTTGAACGAAAGCTGACTGTAAGAAATTGAGGGATGTGACAGACACCTTCCTCCTCTTCCAGGAGGTCTTCCAGAATCTTCAAGATCAGCCATAAGGTAGCCATAAGATGAACAAATTCATTCCCTACTGTACTCAGAAGCATGACAACGCAATACACGCACTACCAAGGAGGAAGACATTGCATTGAATTAAACATCCTCGTTTTGGAGATTCAATAAACAAAACCCCACGCTTTACATTAAGCTAGTAATTAACACACACACACAGTCAGGATGGCCGAGCGGTCTAAGGCGCTGCGTTCAGGTCGCAGTCTCCTCTGGAGGCGTGGGTTCGAATCCCACTTCTGACAGCAAGCTATTCTTTTCTAAAGGTGCCTGGAACACAGCCCAGGGCAAGTTGTTGTTCCAGTGTACCTGCTTGAGAAAGCGTAGGGCCAGGGGATGGCCCCTCTAGGGAGGAATCCCTTCCAGTCTCAACCATTCTGGGATTCTGTTAGGTGTCCACATGTCATTTCTGTGTGGAATTGTGCTATCGGACAAGATGTTCAAATACAATTTTCTCTAGAAGCCCACCCATCATTTCCAACTGGAAGAAAAAAGAATTTCATGTATTTAATACTTACACTCAAACTTCAGGACCCAACATCCAGTCAGAACAGCCATCATACATTTAACGGTCCTTGGCATTGGAGTATCAGGAATAACAACGTGGGTTACTAGGAGAAATGGAAAATCAGAACCTCAGAACCAAAAGGAAGCAATTGCTGTTTACGAACACATAGGCTATAACAATTTGCTTTTGGTTGGTATGTGATTTCTGAAGGTATGAATATATCTACGTGCTGTCAGACATTGTGGGTTTCTACATTCTTGCTGTGAAGAAATTATTTTACAGTTCTAAAGATTACACTAAATTTTTAGAGGACTGATGAAAATGTTACCCCCATAAACCTGAGTTGCCTTTGAAGAATCATCTTTAACTCTGACGAGAATCTTACTATGTGACCACACTGCTGAACACAAAGCTAATCACAATTCTGGAGCAGTAATTACGGTGTGAAAGGAGACAGGGCAAAAATTACCTTAGCATTTCCTTCACAAGCAGAAGCAGCATTTCAAAGAAAAACTAAAGGAGGGGATTAAACACCCCAAAAAGGGGGAGAAAAAAGATACCTAAATCAGCTCCATCACCTTAGTAAATCGAAAAACAATTAAATTTGAAGGAAGGTAGCACAAAAGAAGTTGTCAACTGATAGTCACCGTTGTATCTAAAGGGACCATCTGCTTAAGATTTAAAGGAGATAAAAAGTTTGCAGTATGGCTCACGTAAGCAGGCAACACTCATAAAAGATGTGCAGAGAAAAGGGGTCTCTGAGGAGCACTTATAACTTGTTATTTAAAATCCATACTCTGTCAAACCGTGGCTCCCCCAGAAGTCTCCTGCTGCAGTAACCAGGCAGACCTTACTGCATTCACATGCAACACTGCACGCCATCCTTGGACCACTGCTACAATTCAGGGATTTCAGGAACTACAGTTCAGAATGATAAAAAAGAACTGTTCCAAATAGCATCTTAACAGATAATGTGCAGAACTGCTGTCACTGTTTTAAGAAAACTACATACCTGTGCTGTTAAATTCAGTGCACCTTCGAGCCTTCAGAACTGTTGCTAGCTGGTTCAGCAGTTTCTGTTGTTTTGAACTCAGACTGCTCCCCAGGATACCAAGAGGTCCATCTCTAGGCTGGCTTGGGCTCTGTGATGGCAAGAAAGTCCAGCATAAGCCAAGTGTTTGGGAACCAAGAATGCAACTTATTTGCTTGAGAGCATTATTTAATAAAGACTAAGCACTGTGAAAAACAATTCGTGGCAAGATGAGTGGAAGTCTATCACTAGTCTATCTTAGTCTATCACTAAATCTCTTTGTAAAAGCCAGCTCCAGAAAGGAAAAAAAAAAAAATCAAGTTGGCATTTGAGATACTTTGTTTAGCTTATGGAAGCTACAAAAACAGGAAGCTGATGCAAAAGTTGTGTTGTTCATCTTAAACAGACTGCTGTCCACATATTTTGTTGCTTGAACATTGTGTAAGCAGTCTTGCTGACTGTAGCATTGGAGGTTTTCTCAGTGCAGCAGTAAAATCATCTGCTCGTAGGGAGACATGACCAACAGCTACACTACCATTATGTTGACTGACTTATATAATTGGCATTCCCTTTTTACTAAGATGTTCCTAATACATTGCTCTGGAAATAATGGATGCTTATGTTTTTTTAATGCAGATTAACGGAAAGTTGAAGATACCGTTTGATCCAGTTTTACACTGGGAAGGCTGTGATGCTTCAGCTCCTGGTGTTGCTAAGTGCACAGACGCCTCAGTGCAGACCCATCTTTGTGATCCAGCTACCCTAAAGCCTCAGGCTTTGTAACAAGTGATCTATGTGAACTGGTACTCATCCACTGGCATGCGTTCATCCCTAAGCAAGTACAAAATGTGACTGTTTTGCTTGCTACAGAAGAGATCCATTAGCTTACATTTACTACAGGTGGGAGCAACAGTTATACTTCTACTGATCTGGCTGCAACAGTTTACTTTTCATCAATAGGTATTTTCTTGTCCACTGAGAAGGGATCACAGCAGGCTATGTACCATGAAGTAAGGAAGGACTGCTTGTATCAGCCAGCTCGGTTTAATCATCTCTCATTAGGAAGCAAAAAGCACATTATGATAGTCTGGATAAGTTTTGGTTACAAACCCAGAAAACTTCAGAAGAAAAAAAAATACAGGAAAAAAGAAAAAAGAACCAAACCAATAATTCAAAACCTGCTTTCAGCTACTGAGCTGACATCTTCACTGTTGGTTAAGGGATAATAGGACAGTATTGGAACAGACTTAAAAGCAAAGAAGAACCTGGAGCAAAGACTACTGCTGCTTTCAGGTAGTTTGGCAAGCAGAGCAAATTTAAACATGCATGAAAACACCAATGATAGCAAAGGAACAATACTTCAGGAACAACTGTGCCCATCCTCCTATAACAGAGCACTTTCCCAGGTAAAGCTACCACAACATGGAATACTGAAGCTCGTAAATGCCCTGCATATAGTCTAGAAATAATACTACACAGATTAGCTCCCTAGACTACTTTAAGCCTCTGCCTTTACAGGGAGATCTAGGCAATCCACCTAGCTCCAAGTCTTTTGCACTGACACGATGAACTGATGCTCTTTTTCTTTAAGAACAAACAAACAATAGCACAACTACAACAACAAAAAATAAAACCCACACTGAACACTTACCTCAGAGGGCTGGCTAAATGAAAATGATTCATTCTTGACTGGTAACATTAGCACAGACTTCATCTTTTCACTCTCTGCATAGTCCACAGGCCGCAAACCAAATATATTACTGGCAAAACAAGCACAGATGGGTTTAAGTAAATAAAATGTGACTTGATTCTTAAGTAACTGGGTATGTTAGCTGGGTAGCTTCCCCACCATCACTTCCTAACTAATATGTAATTTCAGCTAAAAACCACAAAGCCTCAAATAAGAATTGTATCCAAGACAGATGGATACCAAATTACAAGCTGCTGCATTCAGCTGAGGAATAAGGGATGTTCAGAGTGCTATGCTAAGTATGCCACAGTACTTGCTAAACCCTTTTGAGATACGCTGATATCCTTCATAAGACCCAGAAATTTCAGCTTCCATCTTTTCACTGGCCTCCCAGGATCAAGAAAATACATTTTTACCCTTGTGCCACAAAAGGAACACTGGAAGATTCCACCTATTGAGTTAAACACTGGAGTTTGACGTTAGGCTTTTATGGGAAGAGCTATCTGCATTCTTCCTGAGAGCAGAAGCTCCCTCACGCATCCAAAATTTGAGTAAGCATCTTATTTATCTGTGCTGGGCCACAGAACACATTACAGCCAATTCATTCAAATTTGTGTTTATTTGGTAATTTTGTTGAAAACTGTTCATCCTATGTGGCAGCTCGCAGATACTAGATATGCTTCAAGACCCCTCACCTCCCCCATTCTTTTAACATCCCTGACAGACATGATTTGCTATAAACACAACATCAAGCACAGCCATGGCTTCTGTCTCTTCCTCACACGGCTTTGCATTTGCAGGTCAGCAGTGAGAAGAGGAAGGCCTGAAACTGCAGAACAGGTGTAATTGCTGTTAACACACACAATCCTTTGCCAGGGAGACATTCTGCTTGTTCTGCCCTTTGCGGGAATAATGGCCATTCCAGCAGATCCTCTTCTCCTCACCTCATGTAACTCTGGCTGTTAAAATGCATAGTAAGAGCTCATTATGAAGGGGAAGCTCGTCACCAAGAACAAAGCCCTGACTCAGTGCCTGAAACCTGCCAAGCTTGGTCATCAAGCAATGAAACATTTAAAGAGGTCAAAAAACTGCTGCATCTTTCAAGTGCTGTCTCTTAGTTAGCCACACGTTCCTGTGCAGAGTAAGAATCCAGGAAGCTTTACAGCAAATTCCACGAGGCCATAACTCAACCCAGCCTGAACAAAAGCTCAAATCATTAAATCTTCATCTGACTACACTGGGGGGCTTCGGCCAGCTCAAAGTTAAAAGACATGTCTGACCCCAGACTCTTCCTATGCCCCTGGCTGAGCACAGCTTGCTGACTTCAGCTCTTGGGAACTCTACAACCCACAAAAATCCCACATGGGAGATTCCGGTACTTTACAGTTTCCAATTTCATATTATTGCCAAACCAGAGCTCTCCTGCGTTACTAATGAGCAGAGAGCCAGCCTAATACAAATTCCACAGACAAAAAGATAATTGGTTAAACCTCAGCCCAGTCCTCCGAGTTGTAGCCCATTAAATACTGTCATGCTGTTCCTGCTTTGTCATGCATCATCAGGGTAGCTTTTGCCTTTTCTTTATATAAGGGTCATATATATCCCACTCAAACTGCTGCAGGACAGTTCCTTGGAACAATGGATGCAGAGAAACAACAGTAGCACATACATTGAAGTCATCTTTAGACTGGATGGCTGGCTGAACTTTTGCTATGAAAAAATGGAAAGGAAAAAAAAAATCACATCCGTTGTGGAGGCTTGGGAGTGTTCTTTCTCCCAAAGATCCTTGACAACTGAAAGAAAATAAACAGCTCATCACCTGATGAATATTTACCTTCAGGCCACTGCTATTATGTGTTTAATTGGCAGAAGACATTTGTTAAATATAAACTGCTCAGATAGGAGCTTTAGCTGGTCCCTCTGTATTCATTGGATTGTGTCTTCTCTCCCTCTCTCCCATTGTTTAAGAACATTTTAATCATCTCTTACCAGAGCACTGCCAAATACCATCCTCTCATTACTGGCCAAGAATTAATGGCCAGTCATAGGATGCTAAGATGGCACATTGAAGTGAACAGTGACGAGCTTGAGAAATCAGAGCCGGAAAAAAAAATGCACACCAGCCCAAGAGATGGGTTTAAGTGTTTTGAATATCTGTATGAAAGCAGTTTATTGATCAGAAGGGAAAGGGAGGAAAACTGAGATGTGAGAGTAGTTCTTTTACAAAAGAAAAAAAAGGAAGGAATTATCTCTGTAAAACAGATATTGGGTATGGTATTTCTTTGACTTCCTTGTCTAAGAATAAGGATAAAAAGATTTCTTCATTTTACTTAGGCACCTGGAGGTAGTCATAACCAGAAAGAGACTAAGTCTCTGCTCAGCTGGTACCATTCTTGGTGTAGTTATTTACAGATACTATTCCTAACATATTAGGAATATGTTTCTAGACCCACAAGCAGGATTGGCAAAAACAAGTATGCTCAAATCTGTCTGCAGCCAAGCTGAAGAACAAGAGAAGCCCTCCGTGTTGTTGAGGATTTAAACTTTCGATCCACACTGTGAAATGAAATTGACTAGGGCTGCAACAGGAACACAAACACAGCATTTTGAGGAATACCAGTTAACATATAGGTTAGTGTTTGCTGAATATGGGCCCACAGGGGGCTGAGCTGACAAGTTCCACCTTCAGAAGGAAGACAGACAGAAGTGTTACCATCAGACGGTAGTAAGTGCCTCTGATGCTTCAGCCAGAATACAAGGTCTCTAAGGCACACTTCTTTCTACTAGAGTGTAAGATGGCTTCTTGCAAGTTGATTTAAACATTCAAGAGTCAGATGTATCCTTTGATGCAAACACTCTCCTATTAGTCAGTCATCAAGGAATATTCAGTGGAGGGCTCTTAGGGCTCCAGCAAATTCCAATCAAAGAGCAGGATTTCTGTGCTGAGAACAAAGATGAGCCCAATGAAGAGCAACTCAATATAATCTTCTGAGTATGGCTTTACATGAGACGACAGGTGATATGTGAAGGACCGAGCAATCAAAGAGCTTCTTATGAACAGCTTTGAAACTGGGATTTGGTTTACAGTGGAACATTGCTGAATTCTTACCTACAAAGCCTTAGCTACAAAGAGACTAATAGCTGTGGCAGAAAGGAAATTTAACAGCTACCTCCTACGTGTTTCAGGGAACTTTCAAGAAACAAGCAATCAGGGGAGAACAGATAAGAGGGACATATCCATGCCAGTTCCTCAGAAGCCCCAGTCATATTTACCTCTATGCCATTCATAATTGGGGACAACAGCCAATCCCCCAGGTTTGTTTGGAATCAGACTCAACTACTCAGACTGCTAACACCTAAAAGAAAAAAAATAACAGGGCGACAACAGTTTTTACTAATGCTAAACTTATTGGGCATGAAGAACTGGCAAGATAGCCCACTTGAGTGAAAGCATTTAGAAAGTACTGTGAAATTGCAAATGCACAGATCTAATTTTTCAAATCACTTGGCTTGCTGTGAAGCAAGGAAAGAGGCAGAATTCAAGAATGAGCATGTGGAAAAAAAGCTAAAAAAAAAAAAAAGGAGCTAAGTGTAGGAGATTAAGTTTAAAAAATTAACTAGACCAGTGGGACAATCAATAGATCCAGTGGTGCATATAATATTTTCCATTTGCACTTCGTGTCTTTCCCAGTCAGTGGAAATTTCAAATGGTAAAAGAATTGCCACTACTACTAAATCTTAGAATTCTTTTGGAAATCTGTTTCTGAAGAAGACTGAAATCCTAGAACTGCAATCTGGAAAGAGGGGCTGTAGTTCTCACCTGTACTCTCTTTGTCCAGAAGATATGCAGCTGCTTTATATCATACCTCGTTACTTCCTCACGCCTTGAATCCCTTGGGAAGTGGCTGTATTTGTTCCCAGATATATCTTATAATCCTTTACAGCCTAGGAGATCTTAGAACTGTCTTCAGTTAAAATGCTTCATTTCTTTAAAAATACATATTTTGCCTTGTGCAACCAAGATTCACGCTGAAATTCAAAACTACTGCTCTAAGCAGGCTCTTCAATGTAGTATCTGCTTTAATTCAAATAAATTAACTCTCCAGCACACAAGGGATATTAAGACATAATCAAGTTATATCTATGGTCAGAACAGCCACATCAGCCACTTCTGGGGATTTTCATGCTGCATATCTCAAGTAACGTTTGAATACACGTTTCATGTTCACAATTCACTGAGGTTAGCTAAAGGAAAAGTCTTTGAGTAACCACAGTGAACTATTTAAAAGTTCCTCCACTCCATGAGGCAGTGAAGAATCACTGCTAGGATAAAGAGGGCCCTCACCCAGCCTCAAAGTTCACTGAGTACTTGAAGAGCCTGTGCAATGACCAAAATGAATTGCACATAAAGAATCAATGTAAAGACAGTAGCTTAGCAAAATTTGTTATAGTTCTAGCTTACACACTGCATACCTTTAAATTTAAGGCACTCCACAAGTACACCCTTCAGTTCTGCTCATTACTGCTCAATTTCTGCATTAACAATGCTAGTCCTAACGTGTAGGTAAGCATATCCTGTATTAAGAACAATGAGGCCAATTATAACTAATCATACCAAATAGACAACGATAAGTGCACTATCTGAGGTGATCACCCTGCTCTTGCCTCCTGTTTTCAAAAGTGCTGCTCCTGGATATATGAAAAAACTCTGAAGAAAAGCATGCTTCTTGCTAGGGTCTTGACTTTATTATAAGGGTTCCTGCATCCACAAGAAAAAAAATTAAACTTTTTATATCAAAAAGGTTTCAAATCCACTTATCTAGACAAATCCAACTACTGTTTAATTAGCACCAGAAGCACAGGTAGAAATCAACCCTGTAAGATTTGGACAGATGTGATCCAGGGAAAGAATGTAGCAATTTGTTTTTAAAACCAGCAAGGCTCAGTAGAAAAGGGAAGGAAGCATAAGACATTCTCAGAAGTCTCACATACGTTGTTGTTGTTTATACTGTTTCTTGGCAGTGTTTGGAAGAGGTCAGTAAAGTCTTACTATTCAAGTCTAAACACCTCACTTGTAGATCCCTTCTTTTTATGTCTCCAGCGTTCTCTGTAAAATGGAAAAAAACATCTTCCCCTCATCGCTGTGATAGGAATATATGCAGTTACACTTCAGACAGGGATAGAGAACATACAGAAGATTTGGAAGCCTCACTTTATCCAGGGCAGGGGGCAGGCAGGGCTGCTTTTTTGCCAAAGCAACAAAAGAGATCAAGAAAGGCTATGCTTGTTCCCCAAAAGATTTAAGAAGTGTATTCTTCCATATTTATAAACAGCACACGGATATTTTGAGCACACTGGAGGCTAAGGCAAGAACACTGTGTATTCAGAAGTAAGAAGCTATTTTTAATACTGCTAGAAGTAGTTGATTGCAGAGTTGTGACCTAACCTGCATCCCAGTGCCTTCATACACAGCTGAATCCTACCCATATTCAGTGACAACTACAGCCGAGTTTAAGATTTATTCAAATCTTTCCTTCCCTGATTAAAAAGCTCCTGTTTCAACAGAAGGTCATATTTGCTCACACAGAATGAGCTGAACTAAGTTCAGCTTTGTCTCAGTTTGTCTAAGCCCACGCAGCAGAGATTAAGGCTAATAAGAGACCTGAAAAGTCCCAGTGCTGGCATTTGGAGTCTCTGCAGTGCAAACCCTGAGTCCTGTTGAAAACTTGCATCAAAGCTGTTGCCTGTGCTACACTTTCAGATACCAGACAGACAAGTGGTAAGTGTCACACAACCAGAGAGCAATACATGAGTGGTTTGAAAATTAGTTTCTGAAGTTGTCAGCTTACGGTGTAACGCACGGGTCTTTGTTGTTCAAGAACCAAATGAAGATGAACAATCGATCCTTTCTCACAGTTAGGGTGCTCTATTTGGTGTGCTTCTCTCCCTGCCTTCTCCAACTCCAGTGTTTTCAAGACTATGACTGGTTTTGAAAAGCCCATGCTTTTCTTGAGAATACCTCAATTCTGCGATCTTCAAGAGTGAATACTGTGAGCTGAAGTGATTAAACTGAATTTGCTTATGTTTTGTTATGCTCCTAACAAGGAAACTTATGGCACACAAGGCTTCACCTGTCTTATTACACACACACACACCCCTCTATTAACATGCGTTGGGTGCTCCTGGCACAACAGCAATGCTAAAGCACCTACAGCCACATTTAACAGCTGGTATACTAACAGTCTGCAGTTTGGATTGAAACACCTTCTGCTGGCAAGGAGTGAAGGGAAAGTGAAAAAAACAAACGTAGCAGTTCAAAGCTCATCTAGTTCAGCATTCCATATCTCACTGAGCTATAACAAAACATCAACAGAAGAGTGTTAAAATAGGACAAACGTATTTTGTTGCTCCCCTAGGACAGTCCCCAGATACTTCCTGGACAAAGTGAAATAGAAACAAAACACCTTGAAAAGGGGTGGATATAAACATTGTATGCTGTGTTGTGCTCAACATCTCCATTACTGCTACAAATAGCAGTATTTAATTAACTAGCTTTGCTTCACATTTACTTATCATACATCCTGGATACTGTAGCTAGTGCTATAGCTTAAACAGCATTACTTCTACTCACACTGCATCACGGGAGGCACCGTGCAGAAGCAGCAGCTCAACAATGCTCACGTGCCCATTCTTGGCAGCATCATGAAGGGGCGAATCGTTCTGATAGCCCGTAGAATTCACCAGTGCTTTGTGTTGTAGCAACAGCTCCACCACCTCTTGATGCCCGTGGTTACATGCCTCGTGCTAGCGTGGAGAGTCCACAAGCAGGAAAGAGAAAACTCAAGTGAAACAGAGCTCAGAGGAAGGACCTCTGTCATACCTGTTATCATGTTCATTCTCAAACCCTCTCAGAAGATAATCAGGGAAGATGATGCAAGGATACTGCATTACATTCCCAACATGAACTAACCTTGGAACCTGGCACTAATAACAAGCACAGAGAGGAGGCGAACAAAGGCCGATTGTGTTCAAATTAGACCACAAAGAACAAAGCCTCACAGATTACAGGCTCAGTCAAGAGTACTGTTTAGGAGAGAAAGAAGTTGCTGAAAAAAGCCTCCTATTTATTCTCTGTTCTTCAAGAGTGCGATATTTTTTCATTCAACCACTCCACCTACTTCCAAAAACGTTAAGAAAACCATCAAGGACATTAAGCACTCATGAAAGACAGATGTCTGCAACCAATCACTTTCTAGGTATCATAGTCACATTTTCTGCACTTGCAGGATCTCAGACATCTCAGTTGCAAATTCTAACCCAGCAGAGGAAAGTTGGATTTGGCTGCAGCTGTTAGTAATAAATTCTCTTACACTCTCACCATTTTCTATCCTGAACAATTCTTTGTCACCTAAGTGCGTATGAAGGGAACCAAAGTGTGAGAAGGGGAGGGATGAAATGAAATCTGATAGAAAGACAAAAGGCAAGAAGTCTACAACTCACCAGTGGTGTCCAGCCAGCATTGTCCTTAACATTGGGATCTGCTCCATTTTTCAGCAGCTCTTCAACAGCTGCTAAGTCACCCTACGTAGGTAAGAAATAATTATCATTACAGAGTAATAAAGACACACAAAGACAACAAGTTTAAGAGATGCAATGTTATAAGTCTACCTGCAATGACATTAAATCAGTCTTCCATTTGGAAACTGCTAGGATAACAGAAACTTAGCTGGTTTGGAGACAACATTTTATCAGTCAGTGTTCAGTTACAAGGAGCTGAACATTTTTCCCATACATATGCACCTGATTTTAATGTAAAAATATAACTGTCTTACCGCAGAATCCTGAAATACAAAGTTTGACCTGGTACACTGGAATTCACTGCAAGGACAAGGAATGCTTATTCAGAAGTTATTTCTTTTCTCCTCTTTTTCTTTTTTTTCTTTTCTTTGATTCATAAAGGATTGGCTAGAAACATGTGCAGGTAAAACAGATTAATAAGGCAAACAAGCTCCTGTAGATTGTTTTCCCCCCACAAGTCAAAAGGAAAAGATTTCTATTTAACACTGAAATTACTGCTTACATTGAATCTCACTGAAACTCTGACTTATTCTAACACAATAGTTTTCAATTGCTTTTTGGAAAACATGCTATTTTCATTTCCTTGCCTATAGTAAAACCTGAATAAAAGGGAAACTGATTTCTGCTCAGCCTCTACTGTATCTCCATCATAATATGGCAAAAGAAGCTACTGGGCAGAGTTGGTGAAGGCATTTCAAGACAATAACTAACACCTGCCCTAGAGCAAGGTATTGAAGCACTAACATGTAAACTGGTATCCTGCCCTTGTCCTTAACCAAACTTGCAATGTATAAATACCATGAGCCATGGGGAAAAAAATTTATTCCATGAAACACAAAGTTCTGTACCTCACAAAGCATCAAGGAACTGTTATTCTACAGCCCAACTTAGGCAAATGTGAGAGAATATTAAGTCTTAAGTACAGCAGAAATAAACTTAATCCCATTTGTTTTTGTTAGTAGGGAGCACTGCTGAAAAACAACTGCTTTAATCTTCACTCTCTAGTTAGAGAAAAGATGAAGACGTCAGATTCTGCTCAGCACAAATAAATCCAGCAAGAGACACTCATAAAAAAAGCGCTGAGAATCACTGGCTCTACAGCAGCCAGGCAAATGAGATGGCAGGGAAGTTTCATCCATTACATTCCCAACCTAGATGTCCTAGTAAAACATTACATTTCAAAGCAATTTAAGAATATGCTGCTGTTAGAATACTTTACGGTTGCAAGGTAACAGACACGCATCAAATGTCAACAGTTATTCAGAAACAGCTAAGATGGTGAGATCAGCATCAGATCTTTATCTACAGAGAGAAGATACAATTATCTATAATAAGCAAGATCTGAGCTTATCATTTAAAGTTAAGTTTGCAAACATGTACAGCAAAGGTTTGACATTTCCACAGTACTCCCCTCTAGAGCAGTAAGCATAGCTAATAATTTGTGTGGGCATCAGAGTGCTGTAGCTGTTCAGAACAGTAACATTAATGTTGATTGGTAAAGCACTGCTATAGCTTTACCAAAGGAAGCGTAGCTGGCGTGGACAACAGAACAACATCCACAGAATAAACAGACCAGAACCAAAAATGGGAAGAGCAGCGTTTTGCAGTTGACAGAAGTATTATGATATCCCCCCCAGCTGTAAATGGAACCCACTCCCTGCAATGGCACCTTGCGATGAGATTGACAGAAGGGTGGGAAGCTGTCGTGTCAGCTGTGCTGTGCAGAGGCTGCAGACGTGCTGTCAATCAGGATTGCAAGAGATATGCTAAGGAACTTTTGTTTGTAGCCTCAAAATTGGAAGAAACGTAGCGTTGAATTGACTACTTCATTTCTGGCTACGTCACATGATAGGAGAGCATGCCTTTTTGAGGTCAGATGATCGTTGAGGTCTCTTCCAAACCAAGCCATTCTGTGATGATGTACCCCCAAGAAGCAATTTGATTGAACGTCCTCTTGGGAAACAGGAATTTCAAGAAGAAGATTCTTAGCAAACACCCTAAAGCCCCTCCAGCAAGGAGGGTTACTGGCACCAGAGGGTCATACCAAGTCAGCAGGTAACAGGTGCTCAAAGCTAATAGTTATTTATGAGTTAGTGTTTACTCTTTCTATTTAGAATTTTCCAGAGCATCTGGTAAGTCACAAAAAAAACAAAAATCAGTATACCATCTTCCTTTTCTCCACAAGAAAGCAGGAGTCCACAGTTCTACCCAGCTACTGCTTTGAGATCACCCATTCAAACATGCTTCGTGAAGTCTACCGAAGGGAACTTGCTTTAGCAGAGGGTTGGACTTGATGCCCAGATGTCCTTTGCAACCCCTACAATTCCATGAATTATGCTTTAATATTCAAATAGATGATGTACATTTGGTCCCCTGAATTTGCTTGTCCCTAGTAACGTCAGCAGAAAATCACCAGTTCCCAGCAGTCAGAGCTCCACCAGTGGGGCCCAACAGCTTGTGTTCAGTCTGCAGCCAAAGTGGAAACAGCTGGAGATGCTGCTTGTTCAGAAGCAAACAGGACAAACATCAGGTAGAAAAGCACTAACATTATAAAGCCCAGGGAAATGTTGATTCTGTACATCTCGTTATCAATGACAGATTACAACCAGCCTCTAAAGAGTCAGAAATTATTGCAAAGCGTAACATTATCTGTGTGGAAGAAGTAAAGCAAAGGACATTAGAAGCTCATAACCAACCTCAGGTACAGTGACAACAACAGAACGGATTGGGTTTGCTCTTCCTCTGCTTAAGGGAGCCCAGAAAAGTCACAGAAGCAGGAAAGGCATTGGGGCCATCTGTTGGCAGGTCCAGAAGATAGCGCTGCATCAGCTTACAGAGAGAAGGGTATTTACACAGCTTTGAAAGCAGTCTCTCCCAGTGAGCAGTCTGCTCCTGCAGAAACTGATGGCCTAAACCCAGAAAGCCAAACCCACTTGGCTGGGACAACATTTTGGGTTCTTCCCTCCCTCTTTCAAGTCCTAACATCAGTTACGTGTCACGATGCTAACAAGAACAGAAGGTTAACAACAATTGCAAGTGTCCCTTTAGGCACATTTTTGACATTTTCTCATTCACTGCTTCCATTAACCATACATTTTCCACTGAAAGTCACCTTTAAATTATTAAGTTAATATAAAAATTTTACCCGTTTAAAAATGAAACTCAGAGTTAGGGTTAAAAACCTGTACAACATCAACCAAACACTTCTCCCTTTGCTCGCTCAAGAGATTTCAACCTGTGGGTCAAACAAATGAACAAAAATCCCTTTCAAATCCAAACATGTTTGCTTGTTAAGATATGGCACAGCATGAAGGAAAACTACAGCTCACAAAAAAGGGTTAAAGAGGACCAAAAATGAGTTACAGCATGTTTATAGTGATTATGAATGCTCCATTCAACTGTTTCCAATAAACAGCAAGTTTCTCACCTCCAATTTCTCTGAATTGCTTCTCAAACCATGATGGCAGCAACCATAAAGGCAACCTGGTTATGATGGGGAAAATACCAACAGAGAAAGATGCCTGCTGAAACATTCACAATAGAAAATGCTGCAGGTCTGGGAACCTCAGATATACTTGGGAAATACAGAGTGGATCCTACACAAGCAGCTGGGTACGTAACAACTTGAAATATCTTGAAACACCCTTGATAAGCACAAGGAAACTGCAATCATCACCCAGAAAAACAGAAGTACTTCTGTGAAAAGCAAAATTCAGTCTCAGAAAGCAAGAAAATACAAACCAGCAACTTCAATTGGCTGTTCTAGGTAGAGGAACAGAAGTCAGCAGCAGCTCCTGGCTGCTCTGTGTGCTGGTGTCCTACATCTCCTAACTCTGTAAGGATGAAGTAACTCACTGCCTGCCCAAGCTCAGAGCTTCCACTGCATAAACTTCTCTGCATGAGAACTCCAGAATACCTGAGGATACCTGGTTGACATCAGACTCCATGAAACAGATCAGGTTTGAAGCAAAATTTTGCCAGGGTTGATCATCCCCATTCCTAACAGCAGCTTGGTGAGTACTGTACCAGCAACACTTTCAAATCATACAGCTAAGTGTGTACATGGCTAATTAACTGTAAGTACATACTTGTTTTTCTGGTGTTCATTTGTGTCAACTCGCAATAAAGATGCTTTATTTTGTTAGCATTATATGTCCTTGAGTATTACAGAATCCTAGAAGCCCACTCTCAAAAATAGTTTTAAAGCAGACTGAGGTGCCAAGCCTGCACCTGAATCATCCTGTCACTTTCTAACAGATCTCCTTTCTCCAATAAAATGCATGTTATACTCAGTCACTTGCTGCACAGAATCGGGCCTGGCCAAGACCCCAGACCAAGGGATGCACTGACTCACTGCAAAGCAGCTGGAGCAAAGGATGCTGTTTGTTCACTGCCAAAAGGCTAAAGAGGAACAGCAGCAAGGGATGCATTGCCTCACATGTGCACACGTGGCCCAACATGGCCCAACATTTAATCAAGAGTTAGATCCATTGGTATCAAAAGGAAGGAATTCTACAACTGGCAAGGTCAGATATCTACCTAAAAACGATCCAAACGCTCTAGAGCTTGGTCATCTGATGCTCACAAAAAGTTTCTTTCCTTCTTTCAGGTCATCACTACACAAGTGGTAATGAAGCAATAAAAAGGAACACTCTCACAGAATTACCTAGCAGTATTGCAGTGCTAAGCATAATGAATGTGGAGAGTGCAACTCAGTGGGCTAACCGTGGGTAAAGCTTTCATGAAATCCTCCTCTTTCCACACTAGCTTGTTAGTACAGCATCTGAGATCTAAGTAGTACTGAGTCACATTTTTGAGCATCACCTAAGAGAGTTTGTACTGTGAGTAACTCATTATTCAGCAAGTTCAACAAGGCCAAATGCCGGGTGCTGCACTTCGGCTACAACAACCCCAGGCAACGCTGCAGGCTTGGGGCGGTGTGGCTGGAAGACTGCATAGAGGAAATGGACCTGGGGGTATTGATTGATGCTCAGCTGAACATGAGCCGACAGTGTGCCCAGGTGGCCAAGAAGGCCAATGGCATCCTGGCCTGCATCAGAAACAGTGTTGCAAGCAGGAGCAGAGAGGCGATTGTTCCCCTATATTCAGCACTGGTGAGGCCGCACCTCAAGTACTGTGTCCAGTTTTGGGCCCCTCACTGCAAGAAAGACATTGAGGCCCTGGAACGTGTTCAAAGGAGGGCAACAAAGCTGGTGAGGGGTCTGGAGCACAGGGCTGATGAGGAGAAGCTGAAGGAGCTGGGAATGTTCAGCCTGGAGAAGAGGAGGCTCAGGGGAGACCTCATTGCTCTCTATAACTTCCTGAAGGGAGGTTGTAGTGAGCTGGGGGTCGGCCTCTTCTCTTGTGTCATTAGTGATAGGACCAGGGGGAATGGCTTCAAGCTACGGCAGGGGAGATTCAGGCTGGACATGAGGAAGTATTACTTTTCAGAAAGGGTGGTCAGGCACTGGAATGGATGCCCAGGGAGGTGGTGGAGTCACTGACCCTGGGGGTGTTCAAGGAAAGGCTGGATGTTGTGTTGAGGGACATGGTTTAGTAGGAGCTATTGGGAATAGGTGAACGGTTGGACTGGATGAGCTTTTAGGTCTTTTCCAACCTTGGTGATTCTATGATTATTCAGATGGGCTGTTGAAGGGGCAATTTCCCACCAGGTCAGAGTATCTGGAGTGCAGAAGAGCACGTTTTGTATCTTGACTAAGTGGAAGTTTTAGCTTTAATGACTATGGAGGAAGATAAACACGACTGCCGTCTGCTGAGGGAAGAGCTGCATTTATTTTCATTTATTACTGCAACTCAGCATTAAGTTCATCCATTCTAGAATCTTTCTCGAGAGCAATTCTGATTACACTCAGTTTATCACCAGAGTGGAAGTACTAAAAGGGAACAACCCCTCAGAATCATTCAAAACAGAACAATACACTTAATTTTAATGCCTCGTAATGTTGTTCATTATCTATTTTAAATAAGAAAAAACTGGAAGTCAATTAGCTTTCATTACATCCAGAGTATTAAACCCTAACAGATAATGAAAATAACAGATATTTTTTATAATTAATGAAATCCCAGGAAACTTTGTTTCACTTGGGAGAGGGTGGCAGCTCCAAGACTTTCTCATTACACACATGGAAAAACATTGCAAGCTGCAGAAACATGAAATATTCACCTGTAACACAACACTGGAAGAAAAACACTTCCAGAAACCAACAATCTGGCAGGGATTTTTTTAGAAGCACAGTGGGAATACAGATACAGCATGCAACCAAATATTTTCAAGACCAACTTATTTGAGAACACATCTGCCATTTGTTACAAAGTACAGCAAGGTTCCTACAAATAGTAAGCTAGAATGACACAGCTTATACTGATGCCTGAACGCAATGTTTTCTTGCAATGGCTGGAGGCTCCCAACAGATTCATGGCAATGAATCACAATTACTTGTTCACTGTTTTGCAGAGATAGTAAAACACATCAACAAGGGTTCACTGGAAAGATTAAGTCTCCACACCACCCTGGCTTGAGCAACTTGTTCTTAACCCACTTTGCCATGACAAATACTGGCTGCCAGGTGATGCAGCAGCTTCTCATGAACGTCCCAACACATCTACAGTAGTGATGTAAAAAGAGAAAGAATACCACAAATCAGAGAATCACAGGGGTTGGAAGGGACCTCAAGAAATCAAATCCAAATGAAAAATAATCCATATCTCCCTCTACAGATAAAGAGCTGTGGTTCAGAGACAGTTAAACAGTTTCTTCAGAGTTAACTAGCTGGACATAGATAAAAAGTAAACCACAAGGAAAAAGGCCACTCTCCTTGCCTTATTTTAACTATATTTATCAGTGTGGCAACTTTGGAACCATCCCCAAACCCTATCTAGCCATTGCAATACAGACAGAATCAAAGGGATTGGGTTGTTTTTTTTTCCACACAGCAGAACCAATAAAGAATGGAAGTCGCTTCCCACCCTGCTCAATGATTATTAAAACATTAATCAAAATGGATTCACACACAGGACTGACAAGGCATTAAGGTGCCTGACTACTGCACTGCCTATGCTACAGCTGGAGTGTCCCTACAGTAGCCCTACCCGTTTTTTCTCAGCTAATGCTGTACCAATGCTGACAAGCAATACTACCAACTCTGGACAGCTGCAACACGTTTATTCTTGTGTCTGTAGCACCAGATATCCTCTTTTTGTTCATCTTCAAAATGCTCTGCAATGGAAAGCCACCTTATTGGCATATCAGTTTTCACTTCAAATCTCACAATACACCATACTGATGCTCTTTTCTTGGATGAAGTACTTGTGTTCCAAAGAAGCATCAGGCACGGAAACCACAACCGTGTCAACACTCATCAAGGTAGATCAATTTTTAGAATGAGTCACAATACTGTTCTTCAGAAAGTCCCAGAAAATCATGGAAGGATAATTTGTAACCACGTGTTTTAATAAAGAGGAGTTACGAAGAGAAGAAACAAGATCAATCCCTTAAAGCTCTTGAGTCCTGTGAGGACAACATCTCATTTTCTCTTTCCTAATTCAGTATTAATGGCATCAAGTAAGAGATGTGAACTTAGCTCTGCTGCCACTTCCACTTAAAGAGGTCTCACATGCAGCAGGAGTGGCTTATTAGGATGCCTATGAAAGAGGACACAGTTATTTATCAAGAACAGCCTTTGTCTTGTCAAATAGAAGTGCAGTATAAATGTCAGGGTGCTTCCAGCTGAATCAATTCTACCCGCAGAGGCAGCTGATTAACAACACGGCATTTCTACATTATGATTTAGCACAAAGAACATTTAAATTGCTAAGGTATAAACTCTTTGTAATGCCCTCGCAGAGAGGAGCTGCTATTATAACACACTTGATGAGCCTGACTGCAAGTTTTCAACTTATCCCATCTGCAGGTAGCTTCTACAAGGCTAACTTTTGCAAAGAGCAAAGGCCATGGAGTTTTAGCACAGAAGAAATTGGTAGCACAGTAGCAGCCAGATGAGTGGTAGGCGTTATTGTATGTAAAAGTCTCCTTTTACATACAATTTTTTTACATCTCAACTCTGTCCTCATGCTCCCTCCTCCACTGTAAGGACAGCACCACTCAGAGGGGGCTCAGCACACATCCCAGGGTGCAATGTTTGGTCAGCATCAGATGGAGATCCTAAAGGTTACAAGATACTTACCTCAAATTGCAGTCATCTTTATGCAAGAAATTAAGATCTCATCCTGGCAATTACCAGGTCAAGTTAAACTGATCAAGATCGCTCCATGAGATGTGAAAAACCTGAATCAACTCCTTACAGCAAGTCAGAGAATTTCCAGCAGACAAGGCCTAAACTTTGGAATGGTTATCACTCCTCAGAACCCACAAGTGTGAGCGACACTGTAAAATACACTAAGATTCTTAATAATAAGCATCTTTGATGACTCCAATAGTTGTTTCTTTATGAAGTCAAAGAAACAAGTTGGAAAGTACTCACTAAACACAGAGGAGGAAGACCATATTATAAACGCTGCTGCCGAAATCAGAACCTGCTGAAGTGGTTTTCAGGATATTTTAAATACAATGTTGCCTTTTTAAACCTGTTTAAACGTAAAATAGAAGATAACAGTCCTACCTTGATGGAAGCAATATGAAGCAAAGTCTCCCCTTTGAAATTTCTTCTTGCAATTGTGTTACTAGCAGGGGACTTGAACACAGAAGGACTCTCTGGTGGTCCTACTTGATTACAAGCCTTCAAAGCAGATGGAGTGGAGGGAGATTCTGGAAGTGAAGGAGCACTTCTTGCTGCAGAGCTTCTCGTCTTCATTACACTGCCACAGACCTGAACAGGTGTCTTGGGTTCGGTCACTTGGGGGATAAGGCAATCCTGAGACAAGTCCTCTGAGCAAGAAGTCTGACTGCCTGAATTCCTGTTAAGGTTCCTCTCACTTCTTCGTCTTTTAGACTGAGAAGTATCTGGAAGTTTTGATTGCTCCCTTCCACGTTTCAAAGGCATTGCTTCGCTTTCTATTGATGGCAATTTCTCTGCAGCACAGTTTTTTTCCTTGTTGACTCGTTCAGGACAGACAGCCTCATCATTATCCTCCTCCTTTGAGGATTTCACCTCTGGAGTTACTTCCACTTCTTCCAAGTTTCTGGTAGAGTCAGCTTCCTTTACAGGTTCCTGTTGAAGTGCCTCTTTGGGGCTATCTGCTTCCGGAGTGCACAGGACTAGAGGCTCACTGCAAATGGTCACACGCTTTTCCTTGGAAGCCTTCTCCTCAACCCCTCCTTTTTGCTCAGGCTTCTCTAAACCCCACACTTTGTTCACGTCTGCTAGGCGTTTTTTCTTCATCTTCTTACTCTGCCTCTGGGTTTGCTTTTTTGTTGGTTTGGAGGGCTTCTCATGAACAGGGGAAGGAAAGAAATGATAAACTGAAGACGGGTCTTGACAAGGGTCATTACTTTTAGGCTTGGGCTGATTCTTGTTCACGACACATCGAATCTTCCTACTTCTTGGGCTCAACCACATTTTTATTTGCCCCTTCTTACTGCTTTCTCCTAAGTTCGAGCACATTGGTGTAGATGTAGATTCTGTTGAATCTAGGTAAGAAAGGGAAGAAGAAAGATAATTCAGAGAGTTCTCTTCAGAAGAGCACCATAACCACTTGCCTTGCTAGGCAAGCAAACACCCAGGTTGACACAGTTCCTTAGCTCCCTGGGTTAACAAAGCAGCACACACACTATTTCTGACCAGGTTATATAAAGGAGAAAAAGTATTTCTCACAGAGTTTTCCTTGGAAACAGGTCTACCAAAGTAGCCTGTGCACAGATACCAGTACAGAACGATTTCCTGAAGCAATATTACAGTTTATCTGAGGAAAAATGCAAAGAGTTACTGCAAGGAATCAAAAATAAAATGCTTATAAGAACGTTAAATATTTCTGACAAATGTTGATTAATTCCACAGATACAGCAGATGAGTCAGAGGGACATACAAAATCTACAAGTAATTGTATCCTGTTATCTGATCCCCTAACCCTTGGTAGTAAATAACTGCAAGGAATGCTTTGATCATCTCAAAAACATCTCTAAAAATGTGCAATGGAGCAATTTTATAATTCACACTGTGCAGCAAAATACAAATCAATAACCAAAATGACAGAGGAATATCCTGTACAGGGAACAACAGCTGAGAACAGGGGCTATAAAGTCTCCTCACTGGTTTAAAAAAAAAATAAAGAGCATTAAGTGACCTCTAAGTTAAATATTAATTTAATTTAACAACTCTTTCAATCCAAGAGACTCAAACAGATCACAGATTCCTCTCTGGAAATCTAACTTGGTTTAGGTTCCTCAGGTAAGTCCTGTGAAGTAAACGTGGCACACTAAGGACACTGAAACAACAGCACATCTCCTTCTCTCCATTACCTCCAAGCTCCCAGAACTACATTGCCATTCACAGAAGTCCTACTGATGTGTTAACAATTGGGATCACGGAACCAATATTCATTTTGCCTACGAAGGCAGATAGGATGCTTTTGTTTTTCTTAAACAAGATCAGTGTGCTGTTTTTCTTCAAAAAAAGAAAAATTACATAAGAAAAACCAATTATACAAAGTCTTAGTTATTGAAAGTGAGACAGACAGTGAATGCAACAACATACTACCTTTAGTGTGTTAACTTTCTAAGGACAATTTGTCTTACCCATCCTTTCTCTTATTTTTCTATGGACATAACCACAAGCAGGTTTTTTACAACAAACTGAGATGAACTCAGCTACCATACGAAGTATTCCCAATCCCTTACACAAAATATCTTCATGATTATTTCACTTAAAGCTGTACATTTAGCAGTCGAGTATCGTGTCTCTTTTAAAAGAGCATTTCAAGGTTGAACATTTCCTTAGTTTTGATTTAAACTACCCTACTTACCCCTCAAATGAAAAGAGACTCCTAGGTACGAGGAGATTTAGCTGGATGATCTAAGGCATCAGACAAAAGTATTTAAGAATACAGCTTGAGGCTAGCTAATCAATCATTTACTTATTTAGTAAAAGCTATGCCATACCAGCAAGATAATTACCAAGTACAGAACTGCAGCTATTTGGCTCTCTGTTAGGGTTGGGCTTGGTACAAACAGGATAAAAGGATTGAATTTGAGGCTCAAATCTCACAACAAGCTAGCCTTCAGGAAAACATAATACCCAATTTCATTTTGACAATAACATCTTCAGAAAAAAAACTTGATTGCAAAACAGATGCAAAATGTAAGAGTTACTATTTGTCTTGCCTTCGTTGTTTACACAACAAGATTCCCTTCTAAAATATTTGCCTTGCTAGAACTACCAGCCATCTCCAAGTAAAGAGCAAGAATGAAATCAGCTTGCAAAAGTAATTTGTCCAACAATTTTGTGACAGACAGAATCCTTTTTGATGTGTACAGCACAGGAAGACTTTAAAGCCCAAGTGACAAATGCAATCAAAGGCACTGCCCTTCAGAAGCAGGATCTAAAGCAGTGTAACACAATTAAGTATTTACACTGGAAGCTCTCCATATACCACTTCTGGCAGCAAGAGAGCTTGTGAAAAATTCACCACAAGAGTTTTTCAACGAATCTGTTCATTACTGGTTGCTCATCAGGGACTCAGTAGTCAGGCTAGTGAACACCTGCTGAAAACACACTAAATAAATGCTTTCCTGTGATTATTTTTCCTCACTTTGACTACTTCACATGTCAAAGAGCACGTTTTTGAACAGAGGAGGCATTCACAGAAAGAGATCAAAATGCCAGGCAGACTATGAAAAATTCCCTTCACACACCCAGAGGCCAGCCATGCAAACCCAGGGAAGCTCCTGCAGCTTGGCTCTGGTGGTAGGTGCCCTTTGGCCACTCTTCACAAACTCCATTTGTCAGAATGTTCCGTAGCAACCGTCAGCTTTACCTGAACAGCTCTGCACAGCAACTGCTAAGAAACGCTGTTCTCAAGTTCTGCTTCCCTCTCATCTGTTTCTGAAGTTCACAAGGCAGGGAGTATAAATAATAGGGACAAGTGGCACTTCTATCCTCCCTGAAAATCTCTTCCTTTAATGGACTCAGAGCTGGGACAGAGAGAGAAAAGACAGTGCTTAGAAGCTGAAAGGAAGTAGTTGCAGTTTACTATGCAAATGTTCATTTATATAAAGAGGGAATTACCTGGTAGCAAAGTACATTCAGTCAAACTACCTTCAGAGAAAACTGCTCTTAGAAAAAAAAAATAAAAATAAATCAATCCAAAGAAATTCTTTCCTGTCTTGAAGTTGGAAGCCAATTCTCAGAGCCTTCATCTCAACAGGAATGGAAAAGTGACTGTGTATGATTAAGATGTAATTGGTTTATTAATACATGCAAGCTTTATTTTTTTAAAAGATTCATTAAGACAAGGTAAATCAGAGAAGCATGACTTATTAATTCCAGATTTTAAACATTTATATTAGTGCAAAGATTATCCACAATAGCAGTGTTAGAAAGAGCCTACCATAAAAGTAATATATTTACTCTCCGTTGCTTATGTACTAAATACTGTATCAACATACACAAGATTATCTGAACGCTTTCTAAATTAGGCTCTTGGCACATAATAAACACAAGTTTCTTAACGCTGACATTTAATAGAATTCAATTTCTTGAGTGTTTAAAAAAAGGACTGAGAGTAGACAAAAATAATGGTAGATACAACTGGAGTGCCACGGTTCCAAGTTTTGCTGTAGTGCAATAACAGACTAGAGCAGGGGAAAAAAAAGAAGCAATTAGAATATGTAGTTTAGCTATCATTAATCTGCATCAAAGGACTATAATGATGCACATTGTGTGCCTTTCAAATTATTCTCTATTATGGGTTTCAGAACAGAAGTTGAGAAATCTCTTTGACAAACTAGTCCCTTATTAAAAATCAAAGGGAAGTGCTTTGGTACCATCTGTGCAACATTAGAGCCTTCACTGAAGAATGATTATTTTGCAAGTTAAGTATTCAGCACAGGAGAAAAGGGGAGAAATTCCAGCTATTCAAAAAAACTCGGTTTTAGCTATTAAGAAAAATGTCACAGCATACATGAAATGTAATACAATCTGTTACAACAGATCAACATTCCCCCCCTCCACAATAGAAAGCTGGGAAACTGACCTGTGATGCTATCAAGACCAATCAAAAGTTAATTTCTCCTACTGCCCACCAATATCAAGACAAACCTGTGAAAATTTGACTAATGCCTGCAAAGCTTAAGCTTTGTGTGAGAAAGAGAAGGGTTGGGGATGAAATGCTTTGTGAAGCAGATTACACTACAAAGAATAAGGTAAAATCACCTCCAAGTGACTGCTGGGATCATTTATGATGATGCTTTCAAAGAATATCACACAAACATCTGTAGTATTTGGAAAGTCATTGTCAAGAGCATTACTGTCAATCATCCATCTTCATCTCTTGCAGCTACACACTTTGTACACAATTCAACAAGTTCTTACTAATTACCCACCGTAATGCTAGTGATTTTATATTGTAGAGCAAATGCAACTAATAAGCTATGCTTGGAAAGGGAATCAAAAACAGTGGGGTGGGGGGAGAAAGCCTTGTAAATCCTACGGGATGGTAGATAAGAAAGTGAAAATAATCCAAGAACTAACAGCTTCTTTCTTCTTTTTACAGGAGATGGGGACATTTCTACCCTATGAAAGCCAGAAGTGGAATTAGGCTGCTTAATACTCACCATTAGCTGATACAGAAACAGCCATACTCTCAGGAGAAAGATGCTATGATCTCTCTCTGCTAGACAGTATGGAGATGTCCTCAAAATGTGGAAGTGATAATCCACACGTTGGAGGCTTTAACCAAACCCATCCTTAGTTCTGTAAAATAAGGCAATCTTACACCTCACCGGCCAGATGAAAAAGCTTCTGATTTGGAACTTGGTCTGATAAGTAACCCCAGATTGAAAGATTACTCCTTTATCTGATGTTGATGCAACTGACTACACGCATTTTTGCCTGCAGGGTTCTTGTCTACACGCATTCCATTCAAGTTATTTTTCATGTGAAGTAAGAAACTTCTCTAGAGAAAAAAACTGAACTTGAACAAAACAAACAAAAGCATGAGAGAGAACAAACCCACCACCGAGCTTCACCCTCTGCTAAAACCAGCCATTAAGACAACACCATGTTTTTTGGAAGTATGTAAGTTGAAGGTGACTTTGGACAGTGCATGCTATTGCAGACTCACTAGTTGGAGTTGCTATGCTGTGGCTAATCTCTTGCACATCCATGTCTGTTTCAACACGAAGTGACACAAATTTGTTTATATTTGGCCAGCTCTGAAATGAAGCTGGAAGATTGAAACATTTCTCATCCACTGAGGTGATAATGTCTTAAACTACTTCATGACATTCACCATGGAATGCTTCCAATCTAGTGTAAGCCTCTCCTCTCCAGTCACAGGATCACAGAATTGTAGGGGTTGGAAAGGACCTCTAGAGATTGTCGAGTCCAAGGCCCCGTGTCAAGAGGAAGAGAACAGTGCTTCGACTGAAACCTTTCTAATACGAAAGTCATGATCTTAAATAGGGCTCCCAAAGCCACTAGATTTGAAGTGTATTCAACAAATATTTGCTCCACAACAAAGGCACAAAATAGAGTTAACGTAAGTGCCCTGCATGGACTGGGGTCTGTAGCAAGTTTCTCAGCCTTGGTCCATGCCTCTGAGTCAGTGCTTCAAACATCTAGGTGCACACACAAGAAACATTCTCTTTTTTCCTGTCCATCTTCTGTGCTGTTTAGCAGCACCAAAACTTCACTACTGTCATTCTTGCTCAACTGGAAAAAAAAAAAATTAATATAATAAACAGAAGAGAGACCAATTCTGGCAGCTATTTTTTCACCTGTAAGACCACCAGCAAAAGCCCAGAAAATCTTTTGTTCTTTCCAAGGATGCCACCTTTCTTTTTTTAAGCTAGTCTTGACGTATCTCAGTGGCTTCTGCTAAACTGGCCCCTATTGAGCCTGTTAATCCATCAACCACAATTCTCAAGAGGTCTTGGAGTTGGCAACACTAAAGAGTAATGGCATAAGAACTGAAGAGTGTTGCACAAATATTCCATCTATGAAACCAGCCAGCCAGATTCCCATTATCCTTGTAAATCTCCAACAGTGGGCAGTGAGAAGGATGCAATATCTCTAATGAATTCAGTTTGAGACTCAGCTTTTGCTAACCTACAGAATGTGAATAGGAAATGCAAGCTATTTGCCAGTCCTCGCCGGTCACATCCCTCATATTATTCTTTACTGTCATCCGCTGCGCTTCCCTTTAAATTAAAAGAGAAGGATAATTTGTTTTGTGCAATCTTCCCTGAATTATCTGCTACAGTTTCTTAGAACAAACACAGCTGTGCAGAAAGCTGTCCTTTATCCCAGAGGACTAGCAGGCAAGATCCCTCCTCCTGAGCACCGTGGAACTTCAGGGCTTCAACTTTAACCTTTTCAGATATTCAAAAACAGATGTACGAAACAATTCCCATTTCAACTGCTTTTTCTTCTGCTTCTTTTCCTTTGCTCCATAGGAACATGATTGCTGACCTTCTAACAGAAGGAGAAGAAAACATTGTTGACGGGGCAGAAGTAGCGCCTGAAGAACATGAAAGCAACTTCTAAACAAGAGCTCAATTTTCCAAACTCAAACATTTCACTTTGTATATATTAACTTCAAGACAAATGTCTACCAGAAGTGACAGATTTGCCAGAAATAAGAATGACAAAGCATCCTGAAGGATGTGTTCTCAAAAATCTGGAGCTACGATCTCCCATAGCATGAGACATCTCCGTTAGAAGCGTGCTCACTCACATCGGTATCCAAATCTTTCATCACAATGAGCTCAGATTTTTTTCCCTTCACATCATTACGTAACATCTGCAAGACCTCTGATGCTTCACAGAGCAAAGACGAGGTGTGATGGAAAGCAAGCTTCCATTAGTTCATAATTTCAGCTTCAAACAGAACACTCTTGTAAGCATTCACCTAAAGCCTGCTTTAAAGTCCAAACACAACAAATAAGAACCTCACTTATTCTATGGCTAAGCCACACCACACAAACCTCATTTTAGAAGTGCTACGGCATTACATCTAGTATCCAACTTCTAGCACAGTGAAAGTTCACACCATTCTGTAAGAGTCACGCCATCTCTAAGATCTGCAGAACGTTCAAGCCGTATCAATAACTGTAACCAGCTGCATGTTAAACAGTTTGGTTACAGCACAAGTGCCTCCTCCCAGAGATTCTCCTCCAGCTAGGTTTTAACAAGGCTTCACCACCAAGACGTTTCCCTGACATTGCACATAAGCCATCACCTAGAACTCCCTATGCTCCAGAAGATTTCTTGATTTATAGAGAAGATATTGCTTAGCAGATGGACAACAGGCTTCCAGTCTCATCCAATCAGTGTATTTTGATGCCAAAAAGGAGCTGCCCCATTAATGAACGTGAAGGTGAACACAGACTTTGATAAAGGATCCTTTATTTAGACAAACGTATTAAGTAGCAACAATGAAGCAAGAATTCCTTTTTCTGCATTTGACAACTAAATGAGTGTTTTCTAAAACTCAGTATTACATAAGAGGCTCCTCTCCAGGCTTACAGAAGAGTCACCCATTCACCTACACTCAGTTCATTTTTTCCTACTTTGACAATCAGTCTGAAATTTGATAGACGTTAATTTCCAGTGCACAGACTCTGCAATCTTCTTGTACAATCAACAAGGACAAAATCCCATTGTAGAAAACTAGCTCACTGTTAGGGACCAGAATAAAATAAATGAATTAAGACCTGCCCCCCTTTCTCCCTAGGCAGAGAGCAGAGTTTTGTGTGTAAAAACCCCAAACTGAAAACTACTGGGATACCATGCATACCTTGACATGCAAATCACTGAAGGGCATGATAATGTCTTAATCCTTTAATAGACCCTCCTAAGGAAGTGTGTACTGTGGGATGTTACACATTTGTGTTCCCTTAGGAGCACAAGACACCACAACTTGTGCCCCTGTGTGTTCAACTAACTGCCATAAGCCTTGGGAATACATCCTACTTTCATCTAATTTTGAAAGACAGATTCTAATGAATTATGGATAACCCGCTCATGCAGATTTCTTCGTAAAACAGATTTGAAGAACCAGCAATCCATACAGACAGCTCCCCTCACATCAAGTTTCCCAAACATGGTTTGTAACAGCTTTTCAGAATCTTAAACAGAGCTGCACTGCTCATTCTCTATACAGTACACAAGATGAAACGCTGCAGTCTGGAATCGACGGCTGTCAGAAGCCCATATTTGCTCTTACCTGAGGTGCCTGCACCCAGGAGACGCCGCAGTTTGCTGCAGAGCTGGACCATGTCATCCAGCTGACGGTTTATCTGCACGTCTTGCACCCAGGCTGGCACGTGGCACACCGGGCACCCTTTGCCAACATGGTCGCCCATGCAAGATCTGAAAGTCAAAAGTAAAAATCTATTACCCAGTGTAAGTTATCTACTGTACTTGCATATAGCCTTTCCAGAGCCAAAGGCTCACAGAGAATCTCTTCCCTTAACACTGACAAACTACTATTGTGAAGCAAATATGAGCTAGTCACAAGCACAGGAGAGGACATATTTATCATGGCAGTATGACAAGCCATAATTAAGCAAGCTAAGTCTAGAGCCTTGCCAGGGTGCTGTCATGGTTATCACATGACTGCTACAGCCACAATTTGATCCAAATTTCCAAGGTGTGCTGAAGTCCCATCGCTGTTTGTCTCTAGGTAACAATAAATAGATAACATGGGGGAGAAACAGGTTTATTGCATGAAGGTCATGTAACATTTGTAGCTTCTTGCTAATACTATTATCGTGACACAAGCTTCAAATCTTAGATTCATTAGTCCAATGGGGGGACTTTATGATTTGCTACTGCCATCATCCAGCGCAACTTCTCAATTTCAATCTATTCTACAAAACATATTTTAACTTCACATAATCAAGACTGAATTAATCTCAACAACGTCTCTGCTATCTTGCCACCATGTACGATGCACAGCTCTAGGCAGAGGTACAAAATTAAACATGAGCAGATCATATTAAAAATTTGGAGCAACAGAAGGCAAGTGATACCACAGCACTGTTACCTGGACAGGAAGATCAAAGTCAATGCATGTAGGCTGTAAACACCAATATGGAACAGGTTGCCCAAGGAGGCTGTGGATGCCCCAGCCCTGCAGGCATTCAAGGCCAGGCTGGATGTGGCTCTGGGCAGCCTGGGCTGCTGGTTGGTGACCCTGCACATAGCAGGGGGGTTGAAACCAGATGAGCATTGTGCTCCTTTTAACGCAGGCCATTCTAGGGTTCTGTGATACAGCCAGAAGCTTAACAACTACCAATTTCATTATGAGAACTATTTGCAGAACTGCACTGGCATCTTTCCCTTAAACATCACACAAGTACCATCCATGCCTTCAGATAATATCAAGACAAGAATGTAGAAGCTGCTGCTAGGTGTTGGTGTTTTGCACTTCATTCAGTCTTCTCGGAGCACAAAAATTCTCAACATTGAGGCCCTGTGTCTCAAACCACAAAGACTGACATACAGCTCTTGGCTCTGATGTATCCCAGGTACAGACAAAACACTTTGAGCAAAGATGAGAATCACACAGGTCTCATTCTCCAGGAAAGCTGGCCTCCGGCATCCCAAGTCTGCGAAAGGCAGTGCAAAGGAAACAGGACTTTCATACGATGACATTTCCTAATTACTTCAAGCTGTTAGCTTTTTACGCTCATCAGCCAGTAACTGCAGCTAACTTAGAGTTACTCAGACAAAACTGCAGGAACAAATCTTAACAAATATTCCTGCTCATAATAAATTCCATGCTGAGAGAGAACCAGTTACATTATGTGTTACCTGACGACTGCATTTCATTACTTTCACACATTTCATTTCACTTAATGCACTATAAGCCAGCACTTACCATCCACCCCACTCCTTTCCCAGGCATATTAAAAAAAGTTATTTCTTTAGCAATGGATCACAAACGATTCACGTCCCAATTTCTACAGGTTCAACCCATGTCCTGCCAAGTTTGTTTGTGATCAAATTAATGTAAAAAAGCAGCTGCTATTCAAGACCCAGCCATCAAAGGATACCGAATGGATGACTAAAAGGTTGGACACACAAAGGAGAAACGACTGGGTACTGCAGCTGGGATAATGGCAAAGAAGCTTTCTCAGCAGCATGGAAGAGTTGCTGGGGTACCCTTAAGAATCTTACTGGCTTCTCTTTCCAACCTCATCAATGGAAACCACATCACGCACCATCTTCTGATGCTTTGGCAGTTTTTCTAAAACCAAGGAATTCTTTCAACGGTGGATTTGAAATTCATCCTCTAGAATAAGCCAGCATTATCCAATTTAAAACCACAAGGCCTCAGATACCCAATAATGTAATTATGTTTACTAAACCACTGTCATGCTACCCTCCAGCAATCCACATTATCCCTACAAAATCACTTTATAAAACAGATATGAAGATACTTTTTGCACCTTGTGCAAGCTTCTGGAATTTATTTTACTTCCCCAAGTACAGCGTGGGCAGGTAGTGAATTGAAACAAGGAATTGCTCCAGAAGGCAGAACCTTCTACAGCAATTAAAGGCCAAAACTGGGCAACCATCCACGTGTCTAGATGAAAATGAATCGTTTGTACTAAGATCCATTCCACAGGGAAGAGACACTGAGAGCATCTGCCCGGTCATCAGCTCTACAAAAGCAAGAAATTATCTTTTGCTACTGTTTTAGTATTCAGGCCTACAGTAGAAAGCTCCAGCAGAAAGGTGAAGCTAAAGAAAAGGAGTAAATAGGTTGTCAGTACAGGCAGCGAGTCTTTCTACACATTTAATTTATCAATTCTTTGGAAGGGTAGATAACAGCAGGGCAAGGGGAAATGGTTTAAGTTAAGGAAGGGAAGATTTAGGTTAGATGTCCCAGGGAGGTTCTTTACTATGAGAGCGATGAGGTACTGGAACGGCTGCCCAGGGAGGTTGTGGATGTCCTGGAAGTGTTCAAGGCCAGGTTGAATGAGGCCCTGGGCAGCCTGGTCTAGTATTAAATAGGGAAATTGGTGGCCCTGCCTGTGGCAAGGGGGTTGGGGATTCATGATTATTGAGGTCCCCTTCCAACCTGGGCCATCCTGTGATTATTGGCATAGCGACTACAGCTTTAACAGGTTGTATCTCTAGACTGGCTTATGAGCAGAAATTAGAAGCAGCCAACCCTCTCCTCTGCTATAATCACAGTAATAAGTCTCCCCCTCTACTCTGTCCTTTAAAGGCCCCCCTGAAGTACTATGTCCAGATCTCAGGCCCTCACCACAAGAAGGACGTAGGGCTGCTGGAGCAGGTCCAGAGGAGGGCCATGAAGATAAGCAAAGGACTGGAGCACCTCCCCTGTGAAAAGTTAAGGGAGTAAGGCTTGTTCAGTTTGGAGAAGAGAAGGCTCTGAAGAGACCTCACTGCAGGCTGCTAGGGAGGCTGAAGGGAGTCTCTGAGCAACAAGGGAAGCAACTTTTTAATATGATCTAATAGCAATAGGACAGGGGGGAATAGCTTTAAACTAAAAGAGCAGGAATTCAGGTTAGATGTCAGGAAAAAGTTCCTGACCCAGAGAGAAGTGAGGCCCTGGCATTGCCCAGAGAGCTGTGGGTGCCCCAACCCTGGAGGTATCCAAGGCCAGCTGAGACGTAGTCCTAGGCAGCGGGTGGCAGCCCTGCCCACAACAGGAGACTGGAGCTCAGTGCTCTTTAAGGTCCTCTCCAACCCAAACCATTTAGCGACTCCGTGCGGCACAAATACCAGCACCCAGAAATCTCACAACGGTTGGGTTGACGGGGCTCTCACAGCCCGCACAGCCCCCGGGAGCACAAGGCCCAGCGGAGAGAAGCACGGGCCACCCTCAGAGCTACTTACAGACAGAAGACGTGCTCGCAGCCCCCCAGAGACACGGGCTCCCGCAACACACCGGCACTGCGGGCAGAGGAAGGAAACAAAGCGTTAGGCGTAACGCGGCGGCTCGCAGAGCCCGGGGGAAAAAAGCGGGAGGGGATGGGAGGGGGTGCCGTTACCAGAGGGAGCAGCTCAGCGCCCTCTCCAGCCCCTCCAGCGCTGCTCGGGTGTGCGCCCACGGCCCCGCCATGGAGGCGACGGGGCCGGGCTGGCCGCCCTGGGCCGGCGTGTTGCCCGAGCGGCCGCGCAGCGCCTCACGCATCGCCGCCGCCACTCCGAATTCCCCGCCCGCCACCACTGCGCAGGCGCCAAGCGCTGCGCGCCCGTTCGCGCACATGCGCACACGGGGAGCCCGCCCTCAGACTGCGGCGCTCCCCGCTCACGGAGGGGGGGGTGGAGACTGAGCGGAATGGCGGGCGGCGGGCTGGGAGCGCGCCTGTATCGATTTTGTGGTGTTTTTGTGGCAACGCCCCGCGGCTCGGCCTGACTCCCGCTCCTACAGCGGCTGCTGTGGGGGACCTGCCCGCACCTCCCCTGCACGCTGTAATTACTGGAGCACATAACGCGGCTCCAGCGGGAATTTATCACTTTTAGGCAGAAATAACTCCCAAGCCAAATAAAAGATAGAGTAGAAGTGCCAGAAGCGATACGTAACGGGCTTTACTGACATTTCGCGTTGAGAAGCTCCAGCAGCGTGCCATAAATCTCGGTGCAACGGGCCGTTCTGTGAGGGAACTTCATCACAGCGGCGATGAGGAGCGGGCAGATTTGGCTGGTGAAAGCTGTGGGAAACAGCTCGGCTGAATGGCTTTTTATAGAAGGTTAAATGTTGCCTTTTGCTGCTGCTATTAGCCGTAGGTGCGAGGAGAACATCGATGCAAGGTCAGCCCCGGTGGTGCCTCATCCCACCGTGTGCTCGTGATATCAGTGCAGTCAAGGAAGGATAGCAGGCGACACAGCTGGGACAGGGAGCTGCTCCATCAGCCCTCTGAAAGCGGGATAAACTCACAGAATAACCAGTAACAGCCATGAAACATCAGCAGCTCACAGGCTGAACGTCCTCCTCGCTCTTGCTAGGATGCTGTGCTCTTTGCATGCGCTTCAAAAAATGAGCGCCCAGCATTTGGGCTTGAAGTTGCTCCAGGGGAGGCTCAGGTTGGATATTAGGAACAATTTATTCTCAGAAAGAGCAGCGGAGCAGTGGCACAGCTGCTCAAGGGATGTGGTGTTATCACCGTCCCTGGGGGTGTTCCAGAGCCACGGAGATGTGGCACTGAGGGATGTGATCGCTGCATATGAAGGGGATGGGTTGGGGTTGGACTTGGTGATCTTAGAGCTCTTGTCCAACCTTAACGATTCTGTGATCCCCTGGTGCTTCGTACCAGAAGGTGGCAAATGGACCTGCTGCCCAGCTGCAACTTGAACGCGGTTTAAAGCGTTTGAGCCAAAATTACAAACACCACATGATCCATAGTGCTCTTAAGTCAACGTGGCATTTATGCTCGCAAAATATGAGGTGCCGATATATACTGTATAGGACAATAAAACAGATAAGCACTTCATCTGCCTTTCCCCTGGCTGAAATACGGTTATTGCCCGTCTCGGTAAATCCACTAGTGTGAGCGTGGTCTCCTTTGTGCTGAGACATCGTGTGAGCATTTACAAACATTTACAACTAAGCTTAACTAAGGCAAAGTGCTGCCCTGGGCAGCCAGCCTCGAACAAATACTTGCGTTCGAGAAAGATGTAAAAGTCACCAGTGATTCATTCGTCCTAGTTTTATAAAGGTTAAGGAGTGGGTGCTCATGGAAATCTAAGAAATATCTTCCACTGCAGTGAATTACTATAAGCAATCAGACAGTCAGGAGCAAAAAAAAAAAAAAATGATGCAGAAACTGGGAGGCGGGGAGGAGAAATATACTGCTAAATTTGGTTTATGCAGTATTTAAAGTATGAGGAAAGCCATTCCTGGCACTATAAAGCTCCCACATTTTAAAAGGAGTTTGCTGCGTGACAGAAAGCTCGTAGAGTGGTTTCAGCATTGGTCCGATGTCGTGTGCAGCAGAGCAAGGTGCACACGTGACTTGAACACACCGAGACAGCGGTGGTACTGGCTGTGCTGAGCACATAGTAGGATTTCCAACAGCGCAGGGCTGCAGAGCAAAACTGATGCTGAAGGAGGTCACTGGTAGAATCCTCACCACCCTACCACGTCATTTTGAAGCGTGGCCTATCTGGTAAAGACTGCTATACGAAATGCACCGCTACCTTGTATTCTGTTTGTTAAAGGATGGCACCTTCACCATCTTCCTGCATCATTTTGAAGCGTGGCGAACCTCGTAAAGACCTTCCTATAGAAAGACACCACTGCCTGATATTCTGCTCATTAACAATGTTACCCTGTCGCTTCTCAGTAAGTAGACCACCGCTGTGTGACTCATTGCATGGCGACGAATCAAAACAGAAGACCGTTCCAGGAGAAGCAGCCTTGCACTGTGAATTCCCTCTTTCTTCAGATGTCTGAATCAAAGCCTTCACAGGCTGAGCTCAGCTCACTCGCCAGGCCACCCTAGGGGTGGTTGTTGTGCATAGTCAAAGCCCATGAGCTTCTGAACCTCCTGGATGGCAGTGTGGACTTGAAAGACACGGGGCTCTGGAAATCACTTGGTGCAGGAACTGGTTAGAGCTGTTAGAGAAGCAAATGTTAACATTTTTAATATTGAGGGATTTGATCCCCAGAAGGAAATAGCAATAATTAAAAAAAAGTCTATTAGGCTTTCAGACTAAGCAGCACAGTCAGCATTGCATTACACAGCGTTAAATTATTAGTCGAGGCTCAACAGCAGGAACATCTGCTGGTGTTAGACATGGCATTTTTAATTAAAGGCAGCAGCCGCCTGTGGTTCATCGGTTCTGCTCTCGCCATGTGAATTGCTAAACCCAGAAGCCACTCATAGAAGATCTGACTGGAGCAGGTGCTGTGGAGCTGGTGCTGCAGAAGGGTGAGTGACAAAGTCCCCGAGGTGACAGGCAATTTGCACCTGGGTCCAATGGCCCAGCGATCAGCAGGAGCTCTCTGTGAATCCTCACCTCAGTCAAAACTGCAAGGGATTTTGTGAAATTGAGATCACCCACCTGGTTTTTCCTCTCCTCACCCTCTGCAGGGTAGGAAAACAGGAGTTTCGAATAGAAAGCAAAGTAGGTGGGAGGAAGAAGGCCCCCCTGGGAGTTCCATTCCCAAAGGCATTAAGGTTTGAGAAGGGAACACGCTGCACCCCATCAGCTGCACTCCCAGACCCCTGGGCTCCAAGGAGAAAAAAGGGCCAGCAAACTTCAGCCGAGGGAGAACACAGGCATGATTCAAATTGCCCAAAGCCCCTGTCAGGATAGGTAAATCTAACAAATCAAGAAATAGCTGTAGATGGAGCAAAAAACGTGCCTTCCTGCCTTCGTGCACCCACTAAAACTGAAATGCTGTCCCACAGCCCGGCTCAGTGCTAGGCAGCCTCCTCTGAAGGGATCCAGCATTTCAGTAATACATTACTTTGAATCTGAGCGCAGAAGGCAAGGTCCTGATTTGTCACAGGTGGGGGCAGAGGTCCAGGGCAGGCACCAACAGCCACGTGGCGCATGTGCATAGCTGCCGTCCCACCCTGTTGGTGTGCAGGGGGCCAGGATTTCCCTCGACGAGTCCCGCAGATGGTGTTTGTTTGCTCAGCCACGATGAGAAAGGAAAATATTTGGTGCAATCTGCTAGCAGGCAGAGTCAGACATATGGTTGGCGTGCCGCAAGCCTGGGTGCTCGGGAAAAAGCAGAGCTCTGCAGCACCTTTCAGATGCTGGATTACCTTTGAGCAGGATGAAAGTGCAGGGAAACCTTTGAAGAAGTTGGCTGCAGATTTCCTAATGCGCTGGGGCTGCTGTACTGTGACCCCTCTTATTATTGGCCCCACTCTAATTAGTCCTATTACACTATCATGATTATATTAGTGTTATTATAAATAGCCCAATTATAATTAACACGAGCCTCAGCTCTGGTTTAATGCTTGGTGAAGTACTCCCTGGGTGGGTGCCCATTCATCAGGCACACACGAAACATGGGTTAAAAATGACAGAGGCAATTAATGGTGATTGGCACAGGGGAGCTGAGGTGTGGGTGCAGCATCACCTTCATTCTCTTTACATCTGATTTATGATGATATTTACAAATATATCCTTGCAACATGAAGCCTCCTGGAAATGTCTGGCCCAGAAATAACGTTCTTTGTATTTCCCTTTTAGTTGAAATAAAAATAAATCCTCTAAAATGCTCTCAATATTCAGATGTTCATTTCCCAAATAGCAGCTCCCGATTCCTGATCAGGACTAACCCCCACTTTGTGCTGAAGGGCAATGGGGCCGTGAGCTGCCAGCTGTGATCAGGCCCTGCACACCCATCCCACCCCATGAGAAAGCACCGTGGGCACCACTCATGCCACTGTAAGCCTTGTTCTCTTGGGGTGATGCGCTGTAATCTTTTTTCTTCCCCAAGTGGAGAGAGCACAGAAGAATTTCCTTTCTGTGAGGGCACCTTTGTCAGGATTTAATTCCCTTTTCCCTGCACATCTTTTGAAGACGTACAGCCCCTTTGAAGCTCTCACTTTTAAATTCGCCTTTTGGCTGCCGTCTGCTCTGCGACATCGATCAGGGCTTGGCACCACCAGTTTCATCAAGATGAGACATTGCCGGGACTGTGGGCACAGGGCATGTTTGCAGGGAAAAGTGCCAGGACTTTTTAACAAGAACCCTTTCCTTTCCCTTCTGCTGGAGGCTGGAGGCTGCTTCCAAGCCCCGTGGCAGGGACTTGATGATAGGAGCATCCTTGTGGTCCTGGCAGCCCCAGGCTCAAAACATGGGGCGTGATGCCATTGGTGCTGCTGTGGTCTTGCTGTGGTGCAACGGTGGCTCAGCCCCACTTTTAGCCTAAATAGACCCAGAGGTGAGCTGCATATAAAATAAATAAATCAGTTTTTAAAAAAGGAAGATTGTGGTGTTGCTACAGAGATAGGAGGATGCAGTGCATGGGGAGCACCGGCCCTGTGCCCTGCTTTGGGGACCTGCTGTCTTGCTTTTCCTCCAGGTGCCGCATCCATGGGTGACTGCAAGTCCCATGTGCCCAGCCTGAACCATGGCAGAACCCTGGGTTCAAAGCCCCATGGCTGCTTTCTATGGAAAAAACAAGGAGCAAACACCCCAGTATGCCTCTGTGTGCTTGCAGCTACAGGTATGTACGTTTTAAATAGGTATGGGTTACTTTTTTCCTTAGTAATCCCTACTAAACCCAAATTAAAATGCTAACAGCTCCCAGTGATTTATGCTGTTACGATAAATAACAGCAGACACTTGCTGCTGAGCGGCTGATTAATGATCCCTATTTACAGTGTGTCCAGCTTTGAGCTGCAGCTTACAAAAACAAAAATTCTCCCCCCAGAATCTTCCCTGTCTGGCCCCAGGCTTTTGCACATCTGCTGTCCTGGGTGCACAGCCGTGCTTCTGCCTGGTTTTTAAGATATTTCCTGTAAGCGTGCAGGACAGCATGCTCTGTAATATGGCCCAAGCTCTCGCATGAGCCAGAACTCATAAGCAGCAAGGGGGACACGGTGGGAGGAATGAAACACAGCAGCTTCCATTCATCAGGATGAGGCCGATGAGCAGTACAGAGATCTAGCAGCCCCAGGATGACACCCATCCCCACCATTTAACCTGAAGTGAGAAGCAGTGATGTATTGTTCTCACAAGCTGATTTCAGGCATGGAAATTGCCCTGCGTGGGATATTCACAGTGGAAAAACAATCCCTAACATCAGGCTCTGCAGGAGCTGTGTGGGTTTGTTGTCTCACGGGTCAGGGCTGTCGCCCCACCGGCTCGTCCACTAATTACATTTTTCTGTTCTCTGGCAGAGTTACGTCCTTTTGGCACCTGGGATTCCTGCCATCTCTGCAATATGAACTCTGTCTGAAACTGCATCCTCGGCCGTGCTGCCTCCACTGCCCTGTGTGTAGGTGTGTGCACGTAGGCTAATGTTCATCCCCAAACCTCCCCTGAATGTGTGTTCATTGCCACAACCCCATGGTATAGGGTTTAGGGAACCTGCTTTGGCAGGGGGGTTGGTCTCGATGATCTCTAGATGTCCCTTCCAACCCCTACAGTTCTGTGATTCTGTGATTTCTGTATTCCCCAATGCTGCCAAATTTTTGCAAATCCCAGTTTACAGCCCAGCCCCGAGGAGGAGGCTGCCTTTAACCAAGCAAACCTGTGACTGACAACCGGAGGCTTTGTAACAAGCCTACCACCTTTGACTTTGCCATCCACCCATGCGTGGCAAAGAGCTGTTTCAGGGTAAAAAAAAAAAGAAAAAGAAAAAAAGAAGAAGTTGCTTGCTGAGTCTATAATGAGGATTCTCAAATGCCAAAGACGTGGAGAGCAGGTTAAAGGAGCAGAGCCTCGCTGCCCAGGAGAGGGAGGGAACGGGTGCAGGCACTCGGGCGCATTTGCACAGAGTGTTATTGCAGCACGAAGCATCACTCTGTGAGCAAATGCTCCCTGCGCAGTGCTGCGCTCCCTGGGGAGGCTTTAATAATTCCTAGGGAGGCTCTGAAGGCTAATAAAAAAGTGAATAAAGAAGTCAGCCCCAGCAATTGGTCTCCTCCTCCTTCCCAGGGAGCCTCAAGCTGCCCTTGTTTGTCGGGCTGCTCAGGTGCAGCTCTGATTTCCCCAGTTCCTGAAGCAGAAGGAATTCAGCAGCACGGCAGCCTGCTTTGCGGCGATGGATGGTAATTGTTAATCTGATTAAGCTCAAGGTCTTCCATTTTGCTCATCTTACTGACACTGGAGATACTTAAAGAAACACTCGAGAAGAAGCATGTGAAGACACGTGAAACACCTGCTTCTGGGCACCTATCAGTATGGTGCAGGATAGCATGATTTGGTGCAATTTGACATGATTTTGCATTGAAATGAGATCCGTGAGGTTTTAACACACACCAACCCTCAGGCTGGTGCACAGCTGACAAAGAAGAGACTCCCTCAGCTTTGTGTGCTTGTTGACAGGATTTTAGAGAGGAATTATTAGGGAACAAGATGAGGTCCTGCAGCCCATTGCAATCCAGGGCAGCCTGACTACGGACTTAGACAGGTTTGCAGCTAAGGCTCTGAGCCTGCACTGCTGGCTCTCAGCTGGGTCTGCCTGCCTGCTGCTGTTACGCTCAAGAATGAGGGTGAAAAGGCATTCTGGATTCCCATACTTCATGCAGAGATGTCAGAGAGAGCTGAGAGGCACACACAGTTATTCTCATGTTTCTAGCATCTCTTAAGATTTGGTTTGAAAATATATGCTTTTTTTTAAAAAAAAAAAAACACTTTTCTCAACAAAGTGAACTCAGATGCTTCAGCCTCCAGGTTCCTGGAAGCAGGGAACATTCAGTACACGCAATAGGGAAACCCCTCTGCCCTGAGGAGGGTGAAAATCTGTTCTCTTTTGAATCACTTGTACCTAAATTGCTTTCCAGCTATCACGTGTTAGAGAAAATTGCTATTAAAATGCTGAAAATGTGTTGTTTTTCCTTTGCCTTGCTCATGTGGCTAGCAGAGGATAGATGAGGCAATCCCAGCTCAAGTGAGGGATCTGCTGCAGCTTGCCAACTCCCACTGCAGCCTCCCAGCAAAGAGGGCCTCCTTGGGAAGCACCAGGCTGGTGCCTGCTGTGGTTCCTGGAGCATCTTGGCAACAAAGCACAGCCTCCCACTGCCCGGTCCTGCTGGCTAAGGAGAAATTTCTCTGTCAGGAGCAACATCTGCAAGGTGAGCAACTCTACAAAGATATTATTTTCTTGAATTGGAGAACAGCCTTTAATAAGGTGCTAGGAGGAGGCTCTGTTTAACTAAATCTCAAGCTGGGTATCCCTAGACCTGCCTGCTCTGGTTCCTGGTTTCTCCATGCTTTTAAACAACAAGCACTGGTTTGTACTGAAGCACCACCAGTCACTGCTGCCTAGAAATCTTCAGCAGTCCTCATGGATATGGGTCACCAGGCAGACAGCAGCTCTGTGCTCAAGGTCCTCTCTGCGTAGGTCGATGAAACGCCACGGGTGTAATTAAAGATGCTCTGCTAATTGGATGTGCAGCCCTGAGGGATCTGCTTTAATTGGATTTCAGTCTGCTTGGTATCGTTTTAACTTCAGTACATGGCTGTTTTGCAGAGGAATAAGCCACCAGGTGTGGATATGGAGGAGGTGTGCCATCCTGCACTGCACACACCTCTGTTTTTACACTCTGGCTGTGAAACCACCACTGCACAATAAAGCCCAGGGCTTTGTGAACCCCCCCCTTCAGCTGGCAACTAGGACAGAGACAGTGGAGGGGCTGGGAGTTCACCTTGACCTGCTAATGGAGGTAAAATCCTCAATTATTACCTTGTCTTCCCTTTGATTTTTTCTTGTGTGTGTTACCATAAATCCTCCCTCATGCCCTCAGGGTGCACTCCTTTGTTTCTTTCTTGGAGTCTGAGAAGAGCTCATGTCTTTCTAAAAGATGTTTCCTCTCTATAAAAATGCTTGTTTGGGCAACAAAGCCACTGCTTGGTATTCAGGAGCCTGTGTTAAATTGGAGGTTGGGGTGGATGATCAGATTGTTGCTTTGGGCCTTAAAAGCTGGGGGAGCACCACCACGGATTTCTCTTATTTCTCAACACAGAACCTTCAGGATTGCTCTTCCTGGTGATGACCCATTTCCAGAACCA
Source organism: Tympanuchus pallidicinctus (assembly GCF_026119805.1). Lineage (NCBI taxonomy): Eukaryota > Metazoa > Chordata > Aves > Galliformes > Phasianidae > Tympanuchus > Tympanuchus pallidicinctus. The sequence continues at coordinate 33,694,030 of NW_026294669.1, forward strand.
AGGATAATGGAGAGGCATCAGGCTTCAAGTTTTGCTCCATGGGCAGCAAGCATCAGCCACAGCTTTTCTTCACCCTGGGCTGCGTGTGGCCACTGCCCATCCTTCCATTCGGCCACATGCTGGCTTTCAAATGCCACAGGATTGCACTGTGACTGGTCATTCTCCTAAGAACAATAGCCCTTCGGGGTGACCCAGGGCCTCCTGTGGCTCCCCCCACATCACAGAGATCTGGGGGGCTCATTTTGGATGATGTGGCCCCCGAGGAGGCCGTCCCCAGCACTGCAGGGCTGCTCATCCTCCCTCATTGCCAGCACTGCGTATGCAAGCTGCGTGAGGAGCAAAGCCAACAGTAAGTTAGTGTTGGCCGTGGCCCATACTAATGTTGTTCTTACTATTTCAGTGCCATCTTCCTTATTTCCTCCCTCTCCCTGAACAACTAAATTAATTAGAGTGATTTTTTTTTTATTTAAATACTGTCGTGGAATAATAATTCTGGCAAATTCGTTTCTGTCATTCCCCACTGCTTCTTTTCTCTGTTGCGCTCCCTTCTAATATGCTGTAGATATTTTGTTATAGCTATGCAAGATCACAGCTGTTGTCTGCAAAAAAGAGGGAGTAAAATCATGCTATGTGCTGTTGCCATCTAAAAATCATTTTTCTTCTTTCACCAACTCACATACACTGAAAAAAAAACCCTATTCCACTATGAAGTGCAGGAGCTTACATTTTTCTTGGCTTGTAAAAACCCCCAAATCCTTTACAGCCTCTTCAATGAAGCAGCAGCAATGTAAGAAAGCTGAGGCACAGAGGACAGGCCGGGGTCCCATCCTGTGCTTTGCTGGTTTCTGGAGCGACGTTGACCCGGACATCTTCATTTGACATATAAACATGCTTGTTGTCCCAATGCAGGGACAAAACCACTACTGTGGTTCTCACGAAAGGATGAAGAAGTTCCATCAGACCCTCAATATTTACTGTAGTGATCAGGGCTGAGAGAACCGTTGTTTGATTTGGCCCCACAGAACAGCTTTCCTTTTGGCTGCTTTTGGTGGCCACTTGCATTGAGGAAGAAGCCAAGGAAGGATCAGGCTTGAGAAGTGCCATGCTCTCAGCAGCTGTGCAAAGCTGGGACAGAGATTTGAGTCAGTGTCTGTTAGTCCACATCTCCAATTACAAAACTGATTTGAATCCATCTCACAATCCACACAACCAATTATGAAGGCTCTCCTTGACTCCCCGGCCCTGGGACTTGTTTAGTGTTGTACTGTGCACACCTTGTTGCTAATATTTTAAAGCATTCTTAAATGAAGCTCAGCTGAAGCCCATCAGTTCCAATTAACACACACAGGCCTTGTGATCACACTGTCAGGGTGTTACTGCTCCCCACTGCCTCCAACAAAGGTTACTAGAGTGGCTGAAGCGAGATTGCATTAAACAAGTGAGATGAAAAGCTTGCTTTCCCCCTGGCTGCAGCATTCATCTCTCACTCACGGAGAGGTGATGTGTAGCAGTATGCAGAGCGCTCCTCTGTTCCTTCCAGGGACACCGGGGTCAATGTTTTCAGTGATCTTAAGCTCCCTGCTCAGACCAAGAGAGACAACCGGGCTCGCTGGCTGCCTGGCTTTATTGAAAATGTCATTTTCTGAGTGGTAGCTCTGTGTTTCTGTGCTGCAACCTGAACGAGCCCTCCTTGGGGAGACCAAGGGGCGATGGGAAACCCAGAGCTGGCTTTCAGAGGTAGGATGTTATTAGCTTCCACATTTCTTGTCCTGGAGCCAAGCCTGGAGCATGTCCTACCTTAAAAAAGGACAGGTTGAATCTACAAGGCTCAGAGGGGAGTTTGTAATATAGCAAAAAATGGTAATTCAGGCCCTGGTGATGCTTCCTGCAGCCTACTTGCCAGATGCTTCAACCCCCTGAGCAGTTGTAACTACTTCTCCGCAGGTTTCAATTAAATTCCCTTAAGTACCTAAACTTTTGCTTGTTTGGACCAGTATCTGCAGACCTGATTGCAATAGCAGATGTTTTATTTTTACCTGCAAGTGAAACTGGAGAGCGTATATCATGGCTGTGACACATTTCACATGAAGCAGATGTTTCTATTAATGCCAGAATTGGGTGGAAATCCAAAGGATGCTTTTTGCTTTTTTTTTTTGGGGGGGGGAAATTCTGTTTCACCCAATTAAACTGCAAACTTGCTGAAGTATTCCAATGAACCACTTCCTTTTTTTTTTCTTTTTTCTGTTTTTTTTTCTTTTTTCTCCTCTTTTTTTTTCATTAGCAGGCTGTAAAGGGACAAAAGAATAGCTTTGTATCAGACTCCCTCAATTAAATGTAAAGTACATCTGGACAGAGCCTGAAGATCCATCTTTCACTGGCAGTTGCAAAGCCATCGACATAATAAAATAATACTCTGATTGGTATTACAAGGCTGCATTTAAATCATTGGCATTCATGCTCTGCGTCCGTTGCAGGGAGCGCAAGCCCTCCATTAGAGAGAAGCTTAATTTTATACTGTGATCTGTGTAAGATATGCAATGAAAATGAGAGGGGGAAAAAAGCTTTTTCAGAGCTGGAGACGTAATAATAGGAGGCACAATGAATGTCTGGGCAGCATTTGCAGTTACTTATAAACTGCAGGTGTCAAATGCATTCTGGAAAGAAGCTGAATTCCAAGTTTTAATTACAGCCAGCAGGTTGAGGCATAATTCAAGGCTCGATAATACCTTCAATTCATAGGAAAACTCCTCCTGCTATCAGCAAGAAGTTTACACCGAGATGAAGGAGAAAGCGTGACCTCCTCGCAGTAGCTGAACTCTCAACTTCTGCATCCCACTGTAAAATCCTGAACAGCCTTGGTGCTTACGGCGCCTGTTCCTTGTGCGATTATCTCAGCAAGCCTTCGCATCACACGAGAGCTGAACTGCTAACGCTCCTCTTGTGATCGGGATGAGAAAGATGTGGCATTGCGGCTTCCTTCTACTGTTCCCCTTGGCTCAAATGTAACAAGTACAGCTGTTTCACACTGTTTGCCACCGTGGAGAAGCCCTGAGCACCAGCCAAAAGGAGAAACGGGCTGCTTTGGTGGAGCGGTCTTCCAAGGGGTAACAAGAGCTGCCTGGGAGCTGAGGGCCTATTCTGCGTGTCATGGAGGGCTGGAATAAACCGAAATCAGTGGAAGCGCTGACTTTCAAAATAGTTATATTTGTACTGACATCACCCACACATACAGAAGAGCTTTATGTCATCACCAAAGATGGCCCCACCAACGGCATACGCAACTCAGTACACAACACCTACACCTTCACAACACCCCTGTGAGGCGGGGCAGCGCCCTGAGCCCTATTTCACAGGTGGGGAGCCTCCCAACTGAGCAACAGAAAGTCTGTTGCACAGCAAGAAGGAGAGCGTGGGCTTTCAGAGGGCAGCCACAGGGCTGCTGCTTTGTCAAACACCCTGCACTGCCAGCAGCTCCTTTGCTCCATCAAGGCCATTTCTCCTGTAAGCAAATGGCCATAGCCAGCAGGAGCAGGTGATGACAACTAAATCCTTACAGGTATAAAATTCATCTTACAGCTAGAACTGGGGAGAAAAAAAAAGACAACCTGTGAAAAGATCAATCTGGCTTGTAACCAAATGCCAGCCTTAAGTGCCTACCGCATTCCTAGTAACAAAATAAGTGCGTATCAAAAAAGTACTTTAAGTAGTCGTGACTTTTTATGCCTACCATCCTAGAGTCACAGAAAACAAGAAGAAACTGGAAGAACCCCGAGAGAGGTCAGGAGGCTTTTTCCCCAGCTCCTGTGATGCCTTGTGGTAGTGCCCTTTCAGTAGATGGAGCTTATGGTGCTAGCTTGGCTACAGGTGTCAGAGCTGTCCGATGTCACATCAGGACCAGCATCCGTGCCATCAGGATCTGCTTGATCTTTAGCAAAGTCGATGAAAACCTGTAAGTTTAAAGGATGACATTCAGTATGTGACAGTGCAAAGAGCTGATGGTGTGAATGAATAAGAACAGAGGAATGGCTGTACATTTGGCTGAGCCTGGAGAGCGTGCTCAGGAGCAGATTCGCACTGCATTTGAGAACTGCAAATGTTGTGGGGTTCTTCTGGCTTAACGTAAGTCAGTGGATGCATACTCCTGTACTGCTGAATAGACACCTGGGAATCCAAAGGTAGATGTCCCTGCAGAACCTAATTGTCCTGCAGCTCATGTTTCAAAATACTAGTGAGATAATACCCCCGTGTGGTAGTTCATTTTGATTACAGTGTAAGACATCTATATTATTACTTTATAAACCTATCTGTCTATATATAATTGACATCTATGCAGGCGCAGCTGCATATTATATAGGTAGGTATATATAATCACACATAACAGTCTGTTTGAACAGTATCTAATGAATACATAAAATATTCTTACTGAAGCACTACAGTCACATTTGCATACACAAAATCCGTGCCGTCCTCTCACAAAACATGACTTGGGGCTTCCTGCTGTTTGTCAGCTGGTTTCTCTCACTACCACTGCCCTCATTAAACAATACTGAGGATATCCCTTGTCCCCCATATCTGCTCAACAATTCATAGTATTACAGGGCTTGTTTTCTAACTCCTGTCTCTGGGGCAGACCTTACAGATCAGATACTGATGCTCAACAGACTGCTCTCTTCTGGATAAATCCTTATGAATCCCTTCATCTGAAGCATTTTCTACAAGGTTCAGATGCCAGTGGGAATGTTGTTCCAAGGGACAATGATAGGAACATGCCATGAAAGCTAAGTTTGGAGTAATGCTCCATGAACTTACAATCCCAATACAGCACAGGAAAGAACAAAATCAAGCAAATTTCCCTGATTGTCAGGAAAAATCTGTCTCCAGGATGCCTAGCATTGAGCTGTGGGATGATTCATAATCCTGCCCTTCATCTTCATCCTTGAGACTGCCGAAATCAGCACCGACAAGGAAGAACAGATCTTTTATGTGACAGGCAGCACTCTGTGTGTTTTCCCAGTGCCAGCATGGCTATCTGGAGGCAATAGTACTGATAAAGTATCCCCAGGAGGAATATGGATGGAAATCCCTTTAAAATGGAGTCTATTGTGTGCAGCAGTCCATTATGTGCAACCATCAGTCTGCTCACTCCCCTGTTAACAGTTCAAAATGGATGGCCGCACATCCTTACCTCCTCTAGCGTCGTCTGACTCACTGAGAAGTGCCTGATTTTGAAGGTTTCTTTGCTGGCTTCCAGGAGATCAAATATATTTGCTACCCCTCCTGCTGAGACTGGAACATGGTACTCCACCATGTTGAAATGACGATCCTGCAGAAACAACAACGATGGGGTAGAGTTAGGAGGCTGCCTGTGAAGAGCAAGCTGCCTCACTGGCTGTCTGGCTGAAGATGAAAGCACAAAGGAGCTAAACCAGGGGAGAATTTAAAAGACAGAGCATGCCTTCTGTCCTCTGGTTCCTAAAGGTGAAAATATTACTGTTTGCAGTTGATCAGTGACCATCTAATTACTAATATGAAGTGCATCTGCATACAGTCCAGGCTTCAGTGGAACCATTCAGAGGTGCAGAGGGTCACCAAACAGCTGCCTTACAAGATTGCTGCAGTTGTTTGGCTGAGGTTATTTAAGGCATCAAGGAACTTGGATAATCCAACCCTTGGGCAATGCTGCTGATAGCTGTAACAAGTGCATGTGCATGAATTTCTTACATTTTAAGAGCATGGATCTATATGTACAGCAAGTTACAAGACGTCTATTTTGCAAGATACTCCTGGTTAATGTGGAAGGACTCCCTTGAATGCAATTGTCCTGCTTACCTTCAGGCACGTATTTGGGAAGTGTGACTTCATGAACTCTGTCAGTGTCTCTGTGCCAACTGTGCTGCTATTTAAGTGCATCTTCACAGTGAATCCTCTTCCAAACCTAAGAGATAAGGAAAACCACAATTAACACAGTAAGAAAGAGAAACAGATAAAGAAAATCCCTTGAGAGTGCTGCACAGCCTCTTCAGGGAAATCTAATGCAGGCAGAGTGCAGCTTGAATGGGGTCAGGGTTGTTAACCTGGAGTGAAACTCAATAAGGAACTGGGCTGTTGTGATAACTAACAAAATCAAAGCTCAACCCTAACATTTTCAACAGTGAATTACTTTGGAAAACACATCTCTTGGAAAAAAGGCTGTGAGAGAGCAAAAAGCATATTAGTTAAATGAATTTCAGTGGTACAGTAAAGAACATAAAACAGAAAACTCTTTATTTTGATGCCTTGTTAACAAAGGTCTCATGTCCTGAGCCCTCTGAGCTGTGTTAGTAACTCCAAATGCCAATCAGTAGAAGTGGAGTGAGAACATTTTACAGACCTGCTCTTGATATGCTGCAAAGAGCCAATGCACTGAAAACTCCCATTCACCATAATTGCCAGCCTGGTACAGAGGGCTTCGCATTCTTCCATGCTGAAAAACCAACAGAGAAACTCTAATAAGTCATTGAGAAGGCATACAGAAAGCAATTATTTTGGTGATCAGAGAACAACACTGCATCTTCCTCAGGGTAGAGTGGGTCTATGTGGGCGTCCCCATCCAACCCTAACCCCACAGAGCTGTCACGGCCCAGTGCCCTGAAATTCTCTCAGGATCAGCAAGGATTTGAAGGATGGACCTCTTCATATCTCTTGAAGACCCTGAAACTGAGAAGGAAGCCAAACCAGCCCTACCTGTGAGATGTGAGTATCACGGAGCATTTGTTCTGCACTTCCTCACTGATGATTTTCCAAAGGTGGCGTTTAGCATTTGGATCCATGCCGGAGCTGGGTTCATCCTATTGGGAAAGACAAGGAAACTCCCAACCTCCTCTGGATTCCTTACAAGAACCGAGTGGCTCTGATAACACCACCTAAGATCAACCCTGCTGTGCATTTTGTATCCTGGTGCTTTCCATTTCCACACACACCAGAAGTAGAGTCTCAAACAAGAAGCAACCAACAAGCATTTGATTCCCAGGCGAACCTGCATTCTGCTTCTCTCATATCCTGACAAAGCAAGTGTTCCACTTCTCCACTGATAAAGAAAATGAGCCAGAGATCAAAGACAATATATTGCCTTCTACTTTGTGCATTGCTGATGAAATTGTTAGCTGATTTCTGATGGCCAGATTGTTATTGTTAAGGGTATTGTACTATATGAGGCAGAAACAAACAGCTTGGGTTCGTGCAGCAGTCAACAGAGAGAAAATTTCCCCACCTTCTCTTTTTATTCAGATTTTGCATATCACAAAAGTTATCAAATGGCTGGTCTGATCACTTCTGGCCACAGAACAGCTGGGCAAGATACAAGAGCAAGGAAGGCTTATGTTCACTAAGCCTCCTATTTAACACTGCTCTTAGAGCACTGAACATATTTAGAAACATTGAATGCAATCATAGAATTCTTAAGAGTAAGAAGGGACCTTTGAAGTTCATTTAGCCCAGCAACCCTGCAGTGAACAGGGACACCTACAGCTCCACCAGGTGCTCAGAGCCCCATCCAGCCTGACCTCAAGTGTCTCCAGGGATGGAGCATCCACCACCTCTCTGGGCAACCTGTGCCAGTGCCTCACTGCCCTCACTGTAAAAGACTTCTTCCTTATACCCAACCTAAATTTCCCCTCTTTGAGTTGGAAACCATTTCCCCTTTTCCTATCAAAGCAGACTCTCTAAAGAGTCTGTCCTCTTCTTTCCTGTAGCCCCCATTTAGACACTGACAGGACGCTCCTCAGAGGCCTTCTCTTGCCATGACTCAGGTACAAAACCTTGCTGTTTTTTGATTTGTTGAACCTCATGAGCTTCATCTAGGCCCACTGCTCAACCTCTGGATGGCATTCCATCCCTTGGGTGTGTCAACTGCACCCCACAGTTCTCCATATTTAAAATACAGCAAGTGGAAAAACTCAAATGAAAGTATACTTTAGCAATGGAATATCTCATGGAAGAACTTAAAAGTTCAAAGGGAAAGAAAAATGGGGAAGCCAGATCTAGAAAAAAAAAGGATTATGTTCTAATATTGAAAGTTGCTCCTTTGGTCTCCTATTGCAGCCTTGGCTGCTAATTCTTTTTGCAAGACTATGCAGGAGCACTAAAAAAATTTATCCAAAGCACTAAATCAAGAAAGAGCTGGGAACAAGGAAAATTTAACTGGCAAACAGAAGATCTACTTTTGACCTCTGAAAGATTCTAACACAGAAAATGGTATTCACTGCTCTTTATGATCTCAGGGAAAATGTAACACAGAATCATAGAATGGCCTGGGTTGCAAAGGAGCACAGTGCTCATCTGGTTCCAACCCCCTGCTGTGTGCAGGTCACCAACCAGCAGACCAGGCTGCACAGAGCCACATCCAGCCTGGCCTTGAATGCCTGCTGGGATGGAGCATCCACAGCCTCCTTGGGCAACCTGTTCCAGTGCCTCACCACCTTCTGAGGGAAAAACTTCTTCCTAAGAGGAAGAGCTGAGAAGAGGGGGACGATCACCTCCTTCTACCTGCTGGAAAATCAGATCTGTATGCTGGAATCTAAGCTTTCCTTTGATGTACATGCTGTCAGGCTACTTTATTCAGTATGAACACTTGGGGAGTGTCCTGCAGCCTGTGTCTAGAAAGACCGTTCAAGTGTTCCCCTGGAGGGACACTGGAGACCTGCTCAGCTTTCACCCATCAAGGCCCCCATTTCTCACCAGCAGCAGAATAGATGGATTCCCAATGAGAGCCAGAGCAGTTGACAGTTTTCTGTTGGTGCCATAACTGCACATAGAGGTGACTCTGTCTTTGTAGGCCATCAGATTCAGCCTGTGGAGAAGCTGAAGCACGATCTAGGGGTGGAAGAGTACTGATTTCACAAGAGAGTCCAGGAATTAATTACCAGTATACATATACATTGATGGCCTGGTTAAATCAATGTAAAGGCTCCTGACAACGAGAAAATGCTTCAAGTCAGGCCGTGGTGTTACTTACTCCTTTGATTTCTCTCTCTGGGATGCCATGGAGTCTAGCATAGTAATACATGTGCTCTTCCACTGTCAGCAAGTCATCTAAGGCATCTTCTTGAGGACAGTAGCCAAAGAGAGACCAGTGTGCCTCGGTAATGTCATTCAAGGACCTTTGTAAGGAATTAAGCGAGTCATTTCAAACAGACCAAATTGCCAATGCGCTCTGGAATCTCCTGCTTCCTACCCCCTCCCCAAGCCTTGAAGGAAAATGCTAAGAATTTGCAGATCTTCAATGTTTAGGCCCTCAGCTCTGCAAAGAACTGTATTTGTGAACCACATTGTCTAGTATGCTATTCTCCAATTTCCATCAGCCTTTCAGGCAGCACAGCTGCCACCAAGCCTATTCCTGTTAAAGAATGCTTGGAGATGAGTCCTCGTCTCCAGAAGAGGGAGATCTGTGGATTTGTGTCTGATCCCATTTGTAGCGAATGAAGTGAAAGAAACACCACTGAGTACAGCAAAGGTATGACAGCAAATGCAAACCCTAATGAAGACACTGTGCCATCTTCAAAGGGTTACATTCCCTGTCTTATTTACTTTTGCTGTTTTGAACGTTCGAATTTGTTTCAAACTTTCATATTTCCTTTTCTTTGCCATCCAGCCTTATAAACCATTCCTGGGCTGGTTAGCTTATGTGCCTTCCCCTGAAATCACATCTTGCATACCCAGAATGATCCTGGACCCGCAACCTTCCGCTGGATGCTCCGATATCTCCTGTCAGCATCTTAAAGATGGTTGTCTTCCCAGCTCCATTCACACCAAGCAAGCCAAAGCACTGGGTTATGAGACAGAAAGGTAGAAATGCAACCATGCTTGTATTTATAGTGCAAAAACACTGCACCGAGATGAGTGCTCAGTGCAGCTTGTCACTTCTTTTCTCTGGCCTCTTGAGCAAGATAAATTGCAAGAGCAGCAGAGATACTTGGAGCATACAAACATTATCATGGAGGTTTTTTATGGTACAATATACCGCAGCGTATATTAGGACCGTTTGTTTAATATGGTGAAGAATCAAGGACGTGTCTCTAATGGAGTCATTTCTTTTACTGTGAGGTGCATTCTCACAGTGAGCTCGCCTGACAGGCCAAATCCCGCTCATCTCATTTGTGCCAGCCTCCCATTGACAGGAACAGAGCTATTCATAGGAATGAGGTGAGTGAGGTTTGTTCTGTCATTGGTAAAACCTTAACGTGACACAAGATTTTCGTCAAATAATCTCACTAATGCACTACATTAATAAGATTAAGAACTGGCTCCCCGTAGTGCAGTTCAGTATCTCATGCTAAAATCCATATTTTATTGCTAGGGCCGAAGATACACAACGGTGTGTCACGTAAGCAATCACCACTGTGCTGATAATTACTATTATTTTGATATCATTAACACAGATCAGCTGCTTTGAAAATCCTTGTGCGCTGGGACCTTACCAGAGGCAGAGCATCCATCCAGGGTTCAGCCCCCACCTCAGGTCTGTGCACGAACAGTAGCTGTGCACAGGGCCATGGCCTCTGGTGACAGATGGGGAATGGCACCCCAAGCCCCATCAGTGTTGGGATGACTTTTGCCAGGAGTCAGAAGCCTCACTGCCAATTGTGGTTTGGAGAAATCGTCTGCCAAAAAGTTCAGTGACCACACTGCTCACATGTGGCTGCTGTCCTCCTGCCCAGCTCTGTAAGTCTTTTCATATACCCTGTGGCTCAGTGATACTCAGGAGTACTTCCAAGCCTTCCCACTATTCAGTTTCACGGCCTGACATGGGATCTGGTCTCCACAGGCCCTATAAACTTTCCTCTGGGTCTCAGAGATGCTCCATGTGCTCCCATCTTTTCTCCTATGTGAGTGATCAAAATCCACCAGCAACCTTTATTTGCTACTGCAGCCCCAAGAATTAATATATATAAAAAGTGCAAGGTGAAGGAAGGAAGAAGCCAGAGTGGAACAAACCATTCCAGCCACGCTGGGACAGTGGCAACAACCGGGGAGAAGATGCTGGTGGGACTCTGGACCTGCCCCAGTGTCTCTCCCCATAGCTTTAATCAACTTGCTTACCTCTCCAGCAGGAATCCCCAGGCTGATGTTTTTCACAGCCACAATGCGTTTGTGAGGAAGGTGGTAGATCTTTGTGAGGTTCTGAAGCAGTACCACATCAAAGTCAGCTTTGCCAGACTCTACTCGGACCCTCTCTGCCTGAACATCCCCATCTTCTTCAGTCACAGACAGCAGAAGTGGGGCTTTGCCATGCACTCTGTCAAACAGGAACCTAAGGGGAGGAAATAGGGTTATTATGGCATTATCGTTTAGCAGTCACAGACAGCAGTAGGTCTGTATGTTTGGGGTACTGAGGAGCCTTCTTGTGAGATCCCAAGGTGTGCAAACATACACAGGCTTGCAGTTTCTATTCTCTTTTCCTACTTAATCTTTTCAGGGAATTCAAGAAAACCCAGTGTTCCCTTTATGCCTAATTTTTCCTCTTATTCAGCAAACATTCTGAGCTGGAGCAGGCTCTGCCTTGTGAATACACTCACAGAGCCAGGGACAGAATCTTGCTTCCCAAAGGAGAAAAGAAGAGGCTCTCAATGAGCTGATTCCTCTCACCAGCCAGCTGAACACCAGTCCACCAAAGCCAGAGGCCTGAAACAGGGACAACAGCCTGAGCCAGCAAGGACTAACAAGGGACTCTGGTAACACACACATAATTAGCAGACATCCTCATTACTGGAAGGTGCCAGCATTGCTGCCAGAGGAAAATTCTTTTGTGTTTGCAGAATGTCTGGGAAATACATGGGCTTCACAGTGGACAGTGATGGTGTGTGACTACCCAGAAAGAACACAGTGAGTGATGGCTCGGCCCATTCTCATCGAGGTACTCCAGGTGTTACTTACTCCAGTGTGCTGTTCCAGACCTTCTGAACCATCCCATCGTGAACTGTCAGACGAATGGCAAAAAACACGGTGCCCTGGATAAACATGGCAAGCAGCTTGGACGTGGTCTTGTCCAGTTCAAAGGTTTTGTCAGGGTAGTCCACACCGTAGGCTTTCAAGAAGCCCAGCAGTGCCTGATCCTGCGACAGTTCGATCAAGCCGTAGCCAAAGCAAAATTGTGGGAACAGAAGGAAGGCGTGCCTTAAGTTTTCAGCTAGATCACGCAAGCCCTGGGGAAAAAAGAAAAAAAAAGCAACACCACAAGAGCAGAGTCACTGTTTTTATTCATGGAATAAATTCATAGGTTTCACTATGGAACTGAAGTGTAACAATTACATTGGGATTTGCTTGTGTCTCAGAGCAGAGATAAATTGAGAGCAAAGAGCTCTAGAGACAGCTCATTTCGCAGATACAAGGTCAGAAAAGTCAAGAGGCAACTCGGAGGCTGTGATCACCCATAGTAAGTAGCATCCAGCTCCTGTTGCAGGAGCCTAGAGCATGCAGCAGCCAGAAACCCACTCATGAGCCAGAGCTGAGTCCTGCAGCTGCCCAAATCAGCATCACTGCATCAACCCACTGCAGAGGACTGCCTGCTCTCCAGCTCTGCTCCTCTGGAGCGCTGTCCTAACCATTTTTCTCAGACAAACATCCCCATAAAACTCAAGATCTGGCTCTCATAGACATAAAGGCTTTTCCAGTTAATTTGTGGCAAAGCAGCCGAGTGCAGTCTCCCAGCTATGTGCTCTTACATCTCCAGCAGAAGAAAGGACTAGCGCACACAGCAAAGTGGAAAGGCTGCACATTTGTATGGGGACAGACTGACTCCCTGCCTCTGGGGCACAGAGGGATAAATGCAGATCATATTCTTACATCCCTAAAATCTAGGGGGCTGCTTAGCTACACAGCAAAATCCAACACAGCTCTTGTTTTACAAAGCAAGTGCCCTTTCTTTAAAAAACAACAACAATAATTAAGTGTAAGGTGTGCACTTTGCATTTTATTCCACTGATTCCCAGGGATGTCTCTATTTGAGACAAGGCTTGACATCTGGGAATCATCACGGTCTCAGGGTTGTTTTTTATCCTTGCAGGGAGAAGGTGATTGCATTACGGATCGAGATGACAGGCAGCCAGCACTGGGCTTAACGCAGCGCACTTGACGCTCAGCGCAATGAAATCTAGTTGTCACTCTCAAGTTTGTACTGCAAGAATGGAGCTATAGTTTAAGTTCCCATCAACCTCCTATCAGACATCCACACCTTCCTGCCTTTCTCAGCAAGGGCAGTTCTTGTCCTCTCTTGTTATATTCTTCCCCCTGTCACCACCATGCTCATCTTTGCTGGGGGAACAGATCTACACAAACAAACAGGATTTGTATGTGACTCACACCCTGTCAACCCTGTAGCCTGCAACTCCTGTCCTCTGCTTGGTTGACCAGAAAGCTGCTAAGGACCTGATCAAACCCACTGAACTCAACAAGAAGCCTCCTGTTGTTTCGCTCAAGGCTTGGTACCGTTGGGGTTCCTACCTGGTCTGTAGCTTTTTCCTGGGAGAGCAGAAACACAACGGAGTGTGTAATGATGGTATTGATGCCAAAGAACAAGTTGACACAGACATACACGATGAAGGCCATTCCAGTCTCCTTGAAGACTCCAGCCAGCAAGTACATCCATGAAAATGTTGCATACCTATAAATCCCCAACGGCATAAAGAGCAATTGAACAGTAACTCAAAGAGTAATTGAAAGCCAATAACTAAAGTCCTCAGACAACTTAACAGTTCTGTCCTGGCAAATGACTAGACTCCTACAGTACAGGAACTTAATGGAGGACAAATGGCTTGATATCTGTTAGAACTGAGAGAAGTTCATGATACGCAGCCCTGACTGAAAGCAGATAGGCTGGGCCTGGAGGACTTAAAGTCAGGGAAACAATTTTGCAAAGTTTTTTTTTTTGGTTGTTTTTTTTTTGGTTGGTTTGTTTTCCCCTTGTTGCATCTCAAAAGTTCACAACAGTTCAGTAAATATCTGCTTACAGCCTGAGCTGTCACTGTGAGCTGGAATGTTTTGTATCCTCACAAAGATCTTGCAGGCATGACAGCAGCTTAGCTCGCTCTGCTCCTGGAAGGAGTCACCTCTTGCTAAGTTGGCACTGAAGAAGAAAGCCCGCTTATTCCTCTGTTGGATCCCAAATCACAGCCTGCAATATCCAGTTCCTCACTCTGATATTTAAATTGCTTCACACTTACCCAAAGAGTAGCAACAGAAGAAATACTGCCAGTAAGTTATTGTTGTTGCAGAATGCTGGTATCTGGAAGGATGAAATAACTCCTATCGAGAGTCCAATAGGGATCATAAAAAGTACCTGTAGAAAGATATTACAAATATGTTATTAGGACAATAATTCTTCAGAATTTTTCTAGAATGATACAGAAGCAGTAAAATCTGAATTGGGTCCCACTGTTGTAGCTAAAGGAAACTAAATACAGGTAAGTGTCTCAGTCTTATTTAGGAAGTCTTGCATTCGAAGCCTATTTGAATAGGCTGAGTTTTGTTTAAAAAACAAAAGAAAAAATAATAATAAGGAGAGAAAAAAAAGAGGAAAAACAGACCTAAATGGAAAAATACCCTTTGGGTTTTCTGCTAGCCTTGCAGACAGGCCAGTTCATTGCTCTCTGTAAATCCAGTCTCCCCAGAGTCAAGCTACAGACCTACCATGGATCTGCCTCAAGAGGTTCCTCTTTTTCTCAGCTTTGGGATTTAACAGAATTTCCTGGTGGGGATTCACTGAGAAATATCAAGTTGCTGAGAGTTGCTGGATTAGTTTCAGCCTGCTGAATACTGATTGTGGCAAGGACTCCGGGGATTCTTCCACAGGCTGATTTACAAATATGCAGTGCTGGAGCAAGGTTTGGATCAGGGAAGCAGAAACACACCTGTCCCATTCTCCAGCCCCCTTGTCATGACTCAAGGAGGCTGTGGCAAGCCAGACTGTGGCCATGGCTGACAGACCCCAGGGATTTCAGCCCTTAGCTCTGGCTGCATCAAAGAGGGGCTGCCACTCAAATACATTTGCAGAATTCCTATTTTCAGAAATCGATGCTGTCGCTGGGATTTTAGCAGAACACAACTGCACTGATGGAAACTCATAGGGTATGTGGAGCTGATCACCATCAGAGATGGCAGTGCCAAAGCTCGTGAGCAGAAATAGTCCTGCACTTGCAGATCTCTAGCTTCGTGAGGGTTTGACATCATGCACCAAAGATAGTTCTTAAGACACAAAGCGCTTCAGCCTACAGATACTGTGTGTGTGATGCTTTCCAGCAGTGCTATTAACCCTCTTTGCCACAAGGAGACTAAAATTCAGAGTACAAGGGCATGTCTATGCTGCATGATGCAGTACAGCACTGAGGAGCTCAGCTATCTCTAGGAACGTGGTAGTAAATCTATACAGCACAGTGCAGCACTCTAGAAAGCGACCTGCTCATTACCTGGAAGGCACAGAGCTACACGAGTACCCTCCCTGGCTTAAAAACATTTACAATTGATAGAGCATTCAACTAAGCAATGCATTTTGCCAAGTAGAGGACTGTCAGCTGTGAGATGTCTGCTGATGTCATTCCCCATGGTCGCAGGGTTTCCAAAACGGCTCCAGTTTCAAGCCCCAAATCTTTACCCCAGATGCATAAAACCCACCTGACAACTCACGCAGTCCTGCAAGCTAACAAAAAAGCTGCTTGCTGCTTGCATGATAAAGTCGAAATCAAGCCCTGGCCTGTTCTGTGCTGCTCTCATATAAATGTGCTGAGTGTTTTGCATACACTCAAGAGAGAAGGAATGCCTTTGCTTAGCAAAATCCAGTGTTGCAGTTCACATTTAATCGTCTTCAGTGCCTCTGAGAACAATTACTACATAACACTCTTGGTAGTGATAATATTAATAAGCCTAGTCAACCAACTTTAAATAAAGAACTTTTCCCCCCTCCTGCTGCTGAATGCCACTCTGGATGCATTTAAGAGTTTGAATTATTTACCAGATCATAAACGAAGTTTGTCACCCAGTAGCTTGTCATTCCAATGCCTGAAATATGCTGCAGTTGCTTGGCTTTGGTTTGATGTTCTTTTACTACGTAGAGCACGAAGCTTGCCGTTGTGATGGAGTAGCCAACCAGAACAGACATTGAAACTATGATATCAAGTAAGCTGTTGAGCCTGGGGAGAAAGTAGAGAAAGATACACACGGTGAGTCGAGGCGGTCGGCTTCCCTTGTTGAGTTGGTTAGAGCCTAAGCATAAAGGACCTGAATCTGCTCCAGTGTCCTTTGTTGGTTATTATGCCTAGGAAAAAAGTCACCCCCAGATTCATGAAGGATCCCACAAAAAACACTCTAAAAAGAAACATCCTGTGGCATACAGAGTGCCGCTCATGCATTAAGGCAAGGAAGGCAAGATGAGAGCAGTTTTCACATTTGGAGGGAGATATTTAGTAATTTAGGCTGCTTAGTGGTTTCCAGGAAGCAGGCTTGCTTCTTTTGAAGCTGAACAATTCGGGCATCAGCCGAATGAATCTTCTTACATTACTTGTTCTTGACTCTGTCCTCCAGGATATGGGTGAGCTGATAAGAAAATACCTACAAAACCAAAAAGAAAATAAATGTTAAAAGTAGCTGGCTTAAATTTTCTTTCCTCAGTTCTCGAGGTTGACAGTAATACAGAAGACTGAATAGAGAAGAAACACAGACCAAATCTCTTTTTGCTCTATCACTGCAGTGTGACCTTGGGCAGGATTTTGAGAGGCTCCATCTTCCTCTGATTCCACTTTGATGCTCAGCAGCTATGAAATTCAAACCCTAGGCCTTGCTTCTGCACCTGCCCAACTTTAAGGGCTATATATCTTTCACTTCAGCAAGAATGCTTCGACAGTGAGGAGAACAATTTTGTCTTATGCAGCTGGAACAAACAAAGAAAATCAGTTTGTCCAAAGGAACTAGTGGCAATTGCTTTGTTCAGTGCCCATAAAAACTGCTACAGGGAGGAAGCTGGGGGGCCCTGCTGGGACAGTTCCAACCTCCAGCAAAGTCCAGAGCCTCGGTCACACTTAGGAAAGGGTTTAAGATAAATTTTATGGCTAAAAATGAGGTTCTCCATCTGGATTTAGGCACCTAAATAAATTCCTCAGTTCTCAGGGGGTGCTGGGGAACCTCAAGCTGCTATAAAATCCAAAAAAAGATTTGATAGGACATAGCAACTCTGAAATTTAAACTCTCCTGGTGCCTGACTTTTGGCAGCTACACAAGGGGGGAGTATTTGGGATTGCTTTCCCTAAAACAGAACGCTCTGGCATGAGGGCCAGCAAAGAGCAGACTGCAGTTGTAGCCCACCAGGTGCCAAACCAAGCAAATAGATTCGAAAGGGGAGATTCCTCAGGAAATACATTCCATGGAGGGAAAAATCCTCAGCCTTGTCATCAGTGAGCAAAATGGAATTAAAATCTGAGGCTGCTGATAGAGCCCCACAAACAGCCAGGAAATGTTTTCCTTCTCTAAAAGAGGGAGAAAGAAAGATACCGTCTGTCTAATCTGCTAATGCTTCACTATAAAGCCATTTTCCTGTGCTGAAGCTTAGGCTAGAAGTCAGAATTTCCATTTCAATGCTTACTCTTTTTTTGTTGGTTGGGATTGAGAGAAGAGAAAGCACAATATAGGAAAGTCAAAAGCTATTATGACTTGCTTAGTGACAGGGTAAAAAGCTCTTTATGTATTTTTTTTCTTTTTTAAAGATATGCTAAGTCAAATGTACTGAAGCAGGACTGGCACCTCTTTCAAACTGCTGAAATGACAACACGCTTTTATCTGGCCTTTTCAGTGCTTCTTAAACTGTCATTTATTTGTCACAACAACAAATAGATTTAGCTGCCAGGGACATACCACGCAGACCGTCTGTTCAATTGTATTTCAAACTGGATTTACACTACCCCAGGGGAGCTATCCTCATCCATTCATTTTATTTCCCCCATTCTATGAATTGGATCATTAGTGGGAAGTGGAGAATTATCTGCCTGGTCGTTTACTACTAAGCATTTCATTCAGAAAAGAAAAAAAAACAACCAACCAAACCAACACGCACACACAGCACGACAGATGGAATAAAAACTGCTGCTATTCTTTCCCGTTGAAAATTGCTGTTTTGCTGGTACCAAACTTTCCCTGTGAAAACTTTCTGACTGTTCACATAAGCTTTGCTCCCACTACTGCATGCGCTGGGAATTCAGAGGTGGGGTGAGCATCAGTGCTTAATAATTCAGCTGCTTTGGGATGCTCCTGCTGCTGGAAGCTCCTGTCTCTGCACGCTGGCAGGGACTGCAGCTTTGCCACTGCATACAGACAAGCTTGAACCTCCTGACCTCGAGGGCACCCTGTGAGTCTCAAAGGCACGAGCCTTTATTCATAGGATGGTTGTGGAGCCAAGGTGCTGCTTTTGCTTGTTGTGAGGGGAGCTGCAGTGCATCAATATGCGGAGGTGGGGAGAGAGATGCACTGCTTGGACTTGTAATCAGCATTCTGCTGCGTCTTGAATTCATGGCATAGCACTCAAAGCTTCAGCAGATGCCTTTTCCATTGTAGTTAAATTCAGATCACTGAGGAATAATGGTTTTATGAGCAAAGAGACACTCAGCTATCTCACTGCCACCTGGAACATCCCAGGTGAGGGGGCTTGGCATGGCCGAAGTGTGGCCGGAAGGGCAGCATTTGTCACAGAAAATCAGGGGGGCATCCTGCAAACAATCTGAGGGAGCCTTTCTCTGCATAAATAAGAGGCACCAATCAAAAGTACCACAACGAGAAGCAATAAATCAAATAGCAACTGCTGACATTTTTTGGATGAAGCGAGCGTTTTACACAGGAGCAGGGGTCTTCCCTCTCCAGCTCCCTAGGGTCTTTGACAAAGACAAATGCAATAAGTGATTTATTCATGTTTCTCAGTGCTGTCTTTAAAGGAATCTGCATAATTTGGAGTTTTAAAAAATGACCTCACTGAAGCCCCCCCCCCAGTGGGGAGAAATTACCTGTTCGTGTGAAGGGACACCTACCATATCTGGAACTCTCATTTTTTGGCAGATTAGCTCGAAGAATGAAGTTGTTCAAGCTGTTCAGATAGGCTGGAAGGCTGTGATAACCTTCAGGATTATACCACACCTGCACACGACGGAGAAATTGAAACAAACTGGGAGATAAATTGTGACTGATAACATTTTGGTTTGTTCTTCTCGCACAAATGAATCAGCCCGTAGCTGTTATCTCAAGACATAAGCTCTACGAGCTAAAGTCCCATGATTAAACCACATCAGGTACCAAATGAGTATAAAAGCACATTTCATTTAAAACATGAGCAGTCCCATCAGCTTCATTTGCCTTCCGAGGGAGAGGAAAAGAACTAACTGGATATGTGATATAAAACCACAGATATGTGGTTTCTTTTCTATCAAACATCAGCTTCCCTTGAAAGCAAGTGGGACCAGATTGTTTTAGGGCAGAAAACACTGCTCTTCTCATTCAGCAACAGCCCTTCCTATAGTCATGATCACTTTTTGCCAAAACCACGATGAACTGCAAGGACTGAGGGCCTTGCAGACCAGAGGAGATGCACTTTGTGGGGATTTACCCTCTTTAGGGGCCACTTGCAGCACCCGGATTAGAGGTGCAAATTACTTCTGAAGCACAAAGGGCTTAGGCTATTAAGATTACAGGCTTCAATACAGCCCACAGCACCCACCTTTGTATATCCCCAAGTTCTACATGCTCAGTGACTTTATTCTTCTTACCCTAGCAGAGCAAGTACTGCTAAAGAAAGAGGGGGCTGGAAGTCAGCCTTGCTTCCAGTGCTACCAAAGTTTCAGGTTTCTAATCTGACACGTGATTAGCAAATAGCAAGAGCTTTCAGATCTAGAATTGAAGGGGTGAAAACATTTGAAAATTGATTACGTGAGCTCTGAGCATCAGCAAAACAATAAGCAATGAATCCTGTAATTCCCTTTGACTGGGAACACCTCTGAGAACAGCACTGCTTTTGCAGGAACACTTTCCTGGTAAGCTAAGTTTAGCATGGAAACAACAGGAACTCATCTGCAACTCTCTCCTACCTCAGATTTCAGCCTTGGCGCCTTTAACGCTGATGTGTTACAACATTTTCACTGAGCAGAAACAGAGAAATGGGTAAATCAGAATGTACAAGCCAGCCCTAGCAGAGCTACATACGTTCTCCCATGAGATAAAGGTGCCACGAACCAATCTTTTCACATCTGGGTAATAAAATTATGACAGCAGAAAAATTGTTTCCTATCCGCAAGAGAAGTCAGACCAATAAAGAAGAACGGGAAGAGGAGAGAAAATGAACTGAAAGTCATCTCTCCCATGCCAAGCTGCAAGATTTCAGATGTTTCCCCTCTCTCTTCTAAAATATCCCCAAACTCAACATCACTCCAGTGGAAG
Organism: Tympanuchus pallidicinctus; assembly: GCF_026119805.1. Classification (NCBI taxonomy): domain Eukaryota; kingdom Metazoa; phylum Chordata; class Aves; order Galliformes; family Phasianidae; genus Tympanuchus; species Tympanuchus pallidicinctus. The sequence continues at coordinate 33,714,463 of NW_026294669.1, forward strand.
TGAGTTACCTTGGTCAGTGTTCTGCTGGGGGGCACTGGCTTGATATCAAACTGGAGATCTCTCGTCAAAGGCATCCCAAAACTCCAGCCACCATACCTGAATGAAAAATCCAGAGGGAAATGCACTGTTACGTTCACCCAGAAGCTGTAACAGCATGGCTGGTGTATGTTAGCATGGGCTCCTCAGAGGCATACATGCACTGCATGTCACCATAGTCTCAACTGTAGACTGACTTGAAAGAGAAGAACTTATCACGCCCATATCTGGAGAAAACAAGGGAAACAAACTCAGCAGTGTTACCACAAAACTGCCTCAATTTGAGAAGTATTTTGGAGATGCTTACTTACCACACTGAAACAAGATGATTGCTTCTTTTCCAGAAGATGAGCAGCTCAGGTTAAATCAATGGACAGGTGAACGTATTCCTTGACAACCTCAATGGCAGGCTATTTTTGCCCTACAACATGCTGTGCAGCTGCATTGCAGGCTCCAGACACAATAATAGTTCTAACAGCCCCATTGTGCAAGAAAACACTTCAATTCTAACCTCCATCCAACACGGGCATTTGTTTAAGTGAAGTGCACACCAAGACTCTCCAGACAATTAAACCTAGAGGAGAATCTCTCCCCGGGGTTTTTTACTTCATGACAGGCTGTGTCAGATTTTCCTCTTCAGAAACATTTCTGAGCCAGACAAAAGCCCATCTACAGCCCCAGCCACCAGCTCATTGGGTGACTGACATGTTATCCCCAGGTGCTCTCTGCTATGATCAAGCAGAGCACTTAGACAAAACCTTTATCTTTAACTCTATGCTTCTAGTGCATTTTACCTCCTTCCACTAGATTCACAGAAGCTATCAGCAAAGCGGTCCTGCTAAGCCTTGCCTACACCATCCCCTCTTTAAGTACAGGGATATAAGTCTAAAAGGATGCTCGTAGTAGTGCAGTTAAGAGAAAGAATGGAGATGCATGCCATACCGTTTCTGCAGGAAGTCTTTGGTGGTTGCCAGAATGTAGCTCTCCACGTTGTGCCCCGTAACGTTATAAAGCATTCGTGTAGAGAAGGTCCTTCTGTGAGGGGGGGTATAGTTCTTCTGTGGGCACGTCTGAGAGGAGACAAGGGAACAAAGACATCAGTGACTGTGCTTTAACTGTAAACCTCACACAGCAGGACAGGGCTGAGAGCTGACAACGGTGACATTCTGGTCCTGGGACCAGTGCTTAGAGAAACCACAGGGCCAAGACGCACAGCATCCAACCCAGCGTGCTGTTCTCAGTGTATTTAGAGAGGTGCTTCAAAACAACCTTTGCTTCAGTCTACACTTCAGATTCACTGACATGAGCGAGACCTTGAAATGTGCTTCATGCTAGGCAGGAAGATTTTTCCTGAATTAACTCTGATCCCTTTTAGCAGAGCTGCAGTGACTGCACTGACAACGGCAGAAGGCAAAACAGCTCACGGAGCACAAAACTCCACGGTGGCCTCAAACTCTCACCTTGCATTTCACAGCAGCTATGCTTTACATTTTAACTTTACTGTCAGTCATTGGGAATATTTTTCAAAGCTTCAGAGAAACCTTGGATTAGTCCTGAATATAGAATTTAACACACTGAGGGTCAAAATTGCATTGACTGCTTCATAAGGTTGAAACGTCCTCCACTGGACAGCATGCTGGCTGCTTCCTTCAGCTCATCCATAACAAAAATCCTCGCCTCCCCTATTGTGTATCTGTTCAAAACTCTACATCAGAATACACAAAACAGCTGCCTTCATGCTGAGGAACACCTGCCTGTGCCTGCTAGAGGTGAGAATCAGCTTTGAACATTACCCTGACTTAAGAGAGAATTGATGCCAGTACTTCTAACGATGTGAAATTAAGTACATGCCCAGTAAAGTGCTTGAAGAAATGTCTAGGAACTTCTGACTAAGTACATGCTTTATCTTACAAACAGTATCATGCTGTGCCTGGAGTTTGGTTTCTTTCTGGAATAAAGCTGAAGACAGGTGAACAGCACTGTGGGGAGGAGAGATCAACCTAAACTGGACACATTAAGTTCTAACTTTTTTTAGTCAGAATCTGCCTTTCCCCCCTATGCATCTGAAGACATGGAGCTCAGCAGGACCCATATCTGGTCCTGTATGTACTCCTGCAAGGCAAATAACTAATATTGTTAATCACCACTATTCATAATGTGGAATGGTGCAAAAGCAGATGGATCCAGTAGACTTTGCAAACAGTTAAATTCTAGCAGTAATAGCTGTGCTTTCATATAATGACAGTGCTGTATAAAATGCAATTTTCCTCTTGAATATACACTCACCTCTGCTAAATGGGACAATCATACAACATTCAAAAACACCATTAAGTCTTTTCCTAGAGGTGAGCAAGGCAGATATATGAGCATGCAAATCTTCTGAGGTTACTGTTTCCTTTCCTGTCCCCAAGCGGATGCACTCTGTCATTATCCAAAGTACAAAATCAACACGACCAGAAAGGGAGAGATGGGATTTTGAATACCAAGTTCCCACAGATCCCCATTCACAACCTGCTGGTTTCCCACCAAACTCCCTCTCTTTTGGGTTTATTCCAATTACCTGGATGCCATCGGTGCAGTTGCAGGCAGAATACTTTGTTGAGGGGTTTCCAGTGGTGATCCATGGGCCAAGCATGTCTTCATTTAAACACTGCCTGAAAATGAACACATTCTCCTCTGAGGGTCTCTATAGCCAGAAGTGCATATGCTACTAAGATGGCAGTAAGAGGCTTCAGCAGAAAAGGAAACCTCCTTTTGCCTGCTCTGGAAATACCTGTCCTCCCACTGATTTGGTGGAGAACCCTCAGCACAGTTCCCCTTGCCTGGATTCATCCAGCTGATTAGAAAGAACCCAGACACTGCTTCATTCCTGCAGCAGTTGGCCAAAGCCAAAATGATCTTCCAATACAGAAATAGGGGATACACCTAGAAAGTGCTGCAATGGGCCATACTGACAGCAGCCTCTACAAATACTCAGCATAAACATTTGCGTGCTGATGTGAGGCACACTTTAGTACATAACCTGCCCTGGATTGTGTTACTATTGAAAATTCATCCTCAGAGCCCCAAACAGACCAGTCCTCATAGGACAGCTTTGACTTATGAATAATAGCTATGCTGAGAATGTAGCCATGAGCAGAGCAAGCCTGCACCAGCCTGCCAAAGGCTGCTTAGATATCTGTAGCGTGCTTAAAGAATCTGTAAGTCAGTCTGGAAAGAGGCAAGAAACATTTTTCCTCTGGCATCCACGTATGAAAATTCTGCAGACAATCAAGGATGGAAAGAGGTCTGGTGGCTAACGGAGTTACATCAATTCTCTTGCAGACTTAGGATTTAAATGGGAAATAAAAAGACAAGAAGTACTTACGAATTGCTTTCATTCATGCATGTGTTATCTGTCCCAGGGAAAGAAAGCATCGAAGCAACTAAAGCATTTGTTGTTTCATTGAAATTCCTACAATTTAAGAAACAAACAAAAAAAAAAACCAAAAAGGAAAATATTCAGCGTATTTCCATCACCACTGAGCAGAGGAAAGATGACTGAAAGAAATGGGATTTATTTAGGATGCTAAATAAATGTCCTGGTGCTAGCCCTGCATACAACTTCAGTCCTTGCAGCACATGAGGGCAGACACACAGGTTTAAAAGAGCTGCTCATTGCCTATAGTTGCACATCTACCCCTGTGACTCACTGCCTCCAGATCAAAGCAACATACAGAGAAACTTCTGAACAATCAAAAACTCTGTTTCCATGGAAAAAGGATCCACAGACATTTCCAGACATGACTCCTCATCTCAATCAGTTCTGACACCAGTGAAGTCCATTCACTTTAGGTCATTCAGGAAAACGCATTTGTCTCCCCTGTAGTGATCTACCAGGAGAAGCAGGGAGCCTTAGGAACAGAGGACTCAGAGACACGTGGCTCATCTGTCCATCCAGCAGTACCGAAGCAGAAAGGCATGAGCAGTCCCAGGAAAGAACATCTGACAGCAGACGGGGTGATTTGTAACAACATTAGAGATGGATTTCATATTGCTTTCTAAAGAACCACTGGAGAAACACAGTTTACCTCATGAAACCAGAGTGATACAGACTGTATTCATTATGGTAACCAGATATTTAAGCACAATTAAATCAGTAAGTGGTGATGTGTTGTTAATCATGCCCTTCAGTTCACTGCATGCCTTGGACTAGTGGGTCCTGGGCAGGACAGCAGCACATCTTCCTGTACTGACAGAGAGGCAATCAGACAGCTCACAGCATAGATGGAACTTGATCCTATAGCTGCAGTGTTGGACCCAACTAATGCTGCACCTCCATTTCAGATTGGGGAAGATTGAACACTTTTTAAAAACCATTTTGAGGCAGGATGGATGTCACAGGGACAGATGGCTCCAACGGCAAACACAACAAAGAGTATTTCTCACATATTTCACAATTAATCCCAGCTTACAGATTGTTTTTCTAAAGCTTTCTGATTGCTGGCGTGAGCCGAGCCATCTCTCCAAGAGACACCCCTAGGAAGAGGATTTTATCACTGTGTTGTCTGCATAACAGCTTTCTGCTGTACCTGCTGAGGAACAATCCTGACAGTAAGAACTGGGCCTTGATGGGTTGAAGGCTGAAAAGGAACACCACTCACCCAAAGAAGTCTGCCTGATCTGACGTGCCATACAGAGAGGGGGAAAGAATCAGCTCCGGGTATTCGGTCTCCTTAGTCCTCAGCGTTCCAAGTCCCATTGCTGCCATCACAAAGAGGACTGGGAGGATGACCTGAGCAATGAAGCCTCGCACATCGCGCCGGGTATGGTGGAATCTCTTAATGAATAAAGCTGATGTCTTCTTAAGCAGCAATGGTAAACCCTGCAGGCTCTTAGATCTGATCAGGAGCTGATCTGGGTACAAAAGAACACATTTTGCCACGGATCAGTATTCATGAAATGCAGAGAACTGATGCTCACTGGAACTTGGGAGTTACTTCGGCTGCCTGTTCTCCTTTTCAGATGGAAAAATCAAAACTAGTAAGCTGGACTGTACCCCATTTGGACAGAATTCAGGTTTTGGCTCAAGTAACGACACGTAACACCAGTTTTTTGCTTGATTTCAAATGCACACACGTAGCATGCACATTTTGACATCCTGCAAGACAAAAGGAGACTTCCAGATACAAGAAGTTATCTGCACCCTCCCTCCTCAGCTACAACTTTTGTATTTGCAAACTGAAAATTCTTATCATTCAGAAAGGACGTCCCAAGGCAAATCAATAAGGGAACTCATTAGGGAACAAGAAAACGAGGCATATAAACTAATCAATCACATGCATAGACAAGGTTGCAGCATGAAAAAAGCAGAGCTGAACCCTATGTAACCTATTCCTCTTTATGAAATATTAACCTGTATAATACAACAAAAGGCAAATCATCTTCAGTGCTCTTGTTAGGGGTATCATAAAATACTTTTCTATGCACCTGTGTTACCTCTTACGGATTTGCTCATTTACAGTGCAGGTCAGCTTTGAGAAGTGAGTACAGAAATACTTCTGTGTTGTCCCTTAGCAGCTTCCTTAACTATAAATGATATATCCATAAGCAAAAAACATCTCCAGTTTGTCAGAAGGGATGTTTCGGATGTTTTTGGGACCATGCCACCTTGGGCAGCTCTCAAACCCTCAACACACAGACACTGCTGATTCTCTTCTGAAGGTAAATCTATCCCAATGTGTGGCCCTTTTTGCTGTGTGACTTATACTGCAGTCGCTGGGACAGAACAAAAAGCACTGGGGAGGATGGAGCTCAGAGCTGTGCTGCTTTTCCCATGAAGTTTCTCTCAAATTCTACTAATTGCGTAGAAATAATTCTCTGCATCAATTACAGCAATTGCTTTCAGAGCCATACATTTGCTACTTCACCCACACACTGTATTTGATTAGATTAAAACTGGAATCAATTTAAAGGGAGGCGGATGCAAACAAAACCCCTCTGTAATTTGTTCTGTGATTCAGACATTCCAAACCAGTGGATCTAGACAACCGTAGAGTGCTGAGCTTCTAGGGAATCAGTGGCTTTGTGTTTCTGGTTGGGTGAAGTGTGTTTTTAAACCAGAAAGAGTCCATCTGTCACTGTTTGCATTCTCTGACAAATCTGGATTAGAACCTGGAGGTAATTTAGTACCATCTCTTTCTGTGAAAGTATCCGTGCTCACAGACATTTCGTCCCCGCCGTTTTGGCCACTGGCTCCAGGCCCTCGCTGGGATAGTCCTGCATCTTCTTGTGGGTCCTTCCCCAGCTCTTTTGTCAGATTGAGAAATACCTACAGAACAAGAAAACATACAGGGAAACTGGTCAAAAATACTCAGTTCTCCATCATCTCACTCTCTAAGTAAAATGCTGAGAGGTGAGACAGTGCTATGCTTTGTGCACTACTAGATGCATAAATTTATGCATACATCTACACCTTCCCACATTCATAACTATAGAACAATGAGTAACGAAACCAATTTCTTCCCTTCCCTGTTACTCCTACATCCAAAACCTGCCACCACCTACCTCTTCCACAGTTGTGTTTGAAATCCCATAGCAACCAAGGTGGAGATCACTCAAGCTGGTATCGAGGGCTCTGAGAAGTGCCTGGTAAGCCCCCGAGACTGTGGACTTGAAGGGGGGAAGCACATACACGAGCTCTCCACCAATATCCTCCTTGAGATAAGCCTCTGGGAGGTGGGACTGGATCAGGGAGGTCACTGCTGCGGTGTCACACTCCTCTATCGCATTCTGAAAAAGGAGGAAAGCACTCTGTGTTCAACCAGAAGCTGCTGATGTCAAAATTCCTGCTGCAGGGTTCAGCTCGGATCATGTCCTGATGGTGGGTGCTCTCAGCACAGACATGCAGCATTTCATTTTTAAAACCAAAAAGAGATGAACAGGGGTTTCCAGCATTTGAACAAGACTCAGGAGATGTGGCACAGACTCCCTGCCCCTTGTTGTACTCAGGAGGAAGCTCTGGGCACTTTCTGGACTATGTTGAGCCCAGCTTGGTCCATCCACACCTTACTGTGCAGACATAGCGGGCCTAGGACAGATGGACCACTTTGCACCAGCTAGAGTGTTTACAGTGAAGAGAAAAAGTCCAGCCACATGGGAGAATTCACACCTGAACTTGCCTGCCAGCACAAACACAATTGTTTTCCTGTGAAGTACAGGGCTTGCACGAGGATCTCCTTTCATTTTCTCCATAGACGCTGCCAGTAATTTGGATGAGGAGCTGATCTTTTATGGTATTCATGTGTTATTCAGTGTGCTGGCCTGCCAACAGCACTGTAATAAATGCTTTAAGAGCAGAGTTCTGCCCTCCCTGCAAAGAGCAGAACATTTTGCCTCAGGTCAGGTACTATCAATGGATCTGACAACTCTGAACTTCAGAACTCACACTGGATCCAGCCTTGCCTTTAACTATCAAGGAGGCCCTGCTCTCCAACAGAGCAGAGAGATGAATTTCCTGCTTCTGAGAGCCCCAGAGGCAGGTCTGATGGCCTCCCTGGGGACTGGCTTGGAGAGTGTCCCTCTGCTTCAAGGAAGATGCTCTGTTAGTATCTCTTCCCTGAGAAGCAGCATGCTCATATGCAGATCCTCCGTAGATCTTTGGTGCCCCTCTGCATCAAACACAACCACTTTGGGACTGCTACCATTCTCAGCTCCTGCCAACAGATGTGCACAATGGACATGAAAACAAGCTAGGGTCCAGCAGGGAAGGGAGGATGAAGAAGACTTCACCTGGGTCACAGAAGGCTCAGATTCATACCTCTGCTTATCTTTGGGTAGCAGAGCTACCCAACACGTCCTACTTTCAAAATAGAAATTAGATTGGAATAGAAATTAGATTGGAATAACTATTTCATGGCAGAAATTTAAGACTGATAAGAACCTTTTGCAATGGACTTCATTTCTGTTGGATTACTGTGACTCCCTTCCTTCCTTCCTTGCTTCCAAATGATTTATTTTCCCACCCAAGATGCCTATCATAAAAGCATACATTTAACTTAAAATGAGGCTGAAGATTTAGGACCAACTCTGACACGAACCTTCTTTTTTGTGAGCGTTAGGTGATATCCATCACCAAAAGTTTCCTTGAGGTAGAATGGAGACCCACAGCATTTGAGCCCTCCATGCTCTAGAAAGGCAATTCGGTCGCTCAGTACTTCTGCTTCATCTAAGTGATGCGTAGAGAGAATGATGGTTCTGCCTGGAAAAGAAGAAGCTGATGTCAACCCACACAGAGCAAACATACAGGATTACAAGAGATAGGTGAAAGCTGCATTGAATGATGTAGAGTTTCAGGTGAAAATCATCTGCACTTTTATGGAATTAATAATAATTAGATGAAAAGTAACATTACTGAGGAGCTGAAAAATATTATTGTAAAATATGCACTAAGGTACAGATACTTATCAAATGACATTGTGAATTTACAAGAAGAATGAAGAATGAATTTAGAGGATCTACAAGGTGTTTCCAGTCCCCCACAACTGGTTCTCGATGCTCACAAAACTCACAGCTCAAAACCACTCCATATCACAGAATGGCCAGGGTTGGAAGGGACCTCAAGCATCATGAATTTCCAACCCCCCTGCCACATTCAGGCCACCAACCTCCCCATTTAATACTAGACCAGGCTGCCCAGGGCCCCATCCAACCTGGCCTTGAACTCTTCCAGGGACAGGGTATCAACACATCTAGGGATGGGACACCATAATTTCAGGACACAAAGCATCTCTGCCTCTGGGCAGCATCTCATCTCATCACAGTACCTTTTTTATTCTTGGAGATAATTTCCCAAATACTCCTACGAGAGCACGGATCCACCCCTGTTGTTGGTTCATCCAGGATCACTACCCTTGATCCACCCAGCAGAGCAATAGCTATAGACAGCTTTCTCTTCATCCCACCAGACAGGGAGCCAGCCAACTTATGACGATGGCTGTAGAGTCCAGTCTCCTTCAAAGTCCTTCAAAACAAAGAAAAAACAATCTCCAAATGTTGCCCTTCAGGCAACTTTTAAAAGCAGAATATTTGAAAATATCCAAAAAGCATAACTGCAAATGAAGAACTGCTCAAGAACAGACTGCTCTACTGAATGGTCAGAGTGCACTGAGATGATTCATCCTGTAGGTAGCTCAGCCACTGAGATTTTAATTTTTAAAAAAAAACTTTCTTTAGGACGTTTTCAAAGTTTCCATCTGACAAGTTAAGGTTAAAGGCTCAACCTCATCAACAGAGATCACCAAAATCCAAATTCTCTGGGATGTTTTGGCTGTTTCACTTCTCCGCAGAACCAGTAAAGCTGGCATCATCTTCTAACTGGTTGATCAAATCTCTTTTTTGGGGAAGACTGTAAAGAAGCAAGGATCAGACCCTTAGGCGTCTCCAAAGAACTGCCACAGAAGCTTGTAAACTGCTGGAGAAGAAATGCTGTTTTCTTACAGCCACAGATTTCAGCACTCAGTGTACTCCTCCAGTCAGATCAAGGCATTTATTTGAACTCTAGGCTGGGTTTGCAACAATGCTCAAAACCATTCGTTTGAGCTTTGCAGTGGTACTACTACCACTCTCTCTTCTCCCACCCTGCTGTTTTCATACCTCTTAACTTCTTGGTAGAGCTCCTCTTTACTCCAGAGAGGGACTTTGATGTACCCATAGAGCAGCAGGTGCTCCTTCGTGGTGAGGTAGTTGAAGAGCACGTTGTGCTGCATACAGATACCCATGTTCTTCCTGATAACTTCCTGATCAGTCTTGATGTCTTTGCCATAGACAACGATAGTGCCTGATGATGTAGGGAACAGCCCGGTCAAAATAGATCTGAAAGGGAAAAATAAGTAGAAAAGGAAGTTAAAAACAAAAAAAGAGAAAGCCCTAAGTACTTTTTCTCCACTCTCCTGTAGTTATCATTACTTGCCAAGCTTCCTTCCACCACCAGCACACTCCTTGCAGCCAGAAAACACTGAACACAGCTTCTTCTACAGTCTCTCCATGCTTTGGTGGAGCAGTGCCCAATGAACATCAAAGAGCGCCCTCCTTCCCCCTGTCTGTGGGATTGTGAGGGCTAGTAGCAAGCTCACACACTGAGCTCTGGCTACTTTTCACATACACTTTTATCTTCCTTAGGGAGGTCTCTCCCTCCCTAAGTCAGACCACTGCATGTTCCTTTACATCAATACTCACGAATGCCCTTCACTTCCAATTGAATCACTGGGAATTCACAGAATGCAGTTACTCTTCATTCTTTGGGGTTTGTCTGCAGTATCCAGACAGTCTCATACTGCTAACCACTTCAGAGATTGAAAACCACATCTTCATCATGCTAACCACATCACAGCGCAGAGACCTGATTTCACTGCCATTATGAAGAAGGAATGGGGGAGGATATCCTGACAAGACACCTCAGCGAGGGCAGCAATTTTGTCTAGTTCAAGCTAATTATTACCCACCAAGTAGTACCTAACAGACCTGAGTCAAACACCTTCTACGTGGAATGACTACCTGTACAATACAGGCTGGTTTTAGAGCTGTCCTGCAAGGGAGTAAAAGGAGAAGATGCACCTCAGGCTGCCCTTCACCATCCCTGAGTTGCACTCTCTCCTGGGACTTTTAACTCTCATTAAAAAGGAGAGGAGAAGTACCTTGTGACCTTACTCAGGATTTGAAGCCTGCACTAAGTTTCAAGAAGCTATTATATTTTTCTGTACATCACCTTTGCCTACACTTACTATGAGGACATGACATGAATTTATAATAAGCTGAGATGAAGCACACATCTGTCTTGTCTTACTGTTTTTGGCTCTTCTGGGGCTTCTATTTATCACCTTAATGTTGCTTTCAGAGTGATGCATACATAGATATCAGTAGAGAAATCAAGTTCCACAGGTTATCCAGTGATGTTATCCAACACCTTAAACTATAATTTATAAATGGCAATGCTGGAAGGGCTGGAAGGCCAGAGCATTAACCTACTGCAATTCCAGCCCAGCCAACACACGAGTCTGTACAGTTGAAATATACCTTTATTAGGCTTTCTCACTAATATTAATATCACTTCAAATTTGGCAGGTGCACAGGCTACCCACATCTTTCAGAGCAACCCAGCCCCAGGCACCAAAGCCTCGTGGAACAAAGTGCTGGAACAATTGCTCTGCTGCGTATTACAGGGATCCTACCAGACTAAAAGGCATATTCCTAAGCAGAAAAGGACCTTCAGTTCTAGCAGATGAAGGGACTGCTGAGGTCATCTGAGAGTAAGATGAAACTACAAGAGAGATCTGTCCTAATAAAGCATTTCATTCAGCTTCCCAGTGCTGAAAAGCCCCACTTGCTCTCATATCCACCCAGCTGAGCCCAGTGGTACAAAACAATCCCAGCTTTAAAGGACACGTACATGGTGGTCGTTTTCCCAGCTCCATTGTGTCCCAGCAGGGAAGTTATATTCCCTTCATAGAAGTTGAGGCTTAAGTTGTCCACCGCAGCTTTGGATCCATAAACTTTTGTGATGCCATGGAGGGAGACTCCCAAGGTGAGATCAGTGGGTTCTGGCTCCAGGTGAGGCGGGGGGGCGCCTTCAAAACCCAAGGGAAGGGTTAGACGACAGTTACCTTTTTTCAGGTCAGAGATAAGCAAGGCTTTTGATGGCATACAATATAGCAGAAGCAGTTGATTCTCGATGAGGAACGCAGGGAACATTTCATAGGATCTGAGACATTTTGAGCTCTCCCACATTTCTCCTTTTCACTCCTGCAACTTCTTATAATTTCTGACAAGAAGCATTAATCTCTCTCTTCTGAAAAGGTCCTACATTTAGATGTTTCAGAGCACCTAACTTCACCTACACTAAACAAGTATATGAAATTAGAGGAAATACAGCAAAGCTATTGAGTTACCTTCTGTTAGGCAGAACTGGAAAGTTTGTATGCGTGATCTCATAATATTTTATAGGCTAAATATTTACAGAAATGGACAAAGCAGCAGACATTCCTCTTGCCAAAGGGAATTCTGTATTTGCTTTCACAAACAAAAATGTATTTCTACACAGAGCACTGTAGGGTGAGGTATATGAACCCAAGGTATCCTCTCAACTACAGTATACACATCTATGCATGTGAATGTCAGTACTGGATTTCCACATCGAATTGGAAGAAAAAACAATTTAAAAGCCAAATCTCCATTTGGGTAAGTAATAATTTTCAGTTTTTCCTGTGCTACAAAGTAAGGATTAACATGAAATTGTGCTTTCTGAGCATGGTGCCCTTCTCAAATTTGGCTTTATTTACTTAAAACATATGTCAGTATCCACATACATATCTGATTGCTGGGGCTGGCTTCTTTCCTTAACACAAGCTTGCTGAAGATGAAGCCTCTTTGTTTCTCACTCCAGAAAGGGAGCCAGTTGTATTCAAGCCAGTAAGATGGAAGCAGTGGGAAATACCAGGGAGCAGCCATGCCGTATCTTCCTGCAGGAAGAAGAGGAGCTCATTCAGGCATCTGTTTCTGCAGGAAGCACCACTATTGGACTACACTCCAAACAAAAATGAACTCCAAGGAGATCTCTCCTCTCTTGATATGCTTCATGTACTACTGATACTTGGAAGGGATTTTCCCCTAATTGGCACAATAGGAAGCATTTGCTCATTTGTTATTCTGAGTATCTTTATAGCCAGAGGGCTGGAGTACTTTACATTTTCCACTGGGTAGATTTCTGTGTGCCAGCGGACTGCTTCATTAGGTGGGGAAGAAAAGCAAAAGACAAATGTACTGTCTCTTGCCCAAGGCAGGAATTACTTTTTGAAATCGGATGATATAAGTAACGTAACACAAAATCACTCAACTGACAAATGCTGGCTAACATGCTCTGTTCTCATTTTCACCAACCAGACAGCAATCATATTCTCCTGTGTCCTTGGCTTCAGCTTCTTCAGAGGTTCCACCTACCCACGTGATGAGCAGAAGGAACCCTAGTCCTCTCTTAACCCAGCATTGTTAATACTCTCAACACATCCTCCAAGATATGGCTTCGCTGCTCTAGGAACAGGGGTGCCCTGCGTGTGCCTGAGTGCCTGGATCATGGACTCAGTCAGTGTTGTACTCACCGTTTTCCAAAGGAAACAAAACATCAACAGCCTCAGTGCTTCACATCCTTACCTGGGAATACATTTCTTATATACCATCCCAGGATGAAGTAAACGAGAGAGTCAATCAGAATGAGCCAGCACATCCAGCCAAAGGATGTGTTGTCTCCAATCATTGGAGATTTATACATGTTGTCCCACTGCAGACCTGCAGAAAGGAGTTTAGAAGCACAAGAGAGTCCGTATGAGTTAAAGGAATGTCACAACCATGGAAGCTCCAAGCGTACTTTTCTTTTCAATAAACATACCTATGCCCTGTGCCTCATAGCGAGCAATGTACTGACTTGCATAACTGAATGCAGTTGGAGACAACAGGCTCTGTGGAATAAACAAAATTGAAAACAAAGAATTTGTTAATTAGTCTCAAAGAGATTTCCAGTCAGACAACCCATCAGATACCTCCCCGGCTTGCTGCACTAGCTGGAAAAACGAGTAAGATTTTTTCCAGCAGACACAAAGAGCAGTGGACCAAGCTTTGGATGGGCAGAACTTCTGATGGTGGGCTGTAATATCCCCTTAGAGTCTTTCTTCCTTTTGCTTCCACTCCCAGTATCCTACTTTATCCCTCATCCAGGGATTTAATTTAGGCTTTTGAAATAAAGTAGTGATATAAAATTACCTGACACGGCTAATGAATTTACTACTTGACTTAAAAGGTGTCCCTTCCCAGATTTGGTGAACTTGAAAACAAATGTGACTTCTGGTACTTAATACCTACCTATTTCCACCCTTGGGAAGTGACAAAGCTTTCTCTCTTTTTCCATGGCTACAAATTTGAGGCACAGCAACTAAGGAATGAACGGAGCCAGCCTTCCCTCATAGTCCTGCGACTTCAACTCCTCACTGTCTAGCCTTCCTCCTCATTATGGTTGAAGGTAAGCTATTTTTTGCTTTGCAATTTGAGAGGGTAAAATGCATAGCTCACACTACTCTGATTCAGCTGGCAGTGCTTACTCACTAAAACACCACAAGTTTTGCTTTCAGTGAAGGGATACAGGTCTCCCCCCTACCAGGCTACAGCCAGCTCTCTCGTTATGTGATGCAGCATGGATCAGCACCCACTGGTGGAATTGAGAATGGCTACAAACACGTATATTGGTGACACGAACCTTAAGAAGAGCTGAAGTGTGTTGAAGGTGAATGTTTGTTTGCTTCCACACACATAATCTCTGTTATTGAAAAGCAGAACTTACCAGTAGGCTTTTCACAGAGAAGCTCAAGTGATTTTCAATGACAAGCAATACAATGAAGGGGAAGAAAGTGAGGATGTACACCAGACTGCCCACCAACGCGGCGATGTTGGTGTTGTTGAAGAAAACACTGATGAAGTAGCTCATGGCTATGATGGACAAGCTGTAGTCCATAAGGTACAGGAACAGGAGCGCTGTATTTGATTTGGGAAGGATGTCACCCACTTTTAGGACAATGATGAGGAAGGTGACTGTGATTAGAAGGAAGATGGCACACTCTATGAACCAGGCGATGAAATGGCTGCTTGCATTAACACCCATCATCTTCATGTACTACAGAGAGAAAGCAAAGCAACAGGAATTACAAATTATAACTGTTTACTAAGAGATCTTTCATTTTTCTTTTTTTCAGTGTCTGGATAGGGCACACAAACAAAATATGCTCGCTCTTATTTTGACACACTGCCAGGTTGATAAAGGAGAGAAAACCACGCGCTCACATCTCTGGAATGCCCTTGGTTTGCAAGGAGCCCGTTGTAAAGCAACAGCATAGGCAGGATTTGCAAACATCATGTGACATAACCCACAAGTTTCAAAGCAGATGCTGGACTTACATTTGCTACTTTTCTAAAGCATGTTGGGTACTTTATTTGTTTTAGATAACGCTGTTCAACTCAGTGGCCTGAGTGTAAATACTCTTAGGTACAGTTGAAGCCAAATGTACCATTTGGTTCAGCAGGTGAACCACTTCACATACATCCCCCCCAGCAACAAATACTGGATATGCTTGAATATTTATATGGAAGTAATATTAATCTATATTAGCTGATGATCAAGTCACAAGTCATACAGAACTGTGAACTTGCCTTGCCAAATCCAAAAGAAATGAGAGATGCTGGGGTCTTGTTGCAGATTACATAGCTGAAAGATTACTGACACCCTGGATCACAGAGGCAATGGAAGTGTGCCCCCAAAACAATATTCAGGGACTGTCAACTGGACACTCTTATTGTCAATCTCACTGCAGTTCATAGGGTGCTCTTTCTTGGAAATACTTCTTTGGTGATTCAGTGTTTGTTTCCATGGTACCAGAGAACAAACAAATCTGCCTGAGCTTTATTGCTTGCTGAAGCTTAGCCTCCCAGAAAGTTCTCTGCTGTTCATCTCCATTGGCTGTGTTCACACTGAAAACGTGAGCTAATTTAATAAATTCCCTACGTCTCCATGTGATTTCTTTTCCAATAGGCAACCTGAATGAAGAACTTCATTTCAGAGAAGCTGATGTAATATGTAGCACCTTCTGAAATGTTAAGTATAATAACTCCAAGGATAGGAAGTAAGTCACTCTTCACGTCTTTGTTCCCAGTAGGTACGACTCAAAGTCAATTTTCAGGGGGCTTTAAACCTTCAGAAAACTTGTAATTTTTTAAGGTCCCCATTTTTTCCAGTGTTCAGCACAGCAAAGCAACATTCTCACCACCTGAAGGGCAAATGCCCTGCATTTCTATAGTTTTGAAATTGCCTACAATGTCACAACTCAAACGCTGCAGGTCAAACAACAGGCATTTGCAATATTATTTTCCTTAATGTTTGTTTTGCTCCATTTAATGTCGCACATGAGACTTTCTACCCACTAATAAGGAAAACTTGTTTATAATTTTGCACGCCCCAGAAAGTTTCAGCATACCTCATAAAGCCTCAGATCTTTCTCTTGAACAAGAGTTTTAACAAAATCAGCTATAAACAGCACCCAGGCAGCCATCAGAGCAAATGGAAGAGAGTAGGTCACACTGGTTAAGAACCTGTAAAAGGCAAATGCAGGCTTCAGCTGAATGTAAAACGTTCTAAGGATTAATGCTTTATACAGAATGTCTTTTGTCAGGGAGTATAATTAACAACTATACAAAAAAAAGACTACTTTGCTGTTGCACTGAAGATTCTATTAAGAGACTCCTGCATTGTTAAAATATATATATATGTATTAGAAAACATAGGGATTTTTCCAGCCTGGTTCTGAAACAGTTTTGCTCAGCAGCACCACTGGCAAGAGCAGAATCCAGCAGTGGCTTCTCCTGACTGGTGGGTGCATCCCACTTGCAAACAGCAGTCAGCCATCCTGTCAATGTCAATGGCCTGATTTTATTATCAGGCTGTACCTCCCTGTGCCTGAGGTTGGAATCAATGCTTCCCCTTGGGGTGTCTCTCCTTATTCCAGAGGATGGTTATAATAGAGCTGTATCTACCAAATAGGCTTCACAATTCTTGGTTCCTCGTCCTTTCAACCTTCCTCCCTTGCCAGTTGTGCACTGAGAGAAGGTGCAACAGTGGCCAAAAGTAAACTCCTCCTTTTGTGATGGAAAGCAAGTTCCTATTGTAGGAGATTCACTTCATTGCATCTACAGGGTTTATGCTTTCCTCCCTTGTTTCTAAAGCTGGCTTAAAAAAAAAACCAACAGCATAATTCTTAGGAAAAGTTTAATGTACGACAGCAGTAGCAAACCAATGTGATTGGTTTTCTAATTACATTTTTACCTCATAATGTCAAAAAGTTTCCAAAACTCAGCACTTTCAAGAAATTCTTCTTCCTTCTGTGCAAACAAGGTCATAATATTTATATTATAGAACAACAAAAACGCATTTCAGTCTACCATTTCTCTCTTCTTTCTTACCTTGCTGTTCTGGTTCTTCTGTTGTCGTTGTTGAGGAAGGGGTTTTTTTGTTTCGTTTGCTTTTTGTTTGGTTGTTTTTCACTATCTGCTTTGTGCATGATCCCTAGGCCATTAAAAATCCAGTATTCCTATACCTTCAGTGAGGTGGTATATAAGTTCACTCCATTTCTCTACAGGATTGTAACTATGTGATAACAATCAGCAGACAGCCATTTTCTGATGACTTCTACTGGATGGAAACAGGAAGCCTTTAGGTATTTTAATAATTGAGCATCTCATGACCCTCTGAACCCAGGGTGGGGAGGGAAACTCAAAGGCAAGCTGTTTTCTCAGCAGCCCAAGAAAAAGCAGAAGCACAGATAACTGCAGTTAAGTGCCTCCAGCAGCCAGTTAATCATTGTGCAAAACTATCTCACAGCAATAATCCACACATTTGCTGAAGCTGACACCTGGTTGAATGCTCACCTGCTTGCATACTTGCAGGCACTTTGCATGCGTTTATGTTAAGGAGAGATGATGAGTTTCCAGCTGTCAAGTGACAGGCTGACATGGGATTTTAATAGGTCTGTTGTAGCTCCCAGATCATCTTTTAGCTCATGCAGTAGATATGCAAAGCTCCTGTGGCCATTCTGTACTCTTGGTGTAAGAAGGACTCTTGTATTGTGGATTGACTGCCCAGACCACTAATATTACTTGCTGAACATCCTTCAGAGCCTGCTGATGAACATGAAATCATTTTCCTACATGTTTTCCACTCTGCTTGGCCACCAGCTGCGGTCAGGGCAATAACTCTGAGCATGTACCGTGATGCCAGCTTTCCAACACCAACCAAAATTTCCTTGCCAGAGGGACCAGTGCTCAGCTGTGAGAGATTGGCTTCTCTCTGTTGCAGTTGGCAGAGACATGGTTTATATTAGCTTCAGATCTGGCTCAAGATGAGTGGAAAGGAAGATGATCCAATACTTTTTGATCTGTTTTACCATTCAAAACTTATTTTGGTCCATACACAGTTCATGCTGCACTGCTCGGTATAACAGGCTGTTAATTCTAACAACTTGGCTCATCAAAAGCTCTTCTGTCCTCCCTCATTACAGTGGCAATGAATGGTACAATTTCACACTCTTATCCTTCTTAAAGCATCTGTGAGAGAGAGACACCTGTATGGAGAACTATTCACTATACACTGCACATTAGCTGGAATCAGTGGAATGAATAACAAACGGAACAGCTGGATAGCAATCTGTAGGAACAAAGCTCATAAACCTAGGGGTTTTTTTTGCCCAATAAATATATTTTCTAAGTTCTGCTGCACTATCTGCATGTAAACACCTGCAGAACAAGCCAAGGCTCGTATTTAACCCAATTCCTGCCAAACCCAGTCTCATTTCTACCTTTCATAGTAAATGAGGGACAGCAAATTTTACAGGAAGATGGAAACCCCACAAACTTACATATCCTTATTGTAGCAGGGGTAAGGCATGGCCTGGACTTGAACAGCTATTTCCTCTAGCTTCTTGCCAGTCTGCAGCTGAATAATGGCTCTTTCAATGCTGTCCTGGATATAGATAAATGCCCGGCTGTAGATCTGGCTCTGTGAGGTGGAGTTGTGTGGTCCCACAGTCCAGATGCGCTCCCTGATCCTGTTGGTGGTCTGCGTGATCCTGCTGCTCATTCTGATGGTGTAGTTGAGCAGAGGAGGGAGGGCCAAAGCCCCATGGGCTGGGCTGCTCCAGCTTGATGGTAGCCTGAAAATGATACCTTGGGAAAGGAAGAAAAGGTTTTTCTTCAGAGTTGACAGAGTAGGAGCAGTACACACAGACACACAGGAACTTCTCATCTTTATAAGTCTTGTCTACATTACAGCCCATCATCCCATTTCTTTGCAGCACAAATAATGCTCAGGTGGGTAGGCTGCTAACGTTCACTACCAAGGGTCTGGTACTGGAAATCAAGTGTCACTGCAGCTCCTCATATTTCCAAATGTGGTTGATGATTCTGGGTGCTAACTATACTCCAAGCCTCCACATCTTTTCCTATTGAGCGTTCAAAAATGAAAGGCTCTCAAAATAAGCAGCCGTGTTGGAAAAACCCTGCTGTTAACATGGACTGTCACAAATCTGTCGGGTTTGTCCCTTGCATGTGGTCACACACCTCTCATGAACGTGCCCATCTGTACTCCATCAACAGAGCTCACGTACTGGTGCTGTAAAATACACACCTCAAGAGTGTGGCATTGACAACAGTTCATGGCCTGTACACATATTTATATGCACAAACTCCTGCAAAGCTGAGAAACGTGTGGGAATATAAAGGCTTTGCAAAGTCCTGGTAGGAAACTGCATGCTGTAAATACAATGGAATGGAGGACAAACACAGAGGAAAACTTTTTTTTTTATGGCAATAGACAAATATTATCAGGGCCTGAAGTACAAAGAATAGAAAAAGTTTATACCTACATTTAATTATGAGGTATAAGACCAACGGGTCACAGGGCTTACAAGTAAATCCTAACTGCGGAGTTCTGTGCATTCTTCAATAACTGAGACACATCCCATCACTCAAATTAGTCTAAGTTCTTATTCCCTGCAGTCTGATTTGAAGCTGCAATCCAATCCCACAGATGTTAAAGGTAAGACTGGAAAGATTCATGATGATACTGCAGTGTAGGAATGGAGCATCTTAAGATCTTTACAATCATCTAATACATTCAACTGTCTCTTTTTCAATAAAGCATCTTTTCCCTTTGGAGGCCTGAGAGAAGGTAACTCTGTCACAAAGACCTCCAAAGGGCAGAGGAACTTATTTCCACTGAGAATTAACCCAGAGAAAATGCCAGATGACCAAAGGATCTCTTTACAGACAAGAGAAGGCATATATAGGACAGCACAAAAACACTGCCACAAGGAAGTCTGAGTGTGAAGTTCCCAGATCTCTCGGTGAAAATTGACTGCTGTGGTGGGAGCTGTGCCCACAACAGTCACAGGTGGAAAGCCAAGCCTCATAGGCTGTGCTTGCACTCTGTACCAAGCTAACTTCAATTGACAGGGGGACTTGAGACTCTGACACATACTTGCAAACAGTTCGTTCTTTAGGAAGAGTTCTTTAGCCATCTTTTCCATTTCCTCCAAGGTTTTGACTGCCCGAATGCGATTAAATGAGACACAGGAGGACACATTCACTGCCAGGGTAGCTAATGTGTTCAGCTGATCAACAATGTCAGTGTTGTTCTGTAATTCCAGCCGAATATCATCTAGAAAAAAAAAACACAAGACCAACAGTATCAGTATACATAGCAAAAAAAAAAAAATCCATCAAATCATCCTGCTCTTTATACCAGCAATGACACCAGGAAGGAAGAAAAGACATCACACGTAACATTAACAAACATATTTCTGCACTTTGTGGTGCAACGAAGGCATGTTGTTGACCCAATTTTTATGTTAATCATTTGTAATGTGCTCATGAGTTTGCCTTTGGGAGGATGCCAGCAACGTGATGTGACAGCCATCCCAAATCAGAAGCTGCCACTAACCTGCTGGGTTTCTAGACCTGTGTATGATGCTCACTATTCAATCTGCATCTTCTGGTTTTTGATGTAATCAACACGTCTGCTGAGCTGCTCTGTCTCAGGGGAGAATGGGCACTGTCCAAGCATATCAAGGGAAAGTTATGTCTGTTGTGCTGATGTGTGTACTAAACCTGATAATGAAGTTTAATAAAGATACTGCTGTTTGCTGGCTGTTTTAAAAGGTGACTGCATAATGCAGCGTAACTAATATGGAACAGCTGCTGCAGGCATGATGATTTTATGGGGAGTTCAGATAGGAGATGCTACTCATAAAATAACACAGGGGTCATCATGAACAGCATGTTCACACTGTTTGGACTTTAACAGTCTAAAGCTACTTTTGGCTGATGCTAGGCTTTTCTGGCATAGATCAGATTCATGTTGAGATGTAGGGACACGCTGAAAAGTGAGCAGGGAGCCATGAGACCAGCCAGGAGGGGCTGTGAGCACCATGCTGTGCACCGACAGGTAACACATCCACCAATGCCAGTAGCACTGATTCCCACAGTGCAGATCAGCGACTCTCAACTTGAAAGACCACTCAAGACCATCAGAAAACAGCAAATGGCATCAGGGGATATTTTATAATTATGTTTCTGTCTTCACCAGCATGGGCTCATCCCTTCCTTCCCTGCTCTGGAAAACTTTTAAGCGAAACCCTGGTGCGATGCAAGTGAGCTCAGCATTTCCCATCAGAGCCCCAGGTAGCTCATTTGAAGTGATAATTATGGCTAAACAGTGTCCTCCAGTGGCCACAATCAGCTGCAGAGATTCCCATTCTACCATTCGTATGGCACTCAGGAGAAACATCTCACACAAGCCCTTTGCTTTCTAAGAGTCTTTTCCCATAGACAAACCATGAGGTTTAGAATCACATCTGAGACTGTCTCATCTCCAATCCTGGACAGAGCAGAGCAGGACTGGAAGATGACTACAGTCTGATGACCCTGGAGCTCCCAGACCTTAAATACAAACACGAAGGTAGGGTACATAAAACAACTTACCAAGCTTGTTTATTTGACTCAGCAATTCAACTGCATCCAAATCCACCATCATCTTGATAAAAACCTGCACAAAGGGATTCTGTAGGGCATTCTGTCAACAAGCAAAGAGAAAGAGAATTTGACCACAGATCCCATAAGCTTATTTGGTGTACTGCTAAAATCCGACAGATCAGCTGTCTTCAGTAGCATTTGTACTTCCCTGCTCCTTTCTTGACTTTCTGTTCTTCACTCTGTGTTTGAAGATGGGAAAGCATTAGCAATGGAAAGAAGAAAGATGATGTTTGCTGGAGTCAGCAGAAGATGCCTCTCGACTCTCCACCAGGCATTGGACTCCCAGGGAAAAAAAAATCATGCATACTCTTTAATATGAGGACTAACTGAAAGTTAATTTCATTCATGTATGTTTTAAATCCTGTGAAAACAGCCAGCACAGAATGGGTAGGGTCCAAAATTTAGTTTGGAGACCGTCTGTCAGTTTTTTATTTGGCTGAATATTCCATTATTCCACCACTGAGTGCAGTCAGCAGAGAATATTTCATTTCACTCTTGCATTTTCTGCTCTGGATTTTCTCTCTGTGCCATGGAAATTACAATGAATTCCCAGCCACTGAAATTATTTTTGAATGCTTTAGGAGTTCAAGAAATCTCATTTATATAGTTTTTAAGAAAAGGTGGCAATTTGTACCGTGGCAAACATGCTGCATGTATGTAAAGCATTACAGCCTGCTGCTTCTTGCATCCAACCAAGGCTCTTTGGGAGGGGAAAAAGAAGTGTTATTTACATTCACTGAGGTACAAAGACATCTCCAAGCTCTTGTGTGTGCACCCAGTGCTACATGCTCATTATAGATACTGTTTCATTCTCTGAAAAAGTCATTTCTTGCCTGGTCTTGGTTGGCTGGATCACTCCATCAAGCAGAAAGTTAATTTACAAACTGAAGAGCATTCCCCGCTCATCTTAGCCTTCCAGCAGCCCTCAGCAAGGCCACTGTCAGAGAACAGTGTGTGTATTACAGACATATCATTTCATAAAAGGGATCTGCATGGAAAGGTGCATCAGGAGTATTTCTGTGATGGGAACAGGCAGACAGGCAAGGAAACTGAAGTGTGGGCCAGAAGCATGAGCTCAGGTGTCCCTGTCTCCAACCCCTTTTTTTTTTCTTAGTGAAAGGAACAGTCCCTGTGGGACAACAGGACACATAGTGAGATTTCATACCTTGATCATTGGAACCGTCTGGTTCAACTTAGTCAGTGAATTCATGATGGCAGGAGACTTATCCAGCCATTCCTGTGACTTCAGGGCTAGATCAGCCATCTGCTTCAAGGTGGCATTAGACTGTAAAGAAAAGTCCACAACAATATCTAAGTTTCAATTTATTAATTACTTGCATGAAAGCTTTAAAAAATAATTGAGGAAATTAAATAGCTGAGATTCAGTTTGGCTCCTTTAGGGTTTACTTTGCACTCTATCACTGGTTGGCAAAATTCTTCTTCAAGTAAGAACTTAAAAATGCAGTTTCATACATGGCTTTTGGAGCATGCCTTGGGTATCAGCTTTACTCCTATCAATGGCCTGTTTGCCACTACTGGTGAGCATTCTGGGACACATCTCTGTTACTAGCTGAAAATATGGAGGTAAAGCCTCATGAACTGAAAGCCTTAAAAAAAAAAGGTGTACTATAAATATTAGGGCAATTTTTTTCTTGAGGTAACGTTCATTTAAAGGTAAAGGGTGACACATACAACCAGCAATGGAACTACAAACAAAATAATCTGACTAATACTCCTAACGGTCAGAAAATAGAGTTGTGCTTCTGAAGCCTGTGCTAGGCACAAATTAAAATCCATTTGAGAGGGCATATCTTCATGTAGTTTAAGCAGAGCCATACCTTTCCCATGATTGCTCGAGTTTCTGGTGTGTCTGGTGTATAAAGGATCTTCCCAAACACCATTGGTTTTAAAAAAGACCAAATTAAAGCTCCAGTTGGGGTCTTGACCAGATCCAGGTAGAAAGATAAACAAAATGGTGCTGCAAGGGGAGAAAAACAAATAAACTGCACTGAGCACAAGTAGACCAGATAATACAGTGCCCCAATTTGTTGCTATGTCCAGCAAATGACTTCAGGCCTCTCTTCACTGACTGATATAATGTGTCTTGACAAAAGCAATCCATCCCCAATAACTCCTGTTGCTGAACTCAGGACAACAAGAGTCTCATTGTTTGAGCCAGGATTCTCTGCTTGGAGGTTAAATGGAGTTTTGTGAACTCAGTGGAGCTAATAATGTCAGCACAGTTGGAAAAACTGCGTATCAAGAAAACACAGTGACCTGTCAAGTCCCAGAA
Organism: Tympanuchus pallidicinctus; assembly: GCF_026119805.1. Classification (NCBI taxonomy): domain Eukaryota; kingdom Metazoa; phylum Chordata; class Aves; order Galliformes; family Phasianidae; genus Tympanuchus; species Tympanuchus pallidicinctus. The sequence continues at coordinate 33,738,443 of NW_026294669.1, forward strand.
CTGTACCATCAACAAATGGGAAGTGCTGCACTATCAAACACTTCTGGGCTGTGCAGGCTGCTTGCATTTTAATGCTTACAAAAATAAGCCACCAGTAATTTGGGCAAGGCAGATCTTGAACTGGCACAAACCATGAGCCCTCCAGAGAAACATCAAGATGGGTGATGGATCTCTTTGGAAATGTGAGAGTTTGGCTTTGAAACGTATTTAATATATGAAAAAGCCAGACTTACTGGAATCGTGAGGAATCCCATATTTCCTCATCATCTTTTGGACGTGGACATCCTCCACAGAACTGTTTCTTACAGGGTCTCCAAAATCAGGAAGCAAGGACTCAAAGAACAGGGGTGTGATCTCCTGGTTGCAGAGAACTTTGGACAGGGATTTAAATGTGCCATGTGTTACCCTAGTGTTGTTTGGTTTAAGTAGCACCTGCAGAAAAGGGGGAAAAAAAGCAGCACACAAATACATCATGTATGCTACAAGCATCCTGTTCTGAAGAGGAAAAAGAGAGAACAGAAATAGAAGGCAAGGATTAAATACTTCTACACTGATTTATTACAAGAAGTTTGTTTGTTCAAAATGAGAGGCTTTCCTGGGAAAGCATGCTTTTATGGCTAACCTCTGCTATGTCAGAGGTCGAGATACCATTTCAAGGCATGGGAGTCAATGTGGGAGCTGCCCATAATGTGCAGCAAGGTTATCCAGAGGCACATGTACAAGACTGTAGATCAGAAAGGGATGGGTTCCAATGGCTTTAGTGCAACCTGCAGTTATTGCAGCTGGTGCAGCAGGGTTTGTACTGAATATTTTGGGCAGTCTTGAGGCTGCAGACATGGTGTAAAGCACACCAAAGCTGGAATAAATTTTTGCTCTTGACTTAAATGGTTTTGGATGGTTTGTAGTGGGAAGTTCTCCAAGTTTTCACAATCTGATTTTTCCTAGTGCACCTGAATATTCTGGGGGAAGTCTACCATCTTTTGAGACAGTTCACAGAATGGGAGAATCATAGGGGATGGAAGGGACCTCTGTAAATCATCTAGTCAAATCCCAGTGATAAAGCAGGCTCCCTAGAGTAGGTTGCATAGGAAAGCATCCAGATAGGTTTTGAATATCTCTGGAGAAGTGGACTCCAAACCTCTCTGAGCAGCTTGTTCCAGTGCTCCACCACCAGTTGCTCATTCTCTGCATTTTCGTTCCTAGTGTTCCTTCCTCCAACCACACTGAACACATACCTGTCCCAGTGTACCAAATCTACGTGCTCCCATTAAGGCAATGTGAGAGTTTAGTAGAGATTAGTCATAAGACTTTACTTTAAGGCTTTAAAAGAGGAAGCAGTAATCCAGGGTTTAGTGCACCTTCAGCTTCTCAGGTAAGAAATTCCAGTGGAAACTGTTCCAATGGCATTTTACCTCCGAAGCAAATGCAGGCTACACATACCTTACTCAGTGGCATCCTTCTAGACTGCCGAAGCTTTTTCAGTGAATGAATGGCTTGTAGCAATGGATCAACATCAGACTCTACCTGGTGTCGGAAATATTTCATTTTTGTCAGAAGGTTTAATATCTTGTCCACAGGTTTCTGAATTTCCTTAGGGAATAACATCTGCAAGAGGCAGGAAGGAAATCAATTACGATTTGCACGAATGCGTGTACACACGCAGGCACACGCCCATGATCTGCTAATTCCAAGATGGAAACTGTGGGATGTTCAAAACTGTCAGGAGGCTTAGGGAGTGGATGTCCCATGGGAAATAAATGGGATTAGTATTTCTAAATCCCCACGTGCTTTTGCAACCCTCTCCCATACACGTTACACATCCTAAACGGCACAAGTTTCCAAACACCTGCAGTTGGGAAACATGTATCAGGTATTCACTGGGATGTAATCCAAGTTTCTAAGAGGTAGCATTTTGCACAACGCAGGTGTCAAGCACTACAAGTGACTTCTGACCTCAGCCAAATTGATTGGCATTCTCACTCAGTAACTTTCCCCCCCCAGGATCACTTCTGTAGCATTTTAAAATGTACATTCAATACACAGTACTCACTGAACAGTGCTTTTACTTGCTGTCTATGTACTCGCATGAGTGGGATATTTGAATCATTTAATAATTTGGCAGTGACAACTGGATTGGGAAAATATATTTTACGGGACATTTTTGAAGGCTTTCCTTTTCAAGGGATAAAAATAATTAGCCCAATGCCTTATTTTGGGAAGCCTGAATTCAGCTGGGAATGTTCAATAGGTTGTGACAGCACACAGGTGATACTAGCAGATAGGGAAGCATTGAGTAAGTCCAGTGCCTTTAAATTAGGTTTGCTGGTTTACACCATCTGGGATCTTCATTTCTAACCACACGGTCACAGCACGGATATGCAATAAAGATTACTGCATGAACAAAGCCTGATCTTTGGCTTGTGTAAAACAGCATTGCTTCTGGCCACTGCAGTCCTTTCAGCCATTACATGCAGCAAAGACTACAGGAAGCACTCTTCAAATCCAATACTAACCTTGTATAAGAAATTGTAAATGTCTAAGTGTCGTAACAGGGTGACCCCAAGGATGTATGTCTCACGAGTCCTCTCTGAAAGAGAGAGATTGCAGAACTCTTCTGCTACTGTTTGCAGATGTGGGTCAGAAGGATGGATGCTGCAAGACTCCAGGTGGAGAATCTGAGAAATTAACTGTGTACAAAGGAAGAAAAGATTTGTTAAGGGCTGGACTACTTGCTCCACTATACATCGTTTAATCTTGCCTAGCCGTTGTTCCATCCACAATGATGGATGGAATTTCAGAAAATGCCAGAAAATGCCTACTCCTACTCCAGAGGAAAAATCCTAAGGATTGTGTTTTACTGCTCAGCTTGCATGGTAGCAAAAGCTTTTGTGGTTTCTATCGACTGGTGTATATGAAATCTGGAATAGAGCACAGTCTTTAGGGTTCAGTCCAGACAAGATAGCTGGGAAGAGGAAAAGCATCTGGAGCTCTGTTTGCACATGAGGCTGAGGAAGGCAAGCTCATCTCTCATTACAGGAAGCTATTTTGGACCCCTGACTAATTTTCAAATCCTGATTAGAACTGTGCTTTTCCATCTAGACAGCAACAACCTTCAGCACTGAGAACCCCAACAACAACCCTGCTAGGTCATCAATCTGTTACAGTGACCTGTGCCCTTGCTACAGACTGGAGCAATCATGCATCAAGCAGTCCATAGCAGTAGCAGCTTACCAGCTATTGGTGACAGCCAAAGCCACCGTATGGCTCTTGTTCTCTAATGGTTGAACTGGCATCAATGACTGCATTTCTGATGGCTATTTTGACTTATAACATGCTATGCTTGTCTGTCCCTGTGGGACTGTTGACTTCTCCCTGTGCAGTCGACAGGATCTCTCACTACAATAACAACAAACTTACGTGACTGCTGTTTTCTGGGAGAGATGCTTCCAGAAGAGCATCAATACTGGTTGTGGACATTCTTGTTGTGTTTTTGAGATCCTCTTTGAGCTGGTCCACATTTTTAAACACGTCTCTTAATTTTTCTGTGAACGAAATCAAACAGAAATTGATACAACAGCTCTCTACAGATGTACAGTGACCTCAAGAGCACAGAGAGGACTTCACTTTTGGTAAAAGGTACAAGTGCCGTATGTCATTGCTGACTGAAACAAAAACAAAACAAAACCTTGTAAAAGAGTCCTATTTCCTTAGTTTAACAGTCCAATTGTCATCATGAGCGAAAGATGACAGGTTTAGTGAAAGCAAAGTTTGCCCAAATACAAAGACTTGGGACTTTCAGTGCTCAGAGTCTTGGGGCAGTACAGAAAAAACAAGGCTGGTCTAGCACTGTCTCTAGAATTATCCTAGACAAAGGATCTCACAGACATGGGACATGGTGCTCGATTACTTCATTAATTTAATCATAATAATCAGGATTAATTTCTTAAGTTAGCAGCTGAACACGTCTTTAGATTTCCAGTAGAAGCTATGATGCCAATGATGATGTTCACAAATGAACACTGTAAAGAAAATACAGAAAACTACCTGGAATGCTGGAATCTGTTAAATTCTCTGTGATGTTCAACACGGAATTCAAAGCTGTCATATACTGAGGAATCTCTTGAAAGAAAGCAATTTCTGGTACGTTTTCTTGAAACCTAAATTGGAAAAAAAAAAATAATAACCACAAATTTGGGAATATGAGAAGAAGGTAAGAAGCCACTGTATGGTTTCATAAATAGAATACTATGGCAGCCTAACTTGGAGGAAGAGCCTCACCACTTCATTTGTGCCTGGACATCTGTGGCATCTCCAATCAGTACGTTCCAAAGCTCCTTGGAGATCCTTCTGCCATTCAGTACATTGGTCACAACTTGGCTGCTCAGCTCAATAGCACGGAGAAGCTGTTCATGAGATTGATTCTGTTCACAGAGTTCTCCAAAGCTAACATCAGGGAGATGGCAAATACGCTGTATTGACTTAAAGCTCTCGTAGTCACAAAGAAGTGCTGTCAGATTCCGGAGCAGAGATATCTTCAAAGAACATTTTGAAAAGGAAGACAAATGCACAAGTTAGAAGACAGAATTTTAAAAAGGTAAGTTTTAAAGAGCTGTTCCTAGCTGTTCCTTTGCATTTTTCCGTAGGGTTATTAGTATTTTTTAATTATATTTTTATTTAATCCACAAGGTCTCAAATAGAACATCTCACACCAATTATTCCTCTTGTGATAGGTGTAGCTATTTGGATATCAGCTGGTCATCCCTACAATAGCACATGAAAACAGCATGTGAACAGGAGACAGCTAAAAGTCAGGACTTCAGCCTTGGCCAGCTGGATGTGCAAATTCCAATCCTTTGTCTAGTCTTCTACCATGGGTTTTCCTCTTTCCTGACATCCCTCTTTACATTAACAGTCATAGCAAGAATTGCCATCTGTTGTATGCCTGATGTTACAGAGAAGCTCATCATGTTGTTTTTATAGATATAATAAGCAGTAACAGCACGGAAAACTTATCCTTTTTAAAATATGCTTTTTTGTCTTTTTTCTATTTCTCTTCTTGAGAGAGATGGAATAAAGTGCATACATGCTACAGCTCAAACATCTATGTATGATGTGAGAAGTACTTTATTCAAGTGAGGCACTGCTAAATCCAAAGCTGGCTAGGGAAATCCATAAATAAATATTGCTTAGGTGCTTGATCTCAGAAAGTACTGCAGTGTTGTTAGGCATCTACCCTCTCAGAAAACTGGGTATACGCTGTGCATAGGACTTGTATAGCAATAAGTTCATCAGCCAGGACTTTTAAATACAGGCAGAAGACAGTTTCCTTCCCAGCTTTTATCAGCTGTTCTGTGAAGACTTTTTTTCATATGCGGTTTTCCAAAATTTCCATTTCACATTCATGTATCACTGCAGGATGTCCTTCAAGTCAGCATTTTAAGCAGACTCACTTTTAGCTTCAGGAGCTCTGGTATGGATGAACGTTCCTCGGAGGTATTATTTTGCATAAAACAGTTCTTTTTCAGATGAGTTTGCTTCAAGAGCAGCATGATGTTTTCTGTGGGAGGGTGAAAACAAAAGTTACTTGAAGCAAAAACACCAGAATTGCAGAAACTTCATAGATGGGGATATTGGCACTTTCATGCCAGTGCCTACTGAGCACTGTTAACTTCTACAACATTCAATTGGCTCAGGACCTCTGAAATCACAGTCCGAGATCTGGATTGCAACCTGCTGATCCAGTTTGAGTAGGTGCTCAGCTCCTAAGGAAACACACCCCACACCATAAACAGGCCTTCCAACAGTGTGCTTCAGAGCATGCTCAGCATCTCTATTCTGTCAGCAGATAAACCTCTGAGGTTTTACAATAAGCATATATCATGAATATCTACTTGGAATATCATGCTAGCTCTCAAAATAACTGCTGTCATCTTAAGGGTACATAAAGCTTGGAAGGGAAAATAGGTTTCCATTCATAAGGATTCGTTATCTGAGTGTCAGTAACCTGTCATCACATAGAGAACAGCACACGTGCCTTTTGTATAAAGCTGGATGGAAAACACATCCACAACGTGACATAACTCAAACAAAGAGGAGTCTGGCTTCCCTAAGCCTCACAGCTGCAGTTAATTGCCAGCAGACGAAAACATGTAGCACTATTCCTTCCCACCATTACACAGAACCCTTTGAAAAGTCAGACACAAACATATTGCAGCTGAGGTCCCACAGCATTAATGGAATCATGATTACCTGTCAATTCGCTGTCTTCAACTTCAGTGGCATTTATTAAACACATCAGGTAAGGGTTATAGCTGTTATTCACTGTCACTTGTAAGATGGTGCTTTCAAATTCTAAAAACAGAAACCTGAAAAAATAAGGTAGGAATTTAAATCAGCTTCTCCTTCAGAAGCAAGGGATGTTAGCAAGCGACCTGTCAGCTGCACAGATGCTGCTCCTTGGCAGCTGTAAATAAGAATCCCAGATGAAGCCATGCATCTCTCACAACATTTCCTAAGCGGATACCCATCCTGTTTTATTTCATCCATTATTTCTGCCATTATCTCCCAAAGCTGTCATTCACTCTCAAACCATAAGTAAAAGAAAACATACTCGAAAGGTTCACTGTGGATGCAGTACTTAGGAAAGGCATGCTTACAGGAGGCTAAGAAACAAAAATATCACAAAAGAAGGGATATCATATAAGTCATATCACAAAAGAAGGGATTCCAAAGAGTTTACTGCTGGTGGGAAGCCTCCTACAGAATTCTACTTCCACTGTGAATTGAGACATATCAACACAGATGTTCTCTGAAAGCGCACTTTCAACTACATGCTCAGCTCAGACAGAAGTTTACTGTCCTTTGATTTCACCCACATTACATCTGGTATCTTGAATTAAGGTGATTTCAGAACAAAATTGAACCACTGGAAGAAACTTTTTGTAATGCTAGAAGTAAATGAGCGCTGTGATTGACCAAAAAAAAAACCAAAAAAACCACATTAGTATCCAAAACCCAAACTCACCGTGCGATCAGAATGGTGGGTGACAGGGTTTGGTCACTTTGAGTCCAAGGCAGGCTCTTGTTGTACAGGGTTTCTGCCATATCAATGAAGTGATGAGTGACTATGTCAAACACAGCATCCAAATTAGTTTTATTGGAGAGAGAAGCTGAGCTAGAACTTGCAGGGAGTTCACTTAGCAGATCAGAGATGTTCAGCAGCTTAAGAACATAGTGAGCAGCTTCTATCATGTCTAGAGCTGACACATTGTTGGCAAAGTTGTTTGCCACTGCTTCCAGTAACTTTGCAAAGGCAGCCACTTCAGCTGGATTCCTTTCACTGTTCAGTGACCTGTCAACTACTTCCCAGATGTTTGAGAAATAGCTCAATTTGGTGAGGTTGTAAGAATATAGCAATCTCTGCAGCATGTTGTTCATGAGAAGCTCACTCTGTGCCATGCTGAAGAGCACGGACAGGTTATTCCAGCCTGCAGAGCTGTCAGAGGAATTGAGGGAATTGAGTTCTGTCTCATTCAGCACAAAAGGAAGGAGCATGTTCAAAAGCTGAGATGGGAGCCCACCACTCACGTCCTGGACTGGGATGGGGCAGGAGGCATTGCCCTGCAGCAGAGTCTCCAGGAGAGCAGCCAGACCTCTCGTCTTCTCCTCTACCCAAGAGTTTTCCACCTCAGAGACGAGCTTTAATTTGGAAAGGAAACGCAGGGAAAACTGCAGAGACTGGATGGTGCACGACAGCTCCTTGGAAAAGCGTTCACTGCTGTTCTTGTAGACAGCAGCAAACTCTGGAGACAGCTTCAGGTTCCTTATGGCAAGCTGGAACATTCTGCTGAAGGTTTCATTGCGCGCAGCTCCACTCTCGACATCCATGGAGGCAAAGAGCTCTTTGCAGGGGCTGGAGGCTAACGACTCACTGAGAGTGGCATTCTCAAACAGCATCTCAAGTGTTACGTGGAGCACATCCCGAGCGGAGCAATTCTGGCTTGTTCTGGCACTGCTGTCTCTATTCTCCAGAAAAGGGCTCAAGGCTAAGAGCATGAGATCCACTGCTCTAGTCTTCAGTGAAGCATTGTGTGGTAAGGAAGACTCACTGAACTCCTTCGGCAGCAACAGATGGAAGAAATCATAGATAACGTCTGTTTTTTCTTCAAGCGTTTTGTTTAAGTTCGTGTCGTGAAGGACTTTCATTCCTGCTCTCCATATTTCAAACAATCTTTGGGTATAGTTGTTGTACGAATCAAATAGTAGGTTAATAGCTTCAAAATCACTGATATTGTAACTTTTCTGCAAATCTTTTAAAAGAAAGATACTCCTTTGTACGGCTTGTGTGTACACGGCTCGCGAGTACATGGCTCCCATGGAGTCACCTTCATCAAACAGCTCAAATATGGAGGAAATAAAGGCCATTATCTGCTTCAGTTCCTTACTGAAAGGAAGACTGGAGTCATTTTGCATGGTACCGAACTGGTTCTGCAGTATGTCTAGAAGAGACTGGAAAGAAAGACTGTCTGTGCTGTCCCAGTTCATGGACCGAACAACTTCAGCAATCTGGGACAAAGCATGAAGTTCACTTCCCTGCCTTTGACGAGAAAAACTGTGGAGCTTCTGCATTAGCTTCGACAAAGAAGAGATCAGCAGATAATGATCACTAGTATTCACCCTTGCCACAGCAGCAAGAAGTTTCTCGAGGGCCAAGAGCTGTTCTGCAAAATTTTCTGAAGTTATAGGGGTCAACAAGAAGTCAGAAAATAATGATGACACTTCTTCACTTGTACTGGGATAATTTTCTATGTCTTCCAGCAAAACTGCATGAAGTGCAATCATTTTGATAACCTCCCATGTCTTCTCTGTATTAAAATGAGTCTTGTTTAAGATGATCTGATTCCAAATCACTGCAGCTGTGGACAGAATATCTTGATTTTCCTTCCCTTGGGAATTACTGTAAAACAATCCTTCACCACCCGTCTCATACAGCGGGATCATTTCTTCAAGTATTCTTTCCAATTCCAGTGTGCTGTTTGTAGAAGAAGTTGAATTGAAGAAGTGTTTCAATAAACTATAATAATCATTCAGATCTGAGGATTTCATTCCTCCAGAAGAATTACCAAAAATATCATATACTACTGTTTTTCCAGGAGCCAGCCCAAAGTCCACAAGCATCAGGGCTTTTTTCACAATCTCCAGGAGTTTCACATATTGATCCACTTCCGTTAGGTTCCATTTGGTGGTCAGCACCTTGCCAGTGGCATGCCACAGACGCAAAAAGTGACCCCATTCAGACCTGTGGGAAGCATTTCCACCAACCTTTAGTAGTTCATTTACACTGCTGTTCCAAGTGAAAATAGTTGGTAACAGATGAGAAAACACAGGCACTCTACCCCAGCCTGCAGAGATGTCAGAGGAATTGAGGGAACTGAGTTCTGTCTCATTCAGCACAAAAGGAAGGAGCATGTTCAAAAGCTGAGATGGGAGCCCACCACTCACGTCCTGGACTGGGATGGGGCAGGAGGCATTGCCCTGCAGCAGAGTCTCCAGGAGAGCAGCCAGACCTCTCGTCTTCTCCTCTACCCAAGAGTTTTCCACCTCAGAGACGAGCTTTAATTTGGAAAGGAAACGCAGGGAAAACTGCAGAGACTGGATGGTGCACGACAGCTCCTTGGAAAAGCGTTCACTGCTGTTCTTGTAGACAGCAGCAAACTCCGGAGACAGCTTCAGGTTCCTTATGGCAAGCTGGAACATTCTGCTGAAGGTTTCATTGCGCGCAGCTCCACTCTCGACATCCATGGAGGCAAAGAGCTCTTTGCAGGGGCTGGAGGCTAACGACTCACTGAGAGTGGCATTCTCAAACAGCATCTCAAGTGTTACGTGGAGCACATCCCGAGCGGAGCAATTCTGGCTTGTTCTGGCACTGCTGTCTCTATTCTCCAGAAAAGGGCTCAAGGCTACATGCAAAAACTCCCAGATTTTTGCCTTCAGTGAAGCATTGTGTGGTAAGGAAGACTCACTGAACTCCTGCACTACAAGACACGTTAAGTTATAGACAGCATTAATCATTTCTTCAGGGGAAGCTTCACTGGCATTTCTGTAGTGGAGGATTTTCATTCCTGTCCTCAGAAGTTCAGAAAATCTCTCGAAGGTTTTGTTGTCAAAATTAAAGAACAGATCTATATATTTTAATTTACTGACATTGTAGTTGAGCTGTAAGTCTTTTAATACATACAAGGTCTTTTGTATGGCTTGAGTGACTAGCGAGATATTGGCTACTTCGGAGTTTTCCCCATCAAACTCTTTAAATACAGCTGCTATAAATTCAGACAGTTGACCAAACTGTTCACTGAAAAGACTATTTGAATTATTAACCAGCTTTTCAAAATGGCTGTGTAATACCTCTAAAAACTGCCCATAGGCTACGATGCCTGTATTGTTCCATTGCATTGATCTCAGCCTTTCAGCAAGGCGCCAATAGCCATTCAGTTCGTGCCACCGCGATTCACCCATGGAGCTTTCTACTTTCCGCATCAGCTCAAACGCAGGCAGCAGCAGGTAGTCATAACCTATGTTTTCATGTGTCAGTATAAAAAATATCTTTTGCAGAGCTAGGAGTTGGTCTGGAAAGCTTCTGTACGACACAGGTTTAAGAAGATAATCAGAAATCAAAGACGGTATTTCTTCAATTCCATTGAAATGATCTCTTAAGTCTCCCAGGAATGATGGCATGCTAATGGTGAGTAACGTTTTGAGAGCATTCTCAGTTTGTGCCATACTAAAATTAGAATTATTTAACAAAACCGGATTCCAAATCATTGTAGCTAATTTTAAAGCACCCTGAATTTCTTTCCACTGGGTCATTATATTGAAAATGGAAGTCCCGTTAAAGTTGCTCTGTAATTGCTGTGATGTCAAGTTATAGATTTCATCAATTACGTCCTTATTATATTCTTCCTTTAATTTATAATCATGATGTGGATTCATTCCCAGTGCAAGAATTGCGTACAACTTCTGTAATGTTTCATTCTTCAAATTTCTGAATAGATTTAAGCTTTTTAATTCACTTCTATTCATTTTTTTCTCAAAGCCTTTTAAACGATGTAGAGACTTTTGTATGGCTTCTAAATCATCTGAATTAATGGACCTCTTGGAGACTTTTCCACCAATCTCTGGTAGCTTTATTTTTCTGGAGGGAAAAAAAGAGCATTTTAGTGAATATGAAATCAATGCAAGTGGAAACGTGAAGTGATTTAGAGCAAAGATCATAGATTTGAGTTATCTGTAAGTAATATCCCTTTAGTCAATGCCTTACCTCAGAACTTCTTCCAGCTCTGCTACTAAAGTCCACTTATCTTTCCAGTTAAAGTGATTACAAATATATCTGATCACCAAACTTTTTTCTTTATCTACAACAAACAGATAAAGGTGATATTCACGTTAGTCTGGGCAACTAAGAATAGCTGTTTAGCAAATCTGTCACCTAAAATTGCACATATGCTGTTAGGCTCCTATGACATGACACAAGATCCTAGATAGAACTGTCCCTTCAGGGTGGAAAGTCAGGATCCTACCTGCCATTGCAGTAATGATTTTCTTTCTCAGGAACAGTTCTGAGTGCAACAGAGCTCTCCTCCTGATTTAGGACCCCTTTTCTACTATTAACACAGCACAAATTGGCCTGATGTCATTACTGGATTTCTCACCGTTCATACAGGGAGACTTTTTACTACCTGCACCTGAGCTTTGACTACATAATCTATTTCTGTCAGAGTTAAACTCATCTTGATATCCCTGTGTGGTCCAGGCCTCTCCACCCTTCACATCTCCATGTCTTCCCCCACTTGCACTTCATTAATCCGCTTTCTTATTCACCCCAACTTCCACCATCTCCATCAACCAACAAGAATGGATGGCATTTACAGTCTGTCCCTGGCAGCACTTACATGCTGTACCTTTCCCTTGCCCTCTCATATCACATCAGTTAAGAGGTGGTTGTCTCTGCCTCTACTGTGGAAAGTGAATGGAGTAGAAGAATGGCTACTTTAGACATTTACAAGTCCAGTCTCAATCCCTACTTTGGTATAGCCACAAGTGTTTGACAGAGCTCACAGCTACAGGCAGGTATTGACAACAAAACTGAAGGTAAAAATTACTGCTTCCCATTTCCACTGAGACTGCAACTCATGTTAATTCATCATCTCCTGACAAAACCAACCTTTTTTGCTTTTGCAGTCAAAATGAGGTACTTTATTCACGTTTGTAAAAAGTTGAAAGGAGAATTCATTATGCTGAGCCTTGAACAGTATGCAGTTGGTATGGTTACTTATTAGCCTGCAGTTTGCTTATACTGGGCACCATAGGTTTTCAGTAGAGATATGACTATGTGCAGGAATCTTACCTTGCTCCAAGCAATTCAAGGAATATGGGGGATCTGTAACCCCATTTTGAACAGTTTTGAATCTATCATCAGTAACAGGTGATGTAGAGACACTCTGAGCTGCCAGCACACCACTAAAGGGGGGAAAAAAAAGCACAAGGAAAATAAATAGTGGTTGCAGCTTTATGAGAAGAAATAAAGCAAGTGTTCAGATAGGAAACAGCTGGAGTACAGCCTATGATTCTTAAAACTTCTGATAGAAAAGACAGTGCTCCTATTTTTAAGTATTTGTTTGATCATGCACAAGATACAAAGATAAAGGGCTTCAAAGGGAAATCCTTAGTGGTATATTAGCAGTAATGTGCATATTGCATTCATTGGGAGCATTTATTCAAAGGGTTATGCAAAATCTATACACCACTTAAATCCTCATAATAGGGCTTAGAAAACACTCAGGTGAAACACCGCCCTTGTGATTCACTGCTGTGGGTGAATCTCCTCCTAACAGAAAGCAAGAGGCAGAGCAGACGAGGCTCCTGAGAGAACAGGCTCCTTGGAGATGGTATTTGCAGATGGAAGAAGCAATCACAAATACATAACTTCTACCACGTCCAATTTTCCTTCTTTCCTCTTCTATATTGCAATAACCAGGCTTTCAGGGAAGCAAGGAATACATGTATATATTTTTTCAGTCTCTGAAAGAACAAGCTGACAATCAGTCATATTGTATTGCAGACAAAGCTGTTTAAAAGATTGCCTGCTCAGTGTGTGCAGGTTACTGAAAACTTCATGGTGATTATTAGTCCCTTTTCCTTCTCCTACATAAAGTGCAGCTCTTCACTCTAGCTGAGGTCACTATGGAATGCATAATCACTCGCCTGCCCAGAGTTCTACTGGTGATGCACACAACACCTAGCTGAGCTGATTCTAGTGGCATGAATATATACATAGTGATTTGTGGGAACTGACTGCTCGTGAGAACAGAGCACCAGGGATCTTTTTTCTTCTCATTTAACATAATGTCTCCATGAAGGTTTTGTGGACTTCGTGCTCACCGTTTCCATTTTGCAGAGGTGCTTGTTAGCCTCTGTCTAGGAGGTGAAGAAGCTGCTGTTATAAATGACATATTTAGTTGAGCACCATTTCTTGTCTTCCACATCTTTTTCTTTTTTTTTTTTTGCTACAAGAAATTCCCTTCACAGCATTTCTTCAGGAGCTCAGAACTGCCTGAGTAAAAGACATGGCCAGGCTAGCTAGGATGCTATTTTGTAAGCCTCATTAAAAATACTATTTGTGCAATCCATTTGCAGTAACTCTTTACTCATGCGTTTACACTGCCCCGTGCTAGGCATAAAAGCACTGCAGTCCTGGTGGTGAAATTCTCTGTGCCTCTTTGTTGTGCCTCTGAAAACTTTGCCCAACTCTGCAGTCATGAAGCAAAGCAGAGCAACATAGTAAATATTAATTCCTCCTGGGCACTCAAATGGTGCTAGTTCTCAAGCTTGATACTTCAAGCCAGTAAGTGTGAACAAATGCAATAATCCTGCCACTAAAACAGCAGCACAGACAAAACATCGGTGAATACCATTAAAGTCTCACCACAGTGCAACATACTCCTTTAAGGATAAGGTTGTTACAGCTTACAAATAGTTCTCATGATGCAGAAAAGCAAATTACCTGGATAGAATCACAGAATGACCCAGGTTGGCAGGGACCTCAAGGATCATGAATGTCCAACCCCCCTGCCACAGGCAGGGCCATTAACCTCTCCATTTAATACTAGACCAGGCTGCCCAAGGCCCCATCCGACCTGGCCTGGAACACCTCCAGGGACAGGGCATCCACAGCCTCTCTAGGCAGCCTATTAAGCACCTTACCACTCTCACAGTAAAGAACTGACATCCAACCTAAATCTCCCCTCCTTGATACTAGATATACAGGTTTTTAAATGCCTTGGCAACATGCTAGTGATGAAAAGCAAGCTTCTCTAAGCCTGAGTATAAACAGAGTGACAAAGTTTCTATAACCTCTATTGAAATCTTTGCCCAACTGCTCATATGTATAAGAACAAAAATGTCTGAAGACCTTCTGTTGTTCACTTTCCTCCACGTACTGTAGCAAAAGGAAAGTTCAGAATATTTTCTAGCAAATGCAGTCAGTCAATAGATAGATAGATGATTTGGTACAGATTCCCAATCTCATGGGTGACTCACGTCCATTAGAGGAAAGTGAGAGTTCAGCCCAACGAAAGACCAGAAAGGCATTCTGAGGCTAAGCCCATTTTAGAAGAGTTTTTAACGTGCTTCCTACAGACAACACTGAATACTTCAGCACAGTTAATTAATGCAGTTAAGCCTGCTCTGTTTTCTCATAAAACCACTGAGCAAGAACATAACTGGTACTTTCTTAAAGTCAAATGTATTCAAAGCCCTATATGAGAAGAATCAGGATCCCTCCCTCCTCTGCTTTCTTGGGATTCATTTTTTAAGAATAAAACAGCAGTAACTGGTAACTGTTTTCTTTAGAGTGAATTTCTGGCTCCCCTACAAACACTTGAGGTGTTCAGAGCCACTTGAATTTGGCTCTGTTGTTTCTGGGAAGGAAGTGGCTAGCTGCCATTTTGGCAGAACAACGATCCAGCAGAGAGGGCTTTCCTTCAGTGAAAGACAGGGGGTATTGCTCACCACTCTTCCTCTATGCATATGGAAGTAGGATGGAAGACAACTAATAGATCATATCAAGCTCCCAATTAAAAAGTGAACAAGAGTCATGGAAAATCAAAGCACTGCTAGCTGCGTTAATGGTGCCATGGCATCACCCAAATCAATTATGCTTTTAAGTTAATGCCCTTCAAGGTGAAAAATGATGCGTCCTTAGTGCTCAGCGCAAGCCCATCACCTTTCAGTGCCCGTCCAGGCATTTTATTTTTACCTGCTCGCATTCTGAAGAAAGTCAATTATATCTTGGAGTTGTGTGCTGCCCTGAAACACATCTGGAGCCAGCAAAAACAGATGCCACAGGGAGGTGTCATTCTGCACTTGGGAGATGAGCGTTAGAAATGAGACCATTTCGTTGACAAATGCTGCTTGGTACTGTGGGTTGTGTTGCACCTTAAAAAATAACAATGCAAGAAATTATTTAAGCAGAGAAAACCCTGTTGCTAGTGGGTCTTCTTATGTTTTTCAGTCCGTGCTGCACTTTTACACAACTCTACAAACAATGCATTCAAAGGACTCTAGTGACAGGCAGTAACTGAGAGAGTGACTGTGCTTTACCTTCACACCTCAGATTGCTCAATAAATTCTCTGTTTAAACAAGCCTTAAAATTCAGAGTGTCTTAAACAGTCCAAAGACTAGGAATACAAGAAAAATGAATATCAATCCTCACACTGGCAAAAAATAAGGCATTACCTTTAAAGGATCCATTTGCTTTAATTATATAGCTTCCCCAGCAGCAAGGGCTGCTTCAGTCATGAGTTGTTGGATCAAATGGAGGAGTTACTGGATGAAGTTATATGGCTGGTGTAATACAGGATGAAATTTAGAGCCTCCCTTAGCTTTAAATATTCTTGTTTATGCCACATTCTCACACTGCTCTATCTACTTGTCACTAGGAGAAGCAAATAAAGGCAAGAAACAAAACCTCATGGCATGGTGAGGAGCTCTTAATGGCCACTATTTGGCAGCTGGCTCTCTTTGCCTTTCCCAAAGATCTGTGTGTTTGTGCTAATCCAGTTCACAAAAACTTATGCTGCACGTACTTCAGTATAGAGATGAGCTATTCTGAGCCAGGTGGGGACATGCTGTACCTCCAAAACACTGTGCTCAAGTGTGTGAACTAACACAGCTACTAACAGACAGGAAAAAGTCCCAGCACTCACCTGAGACAATTGACTTCTGAACTCCTGGGTAAAGGACTCTAAAAGCGATGAGTCAGTAAAGCAGAATGTCCTGTAGATGTTGGCTGCCATCTTCTCTTCGGTGAGACCAGGAGCCGGTACGTATCGTGACAAGATCTCACACAGAATGACTTTGAGATTTGCCCCCACTGAATATTGCGCCTTGCTCTAGAGGTGTAATGTTCAAGGTTAAAGAAATACTCTACTTGTGATGGCTTTAAGCAATGCTGAGACTTTGTTGTTGTTTTTTTTAAACAGGATAGCAGTGGCATGTGAAAAGCACTATCAGCACAAGTACAAATGCAGAATGTTAGCAGGTGAACAGCATCACTGAAATCCCTGGAAGTCATGCAGATGAACAGGCATGCATGTGTTTACAGGGCTTAATAAAATAAGCAAGCATATTCTACCATTAATAGCAGAAAATGTCCCTAGCATACTGGTGTCTCTCATATGCTACCAAGCTTCAATTACAGAAGATTTATTCTTACATTGATTCAATTACTTACATAATAAACATATAGTACATGACACCACTGCTTCACTACTGTGAGCAAATACAGAATTCAGTGGCAAAGCCATCTTTAAATTCACATGAAAGAACACCTTAACTCAGGCAAGTTTTGAGGAGAATGCTTCAGGTTACTGCTTGCCAGTTTTGGTCATTCAAAGTATTATGTCCCAAGGTATATGGTTGATCTGGTTTCTACTTAGAGAATAAGAAATTTACCACAGAATTTAAAAGTGCATCCACAATAACTGTCTCCCTCTTCCCAAAATAAAGAAAATTCATGTAATAATGGGGATCCTAAAGAAATAAAGGCCATATGTGGTACATTGAGCTTTTAAGTCTTTACATATAACTATACATAAACGCTCAGATACAGCTACTATACAGACTTACCTTCCCAAAACTAAGGATTCTGTTGAACATGTCGATGTTAGAAGTCAAATTGGATGGTGATGAAATATTCCAGAGTGTGTTTTCTCCATGAGATACTGAATCCCTGAATGCTGCAATGTTTAAAACACTGTATTTTACATAAAGTCTTTTAACCTCTTTGCTACATCATGCTACACGTTAGCTAACTGACTACAGCTTTGGGCATGCCATCATTAATCCATCTCCAAAGGTACAGCCAATGGCACCCTGTAATTATTTAAGATTTTCTTCTGAAGTAATTAAATCCTGGATGACATTGCTTCCTTCTGTAACTTTTTTGAAATTAAATATATTTAACTATTTGCTTGTGGTTCAATGTTAATTTCCAGCCGTTTTCTCCAGTCCCACAGCTCCCCATCACAGGGAGAGACACAGGCAGCCTAACAAGGAAGCCCACATGAGCTCAAGCCTGTAGCCCCATAAGGAAGAGCTCTCCAGGTACCCTTGGCACCAGTGGGTGATAGTCATTATTCAGGAACAGCTTACACACAGATTAGGAGCACCGCTGCCTGCTACACATGGTGGCACACTGTTAGGTCACCAGCTGATGCACATCAAAGCCAACATTTGCACTCAGCATCCTTTGCAAAGCACACGGCTCCATGAAACCAAAGGAACTGGTTGTCCTGGGCAACCTGATCTGAATGTGTACGTTTGGTGGCCCTGCTGGGCAGGGGGGTTGGAACTACATGATCCTTGAGGTCCCTTCCAACCCGGGTGATTCTGTGATTCTGTGATTCTGTGAGCTATGCCAGTTTACATCAGCCAAGACTGTGACTTATGATTTTTATTTTATTTTTTAAATATGAGGTAAAACCGAGTTCTTTCCTGACTGCGGCCATCAACATGAGTTGATAGTTCCTATAAACACTCATTGATTTTTCTTCCTATGCCCCTGTGCTCCTTTTGTGTGCCCATGCACCAAGAAGGGAATGCATTGCCAGGAATGCTAATTGGAACGCTGAACGGCTGGGGCAGAACAGTCACAGAATGCAAATCTGTAATCATTCATTTGCTTGTGAGCTCCCTGGCAAAAGGGCTATCCATCATGACGACTTGTAGGCAGTACTAGCCATTACCACAAATAAATAATAACTGTAATGATTTTACTGAAAATTTAAGCCTGAAAGTTCCTTCAGGAAAGAGAAACACGTCAGAGGAGAACAGCACCAGCAATAAATATCCACTGTGGCACGGAAGAAGACTTGTTTGCTGGATAAATGTGATTAAGAGATGCATTTGGAAAAAAAAATCATAAGGTGTTCATGAACAATTTGTGGGCAGTAAAAAGGCAATATTCCATAAATAGCCAGGTCTTTAATTAATGTCCAAACAGTCTGCAATCTCGCATCACTCCTGTGAAGTGTAACAATTTAACCCTGGTTTCCTGGTCAGATTCCAGAATTCTTTTCTACAGACAGTTACTTGTAATTATTCCCAAGAATTTGCACTAATGTCACAGCCTCAGTCACGAGACTGTATAGAATACACAAATCATTTTAGCGGTGCTCTAAGAACTGCATCTGTGTTGAGAGTGCTTTGAAAGATCACTCTTTAAAGACCAGGGCTCTGCATACAGCTCTGTGTAACCTACCCAGTGAAGCATTCCTGCTTTTGGGAACCTCAGCACTCCATGGTGATGGATGGTTGTCCTTGGACACTCTAGATGAGCTCCTCTGCTTACTGACAGAAAAAAGAAAAAAGAAAAAAAAAAAAGATACCTGTGAAAACTCAGTTTCTTATGATTAAGTTTGCATTTAACTACAGTGTGACTCAGGATGTGTCTACAGCAGAATTTCATGGTAGCTGTTTTGAAACCTTGGTTGTGTAAATGCTGAGTTCTGTCTAGAAGATTGGTATGTATTTTGGGAAAGCACACTGCAGTGCTCTTGGATGCTAAGTAGATGGAGGGGATTGCATTCGTGCCTGATACACAAGGACAGCAAGGCCTGACATACACTTTTGGCTGTCTAATCTCAAACCAATTCCCACTTATTTGAAAGAAAGCTTCATTGTAAATGCTTCTAGGGGACAGAATGAAGGGTGAGAACCTTGCCTATTTTCTCTGCTGACCACTGAAAAGACACAGTTTTAGGGCAAGTTAGAAAATAGTTTCAGAAGTTTGTAGAATGTGTAGAAAAACCATTCTGGGTTAGCTAAGTATTACAAACTATCTAATGTTAAACAATACATCCAGACAATCAGAGTCACAGCTTAAGACTTTTCCCTTCGTGACAATTTCATCCACCATGATTCTGCTCCTGAGGCAGAGTTGACTCTATACATGCTGGCTCCTACCAGTCAACCTGCTGATGAGGTTTCATACTCTACTGTATCCTGGTGAGATTTGCTGTGCCTAGTTAATTTTTTTTAAGTTCTGTAGAACATGATGCATTTCTAAAGCTAACCTTGGTAACAGAAGAGGAAGAATATCCACGCACGTGTGTGATACTTCATACAGCTAATTTCTAGCATTGGTAGTGGCCAAGATGCTTATTATTGACTCATGTAACTTGAGCTATATTTTGACTAAATCCTTTGATTTTCGCTCAGCAAGAAAACATAGTTATTTCCTGAACAGCTGTAAAGAAATCAAAACCAGAAAGCAACGAGGATTTGTAGCTACTGAAAACCATGGCAAACCTCCAGCTTTGGCACTGCAAGTCCCCATTTCTTTGTTTCAATGCCCCAAATTAACCATTGTTTAACACATCCAGGAAAACAGTGACACTGAAGAAGCAAGTGAAGAGCATCCAGGCACACAGTCTTCCCATAGCATTGTCGTGTTCTGCTGTGTGACCTTGATTCACCTTATGTAACTTGTTTTCCACATGTTTAATCATCCAGACTCCTTCTAACTAATGGATAGATCCTAACCATTGACTTATCTCCAGAAAAAAAGGAGCCCTGAGGAGGCACCATACCCAGGATCCTATCTGATGGACTCTCTAGTGTAAGACTTGGTGCCCACATTAGCTTTTCACACTCTCAGTCTCTGGCCAGAAGGGATTTTGAGGTTCTGGCACAGCCATTCTGGAGCAACTTGTCACCTAGAAGAAGGATGAGCAACAGCGACCTTGTACATTTTCTGCTCTCATTGACCAGACCTCAGACCTGCATGTTCCCTGGGGACTTGCCAGAATCTGGGAGCCAAAACGTAGAGACAACACTGGCTGGCACATCTCAAAGCAAATGCTTCTTGGCTAGTGCTGGAACATCATTGAGACTGAAATGCCTTCACTGTACGTTTCAATTTCAGCAAACCAGCATTCCAACAGAACGTGCTCAGCCAGCTCCACTCTGTAGATCTACGTGCTTAAGTGGGGAAAAAATGTTTCACTTTTTCATCTGTTTGCCTATATGTTTAATGGCATGCAGAGAGGACAGCCACTCTGGCTGCCACCTGGAGGCTCTATTGAAAGAGCAGTCTTTCCAGAATAAACATATCTCAGAAACTAAAGCTGTTGGGGAACATTTGCCACTTCCACACTACACATCTTGATCTGATCACTACAGAAGGCAGGTCAACACGCTGGGCTCTTTTGATGCAGTCTTATCAACTAACATCATGTATGACCCAAAACACAATCATGCAATAAATAAATAAATGTAATACATATTTTTCCTCTGATTTCTGAAATCTGGGTAATCAGAAGCATTTTCTTCAATAGTAAAATTCTTACTGTCAAACCCAAAACACAACTGACACATTACCAATAGCTGTCTCTAACGTGAATATTTTTATAACTCCCTGCTTTTCAGCCCATATTCTCATTTCTAAGTGCCCAAATATCTGAAACTCTTTCTGTTGTAACAGATACCTGATAGATGCCTGTTGTGGACACGCACATGCATACATGCATGGCTGCACCCTCCACCACAAAGCAAATTTTGCTCTACAGCTTGCAACACCCAGGTATATTCAAATATCCTTACAGTCTGAGAGATGAGATATCATTAAGCCTTGGCAGCAGATCTTCTGGTGTGTATGGTGTGCCTTTACATCTGGCATCTGAATCACACAGCACAGTTTGCAGGAATGGGAAGAAGCCTGCACTAGGAAGGTTTCGGGGTGCGAGATAACCTGAAGGAAGAAGAAGAAGAAAAAACACCATTGTTATGATGCAGACATGCATTTTCTTGCCATATGTTTCTCAGTTTCACAGAGGTTCTTTCATTCCACCCTGGCAGCAATCTCTGCCAAATTCCACTAGATGCCCCTTCTCAACACCAACAGAGCCATGAAAGGCTATTTAATGAGAAAAGAGTCAAGCTATTTGCTAATAACTAGATACCTGTCAATCCCAAAGCAACTGCAGCATTTGTATTTTAAATAAAAGTAGGCATATGGCCAGAGTAGCTTGAAGTATCTATTAGAGGCATGTTCTCCAAGACTTGGTTTCTGTGCAAAGCCATAAGCTTCAACTTCAAGCCAGGATAATAAAAGAGAACTGCGTCTCAGTTTTTACTGTAGAAAGGAGCAACAGATTCAAGATCAGACAACCTCCCTTACGATTTGTGCAGGCCTGCCCAAAGAAGGGAGCAGAGCAATCTATCACCACTCCCCCTTATGCCTCCTGCTATTGCAGAGCAGCTCCAGTGCCATCTGCTTGGTGACCGGTGATGCAGGCAGCCAGTGCCCAGGGATGAGATGCATGTCCCTGTCTCCCATTTCCAAAAGTACCAAGAGGACCTGAGCAGTCAGAGACTTTGGTGCTTTGTGTGCCACTTGCCCCACGCTGCTTACTGCCAGCCCGCAGAGTTCACCAAATGCTTCTCCTCTCAGTGACAAACGCTCTCATAAATCTCAAAACTCTTTTGCTGAATCACAGCAACATATTATTTAAAACAATCATTTGGAAAATTGCCTGGCAAAGGACATGGTGATTATTTCTTCTACGGAATGGAGCCAGATTTACAGAAGGCCTGCAGGCAAGTTTGCGCTAATTGATTACCTTGCTGTTCAGCCTTCAAAGATGACCTACGACTCTTGCCCAGGAGCAGCTTTATCTCCAGCACCTCCAACAGGCACATCCTACATTTGTAGTACATTCATTTGTTATAGCAGTGGTCAAAAATCAGATATTCCCAAAGGAAATGACAGCATTAGATGGAATATTTGGCTGCCAGTCTCCCTGAAGAAGAGACATTCCCCAACTTTCCTCAGGAAGGCTGGTCACAACCCATGGCCGTGTAATGTGGTGCTGGTCCCCAGAAATGAGAGGGGTTGTTTAGGCAGCAGAATTTGGGGTAGAACTGCAAATACTCATAGTTCAGCATGGGAGTTCACACTGCTTTATATCACATAGCAATAGGCACACAACTGCTGAGACCTGCAGTGTCAAGCACCCATTTTGGACGTTGCTGTGATTCCTTTGTGCCTCAGCAGAGAACTGCCCAAGAAAACTAAAGAAGATGCCCCACTGCAGGAGAAAAGCAGAGCTCTACCTGCCTTGCTGTATCTTCCACACCACCAGGAGTTACAATGCAGGCTGAGCCAGCTCCCAGTAATTGCAGAGCACCAAGCAGAGTGAAAGATCTCCTTTGTCTCTGCAGGCTGTCCTTCTGGGGTTGAGGCCAAAGGACCAAGCATATGCTATTCTAAAGGTTTTGAAGTGGAAATAAGCCCACTGCCCACGAGGGAAACTGCACGGTAGGGCACTTTCATATAGAAGCATCCATTTGTGAATATCCCCAACAGCATCTGCGATGTTTGCCCTTTGAGATCGCCAATTACAGCCCTGCGCACACCCTGACACTTCTCTTGTCTTCCTTCTGATCTCCTGCACTCTCATTTGCCTTGACAAATATCGACTCGTACCCCAACCCAAACAGGCACACCACAGAACTCACTTTATCAGCATCTCCATCAAAATACTAGCTAGCCCAAAGAACTGGAAAGCTATGAGATTCAGGACAGGGAGCTCAAATACACAAAAGCAGACAGGTAGGAGGGAAAGGGCTATACCTTCTACTGCCATCTGCATCTACCAGCGTATCAGCAATTAAGGGCTAAAGCCTTGTAACTCTTAAGTGGGATAGCAGAGGGGGGAACACAAGCACAACGCCAGGAGTTTGGGAGCACTGTTCTTTGCTAGAGAATCCTAGAATGGCCTGGGTTGAAAAGGAGCACAATGCTCACCCAACCCCTTGCTGTGTGCAGGTCACCAACCAGCAGCCCAGGCTGCCCAGAGCCACATCCAGCCTGGCCTAGAATGCCTGCAGGGATGGGGCATCCACAACCTTCTTGGACAACCTGTGCCAGCGCCTCACCACCCTCTGGATGAAAAACTTCCTCCTAATATCCAACCTAAACCTTCCCTGTCTCCATTTAAGACCGTTTCCCCTTCTGCTATCATTACCCACTCCCATAAACAGCAATTCCTTCCCCCTCCTGTTTATATGTTCTCTTCAAGTACTGGAAGGCCACAGTGAGGTCTCTCCAGAGCCTTCTGTTCTCCAAGCTAAACAAGCCCAGTTCCCTCAACCTTTCCCCATAGAAGAGGTGCTCCAGCCCTCTGATCATCTTAGTGGCTCTCCTCTGGACCCACTCTGAGAGCTTCATGTATTTCCTGCTGTAGAGAGATGCAGGATGTTTAAGGAGAAAAATCATACAAGGGATCCCCCTGCAACCAAAGCAGAAGATCCTCTTGTGAGATGTAAGCAGCAATGCTATATTTTAGAATTAGACTCCGAAGCATTATGGTTTGAACAAAATGGAAAAATTAGGCAATCAGTTGCTGTATCACAAGCAAAGCGTCCTGATCCATCAGTGATGAACTGATACAACCCTGCACTGTTTGTGGCACTAAAGCAGGGGAGGTGCCAGAAAAGGCTTCTCTGGAAGAGGCTGAACTCTAACAGCAGTTCGAGAATCAAGGAAGTTTTTCATGAAAGGCCATAGACAGAAAAATGTGAAATGTCCAGGCCAAATTCCCTGCAAGTTCCTCTCATCCTGCAAAGGAGGAAGTTTACCGATGAGAAGGCGAGCCAAGAGATTAACACGAGTCTTATCCCATCCTCCTCCCTTCCTCCATCCACTCTCTTGTGGCATGGAGCTGTGACTCCATGGAGCCCCATGAGCTGTTCTGCCCACACGTACACATCCACTGGCTGTGTCCCACACCCCTGCAAGGATGGCCAGGGAGGAAGCTGGCTCCCTCTGGGAGATGTTTATAACCATCTGTCCCTCCCTGGGCCGGGATTTATCCAGTACTTCAAACACGACATAAGCACTAGATACCAAACTTTATTGAAGGAGTTTTGTAAACGCCCTGCAAATCTTGAAGGACAGTTTCAATGGTGATTGTTTTGCAATCTGAAACACAATGCTTACTATCACCATTAATGACCTCTGTCATATTTTCCCTGTAGGGAATGCCTTCAGAAGGCATCTCCATATCCCACTCAAATCTTCTGCTGTACCAAAGCCAAGGAAAAAGGGTTTCCTGTGCACAGCAGACTCCAACTTTATGATCCCATGATAGAGTAGATCCACAACATTTGACATCATTTATCACTGTCACCACCTTTAGCTTTCTATGTTATATTTTCCAGAAAATCCAGTTACCCTTGGAGGATATTTCTACACTGCCTATGAGCCCCGATGGAGAGATCACTGCAGCACTTGTGCCCCTTCTTAGCTCTGTTGGGACGTGACCTCCACAGGTTTCTTGTCAAATTTATTAGTCTGCAACCAAAACTTGAGCCCAGATATGTATCTTACTAGTAAAGACTGACTGCTGCATTTGCTAGCAATGGAAACCCAAGCGTAGAGGTATTTTGCTGTCCTCTCTCACTGTGGAGTGCTTTGATTTTCTGCCAGGGTTGAAAGAAAGGCTCTGAATCTGAAGCAAACAAGGCAGGCATCCCAAAGGGCAGAAGAAGCCCAGGGCTCAGCAATGAATGGGCTGGCAGGTTCTCCCTGCTCATTAGCATCTAGCCAGTCTAGTCACATCCTCTAGAGCTGAAAAGAAACAAGGCTTTCATTCTATTGGGAATTCTGGCTTTTCCACATTTGCTTTCCTTTGGAATAAAATTGAGGAAGTTTATTGCTTTTACTTTCTGGAATGCCCGAGATTCCAACACGCTTCAACAGAAGCAAAACTTCTTGGTTTCTTTTTTCTCAAGTACAGGTGTTTGATACAATAACGATGAAGAATGTGAAGTTAATGTCACATAAGACAGACAAAAATTACTGTTTCACTACGATCTATGAGATTAATTGAAATTGACTGAAATGTCCAAACCTAAATGAACCATGTTTTACCTTGCCACAGTGATTTTGTTGTCTTCTCACACTGGGGTTTGCACTAGCAGTGTACAGTAATTCTCTGCAAGGAATGAAGCATTTAGCAGAGTGCAGGTAGAATGCAGTGTGTGCAGCCCCTAGCATCATCCACTTCCACAGGAATTCATCAAGTCTGCCTCAAAGAAGGCATTCCTACCCACACCCAGGTAGAAGGTAAAGTCTTGTTTCCACCAGCCAGGGGTCTCTGGTGCAAACCAGTAACCAGGTCGTGGTAGTTCTGCTTTCAGGGCTCGCTACCCAGCTATGCCATCCATCCTGCAAAATTGGACAAAATCTATATCCTGTTTTAATCACATCAAAGATAAGAAATCCCATTATGAATAACTACTTTCTAAATGAACTGAGGTACATTCCCTTTTTTGGATCTTTTCTTAATTTAAAAAGTCCTGCTGAGGTTTTCCCATTTTCTATCCTCCCATATTTTAGCAATGTCTCCCTGCCACTACTTGGGCATGAAAACATTCTCTTGACTTCAGATTTCACGTACATTGATACTGTACATACCTTACACGTTAAGTCACTGTTCATGACAAAAATCCATACAAATCTCAACTCTCCAACTGGCAAATTAAGAGCAATGATGAGCAAATGACTTCATTAGGATTCAAAATGCATTTGATCCCTGCTACAGCACATAATGAGACTTAATAACTGGCACTTTTGGGCAAAGGAAAAGATGGCCAAGAAGTGGTGTGTCAAAGAAGTAAATAACATCTTGATCAGTTACGAAAAGGGTGAGTAAATGATCATTTCTTGCAACAATGAAACACGAGGTAGCAGACAAAAGGGAGAGTTGTGGGTTTTTTTTTAAATGAGCACCAAAATGTTGTGTTATATATTATAAAGCAGACATTCGTTTTAGAACAAATTGGACAAATCCTCCAAAGAAGATATTTCTGTGGCTATTAAAAAGGAATATCTGGATTCAAGCCGTCTACTTTCTGGCTGAAGAAACCTTCAACTTGTGAAGGCATCTCTGGTGGAAGTCTGGCTCTGTGCTCCACAAGCTCTCTCAGTATGCTCTCTGTGATTCCTGCAAGCTCTCTCAATCATCCCTGAGCAGCAGCAGAGGTCTAACCCAGAGCAGCAATTCTGTCTATCAGCTGTGACTTACAGTTATCTAAGCAGTCACAAAATATACACGGGAAATATTTACTGCTATGGTGTCCTCCTCCCAGCTTTCTAAGCAAAACCTTGGACTAAATTGTGTACGTACAGCATTCTCACTTCTCCTCATCTTTCCCACAGTTGCACAGCATTGCTTTAAACTTTATTTCTTCACTTTGCTACACATCCAGAGGCAAAAAGACAAAGAACAAGCCTCTTTCATGACATGATGACTGCAACCATTCCTCTTTAACCACACACAATTGTCATTTCCAGCTATCTTTTGTAGATAGCCTTCTGATAATGCCAGCAGCCTTGATATCTCTCCGAAGTTGAAGCCTGACAATCAAACCCATGGGATAACATGAATTGTGAAGCAGGGTTGTGTTTTTTTATGCATGTGGAGAATGAGACAAATAGCTGGCCGGCCTATCCTTTCATCTACAGAAAGAGAATACTGAATTGCTATGGTGCTTGTACTGATGCGACACTGCGTGAAAAATTCATGTGCTCTGAAACTGATGTCTCACCACGAACCTGAAAAAAAGGATCTATGTGTTCTTAGAGATCTTGGAATGAGAGCTGTGGTGAGAGCAGGACAAGGAGGCAAAGGACTCCCAGTCAAGCAGGTCCTGAGCCTTTCCTCTTTCACATCTGCAAGAGCAACGCCCTCAGAAATCCCAGAGTTATTGGAGAAAAAAAAAGGGTGAGGACAGTAAGTGCTACAGTTCCTAGCAGTACAGCTCAAATCTTGTTCAGTGTGTCTAAAGCCCGTGGCATAGCAGCGATTAGCCCTACTGATTGTAACGCGATTACTCATGCTTCAGGTTACACGCGCACTTAAGAGTTGCTCTGGGTCAGAGCTAATGGTTTGATATTGCACTCCCTCTCTACCTAGACTGCCTTTCATATGACAAAGCTCGTTTTTAAAACCACTGCAGAGCTAACAGGTGATTTCTTTCACCCTATTTCTGACCAACCAGCAGAACTGCCATTTACCTCTCTGCAATTTCCCCTGCTAAGCTGACAGCACCGGAAGAAAACATTCCCTTGAGTTAACCTTAAAGTTGCAAGACACCAAGCACCTTCAGCATCTGTCATAGGGGGGTCACTTTTGCTCCTCTGAGAGCCTCCATCACTGCATGTGAGCACAGGCTTCTGGCAGCTGGGCCCAACAGCTCACGTGTCATTACGACGAGCTGGTGTTAGCCCAAGTCTCCCTGGCACTGAATAGGTGCATTCCTCCTCTGCCTTGCTGTTAGGCATTAAGCAATGTCACGCTTGGCCATCTTTCCCTCAGCTCTAAATGGAGTTATTTTAATTTCCTCCATGCAAATCATAACGTAACCAGAGGATGCTGTGAGCTGCTATTATGCATGCACCAGTCCACCTCTCTACCACACAGCTTACCCTCATTCACAAGTTGTACACCCATGACCCAGCTCCTGTTCTTCCCACCAGGCCTCCATTCAGCTTTCCAGAAGCCCAGGGGGGCTAAGTGAGATTCAAGAACTTGAATTTTTCATCCTCATGCCACTGGCATTTATGCTTTCTCGTGTGTCCCAATAACACAATGTCCTCAGTTGTCTGCCTACAACAGCGAGATGGAACAAGCAGACAACTCACTGCAAGGCTCCTCCCTGTGTTGGTGGCTTCAATGGAGGAAGCATCTCATTGCCCAATTCTTCCCTCTAGCAAATAATAAGACCAGCCCAGAGCAGACAGCAACTGCTTCCATGCTCATTAAGACTAGGCAAGCTAGTTTTACTTGCCCACAGACCTTGGCCTTCCACCCCTTCATTTAATAAATTAGAAATCAGCCCTTGACTACGAATGCATTGGGTTCATGTACTGCACAGGGAGATAATAAAGAGCAGAGCATGAAAATTGAAATGAGTGGGAGAAGCAGCAGATGTGAAGGAAGGAGAAAGAACTTCCAAACCCAACACGAAGGAGAAAGGAATAGCGATGGAGACCTTCTAAGAGGCACGGATGTAGAAATGACAGAGGTTATGTCTGCACTGCAGGGCAAAGCTGATGGAGACACACAGAAGCTTCTCTCTTTCAATGGTGAATGTCTTCAGTTAGCCTCCAGAGTCCGTGTTTAGATTCTTTAAAGAAATATGCTCTCATTTCCAGAAACACAGACCTCAGCAACTGCTAATTTCAGTGCAATCCAAATTCCTTGGCACCTTTGGAAAAATACTTCTGTGTTTCTAGGTCCCAGCACCTGGATACAGGTGTTTCAGGAAGCCCATCAGAATTAAGTGACTGCCCCAAGGCCTTCTTATAATACAGTGGGGAGAAAAAAATCCGGGGAACTCAGGAATTTCCAGCTCCAAATCTAAACATCCTCCAGTTGCACTTTACAAGGCAAAAGCCTGTACAAAGAAACAGTACAACCCAGAGAAGAGAAGGCTACAGAGAGTCCTCACTGTTACCTTCAGTACATATAAAGGGGGCTTACGAGGGAAAAAAAAATGGAGAAAGACTTTTCCCCAGGGCCTGTAGTGACCAGGCAAAGGGTTAGCAGTTTTAAACTGACATCAAGTAGATTTAAAGATGAAGTTGGTGAGACACTGGAACAAGTTCCCAGGAGATGCTGTAGATGCCCTGTTGTTGGAACATTCCTAAGGCAGACGGGGGCTGTGAACAACCTGGTTTAGTGGAAGGTGTAAATGTCAGTGGCAGGGCTGTTGGAACCAGATGGTCTTTTAAGGTCCCTTCCAACCCAAACCATTCTAGGATTCTTGATTAGAAGTATCACCAGTACCTAAAGGGAGCCTATAAACAGGAGTGATGTCAACTCTTTGAAAGGGCAGATAACAGCAGGACAAGGGAAAATGGTTTTAAGTTGAGGGAAGATTGAGGTTGGATGTCAGGGGGAAGTTCTTTACTAGAAGAGTGGTGAGGTGCTGGAACAGCTGCCCAGAGAGCTGTGGATGCCTGTCCATCCCTGGAGGTGTTCAAGGCCAGGTTGGATGGGGCCCTGGGCAGCCTGGTCCAGTATTAAACGGGGAGGTTGGTGTCCCTGCATGTGGCAGGGGGGTTGGAGATTCATGATCTTTGAGGTTCCTACCAACCCTGGCCATGCTGTTAGTCTGTAATCACAGCAATTTGTTCAGGCTAACCTAAATAAAAGGACACTTGTGGAGAGATCTGAAGAGACTATTCTTCTAATCACACTGAAGTCAAGCACAGACAAAACTGGTATTGAGTTGTCTAGACAAGGGCAGATAGAAAATGATAGACAAGAATCACAGAATCCTAGAATGGCTTGCGCTGAAAAGAACCACAATGCTCATCTAGTTCCAACCCCCTGCTATGTGCAGGGTCACCAACCACCAGACCAGACTGCACAGAGAGCCACATCCAGCCTGACCTTGAAAGACTGCAGGGATGGGGCATCCACAGCCTCCTCGGGCAAAGAGAACTTTCCCAACAACTTAAGACAGCAGTGCAAAGCACACCGAGGAATGGGACTGCAGGCAAATGGTGAAGCAGAGTGGTGGGAGTCTGATGTGTGCTTCTCTGTACATAGAGTAGGCTGAACTCTTAGGGTGGATCATACCTTACATAAATACCCATGACTTATCCAAATGAATGGAGTGGCCTGTGTAGTCACCATATCCTGACTACCTATAATTACCATGGGAACCTATTAATTTTTCCATGCTACCCAGTGAAGTCACGGAAGGAGAGACTGGTGGAGCACTTGGTTACTGAGTCTATCAGAAATATCTGAGTGAATGCAATTCATCATGCAGGCATCTCTCCATGGAGGTGATGAAATCTGGGTGAGAATTCTGGGCAGAAATGAAGGGTAAAACATCCTTTGCCAAGAGGAGGAAAGGAGTTCCCTGGCATTAGGAACATGGTATTTTTTCAGACTGGACCCAAGAGCAAGGCTTCTTTTCATGAAGAAGGAAAAGTATTTGTGAACGAGGCACAGCTTTTGCAAACCGTGCCTAACTTTCACCCTTGGATAGCAGAGGGAGTCTAACAGGAGAGCAAAGCCTTATCCTCTTCACAGCACTGAAAAAGCAAGATTTCAGAATGAGTGGGCAACTAACCACATCCAAGAGAGCTTCTATGGAGAATGAGGATGAGGTCAAAGTGACAGGAGGGGAAAGAAGGAGAACAGAAAAGGAAGAAAGCGGGCGGGTAGGGTGTGACAGGGCTAGTTAAAGCAAGGAGCATAATTGGGCTTCCCTATAGACTGAGTAGGTTGTGCCCTGAGGGACAGATGGTATCTCTCACACAATTCCCATACTTTGCAAAAACCTGTAGTGATGTAAAGGGATGTAAAGGGACTTTTGTCCCTACTCACTCTAGAAAACAGGTGATACAGACACAAAAGACTGGAAGATACTTCAGACCCCATTCACAGGCTTCCAAAGCAGAGCTTCCTACCACACACACTCCACACGGTGCAACCCAGTGTCTTCCAGCAAATACATCGACTGCAACAAAAGGTCAACAGACACAACTTCAACGTGCACAAAGAGTTGGATAAAACTGTGAGAGTTTGGTGAGACTCTAGATCACTACAGGAGCTGAGTATGCAGAGAAACAAATCCCCATTTTCTTCTGATATTAATTTCTGCTGACCAGGAAATACATCACTGAACAAATACGTGGGAATAAGAGCGGGTTGGGTTTTTTTGTTTGTTTCTTTCTTTTTTAAGATACTAGGTGCTTTAATCACAAAGCAAATTGGATTCCAGCTTCCTACTTGACCTCAGTTCTCAGTGTTCCTACGGGTGATTGACTGGTGATGTTTATTCGGCATGTCATTTCTCTTTTGAGCTCAGCCCACTGCTGGACCCCATTGCATTAGGTGCTACACAAACAAAGGAAAGCAAGTGAGTTGCACTTTCAAGAAGCTCTTGCCACTTGTTCATTCTTGATGGATATTTGCTAGGTAATTTCCCGAAATAAGCCATTAAATGTGTATTAGACATACTTCAGGAGAACTCATCTCAAATTGGAGCTAATTTAATTGAGCAAATAATAGATTTCATGATATTTCTGTGGCCATGAATATATGAGATAGGTTAGATCTTAGATTTAGATTTTCTGTGGGGTTACCTAAAGGTCCAAAACGCAGGATCTGAGCAGCTTATTCTATCTCTGTGTCGTTGATTCTATGCTTCCTGACTTCTGTCTGCCTGCAATAATCTCTTGACAGCAGGATTGGAAACTGCTTCTTGCCACCACTTACTGATTGTGCCATTAAACTTGTCACTGGAATTTGGTATAGAGTGGATCTAATTCCTGTTGAATATAAACCCCACCTGTAATCATTTTCCTATGTGTCCACCCACATTGTTTTTGTTTGTTTCCTATCAGAAAAGAAAGCTCCCAAATGATTTCTCTTGGTTACAAGAGAGAAGTTGATACATTTTTCTAGTTGTCAAAAATAAAGAGGGCAATCTTCAAGTGGGTATTCTTATTTGACTAGAAAAACAGCAGGAAACAGCTGTTCAATTCCCAAGTTAATGTTCTTCTTCATCCCCCTTGGATTTCTAGATGGCTTCTAAATAACATGGATCACAGGAGTACGCAACAAGTATTAACAACTCTTCCAGCCCAAAACCTCCATTGCAATATAGAGTTCCTGTCATCTACTTTAGATAGAAAGACTACTCAGATGCCGAGATTTGCCCCAAAATAAAATTCATCCACGCAGGAAAAGAGAACAAGTCCAAAGATGCTGACCAGTCTCCCCTTTCCTGCGGAGAACCACCGATGAAAATACTTGCTGCTCCTAGGAACATTCCTTCCAATGCAATAATTCACAGATGTAATCCCCCAGAGCAAACATAAATACACACTCAAATTAATAGCCATGTGCAGAAATGAATAAATATTTTACCATCCAGCTGGCACTCTCAACATTGGCCTTATCTGATCTCTCAGGGACAGGAAGTACAACCACTGGAGCCACATGTAAGGAATGCCATTTCCACACTTGGCCAAAACTGCAGTTCTCGCTAAGTACAACACGTCCTGTCCTGCCTTCTCCAACTGGTTCAAGGGGATTTGGGCAGAACATAAGATAAGTAAAAAGCCTGAAGAGGCCTTTCACTGGCAGCAGGTGGGCTTGGGGTTAAAAGTCCTGCCTAACACACGAAGAATGTCCTTCTCTGTTTAAGACTTTGCAAAATTTATAGGAAGTCCCTTATTCTAACTCTCCATCATTGCTTACAAATTAGATAAACAAATTTCTAGCCCGAGTAGGCTGCAAGCTCTCTGAGAAAAGGGCTATCCTAATTGCATATCTAGCATTCATTACCGTGTGGCCTTTTTTCATACATCACTCTGAAGCTCAGAAACACTTCTAATCAGAGAACTGCACATTATTAACCAAGTTGGAACATTTCCAGTGCACACACAGATCTCTCAAACACATTTTACCCATCTGATAGCTACAAACAAACACTAGAAGCCAACTGCTTGTCCTTGCTGTTGTCAGTCTGTCTCTCCAGTCTGTATCAGCATCCTTGCCTCAAATACAAACGTCCTGCATTCCCATGACATTACTTTGTTCTTGTGCACTCAATGTCAGTCTGATGCTGGTTAGCCATGGTGGTGCCTCTCCTATGTATCAGGTGTAGCAAAACGTTTAATAAGGGCAATTTGAAGGCCTACTCTCACCCTGTGCTGGGAAAATGTGGCTGTCAGTAATAGCTCTCTGTACAAGGATGTAACTTAGCAAACTAGATGTGAAATGTGAAGCACGAATCTTGCATGTTCTTTTAGTGCCTCTGCAATTGATGTTGAGGAATGTCTCTAATGAAAAGATAGTGAAGGGAGTACAGCTCTGTAACTGATTTTTCCCAACACAAAGTTAGGCTATTGCTAAAAAGAGGGACCAGGTCATCCAACCAGTCCCTTCCCCTCCCCCTTGGGTCTGCACTTGTTGAGGCCACAATGAGCAGAACCAGGGATTAGATTAAAACCAGAATTAACATTGTGGAAAGGAAAAAGACTTCCAACTGGATAAACTCCTTGCTGTATATATATATATATTTTTTTTACCATGTAATTTCATAAACAAACATAGCCAGGGTTGAGAGCAAGACAGGACTGCTTCTTCCAGTGGTAACAGGTACCCACTGAACTCAGTGTAAATTTTTCAGAGAAGATTCAAGTGGACTCAAACTCTGAGATACAGACACAGTTCTCCTGACTGAGGAAGCAGAGCATGCAAGTGAAAACCAGCATGTGTAAACTCTTCATCCATTTAAGCACTATCAACTATCCACACACCGACCAGCTGCTCTTTGGCTTGCTAGTAAAGGTTCACATGCATCATCATGTCCCTGGAGCCAAAGAAGTTATCACTTTTCTGCTGAGCCCTAGCAGTAACTGCCTAAGTAGGTGCTTTTTCCTTTAGCAAACGTAAGGTGAATCTTTCACGATGAGCACACTGTTTTTACTATGTTTTCTTAACCCCAGTT
Organism: Tympanuchus pallidicinctus; assembly: GCF_026119805.1. Taxonomy (NCBI): domain Eukaryota; kingdom Metazoa; phylum Chordata; class Aves; order Galliformes; family Phasianidae; genus Tympanuchus; species Tympanuchus pallidicinctus. The sequence goes on from NW_026294669.1 coordinate 33,772,551, forward strand.
GAATCCTATACCCTTACTCATTTTACTGAATAAGAATGCCCTCAGCTGCTCTCTTGTCCCTCAATTTATCAAGTAGGTTTATACTGCTGCTACAACAGCAGTATCTGAGTGCATCTTGATGAGACAGTTCTGTAAAGTTGTTTTCTAATTATGAAACTAATTTGAAAGAAACATAAATATAAACAACCTCAGAGGAACACTGACACTTTATTTACAGCATGCTTCATACCAGGAAATCTCCACTGGAAGCCGCAGAGAGCCGAATTTACAAAAGTAACAAAAAACATCAAATTAACACATCAGTCACCGAAATGAGAACTAATCCCCAAAGAGATAAAAGCAAATCAGTTACTTACAGTTTGGCTGTGGTTCTGGAGGGAATTTGAGACGGATGATAGCCAAGATTATGAAAACAACCACAGGCCAGGAAATTAAAATGAACGACCATACCTATAAAACAGCAATGAAAATATATTGGTTATGTTTGTTGTATTGATGCATCCCAGGGCTTGTCTAGAACGCACAAGTTCCACCCTAAATGAGTTATAGCATACACTGTAAATAATGCCTGTCTTGGAACACATATTACTAAAACTCAGGTATTATCTATACAGGAGAAAAACTACATAAGATTGTAAGAGCAAATGACAAGACTGAAAATAACACAAGCTTCCCTGTGTTTCAGTTTGGCTGTCGATGCATTTTGTACTGATTTGAGACGCTGCTATGCAATAGTAAAAGCATCCTTAGGTGTACAAAACCTTTGGATGCAAGGGTCACAAAACTTAACAGCAAAAATGGAAAGGGTTGGTTTTGCTTTCAGTAAAGATGTCTTTAATTTGACTGACTATTCCTCAGAAGTCATTTGACATACAAATGACAAGGTTACTTTTTTCCAAAGGCTTTCACAATCCTTCACAAACAGCAGAGCCAAAAGAAAGAGAATTTTCATAGTATTTGTTTACAAAACAGTGAAGGAAGGGGTTTATTACAGAGCTGTGAAACCAATCAGTTGGAGAAATCCCATCCAAACACTGGCAACCTGTCACTCCTCATGTGAGTTTCTGACCACACAACCTAACTCCCTGGTTCCATCCCACTGCCAAATTGTAGCAATTTATGCAGATGAGCTGAGATAAGAGAGAAATGATGCAAAACCAGCATGGCACGTTGGAAACAAAAAGATCTCTTGTCTTTGACACAAGGGTAGCCCATTTCAATGGATGAGAATAAAGAAAATAGAATCTGCTAACCATCCAGTGTAGTAAGTCAATGTAAGTACAAGGCCCAAAGTCAGTATTAAAACCTTGGTGTTTCATAAGCTAGGAAAATGCAATTCTTCAAATAATTAACTGCTTCTGCACTAGCTGGCTAGCTTGGTACTGTGGTTAGTGGATTTGAGTTTCCCATCCACTTGTGCAACTCCGAGTGCCCTGTGCTGTGAAATTGCTGTGCTATCTTCATGCCAATTTCTGAAACTCCAAAGATGTCTTTCTTCAAAATCATCCCATTTTGCATCACTGCGTTGCTGCTTCTTTCAGATCAGCACATTTTACTCCACACCATTTTTCCAAAGGTAATTCCAAGCCCATAATAATGTCTTCATTTCCTGTAACGCTTCTTAGAAGGTAAAAAACAAACAGACAAGTCCTGGAGAGTGACGAGCTTAAAGATGCTTGTTTTACAGCAAGTCCTTCCATACCACCCCTTGATGACATGACACTCAGCCACAGAACTGGGAACAGGATTCATGCCCCAAACCAGGGAACTGACAAATGTCAAACCACCTCCTAAAACATCCTTTTAGAGGAAGTCTTCCTCAAATTTCAGCATTCAGAAAGCAGCTTTTAGCTTTTACAGACACTACTCCATTTTCTTTATATGTACTCTATACAACAAGATCCATCCCTGAAACTAACATCTTTTTATATAATACTTTGTATCACGTTTGCCTTATAATCAAGACCACAAACACAGTTTTTAACTCGGACTAATTCATATGCACATGGTATTATTAAGGTATCCTCCTAATTTAGTACCATGGAGGCTAAAATAAAATTATGGGGTAACAGCACTGAAATTGATCTTAGTCAGAGGCTGCCTAAAGGAATGGCAAGATATCCTTCCTATTTTGGGGGAAGAAATGAATGCTGATTGCCTACACTGAAGGAAAGCTTTGCACCTCCCTGTTTGGAGCTAACACATGCTAACATTCCCCACTTCCCAGACAGCTTTTCCTTTAGAATCTCTGTCCTTTGACTTAATGGGATTTAACAGCAGCTGGATACATCAGCTGCCACACAACAGTGTTCTCACTGTCCCAGGCTTTCCGACTTAATGAAAACAAGACAACCAGCCTGGCCAAACCTGTGCAGGTAGAACATGTTTGCCATAATCAAAGCCAATTTGGCTTGTGAGATTAAGCACTGTGCCACATGTTGCATAATCCTTTAGTTACTGGACTACTTCACTGCTAAAAGCAGATTAAAAATCTCAGATCTTTTTACGTTTGGATGCAAGCATGTGGTTTTTTTCTGCCTTCTGCCTTTTTTTTTTTAAGTAAGCATACTGCACAGAAGTGACAGATGGAAAACAATAAACAAGTGCAAGAGGCACTGATTTCTCCAGCTCCTTCTGGCAGGCAGGCCAAACTTTGCTCCCAGAAGATTGCCCCCTCAACTCACGGCCATTCCTTTCTCAGCAAGAGTAACCAGTGTTGAGGCTCTCCCTGGGTATGGATGAAGAGCTTCAGCTGATTTCATCAAATTGATGGCCAAGAAGCTGTAGCTCTCCCCACGCTGCACAAGCAGAGGCAATCTCTCAGGAGCTCTGAAGAAAGTGCACAGAGGAAATAAAGCACAAAGCAAAATGCAAGATCGAATGTTATTTGCTAGCCCTGGAGAGGCTGATAAACAGAGCAATGGGAAAGCACTTCAGTCTGCAGAGGGATGGGAGCTGGCTTGTGTCAGAGTGCTCTGTGACATGCCAATCAGCCCTGGGGAGGGCAGTGAACATCACTGCAGCAGCAGGAATGCATTCATGGGTTATCAGAAACAGAGAAGCTCAGAGTGCTTCCCCTGCAAAATGAGCACAGGAAAAAACAAAAAAAAACCCAACACAACAAACTTCCTGAAAGCTTGGTCCACTGGTGGAGACAGATTACACAGGTGAAAATAAAAAAGGAGGAAGCTGAAAGGATAGGGAAAACAGGATGCATTTGGGAGCAGACTTGTGGGTTTAGGGCCTCACACTCCCTCCAGTCTGAGCAAGATTCCTAATTGAGAGCAAGAGAGGGAAAGGAAGGAGAGTCGGATGGAACGTCTGCCTTAACATTGACATACTTTAATTGACATTTCCATTCTACAGATGTTTCATCTCTACAAGAAACCAAGAGCAGCGATTCTGCACAGTCAGCTGTATACTCAGGTTTTAGGTTAGCATTTACTCCAGGTGCAGCAGCTGAAAGAGACCCAAGCCTCCAGGTTTTAACAACCTTGTTAAAATTGCTCTTGAGAAACTGGAGGTAATTTGTTGGTATTTTTCTGCATCTCACAAAAAGCCTCCAGTATCCTTTGCAGCAGGCCCAGACTTAGCTCAGAGGAACACAGCATGTCTGCAGCTCCTGGGGAAGATCACAAGGACTCAGATTAAAGACTCTCCCAATCAGGTTCCCGACCTGAGAGGCAGGACAGGGCAGGCACACAGTGGACCTTGCAGCATCACGCAGTGATATAAGGTCTTTCACTCCATCATTAAATCACACTCTCCATGGCCATTTATCTTGTCAGCTTTTTCTGCACCTGCCAATGCTTTCCATTCAACTAGGAAGTTTAAAAGTCATCACATCTGGATTACTAGCAAGGGGATGGGTTGCAACACTTGTCCATGAACTCCAGTGCAGTTGTATTGAAACCAGCTTGCAACAAAACTACCAGAAGAAGCTTTGCCTGGACACGCCATGCCACCCAAAGGACCGCTTGCCTCTATGATGCTGCAATTCACATTGTTCTCTGGACACCATTGGCAGTGCTTTCTTTTGGAAAGAAGACCATCTGGTACTTTTGATTTGCCATGTACTGGGCTGCAGTGGAAATCTGCCCTACCCATACCTCTCAGAGTCCTTTTCCTTTGGCCAACTGTTACAAAAGGCTACAGAGGATACCCCTAGTGCCCTCAAGCAGGGAGCAGGGTCTGTTCACACTGGATTTAACATCCTTAATTCAGGTCTGCCCATGAGTCTGTGTATGGTTTAGTCTGCATAAACCACTGGCTCAAGGGAACAGAGGCATCCCTGGTATTCATTCTGGACTCCTGAGCCCTCAATGCAAGATCCAACCACTTGGGCTTAAACGACCATCTTCTCTTCCATGTCATTCCTTTCCTTCCCTCCCTGTCTCTATTGACAGCTTCCAGAATATTTATACGTTAACACCATGACTTTCCTCTGGTGTAGAATCCTTTTTGCTCCTCATTCCATAGAATCAATTGAGTTGGAAGGGACCCTCAAAGGTCCAACTCCCCTGCAATGAACAGGGACACCTACAGCTCCATCAGGTGCTCAGAGCCCCATCCAGCCTGACCTTGAAAATCACCAAGGAAGGGGCATCCACCACCTCCTTGGGCAACCCATTCCAGTGCCTCACCACCTCTATTGCAAACAACTTCTTCCTTACATCCAATCTAAGTTTCTCCTCCTTGAGTTTGAAACCATTTCCCCTTGTCCTATCATAACAGACCCTGCTAAAAAGTCTGCGCCCTTTCTTACAACCTCCCTTTTAGATGCTGAAAGATTGCTATCAGTTTTCCCCCAGAGCTTATCCATGCTATCAGCCTGTCCTCATAGGGAAGGTGTTCCATCCCTAGGAGCATTTCCATGGCTTCCAGCTCCCGCTCCTCTACGGCTTTGCTTTCGCACTCACCGGCTGCCTCTTGACACTCAGCCAGTTCTTCCACAGCAGGATCCTCAAGTGCTGGAAGAGCGCGGCCATCCTCGGCTGACCCAGTCAAAACCGTGCGGGCCGCGTATTCCTCCTCTCCAAGCTTAGGAGGCAAAAGTGGAAGCTCTAACCCAAATGGGTATCCAGTGTCCAAAATCCAAGCCCCTGTCTCTTCCCCACAGCATAGCTCTGAAGCAGCTACCTCATCTACTTGTTGCTGCTGTGCTCCCTGTAACCGTAGCTTTTGTCCTCACAGCAACAATGCCTAGCAAATTCAACAGGTTATTCTTCTCCAGGCAGGCAGGCAGACGCAGCAGCCTGCCTCCACTTGCATTAATTATAATATCCAGCCTCTCCTGGCTGCTCTTTCTTCAAGCCCTAACCGATAAAATGGATAGCATTCCAAAAAGATGCTTCTGCTTAAACAAAAGGTGATGCATGCCTCCTCCTCCCTGTGATGAAATTACCTGCCTACCCACACATTGCTTCTGCTGGAGAGGTGTCAGCAGCAGTAAGGAGTGTGGGCTGCTTGCCAGGCCTCTCCAGCTTCCCTGAGTTCACAAGCAAGTGCTGGGAAGAAGAAAGTACCCTCAGCTACAGCTTGCACCTTCCTGGCATCGCTGAACTGGAATTATTTCTTAATACTTGTGAGTATCTCTCGCCTACCCACCCAGGGAAATTAAAAAACAACAAACAACACAGAAGCTGAAACAAGAGAAACATGTATAAATGAAAATCTAATTACCCTGCTTCCTACATCTTCCATTTCCTTCCAGAGAGATCAGTCCTGGCATCCCGACTGAATGCAATGTAACATATTAAGTCTAGACAGCAGAATCAGACCCCACACCCGCAAAGAGTACAGCACAGATGTGAGGCTTGAGCACTGTTATTATTCAATTGATTGCTGATCTTTTTTTCAGCTAGTGGTGAGATTTTACTAAAAACTGGAGATAAAAGGAGAGAGTAAAGGGCAGGTACAGAGGGAGCTCTGGCAGCAGAGAGGACTGCTCAGAGCACCATGGACTGTAACAAATCTGATACGAACTTATCTGATGAGCTCTGATCATGCAGCAGTGCTTCTTATCCCACCCAGGAGAAGACCAGGTACACTCAATCGCCCCATCTGCTAACACTGAAAAAATATAGGAAAATACTGAAGTTTTGACCAAAAATGGCTTGGAGTACTCTGACAGCGATGAAAATATCTGCATCCATCAGTTTTGTGGTTAAATTTAGAGGTCACTTCTAAATTTAGTTTAGGTTTGACTTCTTTAGGGCACAAACATTTTTCCAAGAAGAATGACATATTTCAGACCAGATATTAAGATTCATCAAACGAGCACAGTGATCCTCCTCAAATTACTGAGGAATTTATCCACCTCCATAAACTTCCTGTGCAACCAAAGGCGTGCTCGATGCCTGTTTCCTCACATCTGTCAGCTTCCCAGACAGGAAGAAAATTGAGCTTTCCCAACTTCTTTAAGCCACTGACTCTCTTCAGTGCCGGATGAAACAGCTTCTCTTCTCCAGTGCTGAAAGGATCCCTGCTCACTTATGAAAACTCTTGCACTGGCAAGCAGGGCAAGGAGACTCATCAGGCTGCAATTACAAGAGCTCTAATTACCCTGATCTACTGTCATGGTTTTCATTCCCATTCTGAGCAGTGTCACACGGGCTGACAGAGGACAAACCCATTTTCTGTACCCCAGTGCTGTTGAGCTTACTAGGCTACTTGGGGAATGTGGGACCCCGCAGTGGATGCAAGTCTTGCCCACCATGTAATGGTCAGCCTCCAGCTGCTTAAGGCATGATACACCCAGACCTTACCCTCCCTGACTAGCTAGAACTGAACAATAAATGAAACTACATTTGAGCAAATGCAGCAACGCTATCAAAACCCTGAAAGGTTACATTTCAACAGCCAACATCCAGCCTGGGGACATAATAATTAAGCCCTAACGTGGAACAAAACCCCAACCAAGCAGCATGCTGCCCGTGTCCTTCAGTATCCAGGCAAGCTGTGGAAGAAGACTTTGCTGCATTCTTAGCATATTTCATATAAGAGATCAAAATAGATTCTCCTACACGCCATTTGTTCTAGCCACAAACCAACACCATGCCTCAAAAATGAAGAGCATCTTGAATGAATCCTTGCCAAACTTCACCCAGGGGTAAACATGGAAGAGGCAACCCTGCCAGCCAGAACGATCTTGGAGGAGAGGAACTTCGATCTAAGGGTAGCTAAAAGTGCTGTTCAATGAACTTAGAAGTCTTCCCTGGTGAAATTCTGATACAGATGAGAGGAAACCTGCACATCTAAACTCTCAGTTCTACACTACACACATTTCTTCTACCAAACTTCCTTCGGAGAAAGAGGTCTGTGGCTGAAGAACAAACACTGCTCCTCAGGACACTGCCCTAGTTTAGCTATGTGTAAAAGGCACAGCAGATTTCATTTCATTTGATCCAAACTCCATTTGCAAACTTGATTCACTTCCTTTCCAAGGCCAGAAAAAAACATCCAGAAATAGATAATTTTGCTCTAAGGGAGCAGGAGAAAAGAAATTTATGATTTCACCATTCACTGCTTTGCCAAGGTCTTTTGAGGCAAGCATTTGATTGCTTCTTTTTGGTATTCAGTCAAAAAACTGTTTCAAAAGAACACTGTGATTTGGATAATAATATTCCCAAGCAAATGCACATCCTTAGTTCCTTTGTGAACCGAGACAGCAAACATTCCCCTTGGGAAGAACCCAAAGGGTAATTTGTTCGAGTTCACCACTGTAAAACCAGAATAACTCAATGTCAATTGGCTCTCAGAGTGCCTGTACTCATCTCCCCAAACACCATACAGTTCCAGCTCAAAAATGCAAGATGAGAACTTCATTAATCCCTTACACCTTCTTGCTTTCTAATTCCTTTGCTTACCAACTCCTGCAGGTGGCACAGGAGGCTGTGCAACTACATGGCCATTCCTGACAGACTGACCAGTGTCCCAGTGACAATGCTAAGGTGCATGAAGGCAGAGAGGGAAGAGGAGAGACAAGCTGAATTCTTTCTTTAACCAAGAAACTTTCGTGTATGTTATTTCTCCTGTTGAAGAACTGCAGTTCATCTCTTCCAGGCAGAGGGGCAAATTGCTGGTTCAGAGCAGGGGGAAGAAAAGCAGAACCTGCTTCTGAGAACACGCAACTGTAGAAATCCTCAGGGCAGCTCTGACTGCATCCAAGGCAAGTCTTTAGAGGCATTGCTCATTACCTCACATGTGGCTATGGCCCACCACCATGTCACCATGGGGCAAAAAAAGTTTCTTGCTCTGCACCAAGAACTCACAAATGCTGAGTCCTTTCCTTGAGAAGTTCTTTCAAGTAGAGGAGCTTTTACTTCAGTGAAAATGGATGCAATGATACTTCCCAGGTGTGCCAAGTTAGCTCTACTGAGAAACAAAAGCTTAGGGAAGTGATGCAGGACAGAATTGGGAAGAGGAGAGAATGGAGTCAGACTGATGATCTCCAAGACCGTCTAACACAGGAGTAGTTGGAGCAAATCTGCCAGGGCAGAATATTTACTCCATTGAAGCCAGTGCTGGAAAAAGAAAAAAAAACAAAACTGTTGGCTGTGAGGAAAACAAACAAACAAACAAGAGCAAAACACTAATCTTGCAATGTCTGTGCATGCTACAACTAAACCACAGAGTCTTCCACAGACACATGGGTGAACACTGCTTAGGTACCCTCAGGGGCCTGGAGGAGTGATCACTCCAGCAGTGAGAGAAGAAGCATAACCAGATGAACTACCATGCCACAAAACACATGCAAAGCAGCATGAACTAAAGAAGATCTGTTAGGGGAGCAGTGGGGCAATGCTATGACTCAAAGAGGCAGGACTCTGGTACTTTCCTCTTGCACACTCTGCAGTGTCTTCAGTTACTGAACTGCAGCGGCGGGGCATTCCTCATGGTTTGTGTAACCTAATATTGACCACATGTTGGACTCTATCTGCAAAGGAATCGCAGGGATGCAAAAACTTCAGCTGTCCACACAGATCTCTTGTCAACAAATCAAGCCAGGCCAAGGAGCACTGCAAGAGCAGCCTGCAGCCCCCCACTCTTATCTGCAACTCACAGGGCACTAGCAGACCAGTGCTGAGCAGACCCAGCTGCTCAAAGATGGATGCAAGTTAGGTGGCCTGCTAGCATGCTTTGCTAAGATGGCATCCACTAGCAAGGTGCTACAAGATGGTGCCACTCTTTCTACCAGAATGGTTATAGAAGCAGAAAAGGGGAAGAGCCTTCACGCAATGGGTACTACAGATTTTCAGCTGGGTAGCTCTGCTTCATAGGGTAGACCTGTAGCAAAAAATAGATCTTTATGAAGTCCATGCTTCTGAACACTCTGAAACCTGAATGAGTAGGAAACAAAAAAAAAAAATCAAAGAACATCACATTTGTCTGCACAACCAAATGCAAAAGTGAAAGTCTACAGCTAACTTAAAACACTGGCTTCTTCACACAAGACAGCAGTTGCCTGAGGCCTCGACAGCATTAGGCAACACTGTGAGCAGTGCTAGATGATGGTGGAAAGGCATAAGAGTCTTATGCTAACTGGTAGGCCACTTGCAAAAACTATAAAAAAGGCTCTTGTCAAGCAGCCCACAGCATTCCCTGTGCATGACTGCACCTGCTCCCTTGGCCACTACAAATTCCTTCCAAAGGCATGGCAGGAGCCATGTAGGTTCCTCCTTATTTCCTGAATACCTAATGTCAAGCACCTGAAAATGGCAGAGATTTTAGGATTATCACTGAGTACTTCTGAAAAGAAACGAGGACCCTCAGAATGCCTACAGGCAGCAATATTTAATGGGAACTGCAGGTGACATGGCATTGCCACACTACTGCTCTATTACTTTGCCACCAGCAAAGACATCTCCAGAATTTCTTCACTGACTTTTTTTTTCCTTCTCATTTTCAATGTGTTTGAGCTTGGAAATACAAGGGGTCAGAGAGGACTGCATCCACAGCCTTCACAGAGAACTGTGTTGCTGATTTTTGGCTCACAGTCCTTGGATATCAGCTACATATTTCTACTGAGCAGTCCTGTTTTCAGGAACGAGACCTCAAATGAAGTCTGAGTTTTGGGATATTCTGAAATCAGAGCAGTTGAGCACCAAAATGAAAACGTATGAGCAAAATGTATGTTCTTGTTCAAATGGCACCCAATACTGAAATGTCTGGAACAGGATTTTCAGAAGAGCTCCTGATTGCTTTGTTTACCCCTCTTGTAACAAGTTCAGTGGGAACAAACTCAAGGAAATGCACTTTTTGGCTTTAAAGCCTCTGTTCAGATGGGAATACAGTGTCACTAGCCAGTTTTTTGCACTATCCATTGGATCCTAAGGACACTTTCATTTACATCAGGTCCCAGCAAAGCTGCAGTTCCATGAATCACATCTTACCACACCCAGCAGCTGAGCCCTTTATTTGTGAGGCTCCTACATGTGTCTACCTTGCCAGGCTACCCGCTTTCCAACCAGCTACAAAACCCCGCAGTACCATTCATGCACCATGCTGAATCAGGATTTAAGGTTAGCAACAAAAAAGTTGTGGCTACAAGAAACAGACAGGGAAAGGCAGTGTGCCTATAGATCTTGACAGCTGCAATAAGCTCATTAGTGTCTCCCTGGTGTAGTAAAAGCTAGCCAGCAGACCATGAATCCCTCCTATTTCACCCTGTTGCTCATCAAATAGGCCTGGCAATTAACTGATCTTCAGATTACATACTCAAGCCCACCAGTTTGGCCACCACTGTGCTCAGACAGGTATGTGTAGCATCTGCTTGCTTAAGTCCCTTTGTGAAAATCTTCAAGTCAGGGTCTAACTTTCAATCTACGCAAACCCACAGGATCTCAAGGCTTCAAAGTGGGCATTAACTGATAACAACACATGGCAAACTTTGCTCAAGAGCCTTGCTTTGTAAGAGCAAGCAGATGGTATCGCTGCCAGTTTCACTAGTATGTCCTTTAACCTTTCTTCCTGACTATTAACAATGTTCAGATCAGATCTAATGCCAAGGCTTGCAGTAAGACATTAGACAGCTACCAGCATCCAAATCCTCTGACATTTCCCATTTATCATTTTCAAGCACTCAGCCAGCATCCAATCTGTGTGGCGATGCTCGTGTCCTGTCACGTGAATCTGGACAGCTGACAGATGGACTAATTAGAGCCCACAGAACTTAAGGAAAGACAGATAGCAAGGTCAAAGCAAGGTCACTATGAAAAATGGACTTGACTTTGCAAAGAACAGGGGGTATTTCCGAGGCTGGGGACAAGTGAGCTACTCAAATGAAAGCGTCAAAGATGCAAAAGAAAAAAAGAAGAAAGAAAAAAGCTTCCAAATCAAAATATCTAGAGACAGACTGGAAGGTTAAGGAAAGAGAAGCTGCAAGATCTGCTTATGACAACAGCTGTACCACGACCATGCTGTTCTGTATGCAATGAAAACAGTCATTTTCTGAAAGATGCAAATTGTATGAAGTTAAAAATTAACTGTGGTCGTCTGCACGATGGGAAGCTAAACCCTCAATCATGTGAATTATGAAAAGGCTTTTTCTTTCTTCCATAAGAAATGCTGGACTAGTTTCACAGCCAGTTGTCTTAAAACACTGGAAAGAGATAACACTCAGAGTGTATTTCCTGATAGATAACGAAACACAGAAAGTGATGCCAGTATCAACAGAGCAGAGATCACTGGTACTGTCTGGCTTACCCACCATCTAGGTGGAAGCAACTAGCAAGCATGCTTACATAGAAACAGACAACCTTCACAAAGTATTTAATGGGTTTGACTAAGGTTAAAAAAGCTTGTTATTCCAAATCAAAGGACACAACTGTAAAAACAAAGGTGATCAGTTCACACCAAAACAGAGATAAAGCAAAAGCTGAACCTGCACTTGATTTTATTGAACTATTCAAAGGCAACCAGCAAGTCTAAACATTGCTCCACGATATAAAAACAACCAAAGCAAAGCCTTGTTTTGTTCCAAACAGTACAGTCTTGGTTATACATGTCTGACTGTACCTGCTCTCAATTACTATGCAGTCCTTGCCCAAGCTCATGTCTTTCTGGTAGAAGCCTCGAGGTTCGGTTGATCTCTGCTGAAGACCACAGGAGACCAGCAATCAGCTTAGTGATATCTTCCCATTTAGGTAAGAGAACTTCAAAGCAGCAACAGAAAAACACAAGCTAAGTTTATCAGGAGATAACAAAACACGTACTCAGTCTAGTTTGCTCAGATTTAGCAACTGAGTTGTGAGCAATGCTTTTTCTCATATTTCGGATATTCATGAATGCTTCTTTCCATGTGGGAAGATTTCCATTTCTGTTTCCTAAACAAACACAAGATTATCAGTAAAGACCTTTAAACTATTCTTACTCTTCTACCAGCTTGCATGTTTTTATGAAATCTCTACAGGGCTGATCATTTCTATACAATTTATCCACCAGCATAACCTAAGTGAATTTATTCAACAGATTTAGTAGCTATTTGGGTTGGATGGACAAAAAATCCCAAAGGTTCAATTTCTAGAAGCAAACAGCAATCCAAAAGAGTATTCCAAGGACAAGCAGCCACTGTACCCCTATTTAATGGGTTTCTAGGATGTCTATACCTCACCAAGTCACTGGGGTGTTGTTACAAAATCAGCTAATTAGGACCACACCCTGAGATCCAAATGAGTACTGGGAGTGCTGATGAGTAACGACACGTTACACAAGGCCTGTCAGCCTCCTATAGCTGGGAACTTGCTTGCTGTGGAAGAAAAATATGTGTTGAAATAATCTCACACATGTACCGCAGTGATGGAGGAGTACGGACAGAAGCGGGGTAGTGCTTGCTTCCCTTCAGCCTGTGGTTTTGGCAGCTCCTTAAGCTTTAGCAAAGCAAAGGCTAGAAACCCTCTTTCCCTCTCCAGGTTACTTATACATGACAGATGCCCTGTCAAAGTGAGGTTGATCCTCTGACTCATATGATGGAAGTGGGCAATCTTCATTGAAGGGGAGAAGGAATGTGGCTCTTCCTGAGGCTTCACAGCCAGCGTGGGAGAGAGCGTGCAGCCCTCCTTTCCCTAATGACTAGCACCCAGCAACCTTTGTAAGAGCAAACAGTCAAGTCCTTCACAAAGAATTCTGGTCTGATTCCCCAAGCTGAAAGCAGCACCATGCACATGAGAAGAACTTAAGGCACCTTTTGGCTCACATTTCTCTACACACAGCACGCACGTTGGGGCAGCCAGGTGTGTACCACACGTGCTGGGAAACACAGAGGCTCCCTGGGAGTTGCCATAGGATGTGCTGTCACGTACCTGGGCCTCAATTGGAGGCCTAGATATTGCAATTAGCCAGGAGCCTGCCACCAGCACGCCCTCACTGGGGGTTGCGCCATGACCTTATCTTGGGAGTTGCCCTAGTTACACATGGAGCTCCTGAGCTATAGCATACCCATCCCTGGGTGACCAACTGGGCAAGATCCCATGATAGGTTATGCCTCAGATAGCTGGTGCTGCTACATTCATCCATCCATATACTACAGCCCTATTTTTCAAACAGAAATGGAACAAAGTTAAGGACAAGAATAGATATCGTGACTCTGTTGTCACATGGAAGCTTTCTTAGGTATGGAACAAATACAGTTGCACCAAAGGCACAGCAAAAGGCCCCCAGCTATTAGCAAGGCTTTTTGATGACCCTATTCTGGGTTTCTTTGTTCTGAGTCCAAGACATCCCCAAGGGATGTGCTGAGTTCTGCAGCTACCAAGTTACAAAACTGGGCCAGAATTCCGGTCACCTCCAGTCTGGACATTTGGAAATCCCAAATAAATGACTGCTTGTTACTTCTTGCTTTTTACTCCTCATCACACAGATAAAATTTATGGGTGGAAAATTTTCAAACTGATCAGAAAACCCAGCAGATGTGTGTCCTTTTGGGCGCTGTTATAACCACAAAAAAAGATGTTCTATGAGAAATACACAGCCACAAAACACAGCTGGACCAGTGCTGAGAGAGGAGCACAGGGCAGACACCCTGCCTGTATGTAAAGATGAATGCCTTCTGGCAGGAAGATACAGTCTCACTAGAAAGAGCCCTGAATTTATGGATTCAGGAGCATTATTTATGGATAGGAGTATTCTTTAGAATCCAAAGGTCTGCCCATTTTCTTCGCATTGTTTCAACAGACATCAAGGGAGGATCACTGTCTTCCTCTCCATTGCCAGCAGGCAGTAATAGTAATAATAATAATAACAACAACAACTCTGCAGTCAGAATGCTTATAAAAACCACTCTCTAATTATTTAATAACAAAACATTGGATGATGCACTGGAAACAACATTCATTGCCTTCAAGAAGACAGAAGTAGGACCAGATGTCTGCTTGAGGAAAAATACCACAGAAGAGCCACTCTGTAGGCACCCATCTGTGTAACCCTCTTAAAGGAGCCAACTGATGTCTTCTTTCCCAAAAGAACTTCCAGGGTGGGCTACCACATACACATCTATGTGCATTTCACTTCAAATGGCCAAAAGAGTACAGTTTGTGTTGAGCTAATAGTTCAGAGAGGGCAGTAAAGACTTCTGAGGGGAAAATGGGATTGTAGTATTTATCTGGGATATAACTTCTTCCTAGAAGTTAAACTAGAGCACAAATATGTAGATAATATCCAGCGTCAGCCAGATGACATGGCAAGGCATTGATGTTCTCACCAGCACAGGCTGTTTAACATGTATGAAGAAACCTAGAGTGCACAAATAACATGTAATAGCAGAGGCCATCAACCAACAGATCAACCATCTCCCATAGGAGACAGTTCTCCTCCCAGCAGAACAGCAACATCAAGGACTCTGTGTTATCTTGACACTGGCTTACATGACAGGTCCTGCTAATGTGCCTTTCCCCTAGCCAGAATCAGTGCATTGTCTCCTACATTTCCCCCCCCCAAAAAAAAAAGTTAGAAAAAAAGCTAGCCATGGAATATACTGTAAGCAATTCTGTGCTTCATTACTATTTTGATATTGCTTTGGGCACAAAGGTTGACAAAGAACACATCATTTTGAGCAAGGCTGGGTCATAACAGAGCCCTGGGGCTCTGTTAATGTAAAATGCTGTGTTTCTGTACAAGTAGAATTTACTGACACTCACTCAGTCCTGCATTCCAATGTCACTTTCAGCATAAGAACTGGTGCAAGTGGCTAAGATGCTTTGACCACCTCAGAAAAGGCCCTGTAGAAAATTAGGAACTCTGGGGCCTTCGGCTGCACTTGGTACTCAGCTGGCTTTTTTTTGTGCTTGCAGGACTGGGCCTCCCCTTGGTGGGGAGCAGGGGCTTTGCATGCTGTGGACGCAGTGCAAAGGACTGCAGAAATCAAACTTTAATATAATCTTTAGTTAGAGCTACTTCATTATTCAAGCCTCTGGAAAGCTGTGCAGTCAGGCACCTTCATTTTACATAAGAAAAGGTGGAAAGCCCAGGCTGCTTTCTTCCTTTGCCCTGGACTGGAAGCTGGGGACTCTCAGACAAGATGCTGCTGCACACATTGGCTTTGAGCCTTTTTTCCTCATTTTCCAGGCCACACAACAAGCATCGCTTGCAGTGATTTTTTTTTCCAGAGAGAACAATCAAGAGCTATAAAACCAATTCCAAATGCAGCCTGGATCGAGTTTCAAAAAGCCCTAATGCTCTCCCTGTGTGTATGTGCACAATTTAATTTACTGTGGCTACAGAACTGTATTCATGGGACTGTATTTAATTTTTTTTTTAAACTCCAAGGCAGTTATCTATTGCAGTGAGTGTGTCATAAGACAAGATCACTTGCAGCAATTGCACAAATAAGCCTCCAGCCTCTTGCCTTAACAAGCTACGCGACCCAGTGATCTTCAACATGACACTCCTTGCATTTTATTGCTGGCTGGAAAGATTTGTTTTGAGTCTCTTTCAGTGCCAGAGGTCTTTATTGCTAAATAGCCCTGACTGTTGAGTAATATGAGAATTTAATGTACTCATGCTGGAATCCTCACTTGGAAAGTAGTAGAAATTCAGCTTAAAATATTGCCATTCTCTGATCTTTCTCTTTGCTGTTTGTAAACTGCTTCCTGAGTTGTCTCACACACTGCTGTGGCTCTTTATGAAGCAGAGTGTCACCTCCGTCCTGCTCAGGCACATGAAAGAGATGACTGAGAGAAGGCAGCAGCAAGTCTCATAAAAGCAGCATCCTACTTGCGCTGCTTTGACAAGACATGAAATAGCCCCATTCTCACTGCCCATCTTATGAATAATCAGAATCCATCTGCAGTACAAAGCGCTGCTGGTAACATTTCAGCCACCTCTTTGGCAACAAGCACGTGGGGAGAACAGGGGAAAATCTTAAGAAGAGCATTAAAGCCTACATAGAACTGTTTCATACCTGGAAGAGGTCAAGGGAGGTTCTGGGGGGCCAGGTTTTGGAGCAGAATAGAAATCATGCTTTTGAACATCCTGCATCAAAGCTGTCTTGAAAACACCACTGTTGCCTCTGGTACTTCTAGCCATGAAACAGAAAGCTTCTGTGACAGCTACCTGCACTTACAAGACTGCAGCTATGTTCCTTCTGGGGAAAAAGTTCTAAGCCCATAAATACCAATCTGAATTTTTAAACAAGTCTTTTTGCTGCTTCACATTTTGCTGCTTCACATTTTGCTGCACTTCCAGCAGGAGCTCTGACAGTTTACTGGGTGCTAATCCTGTGCTTTATTACAAAGGAACATTTGTGGTTTGGTGCTCTCAGGTATTTGATTTTCCCTCTCGCATTCCTGGGGCATAATTGGGAATACCATCTTCTCTTAAAACTAAAGATCTCTATGTAGCCCTAATGATTGAAAAGAATAGGTAAGAGGCTGAAAAATGTAAAGTCTACAGACACTGGCATCAGAAAGATCCCGTAATGCAGATGTATCACAGTTTTGGGCTGGTTTGGGGTAGTGAAACTGAGCCTGTGGTCATCCCTCTGCCCTTTGCACACAAGAAACTTGATTCTAGAAGTTACGCTGCCATGTTCAAGGGAGAAAAGCATACTAAGCAGCTATCTATCCAGCCAGTGCTCTGATTTTGACCTCTGAATAGCACAATAAGCTGCTCTCAAACAAGTTACAGGTTCAGTGTTATTCGCAGATATAATAACCAACTATTTGGCATCCTTGGAGAAACCTGCTATTTTCTAATGGGCTGTTCACAGCGACCCCAAACAGACAAAATTAAGCTAATAAGGTATTCATTATGCATGATTTACCAGCTTGTGCAACTGTCAGTTCAGAATGCAAATCCACACCTGACTTTTAAAGACATCTTTTTTTTTTCCCTAACAGCCACTTTCTATCAGATTACATCGTAAAGCAACTTTGCTTTCATCCTTGGGACTGATGAAAACATCCCTCTCCCTTTGGAACTGAGCATCCTGTTCTGCTAAAGCTCAGCTGCCTGAAAACGGTTCATCTCCCCAGCACATATCACCCCTGTTGCAAAGTCCTGTCCCTGTGATGAACAGTAGAAAGAACATCGTGCCTGCTGATACCTCTCAGAACATTTCTACTGCAGATGGGGGCTATCAGGAAAAAAAAAACAAAAACAAAAACAAAATAGAACTCATCAAGCACAAAAGCAGTGAATCACTATTGCAAGGTGATGAGAGGAGCTGGCACCTCCGGCAGGTCACCGTGTGTCAGGATGTCACATCTGTTATTGAGGTGAGCCTGCTCTACGTCAAAGCCAATGGATCAATGCAAAAATGAGACGTTCCCCAGGTCAGTGCCCTGCAACTGATTGTACTGACGCAAGCAACTGTAGCTGTTTAAATGTCACAGCCTGCCCTGCCTTTGCATAAAGGTTACCATCCCTAGCAAGGAGCGCAGATGCAACTCTGCCTCTGTTCCATCATTGGAGCACACCCATGGCACCCGCCTCCACAGGCAACCTATACACACCAGCCAGTCTGCAAATTAGGTGCTGGTACACTAAGATATGCTCTGGGCTCTTGGCAAAATGGGATTGTGGCTATTGACAGCCAGTAGTGAACCAGTTGTCTGTGAATCAAAGAATGGCCCGGGTTGGAAGGGACTTCAAGGATCACGAATCTCCAACCCCCCTCCCCCACCACATGCAGGGCCACCAACCTCCTCATTTAATACCAACCCAGGCTGCCCAGGGCCCCATCCAACCTGGCCTTGAACACCTCCAGGGACGGGGCAGCCACAACCTCTGTGTTCCAGCACCTCACCACTCTCTCTGTCAAGAACTTCCCCCTGATATCCAACCTAAATCTTCCCCTCCCTCAACTTCGAACCGTTTCCCCTCGTCCTGCAGTTATCTGCCCTTTCAAAGAGTTGGTTTCCCTCCTGTTTGTAGGCTCCCTTTAGGTACTGCAGGCTGCAATGAGGTCACCCCACAGCCTTCTTTTCTCCAGGCTGAACAAGCCCAGCTCCCTCAGCCTGTCTTCGTAGGGTAGAAAAAGCAGTTTCATTACCCAGATGTACTGGAGACCAACACACATAGGGTGGAGGATGTTTTAGTAGGGAAGACCCTTTTCTTTGGAGTATAGTTTCCTCTCACTTAAACCAATGATAATTTGTGACATTAACTCAGAGACAGAAATCAGCTACCCCTCATTTATGCTCTTCAATCGTCTAGCTGGGGAAATTGATGCTTTTATTGAATTTGCTGATCGCCACAGCAAGTTTTCTTTGATTTCTAAGGATCCCATGGAATTAGTAGGACTCTGTCATTGCATCTTAGTGGAACAAAGCCAAACTCAAAGTCACACTGAGTGGATGAATCATGGAATCAAGGCTGGAAAAGGCCACTAAGACCATCTAGTTCAACCATCAATCCACCCCTACCATGTCAGATGACCATGTCCATTGGTGCCACATCTGCATGGTCCTGGAACACCTTTGGGACCTTCCTCTGAATCCTCTGCATCACATGAATATGGGACTACTTGCTTATTAGCCAGAAAAATACCTGCAACCACTTCTTCCCCTGCTTCATTACCTGTCCCTGGCCCATAACCCCTACCTTAGCAGTTCACATCTCACATTCAGCATCTGCCATTTGCCTGCTCATCAGATTGTTCTGTGCCCAAAGTCCTGCTGCTGCTGTCTCAGTATTTTCTCAAATACAAGCATCTCCATTAGGATTATCTCCCCCTACACAGGTCTGTGTCCAATGAATCTAAATGCCCCTCCAGGACTCCCTTCCCTGTGCTGTCAGCAACAAGTCATCTTTAATCAAATCACTGGTGCAAATATTTCATATTTTTCTCCCTCACAAAGGTACTTATTGTTGCTGCTTCCCAGCCTCCCCATAAAACCAGCTTTTTTTTTTTTTTTTTAATCAGCACAGCTGGCTGGGAAGCATGATTCAGACATAAGTTACCACTTTTATTGCATTCCTTCCCTTTGTCAGCCCTTTCGCTGTCAGCTACGTGGGACAGGGACATTATTCTTCATTGTTTAGCAAACACTCCACACATAATGGGTAATACTGTAAATAAATGGAAATAAAACCTGAAATCAAACAAAAGCTGGCTGACACGACCTGAATTCTGCAGGTCTTCCATCAGCCATGCTGCACTGCACCACACTGCACTTACAATGGCTCTGCCTTACTTCTGTCACATCAGACAGGATCACAGGGAGACGTCAATGGAAGTCAGGCCTTCAGCGATTTTAGCCGTGGCTCACTTCAATCAATTAAGAGTGATCTGTGCCTCATAGGCTGACAAGCATCTTATAGGCATATGATGATGGATAGCCCAGAATTTATTGCCTAATCAGTTCTTCCTGGAAAACGGAGGGCAGTGATAGAAATAGATGCTAAGGGATGGCAGTTAGCAGGAGATGTCAAAGTGCACGATTGATGGGGGGGGCAGGGAGGGAGGGGGAATTTCAACAGACAGGTTGGCCCATAGCTAGTGAATGCAAAAGTCCATAAAAATCCTGTGCAAACAAAATTTGATCATGTTATAGGGAAGAAAACAAGGGGAAAAGACAAGGGCAGCAGAGATGAGTAAATGCTGATCTAAGCACAACTGAAAAATCAGGGGAGAACAGTGGAGCAAGACCACAGGGCTTCAATATTGCAGCTCCAATGTGGAAGTAAAGAAAAATAAAATAGCAACATGAACACAAAACTGGTGCAGCACATGACACAGCACAAACTGGGATAGTAAACTAGCCAGGATAATATTACATGGAGACTCATAGGAGAAACAGAAGTGCTTCCACGGGGCCAATGATGAAAGGGTTGTGGATGCAAGATGTGCCTGAAATTGATATTTTTTATGCTGTGCTGCTTAAACCAAGCACTCAAAACCTTCCAGTTAGACTGAAACTAGCTTGAAAACTGATGAGTTTATAAAAGCACTCTATATATTCTAGATGTTTGCCTTCCAGTTTTCATCCTTCAGGCAACTTTCAGTTTTCTTCAGTAACAAAAACTAAAGCTTCATTTTCTGGAAGAAAAAAAACCAACAAAACAACACCAACAGTCTCATCATATCCTCAAAAAAAAAATACCCAAAGCAGTAATTATTGCAAGATCTGCAATCAGTGAAAGCTGGCTGCAAACCAGCTAACAATGAGGTTTTGGGAGGAGGAGACCGTAAATACTGACAGCAGTGAAAAGGCAAAATCCAAAGATGGGAAAGGACTGGAGGGAATCGATCTAGTGCTCAGAACACAGATCAAGAGCTTCGTGACATGCAACAAAAGTGATTCCAGAAAGCAAGGTGTATTTGTGAGTAATGTGGAAACTTCTTTATGGATTAAACTGGAAAGGCTAAATCTACTCTCTGCTATAGCCACAGGTTATTTCTGTTGTTCTGGAGTACAACCTGCTCCCATTGTCAGTGAGGATCTGTGACAGAGCTGGAGATTGGACTTCAAATGCTGGACTTCCTACAGCCATCTTTTATCCTTGCTCCTTCAGGAACAAAGAACCCCACGAAGTTCACTGTGCAGGGTCTTCTCCACAGCCAAGATGCTTAGAAAAGGATCTCCTTGGCTTAAAGTGTCTCTAAAGAAAAGATCTGTCCTCTTTCCAGAGGGTATGATGCTGATAACCTTTGAAATTAGGAGCAATTTAAACAGTGAAGGTGGATTTTGGCAGAGAAATGTCAGAAGTGAACAGAAAGGCCGATTAATTTTCCACATCATGCCTTTCTCCAACCTTTAGCATTAGATCCAAGCCTCAAACACAAATCCACTAGAAGTAGAAGCCATTTCACATGATTCAGTCAGTCACACATATTCTTAATGTAACGTGGTCACTGCTATGTGTTCATCAACAGGATTTGAAGCAGTCCAACAGCAAGATTTCAGCCCCTTGCAGGAGTTAATCTCTTCAGGAAGAACTCCCTGTGTTCTATTTAAAGGACATTTACCTGACCTATTGTGATAAAACAGCCTCTGACTCCAAGAAATCAACCTTGCCCACTGTGTTTGTCCTAACACTGGTGTGTGCTTGTGGGCTCAAAGTGAGTTAACTTTGAGATCCAAACAGATCCTCCAGATTCTGACAGTGGAAAGCAATGTACATAAAAACAAGTGTAAATAAAATAACCCTATTCTTCAGCTCTCCAGAAATAGCTAGATGTTGCATATTGTCAGCAAAATTTTATGTTTTGGAGGTTCTGGCTCCCAGCATGCTTGCTTCGTCTCAACTACTTTAATTTAGTCAGCGAAACACAGCAGAATAAACTGAAGTGTTACCAGTCCTTATTAGTTACCCAAGTCTCATAAGGATGGGATGAGCCCATAATTATGTGATTAATGATATTATCATTAATTAAAAGCGGTGCTGAAGAAAACATTAGTTAGGTAAACTGAAGAATACAGTCAGAAGTCCATAGGAGTGTTTTGCAGGAATCTCCATTATGTCAGTCTAACTGTTCCTTCCCTCTGGTCTTGCTGTCTTAGCCAGCATCCCAGGCTGTTTTTACCACTGAGCTCACACAGGGCCAAATGCTTTATTCCCATGCACCTGTTAATTTCAAGCAGGAAAAGAGCCTTGTCTCTCTGGCACCATGTGACTGCCTGCTCCTATGGTGCAGTGGTGGATCCCAGAGACCTACATCTCCCAACCAGCAATAAAGCCAATGGTTCCCTCCCACTGCCCAGAGCCACAGCGCAGTGGGAACCAGGTGATGACTAACCTGAGCTCTGCCAAATGACTGTTCTGCCCTCCAAATGTGATTGAGGGCTGACAGATACACTTCCTGCCAACTGATCCATGTCACAATAAAACTTGGTGGTAATGCCTGCTTCCTGAGAGCTGGATATTCACTCTTGCTCCTGCTTGCCACTGGAATTTGCCTGTCCTATAAAACAGCAAAGATGAATTCACTTTGAAAAAGACGACAACCTTTAAAACAAACATTATAAATGCTTCCCCAGGCCAACTCTCCTCCCAGTCAAAGCATAACTGATGGCCACAGTGACTGCAGAGAAAGAAGCACAAAGCAGACATGGGCACAGTCACAGTTACAACATCTGAACTGCACAGAACGTAGAGGAGACAAGCACGTCTGCAGAGCCAACACTAAACCTGTTCTCTCCCCAGAGGGGTCGGATGCAGGATTCTTCTGTGCACCTGAGCTGCAGAAATCAACAAGCAAGGCAGGACACAGCTTGCACACTGCTAGGAACTGTGAACATCACAGCTCTGCAGTTCCAGAGTAATTACCTGCATGACTAAATCCTATTTTCCCCTCAAAAATATGATCTTGAAAATTCTGTTCTTTATTCTACAACCAACGAAATGTTAATTTTAAGGCCTCTTGATCACTTTGAAATGCTTGGGGATTGTTTGTTTTTGTTTTTGTTTTTTGTTTTTAAATGAACAGCTTGGCTTTGATTTAGGTGAACAAAGACAGTGATGTTTTCAGGAGAAATAAACTTCCTCCTCTGGTCATTCCTTGCTGTAGCACTTCAGAGAGACAGTTCTGAAAAGCCAGAATGTCCTGTTGTGACTGGAGACTCAGAGCAAGGAAGGTCAGAAGCAAAAGACAGAGCCACAGCTGATTATGAGTGCAGGGCATACAGGATAGAAGCATTTCAGAAAGCACAAGACACTCCTGAGGAATCAAAAGCCACTGAGTTTTGAGCACTAAAGAAAAGCAACAACATTCATTTTTCTCTTTTTTCCCCGCCTTCAGTAAGATGTTATCCATGTTTCTCAAGCCTAAATGCATTGACCTGGTCCAGTTTCCTGGGAGGTTAAAAAAATAAAAGTGATTTATGAAAAAAGCTTCATTTTCTGTCCATTCTCCTGCTTTCAATTATGTGTGAAATCAGCAAAAAAAAAAGAACATCTATTACAATAAAAACATCTGCCAATTAGGGACAGCTCTACGGTCTCACCAGCTGTGGCACTGACTGCTATATGATGCTGGACATGTCCCATGTACAACTGCCTTTTTCCATCCTGTTTAGCCACATTCCTATTGTGACATCACAGGACATTTTGGCAAGACTCCTTCTTACTTTATACCCCAGCTCTCTGGGGTCCAGATCACAGTTAGCCACAAGTGTAACACATATCAGCATCCTCCTATGGCTGCCTTTCCAGGGGCGCCTCCTGCTGCCTCTGACCAGCTGCCATTTTCTCAAGCACGCTGCAAATTGCAGCTCTGTCTGCATTTGCTGTCAGGTCTCCCATGACCCTGTTATAATCTGACAGGGTTTCCCGGGTCCCACGGTGAGCTGCAAATGAATGCAGGTTCACAGAGTTGGCCTTTCCCTGTAAGCCATTCCTTGGCATTTGACAGAAAGACGAGCAGGATGTTGTGGTGGAACTGAACGATGGGGTTTGTTGACCAATGCCTAAGCCCTTCAACACTAACTAGTCTAAGCTAGTCTTCCACCCAGCTTTTTCCTCACTGTCTTCAGTCTCTCTCTTCCCTAGATAAGTATTTCAGGGACTTGGTGAACCAAAGATGACCGGGGCTGAATTACTATATAAAATGCATTTGTTTCTTCTTAATCTGTTGCAGGCTCTCAAACCAAGCTTCACTGATTTCCATATGCTTCCTGACACTTCATTATCAGCCCTGACACTATTTGTACTGTGTACTAAGAACTCCTCTGTGACTACCTGTTTTGCTTTTTGCTGCAGATCCCCCTCACTCTACAACAGATGATGCCTGGTGGACAGAACTGTCACCTCTGCCTCCAGGCTCTCACCTCACCCAGGGAGCATTTCACCATTTCCCACATCTTGTCTGAGCAAATCCCCAATATCTCAGGAACCACATGGAATTAGCATGCCGACTGAATCCTAAACCAACATTCATTCACTGTCCTGTTTATGTATTGGGTTGTAGACCATGAAAGGAATCACACTCCAGCAGGCTCATTAAGTAAACGTGGAGCAATCTAGCTTAGCAGAGGAGGGCTGGTATCTGAGAGACCTGAGTTCAAATATGGGCTGAGGAAGAAAACTCTTCTGTGACGCTTGCTAAGTATCCTAAGGGCAGCTCTGAAAGGCACGAAGGACAACAAGAGGCATGAATGAGTCCTTGAGATGGACTCCTATCCTTGCTGCCATGCACAGGGCTCTACAGATTTCCCCCTCCTCTGTTATTCAAAGCAATAAGCTAAAAGGGGACTAGGAGAAGAAACAAGTTAAATAAAAGGCTCGTGAACACATCTTCTCCCTGCTGTCACTGCATGGGCTTGGGTCTTCCACAAGGCCTCTTCCAGCCCAAACCTCAGAGCACTCGGGCAGCTACACTGAGTGCTGGCTTCACAGGTGAAAAGCTGTAGCCAAAAGACGGGGAAACGAATCACATCCTCTACCTTCAGTAAATGGCACCTTTGCTCTTACAGGCATCTTCACTGCTTCCATCCTCATTCCAGAAGGACACCATCCCCATTTCAACTGCCCTAGCGCACCCTAGTGGGAACCCGCTCCCTGCACAGCCGTGTAGCAGCCCTGCAATAGACGACTCACCTCCGAGAAACGCTGCCTTGCCCCTTTGCTTACACATCACAGGCTGCTTCCTCACTCACTGACACGGGGTCTTACGCTCCGGGATTCGTTGTCTCACCGCATGGGAGTTCCAGACAATAGAATACACAACAATTTGCCAACAGAAGAAACTATTTCTTACTTTTTTATTATTATTATTCTTTCTACGCTTGGATAGGAAGAAACTACAGCGAGGAAAGGAATGGGAACATTGAGAAAATAAATTGTTGCTTGGTTTATGCACCTTTGGGTCTCATTCATAATCCAGGGTGTCATGAGAATAACTCAGGCTGAAATCTGCAAAATTTGTTCTATTACAAGGAAATTGTTTCTTTTGCAGAAAAAGCATTAGAAAGTAATAGCAAAGCTTTGGGAAAATCCAACAACTAATGTTGGTGCTTGAAATGGAAACATAACCTTTAAAACCCATTGTGCACGTGAAGCTCTCTGGTGTCTCTGAATCTTAGCATCATCTCTGCATCTTTATGTGACTGCGATGATGGATTTACAGACAGCCAATAAACAGCATGCCAGCCCCAGGGAGGTGATTTAAATGAGAGTACAGGGAAAGAAAAGGTGCTCAGGATTCACAGACTGGCAGCACAGCTTGAAAGAGATCTTCAAACCCATTCAGTTCCAGCCCCTGCTGAGGGCTGGTTGCTACCCACCAGACTGGACTGCCCAGGGCCCCATCCAGCCTGGCCCTGCATACTGCCATGGATGGGGCAGCAACAGCTTCTGCAGGCAGCCTGTGCCAGTGCAAGGGTTGAAAAAGCAACACTAAATGAGAGCTCTTGAATCTCTCCAGTTACTCCCAGCTAGTCCATTCATTAGCTAAGCTGCCCAAGTCAGCTCACAGGTTTGGTAACTAGTGGCAAATGGCCTGGACAGCATGAGGCAGCTTTTGATCTCGGTTAAAGAGCTTAGCAGCTCTTTTTCTCCTGGCATACCCCAAAAAGACTTCACCCTACAGTTCTTGCAAGCTCTTAAAGCAAAAAGGTAGATAAACAGCAGCACAAAAATACAGTGCTAACCACTGAAAAACAATCTGTATTAAGCATTCCATCCCCATCCTTGTTGTATTATATTTGAGACAAGGCATTTGAAGCCTGCTTGAGCAATCACTTTTATGAGTTCTCAATGTTGTGATGTGTAGTCTCATAACATTGACTGTAGGGATATATACAAATACTTGCAAAACTCATACTCTTTGACTATAAGGCGCCTAGAGAAACTGAGGTCCAGCACATGGCAAAAAGCATCCTGAAGGAAGATGCCAAGCACCAGAACAAGGCAGATGGTAGGAAAGCCGCTTTGGATGTAACACATTTCTGACTTACACTTCTGTAATGCAATAGAAAGTGGAGCAACCACAGCAGAGTAACAAGGTCTTAAGCTACTAAGTGAGGGTTTGCCCAAACACAAGAACCCTGGACACAGAAACAAAGGAAAGAAACTACTTACCATCAGAAGGCCTCAGACACACAGGGATCTCCAGCACAATTCCATTACTTCCATTGCCAGCCTTTAAATAAGGTCTGGGAAAGAGTGGATCCTGTCTCCATCCCTTCTCGTCACTGAGATGCACTGCATGCACCTGAGCTCCCCTGGGCTGACCCTGTCTTCCCACCAGGTGCTCAATCACTGCTTCAGGCCATGACAGCATTTCTACAACAACCTCCCTATTTCCTATTTAAATAACTGCCAGTAAATAAAACTGTTTGGCTATAGATGCATGCATCTGCTTTCCACCTTCCTAAACACGACTGTGCTAAGACAGCATTTCTGCATGCAGGTAGTACAGAAAGTACATAAAAGAGGCAAGAGGTTGTTTGTACGTGAACAGAGCATGCAGAGGCATACAGATAAAAGCAGGGAAGCAAGCTTGTTTATGAAACCAGTATAGCATGATAAATAATTTCCAAGTTGAAGACTTTTTGTCTAAGTAGCAATGCACACAGTAACGTGCTTTTATCAAAGAGACCTCGTGGCCATGAGGCATGTTTGCTGAGGCCACTGCTGTAGCACTCATCGTGGATGACACCTTTCTTATCGAGGCAGGGCTGCAGAGACTTGTGCTTTGGTACCTATATTCTGGATTGGGTCTTTCCTGGTTCACTGCTAGGTAAAGCCCACTCTGCTGCCAGCCCCCCACCAGCTGCAGGGATAGCTGGAGAAACCTAGGTTGGCCTCCTACCCTAACAAATTAACACACAGCCAAATTAACCTGTTTTCTCTACATTCCTCTTGGCCATGAAAAAAAGTAACAATAGAGAATAAGCTTAAACAGGGACTCACAGCCAAGCTGGAAAGCATTGCTATTACTCCCTGTGGTCTCAAAAGAAGGGAATCTAAGGTATTGCCCTGACAACAGCAAAATCAGGAACACCATCCCTTCTGTGTGTCTATTCAACTTCACTCTCCTTTTGCATCTCACACAGCACAGCACATTGCTAATTAAGTCTGAATTTCCTCTCCTGGATGTAGGCCTGGTACAGTTTAGAAATAACCTTAATTTAGTATCTATAATTGTAGTATTTACCTCTTCCCGTGATTTCCGGTATGATGCTACTGTGGCCTTGGCTCAAGGTGAACTTCTTGCTTAGTTAGGTGAACTGCTTGCTTAGTTATCAGTGAAGCCTGAAGCAAAGGATGGTCGCAACCTTCCACCCCCTGAACAAATCTGAGAGATACAGCTCTTCCTGCGACCTTTCTGCATCTGTCTGTAACACCAGAAAAACTCCAGTCAGACATCACTCCTATCGAATAAATAAAGGAATGTGAGCAGAGCACAAGGCATTTGAATATCTTGTAAATATCACCAAAGAGAAATCACCCCTGTTAATTTGTTAAGCTCTATAAAGCAAAACTAAACATTTTGGGAGGCGGATGATTTATTTTCTTGGTGCGGCCACCCCAAAACCAGGATGCTTCTGTCACATCTATATCAATACACAACAGCACACAGCCAGGACAGCCATGGGCACCATCCTGGACATCAGACCAAGGGGAAACGGTGTAAACTCAAACCTCCCCCCTTCCACACAAGCTCCTGAGCAAACAGGAGCCTCACCTCAAGCCAAGGGACTGGATTGAGGGACAGCAAACTCGCTGGACAAGCAAAAAATCCCGAATGCCACAATTTATGCTGATAATGCCTTTTTGTTTGTCTGAAAGCAGTATCAGCTCTGTCCTCTTGTGCATAGGCCAGCATGGCCATCTGCTTGCATCTGCAGCATCTCCAAACACCCTGCTTTGCAAGCAGCATGCACAGCGGTCCTTAGCATCTCCCAGAATATGCTGCCCCAGAATATGCAATTGCTCTCCAACCCCAGATAAATAAGCAGAGCCCCATCCAATCTTTCATTTTCACATCCATTCATCATCCCCAAAGCCCACCTTGGCTGCACCGCTCTGCACTCCGTGTACAACAGCAGTTCTCTCCAAGGTATGTATTTTCATAATGATGGTGCTCATGTACCACTTAGCAGTATATTTTCATTTGGCCCCAGCCGCGCTCCTGAGCAGTAATTTATTACTGCTTGTCACTAGCTGCTACTCAGAGTAATACATATACCAACTTTATTTAGTGTTCTGTATATCTTGCTCGACTTTCTTACACAGACAATACTGCCCAAGCCTACGGACCCACAAATCACAACAGCCTGGTTTTCTGGGTGCGCTTCCCAGTTTGCTGTAGGATCTGCAACCTTGCATTTATTTCTTCTTTTCTAATGCACAGCCTGCCTGCTCCCAGCGTGCAGGGAGCGGCTCCTTGGGAGATACAAGCCCAACAGATGCACGCGTGGAAGTCCCAAATCAAAACTCAGGATGAAAGGAGACGGCCTGAAGTCGCACCACGGGAGGTGCAGGTTGGATTGTAGGAATAATTTCGTAGAAGGAGCGGTGCAGTGCTGGCACAGGGAGCAGTGGGTCACCGTCTCTGGAAGCACTCACGATGTGGCACTGGGGGCCGGGCTGGGGTCAGACTGCGAGACTAGCGGTCTGTTCAAGCCTAATAACTCCACGATTCCATAATAAACGTGAAGCACGCCGCTAAGAACTGCTGCTAGAGGCCATCCTGCAGCTGCGGCGCGGCCACAGCTTCCCCACACAGCCGCACGGGCCCAAGCGGGCCCTGCAGCACAACGCTTTAAGCGGCAACGTTTAACCCGAGCTCTGCCTCTTCCTCCCCGCCCTCTCGACCCGGGGTGGGGCGGAGGTCCCACGTGGTGCTGCTGCTGGAGCCCAAATCCCCTCGGGCCGCCCTCCATCGCTCCTTTCCTTCCTCCCTTTCTCGCCCGCAACGCGCGCCATGGCCGCCCGGCAGCAGCTCGGTAACGCGGGGCCGGGGGGGAGGGGGGCGCGCGCGCAACATGGCGGCCGCGCGGCGGTTATGCGCTGAGGGGTGGGTTTGAAAGTTGCGGAGCTTCTGAAGGCCTCATCTCCCACGTCGCGGCCTTTTCGCCTTTCAGCTTTGCTCAGCGTCTCGGAGAAGGCGGGCCTGGTGGAGTTCGCCAGGAGCCTGAACGCGTTGGGTCTGGGCCTCATCGCCTCGGGAGGAACGGCCGCAGCGCTGAGGGATGCGGGGCTGCCCGTCAGGTACGCCTATGGTCCCGTGCCACGCTGCGCGACCGCCGCGCCTCACGTGGAGCCTCGTCCTCTGCCGTCCGACACTCAGACTTACTGCCCCCCCTCGCTTGGTTATCAGCGAAGCCTGAAGCAAAAGGTGGTCGCTTTTCCCTGTCCATGGGAATGAGTATTCCCAAGGGATGGCGTTGCAAAAGATGGCAACCTTCCATCCCCGAATAAACCCAAGAGATCCAGCTCGCCCTGCCACCTTTCTGCGTCTGAATGATGCATCTTAACGTTGCCAGTAGATCAGAATGCCCCCTAAGGCGAATTAAACACTGAACCTGTAGGCGAAGTCATTGTGGTACTTGAGTTGATGATGCTGTGTGTTTTCTCATTGAGCAGAGACGTTTCGGACCTGACAGGGTTCCCTGAGATGTTAGGAGGACGTGTGAAAACCCTTCATCCTGCAGTCCATGCTGGTATGTTTCTGATGGTGTGTTTCCAGTCTGAAAGAGAGATCCGTGGGCAGGGAGGGTGGAAGGAAGAGATTGATGGATGTGTGTCTTTTAAGGATTGTGAGGAAGAACTGAGAAATAAATACAGATTTGCTCTAGCAGCAAAAGGAGAGGTATGATGCACGAGGTGGAGAAGAAGCGTGTGGTGGTTGAATTACTTCCTCTGCTCCTTTGCTGGCATCTCTGCAATTAGAGCTTTCCATCCCTGGAGCTAGAAGTAATGGAGCTCCTCTGCAGATGCGTTTGTGACTTCTTTGTTTAAGCAATTTCAGGCCTGCTCAGGCAGAGAGCTCCACTGATTTTTAACCCATGGCTGAATTTGGTGTGCAGCAGAAGGAACGTGACAGTATAGTCTTTAGGGGGTGATTTCTGCGTGCTGTGATCTTTCCTGGCTCTAAGACCTCAGCCAGCTGCCTGTGCTGCTCTACTAGAGGCACAGCCTCTTGCTTCAGTTGTTTCATAGCTTTGCTTATTGCTGGCTGATGAGTGACAGGTGTCTCTTTCCTCTCCATGATCTCCTTGTCAGCTTTAGCATTCCCAGGTTACCAAGGGAATGTTTATAAAGGATGGCATTGAGGTTGCTGTTCAGCACTTGAAATCCTCCAGAATTTTGTATTGGGGGGAAAAAAAAAAATTGTTAATGTAGAGTTTGAACAACCACAGAGCCAGGAAAATGGAAGAGAGGCTGAGGACCATCTGAACTGGAGTGGAAAAGCTTATGGATCTGAGAAGCACAGTCTGAAGAGAAGTGCTGAATTCAAAAAAATGTTTGTTGCAGCATCAGTTCTTTATTTTAATGAGGATGTGCTATTTTTGTAACTAGGCATCTTGGCTCGCAGTATTCCAGAAGATAACGCTGATATGAACAAACAAGATTTCAGCCTTGTAAGGTAAATTCTGGGGAAGGTGAGATGCAATGTGTCAGTAATCAGAAATGAACGTTGGAAATCAGTGGATGCTGGTGGATGGGAGCAGTAGGGGATCTGCATACCAGAAAAACTGCGGTCTTCTTCCTCTTGGGAGATGTTATGTTTTTAAAAGCATGATTTTCTGCACTGCACAAACAATTTAAACAAAGTTACAAAGTGTTTTCCGTGGAATTTTTATCTGTGAATTTTGAGACTTGTTGGGCCCTTATTACTGTTACTGCAAAATTGAATTCAGTGCTTTTGGAGCTGGTGCAGCTCCTCTCCGCTCGGCTCTGGGTGTTTGATCAGATGGCAGTACTTGCTTAGTAAACATACCCTTTGAGATTTACATAATGTTTACTGAGTTTCAACATGAGTAAAGACTAGATGTGCAAAGCAGGTCAAGAACACGCATCGTTTGTGAGACAGAAAACAGATGAAAACCAGAAAACTTACTTGGCCACCCTGAGAAAGAGTTGGAGCCAGAAAATGAAGTCACACAGTTCATGCACTAACACATGCACAAGATTATTTTTTTTCTCTCGTTTTTGTTAGAATGCATTTACTTGCTGTTCTTATGCAGGGCAGCTTGGGACTGTTTTAACTACTTGATTTTAGCAATGTAGTGATTGTGAGCAGCCACTTCTGTCACTAGTTAGGTTTAGAAATAAGTGGTTGAATCATACATAGTAAGTTGTAGATGTAGCCAAGACAGAGGGGTATAGATTGCCTATGGTGAGTAGGCCAGAGTCCATCTCTGTGGTTTTTGTTTGAATGATTTCAAAGGACCTGTGCCTAGGATGAATGGGTTTCCAGGCTGAATTTGAAAACCTGGAATTTAAAACCACAGGAGTCCTCATAGATGACTGCAGTGGGAGCCGTTCAGAATACATTGCATTTTAATGGCAGGCTCTGCTGAGTTATAGGGCAGTCATGTTTTTACATGAGTGACATCAAGTCATGCATTTGCATCCAAAGTAATAATTTAGATCATCTTATGTAAAGCAGAAGGAGCTGATCCTCAGTAGGGGGGGTCTTTGTATGGTTGCATTAAGTTTTCCGACATGATGTGGGTAGGTAACCTTGATATTATCTTGATTTCCACAGATAAAAGCATTAGCAAAAGTCTGCAGATTGCTGATGGTTTGCAACGGGTCAGGGGCACAAATGGATGGGAAGAAGAGAGTAGTGGAAACAGAACAGGCAAAAAAAAGTTATAGTAGGAATTCAGAGACACAGGATGGTGTTGTGGGACGCAGGCTGTGCACTAAATACCTCTCAGGTTTCACATGTTGTTGTTTTTTTTAATTATAATGCCACTGCCAGAAAGTGGCATTTAGGGTGTCTTCTGCTCTTGGAAAAGTTGAGGAAAATCAGATTGTTTGGTTGTGCTTTGTTTGCAGTGCTTGCTATTACATGAAAGTTGGTTGATGCTTATTTTCAGTAGTGCTGAGAGCCAGCTCTGAAGTTCTTTGAAATGGCACCAAAATGACAAAACGTTTGAACACAGGACCATGCATTGAAAGGAATTCTTCCTTAGCTAGCTGTAAACTGTGGCACTAACCACTGTAACACTGTATAATGCATAGAGCTAACCTGTATGTGCCTGTGATACCACCCCCATGGTGTTTCACCATTGTAACGCCTCTTGCTTCATGGCTGTACACCACCATTCTTCTGGAAAAAGCCTTGCCTGTAGGATCTTACATTGATCACACCACAAAAACCTTGTGCATATCAAGTCAAGCCTGACCATGCAACTTCTTGCTGAGTAACCCTGATTTCTCCTTAATTCTCAGAGTTGTGGTGTGTAACCTCTACCCCTTTGTGAAGACTGTGTCTTCTCCGGGTGTAACTGTACCAGAAGCAGTGGAAAAGATTGACATTGGTAAGTTAAAGGAAGAATAAACTTATTCTCCAGGCAGACTTAATGGTTCTTGAAGTGATCTCAGTCCTTTTTGTTTGGAGGCCTTGCGTGCTTGTAAGGAATCATCAGACATCTGTTTGATTTTGTGGGAGTACAGGGAGTGAGTTTGTAACTCTAGGATGCTTTCTTGCAGGAACAAAATGCTTTTGCTATACCCCTTTTGTAAGTTATGGTCACAGGAACAATTTCTGTGCTGTGACTAAAGGAAGGAGATAAAGGATCCTGTACCCTAAGATGTTTCTGTCTGTGGCCTCCAGGTGAGCTGGCCACTTAAGCTCATATGGATTACTTGCTCCTAGCAATAGTTACCAGGTCATCTATGAACATATTGACAGCAACAGGATTATTCTCATCACACGCTCAAAACATCACATCCATGGTTGTTGGCGTAGGAAAATAAATTAAGGACAACCAAGCCAGGCTGCTGGTGTGTTGTGAGAATATTCAAGAAGGAAGCGTGTTACTGAGAACTTCTCTGTGTCAGGCAGAAGTTGTGTGCAGAAACTACCTGCTGATAACTTGCAAACTAGTTCTTTTGACAGCCAATCTCACCTTGACATGATGTAGTTTGTAGTGAGCATCTAATACTGCAGTAAATCTGCAGCTCTTATTGCAACTGCCTCCTTCTGGGAAAGAATGAAGATGGGCCACAGATTCTGTCTTCTGCATCACTTCCTAGGAACATGCAGGAAATTAGTTTTCCTGGTGGCTTTTTCTCCTCCACTGAAGTCAGCTGAGGAGCTCGAGGGCTACAAGGAGGAGACTGAGGGGCACAGCTGGGTAAACCTCACTGCTTTTAAGCGATAGCAAGTGGCTGTTTAAACAGGCTGGCAGGCCGTGCTGTGTAAATGGGGGAGGTGTGCACTGCTCAACATAAGGGACTACAAGGAAGGAGAATGTAGAGCGTGCTTCCTACTGAGAGCCAATTAAATCTCTTCTAGAACCTCTTGGAGCTTAATAAAAACAAAAACCAGTTTTGGAGAGAAGAGGCTGAACTGGGAAGACATTACAGGGAAAGAAGTGGGTCTGCATGTGCAGGAGGGTAGTTAGGGATCTGAGTTTAGAAGCACGGATGCCTGTATTATCAGCAGTTCTGCTCTTCGTGCTGGTTATTAACCCCCAAAGACTTGCCTTTGCTTCGCTGCAGCATCTCTGCACAACAGCTTGTGCACAGTGCAGGCACAGTTTTGTGCCATGAGATTGGATTGGGATTGAATTTTCTTGCAGTAGTTTAGTCCAAACGATGCCCAGCAGAGCTCTTTATTAAATGTTTTATGAAGTAGTACTTGCTCTGTATGTAGCAATGCCAGCCTCTGCTTTTCTGTTGCTACAGCCTAGTATCCTATATGATTTAAAGTGTTATAATCGCTGTGCAGAGTCAGATTTAAGGGGGAGGCATGGCCTTTTATCTCACACAGAGGACCTGCACAGTATTCATTAATATTTGCAGAGAGATTTGAGAACCTCAGTTGCTTGGTAGAAGAGAAATAAATCTTCCTGTAGACTCCTCCCCAGCCCCACGTTCCTATCAGAGGAGCAGAGGATGGTGTTTAAGCAATATGTGCAGATAGCTGTCCTCTTCAGGATGTGGCTGTGCTGCTGGAAGGTGTTCTTTCCCCAGGTGCTCTGCACAGCATGAGACTCAATTACTTTCTCATCCCTGCAGCTGTGCTGTTTTTTTGCACCTTCAGCACTGGTTTGAATCATACTAGCTGACTGCCTCGTGCGTTTTTGAGATGCTGTTATGGCCCCTTTTCTCAACAGAGCCCGGGGAGGTGGGCACATCCACCTGCCACAAGTGACTGCTTGGTGTGTGTGTCCCTTTTTTGCCTCGCATGCTGAGGTTGTGCTGAGTCCAGGTGAGAAGTGCCTTGTTCCTCCATGCTTCTTTTGCAGGAGGAGTTGCCTTGCTCCGGGCAGCTGCTAAGAACCACGCTCGTGTGACAGTTGTGTGTGATCCTGCAGACTACTCTTCTGTAGCTAAAGAGATGGCAGCATCAAAGGACAAAGACACTTCAGTAGAAACCAGACGTCACCTTGCACTGAAGGTGAGACATGCTTGCTCACAGCAGAGGCCAAGGCTACTTTGTCTTTGATTTGAAAGGCTGAATCGTTTGGAAGCTGATGTTTGTAAGCTGACAAGCATCCTCCGTTCTGCCCCCAGGCTTTCACCCACACTGCTCAGTACGATGCAGCCATCTCTGACTACTTCAGGAAGGAGTACAGCAAGGGGGTGTCCCAGCTGCCCCTGAGGTACGGCATGAATCCTCACCAGAGTCCTGCACAGCTCTACACCACCAGGCCTAAGCTTCCCCTGACAGGTGAGGCCCTGGCAAGGGGGAGCATAAAACAGGGTGGGTGGGCGAGCAGGCATGTCTGCCAGTGCCTTTAGAACTGAGATACCATCTTGTACTTAATGCAAGGGGTGCCCAGCAGTATCTGATGTTAAACCACTTTATGCTGAGGGTCACTGTGTTTGTGATGGGAAGGTTGAGCCACGTGAGACAGAAAAGCTTGTCTCCTCATCCCCATGAGACTTAATGGGAGCTCCATGTTCTCTCTGAGTGTAAGTTGGTGTGTCCACACTGAAGACCTTCAGGCAGTTCCACGTAATGGGCTTCTTGTTTGACATCAGCTTGAGGTTTTGCAGAGGAAAAGTCGTCATCTTTTCAAGATGCTTTTCTGCTCATGCTCTTCATTTAGTACATGCCCAGTCTTCTCATGTCCCCAGTTGCTGTCCAGGAATCAAGCTGTTCTTCTCCAGGCTTGAATGATTTCTGTTACTTTTCCTTCTGTGACAGTTTTGAGCAGGAAAATTGCCTCAATTTTCCAGAGTACTGTTGCTGCTAATGGTGACAGTGTCAGGGAATACCAGTCTCACTTGCAAGGGTTGAGTCACGCCTGGTGTCTGTCTTCTCCTTTTTACCAGGTGCACACCCCCCACAGCCTTATGCCGTGGGGGAATCTCTAGTTTGGAGAAAACAAAAGTCACCAGACTTTCTTTCTTAAGATCATTTTTAGTGCTGGTGAAAAGAAGCTCTGCCTTGTATCTTCTAGGAAGCTTTTCTACTCCTGTACTGGAAGCAGATTCACTTTCAAGTCTGCCTCCTAGGTTTGGCAGCAAAATAATACTGTGTTCACCTGTCTGGCTACGTATTGTTATGTTTCAAGAGACAAGAGTTGTTTAAGCTTCTGAAATGATCCCAGTCCTGCTTTGTCAGTGCTGATCTTGCAGTTTTATGTGTGCTGGGGCAAAAGGTTTTGGGAGCAGACTTCCAAAGGACTTTTACTCTTGGTCCTTTGGTCAGAAATCTGTGCCAGATCAAGCACTTTGCTCTAAGCTTTGTGGCTGTGAATGGTTCATTTGGCAATAACTGGAGATGCCATGCATTTAGTTTAGCCACTGAAGCTTTCCAGGATGGTTAGCCTGTTGCTGAGGAGCCTGGATCATTTTTAAAGAGCAGTGTTGTACCAGTTCCCATTTCTGGTGGGGAAACAACCTCTGCAGACTCTAGGGAGAGGGCCTTGCCTGCTTTAATCTGTTTGTACTCTACACTTGCAGTGGTGAATGGCTCTCCAGGGTTTATCAACCTGTGTGATGCTCTCAACGCCTGGCAGCTGGTGAAGGAACTCAAGCAGGCATTAGGGATCCCTGCTGCAGCCTCCTTCAAACACGTCAGTCCTGCAGGTAGAGTGGCTCCTTGCTGCCATACTTTTCTCTTTGACCAGACTGACTTTGGGCAGGCCCTGCCAGTGGTACCTGTGTCTTAACAGGGCCCCAGGAGCAGGGCTCGAGGGAAGGGTTCTGGTTTGAGTGCCCTGCTTGTGTTTCCCACTAGGTGCTGCTGTTGGAGTACCTCTCAGCGAGGAGGAGGCACAAGTCTGCATGGTGCATGATTTACACAAGACCTTGACACCCTTGGCATCTGCCTACGCTCGAAGCAGAGGTGAGAGGCCCGGGAATAAACTAACCTGTCCCAAGAGTTCTGCTTAAGGCTCTACTCTGAACAGCCTGTTTTGCTTTTTGCTGGCTCTCCCCTTTGTAGTCTACTCCTCCTCTTTAGGTTTTTCTCCAGAAGCAACTGACTAAATGAACAAACTGCCCACATATCAGAATCTGCTGTCCAAGTGAGCTAGGCTGGAAGCACACTCAGCCTTCTGCAGATGAGATTCCTGCTAGGAAATACTTACGTGAACAGGAATGTTTCTTCCCAATATTTTTTTTTCTATATACTTTTGAAGTTCAGAGCTTACAAAAAAACCCAAACACTTAGAAATCAAAATTTCCTCCTCAGCTTAGCTGAGATACTTTGCTAATTATCTCACTGTCTGTGGCAAAAAAGAAAAACCTGACAGATTATGGAAGACAAAGTGAACATAGGTACAGTCAAGTTAAAGGATACATTGGCACGTGTGCTTCATTTTTCACTACTTTAGGGACCACTTTTGGTCACTGCCCACAGAAAGCCAGTGTATGATTGTGGAAATATTCTGCCACAGTTGGATGAATGACTAGAAAATGTCATTTTGCAGGTGCTGATCGGATGTCTTCTTTCGGTGACTTCATTGCCTTGTCTGATACCTGTGATGTGCCTACTGCTAAGATTATTTCCAGAGAGGTTCGTTAAGCAGCAGTAAATCATTTGAGGGAAAAGGGAGCATCACAGTAGATGGAGTCGTTGGTTTGTGGCAGTGTTTGGATTTGACCTGTTTAACTCAAAGCCATTTATTGGCTGTTCAGAGGATTCAGTGTCTGGGGCGCTGGGAGCTGATGCTTTACAGGACACTCATCCTGCTATGTGTTGCTTCTGATTTTCTTGAGAGGAGAAAGCACAGTGCAAGAGGCTGTCTTGTGCATTGGTGATTTCTTTACAAATAAATGAAAGGTGGTGTTTGTGAGGACAACATTTGGTACTCGATTAAAACAACAGAGCAAAAAACCCATCGTTGTTAGGTGATGAGGATAGGAACGAAATACATTTAAACTTCATGCTTCGTGGCACTGATTAATGTAAACTCATCTTCAACACTGTTAAGGCTGTGTTTTGTTGACTTTCTGTGTCATCAAGAGGATCACTGTTGAAATAACTATAATATATATAATTATGTTTTAGGCATGTTGGAGCTGAGAAGTGAGGATGTCACAAGTAGGTAGTTTTACCCCTAGAAGAGTACATTAGTTATCAATTCTGTTGTGTATAAAGAGAGGTTTGGGGTTTTTTTTTTCTCCTGACTCCTGCTATGGGCTGAACATCACTGCTGTTTCCTGTTTCAAGGACTGAAACAGATGCTGTAGTAATGCCTTCAGTACTATATAGTACTTAGAGACCTCTGAGAGGCAAACCTTTGCCTTTCTGGATATGGCAGGGAGAGTTTGCAGTGTTAGCCCCTCTCTTTTTGACATAGGTGCTGAGATCTCTGTGTTGCAGGTATCTGATGGTGTGGTAGCTCCTGGCTATGAGGAAGAAGCTCTCAAAATCCTTTCCAAAAAGAAGAATGGTGCTTACTGTGTCCTCCAGGTTTGTAGTCCTGCTGCCCTCCAGCCCTGCAGTGCTCTCCCTGTACCAGATGTCAGTGTCTGGATAGCACCCACAGCTATCTGGACCAGGGAGTCCAGACTTCCCTGCAGTGTAAACCAAACACATCCTACTTCTGCCTGAATCTGAGTACAGAACATTAACATTACAGGAAGAAAATCCAAGGCTTAGCTGAAATGGCAATTGTAGCCTTGCTACCAAGGGAACTGTAGAAGATGGCTCCGGAGCTTCAGGCAAGGAAGGAATGAAATTGCAGACAATCTTGGCAGCTGATTACCTCCTGAATTCAATTAGCTTGGCAAGGATGAGGTTGTATTGGTTAAGTCTGTAGCTTTAGGGCCTGTCTGAACAGGGGTACTAAGGAAAGTTGATCTGAAGTAACTTCAAGGGATTAGCAAAACCATACCAAGTGTGTACATGGTTGTATTTGGAGCTAGTAGCCTTAACCTGGTTTATTTCATGTCTCAATTAGCTGAACAGGGGCTGTCAGAACTCTAAATCACCTGTGCTTGGGTAGACCTTAATGCAGTTTAAGAGTTCCATTTAACTTGGCCCCGTACTCTTGTGTGGCTTAACTGTGCTGCAAGCTTCTATGGGTGTTCTCTGGAAATAATTGTGTGCACTGGTTTGATGTTGAAGGCTTTGGGAGTCGTACATTCAGGTGTACAGGAACTCTCCTCAAAATATTTCTGACTTTGCTGTGTGTGTGGATGCTTTGTGAAAGATGGGAAGGCTTTGTAGATCTGTTGGCTTTCGACACAGATGGTTGTATATCAGCATGTAAACTGCTCTACCCCTCTTCACCCTTTCATTGTCGCCTCCTGCTGTTGAGACCTTAGTGCTCCAATTAATTCTAACTCCTCCTGATGTTCTAACACTGCTTTCTCTGAACAGTTCACTTCTGGATTCTTTTGAGCACGTTCCAACCTAAGCTGTTACTCGAGCTTTGAAGAGCTCAGTGTTTTATTGCCCTGTCTGTTGGCTTTTAGATGGACCCTAATTATGAGCCAGATGACAATGAGATTCGAACCCTCTATGGATTGCAGCTCATGCAGAAGAGGAACAATGCTGTCATTGACCAGTCCTTGTTCAAGAACGTTGTTACAAAGAATAAAACTGTAAGTCTTAGAAGATAAAGGAGATAAAAAACTGGTAGAGCTACATGATGTGCTTTCATCAAGGAAGTCAGCCCTGTTGTATGTTAAGACCTCTTGCATTTTAATGGCATGAAGCTTTCTACAAAACAATGCAGCAAGCTTTTTGGCCAAAAATGCTTGGGCAAACCAGGGTAGTTTGCTTTTGTTTCAATTCCTGTGTAAATAAGAGAAGCTGGGCCCTGTCCTTTATTTCAGACTACCAAAATATTTATATTTCTTATTTCTGAGAAGTCACTTTGTTTCATTTCTTAGGGTGAGACGGTGTGTTCTAGGCATCCACTGTGATGCCACTCTGACTCACTGTGTTGTTCTTCCTCTTATATACAGTGCATAAACTCAGGCCTTCCTGATGTTGCTCATCACTTAGGGTCCACATCATCAGATAACTATTAGTTATTCCAGTGTCTCACTGTTCTCATTAAAAAAACAGATGTTAATGAGTACGTTATTAGTCACAGGATCAGAAGCAAGCTCAGACCTTGAGGTAATAAAAATCATATTAATAAATCAGCAATGGAGTGTACTTGAATCATCATTTGATGCAGATTTCATAAGCTGGTATTATGGTGCTGTGCACAGGTGAGTATATGCTCAGCTTTTGGCCTGTGAGCACTCCTGAGGACAGGAAACAAATCCAGAAGGCTTTGCAGGATGAGGGCTGCTGATAGAACGATCTGGACCTGGTAAGATTGAGTCAGTGAGATTGACAGTGGCATTTTTGTTTCAGCTGCCTGAATCTGCTGTCCGAGACCTGATTGTTGCCAGCATTGCTGTCAAATACACCCAGTCCAACTCAGTGTGCTACGCCAAGGATGGGCAGGTAACCAAACCAGACTGCTCTGGGGACTGCGCTTCCAAGCCAAGCTGATCAGAGTGCTTTGGTCAGGCACAGGGTTTAAAATCATTTAGCACAGAGGAAGCTATGAAACAAATATCCCAGGCTGGATGTGGCTCTGGGCAGCCTGGTCTGGTGGTTGGTGACCCTGCACGTAGCAGGGGGTTGAAACCTGTCAGTCATCATTGTGGTCCTTTCCAACCCTGGCCCTTCTGTGGTTCTATGAAATACAGATGAACTGCCCTAGAACAGAACAGTAGCTAAGCGTGTTTCTCTTAAAGTTGCTTCAAAACCTAAACCTAACATATTTTTTTCATGGTAATGACAAGGCTGGCTCTTTCAATGATAGGGTTGGTAAAGTTCTTACGTGCTTCTGCTAGTTAGGCCTTGAGTCATTTCTTTGTAACTGTTCTGCCTTTAGTCGTTTTGTGAGGGCATGTGCATATGCTGTGGTCTGTTTAAAGCCTTAGGAAGTGACAGTAGCTTTCACAGCTGGATTCTGACTGTCCCAATGGGTCAGAGCTTTATTTTATTTCCATTCTAACGCCCTGCGGGCATCAGAAATCTTCTGTGCTTTTTGGTTTTTAAGAGCTTACAATGGATGTTGGAATTCAGGGGGGTGTTATCAGATGTGGGATACTGATCTTGAATTCTGAAGTCCTAAGTCATCACTAGGTGTTCAGTTCAAGTCAGTAATCCGAAAGTTGTTGTAAACATGTTGAAAATTATTATTATTTATTTTTGGCCCAGAGGCTCATGCTTGTAATGCTGTTGTTCAGCTGGCTCTGTGCTCTCCACCACAACTTTTCCCTAACTCAGGTTGTTTAAAAATCGTAATGATTCAGAAATAGAAGCCAAAGAATGCTGGTGGTCTCATAAGATGCATCAAGCAAATGTGTTTCAGGTACAGACTGTGAATGAACTGCAGTGCTGTTCTTACATCTGCATGTGTCAGATTGTTTTTACAGCCTGGAAACACTGCAGCACTGCCTCACAGTATTTTTTAGGCTCACGTGCTGCATGGCTCTTGAAAACACCTCTCTGGAGACCTGGCATTTTTTTTTCCTCTTCCTTACTGTTTTTTTCTTGCTCTTGAATGGATCTCTGTCCTCAAAAGCATTAATTCTCATGGCCCCAGAACAAAGGTGACACTATCTATGCTCCTTTTCCCTTAATACAGCAGCAGTTTCCTTAGTGCTTTGTTAAATCTAGACTTAGCATGTTGCTGCAGCTGCTTCTGCACTGTGTGTGTGGTAATGTGTGTGCCATATGGAAGGAGGAAGGCATGAAGGAGGCATGGAAGGCAGCATGGGCAGGCAGGGGTGTAAGCAGCCTTGCTTCATTGATGCTTTGTGTATTTGCAGGGATGTATTTCAGTCAAGTATTAATGTACATTGTCTTGGTTTGCTGTATATGTGACAGGAAAGGCAAAGAGGAGAGGTTTGTATGCTGCAGTCTGTCTTGTAAAGGTCAGCAGCCATTCCAATCGCTTACTCAACAAGAGTGGCAGATCTGTGTTCAAATCAAAGCTTAATGTCTTCCTAATGAGACTTCAAGAGTCCAAATGCAGAAATAGCAGTGTAGCATGCTGCAGGTGATGATGGAGGAGCTCAGATTGCAGCTGTCTGCCAGGTTTGAAATGTCAAAAAAGCCTCTTGAGGCTGCTCAGCAGTGAGACCGTTGTTCCCAAGATGGGCAGGAAATCATGTCCACAGAAAAAGAGTCTTAAGATGCTGGTAAGTTCAGGTTTGTTGTGGTGATGCTGTGCAGAATTAACAGCTGATGATATCTCCTACTGTGATGTGACACCAGCTGTGCTCAGGAA
Organism: Tympanuchus pallidicinctus; assembly: GCF_026119805.1. Classification (NCBI taxonomy): domain Eukaryota; kingdom Metazoa; phylum Chordata; class Aves; order Galliformes; family Phasianidae; genus Tympanuchus; species Tympanuchus pallidicinctus. Next base: position 33,814,823 of record NW_026294669.1, read on the forward strand.
TATTTGGGTGCAAAAGAAAATAGCAAGAATCGAGAGTGGGGAACAAGAAGTAATTTCCAGTTCAAATCCATTTCCAGGATGTGACTTATTGAGGTTATGTGAGCCACGCTGGGGGAATCCAGTGTTCTTTCAGTTCCATTGCTTTTGTTTTTCCAGGGGTTGTTTCAGCTTTGCACTGTTTCTGTTCTGTTCCAACACTCCCTTGCATCAGATAACCAGAGCCTTTTTGACAGCCTGGCTTCACTACTGCTCCAGCTGGGGCTTGGTGTTAATGAGTCCTAGGGAAGGCTGGAGTGGGAGGAAGCATTAATGGGCCTGAGTGTCACTTAATTTGCAGGAAGTCAACTGCCACTAATTGCAATAAACACTTCCACTCCTTTTGTCTGACTTTCAGTGCAGCTGAGCCCAAGTCTGCAACGTGCTGGCTTACACTTTCTCCAGTCATACTATTTGACTTTGGCAATTCAAAATTATTCTTTCTTTGTTCTCTGCACAGTAGGATAAACCAAACCTGTTTGTTTAGTGTACTGTTCTCCACCAGTGCCTCATTGCCCTCTCAATTGTGAAGCCCTTTATTTGATTTTATAATTCCAGGTACGTTCAGGACTTCTGTTTTCACTCATTCATCAGAGTAAATCTGACCAAATTCAGGCTAACCTGCATCATTTTGCAGAGTTTCTTTGGGCATTACCCATCTCATCCACTCCATGCTTTCCATGCCACATATTCCACTTATGGGACATGTTTGGCTTTGCTTTGAGCCAAAGTGTGTAACTTACAGGATGCATCCTTTAGCCAAGACACTGTCTGAGACTCTCCTTGGTCTGCAACCCCAGCTATGAACTTTTGTGCTGGCCTGACCTGCCTTGCTAAGCCCACACTTAAAGGCTATGTGAGTTAAGGTGTGTGCTGTGTGATGATTGTAATCCCTCTTGGATGTGTAGGGAAGAAGAGCCTCCACTGATGAGACCATGCAGCTGTGTGCAGCTGGCACTGAGCTCCCTTGAGATGCAAAATCCCATGCAAGTTCGAAGGTCAGACAGATGGAGTGTGAGAAGCTCAGGTTAGACATCAAGGAGTGTTTGCTGGGGGGAACGTGTCCCTAAGCCATGAGGAGCACAGAATCTATTTCATATCCTTATGAGTTTACTAAGTGCTGGCGATTGTTTAGTTACAGCTGAGCAGATGATATTAGATAGCAGCCCAACTCTTTCATTTGCTCCTTGAGGGAACAGCATCCAGCAGCATGTTTTTATGGTTCTGGTAAGAGGTGAAGTCACTGTGCCTTGATTAATTAAAGACAAATGATTCATTCCTTTGAGGGCAGTGCTTGACTTATAGCTTTACCATCTGCTGCAGCCTGAGCTGGAAACTCTGAGGCGGTGGCCAGAAGTGCTGGCTTCAACACAGCATCCCTGGAGTGATACCCCGTGCGAGCAGTCTGGTGAACAGTTCAGCTCTGGCCTCGTAGGGGCAGGAAATTATGGGAGAGAGCTTTCTGACAGATCTCTGGTACGAAATGGCAGGAGCTCTTTTTTTGGGAAGCAGAACCTCTGAAATCTGTGGAAGGAAAACTACCAGCCTGAGGTTTGACAGCCACGGTGTGACTAGATGGTGTATTTGTGTGCCTGGCATGCTCTTGTGGCAGAGGGCTGAGGAGCAGCAGGCAGACCCCCAGCTCAGTAGCTGTGTTTACGCACTGATCGTTTCATCTTGGCTGAAGGGGAGCGTGAGAGCTTGCCACAGACGCACAGCATTGCCTGGTCCGGCTCCAGGCTTGAATGTAATGAGGTATGAAAGCATAATATGCTGACCCTGACAGTACTGAGTTTCCCTGATTCCTGAGGAGAGTGAAGCTGGTTGTTGTACTGCCAGTGTCCAGTAACCAAGGCTCCCCAGCAACATTTAATTTTCAGTAGTGTCAGCGCTCTAAGAGTTGGCTTTGTCTCCAGTGCAGGCTTGCACTCACCTAGATAAGATGCCAGGGCTTGTTTGCATTGTGCTTTGGGCTGTGGCACATGGCTTCAAGGTTGTCTGTCCCTATATCCAGGGGTTGCAGTTGTTTTCCTTGTCTTCCTTGCTGATTACCTGCGCTTTCTCTCGGATCCAGTAAGGAGCAACTAATTTATGTGAGGTCTTTGCTAATTGCTCTGAAGTGGGGTGTGATGGTGCTTTGTGTGCACTCTTCAGGTCATTGGCATCGGGGCAGGCCAGCAGTCCCGCATCCACTGCACACGGCTGGCTGGTGACAAGGCCAACAGCTGGTGGCTGCGGCACCACCCGCGTGTGCTCTCCATGAAGTTCAGAGCAGGAGTGAAGAGAGCAGAGATCTCCAACGCCATCGATCAGTACGTCACTGGCACCATTGGAGAGGTAAGAGGGTTCCCCGATGGTCCTGAGGTCCTGGAGCCTGCTGTGCACGTTGGTGTGCAGCTTGGTGTCTTTGGATGTTTGTCCCTGGTGTTGAGGCAGAGTTAAAGCCTCAGTTTTTAAGTTCTCCCTGCCCCATCGTGCCTGCTGGCTGTTCCTCCTGGCGCTTTGCTGTTTGCTTCTGTGGCATTTTGGATTCCCGGAATCGCTTTGACCTCCTCAGTGCAAGTGAGACAAGAAAATAGCATGCCCTTTTTAAGTATTGAAAGCCAAGAGCTGGACTGGGGACTGAATGAATCATCTCGGAGTGGCTGCTGGTTTAAGGGGATAAGAACGCCAGTGCTGTTCAGAAGGTGAATCACAATCCAAGCTGCTCTGCTGTTTGCCGTTCGTGAAGTCATCCTCTGCACCCAGGTGGTGTGTGCTGGCATTGACACAGAGCAGCACTCTGCAGGCAGGCTGAACAGAGCATCTTGGAGGAGATCCTTGAATTTTGGGGTGCAGAGGGGAGGAGGAGGTGTTTAAAGGACGCAGGTAGAGCTGAGATTGGCAGGGCCTTCCCACCATCACTTGGGGTTGTCAAATTTCTGGTGTGAGGTTGTCAGCAGCAGAGCTGTGGGAGCAGAAAGCGCAGCTGCAGTGGGTCAGAGGGACGCCATCGCTCATCCCGACGTGCCCCCGCTGGGTACTGCCAGCAGCTGGTGCCTTGGGGCTGAGCTGGCATTTCTCATTCCTCTAGGATGAGGACCTGGTGAAGTGGCAGGCCATGTTTGAAGAGGTGCCCGCACAGCTAACAGAAGCTGAGAAGAAGCAGTGGATTGCCAAGCTGACCGCTGTCTCCCTCAGCTCCGATGCGTTCTTCCCTTTTAGGGATAACGTTGACAGAGCCAAACGGGTAAGGCCTCATCGTGGCTGGGCTTCCTGCTTGAGCGCAGTGCACAGCTCTGGGGAATGCCTCTGCTCTGTGCTGAGGGTGCTGTGTCCTGGGCAGGGTGGTGGTGTGGTTACTGGCCTCATGTGGATGGTGATTATCTTGCCATTGCTGGGGTTGTTGGTTTAGGATGAAAAGAGCTGAGCACTCATGAGGAACTCCTCTTTGAATTGCTTTGGGCAGTGGAGGCTGTGCTTTTTTTCAGTGCTTAGAGTGAGATGTTAATGAAGAACTGAGGCTGCCAGTTCCTTTTCAGGGCAGTTTCAGTCCTCTAATCCCTCTGCTTATCTCTGTCTTTGTTCAGAGTGGAGTTCAGTTCATCGCTGCCCCATCTGGCTCTGCTGCTGACGAGGTTGTGATTGAAGCTTGCAATGAGCTGGGAATAACTCTTATCCACACCAACCTTCGGCTGTTCCATCACTGAGTTTACTGTGGGCTGTTGTGGCCCCCGTTTGGTCACAGTCTCACCAGCAGTGACTGAAGCATCACCAGCTCAAGGAGGCAACTGCAATCTGTATTTTATTTAGCAAGTATTTGTAAGATCTGCAAACAAGACCTTTCCCTGCACTAGCAGAGGATAATAGTGCAGGTGGTTGACCTCTAATGTAGAAGAGTCTTTCCTACGTTTCTGCATATCTCTTACAAATAAACACATGGTTCTTAACTGTATGAAGAGTGTCTTGTGTCATGCAAATACCGTGTCCTGAGGTTTATTTTTGAAGGAAATCTAGGGGCATACATTGTGCACTGACTTCACCAGTTCATGAGAAGGCCATTGGAATGGTGTCAGTTTGGCTTATGGCCAGCATATTAAATAAATGGATAAAAGTCTGGGTTGTCAAGTGGACTGAGCCACTGCTTTGGAATTTGGACGTACTTTTTTTTCCAGGTGCATCTGATCCGTTGTGGGGTGAGGAAAGTGGATCGTTTATTCAAGTGCAGTGCTCAGCCCTGCCCTAGATGAGCTTTTGGCTGGAGGCAGCATCAGGTGGGTGTCTTAAAGGTGGCAGAGCTCATTCCTGCAAGTTTGTCATGCTCATTCCCAGGCACAGAGCTCAGTTCAGAGTTCAGACACGGGCATGCAGGAAGCAACTTGCCCGGAGCTGCTTCCATTCTCCACTCTGCAGTTTGTATTAAACGGATTTGAACTCTGATTAGAAAACCAGTGAAAATCTGGAGCAGAGCTGAGATGAGTGAAGTAACAGTTCAGGCACGTTTTTGCTGGCAGTCAGTGACCATTTCGAAGGGATCTTTTGGTTCCATTTTATAAAATCTGTTTGGTTTTGGCAAGGAGCAACCCACAGCCTTGCAATAAACCAATCTGTCACGGCTTTGATCTCCAGTGGTACGGGGAGGGATGTCCACATCTGTTCCTTTTGCTAAAGCTAACGTAGGGACACACAGGTAAGAAGGACCTGGGAGAGGGGAAGGTCGGGTCCTGCTGCTCCTGCTGCTGCCTTGCCACGGCTGTGGGCATGGATGATTTACTTGAGGTGGTGACTCTGTGACAATAAGGGCTGCCTGTGGGGTGGTCAGACACAGGACCTGGGGTTTCACTCTCAGGTTGTGCTGCTCCAATGCAAGGAACAAGCACTGTTTGACAAAGGCTTCTCATTGCTGTCCTTTGGCATGGGGGAAGATCACCTTTGTCAAGCATTTGCACGCGTGTGCAGAGCTGTGCACGCTGTCACCTAGCTACCTTCCTTGCCTTGCCTTACCTTGTCTTCTCCTTGCACCATCACAGCAACACTCAAGTCTTGGCTGGAATGTGAAGGTTAGCAGAGAAAAACCCTTTGGGGTTTACTGAGATGCCTTCAAAGTGTATGACGCCTCCTTGAGCTGCAGTCCTGCCTCTCTTATCCAGAACTGAGCAAAGCTGAGAAGCTTGAGACTTCCAGATTAAGACAGTAGCCCAGAATAAAAACAGTGCATTACTCAATGTTCTAAAGCTCCCTTGCTGGCTGTGCTAACCCCAGCTCTAGCCAGTGTGACTGCTTGCTACGCCATTGCTTCCTGTGGAATAGCAGTGGTCGGAGTCCTTGTGGTTTTTATTAGTATATACTTCTAAAAAGTTGAGATTGAGACTTTCTCTTCCACTTCCAATGTGCCTTTTCTGTCACTGTTTGGATCGCAGCCGGTGCATACCGTGCCACGAGTGTCCCTCAGAATCCACTGGCCTGTTCTTTATCCCGACCTTCTGAAGTACTGAGGCTGATAATGAGCATCTAGCCAGCTCCCCTTCTGATGTATTCCTCATGAGCTGTGCTCATCTGCTAGTTGAATGGATACCTGCAGTGATTCTAAGCTACCTCCCCAGCTCTGCTTCGCATCCATTTCCCACAGCAGAGAGCACGTCTGTTCTCACAGGAGATGGGTCTGGTCCCTGCACTTGATGTTTGAAGAGCAGGCTGCTGACAGCTCTGCTTCACACCATTGCCATATGGCGCCTTGCCCTTGGCAGGTCCGTGCTGGCAGCCAGAACAGCTCCTAGAAGCATTGAAGCAAACAGCAGGGAGGAAGCATTCTCAGCTGGGGGAGCAGCAGGGGCTCAACCTTTCCCTTCAGCCTGCTGGGGCTCCTTGCAGGTGCAGGGTGCTCCAGTCACTTGATGCACTACGACTTGGCTGAAGCATGAGAACCTTCAAAATCTGCAGTTGGTTCTGTGGCTGATCCTTTGGAGAATAAAGGAAGCAGGGCTGATGTTTGGGATCTCACGAGTTTCTGCTGTGTCTGTGCTCAGCTGGTGGCTATCGGTGTTAAATTCTACTAGCAGTGTGAACCCTCGTGTTTTTCAAAGAGTACAAACCTCTATGGAGGGGTTGGGCAAATGCATTATTTAAACCATTTCATGCTGTAATATTTACTCTGTTTGTGCTGTTTTGCCATTACAGTGAGGAGATCAAATGGGCTACAACTTCAGCATGGCTCCTGCGTGCCTCTGGAATGTGTTTCTTCATGGCACAGTGAGCAGGGATTTTGGCAACTCACCTCTGGTCCAAAATACATAACTCTCCCTTGAGAAGGACAAATTGAAAGAGGTCTGGTTCAACATAAAAGTGTTCTTCTGCGTCTCTCTATGCCACTTCTACTTTGCAAGTGTTTTAGATAATCGTTTAACCCTTGAAAATTGATTACTGGGATAGAACTGATTTCTCCTGCATTCATCTTCCTATTTGCAAACGTTTTGGCTGCTCTAGAGATAGCAATCTGTGAAAGCAACTGCCGTGTGTGTTTCTCATGTCAAGAAGCCAGTTTCTGTTTCCATGCTATGCTTTATTCAATCCAGAGAAATGCATGACTTGAGCAATACAGCGCCGTTGGAGCCAAGTGAGGAACGTGGCCGAGGAATCATGGCAAGAGCCTTTAATGTTCTGCATTGCAATGGCTGTACAAAGTTTTTGCAGGGATAGCAGCAAAAGCTAAAGCGACTTCGTGCTCATTTTGTCCATCGTCATCAAGACGTTTGGTTGTTTTTGTTGGGTTTTTTTTGTTATAAAGTGCTTTAACAGGAGTTTTTATAGCCCTCACCCCAAGGTTTAAGCATGGTAGACTTGAGATCTGCACAGAGCGAGGTGCTGTCTGGCTTTGAGGCTTTCTGCAGAGGTAACAAAAGGATTTCTATGACTTTCTTTACAGCACTGCCCAAGGGGACGTGGTGGTATGTCGCTGGTATGTGAACTGGTAGGGAGTTTTGCTATTTACCACATTGCACACGTAATGGGATAGTTGAGATTTGAAAGAACAGTGTGACAGCCCCCAAAGAAGCCCTTTAGACAGTCACAAGTCATCCTCCATTGCAGAGAGCAGGGAGCTGTGGTCTTTCCCATCTCTAGGGGAAGAAGTGCAGCAGGGGCAGTGATGTGGCCAAGAACAAACTTCACAGATGTGAACTCCATGTGAACTCATCCATTTTGGCACCTCAAATACTGAGACCATGCTTGATTTCAGCTATTTTGATTTTTAGGTCTTGAAAGTGTCTGGCTGGAGCGAGGACCCTCTCTTTTGCCTCCTTCATGCCCAAAGCAGCACTGCCTTTCCTTTCCCCCCCCCAGCTTTCTCTCTCCTCCACCTGTTCCCACAAGGCATGCATAGTGAGCGGGGCTCTCACCCTACGGGGCAGGGGTGCAGCTGGAAGCCTTTAGTTAACAAGCTGCTCTGCAAGTATTCTCTCGAGGTATACGTTACATTTCACTGAGGTGTTTGCTCCATCTTGTTTCAAGGCAATGTTACTCCAGATCAGAATATTGGTCTTCTTCCTAGATTCCACGGCAGCAAAGAGAAGCGCTTCAACTGCATGCCTGGTTTGTAGATCTTTTTATTAAAAGAGTTGTTTTTTTTCTTTTCCACAGTAGTAAAGCTTTGGCACTTACAGTATAAAAATAATCACTGATCATAATTACACCAAATTCCTCTTTGTCAACTGCCTACTAAGTGTCTTCAATCCATTTTATTCCCATATAAAAACACTTGAAGGTCAGGGGAACAAAACTGATAAATAACAGCATGAGATACAAAGATACAGCTAGAAAAATACTAGGATCATGGAGAAAGAATCAGGACTGTGCATATTTTAAATATCACAGTGATTGGATTTGCTGTTCCTATCTTACTGCTGGCTGCACGCTTATGTGAAAGCAGAAGTGTTTGGTGGACTTTCCTATCTCTAAAGGTTGGGAATGTTGGACTCAAATGTTGTTTGCATAGAATGGGAACCTTCCACTTCTAACTCTCTCCCTCCCCCTTGACGTTCTGATCCCCCACCAGTTTGTGATTCAGTATCTCCCCCCACCACCCTCCCCTTTTTTTTTTTTGCTTTTTTTTTTTTTACCCCCTTTAAATTTGTAAATACTGACTGGCATTCAACACTTTGAGCAAGAACGAGACCATTGCTACCAATCGTGAGAAAAGTCTGAAACACTCCAAGAGTGGCGCTTGGAGAAGCTGTGAGTTGAGCTTAAGCTGGGAAAATGGCTCCGGAGCAAAAGGGCCATTCTCAAAGATGCAGTTTTGCTAGCATCACTCCAGTTTGGATGGTAATCGTGGCAGATAGGTATTTATGCTTTGGTTTGTCTGTTGCCATTGCCGCAAGAAGTCTTGCTGGATGTTACTTTCCCCGTGGATGTTGTGTGTCTGCCTGTACATCTAGGGGCATGAAACACTCAATGGGGCAGTTGACGTTCTGTCGGGAGGGAAGGAAAGCAGTTAGCCTTGTCCCGTCAGGGCAGACACTGTCGGAGGTGCTCCCAGCACAAAGCTGGCTTGCAGCATTAGGTGACGACTAAGAACTACGTGCACTACGCCTCAGCCGGAGCATGCAGGCACCTCCCAGTGCCACTGGGTGAGTCCCACCGGTGTGAAAGTGTGAGCTCGAGCGTGCGGCCTGCACTGCGCAGAGTGGTGCTTTGCTCATCACAGCCGTGCCACGGCTCTCCATCAGGCACAAAGCTGTGTGCTACTCTCACCCCTCACGCCCTGCCCAGAGCCCCTCTGCCAGCGCCCCAGCCCAGCCGCGCAGGAAGGGAGGTGGTAAGGAAGGTGTACTCACGGTGTTGGTGGCCTGGTGGTATCTCTGTGTGAACTGGGGGTAGGTGTGGCCAGCTGAGCCTTCGGGGGCCACTTCCACGCTGGGCCTGCGGCAGTTGTCACAACGCCAGCCCTGTGGGGAGAGCATGTGTGGTGAGGTGACACCGATACGATGGAGCTGCCAGCATTCGTACAGCTCCAGCGAGTCCAAGCCCCTTGAACACCCCTACTGATGAGTTTTCTTCTTGCACAGGCCTGTTTTGCCCTGGGCATTAAGCCACCACCCGACCCCAAACCCAACACTCCTAAGATTGCACCGCAGCACAGCCTCCCCTTTCCTCGTCCCCAGGGTGCCAAGGCCCTCCCGCCTACCTGCTGTCCTCCATAACAAGTGCAGGAGCAGATGGCCCCGAAATATTCCTTCTGCCACTGCTCTCCAACTTGGTACATCTTCCCATCGTCGTAGCACGTGGTCTCATCTGTGGAGAAACAGGCAGAGCTCAGCTGCGTGGCCTGAGCTCGGCGTGGCGATCGGAGCAGGAGCCTCCAGCCAGTGCACTGCCCTTGTTTGTTTGACCAGGGGCTCACATGCTGGCACAGGGAAAATCCATCATTTCTATAGCTCTCCAGACACTGTCAACTAGACCATGAGAGTATCTGCCTGACAAAAGCAATTTAGTTAATGCATGCTGCCTTGTCTAAAGGATCTTCAGGTGCCAAGCCCTGCAAAAACATCCTGTGAGTAACCTATGCCATTTAGTGTGCTGACAGACCTCTTGCATGGCTGCAGGGCTGAGGGCAGTTCAAGTTACTGCACACAGCATCCAACAGAATTATTTTTTCAAGCATGAGACTGTGAGGCCCGTGCTTTCAGTTCCTGTGAGAGTAGATGCAATCAGTCACCATGCAGGTGGAATACCTCCAAAACCCAAATCAGATGTACTGATACTCTGCATGCCACCACAGCAGTGCCAAAAGTGAATGGAAGAGCCCTGAGATGGATGATAAAGCTTCTCAAATCAAGTGACTTACGAGGTTCACACTTGAATTCTCCTTTTCCATTCCCAAGGCAGGTGCAGCTCATCATCTGGCCATTCTCCCCCTGTCGGTCCCACTTCTCCCCAATCTTGTAGTTCACACCATTATCATGGCACCACTCTGAAAAGGCAAGAGGGAACAAGAGAGGCAGGTATTATCCTACAGGTGCAGTGACAGAGTGGGAGGAGAACAGCTTGATGTTGGCTCAGGAAGGGCAGGAGAGCATCTCTTCAGCTCATCTAAATCTCAAGGGGGAGACGTCCCACTGTAGGTAGGATGTGACAAAGATTGGTGGTGAAGGCAGTCGGAAAGGAAAATTAATGAAAGGGAATTTAACAGATTCAAGGTAGAGAGAAAAATGTTTTAAATGCACTTTGGGTTGGTTTTGTTTTTTTTTGAGCAAATACCCAGCAGAACTATGACAGAGACTGCAGAAATTCAATCACGTGTATCAGATAATTAAATATAAATGTTACTCCTATACAACAAACATCTCATGCAGTCATGCATCTACGCACGTCACAGAATTGCCCTGTTGGCAGTATGAGAGCACAGTTTAAATGAATTTGGTATGTGCTGTGTTGAAGCACTCCACCAGGCTTCTGTTCCGTTTGCATCATGTTTGGATCAGGTGGGTGCTGTCAAACATGCCTTTAGTGCTCTGGTTGTCGTGGGATGGGGGGTGGGGGTGAGAAGCAAGCTACTCACTAGAGGAATCGCATCTGAAGTGACCACTGCCAAAGCCCAAGCACTGGCACCAGAGTTTAAAGCCTGTTTCAGATAATCGCTCCCACTCCTCGCCGATGGAATAGAAGGAGCCAGTGTAAGTATCATAGCAGGTGTCATCAGCAGGCTGGTTTAGTCCTTCAGACACTGGAATGAAAAGGGAAGAAACAGGCATCAGGCACAGCAATCGCAGCCACTGAAAGGCAGAACGATTTTCACTGAATACATGTGGGTGTTTTTTGCCCATTGAATATCCTGCTAGTAATGGAACTACCCCATGGGCATTTGATGGCTCTGTCAGCAGTTCAGCCTCCCTGGCGTTTATTTTCCATTTGCATGTGTCAGAGCAGAGGAATGATTAAAAAAAAATTAACTAAAAAGCTGACATGAAGGTTATTTTCATTTTGATTTGCCAGGTTTCAAGCACATGTGAGATTTTGTGTCGGCTGGTGAAGAGCGGCAACCTGACTTAGTCTGAGAAATGTGCTGTGAGAGGCCGGGGGAAAAAGGCAGGAGGTTGGTGGCTGCACGGTTGCTTTCTGGAGGTGTTTCAGGCTGTAGTTCATGGCAGGGTGGGAGGGTGGAAAGAGACTTACAGCCACGCCACTGGATAGACAGATCTCCACCCTACATGTGTGCCTTGATCAAAAAGGTGTTTTACAACCATTGGTACAGAGACAAGAGTCAAGATCAGAGGCAAGATTCAGTCAGTGACAGACTGAAGGCAGCTGGGCTGCTGGAAGAGGAAAAACAGCCTTATTTCCCAAGGAAATGGGGACAGCAGGGAGATGCATGGAGAACTTTATGGGGTGAACAGCGTAAATCCTTAAATTCTTCATTTCCTTTTTTTCCCCCATCTTACCCTCTTCTTTTTGACCTTAAAGTACCCACAGAAAGAGAACAAAGGAGGCAGGGTTGTTGACCAGATCCCTGTGTGGCTAAAAGCAAAGCCTGGGTCCCGCAGGGTGTGTGTGGGCTCCAGGCTTCCCAGCTGTGGCAAGGGCTGCCTCTGCCCACACGTACTTGTGGCTGGTCTAAGTGCTGCCTGTCTGTGCTTAATCAGCATCTCTGCAGGCAGTCTGCCCCACTGCCAGACCTTCAGGACCATCTGCTGGTGCTGCTGGATAACCAGCACAGAAGCAGTGGCGAATGACTGTTAGAGCAGTTATCTTCCAGCATCTTCCTTTCAGCATGCCTTGTCCTTGTGATAGCAAGTTTTCCCTGGTGGGCAGGAATCTGCAATGCCAGCATGATCCCTGGCTTCCTGTGCGAGCAGCAGACACCAGATCTCTTGCTTTCTCTCCACCACAGGCCTTTGAGGAGGGTCTAGAGCCTCAAAGCACATTGTTCATGATTAGACAACAGGTCAGAACAGCTCTAAGTTACACAATCAGTGTGAGCTGGTTAGCCACAACTGGTGGGACTCGCAAATCACTTGTCCCACTATCCTGCTACAAATTCTCCACATCTGCACAAGTTTCCCTATTCTCAGGGCAACCCACATGGCGCCCAAGCTGGAGTAAAGAAAGCAAGGCAAGTACAGCAAAGGTTCACCTGAACTCTGTAAAACTTTCACTTACCAGTATTGCCAACCGTGACCACCTCTTCCAACACCTTTTGTCTCCGGTGATCCTTCAGGGCTTCCACTATGATGTTGTAAGTGGCCCCTCTGGTGAGGCCGGTGAGCGTGGCGCTGGAGGAAGTGCCAGGAACCCTGAACTGCAAGAACAGGCAATGCCATGTCATGTCACACGAAGAAGTGATCACTCTTCAGGTGTCAACCCACTCACAGGAAAGACATGGTGCCTAGATTGACTGCTGTGCTCTGTGCTGCGATGCAGCCAGCTCGCTCCCCTTGGACATTCGAACACCGTGGATACGACGGATATATTGTTATTGCCATTTCAGGGAGACAAACCAAGAAAGAACTGAGATGGGCTAAGGAAATCTCTGTCATGGAGTAGTAGCACTAATGCCTTTGTAACTCTGGAGCAAACTCCCCCAATTGTCTCCCTGCATGCTCCCTTCCCTGGCAAAAAGTTGATGCTAATTAAGCTTTTCAAAGGCTTTCTGTTCTGGCACTTTTCTCCTGTAGCTTGTATTTCACTTTTCTCTGTGAATTATTAGAGAGGTGTTCATCCCTTCTGCTCTCTGCTACACATTACTAAGACTGAGGCAACTCAGACTGCCACCTCCTTAACACAACAAAAAGCCAGAGACCCAGGGAAGGACGGTTCAGTTACCTGCAAAGTATCTTCGTCCTGGCTGACCGGTTGGCACGAGATGATGTACTCAGTGCTCTCCAGCAAAGGCCTCCAGGAGATGGTTGTCTGGGAAAGAGCTTCTTGGCCAGTGGTGTCGTTGCGCCTGGGCCCACGGGAGTGGGGGTACGAAGGCTCCACTATGATTGGCACTTGGTAGCCTGGGATTTCAATGGCTTCATCTACATTTGGTGGCTGCCGTCTCGACCCAGGCCTAAGGGGAGTTGCTGTGGTGGGTACAGGCCGCCTGTAGCCATGCTCCTCCAAGAAGACTTGCTGACCTTGGTGTCCTATTGTCTGCGGGTGCCCTGAAGTGCCTGGAAGTTGGATGCCGTTTCCATTGTCGTACCGATTGTTTGTGAGGTAAGGGGTCCCCTCATCAACAGAAGGCACGTCCAGAATGTCAGGCTGGTTGGGGTGAGGTCCAGTAATCAACGTGGGCAGATCATCTAGCCAAAGAAAGGTTAGAAGCCGTAAAGCAAAGCGTGGCAAATTCACAGTAGCAAATTCAGCAGCTAGAGTGGAGGCTGTACACTGATCCAGGCAAAGATTAGCAATTGTCCCAAGATGAAACACACTTTTTAGGATCTCATTCTATTATGAATGTACTGATTTATCTATCTCTATGTTTTAATATGTTGTATAAATATATTTATTTCATACAGGAGGCATAAGAAGTGTGTTGGTATGAATTTTTCATTCAGCTGAGCAACAGTTTTCAACACCGCATCCCACGGAAGCTCTCAACGATCAAATTGTGAAGATGCAATTAAAAGAGAGATTCTGTTGTTATCATGTTAAGATAACCACCCAGATGCAGTGAGAAGCTAGGCCTGAGATCACATGTGGATGTCCAGCTGGTATTTTGCTTTGCTGCAGGTCTCCATCTCACATGGTGGAGGAGTTGGAGTAAGAAAAATGCGACAGGCAACCAATTAATTGATTCTGCCTTTGATGGCAGGATAAACTAGAAGGAAATATGAGCATTAACCTTAACTGTCAATCAGGTACCCAGGCAAGAATCCGATGCCAAGCATGTTGTTCCATTCTTAACATTCAAACACATTTGAATGTCTTTCAGGTAACTTAGGAATCCTACCTCTTGCACCCTCAGAAGAAAATCCTCCTTACAAAACCTATTTGACTCAAAAAGAATGGCTGAAAGGTGTGAGCAGGATATTTTACAAACTGTCATTATTTCAGTCTTAAGAGGGTACTCCCCAAAAGGAAAACATGTCCTGCTAGCACTCAACAATCCACAGCTTTGTTTTACCTGTCCTTTTTCGGCCAACCAGCGGTTCACTCTTTTGATTGTTCTTCACAGCAATGATGTAGATTGTGTATTCAGTTCCTGGTTCTAAGCCTAGGGAAAAGACATAAAAACAATTTTATGTTTGACAGCCTAATGATAAAATGCAATAGTGGTCAGCTAAGAAAAAGAGCAGTCACGTGGTCTGATCTTTGGGTAGTCCTGCATGGAGTGATGAGCTGGACTCGGTCCTTACACTCAATCCTTGGTCTCTTCCAGCTTGGGGTATTTACTACGATTCTTTGCTCTTTTATTGTACTTTCTAATGCAAGATAGTGTTTTGTAAGAGCACACCTGTCCTACAAATACAATACCATTCTCTAATCAGATCTGAACAAACGACTGACATTTCTTCCCCCTGGTGCCACAGCTGTTTTCCACGCAAGTGAAAAAGGCCCAGGGCTCTGGCACCTCATCAGTCATTCTGAAAGCTCAGGTTTTGTGACTGCAGTCCCTGCTGACATGGTCACATTTCAACTCATTCTGAGGAACAGGAGCCTGGACTCTTTGTACTGCTCCCAAAAACCAAAAAGGAACAAAGATGAGATCTTTCTGCTGTGGACAGGGAGCAATTCTTTGGTTCCTTTCGTGCAGTAATGCTGCCCTTTACTGTGGTCACCCAGCTGCATGAGCTGGTCTAATTACATTTGGAGAGGATGGAGCTAAACAGCTCCCAGCTATCTGCCTGTACCTACGTGGGGGGAGAAATTCAAGTCCTGTTCAATCTGCTCCCCCCAGCACTCAATCCAGAACACACCTACCCACATTACAGCCATACCTACCTCTTGTTGCACCTTAGATCCCACCCAGTCACAAAAAGAAGGCAAATCTTAAGCATTTAAAATGAGGAGCTCCCAGAGAAAGCTGAGACACAAACCTGTAATAGTAGCCTCAGTGGCGCCGGGCCGAGGGCGAGGCAGAAGCTCCTTGGCTGGTGAGCCAGGTTTCTCATATCTGATGATGTAGCCCGTGATCTTGGCTCGTGGAGGCTGCCAGGTGGCCAGGAGGGAGTTGCTCGTGGTTGTAAGGAAGCGCAGGTTGGAAGGAGCATCAATGGCTAAGTGGAAACAAAGGAAGAGAGTCAGATGCAGTAAAAGGCAAACATCTTTATGCAAGTTGTATATTCTAAGGTCTTTTACACGCTCAGGAGTAAAACACGTTGCTATGAGACACAGGATTGCATGCAGTCAGATATACACAACTTCTGCCTGACCCGAGGCAATTGCTGTGTGTTAGCATGTGCAGAGAATCAGACAGTATCATCACCTGTGGAAGCATCAATCACTACTGGAGAGCTGCGGGCATTCTCATTCAGGGTGTAAAGGTAGATCTTGTAGTCATTGCCAGGTTGCAAGCCTAGAATGGAGTTGAAACAAAGGGTCAGCCTTTGTTGCAGAAGCAGGAAGTACACTGCAATGCACCAGGGGCTGCTCTGGTTAGTCCTGAAGGTTCTCCACACCGGCAAAGGTGGGGGTTCTCCGAACTGGAACAGGTTGCCCAAGGAGGCTGTGGATGCCCCATCCCTGCAGGCATTCAAGGCCAAGCAGGATGTGGCTCTGCGCAGCCTGGTCTGGGGGTTGGTGACCCTGCACACAGCAGGGAGGTTGAAACTGGATGAGCATTGTGGCGCTTTTCAACCCAGCCATTCTACGATTCTGCATTTTATTTGTTGTAACACTCATCTGAGGAAACCATCTAAAATAGGCACCAGAGTTCCCTTCAACAACTTCTTGGAGACTTGACGCCATGACTCCATTTTTTTTTTTCCCATCTTTTTTTTTTCTTCCCCCTCTATTATTCCCATCAAGGCAGTTCTACTACAAAATAAGAAGCCAGGATACTCACTGACAACCCTGGAAGTCCCTGTCTGCTGAAGCATCTCACTTACCAGTGATAGTGTAAGCCCTAACGTCGGGGCTGATGGTCCTCTGGATGGGGTTCTGGCCACTTGCTGCTGGGATGGCATCAATTTGGAAGCCAGTGATTGTCTCAGTCTTGGTTCTCCAGGTAATGGTGATGGTCGTCTCTGTGGCATCTGTCACACGGGCTCTGCGAGGGGGACTGACATCTGCACCAGAAGGAAAGGGTCACCATCAGTACCATGGGGACTGTGAATTTACCAACAAAGTCTTTGTGAAAGCTTTTGCTAGAGCTTAGCATAGAGCTCTGCTTCTGACAAGTCAAAATCTCTGTCTCTGGGCCTCTTTGCCCATCACAAAATGAAATGGTCACTCGGGGAGGATCACCACTTACTTTCAAGAGTGGTCACCACCCCCTGGGCAGGTCGGCTGGTCAGAGAGTCCTTCAGGGCATACACACTCACTTCATACTTGGTTGCCACCTGGAAGAGACACAGTTACACCCTGTTACAGCAAAGACACTGGGAAACATCTTTGTTCTGTGGAGCCAATTAAAGTATGAAACCTTCAAATAAATCAGTGAGGGTTGGTGGGATGATTCTAATGATTTCCAACTGTAATAAGAGATGTGGATCCTGCTAACATTGCTACTGAGAGTATGAGCAGTGTGCACACGCAGCCAGGAGCTGAGAAAGAAGTTTGTCATCCCCCATTTTGGGATCTCTGAGCTTCAAAACTCCCTCTTCAGGAAAAGAGAATTCATATCCTCATTTTCCGGGGGTTAATGAATGCCATTTGCTATGATAACTCTCTTGCTGTAAAGAAAGGATAATGGTGAGAGTTACAGCTTTAAGCATGGTCTTTAGTCCTCAGCTGCACCTGATCAGGAGTCCACTTAAATTAGGATGTATTTCAAGGCTCGCTTTTCAAAATGATTCATAAAACTCCCTGAAAACAGACAAGCAGCTTTTTAAGATGGCAGGAACCACAGAAGCAGTGATTTTCAAGCTCTTTCCAGTACACAAACTACTGAAATATTTCCCGTGGAGAAGATGGCTATATAGCATATTTAAGCACACCCATAAAAGACTCTCATTCCTTACTTACACTTTGCAGATGTCTTAGAAATAGACAGGATGGCCGGAGCTCCCGTATCACAGCTTGAAAATCACTGCATTAGGTCACTTTTATCTGACTGCTTTTGTGAAAGATGAGTTAAGGCATCTGAGTGGGTCACTGTTCGATTGCGAACCTGATTATCTGCATTTGATTAAAGCATGCACCCTCTGTGCAAAATGAGGCAGGGGAAAGAGTGCAGATCCAGCGGGCCAATTCCTTGCATTTTAAGACCTATGCTAACAAGCTGTTACAGCTGACAGCTGGTCAGACTTCAAACAGAGTCAGACCCTTAGGAGCTGTAATGAGGAACCCAGGAATTTGAAATCGCTTCGACTTCTAATGTTTCCTTCCCACAACCCAGTCAGCATCACACCAAGAAAAAGAGTTACCATTAATCCCGACACGACAGCAGATGTGCTGTCTGGAGAAAGGTTGATCTCTTTCATGGGACCGGTCTTCTCTTTGGGGTTCACTCTGACCCTGTAGCCAGTGAGACGAACGTTGGGCGCGTTCCAGTTGACGGTAAGACTGGTAGGAGTCACCTGAGTGAACTTGAGGTTGGTCGGAGGTGGAATTGCTGCAGAAATCAGGATTGGCACGTGGTTAGCTTGAAGAAGGTGGCAGCCTCAGACAAAACAGCATTCTCTCCTGAACACGAGGCTGTTTTAGGCCTGAAATATGGCAGTGGGAAAGCAGCGTGCCTTTTGCAAGCACGGGCGCAGAGCACTGTGGAAGGGGTTAGGTGTGTAGGTTTCTCTTCTGGAGAAATAAGGAGATCTCGTTGCTTCAACCCTGAAGTTAGGTGAGCAACAGCACCGGCTGTGATACAAGGTGAACGCTCTGGGAGGTGCTTACATCTGTAGCAGGCCTGTTTGTTTTCATTCTTCTGCCCATCTCTGCTTTTCATCACACAGCTAACGGTTTAGTCCTGCTTCACTTGCCCATCCCTGTCCATTTCTACAATGTGACTGATGATTTTCACAAGTAGGTAGGAAGCAGGCTCAGGGATTGCAAAGAGGACAAAAAATACTGCCAAATGCAGAGGGGAAGCATTTCACAGCCACTTACACAAGTGTAAATTACTACACAGAGAGCAAGGCAATGGAAAAGCAGAGCTGTGGTGGCCATAAGGCTCATCACGACAGAGGCAGTTTGTGAGCTAATGTATCTGTTACCTTTAAAAACAAATGCCTGCATAACAGAAGCACATCCACTGCAACATTTTCTTGCCTTACTGTTTGTAATCCTCAGGCTGTAAACAGGTAAAAATAGACCTTACAATAGTGCCTGCTATTAGCATGTTGCTGTGAAGTTTTTCCTAGTTTTATGGACTGGAAATAAAAGATGATTCTCCCTTGCTGCTTTGCTGAAACAGACCTCAATCTCAATGCCGTAAGAGCCAATGGAAAGTCTTTAATGACTTCATATATGCTTCTGAACAGCCCACAAAACTTAAACCACAGAGTGGGCTTTAAAAATGACCCTATTTGCATTTTTGGCAGGTAGTCAGCCAGCTGCTTCAATCCTCACAGCACTTTCCTTCAGTTTAGTACAGCCATTTGTACGCAAGCTAACACTGCCTTCATTACACCTCTGAAATTATTTGTGCCAACTTTTCACCCACAAATGAATGGGACACCTTTATTACAAAGGTGCTACCAAGACACATCAGGCAGTGCTGCCAGCTTTAAACTGGATGTCACTTATTGCTGGATGTCACTTCATCTCAAGAAATAGTTTCCTTTTCCTTTTTAAAACGTATTCTACATAGAGTTAAACCAGACTGGCATATAAGGGAATGCAAACCCTTTTCTCGCAGAGGTGATGTGGCTGCATGGTGTGCGCACCCACGTGCGCCGTGGGCTTTAGGGCAGTGCCAATGAATGACCCAGAGGCTCTGTGAGACCTCGGAGTGGAGGAGCCTCTCTGCCTTCTCCAGGGCACACACAGGCTGACTGTGCAGGCAGCCAGCTCTCCAGCACCAACCAAGCCACCTCTCGGGGGCAATCGCATCCCGCTGGCTGCTTCCCCAGCGCGGAGCACCAGCTGCTTTACCCAGCAGGGCAGAAGCTGCTGCTGCCGTGGCCCGCTGGGCAGTGTAGTTAAAGGTGTACCTGTGGACTGGGTCCCAGTGAGGGGCAGGCTCTCCATGTCATCGTATATGGCAACGATATTGATAGTGTACTCAGAACCTGGCCTGAGGCCATGCAGCTCAGCAGTGTCTTCTTCGCCACCTGGGGCCGGCAATAGCTCATGGATTCCATCCTCAGGGCTTGAGTAGGTCACCCTGTACCTGGTGACTTGCCCCTGCGGGCTTTCCCAAGCAATTTTGATGGAATCAACATCCACCTCAGTGAATGTTAGTCCTTTAGGGCGGTCAATGTCTGTTAGGCAAATTAATGGTAAGAGGTTAAGTGATAAAAAGCAGGTCGTGGGTGAGGAAAATAAAAAGCATCTCTATTACATGCAAAGCAGTCTTTGGTTTTGCACGGGGCAGAGGGCACTTGATTCTCCTTTGTGCTGCACCTTGCACATGTGCTTACAGCTGTGCAGAGCAAGGCTGACCATTTGCTAGTGCCAGACAGCAGGATGGCAGTCTCAGCCTTGTTGAACCCACGAGAACTTGCATCACCACCTTCAAAGCAGGCAGGACACGTTCTGTACCTGGATCTACCCCTTTTAGACAACTCCAGCAGCATTCAGCAAGCTGAAAGTGATCAAGAGAACAAAACGTATGGCCATTAGACCTGTTTCTACCAGAGCCAGCAAGCAGTACCTCATGCTTGAAGCAGGCAGACAAGCCACCCAGCTTGAAAAGCTGGGATTCATGCTGCATTTGCTTTTCACTATTTTAAGCTGCTGTGCAAAGCACCAGACCGAGGAGAATCAGTCCCACTCTTCTCTTTCATAAATTAATATCCAATTAACACACAATCAAGAAAGCAAATTACCCAGTAAATTATATTTTTAAATCAATTACAAACAAAAAAGCAAACTTCTCAGCTTTGCACTGCGTGCACAGGGAATGTCCACAGGTGCAACTGCGTGATACGCACGCTTCCCAGCAAGACCAGTTCATTGGATTTTGCTATTAAGATCAGAGCTCAGTGCTACAAAGTGAGAGAGCCGTGCTCCACAGAAGTCTACTGCAGAGCAATGCCCATTCATTATGGGAAGATTTGGAAAACTTTTACATGAGACCTAAATTACCCTTTCCTACAGGATTCCAATTTTTTCATTTGCTGTGTTACGCTAGTTCTGAATTTTCTGTGTTTTCTAGTTGGCAAAGATGATGTGTTTTCCAGGAACTTTTGAGCATGAAATTGATGTGAGCTCCTTTTTCACCTCTGAGAAGTTTCAGAGAATGTCTGCTGTCTTTAGGACAGCTCTGTAACTATTTGGGGTTGAGCTGTGGTTTTGAACACGAACCTGAGCAAAGGAATAGTGCACGTGGAAATCCCTACCCCAGAGGCATAGGGATTTACACTGGAGGCAAATGCTTCCAAAAACTGCCCAGTCCCTTAACAGCAATCACCTCTGCCACCTAGCTCAACGCAAGAAATCTTTGCACATTTTTCCCACTGATTGGCTGAAGGCAAACAAAGCCCAAAAAGACTGCAGCTTTAGTGAAAGAAAATCAGAAGCGCAGCATTTTGTGGGGGTGGGGAGAAGGACTGCATGTCTGCCAGCATCTGCTATCAGATGCGTGGTACTCAACACAGGGCAGGCCACCTTGCATCCTCCTGGGAACTGGGGACCTGCCACCTGGTTTCACCGGGGACGTGACACGGCTCAGTGAATTCAGACATCACAAGGTAACATTTGTTGTGCTACCCCCAAGTGAAATACATACTGGTGACAGCTGTCTCGACCAAGGGGAGGCTCTCTCCGTTCTGATTCTGAGCGTAGACACTGACCATGTACTCAACCGTGGGCTGCAGGCCTTCAATAGTGACTTGTGTTTGATCTGGCAGGAAAGAACAGTGTTACAACTTCTGCACCCACACAAAGCTGCAGAGCATTTCCCTCTAAGCGCTTGCAAACAAAAGGTCTGTATTGGCCATTTTGTGACTGAACATCACTAACATGAGGTAAGTTTGATGCATCAGGTTTAACTTCTCGCAGTACGGATCTCCAGCTGTTCAGGACAAGGCACCTGCAATTTGCTCCTGCCCAAAGGCCCCACAGCTAAAAGATTAACACTGTAGAAAAAGCAAGAGCAGAGCTGTTTTCTCTGTTTTCTGAGGTAGGACTGATCAAATGCTTCACAAGCAACCCTCAGAGCTAATCTCTGCCAATCCCATCAAACCCACTGCCTGCTTTTCTGAGAGCAACCTGAGAGCTGCCTGGCCCTCTTTACACGAGGTTAAGCCTGAAACATGGACTCGGTCACACACTGTAAGTAAGTACCCCATAATATGACCCTGAGCAGGACTTTGGATGATGTTTTGCACGTTTTGCAGGATGCTAGAAAATTCAGTAGCATTCCCTTGAAATCCAGGTGCTTCTCAGAGGTACAGAGGTTGCCAAGAACAAACCTTTGCAGCAGAGCAGCATCACAGAAGTGTAAAGCTTTCAAGGCAAAAATGTATCCTAGCTTCCCCTTTATGAGACTCAATTGAAGCCAGCAGGAAAGCAACAAAGGTTCAAGCAGGATAAGTCTGCTTTGGAGTTCATGACGAATGCCTGATAGTGATCCCCAAGTCTTGCGTTCCTTACAGATCTGTGGAAGGAGATTTTGTGTACTCTTACCTGGAGGAACATTCTTGGTTTTCGTGGGTCCATGCCCCTTCTTGGGGACAGCTGTCACCCGATACCCTGTGACTGGGGATGATGAAGGGAGCCATCTGATGCTGATGCTGTTGTCCTGGACATCAGTAACTTGCATCTGGGATGGTGTGTCTATTTCTGGGCAAGAAAAATAGGTTTTGAGTACACTGCTACAGGAAACCTTCCATCCATGGTTACTTCCTCGCTGAACTGTGTTCTGCTTTTCTTTTTCTAGGCTGCATTTCTTAAAGCAGAAAACACAAACAGCTATTTATCCCTCATACCAGCACAGAGCAAAAAGGTCTCATCCACGCTGTGTGGGTGGTAAGTGAACTCAGGCGAAGGTTACTTGAGCTTCTTTTCTGTTGTTTCAAAGCTTACTAGATGCCTTTATCTAGCAGTAAGCTAGGTCCACACCAAGAATGAGGAGAGAGTCCTGGAGTAAGAAATCCAGGGCTTACTGGGATCGCAGAGCACCAGAAGCACCGGAGCTGAGCCAACAGGCACTCTTGATATGAGAGCCCAACTCCATAGCAAGCAGTTACATACTGCTTGCATCTCCATCTGGATTCCATTTGGTCTCCCTCCTTCAAAAGTCCAAGTCCACAGTGCCCTTTTGCATCATCTCATTATCATGCTGGGCCACCACAACACACAGCTCTGCTGAAAATGATGAGCTTAGAACACAGCCCGTGACTTGGAAAAGAAACTGGGGTTTATTAATGCAACTTTATGGGGGTTAGCTATATTAAAGTTGTAGGGTTTTTTGGTGCGTGCTTTTTTGTTGTATAAGGAGACCTCACCTGTTTTGTAGGTGACAGTAACAGGCTTGCTGCTGGCAGGGCTGTCTCCACGACCAGTTACAGCATACACAGTGATGGTGTAGTCCACGCCAGGTTTGAGGCCAGTGATGGTAGCACGAGACATGGTGCCAGGCACTGTGAACTCCTGCACAGGGCTATTTCCACCTGAAGAAGATGGGGTGGAAAGAGAAATGCAATCTTTGGATCTCTTCAAATATACATCATTATAAAAATACAGGACTATTGTATATGCATCCGAGGGAAGAGAGGATATTGAATGATTGGTTTTGGGGAATTTGGGGTCAAATTCTTTTTCAGTCCAACCCAAGGAAAAAACATGAAATGTGCATAGAGCACCACCTCTAAGATGTTCTCTTTTTTTTTTTTTCAGAGGAAGATAAAGGTCATTTACTACCCTGTAAAAATAAACCTTGTGTTTGACAATATTCTCTAGACATGATGAAAGAATCTCAGAGATAAGAATGGAATTTTTTGTCTGCTGCAGTCAAACCTGCCTTTGCTATTTGTTGAGGCTTTCCAATGGCCTCAAACTACAGCTGCTGGTCCACAACTGCCACGGCCACCCGCCCTCACCTGTTTCACCATAAGTGATCCGGTAGTATCTGACTGTCACTGCAGGAGCATCCCAAGAGATCTCGAGGCTGGTTGGGCTGGTGGGGTTGACTTCCAGGTCCCTCGGAACATCTGACACTGGAAAAACAGAGATGAGAGTTTAGATACAGCTAATGCTTTACCTCAGTACCACAGAGCCTTTACTCACGAGCACAGTTTCACCAGCTGGCAGAGAAGATCTGGTCTATCCATTAGAGGACACCAGAATCCTCACGATAACACTAAGTCAGCTGATCCGTCCCTCAAGGCTTACCGGTTGTTTGCTGGCCAACCAAGGGCACGCTCTCCTCCCTGCCGTTGACGGCGATGATGCTGACCACGTACTCTGTCCCTGGGAGCAAGTTGGTGAGGGTGATGGAGTTCCGTGATGGGGGCACACGGTCCTCCTTGGGTCTGCCAACGCCGTGCTCTGGGTGATGCCGAATCTTATAGCCCGTAATGGTGGCGCGAGGAGCGATCCAGTGGACGGTGAAGGAGTTAGCGGTTATATCCGAGAAGTCAAGGCCAGTGGGGGAATCGAGCCCTAGGTGTTTCAAAGAGACGTGTTGAGA
Organism: Tympanuchus pallidicinctus; assembly: GCF_026119805.1. Classification (NCBI taxonomy): domain Eukaryota; kingdom Metazoa; phylum Chordata; class Aves; order Galliformes; family Phasianidae; genus Tympanuchus; species Tympanuchus pallidicinctus. The sequence continues at coordinate 33,838,716 of NW_026294669.1, forward strand.
TATGCCTGAACATTTGCTCTTACACAGGCAGCACACATGACCAGCAAGCTCTGTTACACTTAGCAAACAAGAGAGGCTCAGTGACAGATGCAATAGGCTCTGCCTAAGCTCACCGTCATCCACACACAATTGGTACGTTCACACCAGGGCCTACAAAGCTTTATTAATGACCAGCAGATCTGGCTCTCAGGCACTGGATGTTAGATTTCCTAGTGCTTCCCAGAATATAGATCCGCATTGCTCTTTAATGTATAGCTGATGATTTGTTAGTACGATGAGCACGGACAAACAAGAGCAGCAAGATGAAGTGAATGGACACTTGATGGACCACTAATTACATGTGTATCTCAGGTTTTGTCTAGTACCTGTTTTCTGGATTCCAGACAAAGGCGCACTCTCATGTTGCTCAGAAACACTGTAGACTCTCACCAGATACTCAGTACCAGGAAGCAGATCTGTGGAGTTTAAATAAAGGGATTTAGACAAACTTCTTTACTAATGGTAGTAGTCACTTAACAAACTGGTGCAATTTTAACAGTGTTTCTTAAGGGAGGTATTCAAGTTTTAACTGGTGGAAGATCTGAGCCTCCAGGATAAACTTAAATCAGCTTTTTTTGTGGCCTTACAGTTACTAGAAATGTTGTTATCTTTCTGTGGGGACTGGCTTGAAGCAATGTGTTTTCATCGGGGTCCTTTCTGGTACCTAGTCACATGCCACAGCAAAGTTCTATCTGATACAAACTGGGATAGGGCCAAGGATTTCTAACACAGCTATTTTAACTCACACAAGGTTCCCACCTGGTCCCGTATTCTGAAAGCAGGTATTGTCTTTCACTCAACAAACCTGCTTGCAGGATGGGGAAAAACTTCAAATAAAACCTAGCTTCTGCACCAGCAAAAACAAACAAACAACAACGAAACACAAAAAAGCAAACACAAACACCAAAACTAATGTCCACTTTTTGAAAACTGGCCAGGATTTTTTGTCATGTTCTGTAAAGTTCCCAAACAGTATTTATTTTTCTGACACACAGAGCCCAAGGAGCAATGACCTTTTGCACATTCTGGTCATCCCCCTGGGCCTCCCGCACTACAAGCCCTTGACATCTTTGCAAACTAGGAGAGCAATAGGTATTTACTCTTAATACCTAACCAGGCTGTAAATCAAAGCAATTGCCCCATACTCTGATTCATGACTGTCCTTGGACTGATGGGAAAACGCTCCTGTGGTTTGGTTTTAACCTGGTTAAAGCTAGTGGCCAAAATTCACTCGCTGTAAGTTTGCATGAGGCTACTCTGACATCTGTTTAAATGAGCTGAGAATCCAGCCAGCTCTACTTGGAGCAGTTCCTTTTGCCTTCCCTTATGCCATTTCTACATATAAGGGGTCTCCTATATTTGTCTTCTGAATGTAACCTTCTTACTTGTTAAGACCACCACGTTGTCTGAGGGTGAAATTGTCAGCTCTGCAACGTCCTCCTCCTTCTTCACAGGTGAGTAACGCACCAAGAAACTGCTCAGCACGATGGAAGTTGGTGCAGTCCATGTCACCCTCATGGTATCAGGCCCCACATTAGTGAAGCGGAGATCAGTGGGAGGAGGCACAGCTACACAGGAAAGAACAAATAGGTCTTCATCTTCTACAGTACGTAAAAGCTGATCGAGACAAGGAAACCAGAGAAAGTATCTCATGCATAACAAACTACTGTGTCAGACCCATGCAAACGGACTTCTAAACTACAGTTGGTTCCACTACAGTTAAGAGAAAAGTATGCCTGTACTGCTGTCAGGCTCCTTTAGCCTCCTGGCATTTCCCAGTACTTTCAATATACCTCGTGGGACTAATTTGAAAACAAGATAGCAAGTTTCAGTAACGTGCTTCTTGCAGCTGGATTTCATATTACAGATGTAGAGCCAAGAAAGGTTTAAAGTTGCCATACAGCAGCTTACAGATGGAAAAGTCATCTCATCTAGAATTCATACATGCACACGTAGGGGAGAAGAGGGTATACCACTAATTTCTTACAACTCTACTTCTACTTGCGTTGAGGGATTTACAGCCTCAGGATTTTCCAACACAATAGGATTTCATGCAAGAACCAGTTTCCAGCTCGCCTTCTGCCCATGCACTACAGAGACCCTCGACGGTGTGACATGGCTGTCAATGGCATGTGCTCAGGGAGAGGTGTTTCACCTGCATCCTTTCGGGGCGTTGTGGAAAGAGTGGGGCCACCACTGAAACGGGCTGCTGAAGCTCCAATAGGCTAGGGATGAAGTGGAGGGTGCCTGCTGAACTGCTCCACGCTTTGGCACTTTTATTTTGGGGAAGTGCAGCTTAGAAGCCTGGTGAATATGAATCTCTCCGTTCCACCTGCACGCCAGAAATCTGAATAGCAGAACGTGACTGAGCCTGGCAAGCCTGCAGCCGTTCAAATCAGAAAGCTGAGCGGTGCATATCCATCCCAGCAGCCGTTTAGAAAAAGCAATGAGCTGGGTCTGCTTGCCTTTTGCCTTTCCCTCAGCGTGCGGCTCGACTCCTCTTTGGACAAAGCCCCACGGTCCCCACAGCCAGTGACAGCATGACACACCGTCCGTGCCACGAAACAGAAATGATCAACATTCACCCGTTTGCTGTGTCAGAGTGGTAGGGGCGCTCTCTCCGCCATTAATGAGTGTGATTACACTGATGTCGTAATCAATGCCCGGCTCCAGGCCTGTCACTGTGTAGTATCCTACTGAGGAGTCCACAAAGTCTTCAAAAATAGGGACACTTTCTCCTGCCGCAACTACTGTGATGCGGTACCCAATAATGGTGGAGGCATTTAACGGGGTCCACCTCAGGCCGATGCTCGAGTCAGTTATGTCAACAAAGCTTAGGTCAGTGAGTTGGGGCACCTCTAATGAGTTAAAGAGCAAACAGGAAGGGCGAAGACACACGGAGGCAAAAGAAAGAAAAAAAGCAGTGTTCATCACAATTAACATTGACAGAAATGTAGAAGCAATTGTGGTGATATGAAAAGTTTCTCTTGGGGTTTGGCTGGAGAAGGAGAATTTTGGGGATAGGGTATTTTTTGCTCTTTATATTGTACTTCCACACAGTCCTCAGCTGCCTCTCTGAGCAGACAGAAGCTGAAACCTGGACCCAGATCCACCAGGGCAATGCACTGCAGACAAACTATTTCCAAAAAGGCCTGGAACAGGCTGGGCACTTAACTTGCATCGAGTTTACTTCAAACAATGAAGAGACAAAGAACCATCCTTTGAATGAATTGAAACATAGAACATACCCTTTTTTTTTTTTCCCAAGTTAAAACAGGATAATAAAGTCTATTAAAACATAAACAAAACAAGCTCCTCTGAAATATTACTGACTGGCAGATTTTTTGCCTCGTTCAAATGTTAAGTCTGACTTTTGTCATTGGGATCATATAGGCATCAACCCATCTGAAGGGACTATATTGGCCTATGCCATAACAGTGGTTACATTCTATTTTAACGTTCTGCTGGGAGAAAAAAAAACAACTTATTTTACAGGATAGGTGCCAAAAAAAGCCAATTTTCTGTAAAATCATCGTTAATCTGCACAGAATACATGTACCATATCACCTTTAAAGAGTGCTGAAAGCCAGAGACATACATTCTTAGCTCTTTCTTGCACCAGAAGATGGCAAAGGGCTAAAGCCATCACTGCTTTCATTATGCAGTATTGCAGTATTAGTTCACTTCAAGATTGCAAACAGTACTTCAGTGAAGAACAGACATCTTAAAGCAGCGTTGTAAGAGCAAGCAAACACAGCAGCTGGCATCACTGCAGGGCTGAACAGAAACAAAAACACACAAACAGAGCCCTCACAAACAAAAACAAAACGAGACCACCTAGGGAGATGGGCATTAAACTTCTTCTACTGCCCTATGCCATGATATTAGCTGGGAGACCTACAGTGTAGAGCTCTGTGGCTCAACTCCGAGCGGCTAACAATGCCTTCATTACCTTGCGTGACGGTTTTGGAGATGGGGATGCTCTCCTGGTCATCTTTGACTGCGTAAACACTGACATTGTACTCCACACCAGGGTTTAGGTTCTCAAAGGTGCAGGAGGTCTGATCTGCACCTACTACTTCCTCCAAGGTAGAGCCCTGCTGCCCATCTGTAGGAGCAGTGGTCACTCGGTAGCCGCTGATGCCTGAAATACAGATATCCAGCATTATTTCAGGTCCCTCTGACACCTTCCTGAGCTGAAAATCTCACGACACATCAAGAAGAGATGCATCTGAGAGTTTTCAAAAGCCTTTCAACCCTTATTTTGTAGAAAACAAGCTCCCATCAGCTTCTGTGGGAAAAGAATTCATCTTGAACACTTTCAGAAATCCCATGCATATTCTCAGTGACACGAGCTCATTCTCCACTGTCAGAAGTATTTTTTTAGGTCTAGTTTGCTTTCCTGTTTTCACACCAGTCGAGGTATTTGACCAAATCCTTCAAATCCCTTAAACAGCTGAAGTATTTAAATGTTTTTATACTCCCAAATACCATTTTATATAGAACACAAGTCATGAATATAGGTCCTATAGCAACCTATACTTAACTGTGAATTATATCTTCGAATATAACCAGATTTTTTTCCCCAAAAAATATCTTTGTACCAAGCCTCCCATGAACATCTCCTTAGTGAACTGCAAGGCACTATAGGATAAGTGTTACCATCCTGGTACAACAGAGGCTTCAAGATCAGCATGAGGTCATACAGTTACCTGGAGTTGTGCTTCTATCCCAGGAGACTATCAGGATTCCAGTATCAGGATTGGGCTCCAGGCGCAGGTTGGTTGGTGGAGACAGTGCTGTAAGCATTCAGATCAATGATTTATTTCTGGCTTTGAGAATCATGCTAGCTCCCTCAGCATCCCTTCTTCCCAGATTCTATTCTCATTCTTCAGAACTAGCTAAGACTTCTGAAGTTGTGACCCTATAAGCTAGCTCTACAGTCCCCTGTGCATCACAAAAACCCACAAGAGACTTCCTGAAGACAGATATTCATCTGAGGAGTGCAGAAGAAGCAAGTGGAAGAAGAAATAGCTGCAGAAAAACAAGCGTGTCTTACGTGTGGTCACTCTCCTGATGATTGGGGTCTCTCTCTCCTGGCCGTCCATCAGGACTGTGAGGCTGTAGGTATACTCCACACCAGGGGTCAGGCCAGATATCACAATGCTGCCAGAATCAGAGATGACCTCACGGGGAGCCTCTCCACCTTGGCTTGGGCGCACACCAAGCTGCAGAGAAGAAGCAAAGCTTTCTTTTCAGCCTTAAGCACTCCTATCCCATGGAGTTATCATCATTTTGTCTTGTCATCCAACATGGGTCCATATCCTCCATCCCAACCACTAATCCTGTCACTTGTTTTAGATACCCAGAGCTCAAGCTGAGTTGCTTTGTACCCCTAGCCGTAATCAGTCCTCCCAGTCATAATGAAGAAGGAGGAAAAGGAACATGGCACTTTGGTTTCTCCTACCTTGAAACCAATTCTTGGGGCAGGTGTCCAGGTGATGACGATTGAAGTCTCAGTCACTTCCGTGTTAAAAGGAGGAACGGAGCCAACAGGCTGATCTGTGAAGAGAATTAAGAGATGAAATCCAGCTGCTGCAGTGATGAATAGTTAGAAAACCTGACCTATGGCAGTCCAAATAGCTAAATCTATCTAGTAAGATGCTGAACTGCATTATTTGGAAAAGCCAGTGGTTTGGGAGGGATCTGGGAGATGACCTCTGTAAGTCCTTCTGTCCATCCAACCCCAGTTTAGTGAATACTGGTTGGCATGATATCTGAAGTGTTCTTCAGAAAGCAGGTTTTTTCCCTTTAGCCACCATACGTCGTTCGATCAGCACCACACTACACCCTTGTCTGCCCTCCAGCTGTCCCAGCAAGGACCTTCTCATCCCTCACCAACATCTTCAGTCCTTTTCAAGTAATAGGAAGCACAAAGCCAATTAGAGGATTCTGTGGTCTCATTGATATCTGTCAGGAGCATCAGACAGAAGCCAAAGTTTCGCCCATCTCAGAATCAGTCTAAATAACTCCAATGAGTTTAATCTGAACTGACCTCATTAATAACAAAGAGACTTGGTTTATTCACCTATGGTCTGAAACTGGAATGGTTTCATTCACATCAGCTAGAACTCAAAGGGGGCGTTCATCGAAGACAGACAATGTAATTGAGAAATATTTATAGATAAAACTGTCTGTCGGCAAAAAAACACACTGCCAAGGTCAACAGTGTTGCTGCGGTGATAAGTTTAAACCCTTGTCTTAACTTCACGTTGTTATAAAAGAAACCACATTCCCTTTTGAAAAGAGGATGTGGTTCTGGGCTTGGATGACTGAATTTTGTTAGTCTGTACGACTACTTTTTCATTATTTAAAAATAAATCTACTTGTTCATTCTAGAAGCTCATGTGAGTTCCTACAGAACTGCCTCAACATCCAACATTTGCTGAGTATCTCTTCCATGCAAGCAGCACAAGCATAGGAGACTGCAATGAAATAACTATGCATCAGCAGCATGAACTCTTTATGTTATGTCAGTTATGTAGCTGCTCTTGAGCTGCCTTAGACAGCACTGTTGGTCTTGAGAAATGACTGCCTTCAGCTTCACACAAATCACAGATTAATTATTCCTTACCTATTTTAAGGGAGCACTTTGCTTTCCTTGATTAGCCACACCAAACCCAAACAACTGGAAGGAGCACCTAAAATTACACTCCTTTGTCATTCAGTTAACTGAGGTACCAATAGTAAGTTTTCGCTTGTGCTGGAATATGTTTTACTGGAAGCTTTTTGATGCCAATAACTCTCTTACTGCCAAATAGTTCAGTGAGAAGAACAGGGAATACTTCCCAAGCAGTTCTGCTGGAATGCTACTTCAAAAGGGTTCCTCTGTAAACCAATTCACAACAGCCACTTCCAGCACAAGGCTTCAGTTCTGAAGAAGGGCCAGGGCATTAGTGAAGAGGAATACGTGCCCGTTATACTTACACGTCGTGAAGACTCCAGTCTCTCTGGCACTCTGCAAGTCTTCTTTAACTGCCACGAGGTACACCGTGTACTCAGTGCCAGGCTGCAGGTTCCTGAGGAGGTACTTGGTGGCAGAAGGGCCCACGTTGTATGTCCGTGGCTGACCTCCCCTCGTGGGACCTGCAGTCAGTCTGTACCCTGAGATGATAGCACGGGGCCGCGTCCACAACACCAGCACGGAATGCTCTGTGGTGTTGATGAACCTCAGGTTGGTGGGGGCATCGAGCTCTGGGGAGGAAAAAGCACAACATGCTTCAGTTTTCCAGCTTTCCCCTACTTCACCCCAAAGCACATTCATCACCTTGCGTTGAGGCATGGGTGTAAAGTGAAGCTGTTGAGCCTATAATTCTCGCTTGGGGAGTGTGTTAGCAGCAAGGAAGAGAGAAGGAGGGAGCTGGAAGTAGAACTCACAACTATGTCCATGCCTCGATACCATCCAGTAATCTGCACCTATTCTGCTCCTGGCTGCCCTGATTTGGGCTGCTGCCATTCATGCCATCCCACGGGGGAAATCAGGCTCATAGCTGAGGCGAGACAGATGAACCCAGCAGCTCTCAGGAATTTCCATAGTTTCTCACGAATGCTGAGCATTTTTTAAACAAATCAGTTCAATTTAGAAACACCAGCATTAGCACAGAAACCTAACTTCAACTCTTTTTTTTTTTTGGTTCAAAAAGATTTATGTCTTCAAATCTTTGCCCAGTCCTACTCCCTGCCCTGCTCAAAAGCCCTTCCCAAAACTAAGCAGCACCCCTGCCTTGTCATTTTGATGATAAAATAATCAAGTCAGCAACTTTCTGGAGAAAACCAGTTCCTAGCTCTCCTTAAAACTAATCATGCTGTGGAACTGACCACACAACAATTTTAAGCATGCTCATCACTCCCATGGGGCTTGTGCAATAGCTCTTATCAGGCTTCCTCCACTATTTTATCACTACCTCTGGGAAGCTGCTGAGACTGCTAACCCAGAGAACTACATAAACAAGCTTGAAGTGCCATAGCTTCTTAAGCACTGCATGAGAGTCCCCAGTGAGTGGCAAAGATGTCCCTACCTCGGGCTGAGCAGCTCTTGGGACAGAATGAGACCCAGGGGAGGAATCATACTTAAGCAATTCATTGTCACACAGCAGGCAATGTGGCAAAGAGTTATGGGGAGCTAGGCAGCAAGCTTCCACACTTTTCCTAGGCCCAGGTTGAAACTGAGGCCAATAAAGAGAGGCTCCATCAGTGCTCTTTTTTTTGATGGCAGAAGCTTCCCACCCCCACCGGTCCTCAAGTAGACAACATTCTTGTGATAAAACTGATGTTTTCCCCACCTTCCTGTTGATTCAGTGAAAAGGAGTTTTTGCCTTTTTGTTTCTCTACCTGCTTATTTTCTCTCTTTTTTTTTTTCTTTTTCTTGAAGAGGGAGAGAAAAAGAAGCCAGGACTCCCTTCTTCCAAAGATGGGGAAAATATTTCAAATGGAGGAAGAATGAGTGTGACCCTCTCTAGACCCACCTCCAACCAACAGGTGAAGATTCAGCCTTATCTTAGTATCTAGACCTGTGTTCTGTCCCATCTGACAGGGATTGTATCTTTATCCATTTGTCATCTACACTCAGTTTCTTCCTGCACAGTTTAATTTGCCAGCTCTGTTAGGCTTCTATCATTTCCTCTCCCCATATTAAAGTAAAAAGCCACACACACACTTGAGTTTGTTTGTAGGCTGCTCTTTGCCAGAAGGCCAAGAAAAGAATCACGTTTACACTGTGGGAAGAGACTTTTGCTGCAGGGTTTTCCTTGGGAACTCCCAATGTTTCCCAGGACTCGTGATTACAGGATGCAATTTACATGAATACTTTCTGAAATGTGGTTTAGGCAAAACAGTTAAGTGGATGATCGTGGCCTATGGAAAAGGATTCCAGACGTGTTACTAGCCCTGTGCTGTCTGAATCTCATGTCTGTGCTCTGATGTACACCTCTAACAGAGGCTCTACACCTAACCAAGGCTCCTGAGAGCAACGACAAAAAGTTCACAGATCTAAATGGGAACTGAGCTCTTCTTGTTCTACAATGTTTAGATGCTGTACTGAGGGTTAGTGAGAAATACTGGTGGCAGATGGACTGTTGGACTGGATGATCTCGGAGGTCTTTACCAATCCTGGTGATTCTATGATTCCATGTGCTTACAAGAGAGCTCGGACTCCTAAGCTGTATCCTTGCTTTTGAAAGACTTGTTTTAAAGAGGAGAGAAGCTGTTCCCACCATCTGTGTGACACTACAGTCACATACCTACATCAAAGGACAAACATAAGGATTCTATTCTCCCTGCATAGCCAAGGGAGATGGTAAAAGGGAGAGGCACTATTCATGGTTCCTAACTTCATGAATGTAAGTAAATAATATTTCCCCTAAAGTATGACTATGTTCAGATAACTTCATTTCCTTTCCTTACTTCTTCAGAGGAGTCAGGCTGGATTCTCAAAAGCTGCTCTCATTACCAAAAAGTGTCAGAACAGCAGCCAATGTGCATAGCTGAATTCTGGCCCTTGGAATAATGTGACCCAGCTGCAGAACAGCACAATCACCAGGTTACCCCTTATACTGCCCAGTAAACAGGATCTTTTCAAATAAACCAGGTCCCAGATTCTATCTGAGCTGCCTGCTGAGATCCTTATAAGCCAGTTCACTAGGTTCCACTGGGATGACAGCAGAATCTCTGGGGTGCTGAGACAGGCTATGGAAAGCCAGACCTGACCTGGCAAAGCTAAGATGCAGTCCTTTCAATTACATGACCTGCCCTCACATGTGTATGAAGAATTCCTTCCAAAGACAGTGGAGCCGAACAGGCAGAATAGGCACGCAGCTGTCAGAAAGGAGAGAGGGATTTTTCAGAGCAGTCTCAGCAAGGCTCCTGTGTCATGCTGAAATCTGCCCTAAGGTATTCTCCAAAAAAAAAAAAAAAAATCACAGGCTGTGATCTGCACAGTAAAAGAACTGCAGGGCCCATCAATTCTCAGCCAGTAATAAAAAAGTTGAATTCCAGCCATTCGAAATTGTTTTCAAGTGCCACGAGAGTTAAACTCCCATTGGAAAGCCCTGGAGGAGGATAAATCTGCTGAAGAGATCACTGTTTGACTGAATGAATTCCCTGCCCTGTCATCCTAGTTAAGGTATACCTCCTGGGCTACAACTGTTGCAATTTAAATGCTCTGTTTATATTATTTCTCTAAGCGACAGAGGTATAAGCATCTCAAAAGGTTGAGAAAAGCACCGAAGAAAGGAACTTACTGGTGGTTTGCTCTCCAGTCAAAGGTTTGCTCTCCCTGCCCTGGTTCACAGCAAAGATCTTGAAGAGATAGGTCGTTCCTGGGAGCAGGTCAACGACTTCAGCAAAAGAGCTTCTAGTAATGGGCAATCTCTGGCCGTGCTGGCCAGGGCGATTGACAGGGATTGCTTCCACCCGATAGCCGGACACTTGGCTCTGGGGTGGGGTCCACATGATGGTGACCTTGACGTCGGTAACCTCCACAAACTGCAGATCTTTGGGAGAAGGAACTTCATCTGAAAAGAAAGAGGCAGAAGGGCGTTGGAGGCGATCCTTAGCAAAGGGTAGAAAAAACTATGGGGGGTCACACTGCATTCTGACTGAACAATGGATAGCACAAGAGTATTTACCAAACAAAAAGATGTCATGGTAACCTTCCTTTGAACATATGCACACACGTTCCCTGTCAACATTCAAGCAGATTACAATTCAGAATGGCACCTCATAGCTTTAACTACTTAATGTCCTCAGTGGCAGAAAGAATCTTGCTGTCATCAAAAGAACTGAAAACCAAATGTAATGTGCTAGCATGTCAAATATATGCAGAAGCAGAAGCTTGAGAAACAATAAACTAGCAAGAGCAACAACAACAGACCAACTCCAGAAGCTGGACACAAGATCCTCCTTTTAAAATCAGGAGACAGTTCTGAAAATCTGCAGCATGTTCTGAATGTCTACAATTAACTTATAAACCTATCTTTTATAATTAAACTAGTACAGGGGCTGATCTGGCTTTACTGTAGTTGAAGACAAAATTCAGTTCCCTCTGCATTGGCCAACAGTACTGCACCCCTGAATTCCTACATTCAAATTAAGTTTCTTTAGATTAGGAGTGATAATACCCTAAGGTTAACCAACATACATTTTGAGAAGACACAGATGCCAAACCACAGCCAATGAGCTGAGTTCCTTCCTGGTAAGCTCCCATTTGCCAACACATATGCTTGCAACTTGCAGGACCATCACATTCCACTGTTACCACATCAGATCCCAATTTTTTCACTGTCTTTTCTTTTGGTTTGGCTATTCAACCCAATTGATAGTTAAGAACTCTGAAACCACTGTTTTATTTTTTAATGTGGCTCCCTCAATTTTAGATTGTACAGTGTTATTTTGGCACATCAACCAATGCTGAGCAATCTCCACAGGCTGCGATGGAAAATAACTGTTAGGACTGGAAAGGAGATGGAGAAGTCAGGTGAACTATTTAGATTTGTGTTGTTGTGTCTGAGTATGTAACCTTAAACATCTGTAGGCCAAGTACTGAGGCAAAATGATTTACCAGAGTCATAAGATCTCTCAGCAAAATCCCCATAGACAACTTAGAAAAAGAGATCAGTTTTTCCTATAGACACAATGCAAGACAACCTTTTGACCTGCTCACAGCTTCACCTTGAAGAAATCTAACACTCCTAATGCAGAGCAGTGGTTTGACTGTGCCAATTCATAAGTATGACTTTACCACAGAACTTCAGTGTCTGACATTTGCAATTAAAAAAACCAACCCAACAAAAGCAAAATTAAAAGTCCACATAAGGACTGAGCAGCAACACTCATTCAGTTAGAGTAATGAGAGCTTGCACTGCCATTTGGGTTAGGATACTGACTGGTCTTCTGGCCACTACCTGTGCGTGGGACGCCTGTGGTTTCCTGCTGGATGAAGACAGGAGTACTCTCCTGATGTTCCTCCACTGCATAGATGCTGATGTTGTACTGAACACCTGGCATCAGGTCACTGAGTGTTACAGAGGTAGCAGTGTCAGGCAAGTTGAGCTCTGTGCTGCTGCCTTCCACAGAGGGTGTGTAGACAATTCTGTAGCCTAAAAAAAGAATAAAAAGAAGTATGCATATAATTGTCAGGTGCAACCAGTAAGCCAGCACAAGAAATGACAGAAAAGAGAACAAAACAAATGTCTTTACAGAGATTTCACAAAGCCATGGGTGCTGAACTTCTTTAGCACCCATGGCTTGCTTTTGCTGAGTCCCACCTACAGATCATGGGATCATGGCCCACATCACATCATCTGACCTGCATCAAAATTTGTAACTGTTGATGTATGGACTTATGGTCCATATTGTTCATGTTTGTTATGGCATGGTCTGTGTGATAGAGAAAGTCACAGGGCTTGATTTTTCTTTCCCCCAACACAGACGCAAGAGGAATGATTTTACATCCTTTAATTGCTTGAATACAAAAGCTAAATTTTCTGCATGCCTTCCAGCTGGCCTCTGAGCCTGGGCAGAAGGCACTAACCTGTTGTTTTGGAGTTCATTTTCCTTGCTATTAGATTTCTATCATTGCTTCAAGATTCTTGCTATCTTGCTATCAAGATTCTACCAGCACTGTGGAATAAGCAGGCTCCAATTAGACATACCTGTGATTGGAGCCTGTGGTCTGCTCCAGCTGATGACAATTGACGTGTCATCGACGCTTTCCACGTTGTGCTCAGGAGGTGCATCAGGAGCTGTTTAAAAGACAGGAGGGCAACAAGTGTAAGGATGCAACGTACCAAATGACCAGAGCAAACAAAAACAGCTTCTGAAGTGCAGTTACACCCACCCACACATACCTGTTGTCTGTGAAGTAGACAGGATCAGATTCTGCTCGCCTTCTTCAGAGATCTGATAGACATTAACGATATACTTGCGACCAGGAAGCAAGTCAGGGATGTTGACAGAAGTGGCTGTGCTTGGAAGATCTAAAAGAGGTAGGAAATAAACACTGCCTTAGAAATGTTGCCTTGTTGCTTTCTTATCAAATGACAGAGAATTCCGTTCTAATCTGGGCTGAATCATCTTTCTGAAGTAAAAAAATTGCTCTGCACTGTAGCCTCAGTTCACAGCAGGGAAGTTACGTGGAAAACATCTGATGGGAAACTGGGAAGTGCTTCCATTTGCCTGAAGGCCTCTATCTGTAGACAGATATGCTCAGGAACCACTTCATAACATAGCTCAGCTGTCTGGGCAGCTGGAGTGTACAGACAAGAAGGGTGGTGATGGCACTGGCAGCCCTAGTGTAAGCTCACGAGTCCAAATCTTTGAGTTCAGAAGGCAGCAGGCAAGGGAGAATTACTAAGGTCAGAGGAGTACTCTTCTTTTTCTCTTGCTGTTCTTCCACCACATGCACATGTCCTAGTAGCTACAGTAACATCAAATCCTTGTGAGATACTGCTATTATGATTGTTAAGACAGGAAATTAGGAAAAAGAGGTTAAGATGAAGTTACGTATGGTGAGAGAGGCTTCCTATCAGATGTAGTAAAAGTGAATCCACTTCCCAGGTCAAAGTCCAGTGCTTTTAACAAGCTTCCTGGCTTAGCTAAGTTATCATTTATCAAAGCCTAGTAAGATCTGATCCAAACTAAACAACAGAGTGGTCTGGGACAGACATCCCTGAGATCATGAGTAACCAAGAGGGGATTTGGGAAAGATTGTTTTCAGTTTTGATGCACGGACAAAAAAAACAACAAGGAAGTTAGCCAGGTGGTAAGCTCAAAGATTTGAGTCTCTCCTCATCTGCCTTCACTACACTGTGGAAGCTAGTAAGTTTAGAATAAATTAATAGATAAATAAAAAATGCTGAAAAGAATACATCTACACATAGGTTTTACAAATGTAGCACCTCTGGCTCAGTGAGTCCCACAAGAGTATTCTGAGGGGGTGTAGCTATATACATGCCTTCTTCCACTTTTCTTTGGGCTTGACCTTATGGCCATCAGTGGACAAAGAACAGTCAAGTAGGCGAGTCTGTAACCCATGCTAGCCCTCCACTGTCACACCTTAACTGAAGGACAGCAAGATCCTCACTATTTACACCAGCTATATTGACTGTTACAGAAAACAGTGATGCTGTGAGTGACGCTCGGATCTAATAGACTCAAATACTGTCTCACCAAGATATTGTGGCTCATCACCCTCCTCGCTCAGTTCATACTCAACACGGAATCCAGAAACTGTGTCAGAAGCAGAAACCCAAGAGACAACAAAGCTGCTGGCTGTGATTTCGGTGACTGACTCTGAAGTAGCAACCATGGGAGGAAGAAGAGTTGTCTCTCCTGAAACAGTGTTGCCTGAAAAGAGAACAAAGAGGTCTGGTTAACCGTTGCCACTGTGTTAACTGGGATGCAGGAAGTAGCCTACAGTTCTTGCAGAAGGACTTCTCTGGATGCCAGTCCAGTTCCACTATTCAACTCACTTGTCACTGCTGTAGTGCTAGTTGTGGTAAAATCAAAGCGCGTGACTTCTTTGGGTCCGTGCTGCTGAACACTGATAAGCTGTCCTTCATACACCACACCAGGCTTCAGGCCCGAGATGGTGTAGGAGTTCAGGTGACCAGGGATAGTAGCTTCCTTCCAGTGCCTTCCAGAGTTTTTCTGCAAGAGCAAGGATACCTGTTGATATACAGTGAAAGACTCCATGGCCTGCAAGCAGGCTTATCTAGTGATTCAAGGTCTGCATGACTTGAATGCCTCATGAACAGAGAGAAAGCAGAAAGGTGTGCCAGGAAGCAGAGACAATAACTTCTTGGGTGATTATAAATTCAACTGGGGTAAATCAAAAAGCAATCTAGCTTTGAACTTTTTTTCCTTTAAAATGAACATACTTTATAACATATAAACTAAAATTATTTTTCTATCAAAAAGACAGGAAGGCATGAGGGAATGGCTGAGAAATCCTTATCTGAAATTTGTTCACAAGAGAACTCCAAGCCATCGTCTGAAAAGAATATACCAAGAAGTTTGTCCCTTCTTCCCTATGCTTGATCTTTATGGGAAGCCCTATAATAATGCTTCATCCTCTGAGGTTTGTATTCCAGTGCATTAAAGTCCATTTCTTTCAGGCCTTGATCCAAGATACACTGAAGTTAGTAAAATACTCGAGTGCTTTTAATGGCTTTGGATCAAGGCCTTTATTGTTCTCTTAATCACAGGCAGCACTGAGGTACTAGTGTACTTAATCATTAAGTGGTCTTTTGTGAAGCTATACTCTGGGGAACTGTAATATTAACTGTATCATTCATCAGAACAAATTATTCCTGAGGGATGAACGAGCCAACAAGCAGTGGTTAACCAGCTTTGCTTAGACACTGCAGAAGATGGGAGATGACTAATTATTTCATTCTCTCCTAGCTGTTATTATCTTTGTATCCTACTCACTACCTGCTCATTAACTGCACGTAACATATTGTAGTTCTCATCTCTGCACTAACACACTGAGAAAGCTTTTGCAAGGGTTTACATTGCTTAAAGTGAGAAAGGACATAAAGTTGTCTTAACAAGTGCTCTTGTTAATATGACACTACACAAGCACGGTGACCAGTAGCAATGTTTGGGCAGGAAAACATCAAGTGTTTATACAGCACAGGTTGTTAACAGTTGACCTCAGCAGGACAAGGACAGTGAATTAGCACTCTACAGTAAGAGCACTCTCCAAGTAAAAGCCTGGAGCTGTGGATTCCTGCAGCTCTGAATGTATCTACAGGTCCAGCTGAATGGAGCACTCACCGGTCTCCAGCGCAGAATGTACTTGCTGATGTGAGATGTTTTGGGAGCGTTCCACTGGATGGGGTGGGAGTTTGGCTGATTCGTACTCTCTGTAATGATCACCTGAACAGGTCCAGTTGCTCCTGAAACACAAATTTGCCATTCTTAACATAACTGAGATGGTTTTCTTCCACATTTGTTGTTCAGTCACGAAAAAGGCATGGGTTGCATACTATTTAATACGTGGAAAACCAGTCAGACTGTATTTCTCTCTTTAATGGTTTCAGCTAGAAAATGGATGAATTAGAATACATTCTGTGGAGAAGTCAGCATGTGCTGTTTGGGTTCATTTCCTGTGTCATGAAGTAGCGAATTGGAACGACTCAACATACAAAAGGGATCAGGTCCATAAGCTCATGAACATACAAGTTCAGCAGGGCTCTAACACTTCAGGCTGCCAACTTCTCATTAACACATTTAGTTAGATCAGGCTCCATCAAAACCTCTTCACAAGGCTCTCTAACTGAGAAGAAAAGGTTTTAGGATTTGGTGGTTCTCTTTTCAGTGCCTCCCTGCCCTGCCGGGGAGGTTTCACTAAACACTCAGCAGCACTGCACTTGTGTTAGTTCTCAGAAAATCCCATCACAGAGCAGCATGGAATCTGCAACAAAGTGTGTTGTTTCAGCCATTAAATACCTACAGCCTTCCCTCACTCCCAGCATTTCTATTTATAATTTATTTGGACAACTGTGTGACATATATACCTGCTACATATTTAACAGGACTTCCAGGCAAATAAACCTGTGCCCACACAGAATTTCAAAGCTCCCCTAACCCCAAAGCTACATTCAGAAACATTAGATTTGGTTTATTTACACATTTGCAGTCACTCTTGTGTCTATAGAAAGCCTAAATCCCCGGTCTCCAGTCTGGAGGCATGCATATTTCACATAGCTCAAGGGGATGTTTGTTTAAGCAGTCTGACAAGAGTCAATGAAGCTCAGCAACCCTGAATAAGAAACTGAGGGGGGGGGAGGAGGGGAAATAAGAGTAGAAGCAGCCTGCTTCCTATTCGTGCCATTCTTAGTTCACTGCCCCAAAGAAAAGCAGCTCCTAGGTCTGCCTGCCAGGTGTCTTACTGCCATACAGCCAGTAAGCCAGAAACAAGGCAATAGGAAAAGGGGTAGTCCCTTCTCTTGAGGTTCAAATTCCCTTTCTGCTATTATAGGGCACTTACGGGATAAATACATTGCAGTTACTGTGTGGACAGATACTTCTAAATCTATCCTGGCATAAGAACAGAGAATCAGCTCGCACTGAAGCTGGTACATGCAATTCTTAAGCAGTTCCTCCACACATAAGCTTAGAAATGTGTTAGGGAGCCCATGACATGAGCACAGCTTTCTCCCAGCAGAGTAGGAGCAATGCAACATTAATATTACATCTTTTTCAGATGGAGACAACGACAGGTGCAACTTGAAACAGGCAGGCGAAGAGCTTCCCCTTGTTTCAGAGAACTGAAAAAGAACAGCCCAACTGACAGAGGCATTGCCCATCTATATGAAGACCTCCTGGAACTGAGCAGGCAAACAAAGTTCAAGTATTTGATTTCTTCAGGGCACTGATCAGGGAAAACGCTCCATTGTTTGGTGGATTTTGCTACTGTAGTGAGTGTAAAAGGAAAGGCTGTAGATGCAACTTTTAAGCAGCAGAATCTGAAGGTTACAGATGTGACACTGCTAAGCACTAAGAGGTGATGAAAAGCAAAGCTGTTGTGTGATAGTCATGCTTTCAGCTAAGCCTGGCCTCAGGAAAAGCTGTTAACAATCTGGCACTCTCTTTATAATCATAACACCTATTTGTGTCTGCCAAGAAGGTGGGGGGAAAACGTTCTGTTTAAAAAGGAAACCAAAAGGATCTCTTGAGCAGTTAAAGAATACCTCCCTAAGGTTGGAAGTACCTGCAGATTATAAACCATAAGCAGGCCTGGAAAACTACAGAAAGAAAATTTTGGTTTCTTTGATACACAGTGAATATCACTTCCAATTAATAGGACTTGACAACTATGTACAATAATGTGCAGGAACCTGAACAGGTCAGGGATAGAGAGATTGCTCTCCTTATGTCTTAGCAGAAGAGCCATCTGTTGGGTTTCTTACCAGCATAGGCTTGCAGAGGCTGGCAGTGCCACTCTCCAATACCACGACCATAGCAATAGCACTGGTATCTGACACCATGGACGTACTTCTCCCAGGAATCTCCAATCTGGTAGAAGGTACGGGTTTCGGAATCCTGGCACTGATCTAAAGGCACAAAATAGACAGGTAACCACTGCGTGATATCAAAACTATTGTGAAAAACCTACATCAAACAGAAGAGTAGGTCAGAAGAAATCTTCTGACAGAAAATGCAACCACGTTTATTTACAAATATTGCTGCATGAAGAGTAAATGGCAACAAACTGAATCTGGAATCAAGGTTCCTGATACATATCTGCATGCTTGAAGACAAATACCAGGCGGCTTCAGTCAACTGAGTTCATCTTTAATCCAAAGCTAAACCGTGCTGCTCTCCAGGAAATCAGTGGCAAAATCCCCACTAGCTTAAGCACCATTCAGTCATATGTATGTCTGAAGTGATCCATTAATAGTCACAAGTCATTCTAGGTTTATCATCTTGTAAACTGAAGAAGGACAAAACAAATCTGAAATCTGCTTAAGCTAGTGGGAATACCATGTTGTAGCAATGCTTCAGTACTCTTTCTAGTCTGACCTCTGCCTGTGTCTCTGGCTCCATGCAAGTTTTCAGTGAGAACTAATGTTATGCTTCTTTAGTTAACAGGAGTCTTGTTTAGAGAAAACCATCAAAATTAAACCAATTTCACCTTTACAGAGAACTGAAATCATCTCCCCTTCTTTCAAAGTACTGATTTTCAGGGACTTGACAATCCAAATTCTTCCAGTAAAATTGTATAGATATTACTGTAAATAAAGCAGAATTTAACCACTGCTACTTGCTAACAGATTTTCCTGGCAATAGCCCCGGGTTCCCTAGATCCAGTAATTGCAAGTCAAACAGTCATGTCTTATCTTCCAACCCTGATTCACTAGAGAAGAGGAGAGGCAGAAAAGATGAAATCTCTTCATTCCTGCACAGAGCCATGATGGTTTTAGCTAACCTCCAGAGTGCTATTAGCACATGTTCTCATCCTCAGCTTGCTTTCTTTGCCAGAACAAAGGGCATCCAAAAAAAAAAAAATCAATTTAGTCTGAGGTAAGTGAATATACGCCGGTCATGTTCTTCTCTCAGTTCAATAAGGAGACCTAAAGACTTCAAGATAGAGAAAAACCACACCTAGCATCACCAGCTCCCTGCACATTGATTTATCAGTACCCAATCTGAGCACCCTGCCTGTTAACAGCACAAGGTACCAGACTCCAGCCAGTGCAGCCCAGTCTGTGGTTCAGGCACCCTGTTACCTCAGCTTGAAGAGTGGTATATTTTAAAAGACATGCTGCATGATGGAATTCTCCTAGGGCATGTCTGATAATGCAAGCTTACTTCCCAAAAACCACGAATGCCATCTTGCATGCCTCCAACAAACACAGCATTACTCCTACTTTCACAGTTGTGCAACACAAGACAGGAAACTGGCAAAGGCCGAGACCACGTTCACACACCAGTTTCACCACACTGCAGTCAGTTCTTGTCAAACACGGGCTGTGCAAGTGGGGACAGCTGTGACTTACCAACAGGATCACACTTCCATCTCCCACGGCCTTGGCCAAAGCACGTGCAGTTCAGCATGTGCCCCTCATCGTGACGCTTGTGGAACGTCTGGTTCACATCATAGGTGATACCATCCACGATGCACTGATCTGTTTGAGAAAGAGCAGAGATGTTTTGTCAGCAACAACTTTAAGCAGTAAGACAAAATCCTTCTGCTTGGCATGTATTTCCCTCCTCTTGATCAGCTTGCAGAGAGTAATCCTGACAAGCTCCATCCATGCAAAACGGAGCCCTTCTGGTATCTGTGATCATGGCAGATTAGTGCTGCATACACCTCACTGCTCCTGAGTTCATTTATCAGCGGCGTGCAAACAAGTACCACTTGCAGAAAAAAAGGTCCATAGGATTCAGTCCAAAGCAGAATCCATTACTCACTATGAAACTGCCTTACAACAGATTCCACGCGTGAAAGAATGTAAAGCATCACACTCCTTCACTACTATCTCTTGGGGAAGTCTAGATTGGAAAACTTCGTCAAGTACTGTCTGAAATCATTAGAACTGCACAAGAAGGAAAGGGCTACTCCAAATTCATGAAAATGTCAAGCTGAGCTACAAATATGCAACAGGCAAACATCATAAGCATCTCTCTGCTGTACCTCGTATTCAGCTGAAGACTGAAGCTTGAAAGACTATTATATATACAAGATGCTAATGGTGCCTACTAATCTACTACTCCCTCAAAGCACAGTAACCAGACTCCATGCTAATTATTAGGTTCAATGGAGATATGTCAACCTGTGACACGGCCCAGAATTCCTGAAGCCAGCCTAATCACAGCAAGGAGCACAAAGACAAAACAAATGATAAAACCACCCCAGAAGCACGTTGTTTTGTTAAGCAGGACCCAAGAGACCCAAGTTCAGTTCTGGATTCAGTCACAGACCATCTGTCCTTGGGGAAGTGACTCAGTTAATCCCAGGCCTTCTTTCCCCGTCATACTTTCCCACAACACAAGCATGGCGTCAGGATAAACCAAACACGGGTCACATCCACCAATGGGGGCTAAGGACCTCCTCCAGTTGCTATGCTTTAAAAGTTCTACTTAGATAACCTTTGCCTTTTGAAAAAAAACCAATATCCATGTCATCGTCAACAAGAAAGACCCGTTAAACTTGAGAAGCAAACAGCGCAGAACTAGCTGTGCTTCTAGAGAAAGGAGTTTCACAGACCAGAAAAACTTCTAGCAGAGCATTTCTCATCGTTCTGAAGGAGACACATAAAAAACCCTCCTAAAGCCCTTGAATGGACCTTTCCCTATAAATTACATCCCATTTCAGCAGTGGTATTAAGAGTTTTTTCTTGGCTGCTTGTCAGCAACCCCCCTGCCTTTTCCAGATACCAAGCCAATGCCGTGAGCTAGCTGAAGGATGATCAAATATCTGTGCTTTTAAGTCTTTTTTTGGTATTGCTTCAGCACTTCTCCACTCGGGCCTCTTATTTAAACAAGTAAATAAGAGTAATGTCAGTGCTGTCCTGCCAACTTTTCATATAGATTAGCTCGTAAAGGGATTCATCCAGCAGAGCAACAGAGCATTTCACTGCAGAACGATAATACAGGATGGTTCTGCATTCAAACTTTAGACTAATCTGGGGTTGTGTCTGTTCTTGAGAGGTTTCTGCTGAGATCCCTTTAAAGTCTCAGTGGCACTGACTGCTAACAATAGACAATAGGTAGAGCTAGATACTGATCCAGCTAGTCAACGTTTTTCCTGGCTTGCTAGCCTACAAAGGCTGAAATGGTACTTTCACAGCATGGAATCAAGACAAGAGCTTTACACATCCCCTCTGATTCCCTTTGGATTCCACAGAAAAGATGAGTAATATAAAACTGAGTCTGGGCTTGAATTCCCTGTGATGGGAAAGAAAACCTATTTCTTCTGTATCCCCAACGCTTAGACCAAAGCAGTGACACCAACACGAAAAGCAGCACCTCTGAGCTGGGAGTATGCAATGCAAGTCCACTCTCCACGGCCATTTCCTACGCAGGTACACCTCATCATGTGGCCCATGTCGTGTTGTTTATCCCACTGGTCCCCAACACGATACATGATACCATCATTGGTGGTGCAGATTTCCTCATGGGCTGGTTGGGAAGAAAGCAAGAAAACACTTCATGAGGTCATAGTTAACAAGGCACTGAGGGCTTATATCATTTGCATGCCATGTATTGGTTTCTGCATCTTAACGAGAGCGTCATAGGCATCTATGGAATTTCAAATATCATTTTTGCAGGATGATGAGTGTAGATTCCCTTGCAGGGGTTCACTCATTTAATGTGCACTTGAAAGTCAACAGAGATTCTGTATGGCATTCAAAGGGTGCTGTGTGAAACGATCAGCTCTCATTACGGGTCTGCTGTTGTATGAACATAGCCATTGGAAGAGCTGAGTGCTCATCAAGCTGTTTAAGAGCTGCACTGCCGTTAATCACAACGCCTTTCATTTCAGAACTCCCACGAGTTGGAGATCAGAGATGTGCATGGACTGGAGAAATGGACCACAACATAGTGCAGACATATTCCTAACCACACATCAGGTAAGAGGAAGTGATGAGCCATGAAGGAGAAGCTTTGGCAGATGCAAGACAAAAAAAAATCACTTGCTATCAAGCAACATAGTTCAATGTTTCTTAATGGACTTACAACACTCTGTACCAGCTGAAAAACATGCCTAGCTTGCAGCAAATGAGGAACAAAAATAGCCTTTTCCTGAGTCCTCACTAGAAGTGATTAGCTGGGAGGAAAACAGGACAAAAAGCTTCTGAAATTCCTTCAAGTTTTTTGGGCCTGGATGCAAGCTCACTGGAAGTCATCAATAACTGACCAACGACAGACAGCTCCTTACTTCCCAGCTCAAAGAGCTTCGTGCAAGCAATTATAATCCCTTTACGGTTCTCATTCTTACCAGCCATAGGGCAGAAGCCAAATTTCTGGTCGGCATCATAGTTCTCAGTGGTTCCACACCACTTCATGTTGTCTCTCCGTCCCTCCGAAGTACAGTCGGTATAGTTGCGGTTGTTGTACAGGAAAGGGAAGTGGCACAGAGCACCATTGGAGTTGCCACCACGTGTCTGGACCAAAACTGGAGATGAAAAGGAAACAGATGCAAATCAAACCTACGCTCTCCCATAGCATGCAGAGAACAGCTTTAAAAACAAACCGCTAGCACTGTTTTTCCCATGTGTGCTCTGTATGGTATTCTTCACTAGCCTCTTTTATTGGATTTAATTAATTCAGATCTGGAAATATAAGCCTTGCACGAGGTCAGTTCAGTTCAAACATTGCTTTGGAAAGAGTTGCTGGACTCAGCCATGGGATTTCCTGGGGAATATGGAAAACTAAAGCTCACAGTGTTTGGGAAGTGGCTTTGCAGACCCTTTGTACCAAAGTCTAGAGAATCAAATAACCCGACAGTTCTCAGCATATCTGTATTATCTCACTGAGACTATTACTCAACTGTGCCCTTTGGCTTAAAGAAAAATCCTGGATGTCAGGAAAGGGTTACAATTCATTTATGAGCAACAGGACAAGTCAGAAACTCTCAGCAGGTTGAAAGCTTCGTGTTTTGCAAGCATCAGTGGAAAGAGGGCTGTAATCTATGTAAACTATTCACCTCTTGTACAACTCTGGTTTACAAATAATAGAGAACAAGGAGGCGTTTGCTGAGGTTTTTAGCTATATCAATATTTCTTAATCCCCACAGAATACCACAAGAAGCCTCGTTAAAGCAAGAATGTGTGTGCATGTCCATATGTGGACAAGGGACCAGGTTTTTTAGCTTTGTATTTGTTGGGTTTGTTTTGTTTTTCAAAAAGAAAGAGTATTGTATGTGCTGTGCAGAAAGGCTGTCACTAAAAAAAAAATGAGGTAGAAGAGTAGTTTAGAAGTCTGTACAGTGTAAGAAGCAGTAATTTTGTGTTGGAATGTGAAAAATTCTCTCTAAGGTCAGACTGCAGAGAAGCCTGCCTGGATACTGCTCCACAGATGCCTGATGGGCTTTCCAGGAAGTACAACCACACAGGTAGATTTGTGCTGTGAAGGGAACGCTGACCATCCACAGATGCAGGAATGCTGCTGCATTAGTCATACACCAGCTTTTGATCACAGCAATCACAAATCACATTAAGATTGCTGCTATATATGGCAACCTGGCCAGATAGTCACTAGCGAGGCAGTGACAGAGAACTGCACAAGTTGTACTCTATGGATACCCTCTTCTTTGCAACCTAATATGGGCAATGCTGTAGCAATTCAGCCAAGTAGAGACAAAGTCCACATATCCTTCGAGCCAAAGCTCTGTCTTGACTAAGTATTCATGCTCTACGGCCAGCCTGAAGAACAGAGGACATGACTCAAAGGCTACACCTGTGTCACCCTGAGCACCCTCCAACGATGCCAAGAATGTAAAAATGTTCTGTGTCCAGACAGCCCTCCATTCACGTAACTGCCTTGCTGTTAAGGCATGCCTAGAGTCCCTCCAAACTGCCGGGACTGTTCAGACAGCTACATGCTTTTGTTCTTTCCTCCACGAAGGCCACGTGCATGTGAAGACCCTCTGAGAAGGACTCACCATTCTGCTCAGTACAGAAGGAGTATCTCCTGTCCTGCTCAAAGTTGGAAGTGGTGCTGCACCAGAGGTGCCCATCTGTGCGGCCTTCAGTGGTGCAGGAGTAGAAAGTCCTCCCGTTGTAGGTGAAAGGCAGAACACAGGGTTCTCCATCAGAATTGCCACCATATGTTTGGGTCACAGCTTTGAAATAAAAAAAAGTACAGGATTAGACTCCAGCTTAAAGCAATCCCCAAATCTTAAGGCTCTAAAACAGCAACAGCCCCTCTGGGTCAAATCACTGGCTGCTATGAACCCACAATGACTGCCATGGACTTGGGCCAATACACACCAAGAGAAGACTTAGTCCCACAGCTGTGTCATTCCTCTACATTCTTTTCTAAACATACATTACTGCAGCTTGGTTTGAATAAAATTATGAATGCTGTTCCCCATGGGCCTCAGCAGTGTTATATATATAACTCACTGGGAAATATTTCTGCCCTACAGAATCAGGCTGCAAGTAACCAAAGCAACTATTTATTTCTTCACCTCTCGCATCTTTTTCCAGTATGTCCTTTTTAGCAGACCTATGATACACATACAAAGAAACTCCCCATCAAAACTAAACCACAGATCTCACTGGACAGAGCAGGCACTGAACAAAAACTCATACCTATTTCCTGGCAGCTGACTCCATTGCCCAGACAAGTACAAAGCATTTGTTGGCTGCCCTGCGTCTTCAGCCACTGCATACCCACAGAATACACCACTCCGTTATCAGTTACACAGTGGCCATGTGGCTGAGGTTGGGGCTGTTGAGGCTGAGGCTGGTACAACGCTGTCTGTACATTTGTGAAGCTGGGAGAGCCAGATCCTGCAGTAGAACATGGGAGAGAAGTGAGACGTCACATGCGGAGCTGAAGAACAGAATGCTTCAATTAAATGCTGAGACAAACTCTTACGCACTGCATCAGATTGAAGACATCACTCTTGACCTCCCTAGACACATTTTAATTATTCCATTTGGTAAACTTCAAAATTAAAAGAACAATCCTCTCTCCTGCTAATGATAGCCTCTGGTTTCTACCACCTTTGAGTTGCTTTAGAAAGGATTAAGATGGCCAACTGCTCAGACAACAAAGAAGTACTGATAAAGCAGGGAGAGAACACAAAAAAAGCCAAACAAACAAGGGTAGGATTCATTTTGATTTTTTCACTGAAGAAGAAAAATAACACTGGCTGTCTGCCTATACTATGGATGTTTTTGCTAAAGATTCCCACAGCAGTCTCCACAAATTCAGGTCTGCTGAGGTGCAGTAAGCAGAACACTGACACCATTGAAGTGATATGCCTTCTGAAGTTCGTACCTTCTGAGAGTTTGAAGCTAACCTGCTGGTGCTAATCAGTTAAAAGTCATTAATCAAGAAAATGTCAGTGTCGTTTCTGTAGAAAAACAGAAGCTTTACTGCAGACACCAGAAGAAAATGGCAAAAAGAACTTAGAAGGTAAAGACTTTGTTAAGCCTTGGGCAGGAAATAGACTATCTATAAAGCAGGTAATATTTCATACCAAAATTACAAACTATCTACGTGCACTAAACTGCACTGTATACATACTTTGGCATTTCTGTTTTTTAAAGCCTAACCATTAGTAGATGCATTTATCTTGTCAAAGAAACCAGATGGTCTCAGTGGAGTTTAAATTAAGGGCATTTCAAGGCAGTTACCCTGAGGCAAATACATGAAGTTCAAACACTAACTCAAAATGCCGTGTTTTTAAAACAAAGCTAGTAGATATTTCCTGTAGATGCATGGTTCTACATGTGATTTACTGCACAGTGATTGTGCAGGCAATCACATCTGTATGTGCAAGCCCCAGCTGTGCAAGGAAGCCAAGTGTAATTAATTTTACCTACACACGCACAAACAAGGAGCATCTCCTGAATTCTAACCCTCTGTGCAGCTGGTCTTTCTCTGACAAGTTTGCTACATGCTAAAGGTAGGACACTGCAATTCAGCACCATCTCCTAGCCACCTTAAGCACGCCATTCATTGCTCCTGACCCTACTTTGCTCCATGTCCCACTTACCAGTGCTAGTTGTATGCAGGGATGTGTGCCTTTCGCATTTCCATTCACCTCTGCCGTTACCAGTACAGATGCACTGAAGTAAGTTCCCCCGGTTGTCCTTCTTGCTCCAAGTGTCTCCAATTCTGTAGGAAGTCTTGGTGTCTTGGTCATTGCACCTATCTGTACAAGGAACATGAATATTAGATATTTCTGCATTGGATGGCTTCACTGTGCCATTGATAGTACTGAAACATCAACACCATCGAACGTGCCGATAGTTTAAAGCCTTTATTGAGAGCCAACCTTTCTTGCAGCCCACTATTACAAGCCCTATATACTCGAAAACCTGTGTTAAACTGCATAGGCTGAGAGACCACAAAAATCCTGATGGTAAAAATAAATCAACTTGTTTCAATGCCTTGCTCAGCAGGAATAAACCAGAACCTATTGGAGGGCAACATGTTAAATACCACTTTTTCCAAAAGAAGTGTTTGGAAAGCTGTCAGTAAAGTTAATACCAGCTGCTCACGTCATAACAGCAATATCAGACTTCCTAAATCTCCCCGTTGTCTTTATTAACTCGCAGCCCCCACTGAATTGAATAAACAGGTTCAAAGGACAATGTAACAAACTACTTTTGTCTGGATGCCAGATACACAAGGATCAACTAGTTCTTCCATTACTGTGTTTTATGCTCTCATTCAAGGAGAACTTGATACAGTGGCTCAAATATAATCACGGATCAATGCACATGGATTTATGAAGAACTGTGGAAGGACGTATGCATCACCCCAGCCTGCCACTAAAACAGCACTCAGAATAAAATATCAGTGTGGAGAACACGTTACTAATTCATTGCTTAAAATGTCCAAAAACGGAGTAATTTATCAGAAAATTGGTGTCAAGTATTCAGAAAGTAATTCAGCAAATGTGTGTGTGGGAAAGGGGTTGGGGATGCAACCTGTCTTACAGATATCCAGATTTTCCAATTAGGCAATGAAAAGCTGAAATGTCCCCTCAGAATTCAGCAGTGATTCTAGAAAACTCTGGCCATAAAAGATACCTAACAGCATGTATTCTGAAGCATAATGACACTTTCTGGGCTGCAGCTATCATCTAACATACGCAGATTCAAATTTATATATTTAATTACATTCGAGAAATAAAATGAAAAATGAACAGGTCATTATATTACAATTTCCCTACAACACAGCAATGCAGACCTGAGTTATGGGAGGAAAGATACTGCCAAATCATTTTTATTAGTAATAATATCTCCTCAAATTCACAAACAACGCATCCTGTTTTATTCGTTCCTGTTTGACAGCTAATGATATTTCCCCATGTGTTCTAACAGACTTGATATTGGGAAGGCTGGTTTGGTTTTTATGGCTTGTTTCTCAACCAAGGCTCTCCAGATACTCAGTTTTAATCCCAGGCCTCCTCAGAGTTTTAGTTCCTTACAGGTCTGCTGTTTACATCAGCAGAAAGCTATTATCTGTGTTTCCCAAGGCAAATGAAAGGGAGGCAATTTAAAGAGCTCCTCAAAACTTGCCCAACAGAGGTGGAAGGTACAAAGTTCAACTTCTCTTGAGGAGACTGCTGTAAACTGACAGCTCCACAGCAGAGCCCGTTGCAGGCAAAATTCAAGCAGAAGCCAGGCAAAGCAGCGAGACTTTGGATTTTACAAGGCCAGTCTGCTTTGCAAGTGCTAAAGCAACAGCATATTGACAGTAATGTGGTTCATCTTACTTCTGGAAGTGCAGGTGATGCGGCCGCTGCCCTCCCCCAGGCAGGTGCAGTCCACCATCATCCAGCCCTGGTAGGGCTTCTCCCAGGTCTCGCCCACCACATAGGACGTCCCGGCCGTGTTATCATAGCACCTCTCGGCTGAGGGAGACAAAAAGGTCAGTGTTTGTGCCCCCTACGGAACCAGAGACAGCCCAGCTGAGGGAGGACAAAGCCATCACTTACCCAAGGGCTTGCAGGTCCACTCGCCCTTGCCATTGCCCAGGCACACGCACTCCAGCAAATAGCCGCCCGTCTCGTGAGGCCGACGCCAGGTATCGCCGATCTTGTAGGACTTGCCGCCCTCATGGCAGCGATCTGAGGGTGGGAGAGAGGGGAGCTGAGGTGAGGAGCACCGCCACAGCCAGCACCACGGGGATGTGGGGCCTTCACGGGGAGTAGGAAAAGGTTTGATCACGGCAGAGGTGAAGGAAGGAGGAAGAAGGTGAGGAGAAGAGCCGATCACGGCTGCCTCTTTCATGCTGCAAAATGGCGGCCGCCCTTTTCCTCAGAGGGCGCCATTTTTCCCTTGGCGCCACCTCAGCCCCTCCAAGCCCTGTCCTCTCTCCTCAGGTAAGCACTGCCAGGTTTCAAACCACAGACAAGGCTGACTGCTGAAACGGGGCTAGCAGGGCCCGAGGAGACGCCTCATCCTCATGAGGGTTCGCCTCCATCTTGCGCAGACAGGGAGACGCACACTGACTGCTATCCCCACACAGCATGAGGCATCATGCAGCCAGGCCAGCGTGCGGAGGAAAAGGTAATGCCCTGGTGACATTGCTCCTCCTGGGTTTAAAATCCTGCCCCCGAAAGGCCAATTCCCAGTCTACTCACACCTCGTGGGCCTGAGGTGTTTGGGTCCCACTGCTCAGCTTAGGCCCCGGAAGGGAAATGCAGTGAACAGCAGTTAGCAAACAAGATCCTCTTCCAAGGAAAGAAGCACACGTCTGGTCGTTTATTAGAAGCCACTAAAATGTTTCATTGGCTCATTTATGAAAGCAGGCAATCTAAGAGTTGTAAAGATTGATTCCAATCCAGTCGCAGTCAATGAGACTCTCCAGTGAGCCCTAAACCAGGCTGATGATGAAGAAATGAGACTGCCCTTATGTTTGCAATTTCCTTACTGACTCTTTCTTTTCTTACAACACTTATCATCCCTGCTCAATAAAATGCCAGTACATTCCAAAGGGCTCCAGCTATATTTGATGCATTTCTTTCCATGCTATGATGATGGCTGACTTTTGAGCCCTTTGTGGCAATGCTGTTGGGCTCAGCACTGTGTCTAAAACAAGAAACTGAGTAGCTGTAAGAAAGACTTTTTCCAAAGGTGCCTAAGGGACTTTGAAATCTCAGACTAAAGGACCTGACACACAGAAAACTTCATCTGCGCTCAGAGAAAGTCTAATTATGAACTGAAGGGAAATTGTGAACAATTCAGTGACTCAATACGGAAAGGATTTCCAGACAGAGACAGATGTGAAAGGGAAAGCTGTGCAGAAAGAAACAAGCATGGGGCAGACAGGTAAAAATAAAATTGCAGAAGCACAGAGCTGACTCAACGGATATCAAACCCTTGTTCCCTTTGAGACCAGGGTTGGCATGATGTTTTTAGAGGCTAAAGGGAAAGGCTTCCAAGTGCTCAATATTTGGAATATCCCTATTAATGTTTACAGGGTAATTTCGACTCGATAGCAGACTAGACCCTGATGTTTATGCAAGTATATTTTGACTGGAAAAATGTGTCTGCGAAGATGCAAGACATTCCTGTGTATATTAAACGTACTAACATGTATGGCTGGACACTAGCAGTCATCCTGGCCTGTTTTTACACATAGGACTTTACACCTCTTAAGCAGATGAGGAGTTTGGTTTTTAAAGTGTACATACATGGGGCAAGGACTTTCACTTACAAGATTTTAATGCGCTTTGGATCAAATCCCCCTAGCTCTAGCTAATAGGCACTGGAAGAATTGTGAAAATGGCTCTGGAAAATGTGACAAAAAGGAATGAGCTCTAGTAACAGGCTCTTGGTTACATACTGGCAATGGTGCAGCTGATTCTCCCACGTCCAGCTCCAATGCAAGTACAGTCCCAGATCATGGAGTCCTTGGGGCGCTCGTAAGTCTCCCCTACTCGGTAAGTGGATCCAGTGTATTTGTCAAAGCAAGTCTCTTCAGCTATGAAAGAAGAAAAATGAACTTCATGAAACCACTTTAGTAACTGTACTGTCAACAAAAATGCATGTTCTTCACCTCCTCACATGGACACTCTCTTTTGCTGGGGGAGTATCAGCCTCCTCTTTCTTCTTGTGGTGGAACAACAGAAAGGAACTGGGGCAAAATTAACCCCCTCAGGGTCTCCATGCTGCTGAACAACCACAGCTTCCCTCCCACAGTGAGCCAGGGGTTGAGCATGGCACCTGGGCTGGCACGCCCCGAAGGATCAACCCCAACTGTTTGAAGTGCAACAGTACAGAACTCAGAGGGGAGCAAATATTCCCCAGAAGCTGTGGGTTTTGACATGCTAATCCACTTCTTTTGAGTGCATTAATCCTGAATTCTGCAGCAGCCCCGCCGAAGTCAAAGGGGCCCGCTTGTGACCTGTTCACACTTGCCCAAGCCTACGTGATTACCGAAGGGTTGTAGCAGCTCTGTCAAACAACTTGAGGTCTCCAACAGGACCTCACTACCAGACAAATGAAGCTAAGTGCGCTACTGGACTTTGGAAACGTAAAACTTGGGAATACCTGGGGAGGAAGAAAATGTAGAATAAACTCTTTTTTTACGGAGGAGCAAGAGGACTGAGCACTCCTTGAAATACCCTAGCAGTGCTTTACTCAAGTCTCGCCTAACAGATCTCTGAGATGCTCCCATCTGTCTTACATGAACTTATCAGCCAGGAAGCCAGTTTCTCTCTTGCATCTCCAGAGCAAGATAAAGGAATTACAGCAAACCAATGGCTCGAGACCAAATGCAGATAGCACGCATCTGATTACCTAAACCACGCTGTATTCCAGAGAGACGCATCTTCCAGCAGACGCCGCGTTTAAAGTTTTTTCAGTTACCTAAACTTTTACTGCAGAAGACTAAACAATCTCATTTTACACTCAATGATGGAACGCTCACAGCACAGGCTGGGGGGCTGTGGAAAGTTGTAAGCTGAAATATTTTTAAACAGGCTGACGACACCGCACAGCTATGAGAAGTTGGGGTGAAGCGATCAAACTGCACGGAGCCAGAGCTGCAAAGCGACTCCAGATTTGAGCTTCCCCGTGCGAGCGGAGTCGGTTCAGTTCATTATAAGGAAGAGGTTGGCTCCAAAGTTAATGTTTAGATCCAATCCTCCAGAGAGATGAGTGATGTTTGGCTTGGGGTTCTGGTGGCAGGCCCATCTCTAATGAAAAGCATTTCTTAAAATCCCAAGCCAGATCTTCAGTGTAATTGAGAGTAGATCCGTTAGCTGACCCTAAGGACCAAACTCCAGCTACAAACCCGGACTGCTCGCTGTAACTCAATCTGCACCAAAAGCCACTGCAGCTAAAACACCAACTTACGTTCGGGTTTGCTTTCGCAGTTAAACCCTCTGCTTCCACCGTAGCAGGTACAGACCAACGTGTTCCCCAGGTAAATGCGCTCCCACTGCTGGTTTATCTGGTAGTACCGTCCATTGTCAAAGCAGGTCTCTGCGGAGGGGGGAGGGAGGGGAAAGAAAGCAAAGTTTGGTCTCACCGAGGGCGCGGGCAGGGCACGACCAGCCCAAGCAGCACCGCGGACCCCCACCCGCGTCGGGGACACGGAGCTGGCCAGCCCCCGCTCCAGCCCCGCAGCCCGTGCCGGTACTCACGCTTGCCCTGCGCGGGGGTGGCTTGCGGCACCGAGGCGGTCTGCGCCTGCCGCCGGTTCTTCCCTCCGCGCCGCTGCCTTTCGCCCCCTCCCGCAGCCGCAGCCGCCGCCGCCCCCAGGCAGAGGGCGAGCAGCGCCAGCCGCAAACCGCCGCGGCCCGGCATCCTCGGCACGGCTCGGAGAACGGCGCGGGGATCGGCGCCGAGATCTGAGTGGGGAACGGGACCGCTCGCAAGCAGCCCGACGGTCGGGGCAGCGCCGCCGCCCGGGCGCTATATAGGACGGGCGGCGCGGGGGGGTGAGCAGCCGCCGCCGCCCCGGAGCCCATTGGCCCTCGCAGCAGCCGGGGGACGGACGGGGACCGCCACCGCCCCGCCGAGCAGAACGAGGCGCTGCCCCGCCGGCAGCCACAAAGGGTCGGGGTGCGGAGAGGGGGAACGGCGGTGCCGTTTTGCGGGTCGTTTGCTCTGACAAAATGGCTTCCCCCCCACCTTTTTTGGGAGCTTTTCTTTTGTTAGAGCCAGGTTTTACACCCCTTTGAACTACACGGGGTCTTCGCCGTTACAATCTCACTTGAGCAAGTCGCATACAAACTTTGTCACGCTCTTTTGCCCGTCTCGTTCCCACTGCCATCTCTCCTGCGTTAAGGAGTGTCTCTTTTCCCTGCTTCGAAGGGAAGTCCCAAAGCAGAGTGTGCAACTGTGGCCCTAAAGGCAGGAAGCTGCTGATGGGGAGAGCACCACATAGCACTACTACAGCATACCCTGTCCTGGTGCACTGCTTGGACCAGAGCTCAAGCTCAGATCATATAGAAAGATTGTTCTGCTGACTGTTTTCGTGATACCCTCTGTCTTTGCAAAGGGGTTTGAGATCTAATAGTCTGCTCTGGTTCCCAACCTAATCAAACAACTCTGACAAACATGTCTTGCACTGAACATTCCTCTGGTTCCCAACCTAATGAAACAACTCTGACAAACATGGACATGAAGTACTGTCTTGCACTGAACATTCCTGAATCTCCATGAAAGTTCTTCACCAAAATGGGCACCGAGCTTGAAATAGCTTCCTCTTAAAGCATGCTGATTGTATGACCTGCACTGAAAAGCAAGTCATAATCTGCTTGGGATGAAGATGTTCAATAGGGATGAAGATGTTCAATAGGCAGCACATCCCCAGCATGTGCTTTGTTCCCAGAAAGCCCTGAGTTGGAATGGCAGGTTGTGTGTTCTCAAAGAAATTTCTATTCCTCTCCATGACAAATGTCCACAGGTTCTTTAACACAAGCTTCCCTGCTGAAAGCTTCCTGGAAATTGAAACCTGACCTGGCGATTGAGGTGAGCTGTGGTGAGCCAATTCCCATCTTGTCTAATTTTTATTTTTAAATCTACCGTGTTGCATTTTTTTTAGCTGTCAGAGACACATTACCCCTCAAAATAATCACATAACCAGTGCCACCGTAGCAAGGGAGAGCTTTAGAAATGGAACGCATCATCATAATGAGAACCTGCTTTCAGAGATTTTTCCTGCTTTTTTGAGACTGGAGATAGGAAGTGTTGTCCTGTAATGACAGCTTAAAGCAGCTCTGGAATTCTTGATGAACCCACCCTGAGGAGAACGCTGTGAGAAGGTATGATCGTTTCTAACTGGGATGTGCTTCGTTCGGACAGGCTGTGTGAGCAAGTCCCACTGCTGAGAGCTGCTAATTAAGCACAAATGATGTGATGAAGGAAAAGGTGATGAGGAGCCTTCAAGCCTAGGAGGATTATGGTGAAGAAAAATCACCCCAGGAGATACGCTTAAAGTGGAAGGTAACCCAGAATGAACTGGCTGTGGTGGAACAAACAAACATGTGGGTGCAACCAGCTGTCTTCCCTGTGGAGGAAGACTCCCCCTTGGTGCTAGGATCTGTACAAACAGAACCAAAGGGCACTTTGGGGTGTTTCTGACCTCTGAAGATCCGGGTACGTGCCACCTACCAGCTCTCCTCAAGCATAAGGAAAGGGTCACTGTTCCAAAGAGATGCGACTTCTGGATCCATTTCCAGCATGCTGCTTTTAGTGACCCAATTTCCAGCCTGCTGCTTTTAGAAACTATTTTTATAGTGGCATTCATAGTGTGTATATACTGGATATACTCTGCATGGTCAACTGTTGACCTCGTTTATGTCTTTTGTCATCCTGCATTGCACCTAAGTCTTCCAGGACAATGTGAGTGCTTACACAAAAATGAAAACGCTATTCAGTCTGAAGACTGAGAAATAGTGTTAACAAGTCTGTGACTGTGTCTAATGCTTACCACAGCACTGCTTACACAAATAGGGGAACAAATGTAAGAATCTTATTTAAGAAAACATTACTGGAAGCGTACAAAACAAAGTAATAATTTTCAGTGATTCTCAAATTAGTTTCTTGCACAGCCATCATTTATTAGCAGCCAGAAATAATCCAAGGAGTCGTATTTCAACAAAATTTGAAACAGTCTGGTTTCACTTCTAAAGGAATCTCTGACAGTAATTATGACACAACCATGCAGTAGTCATTATATTGCATGCTGTTAGACTTTCTGAGATGTCTCTTAAGTTATTTTGGGAAATGGATGTGACTCTTTTGTCTGTCCTTCTGTTCGTTCATCCCTTGAGCTAACAGCAATGAAAGAAAGATTCACCTGAAGTCTTTCTTAGGATGAGATCACCCTGAATTTATAACAACCTTTCCATGCTTTTTGCATCCCAATAAGGAGCAAGGACGTTCTAAACCTCTGCTTTAGCCATGGATATTCTGATTCAATTCTGATTCATGTTCTTGGTCTTTTTTGAAATCCTAACTTTTCACTCTTGGCTAGAAAAGGCACATGTCCTTATAAGGTCCTGACTTCTCTTGTTCCATGTATTGCTCTGCAGATAAGCTTCTCCAGGGTTGGCTTAATTTCCTCTACTGCACACAAGGCTTGGGGGGCTGTGGATATGCCTGGGAGGACGGTCAGGCCCTGAAAGCATTCTCCTGCAAGTCCTGATAGCGCAGAAAGCACCAAGCCAGGTCACTTGTTATTCTTTTAGCAACCTTAGAATAATGGCCACATGGGCTTAATTATCTCCTTCTAAAATTATCACTCATAAGAACAGGAATCATAAAGACAACAGGTCAGGATTCCTTTCCTTCACATAGGGAGACCATTAAACGCTTCCTGCAGTTTCCAAATATTTTGCAAGAACTCCTGGTGCGAGCTGAAAATTTCTGAATCATCAGAATTTCAAGTCTGTGGTTTGAGTTAGGTCAGAGCAGAATTCATTTCAAGGCTTGCTGAGGTTCTGCTGCACAGTGCTTCATTCACTCCTGAGTGCAGCCGTCCTGCGAGTCGCATCCAGGAATCTGGAACATCACTCCTTAAATGAAATTCATTCCTTCTGCTGCTTACCAGCAAACTCAGTGGTATGTAACTTTATGCCAGCTCTCGGCGTAGGAATGAATTTCATCGTGTATAAATGGTCCCTAACATGGCATTCATTACATCTTGGCACTCTCGATGGAAATTCCCTGCTCTTCTCCCTCCTCCCCAGTCTTTCATAACTAAACGTTCGGTGTCATCAACACAAAAAACGCGTTTCCTTCCTGTAGCTGTCTGTGGATTATGTTACTCTGCTTGGTCACCTGAACTACTGTAGTTTACCAGTGGTGAGAAGTTCATAGCTACGGCTCTTGCTTTGCAGTTGGTTCTGCAGAACAGTCACCTCCAGGCATTTAACCATTCAGGACTCTGTCCCTGGAAGATCAGGTGAGGAGCCCGGGGGCAGGATTCAAGATTTTCATTCTCTTTCAGTTACAAGGCTTCTTTTGAAGTTTCAGTTTGTTTTTCTGATTCTGCAAGGAGGATTTACATCACATGTGAAGCAATACAAGAATGGTAGCTGAGAGCCTGATGTGCTTCCTGATGCCAGCACTTCAAGGAAAATGAGAACTTCTGTGAGGCCTGTGACCATGTGGCAGATGAACAGTGCACGACAGACCCTCATCCACACAGCAAGCTTATGCTTGCTTATACCAGCTTTAGAAGAGCTGAAAACTTATCGTAGCATCACAGAATCATCAAGGTTGGAAAAGATGTCTAAGATCATCTAGCCCATTGTCAACCCATACCCACCATACCCACCAAATCCTAGTGTCGCGTGCCCATGTTTCTTGAACACTTCCAGGGGTGGTGACTCTACCACTTTCCTGGGCATCCTGTGCCAGTGCATTAACACTCTTTGTGAAAAGGCTCTCCTGTGCTTTTTCTTCTCCATAGAATCATCTGAGTTGGAAGGGACCCTTAAAGGCCATCTAGTCCAACTCCCCTGCAATGAACAGGGACCCCTACAGCTCCGTCAGGTGCTCAGAGCCCCATTCAGCTTGACCTCAAATGTTGCTCTGGGGAGGAGGTATCTACCACCTCCCTGAGCAACCTGTGCCAGTGCTCTTACCATAGAAAACTTCTTTCTTGTATCCAGTCTAAATCTCCCCTCTTTTTGTCTGAAACCATTTCCCCTTGTTCTGTCACATCAGACCCCACTAAAGAGTTCTTGTAGCCTCCATTTAGATACTGAAAGGCTGCTCTCAGGTCCCCACAGAGCCTTGTCTTCTCCATGCTGAAAGCTCCAGCTCTCAGCCTGCCCTCGGATCATCTTATTGGCCCTCCTCTGGACAGTATCCAACAGGTCCTTGTGTCTCCTGAGGACTCCACATCTAGACACAGTACACCAGGTACTCGATCATTTGAGGGTCCCGATAATGCTTTCAGATGCTAAGAAGACATTTTCAAAGATACTCAAATCCTATTCAAGTTGCCTAAATCTTTGAAAATCCCAGTGTCAACCCCTGCTGGGGATTTTCTGTAGCACTTCTGGGGAACTTCTCAGAGCATCTCGGGAAATAAGATTGCACTTTCAGGATGAGCTATGAGTACTGCTGAATGTGGCTTGGGAAAGGAAGTGTGGTGTTGCCAGCTCTTGAAAAAGATGTTATTTTCGGCAGCACTGGAACAGTCTTGTTTTAATGAGGGATGTTCCATCTCTCCAGCTGATATCTACTCCACTTGAAGGAAATCCTCCTCTAATTGGCTGCTTGTCTCACTTATTTTCCTGCTTTTAGAGGTAAGATGTCCCCAAAGACTGCTGTAGAGTATGAGTGACACTCCTCCTATCTTCCTCCAACTTGTCATGCTCCTCACATGGAAGGAAATGGGATCTTGCAGCTTTTTCCCAGATCAAAAATGAGAGAACTTGAAAAGGCTCAGAAGTGGGGCTACTGGGACAAAACGCACCAAAGAGAGGATTGCTGAGAGGCCACGATCTTGTGCAAACCAATACATGCAAGGCATGGATGAAGGAGAGAAAGAAGTTACGACAGCTGGAAAAGCATAGTTTCTCATGGCTGTTCTTTTCTTTGTATTCTTTGTGTTTTGGCCAAAATCCCACTGTTTTTGGCAACGGGGGAAGGCTCCTAATTACGGTGGCTGCCTTTACTTTGCCATTACAGAACTCTAACAACAATTTCATCTTTGAATAACAAAGGATTTTCTCTTTTAATGGAAGGACAATGTTATTGGAATCACTTGTGTCTCCCTTAAAGCCCAGCAGAAGAATTGAAATCCTTTTTCCACAGCAATCTTGAAAGCCCTAAAAAAAGTTAAGTAATGGTGATATCACCACCAGCAGCATGAGGTGAACTTAGCCACAAACTGTGGGGTTTGAGTGCGTTTGCTTTTATTCTTTCTCAACAAATCACACCAACGCTTCTTTGGTTTTAGGCAAGCCTGCTTAAAACCCAGAAAGAAATGCTAGTGCTGGGTTGAGCTTGGCCTGCTGCAAGGAAGTTGAATACACTGAGCAAGCAAACAGCTATTTATTATGATGATTATATGGGGGAGTGCGTAACGGGTTGAATTTGAGAGTCACAGAGGCACTGAGCTAGCAGCATTCAGAAGGAAAGTATTTTGGCTCCAAGCTGCACTTTGTCCCCTGTTTCCTTCTTACCCCTTCCACCCAGCCATACATGGAGCCAAGGAGCGTGGATAGTTCTCTGCTGCCAATTTTGAAGGGGTTTGTGTGTTTTGTTTTGTTTTTTAATTTTTTCTTTGACTGTTGGTAACCTGGTTTTTTGGCTGCAGTCTAGGATGAGAAAAGCTCTCACTTTCACTTGTTTTTCAGCCCTAACCAGGAGTTCTTGTTGGCTGCTTTTTCTACTTTCCAGCTTCTGGGGAAGAACTTGGGTCTGCTCCCTGCCTTCATTGTCATTTTCTTTTTCCCTATTCTTCCACCCTCTCCCCTCTGCTATTCCAGATCTCCTGGATAGCAAGATGCTCCCTGGTTCTGGTTTATTTGTTTTAACTTGGTCGTTTCCTGTGGCCCAGCAATAGTGTCACTTCTCCTGTGGGACTTCCCAACTATTTCTCTTCTGTAGGTGGGAATCCAGCCCAGAGAGAGGCCCAGAATGAGGAAGAAGGGCTGTTTCTGACTTACTCAAACGCTTTCTGGAAGACAAAGCTGCATTATCTTGCTTCTAACAAGAAATGTTAGTGAAGCAGGACTGGAGTGTCATTCTCTGTCAGTCAATTCCACTCACTCACAGTGGATTGGTGTGCGGCTAACTTCAGGTCGGTGCAAGAGCTCACTCAGAGCCAAGGAGTCACTGCTTGGCTGTTTCTGGTGCAGCTCTGTGTTAAAACCTAAGTGTGCTTAGATTATTTTTTAATTTTACAACTGCTGATTTGCTTGCACATAAAGAAAGGGAGCCAGAAGGTTGCTCCTGCCCAATTTGTTGTGACTTCTGCCTCGTTCATCTGTATCTTCTGTTAGAGGCATGCTAACCTAAGCTTAGCCGACCTTGTCTCAGAGGCTTTGCAATACAAGTCTCCAAGTCAAGCTACTTCTCTGGCTTTCTTGAACAGGCACGGTGACTTATGGTACTGGATCCAGTTCGTTTCTCCATTTTCTCTGTTTGAATGCTGGATCTCGTATAGGACTTTCTACTGACTCACACTATTTCTGCTCTGTCATTAATCCTCCAAGCAACTCCTTTCTTCCAAATGTTGATTATAGTGAGCTGGACTTTTATTTTATTTTTTATTATTGCTGGCATTCAAAACTGTTAATGGTCTGCATGTGTTTTTTGATTATAGTCCTTGTTCTGGTTTTGGGGTTGCTTTGCCTTTTGGACTGCCTTGGAATTCATATTTTTAGCTTGTACTGAACTATATATCCATGAAGTCATACAGATCTGCAGCTGATGCTTTCCAACAGTCGCCACTTATTTCTTTTACCTTTCTAACGCTATGTATGGAATTTAAAGTGTTCCTCATTCTTGAAATGATGAATTATTGCAGTAACAGTAAGTAGATAATTGTTCCATGAACTGTTTTATATAATATTTCTGCCATCTGCATTGAGCTCATACTGCCAAGGCACAGGTGCTTCTATATGCAAGCAAAAGTTTTGTTGCTGATAGCATTTAGCCACTCATATGTATACAGCTGGTTTAGCAGATACGTTACGAGAGAACTGCTAGGATCTCACAAGTGAAAATGAATTCTTTTGCCCAGAACAAGGAGTGACATCCAGTGCTTCGGAAACTCCTCTCACCTCCTACAAGTGCTTAGGTACTACTTCAAAGCTTCAGTGTGTTTTCCAGATTCTCCATCATAGCTCAGAAAGGCAGCAATTCTGACATATCCCTACAGAAGTCTCTTCCTAAGCCCAGCAAGCACCTCTGACTGGTGTGTTGGGATGGGATGGTCTCATAATTTAACCCACACTTTCCTGCCTCCGCGTCTCCTGGACAGGCACAGGAGCAGTCACTGGATAGACACTTAGGCAGGTAAAAGGAGCAGCATCTGGACTTGTTAGCACATTGATCTAAGGATGGTTTTTGCCCAAAGAGCTTGTGGATGCCCCATCCCTGGAGGCATTCAAGGCCAGGCTGGATGTGGCTCTGTGCAGCCTGGTCCGCTGGTTGGTGACCCTGCACATAGCAGGGGGTTGGAACTAGTTGAGCACTGTGGTCCTTTTCAACCCAGGCCATTCCAGGATTCTATGATTCCATGATTCTATGTTCTGAGTGGGATAAATATTAACAGAAACAGAAGCAAAAAGGGGGTTTCAAAGGAAAGAAAACCTGAAGTAGCTTGACACAAGTCTAAGGAGGAAAGTTTCCCATTATGCTGTCCAGAATGGCTTCTTTCAACACCGAAAGAGCTGAGCATAATTGTTGAGTGAAGTAGGAAGTTTTGCTAAGATGCATCACATCTTGTGGTCATATGCTAAAAACAAATATCCCAAAGCTCTTGATGATGCATCTGGCATTTGTTCTCATTGAATATGTCCCAAGCCATCCATATTTATTGAAGACACATTCTTCCTTAGCCAGATCATGCAGAAATTAAAACAAACATCACTTAAATATGCATCATCTAATTGGGGTATTAATGTGGCTGAATTCGTTTAAACACACTTGCTGTCTGTAGCTGAACTGAAAGATCTGTAGAAGCAGGTAGAATCTTCAGAGTCTGCAGATACACATTACTTCTGCATTTGATTATACTCTCTAAATTTACTCACAATTTGGAGAGAGATCATAACTCTCTTTCCAGGAACAGCATTCATATTTTCCATACAGTGCGTTAGTATCAAATGCAGATTATATCCCCATTAAATAAAGGGCAAGTTTTTGACAGAACGTCTCTTCAATTAGTTTGTAATCAGAGACGTCACGTGTAACACTGAAAGTAAGTCCTACACAGAGCATTTCTCTCCTGGCTGACTCTTCACTCTTCTTATGTTGTTTCATAGGTGGTTAGGGATGTGGAAATGGAGACTGTAAAGGATGTATGTACATTTGCTGTCTTTGGATAATGTTTTGGACAGTCTCTTCTGGAACGTAGCTTCTAAAAATTACTCTTTTTTCCTCTGGCAAATATAACAGCCTGAGACATTTCTCATATGGAAAGACCTGAAGGAGAAAACAAGAAGGTAAGGAGGGGAACAGAACTTTGATAGGATATTTTTTCAGAAGATGGAGCATCTGTGCACAGCAAAAAAAAATATTTAAGACAAAGAAATTCTAATCCTGATCTTTCAAAGATTAATTAAAGCCTCTTGCTTTACTCACTGCCATAATTGCATCGTTTGATTAACCTCAGCTGTCACCTGAATAGAACTAGGGCTGTGCTTTGTCCCTGCAGAGCCCGCCCCCCTGCACTCTGTGAGCAGCACTTCAGTACATCAGTATCCTCAGCCCGGCCACTGGGAAAGCGTGGATGGATAAGCTGCACGACAGGGTCATAAATAACACAGAGAGCAGAACAAATCTTGGCAGCAGATCACAGCTTCTGGGGAGACGAGAGCTATGGTAGACACATGAGAAGAAAAGGAAAGGAAGAGTAATATTGAAGAGGAAAGTAGAAATTTTACTGCTAGATTCTGTTCCGTTGAAATGAGACCATTTCTGACCTTGGTTTCTTTGTGAGCAGGCTTGGTCTCCTGATTTCTTAAATGCTTTTCTTTTTGTCTAACCTCTCAGGGAAGGATTGATGCTTTAAAACCATTAGAAATTCTGCATTCCTTATGGAAAGTCACATTTGAAACTATAAAAAGCAATCAGCTTTTGAGGAGATCACATCAATCCCCCCAAAACACGTATACTGTACACGCATGTCTCTAAGTCCACGAGGTGCATTTCTATCCTTAAATCCGTGTGACCTTTCATGGAATGCAGGCCTAAGTATTTTTCCAATCTCTTGTGTCCATCACAAAGTCCAAGCACCGTTATTGTGCAAAATTCTTTTTTTCTCTTTTAAATGTCATAACCAAAATCCCTTCAAATTGTGTTTTAAAACTGTAGCGAGACTTTAGGACATGTTTGGAAAACCTTCAAGCAATTACAAATATGCACACAAAAAATATGTGCTTAGATGAGGTAATCCACAAGAGGGTTTCCAAGTGGCCTTTTGAAAACCAACTATTTTATGTATAAATGTCAAAATTAATTAAAAATCAACAAAAAACAAGAAGTGAAAGCCACAATGCCGTATTTGTTATGAATATACTGATTAAGCTCTCTCCCATTAGTAAGAGTTCTCGTTGTCCTTGGAGGCAATGCAGCCTTTTGAAGGCAAGGAACAGCTATGGACCCACTGGAGAATGCAGCACATCCGATGATTTCATATTGAAACCAACACCAGGAGACAATTTGCAAGGACATTATGGGTCCTTCTGTTATGCCTGATTAATGATGAAAACGGTCTTAAAGCCTTTGGCAGCTGTGGATATCACTCCCATGATTTAAACATGTTGTTCAAAGTCCTCTCCCAGGAGAGCTACAGTTGTCTGCGTGGGTTTATACCAAGAATCAGTGAGACATCATGAGTTAATATTTGTGTATTTATGCTAAGAGCTGATTTTTATGAGTGTTACTAAAGGGCTTTTTAGATCCGGTCCTCGAGTACCAAAAACGTGTCTTCCAACAGTGCTGCATGTATCCAAGCTGGTGAAGGGAATGGCCTGAGCCTAATCATCCTCGGTATGATCTTAAGTGATTAATTTGCAGTTTTCCTTGAGTGCCACAAGCAGGTTTGAATGCCACTGAGTTCTTCCAGGAATCTGTTTATTTATTACTGCTGTGTGCATTACTGCATTTTTTAGGAGTGGAAGGATATGCCAGTGCATTCACCACACACT
Source organism: Tympanuchus pallidicinctus (assembly GCF_026119805.1). Classification (NCBI taxonomy): domain Eukaryota; kingdom Metazoa; phylum Chordata; class Aves; order Galliformes; family Phasianidae; genus Tympanuchus; species Tympanuchus pallidicinctus. Next base: position 33,881,311 of record NW_026294669.1, read on the forward strand.
TCGGTGCCTCTCTAATGTTGAGTGCACTTGATAAAGTTCCCAAATCGTAACATTTGAAACCAGAAAGTATACGAAGATGAAATGAATGTCCCATACTTACTGAGGGTGAACTCAATACCCTCGTCCAAATCATCAGTAAGGATATTGAACAGGACAGGCATCAATACCGACCCCTGGGGAGCATCATTCATGACTGGTTGCCAGCAGGATGTAACTCCATTCACCACCATCCTCTGGGCCTGGCCATCAGCCATTTCTTTACCCTGCAAAAAGAGTGTACCTGTCCAAGCCATGAGATGCCAGCTTCTCAAAGAGAATACTGTGGGAGACAGTGGCAAAGGCTTTGCTGAAGTCTAAGTAGACTGCGTCAATGGTCTTTCCCTGTTAAGATGACACCTTCACATCCTACTATCACCTATCACCCCTGTGTGATACCAGCTGATCTGCCTCCAACTCTTCTCCTACCTGGCTGACATTATCACCAGTGCAAACACTGTCACTATGACAGTCACTAGGTACTTCTTAGATAAGCATATTCTTGTTTGCGTACATAATTCTAACCAGGTATTCTTTATTAAGTAGAATATAAGCCAGGTGCGTAAAGAAAAGATTCATCTCTGGGAGGTAATGCTTTCTGACATCCAGATACCACAGATGACTTCAGACACTGGCTTGTAGAAGACACAACCCTGTTAAAGTGCTGGAAGAGCCAGCAAGAGTGATAGCTTCACAAGTGTGAGAGTGAAAGTTTCCCAAAAGAAAGATTTTTATAAGGGAAGAACTCCACTGATGGCCATAACTGCATGGGGATGACAGAAATCAGTCCTCAGTCTCTCCTGCTGAGAGGGAATCTGAGCGAGGCTTCAAGCAAATACGCGATCCCACAAAGAAGAAAGGAAGCTTTTCACCTGTCACCATTTGCAAGTATCCAGAGGCAATGAAAATATAAATACGATAACTCACTGTGGTAGCAATAGCTCTGCAGTGAACTGCAGAGTCACCCTAAACCCCCTTGTTATATTATAAGGGTATGCTGAGCATGACGAATGCTTCTGGTTTGAAATATTCCAAAGAGAGCATTTTTTATCTCTCTCCTCTTCCAAACTCCTACCAACTGTGTATGAATGTAATAAAATCCAGATGCCTCTCCAAATAAAATTGCTGCTATATTGGATTGCAAAACTTAGAATTAAGGCTGTGACATTTTTAGCAAATGCTCCCTTTTGCTGTAGTGGACCCTGAGCGGGAAGCAGTGGATTTTATGACTGCAAAATACAGAAAGAAGGTGTTTGTTCTTATCTGCTAACAGATGTATTACTGCTCCATGCTGCTCTGGTGGGCTGTTTCTAACACAGCTTGCATCTAATACTTGTAGACAACTAGATCTTGGGAAAACTTTTCCTAAGAGCAAGTCTGATTTCTTCTAACAGAGTGTACTTACCTATGTGCATGTACATGGCATCTGAAAAATACTATAGGCTGTCAAGACGATCTGGGGAATTAAAAGGACAAATGTAAGCAATTTGGAAACATACTTCTACACCAAGGCATTTTTGGATATTGGGTCAAGGAGGACTTTGAAACTTAGGATTGCTTGTGACATATTATGGCATAAGACCAAGCTGGAGGAAAAAGTGCATTCGTAGGAACCTCAGGCTGAGCATCTTAACCATTTCTCTGGAAGGCACAGATTGTAAATCAGTGTGATATCCACAAAGGTTTCTATTATCCTGATACTGACTTGAAAAACAGTAGTGAGGGAACTTGAGAAGGAAATCTGTTAATGCAAAGATAATTTCCTGCAAGGTCTATTAAGGAACCATCAGAACTGTTCTGGATGTTGTAAGTGGGAATGACATCAGGGAAAATAAGTGAACGAAAAGATGGAAGAGATGTCAGCTCTGCAGATCTTTAAGTCAGCCACTTAGTCTGCTAACGTGTCAGTATGCAAACACATGCTAGTTTGTTTTTAATAGATTACTGTACAGAAGATAAAGAGCATTCAGTGTCTCTACTGTACTTAGATTCATAAAAACTTGCACAGCAGATTCTTCAGTCTCTTCAGTTTTTGTACCTGATCACCTTTTACAGCTTTCTTACTGCTCCCTTTGAGCCTCTTCCCAGCCTCTTGCCAACTTGTTGAAACACTGGAGCACCGTGGCAGTGGTGGCATCACAGTGATCAAGCAGAGCATGGAGCTTGTCCTCTGAGTGTTGCCTTCTATATAATAAGTGTTTCCCCACTAATGTGGCTTAAAATGAGACTTTTTTTTTTTTTCTCCATCAGCAGTTGATTGTTTTTAATCTGAAATTTCCATTACCCCTTAGTTCTTTGCTAGAGTTGTTGCTGCCAAACCACACAGGCTCCCTTTATCCTAGGGCAACCACTACTTGTCTCTATCAGATTTCAGATCTAACGTCAAAGTCATTGTAGACTCTGACACCACTCTTGAAATTCTTGGAAGTTTTTGTGACTTTTGGCCAGAAACATTTTCTAGTTAGGTTCATCTTCTTCTTGACATACTTGAGAACCGTGTTTTAACTGGAATAATTTGAACATTCAGTCTAAAGTCAGTCCCTGAAAGATGAACATTCGGGACCGAAGAAATTCTGAACGTACTCTTATTTAAAACAATCCTTATCCTACCTTATCTATTCCTTCTCTTGGATTTCAAAAGAGATCAGAGAAGTGATTTGTTTACAGTCCTTGTAAATGAACATCCCGCATTTATGTGGGATGTGCTGATAAAGTGCAGTGGCAGAAGAAAAGTGGAAACGAGAATATGTGGCAAATGCTGCTTTTTTTCCATACATTCTGACTACTGTGGATGTAACATCCCTATAAATATACGAAGTTTACATACAGAGTAACAGACGGAACAACATCCAACAAGAATTCCTTTCTTTCTGGAGAAAGCAGCAATTCTGCTTCTAATGCAAGCTGCCCTTTAAGTGCCTTGTGTACAAGTGCTTGTGTATATGTGCATGTTTTGAAAACAAGCTGCAGTGAATCCTGTTGGAAGAGCTTCACAGACACATGTTGGCAGCCCCTAGAACCACAGCCTCGTGGAAAAATCCATTGCCGGCAGGCAGGTAGAGAAGGCAATTGTTTTCTCACTTGTGTAAATCAGTTTTTTTCTCACTCACTCAGTGTTCCTAACCTGTTGTGTCTGTTTCTGCCTTCCTGTCAGTATATTGAGGGCCGATGGTGTTCTTCCATCAACAGACTTTAAAGCATAGATCCAGAAGCGCAGCTGGTTTGGCCGTCCTCCGTATTGCAGCCATGAAGAGTGAGGGACTGGTTGGCAGATCCTCCATGGGGTGACAGCTTTCACTTGCAAGAACACTCAGGTTGCATATTAGGAAAGGTTTCTTCTCCAAAACAGTGGTGAGGTATTGGAACAGGATGTCCAGGGTGGTGGTGGAATCAGCATCCCTGGAAGTGTTCAGGAAAAGGGCAGACATTGTATTGACATGGTTAGTGGGTGTGCTGGGGACACTTGGACTTGGTGATCTTAGTGGTCTTTTCCTGCCTGAAGGATTCTGTGATTCTATGAACTACCAGTGTTCTCCCCTGTAGAGACCAGAATTCCAGAATTGGACTCCGGGAATCCTGCTGGGTTCTTTTGTACCAGGATGCTGCAGTGATAAAACCTCCATCACCTGACTCACCCCAGCCACCTCTGGCCATGAGATCATGCTTTGTCCAGTCTCTAAAGCTACACTATAGCATCATTCCCTGCTCCCTTTGAATTGTGTGTCCTAACTTTCAGTTTTGGAGGACATACCAGAGGCTATACTGGGCTGTGAGGGACAAAGAGAGCATGTCTCACTCCTACAGTTGACTGAAGGATTTGCAAAAGCTTAAGGTGACAGACAGCATTTGGAGCTGCGCAGAAGTGTCAGCGGAGGAGTCACAGCAAGCAGAATGATGCAAAATTAAACCCCAGGTATTTAGTGGATTTCACATATTGTCCTCTACAGTTTTGGGTTGTTTTTTTTTTTGTTGTTTTTTGTTTTTTCCTTTATTAAGCTTTTCTTTACTAATCCAATGTTTAGAGGAACAGATTGTCAGGATTTTGATCGGCCATCTTTGTCCTATGAGATCCTGGAGGGCTTTGAATTGTTCACTAGGATAATTAGTCAGTGGAAATACTTATTCAAGGGAAATAATTAGTCAGGAGGAGTGAAGCAGCATATCTGCACAACATCCATACACACAGCACTTACGAGAACAAAAGGAAACAGCAACTTTCCTGGTTGAAACCACAAGTGCAATTACAAGTAGGCGAAATCCCATTTGAAACTGAGCCAGAGCTGTGGGCTATCACTCCTACTCCTGTGGCAAGTGTGATGGGGTTTTTAATGGTGTGATACAGTCAAAGTTTGGAATGATGCCTCCTGCAAGAAGGAATGGGATTCTTTTCCATCAACACACACTACATCACCAGTGAATTTCATTCTGTGTCACTGTCATTAGGTGACAGTCATCAAAAGCGCTGCGCAATGGCTTGGATGCCTTTTAAGAATCTGTTTCTCTTTTCAGATACTGATACGAAAGATGGATTGCAGGTCTATTAGCTCAAGCACAGGTCTGTACTGAGCCTCTAACTTCACCTCTCTGCACAACTATATCCATGATGTCTGTTAATTGCTTCTTTTGTGTCTCCCAGGAGAGCACCAGATGAAAACAAACACCTACCCCTATTTTTTTTTTTCACAGTCTTCAGTTCTCTGTGATTCCACGCTGTATTAAATACGAATTTTAACATGCAGGATAGGGCTGCCTCCCTCTATACTTCTGATTGTAAATACCCGCGTGGGGTACATCAGCTCCTGTTGCATTTTGTGCACGGTCACATGCCTGGCCAGGTTACTTGCTAAACCTGCTGTATTCCCTGCTCCGGGAAGCAGCCGGCAGGTCAGGGGTGGGCTGATTTGAAAAATAAGGATGGAATGTGCTCTGAGCTGGGGTGGTGGTGATGTTGGTTTGGATTGGAAGGAGAAAAACTTTAACTTCTTAATCATCCCATGCTTGCTTAATTATCTCAAAGTATGTCTTTCATTCCCCTGCCGCCTTTGAGAATGTGACACCAGCTTGTTTTAAATATTAGGAAGTATGAAAGGTGAATTTCTCCTTAATTTCACTTATTTCCAAGTTGTGTACTCTCCCCCCAGAACACAGCTGCTTTGACTGCTGTTTTTTGTTTGCTTTTCTTCCAGCAGTCGTGCCTTTCTTTGGCCTGTTTTTCCATCCTCTCCTCCTCCTCTTCTGAGTCATTTGTTGACACAACCCTGGGTTGGCCATAGTTGTTGCACTGGAGGATTGTTGCTGTGTATAGGTACAAAGAAGGATTTCTTTCGTGCTAGACATATGAATACCAAAGCTCCCTTCAATCTTTTTTCACTGAAGTCAGGTATTTAGTGTCAAGGTGTTCAGCTGGTGGGAGTTTGCTTGCACAGAGCTGTTCCAGTGTGCACGCGTTGCACTTGATAGAGACGATGTCCATGGAATGAATTCACTTTCCTTGTTTTCAGCTGGGACATCCCTTCTCTGAAGTGATCTTTGTTCACCCCTCAGACGGGACTGCTGCAAATCAGCATCGTAGCTTTGAAAGGTTCCTTTTACAGAGGTGTCTGATTGCCCAGCACAACAGTATGACGCAGTGCTGCTGATTATTTTTAACCTCTGCTCGGTGTTGTGGGCAGAGGACCATGTGTGTATCCTATGCTGGGGCACGTATAGTGCCCTGGAGCAACCTGAAGTTTGATTCATTTTTTTCCAAAGTGTCCCCACTCTACTCTGTAGCCCTTTATTTTGTTGTTATTCTTGGACTCGATTGTGTTGTATGACTTTAATCCCTTTAAGCACAGGAATGCGAGTAGATCAGGCCCCTCCTGTGTATGGGGATATCCTCTCTTTACCTCCTTCCTGCTGCCTTATTAATAAGCAGGTATCACCAGCAAGAAACTGGGCCAATGGGTTTACAAAATAGCCCTTAAGACTTCAGGATTATCAACAGTTCTTCAGTGCCACAGAGATATTATACACCCAGAAAATAAAGAGACGGGGGAGCAGTTGCACCCATACCTTTTGCAACAACTCTTTGGTGCTTCTGTGCCTCTTGCCTTCCACGCCGAAGCAGTAAATACTTCAAGGCAAGGACTTTCTTATGGCTCGTTACAAATTACTCTGCGTTACAGTTCTTGTTCACCATTTCAAGCCTTGTGATGCTACGATAAGACCAAAGTGATCACTGCTGCCTCAGATACTAGAGAATGTCTAATAGGATGGTTTTTTGTTTCGTCTCGCTTTGTTTTCCCATTAATTATGCCCTTTGCTTTTAGCAAGCTTTCTGGCCTTTCTGTTCTAGTGCTTTTCCCTGCAGTCTCCCTTCCCTCAATGTCAGTTTGGTGTTGCACAGCTATGCTGGCCTTCACTCTGCTCAAAAGACACTGTGCAACCAATACTGCCTGTAACTCTCTGATAAAGATAGATGGATCTGTTTATTCTCTAAAGGAAATCACGAGCCACTTCTCCAGCTCAAAGCAGGGCTGATTTTGTTTCATTGGGTTTTATGACCTTTTCTCTTTGTTTTCTGCAAACATCTGTCCGGCCATATATTTTAAAATACATTCATGAAAAAGAGCAGGTGTCAAATATAGAAAGGAAAAAGTGTGGCACTCTCTGAAAGCATTTATTTAGCTGTTTTGGAAGTTTTTTGTGGGTGTTGGAGTGTTTTAATCATTCAGTTAAAAACAATGCCATGTAATTTAGCAGGTCAGAAGCTGTTTACACAGCCTACTTGCTATTCTAAGGCTGGAATCCATTCATTTACACTTGAACACCAAGTCTTACAAACTGGCTTTATGAAGTTGGGCATTTTCATTAACACTATTTCTAAGTGGAGCCTTTGCAGAATAGCACAAGCTCATTCAGAATCAGTCACAAAACCTTATTTTTTTTCCTCCTATGGGTCTTCTTAACATTGTAAAATGTTTTACCATCTCTTCTTACAAAGACTGATTAGAAAAAGAGTTTCTTACAAAGGAAGTGATTCAATAACAGTGGATATCATCCAGAAGGGATGTACCCACACCAATGGAATAGCAATCCTCCGACGGCATGAATGAGGGAGAGCAGAAGTACAAATGAGAGTAATCAGATGAGTCTCTGGGGGACTAAGTTAGTATGAGGTCAGAGCAGTAGGATGAGACGAACACTCTAGAGAACCCGAAAATCCAGGGAGGGACACTTAATCGGATTAAATGCTGGATGAATATTTAAGAGTATAAAACCAGGCAATGTGTCTGAAAATAAGAGAGATTTACTCCCATTTCTTGCAGCGTGGGATCGCTCTGTTCGTGGATATGGGATTGGCACAGGTTTCTGAAAGCAGGGAGTTGAGGATTTGTCTGTTACAAGGCAGGGTCAAGGTCAGGACAAATGCTAAAGGCTTCGGTTGGTGAAGATGGACAGAATTGCTGGAAGGAAAAAAAATAATCAACAGACAATCCCAGGTAACAATACCTTACTTTCCAAACAGGGGAGATTAAACAGAGAGCTTAATTAGCTGGTGCTCCACAGAAGCAAGTAGGGTCTTATTCATTAAAAGAGTAAGGTGACCAGAGGAAAGACTGGCTGTGTCACTCTGCACAGTGAGACATCATTCAGACACAAAGGGCAGTAGCAGCAGAGAGAAAAGGAGAGCGTTTTTGCAGAGACAAATAGGTGGAGAGCCCAGCAGAGCTGAAAAAAGTCGTTTTAAAACATGACACAGCAGCTAGACTTACATAGCTGCTTACAAAATGCTACTTCCTTGGAAAGCTGGGGACAAGAAACTCTTTAGCAACAGGGAACCAATAGATAAATCACCATAATATTTATTTTTTAATTCAGTAGTACATGGAAATGTCTGCTTTTATGGCATGTCTGTACTTAATATATTAAATAAGTAGTCATGCTCTCAGCAGCTGCTTTCTGTGCCTCCCACTTCCTAGCACAGAACTTGACATTATCTCTCTATATACACAGGCCATAATGTTAAACTGTAATACGTTTCACATTTGACACTCTGTGTGATAAATTCTGCTCACGGTTTTAGCTTTGCTACCTCACAAGGACAGACACTTAGAGAGAAGTCAGGTCTCTGAGATCAATGAGCATGGTTTACAAATGGTAAGGTCGTTTTAGCTGCGTTGCCTAAAATCTGCTCCCTTACATGACCATACTCCTCTCGCCTCAACTTCTGAACCCACTGACTAATGCCAACCAACTTCACCAGCAGGGGAGAAATGTCAGAGATAATTATGTTCCTGTAAGCATCTTGGCAATAAGTTGTTGAGTAGGAGAGAGAGAGATCTTGTGACTGAAAGGAAAGATTGAAGAGTGAGTTCAGGCGTGAGTGGGTCTGAACGTGCCCAGGAGGGATGTTATGAAAGCTTTGCTAATGGGGAAATGATTGAGAATCCACACATCCGATGTGGCTCAGTAGCAAAGCAGCTTTCACTGCGTGTTGAACGGATAAAATTAATGGGGAGTGCTCTTGACTCGTGGCCTTTGAATTTGTAAGGGTCTCTGTTCTGCTTTTCTCTACAGTCTAGCAGGGCTTTTTTGCTGTAAAAGTCGTTGTCTCACAGCTCTGTGTCTCTAGAAGCCGAGCTGTTAAGAAAAGTGCCAAATACATTGAGATGAATGGTAAAATTAAAAGTGTTGATGGCACAGTAGAGATCTTTGGAGATTCTCATATTATAAAAGTATGGAGGCCCAGAGCTGACGTGCCACAGGAACTCCACTAATCTATGAACTGTCAGAAAACAATTTCATGACCATTATGCAGGGTAGGAGTGATAGAATAAGATTGGCCTTCATATACATGTTTCATTTCCCTCTGCCTTCCCATCAACCAATTTATTCTGCTGACTTCCTAGATTAACTTGGAGGTCCCTCTGTGTTTCTTGGAATAACACAAGCGGCTTTAGATACATTCATAACTTGCCCAGACAAGGCTGTGAACAGCCTGACCAAAGCTGTCTGCTGTCAGAAGAGGGGACAGGCTGCACCAGATGACCTCCAGGAGCCTCCTCCTACATGTATTGATCTGTCAGTCCAATGCTACAACTCCTCAGCCTAAATCTATCTACTGAATTAAGGTGGAACATCCTTTCAAGTTGTTTGCAAGTTCTGCAGTCATCAAAAGGAAAGTCAGCTATTTCTGACAGAGCAGTCCAATATTGAGAACTGTGATTGTTATGCTTTATGTCACTCTGTTCCAAAGCAGGTGTAGGGGAGCTGTTAGGTCACGGCTTGAAGTGGTGATGGTGCACCTGGTGAAGGGCTGTATCTGGTCCAGGGGGCATAGGCAAAGTGTTTGCACATGTGCTGGCCAGAAGGGGCAGACCCAGGGGGAAAACACCCTGAGTTCATATAAGGGCCAGCCATGGAATGGAGGGCATTTCTTGGTGCTGAGGCTTCTTGTGATGGACTGCTGTGTGGCTACAGAGCTCTTTCACCAGTTGGGTAAGTTCAGTTTTTTCTTAGATGGTATGCAGAGTCTTAAGGAAAGTGAAATGTTGTGAGATTCGTTAAGGATGATGAGTATTAGTGGCTTTCTTTTTAATAGGCATTTGTTTTTCCTGGTCTGTAAGATGTGTGACAAATGGGGTTCTAAAGTGTCTCTTTTGCTGACCAGGACCTGTAGTGGTTTAATCACAATAGAGAGCAAGTGCCTCTTTCTGCTGTAAATTTCAAACTTCTTTGCTGGGGTGCAGGGTGTGCTGTTGAAACAACAGACCCTTCCATAAGGTGTGGAGAAGCTGGCAGGCTCTCAGTGGCCTTCAGGAGAGCTGACTTAGTAGACTTTTCTGTGCACTCTCATTAGACAGAATGCACCAGTTTCTCTAAGTCAGCAGAACATAATTGCTGATTTGCACCACTGCACATCGCACCAGGTGAGTCATTGGCTTCAGTTGTCTTGCCATATGACTTCCTATGGTTCTTTTGGAAGCAGCCATTGTTACAGATGTGTGGATGTGTTTTCTTTCAGCGTCCTTCTGTGGATGCTGCCTTCCTTTGGTTGTTCTTACAGCAAGCTGCCTGTATCACTCTTGCGTGAAGATTAAAGGCAAGCAAACCTTGAAAACTTCCACAATCCACAGAGAATCTACAGATACTTAGGACTTCCATTTTCCCTTTCTCATCACCCTTCCTTGTAGCAGTAGGATACTCTGGGGGCTCCTGATCCATGCCTGATTACATATATGTAAGAGATAGGATGCTTCTGGACTGGTAACTTGGAGGAGCTGACTGTTTTGCTGTTTTCTTTCATGAATGAGAGCTGTTGGTTCCAGAATTATGACTTGGTTTTGCAATATGCTTCCTTCAACTGAGTGGTGATTGAAATCAGTTTTAAAATGGGTTGAGATAGTAAGAGAAAGAAACTTATTTCTAATCTAGTTCTTTGGAAAGATAAATAATCTGGATTGAAAGCAAATAGGATGGTTTGTTAAACATAACTTCTGAATTGGATGAAGAGCATGATTTGAAATGGAAAGCCCCTTCCCATTGTGGTCATTTACCTGTAAAAGGTCTGGGGTGAAGGAAAGCTGGCTGGAAACTCCTAGCCAAAGCAGCTTTTTAATGGAAAATGCTGGACTTCCTCAGGCCCTTGTTGTTTTACAGGGAAGGTGATCTATCTTGGAGCTGATATGCAAACAAGTAGCAAGAAGCAGCAGTAGGAATTCAAGCTTTCTGAAAGAGCTCTCCATGTTGTCATGTGGAGAAAACCAGGGCTGTTCATAGTACAGATACCTGCTGGCAGCATCTTCACACTGGTGGGAAATGAATTAATGGATGGTGAACAGCCGTGGAGGAGATATGCTGATCCAAATGCTGACAGATCTGGGATATGGCCCATAATACCCTTGATAAACAGCAACGCAAATACTGGTTTTTTACTTTTTGTGTGGTTGTTAGAGTACATCTTCCTGAGCACTTTAGACAGGTATCCAGTGTTGAAAAGCTTCCTGTTAAAAACAAAGGAAAATAAATAGACCTTGTCCTAAAAAGAGACTTTGTTTCAGTTTTGCAACTCTTAGGACACAAGCAAATTTCGGCTAAGAAAACATGTAGGCAGTGAAAAAGTGATTTATTCTGTCAGTTACCTTAATTTCAGTGCTTTTTAAAACAGTTTCTTCATTCTTATATGGGGAAAATGGTATGACTTGTTTTCTTATTCAGAGAAGTGCAAATATTCCTGCAGAAAATACTGAAGGTCCTTTTGTAAGGGGGTCTAGACAGTGATATTTCCCTTCTTGCTGGATGTTGCACAGCAATGCAGCCAGAGACAAAGCCTGGCTTGTCTATGGAGTACAGTGCAGATAGCAGCTGCAAGCAGTTAAGTGTTAGAGAAATCCTTTCCTAGCTGCTCTCTTCCCCACACAGACCCACCTTCTTACTTTCCTTATCCCTAGGGGACAGGCAGGGGAAGGTATCCTTCTAAAACACCACTACTTATTTCTGTTATTGTTAGCAAGAGTCTGTGTTGGGAACAGTGTATGCTAAACTGAAATAGATAATGGCTTGGGAAAACTGTAGTCCTGGAGAATTTCTTCAAAATGTGGGTGATGCTGGTACTGCTAATGTCTCCCTCCCCAAGGACCTTAAAATTTCACTTCATTATTTTCTAGTCCTATAACCAACCTAAGTGGGAAGGTTTTCTGGTGCTCTTGGTTGTGTCTATTACAAAATGTATTCTTTCCTGTATGCTAGTTCTAAAAGCCAGGTACTGATGCTGGGGGCTCCTGGATATGTGAACCACGTTCTTGGCAGGTTTTGTTGATAACTTGGGGCAAGTCTGTTCCTTAGCCTTCTGCTAAGCATCAGCACCAAGTGATTATTGCTCAATTGTCGGAGCCATTCTTTAAGAGTAAGAGAAAAGGATGCTGTCAAGAGATCAAGCAATGATGCATGAAACAAATGGCCCCACTGGGTTTCACCTATTTAAGCTGAAATATCAAGGGCTGTTACTTTTATTACATGCAAATCCAAATGCTTGCCTTTAAGTCAACTGTGACTATGAGTGCCTTAAGGGCTTCAGCCTGCTGTTCTCTGCTGTGCTGAAAGGAACCCTCTGACAGGCTGCCAGGATGGTGGTGGAGGATTATCAGGTTTATGCTATCCAAACAACTGCTTAGCCAACAATTTAGGGAGACTGTAGCTTGATAGGAGATATTAGTGACTCCTAACTAGCCGAGAGCTTGGCCTGGTTTGAGACACTGGAGGTTCTTCAGCACAGATGGTAGCTGGCTAGAGTATCATCCCATTGAATTGGAGATTGCACAATTTCTGTACTGATGGAAAGTTGTAAGAGCATGATATGAAGTCAGGAAGTGTGGGGCGCATGTATATAAGTAAGGAAAGCCCACCTCTGACTTGATGATGGAGGAAAGCAAAGCACTGTCTTGTAAATATCTTCTTTCTCATTAGAACACAGCATAGGATATAGTAGGAAAGACAAGGGATTTTGTCATGTACATCAAGGCTTTCAATTTATTTAGCTATTTTTAATTGCTTAGAAAATTATTTCGGAGCCTTCTCCCAGGGCATGGATTTTGTATTTCTCATAGATGGTTTCTCCTTACCTGGCTGAAACACCTATGGGAAATGCTCGTGGCTTCAGTGGAGGGGTTAGCAAATAATTACCATCCCAGAGTATGACTGGTAGAAACTGGGGTTGGAGCCTTTAGAAGTGATGTGTTACAGGTGTAAGTTTTCCTTCACCACCTGTGCATGTGAAACATGATTAGGTGGGGTAGCTGCCCAAAAATGGGGTTAAAGCAAAAGGCAAGAAAGAGAAGCTGGGGTGACATTCAAGGGATGTAAAGCTGAAAACTTGCTGGTGAAACCAATGCCTCCTTATTAATGCTGAGATGCTCACTGCTAGTGGTAATGGCTGTAATTCAGACTCCTCCTCAACACAGGCTTGCAATGACAACTGGGTCTTGAGAGCAGATGGGGTGGGAAATCTGCTGACAAAGATTCCACGTAATGCTTTAACGTACTTGAACTATTTTGGCAAAATGCTGACATGCCTGTAGCTTTCTCACTATAAGCAACTGGAGAGAAAGGGTTTTCTTTCAGAAGAATGCTTTCACTGGGAACATTTTTAGGTATAATATGGTACATGTGCATCTCAAAACACTGTTTGAAAAGCCTTCCCTTTTATTGAAATACAATTATTTTTTTACTCCAAAAACTTGGAGAGGGTAATTTAATTGCTGAAACAAAACTCTGGGCTGAGGACTTGGAGGTTTTCAGTAATATTCAAGTGTCCATTTGTATGTCTTTAACTGTGAATCGTCTGTCCAACACCTACAAGGCAACTCAGAATAACAAGGTGAGGGAAATAGCAAATCTTGCTCTAAATGTTACTCCAGGAATGACTTTCATAAACACCTGTATGGCTGATGACAATAGATCATAATGTTAGAGGAAGTTCACAGGAACCCATTACAAGTTTGAAGAGAAGCTGTAGATTGCTCCCTTTAGAAGTCTTCTCCAGTAGCTATTTGGTGAGGTGACATCTGGTTTTAATCTTGGAATCCTACCTGGCTGCAGGACAAAGCCTCTGGCTGTCAGCTCATCCCAGAGCAGCTGCCTTTGTTCCAAGGCATCTTGATAGGGGAAGAGCAAAAAAACGTTTCAGCTGTGTTGACTGGAAAATCATGAGTGCTGACGCTTCTGGTAAGTATGGAGAAGGCAGGATACTGAGTCTGCAAAAATGCTCCTGCTGCCATACAGCCATTTTGAGTCACTGTTGAAGATGTGGTTCCTTCATTGGCTCAAAATATTCTGTAAGGTGTATCTGTCTCTTTGGCCAAGAAATGTGCTGTTTTCTGCTTGGTGTTAGTGGAAAGGTTTCTTCCCCCTTAGACAACTTTCTCTGAGAGTTGCATGTAGGGTTTGATAAAGTAAATACCTTTGCTGGCTCCCAAATGACACCTCAATTTGAGGGAATGAAGCCTATTGAGGATGCTATCATAGAATCACAAGGATGGAAACGACCTATAAGATCATCTAGTCCAACCGTCTCCTCATCACCATTGCCACCACAAGCACTAAACCACATCACGCAGCACATTGTCCAGATGCCTCTTGAGCACTGCCAGGGACGGCGACTCCTCTCTGGGCAGGCAATTCCAGTGCCTGACCACTCTCCAAGAGAAAAAGTTCTTCCTTATGTCTAATCTAAATCTCCTCTGATACAACTTGCAGCCATTACTCCATTACCTGGGAGAAGAGGCCAAATCCCTCTTCACCACAACCTCCCTTCAGGAAGTTGCAGAGTGCAATGAGGTCTGCCCTGAGCCTCCTCTTCTACAGACCGAACAATCCCAGCTCCCTCAGCCGCTCCTCATAAGACTTGTGCTCCAGACCTCTCACCAATTACATTGCCTTTCTCTGGACATGCTACAGGACCTCAACATCTTTCCTGTAGTGAGGAGCCCAAAACTGAACACAGTACTTGAGGTGCAGCCTCACCAGTGCTGAGTAGAGGGAGATGATCACCTCCCTGCTCCTGCTGGCCACACTATTTCTAATGCAGGCCAGGATGCCGTTGGTTCTCTTGGCCACCTGGGCACACTGTTGACTTGTGTTCAGCTGAGCATCAACCAACACCCCCAGTCCTTCTCTTCACGCTCATCCAGCCACTCATCCCCAAGCCTGTAACGCTGTATGGGGTTGTTGTGGCCAAAGTGCAGGACCTGACACTTGGTCTTGTTGAAGCTCAGCCCAGTGGTTCAGCCTGTCTAAATCCCTCTGCAGGGCCTCCCTACCCTCAGACAGATCGACAACACCTCCCAGCTTGGTGTCATCTGCAAACTTGCTGAGGGTGCACTCAATGCCCTCATCTAGGTCATCAGTAAAGGTATTAAACAAGATGGGCCCCAGTACTGACCCCTGGGAGACACCACTTGAAACAGGTTGCCAGCTGGACTTCATTCACCACAGGCATGGCCCTGTAGCCAGGTCCTTGCCCGAAGAAGTGTATACCTGTTCAGACCACAGGCAGCCAGTTTCCCTAGAAGAAGCCTGTGAGGGACTTTGCTGAAGTCTAGGAAGACTACATCGACAGCCCTTCCCTCATCTACCAGACTGGCTGGGCCTGATCCCCTGGACACTGTGCACATGCTGTGCAATCTCACACAAGATGATTTGCTCCATAACTTTCCCTGGTACTGAGGTCAGGCTCACAGGTCTATAGTTCCCCGGATCTCCTTACGGCCCTTCTTGAAGATGGGAGTCACATCAGCAAGCCTCCAATCCTCTGGGACCTCACCAGTTAACCCGGTGTGCTGATAGATGGCTGAGAAGGGCTTAGCAATCACCCCTGCCAGCTCCCTCAGCACCTGAGGGTGCAGCCCATCCGGTCCCATGGATGTGACAGTCCAAATGGAGGAGGAGCTATCTGTCTCCACTGGAATTGCTGGGGCATATTCTGAGCAGCGTCCCAGACTTCCAGATCTGGGCATAAAGAACCCAGAGGATAACTGATCTGACTCTTAAAGGTAGATGTAAAGAAGGCATTGAGGACCTCAGCTCTCTCCTTGTCCTCAGTGACCACATTCTCTCATGCATCAAGTATAGGATGAGAATTATCTTTGGTTCTTCTTTTCCTGTTGATGTATTTATAAATAAGGATTTTTTATTGTCTTTTACTGCAGAGGCCAACCTGAGCTCAAGTTGGGCTTTCGCCTTCCTAACTTCCTCCCTGCATACCTTAGCTACTTCTTTGTAGTCTCCCCAAGTAGCCTGTCCCTTCTTCCAGAGGATGTAGACTCTCTTTTTCTCCCTGAGTCTCAACAGTAATTCCTAGCTCATCTACACTGGTTGTCTTCCCCTACGGCTCGCCTTACGGCACTCAGGGGCTTTCATAGAAGGCTGGATCTTTTGAGTACCCCCAGACAAGAAACAGTTAATAGGGACGAAAATGTGAACAGAGTGGGAAAAATAAAGCAGAAGAGATCTTTGTGTCCCTCCTTGTGTTTGAGGCAGTATTGCATGAGTTAGCCTGGTTACTAGCACAAATCGGAGCAGTTTGGGGCTGGTCTTGTTTTTCCTGCAGTCCCTAGAAAGCTAAGATCACAGTTCTGCACTGGGAACAGCATGCTGAGGAGGATTTCTTACCCAGGGAAGTTTATCACCTAAAGCAATATTCATCACCTGCTTTCTTGCTGATGCCAGGCTTTTCAAACAACTGGAAGACAACTCTAATGCATCTCACTGATGTCTTGTTGGTCAGTGTGTGGGGCTAAATCCTCTACCTCTGGGTCATATGAATAAACCATGAGCTGTATCCTCCCTGTCCCTGGCTTTTCCAAAGGAGCTTGAAGCAGATAAGAGATACTGAAGCAGAGGGAGAAAAGTCTGTTGTTGTTGGGTTTTGGGTTTTTTTTTTTTTTTTTTTGGAGTAACAATGTGAGTTGCAAACCCAGAGCTAGACTTGAAATCTTGCTTTACAAGCCAGTGTGCTATGTCTGCTGTGGAACTATGTGTTACAAAAGTAAGGCTAGAGTGCTTCCAATAACCAACACCCCTGATGATACTTGTATAGAAACGTAGCATCCTTTACCTTTTTTTGCCCTGAAATGAGTACTGTGTGGTAACTCTGAGGGTGGGATAGCAAGTGATGCCAGTCCTCTGCTACTCAAGCACTTTCCCATGTTCAAAGGACTGGCACTTGCCTGGCTCTGAATAGGTTCAGATCTCCAAAAGAAATGGCACCAAGGCTTATAGGGACTGGTCTTGCAAGAGTGGATGCAAGTATCTCAGTGTACTGAATGGAGTCATAAATGGCCAAAATCTGTTTAGATCAAGCCTTAAATGGTCACATCACCCACAGTCCACTCCGTGCCAGGCTAATTCCTCATTCATCAGCTCTTATTAAGAGCAAAACTCTCACGCAAATTCCTTGTAGATAAAGATGTGTATTTAAGCATTTGACTCTAATTTAGTACCTTTTCAAACTGTTCAAAACGGGTGACTTTGCAGCAGACAGAACTTCAGTAGATAAATATTATTTCTAAGTGGTGTAATGGTGGTTTGTTATCTTAACATTCATGCAACGTATGCTGGTCTACTCATCTGACAAGCCACTTCTTCCTACTTTAAGTCTTTGAAACTTAAGACTGTTTTCTCAAGTATATATGAAGCCAGTTACCGAAAGTGTGAAGTAACTCTTTGGGCAAAAGACAATTGGCCTTGTGACTGTGAATGTACCCATTTCAGAAGGCAGGTTGGTTCTGCACATCGAAGAACTAATGAGGACTAATTTGAAGAACTAATTTGGCAGCCTCTGTGCAATGTGATCGTGTTCTGGTAATATATGTTTGTTAATGAAGGTGATTTTTTTTTTTTTTGCTCCTATTTCTTTTTCTTGGAAAGACTTGGAGACTCTCACACAGTCTTCAAGCTAAAAGTAGTCTTGCCCCATTCCAAGTAAGGAAATGGGAGGGGATGTTCAATTTCAGTGTTAGTGAACCTCCAAAAAGTTTGACCCATTCCGTTCTAGAAATTGTTGGTATCTGAGGTGAAGAAGCTTATCTGAGAGTTTAGATGACTGGTATAGAGTATTTACCTGACTGGTACAAGTGTGTTCTTACTGTCACTGCCCTGTGCAATCTGAAGTGACTTATCTTTACTACTTCTGGGGGAAACATTTGTTGTTACAGCTGTAAATTAATCATCACCTTGAACGTGCAGTGAGCTGTGTAACCCACAGTGGGCTCAACAATGGAAATAAATACAGATACATCAACAGGAGTGCCCCAAAGGTGTTAAGTGTTCCTCCAAAGGGGGAAATGTTCAATAGGATGAATATGAAAAATTCCAGTGCATCTTATCAGGAGCTTATGGAAGTGAAAACCAGAGTACTCCTTTCTTTGGTGAGGACACTGCTTAGAATCAATACCCTGTTCCATGGTGCTCAGATTGTGTCTGGTAGATGTTAGACTTGGACATATTCTGATGCTGGATTTGATATTCAGGCTTGAAACCGTAACAGAATGTCTGATCCAAAGGGATGAGAGACTTCCTATTAGGGTGGAGTGCTTGCTTTTCTCTGTGAATTCTTTTTATAGGCTCTCTTTCCTTCAAATCTCCATGCAATCATTTAAAGAAACCAAAATGTTGTCAGCCTTGTCGATGGTAAGTCCTGGAAGCATTTTTCAAACAACTTCTGATTCATCTGGCTGGTTCTCTTTCAGCTATCTAATTGAGATATGCAAACAGTTTATTTTTAAAGCTTCATGTTCTTTGCTTAAAAGGCTGCTCCCACACATACTAACAGCTCACATTTTGTGATGAAGAGGCTTATTTGGTACCAGAGAAGTTATATATATATATATATATATATATATATATATCATGTTTTCTGTCTGCCCAAACGTAATACTTTCTGTTGAACTTTCCCTTAAACTGCATTTGGCTTTGCTATGTAAGGACCTCAGACTATGTAACTAACTTAAAGATTGACTTAGCTATATTCCTGTTGACACCAAGACTTGTACATTCTGTCCTATGGCAGGCAAAGCCTTAATTGGCAGGAACCTTGCCCCCATGAGGCTCCTTCGTATGGCTTTCCATGGCAGCCTAAGATGATTCTTTCACAGAGCATCTGTGTACTGGATAGGGCATTAGGTGCTAGCACAGCTGCCCAGAGAGCAGTGGATACCTTGTCCCTGGAGGTATTTAAGGCCAAGTTGGATGGGGCCCTGTGCTGCCTGATCTGCTGCCTGATTCAGTGGCTGGCGATCCTGCCCCACAGCAGGGTGCTGGGAGGTGCTGGGACCAGATGGTTTTTGAGGTCCCTTCCATTACCGAAGCCCCCAAAATGAACTCAAAGACTGGCTGTAGTTTGTGGAGCCAGTTCTTGTGCTGCCTGTTCTTTGCCTTCCTGTCTCAAATTCTTCCCTGACCAGATCACTTCCAGGATGCATTAAGAGGGGATGAGGTATAGCTGCTTACCAGACTGACCATACCCAGCTGTTGCAACTGCTTTGAGGGAGTGTAATGTGGGGAGTGGTATGTTTGGAGGGATCTTATCTTTATATTAACCCAACTTCAACTTTAACTTCTTTACATTCCTCCAGTAAATGTATGCTTCAGTGTTCTGGATAGGCTGTTCTGTCTGCTAGTGTCCCCTTGTTCTTGATAGGTGGCATTGATGCTGGGCTCACCTAAACAGGGTCCTACTAGGCCTACTAGAGGTGGTATGATCTGGAGAGGCTTGGTTTCAAAGTCACCTGGATGTGACAAGACCCAAAATAATCACATTCCTTGTAAACTCAAAGAGATGCCAGCCATTCAGAGCCTGCCACTTCCCATAAGCGTGTACAGGTCAAATCCACATAGTTCTACTGTGGGCTTGAGCCCATTGAGCCCTCAGAATCTCTGGGTCAGATTCTCAGAGTTGTCCATTGAGTGTGAGCCACATGGACACAGCCAGTGTGTGGCACAGTGCACAAATACTTAAACAAACCTGAGTGCTAAGCCTGGGACAGCACAAAGGCACCTGCTTGTCTCAGCAGGGCTTTGGGAAAGCAGATCTTAAAATACCAGCAAACTGGTCTCATGCAGTTCAATGCAAAATATACACAGCTAGCTTGCAGCTCCAGGGTTTGATTGATGTCAGCGCATAGCGGCGATGCTGTGGTGTTCAGAGAGCCTGATGGAGGTGGGCAGCCATTGATACCTGATGTTATACAAAAACAGGAAGGGCTGTCCTGACTGTCAGCAGAATCACTTAGCATATGGCTGGTCCTGCTAGAGCCTTGCTGACCTTCCAAAGTGTTGCAGTAAATAACACCTGCATCCCCCATCTTGTTTTCAGATCATAATCTTGCGCCTTTTTGTTCCTAGAGCTGCAGGGGAGCTTGGCTCTTACCTCTGGGCAATATTCTGGCTATGATTAACATACAGATGGTGGAGAGAAGAAAACTGGAGGGAGGCTTAAGCAGTGCTGAGTTCTTGCTCTGACCCTTGACTTGCCCCATCTGATAAGAGCCAGCTTCCCCCTCCCACAGAAAACTCAAACAGCAGCTAGTTATACAGTAATGGAGATTAAGGAGAAGGAATTTGAAGAGCTCAATGCTCTGAGAAGCCTCTTGTTTAATTCCTGTTTTCTACCTTGCTATGAGTCCACTGAAGTCACTCCAAACCAGTGAAGGCGTGCTGCCAGCTCACAGCTCTCTGACTTCCCGACTGTGCTGAAAAAATTAAGTTGATCATATTTTCTTAATTCTTCTCCATTAATGAGTATGTTTGGAATATCTGAGATCAGGGCTGCTCATTGGCTTTGAGCAGCTGGTGACAGCTGACAGCGCCGGTCTGTTGTGAAGTGCTCAGAAGACCTGGAGGCTGCATGAAATGCATTTGACAGGCCATAAATCAGACTCACCTTTGTGGGATAAGATTGAGGTTTTTTTCCTCCAGCTGTAAGGTAATACCTCATCTTCAGTGAAAACTTGCCCCTTCCAGTTTATTCTGCAGTCTCCAGGCTATGAAATATCGCAGTGATCCCTTCTAGCTCTCTGAGCTTTACTGCACGGTGCCTTATCTGCAAGAGGTGCTGGGGTCCTCAAACCAGTGATGTAAGCTCCAGGCCTGGTCATGTTTTAACTTTGTCTTATGCAAGCTGCCTTTGTCTCTTCCTTGAACTCTTACTCAAAGATGATGGCTTTATTACTTTTCTTCCAATGGTGTAGAGCTGCCAAATTTCATCTTGTCTTTATTTCAGCAGTATGCAAGAAATCTTTTTAATGCAGGCTCGCTTCTGCAAGTAAAGTAGTGACTAATTTAAAATAAATGAATAATCTCACTGAATTGGGAATGTTCCTATGAACAACAATTCCCAGGCGTTTCTTGGGATTTGAATCTGCTCCACGTGTGAAGCTCTTTGGGAAGAAAGCTTCTGTACAAATCACGATTCCGAATGCTTTTTTTGTGCTCACACAACTGCATTCCTTCGAAGTTAAAGGTATGCCTTCAGTTTGTAGCTCAGTGTAAATGATTTGTTAGAAGTAGTTTCAGATATCCTGCTCTCTTCTCTGGTTTTGATTGTACAGTTGCCTATAGTTAAAAAGCACTATTTTTTTTTCCTTGTTGCTAAGAGAGAAACATACAAACAGCAAAGCAAACTAAATGCCATCAGGCAAACTATTAGGCAGAAAGCAGCACTGCGTGTCAAACTAAATAGAAGCCTGTCTCAATTCTTCCTCTGTGCTATGCTTAGATATTTCACGAAGTAATTGTAGGTAAGGTTTTTTGGACAGGAGAGAAATTAAAGCAATGCACTTTAAGGCAATGATAAATGGGGTTTGTATAGTTGTGCTTAATATGTGCCTGGAAATAGCGTGACTGGAGAACTGAGCAGCTTTAAATCCGCTCTCTTTCATGGACTATGCTACTTCTATCCACTTGATCTTAGACACTCTTCCATGGTAAGTGTTGTATCAACAGTGCAGTTCTTACGAATGTCATAAGTAAACATGAGCAAAAATTTTATATCTGGAGTGCACGATGCAGTCATCCACCCCAGTGTCTGTAGTTACCCTTCAGACTGCAGTTTTGCAAGAGGCAGTCCTGAAGGCTCAAGGAATGCCTTGTCACCTTCAAGGTAACTTTTATCTGGGATGTGTGCTGCAGTGTTAGACCTTAGTGGGCAGTAGAGAGTTCTTCTCATTTGGGAAGTCCTGGTGTTTTGAAATTCTGTTTTAATGAAAGACTTACAAATAGAAAGCCTTGGAAACTGGAGTTCTCAAGAGAACTGCATGAAAGGCAAAATGTTACTTTAGTAGAAGTGAACTCGGATGAAAGACTGCACTAAGAGTGCTTGCAAAAAGGGTGTCGTGCGTTGGGCTGGGATGAGTTTGGAAGCAGTGCATGAGCATGATGCTGCACAATGCCCAGATATCCTCAGGAGGAAGAAGGGATCTCCCTCTGGAGACAGCCTGTATGTTGAAGTCTTATTAATAGGATGCTTGGAGAAGGAAAGACAGTTTCTTCTTGAGTATTTCTGAAACCAAATCGTATGCAATACTTCGGTGTATGTTCACATAACAATTTATCAAGATGTGCTGAATGCAGAAGTGTCGAGTGTTTATGGCAATCAAAGACTGGGTGGGATTCTCCTTCGGCCCAACCACCTCCGTGCCTCCAGAGTTGCTGTTGGCTGTGACCAGATGGTGGATTCCGTTAGATCTGGCACAATCTCCTCCTCAACACACCCAAACAGCAACAAATATGAATTACCTTATTCATATTTCATAAGAAGCTTATTGACTATGTATAGATATGTGATTGACAATTTAGGAATGCTAATATACAGGATTTGTGGAACAGCTGTAAATCAAACATAATGAAGTGAAGAGGGAGGCCCATTTACATTTAATGTCTTCAGCTCAGAGAGCATGTGATCCTCACTGGGGAGGGGATCATTGCACAGTGACCCTAAAAGTGGGGATGATATGATGGAGAATATATGAAGTTTCTTCTAAAGGCAGCAAATACACACATGCAGAATCATATATAACCACAGTATTCTTTCCCCACGTATCCCGTGATGGGCACGTGTATTTCTGACAGTGCACATTGCAAACTAGCCATTTTGTTTCACTGGAATTTTGTTTAGGTCTTCAGTACTGTTTTATATTGATTAGAAAGAATTTGAGTTCCCTAGATATGCTCAAGAAATGGTTCATCTCAAACTCCACTTGGATGTGATGGATTTCCTGCAGGAAAAGAACACTTCACCCCTTTTGAAGTACTATTTCCAAAATAACCCCCTGAATCTTCTGATGTATAAACACAACATACCCTAAGGAACAGCAAGAATAACTGTACAGTTATCAATCCTTCTTGTTATTTCTACTTTGGAGCAATAGTTTAATATAGAGGAAAAGGTGGGTATCTGGATTTGTGTGACTGGAAGAGCATCTGATTTCTACAGATGAGAATTCATGCTCTGCACACAAGTTCTTTTGCTCCTGGGTGACCATCAGTGTTGATTTAATCTTGTAATTCCTTTTGTCCTGCTTCACAAGCCTGAGTCACCCTTGCTTAAGACCTTGTGTTGTAGCTGCCTATCCCCTGAATGCTGCTCTCCTCTGTTATATCCTGGTATTTGTTCTCAAATTGGTCATTAAATACTGAGTTCAGAGTCTTCCTATGGCTCTGAATGTTTCAAGGAATAATCCATGCTTTCAGTAAGTAGTCCAGAGGGTCTGTTCTTTAGAAGGCAAATTTACTTAAGGAGACAAGTAGGAAAACCTGAGTTGTCTTGCTTTTTTAGAACTTGCTTTTTTGCAAGTACTCCGTTAAGATTTGAATTTATATTCAGCTGTGGTCAAGTAATCCCTTGTCCCTGTGGATAAACAGTGAATTTCCAGTAGGGATACTGATGGGAAATGGTAAATCTACTTTAATCTCTTCCAGTCACTTCTCCTTGCTCTCTTCCAGCGTTTTTCTTGTTCTTCCATTTGTTCTAGAAAACCCCTTCTTGTCCTATTTCAAAGCTTCTTGCTTTTCTTCCCCAATCTCCAAATGTTCTTCCTCTTTCACCTGGGTGTAAAGTGCACTGTTTGTTATCAGATCCTTAATGACTAAAGAACCTCAGTTCTAAAATCCTGTACAATCAATGTACTTGGTATGTGCTATTATTGTAGAGCTTTGACTATTACTCACTATTCATGGAGCAAATGAGCTGTAACTGTAACTTCTCACTCACAGTATCTGGGAGTTCCCACCAAGAACTCCCTGCAAGTGATATAAGCTGAGCAAAAGCTGTAGTTGAAGCCTGCACTTTCTCTTTTAGATTCCAAAGCTAATAATTAGAGTGAGGATGCTTCCACGCTCATGTGGGGACAGTAGGTAAAATAGTTTGTACTGCACATGCATCTGTCTTCATTGTTTTCTGAATACTCTCAAACTGTTGCTTCAATTTCAAAGATCAGTTCTGTACTGTGATCACTGGTATGGGTGAGTCCAAACTAATGTCCACCTAAATAATAAATAATGACATTGGAATGAATTACCTGGAGAAGCTGTGGGTGCTCCATCCCTGGAGATGTTTAAGGTCAGGTAGGACAGCATGATGGTAGTCTGCAAACCCTGCCCAGGGCAAGGGGGCTGGAGCTGGGTGATCTTTACAGTCCCTTCCAACCACTCTATGAAATAATCAGGGAAGGACTCAGGATTAGGCTTCATAAAGGATGCTGCAGAACCCCTGGTTACATGGTGGGTTACTTCTATGTGCTAGATGCAGTAACACAGCTCTGCTGTGCCTTCTGCACTCATTTGTTTTGTGTTTTCACGGCAGACAGGCCTTTCTTGTAGCACTTCTGGTAGATGAATTGTGCTCTTGCCACATTCCAAGCATGTAGCCTTTATTTATAGCAGCTCTGTAATGATAAATCCCTGTTTGATGCTCAGCTCTTAATTAAGAGGGAAAATAGCATGTTCTTTCAGTAAGTGCTGTCAGAGTTGCTGCCTAGATATACTACTTCCAAAGAAAACTCTGGCAGCAGGTGGGCTAAATAGCTGTGTATGGCTCTTCCACCCCTCCAGTTTTCTGCTGCCTGGGCTGTGAAAAAGGAGCTGTGCTGCTCAGTTTGCTGCAGCGCAGCGTTCTGTGCCAGCATGGTCCTACAGCAAGCTGCAGCAGATCTTGATGGAACAAGGTGAGCACGGCAGAGACTGCTGTACCATTCAGACAGCTGGGCCGTGGGAGTTCCTGAATGCAAATGACTTTTCTGATGGCAAATGTCTTTTTTTTGTGACTACAGTGGATTAAGCTGTCTGCCACAGCTTCAAAATGTTTGGATTCCCATGCAGCTGTTACATCCCTCTTGCAGGGCAGTGTCTCTCCTCCCCATGTCCTTTTCCATCAGGTTATCAATGGTCCATGTGCAAGAGCAGCATCAACTTTCCAGATCCCCACATTTTTGAGAAGAACTGTTGTGGTAGTACACTTGTGTACCATGAGTACACTTGGAATCTATAGGGCATTATTTCTCAGCTGTCTTCTAATTGGTCTGAGTCTGGGAGGATGAGAGCTCACAGGTGATATAGGATGCTGTCATTTCTCTCTAACCTACTGGCTTGCAAAACCTTTTAATGAGGATGATTAAGAAAAACCTGCATGATATCTTCAGGTGTGATCAGGCTTTGCATGTGAGAAACAAAGCCATCAATGGGAAGTTACAAGTAAGTCGTGTGATGATACAACGCTGGGACCTCAAATCTGAAACCACTTCTGTTTTGTTGTGGCAGACTGCCAGATTGGCATCAGCTTAACTGACTTAGCATGAATTCGACTCTGTAGTGATGGAAATTCAGTGGTCAGTGGAAGAAGGAAACCTAGTTTAGCAGTAAATCTTAATGCTTGGCTTATCTTCCCTCATTTCAAATACAGAGAACTATTTTTGTTCACAATTCCAGCAGAATAGCTTGCCCCTCTTAAATCTCAAGTCTTTTTTGAAAAATGCTACTAAATTTCTACTAAAAAGTAGAAGTTGTTTAATTTATTTTATGACATTCTATTTCCAGTTACATCTTTGTCTAGAGCCTCTTCCTTTTGAAGGACAGCACAGATTTGAGGAACAAGGTGTCATAATCCATGGGTCCATCCTGAATCCTCGAGGCCACAGGGCTGTGGATGGCTGCAGCCTGAATCCATTCTGCACTTGAACTGAGATCTCAGGATATATCAGTCCTCACGTATCTTTGCAGGAACGCTTCTTGGTTCTCACTTGGCAAGCTGGCTGTTAGATGCTATGAATGTTTGTCCCTCCTGGGGACTAGAATGAGGCTTGAATAGTTCAGAGGTGGGGTTGGATTTTACCTGAATACCACACAATTTAATTGCAGAAGAGTTGTTAACACAACACTGTACTTAAGATACGAGCCAGGCACTGAAAATAACTGTTAGAACTGGGAATGTCCTGCTCTGCCTGGAAATGACACCGCTCTGCTGGAGCCAGGGAGGTGAATTCAGCTCACGCCATTTCCTACCAGGGAGCAGCAGGACTGACGTGGTCAGTTGCTGCACTTTGACTAAGAGGGTATTGTGTGCTAATTGGCAGCGCTAATTTTAAAGCGTTTTGTTTCTTGCAATTAACTGGTCATGCCAATTTGGTTGTTTTAGCAATTTCTTCATGGAACATCACTGTTAAAAATCCTTTTATCTGGTGCTTAAACTGAATGAAACAATGATCGCTTTGTTCTCATAAATATTAGCTTTGAGGAAAACAAACTTCCCCACTTAAGAGCACCTCCCATCCCTTTGTTTCTTTCTCTCTTTCCCAGTTCCTCTAAAGTTCAGAGGTTTCTGAGATTGCAGTGCTGATGATTTGGGAAAGATGACTATATTTATGTGATAACTAGGTGGCTGAATGTTGTTTTCTGACCAGATAACTCTTTCTAATTAGTTGTTAATCAGAATGTTTCTCTCGTTCCCCTCTGGGAGAGACTTCTGAGCAGTCATGCTCTAGGAATGTATGGCTGCAATATCTTCTGGGCTCTGGCTGCAGTGGAGTGGGGCCAGCAGAAAAGCTTTGGCCCCCTTTTTCTCAGAAGCGCTTTCTTAAGCAGATTCTCATTGCTTCCCAGAAGAAGGCAACTCTACTTGATGTATTAATCAAGGCAAGTTCTTCAATACAAGAACCACATGGCATAGTACATATGTGGTCGAAGGCTACCTTATGCCTAATTGCCTTGATGGGTTCTGTAGGGCATGAACCAACAAATAGCACTTCTAACTTCGCCCAGCTACAAGAAACTGTTCGTCACTGCCTGGACCTGAATGTGCCTCTTCACCCCCACTGACTTTTAAGTACATAAAACAATTTGTGCTTCACAGCAACAAACTGAGAGGTCAGAGGACTTCCTGCTTAGGCATTGAGAGGGCGCACAAAGAAGCAAACAGGTGCTCATTGTGCAGTAGTTTACTTCAGCTTAGCTGTTGTATACTTGCAAATCTATTACCTTATCTTATCGTGGAAGGAGGTAGGGTCAACTGTACAGTTCACAGGCTTGTCTTTGTCTGATACGTAATACATTAATGTCAGTGATTTCAGGGTATGGAGGTGGTGTGTTGGAAAAATAGCCTTTTTTTTTTATGGTC
This sequence comes from Tympanuchus pallidicinctus, assembly GCF_026119805.1. Taxonomy (NCBI): domain Eukaryota; kingdom Metazoa; phylum Chordata; class Aves; order Galliformes; family Phasianidae; genus Tympanuchus; species Tympanuchus pallidicinctus. Next base: position 33,908,492 of record NW_026294669.1, read on the forward strand.
AGTTTAAGACCTCTTTAAAGGTGAGAAGGCCTTGCCTGGTGGTGTGGCAGCTGCTTGCAACACAGGGAAGCCTTGTTATGCTTGTAGCTTTAACCCACAATATATGTGATATGAACACTTGTGGGTGTCTATTGTAAATGTCACTTGTAATTTACAAAGCTGGGAGCATTTAGCCATGTCTGAAGAGCCAACCTGTGAAGCCAAGCCCATGCTACTGGACTTAAAGCGATGTTCCTTCTTGGTGGAACTTCTGTGGAACTTCCAGGGAGCTTTTTAGTGGTGGCTCTCTTCAACTAAATTGCACTGAAGCATCCTTGGAGTGATGAAGGTAGAAAGCTAAGCCTGAGTCCTTACTCCAAAATGAGTGGGACATGAGGCATTAGTGGCAATGAACACAATAGGCATCTGACTTTCTGGGGTTCCTCTTTCAGAGAGGCTTTTTTAGAAACTACGAGCAAGATCCTGGTATGAACACCACTGAGTGCTGCCTGACTGGATCCTTCCTTTCCCACTGCTTTCCCTTGCCTGCTGTGGCAGGCAGACCTAAGGACAGTGTACTGACTGCAGAACTAGAGGAAAATTCTCCAAATGCAAAAGAAACCACCCAGAATTCCTTCCCAGTGGGCTATTCTGAAGCAAAGTCTACCTAGGGCACAAGCTCCTGCACCTGTGCTAGTTGAACAGGGATAGACCTGCCCCACCAGACCTGTTTGTCTCCAGGATGCTGTTATCGTTACTGTGAAAGGCCACCCAATAGAGCTTCCATGAAACACTCTGAATGAAGTGTTTTTCCTCCTTCATCTATTTCTGTAGAAGTGGTCTTTGATGAAAATATCATTAGTATGTTTGAAAAAACCATCCTCTGAGTAGTTATTTACCGAGACTTTAAATACACAGGCTGAAGAATGGACTCCTGTGAAAGCACTGCTGTGGCTCAGGCAGAAAGGCTGGTGTGTCAGCCCAGAGGCTCCAGCCGTTTCCTCCCTGAGCTGCAGACAGGGATGTGCATGCTGGGGGAGATTCTGCTGCCACTCCCTGTCTGACTGCTGCTGCAGGGCAGCCAGCTGCTTGGACCTTCCCCTTGTCCATCCTGGGCATGGTGGATGTGCACGTGTGGGGAATGGGGTCCTGAAAGCATGTGCTACAGTGAAGCCTGCTGAAGGTGTTGAGGTGGGTTAGGAGTTTTCAATGCCACATCTGGTAGCACATAGGTGTGGAGTCACTTCAGACTAATTAAAGACCAGCTATTACGTAATGAAAAGACAGTGTTCAGTGACTTCAGTGGGACAAAGGAAAGATCTGTGAAGGTATATAAGAAAACAGCTATGAAGTTGAGAGGCTAGTGATGAAAGGCTACTGTGTAAGTTTTTGATAAATCCTTGACCACTTTCACATCTTGCTGAGCTCTTTATAAATTAGGGAGCTGTGAAGCAACTGTGAATCCTGATGACTGGCAGTATTTCAGATGTGCTGAATAGCCAGAGGTCAGTAAATGAAAACGGTTGTGGTTTCTTTTGCTTGTAGGCATTATGGATGCTTTGTGCTTATTGCCTGCATCTGCTGTAATGCACTGATGGTGCTGTGAAGTATGGTTGTGAGCAGCTGCAGGGCCTGCTTATTTGAGTTGATCAGTTTTTTCCTGCTTCTCTTTGCGTAGGAATTGATGCAGCTGCATGCATGGAAGTGTATGGGTATTTCTGTATTGCTGGTGGGGAAGAGGATATGCTGTAGCCTTTCCAGCTCTAATCTTCATAGCATCTCACCGTGTCTCTGCATACAGCCAGTTCTCTTCATGAAGGGCTAGTTCTTTCCCCTAGCTTGTTCGTAGGGATTTGAAGTGCAAGCATGCTGAATTCTGATAGGACTCTGTTTTTAGATGGAGTTACTATGGTTTTTTGAGCTGTGGGCCATGCTTAGAATTTATTTTTAGCTGTGATTATGCCTAACATTCACTGACCTTTAAACTAGATCAGACATAGCACTCCAAAGTAATTGTGTTCTTTGGAAGAAGGTTCCGAAGTGCTGATGAGCAAAGTGAACTAAGTTTTCTCTAAGTATTCATACAACACAGCAGAACTAAAACTGCAAATGTATTAAGAATCAATTAATCTTCTAAGTCATAAGAGCCTTTAAAGGTTGCACGTATTTTTCAGAAAGCTAGCCCTGAAACAAAAACAATCCCAAGTGTTGCTTGAAGGACCTGGAGTAGCTCTTTGAGGAGAGGAGGCTCAGGGGAGACCTTATAGCGGCCCTCCAGTACTTGGAGGGAGCTTACAAGGAGGAGAGTTGATTTTCACACAGTCTGATAGTGGTAAGTCTAGGGGAACGTCTTTAAACTAAAAGAGGGGAGAGGCAGGTTAAATGTTAGGAAGAAATTCTTTACTCCATGAGTGATGAGGCCCTGGTGTAGCTGCTCAGAGAAGCTGTGGGTGCCCCATCCCAACAGATGTTCATGGCCAGCTTGGATGGGATCCTGGGCAGCTGGCAGGGTGGCAACCAGCCCTTGGTGGGGGGGGTTGGAGCTCAATGATACTTAAGCTCCTTTCCAACCCAAGCCATTCTAAAGCTCTTTGTCCTTTGTTCCACAATTTCTAAACAGCTAGGTGCCTAGAGGTGCCTAATTGCACAGGCAGCTGCTCAACCAATAACTTCCAGCAATTATTCTTTTCTATCAGAAGTAAACTTGCAGTGCTGATACATTGGTATTTCAGTTCTGTAGTTGATTTGGTTATCTAATATTGACTTTTTTTACTGCTTTTTCCTATTAATCATGAACTTTTTTCATTATCCAGCAAGTTTCCATTCTCTTTTTTTTTTTTTGTGTGTGTGTAACATAATCTCAGCTATCCTAGTAGTCTATTTTGGCTGTTTTCTCTCCATTAGCAAAGAGGTGTTACAGTAGTGCTATGAACACTTTTAGTGCCAGAACAGTGCAAGGTCACCAGAACCTACCGGTGAGCCTTGCTCTGCATGTTAAGTGTAGACAAAAACATCAGTTGTGACTGTGCTGTTGAAAATATGATGGAGAGGTCTTGTCAGCTGTAATCACTTTCATGGTGTATTTTTGGGGAAAGCTGAAATAGTTGGTAGATGTCTCCATATATCAATATAATGCACGTGTTGAAACTGGAGACCTTCTTGAGGTTTCATGATGTAACATTTCTGTATGCTTCTACGTAGGGTCATTGGACAGATCCCTCTTATGCTACCCATACTGTGTAAAGAGCTGTGAGTCTAACCCAGCAGGCAGCTTTTCACCTTTAAACTCAAGAATTTTGAACCCAAACTCTTTGTGTAAATACTGCCTTGCTTTTGCACAAGCTTCAGTTCATTTAGATGTGTAACCTTAATGGACTGAACTGGAAACCTAGTTCCACTTCTACTCATCCAACTCTGGAGCTAGACTTGTGTGGGTATGAACTGCCTATTTTTAACACTTGCTTTAAGTGGTGTAAGTGTTGGAAGTTGTGCCTCTGTGCAATGTATCTTTCATTTCCCCTGCTTCCCAGTCTAGTTTCTGATTAAAATACTGACTGTGCTTACATGCAGAAAGTCAAGATGCAGTTGACTTGCCTCCCCAACTCACCTTCAGACCACAGCAATGTTCCAGCACTGGCCACATGGCCCTATTGCTCTAATGCTATGTGTGGGTACCTCAGTGCCCCTACTAAGATACCACTTCATCAGTGCTGTCATGTAGGCATCACTCCAGATCTACTTTTTCAGTATTTCAGTGCATCTTACTGCTTCCACGTGTATATTTCTGCTCCTTAAAGCTTGATGCACTCAGTGAAGCTGATGTATCCCATTCCCTATATGGGCCCCTTAAGTCTCTTTAGTTACCTTGAAAATTTCTCTTGCATCACCGTGGCTGTTGATCCTTGAAGACACAGGATACCACAGATGAGATGTTGGAAGCAGCAGAGGTGTCAATCTCATCAATTTGTTATAGTAGGCATATAAGGCAGCTGTTACTGTAGTGTTATCTAGGGACATGGCATGAAAAGCCACTGGAATAAAATGAAACTATAAATGAGCTGACTTTTTATCAAGCCTCTTGCTCTGAGTGGTGAGGAATAAGCTGCTTCTTGCATTGACAATTTTTTTGGAAGAGGATCTCCCTAAAGAGAGCCACATGATGTATATATGCATGGGGGAAGAAGATGCAGAAACAGTATGGGATGTAGCAACAGTTCTTTAAGTGCAACAACTGGAGCATCTGGCTCAATGGTTAAAATGTCATTTGTCTGGAAGGCATTGGGAGTATAGTGGGCAGTCTGTAGGGTGATGCATGCTGTGTGTTTGTTAGCTGTTGTGGGAGCCACTGCCTGATGAAGATATCAGCTGAATGTTGGTGCTGGCTTTCACACCTGTGGTGTGACATCCTTTACATCTAACAGGTATTCTCCTTGCCAAAGCTGGGGGATAAGCGTACATTTTGAGCCGTCGTTTATCGCGACAGACATAACTAAACTGGGCTGGATGCTGTATTTAAAGCAGAAATGATAATAGTACTTGCTATAGTTATAGGCTTCCCACAGTGCTAAGGGAACATATGAGAAATCCAAGCCAGCTATTTTTCCAGATTTTGTGCCAGAGTTCAGTCTGCATAGGTGGCAGTATTGGAAACCCTCCAGAGAAAGCTTTTTATCTGACCATTCATTTCTGCTAGCTATTCTCATCTTGAATCCCATTCAAGTAGAGCCTAAAACTGCCACAGCTAAAAAAAACCCCAACACCTTTGCTATACAAAACAACTCACTGGCTTCAAATCTACCGCAGACTGAAACACATAAGCCTCAGATAAAAGCAAAGATGAGCTTTATCATTATTTCCTCTGCTTATCAAAGCCAAAATCTTTTTCAAAGAGCAAAACTGGACTCCTCCAAAGGAGCTAGAAGGAGATTGTGGAATACTGGGAAGAAAGCAATCAGCCAAACTGGTAGTTGGCAAGTGCAGTATTACACCACAGTGTGCTGAAACCCTACAAGGTAGGTAGGTGGGCAAACGTGAATTTGCTTGTGGGTCTTTTCATGCTTGTCAGACAGCTTGGATGTGAGAGAGGCAAGGGAGCTGCAGTTGGTCACCTCTGCCCTTGGTCACTGTTCTACACCTCAGCTGAGTAACTGGCACTGCTGCGTGAGAGTGTTATGTGCAATTAATAATCAACTTGGTAATGAATTCTCAGACAAAGGCTTCGTTGTACGGAAAGTTTGGGGGAACTGGGATGCTGCCCAAATATCTGCAGATCTGAATAGTCTGATTCTGCAAGTAATAGGGGGAAAAGTGTTGGAACTTGTAAAATCATATGATCATTTAGGTTGGAAAAGACCCTTGGAAGATCATCATCTTACACAAGAGTTCCTGTATTATGTAATATACACATATAGATACGTTTCTGTGGAGAGAATTGCAATGGTTTCACTTTCTGAGCAGTTCTACCAACTGGCCACCCACTCTGACAGTCCCTTTCTGGGAACCAAAGCTGTTGGAAGCTGCTGAGCCTTTTGATCTGGGGAGGTGTTTTAGCAGTCCTGGAAGCGTTGCCTACTTCTTTCAGACCAATGTTTTCTGTCTCTAGCTGGAGGGAGCCAGCAAAGATGGCCACAAATGGGGTGACTTAGGTGAAATTTGGAAACAGCATCCAGCAGATTAAAATCTCTTGTGTGCCGTGTGCCCTGAGACTAGTACTTAAATTACTTAAAAAATACTGAGTTTCAGCTTGAGTGTTTTTGCCCATAGAGGATGTCATTACATTTTGTTGAGTTTTGAAGTATTAGAGCACACTGCTTCCAAGAGAAGAGCAGTTAATGACTTTGGGTGATCCACCTAATCTCCTATATGAAATCTGTGTAGAAGCAGCTCCCACAGACTGAAGCATGGCGCAGGGTTCCTGACTGCAGTGGTGAACTTAGTCCAAGGAATTCAGCAACTACTTAAAATTCTCACTTTCTGTACAAAGAGCAATTCATGCCTTACACTCATTTGGCTCCTTGTTTTTGCTCAGTCTGTTTCTGTTACATTTTAATGGCTGTCACGCTGAGAGCCCTAACGACTTAGAATCTGAATTAGTGAGGAAGAGCACAGCTATGTTGCATGACCCTCATCTGATGTGGCTGCCTCTGATTTTCCTTTGCCTTGTCCATTTAGAATATGGCTTTTAGGTTATAATGCATGCATTACAAGTATCTACCAATCAGTGTTCAACATAAGCGGACTTGTAAGATTGAAAAGACACTGATAATGTGCTGCTGTCAGCTGAAAACCCTTCCTTCAGTAGCCTGGGACCTCTGGCCACCAGTGATTCGAAGCAGAGCCCAACTTGCCATTTTAGCCAAGCCTCATCAATTTATTGAACTTACAAAACTCATTAGTGACTTCCTACTACTACCACGACCACAGCTCTCCCCAGCACTGGTAGGTGGCAGTTAAAGATCACTGCTTGTTTGTTTCTTTTTAACTATCATTTGTGGCTGTCTTAGTAATCACACAGTGTTTAAATGCATGGGCTTATTTGTATGATGGCCCTATTGACTTCAATAGGATTACGTTTGCACAAGGGATGTGTTTAGACAGGTCATCAGATTGGAGTTTAACTATTTATAAAGGTTTTCTCTGTTCTCTGGCCCAGCAGAAAAGGGAGCTGTGCAAAGCTGGAAGGCATTGACAGTTGGAAGTGACAAAACCTCTTGTAAGGGTTCTCATAAGCCTGAGTTTAGAAAATTAAGCTGAATAATAGGAGTATCAGCAATAAGGTAGAACTTGCCAGTAAGAAGTGGGATGCTGGCTAAAACAAATACCCTCACAAACCTGTGCAGCTGGATTGATTGGAGAGCTTGATTACTCATCCTTTCCTGTCTAGACAGACCCAGTTTTTAGATTTTATTAAAGTTAATATTTATTGTGCTTGATGGCTGTCTTGGTGCTGGGATGAAGTTTCAGGAATTCCTGTCAATAGGACTGGAAATGGAGTTTGGGAAGATATTATTAGCAAAACAGCCTAACCTGCTGCTGTAACTTGGTGAAAGAAATGGGCTCTTCTCCCTGTGGGTGCAAGAGGGTAACCCCCTCCTTTTCTGTGGCCTCCTAGGTATGTAATTACATGCTAAGCTGAAGCAGCAGTGTTCAATTACGGTGAATGCATTCAGTGTATTGTATGTGAGCTGTGGAAGAACTAACCTGAAGCTGGGTGTCTGCAGTTGGTTTGTAGCATGTTGGTCCCTCCTGCTTCAGGAGTACGGCTGATGGAAGCTGCCTCCCTTCTCCATCCCTGTGCCTTGCAGGGAACTCAGGCAGTCTTTCCTTTCTTAAGGAAAGGATGAAGATGACTGAAGATGAGCTGTAGACAAGGCAGTCTGTACAACTGAACCAAGCATGCTTTGTGGTGTTTAGTCTCATGAATGAAAACTGTGAGGGCAGCTAGGGAAGTCAATGTGTTCCAAAGCACTGAGTTAAGAGGATTATGCTCAGCACTTAGTTGAAAAAGGTTTTTTGCTCACTTTTCAAATCAGACGCTTTTTGGGGGCAGGATGATCCCCTTTAGTCTTCTTACCTATGGACAAGAAGCATTGCATCACTTGAGGTCCTGACAAAAATCAGAATGAAAGCAAGATTGTTCAAAGGTAGCAGATGAATAGAGAAAGTGTATTAATTGGTACCTGGAAGATTTCTATAACTTGGGTGCTGTGCAGCTTTTTAGAGCTGTGAAGGCCAGCAGTGACCTGGTACCCAGGCTTTCCAATGTCAGATAATGAGGAAGTTGTCTTACATGTAGCGTACCCAGGGAAGCCGAAGGATTTATTTTCCCTTTCTATCTGTTCTGGTTGCAGCAGGGTTTTTTTTCATTTGCTGGGGTTTGGGAGTGAGGATGAAGGACCGCAGAGCTGGCTGTGTGCTCAGCAGTCTTTAAAGGCCTCCATTTGGCGATGGTTCAGTCACTGGGCTGCCAGAACTGAAGGCATCGGCATCGAACTGGTCCAGTTTACTCTGATAGGGAAGAGGATATGAGAAATAGGTACTGACAGGGAGTGGAAGATGGTCACTGACAAAAAACATGCTATCAGAACTTTTCTATAGTTGGAAAAGGGAGCCCACTTCTGTTTGTGGGGTGCTTGTTTTCCGTTCTTTGACAGAGTCTAGTCAAAATGATAGTTTTTCCTTTAAAATTCACACTGTGGAGTCTTTTTTTTTTTTTTTTTTTAATCAACTGTTCTTCTGAATTTTTAACTTGCTGTAGTGTCTATTTAGCAGTTGAGCAGAATGTGAAGAATCAAAACAGACTGAAAATACTCAAGCATTGTGCTTAGACTTCAGTGCTGAATAGGAAGAAGTGATGGGTTTTGGCATTCACCAAATGAATGCTTAGGAAAATAACTGGCAGTAAGAAACAGCAACAAATGGGCTTAATAACAGAGTGGATTTCAGAGGTCTCGAAACAGGAACGAGAATGGTTTATTTACTTAGAACAGCATGTTTTATTGTGACTATCTGTGCTAGTTTAATGCTTTATGTTGCTGCCTATTGTTAAAGCAGTTACTGCATTCTGAACATACTGGTGATTTCTTTTTTGGTAGCTAAGTCAGTATGGAAGTCTGAGTTTAAGAGTTGAGTGTACTTCCCATTCGAAAAGTTTTGCTCCAACCAGGCAAGGTCAAGAGAGAATCAGAGGAGAATAAGAGAAATTGGGTCCATTTTACAGCAGGGAAACTCCAGGTGAATCTAAGATCCACGCTTTAGAGTCTGCCTCAAATGTGGAAAGACAAAGGTGTGCAAAGTACCTGTGGAGATCAGTGCCCAAAGGGCATGCCTACAGCAGAGCTGAGAGCCAAGCAAGGACCTCAGCCCAGTACTTAGCTGCTCTGTCTAGGCAGGCCGTACTACTCAGGTCTGGTATGAAGATTGCTGAGACATCGTTATGTGAGAAACCCTGCAGAGCACTGGAGATGATGCTGAGCTGTACCAGCGTGAGCTGACTTCATTAAGGGTCTGGTTCTGATCTCTCTGTACCACCTACAAATGTTAATACCTCCCCGCTGCCAGTTTCTAGTGTATTGGATCCTGAAAGTGATCTTGGAGAGATGCTTTAAAAGGTATTTTAATTCTCCTTTCATCTTTTATGAACAGTGTTACGTTGAGTGCTCTTTGGCTGCTGTTTCAGGGAGCTGGCACAGCAGAATGGTCTGGAGTTCACTGTAATAGAGCTAGGCTCATCAGCATTTCAGATTCTGATAATGTGCACGGCTGGATCCCAGCCAAAGAACAGGCCTTCTCATCTGTGGCTGTCTGCTGCCCTAAAAATAAAGTTCAAATCAACTTTAGTAGGAAAAAAGTCTGCGTATATGTAAACATATACATTATACCTATATAAACATACATTACAGCCAAGCTGATGTTTGCTCATTGCCTGCTTAAAGGGTTGAAGTAGTGCTCTGTCCTTTGGATGGTGTCTGACTGCTATGACTATTTTCACATCTGGGTCTTGAGATAATAAATTAGGCCTGCTCTGTTGAATCCTGAGCTTGGAGAGGAACCATCACTTTAGAGTACCATACTGCCTTGGTTGATGTGGGAGTTTTCCCTCTGTGACCTTTTATTTCAGCACATGTGCAAGTCTTGCTTCTTACGAGTAGGAATGTTTTGAAAGCCATTTTCTTAGGTAAAACAGATCATGGAATCACTGATGTTGGAAAAGACCTCTAAGATCACTTAGTCCAACTACCCACCTACCACTGATATTGCCCTTTAACTATGTCCCTAAAAGTCCTGCCCAGGGTAGGTGATCATGTGCAAATGAAGTCAGCTGGGGAAGAAAAACTTAAATTACATTGAGGAATCACTTGGATAGGGGAAAAATTAAAATGAGCCTGTGGCAAGGTGTAGGTCCTCAGAATGTACTTCACTTCAGGACTGCATACAAAACTGGAGACCCCGAAGTAAAAAAAATACACAGAGATAAAATAGGTAAATGTTCTGGAATGCCTTTTGTGCAAGAGGTAGGAGTGTTACTACTTTCACTGTGGGAGACAGGAACAAGAAGAAACTCTCTTTAGCTTCATGACCTGCAGTGAGAAGGTCAGTAAGAAAGGCTTGTTCTCCTGTGATTCCAACAGTAGAAACATCAAATTATTAGTTAAATTCCTGACAGTGGTGAGTGAGAGGAGGTATCTTGTCATAACGCGTGAGTCAAGTGTGGAAGTCATTGCCAGACAACTACTGAAATCCAAAAAAGGTGTTAGAAATTGCTGAAAAGAGGGTTTCTTGGGAGTTGCTGAAAACAAAGGCTCAGGAATTCTGAGCCAAAAAAACATAGAGTATATGGGAGGTGGTGCTAAATGCCTGTCCTCGTGTGCTTGCTTATGTAGCTGGCTCTTGGAGAGAGGTTGCTGGGCTTGGATGGTCTCGTGTTCTGACCTGTGATTAAGCCAGTCCTCCAAGATAGACAAAACTTTCCCATTTCACTAGGCTAAGGCTGGAATGCCAGCTGCAGTTCTGTGGAATTAGCCTGGGATGAGACGATTATAAGCCATTTGGATTTTTAGCCTCTGTATCCTGGGCTTTGTTTTTCAGAAGATGAGGGCTAGATTTCAAGAGATACTTGGACATCTCTTCTCCTTAATATGCGTAGGATTGTGTATCCTTATGCATCTTTCCAAAGAAGGAATTACCTGTATCTACATTGATGTGCATGCCTGTTTCTTCCATGCCCTGTTTTATTGGCAGGAGGGAGTACCTTTCTCTGGCTACTTCTCTAGCACAGGTGGAGGCCTCCTTCTTCACTAGGACTTGCACAACCCTGGATTTGTAGGCATGCAAGTTCCTTCTTGGGAGCTTTGGAATGGCTGATTCACCTATCTGAGCGAGGCAATCAGTGAGGAAAAGCAAACGAAGGGTGGAAGGGTTGTGGGGGAAGCTACCATGTCACAGCTGTGGAGAGGATTGATTCTAGGGGAAGGAGGAGAATGAGAAAACATACAAATTCAGTGCTGAAAAATTCTGGAAGGTCAATGTCAGTAAATCCCTATCTAGGAGAAGAAGTGATGGCTGCAAGAAGTGCTGCCCACTCATTAGATGTAACTATCCTGAAAATTGAATTAAGCACTCATCTGAATGATGGTTCCTTACTGAAGTATACCATGTCACTGTGGACCTTTCAAGGGTGTCTGAGATGGGAAATATCCTTCTAATGTTTGTTTACCTATATGTGGTGACTCCGAGTGTGTTTACAAGTGATTCCAGTTCTCAATAGGGTGGTGGTGTTGGATGTAACCACTATTTTCCCATCATAATCTGGTTCAAAGTTGGCCTTGTGGGTTTATGGCTGTCTAGGTCCCTCTCAACTCTGGTAGTTGGACTCATTTTTAATTTAACACCCATCATTTAAGGAACTAAAAACAGTCCAAAAGTTTTGTTGACCCAACTCTGAAAATATGAAATGTTCTTTGGGGGGTTTTGGGTGTGGATCGTAAAGCACATTTTCGTAATATTTAGTATGTCATCTTCAAGCAATGTTTTTAAACCTCAAAACTCCAGGGAAGTTCTGTAGGCTTTAGCAAACAGATGTTAGCAGTCAGAGAAGAGTTATGATTCCTGCCCAAAAATATTCCCTTTTGCCTATCGAGATAGCCTGACATGCAACACTTTCAAGATATGTCTTTTATGGAATTCACAGAATTGTAGGGGTTGGAAGGGACCTCCAGAGAGCATCGAGTCCAACCCCCCTTGAATTGAGGATGTAGTGTTTGTGCAGGTCTGTGACTCAAAGAGGGGTTGAGTGCCTTTTATCAATCATCAAGGTAACGTATCATTTGGAGTGTCTGGATGAACAGGCTGTGTGTGCTGCAACAGAGCATGCTTTTGCTATAAGCAGCTTATAGCTTGACTACGTGCATTGAGATCCTACATGTCTTGAGTTCTGTGAATTGCTTCTTGGACTGATGGGAATTAACTGCAAATCCAGACCCTTTGTTATAAAATGTGGGAAGGATTGACCCTGGAGGTCCTTATGAGGACAAAATGACATTAACCTTCTCTATTTAAATTTTCAAAGTAAATGTTCCTCAAGCACATCAAGATGACACCATGATACACTGATCCAATGAGGCCATGAGCTTCTGCTAGCTTACAAACAGCTTGAGTACATCAGAGCTCTCGTGCTTTAAGATTTAATGGAGGCATCTGATGTCTTGCTTGAGCTCTACTTGTAGCAGCCCTCTGAGAAATCTGTAGATAGCTTGGCTGTGCAGCAGACCTCAGCCTGTGGTCTTCTGTTCCCTTCTCCATTTTCCACATGCTTTCTTGCATTCTGCAATCCAGATTCCAGCCTTAATCTGAACTAATGTGTTGGTTTTGCTTCTTGCTATCTGACCAACAGATCAAGGAACAAAACTCCTCTTCTGTCTTTCTATTTGCTTACGCACAGGAGTCCCATTTAAATGAAGGTGAGAATCCCACTTTTAGTATTTGGGGAGTTATCAGCATTTTAGGTTATGATGGGATTTTTTAAATGAGAATTTGAAATGCAGAAAAATCACTCTTTGAAGTATCCACTTACTGTAAATAATACATTTAGGATCATGTTCTGCCAATATTCATGTGAATAGATGTGCCCACTCACAGTTGGGTGAAATGTGCTGCTTGTGAGAAGTAAATGTGTCTCTGATTAATACACACTAATTAGCAGCTGTGCTGTGTATGACCTTCGTGTACATCTTCACATAAACTTTACTGTGTTTACACTGCAGTGTCTCATTGTGCAGTGATTCATGTTTGTGTTTATGGAGAGTGGTTATAGGGAGTCCTTATGGAAACACTGCGTTAGCTGTAACTTCAGCGTGTTTGGCATTCATGGAAATGCACTACTGTGCATGGATCACCTTTTTGGATGGCAGCCTGAACTCTCTTGGGTTTGTAAAATGAACCCCCTTAATCTGGGGGCTGCGATGGAACCGTTGCTTTGTGAAAGGCATTAACTATACTTCAGAGGATGATGATGTCCTACTTATATTTAATTGCCACTGGTGTAGAAGGAAACAGGAAGGTGGTGATGAACCTTGAGCTACAGAGCTGCGGATGGGCCAAATAAATGTTTCTCTGTGATTGATATTATGGAAAAGAGATGTTCCAAGAACAACATGAATGGCAGTAGTTTTCTCACGTGCTTGAAGCTGAGCTCAAAATCTGTGAAGTCCTTGGAAAGACTCCTTTCCAAGCTTCACCAGGCTCACAGGCCCTATGTAAATATATGACATGGACATGCAGCTTTCAGTGTGAACCCAGACGTGTGCTGGCAGATTTCCTGCCTTAATAAAGTGAAATCCCCTGCAAATGGCTTAGTCAACCTAATAAAAATCAGAGCTGTGATCTATCAGTTGAGGGAAGTATATCATAATTGTGATTATGGTTTTCTGCTGTCTGAGCCACTTAAAAGTGAATAACATGCTGAAGTGAAATAAAATTTGCGGATCTATTTATTTATGGTGCTTATTTCTTTAGCATCTGGATGTAAAGGTAACTTACGTGAGTGCAAGCCCTGGAAAGGCTGCATAGAAACTCCCTGGAACATTTCTGAAATCGTACAGAAATGGAGCGCAAGGCTGATGAGCTTGGATCCAGAAGTGCAAAATTCCATGCACAGAAGCTCCCAAGTCCTTTTAGAAGCAAAGAAAGCTTACACTTGTAGTTGCTTCAGGCCTGATCCAACTCGTGCTGATGTCAATGGACATCTCGAGCCCTGACAGAAGCGGGGTTTATGGAGGAAGCTGTAAATGGGCAGTATAGGACTTTCGCCCTGTTTAGCAGAAAACTGATCAGCAGTTTCACTGCTGAAGTCATTGCAAACCATCATGAGTAATGGTGCTAGCAGGCTGTGGTCAGGTGTTGTCATCTGCAGCTCCTTCTGGGTTTTGAAAGGCTGAGCAATGACTCAAGTTGTTGACTTGGGGTTGTAGGCTGCCTTGATATGCTAGGAAAAGCAATGTGAATTTTTTTCAGAGGACTGAAGTGTGACAGTATCAGCACTGGGTCCATGAAGGCAGGCCAGGTGTACATCTTGTTTGGAAAAGAAAAGCAACCTTCTGTCTAGAAGAGGATGCAAACACAGTTTTAAGTCTGTCTTGCCTCTTCTGTGACAGAAAGGAAGCCTTGTCTGTTGAGCTATACTGCTTCTCTCTTAAAAGCTATTAACTCAGACTGCTGAAAAGGAGCAATTTAAGGATTGGGCTTTTTCCCTTTTTACTGTATTTTTCCAGGAGGTGACTTTGATGTAGGTCTCTTCTGACTCACAAAGGGAGAAATCATCTGGAAGGAAGTAAATCTCTGATGGCTGCTCAGAAGAGAAAAGCAGCCAGTGAGTATGGGTGATCTAATATTAATAAACGCCACAATGCATTGAATAATTTCCTAGTTGCTTGTGTTATGCTGTTAGAAAGCTTAACTTTATTAGGTTTCCAAGAACCACAGGCACATTTACTTCTATGGTGTTTGTTGCTGTGATACTTGATTAGACTTTCATTTAAAGGAGTGAAGCATACCCCAGTATGCATCGTGATGATGGCAAGACCAGCCTGTCATATTTGGACAAAGTGAAAATATGAATGCAAACTTAGCCTCACATCCCTTCAGCAGCACAAAATTTGGGCTTACATGGCATCATAAACCAGGGTAACTCCTGCCCAAAGGACAACTGAGCTGCTATCTGGAGTCATGGCTTCTTTCCTGACCTCTTTCAGTTGAGCCTTATCTTCCATCTTGTTCCTTCTGCTTCTCTAATGCATCACGTTTGCCTTGGGCCCTGTTGTGTACAAGACTATTTATCTCCAGTCCTCAACTACCATCAGGAGCTGAGTGGCAGAGTTAGACCTTAAATCACCAGTTTCTAAACAGCCATGTCCCTAAGTTTTTTTTTAGCATGGGCTTCCATGATGTCCCTTCTTCGTTCTGTTGAACATGTAAGGCAGATAACAGACTGATAATTATAAACATAACAACAGTAAAGAGAAGTGACTTCCAATATGACATTAGAACTTTGATTTGAATGAAAGATGAGCAATTAAATAATCTCATTCTCACTTTTTGAATTAGGTCTGCAGAGACTGAAAAACTTTGTATTTAATCTTGGGGACAATCCCATGCTATAAAAGAGAAAAGAACTCAAAGACAGGTGGGAGAGCTTTGATTTCAGATCTCTGAGCTAAATGTAGGAGATGATAGAGGAAGGTTTGGGGAAGGTCTCCTTGGCTTTGTAAGCAGCACTGGAATATCAGTGAGGAAAAGAAGCGTGTGCTGGGAGTACAAACACAGCCAGGTTTGTGTCTGAGGCCATTCAATACAATACATAGACTCCTGCTGACTGCATGTCACTATTGGACCAGCCTGCTTCCTCCACCCCCTGAGCTGAGCCTGGAGCGTGGCTCTGCACTGAGTCACTCCCAAATGGAGTTGAACATTAACACATCTGGAACAGCAAGAGCTTGGCCAAGCGCCCGGTCCGATTTGGTGAAATATTCTTGGCAACAGCCAAGCATTTTTAAACCAGTCCTCCGTTTGGTACAGCTTTGCTTTGCCAAAGCGTGCCAGTTGCACTTTATAGGCAGTCTATTTTAAGGAGACTTACATGCAGCATTATTTGGGATAATGGCAGCGCCCAGGGAAGAGAAATTGTTTTTGCAGTACAAACCAAGTGCTTTTTCTCATTCTCTCATCTTTTACCTGTCCAGTCTAGCCCTGATCCTTCCCCAGGTTCTCACTTACTTGGGCTCCCACTGGCTTCTGTGATCTCCTTGGCCATACGGAGCTCAGAAGGGTGCTATCATTGCAATTAGGGACTCTGTCTGTGGATGGAGCACTTCTAGCAGCAGGAGAGAGTAATCCCACCCGAAGAGAAGGTGAGAAGTGTGTTCTCACCTCATCCCAGCTCTTACATTACAGAAGGTGCCGAAGCCAACATTTTCACTCTGACGCTTTCTGGAAGGTGCCATACCCTTGCACACTGATTTGCAAGCCCTTCAGATGAAGCTGTTTTGCTTCTGTCATGTATATTTTAGTGTTGCTGGCTAAAATTGTACATTGAAAATAGTGTTTTATCTTTTTGGGCTGAATGCAATGTTTTGTTTGACTCCAGAAAGGGAGTGTATGAATCCTGTTTTTTGGTGTACTCAAATTTAATGCGTTTTGGATGGATCTGAAACAAAATAGCATGTTTTCATGTTCGGCCAGCAAACCAAAATGTAATTATTTGCACAGCTGTAAGCCTACTTCAAAGGAGGCATGGTTCCTCCTGGAGTCTCAGGTGCATGGAGAGGGCATCAGCTCCTGCCATGAGCTCTGCATCTATGGAAGTGCAGGTCCCCCAACTTGCTTTCTTGATGACTGCTATAGCATCTCAGCTCATGTTTTTCAAAGTGGGAAACTAGGGTTATCCTACATCAGCATACAGATGCATGCACGGATAGATTAACTGAAATACATGGGTCCAGTAAAAAATCTCAGTGTCAGTGTTCATGAAACAAACGTGTTGTTGAAACACAAGTAGGGTGATGGATGGAAGAAGAGTAAGCTTGTCTATACTTAAAATTTCCCTCTACCTTGAGTTTAAAACAAATACAATGTGTTGACACTTTTTCATAGGCAATAGTTGAGGCTGACTCAAGTGGGATGGCTTTGCCCTAGCATCTGTTGATAGATGACCTGGTGAATTTAGTAGCATGAAGCACTGGGAGGCTTAATAAAAGGGGAGGGAAAAGAATGGGGGGAGTCACACCGCTGTACATCCGCAGTATTTTGGTCAGTAAAAAACCTCCTTTGCTACTCCAGTTTGCCTTATTCTAATTGTCCCCACTGAAATCACTACACAGCCACACAAGGTGCTGAAGCAAGGCTGAGGTTGCATTGCATGTGTGCACCTGTACAGGCCATCCCAGGGGAGCACTGCCTGTAGGGCAACTGGGAACCTGTTCACTATTGTCCAGACCTCTGTACTTCTATTTGGTGACAAGTCCTCGGGTGTATCTCAGCACTCGTGGAGATTTGCTTGATGAGCACGAAACAAATGAGTTGGGGTTTTTTGTACCTGTGTGTTTTTGCCATGCTGGGCCTTGAGTCTGTGTGTAAGGACTGTTCCACATTTTGTTTCTTTCAGAATAAAATGAGGCACGCAAGGGCTGGGAGAAAAGAAGGGAAAAGAGATGAGAGCTAAAGACCCAGCTAATCTGGCAAGAAGCCACAGGGCTTGCTAACACTGGACAGCTTGGCTTGTTCAGCTCGTAGGTTAGTCTGCAGCCAGGTTTTAGTGGGGATGGGAACTCCTGAAAGCATAGCAAAGGCACCGCACAGCAAGACGGCTCTGTGGGGTCTGGGAACACAGAAGGGGAAGGTTTACCACGTTCAGCTCACTGTTTGTTTTTACTTCAATATTGAGTTCTATATCTGATTTTAGTGGGCCTATATTCCCAGCTTGTTTTATATAGTGATTATTAAAAAGTGGCCTCTTAAAGAAAATTTATTAAAAATTGTTTCCTTTGGCAGGGAAACTTTTTCACAAACAAGCTGCGTAATTACTTTAACTAGCAAGAGACCTGCCATTTCCTTTGGTCACTGACACAGCGTTGCCTCTTTCAAATGGCTGTTTGCAGAGTCATTTATTTTTTTTTTTTCTAATTAATAAAGCATTTGGGAGACTCAGGACTTAGCAATAAGTCTAAAAAAGTTGACTGGAGACTTCTGGGATGCTCACTTTTCCAGCAGTGCTGTTTGAACAGCTCTGTGGGCTAGGCAGATGTCCATCTGGATGGATGGATGCTTTGCTGCAATGATCCAGGAAGGGTTTGCTGTGAAGTTGTATCTTGATGGGTAAATCCTAAGCTAAGCAATGGTTTGAGATCTGCCCTGAGATTTCAGTGCTGCATGAGACCATCTGTCCTGCTTGAATGTGGGACGAGAATGAAAACTTCTCTTTTGTCGCAGACTAACTGCAAACTCCTTTCTCTCTGTGATCATGAAACCTCAAATAACTTGAGCAGGTTTGAATTCCTTTGGGAAATTTAATACTGATGGATGTAGCTGACCATCTGACCTGCTGTGCCCTGTCTGGCTGTGTCTGTGCTATTTCTCCTCTTGACTCCTCAACAAGGAGATGAGGCTCTAATTAGTTAAGCATCCATCGATTTTTTTCCGGTGAGGAAACCCCACAGTTTAGGGGTAAGCTGCATTTATCCCTACGTTATCTGTTACAGCCAGGTCTCTGCTAAAATGGATTCATTGGTACGTGCCTGTGTTGCTGCATTTCTAAGCTTGACAGCGGATAGCAAATGGTACATAGGCTTGTGATGGATGTGGCCTCAAGCAAGACCAAGGAGAAGGACTGTCTGCCAAGTAAAATCCCCCTGAGGCTGTCTGGCATCGGTCAGAAAACGGAAAGCCCAGCCATCTGCTGTGCTGTCGAACGCTGCTCCCTTCGCTGTCTCCTGCTGCCACCCACATTCTTCTTGGACGTGTGTTGCCTCCACCTGCCCTATTTGGATGTATGTCTAGACAGAGGTCTGCGTCCACCTGAATGCTCAAACTGAGTAGGTGTACCTGTGCTCCCGGTGAGTGAGCGGTGATTGTATGCTTATGCTATTAACTACAGGGATGGCCACCCTTCAGCTTTGCTCCCGGCCTCTGCCCCTTGTGGGATCGATCCTCTGGCTCCAGAGCGGTCTTGCTGATCTTGGTACGTCTGGCTTCTTGAAATTTGCTGCTGAAAACCACATTGAGATTCACACCTGGCTTGCAGCAAACAGTGGTGGCCTTACTAATAGGCTAGGAGTTAAAATGAGAGGAGCTTGGTGTTAATAACATATTAACAGACACGGGTGACTTCATAGCTTTGGCACCGATCCTTAACTCTGATAACGGATTATTGTTATATATGGCATCCAAAATATATCTGGTCTATTTTCTGGTTTTAACTTGAGCAGGCACCTGAAGTCTCTGGTCTGCTTTGCAGTTACATTAGCGAGGAAGGCAATCGTATGGAGTAGCTTGGCTTGGGTCCTGCTAACTGTGAGGTATTTGAAGGGACTTTAAATGCATATCCCTTGCTGGGAGCTCATCTAGTTGAGTGGGGAGATTCTGTTGTTTGATGGAGCTGTAGGTAGAGAATAAACTGCTAATGAAAATAATAGGCTGTGGACAAAGGAAGTAATGATTTTTAAATTTGCTTTACCAAAACACCTTTTTATTTAGATGTTAAATTCTTTGTAAGTATTTTGCTGGACTGGAACAAGCGTATTTATTTCTTGACACTCTAATGGTCTTCATAAATATTTAATAGAAGCATTGCTGTCTTACACCTCCTTGGAATATCTTGAAACAAGGCCTGAATAAGGCTTAAAGGAACTTTGGAAATGGACAAAGGAGCACACAGAGCCAGTTCCTGCTTGGCAAAGGTCCACTGGCACTACAGCATTTGGCACGTGGTATTTAATGAAGTATTTCTATCTTTGCTTAAAGCTTTACACCATTAGCATTCCCTGCCTCTCTTCCTATATAGAATTCTTCTTTAGGTGTTGTTAACACTACACAGAGATGACCATTACAGTTCTCAAAGTATTTCTGTTATTAGAAAGTAGAAACGTTGGGCAATGTGTGTGTCCCAGCATTAAAGCTTTAGGGCAAATCCCTCACCATGCTAGGGTCTGAGTTAAGACAGAGAATTTCCCTCTCTCACCTGGCTGAGGGACAGGAAAAACCCCAGCTCAATATTTGCTTTCTTTTGGTCAAGAAATTGTATTTTGGCTAAAGACAATTTTGTGTGAGATGATGCTTTTCACAGGGAGAAAGATGGGTTTTTATTTTTCCTTTCTGGAACTTGACTGCTGGCAAAGGGCACGGTGTGGCTGTGGGGGGCCAGCAGTGCATGCAAAAGATGCTCTGGTCACTTTTTTTTTTTTACCCCATCTTCTGCAACCCTGTGGCCAGAGGTGTCCCCCGTGAGCCAGTGTGGCCAGACAACCCCACAGGAACAGAGAAACCAGTACCCTGCTCCTTACTCATCCATTTGGCACCTGAGCCTTGTGGGGAAATCCCTTCAGCCAAGAGGGGAATGATAACAAATCCACGTGCGGAGAAGCACAACTCCGGTCCGTAGGGCTCTTTGAATGCCTTTAGCTTCACTGAGAGCCCAGGAAGCTGAAAGATGGCAGGGAAAAGGTTTGTTGGGGATGGTGAGCCTCCCCAGCTTTGCTCGCGTTATGGCAAAAAGCCACCAAAAGCTCCTGAAACAAGAAACGTTTTACAGGAAAGGAAATTCATTTTGATCATTTTCATTCTGTTCTCCTTGTCCTCTCATCTCCAGTTGATAGGGAAGGTTCTTTGCATGGGAGACACGTGAGGTAATTAGTGACTCCCAGAGGGTCGATGGGATGTGATCACCAAAAGAGGTCCTTTGCACAAACACCAGTACTCAGATTTGATTCATGTTTTAAACCCAGGGATTGCATCTGGCTTTTTTGAACTTGGAATCATCTCAGGGTGAAAAGAATACCTCCCTGTGCCTCAAGCTTTAAATGAAGGGTAGCAGACATTCCTCTTTCGGTATATGACCTCTCCCTCTCCCTCCCCTGTAGACTGTGGAGCTGCTCAGCCCTTCTCCCTCTTGCCAGCCTTTGGAGAAGGTAATGCCCTCACATCACTGCTGGCCCCTCCTCGCCTGCCTGGGCAGATGTTTCTGAGCACGGCAAGCTGTCCAGAGGAAATAACTTCCACGTCAAAAGCCCAACAGAAATTCAGGCTTATGCCAAAAGCTCCAAACTTGCCATGTGAGCAGCACGTTGACACCAACACAAGCCCTGAGCTCACCTGGCTGTGGTGCAGATGCCAGGTTTCTCCTCTTGTCCCGCAGTGTACTCTGCTTCCAGCCCTTCTCCCCCCATCTTTAGGCTGGGCATTGGTTTGCCCTGAAGCTCTGCCCATCTGCAGCTGAGTGTGGATCTGCTCGAAAGCTGGCCAACCAGCCAAACCTTCAGAGATGTTTTTCCAGGAGCTGGGAGCTGTGCCCTACCTGCTCCACCCTGGAAGCACTGCAGCTAGATGGCTGCTATGGGGCCGAGCTGCTGGTGGGGTGAGACCTGGATAGCAATGGGGTGCAACTGGGGTCCAGCAGTAAGGAGCAACCTGAGGTTATGCCATCCTTTTTGCTATAAAGCCTATAAGAAAGAGGGCAGTGTAGCAATGGGAGTAATTTTCCTCTTGGAGAAGAGGCTGACCCCCACCTCACTGCAACCTCCTTTTGGGAAGCTATAGAGCAATAAGGTCTCTCCTGAGCCTCCTCTTCTCCGGACTGAAAATCCCAATTCCCTCAGTTTCTCCTCATAAGACTTGTGCTCCATGTTACTTGATGAAATCAGAGAAAGAAACCCAACCAGACCAAGTCTTTCTCACTTTCCAGCCCCAATCATTTATGTATCATCCAGTGTCTTCCTTGGTACGGCTGCTTATTCATTCTCGTGCTCAGGGGCAAATCTTGCAGGAGAAACCCACCTTCCCTTTGACCCCTGCTCCTCACCACCCCACCCCCAGTGCCCTGGAAGAGGACAGGAACCCAGTGTGCTCACACCACACATCTGCTTGCCAGGCATTTCGCTTCATTGACGGAATCCTCCGGCACTTCTTACTGAAGACGGGAAGTGTTTTGCAGGCTGGAGGTGACTTTAGGTCTGCTCGCCTCCAGCTTGCCAGTGACTCATCTGTCTGCAGCTGATAGGACATAGTCTGATATTTTTTTCTGGAAACTGCAGACAGCTTTACGTGCTGATGTACCGAAAGGCCGATTTCTGTTTTGACTGTTGTCATGTTGGCTGGCACAGCGTAAGGTATGTGTCACTTTTGGGGGTTAACCGTTCTCATTCAGCAGATTTTATTAATAGCTCCGGTGCTTATGAATGAAAAAAAAATGCAACTTGTTGAAGTTGGAAGAAGTAGGAGGAAACTTCTCTTTTTTTTTTTTTTTTTTTTCCATCTGCTGTAGATTTTGAAGGCTTTCCATAGAAAGCGACACTAACAAGAAGGCTGAGCTCCATGCAGTGTGAATGGAGCCCCAGCTGTTTGCATCAGACCTGAATCTGGCCCTGTTACGTTACAGCACGCACTGAGGCTTGTGGATGAAGCCAGCTGTACGTTAATGCGTGAAGCGTGCAGCAGCAATGTCTGGAGCTGAGCAGCAGGAACTTAAAGGCTGGGAATTTTCTACTTTTTATTAATGATGAAAAAAAGAATAAAAATCAGGGGATTGCACTGAAATCATAAAGAAAGATAAGTAAAGAGGTTGAGGTAGTGTAGAAATTAGGCACCAAATCAATCTGAGACAACTGCAAATAAATCCCTGGCCACATCTAACCCAAGATATACCAGATACATCTAACAGAAAGAGCATTTATCGTAAGTGCATCTGCAGGTCTTCTGCTTTTAACTGAATTTCTTTACATAGACTGGCCTGCCTGTGGTATCTTTCCTTTATTTTCAGAACAGAATCATGCTGCAGAGGAGCTAATTTAGTTGGCCTTTCCAAAAGGACCCACAAGTTCAAGAGCTATGCATCCTTCAGATGAATCTTTCACCTTTCTTTCAAAGCTGGCCATATCTTGTGTCCTCATGGCTTTTCTTGACCAAAGTAAGAGCAACCAAAAATTCCAAAGCTTCACCCGACCATCTGCACACAGCCTCGTAGATCAGCACGTATATCTTGGATGTTATATTTGTACCCTGTGTTACTTGGTAGGAAACAGTTGTTAGATCTGTAAAAGTAGCTGATGTGACTTCTTGAATCCAGGTGTATTGCTTGCTGTGTGCTACAGCAGGTAGCCCTGCAGCTTTTCCTGCTAGTTCTCCATGCATATCCATCTGTCTTCCACTAGCTCCTAGTGACTTGCCACCCAAGGCAGCATGCTGTAAGATTTATCTCTAGGTGAGAGCTAGGAAATTGAAGTTGGAAAGAAAACGAGCTTAAAAAATTGCATTTGTTTCTCAAGTTTGTAATCAATGTAATGTGATCCACCTGCTGAAATCTTCAAAGGATTCCAGATATCACAGTGACGCATAAATGCATAACACAAAGCTAACATGTGTTCATAGTCTTTACTGTGGCCTTAGAGCATTGCTCAGTAAAGGCTCCTGTCCATCATAGGGCATCAGATCCACGGAGTGCTGTACTATGTAGGGCTGTACGCCAAGCAAAGTGGAGGCAATAGGGAAGAGTACCAAAGGCTCATCAGGCATATATCCCACTAACTCTACTCATTGCTGAGGTTTGCACTAGCGTGGCGTTTCGGAGGACAGGGTGGGGAGAGGGCTTGTTTGGCTAACATTGAGCTCCTGTTAACGGTTATCCAAAGACCAACTTCCTCCTGCTCAGAGGGATGCAGTGGCTCTGTGTCCTGCTTGTGTCGGAAATGGTGACCTTTTACACTTTGGCAGCTTCCAGCTTGCTGTAAGCACAGAACCCTTGTAGTTCCTCAGCTCCTACCATACCGGTTTGATGTTTCAGAAGGCCCCAAGATGAGGGGTTTCTGTACCAGCAGAGTGTGTGGATGTTTTCTGGGCTTCGTTCCACATCCCAGCACCTCTGCCCAAGCAGAGATGTGGGATCCTGCACTGCAGCACAGCGGTTTTACATTAATTATAACTTCTGACATTAGAAAAATGATCTATAAAAGCAGATTAAAAACCCCATCCAGTGAATGGTCTCAGTTCAACAAACACTTAATTTCATGATAAGCCCTGTGAACTACTGAAAAACATCTACTAGGGCCCATAAATGTGCTGGCTTTCAGTTAGAGTCTTAATTACCTTTGTGCTGCTTTACTGCGTACTTTCAACCCACACAAAGAAAATACATCAGTGCTAGATACTGTAGGAGCTCTCGTGGTACAAAGCTCCATCCTTTTGGAGAGCTGGGCTGTTGGAAAAATGCATCCGTTTGCCATTCCTTTAAAGACAGGCTTGTATTTATAGTAGGCTTCCATTTATTCAGGAGGATCCTATAATTCCTTCAGAGAAGATCTGAGATGCAGCAAGCGTCAACGCTTCTATAGGAATTGGTGCAGTGCTACTAACTCCTGATACTCCTACCTTCTGCTTGCATGTCAACTCTCTGTAGGAGAATAGGAAGTAGTGCTAGTTCACCAGAAACCCTAAAAGTAGTTTTAAAACTTTTTTTTTTTTATTATTTACTGTGCCAGATTGTTTAAAGTTTGTTTTCATTTCCTTTTCTATTTTTTGGTGGTTTGTATCTTCATGAAATATCAACTTTTCTGATTTTATTGGGCTTTCTCACACCTTCCCCTCTGGAGATTTAAAAATCTGAGATGTTTATGGCCTTAAATACTCTGGTTTTATTGGACATCCAAGAGCTCCACAAATGGCTCAGCCTTAGTTGGCTATTATTCTTCTCCTTGGTTTAAACAAGGCTGTTAAAGAAACAAAACCCCTAAGGACAAAGACCCCCAAAAGTCGTTTATCAGACATTTGGCAGAATGAATAGGAGCTCTGCTGGGCTAAAGGAAATATCTTTTTTCTGTAGTAAACGTAGGCAAATCTGGATCTATTCCTCCTAGCGACCAATAATTTGACATAAATTACACAGCAACTATTTAGCAAGGTTTGGAGGTGTTTTCTTTCCTTTGCCCTGAAGATGAACTTGATTTGCAGCCGGGCTGCCAAATACATTTCATTGTAAAGAAATTTGCTTTCTGAACTAGACATCCCCAGGGACTGAAATTGTGTGGAAACGGAGCCAAATCCAATTGCTCTGCTATCTGCGTTGGTTGGTTGCACCTGAACGAACGCTGTTGTTCCCTGCACCTTGTATTTACTCAGCTATTTCTCTGCTGGCTTGGGGCCACCTTCCTGGGAGCATGGAATTCCATCTGCCTCTGGGTGTACGCTGGAGCCCTTGGGGGCTGCTTACGGTCTTTGCAGGTCTGGTACTAAAGAGTGTCCAGCAGTTGTATTGTTCCATACTTGCATGTAATCATAGAATCACAGGATGGTTTGGGTTGGAAGGGACCTTGCAGATCATGTAGTTCCACCCCCTGCCATGGGCTGGTTGCTCGCCACCAGCTCAGGCTCCCCCTGGCCCCATCCAAGCTGGCCTTGGGCACCTCCAGGGATGGGGCGACCACAGCTCTATGTGCAATATCTCTGTGTTATGATGGCTGATGGAGTCCCCTGTCTAGTTAAGGAATCTCACAACAACATGTTGTGGAGCTGAGTGCTGTCTGATTTACTTGCAACGTAAGCGTACTAAAAGTGGTTGCTATAGTGCTCAAATCCACAAAAAAATACAGTCCAAAATGGGGGAAAAATGTTCTCTCAGCCAATCCGAGCATGAACTGAGGAATGAGTCATGTTTGATGTATTTAAAAATATATGGCCTGTACCTGTAATGTAAAACATTGCTGCAGCTCGCTCTACTAATACAGTGGAAATTCCAAGAGCATTTCTCATGAAGCCTATCTGTTATGTTATCCAGTTGAGTTACTTAGAAACAGCAGTCAGAGCAGTGTTTTAACAGGGGACCATAACCACGATTTCCTTTGTGATTTCAGTATAGGCTTGTCTTGACAATCCATGAAGGTGACGTAACCAGAAAACAGACCATTAATCTCATCCCAAGCTTTACATTCCAGTGTGCCATAAATCAAGTTTTAAACGAGTTTCCACTGAACAAAAGGGCTTTGCAGAAACTTTCGTTTTCTGGGAGGCTCTCTTTCACTGCAAGTTATTATATAATTCCTTAAGTAGCAGCTAGTTACACCCA
Source organism: Tympanuchus pallidicinctus (assembly GCF_026119805.1). Classification (NCBI taxonomy): domain Eukaryota; kingdom Metazoa; phylum Chordata; class Aves; order Galliformes; family Phasianidae; genus Tympanuchus; species Tympanuchus pallidicinctus. The sequence goes on from NW_026294669.1 coordinate 33,934,284, forward strand.
AGCAATGAATTTCTGTTTTTGCATCTCCATAAAGTACTTTGTTTAACAGATGCAGAAGCTGGCAAAAGAAAAAGAAGGGGCAGTTTTGGTGTTGTATTCTTAGGGGAAAAAAATGCAGCATTTGTTTCTTCATAGCCTACGGATGCAGCTGATTATAGGTTGGAACCATGCAGAACTACCTACTGGAATGAAATGGGGAAGCTGGAATGCTCAGTTGTTGGTCTGATCCTCTGAGCTCATTTTTGTGCTCTGGCATCTCTGAAGTGGTGCAGATACAAAATCAGCTGTGCTTCCAGGCTTTGTTTTTAAAAGCAGTTTCCAGCCCTGAGTCTTACTGTGTTCCCATGGCACGTAAAGCTTGGAAACGCTGAGTGCATGAGAGGATGTAGCAGAGATGTGTGAAAACGCAGTTTTATACACCCTTGTTGGATAGAGATGCTGGAGAACACAATATATAGTACACAAGCAGGAGCTCTGACATGTAGCAATGCTTCTTTACCTCCTTTCGGTACCTGCTTGTGGTAGGAGGCAGAGGCTCTAGGGTTACTAATGCCTGCACCAGACCTGTTGTGCTCTGCAGAGCCTCCGGGTAGAATCCTAACAGCCCTTGAAGGCTCTGCAAAAGGAGTGGGAGGCCCTGAAAGGGGAGCTGGAGCAGGAAGCCATAGCCACATGTGAGCATTTCAGCTCCTTTTTCGATGATGATGACCCAGGGCAGGAGGATAAAGCGCCATAGGAGCATTTGGACTTATTAATAAACAGCAGAGCTGAAGATGCACCCAGCTGTGGTGTTCGGGGTGCTGTCAGACTGTCTGGAGCAGTGACCTTTTCCCCCAGGTCAGCTCTAAGCAGTGCAAAGAAAAGAGGAAGGAAGCCCTTCTGCGTAAGTGGCCGGACTGGGGCACGCAAGGCTCTTCAGTGACCTTTCTCTGCCTGATTTCTACTGTTCACAAAGTACAGACAGCAGTGTTTTCCCACCTCACAGGTGGGAAATGAACACAGCCTGAGAGATGCCCAGACAGCACCGCAGCCCAGGCAAGTGTTTTCCATTGGAACCACTGCCCAGCCTCAGTCCCGTCATGGCCTTGGCACGAGAATGGGACCTTGGCATGGCCAAAACCACTCTGTAGCTGAATGATCTGTGAATTTTGCACGGCTCAGGACACTGAATCTGTTTCATTGGAAATATTGGCAAGGTCACATTGTTTTGCTTTGAAAACAAAGAGATGGAGCAGAAAGGCTGCAGAGGAAATGCGTGTTAAAGTATAACCGTTTCCATCAGGGTTCACGTTCCTCTCTTCATTCAAGAGTACGATCTTGAAAAGTATGTCCCAGGTCAGTCCCAGGGTGTTGGTCTCGTTAATGGTGGCTTAGGTGGAAAGGAAGGGTGTTTCCCACCCACAGAGGCTTGTTGGCCTGGTGATGGACAAGGTGAAGGTGTAGGAGTAAAGGAGCCTCCTCTGGCTTTAGCAAAACATAGGAATGTGCCATTTTCCTCTAAGTGGACAAAGCTGGACTCAGTGATCCTCTTGGGTCTCTTCCAACTCAGGATATTCTGTGATTCTGTGAAAGGAGAGCAGAGTCCCTGCTGAACTGAAGAAGAACTGAAGCACGTAAAGTTGGCTGCAGTGTCTTTTACAGGATGGAAATGAAAGGAAATTGGTTTAAGGATTAGATATGATCTGGATTTGCAGATCTCTCCAGCACAGGATCAGTTCAGCTGGTCAGCAGAACAGATTTGCTGTTTCCCTTACCAGATATTGCTGTGCAATTATCTCAGGAAGCCTAGATTTTCACAGTATGAAACTCAACTTTGTTGCTAGCTCTAAGACAAGACTTCCACCACCTTATGTCGTTTCCTTGCCTCTATTTGTTCTGTTACTTTTCCTTTACTGGAATAATGCTTTCTAACAACAAGCACCTGGGAGAAGCAAACATTTGCAAACATACATCTGTTTGTCCCTTGAGTCCTTATCAGAGCTTTCCTACTAAGGTGCTTTCCCATGTAATTTCTGCTTTCCTCTTTGTGAACAGTTTCCTGCTTTATGACCTACACGCTGCCCATCTCGTGGGTCCGGTAGCCCACTCATATTCTCTCTCAGGCACTGTGCAGGTCAGACACAGTTTCTGATTTTCATCCCTCTAAGCTTCCTCCCTGAAGTCTGGACACCTAGAAATTGCTTTCTTTGTGCTTTTCTGGAAGCCATCCCTTTCCTAGCTTTCTCCATCCCAGATTCTTGCAGCAAGAGGAGGGCAGACAGGACACTGTAGCTGTGTCACACATGACTGGTCTTGCACCATCAGAGGTAGCAACAAGACAGCATTGACTCATGACCACCCGGCATTCATTTGGCTGGGTGGACGAATCCACACAGGCTTAAAGAAGTATCCAGGCTTCTAGAAGCACCAAATTACCCTGGAGAGAAGGCTGGAAACTGTATTCCAACTCTGCAGTCAGGGAAATCATCGGTTTCAGGTAAAGGAGATAACAAAAGAAGCTCCTTTATCTCTACGGAGCATAATTAAGAAGTCTAGGGCATATGCAAGAAGACACGCCGTTTTGTTTTCATCTTCAGTTCAGGGTTCTTGAGAGATTTTATGTCTCCTGAGGTCCTTCAAGAACTTAGGGGTTGTTGCAACCTTCCAATGAATGGAAAAGATCAGCTAGGGCAGTGTAATGAAGGAAGGCAGATTCTCTCATGCCGAGTTTAGAAACTCAGACTGATGGGGTTGGAAGGGACCTCTGGAGATCATCAAGTCCTGCCTTCCCTCTTGGGCAGGGTCAGCTAGAGCAGGTGATCCATTGCCATGTTCCTCACCTGAGTGTGCATTGGAGGGACACCAGGCCTTTGGCACATCGTAAGTCCACACAGATAGGTGGCTCACTGTCTGTCTTACACCAATGAGAAAAATCCACCACGTCTGGTGTAGTGGAAAACTACCCAGGATAAACACGGATGTCAGAAGGAACAGCCATCTCTTCTGATGCACAGCCAGGAAACCTCAAGGTTTGCAGGAAGCTCTGTTGGTGATTCAGGAGATGGTATTCTTCCCTTTGAGTCAATCCTGAACCCATGCCTAGGGATGACCACATCAGAAACGTGGCTCCTCAGACAACACCGTGCCCATGAACTGTGCTGAGGGCTGGCTCCTCACTGCATTTTTCTTGGAAAGCTTCATCCAGGAAGAGTCCAGTCTTGACCAATGTAGCCGATGAAAACTGGCAGAATCACAGCTAAGGCTTTGTAGCTTTGCTTGAGCAAGCAAAGGAAGCTATTAGATCCTTAGTGAAAATCAGCATACCTCTGGCTGAGTTGCAGCTGCAAATGCTTGGTCTAACACCACTGATAGCACAACTTGCTGATTGAATGGGAGGAGAGAAGAGTTGGTGACGTTTGCTTGCTATAGTTACAAAAAGGTCACTTTTAGCCCCAGAATCCAAGTAAAATGCAATAAATAATAAGTTAAAGACAATGCGACAAAGCGTGCAGCATATTGGCAACAGACACTGCCTGAATGAGTTTCAACTCTGTTTCCTGATGGAGTTGAAATATACGAAGTGGTTCATGCGCACAGAAAGTTGACTGAATCTCCCATCTCCAGTTAAGCCAGAGAGCTTGCAACAGCTTGTTTGTGTCTCTGTGCAAAGAAAGTTGCTTTGCTGCAACACTGTTGACAGGATGTAGGACTGGAAATCACTTCATTTGACAAGAATTCACACCCTGGCTGGAGGGATCACATAGGAATGATTGGCTTGCAGGCTAAAATACCTTCTTACACCCTGGTATGATCCCCATAAATCTGGGTTCAGTCTTGCTGATGACTGAAATGTGCCGGTGTTTGTGCCGCTGCTTCTCTGTAGCACTGGCTGTGCTGGTAGATTATTTCTTTGTTGATCAGCCTGTACATGTGCTTTAGGGAGAAGGAGATCTTTTAGCTGAAGAACCAATGCTTGGGAAGAACAGCAAATGACTGAAAACAAGACCGTGCTTGTGGTAAGACTTCAGTGTTTCCATACAAAAAAGCCATTAAAAAGGTGTCTGACTGTGAGAGTGATAAGACCCGAGGCAACACTGAATAGTAATGTTCCATCACTTGATGCTACAATGGCAAAATGGCAAACAGCTGGGAGTCGTTTTCCATAAAAGCTAATACACTGAAAAACACTGGGCTTTTTATTGGTTAATTCTTCATAAAGCTTTGTGTTGATGCAGACATAGACCAACGGATGTGAGTGGTGTGGAAGATAAATTTGTGACTAAGTATTTTCTTGGATTAGTTTGAGATTGCAGGACCTTTAATAAATTCTGCAGCAGTAACAGTGCTTAAAACTGTCTTCCTCCACGTTAACTAGAGAGTTATATGGCTCCTGAAATATGGGGGCTTGTATGAATGTCAGGTCATGTAGATGTGGCTCGAGCAACACCTTTGAGCTCAGTGGTGTTATCTTTTGAAAAAACTTGGCAGTGCTTTGGTCAGACATTCATCTACAGGAAGACATGTACACATGTGAGTAGCAGAGAGGAAAGGAGACAGGAATTACCAGCTCCACTAAATCCTCTTTCTGTCATCTTAGAATCATAGAATCACCAAGGATGGAAAAGACCTCTAAGATCATCCAGTCCAACCATCCACCTATCATCAATATTTCCCAGCTGAGCAGGGAGGTGACTTTATCCTGCGTGATCAAAGCCCCATATTCACACCTGAACAGAGTTTCCTGTAAACCATATTTGTTGGCCTCAGGCCACTCTGCAAATACCTTACAGAGCTGATGATCCCAGGATGAGGAGCAGGTGCATCTTCTGCAGAGTCCCAGTCTGAATGCGGAGGGGATAATCCAGCACAGATTGATTCAGTCATTTAATTTTCAAACCAGTAGTGACACGTGATGATGGTCAGAGAGGGTTCAGCTATACAAATGTGAAAGCATGTTGAAACGGGTAATAGTTTGCTATTTGTCTGCCGACAGCTCTTAACAGGAACCATTTCTCCAGTCCCAGATCCACCCATGAATATTATGAGCTCAGAAATGAGGCCTGAAGCCAAACCATTCTTGGTATTGGTTTTGCAAAAGCAAACAAAAAACAAGCAATGAGGTCCATCCAGCTGTTTTTAACCCATTTCTAATTATAGCATGTTTTCTGAATATGACGAATTTCTCCTGCTGCCCTGGTAGCATCGCTTAGGTGGCCATCAGGAGCCGATGGTTCTGGCTGAGACAAACACCAAGGAACCCACACTTCTCCATATGTTACAAAGCACTGCTTGTGTGGCAGAGTGGTTTCAAGCTACGTGCTGTACGGTGGGTTCAGGTGCTCAAACCAGTTCCTCTAGGGTTTGGGTAATGGAGTCGATATTCTCTCTGTGATTATATGACCAATGGGTTGTGCCTAGACCACTCTCAAACTCACTTGGGATTCTTCATCTGCACCTGTGCAGCAGAGGGATGTGCAGCAGTAGCACCCCAGAAGAGATACCTTAAGGAATAACACCTGTGAGCTGCACACCAACCTCCTGTGCTTCATGGAGCATGACTGTGTGCCATACACACGCTGTGAATTTCTCACATCAGCCTACACAAAGAGCTTGCCAGCCACAGTCCTCCTATTTCTATTTCAGTAAATCAAACAGGACTGTTGTCTGGCCCTCAATTCTGGCAAGGAGAGAGAAGGAAAGATTTAAGGAGCTCATGGGTAGAGTTAATGTTAAGAATCATTTTCTGTTATGTTCTCATTAGGTCCAATCAAAACACCAAAATGTAAAAAAAATATAATAATAATAATAATAATTAAAAAAATCATTCACAGATTGCACAAATGCTTTATTGCTTTTTTAGCCAAATGATTTTTGGCTAAAAACTTCAGGTTTCCTAGGGCCAAATGAAATTAAAAAGCAAGCTCACCCAAGCATCCATTGAGTTTGTCATTTTATTCTGACAATGTCTGACCATGTCTATTTTATGTTAATGGCCTCTGCAGCAGACAGCAGTCAGGGCTTTTTTGCTCACCCTTTAATTAAAAACAAGCTTCTGGTATAATCTTCCTTTTGTAGATCAGAGTACCTGATCCCTGCGACAAGTTTTAGCAGAAAGGCCAATTCCACCATAAATAATTTGCAGAAATATCTGGAGTTTATCAGTGTCGTGTGGAGTAATTTTGTGTTTGGTGTGTTTTGGTGTTCTGCCTTTTTAAAAAACAGCCATTTTCCCATTAACAATTACACTATAAGCATTTGACGAGTCAGCAGTGCCAATGAAAACCCTTCTTCAGTGTAATTTTTCATGGCCATCCTGCTGGCAGGACTGAAACTTAATGACTCACTTGGTTCTCTGTTCTTCTCTCCCAGTGGGGGCTGATGAAGCCTGATGGAGTGGATGACACTTCATGTCTCCAGTAGAGGTGGAGGAAAGAGGCTCCTTGGTTGAGGATACCATAGTTAGAAGATTAAAAGAAGCCCTGCATGGAACATGTGGTGATTCTTCAGCTGTTCTACCCTTCTGTAGCTGCAGCAATCTCTGCTTTACCATGTGTCAGTGCCACCAGGCACTGAAATGCCCTTGCTTTGGTATTGGCAGATGTTCTTTCTGTTGGCAGAGCTTCTGTAGACATCTATGGAAAACAGAGGGGAAGAGCTGGTGTGTTTCTTTTAGAGAAAGTGTGTTTATGGTCCTGAGTACTGTAAGTCCAACCCACACAAGACGTCTACATCTCCCAAATTCTCAGTGATCCCAAAAACCTGTGTTTGTAAAGTGCTCAGCTCTGCCCTGTGTCACTTCCAGGCACTAGGGAGAACGAATTGATGTTTTTCAAGACTTTGTTGTTAAGGTTATTTTAGGTGTTTCTTCTTGGAAAGCCTCGTTACCTGGAGCTCAGCAGTAATTTGTGGTGCCTTGTAGTTGTTACTGCCCAACAGTGCAGGAACTAATTCTTCCTGAAATGTGCTGCAGCCTATTTCTGTGATCATGCTAATGATGCATAATGGTACCCCTGCACTCTCATCTGATTGCCTTCCTCTCACTGCATATCTTTTTTGACCGTGGCTGATTTTGGCATTGAAGTAACCTGTCCATCCCATTGCCTCGATCCAAGCAATTGCATGGAGTCCCACCAGCGTGCTGGTGTTGGAAGGCTGGGTGCTCTGCTTCCATCACTACTCTTTTCATTTGCTTACTATGGCAGCACAGAAAGTCTCCCTCTCTCTGCTGTTAATGCTTGTTTTTGAAATTCATTTCAACCTAGATGATGCTGTGATTCTGTGATCTTTGCTATCTACAGGGTTTTCCTGTGCCACTTCCCTGTTGTTTCCATACCTAATGGATTCCAAGTGGGAAGCTGCTTGGTTTGATCCCTCGCTGCTTGTGCTTATGCCCATCACCAGCACAGAAGCCTAGGGAACAGTTTGCTGTGTCAGATTGGTATGGATCATTGCCCTTGTTTCCTTTTTCTGCAGCATGAGCTGTAGTCTTCAGGACATACCAGCTGTCCACTAGGACACCAAAATGCCTGAGGTCTTGCTGCCTTCCCATAACACAGTGAAGTTTTTGAGGGTTTTGTCTTTTCTGCTCTCAGCCTTGTTTTTTTAGGTCTGTCTCATGGCTGTGGTGAGTGGGGAATGGATGTCCTGTGGGTTGTAGTTGGGCTAAGCACCTCTGGGATTTGTGGGCAGTGATCTCAGTGCCCCAGCTGGAAGTCGGTGATATCCATATCCCATTCTCCAAGCACTGTGAAGGGGATGAATGTCTGTGCACCGCTTCTTCCACGAATAATGGCATCTGCACAAAGTAACAGCGAGAAACTCAAACTGGGGTTTGGGGTCCCACTTTGCTAACCACGGGGATTTGCTGTGTGAGATGATGGCTTATGTTGTCAATGAGTTACAAGGACCAGCAGATGAAGCCGGCCAGACACAGAAGCCCAAATAACAGCAGGATGACTAACGTGTCTGTAATCAGCAGGCACCGCAGCGCACTGCCATGGTTTGCTGCTGTGAGAGCCAAGGCAGCTGCATGGATGAAGTTACATCATCCCTCACGATGTCATGCCCTGCTCCATGCAAGGCTGCTCCAGAGAGGGGTCTGGAAATGCAGGAGGTGCGAAGTCCTTGGGAAAACCAAGCTTGGATCTCTTCTAGGCATAGGATGGCTTCAGGAGCATTGCAGGGCACAGTTCCATCTGCATGGCATCTGCTCGCATAGGCAGGGACAAGGGAGTGCTGCTCTGCAGCTCTCTTCAATCCACGGCATATGGGATGTGTTTTAATTCAGTGTGCTTGGAGGAAGCTGAAAAGATATAAAAATCCCTGGAACTGGCTAGGTAAGCTGAGAGCACATTTTACTGGTGGATGCTGAGTAGGAGTGGCCTGGGGAGAGATTCTAATGCAGGTAAACTACAGAGCTTGACCCAATGAAAGTCATTTTCAGAAAACAGCTTCAACTCCTGTGGTGACCAACCTCACTGTACAGTTATCCTCTTTTCTATCAACGACGTGCTTGGCCTCTGCCTACTATTTATCCACTACGCCTCAATTGAATTCTCATTTCAAAAAGAACGAGCTCTTTCTCCCTTCCTTCCCCAGTAGGTCCCCAAAGAGAAGTTAAATGAGTTATTCTTTCTTTAATATGAGACATCTGGTCTCTGGGATCTACAGCAAGAGCAAAGCATTGAAAAAAAAAAGAAAAAAAAAAAGGGTGGAAAAACTTCCCAGCTCTTATTACCACGTCCCACAGAAATGCCTCCCACAGAGCTGCATGAGAAAAGTGAGAGCAGGGCTGATAAACAGCCCACAGGCCAGCAGCTCATCCCCTCTACCTTCTTTTGTGCTTTACAGTGTGCCGTGCACCTCCCCAGAACACCGTTTGCTCGGCTGTGGTGGAACACCTGTTTGCTTCTGCTGCTGGGGGTCCTTTGATGACAGCTGAGATAATTTTGTACCTCTGCCATCTATTGTAGGGAACCTGCTTTAGCAGAGGGCTGGATTCAGTCATCTCTGGAGGTCCCTTCCAACACCTCAGTGATTCTGAGGCACTCAGCCCATAGAAGCTACTGGGAAGTGCTGGTCGTTGACCCAACCAGAAGTTCTGCACTGCAGAAGTTTCCCAGGGTGCAGTGATTTTTGTTTTAGCAGCAGTCAAGTTCAGAGATTCTGCCTCGTAGTGCAAATAATCAGCAGGTATATGGTTGAAAGCACAAGCTGGATTCAGGAACATCATAAGACGATTTCACTTTCTGCTGGCTTTCTAAAGGATTCATTTTGTAGCTCAGATCTGCAGGAACAGATTCATCTTTATGAGAACAAAGGAGGGAGTATGACTCCAAGTCACTTGTTGATTCTACTGCATCCTGAGTTGGTTTGGCATTCATCCTGACTCTTAGTGTAAGTGAGAGCAGCGTGAGTTTTGGTTTGAATTGGTACCAGAGATGGCCAGGGACTGACTCCAGGACTTAAACCAGACGTGTGTACCCCAGCCAGGTGTGAGGCCACTGAGTGTCACAACCAGTTTTTTCCTATCCTAAGAGGGAACACCCAGCCCTCCTGGATGAGAATTATTGTCACTGAGGCAAAGCTGTTTTCAGCCTGGAAGTCCAAGTACAGGATGCTGAATTTGTCTTGGAAATGTTGTTGCATGTCTCAGTGCTTAGAGGGGTGTGAGATTGCCCGCTGGACTTGGTTGTGAGTGGTGCAGAGCTGAAAATCTCAGCTGGGGCTCTTCTGGAAAATCTGAGGGTTACATCAGGTGGGAAATTAAATATAGCAGAGTTAAGACAGAATAGAGGTCTGAATATCATGTTCCAGTCCAAAGAAGAAAGACTGAAAACAGATCCCCGTGGCTTGGATCAACTAATTAAAGATAAGAAAGGGATAACTCAGGAATGCCTTCGCTGATTTCAGGAGGTAGGACGATGAATATTCAGCTCAAGATTGTTGAGCTGAATGAGGAAGATTTCTGGTGCAGACATTCTCTGTTGGACTCTAAGGACCAAGAAAAGCCTTTTAGGGCCAGGAAGGTGAAGGATTGCATGAAGCAACCTGACAGTCAGAGCACGGGCAGCACAATGGGTTTGCCTGTCACAATGCAATGCAAGTTGTTAACAGAATCAGAAGACATGGAAAGGGTTGTTTTGGTAAAGTGTTATTATAGCATGCCCTGCAAAAGGCAGCAGTTATGACCCAGGCCTCCAGCTCTTTCCAGCAGTTACAGTAGCTTGGAGGCTGAGGTAGGCTGTTGGTGAAAGAGCAACCCCACGGAGCTTTTGGGTGGAGTTTTGTGGCTTTGCAACATGTGCTTATTCATACTTTCCACTTACATAGTGGTTCCAGATCTTTGAAGATTGCTGGCTGCCTGCTAAGCCCTGTAGAGTGACCTTCAAGCCACCATCCTTCACTTGCAGATCTGTTGAAAAATGAGCAATGCTGAGGATTGGGAGAGGTTCTTTACTCAGAGATGTTTGGGAACCATTCAGCTAGAGCTGGCAACCAGCAGATACCAAGAAGGGTGTGCTTGCCCTTGGTTAATGACACGGTGTGGAGAATTGAGACGAAGAACTATCTAGAAATCTAGGAGACAGAAAGTCGTGGTGTTCACCATTTCTGAGCTCTGAATTTCAGAACTTCTCAGATAATTAGGATATCCCACAAAATGTTTATATCGGTGGGTTGGAGATAACTAGAGACCATGCTCACTATGGCTGTTTGGTGGATCTCTGTTGACTGTAATGCAATTCACAGCATTTAATATTAGAAACAAGTAAACCTTGTCTACAAACAAAACCCAAACCTGAAAGCCCAGCCTGTCTGTCTGCAGGGATGCCATACTTTCCATCACGTATCCAGGAGAGGGCAGAGGTAGACACGAGCTCCTCTTGCTGATTTGAGCAGGGCTGCCAGGAGCTGGGAGCTTCTCCCATGCTTGGTGCAGGCCCATGGCTCTCATCAGAAGGGACTGGGATGCTCCCTCATAGCGTGGCTCTTTTTTGTGTGCTTCAAGAGGGAAAAGGGGCTGTGACTCACTGTATCTTGAAATCCTGAGGGACTTTCTGCCAACTTCAGCACCCAAAGTTGGAGGCAGGGCTCACCCTGCTCAAGGAGGTCGTTCCATGGAACCATTTGCTTCCCTCTCTGTGACACTTCACTCGAAGTGCAATCTTTCTGCTCTCTCAGAAACCTTGGAGAAGCTGCTTGCCTATGGTAAGAGTTCCTCTCATGAGCTAACTACACCACCCCATAGGATAATAACTAAGATTGGAGGAAACAATGGTTGTTTTCCCATGTGGTGTTTTTAGAAAACCATTATTTTGTCTTCCATGCTTCCAGCACAGATAAGAGGCTGGAGAGCAGCCAAACTTTGTTTTTTTTTCCCCACTTTGTAGCCATCTCCTTCCCATGAACTGGGAGCTGTTTAAGCCGCTTTCAGGAACCTCTCAGATAGCAAAGGTTCATCATACGGGCTCGACACGAATGTTGTTTGCATTTGTTCCTGGGTTGCTGTAATGGAAAAATTTGGACATGACCAATGAAGTGCTCTTCATATGAGAACACGTAATATTTCCACAAAGTAGTTGGTGTCTTTCCACTCAAATGGGAAAGGCAGAAAGAAAGGGGACCAGGATCATGGCAACCACAAGGATATGCCCAAAGCAAAATGTTTCTGGTAAGTGTGACTCACAAGAGTCTAAACACTTCTTTTCAACCACTGGCCAGCGGAACAAGAAGAGGAAAAGAAGATAAACAGGACAGGACAACAGAACAGCATCTCTGCAAAGTTTCCAGTCTTCTTGCCCAGTCTCTGAACACAAATTTCCAAATGTCTTTTCCCTCCTTTGCGGCTCGTTGGCAAGGACAGTGGGTGCTTCAAAAGGATCCTTTCGTATTATATTTTCCAGGAAGGTATGCTTTAAGGGATTCTTCAGGAGTACAGTAAAATCCAAATAAAACTGAGAATGGTAGCAGCTAAGCTTGAGTAGAGCTCTGGCAATGATATCCTGATTGCCTTCAAGTCTTAAGAAGCATCTACCCTTCATTTTCTATGCTGAACTACACACAAACACATACGTACATATATATGCACATATCCATACCCACATGAAACCTTTAAGAACCAAGTGTCTTAAGCCAGGATTAAACCAACACTTCATGGAGCTGATTCCTTGTTAACAAGAGCAGACATGACTCAGTGCTTCAGAGAGCAAAGCCCTTCATGAACCGTTTATCGGGGTATTCTGTTTCAGAAGAACATTTCAGCCTGCAGTAATCAGTTTCAACCTAGAATACATGTTTCAACAATCCAATGTTCTTTTATTAATTTTGGTGACTCTGGACATGGTTGTCACCCGTAACTTCTTTAAATTCCTGCTGAGCTGCCAGACTCATGTCCTTCAATGGCAAGGACTTACCATCCACAGCATGGGAAAAATGAGGCAAGGGCTGATGTGTAGATCAGTGGTGAAATGGAAGGTTTAATATCTATTCTGTTTGCAGGCAAGTTGTGAGCAGTTGACTTAGCCCACACTGTTCCTCTGTGGGCAATCCTCGGTGTGGAAATGTGTGCATGGGATGATGAGACTCATGCTTCAATCCAGAGCTCTCAGATAAAAGTAGCTTTCAGGTCATTAACCTAGTGAACCCAACACCCTGCTCTGCTTCTTGAGACAAACATGAGCTCCTTCCAGGTGGGAGCCCAATTCCTTGTGAAAGGCTCAAGGAACAATGACAAAAGAAAACAACTTCCCCATGAAAACCAGTGCAGTTGTCCCAGTTAACCCCATCATGGACATAACCAAAGAAATGTAGACTCCGTTCACTTTTAATGGGTTAGCATCAGCAAAGAGAAGGTATCAGCAGGTATGGTGTCAGATGTAATATCACAGAAGCAAGCAGTTAATTTGGCTGAGTGGTTAATAGTGAGTGGTATGGCAGGAGGGCAGCTCAGGTCCTCCATGGACCCTACATGGTCACTTTGGGCATCAAATTTCATCAATTTGAGAGAAAAGATGATTCTGATATGAAACTGTTGGCATAGGATGAGGAAATGTAGGATCACCTGGGTCTGTGTGACTTCTGTAGGCAGCAGTGGGTAGGTCCTTCTGTCTCTCAGTGCCTACATCAGCATCTAAGTTGCACTTTTCCTTATTTGCCCATTTATATTTTCACAGAATTGCAGGGGTTGGAAGGGACCTCTATAAATCATCAAGCCCAACCCTCTTCTAAAGCAGGTTCCCTACAGCAGGTCGCACAGGCAGTCCTTTTGCCTCCTTGTAGTTATTTTTTTTTTCCCTTTTGGGTATAAATATGACTCCATACTCAATAGTATTGCACCAACCTTTTCTCATTCATGTCTAGTCAGCTGATGTAGTGATGGCAAAACTTGTAAATAAACAGCAATTTTTACTAGAAACTTTTTTAATGATCAGTCCAATAATAATAATAAAAGTTTTCCTTGTAGCTGGTAGAACTTTCAAAACTGAGAACCCAAAGTTAATTTCCTTTTGGAGGAATATCTCCCAGCATCCCACGCAGTGAAGCAAGTTTCAAATATTTCTATATCTTTGAGGAACTGGAAAGATTAAAATACGCCGTGCTTGTTGCTCATGGCCTTGTGGCAACGTGAAAAGCTTCAAACTGTGGCGAAACGTGCTAATACATCCTTAGTGCCACAGCCCTGAAAATGTTGAAACCATCCTTTGCTGCTGCTGTAATGGTGTGCTGTTGATCCGCCAGGAAACTCTTGTTTACAACCTCAGCAATTTATACTGCGCTTACGCAAGAGCGGTGCATCGTATTGTCTCATTCCTGCCTCGGATATCTCATTTGTTGTTCTTAACTCACATTGCTCAAGCTTCAAGCCCATTGGCTTCAGCAATGAAAGTTGCATAGATGAAGAAATACCAGGAACAGTACAATCTAATTACAGCTCGTTCCTGGAAAAAAAACAAACACCAACAAACAACACACCAAAACATCAAGAAAAAGACCCACAATGTGAAGGAAAAGGGAAGTGGGGAACATCCAGGGCAAGTCTGTGACCCTTAAAATGGAGAAAGCAAAATTATCACATTCTCCATAGAGAAAATGAAAGTTACAAAGAAAGAATTCTTTCTGCATTCAGAGATTACGGGAGATTATGGTGTTATCAGTAGGAGATAACTGGTATCATCAAGGGATTTGTAGGAATTAATTGTGTTTAAGCAAGTTATTGCTATTGGGAGTTGCAGGGATCATCACTCATTCCTGGGAGACTTTCCCACCACGAGTCTTGGTATGCTTGGTTTACATTTCCCTGCTGACAGTTCTGGCGTCACCATGTTGGACTCAGCCTAGACGGCGTCTCTGCCACAGCCCAAGTATATCCATAAGCAGATTTTAAAGGAGCTAGCTTCAAACTGATATCTGTAGTATCAGCCCAACAGCTGCAATGCTGAGCTTCAAACAGAATAAGTTTCCTGGACCACAATTGGCTGCAGGGTAGCGAGCTGTCAAAGTGAACTTGATGCAGGAAGCTGTGGATGCCCCATCCCTGCAGGCATTCAAGGCCAGGCTGGATGTGGCTCTGGACAGCCTGGGCTGCTGGTTGGCAACCCTGCACACAGCAGGGGGTTGGAACTTGATGGGCATTGTGCTCCTTTGCAACCCAGGCCATTCCAGGATTCTGTGACGCAGCTCAGACATTGCACAGTGAGTGGCTGTGTTACGACAAAATGGTATTTCCCCAGGAGGTTAGAAGGAGTAGGCACATTACAGAATGTAGATGTACAGCAGGCAGAGAAAAAGATTGGGCACTGAGTGCATAGCATGCCAATGTGAGAACTGTACAGTTCGGCTTGACATGGGCCATAGCACTCCAATTTGGAGACTGCTCACTTTTCCATAGAGTTTAGAGGATATCCATGGTGGTGGATGGTAATGGTTGCTCTTTGTAAGCCTTCCTCTTATCCCATGCAGGCCAGCAGGAACCAGAGCCTTGCTGCCCACTTTTCAACAAGCTTTGCAGCAGCTCAGGGAAGGACTGGTTCTTCCCAAGTTGCTCATGTGCATTTTTTCCATATCAAAAAGCCTCCACTTTCACTGTTTGCACCAGGAGATGCACACCGTGCTTTTTCCCTACTCTGGTGTCTCCTCAACTAAGCTTGGAAAGGATAATGAGGGGGAATATCAGGTTTTCATTCAGAGGGAGATTACATCTCAATGTGCATTCGCAGTTGGTCACCGCGGTGAGCGTCAGAATGTGGCTTTTGGGTAGTGGGTTTGTTTTCCTTGTGGACTGCTTACTCAGTGTGTCTGATAACGTGAAACGCTCCTTGAAAGAGAACAGCATGTAAAGAACAGCATGTTACCCCATTTCTAGCTTTGGCCTGAAATATGCATACATAGAGGCATATTTTTCCAGTGAACTGTGACATCCTGACTTCATCCTAACTCTTGCTCTTGGTACAGAACACCGACTTGCTGCCCTAAACAAAGCCTGCCTTGCAAAAGAAGGAGACACCAAAGCTCTCAGTTGCATCTGAATTATGAAGTGTTAGAACTCTTTCCCAAAGCAAGTCTTCAAAGCCCTGAGCTGATCAGATAAACATTTCACAAACATTTCTGCTGGGGTTGCAAAATCCTTTCTCTCCGGAGGGCCTCAGCCTAGGGGAACGAATAAGGACAGCAGATGATGCTGAGATGTGTCTGCTGCGTTTCCTGGTTGCGGGTGACAAAAAAGAAAGGATTCCCTTCTTTCTTCTCTTGAAATTAATGCTGATCTGACACAATGTTTTCTTCTTCCTTCCCCCAAATCTACTGAGATACAGCTGGAAATCTGGAGAGCCTATAAAGGCAGAAGCCTCCATCATCTCCCGGCAAGCATAGCTGTGGATACAGGGGAATCAAATCTTCCTTTGAGAGGAAATGTGCGCTAAAAAAAGAAGAAATAATAACCAGAAAGTCTGTTATGTTTAGGAAAATAAAAATGAGGTAAATAAAAATATTATTCTCTTGCAAAATCATTACCACATCAAGTATCGATCCAAGAAAAAGAGCCCTCTGACTGCTGTAAAATCACACTCACAGCTACGTATCTAGCAGAAGTCTTGTCCAAAAGTTACTTCACAAGCTGGCACCTTGCATGAGGGCATCACAATGTCATACAGTCACAGAATGGTTTGAGTTGGAAGGGACCCTCAAAGGCCCTCTTTCCAACTCGCCTGCAGTGAACAGGGGCGCCAACAGGTCCGTCAAGTGCTTGGGCTGCTCTTTTCCATGCTATGGTTGGACTTGATGATCTTAGAGGTCTTTTCTCACCTTTACAATTCCATGATTCTATGATTCTAAGGTGCTGTAGCTGTTATTCGGTGCAGGGCTGGTGCACAATGAGTGCCTGTTCTTGTTTTCTCTCTCCTTGTTCCTCATGCAGATAGGACACCCAAGCTTTTCCCTGGGATAGCCTTAGAACTGGCCAAAGCATCTGCAACTTCTTGTCCTGCAAAGTGCTAATATGCATTCCTGCATATTTCCATCTTCAAGCTCTGTTTGCAGTGTGTGTCTGTCATAGGCCAGTGGTGTGTGATGCTGTGTTCTGGCAAGCAAGGGTTGAGCAGTCTGTGGGTTTAGCTCGGTCCTGTAAGCATCTTGAAGCACAGCCTTTTCCTCTGGGTTTTTGGTAATGCCCCAGGATTGACACTAATAAACAACATGCTCTCAGGGATCAGTGCTGTTTTCTAGATTAGGGATCTACATCTGAAAATATTTACTCAAACGTTTATCCCTAAGCACATGGCCAGGCCCTTGTGTTTCAAGATGCTTGACTTGAAACACTGTGGAGCTGTGCTTGTTTCGGAGGGAGTCCTTGGTGAAACAGCACCAGAGGGTAGGGAAGGCAGAGGTAGAGGACTTGTGAAATGTATGCAGCTCTCTCAGCCTCACTGCTTACGGTCATAGCAGGAGAAGGAGCTGTGATGTGTCAAAACAGAGGGAGTCCCCATCCCTGAAGGTTGGAGAAGCATGGAGATGTAGCACCGAGGGACCCTGTTAGTGAGCATGGTGAGGATGGGTTGGGGTTGGACTTAGTGATCTCAGAGGTCTTTTCCAGCTTTAGCAATGCCATGATACAGTGAACAGTGCACTCAGCAGTGTGGCTGTGAGCAAGCACGGGTGGCAACTCGGCGTCTCATCCCAAAGACATAATGTCCAACAGCATATGTAAAGAGCGCTCATTTTTAAGTTTCATTTTGGTTCTGGATAGGTGAAAAATGATGCCTGTGCGAGATTTCTGCAGAAATGTGTGATGCAGCTTGTAGCCAAGTCACCAGGGCCTTCTAACCACTAATTTCTCTTGGCCAGGATCTCACCCACTGGCCTCACTTCAGCAAAGCAGTGAAGCCAGCACGTACGCTCACTTGGCCACAAATCCTTATGACAAACAAGAACAATGTTAATAACAACTTATTAAGGAATTTTTATGACGAGCTGAAGTCATCATTGCAGATTTGAAGATATGTTTTCTGTCTGCTTTGGTTAAATTATTTCTGATAAATATATCAGGGCATCACAGATACGCGTTTACTTTCAGTAGCACTTAAGAGAAAAAGGGACCCTATGCAAACTTCTCCAAACAACGAGAAAGTGGTTTGCATGATATTTGGCCACCTTTCCTTTTTCAGCAGGCAGTACCTTACAAAGGAGCCAGATAGGTTCGGGAGCACATAGTACTTGTAAATCAAATTGCCTGCTTCTAAGTCTGAGACTGCTGGAAATGTGTAAGTACCATTTCTGAAACAGGAAACAGATGTATTCAGCATTGTAACCCTCTGTGGTTTGGAGTGGGGTGGGAGGTAGGGAGAGTACAATAGCTGGGGTCAGAGGCACACAGCAGAGCAAAGGGCTATTAACTCGGAGAGTAATAAGAAACGCTTGTCAGTCAACGCTGCGCTTTTCTCTGCGGGCTTCAGGGCACTCTGCATTCAGCAACTAATTAGCCATTGACCCCTCTGCCTCTGATTCACCATCAGACCTGGAGGCAAGGCTCAGAGGTGCGGTAAATCCTGCTGTCGGGTCCCTGCACTAGATCAGGACGTGATGGCTGCACGATGCAAAATTAGATGACCCACAGAAAGTTTCTTTGCCACCTCTAAAACCTTCAGAAAAATGTGCCATTGGCAAATGTGATACCGTGTTAGGTGCTGTCTGGTTTCTGATTTTGTGCCATCCTAAAATCCATCTCATGTACTCCGAGAATCTGTCAGAAATGTGATTAATGAGCAGGCAGGATGAGGACTATGTCCGTGGCATGGCACGTGGGTACGCAGGTCTGGTTCCAGTTACCAGGGACCTGAGGTCTGCAGGACCCGGAGCCACGGAACAGAGGTCACCACCTGCCATCCCCATCCATGCATGCAGCCTCATAAAAAGGGCCATTGCCACTCAAGGACAGCTGCTGAGCCACCGGCTTCCACATTGCCTAAGGCAGCAAAGGCTTGTGGGTGGCCTTGGGCTTGGCTCCATCTGTGCTTTAAAGGTTAACTGGGCTAATTGCACTCACCCGCCCTCCTGCTGAGGGCAGAATGCACACTGGCAAAAGATCTCTGGCCCTAACAAGCACTCAGGTGCACTACCCAATATTGCAGAGCTGATGAGGCTTAGTGGGAACCTGCCAGCTGTTCATTGCCTATGTGTGCCCACCTAAATGGCAAACTGACAATTAAGTTCATTAAAATATTAAAAAATATGATTAAACTATGATGAAAAGGGTTGAAATCAGTGCATCTTCTTGCCTCAAAAGCGGGCCTGTATAAAAGGCTATTGGCACCTGGCTGGTTGCCTCACCTATCTGCCACTGATTGAATATCCAGAGCAGCATTAGCAGAAGACAGCAGGTGCTTAATTTTAGGATGGAGAGGCTATGCCTGGGACAAGGATGTCTTCAGCTGGCACGGAGGTGGGCTGCACCAGGGCAAACCAGCAGCAAAGGAAATTGACACATCACATTGCTTTCTTCCTCCATGCCAGCCGAGAGCAATTGGAGGAATATCTTACTGCAACGTAGAGAAGCGGAAACAGATGCACTTTGCTTCACTACGACTTGAGGTTTGGGAAGGGTGTGGTAGGAGCTGCAAGGTACCCAAGCATAAGAGCAGGGCAGCTGAGGTCACTGGGGTGGATTGCAGAGCGAGAGCTAGCTGGTGTTGAAACACCATGTGATATTGCTGTGAGAATACGAAATAAAGCCATCACTGGAGCATTTGTTGGTCTGTTGCTAGGCAAACAGTTCAGAAACAGTCGTATTTTGCAAACTGATTCCTTCTTTTCTTGCTTTTTCTTTTTTCCCTGAGGTCCTTGATACATTGACCAGGGTAAAGTATGATTTTCATCATCATATCTGCCTTGTGCTGTGGCTGAAAACACTTACTGACTTCCCAGAACACCCAGTATTCACTTAATTGAGTTGCTGTAAATACCTGCGTCCATTGCATTTAATGTTAGGCATCTGCTGGTGCAACTTGGTCGCCCCAAACTCCTTCTCTGGGATGGTGGCCATGAAACAGTCTCTGGAGTGATACACTCCAGCTGATGCGCAGATGACGACGCACTGTGCTGCATCCAGAAGCCTCCTGGCACGTCATCAGCCCTGGGCCTCTCCGTCCATCCCATCTTCCCAGGAAAGCTCAGAAGTACCTAAGCCTGGCTTGCTGCAAGCTAGAGGTGAGATCAGCTCTGGCACAAACACTGGAGCAAAGATCTCCAGCCTTTCCCAGAGGACTGGCCAGCCCTGGAGGGCTGCTGCTTCGGTTTTCTAAATAATCCAGCTCTAAGTGGGAGCCTGGGCCACCTCTCCACGCTCCCTGCAGGACAGATATCTGAAGGTGGGCCGTCCATGCCACCCCAGGTCCCGAGCTGCTGGGCTCAGCCATGGGCTGGGGCATAGATGGGTCAGTTTTCAAGGCAAGGGAGGCATGAAACTTCCCAAAGTAGCAGCGATCATCATTGCTGGAGCTGTCTTGAGAGCAGTCACACTGGTTAGCCACAAACATTAGCAGCCAACTTCTTGGTGTTGACTACTGCCCTGGGTTTCATTCAATGAGTATCAGCAGAGAAATCCAGCTCAGATTTATATCTGTCATTCATTATCCCTCCTCAGTGTCTAATATCTTACAGACTCTCCAGTCATCCCAAGATGACAATCAGTTCATCCCCAAACGAGCTCATAGGATGCACCTGAAATCACATCACTCCACTCCGCTTGCAGAGCACAACTTGTTTCTTCTCAAAATGCCCGCTCCTACAACTTCAGTTTTCCCACAGCTTGAACACATTTTATCTCCTCCAGGGCCACAGAGAAATCCACACTGTCACACATGCAAAAAGAGAAAAAAGAAAAAGAAAAGAAAAAAAAGTGCTCTTGAATGTATTAGTCTATATATTTCAGCTGGAAAACTATAATTTGAACCATTCCACTGCAGCAGTGATATAATATGTGCAAAGTGTGGGAGAGGAGCCATGCTTGGAGGCTCCTAGTGGAAAAAGAAAATTGGGATAGACAAAATCTGGCAGGAAGGAGAACGTCATGAGATCAACCCATAGAATATGCTGAAGAGTACAGAAAGCAACTGAACAAATCTGAATAACTTGAGCAGCAGTTTGCATTCATTAAGATCTAGTTCATCACATGTCTCCAGTTGGGAAAGTGCATGGGTGCCATGTTTATTATACCAAGCTCCTAACAAGCATCCCCTGTCCTACAGAGCAACAGTGAAACATGCAGACAGGCAGGGGATGGCTGGGAGGTAATGAGGTGATGAGAGAAATTCCTTTGGAATTCATCACTTTGCTGGCTGCCTATCAAGCCATTAATCCCACAAGAAATTCCCAAACACGGTGCATGAAAGACAGGTTCCTTTACACCACGTTGTCTCCACCACGTGCTGTCTGCTGCCCCAGCTCCTGCTTCCATGGAGGGCCTTGGTGAAATGTAGGATCCCTGGGGTGCAGGATTTGCTGGTGATGGGAACCAGGCCTGCCTTTGCCTTCTTCCGCGCACACTTGCTTCCTGCATTGAACTTTGTCCTCCGAGGGCTTTGTTGATCCTCCATCCTACGCCTCTGACTGGATTTCTGAGAAGCCACAGGTAGTGCAAGTTGGTGACAGTCTCTTTCCCTTTCTCCTTTATAAATCTGTGTCTCAGTCAGTACCCTCCTCCCAGCCCCCGCTTTCAAACTGTATACCTTCCACTGAATATCTGCATTTTGGATCGCTCTCCCTCTCTGGCACTCGCTATCCTACGTGATACGTCTTGTTTCATTGCTTCCTCCTCAAATTTCCAAGTGCTCAGTGCAACACAGATACTGGCTGCGTATTTCAAAGTCCTTTCAGACATGAATGTGCTCACTCACTCTTTTTTTTTTTTATTCTCAAGGAATTAATGAGGATGTTAAACAAAACCAGACACCAACTTTAATCTGTCTACCGCTCCCACAGCATCTCTGCTTTTCAGTGTGGAACAGCTCCTATTTCTTCTCGTCCTATGGTTCTGCAATCAGTTTGCAGTCTGGATGAAGGCTTCCACATCTTCTCCACTCTAAATGCCTCATGGACACCACGCAGAAAGGCTGATTCCTTTCCCTGCAGTGTTCCCTCTCCTTCATCTGAGGCTGTTTGTCCGTGCTGAAGGCAGGGCTGCCATCGATTCAGTGGGATGAGTCGTCCTTCTAAGTAAGTGTGAATAAGCAAACTCTAAAAATGAACCTATAGGCTCAACACCCCCGCTGCTTCTTGCTCATAGTACTGTTTGTCTCCTGAACTATAATTTGCCCTTGGGACGCAGCTCGTGAGGGTTCCTCCTTCCCACATAACCTCCTCTCTGTTTGTGGAGACATGGGCTGGAGACGTGGGCTGCCCTGCTGGGTTACATCCCCATCCATGGGAACAGGGCAGGTTGATCTCAGCAGTATTTTCCAGGACTTTGCTCAGACCACCTTGAGATGACTCAGGCCCAGCCTGTTCCCCTTGAGAGTCACTGCAACCACGTAGCAGATCTCACAGCTAGGCTTCATGTTTGGCTCCTGGCCTCTTGTTTGCTCACTTCACACCCTTCATCCAGGTGCCACATCCTGTTTTCTCACCTTTGAATTTGTCAGATGCCTTCAGCACCTCTGGAACAAGCTGTCCCAGAGCACAGGCTTCACGGAAAACGCCTGTATTTAAAGAATTATTGTGTATCCAGCATCTTCCCTAAGGATTTGGGTAAGCTCTCACATGGGGCAGCCTACTGCTGGCCTCAGGACACCACTCAGTGCCACATCTCGCCCTGTTGGTGCCCCTGCATGTGGCAGGGGGGTTGGAGATTCATGATCCTTAAGATCCTTTCCAACCCTGGCCATTCTGTGATTCTGTGATCTCTCTGGTCCATTTATCCACAAGAATCATAGAATCATGCTTGGGTTGGAAGGAACCTCAGAGAACCACTTCTCTGATATTTATGTGGACCTGCTGACGGTATGTTTTCAGAGCATCAGCCGATGCTATGGGATGAAGCATTTAAGTGTGCTGGGCACTGGCTGTGTGCTATATTCAGGTGTAACCAATTAGGGCTAATATTTAAAGTCAACAAGCCCAGTTCAGGTTTCTCTTTCCCAGATGTTCCTTCGAGGACAGACAGTGGTCCTTAAGAGGGAGTTTCCTCTTTAGGAGCCTTAAGGTTTCCCATCTCTTCTTGTTTGTGAGCCCATGGTGTTTCCAAAGCCTGCTCTTCAAACCAGTTCAGAGAAGACATTTATTCTGCAGTTGTTACAGCCTGAGCACTTTTATCTGTGGAGTGACAGTGAACATGTACTTAGGAGATGGCATCTCTGCCCCTGCCTTTCCTGCCCCGACCAGATGGATTTCTGAGATCAGCCAATGGAGATGACAGTATCTGTAGCCTGTGGCCGTGTAAATATACATCCACGTTGTAACACACCATCACTTCTTTTTAATGCAAATGGACCCCGCCGAATTCTTGCAGTGTTTAAAAATGAAGGACCATTCTGTTGGAATGGAAGCTCTTCAGAGTCAAAATTCTACTCCCGTGAAAACGAATGAGATTTTTTCCTTTGGCTTTCACGGAATCCAGACGTGGCGAGCCATAAATATACATCTGTCACGTTTCTTTCTTCATCATTTTACTGCAGCCTTGTCCTGGGAATCAGCTTAGTGAATTCTCATTTAACCCAACACATCCGCGAGGTTCCTCGGTGAGACGGGAACATTTCCTGTGGCTGTCGTATCCGCTTCAATATCCTTCAGAGCGAACATCACAGCCCTTAACTGTTCAAACAGGCTTTTCTTTCACGGCAGCAAACCCGCCTGGATAAGATGAGAGGGACACCATAAATATTACATAGGGTCTGAGGCATTTACTGTAAATTCAACGGGAACTTTTCCAGCTTCCCACTGGGAGAGATTTCTTGGGAATGGAGAGCTCTCTGGAGCCTGCAATAACTTCTTAAGCGATGGCAGGATTTTTGACATTCCGTGTTACACAACAGGAAGCGGAATCTTAATAGAAATACTGCACACGGTCGCCTTTAATAGGAAACAGCCTATGCAGCACTGGAGGAATATTTAAAATATCCTTTTATTTTTAAATGAATGGATTTGAGAATGTTTTTAATGCGCTGAAGGCACCGTGCTGCTAGATGCAAGGGAAAGTGTGCACGATGATGTGTGATAGTGAACAAGAGCAACCTGCTGTGCCCTACACACTGGAACAGGTTGCCCAAGGAGGCTGTGGATGCCCCATCCCTGCAGGCATTCAAGGCCAAGCTGGATGTGGCTCTGGGCAGCCTGGGCTGCTGGTTGGTGACCTGCACACAGCAGGGGGTTGGAACCAGATGAGCATTGTGCTCCTTTTCAGCCCAGACCATTCTGGGATTCTATGATTCTACAGGGAGAGTTGGGACGTGAGGCCCAGAACAATGCTCTATCTGATGAATGTCAGCCATCAGCCTTGTGCTTGCAGATGTGTATTTCTCATACAGCCATGGCTTTGAGCCTTATGTAGGTCCAGGCATTTTTGCCCCTCTGTGAGGGGCTGCCATGGGGCCTCCCCTCAGCCTCCTCTTCTCTGGGCTGAATAAAACCAGAGAGCCTCCACCCCTCCTCAGATATGTTTTTCCCGACTTTCAACTGAGAGAAATTCCTTCCAACTGATGTTGCTTTTTTAATACAAACCACAGGGTAGATGGACTGGAATCAAACCCAGCTTTAAGGTAATTTGTGGCTGCTTTTTGGGGTCTGAGTGAAGAACAGGGCTTGGACTTCTCCTTCCCCGCAAGCAAGCGGCTGGTGAGTAACGCTTGTGAGTAAACCTCATCAGATGTCTGTGCAAATCAACCTTTCCTCCGCCCCGTCTGAAAGCAGACAGCACGACCCACAGAAAGCAGAGAGCTCTGCAGAGCAGGGCAGCCCCAAGCAGCCCTTGGCACCGCGCTCACCTCCAGGCACTGACCGGAATCCCCACTCCTCGCCTCGCCCTTGTTCCACTTCCAGATTTAAATTGAGAATCGTGTTTCCAGCAAATGAAAGTCACCTCTGTGCCCGGGAAGGTGCTGATTACGACTGGGGTTGCACTGGAAAGTGGAACTCGCTTGCTGAAAAGGCAATTAAAAGGGGCCAGATGTGGATGGACAGAAATGTTGTCCTGGAAGGTCATCCCCAAAGTCTCTGGGACTCAGAGACTTGGGTTTGTAGTCATTTCCAGGCAGAGCAGTTGGGGACAATAATTAAACTGAAACTGAAATATGGATGTGAGCTATTGAAAAAAGCTTTATTTCCCTTTTTTATTTTTATTTATTTGTTTATTTATTTATTTATTTGTTGGTGCTCTGAGTTCAGGGTCAGACAAACCTCACTCTCAAGCTTGTAGGGACAGAGGTGCAGCGGAGGGAATCATAGAATCACAGAACAGCCTGGGTTGAAAAGGACCACAGTGCTCATCTCCTTTCTACCCCCTGCTGTGTGCAGGTCACCAACCAGCAGACCAGGCTGCCCAGAGCCACATCCAGCCTGGCCTGGAATGCCTGCAGGGATGGGGCATCCACAGCCTCCTTGGGCAACCTGTGCCAGTGCCTCACCACCCTCTGGGGGAAAAACTTCCTCCTAATGTCTAACCTGAAACTCCTCTGTCTCAGTTTAAAACCATTCCCTCTTGTCCTATCACTGTCCACCCTTGTAAACAGCCATTCCCCCTCCTGTTTATATTCTCCCTTGAATGTATTAGACTGATTCCAGCTGAAAACATTGCTATGAAAATGATGCTATGCTATTTCCTACAGCTCTAACCACATCTCTAGGATGCTCCTGGGCTTGGGACCCAGCAGACACAGCTTTCGTCCCCACTTCTGCTCCTGGCTTTGTGTGTGGCTGTAAGAAGCCATTTCCCAGCTGTTTGCCTCAGTTTCCCCATAAGTTAGTATCTCCAATAATAAGTATTTCGGGCTTTGTTGTCTTGTGCCTATTTCTCACCCCTCGCTTTGCATTGCAGACCATCCAAGAGACCAAGCTAGCTGTAAAGCAGAGCACAGGAAAGCCTATTCAACCTTAGTAACACTTCGTGGCTTCTATCCTGAGGCATATTTAAAGAGTAGATTTTCATAAGGTGGGTAACAAGGTGAAAATTGTCTCCTATTACACTTTGTCAAGCCCAGCCCTCCCCACATAGTACCAGAAGGATCCCCCCCTTTAAATTCCAGCATTAAATTCAACTCGTTAAAAACTCTTGGTTAAGCTTCCTGCTTCAAGCTGTAATTTTAGACCCTCTGTGGGTATAAATAGACACAAACACACAATGCAGTTATGCTGACTGACACACGCTGGGAATGGGGCCCAAACGTTTATTTCTTCTCTTCACCTCCACTGTCTGCCTTTGGAACACAGACACACTTGTACAGACCGAGACAAGCAGACATTTGGGGAACTTAATCCCCTGCAAAACCTACGGGTTTCAAGGCTGATGTGGAAACTGATCTGCAGGTTTACTGCTTCAATCTAGATAGGAAATAAAACGCCCACAACAGAGCTGTGTGCAGACCTTCAGCAGCATTACCAGAGTCTGCATATTAGTGTGGTGACCCACCAGAAACACTGCAAGTTTATCATTCCTTCTCCATGACTGTGTATACAGTGTTTGGAGGGGGAGAGCTTTTTTCCATTTTCTTTTCTTTTTTTTTTTTTTCTTTTTTCTTTTTAACTTTAAAAAGAAGAATAATTATAACCAGGCAGACTAAAGGGGAACTCATCTCCCCATGGTCCATCTCGAATGACTCAGCTCTGCAGTGGGGATCTGAGAGCAGGGGTGAGGACGTGAATGCATTTCTCAGCCATTTCTCAAGGGATGGCCCTGCTGCTCCTCGCTCCCAGCCTTCAGCCCTGCACCCCACACAGGGCCGTGCTGAGCTTTTCTTTCCCCTTCCCCCAAGAAAAATGACTTTTAGACAAACTGCTCCCCGTGGAGAAACTTCCTTTTTCATGGACGTTCCTGGAGGAGGAGGGATGCCCCAAAAGCTGAACTGCTTGTGTTGGATGCAAACATCTGACAGTGCTTTAACAGTGGGGAAAACACCCAAACACATCCATTTTCTCTGGACTTGAGTACTTGAGCATGTTTTCTCACAGCAATAAGCTATAATTAACTATAGGTGATTTCCATAACTGGTAAGGCTTTTCCTAAAGCTTGCCCTGAACTCACAGCATGAATTCTCTGCATAGTCATCCCCTTCCCAAGCCTCAAATCTCTCTCCAAGAAGTGTGTCCCAGGGAATCATCCCCACGAGGCAGCAGGAGAAAAAGGAGGGGGAATTTTCTTACATTCCTTTGAAATCTACGTTGGAACATTTCCATTGGAACAAAAGTGCTTACGCAGCGTTAGTGACTGTACATGTGCTTTGGATTGTGTGAAACCCTATCTGCTTTTTCTCAGCAGGGTCCTGATCCCCCACGAAGGAGGCAGACAGACTGACAGAGGCAGGCAGCCATGGTGTTGTGCTGCAGAGCCCCTCCAAGAGCCCTTTCCTAGGGCTCCCTCCAAGAGATGTCCCCACAACCTGCATTTGTTGGTTCCAGTGGGCAGTCCTCAGGCTCAGAGGGCTTGTGAAAGCAAAGTGTTTGGGGCATAAAGGCTTTGTTGAGAAGATGGAAGTAGCTTCACGCTGCTCAGTCTGGTTTAGAGCTTTGGATCTCCAGTCCTGCCCTGTCCTCCAGGAGCTAAATGCTCCTGGGAACATGAATACCACTAAAACAACTGTTAATCATTACAGCCCAGCAGCGCTGCTGACAGCTGCTGCTTTTCAAGCTGGACCCTCACCCTAAGCTGATATCTCAAGCACCCCTGAACTCATCTTGGCTGAAAACTAGCCAGGGTCTGGTAAAACAGCAACCTAGAGACAGCTTCCAGTCTCCTGAATCAGCATTCTGAAGGCTAGACGTGCTGAGTTACTCGCCTTCCTTCTCCCAAGGAGTGTGTGTATACATACATACACACATATCTATGAAATGTCAGCCAAAACATAACTCAAGGATTTCTCAGCCTGGTTCAAACGCTGCTAAGCTTCAGAAATTACAGCCCCCTCCAGGAGTGGGTAAGAGCTGACACAAAGCAGCAATAACCCAAAATTTCCCAGCTGTTGTGTCTGGCCTTTTGAAAAGAGGAATTCCTTGCTACAGATCCTGAAACCTTACTCTTTCCACTCAGCACTGCTTGAGGGCGTTAGCATTACAAGGATGTGTGAAAAAGGATTTATGGTGAGCAAGGTCCTTGTAGCAACAACATTATTTTTTCAGAGACTTGAGTAGGTGGATGCTAGGGAGAAGGGGAGTAACCAACACTACCTCTGTTTTTCTTCCCAAAAAAGAAAAGAAAAGAAACACCTTCTACTTTGCAAAGAAACACCTTCTACTCCAGGATCCACTGGCCCTATAATATTCACAGAGATGGCTCACAGCTCTTCCTGGGTTGGTCAGGTTGGCTCCAGTCAGGCCTAAAAGGATCATAAAGCGCAGAGCGCCATGGGATGACAAGGTATGGTGCTGGGGTTGGCCTGTTTCACCTGAGTTCCCAAAGGCTGTGGTGCCAACTGGGATGGGAAACACATATCACCAAAACTGGAACGAGAGTGGAAGCTATTCCTTCCTTACGTCCTTGTGCACAGGACCTAAGACAGGTAGTGTCCTATGGGGAGCATCCCCAGCCAGGACCACAGGAGGTGCTCAGCAGCATGAAATAGATGCAAAACGTTCCTCTGAGCCCCACTCTGCTTTCCACACATCCTCAGTGAAGACTCTCTCAAGCTGTCTCCTCAAACAGGAGGTGATTGTAAGTTTTAGCGCTGCACTTGACGAATACACTTTTTTCCTTCATCGTGCTTGTAGCCCCATTGGAAAGCATGGCTTGAAGTGAAGCTTCAAGTAAAACACCAGAAAGCCCATGATGCTGTTGCAAGGGTTGATTACCTCATACCTCATCTGGGGGATATAGAAGCTGAGGTCTTTTAAGACAGCGTGAGTTTCCTCTAGCTTATATCTCCACTGCAACTATTCCCAAGGCAGACCAAACCTGTTAAGTTTCTTGACCTTGAAGTATTCCCTTCATGGCTTGTGATATTGTCTGTAGCTCGGAAGGTTGTTTGTGATTTGCCTTCAGTTGCACAAAGGATGCTGCACAGATTTACGCAAAAGCAAGTCTGCAGGAGCCTGGAGCTCCCCTCCTTTCAGTCTGTCCCACAGCTATCCACATCTTCCCTCCATCTGAGGAGGGAACATGCAGCTATTTTGATGTCATCTCCTATTGTTCACAGAGTGCTTTGATGGCAGAAATCAAACTCTGTACTTGTAGTGCTTAACTGCTGCAAATACAAAATGCTGGTGCCTGGCCTGGCTCTAGGAAACCAGTTAACAGTGCAACTTCAATCATTTGGCACAAGCTATTAGCAAGTCCATCAGGGTGCCTGTAACCAAACCTTATGATCATCTCCATCGCTTGCCATCATTTTCTTTTGACCATCAGTAATTCATACCTACAGCATGTGTACAATGTCCAGCACTCATTTCTTGCTTAACCACCCAGAGATTCATCATGAAGATAGGAAGAAAGATTCCCTAGTGTATCCTATATCAAGAGTAGTTTGGATTTTTCAGTTGATCAACATTTCCAGTAACTGGTAAGGTGGTGTAAGTGGAGCCACAGCTGGCAATATTGTAATTATAGTTATGATCCATGGGGTTTAATTTAAATTAACTTCTTTTCTTTTCCAGCCTAAGTAATGTTGCCATGTTATTTTTATGATGTAGTCCTGTGGTTTCTAAACTAAGACCCACAGAACCCCACAAGCTGACAGTCCCAGAGCTTTAGCAGGCTGCATATTCAAAGAGGCCCTTGCTAGCTGATGTGATGCTCTGTAACCCACTGCCACAGGATTTGGCACGCTAGATGTGTACCCTGGTGTGATGGGTCTTGTTGCTGCATCATAGTCCCACATACACAACAATTCAAAAATATTTTGGAGCTGCTTACCTGCTTCATTCTTGCTCTCAAATGCGTAAGGCTTTGTCAGTAATGTACATAAAATTAACTCTAAGGCATGGCCCTGGAGAATAAGTATTTAAATGGAATGAAAAGAGCTAAAACCTGCTCCCGTGGCAATCAAAGTGGTCTTGCCATTGTCTCACGATGCTGGAAAAGATTCAAAGCATCCCATGATGGCTTCTCTGGGTTATGGGAGTTATAATTAGGGCTCCTATTGCTGCTCTTTGAGTCACAGCTTGCTTCAGGTGTGTAAAATTCAAGCACAAGTTCTCTCCGTATTTCTAATCCTTTGCCCATCACAATATGCTCGGGATGCTTTTTTAGGGGAAAGCAAGGCTAAATTCTGTGCCTACTGTTGAAAAAAGAAATCTGGCTGTGAAGCTTTTCCTCTCTCTTTCCTCAAGCTGACAGTCACCACTGCTGCTGTCCAGACCCACACAGAGGTAGGGACAAAAGATTGCCTTTGAGGCCAGCTTGTCTGACGCATGGGAGCTTGTTAATCAGGCTGCAGATTAGCAATCTGGCATTTAAAAGCACTATCATATCCCTCCCTTCCCCCAGCTCTAGGAGCCTGGTAGTGGTAATGAAACTCTGAAGGCCTGGCTTCAGTTCCTTTCTAATTTAAAGATTAGATACCAGCTGTACTGCAAACCTTTTCCTGTTTTCTCTGGCCAAATCTTGAAGAGAAACCCAGAGTCGTGACCTAAAATGAAATCCCCAGCCCCTGACAAGTTGATGGCATGTTCCTTTGCTTCAGGGAAGCTGTTACATTGGTGATTTCCCAGGCTTTCCTGTAGGGCATCGTGATACTGATAATCAGAGGACCTGTCTTTAAGGATCAGTGCCATGGAAAGATTCATGATTTTCAGAAGAAAAAAATACTATTTTAATTCAGGAGGGGTTCAGGCAGCTTGAGACATCACTGTTTCAGCCCTTAAAGTCACCTCTCCTTGCCTCCAGGGCTGCAAAAGACACATTTACAGCTAGAGCCCCAGCAGCAAGGGGCTCGTGGTTCAGGCCGAGTCATTTAACACTTCTCAGGCTCTGTGCAAGCTGAGCCTTCACTTCATTCAACACTTCAATGCTGCTGAAACCACCAGGTCTCTCTGCAATAGATTTCCTATCAAAACTATTTACTTTAGGGGATCTCTCTGTTCCCAAATATACACTCATTTAAAATTGCTGGAAGAAGTTTGGCTGGGTTTGCTCCAAGCGGGACCTTTGCTCCCTCACAAGGTTCATGAACCTTCACAGCTCTCTAGGTGAACTCAGCCTGACTTTCCCATATATAACCAAATCCCAGCCTGGGTCCGTCTCATTCGGTTTCATGTTTCACTCCAGGCGTTTTTTCACAGCTCTGGTTTTAAAGACCCGAGCACAGGACAGATATAGGGCTCCCATAAGCACAGCAAGGGTCGTGATGATCGTTGTGCCTCTCATTTGTTGTATCTGAGACGTATTTCCCTATAGCAAAGTCTTGGAGTCCCTGGGATGTGAATTAGTAGCACGGCAGGAGTGTTTATGGTTCATGTGTTAAAATAATTCTTCCAAGATTTGATTTACTCCAAACCTCACACTCTTTCTGTTTGGTCTGAGGCATTGCAAGTTAGCAGAAGTACCCAAAAATGAAGAGGGGGGAAGCTCAGTTTGTTCTGCAATGACCACAAAAGGGCAAAGACTTTGGCTAGAAATGTACACTATAATGCATAGTGTCTGAAGACTGCCAAAAAGTCTGAATTAGACGATTCTCTCATGCTATTTCCTTATAAGAGCCCAAAGAGGCGGTGCTTTATGTCAAGAAGCATGAGTCAATCCTCAGAGGAGGGCACTCAAATGGAAAACAGATCGAAGGAGGGCTCCGAAGGCTGTGCTGTTGCAGGTCCTGTCCCTTGAAGTGAAAAACAGAGGAAGGGAGGAAAAGTGGGATCGGTAACAAATGATGTGATGGCAGAGTGTCAATCAGAGCGGAATTTCATCCTGGCCCTGTATTGCAGCGGTGCTGGGAGTGCTTTGCAGAGAAGGTTGCATCAGCACTTGGTTTAACTTATATACCGATTCATTGTCTGCCCTTTGGGCTGAGGCTGATTTTTCTAGGAGTTAAGCAGGCAGCAGTTGTCACGTATCCTCAGCTAGCATGTGGCTTGCAAGTTGTTTAACCTCTCACCCCTGCAGCATCGGTCCTGGCTTATCCAACCGCAGCACGGCTCTCTTGGCGTGGCCAGGGGTGTGAGCCTGAAATGCAGGCTCAGCAGCAAAGGTGAAGGTTTGCATTCAGAAATCACCCACACCCCATCCGCATCGTGTCCTCAGCCTGCAAGAACCAAGTGGGCATTTTGAGGGGGTTCCCAGCCCTTCTGACCTTGAGCATCATGTGGGAGTGGTGGGGCAGAGGTTCACTGCAAGCAGTGGAGTTGTCCTGGCTAATTAGTCGCTGCCTGCCTGAAAAGCTGGCATAAATGTGTCTTCTTCATCCAATTCTACGGCAGAGTAAAATGTGATAGTTTAAAATCCCTGTCTTTGTAATGGGACATGAAAGCAGCCAGCATGCCTGGTGGGTGATGGCTCATAAAGCCATGATAACTTGATCAGACCATGCTGGGAGAATGAAGGGCAATAAATTGCTTGAATGAGATGCTGTTCTCCCAGGAGCTCTAACACTGCTCAGCTAGAAAACTATGGCATCACTTGCTGTGGTGTAAGGTCTCCTGCTTACAGCAGTCTCTGTGCCTAACATTTGGAGTGTGGTAAATATGCCACCCGTTCTGAAAATGTTTCCTGGGACATATTGAGAGGGGAGGGAAGGATTTTTCATCAATTACAAACTTGTGATAATAATCAACAAAGCTCAGGACTAAATGTTCAGCTTTTACAGAGCAGGCCCCGGGTGTACAGCAGGGAAAGTGATAATGCTTACTAAAAATACATCATTATTTGGAACCTAAAGCTGATTGCAAAGAGATGCAGGAGGATCTCCTGGCACTCGGGGGATACTTAAGATGACAGCAGAAGATATCTGATTTTATCAAATGCAGAGTGAAGCACAAAGGAGAAAGCAGCCCAGCCACAAACACACGCAGTTATCACTGCTCTGGGAAGTTGGTTGGATCTGACTTGTGCAAACACCGGCTTAGTACTCAATAGAGAGCAAAAGGCAGGGCTTTACTGCAAGCAAACAGCACAGAAAACACTCTGATTGTAAATCCCTGGCGTAGGGGTTTTATGTGCAGACCCGCTCATTCATCTTTCCTCGTGAAGGATGCTGTAAAAAGGAAGACATGGAGGAGGAAAACACGTAAAGGAATAAGCACCTTGAAGGGATGTGAGAGAGAAAGGAATATTTGATCATGGGGGAGAGATAGGAAGAGAAATAGAAATATAATGCAGTACCAGAGGAGGGGGCTATCTGCTATCCAGAGGACTGAAGCTACTTTTGCACTGCATCACCTACACCAATGTTCAGAACAACTCAGCTGTGTCCCAGAACTCAGGTGCTGGAGGGCTGCAATGGAAGGACACCCAAATTATGAGCTAAGCCTGGGTGCTGAAGTTGCATGGAGGAAGGGATCCAGTGATTGCTGGATAATAGCTGGTCTTGATCCCTGCCCAGGATGACTGCATGTTGAATTACTGCTCTTCCCAGATATTCACCATGCACTCCAAGTCAGTGGTTAAAATCGATTAGGAACCATCACATCACCCCATGGAAAGCACATACACTATCAGCCTGCCATTGAGAAACAGTGCTGCCTGTTACTTGTTGAAGATGTAATGGGGATAGCAACGGGTGAATAGTTTGTGACAGATTATTTATGCATCGGACTTCCTCCCGTTCCATGTTTGCAAATTGACTTTCCCTGCTACACTCCTGATTTGGAACGACTTGGTGACTAATTGCAGCAGCACAGCTCATTTGAGACAGCCTTCTGCCACCGATATCCCCTCGGTCTGACATCCCACTCTGCTGTCCTACACACAAGTGATGAGGTCACACGTTTGGGCTCACAGGTCTGAAAGCAGTGAGTTCAAAGCACATTTCAGTCGGGGGAAAGAGAGGAGGAAAGCATTTAGCCCTGCTCAGAGGCAAGGGGGAGGAGAGGATGAGCTGGGCAGGAGCCCACATGTGCTCGAATGAGAGTGTCTGATGCTTCCCAGACACTGCTCTGCAAGGAGTAAGGCCTGCCTAAGGCTGGCTGAGCTGAGCTGCCGCAGCTCTCACTTCAGAATAAAAGCCCAGCTCTCCCCAAAATCCACATGCTTGGCATGGAAACAAGCTGCTTCTCTGCATTAGCAAGTCCTGAATGCAGGAACACTTTTGCCTGGCCTGGGCAGCAGGATCTGTGGCCCGGAGAAGCACTGAGCTCCTTCCTAGCACTGGAGAGAAGCCAGCTCAGAGATGCTCTTGGCACAAGGCAGGCAACCTTCTGCTGTTGCTCCAGGGGAACAAGCAAACAACCAAACGGGGCAATATCCATATTATCAGGAGTGTCACAACTTGGAGTCACTGTGGTGAAGCCTTCTTGCATGCAAGGAGCTGTAATTATCCCTTCCAGCAAAGGGAAGAAGGCTGCCAGCAGCACGTAGGGAGCTCGGGGTCACTCTGACCCACGTATGAATCAGGCTGCCCAAAAAGGGCCTGTCTGCAGGCAGCAAGCTTGAGACTGCCCTGGGCCACCCCAACAGCAAGTGGGGGCTGTGGCATTCCTGGAGAGGCAGATGGCTCCAAAGCGGTGCTCCTGAGGCAGTTTGGGCTGACAACACCTGTCCTGATGGCTAAATTGTAGTTGATGCAGCTGTGTTAAGTCTTGCTCAGCCCCACAGTCCTTCTCCACCACCAATTAAACAGTGAAGGAGAGCAGGTCTCTAGGCTCAGAAGCTGCCTGTTCCCAGGAACAACAGAATGAGGAAATCACTGTCCCCAGCAATATGGCCATTAATCATTACAGAGGTGCTTTAGGAGCTGCAATTTGTAACAGATATTTATAACTTTACAATCGTTTTCCTTGTGCTGGGGCTCAGTAGCTGCTGTGCAGGGATCTTCCTGCTTTTGTACTTCTTGCAGGGGGTTGCCTGCTGCTCTTTGGTCTGATGGGCACCTGTTGGTAACAGAGTGCCAAAAATCTTCATCAGGCAGCTGGGTGGTGTAAGGAGGAGGCTCAAGGGGTCGTGTGATGGAAGTTATTGCATAGTAATGCACAATATATTTATATATATCTATTTCTGGTGGGTTGTATGAGGGCTCAGAGGGAGATAATGAAGGGTCTTGGAGCACCTGGGTATCTCTGGTCTGACCCCACGAAGGTTTCAGCTGTGGAATCCTGGGGTGTACAGAAGTATTTGACTGCTTTTGTATTTTTTTTTCTTCTCAGTTTGTGTCACTTTGGGTTTGTACAGTGAGAGGAAAACTCAGTGTGTGACTTTGTGTGACCCAGCTTTCCCTTGTTCTTCATGCAAAGGTGTGTCAGTGCCAATAAGGTGGAAAAAGACCCCAGCAAAAAGGGGGGGAGAGGGGGGGAGTGCTAGCAAGAACCAGCCACAAAGAGAGGGGAATATCTTCTGGAAGAGGAAGTTTTCAGCAGGATTTAAGAGCACATAAAAGGAGCTCTTGAGAACTCCTAGATCATACGAAGCTGTAAGTCTGATAGGAGAGAGAAACGAGCTCACAGATACTGAGGTGATGAATCAGATTAAGGAGTTGGAAAAAAGTTGCTTGGAGTGGCAAGCCCTTCGAGAGCCTGTAGGTTGCCTGAGCTCTCTTAAAAATAAATAACTAAATAACATGAAGTATATTTAGGAATAGGAAAGAAAGAAAAAAAAGCACCACAGCTGCTTTTTGCAGGGAGTTCCTATGTCAGGAAGTAATGAGACCTTGCTGCCTGATTGATAAAACACACACAAGGTTGGAGTAAAGAGGTTTCTTCTGTTGAAGTCTTCAGGGCATTGCTGTGCTCTGTAATATATATGCATATATATATAAAAATCACTCTGCTGACTCACGCTCTGCTCTCTGGAAAGTGCAGCCCTCTTGGCAGCCCCTTTCCTTCCCACCCTCTGCCCCTGCCGTTTTTGCCTCTGACAGCACTTTTCCCATTCCACCCCCCTTCCTTCTCCACTCAAACTGCATCCCAAAGAATACAGCTTCTTGAAGGCAGCGTTTTGTCTCCACTGATACTATTGGGAACAGATGGAAGATTACAGAAAAGCATGCCAGCAAGGCTGGAAAAAATGTTAAAATATCTATAGCTGACCATGCACAGTTGTCTTGCACACATCTATCCATATGCAAAGCAGACCTGGCTGCTATTTCCCAAATCGCTCCTGAAAGGCAACTGCAAAAAGAGTTAGGTTGAGAACAGTGGATGTTGCAGACTTTAATTTCAAAGCTTAACAATACAACTTAAAACATATGGTTCTACATTTCCTAAACAATACTATTATTTTCTTTTTCCTGTTGAGCTCATTATGTCCCATCCCTGGAGGTGTTCAAGGCCAGGTTGGATGGGGCGCTGGGCAGCCTGGTTTAGTATTAGATATAGAGGCTGGCAACCCTGCATGCAGCAGGGGGGGGTTGGAGCTTCGTGATCCTTGAGGTCCCTTCCAACCCAAGCCATTGTATGAGTCATGTTTTTACTTGGGATGTGTTTGTAAGGCAAAGGCTAACCCGCTGACAGATCAAGACCTCTGAGAGTTTTCCACTTTGAAAGCTTGTTGGTTTGTTTTGGTGTTGCATCCTTGAAACATCATTTGCTCGGGGCAGGCAAGAATGTCAGAACCAAGTTGCGTTTCCTCCTATCCATCATCTCTTTTCAGTCTGGGCTTCACTGTCTATTCCAGGCTCTGACTGCTGTTTCCAAAATAGCAAGCCCCTCGGCAGGCAGGAATTCCCAGTCGACTCAGTGGCCTCAAACATTTCTGCTGGGAAGCAAAGGGGTGGATTAGTGGCTAGGGGGACCCTTAAATATGTAACATTATTAACGCTGGGCTTTGCTTAAAAAAAAAACAACACTAAAAAAGCCACAATAACACTTCCCTTTCTAATTTTACCATGCGTTCTTCAGACTTTTTTATGATATATTGTTCCTGCTCGTAACTCATAGCATCCAGTATTTATGCTGACAGCTTCAGATTGCTCTATAAACTCGTGCCTTTAGAGCCTGACCTTTCCTTGTAAAGGAAGAGCAATAGGGCTGCATGATCACTGTCTCTTGCTCCCAAACTTGGGTGCACTGAGGCACATGGAACTGCTTGATGTGCTGCCATCACAGCCCCAGGGCAGTTCCTATTTCTGTGTACCCCCCCAAGCATCTGTCCCCTCGTGCTTGGATACAAGTATTGAGGACAGGCACCATTTTGTTGTGCTCTCCTTCATACAATGCTTGGCAAAAGGAAAGAGAAGGGCGTCTTGGCTCCCCACCAGGCCTCCAAAGTGCTAAAATAATACAAAACTCATAGTAAATCTCAAACTTTTATTATTGTCTGACACTCCGCAGCTTATTTTGGCTCTGGGCACCTGCAAATTTGGACAAAAAAGTGAGAACTTGTCAATGTGGAG
The DNA here is from genome assembly GCF_026119805.1 of Tympanuchus pallidicinctus. Lineage (NCBI taxonomy): Eukaryota > Metazoa > Chordata > Aves > Galliformes > Phasianidae > Tympanuchus > Tympanuchus pallidicinctus. The sequence continues at coordinate 33,971,360 of NW_026294669.1, forward strand.
CAAATGAAAGCACCCAACTTCAGTCTGTTTAGCAAGAACGAAGGACTATGAATCACTGTGCCTTGGAGAGAGGAGCACAGGATTTCCTGGAAACGAGTCCAGGAGCTGTTTTGATCTTCAATTGATGTTTTGTTTTTGTTTTCTAAGCAGCAGTAACATCATGTTAAGATATAAACAGACCAGTTTTGCCTCGTCCTTGAAGTGAGTCATTAATTGCTTCTGACATGAATTAATTACTGCTTGTGCATAGTTACAGGGGCCGTGCCATCTCTGTTTTACCTACCACGTTCTTTCTAGTCTTGCATTTATTTGTGTTACTAGTCTCTTGATAATGGGATGTACAAATGGATGCAATGGAAAGCAACCATCAAGTTTCTACAGGGGTGAGAAATGCAAAATAATTACTCTTGTATGACAAAGAGAAGCCCCAAGGGCTGGCTTCACAAAAGGGTGCCTTGTTTTTCTTGAAGGCTGGATTCCTGCCTGCCCTATTCACCATAAGCCATGCTGTGATCTCAAGATAGGCTGAGTTTATGCCTTAAACCTTAAGACAGTCGCTTTGTTGTAGCGATGGCAAAATAAATGGCCTGTCCACTTGATTACTGAGATTTCACTGATGGAGCTGTGGGTGGTTTAATCTGAAAAGTCTGTATTTCAGGTTGCTACAACGTGCCACCTCTGTCCCCAAATTGAATAGACCCCGCTCTTTGACTGGAGGCGATTCTGGTGTATCAGATGTTTTGTGCCTTGAGCTAGGCACCCACCTTGGGTCCCGAGCACGCCTCTCCGTGTTCCATACACAACCATGTTGGTGTAGTTGGCCGTGTAGGACTGGAGAGAGCTGCTTTGCTGTGTGTGGGTTGTATGTAGGGTAGTGAAGGAGAGAGTGGGCAGTGAGGAAGGGGGAACCTGGCTCCCATCTGCAATCCTTTAGAGCCTGGCTTCAAACCACCTACTTGGCTCCTTTAGTCTGTCCCAGACCCTCACAGCCCCTTATCGGACTGTTCTTCTCCCTTTTGTTGTGCTTAATGATGCGTGCATTTGTGGGATTATTATTTTCCCCCCTCACTGCATGACTAAGTACAGTCTGATTCTAGTGCTGGGTGATGAGCTGAGCTTGTTACCAAATTCTTTGTTACACCCAGGTGTGCTGCATGTCAGACAAGTGCATGCACTGTGAAGGGTAAAATCCCCCTTCCCTTCTACTCCTTGCACATTTCCTTTGGCCATTTACATCCACAGTTCTTTTCATGCTTTCTCTTGATGCCTTGATAAATGTGGTGAGTGCCCCACACCAACACGAGCCTGAACCGAGCTCTTTGCTTGCACAGACACCCGTGGATCTTTTTCAGTTTTGGGTTTGTTGTTGTTTTTGTTTTTTTGTTGTTTTTTTTTTTAATGCAATCTGATGTGCAGAAAGAAGCAAGGCATGACTGGTTGTCACTGAGGGTGATCTGTGTGATCCTCCATGGGACTGCAGGGAGCTCCAGGAGAGAAGTGCAGCTTGTGTTGGACACCCAGCCATGGGGTTTGGGGCTTGGCCAGTGCTATCAATACAAGCCTTGCTGATCAGTGCCTATCAGCCCATCCTCCTTGCTGCCTCCAGAGAGAGCTGACTTCAGCTTGCCCTTTAGGCAAGAGGATTACACAGCATCAGCTGCTGTCATGATCTCATTCCCAAATGCTTTTCCACATGCTTGAGATGGGTTTAGCAGGTAAGGGAAAGCTGGCAATTGTCACGGTTTGCACAACAAAAAGACGCCTCTGCTCTGTTGAGCTGCTTCTGGCTCCTTTGACTCAGAGCTCCCATGGGCTTAGCGAATGCTGCTGATATTTCTGCATCCTCCTCCTGGCTTTAAACCCACCATGTGGATTATTAACGCCAGCTTCGCTACCTGAGCGTGGGATAAAGCTAGCCAGAAGGCTCACAGCACTGAAAGCATTGCAGAATTTCACAGCCCCCGAGGTCCAAAGGCTGCTAACTCTCCTCCGTGTGTGGGATGGAAGAGTATCTGAAGAAGTCAGAGAGCTGTGTGTTTGGGTTTGTTCCTGCTGCTGTCTCACAGGTCTCTTGGCAGAGGGCCTGAGCCTCTCTAACAGAGGCTGTGACCCAGCTGTCCTCCACAAGAGGTGTGCGCATTGCCAGCAGTCAGTGCAAAGTCGACCTCTGGTTATGAGCCCTTGAACGCAGAAGTCCTGGGAGATGCATAGCAGATAGCAGTGACCTTTCTGTGCTGCCCTTTCCTCTTCTCCATCACTCCTTTTTTGCTCTGCAGAAACCAGCCTTGGGCCATAGACGGGCTGTGGGTATTAACACAGCAATGGGAGTCTTGGCCGAGCACTGAGGTGTTCCCTGCATGACACTGGGGTCTACTGCCCAGTTTAGGATGTTATCCTCACATCTAACCTGACCTCCCAGTAGACCGTACAGAACGTAAGGAGTCTCTTGGAGCATCCCAGGTAGCATTCAGCACTTTGTGCTGCTGTCCCAGGTGGGCAGCATTAATCCAGCCAGCTGCAGTCCTCCCAAGCTGTGCATGATTACAGGGCTGGGGGTCGGTCCAGTGTTTGCCTGGGAAGAACCTCTCCCATTCATCACTCTGGAAAAAATGCAGTTTGCTTCCTGAAGCAGCATTTCACTGCTCTCTAAGGAAGGCTGAGCATGAAGGACTGTCGACAAGTAGGAATGCTGTTATGATCCTCCTCTTCCTCTTGGGGAAAAACGTGGCCGTGGGCAAGGGCCTGGCTTTGGGTGAGGACGTTCTGCTGAGCTGGCTCAGTGTGTGGTTGGGGAGGGACGGGATGATCCCACCGTGTCCAGCTGCCAAACTCTATGGCCTCGGCCCACCTTCGTGAGCAATGCCGTGCTTCCCTGGAGCTGCACAGAGCTCTGCTCTTAGCCCAGCACAGCTGGAGGCACGTGAGCAACTGCTGGGCTGATCCCACAGCTGTTCCTAATAACGTCCTCTTAGAGAGCCCACTTTTAAGTGACCCAAGCGTGCACGCTAAGCCCAGGCTACAGCTGCTCTGGAGAAGCTGGCTGTGCTCACTGCTGCCTTCCCTGTAGGTGCAGAGGCACTGGAGACGAAAGGCTTTGCAATTCAGCTTGCAGAAGCTGATAGGTAAGGCTTTGCATTTCCTCGCGTGCTACTGCAATGTGTAAAATCAGATGAAGAAGCAGCTTATGAAACCCTTGTTATAATTTGACTGTAAACTCCTTTCTAGGAACCTGCCTCCCCTGCAGCATGTCTAGGCATAATCGTTGGTTAGAAGCAGCAGAAAGAAGGGATATCATCTTGAATTCTTCTTCGTGGCAGATCTCCTGGGTTAACCTGCTCAGTCACCCTTCTCCTGCAAAATATGAAGAGTAATAAAAGCTTTGTACTGCTTCAGAGGCTGTTAGGGTCTGTGCCAGTGAATGCTACTGGGAATGACAGGCTGTGAGTGCCTGCAATGGCCATCAGCTGCTGCGTGCACTGGCAGGTCCCTAAAAGGACCTTATTCCAGTCCTGACACAGTGGAACCAACCAGTCCTGATGAGAGTGTCTGAAAGATTATGATGTGAATCAATAAACTTGTTAATATCCATTTAATATTGACTTGTCAGGCTTCAGTGAGACTGGAAATGCAAATGAAGGTACCATGTAAATCACAGGAGGTCAGGCTTATTGCAGAACAGTGTTTTCGTTGTGAGTGCAACCAAGAAACAGCAAGGAACTCGACACTTAACAAATAGCTGCCTGGGTGTTCTTGTTTCTGTACACAAATTTCCATATGCAAGAGATGTGGGCAGTTCCCACTTCATCTGTCTTTGCAATTGTGTTCATGTACAAACAAACAATCTAAATTCCAGATCTGTTATTGCGTGGTGGTAAAATGAGTGGGATTCCGTAATGCATTAGGATCCTTGAAACTAAGATAAGCAATCCTTACACTTTGAGGAGCTGATGGAAATGGAAATTAACATCATTTCTCCTGACTCTTGCTTTCTGCATCTTGATTTATCTACAGCAATTTCAATAGAGCTCTGCCTGCTTCTAGAATATCTCACTTCCCCCTTCTTTTTCTTTCAGTTTCTTTAAAGAAAGTGAATGTCCTGAATATCAATAAGAAAACATTGAGAAACACCTCCAGTTCATAGAGAATCACCATTTCGTAGCATCCTTTCCAATTGTATGGAGGGGGAAAAGCATAAAATAAAAAAAAAAGCCAGAGGACAGGCTTTGAATCATATTCTCTCCATCTAATGATCTCATTTAGCCCTGTGAGATGTGCAAGGGCATGCCTGAAGGGGGCAAGCTGGAAGCACATGTATTCTTCTGGAAGGAATGGTGTAACAACCCACGCCTCGCCAGCTCACCCACGGACCCTTTGGGATGAGGGTGGCTGGCAGTGTGTGTTGTGAGTCACAAAAACTCACATTGGTGGCTTTCAGTCTTGAGAACACTGGGAGCTTTCTATGGGAAAGCCTACCTAGAGCCAAGCTTCTACGTGTCCTTTGTGAAGCTAAGGATATTGGTGGGAGGGAAACAATAGGAGCCATGCTTTTCATACATTTGGGCAACATGTGCAAAGTGAGAAACGTTATTGTTGCTCTTGGCCAATTCTCCCGTTCTGTTTCCAGTGTGTAATTCTTGCTTTATATTTTTCTTCTCTATCTATGCTCTGCAGATGACGTTATTTCAGATTAAATGAGAATACAAGGAAAAAATTAGTCGGCTGAGTAGGAAATCGTACATCTCCCCCTTCGTGAGCTTTTGGGTCAAATTCCTTCACGGTCATCAAGGTTCAAACTGGCTTTCAACAAGATGAACTCTTAACGTTATTCCAAAGATGATTAAGTTGTGCTGCTGTTAATACTAGGAAGAGATGCAGTGGGAAAAACTGGCTGAAGAGCATCATTTTAGACGCTGTGTTGAGGGACGTGGTTTAGTGAGAACTATTGGTGATACGTGGAAGGTTGGACTGGGTGATCTTGTAGGTCTTTTCCAATCTTGGTGATTCTATGATTCTGTGATCTCTGCTTTCTTCAGTGTTTGTGGTACGGGTACAGGACTCATCAGTGGTTGCTCAGAAGCTAAAAGCATCTCCCCATTAAGCCTAAAGGTAAGGAGGAGAGGGAGGGCCATGGGAAGGAGATTTGGTGTCCCCTTTCCATTCACAGTGTCCATGCCCAAGAGCAATATCGAAAAATGTAAAGGGGAGAAGAGGTTACCATTAACCTGCCTTCAAACTGAACAACTGAGGTGTCCAGCTGTCCTGCTAGGTAGCTCAGCAAGGAGTGCTGATCCTCCTGTGGCAAAGACTGAAAAAAAAGACAAATTGCAGGAGTAAGAAACTTAAGACTATTCCCCTACTTTCCAAACTAAAATTAAGCCAAGTGATGCATTTTTTTCCATTGTGTGTTTTTTTTTTAGCTGATCTTTCTCATAGCACTGTTTCCTGAAGCAATTCCATGTCTTGAGGTCATCCTAAGGGTGCAGATCGTCGTGCTATCGCTCCTCCAGTGGCCTCCCTGGCCTGGTGGGCCTAGCATCTGAAAACTGTTAGGAAGAGCAAGAAGCAGGGATAGCTTGTCCCTGTGCCAAGCTGTGCTTTTCTCATCATTGCCAGCATCTCCAGCTGTGCTTTGGAGCTTGCATACTCGCATCGTGCTGCTGAAGACAGAGGCTTTGGAGGCTTGACCTCATAAGTCAGGCTCCAGAATTTAATTCTGAGAGACTTTATATGATATCTCAGGGATTTCAGAGCACCTGACAAGATGGCATTCGTGCCCTGATTGAAGGCTTTTCCCACTGGAAGCTGAGTTCACAGTTTCTCAGCTAGGCTTGGAGGTGGAATCGCCTCTTACAAGTGCCTGCCTCCATGTGGAGTGCCAGACAGTGGCAGGATTGCCTTGAAGGGCTGTAGTTTACATTGATTCTTTGCCATAGAGAGACCAGTGTTGGGGATGGATCATTTCATTTTACACAGATGCTTGGCTGGCTGTGTTTAATGCTCATTTTTGTTCCTGCCTGACCCTCGTCTCACTTGTGTCCTCCTTTGTTCTCTAAATCAAGCGAGTCCAAAACAAAGACTGAAGAACAAGGATTGCAGGGAGGAAAACTGAGAGCCTGGGTCTGGTTGGAATGGGAGAAATCAATTGCCTTTGTACCCTCAAGATAAATAGAACAAGGGGATAAGAGTTCATGGGTACTACGTGGTGGAAGTTTGTAAGTTCACACGTATTATCTGCTCTGAGGAAAAGCAAATATTTGATCAATCAGACTGAATGGAAACTTTGAGGGGGGGAAACTTGTGTGCAGGCTTGAATTCATGCTGTCATCATTCAGACGTGGTCAGCAATGTCTCTTTGGCTTGAACTGATATAAGAAGGGTCTAGTCGACAGGATGTGAAATCTCTGTTACACAAAAGAGGTTCAGCATCAACAAAGAAAACAATTCCTTGTTTTCCCCAAAGGAGAAGCCCAGAGATTCTATTTCCACAGTGGTCTTCTGATGTAGGTAGTCACAAGAGTGTAGGTTTGTTGGCAGGAGAAGGGTGGAAGATAGGGAAGTTCATAGGGTTAAGTTTTGCTTCCTGCTGCACTCCCGTGGGCTGGGAAATGCTCATGGTTAGTCTCAAGGACAGCTTGGAGTAGGAGAGGCATTCTGATAGGTGCACACAACTGCAGAACAAGTGAATTTTAGCCCAGCCTAACCGTTTAAGCTTACTAATTGTGCGGACATCTCAATTGGCTCAAAGCAGAGCTTCATCTTTCCGAGCATCCTTCCTCACAAGTGGCCCATGTAGGTTATGGAAGGGAAGAATGCAGAATGGTGGAACGTCCATGCATTGCCCACCCAGCATCTGCCAGTCCAGACTGGGAACCAATGGCTCCCAAAGGCTGGGTCTGCATAGTTAGGTTGGTTTGCTCTCTTGTCTATGCTGAGATGGCTGCCAGATACACTCAAGTGTGTTCCTCGTTTACTTTACAGAATTTTGCATACAGGAAATTCTTTCAGCAGTCCCCATGTGTAAGGCTAAATATACTTAGACATTAATGACACTGAGATGAATTTGTTGTCCATTTATTTTCTCCAGCAGTACTGATATGAAATGCATAGTTGTTTTACTACAGATCTTAAAGACCAGATTGCTCATGGCTTCGAATCCAGGTATTTCCAGGTGGAACTGAGTTGTTCCTCACTCTTTCAACAACATACCAGCTGAGATTCAGCTCATGAAACACATGTGAATATAAACCCAGGTAGAATAAAACCAACTCCTCACTTCTTTGTGTGATTACCTGCCTTCCTTCAGCCTCTAATGAAAAGCACAATATCACCAAATACTCTCACAAATGGTGAATGGGAACAGGGCTGTAATGCCAACAGGCACTCCTGAGCCCCAGTGATTCCTGCAAATAAATTGGAAACAGTGAAAGGAGCAAAGCTGGAAGAAGGTTTCCATCAAGATTTTTCCTTGGTATATTTTCCATGCCAAGATTCTAGTGCCAGACTTGGCCTCCTGTGTGTCTCTTGTCCCACCTCTCCCATTCCCTCTGCAAAGCTGTAGACTCTCCAAGCTTACCATCAATAGGTGGCCTGGGTTGTCCCAGAGATGAAGGGGAGCTGGGCCACATGCTTTGGCTGACTTGGCAGCAACTCATGAGCTCACAGAAGACTTTCTGTCCCAATGAGCTCAATGTGCCAGATATCTGCACACAAGTAGTCACAGGCTGGTTTTCTTCTTCAGTATTTGCAATGAGCTTGTTTTCAACAGATATCTTCTGCTGGATGTGAGCTGCCTTGTTGAAGCAGAGCCAGATTGGACTTCTCAGCCTAAGGTTGAGCAAAATAAAGCTATTTGTCCTTTAGTTTTTGTCTTAGTCCAGGCATTAGGCTGCTGCGTAGTATTTCACAGTGCCCACTGCAGGACACTAGGAGTTAGGCTGTTATTCTGATTAAAACCTCACCAGGTGGAACACACACAAAAAAATGAATTCTGTCATAGCTGGACTGCTGGATAGGTGTGATGGCAGGAGGTATTGTGCTGTGCAGCCCTTCAGTGTCCTTCCAGCCTGGTGTCTGCCTTACGTTTCGCATCATTTGCAGTAAGTACGAACACGTGCAGTGCATTTCATGACTCCTTATTGCAGTATTTGAGTTACTTTTTTTTCTTTTTTTCCTTTAGTAGACTTTCCCCTTCTTTCCCTTCTCTGCCATGCTGGGAATCAGGCCTTTTTTTGTCATGACAGTGCTTTTTGGGTCTTTCCCTGCTTTACTGAAGTCTGCTGTAGGCCCACTCTTGCAGAGTGGCTTCATTCGCTCTGCTACAAGCAGAAGCAAGAGTTTGCTTACAAAAGAATAGCAGGGATTCAGCCTGAAAGGTGCTTTGCTTCTTTGAGTGCAGGTCCCTTTGCAATTACAAGAGCAGAATGCAAAATCTTCCCTTTGGCAGCATCTCCAGCTCTTGCAGTCCTTGTGTTATATTGTGCTTGAGTTAAAACTGAAGAGGTGAAGAAAATAAATAAATCTAATAAAACATTAGCTATCGCAGTTGTAGATTCAAAGCCTGAAAATATTCCTCTACCCTCTGACAAGGAGAAATGGAAGGAACCCAAATGTTGCCAATAGTTGAGATGCTTGTCTTGCTTCTCCAAGCGTGCTCTGTGAGTACTGCTTGTGCTGTGCACTTGGCAGATGGCGTTCAGTAGAACAAGTCCTGTTGTGCATCCTTCAGGTGCACAGTCCTATCCTTAGGCCGACTATCAGCCTTGGGGTGAGGGTGAGCCATCCTGAAAGCAGAACCATGTCGTGTGAGTGACAGAAGTGACTGTGATGTCCAGAGATGCAGCAGCGCCCGCATGTGGCTGTGCTTGTGCAGAGGCTTTTGTGAGGACGTGTTATTTTTTGTTTTATTCAAATAAACACTGTGGTCCTGTTCTTTGATGGGCTGAAGGACATGGGAGCCTCTTTTTCCCAGACACTTTTTCTGGGAATCTGCATTCTCTCTCTCAAACGCAGAATAAACAAACTAGAAATTTTGGGTTTTTTAAATCAAAATAAATAACTATTGTTCTGCCTTCCCCTCCGTGGCCTCCTTCTCTTCCCACCAGCTCCCAGGCAGCCTTCCCTCAACCCGAGCATCCCCAGGGACCTCCTCCATCCCTACCACACCATCTGTCCTGAGGTATCATAGAATCATGGAATGGCCTGGGTTGCAAAGGACCACAATGCTCATCTTGTTCCAACCCCCTGCTATGTGCAGAACCAGCAGACCAGAGCCACATCCAGCCTGGCCTTGAATGCCTGCAGGGATGGGGCATCCACAGCCTCCTTGGACAACCTGTTCCAGTGCCTCACCACCCTCTGTGTGAAAAATACTGCATCCCATAATATCCCATAATATCCCATCCCACCACATTGGATTGCTGGCTGCTCCCTCTTCTGGGGCTTCAAAAACCAAAATTATCTGCATTGAAGAAACCAGAAGGTAATTCGTGGAGCTGATGCTTTGAGTTGGTCCATTTTTGAATATTTCCACTGTTTCAGCCTCAGAGAGAGAGGTGCCCCTAAACTGGCCTTAAGATGCTGTGAGGATAATGGGTTTTAGCTGTTAATGTGCTGCAGGGCTCCAAGCAGACTCTCCAGGGGATGCTGGGAAGGAATGGTCATTCAAAGCCTCAGTTATACACTTACACAGCATCCCATGAGCTCACCCTGTGAAAGCTTTCTCCTCCCAGCGTGCTGCATCAGGAGCTATTTTTATGGTCTCAGCTTTCTCAGGTCCAGGGCAAGATTTGTATTCCTGCACTGTTGTGACCAGCGTCAAAAATGGCAGGAGTGGAAAACGAAAGGGAAAAGCTTCTTTGCAAAAAAAGGGAAAACAATCTTAAACCATGACACTGAGCCCTGCTTGCTCAGTGAGGAAGAAGTGAGGGAGAGGAGGAAAAAGGAGCAGCAGGCTCTTCTGGTTTCTGGGTAATGCTAGTGTTGCATTCCGGAGCATTTACAACCTGTTTGTAGATGCAATGATAGACACCAAAGACATCAATCAGGCACTGGTGGTTGATTTAACCTGCTGGTAAACCTAAGGCGCGTGATGGCAGCTGGAACAATTTGCTGCAAGCACGTGCCAATGCTGAGTTGAATTACAACTGCTAATTAGCCTCATTCTGTGAGCTGTGAGGTGGGTGGAGATGGGGCGTTCTCCCTGAGCTCCTTTCATCCCAAATTAAGCAGCTGCTGGAGTGTGCCTCAACCCATGGCCTGTGACAGCAAAGGATGCTGTGCGTGATGAAACAGAGCTGGGAAATAAGTGGTTTCCTTTAATTACTGGGGGCATGAGGGTTGTACAGAGCAGGATAGGTTAGTGAGTGAGAGCTGCACTAGTTCTATCAAAAAAAGATTATAAAAATGAGACCACTGACCTCCAACAAGATGCAAATCAACATAAATTTATTTTTTGTGTCACGTCTTAAAATAAAAAAAATACATAAATAAAGATCCAGGGATGAAGAATCCGTAGGCAAACTTGGAGAGCAGTCATAGGAAAGCGTTGCTTAATGTGTAACCAAAATAACCTCTGATGCATTTTAAGCCCATTGCAACTCCGACTGCCTACCGTGACGGCTGAGAAAGGATTAATCCATTCTTTTTTGTCCTGTGTGTAGCTGAAGGTCAGAATCATCCGTCTTCTAGACTAAACAACCTTCATTCTTTTGCTCTTTCCTCATAAATTATGTTTTCTGGCCCTTCTCAATGTTCCCTTTTGGGCTTTCTCCAGTTAATTCGCATCTTTGAGAGCTCTGCACCCAGGACCAGTCGCTACTTTCCAGCAACAGCCTTCCCAGCTTTGTGACTGTTGAATGGCCATCTGTGTTTGTGAACCTGCCTGGCAAAATGGAGGGTCTGCAGTTGCCCTTGTTCTTATGGGAGCCTTTGTTGCTGTCCCTGAAAGGAGGTTGTGGCGAGGTGAGGGTTGGCCTCTTTTCACAGGTAGTAGTGATAGGACTGGACATAACGGCTTTAAGTTGCACCACAGGAGGTTCAGGTTAAATATTAGGAAAAATTCCTTCTCCAGAAGAGTGGTTAGGTGCTGGAATGGGCTGCCCAGGCAGATAGTGGAGTCACCATCTCTGGAAGCCTCCAAGAAACATGCAGATGTGGTCTTAAGGAACATGGTTTAGTGGGTAATACTGGTGGTAGGTCGATGGTTGGACTGGATGATTTTAGAGGTCTTTTCCAACCTTCATCATTCTGTGATTCCATCCTTTTATTATTAATACAATTTCTGCTTAATAAGAGCTTGCACTCAATGTGGATCATCTTTTGAAATCTAGATCTGTTTTATTTCTGATCCTAGGGGCATGGCCAAGTCCTAGTCTTCAGTGGCTTTTTTCTTTCTTCCTTCCTCCTCCCAATCTTACTAGTCCACCAAGCTTTGAGATGTGTCTGCATTAAAATCTATGTGTTTTTTGTTTGATCTTTCAATGATCTCTCGTGTTAATGATCTAAAATTTGTCTCACAAGCACAAGCACTTCAGTGCAAGCTTGATGGACTCCTGCTAAGAGTCCGGCTTCAGCAAAACCAGCAGCGCAAGGGACTGAAACTTTACATGCCCAGGAGCTCCAGGGACATAAGTAAGAGCACTTAGGGCTTTATATTCCACCAGAGCCATTTTCCTTGTCCCAGCGCTGGGCTCTTCTTGCCCCAGCATCCTCCTGGTGTGGACAAAGCCCAGATGTTGTTTAGGTTAGGCAAACTGCAGGTAGGTTGTGTTTTCTTTGTGTTGGACATCTTTACCTAGTAGCTACGTGAATTCCCTGAAGAGCAACTAGAGGAGAGCATTGGGAATGGCTGGAATCAAAGTGGGACGACCACACGGTGTGCTGAGCTGAATGCTTTGCATGGCTGCACTGTCAGCACGCAGTGGGCCAGAGGGCAGGGAACCAGCTGCGAGCATGGCTTCTCCCTTAGTTCTTATTTACCTTCCCGTTTGTTATCTTGGACATAAAGAGGTCTGTAAGCCAGGGATTTGGGCAGTTAACCTCAAATAAACCCTAAAGGACCTACTTCAGTGAAGTGTAACAGCGGCTGTTGACTTTAATGGAGCTGGGCTTGCTCTCACCAAGAGTGATTTGGACTCTGAAAGCTTGTTACTTCCTGGAAGCTGCTGGCGTTTGTTGGTCGTCTCTCTTGCTTTGTGTGCAGCTTTGGCTTTGTGCATGTCTCCTCTGCAAAACTGCGTATGTGTGAGAGAGAGGAGCCTGCAGTGGAGGGATGCACTGCTGTAAAGGCAGGCGTTTGTTTCTGCTGTGAAATATCCTTCTGTGCTCAGACAGACAGCAAATATTTGACAAGGAGCAAGAAAATCAGGTATGCAGCTTGACAAAGCGGTGTCGTGACTCACCAGCACATCATTTCACAGCTTCACCCAGCCCCAAACACTGTTCAGGATCAAAGCATCTTGCAACCAGCCAGGTTTGTTTCCTTAAGCAAAACCAAATCATCCTTCATAAGGTCAGCAAGCTCCCCAAGGGTCAATTACAGGAATACAGCTGCAGATGGGTAGCTGTGGCATGAAATGAAACCGCTCAGTGAGCGCGGTGAAGGAGCTCTTCGTTCTCCCTTTTACAGGTTGGTGATTCACTGATGTGTAAAGGAAATTCAGCAATTGGAGGTCCTGGTCTCGACTCACGGCATGCAGGTTGGCATAGATATCTTCCAGCTCTGCTTGTTGATTTCTCAAGATGCAAGCTGGAAAATAAAACCTATCATGAATGGTTGAAAAAGAGCCAGGAATTTAAATCCAGACTCTGACCAAACAAAAGTTGTCCAACTGTATCTGTTCTTTTGCTCTATGTAATGGCTAGTGATTGAGAGATCATGGAAATAAAACACTGTACTGAGGGCTCCTCATCTGGAGGGAGACACTCTGATCTCCATCTGGGCACTGAGCTGTTGGCCACCACTCTCTGAGTACAATCTCACAACCAGTTCCTCATCCACTGAACAATCCACCCATCAAATCCATATCTTTCCAATTTGGGGAGAAGGATGTTATGGGAATCAGTGTTCTTCCCTACTCCATTGATGCAGTTATGTAACACATCACAGAGGCCACTGGGTTGGTCAGGCAGAGCTTGTCCTTGGTCAAGCCATGCTGGTTATACCATACCATCTCCTTCTCTTCCATGTGCTTTAGGAGGATCTGCTCCACGATCTTCCTTGGCACTGAGGTGAGGCTAACAGTCCAATAGTTCCCTGTCTACCCTTCTAAAAACGAGTGCAACGTTGCCTCTTTTCACCTTTCAAATATCAATCCCGCTCCATTCTCAATGATATGTTATGTTAGGTCCCAGACCCCAGAAACCTCAGCAGTGCCTGAGGATGAGGTGTGTGCAATAGCTGTCCTTCTTCCCCCCATCCCACCTATTTTGAGCCTCTGCTGCCCCGCAGGGAGGAGCTCCGGGTGCCTGTGCCCTCGGTTCAGACAGAGCATGTGGGATGGTGGTTTCTCCCTGCTGAGACGGGCAGGATGTTTATGTGCTGCTCATCTCAAGGTACTCGCAGCCTGAAAGCCTCTTACTCAGTTCTGCCTGGTAATTGGGATGTCTCATTGGCATGCCCAATATCAGCGGATCCAGCTGAAGCCTGATGTTCCCAAACAAACCCTGCCTTCAAAGCCTAGCTTGCAACATCCTCTTGGAGGTTTCATGCTTGACGTCATCCTGCTCAGAGCTGCTTTCAAACAGTCCCTTGTTAGCCCGGGAACAGGGTACACTGCCTTCACCCTCCACCAGCATACAGGAGCCAAACAGCAAAGGGATTTATGAGACACGGTCAGGAAAACACTGAGTAATGGGAGAAGCGGCCTCGAGGAGCCAGGCAGCTGTTTATCTCGTCCCCTGCCTCCCCAGGGAGGCAGCTGCACCGTGTCACATCACTGCCCAGAGCTCTGCTCGGCCCCATTCATAAAATCCCACGCCATCTTTGTGTTTGCAGAGGGAGCCCTGGTGTTGGGAAGCAGCAAAGCCCTAATTCACCTGGCTGTGATAAAGAGGCAGGGCTGCATAGTTATCTCTTGGTGTGTGTTTTATTTAATGCCATCGCCCAGAGGCTGGTGGGGCATCCCTGTCCTGGAGAGCAGCACTCTCACAATGGGGATAGGAAGCCTGCTAGCCACCTGGCTGCCTTGCTAACGGGATTACCCCTCACAGGCAGTCGCCTCTTTATGGCTGCAGTCTGGTTTTCCAACATATAATTCTTCCTTTCCCCTGTCTCAGACTCTCTGTTGAGTCTGGCCCCTCGCTCTCTGTAATTGAAACATAAGCATTGCTGTGCATCAGACAGGCAGGGGCTTTCTTTCTGTATTGGTTGTTTTCTTTCTTTCTTTTTTTTCTTCTTCTTCCCTAATTTCTTTCGTGGAAACCCATGGGAATATGGCTGTAACTTTAAATACCTTCCAGCACCACCAACTGAAATGAGGTTGGGGAATGGAGAGAATTAAAACATGTTTCAAAGAAACACGCGGGAGGAATACAAATAGGGAGAGATGGCCTGAATTCAATCTTTTATAGGGTCTTTCAAGGAGAATAAAATAATCTCAGGAGAGGAGTGTGCCTGTAAGGGTAGCAGCTGTGTGCTTTCTCCTTCCCAGAGACCAACGTGGAGGTGTAGTTCTCAGTTTCCTTCAGCTCCTCCATCCAACAGTGTTGTCTAAAACTCCTTCTTGATCCCACCAAAGAGGAAAGGAGTCCAATGGGATGCGATCCTGGAAAGTCCACTGCATGAGGGGTTGGGCATTCCTGCACCCTGCTGCTGCACAGAGCTGAGGATGCTGGGTCTGCCCAGGGGCTTCATCCCAGGTGCTGAAGCATCATGTTTTATGGCTCAGAAAGGAATCTGAGTGCAGAACGGCGCTGGGCGTGCTGAAAGGAAGAGATAAACTGCTGCAGCCAGGTGTGTTTACAGCTCAGTCACAGCCAGCTGTGCTGACCTCTGCTTTACCCACAGCTCACTGTCGCCTGCGTGTAAAATCCCCTTCCTATGGAAGGTTGTAAGGGAACTGGATGTGATATGGCATGGGAGGGGTGCAGGGGAGGAGGCAGTGGTGGAGGCAGTGGGGATGGAGAGGATGGAGGGCACGTGGTGGGGATGGGAATGATGGAAAGGACTCGGATGATTGGATGGTTGGAACTTGATGATCCTTCCAACCCAAGCCATTCTATGATTCTGTGTTGCTGTGTCTGCAGGAGATGACCCTGTCATCTCTGATTCTCCTAGCTGCAGCTTAGCAAAGGAAAAAATAGTGAAGGATTTAAAGGAAATTAATGCTGGAAAGTGGTATTTGTGGGCTTTTAGAAGCACAAACTACCCTGAGCAGCAAAACCCTGCTGATTGGCTGTTTGTCTGTCTGTCTGTCTGTCTGCATGATTTGTGCTGGCTTACAAGCAAGGGCTGGATGTGTGCTGCTGGTCCTATTGCCGTGCAGCCTTTCATATTGGGTTTTGTAGCATCAATGCTGCATGAGGAGTGGCAAACAGTGGGCTGGTGCTGCATTTGTGATCGTATTTGATCTTCAGTGTGTGTCCAGGCTGGATGATGCTCATGGGAGACCCAGTGGCTGGAGCAGAGGGGGCATGAGTCTTGCTTTCTCCTGGTTTGCAATGTCACAGATATGTAGGCGTGCTTGTTTCATCAGTGATACCCTGGTGGGGACCAGGCTGCACTCTGTGCATCTGGCATGTTTGTCAGGAAGTCACCCAGCATGGGAATGGTGGTGAGCAGATCCCATGCAACCTCAGCCAACTGAGCAAGGGGCAGAACTCTGTGTATTTGTTGGGCTTCCTGCAATGCTCATTGCTCCCAGTGTGTTGGTACATCCCTTGGGAAGCTCCATCCCTTCTGGAAAGCAGAACTGGGGGCATAAGCCAGTGTGCACTTCTCCTCTGATAGCAAGTGTGTGGTTACCCAAACTTGGTCATTTCTGTGGTGCATCCAAAGAGGTAAATAGGAAAAGTGAAAATATTTTCCGTGCGATTGGGCAAGTAAAAGCCAAATAACACCTTCAAATTGAGTCTGGTTAGCTCGAGACTGGTGGCCATGTTACTTGTTGAGCAGATCCACCAGTTCACAAAAGATGACGGAAGCATCGGGCTGCCTTTGACTAGGACAGATGTACCCAGGCAAACCAGATTCCTCAGCATGCCTGCACACACCTTGTGCAGGGCTGAGAGCTGTGGGATCTCCCTTAGGCACAGCCCCAGGGGTTACAAGGTGCCTTTCTCTTCTGTTTTGAATGTTTTCACTGGATAAATAATCAGAACATGACTAGCTGCCATGCAGCACGCTTTGTCGGTAGGGCTCACAACAAAGGGTTAAAGCCCTAAACAAAGCTAAACTTAGCATTCTGTCTGGCAAAGCTGATTTATCAGAGCTGAAACTATCTGCAGGAACAGGCATTGCCCCCAGATTAAAAAGAACATGTTTTGGCACTGCTGGTGATCTAAATCTGAAGCTTTAGTTTCTGGGTAGAAACAATGCTTTATCCGGCTTGTACCAAAAAAGCTGGAGAGCATTACAAAAAAAGTCAGAACTGAAGGAAAACATCTTGAAATTATTACAGCAGAGTGTTTTGGATAATGGGCTTGTGAACGGTCTTGATATACAAACTTTTGCTTGAAGACAGATGCAGGAACAGCAAGATCTCTTTGCCATCAGCCCCTGGAGGTCCCAACCTCCCCATCTCAAACCTGGATGTGCAGATGGAGATGGGCAGCTCTGGGAATGGAAACCGAGTTTCCAAACCCCTGGCCATCTCCCCATCACCAAATAATGCTGTTTCCTTCCTTTCCTTCCATTCACGTTCTCCATATAAATTGTTCACAGCATTCTCAAGAGGGCAGCTATTTGCTTTACAGAAGGACGTTGGCCAAGATAACCTCCTCAGGTCCCTCCAACCTGTGATCCCTACGGGATGAGGAGTACTTTGGGCTTTGTTTTCTTCCTGCAGGCACACAGAGCTCCTCTCCTCACTCATGGAAATCTCTTCAGGAGCCCTGGCTGTTATTTCTGAGACTTTGATGCAGAAGAGCCATGGATGGGCAATTGGCAGAAGGTTTGTTTTTGACTGGGGAAGCGTCTGGGCTTGCCCTGTGTTTATGTCTCTGCAGGCTGACTCAAGCCCTGCTAAGCCAACAGGAAGAAATCCCAGCAGCTCAACAGATACGAAGCTGCCACTCTCAAAGGGATGATCTTTTGGTAGCACATCCTTTCCCAAATGTTCCTTCTTTCTGATCTGGCGGTGAGAACTCGCATCAAGCAGCTTTGCTTTGAATGTTGGTAATTCAGGCATACACAAACACATCTCATCCTGCTGGCAATGCCCAGCTAACGTGCTCTGCAGCACCACCACGGCATATTTTGGCACCACTGCTGTACCCATGGCACACAGCCTTCTCCACCTGCCAAAATGCCTTTCCTTGGGCTGTGCCCTTTTGCCTCTGTTTGTTGCCTTGCTTTGATATGGCTGCCTTTATCTGTTTCTTTTATGGCAGCTGGGATCCTACCGTGTCAGCCTCCGTGATGTCTCCCTCCACTCATCCAAATAAGATAAAATAGTCACTGGAATGTATCACCACTTTGAGAAGATGATATTTCTCCTTAAAGGATGAGGATAAAGCTTATAGGGAGAGGTGGTGCTTTTCATGAGTCAACTGATAGTAAAACCAGTAAGCTTTTGGCCATGCGAGGCTTTGCCTGGGGCATTAAGCAGAGCCCGGGGGTTGGATTTTTCCATGGATTCCCTGTGCAAAGGCACTACCAATATATCCATGACATTTGCAGTCTGTAGGACAAGGAAATGCTTTCAGTAAGCATTAACTTGCATAACAAGGACTCCCCATGCAAAAGTGGTTGCTTGTCTTCAAAGGAAAACTATTGGGGAGCTGTTCTGTGGCAGGTCAATCAACGTTACTGATCCTCATTAGATTAGAAAAATACAGGTTTTCCCTCCAGGAAAGGTTTGTAAGTGCTGGTATTTCTAACGTTAGAAACGATTGAAATGGAGTGGTTTGAAATGGTGATTTTTCCTACAGCTGGAATTTAGTAGATGACAGTTTTCTCTCCCATGTCCATTCCCATTACTTATCAGAGCTCACGGCGTGATTTACACCGCTCCCTTCCATCTCCTTTGCCCGCTGCTGCTCAGCCTTTACCAAACACCTGCACTGCCACCTTCTGCCCGGATTGCAGCTCGCAGCCCAATTCCCAGCTTTCTTCTTAGCCTGCCGAACTCGCGATGCGTGTCCCAGGAAAGTTCAGAGTGCAAAGAAGAAACATTGTGCACAGTCACAACGGTCCATCCCTTGAGTTTGATTACAGCTGCTCTCTCGTAGGGCTGGTGACTGTGCTGTATGTAATTCCTAGCTTTGGTGTAGAGGATGGGAGCCCTACTGCGCAGCTCCTAAATACTAAAATGCTTTGCTCAGCCACTGGGAAGCCAACACTGGCCAACAATTAGCCACGAGCATTTGCCCGGGTTTGCTTAATGGCCTGATAGATGCAGGCAGTGTCTGAAATGAGCCAGGGGAAGGACTCAGAGCTTATGCTTGATTATTTGTTGTCACTTCCAAGAAGCAGCCCTGATTTGTCCCCGTTGGCTGTTTGTTTCTTGTTATCATATGAACTGGTTGGTTCTCAGAGAGATGGGAGACTGGAGACCATGTGCACGCATGGAAAGGCTGGCAATGTTTCACTGCCTTCTGAAGATGATTCCTCACAGCATGGCTAAGGGAAGAGTGGCCTCTGGTGCTCACCGAGCTGCCTTACAGCTGCACTCCCATCTGGGTGCTCACTGGTGTCAGTGGATGTGGGCAGCAGGATCTGGTGGCTTTGCTCCATCTTTCTCGATGGAGAGGGATTTGCTGCTTAACAAAGTGTCCTGGACCACTTTGTGAAGCAGCCTGTCCACCCTAAAGCCCCTGTTAAAACCTAAATTAAAGCCTAAATATGCCCTTGAACACTTCAGGCAGGCCTGTGTTGCAATCAATATATTGTTAGAAGCAGGAGCCCTCGGCCTGGTTACTCCTTCCTGCCCCACAGAAGTGATTTAGGAACCCATCAGTTTAGGAACCCATCAGGCAGCTTTGCATAACGTGAAGTGTAAGGTGATGATATCCCAAGGGCTGGCTTTTGTGGGGCCATGTGTGCTTTGGCATTGTGTGCCTGGGGCTGCCGGATCTCCCTGTTCTGCAACAGCTTGTTCAAACCAAACCCTCGAGCACATGAGTTGCCTCACACTAAGGTTTATTTATTTTCTCTAAAAGCATGGCAGCCTTTCCAAAGTGCAGCTAAAAAGAAAAAAAAGTCAATGGGAAATGGGTACCAAACTCCAAATTCCGTTGAAATTCAGTTCAGTCCCCATCACCTTGTATGAAGGCTTTGGTCTTAGGCTGGAAATGACCTTTACCTTTTGCAAGTCAACAGCAAGCTGTGTAAGGGTATGGAGAACAGGTTGCAGAAGTCCATGATCTGGAAATAGCTCAGCCCTTCTGCTATCAGCAGCTGAGATAAATGGGGTCACAGAGAGTAAGAAGCCTTGGTTTTGTGCTAGGTTTTGTTTATTAAATTCAGGTTTCAATGATGTCCAGAGCTGACAAAAAATATTTCCCAGGAAGACAGACAAACAGAAACATTTCATAAATATATATATATATATATATCTCAAACTCTGTAGATATAAACAAATAAAAGCTCTATTTTGTTCTTTTGGGAGGTCCTTTGTAACCAGCATTTTCAACTGATCCATTAGCAGCAAATGTTAACCAGAACTTCCACTTGTTGTCAAATGAGCAAACCCAGTGTTTTAAAATTATTGCTTGCTATCAGACACATAACACACACACAGAAGAAAGATACAAAGGGTGTCCATTAAAAATCTTCATTAACAGCGCTGACCATACACACGGACCACCAACTTTGTGGTGCTTTTTATTACTGCAATTAAGACTTGGACGTTTGGAAATGGAGGAAGACGTTGGTGATCAATCCAAGGACATTACAGGAGGAATATTTCTCAGCAGCTCCAACCACGGAGCCTTGCTAAAATGCACCTTTGTTCACAGTGCTGGGCTGAGCATCCCTTGGCATGAGTTCCTCGAGATGCCCATCGCTGGGGACCCAGCATCAACAGAGCCAGGATGCTGATGTCAGTTCTGTTCTGAGCTGCTGGGCCAAGCCCCTGGGGACAAAGAACAAGTCTGTTGCACAGAGAAATGTCATGAGGCTGCAGGTGAGCGAGGTGTTTTTCCTTCCTGGCTTCGAGGGCTGAGGGAGGCGAAGGTCCCATGGGAGGTGACAAGGTAGACGTCCTTGCAGTGCTGTCATTGGGGACATGGTTTGCAGCTACTGGTGCAGGGTTCCCCTGTGCCTATTTGCATACCCTACACAGCATACCCTACACTGTGATGGACTGAATTCCCGTGCCATCCCTGTGGGGCATCGCCAGCCCACTACTGGGCAGGGAAACAGGGAACAGCACTACTCATGCTGCAGCCCCTTGGCACAGGAGCCTGGTCCCAAGGGAAGGCAAACCCACAGTCCCCATGCTCCTCAGGGCGTCATGGCAGGGGCGTGCTTCTCATCCACTCTTTCCATACTGGCTCTTTTTGGGTAGACCACGCTGGCCAGCTTGAAGAACTCATCCGCAGCATCCAGGGCGATCAGCCGGTCCTGCCAAAGCAATGGGATTGTACAACCACTGCCAGCACATCTTTGAGCATCCTCTGGTGCAGGTCACCTTCCTGCTCCCTGAGTTTGAGCTCACTTGCAGAGCCAGAGCAAGAAGGAGGGATGCACACTAGGAGCTGTACTCACCACCACAAAGAGGTAACGCTCAGACAGCTCCCAGCTGGTTGGAAAGATGTTTGTCTCTTCAGAGAGCTTTAGCAGGATGTCCCGGGCTTTGCTCATGTTCTGAGAGTCGCTGACAATGCTGAGTTTGGTCACTGACAAGAGGGAGTCTGCTTCCTTCTGGAAACCTGGGGAGAAGATGTGTTAGAGAGAGGAGCCAAATGTGCAGAGAGCAGTGGGAGTCCCTTTGCAGCAATAAATGCGTGTGCGAGTGCTGATATAGCCATCACCATCTCTTATAGCAAGGGTGCCAAGGGAAAGAAAGGGGGAGGAAAATGAATTAGTGTGGTGATCATGAGATCTTTAAATGTAATTGCCACCACTGACTCTGCACGTATCACCAGGGAGCTGGCAGTGATGCACAAGCTGAATGAGTGAATGAATTCCCAGCGTTCCTCCCATCCAGGTGCCAGAACAGCAGGTAGGGCAGGAGTGGCTGAGTTCCCCACCTCTTCTGCTCCCAGTGACAATACCCTGGAGCAGCTCCAAGCCCTCCTCTCATTAGCCACCAGCCACCTGGAGCAGGAGTGCTGCTGTTGAGCAATTTCATTTGCTGAAAGAACATTTCAAATTCGCTTTGGAGCAAATAGAGTGGGTGATTTGGCTCCAATCAGACGGTAGGAGCAGGAGAGGAAAACTAGGTGTGTCTGCCTTCACATCTGGGAGAACATTCATTTCTCCATGCTTATCTTGTTTATAAAAACACAGGGTGAGGTATTCTTGCAGAAGGAAACCCCAGATGGAAGACTGTGCCCAAGTCGCTGTGGGTTGGAAGGGCTCTCGTGGACCCTCACCACCTGCCCTCCTGCTGCTGCTGGCTCCTGGGCTTCTTCTCATTCAGCACCGTAGACAAGACATCGTTTTATATTTCTCCTTACCTAAATCCTCCAAGATGTGCTTCCACCTGCTTCTCACTTCTTTCCGTGTTTGCCGTAAGGTATAAATATCGTAGTTGAGCTTTTGCCATTCCTGCAAAGCAGAGGCATGTCATAGTTATTTGCATATGAGGAGGCCTATACTGCTTTTCTGGGAATTTCAACATCTAGAAATGGAGCCAGAGCTCATCATTACATTCCGTGGACTATGGCAATGCCTTATTTGCACAGCCTTGCGGTCAGACTGGCATTGCACCTTTTCTAATAGGTGATCATAGCCTATAGAAAGATAAGAGTTGCTGCTGTACAAAGGTCACACACACAGTATCTTTCCAAACTGATCTGGCATCTAACTGGAGCACGTAAGTCTTCAAAAGCACTTGGGAACAGTAAAACTAGAGCATTTTAGAGGTTGGGGTAGCATTTTCAAAATCATGGACTCACCAAGGTTGGAAAAGACCTCCCAGATCATCCAGCCCAACCGTCCACTTACCACCAGTATTCCCCCACTAGACCACTTCCTTCAGTACATAGCAAGGAAGAGGGGTGCACGTGGATGCTAGGTGGCCAAACTGGAACCATTTGAAATAATCACTATCCTTAGTGACTGCCAGGTCATGAAATTAATGCTTTCACGTAATATAGCTCAAATCCACAGATTTGACCTCAATCTCTGTATCTGCATAATGGGATGCTGCATGAAGGGGAAGGGCTTGAGGTTATTATTACAGTTGTAACCAGTGCCATTAGAGATGCCTGCTTGTAGAAAAAGACATTTCTGCACTGGAACACAACCAGGAGTATTTCTACTACATCAATTTAACACATTCACGCCAAAGAGGATGCATCGACAGAAGCGTCCGCACAGCAGGTTGTAGCATCACTCAGATCATTTCCTCTCACTAACAGCCTCAATTAATCCCATTGCTGAGCAGCAGGCGACGCAGATGTACTCCTGCAGAATGAAAGGGTGCTCATCTGTGCCTCCCCCCTGGGATCCTGCTCCCTGGGTTCCTGATGCTGATGAATACCCATAAGACTGCCAGCAAAAAGAGGCTGAACACGATTTCAGCCCTTGGCTAAGGAAATGGAGGAGGCAGGAGCAGGAAAGCATGTGCTGGGTGGAAGAGGCCTGGTCCTGCCCTCCCTGAAAGTCACTAATCCGAGTGGCCAGCACGCAGGGAAGCTGCTCCTGCTGCTCTCTGGATTAAGAGCAGTGTGATTTCCCATCTATTTTTGTTTTGAGGGAATCTGGGTTACGGCTTTCTCATCCATCCTGCTTACTGAGTTGTTGCTGCACGGAGGTGAATCCAGCCCCAGAGGACCTCTAACATTGTGCTGTCCAAGAAGAATTTGGGGAGGGTGTGAAGGAGCAGCCTCAGTGCAGAAAATGATGCTTTACAGGGGTGGATAAGCAGTGTGGGAGCAGCACGTTGCCATCTCCTGTTATTTGTCACCTCACAGTGCTGCAGGGGTTTATTTTACACCACAAGAGGTTTGATGTTGCTGCAGGGCAGGAGCCATCCTGTAGGAAAAGAAACTTGCTCCATCTTTGCAATGTTGACCCGAGTGTTGATGAGCTTGGATGGCAGCTTTGATCTCAAGGGTAATGTTAGTGTTGCCAGCCCCTTATCAGCATAAAGGAGGGAAGCATCTTCTTTTCACTGATTCCTTGGTGCCCCTAAGTTTACGCTATTGGCACCGCTGTCAGAAAGGTTCATGATTCAGAAAATAGAAACAGAAATGGGTTGGGTTAGGAAAAATGAGATGCTGGTTTGATGGCCATGGTGGTGCCACGTGGAGACGTGGGGTGAGAGCTCTTTGTGTCCTTCCAGCATCCTAAATCCCCATGGTGAAGGTGGGGAAGGATGCAGTGAGCACACAGACACATGGGGTGCAGCTCTCCTTTTGCTCCTGTTTTAACTGAGATTTACAAAAAAAGGTGCTACGTTTGTGTCGTGTTTGCTGTTGACCATTCCCTGCCCTGTGGCACCGGCCCGCTCCCAGGGCCAGCAGCAGCTCCCAAAGCAGATTATTCCCTTGGCACTGTTCTGCAATTAGACTTTTCTCCCTCCCTCATTAGAGGCAGCGGGCAATGCAAGCTGGCCTAGTTTTCCAATGCTCACTGGAGGACAGAGAGATTTGGGGCCGAGGGCAGGAATGTTGGCTCTCCAGGCCAAATTCCTCCTACTGCCACCCAGAAAGGGTGCAGCTGGAGGCTGCAGCTGCTTGTGTGCCCTCAGCAATTCTCTTTGCACAAATAATGGGGCCTGGTGGGACACAGGAGAGCTGGGAGCACCCCAGAGCAGCATGAGTGCCTCCAGATCCCCAGCGGTAACAGCAGTGGGGCTGAGCATGAATGAAGCGGTCCTGATCAGGCTGCTGAAATCTTCTGTGCACAGAGCAGTTTGGAGAAAGAAATCAGGGCTGCAAAACAGTGCTTATGTAACAGGGATGATTTTTTTTTTCTCTTCTGTGCCAGTTCCTCAATAATCACCATACGACCCAGTAGGGGAGCACTTAATGCTGCGCTGGAGCTGCAGTACTCAGGATGCAGCGGGAACCCCATCACAAAACCCCCCAAATAGGAAAATACCATCCCAAACTGAGAAGTAAATGGAACTGGTGATCTCAGAGCACATCCTGATCTTCTCACCTCGGAATCCTTGTCCAACTGGCTCCGGCCCACAATCATGTTGTACAGCACCCGGTCATCATCTGCCTCTGTGTGGGTCACGTCGTGTGGGGTGCTCCACAGGTTCTGCTCCTCATCCCGTGCCAGCGTGGCTCCAAAGGAAGCATACGGGTTGTTGTTGCTGC
Organism: Tympanuchus pallidicinctus; assembly: GCF_026119805.1. Taxonomy (NCBI): domain Eukaryota; kingdom Metazoa; phylum Chordata; class Aves; order Galliformes; family Phasianidae; genus Tympanuchus; species Tympanuchus pallidicinctus. The sequence continues at coordinate 33,995,957 of NW_026294669.1, forward strand.
AGAGAGGGGACACGAGGCTGTGTTAACACCCAGTGTCACCTTAGCTTTCCCAAAAGTCCCTTTCTGCCAGCTGAAATCTAGCATGGCCATGGGACAAAGCACACGGTGCTGCTGGGGATGGGTAAACCTGGAAATGGGGTGGCTCAGGACAATCTTAGTCATGTGATGGACCCAAAAAGCTGGCCCCATCCATCTGGCGTGGGAGGGAGCAGATGGAGCCGGCCCCTCTGCAGTGCTGCCCCAGGATGGGATGGAAACTGAAATGCAGGAAACTGAATCTAAGAAAGAAGTGTGCTACAGAAAGGGTGGTTGAATGTTGTCGTGGGTTGCTTGGAGAGGTTGTGGGGTTTCCAGCCATGGAGATGCTCAAAATCCAATGGGACCTATCCTGGGTACCCTGCTCCTGCTCTGACCTGGGCAGGGGCTGCATCAGATGGGAACACCTGGATGGGAACATTTGGAGGCCTTAAGGAAAGCCTGGGTTTGTCCACTCAGTATCTAAAGAGGAGCTTCAGCATCTAAAGGGGGGCTATAGGAAAGAAGGGCACAGACTCTTTAGCAGCGGCTGCTGTGATAGAACAAGGGGAAATGGCTTCAAAGTAAAGGAGAGGAGTTTTAGGCTGGGTATAAGAAAGAAGTTTTTTACAATACGGGCGGTGAGGCAATGGCACAGGTTGCCCAGAGAGGTGATGGATGCCCAAGCCTGGAGACGCCCAAGGTCAGGCTGAACAGGGCTCTGGGCACTTGATGGAGCTGTTGGTGTCCCTGCTCAGTGCAGGAGAGTTGGACTACATGGTCTCTAAGGGTCCCTTCCAACTCATATGATTCTATGATTCTATGGATGGTGATCAGGCAAAGCATCGCCTCCTGAGCATCATCCCCTCCCGTGGTGGTGAGGAGCTCTTCTGTGCCCTGCGCTTATGGCTGGGTGCTGTGAGTGGGAAATGCAAGGCTTTTATGGGGTTGTTTCCTCCTGCAGGGAGAACTTCTGGCAGAGTACTTCCATCAGGCCCCCATGTTTCTAACCAAGACAGTGAAGAAGAACACCACAAGCGGGGAAAAATTTTACACCTCACACAGCTGTACTGGCAGCTGTCCTGTGGCATTTCACAGAACCACAGATTTGTAGGGGCTGGAAGGGAACCCTAGAGATCGAGTCTGACCCCCCTTCCTGCTCACTTTGCACTAGAACAACCCCTGCTGATTCCATTTGCTATCCAAATCCCATTCCTTCCTCTAGGAATGCACCCATCCAACCTTGGTCACGCTGCAGTTCTTTATCCCCAGTGTCATGGCATTACAAAGAGTGCTAAGGGGTGCTCCAGCATGTGGATAAACCCCTAAAAGCGGCTCCCTAATTAGATTTCCAGCAAACCAAAAACCTGAGTAACAGGTAACAAGGGGAAGATAATCTGCCAATCTCTCATTAAAGCTGAGGGAACAGGCAGGTTGCAGGGTGCAGATGGCACTGCTCAGCCCTCCCAACACATCTCCAGGTGTCCTGAGCAAGCAGGGAACTCCTGGGGCACCAGAGACCCCCATACTAATAGGTTTTCTGTGGGGTTCTCGCCCTGCACAGCCTACGGGGCGCTGTTCCACTTGAGCTCATCACCATCCTCCTGCTTCCTCCCACTACTGACCCACCCTGCTCACTGTCAGATCTTTTGGCAGCAACCCTTGGCTTTGCGAGCCACTCCCTTGTGTCTTGCAAGGTGATTCCCATGGAAGAGGCCCCAGCTGTGCTTGGGAGCCAGCAAACCTCAGCAAACATGGGGTGCGACCGCAGGAGGTGTGTCAGCCCAGAGCTGACAGCAGGCTGAGCATTACTAAAATGAAGGAATATGGGGAAAAAGCAGCACAGGAAAGGCCACCTTCCCATCTCGTGTCACTTGCAGCAGTTTCCATGAGACCAGAGGGATCTTGGACCAGATTCAATTTGCTCTTCATCCAGAAGCATCAACACTTCATCAACAGACTTCTGCTCTGGGCTGCTTTTAGCCCAGTTTAATACATCCCAAGACTCGGAGCCCAAATTCTCAGTTTATTTGCATCGTTCCTTTTAAACAAGGCTGCTGCAAGACCCCCACTTTGCAATATAAAACCACAAAAGCCTCCCATCCGGGGACAAGCCAGCAATTAGGTCATCAGATTAACTATGCTGCCACACTTGCGCAACAGCAGGTGCCTCTGCTTTCCTGCTTATGGCATTAATTGGATCGGTGCACAGAGGCACGTTGCTACAGAAAGGTGCAAGGCAGCACCTGCACCTCTCTGCCCGTGTGCTGGGCTCTCAGGAGGTTAATGCGAACTTCCTGGCCCGCCAGCCCCATGCTCGGGATTATCTGGTTATTATTTAGGGAGCTGCTTTTAACAGCACCAAATCAGGATGCTTCAATCCCTGCCGCCGGTCCCCACTAACTAAATAGGTCACCACATGTCTCAGAAATGTTACAGTGCTGTGGGAGGGTTTGGGTGCTGCTGCAGACCCCCTCCCATGCAGGCTGCCTTAGAGATCTGTCATCTTTCAACTTCATGCTGCGTTCGGATAAAGGCTCAATGCGGTGCCTCCAGACCTCCAGCTCCCCTCCCTGGGCATCACCAGCAGCCCCCAGTGGGACCCCATCCACTGCTCCTTGCTCCAGCCTCCCCGATGAAAGCCCCGAACCCTTGCAATGGAAAGACAAAAGCCGGGTGGTTTCTATGGTGAAAGACACGTTTTGCTCTCCCAAATTTCATTTGGTTGTCAGAAAATTGAGAGCAGTGCAGCGGCATGCGTTGTGCCACGGGGAGTGAGACCCAAACGAGGCAGAAAGCGAGCTGGAAGAAAATCCCTCTGGGACCTCGGAATCTCCGAGCAGCGGCTGCGGAATGACAGCTGGGAAAAAGGGCAAAGCGTAAGGTGGGAGAGGGATGCGGGCAAAGCGGGGCCACGCTTGGAGGATCGCTGCAGTGCGAGCAGATCGGGGAGGGGATGGGATCACCCGGAGCCGGGACGGGATGGAGGCACTCACCTGAGCAGCGGCTCCTTCTCAGGGGCTGCTGCCTCCCCGCCGCAGCAGCCGCAGCAGCCGCCAAGCGAGCGCAGCCAGGCCCCCAGCCCCATGGGCGCAGCAGCGCTGGGCTCTGCCCGTCCCCGTGCCCCTCCCTGGCTCCCCCCGGATCCCCAGCGCCTTCAGCCGCCGCAGGGCATCGCGCTCGCCCTCCGGGGCCCCGCACAGCGCGAGCACGCAGGGCACGGGCAGAGGAAGGCAGGGCACGCTCATATTTCTCCCCCTCTTCTTCGTTCCGGGGCGACGCTGATTCATTACCATCCCCTTCCGGGGAATTATGGCCACTCGGATGCTCGAGAGCGCTGGGGAGCGAAGCTGTGCGTCTGCAAGGCACAGCAGCGGTGCCATACCCCTGTGGGGACATGCTGGGGTTGGGGGCCCGTGTCCAGCCCTGGGGGGCCCCATGGTTATTTCCCACAGGGATCGGGGCCAGAGGGGATTACCCAGGGTCTGGTTTCCAGCGCTGGGAGCTCATCGCGCTCAGGGACCGATGGCTTTGAGCTGCTCACTGCACACATCTCCTCCATCCCACCCAGCCTCAGCTCTCCTGAGCTGATTTCCCCCATCCTGTACAATTGTGAGCACTCGGAAATCAGCAGCAGGCAACGGCCCTCCCCTTGGACCTGCTGGGCTGCTGCCTTGTTTACACATTGGCAGCATTCTGGCGGATCACGAGCAGCACGCAGCCCAGGATGCCAGCAGCTCCCACCAGCTCACCTGTAGCCTTCTCCCTTCCCTGCCTGGAGCTTTCATTCCACACACAGCTGCAGCAAATAGCCATTCAGCCCCTGAGCCCTGTGAGTTCAGAAGGAGCCTTGCAGAAACCCCGAGCATTTTCACATCCCTTTATTCCTGATAAACATTGTTCCCTTTCCATTGGAGCAGGGGCGCAGCTGCCCAGGGAGTGCTGGGGTCACCATCCCTGCAGGTGTTTCCTAACTGTGAGGATGTGGCACTGAAGGCTGTGGGCATAGTGGGGTGAGCTGAGGTTGGACTGGGGATCTTAGCTGTCTTTTTTAACCTGAATGATTCTGTGACATAAACAAAGGAAAGTCTCCCAAAAGCCAAAGCCTCTCTGGGGTCCTAAAAGCAAATCACTGCCTCTAAAAATTAAGTGCAGTATTACCAGCTTCTGCACAGTGCTGCAAATACCCCTAGCAGAGATGGGGCTCCAGGCCCTGTTTTGCCCATTCCCTGTGGCCCCATCTCTAACAGAGATAGAAACAGGGGCTCAGCTGTGTGCAATAAGCATTACTGCCCTGAATGCACGCAAAATGGCAACAGGCTGCCCTGGCCCAGGTGTGGGGCTTTGCTCCTAACGCTGGGAGCAGGGTTATAAAAGCACCCTGAGTGCCTTTCTCCTTTTACAGAGGAGAGGGCTTCAGCACAACCAGGCTGTAAGTACGAGTTGGGGTTCCTACAGAGTTTTGTTCTCGCTCTTGTTTGGTATCTGCTGCTTGAGCTGTTGGGACTGCCGATCATCCCCTCATCTGCGTGCGTTCTGAAGTTACTCTGTGCTTAATTACCGCAGTCCCCGTACCAAGGGGAAGCCCAGCTCTCAGGCTCCAGCATGCTGCATTAAGGCTGTAGGGACCTCACAGCTGAGATCTCAGGATGCGGTGCTGCAGCTCTAGAGGGAGCAGTCGGCCCTGTAGTGCTGCCGGGCCGCTGCTGCTCTTTCACCCCAGCTACGTAAGGAGGGCTGGGAATGTTTTCCTGGAAAGCGTGACCCCACCCGTGGCGTTTGCATGCAAAGAGCCTTGCAGGGCCCCGTTCTGCCCCAAAGCTAGCCTGTCCCTGCTGCCTGTACGGTGAGCGGCTTCATCCTGACGCTGCAGGAAGGCCTGGGAGCGGTGAGTTGCTGGTATTGTGAGTAGCTGCGGGTGCCGGGGCAGCGGCAGGGAGCAGATGGAAGCATTCCAGTGAGAGCAGCCAGGTTTGATGCTCCTTGCTGAAAGCAGCCGGAACGGAGAGAACGGAGAGCGGAGGCTCTTCCTGCATTGCAAGCTGTCCTTCCCTGCCCGGCGTGCCCAAACGGCACGGGCTGTGCTGTTCTATGAGCTCTTTGCACTGCTCACGTGAGCTCGCGTGACTGCTGCCCCTGTGGGAGCTGCACGTCCCTGTCACGCTTCCTGGGCCCCTCTCCTGGCGCAGTGCCTGCCACAAACGGCACATGGCTGCAGAGGCTTCCGGCTTCTGAGCACGGCCCCATGGTGGGGGACGCTGAGGGAGGGCCCTGGGCAAAGTCCTGGTGCTGGGTGCAGGCTGAGCACCGCTGTCCCACCAGGACAGGCCCTGAGCTCCCAGCATGGCTGCACAGATGTTTGAGGGCACGCAGCACGCAGCCGTCTACCTGAAGTACCGCTTTGCCCCTGGCAAGGAGCTGAAGGACACCATCCTCACCTACCTGCAGGAGAAGGTGAGTGGGGCACAGCTGTGCTCAATTTATCTCCTTACCCCTTCACTTGGAGAAGGATAACCGCTGGGGCTCAGCAGGGGCCCCGGAGCTGCACCCAGCCGTGAGCAGGGCTAGGAGTTGGGATGCCGCTGCTGAGATGCGCCCCCTGTCCCTGCAGGCTCCCAGCTGCACCCAGCTGGCTGTGGACGTGGGCTGCGGGTCGGGACAAGGCACGGCCTTCCTGGCAGAGCGCTTCGCAAAGGTGGTGGGCACCGACATCAGCCAGGCACAGATCCAAGAGGCCAGGGCTGCCCCCTCTCCTCCCAACATCTCCTATCTGTGAGTGCTGCAGGCAAAACCCAGCTCCCTGCTTGCCCTTTAGCTTCGTGTCTCGCTCCGCAATTCCCAGCATTGCACGCTGTTATTTTTCTCCCCCCATCCCCAGGGTGTGCCCGGCAGAAGAGCTGCCCTTCGAGGATGCCTCTGTTGACCTCCTGGCCTCGTTCACGGCCGCGCACTGGTTTGATATTGGGAAGTTCATGAACGAGGCGAAACGCGTGCTGCGGCCGGGCGGCTGCGTTGCCATCAGCACCTACACCACTGATATGAGCCTGCACTACGGCGACTGCTCTGAAAAGCTGACCCAAATCTTCCGGGAGGTGAGGGAGGGCACCGAGCCTCCCCCTGGGGCAGAGGGAAACATATGGTGGTGGGTGCATGCTGAGGGGAGAAGAGGTGGGGTGAGGAGCTGAAGGGCTGCAGGGTGGGCTGGTGTGGGGAGAGGGGAGCAGGGGTGTCATAGAAGTGCATATGCTGCAGGCCTAGGACCGAGCTCTGTGGAAATGAGCTCAATGTGGTTGTGTTTATCTGCTGTCATTACAGGCTTGGGACCAGCTCTTGAAATACTCGCATGGTAGAGTAAAACACGTCCTGGAAGACTACAAGGAGATCTTTGAGGCTTTGCCGTTTCCAGACAAGAAGAGGTGAGCAGGAGCTCCTTGGTGCATGACCGTGAGTGGGTCAGAATGCTGCTCCTGACCCATCAGCTGCCATAACGAGATGCTTTCCTCTCCTGGTCCTTGGATAAAGTCATGAGTTTTATTCATCACTACGTCGCTCTGCGGTCGCCCTTGTTCCACTGCCTGTTTTTAACATGCCAGTGCTCCTTTTTCCCCATTGCCTTTCTAGAATCACCAATATCTATGATAAAATTCCCATGACGGTTGCTGGGGTGGTCGGTTACTTAGAGTCTGCCTCTCCATACCAAGTATTCATGAAGAGTGATCCTGAGGCTGCAAAAACCCTCCTCCCAAGGATGGAAAAGAGGTAATAAAAGGAAAAAAAGGCTTCTAGGGAAATGAGTAGGGCATGGAAGATGTCCTCTTACAGGGTGAATCAAGAGTGGGGTTGAGGGGAAGGAGGGGTGCACCGCTTTGTGAAAGGGTTTCTGCCAATTGGTATTCCAAGCTTTGGAGTGTTTTAGAGAAAGAATCTCATCCCTGCTTGTGGTCATTTCCCCACACCTGGTGCTGCATGGCTGGATGGAGATGGAAGACCTTTACTCTGCTTCTTGCAGGCTGCTGGAGACGATGGGAGCTGCCTCACGTGACACCCCGCTGGAGTTCTGGGTGAGGCATGTCTGCATCCTGGGGCACAAGGAAGCGTGAGGCAAACCTCCTCCTGACCTCGTGCTGAAAGAAACAGGATTCCAAACACCCTGCTCTTCCTTGGAGAGATCAGTGGTGATTTCAGTGATCGAAGCCTTAATCTTTGTAAGCAGACGTGGAATAACGCAGGGCCACAGGGTCTGTGCCATGCTCCCAGTCTGCCCAGCACCCTCCTGTTGGAGGAACCCACCAGGGTGGTTGTGATTATTATCCCACATCCAATCCTATAACAGCTGAATTTCTTGAACAATTAAAAAAAAATAAGTTGCAAAGTGGAATTGTGTTTGGCTTCTCTAATAGAGGCTTGGTGGGCCTGGCTGCTCTGGTCCCTGTGGAATTTCTTGGCAGGGAGCTCTTGTAGCTTGAGCCTCCCTGGGCTTGCTCCTGCAGAGAATTGTTTGCGTAGCCCTTGGATCCAGCCTCAGTTTTTTTATCTGCTTTGTGCACCAAAGGTAACTGTGTGCCACTCCCTGAAATGCAAAGGCGAAATGATTCAAAGCTGGGTCTCAACAGGTGCTGGTCACCTCCTGTTTGCTTTTTGGAGGCACTGAGGTTCCATGGGGATGTGTCCAGTTCCCGTAATCCCTGCACCGGGCAGGAATGGTGCCCTAGAGCTGTGCTCTGTGAGGGGATCAGGGTCCCCTTTCCCACAAAAAGGGATTTTGTGCTATCAGTCCCATGGGGTTTTTCTCCCATGGAAGCACTGTGGGGAGGATCTGACCAGCCCATCCCTGTGGGGTGCTGCAGGTGAGGCAACATCCCCAGGCTGTCCTCCGTGTTAAACCTAAGAGGGTTGGAGATGCTGTGTCCCTACAGCACTGGCACAAGAGCTTTCCAAAAAAAGGGTCTATATTCACAGCAGCTAACTAGAACAGCTCTCCTCATGTCAGCCTCTGAGGGATGATGCAGGGGTGATGTGTCAGCATGAGTTACATCACTGCAGCTGAGTGCTGGTAGTGGCACCAGCAGGTGGGATGGTGACAGCTGCTGAGCAGTGGCCACCTGTTGGATTTGGGGCATTATTTTGTCTTGCTTCACCTTTTTCCCCCAAGTCTTTGTACAACCAGCTCCAATAAGGTGGGGAGAAACTCCTGGCCCCTCCATAGCTCTTTACTGCACAGCACAGCTGGTGGCCAATGCTGCTTTTGTCAGCCTCCTGGTGAGTCACAGGGCGATGACCTCACCTGGCATTGGTGAATGCTTGGCATAGCTGTGCCTGTTTTGCTTTCCTTTCCACACCTGGGGATCTCCTGCAGTCGGGGATTTCTTCCTCTGGAAAAGCAGAACGAAGCTCCTCGGTGCTTTTCTCCCACTCTGTAGCATCGGGGGACCTGTAATTATTTGTGTCACCCAATGTATTAACAGCACAGTCAATAGATGTGGAATGCAATTAACAGTTTCTTAATGTAGTGAGACCAGATAGCTGCTCATTTTCTTGTGGGCAGAAACAGAAGAAGGGCTGCATCGCTGCCTATGCCTCCCTGCTGGGCTGGCCATGGTGTGCCAAGGTGGTGGCTTTGGGGGACCTGCTATGTGGGTGACAGCTGCTGCAGTGGCAGAGCCAGCAGAAACGTGGTTCAGAGGAGCTGTGCCAAATGCAGCCAGCCTGGGTTGAGGCACAACCTATTGGTGTGAAAGCATCTCTTGCAGCTCCCTGTGCAGGACTCTGGGTTTTCCTGCCATCTGCTCAGAGCTCGGTGCCCATGATGGAGCCATGCATTGTGTCGTGCTCCAGTGCTGTGCTTACAGCTGTGGTTTTCCTGCTCTGCTTTCACTTTTCCTTTGGCACCTTGGGATTTCCTGCTTGCCTGTGTAAAGAAATGACGTCTCATTACGCTTTGCCAACCAGAAATGATGCCTGGGGAAATAAACGCTGCAGTGACAGAGGAGATGAACCAAAGGAGCCAAGTCCCACAGCAACGTCATGCTGCTGTGGCAGCCAATGGGACACCACAGAGCATCTCTATGGCTGTTCTGAGTGCAGCCAGCAGCGATGGGTGCAGGTTTTGGGGTGAATCCCCTGGATTATGGCGGAGGTGAGATTGCAAGAGCTGGCACTGTCCATGAGCATGTTGCCCTTTCTCCCCAGGAGAGCATGCTGCTCCAGCTGCATTGAGGACGTTGTGCCCAGCTTTAACACCTCATGGGATTTTTCTTTTATGGATGTTCTATGCTTTGCTTGGGTAGCTTCTATGAAGTTACTTTCATTGCTTTTGGCTTCTATTTCATCGTTGTACCAAGTATGAACAAATGCATTGAATAAACTGCATTTTTCTCTATGTGTTTGCTTCTTTATGCGGACAGAAAGGAAAGAGGAGCTTTCCAATCTTGGGGCACACAAGGTAATGAAGAACCAAGCCTTGGCTGAGGCTCAGGCTTTTAATTATTGACCTTAGCTGTATTAATGAGTCATATAGCCCAATGCTGGTGGGATCCTGGTGGATCCTGGTCCTGCAGTGCTGTCCGCGACTTGCCATGAGCAGGAAGTCTGTGTCTCCAGTGCTTTCAGGCTTTACATCTGCATCTGGCTGTCCTGGCTCTGCTCCAAGCTCTGACTCTGGTCTGAGCGAAGTGAGCACTGCTGCTGGCCTACTGCACCACTCCTCGTCCTGACTGTGGTGCCTGGTGATGGGACGGGAGGCAATGAACCCAAGTCAAAGCACATCTGAGCACAGCGAAGTCTTACTGAGGAGACAATCATGTGCTGGCACAGGCTGCTCGATTTGTGGGGTCTCCACCCTTGGTGATAGGCAAAACAAGACACGGTCCTGGAGTGCCTGCTCAGGGCAATGGAGCACTGGGACAGAGTGCCCAGAGAGGTGGTGGATGCCCATTCCTGGAGACGTTCAAGGTCAATGCACTGAGCACCGGGTCAGCTGCTTATGTCCCTGTTCATCGCAGGGGAGCTGGACCTGATTGTCTTTAAAGGTTCCTTCCAACTCAGACGTTTCTATGATAATCTGCTTCAGCTGCCCCTGCTTTTTACACATGCAGGATTATATTTTCCTGTATTTGATGATTGATTAATGCACAGAACTAAATGCAGATGTAGTTTCACAGCTCAGGTTACCTCGAGGAAACGACAGATGTTGGACGCGCAGTGCTGTGGTGCCCTTACTCAGTGCTGCACTACTGCACGGTCGCTCTTTACACACATGGGTGTATTTGGCTATACTTCATGATCAGTGCACGACATTCCAAGCGCAGTTATAGATGCACAGCTCAGGTTTCCTTAGGGAAAGGGCAGGTTTCTTGCAGCGCGGGTGTGTTTTTACAGCTGCCAGGGCAGCGCTGTGAAGATGCTGTATTTGCATTTTCCACGAATGCTGAACAGGGAGGAAAAGCCATGCACAGTGCTGTGGGGTCCCACCATGTCCCAAGCCCCATTCCGGTCGCCATATCCCCACAGCGCCCTCACCTGTGGCCACACCTGTGGCCTCGGGGTTTCCTCTCCACTGCTTTCGCTTTCCTGTAGCAGAGCTGCCTTGCCTTGGATTTTCCTGTCAAGCTGAAAGTGCAATCCAGCCCGCTGCTTAAAAGCCAGAGAGATGGGGCAGAGCAGCAGGAGTGACTTGAGAGGAGCAGGAGGAGTGACTTGACTCCAACTCACTGATTCTATTTCTTCTTATACTTGTTTAATTTTGCTTCGAAGATGGTATGCTACGGGGTCACTATGATATTGGTGGGGACCCTGGGGGCCCTCATGGCGGATGCGTTCCCTCGGGTCACCCCGAAGAAGAGCTGCAGCCTCTCCAAGTACCAGTTCCCTGCACCTTCGGAGTTGAAGGCAGTGCAGAGGATGAAGGAGCAGTTTGTGAGTATCTAGGGCAATGAGCCCTGGGCTGGGGGGCATCGGCTGGAGGGGAGTGAGGCAGAGAGGCAGCTGAATTTCAGGCCCTGAGCAGCAAAATGGATGTTTTCGGGGTGTTTCTGTGTGGGGACAAGCTGGATGTGTTGCAGGCAGTTTGGGGACAGCAGTCCCTAGCACAGTGAGCAGCAGCACTTACCCGCCCTTGGATGATGCTTGCATCCTGCCCATACCGATAGGGTATGGCTATGATGAATTTTGTGCTGGTTTCACATTTCTGCGGGGGGGAAGCGGGTTGTGCAACAAAGCCCAAAATCCAAGAGCAGCTTTTCAATCTGTCCCCATTCTCTCATGTTTCACCTCCAGGAAGACATCATGCTATTAACAAACCGAAAATGCAACACCAGACTCTTCCATCGGAAGTGGAACACGGCTGAGCTGTCGGTAAGGACGATGCTATGGAAGGGGAACCCCTCCTCCAAGCAGGACCCTCTTCTTCTGCGCCCTGAGGCAGCTTCTGATCTGTAACCACGATGCTCTCGCCTACAGGTACCTGACCGGATCGCCCTGGTGAAGGCTGAGCTGGACCTCACCATCACCATGCTCACAAACCCCACAACGCAGAGGATGGCTGAGACGTGCCAACAGCCCCTGGCCTTCCTTACCCAAGTCCGGCAGGACCTGCGAGACTGCGTGAGTGTCCCCCCAGCCCTGCAGCCCCAGCTCAGTGGCGTCGGTGTTGGTGGCAGCACCATGAGCATCACTGGTGCTTACAATCACTCTCCTTGCAGTTGGCCCTCGAAGCGCCTTCACATCAGCCCTCTGGGAAACTGAGGCACTGGCTGCAGAAGCTGGAGACAGCCAAGAAGAAGGTAAGTCAGGATGCTGCGCAGGACGGCTGGTGTGGTTCCAGGGCCTCCTGAGCAGACAGCTCATCGCTTTGTATTCAAAAGCTCTAAATTCCACTTCAGAGTATGCAAATCAAGGGCAAGCTAGAGCCTTTTTTGCATCCCTCCATTAAGAAGCAGCCAAAAAGGCATTCCTCAGCACCTCCAATCATGGCTAGAGTTTTGACCGCTCGTATAAAGCAACTTGACTTCCCAACCCCAAGCAACGCAGGGAAGCCCTTGCAACCTGCAGCGCTCAGCAGCGAGAGGCCAAGGACTCATGATAGCTCCAGGTCCTGTTTGCTCCATCCCTGGTGCTCACCTCCCCTGCTCCCATTTCAGGAGACCGCCGGCTGCCTGGAGGCCTCGGCCATCCTGCACATCTTCCAAATCCTGAACGACCTGCGGTGCGCAGCCCAGCGCGAGGATTGCACTTAGCCCCAGCGCCCCGCATCTGCCCAGGAGCACCGGCTGCTCTCACGCTGCTTCATGGAACTGCTTGGCTGTATTTTCCTATTTGTCTCATTGATGTGAGCTTAGGGAGCAATTTTGTAACAGTCTCTTAATTTATTGTGGGTTTTGTGGGGGTTTTTTGTACCACGTATTTATAAATATTTAAGGAAGATGTAAAGAAATGCGCTTCTTGAAAGCTACTGCTCAGTGAGGATGAGCATCTTTGTATCTTTGTTTTGTTGGTTTTCAAAACACAGTATTTAAGAGATCTATTTTCTGTACTCGCTATTTATTACACACCGTGTTACATATATTTACTTGTATAGATAATTTATTTTTACATGAAAAAAGAAATAAATGCGTTAAACTGACAAGCTGCCGTCATGTTTGCACAATGTCTTGCTGTAGTATCATCCCTTCAGAATCGTTTGGGGATGATACCAACATGGCTGTTGGGCATATGAAGTTGGCAGAACTTCACCCCTGTGCTGATGCCACCTGAAGCTGCACCCTGACACCTTTCCTGGGGCTCACTTTTGGGATGAATGGAGGCTGTGGTGGCTGGGGATGTCCTTGCCTGCTGGTCCAGGACGGGTAGCACCGAATACGGGATGTCTGAAGCCTAAAGCATCCCAGTCCTGCGTGGGAAAGGCTCCAGGCTTGGCCATCCCAGAAGCTCTCAGAAGAACCCTGTGTGATTTAATTATCAACCACAAGGATAGGAAAAGGAGTGCTGGGGAAGGAGGGCACCCTGCAGGGAGAGGAGAAAAAGGATGGATGAGCAGTGCATCATTCAGTTTGGGCCCAGATGCTTCTTTGGAGACTGGTCACCAGAGGAAGGGAGCTGGTGAAGCTGTGAAGGTCACACACGGTGTCACCAGGGGCAAGAAGTCTCCCCAACCACAGCAAGGAGATCCAAAACACGCAGATGAGATTTTCTGTTTCTTAAGAAAGTCAACAGTTGAGTTTCATCACTGCATCACTTTATAAACTTCTTCTGCCCCCAACTCTTCCATCAGAATCCAGGTTCACATCACCCACAGACTGTGCACTGTTGGTGGTGCAAAAACCAATACTTCCTCCAATAATCTGCAGCTTAGGAGCTGATTTGTAGCACTGCACCAAGCAGAAGAGATCTCACAGGCATGGCTGCCAGGGCTTGACATAGCCTACAGAATTATGCACAACTGTAAGCAATTTGCTGATTCATCTGAGGCTGTCACAAGAAAGGATGATTTAAAAGGCTGCTGTGGCAGAAGAGGTTCTGCCAGAAGGTGGGTTTCTGTTGGAATTAAAACAAAATAATAGTAATGCGTAGGGCTGTACTGACTTTTAGGGTATTTGTTGTGGAAAATAGCCAAAATGAAACAGAAACTTGAAACTTTTGTGTTTTTTCTTTTCCTGAGGACACAAGGCCTTCAAGTCAGATGAAACCCGAGGAGCATCCAGCCAAACTCTAGTCAGGGCAAGCTGTACAGGGACACACCTGGGTGAGTCCTGGATGGTTCCAGGAAGAGAGATTTCACAACATGGGTAAGGCTTTCTGTTGGGTGATTCTGTGAAGCAGCTCTGTGCCAGAGCCAGCTGCAGAGTGATGGAACACACGGAGAGGGCAGAGGATGACAAACAGGGGCTGTGAATGTTCATCACTGCTAAATCCCCGTTTTTACCAGTGCTCTTGATATTGTAATTGTCCCCCCATTCAGGGCTGTTCATAATTCACACTAATTCCCGTATATATTATACCGGGAACCGTCAGGAATCATTCTGTGATGTTACTGTCTTGCTCTCGGAGGAGGTGATGTTCAGTGAGATCTGATTGCTTTTCATTTGCTTTGATTAAAAGGGTTTTTTGACAAATAACCTTCGCTTCTATCTGCAGGTGACTTCTGCACGTGTGTGAGTGGTTGGTGGATTACTCATTCTCATGCAAAGCCTCAATTTGGGCTGAAGGACAGATAGCTGCTGAAGGCTCTTGGGACTCCAGGCTGCCATGTGAATTAGTGATGATTTTCTTCTTGTTTCCTTTGGACTCCTGAAGTCTTACTGAGGGTGTTACCTCTGTAGTCACAACCCAACCCCGTTTCTCTGCTCGTGGACAAGTCCCCCCAGCAGCCCACGTCCCCTGATTCTCTTTCTGCACTCCCACAGAGGTGTCTGCAGAAGAGGCTGGGAATGCTGCTTCTTTCTCATTTGATTTCTGTTTTCGTTTCAGAATGGAGGCTTCCTTACTGCCCTGAGACAGCCAAGAAAGGGCAGCTGACACGTGGTACACCATGCACTGTCACTCCTTTACTCAGATAAATGTCCCAATATCTTCAGTCCCAGAATCCATAGACTGGAGAGGTAAATGTAATAACCTTCGAGAAGGAAATTTAGAAGGTAGGTTCACACAACAGAAGGCTGTGTTTTATGCCAAGCTTAGAGGAAATGGAAAACGATCTATCAGGAAAACGTAATAGCAGAATATTTTGGTGCAGGCATTTAAAGGCTCAGGTTTTAAGAAATGGCCTCTTGCATCCAGAGTATGACTGTGTGCTATCAAAAGCAATAAGGAATTCCAGCTGTGTTTCTGGAAAGCTCTGAGAAAAGGTTCTGACCTTTGTAGGTTAAAAAAAAAAAAAAAAGTAAATTGGAGCCCTATTAATGGTATGGAAAAGATGAAGAAAAGCTCAGATCTGCTTCTTAAGTATTTTTCCATGCTGTTCCTTGTTTCTACTTTACTCTGTGATCTCTTGTCTGGAAGGATGCATCCGAGTCGATGTGGTGCTGCTTCAAGTATTGTCTTAGCAAAGGATTGCTTTATACAGCACAACAGAGGTCCACAAAGCATCAGAGGGAAGGAACTTTTGGGTCGTGCCAATTCTACAGCAGGCCAATCCTGCCAATAAAAAAAGAGGAGGAAAAAGGGTTCTGGGTTAATGATGTTGGATTAAATAGATTTAATTAAGCTAAACCCTGGTGCTGATTTACTTTTTAGAAAGGAAGCAGTTGTGTTCCCGTGAATGTTCAGGAACTGGTATTTAGTTGCTACCTGCTGAACTTTGTGTCTGGTCTGCACGTTTGCTTTATAAAACCTTCTAACCACTAATTGCTTGGTTTTGGTTCCCCTTTTCATTGCATGCAATGGGATGGATAAACTCCAGTTAGGTACGATGGCGTCGGTATTTGAAGCGGCATATCCCAGTCATTTCCTGTCCGTTACTGAACGTAATCTCGTGATTTCACACAGATTTCAGCTTCCACTAACTTAGCGCGGGAACGGGTTACGAGACTAAGGGCACAGCGCCCAAAATGGCGCCGGCCGAGCCCAACCCCAACTCTCGCGAGACGACGGCGGGAGCAGGCAGAGCCCTCGTAACCGGTGGAGGGGAGGGGGCGCCTACAAGCCCCGCCCACGTCCTCGCCCACTTCCGGCGCGGCGGGCGGGCGGCTGAGGGAGGAGGAGCCGCGCCGCCGCCCCTGCCCCGGGCCAGCCCCGGGATGGTGTTGGCCGCGGGAGCCGGGCCCTGACGCCGCGCTCAGGTAGGTGCGAGCCGCCCCTTACGCTTCTGGATCTGGATTCGGACCCGCCCGCGTCTCCCCGTGCGGTACCAGCCTGCTAGGCCTCGGAGCACCGGCTGGGTCTGCCTGCCCCCGGCTGAGGGACGAGAGGCCCGGCGGTGCGGGCCTGCAGGGAGCTCGTGCAGTCCCTGCGTGCTGCGGAACTCCCCCCCCCCCATGGGCTCCGTCAGCAGAAGGGGGGGCAGCGCTGGGGCTCGGCCCCTTGGTGCTTGCCTTCTGGTTGCCGCAGCTTTTTAGGACGAAGGTAGCGAGGTGCTTAATGCCTGCTGATACCGGTTTCGTTTGGACGTGGTGCCTTTAGGAGGCTGTCTGCAGTTCGTAGGTTTTCATTTCTGTTTCTGTTACTGTTTGTTTGCTTTTAGAAGCCCGTGTCACCGTTTTCCTGTCTCTTCCCTTCTGTGTATGTGGTTTTTTTTTTTTTGTTTTTTTTTTTGTTTTTTTTTTTTGTTTTTTTTTTTTTTTTGGACTCCTTTCGTTAAAACCGGCTGTTGCCTTTCTTCGTGGGAAAGCAGACTGTTTTGTCTGCGTATTTTATGTCTCTGGGACAGCGTGAGAAGGGGGGAAAAACACAACCGAGCCTTTTTCAGCTGGGCAACCTGGATTTCTGTTTGCTCCAGGTTTTACTGTTTTCAGTCTGGATCTGAAATGTAAGACATGTACCTATCAGCCTCAGATAATTTGGCCTTCTTGTGTATCTTATCAGGGAGTGGTGCTGTTGGGTACTCTTGTAAAACACATGTTTTTCCTCTCTTTTAAACCCCATTACTCAGTTATCTGTTATGTTCTCCTCTACACAGAATCACAGAATGGCTTAGGTTGGAAGGGATCTTAAAGCTCATCTAATTCCAGTCCTCTACCTTGAATGCCCAAGTGTCACAGCAGTTGTTTGATTTCTCTTCTTCCCCATGCTGGTACTTAGGTGCTGATGTGGTTTGTTATAAATCCCTCAGCTTTCTCACAAACCTGCAGAGCAGCTAGGCTGTTTCTGCAGATATGCCAAGGAGACTGACAGGCCAGGGAAGCTTTTTCTCCCACCTGATTTCTTTAAGGCTGGAACGAACACAATCAGCAAAGCAACTGCTGTTACTGTTGACCTGCTGATTTCAAGGCATGCTTAGGAAGAAAGAAGCAATGAGAGATGTAGAGCTGGAGCTGACATAAAAATCTTGTTTCTAGTCTTGTCATTTTATGTTATGCTCATCTTCATCTCAGTAGTTCCTTCACTTGACCATTTGCACTGTGAGTATCTCAACTGATGTTGCATGAGCACCTATTTCATGTCTTGGGAACTGCTGCACCATATCTGTCCGGTCTTCTGTTCAGACTAGCTCATGTAAAGACTGTATGATTAAAGGGTAAACATTACCATTCTAGTGGTGGTGAGGCCTAAAGGGTATTGATCTTGTCAGTAGAAATTTGGTTTTGGCCACACTTCTAACAAGAGTGAAACTTCTTAAATGAACTGCCTTAAAGTAGGAATAGCATCAAAATGTTCAGGCAGAGGACTTTGCTTTTAAGAATTTGGCATTCTGTCCGACTCCTGCTGTGACTGATCATCATAGTCCTCTTCTGATGTGGAAGATTGACGTGGCAAAAATCTCTCTTTGTTTCAGTTACCAAATGTCCACATGTAACACCTTTATGGCTGTGCTGTGAAGAGTGCATCCTGTCACTATTGGGCAGTTTAAATCTGTTCCATTCGCTGTGTGCTGCTGTCTGACTCAAAGCTCACTTCCCAGTGCTGCAGAGTAGTTCCAGGAAGCACTGCCCTCCCCTTCCTCTCTTCTTTGGATGCAGAAAGCAGTTCTAAATGCTGTTACAGGAGATACAGATGAGGATGGTGGGAACAGGTTGTCTGGCTGTGGCAGTGGGATTCACGCTGTGATTCGATACGCTGTGGTAGATGCTGCAATGAAACAAGGTTGTAAACAGTGATGAAAGTCTGACCTTTTGCCAGCAAAAACTTTACTTCCTCCTTGCTTCAGCTGTCAGTGTTCTGGTCTGAAACAAAGTCTTGTTCTTCAAACTCTATAGTTTGTCCACGTCTTTAGCTGCAGTCAAGTGATCTGTTTTCTTTGACTGTTAAGAATATGGCCAGAGCTGTGTAGCATGGGTCTATTTTTGTACTTCCCCTTCCCTAATGCTTTGAGTATTGGTAATTGACTTCATTCTTATGTTTTTTTTTTTCTAGACTGAAGACAGCAGTAATGCTCACTCTGGCAAGCAAGTTGAAGCGGGATGATGGTGTCAGAGGACCCCGTGCATCCAACCCAGCTTCTGATTCCACTCGGAGGGTGTCTGTACGAGATAAATTGCTTGTTAAAGGTGAAAGGAACTTACATTTCAATTTTGTGGGTTGTACTTTTTAGACCTGTTGGCAGTGATGCAATACTAAATGTTTATAAAATGGTTTCCAGAAGTGTTTGATATTGCTTGTGACTTATATGTGGAGCTTATCACAGAACTGTAGGATGTTCTGAATCGGAAGGGATTCATCTAGTCCATCAATGAACAGGGACACCTACAGCTCCAAATGATACTCAGAGCCCTGTCCAGCCTGATGCTGTATGTCTTCAGGGATGAGGCTTCCATCACCTCTCTGGGCAGACTGTTCCAGTGCCTCACCACCCTTTCTGTAAAAATATTAAAACAAAAAAAAAACAAAACCAAAAAAGCACAATAACAACTTCTTCTTTATATCCAATCTAAATCTCCCCCCTTTTTGTCTGAAATCATTTCCCCCTGTCCTGTCACATCAGACCCTGCTAAAGAGTCTGTCCCCTTCCTTCATGCAGCCCCCTTTTACATACTGAAATGCTGCTCTCAGGTCTCCCAAAGCCTTCTCTTTTCCGTGCTGAACAGCTCCAGATCTCTCAGCCTCTCCCTGTAGGGAGGTGTTCCATTCTTTGCATTGTTTTTGTGGCCCTTGTCTGGACATGCTCTAACAGGTCCACATCCCTCCTGTACTGAGGACTCCCCATGTGGACACAGCTCTCCAGGTGAGGTCTCACAGCACAGAGGGCCAAATCCTCTTCCTCCACACTGTTTTTGATGTAGCTCATGGTACTGCTGGCTTTGGGCTGCGAGGGCACAGTGGTGGCTCGTGTCCAGCTGCCATCCTCCAGCACCCCCAATCCTTTTCAGCTGCTCTATCCTGACATCCCCCAGCTTGTGCTGATAGTGGGTGTTGCCGTGATCCAGGTGCAAGATCTTGCTTTCAGATTTATTGAACTTCTTGAGATTCACCTGAGCACAGTGCTCAACCTGTCAGAGTCTCTCTGGGTGGCATCCCATCCCTTGGCTATATTGATCACAGCAGGGAGCTTGGTGTTATCTGCAAACTTGCTCAGGGTGCACCCAATCACACTGCTGATGTCACTGATGAAGGCATTAAAGAGCAGTGGACCCTGTACTGGTCTTGGAGGGACACAAATTGTCATTGATCTCCATCTGGACACTGAGCCATTGATCACTGCTCTCTGGGTGCAATCTCACAACTGGTTACTTGTCCATCAAACAGTCTACCCATCAAATCTATATCTCTCAAGGGAGAAAAGTATTGCTATATGTCAAATAGAGAAAAACTGTAGCTGCCTGTGAAAGGAAAGTAAATCCTAAAAGTAATGCCAGTGTTTGTGTTATTAATGGTAAAGATAAAACCATTAAACTTAAAAGTTTTAAAAACAAGCAAAATATGTATTGTGAATTTTTTTCTTCTACTTAGAGTCACTGGGTGTTCATTAGAAGTTGAGAATGGAAAAATAGACCCCTTGTTTTTGTAGCACTGTGTAAGGAAGGCTAGTTTAAGTTGTTACATCTGCATCTGCATTGGTGCTTTGTGGCAGTTCAGGGCAATTGAGGTAGTTTGTGTTTGAGGTAGTGTGAGGCTGTGTAATTTTACTATTTTAAACTGAAATTGAGGACAGCACTTTTCTGTAGCTCAGATGATCTGTTAGATAAAGTGCTGGTGCTTTGCAGTTATAGTGGGCCTAAAGCCTGATTTACTCCTTCTGGTACTAGTTGAGTGCTTCAGTGCTTGAGCTGTGCAGCTTGATCTAGTAGACTGGAATATGCTGTTTAGATTGATGGTTCTGCTAAAAGTGACCCAGTGTGAGTATATTGCTGTTGGTGTGTAAGCTGTTAAGGTTAGGATTTGTATGAGTTAAACAAACTATTCATGTTTTCTGGGCTTGTATCAGCGTCCTGAAGTTGCTCTGAACTGTTTGGTTGAGTGTATTACTGAACTACTGCTTTATGTGTGGCTTTTTCTAATTAGGGTAAATTCTGATGGAGGGCTTTACACTGGAGCATGGTTTCCCTGCAGTTGCTAAGGCTTCAGTGCAGTGGGAAGTGCCTCAGGTAGACATTATGTTCCCAATTTTCTGGCAGTTATAGTTCTGTAAGGACAGAGAGTTTCAAATCACTTTAAACTGATGCAAAAAAAATGAGATTACTTGTGACTTTTAATTTGGAAGTCTGCACTTGGCTTCAATTCTGAAGGGAGAAGGGCATCAGACTAATGAAACAGGCTCTTCAGCCAGAATAAACTACAAAACTAAAATGCTAAATGTATATCTTCTGAGATTCTCATTAGCTTACAAGTGCAGACTTCAGAGGAAAAAAAGCAGTATAATATGAATGCACTTCATGTTACACCAGAAATTGTAGTTGAAGTGACATAAAAAATTCTACTGTACCTTTAGAGCATTTGCATTTTTCACTTTTATGACTAAAACCCTGTGCATCTTTCTTCTTTTGCAGGGAAAGCAAGGAGTGTAAGCTATAGGAAATCGTTACTGAAACTGTAATTGCTATTACCATTATAAAACCAGCACAGGCTAACTATTGAATGAGCTGAGGGCCAAACTGGCAGATATTAAGAGCAGGTCACTGGCAGCATCCTGTGACGAGCGTGAGTGTTACATCATGGTCTGATTGTGTGTATCACATGGCCCTCCAAAAGAGCTGTAGGAGCAGCTGACAGTCTGCTTTGAATGGTCGCTGGATGGAAATGAGAACTGGTGGCAGAATTAGATGAGTTCAGTGTAACTGTGCTGGGAGTGAGTGGAATATCTGGTAGCTAGACTAGCAAAGCCTTTGTGGGAATATCATCTTTTATGGTTCGCTTTAAGCTGGATGAGTACTGAGATGAGTACAAAAATTGCTAAAACTCTCTCCAGCCACTAAAGGTCTGTCAGCCAAAGCAGCATCTGCAGCGTTGGAAGCCTGAGTGGTATGTTGTGATGGTGCTGGTATTTTCAGGACACGTTGTCTAGGTCTGCAGGAGGAGTTTGGAAGCAAGGGACTGCCTGCTGAGAGTGTGTGTGCGTGGTGGGTGCTTGCATCTAGACCAGTGTAGGTCCCTTTTGCTGCTTTATTGTATGGAACTGAAACAGCCCTTTGGGTGTGCAGCTGTACGGGGCTGTGCAGGACTGGAGGCCGAGCTGAGGGGAGTCTGTAAGAGCCGTGGTAAGGAGAACTTGTTACTGATGTTCGTTATAGGCTGGAGGCATCAAACACAGAGATTGCGGTACAGCTGAAAGGCTGAACTTGATCTCCTGGCAACTGTGGATTGAAAAGTAGTCTTTCACGTAAAGGAAGATAAATTCTGGTGGAGGGGGAGACAAGAAAAGGCCCAGCAGTTGTGCTGAGATCTGAATAGGTTCAGTTGTACCTCTTAATAGTGTTGGTTTCCATAACATATCTGTATCCTTTTTGGCCTCAAATTGGGCATTAACTTGTGAGACAGCAGACAGCTGGTCTGTGCATTGGCCTTAGGGGCAGTAAATACATATGATGGGCTGTATTGGAAGGTTAGCTGAGGATGATTTTGGCACCATATCCTAAATCCCACCTAGCCCTGGAAGCTGGTGATGACGTATGAACCAAGGTGTGGAAGCAGTTTGCCTGCTCAAGGATGATGGTGTGCTGGAGTGATGCTGTCCTATTCCCAACCCATGGAAAGCTGGCAATGGTCTGACAGATTCTGCAGGCAGATGTCTTGGCCAGTTTGATTACAGGCATCACCCTGACAGTGTTGTTTTATGGTGTTTTGTTTTCTGTTTTTGTTTTGTGTTTTTATCTGGGGGTGAAGACAGCCTTACTTGTGACGACAGGGAGTGCAGTCCAGGAAAGCTTTATGGGATCTCCTTGAAGGATGCCTTTGTCACAGTGATAACACCACTGTCCTCCATGTTTTGTGTGCACAGCCTGGAATACAGATGAGTGGCATTTTGTCTGCAGGCTGGATGGTTGTGACCACAGCCACTGCTAAGTGTAGACAGTGCTTACAATCTTCTGAAAGGTAACTGTAGATCAGCAGCCTGACTGGTGCTGCCTTGAAAGAGGGAAGAAGTGATAATGTAGGTATGATTTACCTAATGTAGGTATGATTGATTATAATGTAGCTGCTTGCAGTGTGTGAGAAGGTTTGGGCTGGGAAGAGGCCAAGTGGTGACTGATGTGTCAGGATGTGCTGTGCCTTGAGATTGACAGTGTGGACACAATTTTTTTTTGTGCTAAAAGAACTGTAAATTCATCTCTAAGAGGTTGCTTCATCAAGTTTAAGTAGTGGCCACTTGCTTGCTCCTGCAGGATGCTCAAAGCTTTGCAGTGCTGAGCTTGATGGCAGATCCTTTCTGAAACCATGTGTGAGCCAAAGTGTCATGTAAGATTAGTGTTATCTAATGAGCATGACTATGAGATTGAATTAAAAACAGCAGTCCTGCCAGGATGTCAGTTGTAGCCATGTGTTTGTGTATTGATCACAAATGCACTGCAAAAAAAGCAGCAGTTCGAGCAACCACATCTAAACATCATCCAGTTTTATTTTACTGGTGCTGTTTACTTGCTTGCAAATGTCAGGTTGTAATAACTTAAGTCCTAAGATATTGAGTTAGTGTTGTTTATTCCTCGGTCATCTTCAATGTGTCTGAGTTTACAACCAGATTTAGTTGAAAATGTTTCAAGTGTGCATTTGTACAATCCTGAAGGAAAGGGAGTGAGAAACTGGTCACATGAGGTGAATGTGCTCTGTAAATAAAAATCAGGAGAATCTGTATCTTGGCTTTTTTCAAACCTTTAGGTACTGTAATATCACTTGTCATAGTGGTAGGTGAGAAAATTGCAAGGTGGAGAATAGAATTAAAAGAAGACATTCTAAGCACTCTTGAAATTCTGAGACATTGTTTTGAAAATGCTGCATTCATGTCTTCACTTTTTTTTCTTTTTTAACATTAAACAGGGACAGAAGCAGAAGAGGGGCTTTGGGGCCAAAAGCAGGGAGAAATATGTATTGCTGTGGGTGAGAATGTTCGTTTCAGTTGAGGAAATACCCCTTTCATTCTGTGCCCTTGTGTTGCAGTGGGAAGCACGTGGCCTGACACAGTGGTGAGGGTAGTAAATAAACCATCTTATGTCCTGCCTTGCTGAGCTGGGGGAAGGGGAGAGAGCAGAACATCTCGATTATGGTTTGTGTTACTGAATATAACATCCACGTGGGTCTATCGTAAGCCATATGCCTATATGCTTGTCAGGAATGTGTGTTCCTATTTCTGTCCTGAGAATTGTCATGACTAGGGAGAATTACTGTTTGAGAAATCATTTATAAATAGCTCTGGTTACTTGTGTGTAGTGTAGCTTTCATAAAGTTCTGAGAGCTGTTGCTGTGAGTCATCACCACTTTGCATTCAGTTTGTCCGAAGTCTGTGGTAGGTTTAAGTTCAGTCCCTGCCTTTTCACCCTTTCATTGTAGCATCTGGAACCATTAAACTAAAGCATTCCACTGGTGTTGGAGTGATGTATGCAGGTGTAATGCTGTGCAGTGAGAT
The DNA here is from genome assembly GCF_026119805.1 of Tympanuchus pallidicinctus. Taxonomy (NCBI): domain Eukaryota; kingdom Metazoa; phylum Chordata; class Aves; order Galliformes; family Phasianidae; genus Tympanuchus; species Tympanuchus pallidicinctus. The sequence continues at coordinate 34,019,613 of NW_026294669.1, forward strand.
TCTTCGTTGAGATTCTTTCTTCAGTGAGATTCTTTCACTGCTGAAGCTTCGACTTGTCTGTGTCAGGGATGTCAGCCAGTTCAGGTCCAGCTGAATGCATTGCTTCTGGCAAGTGCTTACAGGATGCTGCAAGTACACTTGATGTAGGTGTGCTCTTGCACCTGATTGATTAATGTTTCATGGACATCAGACTGGCTGATGAGGAGCTGGTTAGGGTCTGGGCTGCCTGCACCATGCATGTTCCCCAGAGAAGCTCTGGCACCTCTCTGCCTTTCAGACCTCCCTGGGATGCCCTACCAGCATGGTGCAGAGCTCTGTGCTGCTCCTGGGCTTGCTTCTGGTTGGCAGTCAGCCTTCTTGGCTGTGAAAGGGCTTGAGAAGCTCTGAGGTTTGCACAGCACTGGATCAGCAGTAGCAAGCACTACTCCACATGTTCATCATTCCTCTGTCCTGCTTTCTGGATGCTTGAAGAAATACATGAAGCACTGTGCTTGCTGCAGAGGTTTGGTAAGCATGGATATAGGAAGAGCTCTGTGGAGCTGGTGAGCTTTTAATTGTGAGATCTGTTTGAATTCTGTGTAAAAAACTCTTTTCCTATATCTTAAGCTCAATTGTAATCTTTGGGTGTACATTTCTGAGAGCTGGTGTGCAGATCTCTTAATGTTGTTAGCCTAAATGAATCATTGGTTTCTGTGCAGAAGAGAAAGTGAAGTGAGAAATCAGGTGGAGAAAAAAAGCCTACAGGAAATGCAAATATACACTTAATTAGGTTTCCTGGAACTGTAAGAGGAGGGAGTGCCTTCCTGCATCTTATTCATACTCTTGTGAAAGATTCAAGTAGTTGAAAGTAAGGCTTCATTGTGGTGCAGGAGAGAGGGAGAAAACAGTGGGCCTTCCAGAGAGGGTAGTGTGACAGAGAGGCAGTTAGGAATAAGCTTTTCTAAGTGCTACACAACTGAATGGTGGTACTTTCTTTTTTTCCCAATGAATGACCTTGAATTTCTATGCGTGGGACATAAAAGTGAATAAAAAGAAACTTGAATTTATTTTTCAATTGAGTGCATATCCATAGCAAACGATGCTCCAGGGGAAATTTCTAACAGGCATTGAAGCAAAAAGTCTGACTGCTCAGAGTATTCAGCAGTGCTGAGGTTACGGGGGGAGCTGTGCAATGGGAGCTGATGTTTCTGTCCTGATTGCTGTGCCAAGTTCTTCAAATGAAGGTTTCTGGGTTTTGACTTTCTTAATGCTGGTTTATGCAGGCAGGTTGGTGTCTTGTATGACAGTGCTCTTGAGTAGAGCCTCTGTAGCTGTTCCCAAGTCTGCAGGCAGTAGTGTCATGCTTGGAGGCTTCCCCAAAGAAACCAATGTGTAACCTGAGAATATCTGTAGCCAAAGGTGGTAAAGGACATGAGCAGGTAGGTGCTGTAGAGTGCTGCAATTCCAGCAGACTGTGAACCTCTTGTGCTTGTTTTCTCCATTGAGGTACAGCTGCTTCTTGAGGTTGGTCTGCTCCTGTGTTTTGGCCTTCTGTATTTTAGAGCCTTGTGAGGTTGGAGGTCAGGATGGTGCCACTCTTTGCAGTGGTAGGGCTCTGTGTCTCTGGTGCTTCTCTCTTGGCAGAGCTGAGCCCTCTCACTGCAGTAGGGAAGCGTTGTCTGCAGGGCAGACGAGCCTTTTCAGTAATGAATTGTGTGGCTTAAAGAGAAATTTCAATGTAAATCTTCCATGAGACTTAATTATATCTTAAGTGAAATTTGATTTACAGCAAGGTTTAAATTAGATTTGCCAATTTGGACATTGAGAATGGCTTTCTGCTTGCATAAGTAATGGTATGTTTCTTTTCTTTCAACAGAGGTTGCGGAACTTGAAGCTAATTTACCTTGTAAGTACAGCATTCAATGGCATACATTTTAAGGGGAATAGGGCTGTTGATGTGATTATTTGGATCGAAGTATGAATGCTAATGATGTGTTAACTGTGGGGCAAGCTGTGCCAAGCTCTGCTGGCCTCGGTTTGAGCAGGCTTACTCTGCCCTCTCTTAAGGTGTTGCAGAGATGTAGATCCTTGCTAGCGTCCTTTGGAAGCAGCATTGGTCATTCAGTGACATGACACAACTTGGTTGCTGGTGGAGTGGGAAGTTCCTTCTCACAGAACACTCTGGAGCTGAAGAGCACACTTCTTACCTTGCTCCTGTTTCTCCTCTGGTCTCACCTTAATTCCAAACCAGGAAATGAGCATTTAGTAGCAGAGCAAATGGCTCAGGTCTCAGGAACCACATTAACCTGGTGCTTTTTCATTTCACATTTCACATGCAAGCTGTAGCCTTAAGAAGCCTGTGTGCTTCTTAAGCAGTAGATGTATTAACAAAAATAAGAATACTAGTTAAAAAAAAATATATATATTCCTTAAACAAACAAAAAAGGCAAGATGAAGTGCTTTTAGCCCTGGAATCTTACCTGCATTGTATGTTATCTCAGCATTATAGGGGTTTGAAGAGACATCTTCAGATCCCTAATTGTAACCCTCTCCCTTCCTCCCCCCCTTGCAAAAGCAGTTTCCCTCAAGCAGGAGGAGAATCCACAAGCTGGGCAGCCTGTTCTAGTGCTGTGCTTGTCTGACAGTAAAAAAAAGTTCTTCCTGACGTTTGAATGGAACTTCCTCTGTTCCAGTTTCTGCCCATTGCCTCTTGTTCTGCTGCTGCTTGCCACCAAAAAGAGTCTGCCCCCATCAACTTGATTCCTGCACTTTTGATGTTTGTAAGCAGCAATGAGATCCCCGCTCAGTCTTCTCCAGACTGATCAGTCCCAGGTTGCTCAACCTCCCCTCTTACAGGAGATTGCTCCAGGTCCTTAATCATCTGTATCTCCCTCCACTGGGCCCTTTCTAGGAGACCCTGTCAGTTTTGAACTGGAGAGCCCAGAACTGTGCCTAATGCTCCAGATGTGGCCTCACGAGAGCAGAGTTAAGGGAAAGGAGAATCTCCCTCAGCCTGCTGGCCACATTGTTTTTAATGCAGCATGGGACAGCGTTGGCCATCTTGGCCACAAGAGCGCACTGATGGCTCATGACCAACCTGGACTCCCAGGGCCTTCTCTGCAGAGCTCTTCTCCAGCAGGTCAGCCCCTAACCTGTACCAATGCGTGCATTTATTCCTCCTCAGCTGTAAGACTCTACACTTGCTGTTGCTGAACCTCATCAGGTTCCTCTCTGCCCAGCTCTCCAGTCTGTTCAGGTCTTGTTGAAGGCATCACAGCCTTCGGGTGTATCAGCCAGTATCCAGCCAGCTCAGTATCATCAAATCTTATGCCAGAATGGTTCATGGATGCTTTAAGATAGCGTTTGAAGAGCACAGGGTAAATGGCTTATTGCTATCAAATACATGTTTTCTGATCCTTAGTTTCAGAGAGTTCTGTAACAGATAACAAAACACAAAGTCCTTCTATAAAGGGCTCCTGCAGTTCTGTGGTTGTTGCTGAGGGTGAGTGTTGGTGGCAAAGCTGAGCTCTCTTTCCTCTCAGATTTTGACCAGAACAGCAGCACCCTGCCATCTCTGCTTCAAAGTTACCACACAGTCTGCTCGGGGGCAGCTCCAGAACCTGTCACTTGCTCTGCCTAACTTCCTGCCATCCATGCTCATATTTCAGAGTAATCTAAGACACTTTGCCTGCAGGGAAAGAGGTGTGAGCTGCTTGCTGCAGTCTGAGAGCATGCATGCAGGCTACTGCTGTGCATTCACATAAGGGTGAACGTGCCTTGCTCTTATCTTTCAGAGAGAAGTGGTGAATATTCTCTTTGATTATGCTGGCAGATAACTCGTAATGTGCCTGGTCTTCTCCATCTGAGGGAAGTTTGGCCATTTTTTCCCTCTAGGTTAGACCTGTGCTGCTTCTCCTGAGCCTCTTGTGTTTGCGAATGCCTGTAAATCCAGATCAGCTGTCAGATCTCAACAATCAGGCTTCTCAGCATGCAGGCTGCCTGATGGAAGGAATTGAGGGGAAAAAACACAGAACAGAAGAGCTAAAAGGGATAATGTGAAGCATTATCACTTTCTTTCTGTATGCTTCTCTTTCTAAAAGACAATTATAGAGATTTTTTCACAGTAGTTTTTGGTTCAGCTTTTTGCTTAGTCTCTTCTATAAGATAATGAATGAGAAATGGATTAAAATAGGATAATGTTGAGAAATGTATATCAGGGTTTGTGGCTTTTACAGTGTGAATGCATTACTGGAGTGTGTGTGCAGCTGTAGGTATTTTTATAGGCAAATGGGATCTTAGTTAAGGGAGAAATGTACAGCCAGCTTGGATGGATTCAGAAGCTAAAGGCTGCATTATATGGATAATAATGTATGCGTGGTTGTACGCAGCTTCTAGTGCCAGCTTGATAGCTTTTCTGTGCCATAATCAAAAAAGACCAGCTTTGTACATGAGAAGGCAGCTCAGTTTGTGTCATCAGAGGCAAACAAAGGGCTGTTATGCTGTGAATTTGCATCTGTTGAACTGCTGCTGACTACTTTCATAACAGCCCCTGCACAACTTCACAGATGGATGTTTCCTCTTCTCTTTGCTCTTGTTCTTCATTGTCACTGTTGTCCTTAATTTCATCTAGTTTGAGAATAAAATCATCGCCTTTGCTTTTTGATGCTGCTTCACTCTTAGTAGGTGTAATCACTGACTTGAAAGTTAAACAGGACAGAGATGTGTAGCAGTTGTACGTAGGCATTCTGAGGCAGTCTTTATTGTTGCATATGGCTGCAGTATCTGATTTCTAGTCTGTTGATTTATGAATGGTGTAGCAGCTTCAATTGCAATTGCACTGGAGTGGTCAGTGCCCCACATTGAAGCAATTCCTGATTGTGAAGCCTTGGGTAGGGAGAAATACTTGCCTCATGAGTTAAAAAGTGCACGTTGCCAATACAGTGTTAATTTTTTAATTGGCTTTTTGACATAAAATTTCTGTAATAAAGTTCACTGTAAAGAGCACTAAGGAAATGTAGATTCTTCCCTCTCCCCTTCTTCTGTGCAAAAGCCTGAAAAAGTAATTTACTTTTCATGAGTTCATTTTTGAAGGGCTAGAGCAAGGCTCTGGCAGCCTGTTATGGGTTTGAAACTTGCTCTTGGATGGAATAAAATAGGCTGGTTGTGGCACTCAGCTAGGCTGAGAAACAGCTTTGTTCAGTGTGACAGCTGAACAGCAGCTTCGCTTCTCTTTTGGGTGAGGCTGTCAGTAAAGCACGCTTCTAATTGCATCTTGCAGGTATAAATCCATTCTAGCATAGAGCTGTGGTGGCAAGACTTCCTGGAAAGTGCTGTGTGTGATCAAGTGTTAAAGGTATATGTGTTCCTGTTAGGGAATCTCTGAGGAAAGCATGCTGATTCTGCATGCTGTCTTCTCAGCTTAGAGCTAGTGTCCATATAGAAGACCTATTCCTGTGTCATTTTAGCGTATGAGACAACATGGTTTACTGAAAGGAAATCGACTTCTCCCTCCCAGCTCAAAGAAATGGAGTTATTGCAGGTAACCTACAACTGTATGGAGGAAAGACACTTAGAAAGTATGGGAAATCAGTGAACTGGAACACAGGGATTAATCAGAGTGCTGATTCAGGGGATGTGAAAGATGATATATGTTTTTTCAACAGTGGACAAACAGTTATCTGATGCAGATTGTTCTTTTGCTTAACAGGTACATGTAAAGTGAATTTTCCTGACCCAAACAAGCTTCATTACTTTCAGCTAACCGTAATCCCAGGTAATTTTCTAAACCTATAGCTTTTGCTTCTGTATGTGTTGCTGTGGTGGAAACACAATTCAAGGTCTATAGAACATGGTAAACTTTCTAGTCAATGACAGCTGTAATGCAGTGATGATTTCATAGGAGCTGTGAGGAAATTGGGCTGGATTTTGAGAACTGCAGTAAGATTGCTATCAAAATATATCAAAATATAGCAAGTTCAGCAAGTATTCAAGTCTTGTTGGCTCATTTTGAATGAAGACATTTTACTGAGCCTATTTCAAGTCATATATTGGCAAAAAAAACCTCAAAAACAAAGTGTGGACCATGTCTAGAGAAATGACTGTATGACAGCTCTGTTGAACTCCAGATTTATTCCTATTTATACATACAGATTGCTTGATTCTGTGGTATTTAAAGGGCAGGTGATGTAACACTGCTGGAAAACTTCAAATCTGTGCATATCTGAAGATGCTTAAAAAGTGGGAGTCTCTTGGTCTTTAAAAATGTCTTCAACAATTCAAGTATGTGGAAGCTAAATCTTATAATGTGACTGAAGTACGCTGCTGGTCTGTTGGTCAGTAAAAACTGCCTCGAAATTAATTTGTGCATTCATCTTTTCCATGTGAGATTCTTAATAGTAATCGGAAATTACAGAGTTTGCTCATGTTTTGGATTAGAAAACCGTGTCTGTTGTGGATGGACTTGCATGGAAGATCATCTATTGAAATGTCAGGAACGCTTTTACTGCAAATCATCTTTGGGAGCGTGCAGCAGTTCAAATGAGGACACTGATGTGTGCAGTGCACTGAAACGTTTGGGTTGAGAGGCGTTGCAGCCGAGCCAGCAAATTCTTACCGGTGTAGATTTCCTGTGGATATTTATGGACGGGGATTTGCATGCTGTGTGTCAGCCTTGGAGACGTCTTACCTGTGCAAATAATGCTTTACAGTTTGTAAGGTTAGAGGAATATTTTTGGCAGTGTTTTGATAGGAAATGACCGCTAGATGTCGGTGTTGCTTTTTCGCTGGCCCGAACCGACCGGCGCTTCCTTGGCAGTAGGAATCTTTGCTAACGAGTTCATTCGTGTGACTCCTTTTGGGTACGGAAAAACGAGTTCGATTTTCCTTGTCAGTATGCTAAGAAAAACAAAAAAAATATATAAGTGCTATTACTGATCTTTCTAACGTCTCGTTCTGTGCAGGAGATGTATTTGCATTTAATTAGTGAGTGTCGCCTGTTTGTAACAGCTCGTTGTCCTTCAGTTTAAATGATACTTGCTTATTAAGTTTTGGAAATGAGATGATTTCACAGGATCATCACAGTGCAAGTCAGGAATGTCTTCGATGCCAAAGCGATAGATAGCTTCTTTGTACTAATTTTAAGGCATCTAAAGACATAAGGTTGTTTGGTCTGTTAACTGCTGTGCAAGCTGTTGCAGTTGGAGGACAATTGCTGAGTGCAGTGCATGGTTTTTGTGCTGGCTTCGTTAAACGATTTCAGCAATGAGATGATCTTAATGAACATTTTCTTGCTCCAAATATAGCTGCACAGCTGAAGTGGCTGCAGTTGTAGCCTGCCCAAAGTAAACATCTATTTTCAGCTGTGCATAATTCAGGTACAGAATCTTGTGATCAGCGACAGCTTGGCACAGCTCTCTCAGTGCAGAACACAGCACATACCAAGGAACCACTGCAGTTTTCTGATTACCTTTGGAATATGCTAAATCTCAGTTTTCTCTGAGGTGACAGAGAGGCAGCAAAATTATTGTCTCAGAATGCTTCTGGCTCAAATGGGTAAAATTCTAGATGGGAGACAACCATTTTTTGTAGTGCCGAAACAGCATTGCATGAATGTGAACAGGGAGAGAAGGGCTGTTCTTCCTCATCCTGCCTGGAATTGTTTCTAGCACTGCACATCCAAATTACTTCTAGAAATCCTCATCATATAAAAATTGTTATTTTGGCTTGTGCTTAAGAAGTTCTGGTTCCTTTATGGTCTGGCAGTGCTCAGTGAGAGAATGTATAGCAGCATGCATTGGAAAAAGAGTAAAACAGGTCTTACAGCCACGATGGATAAACTGCTTGCCCCTGAGACAGATGCTGCTGCTGGAGCTGCTTTGTCCTTGTGTCATATCAACCAATTTTTTCTGTCATTGAAAAATGTGCTCGTGGCACCACTTGCCTCTGTTCCTGTTTTGGTATCTGTACCTTATTGGATCGAATGCTAGGGAAAATAAGGAGATGGATATTTGCAACATGGAGGCCTGCCTCTGCACTGGTATTTGAAGCACGGAATTTGAAGCTGAAAGTGAAACACAGTAATGACCTGGGCAGAGGGGAGAGGTGAGTTTGGGTGGTGTGTACATGACGAAGACTAGAGGAATGCATAGAGTTAATTAATTTGTTTCCCATGCAGTTGTGTAGGTTAGGGTTAGCGTGATTATTTGAGTCACATTCTTCAGGGAATTAATAAAATGCCTGTTTTCTGCTTTGCATACCATAAAATGACAAATGTCAGTGAGCATGGCTGAGCATTTCAATGCTTACGATTCAAGGAGCTGCTATCAAATTCACATCCTTTGTGGCCTGTCCAAATTATCTTACATTTTCTTTTAAATGTAAAATAATTTTGTATCTTCGCTGTGCGTTTAACCATCAGTACACATCACAGATTAGTATTAGGTTGTTAGTAAAGAAACTTGAGACTGCAGTAGGAGGAATGTTAATGTAGCTTGAAGACGTAAATTTAAGCAGGAGACACAAACTGGAGCTCAGACATATTCACTTCTTGGAAAAATCTCCTGTAAATGGACAAGTTATGAGCTAAAACTATTTTAATTAGCTCTTTCATTTACACTGCTTTGCTTACTATTAGCTTTGCCAGAACTTCAGTTCTTTCCAGCACTGTTACATGGCTGAAAATTAGAGGGTTTTTGAGTCTGTATGAGGGCAGGGAATACAATTGTAGGTGTTGGAAGGGACCTTGGGTTGTCATCTAATTCAACCCTCTGCTAAAGCAGGTTCCCTATAGTAGATTACAGTAGGAAAGCATCCAGGTGGGTTTTGAATATTTCCAGAGAAAGGAACTCCACAGCCCCCTCGGGCAGCTTGTTCCAGTGCTCTGCTGCTAGTTACAGCCCTCTACTAGACTGCACCGTTGTCTGCAGCCTTCTGTGCTCTGCCAGTCAACCAGTTCTCAATCCACCTCACTGTCAGCTTGTCTGTCCCACAGTTCTGAAGCCTACCTATGAGAATGTTACGGGAGACAGTGTCAAAACCCTTGCTGGGATTCATGAGGGTCAGTCTTAGGAAAGTCTGAAGCAAAGAAAGCATTCAGCAACTCTGCCTTCTCAGTGTCCTCCATTACCAGTCACCCACCTCATTCACCAACAGACCTACATTTTTCTCCAGCCTTCCTTTTGCTATTGACATATTTGAAGAAGTGTTTCTTGTTGTTCTTGATCTCCCTTTCCAGTGGGCCTCAGCCTTCCTCATTTCATCCCCTCTGGCAGCATTACTGTGTCTCTCTCAAGTGGGCACACGCCTTTCCTGCATTTCACAGGATTTCATCCATTTGAGGTCTTCCATGAGTCCTGTGCTCATCCATACAGGTCTCCTGCCACTTTTGCCTGATTTCTTACCCCTAGGTAAGATATATATGTACTGATCTTGAGCTTTGTAGAAGTGGTGTTTGAATGCCAATCAGTTCTCATGGGCCCTCTAACCTGCACTGTAAAGTGCCATGTCTGGAGTGCTCTAGGTCTTGCAGAGATTTCTCAGCCTTGTGTAGAACACAGAAAAATAAAGAAAACAAATGTAATACAATAGGAATTTCTTGTGGCTTGTGGAACTGCTAATATGTGGTTAAAAAGCGTTTGAGCTAATCTAAAACAAGTTTTTTGCTAAGGAAAGGGAGTGTTCTTCCATCGTCTGGTCCTGCTGTACCTCTTGCACTAATTCCAGTTCTCATTTCAACCATTTGTACACCAATTTGTCTCGCTAATCCCATGGGACACACTGCAGTCTTTTTGCCATGATGATTTCATGCAGCTTTGACTGATTTCCATGTTGTTGCTGGGAGTCCCTGCCTGGGCTGGGTGGGTGTGGAGCTGCCCTGAGCTGTGTCTGCCTGATGGTAAAGAGGTGGAGAAAGTGAAGAACAACTCTTCACCATTTTTTGTTTCTTTTTTCCCCCCCTTCCCTGTGCATTTTCTTGAGCAATGTCATCAGCTGTCTTGCTGCCTGTGCTTTTATATGAGTACCAACCTATGTGTTCCTGCAGATGGCATCTGTGCCTGGTGTTTTCAGTGCGCAGAGATGCAGAGCGTGGCTTTTCTCTTGCTGTTCAGCTGGCAGCACACTGACAACCTTCTGGCAAGCTGTCCTTCCCTGGAGCTGTTTTTGAGTATTTTTGTTTTTGAACAATTGGATTACAGTGAAGATTGATTAAATCTGAGGGTTTTCTTTGACGCAAGACACATGTAGACATACCTATTTTGCATTAGCAAATGGTAGAACATGAAGGGCTGCTGTGTGCTACACTCCAGGGCCACGGAATCCAGGAACTATTGAAATTAAGCCAATGAAAAATGACTTTCTGCTGCTGGGCTTCGTGAGCAGCCTTCACAGGGGTGCTGTTTCTCCTTTGCCTTGCAGCAGCCTTATTTCTCTCTGCGCAGACATCACATTGCATGTGATAGCTTCCCATGGAAGCCTAGAACGGTTAAGGCTGGAAAAGAGCTCTAAGATCTTATAGATCATCACCCCCAGGTTATTTTCCTCTGTGCAGCTTTCCAGCCACTCTGTGCCAAGCCTATAGCATTGCATGGGGTTGTTGTGACCAAAGCCTGGCGTTTGATCTTGTTGAACCTCATCCCATTGGCCTCAGCCTATCCAGATCCCTCTGCAGGACCTTCTACCTTCAGACTGATGAACACTTTCACATGAGTTGGTGTCATTGCAAACGTACTGAGAATGCATCAATCCCCTTGTCCAGATCAATAAAGTGATGGTGAGAAGTGATAGCTTAAGTGCTTGTGAACCAAGGAACACTGATGGAAGATTGATCTGCATGGTTAGTACTGTAACAGGCACTGAAGAGATTGGTATTGTTTGTTTTGCTCTGCTCAGTGAAAGACCTGTGCATTTATTTCTTCCAGCTGTGGTTTTTACAAGGTGTGGCATCACGCTTGGGAACAGTGAGGATTCCTGCAACTTGGTTAAATAGATTTCACGTGTGCTGAGTGGTGAATGAAGTGCAGTCAGTTGCATCCTGTAGGGTTGCTCAGTGGTGACTGTGCTGTTTGAGTTCCAGGTGGAGCGTTGAACCATTGCTATAATGGATCTTTCTTAAAACAACATCTTACTTTGAGCATGTGGCAAATCTGACAGGCAGCAGTTTCATCAAAAGGATATTTGGTGTTACTCACCTTTATATACTTGATTCTTCAGAAATGTTTTGCTTTACTGAATTTTATCTCCAATATGTTTGAATGCAAAATAAAAATGCTTTGACTTGTGTATTTTTTTCCCATCAAAACCAATGCATGTGCAGCTCTGTGCTGATAAAGCACAGCAGCATGCCTGAGAGGTCTGCTTAATAAATTAAGTGCATGTCAAAATTGAATTGGAAGTGAAGGATGTATTTGAAAAATGTGTACTCTCAGTAGGTTATTAAAGTGAGCTTTGCACTGGGTGAGGCTGGCAGTTCCGTGCAGATGTCTATGGGATGATGAAAGGTTTGGGTGGGCTGGGTGCTGGAAGCCAGCAGTTCCAGGATGGAGGCAGCCATAAACCTGTATGGGATGGGAAAGATCAGCCGTGCTCTGTTTCCATGCTCTGATAGCACTTAGATGTGGGAGGGGAATAGGTCCAGAAGGCACCACGTCATCCCAGTGGGATTTTGGTGATGTATAATAGGAGAGCTAGAAGCATTTTGGAAGTTAGATAATAAGAAATGTGTCTTTTTAATCGTTCTCTAAACCACGGATTGCTTTGCCAAGCTTTCCTTTGCAATGTTGTTTTTAAAAATTGCATATTAAACAGTTGTGTGAGGACAACCAACCTCTCCTGACTATCAGTTCTTTGCTGTGGCTGCACGATGTGATGCAGAGAACAAGAATAATGACAAAACTCTGTAGTTGCAATGCCAGACAGACACGTATCAGATTGCTTGCAAGCATTTCAGCATCCAAGCACAGCCATCTCAGGAATGACAGCCTGTTGTCTCTGGTTACACGCAACTGGATATGTTCAGAATTCATATTTTACAATTTAGCACTTTTCATAATTCAGTGTTGGATCTCAGGTTGACGGAGAAGCAGGCGGATTTTCCTAATTGGTGCATCACCCTCTGGGAGATAATTGTCACTCAAAAGACCTGACTTGCTTTTTTTATTGTAGTGCACGTGCTCTTGGCACACCATTATTCCTACTGTGACAGTAATTGCTGGTGCAAGTCTGAGGGTGCTGTGGTTAAGAAGGATTTAGCATGCATTAGCAGCAAGGTGTGTAACCAGCTTTCTTTTTGGAGTTGGAAGCAGCTAGTGCTTTGGTGTTTGGGTTTTTGGTGATGACCTGAGGCTGTTAATTGAATCTCGTTAATGACATGATTTGTATAACACAGCATTGGTTATTTTCTCTAAGTGAACTGTTTTAATATTTGTGGTTCTTTTTCTTTGCTAGATGAGGGCTATTACCAAGGTGGAAAATTTCAGTTTGAAATTGAAGTTCCTGATGCCTACAATATGGTGGTAAGTATCTTATTATTGGTCTAAAGGTGGTTACATTTCCTTTCTGTGTATTGGGACAGAGGGAAGTTGGCGTTGGGTCTAAGAGAGGGGCTTCTCTCTCTTGCTGAAATGCCATCAAAATACAGAACAATCTGGTTACATTTTGGTAGTGCAGCATCTGAAACCGACGTTATTCCTTAAAGAAAAAAAGTGCTCTGGCAGAGGATGCTTGGAAATGCAAATGAGGAGTCAGACTTTTTTGGCTGAGGTTCACTCTCATCTGTTCTCCCTTGGTCATTATTTTTGAGACCCGAGCTTGATTATTCTCACCAAAAAAGTAGTGTCTAGAAGAGGGAGTTATACAGCTGAACAGAAAGGAGGAGTCTTTGCTTTTTATTTTTGTGGGGCCTTCAGCTTGTGCTTATATTTCTGCTATTGGACTGTAGTGCTCAGCTCCTTTTTAGAGGGTGCAGTGGAGGACGTGGAAAGTGCAGAGATGGTGGCAAGTGGCCTTTGGTGCACTCCACTAATTCTGCTGGTTGTCTCCCAAACTGCTTAGCTATCTATAAAAAAAAAAACACCTTATTTCAATGGTTATTAAGCAGCTTTCCAGAGGACGTCCCCATGATCACAGTTTCTTATTATAGACAAACAGAAAGCTCCAAGGAACTCGCTCTTTTTGAACATGAGAAACATCATTGCTTTGTTTTCCTCTACTAAAATTACAGACTGGCAAGAGTGGAGGAGGTACAATTACAGTAAAAATAACTGTAGACATTGTTTTCAGAGTTCAGCAGTCTGTAGGAAAAAGCAAACTCCAAAAATGGCAAACAGGTGGGGCGTATGTCTGGTTCTCATGAATTACTCTTGGTCTTCTGTGTTCTGATGATATATAGGGAAATTAGATTCATTTGAGCATTTAAATTGCAATAATTGCATGCGGAGGTATGAGCTGCAGCAGGAAGGAAGCCTCACTTTTAGTTTGAACGTGTTTTATTTTGCTTGCGTTCATAACTTTTTTTCTTACATCTTTTTTGTTTTCTGACATTTGATGTTATTATTTGAGAAGTCTTCTTTCAGAGAGGCTGAAGAATGAGTAGGAGAGGATAGCAGAGGTCCGAGAAGACCTTTGACTTGGGTTCAAATGCACCAAGATGAAATTCAGCATCATATATGTGCAGTGGCTGCTGCCGCAGCCCTGTTTTTGTGCAGTATGTATATACACACACAGGAGGAGCAGCAGTCTGGAATGGGATGGCCTGAATTCTCAATCTGAGCTTGAAGAGCTCCAGTGGGGTAGAAAAGATCTGCCTCTGGGAGTGAGGGGACTGGGCTGCCATTCCAGAACATGCCTTCATAAGTTCTCTAATATTCCTGGTGCTTATAATCAAGGGGGCATGCACTATATTTTTTAAGTTATTGCTTGTGGAGGACGGTAGTTATTTCTGAATCAGCTCAATTCTCCACTGTCACTGGTCAAGAGATGAGCAACACTTAGCAGTATTTTAGCTGTCCAGCTATCTGAGTTAAGTGGTAGCTATCTCAGGTCCTGCACAGCTTCAGGGAATGGGTTTTGATCTCTGTTCACAGCTTTTTCTCTCCTTCACTGTTTTCCTGGGAGTTTTTGGTAAGAATAAAGTATTTTTCTTTGGAAATCTCAATCTCTATTGCAGTTTAGTGTTCTATTCCTTTTATTTTATTATATAACCAAACCCTGGATCCTGTGTGTCCTTGTAGGTAGGTTCTTTTAGTGCATCTCATGTTTGCAGTTGCTTTTTTTTTTATAAGTTCCCCATGTAACCTCACCACAAAACTTTCCATGGTGACAGTTTTATACACACTATGAACATACTGTAAGTAAGGTGGTCACTAAGTAATTGCATTCTCCTTTTAATGTGAATGAACTGTGCCATCAAAAATACCTGGAGGAACGTGGCATTCATGGCAGAAGGGGAACCCTCCCATATTCTCGTCCGTCTGACTTTTTAGTCATCATCAGTAAAGCAGTTTAACCACTGTGGCATTGCTGAGTACATGGAGAAATACAAAATATATACTCATTTAAATTTCTTCTGTTATCATCTTTAAGGCATTCATTTGAACAACTCTTGCAGGAAAGGACTTGCTTCACAGTAATGAGAGCACAGGATGTTAATTAAATTATGTTAAATTGCTAAAATTGTAACTGAAGAGGAAAAACTTGGTAAGCTTTGTGTTGTGAACTGGAACTGATGCGTGCTGTTCTGTCAGGGAAGCAAAGCACTGGAGGTAATAGTGGATCTGTGAGCATAAGGCACTGGCTTGTGCCACCTAGTGCAGTCCCTCAGGGCAGAGATTCAAGAGCCTAACATCTGGGAAGGATGTTTTGGGGTTAGCTCTGCTGTGAAGTGCTGCCTCTTGCTTGTGCCCAGAGCACACAGCTGGTTGATCAGGCACTTCTACATCACTGAGCTGCTGTATGTGGTACTGGAAATGTTTGTGGTGATTATCTGTAAGGCAATAACATATTATAAGGGTTCTTCCATTATATCTGTAATTAAAACTACTTAAGCTGTTGAAGAGATGGATAATTTTAGAAGCATCTGAATAGGAGAACAGGAAAAGGTTTTCATTTCTAATCAGTTGCTGGTTGTGCAAGAGGAATTGTTCAGATAGATCTGTGCTGCATTGCGAGAGGTAATTTGTGTCACACTGCTTCTGCAAGCTGACAGGATGCATTTCACTGTGCTTTGCAGGCAGGCTAAAGAGAGGAAAGAGATCTCATCGAGGAGAGATCTCATCCTTGTTTTACCAAGGACTTCTTTTAAAGCAGTGTGTTTCCCATAGAGGGGAACTCTTTGGGCACTGCAGCTGTGCATTTTCCTGTTGGGTCATCTCAGTGATTGTCTTCGCTGTTACTGAGTTAGTACTGCTAGTAATGTTAGCACTACTACAGAACAATCTGAACGTTACAAGTGTCTTCAAACTCCCATGTTGGCAAAGGGGCCTGCGTGGGCAGTTCTGGTCATCCTTTTCCTGTGCCTTCTGAGCAGACAGTCAGAGGTGATGCTTCATGCAGCCCTAAGAAGGAAGCAGAGTCGGTCACAAGGACACCAGTGCACACACATGGTCCTCAGCTAACACGTCTGCTTTCCAGGGACTGTTGGAGTGGAAAGCATCCCGAAAGAAAGACTTCATCCCATACATGACCCAAAACTAACTTGAAAAAGGATTTGCGCATGTCAGATCTGTTCCTCCTATAAGTGTCTGATTTGGGCTGGCTGATTTTTGGAGCCGTAAGAAAACCTGGCATCTTCAGAATCCACTGTTTGGATCCAAACACCTGTAATCACTCTGATTTCCCTTCATAGCCTAGATTTTCTTGACTCCTATGGTGCTGTTTTGTGGGCATCACACGCTGACTGGTAATCTTGAGCTCTTGATATCTTTCAGACTCTGTGCAGCTTTTCCCATAAGTAATTTCCATGTTCTGAATACAAAAAGGAAAGAAGAAATTAATCCTGGGAGGTCTTTCCCCTTTTTAAAGTCGAAGCAACTCAGAGAAGATATTGTGCTGATACAATTAATGGTATTGATATTAGCTGTTAAGTGTTTTTCAATGGCACTGCAAGTCTTCAGAAGGTTGACACTTAATATTACCTATTCTTTGAGGTGCTGGGATGTTGTGTAGGAGGAGAAAGCATCTGGATATGATGCAGGTCTTGCAGTACTGTCACGAGAGCAGCATAAGTTAATTCTCAGTGTCTCCTCAAACTGTGATGCTGTTAGAAACTCTGCAATCTGTTTGGTAATACTGTCACTTGGCATTTTAAAGGCATTAAAAAAATGCCTTTTAGGAAATAAATGTATTCACAAACATTTCTGTGCAGCAAACAGAAGCTTGCCAGCGTTTGTGCCTACGAAAACCTCCGGGATTGTTGTTGTCACAGACATCAGAGGAAGCTGTGAAGTGGCAAGCAAATAATGGAGTACGCGGCAAAGCCTCCGGTGCCAAGTGCTGACCTCTGTCTCTGCAGCATCTGTTCCCCAAGCACTGCTTTCTCGGTTGATCAGCTGCCCAGAAACGAGTCAGTGAGAGAGGGAAGCAATTGTTGCTGTTGGTTGTTTTTTTTAAATAATAGTAATAGTAATCTACTGACCGGGGGATGTCTTGATTTAAAACAACAGCAGCAAAGAAAAAAGCACGGCAACCCCATTCTTCCTTAAGGTGCAGCTGATTGCTACAGGACGGGGGACCTGATGCTTTAAGGACTCAAGCCTAGTTAATGCTAAAGATAGCAGCACAAAATCAGTTTTCCAAGGTTTTTATGACCTTAGGTAGAGGTCGGAAGCTTGGAATTTAACAGCAGAGCTGCTCTTCTTAGACCTTTTCCTTGCAAGCATCTCAGCTGTGAAACAGCAATTGGAAGGGATTGGAATCCTGAAGAACTGGATGATAATCTCTTCGTCATGAGATTCATTCTCTTTGGTGGCCTTGCTGCATAGGATTGGATAGACGCAGCATTCCCACGTTAGCACACTTGTCACATCAGTGTGATTTGGCTTGCCAAACCAGTCAGGGTCTGAAATGAAGTTCACGTCCTGGTTGGTGCTTTATATCCAACCTCTGATTCAGTGAGAATAACATGGGAGAGATTGTTAGCAATGTCCTTAAAGAAAAGGGACAAACTTGATAAAGGCTTGTTCTATAAAATGAAACTTCTGCCCTAACTGAAGTCAATATTATGCATAGATGTCAACTGCTTGCAACACTCTCCTGTACTGTTTGTGCTGTGTTTTGAGGCTTGTGAATACAAACTGATACGGTGAAGTCAGCTGAGAGCAGAAATGGAAGCAAGGATGGTTCCATGATAAAAACTCACAAGGGATATGAAAACCTAAGTGGCTGCTGAGATCTGGAGAAGAAAATAACTGAGATTGCTGCTGTGCCCTGTGGTGAGAGTGGATCTGCACGTGTCTTGCAGAGTCTGAAGAGAAGGATGAACTTACGAGCAGTGAAATAAATGGATTTTCTAAGCTTTACTGTCACATCCGTGACCTGGAGATGGTTTGAGGCATTCAAGTGAAGCATCTCAAGGAAAGCTTGTGTGGATTTGTTGGTGTAAGGAAGATTCAAAGATAGCTTGAAGCAAAAATTCAAAGGAAAATTTGGCTGAAGCTAATTGTTATGGTAGTGCTCGTGTTGTCCTCGTCTCTCTGTAAAAGGAGAAGAAGGGGAGAGAAGGAAAGCCTTTATCTCACTGTCAGCAGCGGGTTTCTCTTATTCTTAGTGATAAGAAGCACTTTGGTGTGTGGTGAAAGGATAAAAGATTAGTTGTTTTTTCCACATTACAGAAAACCAAGGTGCCAATTATTTCACTCTGAATGACTGTAGATTTGGGAGTTTCTTATAAAGGTTTAGTTTGTATAAAACTTCTTCTATTCATCAGTACATTCTCTGCTGGAAGGCACGTATGGTAAAATCTGCTCTTTTATCCGGAGTCACCAGGTGGAATAAGTACTGCTGCTTCCTCTTTATTTTTTGTGATAACTAGGCATAATCTTTCAAAACAACATGAGGGCGTAGCTGACGAAGGGTTGTGCTGTCAGAGAACTTCTAAGTGAACGTTTGTGGATTTGGAAGGTAAAAAGTCAGACCTTTCTGCATGCCACTCATTATTCAGCAGTGCTGTGATCCGGCACTGCCACAGGTGCCTCCTGAAGGCTGAGTGTTGAGCAGCAGTTGGGCAGACATGAATGTTTATGGAGAAAAGCTGATGTCTGTACTACAAACTGTAGCTGTGCTTTGGTGATGATTTCTTGAAGTGCTGGGCAGGTGTTTTCTCGGTAGGTTGGTATCTTGTGTGCATTCTTACCTTTACTCCAAGGAGCTGGGCTAAGTGGATAACATCTGAATACATTCCTAAGACGATGCTGGAGAATTGAGAACAAAGCAGTGAGACAAAACACAGCGTGCTGCTATGCAGATGCAGCTATTAGAGCTGTTTTCTCTCCTGACTGAAGACTTCTTGGGAAGCAGTGGGGGAAAATAACTCCACATTTATAACAGCAGATTTAATTGAAGTTCTGAAAGCTACTGGTCTGTGTTGGTCTTACAGTACGGCTGCTGTAAGAAATTATTTGCCTGATTGAAAGCTGCAAATCGTAATTTGGAGAACAGCGATGGAATAAGATGCTGTTGCTAAGCTACCGGCATTTTTATGACCTGCTCTTTATTTACTTCACAAAAGTAGAGCAAATGAGACTGTATTTTAAGAATCCGTGTTTCAGAACTCGCTGTCTAATTCAACATTCTGGTGACCTTAGCTAAAAATAAGTCGGGTGGCTTTTCACGTTAGCATCTTCAGTTTGGATAGGACTGCCCTTCTTTGTACTCCTATCCAGCTCTGCACAGGAGCTGACACACTGAAACGGTGCTTAAGAGACTAACCTGGTTTTGTTTTGCTTTCCCTGAAGGAGACAAGAGAAGAGAATGAATTTTCTTGTCTTGCTTTAAAATCAGTTTTTCCGAGGAAAAAGCCCATCATTAGTAGAGAGTAGAAAGAAGCTAAAAGGACAGAGAAAGCTGGTGTACCTCCTGCAGTTACCCTGTCAGGATCTTTAACATGCAGACTTATGCTGTGAGCATCAAATATATTTCCCTTTTCAATTCTGTGACTTTTAACTGTGATTTGGCTTTATTTTGAAGAATAACACTGTAATTTTCTGTTTTCTGTCCTGGCAGCCTCCGAAAGTAAAATGCTTGACAAGAATCTGGCATCCAAACATCACAGAGACAGGAGAAATCTGCTTAAGGTAGCAACAGCATTCTTTTTTTTTTTTTTTTAATATCCTGAAGGTCTTTCTGTGTGATGAAATGTTGTATGTGATTTTCAAGTCACTGTTACTTTTGTCAGTGGTTTCTAGAAATCAGAGCACTATGTGTTAAAAACATAGAAATATACAGAAAGTGTTGGTTCTTGCTGTGCAATATGTGCTGGGTAGAACCTGGCTCTTCAATTTCAGACTTAACTTTAAGTTTTGTTTAGGATAAGAGTGTAACATCCAATCTGGACACAGCTTCTTCCCTTTCCCTCTTTCCCCCTTTCCCCTTTTTTCCTCTCCTCATAGGTGAATAATTTTCAGGCCCTGAGAAGGCTGAAGGCTTTGCTCTGTTAATGCCTATATTATTTTAGTGCTTGGAAACTGTTTTTCAGAACAGGAGAAAAAAATAAATCTGTTTAACTTTACAGTAACTATTCTATATGTATTTATTTTCACATATAATATCTACTGAAAGACAGATGGTGGTTATAAGAAAACAGAGTTGGGGGAACATGAGGCGGGGTATGAAGCCCAAAAGCTGACCTTTCCCAAAGGAACACAGCTACACTGCTGGCAGGTTTTTCACAATAGTAAATGTTTCCTCTTCAAAATCAGTTCCAGAAACCTTGTGATTTCAGTGTTTCATCTTGTGTACCCAGTGGTGAAATTGGCTGGAAGCTGAACATAAACAGAAGTAAGAAGCAGAACTGTCATTTCTCAACTTAATGGAACATGAAAGAAATACTAATGAAGCGTAAGCGGTGAAAATAAGTAAGATTGAAAGCTGTTCTGAAAATCCGAAACAGTTGCTGCCACATGTAGCAAGGCAGTGCTTAAAAAGATACATTTTGTGTCCTTTAGATTTGAAATACAAGGTCCTGGTGCAAACAAAGCTTTCACAGGGTAGCCTTTCTCCCTTGGTGGGCAGCTGTGGCTCATTGGTTGGTAGGAGCTGGAGAGCTGATAGCAGTGCTTTGAGCTTCAGTGATGTGCTCCGTGCTTCTGAGGAGCTGGTGCTGTTGGAGGGTGGTGGTGGATACCTGGTCAATGGAGAGAACTTGGGTGCTGTTAATCAAAAAGCTGAAGTAAAGGCAAGGAATGGATGAAGTGTTTAGAAACTGAACAGGAACTACCGGACACCAACGGATAGGTAAAAGTTTAAGCTTTGACTATAGAGCTGTATCTTTTGAGGTTAAACAAAGCCTCCTCGCACTCTTGAGGATGTTTCAGTGTGTCTATTCTTCAAATGATTTTAATTATGTCAGACAAATGTAGTGTTGGAACATCTTAATTCTGGTTAATGAAGTGAAGTCATTTCTTTGGCGTCTGCACTGAAATGTCAGCTTTATTTGATTGTCAGATACTTAAGCACATTAAACCTTTGAATGTCTTACCGTTTAGATGGGAAATCTAAAATAACCCAGACTGCTAGAATGGAGAATGCAATCTATATATAGTACCTGCAATCAGCTTCTATCAGTCTCTTCATATAGAAATGTCTTTGGGTACTTATTAAAGCAGAAGTAATTCCTTATCAGTGTTTTTCCAGCTGTTTTCTTCTGAGCATACCTTACAGCACGGTGTTTAATCGTTACTAATTAAAACACAGTGAATGATTAAACTTGAGTCAGGTGCAATAGATTGGGGCACAAGAAGCATTCTTCCTGTGCCTTATGAATTGCAGTCACTCAAATTAGATCTGGACCGTACTTATGGATGTTGCTTGGAAACACCAAGATATCTAGAAACAATATGCTTACCACTTACACCAGTTCATCCTTTTCCTAATAATAAAACTTCTAATACATATCCCTGATTTTATTTCACCTCTGCTGATGATCTTTGGCTTTTTTTTTTCTCCTTGCCCACATAAGCTTTTGGAAAAGCTTAACCACTCTGAAGTTTTGCTGCTTCGTATCTGTGCTTCTGCTCTATGGTGAGAAGACAAGATGTGGTTTCTCCAGGCACCCTGTGCTGGGGAAGGGCTTTGGTTAGGAGCCAAATGATTGTTTCTGATCTATGGGAGGAAAGGGGGTGCTGCTCTTAGAATGGGTTATATCAGCAAATCTGAAATACGAGGCAGAGCTACACTTATCTGTCTGCATTGCTTTCCTGTCAAAGCTCCATGAGAAATGAGTGTGTCCTCTTCAGTCCTGGCTGCTGAGCTGGAGATTCGCATAGAGAGAGAGGCTTTGGGAGCCTAGAGGGGTGTTAATGAGGTTTGGCTGGTGTTCTCAGGTGCTTGGAGTTCTGTCAGTTGATGCATGCTTTTTTTGTATGCACTCACTTATTCTTAGCTCTTAAGATCACTGGGGGCTGTATGGTAAAGTAAAGGGAAGTACTGCAGCAAAATTGAAGGAGGAGAAGAAAGCTTATAAGGTCCATTATTTCTTCAAAACCTGAAAACCTTGATTCTTCCTTGTTCAGCATCATTTTTGCTTGTTTTGCTTTACTTCTATAACATGAACAAAAATAAAAGCCCAAACGTTTTTTTAATGTTTTTGAAATTAGTTTTAGGTGCTATTGGTGGTGGAAGCACGTTTTGTCTTTTCAAAGGCACTGAAATGGGATTAGCAACGTGGTTAAGATGGGATACTTGGTCCATCTTCTTCCTAGACTCTTAAAGGGATAATGAAGGACTACAAAAAAACCCCTGCAAAATGAATAGCTTTAGAGTATTTCACTTTAACCCTATCACGTTAGCAGCAGAAGCTATTGTTACTGATAAATCCTTGTGCTTTGTTACTTTGCTGTGTGAGTTTTCAGTCTCAGATTGCTTCTTAACAGAGGAAGTCAATTGTGAAATGATGCTTACAGGAATTTCTCAGATTATTAACTTTGCTTTCGTGCACATGAGTGAGACTTCTGCTTTTCTCAGTCTTTCATCACCTGTGGTGTTTCTTAGTTACGCTCCAGTCTCCAATACTTTTACTCCTTGTGTGTGATGATGTTTTTACCTAGGAGCTCCAGGAGTGTCTGACCGACTGAACACACCTCAACTCTTTCATCTTGTAAATGGCTCTACAGTTTCAGTGGCCTTATTACATAGCACAGTGTGCAGGTCAGCTAAAATTCATACATGTGCACGGAGGAAAGACCAGAGCTATTTCATTTTCCTATCCCTGATTTTAAGAAGCTGCAGTCCTTGTACAGAAGGGAGGATGATAATAATCCTCTCTGATAAATAGATGTCTCTCCAAAAAATATCCTCTCAGAGGGATTGAGCTGTGCCAGCTGTGGTAGGAGCCAGGACATGCTGCTGGAACTGCCTGCTCACCACAGATGAGCGTGTTTGGAAATGGAGCACTTGTGTGTGTCTGTGCATTCAGGGGTAAATAAAGGCTCGGTGTTGGGAGTGCCAGAAGGACTGCTGTCACACTTAGCATACTTAAAATAATTTGATTTTTGACCAAGCTGAGCTGTGTGAGGAATGTAATTCTTGGACAACATACCGATTTTGGTGCTTTCAAAAGTCCTGATGCTAGATAGAGTGCAAGAGGGATGTAATACTAACGTGGCAATTTCTTCCAAAGTTGTTAAAGCTGTCTGAGAAGACAAAGTTTCTCTAACTAGAAATTACAGTGTATATAATATGTTTGTCTTTTTTTCAGTTTATTGAGAGAACATTCAATTGATGGCACTGGCTGGGCTCCAACTAGAACATTAAAGGTACTATTTCCTTTTAGATACATACAGCAAACTAGATAATCTTTTAAACTACCTTTACAGACTTGAGAGGAGTCAGATAAATGCAGTTTGCTCTAGGAACAACTGTTGTGTTTTTTGTCTTTCAACAAGCTGGTGACAATACTGAAACAATTACTGTGCTAACCAAATATAGGAATGTTGTCTATTTCTAGTGTGGCTGCTTTGAGTGATAACAAGTTTTGTGGGATGATATGATTACAGTAACCCTGAGAAACCACTTCCAGTAAGGGTGGTCTGATTTCTTGGTGGTCTTTTTACCCAGGCAACAAATAGAAGAGCACGCTGTGAGCAGGACTAACAGTAATCCATAACCCTTCCAATTTCCATTGTGTTGACAGTTCTGACAAGGCAGCAGGCTGTCTTAAGAACATTTTTTCCTTGGAAGACTAAAAGGCACAGTGCATTTGGGAGAAACGCCGTATGGAACATAGAATTAGACTAGTTACTGCTGTGCCTTGAATCGTGTTTCATCCCCAGTGTTGGAACTGGTAAGAAACACATCCACACTTCAGTACTGCATAAGCAGGCTGCTCCTGCCTGTTCTAGTAATTCCAGCAGGGAAATGACTGCCTCTGCCCTGCAAGCTTGCCTTGCAGTCACGCTACCCGAGTCACCACAACGTAAGTAGAATTTGCCCCTTATGAAGTTGATGGCAGTTTTGCCACCATGATTGCAGAATAGCATCTGAGGTCAGTCCCACAACAGCTGGGCAGTGTGGAAAAATTCAGAGCCGTAGTTCCTGGCTGAGATACACATCCTTTGTGACAGGCTCCCCAGGAGTGCCTCAGTGCAGCGAGTGCCCTCATCTCCATACAGAAAGCACTGCGTTGTCTGCTGCTCCATGACCTCGCTGTCAGAAGAGTCTTGCAGAGCACTGAGTAAAAATCTCTCCAGCCTTTGATAGGAAACCTGCTAGAATTTGTTCCCAAAGATAATGGGTGAGCATGTCAGCTGTTTGTTTCTTTTCAAAAGCCAGATTTAGAATTTTTGTCTAATACCTGCTTTGCTTTTTCTAACTATGAATGAGATCTATGTCTTCCTCCTTTTAATCTCCAAAACGTCCTTATGAGCTGCCTGATTTCCTGGAAAGTGGAACCAGAGTATGTTGTTTTGTGTTTTTTAAATACTTTCTGCTTATTTTTCATCAGTAAGCATACTTTGTCTTCTCTCTTACGTTTCTGTTTGCAAATTAGCTTAAATTGAGACATTAGGTAATTCAATACACTGCTTCTGTTCTTGTTTCTTTATTTCATTCCCAGAGGAAGTTTTTGGACTACAAATGTTTAACCTTTAGACAATTGGAAAATTCCTATGCCAGTAGTACAACTTGACAAGAATGCACATACATTCTTATCTTTTCTCCTAGCTTTATTTACGGTATCTTAGGAAGATTAAAATAGTGTTTCATGTTAAGACTGTGGGTGGGAATAATTAGTGACACTGTATTTAACTTCCTATCGTCAGTAAGGTTAGGAAGATATGTATTAATTTTCTTTTCCGCTCTGTTCTTGCATCAGTTTACTAATTAATTTCATAGAGGAAACATCCTAGTATCTCAGTTGCCAGAAGAGTGAAATTAATGAGCTTTATGAAGCAATTTAGGGTGTTTTTACCCTCCGTAAATTAAAATCTAGCATCCCCTCTGGGTGTCATTACTCCCCGTGGGCATTGAAGCACCACAAATTTCATAGCTTAAAACTTCAGGTTTTGTTTTCAGAGGGTCCATTTTAAGCATGCGGTTTCAGTCAGCGTTCCCTCACTTGTTCTGCGATGGCTTCGTGTGGTTTTGCAATGCCACCACAGCAAGTACCTGACTTCCATGTTTTGCCTCTGTACAAACGTGATCGCATGAAGTAGCTTCACAAAATCAAGCAGGAACAGCCATTTAGGGATGCTGGGAAGCTGCAAGCCCCGTTTCCAGAACAGTGCTATTAGTTTCATTAGTCTCCAAGTGCTCAGATGCCAGACCAATTACAGTCCTTGGATGGAACAGACAGCATTGTGCAGGTTTATCTCCAAACAAGTTACTTTTCCATAGACATGAATCATTCTGTGGTAGGTACACTATGTGGAGTGATGTGATTTTGTAGGAAGGAGCAGTGCCCAACTTTGTCAAATACTCTAAAATGCTGCCACAGTGTTTTGTTGGAGAATGCAGGAAACATGTTGGATTTTGATGACAAATACTGTCAGGTGTCACCAGTGCAGCCATTCTGCGTGCATTAACAAAGCCACTTAAATAGATAACAAAAGAAAAGCCTACCCAACCTCAAAAGCCACATGCACAAACCAAGCCTGCTTTGCCTTAGGCTGCTGCTGCATTCATCTGTATGATGCACTCTTAACCTTTCAGAAGGCTTTGGAAGTTTTAGATTGTCTCATCTTCCATATCCTAGTGGTGGCAGCAGAGCTCTTACATGAAAAAACCTTCAAAATAAGTTACTGTGACCTTCTTAATACTTACAGTATCAAATTGGGAGCAACTTGAAGAGGCATTCAGATTGCACCTTTTGACTTTCTGAAAACAGGCCAAAAAATCTGTGAATATTTCCTGATAAAATGTGTTCTGGCAGCATACATAATTCATAAGGGGGGGGAATAAAAGGCTCTGTGAGTTCTGTATCCTGGCATTTTGCTTCACTTGCTGCCATCTCATTCACAACTGAACTCTGTCGGAGTTACCAGGTGTTGAGCATGGTGCTGTCTTCCAGTTCTTCCCTTTATGGGATCTGCAGCCTGTGTGCTAGTGAAGGCACTGATGTGTGTGGTCTTCCTGAATTCCTGTGTTGGATGGAGCAAGTTGAGTTTTAACCCTGGAAAAAGGTTATGGGTAATGTTTGAAAAGATTCTCTTTGTGTATTCTTTTATCACCACTGATGCAGTTGCAAATATTTTCTTTATCCATAGAAACAGTCCTGAATTCTAAATTCTTAAGAAATAAAAATAAAAATCTGGCGGCTTGCTCCACAGATTATGAAATATACAAAGAGAGATGCAGTACTTCTAGAGTGATATTTCAGTGCAATCATTCATTGCTTTATGAGTTAGCTGCAGGCGCTTGCTTACCTTTCTGTCTCCATGCTGTGAGGTTTTGCATGGTTTTACTGCATACTTTCCTCTCTGAAACAGAGTATCTATGATGCTGAGGACTGCAGAGGTTACTTTAGGTTGAGTCTCTCCAAGTAGCTTCCTTTTTTCAGTTTCAGTCAAAGCTGGAGCTCTTCAGGTGGAAATCAAAGAATTTGTTTTAATTCATTCTGCTCTCAGATTTTCATTTCACTAAAGGTAGCAGTTTTTAAATGCCTGTCAGGAAATAACAGTGTTATTGCTTTAATACCTTGCTTTTTCCACCCTCAGGAGTTTCAGTTCTGAACCCAGAATGCTGCAGCAGCTCCTGCTGCTCCTTAGCATGCACCTCCTTGTGCCTGGCTCACCACAACCCAGCTGCCTGGTTAAGCCAGGCCTCCCTAGTGCTCATCAGCGTTGTCTGAAATGCTTGTTTTGACTTTGCTGTAAAATTATCTCGGGTGATTGAGCTGAAAAAAAAAAAAGTCTACGTATTGTGATTGCCTAATTGGTTCTAAAAGTCAAGCTGTTTCTTCTGCAATTATCTCCAACAAAACTATAGCTGGAAATTGGTCAGTGACTGATTTATGAACCATAGAAATGATCGAGGCACCGCTGTGTAATTCTGACTCTGCAGGGCAGAGCATGGTAATGTTAAAAGCAGTATTTAAAAACGTCTGATGAACGTCCACAAGGAGAATTTGGGTGAGTTCCCTGTTCAGATGGAGCTACAGTGAGTTTCAGATAACTGGAGGACTATTTGCAGTAGGATTTTCTTGTTTACTGTTCAAGTTTTGATACCTTTCAGTTCTTACCACGCTTTAGAGTGTTGCTTTCGACATGTCTTATTTCTGTCAGTAGACAGGAACAGGAGTGGGAATTCTCAAGGTTCCCTCAAACTACAGCTGTGCAAACAGCTTCTTATAGCAGCTGTAGGAAAATGCTGTGTTTTCCAGGAATTCATTTCTGATATCTTCAGATAGCTGTTTGTGTTACTAAATAATCTAATCTGCAAGGTATTAAAGGCTTCAAGAATAATTTACAATAACCTGTCATTAATTGAAGTTTATTCACAAGAGGCTTACTTATTTAATTAGCGTTTATGAGTAAATGGGGAAATATCTCCTATTTGTTGTGTTGGTTTTGCTTTTGTCCACAGGCAGTAAAGATAGTTTGTTTGAAGTCATGCAAATGACAACCTGTAATCTCATGGAGAAGTAAATGAGAGGAACTTCACTTAATATTTCCATTTACCAGCATTTAAGCACGAAGCTGTTTAGTTCTTAAAAGCTTTGGTGTGAGCACAAAACTTTCATTCATTGTCTTAATGAAAATGGGTGGTTTGCTGTCAGGATTTTATGTAATTAGTGTAGAGGAGTATTTTCAGGAGCAATAACTGTCAGTGTCTTCAAGATGAAGGGAAGAAGAGTAAGCCTGTATGTCCTGTGCCATTCTAATGTAATTCTTGCTGCTGATAGTACCTCTTTCTCAGCCAGCATTATGGTAATGCTGTTTGCTGTAATGGCAGTAGAATCACTCCTGATTTGAGTTCCACTGTTGATTTATTCAAATCCCACCTTGTAATGTGTCTGCCAGCTGTGTGCCAAAATCTCCAAGCACATGCTAGTGGAGGCTGCATTCCTACTCGGAATGTGCTTATCCCCCACTCCAGCACAGCCAGGAGCTGATTTCCCTTGCACCAGAACTGCTCTGCGACCTCAATCACCACACTGAAAGTAGGGACATGGGATTCTGCTCCATAATTTAGTCTGAACTGACCACCACCAGGTCCATCAGTGCCACACAGCGCAGACCCCATGTGCTGCTCTGCCGAGGACATCTCTGGTTTGCCTTTGCTGTGCAAGACCAAGCTGTTCCTGGCAGCTCTGCAGGAATGCTGTGGGGCTGATTAGCACCTGAGACTGGGGAAGCCTGGCACGTGGTCACTGAAAGCCAAATTGCGAGGGAGATTTTGCTCTTACAGTGCTTTCTGAGCATCCTGGATGATCACAACTGAGGTAGGTAGCTGTAGCTATTGCAAAAAGGCACGACTTGCCACAAGGTGCCCTTCAGTGGTTCTTGTCTCCTCTGAAGGAAGTCAGCTAAAGAAAAGAGCAGTGCGAATTGCTGGATTTTCAATACCTTTGCTCCCTAAAGTGCTTAAAATGTCCATTGTTGCTGCACTTGCTTCTTCCTCTTTCTTCTCCAGCTCTAAAAATTGAATAGGCAGCAGACAAAAACTTCACCCTGTATTTGTTAAAGTTACGAGGCACTGAGTGTGATCTCTCAGATCTGACATTATTTCAGTTTTCCCATAAGGAAAATTCCCATTAGGAACTTTTTCTGCAAGGGGAGCATTGTATTGTATTTTGCTTTTATAAATCTGCTTGTCAAGATTTATTTTCTCTCTGCACATGCCAAAAACAGTGACGAAACACAACTTGGTGTCTTCTGATAACCTCTGCTTCATAAAGGATTTGCAGCAATTTTCTTTCTCTGCATTAAATGGCTGTGGCAAAGCTGAATCTGTGCTTTAAACACAGTTGCTGTTATCACTGGCATACTCTGTGAGTGATTTCGTGGAACAGTGTAGTACATTGTAAAGTCTAATTAAACCATGCTTGTTTTCCCCAAATTGTTGATTTCTGAATATGCAATTTGCATTGACTTTAATCAGTTGAGTAGACTGGTCTCCGGAGGGCGATCGCTCCAGTGTTTGTAATTGCTGTAGCGTAGTTCATTAAGAACTATTGCAGAGTTCCCCTGGGAACGATTTCCAAAACATTGTCTGCTTGCTCCAAGGTGAGGCTGGGGACAAATGCCAAGGAGTCAGGAGCAGAAGCGGGGGATTTCAGTGAAGTGCTCCTGCATGCTTGGCAGTTCACAGCTGTCTTCGTCTAGGAGAGGAACAAGCCATAATTGTTCCTATTTTCTTCCCTCCAGTGTATTTGAGCACAGAAGAAATCGTTTTCCAGTGTTCCTTCTGTTTTTATTATTGTTCTTTTGGTGGTTTTTTTGTGTGTTTGCTAAGTGGAGCAGCTCATGCCATTTAAATTACCCAGAGCCCTCTAAGTGGGCTGCTGCTGTTGTGTTTGGGTGGGAAGCATGAGCTGGGACTGCAGGCACGTGAAAATTAAGGTGGCCCTTGGGATGGACTGAAGAATACCACCTTATTGTGGGTGAAAGTGGTGTTTTAGCTGATGTAGGAATTTAGCAAGATGTTCAACAGTGTTACATGCAGGGTTGTAGAGAGCAGGACAGGGAGGAGAGGCTCAGGGGGTGACATTATCACTCTCTACAACTCCCTGAAAGGAGGTTGTGGCAAGATGGAAGTTGGCCTTTTCCCCCAGGTAACTGTGATAGGACAAGAGGGAAGGGCCCTAAGTTGTGCCAAGCGAAGCTTCAGTTTGGGCATTAGGAAACATTCCTTCTCTGAAAGAGTGGAGAGTTACTGTGACAGGCTGCCCAGGGAGGTGGTGGAGTCACCATCCCTGGAGATGCTCAAGAAGAGCACTGAGGGATGCGGTTTAGTGGGGGTGGGTTGGGGTTGGACTAGATGATCTTTTCCAACATTAATGATTCTGTGATTCTGTTCTGTGATTCTTCGCTTTCCAAAAACCTGCTTCTTCCCTAAGCAGTCTTCTGCCAAATACGCAGTTTGTAGAATCATAGAAACATAGATAGAAAGTATCTCTAAGATCACCTAGTCCAACTGTCAGCCCATCCTCACCATGCCTGCTGACCGTGTCCCTCGGTGTCACATTCACCCTTTTATTGAATACCTCCAGGGATGCTGAATCCATGTTGAAGTGTCTACTGTCTCTGGAATTAGAGCATGCCGTGTTTTTCTAACCTTGTAGACTGGCAGTAAGATTTCCACAGTCAGTTAAAGAGCAGTGATTCACAGCGAAGAATCCAAAATGGTTGTGGAGGCACACTGAAGGGGCAGAGAAGTTCTATAAAGGAAGATGGGCTAGCATGCTTGGTTCTCTAGCCTGCAGTGAGGAGAGAAGGGTGCTGTGCTTGGTTAGAACTGAGAGAAGGGGAATGGAGCTGGAAGACCATCTTGGGCAGGTCTGCAGGCAGGAGAGAGCAGCCCGCAGATTTCAGCACACTGTTTGCAGCTGTGCCCCCTCCTAAATGGCAGTGTCCAAAGCCTGCCATGGTGTTGCACTGGACTTTCTACTCAGTTTTTTAAAACCTCCCATCAGACATCTGCTGGTATGGATGGTCGCTGCTTCTTTCATTGATCTGAACAGATTAAAGTTTTTGCACATAAGAATCTTTTAGCGACGAGCTTTAATTTAATTAGTCTATGAGATCAGAAATTCTCCTTGTATCTCTGAGGAAGTTGCTTTTGATTGGAAGTTCATTAGCTGCTTTTGTCTGGCTTGTTCCCTGCCTAAATTAGTGTAGTAAATATACTTTGCCTGCTGGGGGAAAGCCTTCATTTCCAATTTACATGTTGACTCTCTCTTCAAAAGAACTGCTGTATGGTTGGTTTTTTGTTTTATTTTCCCAGACATCCGAAAGAACAGCTAAACACTTGTCTCTGACTTGGTTTCAATGGCATCGCTTTTGTAAAGAGCTTGTGAGAACTGCCACTTGTGCATATTTGGTGACTAACTGAATGAGGACCTCCTACAAACACAAGGCTTTGAGAGTCCCTGGGCTGGGGAGAGGCTATTCCAAAGGCCGTACTTAGCTTTTTGCCTCTTTGCTCTTGACCTTTCAGTGTTGCTGCGGGGTTTATAATTCCCTCATTTGGTATGCTGTGAATAAACCTGGGGGAAGGGATTTCAAGCTGCTTTTCACTCAAAGGCAGGAAAAAATGCCTGAAAAGGGGCAATTGTAAAGTGTTCTTGCTAAGTCTGATCTGCTGAGTTTCTTACACTGACATCATCTTGCTGTGAGAAGGAGCGTATTTCCTTCGCTATATCTTCTTCCACTTGTACAGTGGATTTAACCATGCACTGCTCTGCTGGGGAGGTTAACCCTTGCTCTTTGATTGGAGTATGATAGTTGAATCTTGCAAATTAACCCAGTAGTGGAGTGTATAAAACCCAGCACCCCATAACCACGTTAAGCACATGGAAGAAAATAGACCAAAAAAAAAAAAGCATTGTAAAGGAAATGGTCTAGCCCAGATATTCTCCATGTGAGCAAGCAGATTCCTATGCTCAGTTCTCCTTCTGCAGGTACTTTTTCCACGGCAGCAAAGTCTGGGGAGTGAGGAATGTGTTAAAGAAGTAGAGCAACGTAAGGCTGTAGATCCTTAACATTTTAAAGGCAGTCTGCCCTACCTGGATCATAGAATGGCTTGGGTTGGAAGGGACCTCAAATATCTTCTAGTTCCAACCCTCCTGCTGTGTGATGATCATTAACATTCTCTATATAGAGTTAACTTTCTGCTTTCCGAGAATTCAGGCTGGAAGTTCAGTAATGTTTGTAGCCAAGGATAATGCTTTGTTACGTTAAGAGAAAACAGGAGCTTAGCTTTTTTAACGATTAAATCTGTCAGTATCTATTGTTTGGTAGCTTGCAAAGCCTTTCAGATAGTCAGGGGAACATTGAGCATTCAGGCACGTTGCTCATCTGCATGCAGCAAGCAGCTCTGCTGAAGTCAGTAGAGCAAAGTGATTATTTTTGCAGTACAACAGTGTCAAGTTCTTCAAATATTAAATACTTGCTTCACTGCCTCTCAGCTGTTCCGTCCCACTTCCCTGTCTTAATATCCTGGATTTAAATCTGGGCTAGCCTCAAGCTCATTACAAATGGCATTGTCCTCTAGTAGTAATTTAGCATTATTTTTTATGGAACCATGCAAGGGAGTAAAATGAATCCAGCATGTCATAAAACTTGCATAGGTGGTAACAGGTCAGAAATAATATTAAGATTTTCACACCATTTGTTCAGTAATAATAGTAATCTTTGTACACTTTCTGGTCACTAGAGTGACCATAAAAATGCAAAGCACTCTGAAAAGCTACAGCCTTGCAAAGACTTTTTCTTATTTTGTTGGGAGTTTTTGGATAGAATTCTCTGAAAAGCCAGCTTGAATTAAATAACAAGTCCAGGATTCCAAAGTCTTAAAACTGCGTTTCAGCAACTGAGAATTAGAAAGCAATTTGGGTAAACTTAAAAATATGGGGTTTATTGAATGACATGGGGAATAATTTGATGTAAATTACATTTCTGTCTCGAGTTGCAACGCTTCTATGAGGTGCAGCTCTTAACTGGAGCAGTTGGATTTGCTGAGGTAACTCAGGTGTGCCCTTTTTTTTGTAGTTGGTGCTGCCATGGAGGTGCCATTAGGAGAAGATGCAGAAACTAGAAATGCTCTGATCTTTACTAGGCAGCTTTGTGTCAGTAAAAGATGCACTGAGCAAGTTGTACATGCAGGATCAAAGGAGAACGGATTCGTAGGAGGCTGTTGTCATCATGCTGATTACTTAGGGTGTAACTGGATGTCACTTAGAGGGAATGCAGATTTCCCCAAGAGTTTGCATAGGGTAGCTTGGTTATGTGATTTCAGAATCCTTTCTCTTGAAAACCTTCCTGGTGGTGGGCGATCCTTTTGAGTGTGCTTCGGTAGTAATTGAATCTTGTTTGTTTTCTTAGTCTGTGAGGCTTGTAACTGAGGATATGGGCTCTTAGGTGAGTGGTAACGGACCCTTCTGGAGATGCACACTCTCAGAACAGGCTGTGCTTGATGGCACCAAATGAGGGGACATTTAGAGTCAGTTTACCCTTAATCTTCTTATTTGCAGTAGTTGCGAATCTTCTCTATTCAGTTCTTTTTAAATAGATGCTTATAAGCAAGGCTGGTATCTCCGTAATCATACTACCCTAAATCTCAGTGCTGTCATGACACTGATTCAAGTATTTGCCTGGCATTATTTTTAAGAACAGATTGCTAAAGTAAGTTGTATACCCACCATTTGAACTAAGCTGTGAGGTCATCAGGTGGTGGCATGTAAGTTACTGCCCCTCTCCTTGGCAGAGAAGCATCAGGAATAAGGAAAATCTGAACTTGTATTTGAGTATTCAGTGTTTGGGGTTTGGAAACTTTGATATTTCAGGCATGCATGAGATGTGGAAGATTTCCCACTATTTTGATTGAAATTAGTAAGGCTTAATCTTGGTTTGATTTCCAGTAAGCTAATGGGCTAGTAGAAAAAGAATGTCAGCTTGTTTGGAACACCTGAAACACATGCCTAACTGACTCTGCTTTTCCCTTGCAGGATGTTGTCTGGGGATTAAACTCTTTATTTACTGTAAGTAAATGAATCCTTTGCATATCCACGTTCTTTCTGTCTGCCTTGTGTGGTTTCAGCTTCACCTAATGTTGCCTCTTGAGGTCTTTATCCCTTTGGCCTCAGTAGGTGTTGTACAAGCAGAAAATCAGTTTGTGCTTTTGTTAACTGCAGGACACGTACAGGTGATCTCTAATGACCATGTTTTTGTAGATTGTTTTTCCTTTTGGTTGCAATTTATTATTATACACTTTGATAATGAGTTACACTATCTAAGGGACCTGCTGGTCAAATTGAAGGATAAGAAGGGAAAGTATAGGCAGTGGAAGCAGGGATGGATGCCCTGGGAAGGACATAGGAATGCCATCCAGATGTGCAGAGATGGGATCAGGAAAGCCAAGGCACAGCTGGAATTTAACTTTGTGAGCAATATGAAAAATAACAAAAAGATAAGTTGGTCAGAAGAAAAAGGCAAAGGAGAATGTACCCTCTCTGATAAATGAGAACTGGAAGGAACAAACGTTGAGAAGACTAAGGTACTCCATGAGTTCTTTACCTTGATCTTCACTGCTAGTTGGGCTTCCCAATCCTCTCATGTCCCTGAACCTCCAGGTGGGGTTTTGGGAGGACCAGATTCCTTCCCAAGAGCAGAGGAAGTCCAAGACTGCCTCATGAGGCTGAATGTTTACAAGTCTAGGGGCCAGACAATGTGCATCGTGGGCTTCTGGAGGAACTGGCTGATGTTGTTGCCAAGACATTCTTCAACATGTTTGAAGAGTCTTGTCAGGTGAAGTCCCTGGTGACTGGAAAAAGGGAAACATCACTCTTAAGAGGGAAAGGAAGACTCAGAGAACTACACAGGTCGGTGAGCCTCACCTCTGTGCCTGGAAAGATCATGGAGTAGATCCTTCTGGAAGCCACATTAGCATGCATTCAAGATGAGGAGGTGGTTTGGGGCAGCTTCACCAAGGGCAGGTGGTACTTGACTGATCTGGTGGCCTTCTATGATGGAGTGATGGCATTGGTGGACCAAGGAAGGGCTACTGATGTGATCTTACTGGACTCGTGCAAGGGCTTTGATATGGTCTTTATTTAAATTGGAGAAATGCGGATTTGAAGGCAGTTCTATTTGGTAGATAAACAACCAGTTGGGTTGTTGCAGCCAGAGGGTTGTTGTCAATGGCTTTATGTCCAGGTGTAGGCTGGTAAAGAGTGGTGTCTTTGAGGGGTCTGTCTTGGGTCTAGTTCTCATGAGCATCTTTATCAGTCATGTAGATGATGAGATTGAGTGTACCTCAGCAAGTTTGTGGACAACACCAAGCTGAGTGGTACGGGTAACACAATAAAAGGAAGGAATGCCACCCACAGGAACCTGAACCAGCTTGAAAAGTGGGTCCATGCGAGCTGAATGATGTTCAGCAAGGCCAGGTGCCAGACACGCGTACTGACTAGGAGAAGAGCTCATTGAGAGCAGCCCTGCAGAGCACGACCTGGGGGTCCTGATGGACGAAAAGCTGGATGTGAGCCAGCAGTGTCCACTTGCAGCCCAGAAGACTGACAGCATCCTGGGGTGGCAGAGCAGTGAGCGTGTTCCACGCCATCACCAGGAGTCACGGTGCGTTCCTAGAACCTCCATGCAGGCTGAGCCTGGGACTGGCTGCAGTCATCTCGCTTTCACGGCTGCTGAAGGCTTCGTTTTAGATGGCTGTTTTAGTCAACTGATTTACAGGATTGGACAGCAAACAGTAATTGTGTTTCTGTTAGTCTCCCACTGCATGTTAAGTAACCATGGAAGTTCAATCCAGTGGAGGTACAGAGATACAAAGAAGTCCCTTACACAACTGCACATAAAAATAATCTGTCGGGCAGACAGCAGCACTTGATGGTCATGCATTAGAGACCACAGGGATCTGTCATGTCCTGGAAGAGCCGTGTTTTGCAGCTTGCTCTTGGATTTTCCTCCCACACTGCTTCTACAAATCAGGCGTTGTATGGCAGGCTTTTTCAGAGGAAAGTTTTGTTTCTGGAGGGAAGTGTGTTTCTGTGGTCCGTGCAGATTCTGATGGGGTTTTCTTGAAGACAGTGAGTGAAAATCAGT
This sequence comes from Tympanuchus pallidicinctus, assembly GCF_026119805.1. NCBI lineage: Eukaryota > Metazoa > Chordata > Aves > Galliformes > Phasianidae > Tympanuchus > Tympanuchus pallidicinctus. Next base: position 34,055,012 of record NW_026294669.1, read on the forward strand.
CTGAGAGCAGCAAAGCCTTTCACACTGATGGCGTGTCACTGCTCTCAGAGGCCAGCCTTCAGCTGAGGAAAATGGTCCAGTCTGCAGGCAGAGGAGGGTTTTTCTGTGACACTACATTATTTTTGTGATGATTCATGTGTTACCCATAGCTGGCTTTCTTTGCTCTTAACCCTGGGCACTTTCACCTTTTGGAGTCATTCATTGAGATTAAACTGGTGGAACTCAGATTTATTTTTGACTCTTTCTGCTCTTCGCCTTCTTGAGCCATTATCTCATGGGGTCTTTGCACTTGCTTTCCTTCTGGTCATGTGTTTTCCATTGCATTAAGCATTCCCTGTCTGTTGCTCCAATTTAGAGGGAATGAAATTGTGTTGCTCTTGTAGATGACATTAGAGAAATTCTCCCTGCTTTATCACCAAACTTAATTATGATTCACAGTAAAATAAACTCTAATTAATGAAAATCATCAACAATTACGCCTCCTGAAACTCTGAATGTTCCTTCAAAACTTGTTTTAAAACTCTGTCTCTTTTCAAACAGAGATGCATCACTGCCTGAGGAGTGTGTCATAGGGGCTGCATGTGGCTGCATGCAGTCAGATGAGATGGAGTGTCTTGCTGCTGCTGTCCTTTAACTGATGTTTGATTCAGTTTCAACTGCCCAACTTGTTTGCAGGGACCTGTACAGAAGATGTGAGATCATAAAATCATAGAATGGCCTGGGTTGAAAAGGACCACAATTTACTTCCAACCCCCTGCTGTGTGCAGGTCACCAACCAGCAGCCCAGGCTGCCCAGAGCCACATCCAGCCTGGCCTTGAATGCCTGCAGGGATGGGGCATCCACAGCCTCCTTGGGCAACCTGTGCCAGTGCCTCACCACCCTCTGTGTGAAAAACTTCCTCCTCAGATCCAACCTAAACCTCCCCTGCTACTCTTGTTTGCTTTGCTTCTTTTTCTTGTTTATTAGTGCTGGGGAAAATTTGGAGGAAACCCTATAATGTTTTCTGGTTCTTTTCCAGGATCTTTTGAATTTTGACGACCCTTTGAATATTGAGGCTGCAGAACATCATTTGCGTGACAAGGTGAGTCAGTGGTTTATTTAAAGCATTTTGTTCCTTAACACACACTGTACTCTGTGATTCCCAGTCAGTCCTTTTATAGCATTTAAGCTGGTACTTAAGGCAGTAGAGTGACTCAGTCTATCAGCAACCAGATATTCAAACAAAAATAAGCTTGATCTGGGAAAGTAAACTCAGCACAGTGGTGGTATGCACCATATGCTCAAATTGTTGACCATAATGTAATCACATCCCCAGAATAGATGGTCTTTGGCTTCTTGTTCCTGAGATTTTCCCTGAAGTTGCATATGTTCTGTGGAGCAAACGATAGCGATTTTTTTCTGGCACAGCTACATGAGCAGCCTTTCACTTAAAGGCCAGCAAAAAGATCCAATCTCTCTCTGTCTCTTTCAAAATGCTGCTTTTCTGTTCACAAGCCTTACACGTTGCATGCTTTTATTAAACTGTAAGAAACTGGGGCACATTTGAAACCCAGCAGTGGAAAACTTCATGTTTAAAATACTCTTTATGGTTTTCTGATTAGTGGCCTGATGACAAGCTGTGAATGTGTACCTCTCAGCTAAGTGTGCTGATAGATATGAACAAAAGCAATAATTTCCCCCTTACCTGGATGTCCGAAGTTGCATCACCTTCCATTACATGGATGCATACCTTAAATGTATCAAATATTGACTTGGCATTTCAGGATTGCTTATTTTAATTAAACTCTTCTGGTACTTTGGGCAAAGTTAACCTGCAAGATTGAACAAAATTTCCAGGTAAATGTTGGTGTGAGGAGTTTGTTGAAAATGCAGAGTTGGGCAGTATATCTGATTTAGGTTGCATCTTCCCAGCTATTATTTGTTTCAGTAAGACATTGTAGCCAGTCTGGTACTCATCAGTATTTGCAGGGTGGGGATGAGACAGTTAGCCTAAGGTCAATGAAAATTGGTAGAAAACTAATCTGGAAGTGGTTTTCATTCTAGTTTTGTTATGTCCATGTGGCAAGTTGTGCCAGGAAACCTTCCAAGCCATAAAACAGCAAGTAGTTACAGACAGCCTGAGGAACAAAACCAGTGTGGTGAGGTGGCAGGTCAAAGCATTTTCTTCGTTTGCACTGCTAGACTGAATTATTCTCTAACATCTTGCCAGGAAGGTGTCTATGTGTGCTCTTTGGGAATGGTGAGGAGGCTACATACCTGCTGCTGCATCTCCAACTCAGCACTTGTTTCTTATAACTGGCAGAGGGGAGCAGTGGTGGAGTCTAGGTAGGTTTTGTAAGCAGTGATGCTCCCACGGCATGAGCACAGTCTTCTGTCAGGTCTTCTGAGGCTTAGCAGTGCTGCAAGACATCGAACCAGCTAAAGAATGGCAAAAAGAAGAAATCACTATCATGCATCTCCCAGGCTCGTTCAGAAACTGGAAACCTAGGGAACCCTAACAAGGGAAGAATGCTACGTGCTTTTGAAATCCCAGCTCCCTCAGAAGAGGAGTTCAAAATGTGTACTTCCTGCTCTAAGAACGTGGAAGCGTTTTCAGATAGCAGTTATTGAGGAAAACGTTAAAGGGAAATGGAGGTTTTTCATCAGCCTTCAAAGCTAAAAAATGTTTTTGCACAGACCATTGTTTTTTGTTTTTAAACTTAGTAAACTGTGGGGTAGACTCATCACAGTTATCCAGATATGTGAAATTCATGTTCTACTGTGTTAACTTCTTTGGTGCTTTGTGTAGATTTGGTGTTAGGTGAGTTTGACACATTCAGTGCTGAGTTTTTGATAGGAAGTGTTGGATTATCCATTGTATATCTTTCAAGCATCATGAAAACAAAACCAGTAATGCCTGCCTAGGGATTGCAATGGGGAGAAATGACTGTTTTTATTACAGTTGGGCTCAAAAGGATGTGATTGCAGCTTGCATTTTTGTCTCCCTAGGGAATAGATGCCATGTAGTGTCTGAGCACTTCATTACAGAGTAAAACTGCTGTGGTTCTGTCCCTCTCTTAAGAAAATATTACATTGCAATATGATTAGTAGGGGAATTTTACTGAATTTTCCCTAAGTCATTTTTATGTGCATAATACAGTCATACAGATAATGTATCTGTGATATACAGGCATGCTGTATTTACACATAGATATGCAAACACAACCGTATACAAACAGTTCTGTCTACAAAGATCTGTGTGTAGTGGATATCATAAGGAAATGCCTGTGGTCATTTGGCAGTGTGGGAGTATATGGCTTGTAGAAGCCAAAACAAATGTACATTGAGTGGTCTTTTGTGGTTCTCCTGGGGGAGATGACTGTTTCACTGATGTCATTTCAGATTGCAAATCCTGAGATCCTTTCACAGGCATTGAAGCTTAGTGTGGCTGCTTGAGAAGTTAACAGCTAATCTGAAGCCTGTCTCTGGTTATTTAAAACGTGGAGCTGGAGTTCGTTCAGTTCTCTGGGCTGGTATTAAGTCATCAAAAATGCTTCTCTTCCTGCAGGTTCTCAAAGCTGTATTTGTAGTCACATCACAGATGTCAGATCTCCATTACTGATCCTCGGAGAACAGCCATACTGTGAATGTTTGCATTATAGATCAGGCTTCAAAGGACACTTAGGATCTCTCTGCATAAGGAACTTAACTTTTTGCATTAGGCTTATACTGGAGCATATAGCTGTGGCTGTTGGGAAGGCAGTCTTGCCTGAAAACTGAAAAATGATGCAAAATTCAGAGCTCGAGTTCTTCAACTAATTGCTGTGAAAAATCCTGTCTTATTTGACACCTGTGTTCGTGCAGCTTCATCTTCCATTCTTCAGGGTATCTGTCAGTTTGAGGAAGGAGCTGTCAGCTCCTCCTCAGCCTCTTCCCTGCTGATTCTTTCAGCCTCTGATCATCAGGTCACTTTTAAGTTAATTCTTTAAAATGCATACAATTGTTCATGCAGCTTTGGTAATTCTGCACTTCCTTGCACGTTTTACAAGATCTCAGTAACTTTTTGGGAAGTTGTACAACAAACCTGGCCAGTCATCAGTATCCCTTTTCCTAAATGGTGCACTGAGCTAACCTCACTATTCAGCCCTCTACTTTTCAGCTGCAGAAGTGATTTGGAGTCCTGGGTTATGACTGATTGCTTACATTAACAGACCTTTTCAGTGCCAGAGGATGCTCTGCCATCTCGAATGAGCTAAGTAGTTATTTCTGAGATAGGACCCCATTACTTGTCTCCTTTCAACTGATTTGATAAGGCTTCCATTTTGCTGGCTGTAAGTTTGTCTTAGGGGTCACCATCAAGTGATGTTGGGTGCTCCCAAAGCTTAATCACCCACATGGTTGCTTTTTTTTTTTCCCCCCACTCCCCCTCCTTTCAGCTTGTGAGCACAGTTCCCTATTCTCTCACAATTCACCTCTGTGAATCTTCCTAAGTACCCTCGTTGGTATTGAAGGACTGCTACTGGAATAGGTTGCGTAGTGATGTGTTTGATGCCCCGTCCCTGGAGACTTTCAAGATGAGGCTGGATCAAGCCCTGAGCAGCCTGATTCAGCTGTACATATTCATTGCAGAGGAGTTGGACTAGATGACCTTTAAAAGTCCCTTCCAACTCTAAGAATTCAATGATTCTCTCCAAAGCCTTCTCCTTCCCTGTTCCCTCAGCCTCCCCTTGGACCCAAGCCCTTCCCAGCAGAAGTGTCCCCAGCCAGGGGCAGATCATGTCCCGTGGTCGGGGCCTTGCCTTTGGCCATGCTGAGCCTTGTGGGGTTGCTCTCAGCCCCTCCTGCAGCCCATAAACCTCCCTGTGGAGGCTGAATTTGTCCCCAGCATGTTGACTGCATCCACTTCAGTGTCTGTATTTCTGTAGACCTGATGCAAACTTCCACACGCAACCATTGTTTTCAAACTTGGGTCTTCTCACAAACGCTGACTGTGGCATTTCTTTATTTCATAAAGCCTTCAGTAGAATTTGTAGTTCCACATTGCTTTTCTTTTTCCCCTCTGCCTTTGTTTAACTGCTAATTGTTTCCAGCTTGGGCAAAGTTTGCATTGTTCATCTTTTGTGGAGCCGCTTTTTGGAGCAATTTGTGGTTTCCGCATTACACTGCAGTTAGGTCATGATCGCTGGAAGATTATCATCCCCCTGTGTTTGAGAGCTCAGTAAATCAGAATTAAAAGATGATTGATGTCATTATATAAACTAAGCAATGTTTTTCCCAGCATTTAATCTTCTCGTGCCGATAAAATCTCATCAGTTTGATAGCATGAGATTTCTTGTGGATTTTGAAGAACAACTTACTGACTAACAAGCTGCTTTGAATTTAGCAGAGCAGTCGGTCCATGATGGATGTGGATGCCAGAGCCATTGATCCCTGGTAGAATCAGTTCCAGGGATTCCTAAACAGTGAGGAAGTGTTCATGTTCTGAGGATTTGCTGTTTTGTGTGGGGAACAGAGCTGTATTGATTCACTTTCTTTCACAGCCAAACAAGCTGAATAGTAGAAGAATAGGGGTGTACCTTGTTGAGTGAGCTTAGCAGTTCAGGACTGATGTATTCCTTAGCTGGAGGTGCTGTGGCACTGCCTGCAGTTTGTTAGTTGAAATCTAGAAAATGCTTTCCACATGTACCTCTCGTGACTGTTTGCAGATCCAGTCTCAGGCCATTGCATTCACTGGGTTCCTCAAAAGTTTTGTGCCTTATATTTTCTCATAGTGTCAGCATTTGCCAAAGCATTTGCTCAAAGCCATATGTGTGCTACCCAACAAGAAAATTCATGATGCTCTTTCACGTGGCTTAGGGTGCAGTATTTCTTCTAAATTCTGTTCAGCTTTCTTCAACTCCTGTACCCTGAGTGCTAATGCTGTGTCCCATTTCCTGCTGAATTTGGTATAGTTTCAGTTGTCGTCATCTTGCAGATTAACAAACACTCATTTGGTTTTTCTTCCGTGTGTTGGCTTTGAGCAGTTTTAAGGGAGAAGCTGCATAATATTATCACCCTGTGTTGTGTTAGTGCAGATGTGAGCGTGGTGAGGCTGTGGGTGGTGCCTTTCACCAGTGGCAGCAGGCACCTCTGCTAGTGCAGATTTTGATGAGCCACGGCATGCAAACTCTGTGCAGAAATGCACAGCTAATGCTTGCAATGTTGTTGAAAGAGAGTGTTTTGTAGCTGAGATTTAGCTCTGTCAAATAGTGTTGTTTTGCTCTTTGCATCAGTTGTAGTTTCCATGGAAAGAAATAGGACACATTACTTCTGGAGCAGCCTTTATAGATGCAGTCCTAGACAATGCCTGTGTCCCAGACAAGCCTAGATGTTGGACACCCATGGTTAAAAGGACTCTGTTTGACTCTTCCTTGGGAAGAAGTGTCAATATGTTTCCCACCACGGAGCTCAGAAACGCATTGACAGGTAGGAGTGCAGCCTGCAGGCAGCCAACAATTGCGTCAAGAAGGCATCATTAATGCCACACATCGTGGCCCTCCCTTTGCTTGCCCCAGGCAGAAGGATCACACTTGTCACTGCAGGAAGGCTGCTGTCAGACTCGATGTAATTATTGCTGGTAACGTCCAGGATGTGAAGAGGCCAGCATGTTGCTTCCAGCAGGCACTCCAGTCTGATCCTTACCTGCCTTGTTTTATTTCCTGGGAGCCTGTCAAGCTGAATGCCCCTACAGAAAAGTGGTCTTTCTTCTGTCTTTTTTTTTTTCCCCCAGTCATATTCTGTTACTTTCAGATATAGAAGGGAGACTTAATTGTTGCCTTTTCCATGGCTACATTGGTTGTGAAGCTCGTGCTGTTGTTTTGGTATTTAACGATGAAATATTTTGCATCTGTTTGTGCAGGGGATTTTGGTTCTAGTCCAGGTTTTAGGCATCTTGTTTTTTCACGGGAGCTGCAGAATTTTGGCAGTTCTGTTGTCACTGGCTATTTCTAACCCATCTGTTGTTAGGCAGCTTTATATGCTGGGATGACTGCGTTTGTGGGTTGTGTTGTCACTGCATGGGTGCTGTGCATTTGTAAGAATATTAATGAGAATTAATTCCAGGAGCTGGAATTCCAAACTTGACTCTGGACAGTTCATGACATCCTGAGGCTGTCTTTAATAGATCATCCTGACAGTAGCAGTTTCATATTCCTGTCCAGATCACATCTTTCTGATTCCTCCTAACAGTAATGCTAGCACACTGGCAGAAATCCTCCAAAAGACACCAGGGACAGGATTGCCAGCCTCATCTCACCTGGGGTAATGGTATGTTTTCATGAATTAAATAGAGATAATTCACACAAACAGTGCAGGCAGCAGGGAAGTGTGAGGCCATGAACTGTTGGGGATGCAGAGCGTTGGGACAGGTATTTACTTCTATGCTGCAATGCCAGCTGTCAGGTTTTTTTTCCCTTTCTTTTTTTTTTTTCCCACAAGAAAATACTATTTTGCTTTTGCATTATTATTATTTTTTTTTAATCAAAGGCTTCTCTTGGTAGTATAAAGTTTTGTTATGGGATTGTTTTTTGTGGAGATGGTCATGTTGTTATGGAGTCCAAAGCTGCCCCTTAGGTTTCCTCTTAATTGCTCTATATAGCCTCAGCCTTTAGGAAACTAGGCTTAAAAAAGGTCCTCCTCCCAGTTGTGTGCTGCCTTTGGAGGCTGTTTTAATGAGTCTTCTGAGATGAGTGTTTTCCTTGAATTGCCTGAGGAAAGTCTTCTCATCCTCACAACTGAGCACGCCAATGTAATTCCATTAGAAATAGCATTAATAATTAAAACAGCAATAGATTACAAATCTCACTGGAGAGCTTTTTTAACTTCCCAACTGCATGCAGGTTTTTGAATTCTTAAGTAGCAAACAGTTCAGCACTTTTATAGAGCAGTCGTGATGTCCCAAAGTCTTCCTTGGCCATTGGGTGAGAACCAGGAGCACCTGAGATGTTCCTGAGGGGACACGGGTGTATATCTGAGAATAGGAAAGTCATCAAAAGAGAAAGTAGTCAGCAAGGGGTCTGCTTGAAAATAAAGGTGAAAAGGTAAGAAAACAAAGATAGATCCTAGAGTATCTCTAGGCATCCCTTTGGAAATACAGTAAACTCAATTTCACCCCCACATTTGCATGTTTGTAGAATCTAACCCCAGTTTTTACCAACTTTCTGTCCCACCAGCCAGGAGCCCTGTGCTTTCCCTTCCCTGCTGTGCTAATGGGCATTGCTGCCTGCCTAGCAGACATGGTGCTAAGTACATCTGAAGTCATGCTTCTCTGCTAGAACTTGGAGTGATTTTATCCTCACACTGATAATGCCTTCAGAGAGTTAAAAAGACCCAGAATTTGCACCCTGTGCAATCGTTTCTAATTTATCCTGCAAAAGACTTTTCCTAAACAGTGTCAGAGCCAGCTGTACTTCCATCCTCTCGGCTTTTTATTTCTGTGCCTGTACATAGTAGGGACGTAATTACATTTGGATTTAAGATTTAAGTCTGCCTTGAAAATCCACTTTTCTGTGTAGCTGAAGAAATGCATTTGCAACAAAGTAGTGTTTGTAAATTTGGATTGTTCTTTCTCTCGTGATTGATCTTCATAGAATGGCCTGGGTTGAGAAGAACCACAGTGCTCACCCAGTTCCAACCCCCTGCTGTGTGCAGGTCACCAAGCAGCAGCCCAGGCTGCCCAGAGCCACATCCAGCCTGGCCTTGAATGCCTGCAGGGCTGGGGCATCCACAGCCTCCTTGGGCAACCTGTGCCAGTGCCTCACCACCCTCTGGGTGAAAGTATTTTCAGACTTCAGTTTTGTTTCCATTCATCTAATTTGATGTATCAGAAGACTTGACCATTAGAGATGTTATCTGACGCATCCACATGAAAAGCATGATGTAAGTGCTGACTTCTACAGTGCTTGCTTTGGAGACTAAGCAGCCAAACAGTAACACAAAAATTAAAACTTGAATGCTTGGAAAACAAAATCATCAGCCCTTCCTCGTGTCTTCTGGTTCAAGTTAATTCACTTAGCTGATTCACAGAATCATCGTTTAACTTCTCTATGTCTCTGTCATAGCTTTTCTTTTTCTCATGTACGTTTTTATGTCAGAGGCATTTTGTGAGTGAGGCATCTGTCCTTGCGGACTCTTTGTGCTCAATTTCTGCTGTTAAAATGGTGATGATTTTTTGGAGATCAGTTTCCATCCTGACAGTAACCTGTCAGGATCTCTCTCACAACTGAAAAGATGTTTTTCTCATTTTGGAAGCGATTTGCATGGAAAACCCAACCTGCTGGAGACGCAGTGAGAACACAGAGATCTGTGCTTGAAAAGCATTACAAGGGATTTGAATGCAGTTGAGTATTGGATGGCTTCTAGCATCACCAAAGTTTGGAAATGGAGTTTAAAACCATAATTTCAGGCTCAAGTGCTGCACTGACAAAGGGAGGAACTGAAGGATGACAGGTTTTGCCTCACCTGGTGTTCTCAGCATCGTCCCCACTTTCCTGCTCTGCTGTTCACATCAGAAATATGTGATATGGGAATCAGAATCGAGGAGCAAGGACAAGAAAAAAAAAACATTAGAAGAAGGCCTAGACAAGCATTCTATTTTCCAAATAATTAATAATTATGTGAAATAGGTCTTTTCCTTTGATGGTATTCCTTGAATAAATTGAAAGCAGTGGAAACATCTTTATTTTGCAAAATATTCAAGACCACATGCATATGCCAGAAGTGAAACAGCAGCTCACCAGCTATACATCACCTGAGTTCTATCCTGTTTGTATCTGAATGCTTGTTTCTGAGCAGATCGGTTTGGTTCCCAGCAGCGCACTCCAAAAGATTTCATTGGAAAATCTTCTGTTTTTTTTTTCTAATGCCTTCCCCAGTGTGTTTGTAGAAGATAATGCTTATTGAGTTCACCAGTGTGCTGTCTGTGCCCTGTTCTCTGTGCCAGACTTGCTGCCTTTGCTAGCATTTGTCCATCACAGCCATGCACCTTGTTAATCTTCTCCTGTATCCCAAGCGTTTGACATTTTGTATGCAAGAAGTGCTGATGATATTTGTAAAATTCTGATCATGAATTGTAATTTTTACAGTTAATAGCAGTCAAACTGTAATTACTATTTTCATTTCTTAGGCTTAGTGATGGCTCAAGACAGCTGGAAAATCCACCTTAGAACAGAGAAATTATTTGAAAACATTGCCTCGAAGTTCATTTTGGGCTTTCTTTAAAACATTCCTTGTTGTTAGGAGCGTGTTTGAGCAGGTGCTGGAAGAGAAACCAGATGGGGGATGGTTGTGCTGGGTGCTTGTGTGAGGCAGGGAGCAATTCTCAGCTCCATGTCTAGCTGCAGGGGGATGTGATGGGGAGATGGGATGGAGCATGCCTTGGTGACTTGTGTTGTCACCTTGGTGGCACAGCACTGAGGAAAAACCCTTGCTTTGGCTGTTTCTGAAGACATACAGGAGTGTGAGTGGTTTCTCTTTGCACTGCTTCCCTGAGGCTTCGGTGCACAGAGAGCAGAGGAGGTGCTCCTTCCTCAGAGCTGGAGCTCTCCCAGAGCTGGCAGTGCTCCTCTCTGCAGCAGCAGGGGGAAGAGTTACCACGATGAGGCAGATCTGAGCAGACACTTGGGCTGCTCTTTCTGCTTGGTGTGAGAGGCTTTTCAGTCCCTGCTACCAGATCTTGTTGAAGACCTTCTTGCTAAATTATCATTTATGTGTCTGTGCAATAAGCTTGGCAGCTCTGTTGGGTGGAAATGCTTTTGATTAAAAGTGAGATGTTTTAGGTTGTGGCTTGGCTCCTGCTAGCGAGACAGTTGTGTTTCTTGGTAACTCTTCTGTTCTGGGTTGTGCTCTCTGCTTTTTCATTTAGTGATATTTCCTGCATGCACAGACCAAAGGAGAGCCCCCAGGTGTGGTGAGAACATCTGGCTGGATGCCCTAGTTAGAAGAACGCATTCCAATGACCTTATGTCCAACCTGGAAGTCATCACAGCATCAATTTTGGCAAATTGGGGGCTCTGAGTGAACAACGTTACAAGTTATGGCTTCTGTAAGTGTACTGTGTGGGCTTTTTCATACTTGTGGGGTAGAAGTAGGGATTTAAAAGGTCAGTGTAGTTTTGTGATCTCCCTCTGCAAGCTTTACATGCTTTCCTTTAGCAAGTCAGAGTACATTGGATCTATCTTTCCAGATAGCTGAGTGCCAGCATCTGTTCTGTTGCCCCACAGTGAAAATACCCAGCTGTTAGATACATTCTGTTCAGGAGGTTAAAAAGTGGGCACACTCTTGTACTATTTTTCAAATCTGTTCTCCAAATTCTGCCCGCTAGCATAAAGGCATAGCAAACAAAAAGCTGCAGAAGTCTTTATAATGAACCCAGATTTCATCCATCGAGCCAAATGAGTGGAGGCTGTAGGTGGACAAAGCACGGTTTTGTTCCCCCCAGAATATTGTGAAAGCATCCCTATCAATTTATTAGCAGGGCAGAAGGATCAGATTGATGTTTGATATTGCTTCTAGCTTGGAAAACAAGTAAGTTATGCTGTGCATCTAGATGTGCAAAGTGCTGGATGCCATCCATTTCTCTTTCAATTTAAAAAGCATTGGGAACATTCAGAATCCAGGTTGAGTCTTTTAATCTTGTGTTGATGGTACAGCAGCAGTTTCAGAGAGCGCTGTGAGCTAGCTGTCCTTCCTGCTTCAGCATGACTCATGGCATTGTATTAATTATTCTTACAAGACTCAGAGATGCAATGCAGACAGAATACAGCCTACCTGACGTGCTTCTCTGTTTCCTGTATGTAAGAACAAAGTGTGGAAGGGGATGGGAAGCTCTTGGTGACATGTGGAGCTAATGCACTCTGGTGTAATCTTGCATCAGATAGAGATAAGAACAAAATGTGTCTTAGCTGCTACTGGAAGGATGTAACAAGGTATCTAGCTCCAAGGTGATGATAGAATCTCTGAATATCCCAAGATGGAAGGATGGAAAGATCACAGCCAGATCTCCCTGTGGGTGATGGAATAGCCTGGTACTTTGCTAACTGTGCAAGACTTATGAGATCTGGCACATCAGCTTATCAGCCTGTTTCCTGCTGAGTGCTCGTCAAATTTGTGACTGACAGCTCTATGCAGCTTGCTTGAATATCAACCTTCATCCAATTTGTTTTGTAATTGATTGAGGGCGAATGAGTAGCTTCCTGTTCCAGAATGACTAGAGCTCCAGATGCAGGCACACCTGTCAGGCAGAGGCAGCAAGGGAGAAATTTCATGGGGACACATGAAGAAATTGGGTCAATCAGCATTCTCGGTGTTGCTTAGAGTACCTGGTGCTGGATGTTCCTTGATGAAAGGTGGTGATTGCATGCTCACACTCTGCTGCATCCTGAGCGTGAGCCTCTGCCAGCACTTCTGGGTAGGCAGCAGACGGCTCACTTGGACGCTATGAAGGGATAATATGTGACAGTATCTTTAGCTACAAACCCAAGTTTGCGTGCAGTTCAGTCAGGCACACGGAATATTTGTTGAAATAGCCTGAAATTTCACTTGCTGATCTGCCGTGTGTGGCATAAGAAAGTGGCAGATAAGCAATGCAAAAATTCTCCTGGCATCTCTTGTCAGCACTGTGCCAGCACCAACCTCCAATACTGTGTCAGCAAAGGAAAAGGAGGGCAGTGGATGGGTTACAGCTGCCAAGTGAGGTGTTGTCAGAGGGTGGCTGTTCTCTGTGGGATCCAGCCCTGTGTTGGCAGGCTTGGGCACAACCTGCAAACTCAAGCATATCCTGCCGTGCCAAATACGTTGTCAGCAGTGTGAATATTCAGTAACAAAATCTGTAAAGCCAGGATATTTTTGCCTTCTGGAGCCTAGAAGGAGCTTTATTTCAATATTGTACATTCAGCATGTAACATGCAAACTTCTTTCTGTGTGATGGATCAGTCAGCAGAGCCTACAAGTCAGCTATCACATGTGAGCCCACAGCGTGGTGTTGAGTGTATGGTGTGTTCATGACCCCTGTTCTTGTAGCTCTGCAGTCACATGGCTGGTTGTCACCATCAGAGTCACTACTTAACATCAACTGCCCATCCAGCACCCATTAACCAAGGACCCTACTGGATTTCCTTATCAGAAAGGCTAACAGCTGCTGTAGGTAACTGGTTTTCTTGCATTGCTCTAGCACTAAAGCACTGCTCTGCTGGGGTATTAGCCTATCACCCAACTAAAAATAAGTCCTTTATAACTTCCAAAGTATTACGTTGCTTGTTGTAGAAAACAACAGCTGCTTCTGATTCTTTAGTATCATTGAGCATGTGAACCTAGGAGCTGAAATCTCTCTTTAAAAATAAATAGGAGTTACATTTAGTAGGAGGAAGAGTCAGTAAACCACACTTGGATGTATTTTAGAAGGTAGGAACTGGGGGAGCAATGCTGATCCCATCGTAAGAGAAGATGAAGTTTGGAACCACCTGAGGAATCTGAGCATGGTAGGTCTGTGAGTCCCAATGAGATGCTGTTTTTCAGAACTAAAATTGGACTTTGGCTTAGATCATCATGGTGCTGCACAGCTGAGACTCGTGCTAGTGTTTTACTTTCTAACCTCTCAGCAGCATTACCCCACAATCCAGTGCATGATGTGATAAACAGAGAACGGTCGGCAAGGAAATTGGTGCATGTCTGAAGACTGAGCTCCTAACAGTAACTCACTCTTGTGTCTCTCTAGCTGATGTAAATGCTGTGTTCTTCAGGCAGTCCCAGCTGTTATTCCTTGGCTGGAGGAAAATTCTGTCATGCGTGTGATTAAAGTCAGTGGCTGTTACCTTAAAAAGAAAAAGAAAGGCTGCCATCAGGAGGGATGGCTTCCTGAGCAGGGCGGTGCAGCACACATAAAAAAAGGTGAAAGAAGAAAAGTGGGTTCTTGTCTTGATCGTTAGAGCAATCCATTTACATGATTAGTGTCAATTATAAGTGGGGAGAGATGCAGAATTGCAGGGCCCTTCAGGTTGTTTCAAGTATCCAGATCTACTAGAGTGTAAAACTGCAGCTGGGTAGGGGGAGGAAGGAGGAGTCATCCATAAGCTAAACAATCTGGTCTTGCACCTACTGGAATATGAGATAACAGTAATTAGGTGTAGAACAAAAGCTGAGAGTAAAGGAATTACTGAGTTTGACAAGCCCAACAATTTCTCCTCCATTTTTCAATATTAGAAATTATACTTGTAACAAATTATTCCTGTCTTTGGTGCGTCACAGTACAGGTAGATGTGTCAACCTCTGCCACGATCGCTTCTGAAGGATTTCTGTTTTCCCTTGAATTCTCTGATAAAAGTTGAGTATTGTTTTGGAGACTGTCAGTCTAATATTCCCACGGCAGCAGCGAAATAATTGGAAGAGATATAAAATGATGAATACTGATGATAATGAGTAAGGAGATGCTGGGAAATTGTTAGGCAGCTGGCAGGTTACATGAGAAGCTTGTGGTTTTAATTTAACGTGAAGGTAAAGGTCTTGATACAAACATGTATTTCTTCTCCCTTGCTCGCATCTGCTGTAACCAAGTAAACAATTCTGAATCACATTATGAGGACTGTCTGTTCTGCAACAGTTCTGAGACGTTTTCAGGAGGCATTTCACAAAGCAATGGAGTTGCTGAGGGAGGCACGACCCCCTGGATGGTCTGGTCCAGCCCCTGTGCTCAAGGTAAAGTCAGCTAGGGAAGGTCACTCAACAGGGAAGCATCCAGTGGGATGTTGTCTTCAAGGCTGGAGGTCAGTGTTCACCATCAGTGTGAGCCCACACTGGCATCCACAGCAGGTGAGATGCCCTTGGCCCATGAGGGCACATGGAGGATGCATTTTACTTTCATCCGACTGCTGGGGAGGAGACCAGAAGGATGAGGGAACTGGAGAGAGGAGGAATATCATGGAAGCTGCATTGTGGTGGGACGAGGAGAGTAGCAGTGATAGTTGGCAAGTCTGTAGGCAGGCAGATCGTGTTGTCTTTGCTTGCTGAATGTATGTTTTATAGCCCTGTCTTGATTTTGCTGGCTATTCTGCAGCTGTGTGGGTAAGAATGTGTGGGTTGCCAGTAAGCACACTGACTAAACGAGGCTTTATTCTGGTAGAGCTAAGTATCCACCAGCAATTCAGACACCAAGGGGAGTTCCATTACTTCATACTGATCTCAAGATCTGCATATTTTCGCATGCATCTGTCTTTTTTCCTCTATCTTGTTTGACCGTATTTGAGTTCATCAGCAATCAGACTGTGGTATGCAGTAATTTTTAGGGGATCTTTGCTCAGCACGCTCTTTGTCAGCACCACAAGCCTTGCACTGATGTGTGAGAGTTGTGCTATTCAGGTTGCTATAGTGGTAACTGAAGTCAAGGCTTCGAAACGACTGCTGCTTCATCTTGTATTATTATTAATTCTCAAGGAAACAGTACCATGGTTAAAAAAAAACCAACCAAAACCCAAATCATTATTGAATTCTGTACTGTATCATAGCTGACTTTGCGGCGTCACTCATTTCTTACCAAGAAACTCCAGTGGAAAAGAAAGTGCCCATGAATTTGCTGTGGGACGTGGGGCTATGGGAGAGAGGAGTTTGAGATCATCTGAGGAGTTCTATATATACCCACGGAAACAGTAAGAAGATACTGCTATTTGAAACTTCTTATTGTAAGAAATGTTTTGACAAACGTTATGATTAATCGTTACAACACTTCAGGAATCTCTTGGTCTTCACTGATACTTCCTGTCTGGCTGAGATATGTCAGGAGACTTCAGGACAGCTCTCCAGATGGTTCTTCCTACAGGATGATCCCATTAATCTTTGCCCAAAAAGTGTGTATGGACATCAGTAGGCTACAACTTGACCTTCTTTCTACCTTTGCCCCTTCTTTCGCTTCATTTTGTTGTCTTGGTGCCTCTCTTTCACCCAGAATCCCAGCTGGTGATCCCTGAAATTGCTGGAGCAGATGTGTGTGTTTGAGCTGCAATCTGTGTCAGACTTGCAGGTTCCATGGAGTGCCAAACCTTCCAACACAGCCCTTCGTACCACAAACACAGCTGACCTGTGGAGCCAGGACGGCCGCCTCCGTCCCTTGACCAGTTCCATGTACGTTTATTTTATTCTGCTGCTCTTCCAGAGAGAGTGACCAGAATAGATCCGTGCCTCCAGGAACTCTCCAGCCTTTTGATTTGTGCATCTAAGAATGTAGGACACAAATTAGTATGTTTTTATCTTCAGCTTGTTCGGAGCTGGACTTTGTCAACAGCTCGATTGATGCAATTGGCTCTTAGCTCAAGGAGGAGCAGGCAACAGAAAGGCTGCTTGTGCTCGTCAAGAGAGGGTATTGTTGCAGCTAACAAGGGGAGGCATGCCCACGTCTCGCTCTCATTATGTTTGCTTCAAGCTGGCATTGTCAGGCCCTCATTTTAATGTTGTTTGCATTGCAGAATATTTGAGTCAATGCGTTGCTTAGATTAGTGCAGCCTCGTCCTTGCTGTGCTGTTTACATTCTCGTGTTTCAGCTTCTGTTGGACTGGGATCTGCCTTTGTCCATTGTTGGGTATAAGGTTTTCCACTTAACCTCATTCCCATGTTTAAACTGATAGCTCCACGCTGCCCCTGGTCGTGCTGGGATTTCTCTTGCTAATAGGAAGAAGCTGGTTCTGAACATGATCTTCAAGAGCAGCACAGAACTGTGACGTGATGGAAGAGTGAGGGCTTTATAACCTTCTTCAGGTTAAAAAAGAAAAAGAAAAAAAAAAGCAGCTTGCATTTATTCCTGGATACTGAGCCAAGTATCTCTGTCCCAACGTTTTCTAAGAGGGGTTATGAAACACCTCTTGCTCTAATTAGATGCACCCACAAAGTCTTCCTGAGGTATTGAAGTGGGGTTTTTTGGAAGCTGCTTAATTTTTGCTGTTTGTTTTTCATTGCTTTGATTGCAGCTGAGCTGTCTTAGTAGGAACAACAGAACCATCCCAGTCCAAACCCATCTTTGCAAAAGAGCGCACCCTGTGAGTCACTGCATTTAGCTATCTCCTTGTTTTCTACAGGAAATCCTTCACTTCCTTAGCACAGCCAACCTCCCTGTTTGATGGTGGTTGTGCTGAAATTGCAGCGACCACGAAGGATCTGCATTTTGTTTTTCCCCCAGCATATGTGTGTTTTCCTTGGATTTCCTCCCCATTTTGTGCTGCATCCCTATGACAGCCTTGAAACCTTCCCCTGCTGAGCAGAGAGTGCATTAAGCAGCGTGTGCAAACGAGCAACGACACAACTGCTAATTGTGCTAACGGATGTAAATAGCAAAAAAGTTCCTCTTCTAATTCTAATGGTATTTATAGGAACCATTACCCACCTTTCGTAACGCTTTGATTACGGATGGAGCCTCTTTCTGCCTCCCTGAAGTTGATGAAGCTTTTGCAGGTGGTTTGACTGGCTGAGGTGATGGCAGAAATGCAGATGTTTGCAACCTTTTGATTTACGTGTGTTAAGGCAGGTAGGAAAGCTGCTGTTTCACGTTCTGCAGACAAATGTGTGGCTTTGGGAGAAGTCTGTGCTGAGCTCCCCCTCCCTGTGCCTGCAGGGCATGACTTGTGGAGGGGATGACTTGCGAAAACTCTCTCTCCAGACCCAGACAGCTCTGATTTCCTCCTCTGTGGTCATTTAGCCATTAAGATGTCAGATCCTGAAGACATATCCTCTCTTGGGAATGAGTGACATCCTCACAGGTGGAAGTGTGTTTGTAGCATCTGTGTAATTGGGATGATTGAGGTGATTGTTTCTCAGGGCTGTTTCCTGCAGGCAGTTCCAACAGCTGTATCAGCAAGGCTTCCAGGAGCAGAGCATCTCTGTGCTCGCCGGTGGGGAGCGTAGTTTTGCCCAGGGCCACGTGGAAATGACTCAGTACAGACCCAGGTGGATGTTCTTGTCTGCAGCAATCTGGCTAAAGCGTAAGCATTACAAAGCAGATCAGTCAGAGTCAGGGCAAAGCCTGAGTCACTTGGCTCTGCAGCTGGAGGACCAGAGCACTCCCAGGAGCCGAGTGAGGACTCCTCTTTGGAAGGTGAGGGTGGTGGTGATGCTGTGCTTGGGCTTGAATCTTCCTCTGCAGGACTTAGCTGTAGGCCCTGACCACCTCAGCAGCTTTCACGCCTCCTAATCCTTGGCCTTTTTGTCTACTGAGCACCTCAAAGTGCTTCACTTTACACGGTGCACACTGGCCTCCTCCCTGAGCAGCAGTCCAGCAGGTGCATCAGTGCCACCACTCCCATCAGTTCACTCACATCAGTTCAGACAGTTGACCTGTGAGAGCAGCAGTTTGAGGGGAAAAATGTCCAAAAACTGATGCTGTGGGGACTGCACAGAGACTGGTGTGAGTGTGGTGGGGACACTGTGCTGTTTTTCACCCTCCCTTCTCTCCAAGTCCTCCTTCGTGCAACTGAAATGTAATTACAGGGCTCAGAAAATGTGTAAAATGATGTAGAAGCTGAGCTCTAAATGAAACAGTGCCAAGAAAATCACAGCGAGGTAGGAATGTGGATTGGAAAAAGGCCTGATCCTGGAGATCTTTGTGTTTCATTCAGCTCCTTTCTAAAAGAGAGTGGGAGTGCAGGGGCTGATGGATGTGAAGACTAATTTTTTCCTACAAAATGGAAAAGAAAAGTTGCTCTAAATGTGTTCTATGGGATTAATAGGCAAACCTACCCAATTACTGTGTCCTCCTCCCAAAGCACTGAGTGGGGCTGAGCAACATGAGCAGATTGTGGCTTGCTTACTGGTGAGTGGTAGAGCCCAGGATTCCACTAACATGCCTTTCAGTGAAGCCGTAAAGAGGGTCCTAACAGAAACCATTTGGGATTTAACCCTGCTGATAAACTCTGGACTAAAATAATGTCGTGTTGAAATAGTGGAGGTTTAAATTGCTATTTGGTGTTATTATGTGGGTCCATATTCTTAAATAAAACAACTCTGAGACGGCAGCTTTTTCAGAAAGCTCCAAGCTTGTTGTGTTCAAACAGAAGCTCAGTGAGTGCTGGACTTTGGTCTGTGCTGTAACCTAGTTTTCAGCACAGTGATATTGTGAAATATGTTGTGGCTCATATATCACGCTCTTCATCTGCTGATTAATTCTGAGTTTCCCTTCAGTCGATCGATGCCCCAGTGTGATTCTCAGCAGATGAAGCAGGGTTTTGGCCAGCATTACTCATGCAGTACATACTTCCCCATGGACCCGTTGTGCTCACGTACTGCTCTGACCTCCCTGCAGCTCGGGGCAAAACTGCTTTAGGTCTGCTCTAAAATGGCTTTTTGCTCATGCATGGGTCTAAAGCAGACACTGCCACATCGTGGGTATCCACCAGCTCTTGCTCATCCCTGGGCTGTTGCTCTCTTCTGCTGACCTTCCATCCCCCAAGCGAGACAGGGCTGCAGGTGCTGCTCCCAGGCATAAAGCCCAGCCTTGCATCTCCTGGTGGGGAGAAGCACCACACTGGGAAAACCCATGGGCAGCACTGGCAGCCTCTTACTCCATCTGTGTGCTATCTTGAAGCTCATGATGGAAACGCTGCGCCCTGAAGTTGATGAAAGGCAAATTAAAATTAGATTTCCCTTTTGAAAAGCTTTAAAAAGTATTTTCAGCATTCCTTGATGGCCTTTCAAGGCTTAATGGCTGGCCGGGGTTGCTTCTGATGGAGCGTCGTGCACTGTAGCATCTGTGCTGCTGGAGTCAAATGTCACAGCTACAATCAGCCCTCTCCCCTTACAGTGGCCTCACAGTGCCACTGACGGGGCAGGCAGCTGTCCCAGCAGGGACAAGGCAGGAGCCCAGCGGATGGGTCCCTGGCAGCAGCAGTCTCCCACTCTTCTCCCTCTCAGCATCCAGACCATGGGGTGCAGGACTTAGGATCCTCCTTCGTAGGGTAGAAGCAGGGGGCAGAGAGCAGCAGGGCTCTCACCTAACGTGGTGATGGCTGCTTGCTTGCACTGCCCGCCCCAGCCCCACTCCTGCTCTCCCTTAGCACTCCTGCAGGATCCCGTGCTCCTCTTTGTCATGCAGAATGCAGACTGCTCTGACTAATTCCTTGCTTCTGATTATTCAGTGCTGCACACCAACAGATGTGCACGTAGGAAAGTGCACACTGTTAATCAGGGACTGTTGAGCCATATGGCATGTGAAGATGGAATATTACAGCTCCGTAATGAGAACCTCCTTCACATACAGCAAGGACAGCCGTAAGGCATTCTCACCAGTGCTGTCAGCTCCTTTGTCTGGTGATAACTTGTAAGTGAGGGCGTGGAGTCCTGGAGCACCCCTTGGCCGAGGTCCAGCTCCTGTGAGTTGGGTTCAGAGGCCCTGTCTGTCCGTTTCAAAGCATGGGACCGGCTCCTGAGCCACCTGTAGGTACTGTAGTTACAGTAGAGATGCAGCTGGCTCTGTTGCATGTTCAGTGCTATTTCTTGGCCATCTTCCCAGCTTGTTTTAGTGACCCAGGGCAGCGGGCACCACGGAGCCCTCTGTTAACCCATCCAGCTCCCAGCAAATGGGGGCTGTAAGCAAGAGTGTCAGCAGTCGTAGATGGTTGCAAAACCAGAAAAAAAAAACGTGTTAGAAAGGGTCTTAATTTGGGTTACTGTCCTGAAAGATGGGTGGTGTTGCCTTCTTGCACTGATGTGTGGAGTCAGACCCGATGGTCCTTATGGGTCCCTTCCAACTCAGGTTATTCTGTAATCAAGCTCCATTCCTCACTAATACAGTGAGTCCAAGTCTTAGTGTATCAGGTGCAGCGCTGTGACCGACGTGCTCCAATGCTGTCATTGCCCAAGGAGAGCCTGGGTGCTCGTTTTGCTGCTGTGAGGGATCAGCCTGTGATACCCAGGGTGCCCACCATGACTGCAAATGAGATTTCCAGCACATTTGCCATTATGAGTAATCGTCCCAGTTTGCAGCAAAGCAGCCCGCAACTTGTCAGAGCTGAACACAAGTTCAAGGTGTCACTTATTTTTGGTGGTGTGATATTTCAGCTGACTCGAGGTACCTGGAGACAGCTTGAGACTGGGGAGTGGCTCAGAGGCACGTAGTTTGTAACCTTGTAAGTTTGTGTTTTCAAAAACACTCCAGTGTGATGCACAGCTTTCCTATCCGCCGGCAGGATTGGAGCTGGCTGACACGCAGGATCTTGTTTAAAACAAGGTGTTACATCCCTTCCATCAGTTCCTTTGCACACTTAAGGTGTGTGCGGGGTGTCTGTGCAGTGGTGGGTGTTTATTTCGTGGTAATTCTGCCTCTGCTTCTCCCCAGGAGGACTTCAGGAATAAAGTTGAAGATTACATGAAGCGCTATGCGAGATGATGAAGGGCGATGGCCAGCAGGACCACGGCTTCCATGCTGTCTTTAACTTCAACAACACCAACCAGAAGAAAACCAGCCCGGACTGTACCAGTCCAGTGTCCATGTTGTACCGAAGAAGAAACCTAACTTCATAACTTGTCCATGTTAAAAGGAGAGTTCAGCATCAATACAGCAAGAAATTGTGTTTGTTGGTTGAAAAAAAAACAAAAAAAAACAAAAAAAAACCCAAGTTGTTTGCTTACTTTTAAAATGTTTACTCTTCTGAACTGTACTGTATATCCTGTTGATGAGATATGCTTGACAAGTTAAAAGAAATCACTATTGGAATTGTAATTATTATTATTATTTTTTTTTTAAACCTTTTGCCTCGTTTGGGGAAAAAAGAAAAAGCCAAAAGCAAGCAGGTGGTGTGGGTTTGGAACACTTCAAGTTGGCAATAAAATGGTCTCCTGTGAACCAAATCACAATCCTGTTGCTTTTGATGAGCAGGAACTGTAGGAGCTTTGTCCAGGAGCTGCTGGAGTCAGGCAGAGTGCTCTGCTGAACGCCCCCTGTGCTGCAGCACTGGAACTCCCATGGTGTTTAATGTAAGTCCCTTCTTGTCACAAGTTTGGAATTTTTACAGTGCTGTTTTCAGCTCCTGTTTGGGCCACGGTGGGTTTTTTGTGTGCGTGTGTGAAGTAGTTAAAAGGAATATAAGGCTAATCTGTAACTTAAGTGATTGTGTAGTATTAGTAACATCCTATATATATTTTATATATATATATATATTTCTGTGGAAAGGTAATGAAAGGGAGATTTTTTTGTTTAAGAAATCTGCCTTTGCCTTCAGCTGGGGACGCAGTCGGGGGGATCAGTTACCATGACCCTCAGCAATCACTCAGCTCCATGCTGTGTGGGGGCACTTTGCTGACCCTCTGCTGGTGCCCTCAGCTCCCACTGCTCACCCTGACCTCGGGGGGATTGCACAGCAGCTTTTATACGTAGATAAACCCGGGAATAAATGTTGGTGTGGTTTCATACAGAGCGCTTGTTGTGTTGTGCAGTGGCCAGGTCTCTCAGTCCCCTCCTCCTCTGTGTGCACAGGGCAGCTGCAGCGGGTTGCAGCAGCCTTGCTGGCTACGTTTCCCTCCTGCAGGTGTTACTGGAGGCCCAGAAAAGTGAGGAGATGTGTGGATGGCACGTGGCAGGAGCGCCTTGTCTTTAGATAATGCAGCCTTTGTACGCATTGGGAATGAAATGTGGAGCAGCACGTTCCTTGGAGCAGGAGGTGACTGTGGTGGATCTCTGCTGCCTAAGTGGTAATGTCAGGGAGGGTAGGGAGAGAAGCACACACAGGCAGGGTGGAAAGCACGTTCAGTTTTCACTAGTGCCAGGGATGAACCCCTCCACGAGGTTGCGGGGGGCAGCAGGCCTGCAGGGGTGCTTTGGGGCTGCTCTTGGCCCACGCTTGGCACGTGCCCCGTTCCAACAGCCTCCCCACTGAAATCCTCATTCCACAGGCTGAGTGTAATCCCCTAGCTCTGTTTCTCCCCTCAGCTTCCATATCTCACCTGAAGATTCCCCTCCTTTTTCCCCCCATGCCTCCCTCCCCTGGGCTTGGTTTGGAGGTGAAGTCCTCCCCTGGGCACCTAAAGGAGACCCACAGGGACGCAGCGGGGCAGCAGGGTGGGGGTTTAGGGACCCTCAACCCACCCGGAGCCTGGCTTCGTGGAGGGGATGCACCAAAGACTGCCACCTGCTTTACTTCTGCATGTATTTATTTAATTAGGAAAAGCACCTAATTCCCATTGTTCACTGGCCCTGGGGCACCTCCAAGGCCATCAGTGCCGCTACTGGTATCACCTGCCAGTATGAAGCAGTGACCATCACCCATCTCTCCACCTGTAGTTGGAGCCTGTCTGCAGGTGGGCAGGGGGAGAAGGTGCTTTTCCTGCCGATACAAAGGGTAAAACAACAAAAAAAGGATAAAAAGTGAAGGCTTTATCATCCAGGCTGTGCCCTGACCCGTTGTCCTTGTGGTTATGGCACGTCCCAGTGCTGTGCTGGCACCAGAGGCAGGACACGGACCCCTGCCTTGTTTTTTTTCCCCCCATTTTTCCATTTTTTCCTTTTTTCCCCCCAGTGGATGCTGTAGGCTGCCGGGAGGGAAGCAGGGAAGGTCTGAGCAGAGCTGTGGCACTCTCCCATTACCCAGCGAGCAGCATCCTCAATGCCACCAGCATCCCCAGGTTGTTAAGGATGGATTTAATTGGAAGCCACCACCTGGGAAGGGGCCAGCAGGGGACGCAGCGGCACCAATGGGGCTCAGCACCCAAGGATGCTCCTTGGCCAGGTTCTCCCCTACAAACCATCTCTAAACGATGCCCTCGCTGCGTTTGCTCCGCCACACCACCAGCGCTGTCACCAGCAGGGTGACGAGGATGGGCACCAGGATGAAGGGGCAGAGGATGCCGTTGGGGGGATCACGCAGCGCCCGGCCGGATGGGGAGCAGTTCCTGAAGTAGTGGCTGTGGACGGCGACGAAGAACTCATCCACCAAGCGGTTGGGCCAGTAGCAAGTGAGGTTCTCAGCCACCGCGACCGTGCAGTTCGTCAGCTCCCCGTAGGTGCTGCAAGACAGACAGGGCACTGGCTTGGCAACAGTGGGGGACTTGGGTCCTCACCAGCCTCCCGTCGCCAGGTGCTTCCCACAGACCCCACTAAAATGGATCCACCCAGCCCTGTATTCCAACAGAAAGGTTTGTGATGGTAAGAGTATTATTGTGCGTGTAATGAAGGTAAAATATAATAACCAAGATGGGATATAACATTCCATAATAGAAGTATGGTTGTATGTATGTCAGAAAACATATTTTCTATCATAGAGATCATACCTTCTGTTGGAGAGGTGTCTGTATGTGCACACAGATACTTGAGACTGGGTAGCCAGGGACAGAAAAAGGTTTCTTCTAGTGAGCCACTTTGTAAAGGAAGGGGGAGGAAAACGAAAGAAGGCAAGAAGCTCACTTTTACTTTCTAAAGGAAAGGGAAAGAAAACAGTGTCTTCCACTGCAAGGTCACTGTTCAAGACAGTGCATCCCACAGACACTTGGGAAGCTGGCGATAAATAGAAATGCCTGGGGTGTATTCTTAGCAGGGTGACAGCCTGGCGGCCCCTCAGCAGCCAGAGCTGAGTGACGGCTGCAGCTGGCTGCATGCTGGCACTGCGGTGGTTCGTCCTCCTCCATTCCCACCACACAGCGTGCATGTAATTTGTTATTCAAATCTGCCTTCCCAAAGCAAGTGGCAGCTCACACAGCTTCCCCGGCTACATTTCTTCCTGGGGAGGATGCTCAGGCTGTGGTGCTGTGCAGGGCAGCGCTGCAGCCGATGCTTCTGGAGGCAGAGACGTGTGGATGTGGCTCGGATGGACATGGACTGGTGGTGGGGCTCAGCTGACTGATGGTTGGACGCTCTGTTCCAGAAAGGTTTCAAGAATCAAAATCCCTTGGCTTGGGGGGAAATATGGAGAACAAACAACGAGGCTCTAGGCCCAGAACGTCCTCTCCTCCATAACCCGAGGCTCGTGTTCCCACGGAGCAAACGAACTCGTGCAATCAAATTAAACACTGTGAGTTTATCAACATTTCCTCCAAGCGCCTCAAGGATAATAAGTTTAGCAGAAGCTATTGAGAAGAAAATCAGGATGTCAGAGATAAAGAAGCAGCTCCCTAATACAACTCTGCTTCCTGTGCTGTGGCCTCACCGAAGATCTGGAGATGGATTGCACCTCATCCAGCTCACAGGTGGCCCCGAATCAGGAGGTGCACTTCCCCTTGCTCAGAGGCAGCAGCCCCAGACATCATGAAAACAAAGAGATGTCCAATGCACTCTGTGTTACAGAAAAGAACAGAGTAAGGGCTAATGCTGGTCTCGCAAACCCACTGAATCTTTCAGGAAGTCAGATTTTGGGGCAGATGAGGTTTCCCAGAAGCAGAACATCTCCCACACAGTCTTCCTGCTCTTTCTCGCCTCAGTTTTATCGTTGATAAAGAGGAAGGAAAACCCAAGCTGTCATTTTTGTAGGCTACATATGTGTTTACATACACACAAATGCACAGAGAGGAAGATATCAATTTGGCACAGAAGAGGAGGAACAGGCAGGAAGTTAACCAGAAAACTGTATGTTTGTGCAACACACTCATGGCACGTGGCAGCATCTGCTCTCCCTTTCCAGCTGCTCTCCATTTCCA
Organism: Tympanuchus pallidicinctus; assembly: GCF_026119805.1. Taxonomy (NCBI): domain Eukaryota; kingdom Metazoa; phylum Chordata; class Aves; order Galliformes; family Phasianidae; genus Tympanuchus; species Tympanuchus pallidicinctus. The sequence goes on from NW_026294669.1 coordinate 34,080,618, forward strand.
GCTGCCCTCAATCCCCAGCTGTGTTGCAAGAGCTTGCTTTTGTACACTCTTCTGTCTCTCAAGAGAAAGACCATGCCCCGATGTTGGATGAGAGCACAACATGCAAAGTGAGCTCTGGTGAGAGCAGCCCAGGACCCTGCTTCTCATCTGCCACGGATCGCTGCTAATTCCCTGACACTGATTATGAGCAGCAGAAGGCTGCCATGCCCTACCAACAGCACGCCAACCTCTCCTCCAAGATGGCAGGAAAAATCAACATGCGACTTCTGGACGCGAAGGGCAAGCCTGTAGGACAGCCTGAGACTTTAAATACAGAGGGTGTCTCACACTAAGGGAGCATGGGATCTCTGGGTCCCTCTGGCCCAGCCCCTGCTCCAGCAGAGACACCCAGAGCAGGGTGCCCAGCACCACGTCAAGGTGGGTCTGGAGGGTGGGTCCGAGGAGGAGGCCCCACAGCCTCTCTGGGTACCTGTGCCAGGGCACTGTCACAGTACAACAAAAAAGCAGTGTGAAATGGCACGTTTGGTCCATTGTGGAAGAAAACCCATTGCTGAACTCAGTCCATCCCCAAATCAAATATGGGTGCAAGAGGTCCCTGATGCGGTACCACTCACGCTGTCCCTTAGGCTCGCCAGCTCTGACCTGGCTCTCTTTTGGGCTCATGAGGTGTTCTGGAGAGGAAGACCCACACTTACCCCATGGTCTCATCCCAGTCGCACCACAGCTGCTGCCCGATGCCCTCCATGCTGAGCTTGAAGGGTCGCAGGCAGCGCTCGCGGATCTGCCTGCCGTACTCGGCCTCATGGCACGCCGTCGCCGCGATGAAGTGATGGGCTGAAAAGACAGGCCAAGGGGTCGGGTCGTGGGTCACCACCTCCCCATACTTACCATGGGAGTAGGCAGGGAACGGCACCCATAACTGAGCCCTGCCCTGAGCCAGTGCTTGGAGCTCAACCCATCTGCCAGAGCACCGCAGGAAGTAAAGGCAGCCCTGCTCTTAGACAGCCCCTTAAAAACATGCCGTGCTTTTTGTCATTTTCCCCTCTCCCCACTTATCATCAGTTCCCTTCCCCATCATTTGCAGTTACTTGTCCAAGTGCCTGATGCCTGAATCAATTATTCACAGCGTGTTCTCCCAGGTAAGGCATGAATAAGAAAGGATGCAGCCTTATCCTCTGCTGATGGCACGGACTTCAAATTCAGTGCTCTTGTCAAAAACCAGCAGCACAGACAGGTCCTGTCTGAAGAACTCCTTACAAATTACCTGCAAGGCGCTGTGCCTCCAAACAAATACCCATCTCTGCATAGATGGAGTGCACCAGCACCAAAATACTGTCGCCACCAGTCTGAGCTCTGCCACAGAGGGGTTTGGGATCAGAGGAGAAAGATGCTTCTTGTGGACTCCACTAGTGGAATTTGGGGCATGAAGACTGCACTGGAGAAAGGCTGCAGGGAGTGACTGTGAGCAGCACGACTGGGCTCCCATACGAGCTGTGTTTTTGGATGAATTTGTGCCATTTTTTCTATGGAAAGCAGCAGCAATGTTACACAGGAATCAGGCTGAAAGAAAAACCTTAGTAGGAATGATTTACTGCAGCTGGCTATAAATAATACCTTGCTCTTGGTCCCAAAGTGCCTGCCGGTGCCTTTGCAGCTACTGGAGCACATTGCAGGCAAGCATCGCATTCCGACTCTATTTTTTGCTACATGTGAATAGCTCAGTGCAAAAGCTGGAGGAGAAGGGGGTATTTTTTATTTCATTTCTTAACAAAAGAAATAATTTGCGCGTGGTTTAGCTGCAGAAATGTTGGCCTTGGGAGCAGCGGGCTGCGATGGCCAAAGTCGTCCACGGGAGCAACGCTGAGCACAGGGTGCAAAGGGAGAAAGCAGGGCTTGGAGAACAGACTGAAAAGCAGGCAGGAGAGGAGCCAAGGGGAACTGGGAGCAAAGCAGGAAGCGGAGCCATGCAGAAGCAAGCAAGGCACGCAAAGCAGAGAGAGGAGCCGGGGAAGAGAAAGCTGCCCTGAGAAATTCAAGAGCAATACAACGTGAGGAAAAGCAGAATTTAACTGAGCTCAGCCTGGCTGCCCGGAGCCAATTAGCACAGATGAGATTGGAGACAGGTCATCCACTTGTACCAGCACAACAACTATTATTAGCGAAGCCCCAGCATTTCCTGACATCTGTTCCCGAATAACAGACACCGTGGCCACTTCCTAGAGGAAAACACCTTAATTGGCAGCTCCACCTCGGTTGGAAAGACAAGAAGCAACCACAAGCCATACCTGAGCAGTTGCAAGCTACAGCTATCTCGTATCCAGCACGGAAATGAACTCCAGAATGAGAAAATAAAAGTTAAAGACACAAAGAAATCAAACCAAGCAAAAACACGACCCTTGGGAGCTTTTAGTGCTTGCCAATCAAAGCAACTCAAAGGCATGGATGGGCTGAGTATGGCTGTGAGCAGCTGGGAAAGAAGTGGCAAGGCATATGAGGAGTACCTGAACTACTGTTCAGGTCCCTCGGTTTGCTGTGCTGTTAAGGAAATGCCACTAAATGAACACCCCTGTGACACCCCTGGATGGCACTGGATGTAGAAGGAGTACGTTGCCCATGGATGTGTTAGCAATCAACCCAGTTGCAGCTGGACTGGCAGGCTTTCCTGGTGAAGAGCCCTCAGGGCTGCACAGCAGGGAGCAGAAAACAGCTGGATATTCAGCTAAAAGCTCGGAGGTGTAATTAAACCCCCAAAGGTTGCAGACCACTGCTAAGTGACAATCGCAGCAGGGCGAGCAGTGAACAAGCACATTTATCTACAAGCCAGCAAAGCTTGTAGGACTTCAAGGACTAAAATCCCAGCATTTTCTCCCGAATGCTACAAAACCCCACGTGAAATCATTTGCTTTCTGAACAAGTCCAGGCTGAAATCGCTCCGCTTTCCCCCTCCTGTCTGCAGGTTTGCTCTGTTGCACTGAGAATGAGCTCTGTGGCTCAAACTCCGCAGCACCAGCGAGTGCTCCCAGCACTACAGCTAAGCCCACAGCTTCCAGCCGTGCCCACATGCAAGCAGATGGGCTGTGGTCTGCCTGGTGCGCCCAAACCACCCACAGCACAAACTTGTGGTGGCACCAAAACTTAGTGCAGAGACATTGCTGAGAGCTCTGTGCTATCAATAGGGCCCTGCAGACAGCCTTCCCTCTCCTCGGAAGAAACCCTGGGCTGAAGCTCTGTCACGCTCAGGCACCTCTGGTGGCAGAGCTCCACGGTCAGTATCTCATGGAGCATCTGTTACAGCGGTTTCCTGTACCTGCAGCCAACTTCTCCCCATTCAGGTTTACACAGAGCAGCTGAGGTACGATTTAATCCAATCCAAACTACTGGATTAAAATTAAAACAGGACTGACTTTTTGCCTGATAGCAGAACTGCTAGATGCTGTTAGCTAATAAATAAATGGCAACAGGCAGCCCCGGGCTGCTCCAGTTCCTCCCCTGACCTCAGTTCCCTGTGCGGAGCAGCAGGAGAGACGCGATGTTCTTGTCAGGTGCTGGTGGCTGTCAAGCACATTTCCTGGAAGGCAACTTCTCTTGGATGTCCCTGGACTTAACTCCATGCAGGACAGAGCAGCAAATGCTCTTTTTTCCAAGAAAAAAAAAGCACCAAACCAAAACAAAAGTGATTTAGAGCATAGGTAAAATAAAGACCAGATGAAGAGGGGAGGAACTATGAATCAGAAGCCGGGCACGCTGCACACCAACTGCTGGCTGACTGCACACCAAAACCTGGCATGAGCAGTTAGCTATAATTACATCCTTAATGAATAGCGTGGGCTTTATAAAAATTATCTGCCCTGGTTAAATTATTGCAGAGGAGCACGGGTTTTCATTACCCAATACTCCCAAAGACCGTGGGGTTGCAAGGAGGAGGACAGAGGGACCTGCATGCTCACCCTGCTGGGCTTTGGGGCTGATCAGAAGGATGCTGAGGCGACCTCTGCCTGTGTGTGTGCATCAGGAGGAGGGTCAGCACCACAGGCACAGATGCTGGAGGTCAGTTTGGGGACAGCAGTGCTCTGATCACGTTGCTTGGCTTCCCAAAGCATTTGTCTGCGTTGAGCTGGGTGCATTCCGCTGTGCACAACTAGGGGCTGCTTTATGGAACTACCTTTGAGATCTAAAAAAATGGCTCCCGGACACACATAACTCACTCAGCTGAGCACACAGCCTACAAAGAACAAAATAAATAAATATAAAAATCCATTAGAGCAAAGGAAAATAAACAGCCCCAGTGTCTTGCTGATGCACTCATCCCAGGCTGCAAAGAATTACGGCTCGCCTAAATACTTTCAGCATGCATTTTCCCAGCTAGAGAACAATTTATTTCACTTTTTTAAGATGGGTTTCTTGATGCAGGCTATTTTTCCCTTCCAGCTGAATAATGCACTTCTCTCCTGCTCACCCACACAAAGCACAGATGGCTTCCCACCAAGCCTTACCTAAAAAGACGTGGCAATGCCGGCACTGATGGCACAGCGACCCAGCAGAGCACGAAGCAGGTCTGAGCCCAGGCTCACTGTTGCCTTTTCGCATACGGAGGCCAACATCTCTCCTCACGAATAGGAACCTTCAAGTCCCCTCTGTTCCAGGACCTAATGCAGCCAAATGTTGTGATAACCCTGCAAATCTGCTTGGGTTTAACAGAAATAATGTGGTTTTCTGACAGCCTTGACCTGGGATCACTTCATCCATCTGCACCAGCAACAACCAAGCTCCACACGCAACCTGGCCCACAGGGAACTCCACAAATGTGGAAATCAGGCAGCAGAGCCCACAGGAGAGTCTGCTCCTGCCAACAACAAGCTGCCCCAAGCTTCCAGCTGTTTCACCTTTAATGGCAGCAGGTACCTTGGGACACAGCTGGCACTCCAGTGTGGCAAGCAGGGCTGGGCTTATTTTAGACGATCCCCCATCTGCAGCCAGCTGCTTAGAGCACCAACAGAGCATTTTTTTGCTAAGAGGAAAGCTCAACTGGTGAGGCTGGCAGGAAGATGGTGAAGAGGAAGGGAAGGTGCTCCTGGCCAGCAGCCGCGGCTGGGCTGACTTGACACAGAAGTGACCAACTCAACAGAGACGCAACAAAGCAGTCTCAGCCTCTATCTGGCTCCCCCAGTTTTATTCTGGATGCCATCCAGGCATCTGAAGCGTCTGTATTCCTTTCATAACACCGAAACAGAACCAGCTGGCCTCCCTGAGCACTTCTGCATTGCGCTGCACCATGAGACCGCAGCTCAGCACGAGGAGCTGCAGTGGCACGGCAGCCGGGGCTCAGCAAAGCCCCTGCACTCTGTGAGAGCTGAGCTCTCTGTGTTTGCCTCAGCACTTACACAGCAAGCTGCCAGCACTTCTATTAGCACAGCTTGTTTTATCTTTTCTTTCTAAAAAAGAAAACCCACACCTGCTTCATCAGAAGCATCAGCAATCTCCACCATTCACCACTCCACTGTCTCAGTGGTCACCCCCAGTGTGGCCACATCTGTCCATGGCAACAGAGCAGCAAGGAACAAACAGGGTTTTTTTCTTTTAATTTTTTTTTTTTTCCCAACTAGAGCAGAACATACTTTAAAAAAAAAAACAAACAACCAAAACCTACAAAAGGACACAGCGAGAGAAATGCATCCCCAACTCAGCGCCAGGATTAGCTGCCATCCATCACAGCTAAAGGCTTACACAGAGGCAGACGTCCTGCTGCGAGCCCTGAAAGTGGAAAAGAGCAGCCTGGAGTACCACCAGCTCCCACTGTCTTATTTAAAGTCCCTGAACCCAAACCACGTGGTGGAAGGTGCAGCAAAAGAATGAGCAGAGGTCCTGCAGCTGAAGCAGGGAAGCTTACGGTTAATGACAGCGCAGGGATGAGCCCATCACAGCACACAGCTCCATGCATCATTCAGCAGGGTTACCAGGAGAAAACCTGCACTGGAGTGCAAATAGGGGAAAAACAAATCTACGTTTCTTCAAAGAGCACTTGAGTTTCGTGCAAGAGTAGCTGCACGGCACTGTGCAGCTTGTTTTCTAAGCAATCTTACACACACTTCTTATACTAAAGCACAATCCTAAGGCTTTTACTGGCTAGACTCAGGTTATAAGGCAATCCTCCACCTGTTGCACACGAAGCCCTACCAACATCGAGGAGACCTCATGCCTCGTGAAAGCAGGTGGGTGATGCAGGAGTTCCCAAAGTGAATGGCAGTCTCCCACCTGCCAATCCATCCCCAGCTCAGAAGGGTGGCCAGAAGGAGCGCTTCTGGCTGCATCCTCTCCTCGTGCCCGGTTCAGAAATGGAAAATGGCAAAACCCCTCTTAGAGCAGTCACCCCGTCGTTAATTTCCGTATTAGAAGCCAAAGGCAGGGGTTGTCTTCTGGCACGAGTGCTCTTCAGTGCTTCTCACAGAGGACCGTGTTGGACGGCATCACCGCCTGCACGCGCAGAGCCCAACTTCGATCGTTTCTCAGCACTTGGAAACAAACGCTCCTTCCCGTTCCCCCCGCGGCCGGCAAAGCTCGGGCAAAGCCCACACAGCCCGCGTTCAGGAGCCTCTCCCGGAGCCCCCGCTCCCCCCTGGCTGCCGGCGCAGCCCGCGGCACTCACCCAGCACGAAGCAGAGGAAGCGGCGCGGCAGCAGGGCCATGGCCGGCAGCGAGGGGCCCGGCTGCCGCCTCGCCGGGAGCTGCCGCGCGATCGCGCCCGTCCTCGGTGCTCGTTTCTAACAGAAATCAAACGAGTTCGAACAGCTCCACCTGCAGCCCAGCCGCGGCTCCTCGGGAATCGCTCTGTTACGGACATCCCTCTCCGTCATCGCAGCAGCACGCCGCCCTCTGTAAAGCATCGCGCCCGTCTAATCGCACAATTAGGGAGCGCAGAGGGCAGCGAGCGCCGTTAGCAGCGCGCTAGGGCAAAGCCTGCCGCTGCGCTCAGCTGGGCGCCCGCGGGGGGGAAAGCAAAGCGGAGGCCTGAGCTGCGGCTTCAGGACGAACCAGCAGCGGCGCCTGGCAGCGCAGCGCCGGGCCCTGGGGAAGCGTTTGCAGCCGCGGTTCTGTTGAGGGGAGACAAAACGGGTGAGATTTGGAAACAGCAAAAGAGCGGCACAACTCTGGGAAGAAGGCATCGCAACCTTTATTCACCGTAAGGAGGCAGGGCAAAGCCCAGCCGAGGGACGGAGGTGCGATGTGATGCGCGGTACCACAGCACTACCGTCAGTGGCCACCACGGCAGGCACACGCCTCAGCTGCCAGAAGAGGATGGAAAACCCTGGGAGCAGCTCCACACGCAAACAAAAGGCTGCGTGCTCCCGCATCACCCCGAAGCAGACCTCAGGGAGAGCACGTCCAGGAGAGGCTTTCCCCTGTGCTGTGCTGCAGCATGCAAAAGGAAGGCTGACAGGCCCAGCTCTGCAGGGCACGGCTCTGCTGCGAGCAGCCACTGCAGCACTGGGTTCACGCAACCAGCACTGCGTGTTCTCCAAGCTGGGCCTTGCTGCCTGTCCTGCCCTGCCTTGTATGAAAAGGATGCCTGACATTTGTGCACAGTATCTGGAATCGTCTGGAAATCATGCAAGCATGCCAGCTGTTTGATAGCATTGCAGCTATCGCTGACACAGAGCAGCACCACGAGCCGGGGCTGCGTGCTTCAGCACAGAGAAGTGCTGCTGCTATGAGAGAAGTCTGCTATGGGAGCCTTCAACCTCAGAGAAATGCACTGAACGACCAGACAGGGGAGAACTACTTACCATCTGCCTGCACACAAAGCCACTCTCAAAAGACCTTGAGGCAACGTTCTGTCAAACAAAACTGCAAACCATGCAGCAACACTAAGCGAGTTTTCACAAAGCTCTACCGAAATCAAACAAACAAGAAATACAGAACAATCCCGGAGCGAGCTGGACTGCAAAAATCTGTCATGTGAAGCGTTCAGTTCTTCATTACATCACCTACACAGAAAGAAAAACAAAGGAAAAGCAGATTAAGTTTTGCCTGAACACATGTATGCAAAACAAAGCGTCAGCAGTGCCAGCATCCCAGGGCACCATTGGCTGAGCTGCTTTTGCTACGGAGGGTGGAAGTTTGCACGCAAGAGCGAGGTTTCCTAGCCCTGAGAACTGCACAGAAAAGTGATGCTGATAGAATAAAATGGTTCCTGTGTGACAGATCACAACCAGAGGTAATTGTCTGCATGGCCTGAGTTAATTCAAAGTTCTCAAGTCAGCATTTAGAAGGGAACAGGCTCCATGCGTTTCCTGGTGGTGCTTTCAGCATTAGGCCAAACTTCCCTCCCTGTCTTTTCGAATGCAGAGACTCCTCCACAATTAACAAATACACAGACGTGTAAACATTGAGATGTCCAACTCGGGGCTAACTCTGCCAAAGGGAGAAAACAATGCAAGATTTCCAGGCAAGCCAGTAGAAGAAAGGAACCATCTACAAAGTCCTTCAGTGCGCAAAAACTAGAGGATGTGCAAACTTATTCTGTTCAATATCTGCACCAAAATAAATATCACACAGAATCACAGAATTGTAGGGGTTGGAAGGGACCTCCAGAGCTCATCGAGTCCAACCCCCTGCCAAAGCAGGTTCCCTACAGCAGGTCGCACAGGTCGGCATCCAGGCAGGTCTGGAACATCTCCAGAGAAGGAGACTCCACCACCTCCCTGGGCAGCCTGTTCCAGTGCTCCGTCACCTCACTGTACAGAAGTTCTTACGCACATTTGTGCGGAACTTCCTATGCTGCAGCTTCCAGCCGTTTCCCCTTGTCCTGTCTCCACTCACCACTGAAAAGAGCCCAGCCTCGCCATTCTGCCCCCCACACCTTAGATGTTTATAGACCTGGATCAGGTCCCCTCTCAGTCTTCTTTTCTCAAGGCTGAACAGACCCAGTTCACTCAGCCTTTCTCCATAGCAGAGATGCTCCAGGCCCTTCACCATCTTTGTGGCCCTCCGCTGGGCTCTTTCCAAGAGATCCCTGTCTGTTTTGTACTGGGGAGCCCAGAACTGGATGCAGTGCTCCAGATGAGGCCTCACCAGGGCAGAGTAGAGGGGGAGGATCACCTCCCTCGACCTGCTGGCCACGCTCTTTTTAATGCACCCCAGGATGCCATTGGCCCTCTTGGCCACAAGGGCACACTGCTGGCTCATGGCCGACCTGTCGTCCACCAGGACACCCAGGTCCCTCTCTGCAGAGCTCCCCTCCAGCAGCTCATCCCCCAACCTGTACTGGTGCATGCAATTATTCCTCCCCAGATGCAAGACTCTACACTTGCTTTTGTTAAACCTCATCCGGTTTTTTTCTGCCCAGCTCTGCAGCCTGTCCAGGTCTCGCTGAATGGTAACACAGCTTTCAGGCGTGTCAGCCAATCCTCCCAGCTTCGTATCATCAGCAAACTTGCTGAGGGTGGCCATTATCCCCTCATCAAGGTGAAGATGTTGAACAAGACTGGACCCAGCACCGACCCCTGAGGAACACCGCTGCTTACAGGCCTCCAACCGGACTCTGCACCACCAACAACGACCCTCTGTGCTCTGCCAGTCAGCCAGTTCTCAACCCACCTCACTGTCCACTCGTCTATCCCACACTTGCTCAGCTTTGTTATAAGGATGTCGTGGGGGACAGTATCAAATGCCTTGCTGAAATCAAGGTAGACTACATCAACTGCTCTCCCCCCATCCACCCAGCCAGAAAAAATCATCAGGTTTTAAATCAGAATTGAGCCTCTACTGGAATTCCTGTGTGAAATGCTACACAGGAACTGGCCATTAGATGTCACCTTTGCCCAGAACATCGATCATGTGCTCAGTCACTGAGCTCATCGCTCAAACCCGCACAGTAAAACCCCCAGTGTGCCCAGTTTGATAGCTGTGCTAGCAAGCTCCTGACAAGCTTACAGACATTGTACAGCAACAGTCCATCTTTAGAAATCGTTGTTTTAGTGATTCCTTCCCTTACTTTCGTGCAGGAAGATGTTCCTAGGAAGTTCTCCTACACAGCTAGATGAATTCACACCTGTGTTTTTATAGGCTAAATACTCACTGATTGACACTACTTTCCCTGTACCAGCAGCCGTTGCTTTCCTTAGGATTGCAGAGGCCCTCTGCGTAATGGAGCTGATGGTCAAACCACTCAGGACACCATTATTGTTCTTCCTCACCTCCAGCAGAGCATCCACGATTGTGTCTCTATAGGAGCAACAGAAATAACTGCTGACATCACTTTTTGTGCAGTTGCTTAGCGTTCCAGCTATCGTGGCTATGGCATCCCTAAACCTCCAGGTGGGGACCGGGGCGACAAATCCCCCCCTGCTGTGAGGACAGAGCAGGTCCGAGGCCGCCTCATGAGACTGAATGTGTACAGATCTAAGGGCCAGATGGCTGCGTCCCAGGGCTCTGAAGGAGCTGGGTGAGATGGTTGCTGAGCTGCTCTCCATCATTTTTGAAAAGTCATGGCTGTCAGGTGAGGTCCCAGATGACTGGAGGAAGGGTCACATCACTGCCATTGACAAGAAAGGGAGCCAGGAGGACCCCGGGAACTACAGGCCGGTGAGTCTCACCTCTGTGCCTGGGAAGATCATGGCACAGATCATCCTGGATGACATCCTGGGCATGTCATCCGTGACCTTCATCAGAGGAAGGTCATGCCTGACCAATCTGGTGGCCTTCTATGATGGAGTGATGGCATCGGTGGACAAGGGAAAGGCGACCGATGTCATTTACCTGGACTTGAACAAGGCCTTTGACATGGTCCCCCACCACATCCTCATCTCCAAATTGGAGGGATGTGGATTTGATGGGTGGACGACCTGATGGATAAGCAATTGGTTGAAAGGATGCAGACAGAGGGTGGTCATCAATGGCTCTGTGTCCAGGTGGAGGCCGGTAATGAGCGGCGTCCCCCAGGGCTCTGTCTTGGGACCGGTGCTCTTCAACATCTTTATCAATGACAGCGATGTAGGAATCGAGTGCACCCTCAGCAAGTTCGCTGATGACACCAAGCTGAGAGGTGCAGTTGATATGGTGGAAGGAAGGGATGCCATTCAGAGGGACCTCAAGAGGCTGGAAAGGTGGGCAGGGTGAACCTGATGAGGTTCAACACGGCAAAGTGCAGAGTTTTGCACTTGGGCCGGAGGAATCCCAGGCATCGGTACAGACTGGATGGAGCGGTCCTTGAAAGCAGCCCTGTGGAGAAGGACCTGGGGTCCTGATGGATGAAAAGCTTAACATGAGCCAGCAATGTGCTCTTGAGGCTCGGAGGGCAAATGGTATCCTGGGGTTCATCAAAAGAGGGGTGGCCAGCAGGGACAGGGAGGTGATTGTCCCCCTCTACTCTGCTCCTGTGAGGCCCCATCTGGAGCACTGCATCCAAGTGTGGAGCCCGCAGTACAAAAAAGACAGGGAGCTGTTGGAGAGGGTCCAGAGGAGAGTCATTAGGATGATCAGGGGACTGGAGCACCTCCCCTGTGAGGACAGGCTGAGGGAGCTGGGCTTGTTCAGCCTGGAGAAAAGAAGGCTGCGGGGTGACCTCACTGCAGCCTGCAGTACCTAAAGGAGCCTACAGAGGGGAGGCGAATCAACTCTTTGAAAGTATTGATATGTGTAGGACGAGGGGAAATGGTTTTAAGTTGAGGGAGGGGAGATTGAGATGGGACATCAGGGGGAAATTCTTTACCCAGAAAGTGGTGAGCTGCTGGAACAGGCTGCCCAGAGAGGTTGTGGATGCCCTGTGCTTGGAGGTGTTCAAGGCCAGGTTGGACCAGGCTGGGCAGCCTGGTTTAGCATTAAACGTGGAGGTTGGTGGCCCTGTATGTGGCAGGGGGGTTGGAGATTCGTGATCCTTGAGGTCCCTTCCAACTCTGGCCATTCTGTGATTCTGTGATTCATTACCAATCAGGGCAGAACTACAATCCAAGCACTCTTACCTACTAGCTTCTGGATGAATGGCTTTAAGTTTCTTCATTAATTTGGCAAAACTGCTCATGTTCAATGCATTAGGAGACATAAAGGCTTCTGATGAGTTAGCGGAGAGAAGCGCAGCAGGTGCTCTTGGCAGGGAATTCTCTCCAGCATCCTAAAATTGCATGAAAAGCAGCAAGCAGTGAGTGGGCTATGTGCTGCACAAGTCATTTGGAGCATCTTTACTACCAGTAAGTATGTGTGTTACAGAAAAAGGAGAAGTGAAATTCACATAGCGTATCTACAGTTCATTAGCCATTACTATTTTTGCCTTGACCAACGTGAGTGAACATAGAAATGATATCTATGATATCTACTGGGCTACTGGTTTGGGGATAAGAAGAAACATCACAACTTGATGTGGGAGCAAACAAATGGTGATATCAGTCTTCTCCAGCATGTCACCAATTTATAACTGACACACTCCGTGCTTTCATACCCTAACACTGCTCAGTAAGCAATAAATAGAACATGTTAGAGGAAGGAAGTTGTGAGGCTCCAATCTGCCACATAAAGAAGCCACAGTAATCATTAATTACCTTCTGATCAACTGCAAACAGAAAACGTATGGAGTCTTCAGCAGAGGATTTGGGGCACTTTGCTTCTGAAGGCAACTGTGTAGAGCAAGGAGCTGGCGAAGAAGCCCTGGGCAGGAGAGGCACCTTCAGAGAAGCAGGGGAGGTGCCAGGAGCTCCCACAGAACCAGGGGCTGATGGCAGTGTTTCATTCTGATCACAGCTTGCACTGCTAGCAACAGAGAGAGCTTCACTCCAAAGCTTCTTCCCAAGGATTCGGGAAGCCGAAGATCTGTTCTCCGATGGATTGTTGACAAGCTCCACACTTATTGGTTTTCCTTTAATTTTTGTCTTGTTCATTTCTTCCACTGCCAACTTTGCTGTAGAGGCGTCTTTAAAGCCAAGAACTGCACACCTAAGACATGAAATAGGAAGCTAGGTGAAGTACAGCTTCGGTTGCTACACAATGTCAGTAAGTATTTTGGGACTGTCAATACGAACACATGATGAGTCCCATCTTTTGAACATTAACCATGTCACAAGAGAAAATTCCAAGCTGCTAAGCTTCTCATAAGGTGAGAAGCTGCCTGGAATCACAGGTTTTTGCCAACTAATCTGTATCTATCTATTACTTAATAAAAGTTATTTACCTGTGGTTATCAGAATCTCCACAGAGCAGGACAGAGATCTGGTACTTCTGGAAATGCAATCTCAGGTCACCCTATAAAAACACACACGTTTTGTTTGCAGGGATATAGCACGAGAGTTCACACGAGCAGCAAGACATCACTGCTATGGAAATGGAAGCAGGCGTACCTCTGACACTGAAGAACTCAAGCCACCAACACAAACAAAGGAGCACTCATTTGCACCCTCCGTTATCTTTGCTTCTGATAACAAACGGAAGAAATCAGACTGTTACCATTTTTTCAGCTCAAACTGACATCTCTAAAGCAATTCTCAAGAAGCCATTACAGGGAAGGATGCAGAAAGGGACAGAGAGCGCACAGTATCAGCACCATCATGAGGTATGTCACCTCAAAGCATGGGACCTCACCTCTCAAACCAACCGTGTCTTGCTTCTCTTGGCACTTCCCCACTCCTTCAGACTCTCCTGAAAAGTCTGTTCCTGTGAAGTCCTCCTTAGCATCAAACCAACATTCATTCCGCTCTTTGTTTCTCACACGTCCTTGACAAATAAATTTCAGTGTGTCAAACTCAGATGAACGAATATCAGAGGATCCCAGCTACTTACATTATTTGCTGCTACTTGAAGAAGAGGTGACACGCAGCAGGTCTCCCTTGTGATTCAAATAGCAAAGGTTTATGACCACTTTTTTCTGGATACAAAGTGTAATAGATGGCTGATATATAGGGATGTCCTACTGTGCCCCGTGTCAGAGTGCTTACTGGCATGTATTTTACACCACACCCCTCACCTCACCCCTCAAACAATGAGCAGGCCATGCAACAGAAGCAGTGAGCTTACCGTGCTGCACGCCCTGCTTTTCAAGCTGCTCTTGGGACATCTTGGAAGAAGCAGAGTCACTGGGCTGCTGGCCGTCAGTTAAACATGTGGGCTGTGCACTCTCCTATGAGCACGTTCCAGTTATATCATACAGCTTGCACTTGATAAGGCCTTTTTTTAACTTCAGAACATTAATCAGTTAAACAGGTAAATTTTAAAAAGAACCTGATGATCCCACCAAGAACCCCCACATTATTTTGCTTCCAAAGGACAACCCAAAGTGGTCCCTCAGCAGCTCTTGTTGCTACTGGCAGAGAATCCCAGCCTGAGCCTTACAGCCCATAGCTGTTATCAGAGGATAGCTGAGAAGAGACAGTGCTCCCAGCACAACGTCTATCAAATGACAAAGCCCTACCTACCATGTTAACAGGAGTTCTGATTTCTTGCAATGGTGAAGCTTCAAAACCTGCTTTTCTCATGTCTGAAACAGAACTGCAAAGGATCCAAGGACTTAATACAAAGTACAGCTCCACAAGTTTTAATTGCCACCGCACAGTTCCCACCTGACAACACTACAGAGTAGAGCCTTCCTTGAAATGAAACCACTGCACACAAAGTGCTATGCAGTCTAGAGCAACAAGATGCATCCCGAAATACAGGAATCCCAAGCTAAATGGGAGCAGAGCTTAAAAGATGTTCATTCAGAGCTTTAAAACCGGAAGCAAGGACTACTTACCCAGGGCAAAGTTCCTCCCTGAATAACTGTCAAAAGAGAAAACAGGACTTCATTTTCAAGAAAGAAATCATCGAAAGCAAACAAACAGAAAATTCAAAAACATACCTTGCATGGGACATAGGAAGAAGCAATTGGCAATAACTTGATCTCAACTGACAGTGGTGGAAGTGTGCTCAAAGGTGTGCCCGCTTGTATTTTTGCTCTCATACTGTTGTAATTCTTCTTTAGCTCTTCCAAAACTGATGTGACAGAGGAACCTGATTCAGTATTAGCAGAGGTATTTCCGTGGTATCTGTTAAAATAAAATCATCACAGAATCATAGAATAGCCTGGGTTGAAAAGGAGCACAGCGCTCATCCAGTTCCAACCCCCTGCTGTGTGCAGGGTCACCAAGCAGCAGCCCAGGCTGCCCAGAGCCACATCCAGCCTGGCCTTGAATGCCTGCAGGGCTGGGGCATCCACAGCCTCCTTGGGCAACCTGTTCCAGTGCCTCACCACCCTCTGAGTGAAAAATATTGCATCCCATAATAGGAAAGATAAATTTTCCCCATCAGCAGCATGGTAAGACATCCCGAGGCAAGTCTGCTGCAGGGCAAATATTTAGCAATTAATGCCAAGTTATCCATTTCACTCAGAAGGACATTAACACACCTGCTAAAACATGCATTTTCCTCCAAAGCCAGTTTGTGGATCTTCAAGCAGTGCTGATAGCACATCTGGTAGTGAGCGTTTAGAACCTGCAATTCTGCTTCAATAGCTCTCTGCAGTAGATTTTGACAGACAGACACAGAATCCTTCACAGCTTCTTTGTTGAGGTGTGCTGGCCTTCAAAATAATAATAATACAGTGATGAAGAGTTTGAGTCAATATTGCAGGTTTCCTATGTTTTATTGTTTAACCAGCAGCTTTACAGGAGCTACGTCTGAGGTGATTTAAGGAAAAAGACAATGCAATCAGTTCCTCCTGTTTGCAGAATTATAGAATCAGAACCTTTAGAGTTGGAAGTTTTTACAGAATACCTTTAGAGAATCTCAGAATGGCCAGGGTTGGAAGAGACCCCAAGGATCATGAATCTCCAATCCCCCTGCCACATGCAGGGCCA
This sequence comes from Tympanuchus pallidicinctus, assembly GCF_026119805.1. NCBI lineage: Eukaryota > Metazoa > Chordata > Aves > Galliformes > Phasianidae > Tympanuchus > Tympanuchus pallidicinctus. The sequence continues at coordinate 34,096,430 of NW_026294669.1, forward strand.
CCAACCTCCCCACTTAATATTGGCTGCCCTTGAACACCTCCAGGGACGGGGCAGCCACAGCCTCTCTGGGCAGCTGTTCCAGCACCTCACCACTCTCTCTGTAGAGAGCTTAAAAGAACTTTCAAGAGTTGGCCGTCCAGTCCAACTCCCCTGCAACAAACACAGCCTTTCCATCTCCAACACAGAAATCTTACCCGGCATCTAGAACTCCAAACAGAGAACAATCCACGACCCACCTGTCAGCCTTTATCTTTACACTGCTGTTACACAACTCAGTTTTGGATTCCCACTGTTCCTAAATAAAGATGATTACAAAGAAGTTACAGATTAACATTTGTATACGCAAGTTCCGAGCAGTGTTAGGTTTACAAAGCTATGCATCAACATTATTATTATTTCTGAAGTTACCTTGACTTGTGAACTTCTTTCATTTGCTGCAGCACTGCCATCCTGGTGCACATCAGCAAGCTGTGACCCCATTTCCTCTGTAGGACCAGTCCCAGACAGCCAGTCTGTACTGCGAGCAACACTGGTACAAGTTTCCCCAAGCCAACCCACACGTCTGAATTTGTTCATCACTGTGATCTCTGTATTAATTGCCCTGGATAAGAGAGGAACTTGAGCACTGGTACTTCTGCTGGTTGTAAAGCAAACTCTAAAATCAGAACTTGCGTCGACAGCCTGGTTAACTTTAGAATTACTGACCACATTTACCAAGCTTTCACAACACTCCCAGTTGAGGGAGGCAGAGGTATTTGCACTGCAAGATTTCCCTGCAGCTTCCTCCCCAGAACTGAGATCTTTGCTAGTGAGAACTGCAGGGACTGGACACTGGTTCTCATCCCCCTTCGAAGCACAGTAAGCACAGCTGGCACCACGTATGCACAGGAGGGGTTCCTCACAACTGTAAAAATCAGAGTCTCCTGCACTTTTGCAGACCTGTGTGGCTGTTGCTTGGGCCCTTTCCCTTGGTGACAGTAAAGGGCTTCCTTGCTCCACTAAGTTGCTGTGAACACATCCGTCGTTCTGTCTGGGCTGTGCACCACCACGTAAGGAAGCATCTTCCACCTCTGCACGGTCGGGTGCAAGCAGATTTGGATAACTCCTCCCTCTACTCCCGTATGCGTGACTTTCAAGCACACTTCCAGTAAGACCACTAAGAGATGCTCCCTGCTCCTCCTTACTACTACAAACCGTGCCACTGCCAACAGGCAGAGAGTCCTGGAGCAGCTGGGGAAGCTCTGGCACAGCTGTACAACACTCAGAAGTAGAGTCAGAAAGATTTTGTTCTTTTGCAGCTCCGCCACCTGCAACGTCATGAACTGGATCATGAACCAGGGCTTCCTTTCCTACAGCTTCCCTTTGCTCAGACAGCTCGCTTGAGCTATTCCCATCACCAAAGCCTTCCTCGTTCGCACTGATGTACTCCAGCTGTGAATCTTCACCCACACGGAGGTGACTCCCAGCATCACAAACCCCGCAGCTGCACCACGTACCACCAGCACACGCCGTCCTCAGCACGCCAGCTTCTTTCTGGCTTTCATCTGCCTCGGCGCTGCAGGTTCTCCCTCTCACGTCATACACGTCAATAGCAGCATCTAAAGACGTACTCAGGTAAGGCAAGCTTTCCTCCGATAACGCTGCAAGGCCCCCGCTGGTGCTTTGCTGGGCTTCCAGCGGACGAGGGCAGAGCAGGGAGCCGCGCTGCTGGTTGCCTTCAGCACGGTCCTCCTGCAGCTCCATGGCGCACAAGGGGCCTTCTCAGAAGCGATCCACGCAGCTCCTCCCGCAGGCAGCCACGACCGCCTCCCTCCCGAAACCAAGCCAACCTCACGGTATCTGCACCGTACCAGAGCCCGCTTTCCCCTACTATCGACCGCAGCCCGCGCCCGCAGGCCCGGCCCTCACAGCACAGCCCGCCCGCCAACGGCCCGCCACGCGCTCAACGGCCGCCGCGCCTGATTGGCTGAGGCGGAGCCCTCGCGCTGCCGCCGCCATTTCTCCTGACGCAGCCGCAGCTCTGCGCTGTATCTTACCGCTATCCAGAGCGCTTTGATGCAGAATTGCTTTCGGTCCTGGCTGCTGCGCTGCAAGGTCTGCTCTCCCAGAGTCCTTAAAATGCGGTAAAAACGCGTTGAGGCTTCTAAACAACGCAGCGGCGGTCTGAACGCACCCAGCCCCGCAGCACAACCGCCTTCAGCAGCCCGCCCGCCCGCAGCCCCACGGCCGCGCATCCCCACACAGCGCTGCTCGGGGCCGTTTCCCAGCAGCAGCACGAGGACAGACCACCAAAAGCACCCGACAAAGTGATGTTTTTTATTGGCAACTTCCGCTGATGAGTTTCCTTTTCCACACTCCTTGACGTTTATATATAAAAAGGAAGAAAAACAAAAAACCACCAACAACCAATAAACTTTTTTTCGGGTAACATTCCATTCTGCAAACATTAATATTATTTAACATTTGAAAATAAACGCAAAGCAGTTTTAAATAGAAATTGTAGGAGAAGGCAGGTTTGGGGCCATTGGAGGCAGCCCTGCCTGGAGCCCAATGGAAACAACGTGGGCACGTGCTGCTGTCATCATCCAAAGCCCTGCTGTACATTCTTCACAGGAAGACACAAACCAGTTTGCATTAAACCCAACGGTGCTTTCTCTTCCCTTATTCTAAAGCTAAGTCATACTGAAAGTTACGGGGGGAAAAAAACGTAGCTTCAACATCCAGCTACTTCATCACACACGACGATTCCTACTAAGAGCATATCCAGGTTGAAATACACAGCTGATTTCTGTCATGAGGCTAATGCTTATGGGGTGCAAGATGCAATCTGCTTTAAAAAAAACCAACACATCACTTCTTGATGAGCAAAACATTATTTTCAGCCTTTTGGACCAACTCTGATTTGTTGCTCCTGAATATTGCCAGGGGAGTTTCTCACCGCTACCACAAATAAGATGACTGATGGTAATCCCACACTTCATCATCAGTTAGCAAGACGTAGCATTTAGCATGTTCATTTGCATTCAGGAAAACCCTTAACTCATCTTTTTTTAGGCCCCAGAGGCTTCGTACACCAGAAATTACACAAGTCACAAAGTTGTAAATAGGTATCGACAGCAATTTTGAGGTATTCCATGAGAAACATGGATTTGCACCTGAATGTTCCTCTCAAGGAAAGGAAAACAAAATCCAAAGCCCTAGCTGGAGAGTAAATTAAATGATTTACAATTCCTCCATTTCCCATGTTCTACCCCAGTTGACCAGCAAGGACATACTTATTTTCTCAGAGGCACAGCAAGCCTACCTCTTCCTCATCCTGCAGTATTCACCTCAGTACTTCACCCCTGAAGTTCAGGGCACTCCGAGGAGCAAAGGTGGTGGTGTTATAACCTAGCCAAAACACATTCAGATACAGGTTTTGGTTTACTGGCCTTGTGAAGGTGCTCTAAGATACCAGCAATCCCCTGATGTTCCAAATAGCAGCAATTTATCCCCTAACCTCCAGGCTATGAGGAAGAGGCTAGAGAAGGATCTGGACCAGCAAATCCAAAACCAAGTTAGGACAACACGGGCTTCTGAGTTTGCATTTGGCTTAATCAAACCGTATTGACAGAAGGCTGCTCCTGCCAAACAGGAGATGCTGCTCCATCCCACGAGCAGATCCCTTAGGGAATTGCTCACCTGCATTACTGCTGGGGTAGGGCTGAAGGGGAAAGGACAGATGTCATCTTCAGCTAACTGCTGTTCTCCTTGGAGTAGTACATTCACAGGTTTTTTCCCCACAGTCCAGAGCTACTGTGCTAGTTGTGTAAACTGCATCATTTTAACTGGTTATGGTAGCTTTCATGAGAAGTGGAAAACCTTTACAATGACTTGCAAAGGAAATATTTTGCTATCTCTGTATTTGTAAAAAAAAACAACTAACACCCATATGCAGTAACATTTTCTAAAGTGCTTCTTATCAGTTACTTTTTAAAGATTAGACTTGCCTTCTGTAGCGGCGTGTTTTCCTAGCAGTTCATGGACCAGTAGATAGTTTCTGATGTAGAAAACCCATGACGTATTTTGTTTAAGCAAACGACACTTGTTTTGACAAACTGAAGTCATGTAAGTGCAAAACCCACCACTTCTTCAAACACGGCCTTACGCTGGTTTATTAACACAACTTTACATCCTTAAGAAGTATTCTACTTCAATTCCGAGAGCAGGGATTAAATAATACAAATAAGATTTGAAATCCAATGAAGCTATTGCCTATTTACCCTGAAATAAAATAGTCTTATGATTCGACCGGTGCAAAAATCCCTCCAAACACCTTTGTTTTATTGGCAAAGTCATTTAAGGTCACTTTTGCTTCCAAGACCATCTTCTTCCACGGTTTCCACTGAAGGAGTTTTGCTTTGTAATGGCTTGTGGTTCCACAGTGATTTGTAAATGAAAAGCCTACTATGAATAACTCTACCGTAGTCACTAAATGACAGATACAGTCATGAGAAAGTCTAAAACTTACAGTGTTTTTTTGTTGTTTTTTTTTAAATTCTCAGCAAGACACAAAATTCCAGTCCAGTTAAAGTGTTTTCTTCGAATGCCATTTGAAATGGCGAGGAACAGCTGCCGTGCCTTCTGGGAGAACTCAACGCGGCGCCCCGATGTGCTTCTAACATGGCATACAGATATTGTACCCACAGCAGTGCGTAGAAGGGCCCCGCAGGCACAGCCACGTGCATCAGCTACTCCTACAGATATAGTGCAGTAGGTCTGAATCTGCGCAAAGGGAACCACGGCTGCGTGGCACCTAGCAAACGTTGCAGTTGTCTGTTGTCAGAAGGCATGACGCAAAGCATCCCGGACAGCAAGACACAGAAGCATCTGTAACACCGTTCGGATTCTGTCCAGCAGTCGTTTCCACTGAGAGCTGGTGGTTATTGCTGTGACAGCAAAGCACTGCGGTTGGCCTTCATCTTCTCCAAGCGTTTTACTAGATGCCCGTTGCTGACTTCCAGCTCTTCAGTTTTATCCAGTGCCGAACGAAGCTGAAGGAAAGAAGCAGAAAAAAAAACAACAACCCCGTCACTTTTGCAGTGTTTGCCCTTTCCAACGATAAAGCAAAGTTTATCGTTACCAACAATACTGCAGGAGCTTCCTCACGTGGTAAAGCAGCTGAAAATTCCCGGGAGAGGAGTTAATGGTGAATGCAGCACTGCTGCTTTGAAGGCCACACGCACACAGTTTCTAAGCACGGTGCCAAGAGCCCAAACTATTTACAGAACGTTGAACATCTGGCTCACAGTTGGCCTTGGCTTCAGAGGCATGGATGTTCAGAGATCTGCTGGGTGACATACACCTTTCTCACAGTGCCTGACTTTTCCATTTCTGGTTCCCAGACTTACAGAAACAGCCTTGACTTTGAAGCCTTAATTTTCTATAACATCCACTAAGGGAGAAAGCACAGAGTAACAGCTACAAAACCCTGATAAGGGTGCCAATGACAACACAAGGCAGATTTTAGGGCTTCCCTCAATTTGGGACTTGCTAGTAGTTAGACTGGCCCTGAGAAAAAACGAGCGCCACTCCTTCTGACAGAAGGAAGGAACAGAAGGGATGGAGCAAAAATGCCTTAGTCTAGAGCTGCCATCCAGGGGAGCAGTGCAGCATTTGGGACCCTTCTGGCCTTGGGCAGCTTGCTGCCTTCCAGGACAGCATCCTAAGCAACAGACTAAGAACTGCTGCAGGTGTTGCTGCAGGTTTTGACTGAAGCCACTGCACTTTGTGGAAGAGACTTCCACTCTTAGCCCAAGAGAAAGAAGCCTTTAGCGCAGCTACTGGAGTACTTCCCTGGAAATAACACCACGAATCCTGAGCTTTAATTTAAAGACCACTTAAACAAGAATATCTGAACCATTTTTGGATATCACAATCCAGCACCTCACCCCCCCCTTCAAAAAAAAAAAAAAGCTAGAAATTAATGTCCTTCTCTCAAGCAAACGTGATGTTTATAAACTGTGGTCCGAGTTTCTTTGTGATTTCTATACTGTGGTGGCTTATAATGCCTTTACAAGCACCAGCCCCAGTGTCTTAAGGGGCATGAATCTTATCTGATAAGCGAGACGACAAGACAGAAGGGTAAGTTCCACAAGGCACCACTTATTACAGGCAGCATAGCAGGAAGAGCTATTTAGTTTTTATGGTAGAGAGCCACAGTGGAAAAACCCCTTAGGAGGCCGGCGTGAAAGCAGCTGACATATTTAAGGCTGGCTGTAGCAGTTGCTTAAAGACAACACGAAGTTTGGTAAAAGAAATAAGGTCAAAATTATGAAGAGCTTGAAAAGTGTGCTTTAAGAGAAAATATGGGCAGAGTCTGGATGGGAATGCAACAGGAAAGAGGCACGAACAGATAACTGAGCAAGAAAAGGAACAATTCACATTCACTTACAGCTAGAGAGGACCATGCAAAGCTGAGCATCTGAAGGCTGCAGAAGCAGCACCTGAGTTTCCTGTGACAGTTACATTTGCAGTTACCTCTCTCTGTAGCTTGCGCTTCTCTGCTTTCAGTTCATCTTCTACTCTTTCAGCATTTTCAGCAGCAGTTTTGTATCGGGCTACTTGACCTTCCAGTCGTATTACCTATTGCAAATGCAAACGTTTGGAGTTAAAGATCACTCTGAAGCTTTATTCCTCTGCTGATAGTTAAGCAGTATGAAAGTTGGTGGATTTATTTCAATCAAAGAAAGGCATGTTTTGAGAAAAATGTACAAAAGAAGACATGGCAACTACCTCCAGAGCCCTTAGATGTACCCGTATTTCATATGCTTCCAGCAACAGAAATCACAGCCCATTTACTAAATCTAGCCATTTATACTCTGATCACGAGCAAACAGTTACATCTGAACAGCACTGCACAAAACCCACACATACTATCTCATGTGCCAGGAGCCATTTGAAAACTGCCAGCAGCTAGACACATGAAAGTGTTCTGAGGAGCTCATAAAGTGCTCTGAGTACACATCTGTGTTTGAGAGCTTTTCATTTGGTAGGCATGAATAATATATTGACTTTCCCCTGGAGATGAAAAAAAGTATTCTAGTCCTCATGGCTTAACTTCAAGAGCCTCGGTGCTCCAACAATCCTGCTTTTTATCTTAAGGGAAGTCACATCAATTAAGATTGCACTTTTCATGGAGTAAAATACACTCTCTGCATTCTCATCAAGAGTAAACAAACACAACAAAACGGGAACTTACATTCTGCTCCAGTGCTGTTATCTCTTGCTCAGACTTGGCTAGTTTAAATTTGAGATCACTGATCTGCCTGTTGGCATCTCCTGAAAGAATTGCAGATTTATAAGAGATGTGAGAATAAGGCTCAACAAAGCTGTCACAACACTTCCACATTCCAGGAAACTACTTGGGGCAGTGATAGAGCAGCTCCCTGCCTTGGGTTTCCTTCTGTGCTAAGAGCTGCCAGGTAAACCCACTCAGTGCCCAGCAGATAGCAGCTAACCCCAACCCTGCCTGACTGCCTTCTGGTCGCTCAAAGCAGAATGAAGGTGTGACACGGAACTCGTCCTCAGCTCTCCTGCAGAACATGAAGGAGGTTTCCCACCCCGTTCTTGTTCGAAGGATTGCTCCCTCCCCTCTACAAGAGGTGCCTCCTGGCTGGCTCCCATTTTGGAATTCCCTTGGGACTGAGGGCTCACTCTTACTTCAGGCCACACGTCCATTGTGCTGGCACATTCTCTCACCTTCATTCACGACACAAAGGTTCTCTCAAAATGAAAGCACAGCTTACTTTGGAGGTCAATCATGTGCATATCCGTCCCATTTTCCAGAACTTCTACTTCAGACTGTGTGTTCTCCAACTTGCCATTCTTCTGCTTTTCTTCCAGTTGTCCCTTTAATTTTTTAACCTGAGGTACACAAGACAATTATTAAAATAAGACACTTGTTTCAGGACTCTCTTGAATGTTATGAAGCTTTTTTTATTTTCCTCCAAACTAAATTAAAAACATGCATCTTTTCTTACATTTCCCAGAAATTCTTTTGGCAAGTGACTCACCATAGTTTAAGTGTCAGCGCTTATGCGTAAATTTGGGACCAAGAATAATAGGAGGAAGAAGAATGTTTTATTAGAAAAGCCAGAACTGTTCTGTAGGCACAGTCACATAAAACATCCTTAGTAACCCCAAACTGTGATTGATTGTGCTTGAAAGCCCAAGGCCAAGGATCCTGTCTGCTAATGGAAGCATAGAGCGTGACACAGAGAAACAGATCAGCTCAAGAGCTCTGAATGAAGATCACCACCACTGTATCGCGATATCAGCAATAATTACTTTGTTATTTACCAATCTACTGTGATCCCACCAGCATTCTCTCCAAACTGCCTGCTGCCCACAGAACCAGCCATCAGGAAGGCTTAGTCTTGGAGGTCACATTTGCTTTTTCCCCCTTGGCCTCGCTCAGTCCAAAGTATTATTTTTCAGACATAGTTATGGAGGAGGTTTAGGTGGCTACAGACAGCAGTCTGGAATACTCAGAGCACTGAATGTTAGAACACAAAACAGGCCTCTGGGTCATCTGTTTCACACCCTGTGTTAACGCACAGGAGAATTCCAGAGGGAAGCAGCCGAGTCTTTGGCAATAAAAAGCAGCACACGTTCTGAAAGAACAGCATGTATGTTCTGTAGTCTGTGTTAGGGGCATCCTGGTTTCCCGAGATTGCATTGTTTTTATCATACGTTAAGTGAACACACAGCATTTCAGTTCTCACGTGCTCACCTGGTCTAGCAAGGACTCTCGTTCACCAATGAGCTTTTTCAGCCTTTCTGAAAGAGAAAACTGAAAGCTCAGTGCTGATTTCAGTGAGCCACACGTTTCAGAGCTATCTGATACAAGAGGGACCCGTTCAGGTTAGTGAAGGGAACGATGAAGGTAGTTACGCACGTACCACGGGAAATGAGGCCACAGCAGGACTGGGAAGGGGCTGCAGCCAGGGGAGGTTATGTCATTCCCACAGAGCATGCTTGTCACGGCACCCACTGCATGCAAAGAGGCTAATCTTCTACGTTAGGTTAGCATGCAAGAACTCTAGGGTCAAACACAACAGCTGCAACACAAAATCTCACAAATCTTTACAGTTCAGCACAATGAAAACACCACAAACACCTATAATCACAGCTATGCACATTCTCTGCGCTGAAAATCCTCACTTCAAAAGGAAAACTAAACAGCATGAAATGACATCACGTTATCTTCAGTACTGTGACAAATGAAACATTTATCCACGACGTTATTTTTATTTCAAACTCAAGAGCCTGGTAAGCATTCTTTGCTCTTTAACCCTTCACAGTCAATCATCCCAGTCAGGCATCAAGAAGGCAACAGGCAATCTAGACTCCTTGTGACTTGAACTTGGAAGTACAGCAGATCAGCAAACAGATGTGCATGGCATTGTTTAATAAAGAACACGATACACAAGGAGACAACTGGAAAGCAGCAGTGAGTAACCGAATCACTTGTTTCTTCTTTCCTAGTAATGCAGCATGTGAAAGTATTTTAGCAGGTACTGTGTGCAGCAAATGATAACTCACAGTTTTTACAGTAATTGAAGTCACTCTACCTCATTAATTGACAGCCTGAGCGTGTTCAGCCATCTCAACAGAAGTACACCAAACATCACCTTCCAGCATTCTTATCAGAAGAGGATATACTGACCTCAGATAGGTCTTACTCCACATGTCTGTTTGTTGCAGTTATTTAGGTTTGACACACACGTTTGTTGCAGTTTTCTTTAGTTTCCGTCCCTTGCCAGCAGGCAGTCAACTGTGCAGAACCAAGGCAGCGAGTGTGCTCAGCTCCACCTCTAAGGTCCTGCCTGTTAGCTGTTCAATTGTTAAAATGCAAAGGTCATAAATGCATGTACAAGTTCCCCGTATCAGCAGTGATTCCAGAGCCTGGAATCAAACTTTGACCTCGACTTCTGATGCGACACCCAAACACAGATATCAACGTAACACCCCAGTACAGCAGCTCTGTGCATTCCTTTTGGACCTCCTCAAGCCCTATCCCTTTTCACAGTTGTTTGTAACACACCTGGTGCTCTTACACGTGAGCACTGTCACAAGACAAAAAAAAATACATTTACGTTTGTGTAAACTAACGAGAAAAAAACACCAAGTGTAAAATAAGAAAAGTTTCATCTGCCTACGTGGAAAGAGGCTGAAGACATATCTTGTAAAAAGATGACAGGGAAGGAAGATGAAATCCAATGAAGAAAGCAAGGAGAGCAAACAGTAAAAGGAAGGTCACAGATATTCAGATAAGAGTTGGTGCCAGAGCTCGTCAGAGATAAAGAAATGGAATTACTAACGGTAGGCAAAGAGAACAAGGACTGATGCAGAAGAAATTAGCCCTAACTTAAGGGACTCCAAAGAGCTGAATAACTTGTTAGCACAGCCGCTGCTGCAGGGTGAAATACTCCTGCCTAATGGAAGGACAGGCACAGTGCCATTCTTTTTGAGAAGAGAACAGGACAGGTGGGATGGTGGCAGCTCTATGGTTACCAGTGCTTTCTGCTGTTGCACAGGCTCTTGAAGCCACACGACCATTGTCATCGCTTTGGGAAAGCAGTTGACTCACTGTGCTGCTTCAGTGGCAAAGCTGAGCTAATATCCCCTGATCAGCCACAGATACCCGGTGCCTCTTCCTACTTTGAGCATAGTGTGCAGTGGGATGCAGCTGTTGATAACTTGAATTCCATTTGCATGGTCTACCAAGTAATTCATGGCAGTGCAGCTGAAAAGGGTAAGCTGTCCTTGGAGGATGGGAAGGCAAGCAGCAAAGGCTGCAACCCCTGAAAATACACCGGCGGTTTCAAGCAGCTATTCCAATCAGCTTGCAGGGATCCAACAACAGGCTGGACAATACCACTACTCTGGAGCCGTCAATATACTGCATCGTTTAAATTAAGAAGAATAACACAACAGAACGCCTTCCACTCTTCCCCAGAAGAGGGAAGTTCACGAGCAAGCATGAGGATAAGCATTGGAGTTAGAAGGCACTGGCTTTACAGCACAGATTTTGAAGGCAACAGCAGGACCACTCTTTCAAAGGGACTGTTGACCGAGGCCTTTCACTGTTACCTGCTGAATACCAAAGTTATTTCAGCTACTGCTTTTGCCAGCACTTGAGGCTAGCTGTGAAGTCACAGTAACGCATAAACCCGGCACTCCAGGCTACGCGTGCCCCTAGGTCTCAAACACAGAACCAATAAGCATTTGAAGTTCTTTTGAGAGATGAAAGCCCTACGCATTGCGACCAGCGCTCACTGCAGCAGGAAAGAAGATTCCAGTAAGAAGCAAAGAGCCAGAAACACCCAGATCCCCTCCTTCTTCGTGGTACCTGTCCGATTCCAGAAGGCAAGGGCCAGCTGCCGACACAGGTTCCAAGAAGCAGCATTCATGGGGAGATTTATGATACCTGAGCTGCTCTTCATCACCTGCCCTAGTTTCATTGAGATTTGGCAAGGTGCTGTGGGATGAGAGCACGCACAAGGACAGTTAAGGCTGGAGGTGTCATTTCTTTCCGTGACTTAGCTCTACAGAAGGACTTCTCTAAGGACGCCGTATTTTCTGAAGTGGAAAAAATGGTTAAAAATAGGTCTCCATTAATTTCCCTTCTACAATCAAGCAGCACTCCTGTTGGAAACAAACTCATGAAAAATAGAGGAAATGTTGGCAAGTGCCTCATTTCAATGAGAGTTGTTTATAGACCCATCCACAAGTTTAGGCAAAGTCTGGCATGAATTTAGTTAAATATAACACTGTAACATTTAAATATACACGCATTTAGAATACTTTCAACATTAAACCATACGTTACAGCTGAGCGTGGCAAAGAAAGAAATCTTACTTACACAATGCTATATAATAAGAAATGATGCTTTAGAGAACGGTGACTCTTTAGATTAGAATTAAGTGTAACAGTAAGAACAACTGCTAATACTTACAGAAACCACACTGAAGCTGCTCTAAGCTGGAAAGAAGCCATATGAAAAGAGTTACAGGCTCACAGTCCTGCCACAAGTGCAGAGCTATGGTCTCAACAAACACTGGACGTCCTCAAAGGCCGCCTGTTCCTCACAGGACAGCTCTATCATCTACGTAGCACAAAGCAAGACGTTTTAAAAAGAAAGCTCTAGAAAAGGGTTTTTGAAGTGAGAAGGATTTAAACAAATATTTACACAAGTTTATAAAGAGTGCTCCGGACAGACAATTTGAAGTATAAAATACGTTTATTTTAATTATATACAGCTCAGTACACTTTGATATACATCTTGTAATTTTGCAGTCTATTTGAACTCTGTCAACTTTGTAACATCAACAGACAGAACCTTCTGTAGCCCCCCAGCTCCTCAACTTGCATTCCCTTTGCATGTTCATCGCTTAATACAACCTCCGGCTAATTATTAATTATGCAAAACATCATCTTCCTGCCAAGCACTGTAAAAATGCAAGAGGAAATACATCAATGGGTTGAAGTGTCTCATTGATGCCAGTAATACATGGTAATCCAGCTTTCCAAAAAAAGGCACGGGGGATCACATGTGGAAAAACAGCCTTTGGTCTGACATCCATGAGGATTAAGACATCCTGAGTTACCGTCTCTCCAGAAAAAGAGGAAGAAAGAATTTTCCAAAGAAAACCATTCTTTCATAATATTTTTTGCAAAAAATATATATATATAATGCAATAAGGAATGCAATATTAAACACTTGTTTTAAAAATATATTTATATATTCATAGGTACAGTATTGGATAGCAAACCTAAGCACGTTACAGTGTGTACTGACACTTTCTTAGGAAAAAAATACAAAACCCACGTGAGACATGGTGCAAAAGGCCTGTTGTGGTGCAAAGTGCCCAGATGAAGTAAACACGCACATGTTTGCTCCCTTCAGCAACCTACATGTTGCATTTCCTTCAAATCCTGTATTGTTCCTCCAAAGTTGAGCCTTAATTCACAGTGATCTACCAATAGTTTGGAATATGTCCTTTTAGAAACATACATACAAAAAGTGGAATGAGGGCATCTTTTTTTCTTCTTCTTCTTTTGCTATGGAAAAGGGCTCCTAGGCTTTAACCGCTCAGCGACAAACGTTAGCATTACAGTTAGCATCAGTGTTGCTGATCTTCCGAGTTCCTTCATGACAAAGCATCAACATTCTTACTGTAGTCCTATTGCACATACAAGCACGTTCAGATAATCTACTTTTATTCCAGGCTAGAAAGTAGGAATTTCATATAAAAGCTCCTCAGCAGCAGTTATCAACACCAGAAGTACTTTAAGTGCAAAAGCCTGATCAGTTCCTTTGTGAAGCTTGCTTTGTTTGGTGACACACATTTAACCTGAGACACAGCAAAACCAAACCTCTGGATGATTTTTTGTGGCTAGGTACGTCAGTGAATCATCTAATATTTGCATTATCACCGCTTACATGACCAAACAGTGTATTATGAGATCTACCTGCAAGGAAAAAATGAACTCCTTAAGAGTATTCCTATATTCCTAAGGGCTGATTTATCGTGCAAAGCGCGTGCTTCGGTACAGAGCCTGATCAAATGGCTTCCAACTTGTATGGACTGAAATTCAGAACTCAGGACATTGTACAGTCATCTTTAGATTTACCCTTGCCCTTCCTACCACCTCGCAAATCCTCTTTGCTTTCAGCCCTGTTACAGCCAGCACTTTCCAAATCCTGCTCTGGAACATTTTCACCTGGTGCCTTTTCCGCTTCATTAGAATCTGATGCTTTGTTTTCACCTGCCAACACATCAGCCTTCCCGTCAGTTTTCAGGGCTGATGCTTCCTCTTGCAAGTGCCCTGTTTCTTCAGACTCATTTCCTTTCTTATGCTGTAAGCTGTCACCTTCAGTCAAGGTGTCCATGGTTTCTATTTTGCCAGTTCTCTCTCCAGCTTCGCCTGTTTGGGCAGTTTTTCTCATCACGCTGTTTGTTCTGTCATCCTCTTCACTCTGTGCATCAACTTCTTCTCCATCGCATTTTTCATCAGTTTCCAGTGTCTGTTCTGAATCCTCATCAAAATCAAATGCATCACCATCGTCTTCTTGTTCTTCCTCTGCTTGGCCCTCTAGTCTAAGTTGCTCACTAACATTTTCATCCAGCTCAGCTTTCTGTGCAAGAGAATTACCTGTATCTTCCATAGAAGTAAGTTCATCATCCTGGTGGTCAGCAAGCTCTGAATGTTTTTTATTTTCTTTAAATGCTTCTTTATCTACTTGGTTCTCACTACTTACACTGTGACATACAATGGACTCCTCTTTAGATTCACCTTCCTCATGTTGGACTACATTCTGTGCTTCACTTTCTAAAGAACTATTTTTCTCATCCTCTGTATCACCTGTTGTTTCTTCACCACACTGAACTGTTCGAAGCTCTGCCTCTGGCTTTAAGTCTTCTGTTCTATTACGCTCTAAGCATTCTATTCTATTTTCCTCTCCATTCCCAGACACGTCTCCTGTTTGCATTTCTGTTTCCTCGATTCCATCATCTGAAAAACCTGTGTCTAAACTTGCTTCCTGAGATGCCATTTCTTTCACAGTGCCCGTGTCTGGCTCTGTCTGATGCAGTGCACTTCCTTCTACCTTGTTAGCAGAGCCCACAGGCTCCCCGGATGCCTTCTCCTGCTTTTCTGCAGAATCTGAACACGCCTCCTGTCCATCTTTCTCAGCAGGTTTAAGTTCTGTTTGCTCCTGTGTATTCTGCTCCTCTAATAATACTAACTCACCATCCTCTGAGGAAACTGGCTGGATGCGTGCCTGATCTCCTCCCTCTTCATTTATATGTGATGGGGCACCACTTTCACATGACTCCTCCCCTTCTAAGCCCGTGGAATCTCTTTTCATTTTCTGACCCTGAACTGCACTCCCAACCTCATTTTGTTCTCTAGCTCTACCACCTCCAGTTTCATCAGCTGTTCCATCAGTGCAGTCCTTGCTTTCAACAAGAGCTTTCTCCAAGACTTCTGCCACTTTGTTTTCAGCACTTTCTTCCGAGCTCTGGAGTGTTTCAGCACGGCCCTCCACCTTTACCTCTTCACTACGTGAGCCTGCTAGCACAGGCTCCGGTAGCCCTGACCGGCCAGACACCGTCTCACTGCTGTCACCTGCACTGCCTGCTGCTTGCTCCACCTCATTAGCACTCAGGGCATGGCTAGCTTCCACATCCTCTCCTTCTTCCTGCTGTGGAGCAGCTTTTTCCAGTTCATGCTCTACACCTAAGTCACTGTGTGCTTCCTGAGG
This sequence comes from Tympanuchus pallidicinctus, assembly GCF_026119805.1. Lineage (NCBI taxonomy): Eukaryota > Metazoa > Chordata > Aves > Galliformes > Phasianidae > Tympanuchus > Tympanuchus pallidicinctus. Next base: position 34,111,743 of record NW_026294669.1, read on the forward strand.
ACTCTCAAAATCCTGACCTTGCAGTGAGCCCATTTCTGAGCTCTCAGTCGTCCTTGGGTTTAAGTTACTGTGTTCAACCTCCTCGCTAACAGGCTGCTGGGCTGCTGCGTCTGCTGACTGCGTCTCCTTTCTCAAATCACCTGCATCACTATCATCATTTGAAGAAGCATTCCCTGACATGGGTTCTGTAAGGCTTTGAATTTGTTCTGTGAACCTACTATCTGGTAACGCCACTGTTGACAGAGCATCAGTTTCTTCAATCATTTTTTCTGCCTTTGTATTTTCATCAGCATGCAATGTCTGTACTTCCTGTTCCTCAGACTCCTCTTTGTGTTCCTCACGCTCAGAATTCTGCAAGATTTCTCTTTTCCCCACATCCTCCAAAATCTCATTTTTCATGTCCACTTCCTTGGCTTTGCCTAAAAGACCATTGAGAAAGTTGAAGGGACCGCACCACAGCTCTTACCTCCCCACTTAAAACCCGAAAGAGAATGAATCAAAGGACAGGTTAATGGAAGATCAGCTTTTGCCAATTACGTGAGGCAAAGCAGCAATTGAATTAGTAAGGGGGTGGGTTTGTTGATCAGTGAAATTCACCACCACCACCCTCTCAAAGCAAGAAAAGCCTTCAGTGCTGGCCTGTGTTTTTGTCAAGATCTATGCTCTTGGCTATGTGAATTACAGCTTCTGGAGATGAAAACAACTCTGTTTCAAGCAGTGCAATTTAACAAGGGTATCTGCAGATGTAACTCTGTAACTGTAAAGACTGCATTTCCTGGGCAGTTATTTTCTACAGCTTGAAGCCTAACAGCGGTGCATGCAGGAGTGTTCTGATGCCAGTAAATGAAGTAAGCAAGAGTAACTCGGTAGGATTTCATCACAGGCACCATCAGTGTTTACGTATATATAAATCTGATTGGCAAGCACATGTTTCAGCTGTTCAGCATTACCAACACAGACACTTAGTGCCACTCCATCCACTCAAAGGGATGGGGACTTCTGTAGGTTGGTTGTTGTTTTCTTCCAACTTTACTTAGAAGCAACAGGTACTAAATCAACACTGCGGCTTCAGCAGTTAGCTTTCGAGTCTATGTTGTACCTGTTTTCAAATAAACAGAATAAGGAAAGACAGAAGGCATATTACATTTAAATATATACCCTTACCTTGATTTTGGTGCTCCATATTGTTTCCATACAAAAACAGAGTGAGGAAAAAGCAGCCAACAGCAAGATAAATTGCACTTGCAACTGTTGGCTGCTTCTCGCTATTTACTATGATGCTGATTTAGAGCAGTAACAACAAAAAATCCCTTTTGCTATTTCAGCAGTTCTCTGAGTGGTCACTCATCACAACTGGACAAGGAGGAAGTTTTTGCCAACCAGATTTCTCCTTCCTTACAGAATCTGTCTCAGAGTCAAATTCATTAAATTTAATGGCATTCATTCCATCATAAGAGGCTGAAGTGGTAAAATGAACTGCTCAACAGTATGAGATACCAAGAATAAAGAATTCATGCACCAGAGGGTTTTAATGGTGACCACCGTTTCTGTTCAGCAAACGCTGACAGTTCTCAGGTACGTAAGTGAACCAACATACAAGCTTTTTATGTGAAACTAAAATGCTTTGATCTTGATTCTTTAAGATGCGTGCAGAAAAACGCTGAATGACATGAATTTGGGACAGTTCAGAGTTTAAATAGTAATCCGAGTGACTGCTACTTATCTGTACCGTGTAATATTGGTATTCTTGTCCTTTGCCACCTCCAAGGGGGAATGAAGTCTGCTTTTGCAGGAAACTGCACAACACACTTGAAGTGATACTAAATATGAAGCAGGAAAATGCACAAGGTGATGTGAAGCACAAGTGATTCAAGAAGTGGCATGCTGCGTGACGTGTTAATTGTCCCACTGACAAAAGCCCAAACTCCAAGCAGAGAGGAATGAGCGGACAGACAGACAGAAAGATACAGAAGGACAGCCAGCACTTACCTAGCATCCCGTCCCCTGCTGTCTTTAATGCCTGCGTTGTGCCTTGAACTGTTTTGGAAGAATCCAAGTGTCCTTCATTATCAAGAACGTCTGATGCCTCCCCATTGGTGGCTACCTCAGAGTCTGGGATTATTCCATGTTTCTACGGGGAAGCAAAAGCAACGCTTTAAAGCCTGCCGCTCAGTTAAGAGCAGGATCGTTCAGATGTTCTTGTCCTTGACATTCTGATCAAACCATTGCTTCAATTGCTCCATTACAAATGGCTGGAAGTCAGAAAATAGCACAGGATATTACAGTTCTCTGTTTAGCCAGCATCACAGAAAGCACGTGATACCAGCAAGGCTTCGATCTTTAAGCATAATTCTGCTGTCTCAAGGGCTTCTCAGAGATGAGTCTCCTACAAAAGCAACAGTTTAATGCTGAACATTACAGGCTATACTAAGAGCTCACAATCAATATTAGGGGGAAGGACTTTATCAGAAAACGCCTGAAATGGCGACTTATAGGCAACACAGCAAGAGTTCTTGCTACAAAAATGCACAGGAAGGAAAGGTCAGCAGTCAGTAAGCAGCAAGCTTCTCTTACTCCTCTTGCATACCTTCAGTTGCTCCTTCAGCATAATCACTTCATCTCTAAGGTCATCCCGCTCACTCCTTATGGAATCAAAGAAATCTTTCTGCCTCTCTAAGGCCTGAGTTCGCAACACAGACAGAGAGGGAAGAGATGTGAAGAGAGGAAAAGGAGAAAAGTAAAGGTCATGAAAAGCAAGTGTAAACAAGAATGAGCAGATTTAAGATATTCAAAGATTCATGGAAGTGATATGTGGAAAAAGTTCAAAGACTAAAGGACCAAGTTTTCAGACACACAGACAAGCTTCAAATCCAAGAAATGCACAGCTTATTCAGTAATCATCAGCTCCAGGAATTCCTATTAAAGACACTCGGAGCCCAAGCTTCATTAGAAATCCTTCAAATGAGGATCTACTTTTCCCTCTTATCTGCTTGATGAGTCCATTCATATTACTTCAACGCGTACGTTGAAGACATAAAGCAATTCCCCATGTATTCAGACAAGAGGATGAAAGCAGGCCTGACATTTTAATGGTCTATAAAAGGGCTATTAATTGCACAGGTTACTGTGATGGCTGCGTTACATTTCAATTAACTCGAAAACTGCAATTAAGTCATCCAGACTTTGGGATGTGTTGCAAAGGTGTCATCTAGTACGGATCCGCCTTGATATTTCTTAGATAAATGCACAAATAGAACAGTAACAAAAATCAGACACTTGAGTTTCAAATTGCAAGTTACTGGACGTCAGCAGTATGACATTTCCCTTCTATATTCAGAAATTCTTCCAGTATTCATTGCTAGAAAAGAAAGCAATGCTTCTCTTTAAGAGCGTGTTTCCATTTGGCTTTGATAAGGGGTGGTGGGAAGGCATGAGAAGCAAGGGAGAGTTCGGGACTTTCATCCCCACAGGCCACAAAGAGCTCTATTGCTTCTTGATCACACTCCAGCCTGCAGATTGAATCCAAACAAGCAAAACAACCAGTGCTGACAGCATTATAAATAGCACTTTCCTTCTCAGTACAACACACACAAATGAAGCACCATGGCAAATAAAAAGCCCTGCGTTTCGGATTCAGAACAGCTGCTACGTTTTTCTTGGATTTTATAGTGTTGAACAAAGACAAAACGCGCTACTTGCTAGTTCACTGGAAATACACTAAGCCAGCCACACCAAGCAGGGTCACTCAGGAGTATTATTACTCATGGGGTTTTGTAAAAGCAGGATCAGCTGAAGAACGACAATGCCACTCTGAACACACTTCAGGAGTTGACAGTCCTACCCCTATTTTTTTGTCTTTCCACTCTATTGTCTCCTGAAGATCAGAAATTTCCCTGACATAGCTCTGCTGTTTCTGTTGCAGCTGCTGGATTTCCTGAGAGACAGGAGCAAAATGAGAAGACAGAAAGTAGGGAACAGGTTAACAAAGACAGTCGAGATTGCAGCGATGCCAAAGAACACAAAGTCAGGTGAAGTAAAAGGGTATCAGCATGCACAATATCGTGACTTCTCACACCTCAGCTCAATCTATGCTTCTCCTAAGGCAATCTTACTATTCGCAAGCTGATTTACAAAGTTAGACAGTTCCACTGCTTTCCTCTACATCTCCACAAAGCAGCTGTTGAGAAAACAGCTTCTTTCACGTCGTGGACAATACAACTTCAGATAATACTTAGGAAAATACTACTTCCTGTAAGTTAGTCTGAACCTGCTTGGCCTGGAACACTAATATTTCTTCAGGTGACAAACTTGAGAAGGGAACAACATTCCTTCCTTTCTACACAGTTACTGCTAACTGGGCACATACCGATCAAACGAACCAGTAAAAAGAATGAAGTTACTTACTGCAAGCATTTCTTCTCTTTGCTTCAAAGCCTCTTTCATTTCCTTAAACTGAAACTGCAATATGCTATGAGCGTGCTTCTCTCTCTCAAATTCCTATGAATGATGAAAAATTCATGAGATGTAATCGATCAAAAATAGCATCCCATGAAAAACTGGAGGAAATAAGCCCAGCAACCAAGAAAATGCTCACTGCCACGCAATTCCTCAATGTGCTCCTAATCACAGTCCCACAAGAGTACAGTTTTATTGTTGTCTTATTTGTCCTTTTCCCAAAGAACTATCATCACATCAAGCATAGAAGTGACAGACATGGTTTAGCCAGCTTCACACACTGCGCAGCACGATGCCAGTGAACAGCTGTTACACCCAACTCCTACTGACTTCACAGATGAGTGGATGGGAATTTAACCCCCACTTCCTATGTAAGAATGGTGCAAAGAAATTCCCTAGACGTTAAGGACTTAAAAAACCCCAAACAAACAAAAAGCCAAACCCAAATCAAAACAAAACAGATGAAAAGACAACCAGTGAAGCAACCAAAACTAAACAAACCAACCACCAAATCCTCCAGGAACTGTATGTTTTGCAGCACACTATAGCAAAATGCCCCCAGGCTAAAGGGACAGTTCAGAGAAGCTAACCCAAGCACCAGATGTATTATTTAACACCAGCTTACTAGCTCTCAGATGCTGAATTCATGCAAAACAATGCAATGCTCAACCATGCAGCTGCTTTAAATCTACAAGCTGCACAACTCCCTTTGGAAGAGAGTTTCATGCGTTAAAATACTCCAGAAATTACCACAAACAAAATCTTTACCTCCAATGTACAGTACAAAAGGATGTCTGATACTATAGTAGTACTACAGTGTATCCTTCCCATATTAAATATATCTTCACTTCAGAAATTGCTTTCTCAAACACAAGCTAAAGGAAAAATTCTACTTGTATGACTGCAAGCACACAGCATGCTGCTCTATAAAAAATAACTTATTTAAAATCTGGAATAGCGATTTACTTTGATCCTCTCAAAGATGTCAGCCCCCCACAAGTCCTTCACTGCTAAATAACACGCCGTTTCTGTATACATACTTTACTCTTCTCTTCATACTGCCTCCTGGATTCCGCGAGCTGTTCCTCTAACTCTAAGAGTGCATCCTTCAGGGTATCTACTTGGTACATGAAATTTGTTTTCTCGTTGTCTAGTTGAGCATTTGACACCATAGCCTTTTTGTATTTCTCTTCGACTTCAGCTAGAGAGTCCTGCAAACAACAAGCAACCAGTGAGAGGTCAGCTACAAAACATCGCTCTGCCAGCCGAGACCTTAAGGGAGAAAACGAAGGTATGAAACCACAAGCCTCCTCAGTAGTCCTGTTGAAACCAGTGCTAATCATCTGCAGGACAGACTTAGCAGCTGTCCCAAGGTGAGGATAACCTCCCCTGCGTTCCCACTTCTGTTAAGAGCAAGAAACCTTACCTTGGGATGGATTAAAACGCTTCCTGTTCTCTGCTGCTTCAGCTCCTGCTTTCTCAGGGTTTTCCTCCTTCTCCCTCCTCCCCCTGCCCCTGAATGCTGGCAGCTCAAAGCAGCTGATGAAGATATGACAAGTTGCAAATTCTTTTTCTTTAAAGGTAAACTAACCTTGATTTAAGATCATTTTAGGTCGTCCAATCTCAGTGGGGTAGGCTTTAAAATAAGGCAGTTTAACAGCCACTTCAGGCAAATTTCAGTGTGAGGTAGGAGACATTGGTATAACTAAGTACACTAACTCAGGAGGTAAAATCTGCTGTGAAAGCTGCAGCTTTTGTGATGTGATGCACCATTTTTCTTTCCTAAATCGCTTTCCATCTTAACAAGTTTACTCTGCAAGATACAAATCCCAGTGTCCTGAAAACCCATCTTAACACCTTGGCCTGAATACAAGAGACTGAGAGGTTTGTAACAACAGACAGTGGCAAAATAAAGATCAGGACCATTCCCATGCTGTGCAGCCAAACTTTCAGTACTTGATTTTAATACGGTGACAAAGGTCTTACATGGGCAAACCAGTGAGAATATGCTAAGACAAACAATGTTTTAGTTTCCAGATCAAGCAACTTCTCTAGGAACGTCAGCACTATTGGCATTGCTCCTATAGCACGGGCAACTTCCATGTACTTCCCATTCCATTCAATAAACAGAGCTGGGGATGACGGAGTGAGATGATCACAACAGTAATTCTGAACCAGTTTATTTTCTATTTCTATCGACAAATAAGAGCATTTGTCTTTGAGCCTGTATAAACTTATCTCCTGAAACACAAGTTGTGTTTTGGCATGCTTTCCAGCCCAAGGGTAAGAAATATTGAGCACAGGAAAGCAGTCATTATTTGGAAACAGTGGAAAGACTAATCTCAGAAATTAGCTGGAAAGGAAGTACATGTAAGTAAGTTAAGGGAGTTGCTGCAGCACTCCTTCAGCATGCTACATTTGGTTTTATTAGCACCAAGTTTCACCACAGTTGGGCACCTGGACACCTTTACATCAAAGTAAAGCCAGAAGTAAACACTGCTATTGAGACCTGCTGTGGCTTAGGTACAGATCACCAGAGATGCATGTTAGTCGTTGCATCAAAACTCCTTTCTAGCTTTGCAGAAGTTGGAAGTGCTTCCTTGGTGCCAGCTTTCAATTTTGGGAGGCTTCCTGGGTTACACAGCTATTAAAAAAAAAAAACAAAAAACCACACCCACAATCTAGTAATTTTCATTTGCAAGCAGAATGATTACCTTTTCAGAACATCAAGTAAGACATGCAATAGCAATCAGCAGTCTTTCAGTTCATATTTGGAAGCATTGCTCACCACAATCAACAGACACCAGAAGGGACACTTCTCCTGGAAAGCATTGCATTACCACAGTTTACAACCCCTCCCAGAAGAAAAGTGTGCAAGGTCAGTGCTAGGTCTCACTCTGGCTCCGTGAACTTTTAGCTGGGGTTAATTAGCACACTTCACACTGCAGTACACCAGTACCTTCATTTCTTTCAGTCCCTGCATGTATTTGCCTTCTACATCTTGAATCTGCTCCTTTAACTCATAGATATCCTGAGAGAAATGGTGAGAAAGGTCAGTGATGTCACTGAGACTAATGGGTACAAATGCACATGGAAGAGCAAGTATCCAAAGTTCTCATGTAAGTATTTCTACAACACAAGTTAAGCAGTCTGATCGTAACCTGAAAGCCTTGCTAGAGAGTGGAATGTCTGGGTCAGAAGTTTATCCTAATTCTTCTCTTCTTGACTGGAAAAACCATGACATCAACAACAAGGCCAAGACACAGCTCCAACTTCTAGGTCTCCAACGTGTCCCAGTCAGAGCCCTTCTCTACCCTTTTTCACTATGATCCTTTTTGGGGAATTCTGATATCTTCTGTTGAAGCTGTCCAAGCACGTCTGAAATACAGGCTGTATTAGCACTATAAGAGAGACTGTACAAAATCCATCCATCACATTAAATGCATTGTAAGGCCTATGCCTCTCCTCTTTGTCCTTGGTCACCACCAAACGATTGCTTTCAGCTTTCTTATGGTGCTGAAACGGGACTGAACTGCTCGTATCTGAGCTCTCCAGTGGAAATTCCAGATATTTTAACTTGCTGTAATGACTGGAAGTTAACAGAACACACATTTCCAATTTAAAAATAGATTTCAGAATCAGCCTTAAAGCAATCTTCAGAAAAAAACCCAAGGAGTTCAGTTATGGACTACCCAGGCACTCAGATAAAAAAAAGCCATAGTTCAATACAGTTTATGTTGGCTTTAAGAACAGCTCACCTTTATTTCTCTAATAGATGCCTCTGTATCTGCTGAGATGGACGTATCCCCGCTGCCTCTTCGTGAAGAAGTCCCACCCAGGGAAGCTAAGGTAGCTGCTGATAGACTTGAGACAGTACGTGCTCCCTGGAATCACAAACAGTTAAACAGGGTTGTGAATATTTCTTCTACATATTATTTTTAATGCACATAACGTGCACTATTTATCTCTTGATAAATGACAAAACAGCAACTGTGTCTTTGGCACCTAACTGGTCTCTAATGCCACTGGAAACATTAGAAATGAGTGGCTAAAACCAAACCCAGGGGAATGGGAGCTGCTGTTACTCAGCTCCTCAGCAAGGGCAGCTTTAACATCAGGCTGGGAAAGAAGAACCCATGCATTTCTACAAGTTAATGCAAGTTCCATTAACATCTCTCAGGAAGTACTGAGGTCAAGTTTTAGCAAGAAGAAGTAATGAGAAAAAGGAGACTAGAGTTAAACATTGTTACCTTTGTGCACAAGTCAACTTGTAAGTATTAACTCTCAATTAGACAGAATCCTTAGGGGCTAGTACCATCTTGCCAGACACTTTCAGAACTTGTATTATGTCCTAGATGCTTTTGACTGCTCCTGGAACTATTCTGCTTTCATTTGTACTTGCTACTCTGCAGCAGTGGCAACACAGTGTTAGAGTAGTGGGGGTAAGGCCAATTTCTCACTGCTGCAGTACGATCTTCATTTTATCTATTTTTATGCAATACCACCATTAAGCTCTACTAAACAAAACCAATATTCACATGGCTTAGCCTGTAGCAATGTCAGTGCTGTTAAATGGCAACTTAACCCCTGAACGACCATGATGGTTTCAAGGCTGTCTTCAAAAACCATAGGGTGGTGCCACACTGGAACAGGCTGCCCAAGGAGGCTGTGGATGCCCCATCCCTGCAGGCATTCAAGGCCAGGCTGGATGTGGCTCTGGGCAGCCTGGGCTGCTGGTTGGTGACCTGCACACAGCATGGGGTTGGAACCAGATGATCATTGTGGTCCTTTTCAACCCAGGCCATTCTGTGATATGATTTGAGTAATAGAAAGCTCTGCTAATTCAAACTCACTACAATTTGAGATAGAAAAAATAGCTGTGCTGTTGTCAGAGCAGTTCACAAGATCCTTCTTACCTTCTCAAAATCTTTTTCTGGCCGCTCCTCAATCTGTAAAGCAAAGGTTTAGAAGGAATCATTAGATAATGAAGTACAAGAGAAGGCAAAACAATGTCAGAAGGGTAATTCTTAAACCTTTGAGATACTTTTCATTAGCAATTTCTCTAATGAACCTTAAAAAAGCCACTTACTTAAGTAGAGAGATCAAAACTGTTCAAACGAAAGGTGAACGCACTTCCAGATCAAGACAGTTTCTTGCAGGTACAGTTTTATGGACTTTAAATAAATGGAAGCAACTCCACCCCTCTCAAAAGCAAGGCACCAACTGAGGTTTGAAGGACTGGATTGCATCTGCACCTCTCCCAGAAAGAAGAGGAAAAAAAGTAAAAGAAATGTACGGCTCAGAAGCTCCAATAAGTTCAGTGTTCTCCTTCTGTGAGAAAAGGTGTCTGACTTCAAGCAAAAACCCACGTAAGGCTCAGACGACAAAAACTGACCCTGCAATCACATATCTGGGACCAGCTCAAAGTCTAAACAAACAGCTGCTCTATGACTTCAGAACTTTCCTGCAATATATTGGTTCAGAAAACCAAACTCACGCTAAAAGCAGCCCAGGAGAAAAAAAGACTGGAGCCAAAGCAGCATTTAGGAGCAAGAAAATTACCAGGAACCAAGACCAGTTCAATGCTCAGAAGGCAGAGCAGAACCACATACAAGCTGGGCAGATGCAAGAAGCCCAGGTGTCAGCTTCTGGGAATGCTCAGTACAGCAATCGAGATGGTTTCCTGCAAAGATTCTTCTCAAAAACAAACAGCTGACCCAGATCAAGAGCCTAGGAGAGCTAAAGAGAAGAACGATTTTGAAATGGCTGAGGAAGCAATAGAGATCTGCTTCAGAGGAAAGCAGGGCATAGCTGAGGTTAAGCTAATAGATTTCATTGGAGAGAACCAACTCAAAACTTCCACGTCTTTCCTATCAGTCAGCGCTCACATTCTTTTCCTTGGAGTTATACAGAGCAATGTGTGGATGACTCCACTCACTATGCTGCACTTTACCCACATACCCCATTACTTCCATTTCTGGACAGCATAGGTTTCATTATGCAGCTTTCCAGCCCATCCAAACACTGCTTTGCTGTGTAACAAGAGAGTTGTGAAGGTACAAATGTGTTACCACAGATTAATGCATACATACACACACACAATTTTTTATATCCACAAATTTATATGCTGCCTTCTGCAAAGCCTGCATTATGGCTTCAGGGCACAAATGAAAATACTGCTTTCCCTCAATGACTCGCAGAATAAGGATGAAAAGATGTTTTTAATAAGATAAAAACATCGACATTTACTCTCTTCTTTAAGTGAAGCACCACATGAGTCAAATAAAAGCTTCCATTTACAAAGGGGAAGACGTTAAAGCTCACGTGTTGAAAGATATGCATGCATATCTGCTATGCATACTACTTACATACTACTTCTACTTGGCTCTCACCCCCATACTGTGATGTTTTCCTGTGGATTCCTTGCAAAACAATCTTCAATAATTGAGGCTTGTGATAGGATGTAATCATCCAGAGCTATTAAGTAACTTTTAAAATGCATGTGGTTTCAAAACTAACAGATTTCATTCATTCTGCCCAGCGATGCCCTGCAACACACGTCTATTTTGTGCCACAAATGAAACAGCCACAGCATTTTCTTCTTACAGTAAGAATCACTGCTGGTTAGTTCACCTGTTTGGAGCAAAGCCATTTCCCTTAGCCCAATATCACCTCGTTACAAAGATGCAATGTTACATTGATAAGGCAGTGACACCACAAAGGCTGTAACGATTGTCTTGTGAACAACAGAAGCCTGTTTGATATGAATGTTCCCCACAGTTCTCATTCAGCTCGCTGATGGAGTACTTTCCAAACACAGGCAGCCAGCAGGGGGAACCCCGGCTGTTCAGTCAGTCTCCAAGGAGCCCTTGGGCATCTGATCCAGTAAGAAATCAAAGGACATTCAGGAAAACCTCTTTGAAGTCACACAAAACTCTTGTCTGAAAAACTTACCTTCCATATCTACATGCAATAACAAGCATCGTATGCAGCTAGATTGAACACATGTGCTCCAGTTTCACTGCGCTACACCCAGCATGCTTGCTAAGAGAGAGACTGAGAGGAACGCACTTAATGATACATGACCTTGAATTTATGGAACACTGTCCTCTTTCATTTCTACAAAGACACAGGTCTGTCTCTCACCAGATCATCTCCTTCACTGTCAACAAGTTGGGCAATTCGTGTCTCAGTGTACAAAACAAGAAGGTAAAGGAGGCAATCTTCTGAAGAACCCCAGCACGCACATCTTTGCTTTGGCAAGAGCAACTGGCTGCTCTTTGTAAAAAGAAGTGAGTGGGATCAGAGTTCAGCCTCTTCTCAAAGTTAGATCAAATAAATCCTGAGCCACGATACAAAAATGTCAGCAATATCAGAGGCTTACCGCAGCTGGAAACCTCACAAGAGCAAAACCATCCTGCAAGCCTATATATGGATATAGTGCCTATTTTTCACAGACACTAAAATCACTTTAGCACAGTATCTGAAAAAGTCCTCCTCTCCACAGCACAGAGGACTGGCAGGCTAACCCTTGAAGCTGTTCTGTGAGTGACTGCCCAGGACAGACAGTGAGCTGCAGCAGCACTGCAGTGTGCCTGACACAAGTGCTCCAACACCTCCTGTGCAGCCCTGAGGCCTGATAGCAGTTCTGCAATACATCCCAGCTGCACACAGGAGAGGAGAGGAAAAGTTACCCATACCTTTAAGTCAATGGGCATCCCTCACCTCTCTGGGCAACCTGTGCCAGTGCCTCATAACCCACACTGTAGAAAGCTTCATCCTTATGGCCAGTCTAAATCTCCCCTCTTCTGGTTTGAAACCATTTCCCCTTGTCCTATCACAGCAGACCCCGCTAAAGAGTCCATGCCCTTCCTTCTCACACCTCTCTCTGCATACTGAAAGGGCACTATCAGGTCTTCCTGGATCTTGCACTTAGATCTCTTCTTCCTAAAAGCAAGGCCTCGGCTGTGACAGATCTAGTTAAGATCGTTTCCTGCTCTTGAAGCAGCAGGGCCTGAAAGAAAAAGAGTGGCCCGCACTGAATAGCCAGCAGAGCAACCCATCCAGCCACAACCACACACCTCTGGCTGCCTGGCACGGGCTCCCGGTGGCTCAGGGATCCTGAATGTTGTCTGGTAGGAAGAGCCACCTTAACTCCACTAATTAGCACTGAAAAACACTGCTGAACTTTGTCAGGTCTCAAGTGGATCTGTCACAACCATCCTCACTCAGGAATGCATGCTACGCCACAGCTCGTTGTTTAAACAAACTTATCAGTGTCGGAAACACGAGTGAGCATTGGAGAGGTCTAAGCAGATGCAGGCCCTGCCAGCGCCCAACGTAAATCTTTTGGAGCAAGGAAAAGGTAAAGCTTCAGCACACAGATAACTGCTTGCATGCAAAACAAATCTGTTGCTGTTTTCATTTCATTGCTGGCAAGAATGTGATAAGCTTCTTCAAACGACAAACGCCGTTCACAGCCATGCTTTGATTCACATCCCAAGGCCTGCCCTTGCTGAGGGGCACTACATCTCCAGCCACAAGCTGGCAAAACTTACTGTAGCTTCTGGCACGCTGCTTAATGAACAGTGATAGAGGGAGAAACAGAATCCTCAGAGAGGATTTCAGTGACAGCATATCGTGCTCTTTAATTCACAAAGCTAAGTTCAAAAGTTTTCCCTTCTCAATATCTAATTCCTCACGAGAGTCAATCAAGCTAAGGAATGCTTCGATTGCATTCATCTGCCTCACAAACATTAAGAAAAATCACATCCACCTTCAGTGTTAGGCACTGATTTTTATCACAGCACACAGATAGTGAACTATCAAACCGGTAGGTGACAAAAGCTTGCTGGAAACTCAGCCTGTTCAGCCCTGAGTGCTTCCTGTCTCCTTGCAGACCAAATTCAGTGTGGCATCTCTCCAATTTCTGGGCTGACACAACAAACCACCTCCACCCACTTGCATGCAAACAGTGAGCAGAGAATTAAAATAAGAAAAATCCCCTACAAGTCCCAGGAGGGACAAACTGTGTTTTGTTATTACTAAGAGCAACTTGCACTAACGACTCAGAACGCGTGCAAAAAAAACAACCACATAATGGAAGCTAATGTCAACATAGGGACAACCAGTTCTTACACTTCAAGGGCTGTAATGGCATCCCTAGCTATACTAATTATTTTTTTTTGCCTTGTGAAAAATTAAAATTCAGTTTTAAGGCCTCTATTCACAAACTTTATTCAGCACCTTCCTCAGATGGAAAGACAGCATTTGCTCGATGACCTGAAGCCTTTGCTCACTCCCTGCTGAAGGTAAGCAGCATAAACACGTGGGCAGAGCTCAGGCACCCATCCCCACTATGCTGCAGGCACTCTGTGCAGTTCCAGCTGTGGAACAAAGTGCCAAAAGTGCATTTCCAAACTGCAGGCTGTGCCTGGGGGGAACTGTGTGATGGAAGACACCTGATACGATGCCATTCATCACTGCAGGCAGTCTGTGTTACTGAAAAACACCACTCCAGATTTCCATGGTACAGCCTACCTCACTTCTTGCTTTGCTAGCTTGAGTATCCAGATATCCCCCTTGAAAAGCCACCAAGGCAATAGATGTTATGACTAGAGAGGCATGCTATGTGTGTTAATTCATACCACCATCCTGATCTCTCTGCAACTTGAGGACACGATAGGCAATCCGTAACAGGTCTCGCATCACCACATCACTGCTTCACTAAGAGGAGCGCCAAAATGCAGCGCCACACTTCCAAACACACTCAGTGTGAAGACTGACTGGTTACAGATGAGTTTACTGCAAGCTGCACATTTCCTGTAAAAGGAAAGCTGTCACCACAATAACAGGCCTTGCTCTGAAATGAACAACAAAGTATTCAGAGGTGGGAACAACTAGATGGAACAAGAGAAAACAGCAGCGTGCCACTGAAAATAGGAGACAGCTACTTTCTATCAGTAAGAAGCAAGGGAAAAAGTAGATGTCTCGGCCAACTACAGTCACAGGAGTTGCACAGCCTTTAGTTTTTATGCCTTGCCCGGCCATCACCACTCAGGAGATCACAATGCTGTCCAAGTAAGTACACATATTACCTCTAGCACTTCATGATGCTAGAGACTCTGCTCGTCTGGTAGTCTACAAGTATGTTCATCTACAAGTATGTTCAGCTCCAATTTCTAGATAGCCCTGCAGCAACACCACTATACTGCTAATGGAGAGAAACTGGAATGCTGCAATAAGCTGTAGGGTTTCCTGATTGCAACCGTCACAGGAGATGCAGCACTATCCATCAACAGTGCAAACTCTTCCTCAATATCCTTTGCCAATGTGCTTAAATCTCTACACAATTTAGTGTCTTTACAATAACCCTCTAGGTTCCTGTAAGAATGCCAGTTCTATTTTCCCTCTGTTTTTGTAACTTCTCATCTGGTTCACCCCTTTTCTTTGTCTCTTGTATCACCTAGATGGCCCAATTAATAGAATCAAAAACTGTCTCATGAGGGACAACGACCTCTTTGTGCAGAGAAGAGCGTGAAGGACAGAGAAATAGAACAGGAAAACAGAGGAGCTCACCACTGGACTGGCCCGAGCAGAGCTGGCTCTTGAGGACGCCCGAGATCCTGAACCAAGGTAACAGCTGTACTCTGAAGGCTGCAGTGAGCAATCCAGGAGCAGCAAGCAGAGAGGAGAGAAAAGAATTAGGAGTGGGAAAGGAAGCAAGATAGAAATTAAAGCACTGCATAGTTACAGTTACGTGGGTACATGCAGCTGGACAAAGGAAGAGCAGTTAAAGTCAGAGAACAGACACTTCAGGTGTTACTTTGAAGGAAAAAAAAAAAAAGGGCAAACAGTAATTCTAGTTGAAGTTTACCAAGGAAAGAGTTTTGATTCAATTCAGAGTATGGCAGAACAAGAACAGTAACTTGTATTTAAATACCTTAGGACACCATTCACAATCAAAAAGCCCTCCACTTCTACACAAAAGGCTCAATCCTACTTGCGCTTGAGAGTTCCGAGGCTCTCCAGAAAGCCTTCTTGCTCTTCCAACATTGCACACATATAAAATGAATCCATGTTCCACAGGCCAAAGCAATAACCAGACAGCTCCACAGTGATTCGAGCAGAAATCAAAACCATCTCAGAGACTGGAGAACCTTCAGTCTGCAGTGGGAGCTGCAGATTTTCCAGCACCTGCAGCCCTCACCTCTTGCCAAAGGAAGTATTTTAGCTCTTCATAAAAGCAAATACCAAAGCAGTGATGCAGAGCAGACAGGGCTGGCTTGCCGCTGACAAGGGCAAAGAATGCACGTATCCTGCTTTGTTTTCAGAGCTTATAATGCAGTGGGAGTACAGAATGGAAACGAAAGTTTGAAGCAGCAGGGAAACAGACCCAGAACTTACCCTGTATATTAATCTTAGAACTATTCCCTGTGTTTTGCAATTTCCAAGCAGCAGCTTTGTACTCAATCTTGTATAAGAACAAGGTTTTGTAGAACATAAGCATATGTGAGAGAGGGAGACACATTCAGAACAGACAAAAGTGAACCAAGTCCCTGGGTATCTGCTAGACATATTGTTTTTCCTATCAGCACCCCCTCCAGGCACTGTGGCCCTTCCAAAGGGTCATGTGAGTGCATCAGATCTCCTGCACAAAGCCTGGCACTGAGCAGAGGAAGCAGGCAGCTCAGGGCAGCAACAAGCCCCAGTTCAGTCCCCGGTACCTTGAGGAGATGTGTGACCTCTGAGAGTTGCTTTCACAGTCCTCTGTTCTGGGATATGAAATCTAAAGAATTATCGTACTTTCAATACGCATCTACTCTTCTTGTATTTGGAGGTTTCTCCATTAGTTTGCCTGGACACTACAGGAGTCCCCTAAAACTGCTACTGAGACACCCAGGCCTTCGCTACTGGAGGTCTGTTTTGTTGACTTCCATCATGCACAGCATAAATGAAGCTTACAGTACTAACAAATGTTATCAGAGTAGTTGGAAACAACCCTGAATACAGTCCAACACAGGCATAGCTACTGACCACAAAGCCACCCACACTGCATTACCCTCTGACAGCAGAGCTATGGGCTTCAGAGATGCTGAAATTCCTACTGGAAACACCACAGCTGTGACAAAGCCATGCCACGTGAGGCTGAAGTTGCATGCTTCAGCTCTCACTCTTGTACAGACCACTGTGCAACACAAACCAGGCTGGATGTGGCTCTGGGCAGCCTGGTCTGCTGGTTGGTGACCCTGCACACAGCAGGGGGTTGAAACTAGATGAGCATTGTGGTCCTTTTCAACTCAGGCCATTCTAGGATTCTGTGAAACCAGAGGGGTGATGATGCACAGGATCTGCGGCATGGTGCTGGATGGGGACAGACGAAGGGGAACAAGCACCAGAGTTGATTTCATCTTCAGCCCATTAGCAGTGGGGCTTGTAAACAGCTCTCAAGCTGTCCACTGGGAATTATTTCTCCCCAAATCAGAACTGTGTCAAATGGTGCTTTGAGATGTTTACCTACAAAGGAAGACCTGTCATACAAAGGATGCAACCAGCTTAGGGCAGCGCAAACAACAAATCCACTGAAGTGCAGGCAGACCATTCCACAAGACAGCCAAATGCAAACAAGGCGTAATTGGGAAACAAAAAGTAATTTGAAGCTTAAGATCACTAGCAGTGAGATGCACAGCGCTCCTAATGAGGCAGCATTATGCAACGGGGGCCCTTTAATGCCTAACAGGGACTCTGTGGGCATTCTTGAAAGTCTGTTTCCTCCTTCAAGCCAACTACATTGCAGTTTTTACACATTAACAGCTATGCTTGTGCACGCTAACAGAGCAATGGTGGGGAAGCAAGATTTCTTTTTAATCTATATTAATCTCAGTTTGCAGAAGAAAAATGAGGTCTCAGCGAGCAAAGGGACTTTCTGCCAAGGTACCTGAGCTGGAAGCTAAGCACAGGGGCAGAGCTGAGCTCCCCTTGCTGCAGCAGTGACACCGCCTGCTGCTGGGCTCTGCTACCTGCACAGCAAGGCCATGATGCACTGCTACACCACGTAGCTCAGAACTTAGGATTTGGTGCAGGCTCACGGAATCAGCGCTTGCACTTTGCTACAGCAGCAGGCTGTGAGTCTGTCACAGTCCATCCTGAACACTCCTCAGCCCCAAAAAGCCTGCAGTTCTGGTAAAGACAGTTACTGAAGGACAGAGACACGACAAGGGGGAAATGCAGAAAACATCTTACAGCACGAGAACTAGAGGCACTATAGCGACGACTCCCGCTGTAAACACTCTCGTCATACACAGACGCCTACAAGTAAAAGACAGAGTCAGAACAATCCTAGCAGATCTAAGTTTCTACTTTCACTCTGTAGCACTGCAGATTCACACGGTGCAAGGACACAGGGGAATGAAGAGCATCTCCTGCAAACAACCACAAGCAGCATGCACGTGAATAATTAACACAACCTGAAGTCAGCAGGCTGGGAAACCCCACCACGTACATGCAAAACCTGAACGACTCCCCCATACCCATCACAGAGCCATGCATTTCTAGCAGTTAGCCCATCACCGATTCCACTGTTAATGTTACCCGTGACCAAAATGGCTACATCAATTCTTAAATTTCTTATGTCTGTTTGATTTTCATTTCTGGTGCTTGCGAAACACACGATGCCACACGAAGCCCAATGATGAGCTGGTTTTCCAAACTAATAAAAAAGGAGGAAGATGCAGACTGGGCTCCAGTTCACCCTGGGAGTGTCCAGTTCAGGAAGCAGAAGCAATTCTGCCTTGAAGTGTTGAGAACTAAAACGAGCATCACTCACAGTTTAGGTTTCAACAAGAACCATGGAATTTGGCTAGCAAGGAAGAATTGATGTTGCCTCTCTCCAGCCTGCCCCTGTTCATCCCAAGGGTGCACCAAAACAAAGATGTCTGCATCCCAAGGGAAGCCCACAGATGCTCCACAACTCCACGAGCACAGCTGTAAGTTTCCAATGGGTGTAAGAGGAAGGATCAGCAAGTCTGATGTACAAACAGCATTGCACACGGGCATTCAGATGGATCAGACAGGTGAAACCAGAATGTGAAAGAATTGGAGCCAATGAGAACTACAGAGGTAAAAGACAGTATGTGCATGGCTGGAAGTGAGTGGCTTCAGTATTTGTGTTTTGAGTGTTAGTACAACAAACCCTGTAACTTCTGGCTGGCAGGGCATCGCTGTACAGCAAGGAGGGCTGAGGAAGACAAGCACAACACTTTTTGGCATAGAAAATGAAACCAACAACAAAAGAAGGGTGCCTATAGCAGAATTCACAACAGGTAAAAGGTTAGGATTATTACACCACAACAGAAGGAAACCCAGTATAAAGAATGTTAGTTGTCTGATACATAAAAGCATTAGATCTCATCTCTCAAGAGTGAGAATACCAAGCACACATGCATTTCCTACAGGAAGGGAGGACACCAAAGTATAGAGAAGCACAAGAGCATAATTTAATTTTAGGTTATTGTTATTATCTCCCAACACGTTTGTGTGCAGCAGCCAGAAAGGGTGTTTCTCCTCACTTCAACCAAAACCAGACACAGAGCTACGTGCAAAGACAAATACTTTAAGCTATACATGGTAAGTGTTCCACCTCTCGTGTGTTGCCACTTAGCCCCAAGAAACCCCAGTTATTCAGGATGAAGTTATGACTACCTGAGTCAGAGCACTGTTAGTAATCAACTGCACACCTCAGGGCAGCAGGCACGTACTGCTGTGATGCTCCAGCAGCAATTCCAGCTCACAGGCCTGGTGCCACCCCCAGCTGTCAGGAGCATGGTGACGCTGCCTTGTCCTGCTCAGAACACTGCTCCAGCCTCAGCATGCTGCTGCCCAGCTCCATCCGCATGCAGAGGACAATGCAACCTCTCAGGGTACTGGGAAGCTTTGGAATTTTGCCTCTAGCATCACTTCAGGCAAATAGAATTGCCTGAAGAACTTGACGTTTCCCTTTCGCAGAGCAGTTTAGGCCAAAAGCAGGAAAATTAACCATTGGAAAAGGAGGAGCACCAAACCAAAACTACTTCTGCCCACGTGAAAATGGCTTGCCATTACTCTTTCCAATCTTAAAGCAAAAACATTGCTTTGGTTTTGGGATTTTTCTTTTTGGTTGTGGCAGTTTCACCAAGAGCTACAACTCCTGACAACTGGTGCAGATTAATTTCTTATACAAGAGGTCACATTATCCAAACGAAGCCAGAATGAGAAGCACAGGCCAGGTGAAAACCAGTGGACAACAGACCCAGTTTCCATTTTGGGAAGAAGGCTGAGACGTGGAAGCATAGCCACTGTTGTGAAGACCCAGATCAGGGTAGTACGAAGCCTGCATTAATTGCAAACAAAAAGCCCTTGAGAACTCAATAACACGACTTTAAACTCCTTCAAGTGGGAAATAAAACGTACATTAGTAAGAGCACTGGTTAAGAACACTGAGAAGTCCACATGATCACAGGTACAAAAAGGCAACTGCATTAAGGAAACTGCATTCAAGGTGAGAGGACATGTGAAAATAGTTCATCCTTTCTATCTGTGAGGTAGAGGCTTAAATGAAAGGTCTTTCTTCTATCCCTATCATACCAAGAGGATTTTCAATCATTCCAATGGAACCCAAGCAGTGTTTTTCCCTGGATGACTTTCTTACACGCATTTTGCTCTTCCTGCACCTGAAATGTGTCACGGAAGAACAAGAACACCATCAGAAGCACTACATAAGGCTCCTTGAACTCCCAACAGTTCAGCAAGGGGGCCAGCAGCAGGACGTGCTGTTTCTTAACAGCTTAAGCAACAGCATTTCATCTTCTCTTACCAAAACATACAGGCCAGATGCATAAAGCCATACACACACACACAGTGGAGTTCCCAGTAAGCTTTTCTATGAACATTCCTAGCAATGCAGTACATCAATGGTGATATCACACAGCTCAGCAGTAACACTTTCACTGGCTGTTCACCTTTGTGGGAACTTCCAGAACCTCTACGTGATGTAGAAAACAAACAAGTGCTTTGGGAAGCAAACTTCACATAAACATCAAACGCTTCGGGAAAGTCCAAAGGCCAATTGCAGTGCTCACGTGCAAATGCACACTAAGTACTCCCAGGTTAGGGAGTCTCAGCCTTGCACACGATGTGAGCGCATTGCACAGGCTGCAAAACAAGCTCTGATACGCAGCACCTGCACAGACAGCGCCTGCAAACCCTCCCTGCCATCAAGATATTTCTTGCTACAGTTCAACTTTTACCCAATTTTGATTACAAGTTCAGCAATTCCGGCTTCCAAGTTCTTGTATCAAATGCAGAGACTTCCTTTCTCACTCACGACCTAGTTTTATTTTTTCTTTAAACAGCTTATTGCTGCACCTCTACATCTGAGAAACTGCAAAACCCGCAACATGCAAGGCAGGAAAAACCTGCTTCACCACACAAAAGAATTCGCTAATTAGATTTAATCCCCTTAAATACAGCAACAGATTTTAGAGCAATATAAATCATGCTACAACATACTAACCCTGCTAGATTTTCTACTCTGGGACGATCCATACATGTCTTCCTCATAACCATTGCTCTGTTATGGAAAGAAAGGGGAGAAAAGGAAAGAAAAGGAGAGAAACTGATGCAGTCCCAACAGACAAGTTTGTGTGACAGCCATCATTTATGAAAAGCAAAAGCAGAAAGAGAACTTTTCAAAGCTTAACCATGAACAGAAGTGCAGAACTGGGTCAGGGTTTCAAACGTGAGGATGTGAACACTTTTGCGCCCGTCGCTATCTGCAAACCAGCCAAAAAATGTCAAGGATACTCCTGCCTGCCTTTTTGACCCCTTTCTTCTTCTTGTTAAGAAAAACCTCTGCTTCCCCCATTGTTATAGCACTGTAACACCTGTAACTCTTCAAACTCTTTGTAAAGAGAACAGAGGATGAAAAGGAAACACAAGGGACGGGAGAGTATAATAAATATATCACAGTAGTTACTTACATTCCTGGCAGCTGAACACCTTAAAAAGCAGCAGATTATAGCTAAGAACTTCAATTTATATCCAAGAAATTCTGTTCAGCTGACAAAGAATGATATATGAAATCTCTTTTTGGCTTTCCCCAGCTATACCAAAACGAACCCCAGACAGCGACCATCCACCACCTGCCAACGCTTGGCAAGGCAACACAAAGACTGCAAGGGGTTTCAGTGGGTTCAGCTGTCCTCTGCATGCTCAACACCCCGCCTTAT
Source organism: Tympanuchus pallidicinctus (assembly GCF_026119805.1). NCBI lineage: Eukaryota > Metazoa > Chordata > Aves > Galliformes > Phasianidae > Tympanuchus > Tympanuchus pallidicinctus. The sequence goes on from NW_026294669.1 coordinate 34,133,462, forward strand.
TGCAGCACGTAAGTTTGCTCTAAGAGGAGAAAACACAAACGTGCTCAGAGTGAATAAGAGATTCAGAGTGAGACAGCCAAAGTCATTAAGCCCATTCTGAACCCATTTTCAAGCCAAAGAGATACCATATATCATACAGTTAAAGGAGAAGAATAACATTAAACTAATCTACCTATTATTCCAACCTCCAGGACACAGCCTTGCTCTCTATATGCAGATAACCAGGTGCTACAGACTTCTATAGATAAGCAGACAATGCTGTCTTAGATGGGAAGAGCCCAGATGAGATCCTTTCCAGCTGCTAGGTTTCCCAAAAGCTATTTTTCAACTAACTGCATCTCTTTTAAAAGAACTTGATCTTGGCAAAGCTTTCACTCAAGAGCATTAAGCAGAAGCACAAAATCCTTGGAGTCATAGAGTTTCATGTAATGCTTCTCCTTTATGCCCTTTAATAATTACCTTGCTTTGGGAAATTATGTTGAATTGCCATGATTCATTTTTCACAAATCCAGGTTATCTACTGCTGCTAATGAGGCACTTCTCAATACAATTATTTTCATTTGCCCTCTTATCTTTTAGATTTCAAACTGAAGCATTACAGATCTGGTCACTTCCTTTGCCCCAATGACCACTTATGACCACTGTTCCCTTCTCTCCAGGGACCTGCCCAGCTCACACTTCCAAAGGCAAATGCTCCAGCCAAAGCTCTGCAGGATGAACTTCATCAGATCTTGCTGACCTTTATTTTATGCTAAGCATCTGATCAAAATCTTTATGAAAACTGAAACAAACAGGATGGCACACTGGAGAGAACTATGCACTCATCCTTTTCTCTCTCAGTTCCTTGAATCTCTCCCCGTGAGATTTCAGCTGACATCCTGAGTGCTGCTCTTTACCTTCCATGTAGATCTAGCTTTGCAATGCAGGTCCTCCTAGGGCAATTCCAGGCAAGATCAATGCCTTTAGGTTTCCTAAGAAACACTAATGTTTACCAAGTTACAGTAAAGAAACGTCAAAATGCCACTGCATTAAAGGGAGGCACGTCATTAGATTGATTTCCTTCCAAAACCCAGGCAACTGAGTTCTCCTGGTGTTTCACCAGCCCAGCATGCTGAGTACCTGGCTGGAAGCACTGCCATTCACAACGTGCCATGTGTTGTACTGGATAACTAACATCCCTATCTGAAAGTAACTCCAAGAGTTGTGCTACCAACAATCAGACAATGTGGGATGGAAGCAAGCTCCCTCAGCCTCCTGAATATTATTTCTAGCCAAAAGCTTCATCACCCCTAGCTAATGTACATCTAATTTGCAAATGTTGTGCTCTTGAAGCCTTACCCAATTGTTAGGTATTCAAATGAAGCTGTAAATGAAGTTGCTAAGCTACTACTTTCATGCATGAAAAAATACTGCTTCTTTTAGCTGAAAAGATTCAGTCTTTACTACACATACTTACCATCGACTTCACCTTTTTTACATGCGTAATATTAAAGCCTCAGCTAGATTTTGAGTGTTTCAGAAGGCTCTCTATGTACAACACTGACACAGACCTTTGGATCATGCTACACTTTACAGATAAAGCAATTCTAGGCATTCCTGTGGAGGCAAATCGTGAGTTACATCGTATCCTTGACATTGGGCTGGAGACCTTACAGCCAGCCTACTTGCTTCTCTAGTCTCATCACAGCATTTTTGTATACAAAAGCCTCAGCCAGACAGATACATACTGCTTTGGAGTAGTTCTTCCATTTGGTCCTCTCGTTTTCTAATCCAGCCTGCAGTGAGATTAAGAATGCAGGGTGAAAAGATCAGTGCATTTACGTGCACACACCACAGCCAGGCATGCACAGCATCGAGCAAATCCATCAGTTCAGCATCTCTCCAGCTCTACAGAACATGGCTCAGTAAGCACACATGAAAAAAAAAAATCATATCTCAAAGTCAAATGGCCAGTTATTAGAGAATATTGTTAGAAGTGATGATAGTATTGTTAAATTTAGTAGCTACAGTTAAAATTATTCATGCTTGCTGGATTAAGTCAATTTACTGAGCTACCAGCTGTCTATACTTACTACATCAATACATCCATGCAAAATCCAAATGTGTTTGGACTATTTCTGTATATAGGTCACTCAAATAGATTCATTGCATTCCTAATCTGAAATAGGGCAGGGAACGAAGAAGAGTGGGGAAAAAAAAAAGCTAGTCTGTAAAACTGCTCTCCCCTGAAGCAACAGACAGACCTCCCATTTGACACAGCACTGGCACAAAACAGCACAGCTAACAGTGTGAGGAGATTTAAACACTGAGTTTCAAGTCCCAGCATTCATTTCCCCTACTAGGTCCTTCCCGTGCCCCTGAGATGCAGATCTACCTCAATGCAGTCAATGAACATCCTGTGATGAGTTGTATTATTGCTCACCCCTCACCTTAGATGAGCTATCACACTTGATGTTAGTTTTTTTTTTTCCACACTTAGTTTTTAAACACACAATGTAACTTTCAGGCTATTCTCACCACTGGGTAGGCGCTGGCATACTCCACATGAGACTGTCAAAAGAACAGAAATCAGAACAACAGAAAAGAGTGAAGCAAATGATGGCAATCAACCTCCTTCGTCCCCTACAAGATGAAAATCCTACAGAAATAATTCTGGTGATGCACAAAGCCAGAAGCTGGGAACTTTGTTGAGTAGACAAAGCAAGGAAACGTGCCCAAATTGTGTCCTGAGTGACTAATAGCAGCAGCCTTACTGCTGGAGTCTCGGATGACAGCCAGCTGAGAAGTGGGGGAACAAAGGCGCCTGCAGTAAAGACTGAAGGAAAGCAGCATCTCAAACACCGTTGGTGCTACTGAGCCTCCTTAAGAAAAACCGCATGGGAAAGAAACGAGAAAGGCAGGATATTATTGATGGCTTCAGGATGAGCCACGGAAAAGCTGCTAAAGATGTCCAACCTCTGGAGCCCACAATCTCCCTGCAGGAGGCACAGATGCACTGGGGACAGCATTATAACTCATAGGCTATTGGCTGCAGCACAGCCCAGCTGCAGAGCTTCAAGCACTTGGCTGCTGTGCTCTAACCAACACCTCTGGTGCAGCCCACGTTGAGGGCTGGAAAAGAATGGCTGCTTCAAAGAGTAATTCCTACTGCAACCAGCCCCACAGGGGTGCCAAAAACACATCAGCTATCAGAAAGGGAAAGTCTTGAACGGCAATCACAATGGAAATAGTAAGGAGAAAGTATTTACATATCCAAAAACAAAGAGCAGTCACTGTTGAGTTTTATGAACCCTGCATGGACACAGACAGCGCTTCCTTCATGCTAAAGTAGCTCAGATGTCCCTAAAGGTGACTTGCAATTGGTCGTCACTCAGTTATTTCTTTGCTTTACACGGGCACAGCAGGAGCCAAACTTTCACAACCAGATGTGGTCACACTTCAAACAAGCTGCTGCATACCCATGCTAGGAAAACAATCAGTGCGTGCTCTCATCACTTCATTTCAAGTAAAACAGCCCTACATGAAGCATAAGGGTAACTCTCCAACCAGGCTAAAAGAACATGCAGGTTTATTTCTTCCTTTCTCCTCCAATCCCAGAGGCACTGGATGAGGAAAGGAAGCCTTCAGATATACCAGGCTCTGTCAAAGCCCTTCCTCTGCATGCCCCAATTGTCAGATGTCTTGCACAATGCTACTTTATGGGGCAGCGGGGAATCTGTGCAACATCATTGGAAATAGCAGGATGTAAAGCTTCAACCAGATCGTCCTGTCAGAAAAGGACACTCTCTGCAGAAGTACTGGGTATTTATGGGCCATCCCCTACAGCAGGGGAGATCCCTCTTTGGCAGAAGAGCAGTGGTGATCAGACAGCCCAGGAGAACGTGTCAGGAAAGCTTCTCAAGGGACTGTGGGGAACAGAATGCAAGGCTCCTGTTTAAGTATATAAAAACAAATCAGGTGCATATTATAAAAATGCATCAAAGGAATCAACAGCAGATTTCCAGGAAGAAGCCTTCCAAGTGAACACAATGATAAGAAATGCAGACCTTGCTGAGAATAATACTGGTCTTGCTTGATCTATAAAAACAAAACTGACGGTCCAGCCTAAATCATCTAACTCGTACCAGCGATAAATCGGGAACAGCATCAGCAGAAGATGGAGTTATTCTCAAACACATCTGTTTTAGGCACAATTGACTCCAAAACAAACAGCAGCTGATTTGCGTTCAGAACTGCTGGGTGCTCCCTGCATTGCCCTGCTGCTGTTCCTGTTGTGTTGCCAGCTGAATGCCTCGCACAGATCCCAGCAGCAGTGGGCTCTGACCATCTTCAAAAGACCATCAACACACACTGAGACAGCAGCATTAGCTGCTAAGTGCTAAACTGCTTAACTAGCCCCACAATTACAAGAGCTATTTGTGTTTACCCTAAGTAAAGATTTGTACACATGTATTATATGGACAACCATTGCACTGACAGTTGGAGAACAAGGGTTGTAGGCTTTTGTACAGATTAGCAGTGGTGCACTGTGGCACCGGGTGCCCTACTAATCCCTCCCCAGAACTCCGTGTGGCACTTTATTCCCCAAATTCTCCATGTTGACAATCAAGCAATGGAGCTTACAAGGCACAAATGGCTCCACAGGCTGAAGTTTTGGCTAAGTTCTTCCTGTGACAAAACAGTGAGCAGCATTAACCAGAAGGATATGCATCAATGCTTTGCTCACGTTTCTCAGAGAGTAGAAATCAGACAGTTCCTTGGCTTGAAGGAATTATTGGCCTAAATGTAGCAGTGCAAAAACACACGCCTCGAGCACAGAAAACAGCACGACCTTGGAAGGAAGGTGTTTGCAGAGGACTTAGAAAAGGTGCAGAACAATGATTCTGTGGTACAGGAGGACAGCAGCTTCAGTACACACACATGCACACTTAATTTGTACAATTTACCAACCCTCAGGCTTCCACGGCTACCCACTGACATGCGCTCATCTTCATCCGAAGCCTATCAAAAGAAAGTACAAAGACAAGAAAACAATGAAATGAACATAAATAACAGGCAATGATGTAAACATGGGTGAGCTTTGATGGGACAGAAGGAAAGAAAGGAAATAAAACTTGAAGAATTAAATAGAATGGCATTAAATTCCAAGCTAAAAGTAAATTAAGTCGTATCCTGCCCAAGAAACAATCAGCATTTTACTACAGGACAAATTACAAGCTTGCTCGGCTACTCCCAGCTTTATGTTCACGGCCCATGGTTGAATATAAAAATGTTATACACTCCAGGCAGGTTATTTCCCCATCCTCCACCCCACCCCTTTATTTTAGCACATTCGCAAGAGCTCTTCAGAATAACTGGAGAGAGGGCAGAGAAGCCAGGATGTGGGTTTGGGGCTTCATTCAGTTGGGGGGGAGGGGAACATTGTGGTTTTTTTTCTCCTTTTGACAAGAAACTGCTTTACTCCCATCTATTTAATGAAGGAGCAATGCCCAGCTACAAAGGAAAAGCAAAAGCACAAATACTAACCGAGGCATTTCTTCGGGCTCTACGCGAATAGCGCTCACTGTCTTCCTAGCAAGGCAGCAGAGAAAAACAAAGAGTGAAGCGTTGAAAGGACAGGTCCATCAGCAGAGTGCGTTCAGAAAGAAACAAGGAAACTTCAGAGCGTTTTGGAGTCAGGAAGGTTAATCCAAATAACGGGAGGTGACGTGTTGTCAAATCAGAAAACCCCTTTCCCTTCACTGCGACCCCAGCTTTCTTCCCCTTCACGTTACAAAAGCATCTGCATCCCGAAACACAGCATCGTTACTTCTGTGGGACAGAGGCTGTGCAAACGCTGTAGCACGTGTTACAGTTCAGTCAACTGATTTGACATGGAATTTGGAGAAAGTGGCAAAAAACAGGGGAAAAAAGTAGTTTCAACATTGGAATTGATGGTTTTCAGTGGTGAGCTGATTTCTAAGCAAGGGAATTACTCGTAACATAGGGCTAAGTTCACCATACAGTCTTCCAATACTTGAAGGGAGCATACAGACAGGAGGGAAATGACTGTTTATGAAGGTGGATAGTGATAGGACAAGGAGAAATGGTCTTAAACCGAGACAGGGGAGGTTTGGGTTGGATAGTAGGAGGAAGTTTTTCCACTCAGAAAGGAGGTTGCCCAAGGAGGTTGTGGATGCCCCATCCCTGTGGGCATTCAAGACCAGGTTGGATGTGGCTCTGGGCAGCCTGTTCTGCTGGTTGGCGACCTGCACACAGCAGGGGGTTGGAACCAGATGATCATTCTGGTCCTTTTCAATCCAGGTCATTCTGTGATTCTATGTGGAGAGACTAAATGGCTCATCTGTATGATTGGAGCATCTGAAGTGGCTGGCTGCTCCCTGGGACAGCAGGTTTTATGCAGGGATGCAGCAAGCCAGTATTTATGCTAGCTAATTATCAAGGAAAAGTTACCTTGCAGGCTGGAAGTCAGCTGTTCCACTGTGCCTCTTACAGCATGCACTCTCTGAATTGCAGAGAAAGGCCACAAGGGCAAGGAACAGTAGTTTTCATCTGGCATCACTGCTAAGCGATGTCACGAACTTATGCCAGACAGACACATGAAGGAAATGTCCTCCAGCCCTTCAGCAGTCCTTTCATCTCATGTCATGGCTGTTAAAACAGACTGATGCTGCTAACGGCCACATCTGTGTCTAAGTTGCTAAGCCAACTCAAGCAGCTTAGCAACTAATGAAATCCAAGATCAGAAAAGGTGAGCACTGCCACAGTACCACTACTACTGCGTCTGGAATGGTCAAAACTAACAGCAGAAGGACAGATAAAACTTGCCCAGCATTTACCTGAATACAGCTTTGAAGAAGTTCAAATTGTAGCAAAATCCACAAGAAATAAAGAGTGTGTGTGTGTGTGTATGTGTGTGTGTGTGTGTGTATTCCTTGCATTAGTGGCTCTATTGGGTCCACAAGCTCATCCAATCTTCAAGTGATAGGATGGATATAGAGGTCTCCAAAAAGAGATGGCTCTAACCAAACCCATACCAGATTCAATCTTCATTTCAGATGCTGATGTGGATTGCAAGAACCTGAGTGCTAAGAGCGTATTTCCAGTGTATGGAAATATGTCTCAAATTCTACCAACTGCACAAAACTTCAACACATACAAGCTGATTAACTATGTTGATCAAGGCCTACCATCCATTGCTCGATGTCGCCCCATTTAGTATCCAGACCATAATATTTCTACAGACAGAGAAGGGAAAAACTGAATTTAGATGAGAAAGGCAAACACTGAACACTCAGTCATGCATTGCCAGTGCACACAGATTCACACATGCGGATTTCATGGCCGTGCCAGTGACAGCATCCATTGGGTGCCATGCCTGATGCAGCAGATGCCCAGAAAAACTTCCCAGCACAGGGACAGGAGCATTTAGCAGGACAGTCTGACCCCTACACAGCTCCTTATTGCTCAGCAGTGTCAAAGAAAACCAAACAGCACCACGGGGAAAGGAGCAAAGAGCATAATGAGTCTTGAATTTCTGACCCATTTAAGTCAAGGCTCATTATAAGCGACCTGAACACAGAACACTTCCAGGATGAAAAATGCTGTCAAACTGTGTTCACTGCACAGATCTGTCAAACTGGGAGGACACGTTGAATAAAATGCAAATAATCTGTGTATTCCTATTGTTTTCTTCATCCACAGATCTCATTTTTGCCTGTGTTTTGATCATCTTGGCACGGATGGTAGAACAGAGCCTTAGGATCCTTTATACCACAGCAGCAAGGTTGGAAAGGTCTCTGTTTTAGTACCATATCAGACATTTCCCTAGCAGGCTGTCCTACCTGAACTCACGTGCAGGTCATATGCTCTTGGCATAACTTTTGCACTTCCCACTGACCTTGCATTCCCAGCAGACAGCAAATTGCTGAAGATCAACAAGTTCAACAGGATTTTCCATCCTTCCCAAACACACATTTGGAATCTAATCTCAGGAAGCTCACATTTATAACGGCAACCATAGCACTGCAGTGTGAGGAAAATCACCAGGCCTAAGCACAGTAATGGGCAAATGGAAATCCTGCTCAAGGAAGTATTAGATGGATTTTAGAACAATTTAGGTTGTGTATTTTGAGGTTTGTGTATTTGTGGGGGGGAAAAAGTGCCTACACTTGCCTGCTTTCCAGAGGCTGGAGGAAGCAGAGCAGGAGCAGGTAAAACATTAACTGATGAGCAAAATTTGCCATCTTCTTCCTCATAGAGCTCAGCATTTTGCAGCCACTCGATGGTATTAATGTATCTTGACTTGCACTCCAAAACCCCACTCTCTACTTAGTAACAAACCAGAAGAAACATCTGAGCTCTCTGATACTGCACCAGTTTATTCCCACTTCAGAGTTTCCTTTCAACAAAATTATTTTCACCTTCAGGCCACCTTTATTTTCACCTTAATAGCTCTGAAGAGAAGACAGCCCATTACAAAGCGAAATACGCACAGGGCTGCTGCATGTGGACATCAGGGAAAACCCAAACTGTGCAAAGACTTCTGAATGCTGCCAGTTCTAAGCCGAAATTCTTCAGAAAAAGATTTCTAGAAAGTAAGTATCGAGGCCAGAAATTTGGAAAATGTGAAATAAACCCACTGCACTGCAGGTTTTAACAGCACACACGCATTTATCTGGAAAAAGAGACAACAGTTAAGATATTTAACCACTTCCCTATGCCTTCCCCTCTTGATCCTGCAAAGCATCTCAGCGTGTGCACAAACACATCCAGGATCTCACTGCAATGCCTAGCCAAGCTGCACTTGAGTGAAACTTCTCCCTGAAACTACACGAATTAGAGAGTGTTATAATAACTACTGTTTTTCCAAGCATTGCATACTTCCTTGTATGTGCTTGGATCAGCTGTTTCCAGGCAGAAGTAAAATATGTATGACAGCATGTTGTAAAATTAAGGTTTATGTAAATCACATCCTGAAAGCGAGCCCAGCTCTTAAAGCTATACGAATTCCAGCTGGTCAGGGTTGTGTTTGAGAGCAGAACCTACAGATTATGCTTTGTGGCAAATCAGATCAGGTAAAGCCTTATTAGAGGCTCCCTCTTTCCCAAAGAAAAAATGGGCAAGGTTTTCTGACGCTACAAATTGATTCAATTAAAACAAAAACACAAAAAGCCTACGCACATCCAAGGGGAAAGAAAGCATGCTAAAAACCTCCATATAAAGACAGAGGGTCCTTTCTCACACGTAGGAAGGGCCCACAAGTACCCTGATATTTCATACTGCCTACCCTTGGTTCTCCACTTCCTGATACAGGCTTCCGAATTCAGTTCTGCATAAGAGAGATGAGGAAGCACTCCTTGAAAGGCTTGTATGACTGTCTCTTTCTCCACCAGTGTGAAGTGACAAAGCTATGTTTCACATCCCCTAAAGAGAACCATTAATGAAAGCAATAGCCTAGAGACCACTTCTATTTGAACCTAAACAACACATCTCACACGCTGGACTGAGCCAATAGCATCTGAAGTTTCAGCTATTTTGCTCCAGACGCTTCCCAACCCTTTAAGCCCACTGTTCTGCCATAAGGGATCTGCTGGGAGTGGAAAGTGAAATAACACCTCCATCGTTTAGCTGGATACCTCTTCCAGACTCAAGTTCTCTTCTACCCTGAAAATTGATATTAAAATTCAATAATTAATGACATTAATACCATTGAGAGAGAATTCCGGATCAGATTTGCTCACTAAGTGCCTGTAAAACTGCTCGACTTGCAAACTCACTAAGGGATGCCATGAAGCTAACCCACTTATCTCCTCATCCACGTCACGACACCAACAGTAAACAACTTCTTTGTCTCCCACGGGGCTGCAAAAGTAGCAGCAGATTAAATTAGCTCCCATACAGGAGATTGATACATTGATAGCCTGTTGACCCACAGGAAGACATTTAATTTGATTCACCCAGTACGTGGGCAACTCCAGAAATAAATACAAGAGTAAGATGGGTTTGTCATCAAATTAACCAAGTCAGGATTAAGCATGAGAGCATGATTTCAGTAGTTGCCTTTGTGCATGGACAAGAGAGCAGCATTTCCAGAAGCACACACACTGCTACAGAGCCAGGAAACACACAGTGAGGGCCCAGGAGCAACACAAGCAGGCTGTGGTTTTGGGACACATTTCTCACTCAGCAAGCAATACAAAAAAAAAAAAACAGGATAAAAATCATTCAGTATAGCAGAAAATGAGCAGGCTTCAAGAAATCCATGCTTTCTCTCCCCCTGTGAAATTTCTTTAGAGCTATTCTCTATGTACTGCACAATTCATGTGCTGCAACCACAGAACAGCAAAAGAAAACCCCAAACTTCTGTTACGTAGCAGGTGATCTCCATCACAGCTCTTATCATCATGAGAACTGTGAGAAATGGAAACTGGGGAGAGATCATGACTTTGAACTGAGTGGACAGAGCATTAAACAACACAGAAGCGTTTGAAAATTTTTAGTACACTGGAAGAAAGGCCATACAGTTCATTTACCCAACGACTGCAAACACAAACACAGTGTCCCTGATTTACTTCAGTGACTTTCTGCATGCAAAGTCATCCGAAAGTCATTCCTGCTGGCACCCATTAGGTGCTTGCACAGCCTGAAGTATGTGCAACGATGCACTTGGCCTTCAACAGCCAAGTGACTGCGTGGCTCTCAGCCACGCTCCGAGCTACCAAACTCATGGGATGGCTGCTTTGCAAAACTCTTCTTCTCCTTACTGCTCATTCCTTGTCAAACAGTCAGTGGAAAAGATGATACTAAGTGCCTAGCCAAACAGGTCACCTTGCCCTTCTCCCCTTTATTATCCACTCCACAAGGCTATGGGAGGAAAGGAAACATGAAGGCATGGAAACAAAGCCTGCCGTGCATCTTCCACTCTTAAGAAGTTTTTCTGAGGTGCAGACAGGACTCGTGAGAGAACACACACACGCAAACAAGAATGAACAAGCAAAGCCCTACCTTCTGAACTTGATAGATCTAAGGGGGAAGAGGGAAAGGAAAGAAACAAGGAAACAAAAGCTAGCGTGAATGAATGAACAGCGACACAACAACAAGCCAGCCTAGAGGGGGAAAAAAATTCATTTATGCAGAAAATACAGCAAAACATGAATACAAAGAAACATACTCAAATCCTGTTAAGTCGGGTAAGATGAAAGCAGAGGTTACACTCCAGGCTTCCTTCAACACAGCTTGCTAAAATACAACACTCCCATGCGCCTACCTGCTGGCTTCTGGGAGGTGCATGGACATCTGCTCCACAGACAGCTGGGCAAGAGAGCAATCCAGCTGGAGGGCAGGGCCTCCTGCTTTCCTATCACTCCGATTTCCACTGCCCAAATACTCACCTGGGATGGCAGCTGTGCATCTACCATTACAGTGGGGAGAAAAATAAAGCACTAACTACAGACAATGCGTGCTTCTGTTAAGGACCAAGTCCTCCTTAGCTGGTGAAACAAATGTCATCAATGCTACCTATCTTTCAGCTGTGTGCAGGACAGCATCAACTTGTGCAAGAGATTTTCAGAGCATTTTAACACGTACTGCCAGAACTGCAGGATTTCTGCAGGTTTTGGTTTTTTGCAAGAGACCCCCCCTCCTTGTTCAAAAGATGGAACCCAAATTCAGAAGGAGATTGCAGCTTCATTCTCCCCCCTCCTCTGCTGAGCACCCTTTGAGCTTCGTATCTGTAGCAGAAAGTGACAGTGCTGTTCAGAACTGCCAGCTGTCTTACTGTCAGATGAGTACTGACTGAATGACTGCGACTCCCAGCCCTCTGCTACATGAATGGCACCTGGGGGACGGGGACAGTGCTTGGACTCCATCCCTTCCGCTGGTCAGAAGGTGGCAGGGCAGGCAACCCTCGTACTTCTGGACATATCTGGATCTCTGCCATCTGTGGCTCTGGGCCACCTCAGGTGAACCCAGAGCCCAGTGCTGGGTGCAAAGCATGCTCCTTTCAATCACTGCCTCCAGAACCGGCTCAGGTTCACTTTCTTGACTGTGAAGAACAACTGCAGAAGCCAACTTAATACCTTCAAAGCGTTGATTTCTATTCCTACAAGTGCACAGGGTTTAACCAAGACCCACAGTTAAAGCTAGCTTTCCCACACAGCTAATCACCTCACTTTATCTTGCACTAAGAAAGCCCGTAAGAAGAAACTGCACCAAAGCCTCCCACAGTTCCCAAGAACACACAGCAACTCCAATCTGCATATGCAGGGTGCTTTTCATCCATTCAAGCACTGCACTTTTACATGTGGCAATTAGCAGGCAGCTATTATAGGTTTAACATTGCCACGCTGTTGTTTCACCCACAGTATGCTCCTTTCAAACATACCCTGCCAGGGCTTGGTAGCAGGTACAGCCAAGCTTTGGGGCACGCTGACACCACTCGCACGTGGATGATGCTTTCTGATAGCTGTCCCATGCCTTTGGGACAAAGGTCAGACTTCTGTGGTCAGCCCATAGCATGGTCACAACAGCTCTGCTCCAGTGCAATCTCCAATCAGTGCAGCGCCCTCTGCACCTTCACACTATTTGTGCAAGAAAGACACAGATAACCTTCACCAGCTCCTTAGTTTCTTCTCCACACACATCAGCACCAAGTTTCCTGGCCAGCCTCCCACCTCCCATTCAAACACCAATGCTCTTGTCTCATTTTTCCTGCACTGCCTAGGATCTGAAATGGCTCCAAACTCTTCCATATGCCAGCTGTCACACAGGACCTGCTGACTCAGCTCAGGCTTGCAGCCACTAAATCCTAGCAAGGGGAAAAAAAAAAGGGCCTAAGTCGTGATCAACAGGACCTGAAAGCAGATCAAGGGTGTTCTCACATTAGCTTGCCTTTAGCACGTTTACATTCACAGGCTGTAAATGACACGGGGGGAGGGGGGGGAATAAAAAGCCACAATGAAGTACCAGTAACATATTTTACTTCACCAAAGCATGAATGCAAAGAGAGAACTATGTGCAAATAGGTTTGTTGACAAAGAAAGAATGCACAAAACTGCACAGGCAAGTGTTGTGCTAAGCTGAAAATGAAGCGAGGAGGCACATACAGAGCACTTGCCCTGAACTAAAAGCAGAGGCTCATCTGCTGCATGAACTGCCATGCAGGAACCTTATCCTGCAGGTTACAGAGTGGGAGGAGATCTCTCTCTCTTCCCTTCAGGCTTCAATATCAGCTTAAACAGTGGTCTCCCACTGTCGGTCCTCAAAGAGACATCTGAGCCTTGCCAGCAGAACACAGAACATACTCCTACATAAAACATTCTTCCCAATTAGCCATTAATGCTGAGGCTTTAAAGTGTCCTGATACTCAACAGTTAAATGCGTCTTTAAAAAATAAATAAATAAATAAATAAAGAAGAAAACTTCAGTATGTATCACTGAAAGGGAAAAATACACACCAAAAAATCCTCTCTTTAACCTGGTAACCCCACCAGAATTTACAGTTTGTTACTCGGAGCTACTGAGCCAACTCCTGCCTTGTTCTGCTGTGTGAATTAAAAATAAATGTCAGAATGCACCCAAGTATTTGACTCGGTACCAAACATAACTCTACAGCAGGATCCAGATCGACTGACCTTTGACTCAGCAACTGTAAACCAAATGTTTAAAGGCCACAGCAGCGTGGCAGGGGAAAACACAGGGCCCAGCAGGGTGGGACCTGCAGCCTGGAAGCAGGCAGGGCACTAAGTGCCACCTATTGCAACCACCCACACAGCTGAGAAAGTGCATTGGCATTTGCCTCTCCTGCACAGACTGCGTGCTGGAGGATGCCAGGAAAACCTACAGCAACCTCCCTATTAATCATTTACATCTTTGGTGGAGAACAACAAGTAGCACAGAACAACAAGTTCCCGCAGTTGTGTTTAGCAGAGCCGTGCCTTTCCTAGAGCCTCATGATGAGGAACCCTTTCTCTGCCAAATGCATGTGATGTGAGACTGACCACCAGCTCTATCTCCACAGATCAGTACGTATCGGATCACGGCTCCGGTGCTCGTGTTCTTTCAGAGCAGGCTCCTCATTTACCCAGCTCACATCTCCATGAAACTTGGAGGCTTGCTCTCCTCAGCTCCCTCTTCTGAAAGCACCCTGGCACGTCTGTCCTTCCTGCAGCCTGCCCCAGGATGGTATCGGGTGATCAAACAAAACCACCTCTGCAAACACACCTGGATTCCTGCCCCACCACAGCGACCTGCAGCAGCCTTCCCCTGGAGCTTTACCGCATCTCACAGTGCAATGCAGGGAGTTTTCTCTCAAAAGCCCCTCTGTGCCCTCGTATTTCAACCCGAATTTACTAAATCTACCCTTCTGCATAGATGTTAAACAGGGGCTCAACCCATACCTGCAAGCAAGCACGCTTACCACTATGCAAAACCAAGCTGCCTGATAAATACAATGTGAATCTCCAGAATAACCAACTGTGCTGGAGCTTCTGCTGCCAGTGCTGTGTGCTGCATTAAATCCTGCCATACGAGGAGCTGGGCACCGTGTCACGTATCCCCACCATTTACTGATGAGCTTTATTATGCAGCTGTGACTAATCTTTGGTACATTCTTCACATATAAGGTGACTACAGAATGTAGCCTTTTAATAGCATCTAATAAAATGGTTGCTCCTACATATAGAAACATTAATGGGAACAAGAACAACAGATACCTGGCGTGTTGTTCTTGCCAGAAATGCAAACATTACTAAAATAATATACTTACACTCATGATGCAGAAGTTATCCCATTATTTTAAGGCTAGGAAAATGAAAGACAGACTAAGAAACATCATTAATATTAGATGGTGGGCACGAGGGAAGCCAGTTTCCAGCCCATATCCAAACATTGCAACACCCTATTGCAGTGCCAGTGGGAGCTATACTTTGCTTATAGCTTGTAACAGTAACATCTGGTAACTTGTAACCTAGACTAACAATATATACTTATATTCCTGGGAGATCCGTGCCTGTCAGAGCAAGTGTGCTGCTTTAAGCACGAAATGCATACATATGCAATAAACTTACTGCTTTTTAACTCCCATAACTGGCTCTAAAAACCTCCTGAAGTAGTAGAGCAAGTGCTCTAAGTTGTTCTCCTCTGACATGTGTGAATGTGCTATTTATTGCCCCGAAAAGTTTGAGAAGGACGGGGAAGATGGCAGACAACAAGCTGTACAGACACCAGTCTGTTCTCTCCCAGGAACAAGGGGAAAGTGCCAAATCTCTTGTGCTGCTTCCTACTTGGAATCTTCTCTATCTGTGCTCTCTTCCATTATATTTGTGATATATCTGTGGCAACAAACAGCTTCGTGCAGACATCCTGGTTAGCTCTACCTTCTATCTGGGAGTTGAGATGAAGGAAGCTATGTGAAAAATTCAGGGGATATCCAAAGCTTGCGAAACATTAAACAGTTGTGTAGTCATGTTTTGAGATCTATGCCAGTGAATTACAAAACAGATTGTAGGGAATATCTGAGTGAGCTTGCACTGAATTTCACACTGCAGAATGACATGCTGTACCATTCAAATTCCATGCACAGAAGGCAACTTCTACCAAGTTTCAGATCAGTTATCTGCAGGAGCACGCACAGAATCTTTTCAAGCTTTAGCTTTCATACCGACATCTCAATTTACAAGGATGTTCTTTGCAGCATCAGCTTTTAATCTGCAAGGGGTCATCAAGTCCCATTAGTATTATCTGCTAATTAGATGGTAACACCACTGTCAGCTGCCACAACACCCATATTTAGTTTGCTGCCCAAACAAAACACTTTGTGCTTGTTTGCCACAGAGCTTCCAAAGGCTGCTGAGCCAATCCCAGCACTTGGGCTACAGGCACGCCACGATGCTTGATGGCACCAGTGCTTATCCACAGTCTGGGCCTTCCAAATGTGATCCAGGTTACAAGAAACATCCTTCAAAAAGCAGCAGCTGGAGTACTAACAGGCTCCTCTCTTCCACAAGCACCATGCTTACAGCAATGCTTCTCCGCAGGTCTGACTTCTGGTGTGTCTGCAGGTATATCTGAACTTCACTGCAGCTGAGGGGTGTTAAGAAACATCCAAACATGCCTCAGCTAGATGAGGCACTTCGGCACAATGCTCAGTATGGGCAAACTGCCCACCTGCTTCTGCTCCAAGGTGGTTCCTGCAGTCTGCACCAATGCTGGTCTGCTACTGCAACCTGATTTGCCACTTTAAAGCTAAACCAAATCCTTCCCTGCACCCCAAAGCACGCACCTACATTTAATCTTCTCACATACACCTCCAGACGACTCCTTATTTCTTCCCTTGCCATCAAAACTTACTTCATTCGAGTAATAACATTGATAGTCATTGACCTTGCTACATCTCTTCTGTTCTTGCATTCCTTGGTGTGTGTTTAATGAAATTTTTAAATCCTGCTGGTTCTCATCATTGGTCTGCCTGTGCCAATCTCTGCCTGTAGCCTCATCCTGATTCCTTTAACTTGCACAGCTTCAAAATAAACCACTACTGTTTCCCAAAGTAGAGTTAACAGCACTGAGTACAGCTCTGGCGCACCAAGCACAACAGAAGCAGAACAAACTGCTTGGGTCTTCACAGTCACTGGTGATGATTCCTACATCAGAGGCCCATGATTCTGCACATGCTGACTACATAAAAACAACGAGCTCTTCCCAAGACTCTGCAGAGGGCTGTGTTCTACCAAATACAGTCCCCCTGCTTTGGTTACCAAGCTTTCCTCCTGCTCACAGCAGACCATTTTTATAAACAGGGCAATCACAATGCTCACCTCAGCTTGCAAGCAAAGAGCTATAGGAGGGCCAGGAGTCCTCCTTGCTATTTCTAATGAAGTGCCAGGAATCCATTTCCAGGATTCCACACATACAACCAGGCCACGGATCTCCAAGTTTAATATTAATGATTACAATAACCACCAGTGTTCTCTGTGAATAATTAAACCAGCTTCAGTGAAACAAAGCCATTTTCACAATCCCAAATTTCAGTCATTTTCTGTCCCGTGATCCACAAACACAGCAGCAGCGCTAGCTGCACACAGACAAAGGATTCAGCAAAGTATATTTTCCTCCAGGCCCTGGGATCACCTATAAGAAAGCAGACGGGCCACCTGCCCCCCACCCCACAGACGTACCTCCTTCTGCTGCCGCTCGAGTTCCTTCATCCGGATCTCCCGTGCCTCTGCCCGCGCTGCTCGCTTTGCCGCCAGCCTCGCTTCAGCCTGCGGATGGGAACACAGCAATGAGACCAAAGGCACACAGCTCAGCGTGAGGCACGCGCGCTCAGGGTGCCAAATACGGAGGCTAAGCTCCGTAAGGCTGTAAACACACCTGTAGGAGTTAATTCCCTACTGCTAGCAATGGCCCTGCCTTCCATAACTCGTTATGCTTCACCAGCAGGTAATACAGCCGAGCGCAGGCACCAACCCCAGTGAGCAGCTGCCTTGAGATGCGCCCTGTGTCTCTGTAATTACTATTTGTGCAGATAGAGAGGAAGTGCTGCAACGGAGGAAACAGTCAGGTTTATTATTTCAGAAAGGCAGGTCTGGCTTGTTTTTTTTTTGTTTGTGTCTTTTTTTTTTTTCCCTTCCCTGCGGTGCACATTATCTTTTTATTGATGAATTAATTAGACAAACAGCAAACACGTTACGTGCCATTTTCCCCAAGAGCTGACACTGTGCACACGCAGGCACAGCAGCTCAGCACAACAACTACCCTCAGCCAAGGCTGGAACCATCCAGACAAGGAAACAGGGAACCTGAGAAAACGCACCAGCTCAACTAGAGCATCCAGACGGTGGCATTCAAAATCCAAACCTCTCCGGAGTGGATGCCTGCCAAGCACGGGCCTCCCATGAGATCTATTAAGCTTCCTCATTTCATCGGGTTTGGAGGTGCCAGAACATGCTGCAAAGTAACTGTTTTAATTATCTGCTTTTTAATATCAGGCAAAAACAGGAAGCCTCATGTGCAAAGTCAGCTCAGGATCCGTGCAGTGGGACAGCAAGCACAGGACAGGAGAGCTGGAGGGACCGTGTGCTCTCACCAATCTGGGAGCACACTCAGCTCCTCTGATCTCTGCTCAGAGGATTCCAGATGATCTCTGGAAGTCCCTTCCAGCCCATTCAGTTCTGTGATTGTGTGATACTACAAGGGCAAAGGGATTCACACGCTTGCTAGCTGTACTGTAGAAGCATATATTCTCTCTCCAGCATCCAATGAAATGAAGCAACTTGGAAAATGAAGAAACTTTTAAGATGCAAGGGGAAAAGTATGCTTTGTAAGTTATTCTAGGTCCTCCCTGGGAACAAGGCTTGCCTGTTCCCTGGATGCTGACTGCAATAAACAAATTCTTACGTTGTAGAAGATCCCATTAGATGACATTACATATACATATATATGATACATTTTGGTTTCAAGTGCCAATCCATGGGTAGTCTCTAATTTATTGTATTTTAGCTTTGAAGTCCTTGCCTGCTCATACAAAGCCATTTTTCAGACCCTAAAGACATGCAAGAGTAAAAATACATTTTCCTTCAGTATCTTTGGCTTGGCTGATATCCTGGAACTAGCATATGTTTTTCATGAACTTTGTCTTTCCAGGGCACATTGTTCTTCAGCAGTTAGCATCCGTCACGACAAGCAAGAGAACAAAATATTCTGAATCCTTTTAAATAGCTTTTGAACTTCTCTTTTTAAGCTTATCAAACCCTACCATTACCACATACCCTACTGATACATTTGCAAGAAGTCAACAGAAACTTAGTCCATCCAGAACACTCCCTAGGACAATATCACAACTCCCTGCTATCACATCAAAGCAGCACAGAGGCATTCAGGCTCCAACCTCCTCCTCTGAACATGGTCAGCATCCGACTCAGACCACGCTGCTCTACACTTTGTCCAGTTGTCCTGTGGGATCCCACTTGGGCATTTTAATTGATGAAATGATGGAAGCAGAATGAACATTTCTGATATTCTCTAAGTAGCCAGGAGATAAAACAGGTAATATGCAAAGTGTAAATAAACTGGGTGGGTCCTAATCCACACCTCACACTCAATGAGAACAGTTCTACTTAATTCCGACTCGAAGTGGAGAAGCAAGCTGAGCATGGAATAAAGCCTGCAGTAAGCATGAAGACCAACAGGAGCCATCACATATTGTCCTGTGCAAAAGCATAGCACACTGCTGACAGTGGCAGCCATCCCAACACCACGTGCCACAGACATGCAAAGGATCCTAACACGAGCCAAACTGACAGCTACAGACTTCAGAGAAACATATAGCAGTGCCACATTTCTTATGGACCTCTTCCTCAAAAGCAGGCGTGTGACTCGACTTGTCTATGTTTATCAAACCACACACTTAGGTTCTGTTCCTGCATTAATAGTGCCCTGCTATGAATACTCTGATTTCTGCAAGGGGTAGCTCTGACATTTCTCCATGCTGTCTATACCAAGGCAGGCTCTGTCTGAATGGCTCTGGCCTTCCTCCAGCCCAAGCACCTGTCCAACACCAGACCCAAGTCATCTCCAAGGCACAGGCAGGTGCCCATAGCCTGCAAGGGACTCTGTGCTCAGCACGCTGCACACACTGATGTATGCAGGCTTCTGCAACTCAGACTGCAAGAGCTGAAATGGAAGTCTCAAGGTTGCCAAAATAAATAGCTATTAAATGGATCCGAGATGGAAAATCACTGAGATAGAAAGAAGCAAGTCTTAAACCCACCTAAAATTCACTACTGACTCCATGAGCAATACCTCAATCAGAAGTGGCAGATCACTGGCAAACACATGTGAATAAAAACACAAAGCCTAATTGCACTCATTAGAAAGCCTTTGTAACTTCCCTTTATGAACTACTGTGCATCTGACAAGGAGTGCTGGCAGCTCCAGCTGCATTGTGCATGTCATCCAAAAGAAACCCTAAGGGGCTTCTGTAAAAGCCTGTGGGAAAAACAAGAAGAGAGACAGCACAGTGCTCAGAAGAACATGAAAACCTACACCAGCTGAAGAACGATCGCCTGAATTCAAGGGAGTTGCTCAAACACTCCAGCTACACATCCTGCATTTTTGTCATTTTATTGCAATTGCCCGGGGTGATTTATAGGCACAGAGCCCCAAAGCAAACACCCCACTGCACTGCGAAAGGCCAGCTGCTGTTGTTGGTCCACTTGCTCTGCACTCCACAGCCCTGTTCGGTTTCCAAAGAAAAATCCAGTGCTGTGCAGATCTTTATTGCGCATTAAGGAGTTCAGTACGTTCAGCTCTGGGCAGGGCGAGCAGCATTTCCAACAGCAACCAGCCTGCAGCACCGGGCTGTGGGGAGAACCAGGAATCTGTGATGGCTGAAGCCATCCTGACCCTTTTCAGCCACTGCTGGGAACCAGCGCTCTGCATCCAGCACTGATGCTTGAAAGACAACCAGGACCAAAAGTAGGGCTTCCCGGCCTGGAGAAGATGTCTGCTCATTACTGTCTTGACGAGGGAATTCTTTGGGTGACTTGGTTAGATAGATGCTAATGACACACATCCTGAAGGTGTGCAGACTTGGAGCTTTTCCTTTCTGAAACGTTCCAGGGGTCATTGTTAAACTGGAAGCCCCAAGAAACAGCCAACAAAGGCAGGAAATTATGCTGCTTTTCTGAGCACTGGAAAATGACTGTGCTGACTTACCACACAGCTACACATGTAATAGTTTGCAATCTATACAAAGCACTCCTTAAATCCAATGTAGTCAAAGCGATCTGCTTCAAAAACTAACAGTCAAGTGTTGTTTGTAAGCACAAAATCAAGCTCAGAAAACTCTCTGATCTCATTACCAGAAAAAAAACACCTGCAAACTACACAGTAGCTATTACATATTCCTGTAACAACTATTCTCAGGCTAACATAAGCTTCTTGCTTTATGCTTAAGGCAGAGCCAGCTATTTGTTTGCTGTGAGCACAGTTTCTCATTGGTGCTGCCATTCCAGCCCAGTACCTTGCAGGGAAAAGCTTTTTCTTCAAGTGTTACACAACTGCTCGCTCCATCTACATAAGTCACATGCTTCATTAGTCAAAAGAAACCTGACTAGGTTTGCTGTACTCCTAAAGAATGTAAGGATTATTTGCACAAGCAGCACCTGATTTGCAAGATTCTCACAAGGCAGCAGTTATGTCTATCAGCTCAACCTCTACTAAGTGATAGCAGTGCTTCCTTCACCTTGCCTTCACTCGGGCTCCTGGAGCTCACTATAACCACATGTTCCTCTGCATTGAAACAAGGGTGCCTGCAGGTGATGATGCTGGAAGTCAGAGCAGCATGTCTACCTGATGTTCTCTGCATCTGAGCCAGGAGCCTAAGTACACCTTGCACCACTATTGTACTCATGTGACGATCAGCCCATGACTCACACAGGGATTGGTCAGCCCCCGTTCTGCCCAGCTCTTCACCTTACATGCAAATGACTTCTAAATATAAAGGTAAGGATTCCTTTCTAATAACCACAGGCCACAGCCATCCTTCAGACTGGGGGGGGACGACACCATTATGGACATGTCTGACAGCTTCCCTCTGCTCCACAGGGTGATGATGAGGGAGGAACCAGGAGAACGACACAAAATCAGCAACCTGCATCAGCAGCCCAGTGACTCCTCTATTATGGTTCCATGGAGACACGGGGCTGCTTTTAAACTTCACTTACAAAGCACAGAAGAAATGAACTTGGCGTACCTGCTCTCACGTCAATCTGAAAAGCAAATAACTTTCGTTTCTAAACTTTATTTTTAAAAGGGCTCAGAAAACTCAAAGCACTGGGAAAAATTAGCTACTTGTGGGTGCCAGCCAGTGCCAACAATAGGCACCCCACTAGCACCCACTGCTGTGGAGGTGCTGTAAATTACACAGCACATCCAAAACGAGATAATTCTCACAGACTGTTCCAAATCTTACAAACACACGCACAAGAAAAACAAGCAAGCAGAACTTAATCTCTAAGCATCTATGATTATTACGTTTGAATTCAGTCAAAGGCACATGCAACAGAAACCTGTAGGAAGCAACTTAAAGAACACAGCATTGCTCAGCAGCTCGCTAAGTGGCCAAGAGCTTCACTGCACACGGTAAGCTTCACACAGCTGTGTGACATGGGCTGTAACACAGACCACAAAAATACTGTCCTGCAAGAGGTAATAAAACCAAACCCACTGTGGTTTCAACCGGGGCAGGCACAACAAGGGTAAGCACAACAAGAGGGGACGCCGCTTATTAAGCATTGTGAAAGCCGATTAAAGGCCGAGCAGCCCACGAAGGGTTAAACGAGCACAGGTGCCGCCCGGCTGCGATTTGGATCGTAAGAGCCGCAGCACCCCCACCTCCCCCCACCGCCGTACCAGTTTCTGAGCCTCTGGGCTCAGGCAGTCCGCTTCCATCGGCATGGCTGCAGTTGGGTCTTCGCATGAAAGAAGCGAAAAGCCCCACGCGGCTCGGCGGAGCAGAGCGGCAGCTCTTGCTGGTAAAGCAGCGCTGCGTCCCGCGGGGAACAACGAACTGCCGGCACTTCCCGGAGCCGAAGTCCGAGCGCTGCTCCGTGCCCGCGGGCTGGCGGTGCTCGCTGTGAGTCAGCAGCGCCAGCAGGCAGCGATGTCACATCTACAAGAGCTTTGTGCTGCCTCGGCGGTTATCAGCACGCTGGCTGCTGCTTCTATTGATTGCTACTCACGCTGGTTTCGTTTTTTTTTTGTTTTGTTTTGGTGAAGAGGCTTATGTACATAGCGTACTTCCCTTAAGCAGTTTGTGTAGAGAAAGCAATTGGGAGAACGGTTAGGGAGCTTACAGCTTCCTCGATATGCTGGAGGGAGATAAACAGCAGCAACAAGCACAACCACCCTCTTAGCCCATGGCTGCCCCCTGGGCTGCACAGCCGAGCTGCACCTCTGAGCACAATGAATGTAACAAGCAGAAGCACTCGAACGGCTGCTTACATACAGACATCCACACCACCCGCCTTCGCGTCTCAGAAATAAACCACTCTACTTTAGCTAATTTGTTGCAATTTTATCAATACGCTGCGTTGGCTTGGGTAGAGCTGAGCTCAGGACACTGGTGTAAGCTGCACAGAACGGCCTGGGTTGAAAAGGACCACAGTGATCATGATCGAGTTTCAAGCCCCCCCTCCAGACCAGGCCGCCCAGAGCCACATCCAGCCCTCCTGATTTTGCCTGAGAAGCAGAGGTGAGGGCAGGGAGGAAACCACCAAGGTATGAAGAAAAGCATGGGCAGCTCCTTTTACCCAAAGAGGTTTTGCAGCAGTAACAATAGCAGGCGCTAAGTCATCTCTTCCTGGCACACGCTGTGGGGCTGCTGACAAGCAAAACATGGCCCTCCCTTAGCAACCAAACCCTGCTCTCTTTTTCCTGGTCACCAGCAACCAAACCCTGCTCTTACTTTCCTGGTCACTGACAAAGGTTGGGACCTCATGCAGTCTCCGCCCAGCACCTGAGCTCAATTTTTCCATGAGCTGCCGGCACAAAGAGCCCAGCTCTCATGCTGGCAGAGCACCCTGTTCCTGTATTTTCCATGCTGCTGACAATATCTTAACTAATTTGGAAGTGCCAGCACTACTTTGCATTCAGAAGGCAACCAATTGGCTGCTTTTGCCAGCTGTTGCAGGACTCAAACAAGTCCCGTTGCCCCTGGACAGGTGAGACAGACACACTGCTTTTCCATCACAGGGACTTGGGAGGGAGCTCCAGTCTGCTACGTTCCCCTCACACTCTGGCATTCTCTGCTCTTGCTGACATAAATTTCATGGGATTGAAAGAATAACAAACATTCCAGGTCCTCACACAACTTATAAGGCCCAGCAGATTGCCTTGCTCTATGGCTGCAGTCTGGCATCACCCAGCGGATATCCCGCAGTGCTCAGCTTGGTGCTGCAAAGCACTGCAGAAACCCCCAAAACCAAAACTAGCTGGGAAGTGCACTGCTGGGTAATGGCAGCTCGCCCTGAGGTGGGATGTGAGCCAGTCTCTGAAGTTGGTTCTTCAGGAAAAACATCTTTCCTTACACAGGAAAGCATGGTAACTCAGCATGAAGAAGTATGCTTAAAATAGGTGATTTGCTACAGCTTTCATGATCAATAGGATTTCACCTCCCCTCTAATTTATTGGCAAAGCTGTACAGGTTTTTGTCCTGTGTGTCACTAAGATATACTGAAAATGTGAATATTTCCTGTATAAGGCCTTACATTACTGAGAATCTCCCCCCACACACACACACCTTTTTTCAATTGCTTCCAAAACCAATATAGAACCCAAGATGTTTGCTGTCACTTGGCTTACTTGAGAAAGCACTTCATACCTCAGGGTAAGTCAAAACACACAGCGTGCCGCAGACTTCCAGGATTAGGAGGTCTTTTTAATACTTGTGAATTTCCTTTCTCTTTTTTTTTCCTCTGTAATACACAGCTGACAGCATTCAAGATGTGCACTTGGACGTGTCTGACTCAATTCTACACGGAGCAAGGCACGTTCTGCCTAGGTTTGCAAGCTGGTGCTGCTGGATTTCCCAGGAAGGGGAACCGCTACAAACATGCTCTCCTCCTCACCTCTCCTTCCTCTGGTGCTCTCTGGGGTTCTCCAGGCACTGAAATGAGAAGCAAGCACACATGATGCTGTAACTACATCAGCTGAGACACAAGCTACACAGCCAACGCTGCATCTTACTTGATTGCTTGCCAAAACCATTGAGCACCACTAAGCTGACAGAGAACAAGTGCTGGAAAACCCAGGGGAGCCCTCCAACACAGATCACACCCAACTGATGTCTTCAGGGCACGTTACACCAGTTAGCTACTAGAGGTACACAGAAGCAGAGCTTCAAGTTGGAATGAAAAGGCCAAAACCTTGGCAGACAAATAGAAGCACTGAGAAAACCTGCAACATGCAGCCTGATGGCTCCAGTTTGGACCACCCCAATATTAGCTCTTAACAGCCACGATGCAATGCTGTCCATCACCTCCATCTGCAACTTAACTGACTGCATTTCTATCTTAAAAAAAAAAAAAAATTGAATGTTTATTCCCTTTATCTTCAAGTATTTTAGAATGCTAGCATTGTATTTATTACTGGCATTCCTGACAGCGAGAAGGGAAAATGCAAACCGCAAGTTATGGATGAAAAAGCTGGCAAGCACATCATAACAGAAGAAAAATGCAGTTACTCAAGGGTGGTTTTTTTCCTCCTTCAGTTCATAATCTTGTTCTTATTTCAAGAATGTCTATAAAAACCTACGGAGTAACACCCCACTGAAGTCATGAAGACAGAAGAAACTACGTATGCATCTCACTTTGTCGTGACTGCCTGCTGTGGGCATCCTGGCACCCTCACAGCTCTGCTGGCAGACTTAACAAAACCTCCTTGTAAACCGTCACCAAGGCAATGAACTCAAGTGTACACAACTAAATGCTTCTTAGGAAAACAATGTCCAGTTTTCATCACCAAAATGTACTGCCAGTACCAACAGATGACTTCTGATTGAGGCTAGATGGCAACACGGTGAGGAGGAGGAAGGAAACTGCTTACAACTAAATATGATCACGGTTTCACCCTACGACCTTCAAATTCACTACAAAGAAATAAAACAGCATGCCAATTCAGATATACAATGATCATTCCTTTACCTTAAGTACCTTTGCAAACATGGAAGACTCACGTTGTCAAACACCTTCGCACAACAACCGACTTGGGGAAGTGTCCAATTTTCCAACACTTAAGGATAAGTACAGAGGCAAACCGACCGAGAGGAGTGCTGCAGTGCCTCTCGTGATGCCCAGCTGCAACCTAAGCATCTTTTCCTGAATTACTAATTCATACCACACGATCCTGCAAGACCAAAGGTTTGCTAGGAGGTTAAATTATGTTTTCTCATGGCAAGCTCTTCTTGCAAGAGTATCCCAAGAGCGAGTTCTTATTTTGTTCCTCAGAATTCCAGAACTGTTTTTCCTTGTTAACTTCCAAGTGCCAGGAGAAGGTTCAGGCAGACATTCCCCTTTGACATGTTGATGGTGCAAGCACGAGTTATCTCTGTTTAACGGGTCAGCATTCTTGCTCTTCATGCTTAACATTTTAAGCCAAAGACCAAGAAGAGAAGAAGGGCAAGAAACCCACAGCTAATGAGGAATTTACATACGAACAGCATCAACTTGAGAAACATTTGCTTATGCGTTTGCCAGAAAACCCATCTCAGAGATAACTCAAGCATGTGACCAGAAGCTGGGAAGTCTTGTTGACAAGAATCCTTTCCTCATAAACCAAGGAAATGTTTACTTTGCTGAGTGCTGCACTGAACACTGTGTACAGCTCTACAACATAAGAGACAATTAAGGAGTTGTGTCTTACTTCATAAATTGTATTGCCATGCAGTCACAAAGGGCTGCTGCTAAAAATACAGTTTAAACACTAACTGGACTCCATCACAAGATTGTGTGGACTGCCAAAGCACATCTTACCACAGAGAATCAATCCCACCACACCTGTAAAAGGGGGGTGCCATGCAACAACTGCCACAGACCCTAGCTGCATTTGAGAGGCATTTATTCCCTTTGCAAACCTTTTGCTTTTTTAAAGTGAAAACAAGTAGTGATAGCGTGAAACTCATGCATTACTCAGAAAGCTGATAGTCTCTTTTCTCTCCTACCTGTTCGTGTAGTTCATGCACGCTAACAGTAACGAGCTCGCAGAGCAGTTCCACAGGGGCAGGCAGCTGGAGTGGTCTCTGGCACAATGCTGGGCCTGCTGTGTGTCCCAGGCCGCTGGCTCACTGCAGCTGGTTCTTGCTATAAGCAGGGCTCTGCTTTAAGGCACTCTGGACTAGTGGGAGGAGGGAAAGTGCTGGAAGCACCTCCTTCAATCTAAACAAACCCCCTCCACGAGAAAACGCTGCAGAGTTCAAAGTGGCTTCAGAAGAAAACGAGCGTGACAACTGATGAGTTCTGCAGGCCTTCCCATTAAAAATAAAAAGGAAAAAAACCAACACTTCTGTGTAAGTATTGTAGCAAGAGAGCCTGAAGACTGGGAAGATGATTGGTGACAATCGGAAAGCGATCCTAAACTGGTTGGTTTGTATATAGAGAGGGCATACCGCTTTCATGGCTGTTTGGCAATAAATGCCTCATCCCATTTTTGTACTCGGATACAGCACAGCAGGGAGGCAAGAACAATCCCTGCACAGAGGCTGTGGGCAGCTCTGCAGGAGCGTGTTGCAGCTTCCAACCCTTTTCTGTACCACTTTTCTGTAGGTGCTGTACCTACCTGGCAGAGGACCAACACGGTATCAGCATTTCAGTCACATCTTCAGTTACCATCCCTGATCAGCTCTGGTCAGTGAGTGACTGCTCCCATCAGGGAAGCATTTGGATGCCACTCTACAGCTGCCACCTCAAGGAATAAAGCCATGAGCTTCATACAGCCTATACAAGACTATTCACATAGTTGAGCTCAAGACTATTATTCACGTAAAGTAGTTTCGAGAGAGTCAACACTGACCTTGGAAACAGCTGGATCATTCAGTCAGATAAGCAAATCACAATTGTTGGGTCTAAAATGACACACAGTAGGAAAAATTCAAGAAAACCAAATGAAAAGGAAGAGCAAATGCTGCAGTTTCACAAGAAGAATATAATAAGGTCCCCAGTGCTGTCTCCTGGAACACTCACTTGCAGGAAGCTGTGTTCAGTGCTACTTTCCACTTGCCATAATGGCTCTGTGTTCTCCCCAGCTTGACATCTTAGTACAATATACACATAGAAAACGAGTGAAACTGTATTTCAGACCCTTGGTACTGCTCTGCCACTCCTTTCTTGCAAAAGCCAAGCTGCAAACAGCATGTTTCCCAGTAGGGCTGGTCTGCAAGCACCCAGGGCTCAGCAGAGCTTCAGTAAGAAAGCATGCATGCAAATTGAATTCAGCCGTTGGTGCACATCAGCAAAGAGCAAACACATTTGTCTTGACCATGCTGCCCATGGAAGAAGCAAGCACAATAACCAAATTTGGAGCCTGCAATAAACAGCACTATTTCAGTGGCTTCTTCATAGAATAAACACAGGTCAGGGAGGGCTCCAGGGCTGGGTGAATGCCAGCATCTTTTTGAACATGGGCATAAACAGAGCTTTTGTCCCTGACCGGTAAAAACGTTTGAAATATAAATAAGAACTGATATTCAGAGATTGCTAGAAGCAATACAGTCAGAGGAGAACAAAACGTGGTACCCACAGCATCCCAAATTTCATGTGAATAAGTCCGAAACACAACCCTGCAATTTTAGCATGTTCATGTATCGATGCAAATCTCAGCTTAAAGCAGCACTCGTAAGTTATTAATCGAGGAAAAAAATAATTAAAAGGTACTAATGCTGTTTTGAAGGATAGGCTGAAAACACTGCAGACTAATCAAAATACATGGTGGGATACAGAGAAAACATTATATAGACAAAACAGATGATGACTATCAAACAAGAGCACAAGAAGGAACAGGTTGCCCAAGGAGGCTGTGGATGCCCCATCCCTGCAGGCATTCAAGGCCAGGCTGGATGTGGCTCTGGGCAGCCTGGGCTGCTGGTTGGTGACCCTGCACATAGCAGGGGGTTGGAACTGGATGAGCATTGTGCTCCTTTTCAACCAAGGCCATTCTAGGATTCTATGATTCTAAGGATAGGAATCAAGATGCTTGTGAAAATAAAAGGTCAGGACAGTGAGGAAGAAAAGGCTTAATAGAAGTATGGGGGACAAGAGCCAAAGCCTGCAACACCCAAAATTTAACAGCCACAGTCCTGTTTCTATACACAAACATTCTTCCACTAATTTTTAGGGATTAGCCCTGGAATGAAAGGAACTCGCTGCTCCTCTTTCCTGTTTACAAGGTGTCTGTTTTATTTCAGTTTCTGAAATGAGCGAAACAAGGGCAGCCGCTGCTCCAGCCACTTACAGAGCGTTACTCCTGCAGCAAAGAAAGAGCTTCAACACAAACAGAAGTTTTCTCAGTCCAGCAAGCTCCTCCTAAAAATCTAAATGAATTATTTTTTGTAATAGCATCGAACAAGAGGTCATAAAGAACCACCAGATACAGATTTTGTTTACTTTTCCTTCCTCACTTAAATGCAATGGCTCAATCAGGCTGAGTTGGGTGTAGACTTTCTCATTTGTAAAAAACATCATCGTTCTGGTCAGCTGGAAAGCAGGATGAGACTGATGGTAAGCACAGCTCTCCAGTAAAGGCATTACTCTTCTGACTTTCTAGTGCAAAGAAGAGTCAGATAGTCAGACCAGAGGTCAGAGCTGATGCACAAAAAGTGCTTTCCAAAGAGGGTTTTTACTCAGTGCACTGCATGGCCACACAAGAGACCAAACAGCTTCCAAAGCCAAGGCATATTGTAACGTTATCTTTAAATGGCCCAAGATTGGATTCAGGTGATGTGAACTGCTTGAAAATCACCCTTAGTGTGAGACCTTTACATTTCAGAACTGTTTGTATCAGTGGGAAGCTCTTGAATCTTCAGGCCAAAAACTAATCAGTAGGTTGCACTGCTTTGTCATCAATTAATACAGAATTTCACTGTGCTTCAGTTTCTTGCCCAGAGAAAAGAGATGATACATCCCTCTGGAGGAAAACAAATGCAAGAGGTTTTCAAAAGAAATCTTCACACAACACATTGCACAAACGTTATGCCAGCAGAACGAACGAGAATCTCCAGCAAGAGCTTAATCTTTTGCACAGCTAAGTCATTTGTACTTATTGGGTACACAGGAGAGCAGGCTGGAAGCAAACACAGCTCTTTTTTGGAATTTAGTTGTCAGGAGCAACTTGCATAGCATAGCAGCTCTCCCCAGACAAGAGCAACAGCCCGCAAACTGCAACTCAGAAGTGCTGACTGCAGGAGAGGAGATATGAGAGATGGTAACACAGTCACTGTATCAGGTGCTTGCCAAGTCTGCAAGAGAGAAACACTACGACACAGACTCTCATCTACTTTCATGAGAAAACAAGTTGTGCTACACACTAACGGCACAGAACTGCAAGTTTCTGAACACAAGCAGGAAAAAAAGCTCTTGTATTTTTTTAAGGCACCACCCAGATTTAATCTTCCTGAAATAAAAGAATGCTCTAATTCTCAGATGTATGCAGTGAGGCAAGTCTGAAGGTCAGCATCCCATCTAGCAGGTCAGAGGTGTAGTGGTGATGAATTGCTCCATATGGAAAGGTCAAGAGTGAACTTCTAGCTTGTTCAGCCTGTCCTGAAACCCACAAGAGGGAGTAACAACCAAAGCAAATGTTCTGAGTTACCAAAGAGGCAGTACTTCAGTCACACAAAGCTGGGTCCCCAAATATGCAGCCTAAGTGTTCCATTGCCTGAAAGTTCTGACAGGGAAGATGTGGATGAAGATATGAGCACTTTAAGATGACCATGGGATAACAAAGAGGATACGTGACCACTGTACAAGGCATATTCCTCTGTGTACCTACATGGTAATTCAGCCTCCACCCCCGTCCAAATGCCTTCCAATCACCTATGCAAAGAATAAAGAAGGGGGGGAAAAAAAAGCTGAAGCAAACCAAAGGTAGCAAGAGGATGGGGATGCTTCAAGTCTGTACTAAATTTCCACATTTTCCTCATACAGAAATACAATCCCTAATTTAATTCTCCTTATAGTCCATGTCTGGTGTCTCCACGCTCAGCTTCACGAATGCTTTCTGAAGGCCTCCAACAAAACCTGTATGTTATTTTGTTAAATACCAACCACTCAAAAGGTACCAGGCATTCAAAAGGTTCTGGCACTCAGAACTTCACTGCAGCAGGAATAAAACAGAACATTAAGAGGTTTAAAGCGTTCATAACATTTTTTGCAGGCTGCCACAGCTGCCTGCCAAGGTTGTTTTTTAAGCGAAAGAGCAGGAATAAATATGACAGCAGAGCACTTTGGTGACAGTTATGCTGCTTTAAGTGGGAGCACATTACAGCTCCAAGGAGAAGTGGAAAACTGCACTAAATGCTTCTATAGAGGCACAGCCTCGTGCAGCATTTTGCCTCCTACCTCCCAGCCCAGCATTCCAGGATCTGTGATTTGCTGTCCTGGCTCAGTTACCGGATCCCAGCTCCAGCCTGGCTGCCAGCCCTTCTTGCAGAGATAGTGGCCTTGGTGCTCTTACAAACAGACCCTGGGCACGGTCATCACTCCAACACAAGCTTCACTGTGAGCTCTGATGGCCTCTCGTGCTCCCTTGGCTTTTTAATGCAGCTGCTGCCACAGACATATAGAACACCTGGTTTTAGAGACCCAGCTGAGCACACTGATTTTGCCTGCAGTCGCTGAAAAAGTATTAAAATATTAATAATGGTCACAAAGCAGCTTGTTAGTAGAACTAGAGTGGGCTTTAAGATGATACAACAAAAGACAACACAAAGCAATATACTTCTTACAGTGATTCTGCTTATTTTCTTGGACCAGATAGCTTGCTTCTGCTGAAATCCACATCAGGTTCTGCCCACCTGCTCCTCCCTGGCAGTAACATGAGGTTATTGACCCCATGTACCTCCTATCTCCTACAAAGCAGCGTGCTGATAAAGATCTACACATGCCAAGCCCATTTATTAGGAGAAAAAAAATCAATTGAGATTCAAGGGCATGAATGGTAAACTCGTCCAGCTGCTCACAGCAAACACCATCAAAGCAAGCGACCATTCTAAGTGATTCTTCAGGAAATCAGTGCAATCAGAACACTGTTTAGAAACTGTACACGTAAGTTTCAGAAAGAGCTGCTTCCAGGAGCTATGTATAACTGAATTACAGAGAGACTCGCTTGTCTGTAAGCCCAGCACAAACCCTCTGTTAGGAGAGCATTTTAAATACAGTTATGCAAAAATCTGCAGATGCTGCTTGAATCTGTGGCATAACATTTGTTAGGGGATGGAAGCGGGTAAATATATCATGCAGCTTGGACGTGCTCCATCACAAGTAACTGAGAAAGCCTATTTTCACCTTGCAAAAGCATTTAACACTCCCTTCTGCCTAGCCAATGCTGAGGAACAGGCTTTGCCCAGCCAATGCTGAGGAACAGGCTTGTGAGCTATTTATACTCAGAGATAAAGGTGCCAAAAAAGGTTTAAAAAAAAAACAACAAAAAAGCATTGAGGTCATCAAGCCTCAGTCTATTTAGGAGATGCAGTGTTCCAAATCATACAGCCTGTGCTTCATATAGCTCCTAGCAAGGGAGCAGAAAGAAGTATGCCAGGAAAGGAATGCAGTTCTCTGAACAGCACATTGAAACATGTGAACACAGAAGCTGGACACACTGAGTACTTGGCCAATGTGTTCAGCTTGTCCACTTTCTAACAACAGGTTTAAGGCTTCCTATAAAAGGCAGAGCTGCACGGTTTTACACCATCCCATACTGAACAGTCACTTCACAAGCAGTTAGCAATATCATAAAGATCACTGCTCCACTTGTGCAGAAGAAAAGGTTGCAGAATTATTATTAACTCAGCAGGGTTTTTGAAATTCTGACAGTGAAGGTTGTCTGCAAGCAACCTTGAGTGCTCGGAGGACACTCCCCTGTCATGCTAACAGCTCTCTGACAAAAGCCACAGTCAGCAAAACCACTGCAAGTCTGTAGCACCGAGACTGGAAAAGCCATCCAAATACATGCAAATCCAGTTCAGTGCTAGTAGCAAGGCTGGGAAAAGCAAAACTAGTTCTCTTCAAATAGGAGAAGTGCTGTTATAAATCCAGCTATGTGCCAGAACTAAGCATGATGAACAGTCCAGGTTCTGACAAACCTGCCATCATAACCACCGTGCCGCAAGCAAAGCACTCAGAGATTCTCATGTGGCTTAAAGAGGATCTATCAGATCACTGCCATATGCCACACTACACAGCAGACACTACAGCTGGCAGCTACCTGGACACCAGAAGAGGAGGAAGGGAAGGATGCTCCCCTCTGTGACATTTCCAAACAGCAGCAGAGAGGCACAGCGGTTTTGGTGGGGGATGTTCACACGCATCGACCTGCAGGAAATGACTTTGGGCTGCATCCCTGTCCGTTTACCATGCAGCAGTTTCTTCCCAGGGCATCTGGCAGCCAGCCCGGCAGCATGCGGCGCTGCTGTCCCACTTCCAGGCAGAAGCCAGAGTCACACACAAAGCATCGGGCAGCACACAAGCACTGGATCCAACCCACGCTGCATCTCCCTGCATGACTTTCCCCTACTCAGAATCCTGCCGAGCTCATCACAGTTTGCTCTGCAGGTGTATTACATCCAAGGCTTACTTGGGAGGAGCCACTTCTTACTGTCAGGAAGAAAGCCCAGCTACCTGGATGTCCACTGCAAAGGATGCAGTGCACACACTAAGAGCACACAGAGATGACGCTTTCAAGTCTGCCTCTTCATTCTGAAACAGAAATTATTCATCACGATGAGGCCTCCTCTGACAAGAGATTTTCCCACTAAAAACACAAGGAAGTTAATTAATTGTAAGTGATCGATATGGAATTATCCTTGGTTTGCTTGCCAGGCTCAGCTTTAACACCTGTGGAGATCAAGGACCCAGATTAAGTATAATGGAATATCATTACAGCCCTGACACAAAAGCATCTGTTTCTGCTCCCTTATTATACGACATCCTTTTAATTGTTCATGTTTTGATGGCACCCAGGGACCAACCATGACCACATCTCATCTGTATGAAGATCAAGGGGATCAAATCTTTCGCTAAATGAGCACAGGAATCCTCAAGTAATTAATGCTGCCCACAGTTCAGTGCTTGACTTCCACAGCACTCAAAAAAAAAAAATAAATAAATAAAAAAGCAATCATACAGCTTATGTCCTAGCTGTGCATTCTGTGAAGAAACTGAGAAATATACCAACTATTTAGCATCTATCCCTCCTTTGGCAGCTTTTGTTAGCGCTGTAGAATCATAGAATGGTTTGGAAGGGGCCTCAAGGATCATGAAGCTCCAACCCCCTGCCACAGGCAGGGCCACTAACCTCCGTATCAAATAGTAGACCAGACTGCCCAGGGCCTCGTCCAACCTGGCCTTGAACACTTCTAAGGACGGGGCATCAACAATCAACTTGCTTCTTGGCCTTCTGGCTAAGATCAAGTGTTGTATGTGCAGATTTTAAACAAGTATGCTGCCACGAATACTGATCATCTGCCCCACACAACCAGAAGCTGTTCAACCTTTCAAATTCTGCCACGGTATCGCATCATTCCAAACAACAGCCATCCCTCACTGCCACTAAGCCCAAGGAAGGGTTTCTTTTCCCTTAACGATGCGCAGGATTGAACTCCTGCCGTGCTCTTACATCCACATCACTGAAGTGGAAAGAACTCTAAATAGGCTGATCATCATCAATCCCATAAAAACGGCTACATCCAGGCCATCAGTGAAGTACACAGAGCAGCCCACAGACAGAGGCAGCTGCAGAAGCTGAAATGGTGAAAGCTGCAACTTCTGTAGCAGGGATTTGTGCATTTCTCCTCTGCACGCTGCCTGCAGCACTCCCCTTCTGCAGCTCGTGGGCTGAGCCGATCTCCTTAGGGCATTAGCACACGATGCCAGCAAGGCAGCTGCTGCTTGTCCTGCTCTGTCCTCTGAGGGACAACCAAAGCACCATTCTTAAAGGAACGGACACGAGCAACAAGGGACAGATGGCAAAGGCGTACTCAGCACGTGCTTCCCTTTCAGCAGGAGATACACTGCTTCACCATCACTTACACTAAGAAAAAACACCCCGGCTTGGACTGCTTACTGATTCCAAGGGATCCTCCTATATGACAGATCACTGCTTTTCCTTTGCTCAGCTTTCAAATCCAGTAGCAAGGGAGAAACAGAAGCAAGACTGCACATTGCTCTTTGCCCCCCTCACAACACTTATCCATGGGTTGGTAAGGAAGTGATTTCTCTGCTCACTGCCCTACAGTACCTCAATAAGAAAATAAAATAAATCAGGTTATTTTTCATCACATTCGTGCCGTGAAGTTTCCCTGCGACAACCCAGTCGATGTGGGCAACAGCATTTCTATAGCTGACAAAAGAAACAAAAGATCAGGAGCAGAAGAAAAAGTGAGTAAGAAAGGAAAAAGATCTACAGCTGGAAATATGACTGAAGCGCTAAAAACGGAGCCCAGCTTATAAAGAGAACAGGCTGCTAATAACTAATAATAACTAATACTAAGAATGTTCTTCGGCTTGTACTGAATGTGACAGCACCTGGCAGAGAGGAAAAAAAAAACCTGCTGTTTACCATAAAATTGAAGACCTCATTTACTTGAGAGACTAATGAGGAACACACAAATTCAAGTTCTGACCTACAGATCTAAAATTAGTTCTGCTCAATGCATTTACTACTAGCAAATGCCATTCAAATGACACGAAACACAAAATCGGGCTCTAGAAAGCCATGCATGTTTCCCACAGCATACATCATCCTCCAAAACTAGATTTCTTCACGTGCAGAAGGTATTGATCCTCTTCAGTTACATACTACTGGGGTTTTTATGGGCTCTTCTACGTCACCATAGCATAAACCATGCCCAACCTCATAATACTTCAGTGATACGAAGCACCAACAGCAGAAGAACCAGCCCACAAAAGCAATTAAAAATGTTAAAATAAGCCTCTCACCTACACTGCCAAAGCAGAATATAAGAGCTGCAACTGGGAGCAGTCCAACAAAGCGAAATCCATACAGGCTAAATTGGTCACAAACGCTAGATTTCATCTGAAAGAGTGGTTTTTATTCTAAACTTTGCAGCTGGAAGCCATGAAATGCCTCTCAGAAGCACAGCAAGGCTTCTGTTAGAAAAAAAGAGCACCTGCCTAAATGGCACTTCCTTTGGAAAGCAAAAGGGCTCTTCCACACCAAGCAAAGCTGAATACAAGGGCCTGGAACTGGTTTTCAAGTCATTTCCCTCAGTCCTTCTGTTAGATGGGCTCTAGCCATGTTAGTTGAGGCTGATTCCAGACACAAAGGGATCTCAGATTCAGCCCAGCACATCAACCGTAGTTCTTGTATGGATAAAAGGCTACGATTGAGCATCCTGTACATTGACAAAAGTGATATCAAGCAAGTCGTATTTAACCCTACACCAAATTGAGTGATGTCTAAGGAACAAGACCAAGACAGCTTTACTGCCAAGAATGCATGCTCCTCCAACCACAAAACCCTATCAGCTCCAGGAAACCATCCCAAGGTTGACAGCCAGGTTTATTTTCTGCATCTGTTCCATCCCAAGCATTCCTGTAGGCATCTAACTGCAACAGCATCTGATCTGAGAGCCGGAGATGAGAGCCTGCAGATCCCACTAACGGTTGCCTACGGCATTAATTTCCTTCCGTGCTATTATTTGAAGTTTAACACAAGCACTTAGATAACTACTGTATGCATTCAGACAGTTTAAGCTTTCTCTATATCAAATCTGAAATCGAAGGTGAAGCAAGTGGAATTCAAAGAGTAAAGTGTGAAGTTCTATAATTCGGCACTTATTTATAGCTGGGAAAAAAAACAAAAACCTGTCAGCTGTTGGAAGTACAAACTGTCAAACGTTTTCCACGAAATCCTACTTGGTAATGGTCATCTCAATGCATGTGCCAGCACTGCCTTTCTCATTTCCAGTAATCTGCCCAAAATCTGGATGTTTAGGTTCTCAGAATCCTTAATAATTTAAGTGGTTCCAACTGAGTGTCTAAAATTGAGTAATTATTCTAAATTCTAATGTGGTAGTAAGAGGAAAGCTATTTTTCCATGCGCTCAGATATTTATACGGCCTTATTTTTGGTATGGCAGGCTGTTTAAGGGTTTATACTGAACCTATGGCAGAGGAAAAGGAAAATATGTTGCACCATACATTCCCAGTAAGCCAACCATGCCTTTGGATGCCATACCTGATATATTTAAACTCAGGCTGAAGCAATTTCACCTGAATAAGTTACAGCTAAAAAAGAAAATAGCATTATTTCTGTCTTAAGCCTAATCTAGTAAATGTTTTTCTTCTTTTCTGTTCCAATTAGGAAAATTGCCTTGGTTTTTGTTGGAAATCACATCAAAATGAATCCATTCTGCATTCCCTCGGTCACATTTGTTTAGCTCTCACTATTGAGATCCTTCACCACTACATTATCTGAATAAGATTTCATTTTCCATACGAGAAGTTTTCAATAGCAGATGATACATCACCATTATCATGACTTTTATAAGAAAAAAAAAAAAAAAAAGAAAAAAGCAAACTGATTGTGTAGTTAATCCTTAAGACATCATGAGCTGCTGCTTTCAGAAAAAAACATCAGTTCCTTTGCCGCCCCATTCTCACCTCACCCTGCCATCCCATTCCTTCTCCTGCAAAGTTCTAGCATTTTGCACAATGATTCTGCATTGGAACTAGATGATCTTTAAGGCCTTCTAAGCCAAGCCATTCTATGGTCCTGTAGTAAACAAACGCATCATTTTCACTTTCACTTAACGTACAACCCAGTAGAGTAAATCACAGCATCTAAACTACGCTGCTGACACCATTTAGCAAGCAGACTTGTTTCTTTTAGTCTACACCACATACAGATGGAGCTCATTAAAATAAGCAGTGTGGCAAACAGCAAACCACTCTCATGATAGCAGAGGGCTGCAGCTGTTGACCAACAGCCATCTCCACATAACTCTAACTATAGCGTGTAACACAGCCCTTCCTTGTTTGTCCACCTTGGAGAGGGGGAGCACCTGCAGGGAACACTTCCACCCTTCCCCTCCAGCAAGGAAAAGGGTAAATAGAGCACATCAGATTCAAGGTGATGCAAGTAACCTGTCTTTGTGACTTCAAAATTCCAAGGAGATGGGAGATAGTGTTAGCCAGTCCTGTGATGAAGCCTTGAATGGAGCCTCCTCTCTCATCCACATCTCTGAAGACAGAGCAACACATTCGCTGGGAGGAGAGGGGAAAAAAGTGAAAGTTCAGTTTAATTTTAGAAACTGATTTCCACTTCCCTTCCATGAATCACAAGAAGCCTTGCCAAAGATGTGGGATCTTAAAGCCCCTTCCTTTTGTCAAGCACACAGTCTCTGCTTGCAAAGGGAAAAGCTGCTTTTGACTCCATGCCATACAACCTTCAGTGCCAAAAATCCAAACGCCATCACAAAAAGCAGCTTTGTGTTGAGCACTCAACATGCTACAAAGAAACAGTTCTACAGGGATGAGAAGAGTTTATCTGAACGAAATACAACAACATTGACGTATGGGCACACAGCCTGCTTAGCAGGATGAAAATAGACTCTATAGTGATTAATTTTAAGGCACTACGTATGCAAACGACATTATTTTCAACAAAGCTTTACCTGAAAGCTGCCACTTTCTCTGTGAGGTTTTGTTCTTAACTGCAGTACTGCTACAGCCTATTATTCCTCACAGCACAGCAACTTAATCTTGACTTCTCCAACATGTAATTTCC
The DNA here is from genome assembly GCF_026119805.1 of Tympanuchus pallidicinctus. NCBI lineage: Eukaryota > Metazoa > Chordata > Aves > Galliformes > Phasianidae > Tympanuchus > Tympanuchus pallidicinctus. The sequence goes on from NW_026294669.1 coordinate 34,171,980, forward strand.
CTTAATTATACGCGAAGAGTATTTATAAGGCTATTAACGCTAATTATAAGAGTCAGTGAGGTCTTAAGCATTAATTGCCAGTAAAAAAAAAATATATATATATATACATATATCAAAGCTCTGAGTAATTTTTTCTCTTTTAAAAGAAAAAAGAATCGATTTCACCATCTATCACAGGAAATTGCTCAGGGCAGCGCAGCTACTTCACCCAGCACAGTGAGCAGCTGAAATGGACAAACGTGAGCATCTTTGCAGGCAACCTTTGGCACTCAGATCTTATTTGCCCTCCAGTTCCACCAAATCCTGAAAGTCACCAGGAGATAAAGAACAGACTTCCGCTTGATCAGAGGTCAGATAGAACAACTTCTCTGGGGCAATGAGGTAGCTGGCTTTTTAGCTACACAGCCCATCTCTGTCAAGTGCAACAGAGGTGACACCAGACTGCCTGCAAGCAGCAGGGCTCTACAGAAAGGCTGCTGTAACGTGAAGAGCGGACGCTGCTGTGTTTGATGAGGAGACGCATGGAGACTTGAAGCTGCAAAGGAAGGAGGCCACAGAGAGACTGCCAGCTGCAGGCACACAGCCTGCTTCACTTCTAGGTTTTAGACTCGGACGTACTGCTTCAGCCAGGCTTGACAAAAGCACCTCACACCAAACTTGCACAATTATCATCCGAGATAACGTTAGTATTGTACCCATAACACACAGATGTCTTAAAGAATCCAGAAAAAGCCCTGACCAAGGTCTGAAGCAACCAGTATGGCTCCCACTCTTTTAGACCCACTCTCAGCTCTCAACTGTCATTTTCAATGTCTTTCCTTTGGGAAGGTTCCAGCTTCAGACAGCTAGCAATTGCAACATCATCTTATGAAAGACAGCAGATAAGCTTTCAGTCTTCCTATGTGGGAAGAGCCCCCGTAGCTGCAACTACAGCGTAAAGCTTCAGTCTAGTTTTCAGTTTCTCAGTCTTCTCTTTTTTTAACCAACTTCCAATCACAGCTCATTCAGAGATGTAGGCCATTGGTTGTCAGCAACCGAGTTTCAACTTTACCCTGTCAGTTGCACACATTTCCCACATCTCGATGTGCAGCCTTGAGAACAGGAGGAACAGCTCAAGCTGACAGTTCTGCTTCTATGCTTTACCAGGACTTTTTTCTTTTTTTTTTTTAAACAGCTCTTCCTTTCAAAAAACTCTTTGAGACTACTGTTAAACAGCCCAAATTCTCTACACCAAGAGAAAAGTCAGGGTGCCAAAAGTCTTGGATGCGAGGAAGCAACTCCGATCCAAACGCAGGGATAAAAGGTGCACTACATAACAGCGCTGGCTGCTGCTACAAGCGTTATCTTGGCTTGCCCTGTCTACAATTTCAGCTCATTCATGAACTCATCAGTTCTGCTGATTCTCTTATCTGAGATACATACTTAAATCATACAATTTGAACTTGCCAAACTTTTTTTTTTTTTGGGGGGGGGGGGGGGGGGGGGGGAAGGAGGAACAAAGTTATAGAAAGGCTGGACGCATCGAGGCAAACCTTCTAGTCGCTCCATCTCAACAGTAACCCCTCAACTTTTGCTCATTATTTTGCTAAATCCAGGTAGGAAAAGGCAGGTAATCTTATAAAGGCCTTTCTCATAATGCTTGAACCAATGTCCAAAACACTGAAGCCCAAAAAAAACTGCCTCAAAGCACTAACCTGCCCCAGATCAGACCTGCAAAGCAGTCAGCAACCTGCACGACAAACTCCTGTGCCGTCTGTCCACCACATCCAGTCCCCTGGGATCTTCCCCTCTCCGAATAACAACAGGTGGTCTGTCTTACTTCCCACTTTTAGGGGTTAACTTCAGCATTTGACAAAGCGTGAGTCAGCCACAGCAGGGGAAGAACAGAGCCGTTATGGCAGGAAGTTCATTCCCATGACACCCGTTGCTAAACCACAGGCACAGGCCCTGCAGTTCTGCACACCCTTGAAAGATGGAACACAGCAAGGCAGGATTTAAGGAAGGGGGGAAAAAGATGCACCGTTACTGGGCTACGACATTTTTAAGGCAGGTATCTCTCTCCCTTTTCTCCTCCCTTTCTACATCACCTTCTTACTTTTCCTTTTTTCTCCCTTACGAGAGGGAGCAATGCAGTTGTATGGTGTGGCACCCTGACTGCCTCCGAAGCACAGATCTTCCCAAGGAACTCTGCCAGGTTCACTCTGTTCTCGGTCTGAGTCAGCATTCAAGTGAGGAAAGTCCACTCTCCATTTCCATTCCACCCTTCCAGCAGTGCTATGGTAGAAACAGACACCAGTGTGAAGCAGGCCCTTGGAACTTTCAACGCAGCATTAAGCCGTTACAAAAGCGACTGCGACTTTTAGATTTGATGAGCTTACAATATTCCATACAGAAGACAGCTGACACAGGAACAAGATGCATGAAAATAAAGCAGTTGCCCAGTACGCTGATTATCTTCTAAAAGCACTAACACTAAAAAGCATTCAAGCAAAATAAACGCTGAGTGCTTTGACACCTAATTACTGAAGCATTTGATGGCATTACCATGATTCTCTCCCATGCCCCTGAACCAGCCCATTTCTAAAATAAGCACTGCTGGACAAACTAAAAAGCCTTCTAGGAAGCTATGTTTTTTTTTTTTCCCTTTTTTATCTTGGGGTTTTGTATTTATGTAGCATAACCTCACTGCATAAGCAACCAAACAGGATGAGGAGATAAAACCACCACAGTGTAACTTCACTGCTGTGCTCAGACTCAGCCTCCAGACCTTTAATTTAAGAGATTTTTCTTTATACTAAAAGCTTGGGTTTATTATTATTATTATTTTTTAGATGTATGGCTGGCAATGCTCAGTACAACAATCTTTTGAGGCTCTGTGGGTCCAACACAACTTGAGAAAGCAATGAGGAAGTTCTGAAGGCAGCACTGCATTGGCAGAGCTGCACAGTGCCAGCCATGGCAGTGGCACAGCCAGGCTCCTGAATGAACTGCCTTCAAGAACCAAAGCATCACAGCATCTCATCAATGAAACCCCTCTCAATGGGGAGAAACATGCAACAAGGAATTGTTTCTGCTCTTCAGAGATAAAAAGGTTGAATTCAGCACAACTGAGACCAGCAGCTGATGAGTAAGAGCACAGATGTTGCCAGCAGCCGTTACTTCAGGGAATACAAATATTTATTGCAGACTCCCACCCAGCCTAAGTATTTTAATGCATTATAAAAATAGATCCAGTTTAAAAACTATTGTGCAAGAAAAGCTACTTCAAATCAACTTTCAAGAGAAGAACATCAACAAGAACCCCTGTCTCATATAAAAACAGGTCTCACTCTTGCACTCTCCAACGATTTCCCTGTACAAACAGGTCGTATTGCAGACTCTGCAATGCCACAGCACTTGAAATTAAATCCATTTACGCAGTGGTCCTGGTTTGGCAATACTCAGATTAATATTGTACTGCACTACACCCAGCCTGCTGTACAACTGGAGCAGCAGTTTGACACTTAAAAATCTAATAATCCTATAAATGCTGTGTCAGTCACTTCTAAGAGAAATATAAACATTTTGAAGCAGTCAACCCAGGATATTACATACCTGGACCGTCCTTATCTGCCACTCCACACTTTCTCTCTTACTCCCAATAACCACCAACAGGGAAATCCAGTCTGAGTAACTGCTTCCTGCATCTCCAATGGTGTTCTGTCAAGCTTGGCATGTTAAAGAGCGTATTGGAAGCAGCACGTTGGTTCTACCTATAAAATGGCTGAGGGCAAACTGCAGGTTCTCTGTGCTCTGAGGAAAGAGTCAGACTGCACAAGCTGAAGGAAAAGCCAGGAACTGAGAGAATGCATGAGCAGCTCATCACGCATTAACAGTACCATCATCTGCAGTGCTACAGTCATATCTGCCCCAAGCAAAAGACAGAACAGAGTATTTGTTACACTTCAACATTCAGTAAAGAGCACCTTTCCACAGGTAGAGCATTCTCAATCCAAATTAAGTTCAGCTCTTCAGACTGATTAGAGCCAGCAGAGCAAGCAAGTAATAAAGACAAAACATGCTTACAAAATGTTTTGTGGGTCTACAGCATAATGATTACATGTTACAGTGCACTGTTTTTCATTACCTCTTTACATCAACTTCACACTATTATTTTTAATACACACACCATGCACAAGAGAAATGTTGTTCTGCTTTCATGCCCATCACTACTTTACAGTGCTGCTAAGCCCTGAAACGCTTGTTAGATGTGGAAATGTGGGGATGGTTGGCTGGGAAAACGTTTCATGCAGTTCTCCAGTTTACATCCCCTTCCTGCCAGTGAGACTGTCCACTTAATTATGTCAGATATTCTGCTGTAACAGATAGGCTGGGGGCAAACCACAGCTTCTCTGCATTCTCACATCTAGCGACAACACTCTAATCACAGCTCCTATGGCTGAAAGCCAAGTTCCACACTGAGCTTGCAGGAAAAAACTACAGAAAAAATTTCACAAAGAAAATATGTATTTAAAAAAATAATAACTCTTCGAATCATTTTAAATAGACCTGTCAAAAAAATAAATGAAAATCCCACTATCCTACCTTTACAGCTGAGGTTATTTTTATTATTTAAGTGGTATTCTTACCTGGTCAGTGGACAGGAATTACCCTCCCACGTTTGCTACTGCTTCACAGTCCATTTCCCCCACGTTAAGAAAAGCTCCATTAGAGAGCCAAGGCCTTCAAGCTGACTTGCACCAAATGAGAGAGCACTGAGCAACCCATCAGCTCAGATTAAAGCCGAAAAATCGCCGTTGTTTAAGAAATGATTGGACAGCTTTTGTGTGGGGGTGGGATAAGATTACTGTATCCAAACCGAGTCTGAGCTGTCCTGGATTACCTGCAGAGCCTGCGCCCTAACCCTGACTAACAAATGTACTACCAGCTTACAGACACTGTTTTGTGGCAAAAAAAAAAAAGACCTTCATGGCTATTTATCAGCACTCTAAAACGCAAGGCAAGCTATGCTGAGAGCACTGCCACCAGCACAGAGGTGCAGTCCTGCCAAGTCAGGTCTTGTCCCCCCTAAGAGTGATCACCACTCAGCAGATATCACTGCATCCTCTGATTTACCGTCTAAAATTCAGCCTGTGTCAACAGCTTGATGTGGGGAACAGCTGCATTAGAAAAATAGCAAGAACAAGAATGCTGAGAGAATGGCATAAAGCAGCAACAAAGGATCAGCCCTTTGAGAAGCACTTTCTACCAGAAGAAAGGGCAACAAAAACCCAGCATCACAGAACGGTTGGGTTGGAAGGGACCGCAAAGATCACGGATCTCCAACCCTCCTGCCACAGGCAGGGCCACCAACCTCCCCATTTAACAGCAGCCCAGGCTGCCCAGGGCCCCATCCAACCTGGCCTTGAACACCTCCATAATGGACGGGGCATCACAGCCTCTCTGGGCAGCTGTTCCAGCACCTCACCCCTCCCTGAGTAAAGAGAGTACATTCAGGTTAGCTTGGCATACATCCCCTCAGCTGGCAGACATTATAGAAGTGCTGTAGATAAGGTTTTTATACCTTTTCCCTGCATTATCAGACTCACTGATCTTTATTTTCTAATGTTGTGTTTGCAAATTGCTTTGTTAGAGAGCAACCAGCTCTGGGTTACCAGATGCCTTCCTGCTGGAACAACGACTTCCAGACAGAGTCTGACAGTATATACTTATTTCATCAGCGATATAAAAAAACCTTCCCCCAGCACACAAAGAACCTTTCTTTGCTTGCTTTAGTTCACCAAACAAAGCTGTTATTTTTTCTCCAGGGTAATTAGACAAGAATGTACAAATATTACTAAAAACACTGCGTAACCATTTAAAAACAGTGGCATATTCTACATATACCATCGTTATCCCTTATATCCGCATACAAGCTCACCATTTCCCAGAGCCCCTCGATTCCTCCACAGTTCACACAAAGGTTAGGTCACATCACTGTTTCAATGCACTCGTTTCACATCAGGACAGATTACAATTTCATATTTAACAGACAATGGAATAGCGTGACCCTTGGGTATCACAAGAATGTCCCAAAAGCCCACTTCAATTTTCAACAGATGTTGATTCAACGTATTTGTCAACATAAATCCTCTTAGAGCCCAGCAACACATTCTGCAAGAGAATCGAGTGCAGCACGCACACATCTCACGAGGCAGAAAGGACATTTTAAACAGAACTGTGTATGGGAGATGCACAGTTGCACAGCAATGCAACAGGATTGCAGAGCCCTCAAATTTAAACAGACTTACTTTTGAAAAGCACGTGAAGTTGGTTCTAGCATTTTCCTCACTACTCAAAGAGTAGTAGCAAAAGAGCAACAAGTGATTATATGGGGACACACACACACACACACAGAGAGGCAGTAAGCACTTATCTTTTACTGTTAGTGGCCAAAAAAACAAGAGTTATTTCATTTTTCCATGCTGCATACAGGTTCCAGTGTAAGCAGTCATATCATTGTGGATGCCCCATCCCTGGAGGAGTTCAAAGCCAGGTTGGATGGGACTCTGGTCTGGTATTAAACAGGGAGATTGGTGGCCCTGCACGTGGCAGGGGGGTTGGAGATCCATGATCCTTGAGGTCCCTTCCAACCCTGGCCATTCTGTGCGATCTTAACCACGCTTTCAAAGAGAATCTGAAGTCATGTGTTTTAAAAAGGAAGGGACAAATGTGAAGCTACAGGGGTCTGACAGGAAGCTGGAGCCTGGGGACTTCTCAGTGCATGAAGTACAGCAAGAGCCTTTCCTTACTCCCCTGTCATCCCGGTATGCCAGCTGATAAACGCTCCATAATTAGAAGACCCAAGCGAGGATGTCTGAAATCCATCTGACCTGAGGGAATAAGTTGAAAAACCTGACCCAGCCTTCAGCACACCAGGTCCTCCTGTAGTCCGTTTTCATCTACTGGAAAAGGCTGGCAAAAGCAGACAGAAGAGACAGACGCATCTAAAGTTAGTATTCAAATGTTGGATTGAAGAAAGCATATTCTGGGACGTAGGAAGTACTCAAAAGAGGAAGGCAAAGAAAAATAAATAAATACTAGATTTAATTATAAACTGCTAGAAGTCAGCAGTACGTAAGAGCAGAGACAGAGGGAAGAAACACTATTCCTTGGAGATCCGTGTCTGTGCAGAAGTCTGCACTCAAAGCAGTTGCAGGATTGCAAGTGTGATCTGAGAGGAATCGCCACTGAGCCCAATCATGACAGATGCATTATCGCTTAATTACAGGCAACACTAACAGACAAGTCACTGACAAACCAAACACACGCACACTGCTTTTGTGGAAGTCACTTTCAGTAAGCTGGGAACACCCTCACATTCCTTTCTGGGAAAGATAAATCAACATGACACAAGTGACATTAAAAACTGCAAGCATTGACGCTTACGGCAGGGCGAAGCCAAGCTCCAAGAAGCTATTTTTGAGGAAGCCAGATGTAATTGGTGATCCTATCCTGCTCGTTTGAATACAAACTCTCCGCTCTCATTCAAGTTCGACACAAACCTTCTGACAGCTAAGAAAGAAAATTGCCACTCTGCAGTTTTAACTATTGTTTCTGCATTTCTTCACACGCCAATGATAACAAGCACTGCCCTGCCTAATCACCAGGTATCAAAAATAGGAACACACGAATGGTGATGCACCTGTCAATTTGGGTTTACCAAAGCCTCTGATTTCTTGTACAGCAACATATAATACAAAAACTCTAAATATTTCCTCAAAGAACACAGCTTGCAAAGCACCAAAATACTAGTTCAGCACAAAGCAATCATATTTTTCATTTTACCAGCACACTGCTCACTAAGAAGAGTTAAGAACTGAGCGCTCTGCTTAATAACCTAACCAAAAACCCCACTCCCCTCAGCTAAAAACTGAGTTCTCACACCCCAACAGGGTCCCATTCAAAGCCATTTCTCCACGTTGCCCCACTACTCCCTGTTTGGTTCCCCCTTAGAATTGTGGCAGCATGCAAGTGACTTAAGAAGTCCAGCTCTTCCAGAGATGGATGTCTGTGCTATCATCACTATTTTTCCTCACTTTTTTTCTTTTTCCAAACCTGAAACAGTCTATAGGTCTTCACAGTCACTTGAAGAGAAGGAGAAAGCAGAAGGGGAGATGCCGCCCAAATGTTATTTCACTGCGTTCACAAAAGTTAATCAATCTTCTATTTGACTTGTGTCTGTGTTATTCTGCATTTGGAATCCCCAGATCTCCAATAGCAATTAGTTGTTGGCACCGAACAGTATTTTAAGTTTGTAAATCACCAAAATTTATTTCAACCCATTCAGTACAGCTTCCAAGTCAGAAACAGCCACTCCAAGTTTTCAGAGTTGTGCCAGTTAGGTGCAATTACGCTCCATACCCCAAACATCCCTCTCTCCATAACACAGACACAGCTATTCTAGTTCTGTAGTATTCCAGTTTTTATGGCTGACAATAAAACTCAATATTTTTCACAGCTTTAGAAGAAAGTCTCTCTGCCTTGAAGTCCACAGCCTTAAAATGGCATCAAATACTGCATCATATTCAATTACAGGACAACATAACACAACTGAGGGGGCTGGGGGAACACAGAGCAGGATTGTAGGCTGAATGCTCCTGTGTGATTCAAATCTGCCTTGCAGGCACTGGTTTGTTTAAACAGGGACATGCTCCCTTCTGCCTGTTTGTTTTGAGCATGCATCCATGTCCCAAAACAAGCACCCATCAGTATTGGAAACAGCTATTTTGCACCTCCTCCTCTCCCAAAATTCAGCTGGTCAGGCCAGAAAGCTGCTCATTGGGAAACTACTCCTCAGGCCTGCCTTTGTGCACTTCATACTCTTACTGACATCTATTTAAAGGCAAAATTAGAAATCCATCCAAACAGAAAACATTGAGGTGTAACCAATGAGGTCCAACGTGACTGAATGCAAGGAGTTTCAAACAGTTACAGTGGAGAGAGTTGTGTCACGCTCCTGTCAATGTGAAATTATTACTTCTGTGCTTTCCCAGTCTCTGAATACTCACATCCATAACCTCTCTGTAGGCTCCAAAAAAACACAGTTTTAAAACACCTGACCAGACTGTGTCACGTGGTCACCCACAATTTCTCTTCCCAAAGGCATTTCCACCCTGCGAGCACTGCATGGCAGGTAGTTCAGCTCCTTCTACACTAAATCAAAGCCTTCAGATTGCCAACAGCGAAGTACAGCTTCAGTTATGCCACACCAAGCTTCGATTTCAGCAGTTTAAAGCTTTGAAAACCAGATCCTTGAGAGTCCTTTTGCACTTCTTACTACCTACCAACAGCACTGGTGGATTTCCATCCTTAGAAGATCACAGGAGCCCTGCAAGTGAGCACTAGCACATCAGACTAGTCACTTTAAGAGATTACTGCCTCATTTTCCTGCAAGATGTTACACTGCTGGCAGGGCAGAGGACAGGGAAGCACACAGCAGCTTTCCACCAGTGGTAATTTACCTAGCAGCATCTTGCTTAAAAAAATTTTAAACAAACTTACTGGCAAAGATGCTGCCCACAGTAACCCTACAGAGACCAACAACTCACCTCAGCTGCCTACAGCATTAAGAGTACATCCACCAGGAACTGGCCAACCCTACCTTTTAAGGCTGTGGATCAAGCTCACCCATATGGATGCTCTCCAAAGCAATTTTTGCTTGAGACTATATTCTTATTTCAGTGTATGTGCCAGGTATCTCGAGCTGAGGAATTTCTACAGCCTACTTTTTGTATCCTAACAGAAATAGAGCAAGAGAGGAGAGAAGAGCTTCCTGGAAGTTGATGGTTACAGACCATGCTGGGTAACACGCACTTAAGTGCTTCCCTCACCTTTACAGCACGAGGGATGCCCAAACACGAGCTATTTTTCTACCAAGCACGAGGCCAGCTACTCATGGAAAGAGTCCAGCAGAGGGCCACGAAGATGGTGAAGGGCCTGGAGCATCTTTCCTATGAAGAAAGGCTGAGTGAACTGGGTCTGTTCAGCCTTGAGAAAAGAAGGCTGAGAGGGGACCTGATCCAGGTCTGTAAATATCTAAGGTGTGGGGGGCAGAATGGTGAGGCCAGACTGTTTTCAGTGGTGAGTGGAGACAGGACAAGGGGAAACGGCTGGAAACTGCAGCATAGGAAGTTCTGCACCAATGTGCAAAGGAACGGCTGTGCAGTGAGGTGACGGAGCACTGGAACAGGCTGCCCAGGGAGGTGGTGGAGTCTCCTTCTCTGGAGATGTTCAAGACCTGCCTGGATGCCAACCTGTGCGACCTGCTGTAGGGAACCTGCTTTGGCAGGGGGTTGGACTCGCTGATCTCTGGAGGTCCCTTCCAACCCCTACAATTCTGTGATTCATCTGTGGCAGATTCAGATCCGATTAACACCAGGAGCAGAGAGAGCTCCCAGATGAAATGCAAGTGTGACTGTGCCCACTCTCCCTTCTCAGAAGGGAAAAAACTCTCAAAGCAACCTCATGACTATAAGTAGAATCTGGCTTACTGCAATTCCCCTCCCTCTCCATTCCATTCCAACAGTCAACTTCTCCCCTCAAAAGTATTTTCATAGAAGTGAGACAACAGCTGATATTTCAGAGCTGCTATTTTAAGGTTTACCCATGAGTGTGTACATCTAGCTAGACAGATCCACTGCTCCTGGCAACCTGCTGACTTGACAGGAGGGACACGTACCCTGTTTCACAAGCCTGAAATGCCATGTGGATTATGCTCCTTGCAACCAAATGATGGAAGAAAAAAGAAAACAACACAACAACAAAGTGTTAAAAGCGCTGCAAGTGCACTCAAGCTCCAACTTTGTTCAGCAACTGGCCTGGAAACATATCCTTCTAGCTGAGATAGTGATTTGTGTTACATACTGCAGAAGAGCTCAGCATCTGGGCTTACAAAGAAGAAGGCTGGGCTTTCCACGTTGCTAATCCTAACAGCAGCCTCTTGCCTGACTGAAATAGGAATCACAGTTCCTAAACAGCTGTTTCCTCAGACAGAGAGAACAGCTGAAGAGGACTCAGGCCAGGCACGGACACAGAAACAGACAAGTAATTACTGAACGTTGCAATAGGCAGACTGGGAGCTGGAAGGCAGGCTACAATCACCCACATAACTAAAATGAGAGAGGTCTTAAGATCTGTGCCTCGCTTTTTAAAGCATCCAGAACTGCTCTTCCACTTATTTCCTTCGGGAAGGTTTATAGGAAAAAGGCATTTGCTTTATTTAATGTTTTATGGCTACATATCCAGTAAAAGGCATTAACTGAAGAGGAGCATAATCATGATATAAAACGGTCCTAGTTTTGGAACTGTTCTCCATAGCCTATTGGCAAGCATTTCCATCCTTCCTATGTTTAAGTCAGCTGGGCTCAGAATCAAGCCCTCCACAGGCATCCCCCGCCTTTATAATTTTCTATTCTAGACAGACCTACAGCCAGGCATGCTTTTGCAGACCACGTGTTCTCTTGGGATCATACATTTGCACTATCACAAAGGCAAGGCAGGTACAAGCAAGGTGTCAGACACAACAGACTGTTTCTAATGGCCTCTCTTGGAATATGCATCTGGTTTCAAAAAGTCTTCATGCATCTCTTAAACATCAAACTCTGCTCAAAAAAATTCCACCACTGCACTAATGAGGCACACAGACCTTACAGGGGCACTATGTAGCACACCCTTACAGAACACCCTGCTTCAAATGCTCTGACCTGTACAACACTTGAAATAAAGTTTGCCTCACTTATGCTTCCCTGCATATATAGCCAACCTGTTTGTTTTCAGCTTCAATGTCTACCAAACTGTTTTCATCTCCATCTATTACACAGGTCAACCAAATTGCAGTATAAGCCAGAGCTTTCCCACAAATTATCACCTCAGTTCAAAAGCTCTGCAGCTCAAAAAGCAAATGGTATCCTGGGCTCCATCAGAAGAGGGGTGGCCAGCAAGGACAGGAAGGTGATTGTCCCCCTCTACTCTGCTCTTGTGAGGCCCCATCTGCAGTACCGTGTCCGGGTCTGGAGCCCCCGGTACAAGAAAGACAGGGAGCTGTTGGAGAGGATCCAGAGGGGAGCCACAAAGATGACCAGGGAACTGGAGCACTTCCCTGCGAAGACAGGCTGAGGGAGCTGGGCTTGTTCAGCCTGGAGAAAAGAAGGCTGTGGGGTGACCTCATTGCAGCCTGCAGTACCTAAAGGGAGCCTACAGACAGGAGGGGAATCAACCCTTTCAAAGGGCAGATAATGGCAGGACAAGGGGAAACAGTTTTAAGTTGAGGGAGGGAAGATTGAGGTTGGATGTCAGGGGGAAGTTCTTTGCTATGAGAGTGGTGAGGTGCTGGAACAGCTGCCCAGAGAGGCTGTGATGCCCCGTCCATCCCTGGAGGAGTTCAAGGCCAGGTTGGATGGGGCCCTGGGCAGCCTGGGCTGCTGTGAAATGGGGAGGTTGGTGGCCCTGCCTGTGGTAGGGGGTTGGAGATTCATCATGATCCCTCAGCTCACTTCCAACCCGGGCCATTCTGTGATTCTGTGAAATGGCAGACCTTTAAATTCAGTGTACAATTATCACAGCTCCCCTTCACTAATCCTGAAGCTCCACTGTAGGCTTCTGAAGTTCGTTGGGGCCTTCCTACTTCACACAGCAGAGCAGGCTGGCTACCTCCAGCTGCTTGTTGAGCCACTTCTTATCAGCTACACTCTTAACAGAAAAAAAGATTAAAAAATAAAAATCAAATGACGTCGAATGATTAATTTCCCAAATGAATTATCTGTGAAAGACTCCTGCTCTGTCAACTGCTTGATAAAAGAGGAAGTTTTCAGCATAGAGACAACATAAGGCAGAATTATTATTTTTTTGAAGCAATATCTGTATACATCACATCTGTATAGAGGATAAGAGAAAAACAATGTTTACATTACTTTTCCAATAACAAAGAGAAATCTGTCCCAACCTTGCTTTCCTCATTCAAGAAAATGAAAGAGAACAGCTAATATTATCTGCCTATAGGGGAAGGATCTCATAGATAGATGGCAGTTCTCACTGTACTGGCAAAACTCTCTCTGGTAGCACTCAGCTGTTTCTGCACCCCACAGAGGGAACATCAGAAGTTAGGACAACACACTCTCCTAGCAAAGATGTCTCCAGTTATAATGTCAAACCCGTGCAACCACAGCAAGAAAAAAAGAAAGCTGGAAACCACTCCCTGTCAGGTTTACAAGCTGTGTTCAGCAGCCTTCCCAAACCGTGGGTGCAGGGACAGATGACTGCACTGCGTGCATACGCAACTCTTGCTAGCTGTGCTGGCACAGACCTCTAGGAGTATCAAACCACTAGATTTTGCAAACACTGCTGGCACGTACTCAGGGAGAGGAATAAAATAGTCCAAAAGTTTCCATTGACCTAAACACAGAATAATCTACTGGCGTCATAACACGAGTCTGAAAGCGGAGAAGCCTATCATCGATCAGCTTTGCCCTCATCTGCAAAAGCTGACAGCCAGAAAACATAACCTCAGCAATGCAAGCTAGGTGTAGTAACAGTGAATGCAGAGTGGCAGCCATCTGTGACCGTTGCAAACACAGAACGCTGTGTTCTTGGTTTAACTACACCTACGGAACTGCCAGCCCTCTAATTACCATGCCAGATTTAGTAATATGGCACCGCTCCTCTCTGGCGGCCAAGCTGATTTACAGTAACACTACTACAGGCCCAGGCAACGTGATAAGCTACTTGCAACCCAAATCACCCCAAACTTTTTCATCTTAATACTGCTGCTGAAAGCCTGTCGCTACAACGTGCTTCGCTTCTACAGTTTCCTTCTGCTCACTTACAGTTACTTCCTCTTAACACGGCTCCCACATCCTGCAGGTCCAAGGGCTGCCAACCTCACAGCACAAGGCCCTCTTTCATAGACTCATAGAATGGCCTGGGTTCAAAAGGACCACAATGATCACCCAGTTTCAACCCCCCTGCTGTGTGCAGGGTCACCAACCACCAGACCAGGCTTTCGGTCCACGCAAGACCATACACACAGTAGGGATTGCCTGTCAGCTTTTCAAGATGTTTCATCAGTTATACAAGACACAACAGCTGGAAAGTGTCAAAGCAGCATTATCCTTCTGGAGGAAAACCAAAAGGAAAGACTTCCATTTGAACACAACAACATGATAACATAGGATCCGCTCTAATTTGCAAGATCCCATGGCTTCTGGCTAAGAAAGAAAGGCTGAACGAAATCAATGAGTGAAAACCTATGCAAGAAAAGAAGCTTTGCCTCAACACTTGCAAGGCAGGCCAGAAAAGCTGAAATCTCAGTAACTCTCATGCCCTTCTTAACGTAAGGACTCCAAGCATCTTTACTAGAAGGAGATGCAAGGCTTACATTATTTTTTAAGAGTTCTTATCCCCCTGTGGAAAGATGCAGACAGGAATCCCTGTGTGAAGAACAGTTAAGCAACAAAACCATCATAAGGGCATAAAACTTAAGATACAGTAATGCAAGAAGTTAAAATAATATGGGAAAATGCTGAACCTTGAACTTTCCAGTTCACTCAAGAGAGAAGATAAAAGAAAGACATGCTTGTGAAGGAGCTTTCCAATAAATGCAGTTGTCTTTTAGCAAATCCTCAGAGAAAACAAATAAACAACACTGTCTAGGCTTCAAAACTCAAAACTTCAAACCATACAGCAAAGAGTGGGAGAGGAACCTACAACAGAAAACAACCACCTAGGCCTCCTACTACAGGTTTATGTTCAGCTTCATCAAGTGACAGAAGGACCAGGGCTGTAGAATTCAAACCTCATCCCAAAGTAACCCCTAGGATGTCATCGTGACTCAAACTCTAGCAGAGAGCACAATCATTCAGACTTGCTGCCTTACATCTTGAACACGAGGCATTCCTGCCCTTATACCTCACACTACCTCTGTAGAAGCTTACTCACTCCCAGCAATGCCCAAAGAACATTTTCTCATCATGCTTACACAAACCTGACTCCTGCAAACATGCCACCTAAGTCTGTCACATGGATACAGCACACACTCCAAAGATGCTAGAAAATACTTCAGAATTGCATGGAAAAAGAGTAAGGACATCCCAGATCAAAGCTGCTGGTACCTAGAAGCATAAAACTATAGCACTGAAATAAGCCCGCCTTCTTCCTTTCTAGCTGACTGCATGATCCTGCAGTAGCTGAGCTTGAAGAAAAGAAACCACAGAAGAGTTAAACCTCCATAAGAACGATTTATCTCATCGAGGTAATTCCTTCAGTCAACCCATTCCAAAGCCAGGCGGTGCTGTACTACCAGAGGAGGGAGACGACATGGAAAGAGGATGCCCACCTCCAGCTGCAGCCAGCAGCACCAGGCTCAGACACAGCAAGGAGCCGAACCCCACGCTGCTGAGCAGGGCTTGAGCCAGATTCACCAGCCTCCCCTTAGGGAGGAAGAAGGCAGAAAATCTACGTGAACTTTAGAACCAAACGCACATCTTCATGACTGCCACTGAGCCCACGGCGCTGGAACCAACAAGTCAGGCTAAGCAGGTAGAAACAAGGCAGGCATCAGCTGGTTTTAATTGTTTCAAATCAGATCAAAGGCAAACGCCGTGCTGCAGTGCCTATCGAACAGCACGCCTACCCCAATAAAGGCATGCAGCAAGATACAGACTGGGCTCACATAAAAGATGATGGGGCCCTGGGCAGCCTGGTCTGGTGTTGAATGTGGACGTTAGTGGCCCTGCATGCGGCGGGGGGGTTGGAGATTCAAGATCCTTGAGGTCTCTCCCAACCCCGGCCATTCCGCGATTTTCTGGTCCTCGGTGACTAACAGACCTTCACTGAATGAAGGGGCCGTGGTACAGAAGGGGCTTCCTGTGGAAATTCAGGTTTCGCGGACACAATTTTTGGCTGAGGCCAGGCACACGAGCACACGGCACACGAGCACAAAGCCCAGCGAGCTGCCCGTAACCCTACAAGTGCTCTCCGCTCCTCTATTCTCCGTGGGTTCTGACTCGAGAAAAGCCTCCGCAGAGGCACCTCCGTTCACCTTAGCGCCACACCTGACAGCGCGGTGCCTTCACCACGCCTCCGAGCAAACCCACGGCTTTTTGTTCGGCTTCCGAACGGAACGCAGCCCCACGCAGCCCGGCCTGCCGCTCGCCCCGCGCCCGCTACGGCCGTCGCTCGGGGACGCGCGTGCGCGCCGAGCCGGGGAGCCCCGAGCTGAGGGAGGCGGGAGGCTGCGGGGTGGGGGTGCCTCCGCCGGCCGCTCACCTCGCGGGCGATCTGGTTGAGAGCGTCGTCCTCCGCCGTCAGGCGTTCCCGGTTCGGCAGCCGTTTCCTGCCGGCCCCCTGCGTCCCCATGGCGGACGGATGGATGGGATGGGGTCGAACCCGGCTCCGCGTTCCCCGCGCCTCGCGGCTCCCTCCCGCCTCAGCCGCTCGCCGGCGCCGGCCCTGTGAGGAGCCCGACCGTCACCGCCCCCCGCCCCGCGCATGCGCCGTCGCCCCCCGCCCGTGTGGGGCCGGGAGGGGCGCTGAGCCGCGCGGTGCCGGGTTGCGGCCCCTCGCCTCGCAGCCGTGCGGCAGAGCTGCGGGTCTGGCTGGAAAGCGTCCCCTTCCCATCGTCTGCAAAGCTGAGGACATCCCTCCCGAAATGGAGGAGCTCCTTCACAGCGTCGTTAAACCGCTAAGATCCCGAAGTCCAACCCCAACCCACCCCACCACCGTGCCCGCATCCCTGAGTGCCGCATCCCCACGGTTATGGAAGAGCCACTGCTCTGACCCTGCCCATCCCTTCGGACGTCCATTTTCATATCAACCACAAGTAGACGTGATTAATTCCAGTCAATTTCTGGTGTCAAACACCTGTCCGCTTACCCCAGATGAAGATTAATTTGCATTGGAAAAAAAAAAAAAGTAGGGATTCCTCGTCATACCTCAATTCCAGTCCACATTAGTTCCTTCTCTATAGGTCTCTCCAGCTCAGGACGCCAAACGTGCTACACAGGCACCTCATAGGAGCAGGACTGCCAAACACATCCGCCTGCTGACAAAGACCAGAGCGGTGCATTTAGTGTCTGCGACTTAATTTGATTACAAATTCAAACTTGATGAAGGTAAAAGGCAGTGCTAACCAGCTCTGAGCAGCCCCAGAATCTCCTGAGAGTGTAAAAGGATGTGGCGCTGAGGGACACAGTGGGGGATGGGTCGAGGGTTGGACTGGAATGATCTTAGTGGTCTTTTCCAACCTTAATGAGTCGCAAGAGCTGATTTCTGCACTGCCCTGCAGTGACTCCAGGGCTCTATCCCACTGCAGCCCACCCCTGAGCCCTGCCAGGCTGCTGGTGGCTTCCACACATGGCCCAAGCAAACCGAGACTGATGCTCGAGAGGAGAGCTTGTACAGATTCTAGTTTATCCAAGCCATAAATCATTCAGAGGCTTACATTCAGAGCTTAGAAAAGACAGGAAAACACCCAGAGTGCAGGGCAGCAGTGAATTACAGGTCAGACCCATTCTAAAATCAGAAATTGCCACGACATCATTGCCCACAGTGCTCTCAGTCGGACTGGAGCCGGCAGTCCATGCACACCAAAGCCAATGTTTATCTGGAAGTTTTCACATACAAAGATTGAAGTTTGGGCCGTTTGTGCAGAAGGCTGGTCCTGAAATTCAAAACCATGTCAAACAATTAAATGTATCAACCTTCCCAAGACGGCACTTATCAGATCATAAAGAAACTAGTTGCTGCTCCAGGAAAATAAACTAGTTCTAGCAGAATCCCTGTCCCCAGATGGGTATAGATGCCCTCCATACAATCCAGGCTGCTACTTGCTCTCCAGAAACTATTTAATTGTCACTTGTTGCTTTTTATATGAGTGACATCAAGGTGACTATTTATAGCTGGTGCCTGCGCTGAATCTTTTGTCTTCATTCCCCAGCAGGGCAATGTGCTGCACTCAGAAAGGCTGTGCACAAAGCTTGGCGAGGCCTTTGATGGACAGCCACTGCCTTGCAAGGACGTGAGTAATAGGGAACTCTAAACCAAGCCCTGGGAGACACACTGGAGCCAGCCACCCCAGTGAGCGCAGCTGGAATGCACCCCGTGGCCCCATCACCTGAACTGCAACCCTGCAGCCTTGCACAGGTTTATCCTGTTCAGACTCACTTTCAAGAGGAATCCCCAGTCGCATCCTCTCCTTCACCCTGCCTCTGCTCCAGTTCTGCTTAAGTGTCTATTAATTTCTCAGAGCTCGTGTTACAGCTGTAGGGGATGCACTGCTTTTATCATGACTCAGCGGTGGTATTCAATCAATACTATTTCTTGCATCTGCTACCACTGGCCTTCACAGGGAGCAAATAATTTATTATTTTTTTTTTTTGTCAGAAGCAGCAGCTACACAAGATCCTCACTTTGCTTGGGCATTGAAAACAAACTTGCCGTATCTTGAGATTTGGAGTCAAGTTTGCTCAGTGTCCACACAAGTGAAAATCAAAACAAAAAGCACCAAACATGCTCTACAAGGCACTGCGAGGGCCTTAAAAAAGGATTCAAGCCTTGCTGTGGGAGAAAGTCTCACTATGACTTGTTTTCTTCGCTATCCTACAGGTTTTCCTTCTGCAGCCATCCTCATCTCTCTTGCCTAGCACTAGTGCTGTTTCAGGCTCTACGTAACTTGTTTCCAGAGACCTTATCCTTGAATTTGCCCCTGCCCTTTGAGGAATTCTGGCTAAAGACACAGAGCAGTTCCTTATTTTTAGGCTGGTGTTACCCAGGGATTTCAGCCACCTGTGCAGCTGCATCACTGTATCCACGCAAGGAATTTCCAGTTCAGCAGTGCAGTATGATTTGCATTCTCGCTGCTCGACTGAAGGCCTTGGGCCCCTTATAGCCAATCTGAGATTTGCATAGAGCAGATTTATGTCTGCAAATCTATTTGAAGGAGTTCATAAAGAACAAACAAACAACCCCAACAACACGGAACTTGGAATAGAAGAAGCTACTGAATGACAAGTCAGAATTCAAGCCCCACGTTGAATGCACGCTATAGTTTAAGGAATCCCACTTCTTGCCTACATTCCAGACACTTAGAGTAATTATTTCTTTTAAATACAGTCAAAATAAGCCATCTTGTTATAAAACCACTATATATACAGAATTTGTCCAAATAAATATGAAATAATCATTCAAATACATTAGTTTTGGCTGCACTACGAAGCACAGTGCCTGCAGCTGAAGGTTAAGTACTGAAATACACATTTCTTATTTTAACAAGCAACACAAAGTCGAGACCCATTTTGTCTGAGAGTTATAACTGATTAACGATATTCAAGCAAGCCTGAGTATCCCATGCCAGTTTCAAAGGGCTTTATTTTAAGAGTATAATTCTCCAATATCCTGCGTACAAGGAGGCTGTTTCATGCAGAGCACATCCCAAAGATACAATTTTCCCTCTGTGTTGCTCTTAAACCAAACCATCTTGTAAAACCACACTCTTGAGAGCCAGAACAAGCCATCGCCTGTTAAAACTACTGCTGCTTGTGTACTCAGTAGACCATTTCCACATAATAAAATGGATGGTTTTACGTTTTGTGCAGCAAAGTATGATTACATTTCTATTGGGTTTAAAACCTGGGATAGAGGAAACCAGTGGCAAGCTGACAGCATAGAAAGAAAACACAGGGTCACCTTCTGCTCCACTGTAAGATCATGGCATCTGGTGAGCCAGAAAGGAAGTCTGACAGCTTTAACAAGATGTCCATTAGTCCAAAGAAAGTGGAATGCTTACATACTTCAGAAAACCTAACCTAAGAGGCCAATATTTCATATTGCCAAGACACTTGAAAGGAGCAGAGCTCCATTAACATGGTAACATTTTGCAAACATAACAGCGGTGGTATCCTGCAGTGCCTGTGGATTTATTAATGGGAAAAAATTACATCACAGACAAATATGTGCTGGTACTGAAGCACTTCAGAAAGAAACACTGGGGCAACTAGAGGGCTTGTACTTTATTACACCTCCTAAGGAGCCTAGGGTGATCTTCCTCAGCACATGAACCCTCATGGGAAATGCTTTCACATGTTGCCAGGACAGGGCCCAAGAGACTGCTAGTGTCTGTGCAGATTCATCTGGGTGAGATTTACGACTCTTCAGGTCAGCTGAGTCGTTATTTGCATCAGTGGAGCTCTGGCAGGCTAGGAACCTTGCTTGGCTTTGACTTTACTATCCTGGGACTTTTGGTTATGAAGTAAGGGATCACAGCAAAGCCACGATTGATAGCAGCTTCCCAAGGTGCTCCAGTATGGAGATCCATGAACTTGAGCTGACAGTCCTTAAAACGGCCGCTTCAAAGATGAACTTCAAAAGGACTAGAGAAAAAAACCTGTACACTGCCAGCAGTCAAACACCTTGCTTTCTTTTTCACTTTGGGGATCTTGAGGTCTCTAAGCTGAGCCTCTTTCGATGCTGACGAAGACTCTTCCTTCAGAGGGAGTCTTTCAAAGCCCTGGGCTTGATTTCATTTAATATTTTCATTAGCACCCTAGTGCATGTAGGATGGCACTAATGAAATACTTGGATGACAGTGTATGAAGCAACATCAGTAAAGGAAGGTAAACTCATACAGGAGGAGGAAGAGGTTAAGGACTTGAGACAGAATGGAATGAAACCAAGCAGACTGCAAATCCCATGTCAAGGATTAAGCTCATGATCTCATCAGCTAGAAATGACAGAAAAGAGGAAGTTCTGAGACCATAAATCAGTCTTGGTTTGGTTGTGTGCCATCATCACAACAAAAAAAACCTAAAGAATTATGTTTAATGTTTGAACATTTCAGGTAAGGGTCTTCCAATGCAAATATTTATACCATTGCATGGAGCATCTATGTGACCTTACCTAAAATGGTGTCCCTTTGTCTGCTTACCCATGTTAAGAAGCATTCAGGCTTGCATATCTGCAGAGAAAAAATCTGCTAGCATAAGCAGCAGGAG
Organism: Tympanuchus pallidicinctus; assembly: GCF_026119805.1. Classification (NCBI taxonomy): domain Eukaryota; kingdom Metazoa; phylum Chordata; class Aves; order Galliformes; family Phasianidae; genus Tympanuchus; species Tympanuchus pallidicinctus. The sequence continues at coordinate 34,193,003 of NW_026294669.1, forward strand.
GATCTTTTCTGAGATGAGTTGGCTTGTCCAATGAAAAACAGAACAACTACATCTCTTTTCTATAAACTCCTTTGGAAAGAAGATCTGCAGATAGTTCTGTGTAAAGTTTGGAGCCAAGTTAGCAGAAAAACTTACAGCTAAACAGGCCATACGTAATTGCAGTCTGGAAATCTGGTGTTTATTGCCAAGGTTCTGGACACAAAACCAAAAGAAGTTGTGAGCATTATCATGAGTGCTTGGCTGCCAACACTAGCACTAGCCCAAACACCACGCTCTCTCTTCCCTACCATGAGACTTGAGCATCTGTATAATCAATGAATATTAAGATGCTGTAATGACAAAATAAACAAGAGAGGTAGGCAAAGCAGATTATGGTAACAAAAAGAGAATAAGAGAATAAATAGAAAACTTACCTGTATCCTAGGCTCACTTACAAAACTCCAGCAGAGCAGATCTCCAGGAGAGATCCTGGTAGCCAGCTCTTAAATAGGTCTGGGAGAGATGGAGCCAACGCTCCACCCCTTCCAGCAGCACAGATGAATTGCCTTCACCTGTGCTCCTCTGGCTGACTTATTGCTTGCCTCAGGTGATCAATCAGAGGTTCAGGCCGTAACTCAGCAGTTCCCATACAGTATCTATCCTAGGCAGCACTGCTGCAGCTGCAGAGAGGTTGTCCTGATGCTCCTGGACAGGATGACACAATCCCAGCATTGCAATCTTGTATGCTCTACACTACCGTGCCAAGCAGGGAACTCACCTGCAATTTGAAAACTCTCACTGAGCTTGTTGAAAACTGCCCATCTTGGGCTATAGTGGGAGCTCCCTCATGGCAGCCTCTGCAGACCTAATCTAATTAGGAGCAGACACACCACAGCTCTTAGCATTTTGACACAAAGCGAAGTTAAGCCAGCTCCAAAGCAGCTGTAGTTATAGGGAGCCAAATCTGTCCCAGGCTGCTGCACAGCAGCTGATGGCAGTGCCTGGCTCACACACAGAGTCACGGGCTGCTGTTTGTAATCTGTACCACTATCTGCTCCCTCCAGTTACAAAATCTGGCTGTTCCTCCTCCTCTGGCTTCCCCTCTTGCTGTGAAGCTAAGTGTTAAGACAGCTCTAAGCTGTTCTTGGAGGAACCATCTAAGAATACATCATGCATCAGTTCCACCTGGCCTAAAAACGCTCACCTTTTCACTTGCCAGAAATGCTATGGGGATAAAATTCCATTCCAAACAGCAGAATCATGCAGTGATAAGACATCCAAGGCAAGAAGTGGACCCCTACACCTTTTCTCCCAGAGCCTGGGCCAAAGGCAGCAAGAGATCGATAGGCACATTTCATCTGGGAGTGCTGCATGTACATCTGTCAAAAAGCAGATGGGTTTTCCTTCAGCAAGACTAAACAGGGATAGCTTTGGCGAAAACAATGCATTACATCAGCTGGAGCTGGCTCTGCATCTCTTTGTGATTAATGTATGGAAGTATTCCTTCTGTCACTGCCTTGGTGTCTTTGCTGCTCTGACAGTGCGTAGACACGAGAGCAGGGGGACACGTGGCCTGCTTACAAGGGCTGGATGCTTCCCTCTTGTTGGATTTCCCATGCTTTGTCTGCTCCATGCTGTGTGGCCTCATCCACTCCCGGCTCAAACATTCCAAGCTGAGCTACATTTTCCACGCAGGCCTTCCCAGTTTTCTTAAACTCGAGTTGTTTGGGACTGCCGTAACACATAGCCACAACATATGGTCTGAAAACACCAATTGTTTGTAGCAGATTGTTTGTGCCAATTAGTCATACCGTCCTGTAAAACGGCATGTGAACACTGTTTTGGAAAAGCTTATGTGAACACTGCGTTGCAGTTTGATTCCCTTGCTAGAGTGGAAGAAGAGGAAGGAGGAACCTTTTGTTGTCCCTATGGAAATTCATCCAGATTCATGCAAAGTGCAGATCAGAGCAAAAATGTGCCTTTTCTAAAGTGCAGGAAAACATAACCGTGCTTTGCTTCTGGAGATCTTCCACACTTATTCAGGTCTCAGTATCTTCCACTCACATATTGCCCTGTCTTCTCTCAGTTCCAACCACCTAATGACAGAAAGAACTGCTCCTGTATCTGCTGCCTTGTGGTTCTGCATTACGTCCTTGAAGCAGTGCATCAGTTACCTAATCTCCTTTCACCTTTCTGCTCATCCACCCAGAGCAGCAGCAGGTAGTTCCTGGCTTACCTAATATAAGCCATGCTGGTGCTAAAGAATTCAGGTTCCAGCTGTGCTAATCACCAGCAGGGCAGGAAGGCAGGTCATTATAGTTTCCTGAAACAAAGACATTGGCCTATACTCGGAAGTGAAAGAAGATAACAGTAAGAAAACATCAGAGAATATAGAAAAGAAACACTTTAGACTCACTGCACTTACAGCACATTAGAGCTAAGGGTGCCTCTGGTCTTAAGCCATAACACGCTTTCTTATCATCCATAGCATTCTCATTTTTCCATGCTCAGGGAACCAGGAATGGTGTTTGGGAGTGACTCATCTGCTCAGGGTATTTCCCCTGCCCTTGTGCACCCCAAGCCAACTCATCAGTCAGCTCCTGCAACCATCCAATTACCATCCTCTGCAATTTTCCTGTTGGCTGTTCCACAGCATTAATTATTACGGTATTAAAAACCTTCTGATCCTTCCCCATAGGAATGCGAAGGAATTATTTCCTCTATTCTCCTTCGACGAAGAGCCAAGAAAAGTTGAGCAGGAGCTGTCAAATTCTCCAGTGTACAGATTTCTTGCCAGTTGTGCAAACAAAAGAAGATTTTTCTAAATTCACCAAATGGCCACAGAATGCTTTCATTTCAGCTACTCTAAAAAAGAAAAAAAAATATTCCCAGCTGGGCAGAAAGGAAAACGACTGCTTGCATCTACAAACCACCATTTCCATAGCTGGCTGCGTGGCTTATCAAACACCAGGCTGGAAACAGATGCCCGTATGCAAGTCTCCATTTTTTCTTTCTTTTGCCTTCTGCCTCTCCTAGTTGTAAATTCCTCTGGGGACAGCTACTCAATATAAGCTTCTTATTGCAGTGTTCCCAGATTGAAGTCATGCAGGGCTGGGCACTGTCAGAGGGAGATCCCCAGGAACTTAATAGACACCACCTCTGTTGCTTAACCTCATTTTCTGCACAAGTTTTCATCCTCTTTGACCTTTCAGCAGTGGGTTAAGGCAGGAAAGACCTATTTCTCTATTGTGGCCTCTTTCTGGGCAGTTGCTAAAGTTTCTGAAACATCCTGAGCACATTAGTGCCTCGACAAACTAATTAGAAGTTCCCAAAATAATTTTTAATACGTTTTTCAATTTTAAAAGGAGCTGCTCTAGGTAATAGCAGATAATGGTTTCCCCCTCGAGGTATCTTTGTTCCTTCCTGGCTCACTGGCAACGGATGACTTGCTTCACTCTGTGTAACAGCACGCTGCTCTTCCTGCAGTGGCTGGTGTTAGGCAAGGCTGCTCAGGCTCAAACAGGTTAAACGATTTCATGCATTTCCAGATTGCACCCATCACACCCAAAGCACGAGGCTAGGAACCAGGTGGAAACCAGCCAACAGTTTAGACACGACTTGAAAAAAGTAAGAATGCCATGCGGCCATTGGCACACGACAAAGCAAGGAGACACAGACTCCATCACACAACGCTCTGTGAACACGTCTGCACTATACATCCCAAATCTGGGTGGGATTCCAGCAAAAAATCCCCTATGTTCACACCCACACTTGCTTTCCAAGTCTGTGCTAGACAACATGACTTAAATATTTCTCTTTCCAAACACTGGCAAAGCACTGGCAGTTGCACACATTACAACTGCCTGGGGAACACAGAGAAGCAAAACACTTTTGGGTGAGACTATTGAGCTGGGAGATATTTATGGCTGTCAGCGACCTCCTCACTAGAAGAGAAAGGTGCTGCCTACAGCCGTATTTAGCCTGGTTTCCTAAGGGAACAAGCCATATGTGCTCACTCTTTGTGGCAGTGCTCCTATCCCACACTCACGGTGTAAGCCAGCTGGTCAGGAGCCACCAAGTTGATCAGAGAAGCCAGAGTACATCTCCTTAAATTTGATACCCCCACTGGCAAAAAGCAGCCCACTGAGCAGCTCATGGCACGTGGCAGAGAGAGCTTGAGTGCTTTTATCAGGTAAAACGCTGCAAAATCTGTCCTTAGTCAGATGACGTGTCTCTCATTTCCCACATTGGATCTCTTTGTCTCTGCATCCTCCAGGAGGTGGCTCACCCTTTGAAGTCCAGGACCCAAAGCAGGGCTGCATTGCAGCCCTCTTGGCAAGGTGGATAGGAGTCATGCAGCGGAGTCTGGGGGTAAGCAAACCATTCATAGCAAAATATTCCTATTGAGGAATCAGCCAGAAATCAGAAAGGAGGAGGCTAAACAAGAAAGCAGCATAAGCGGGCAGCAGTCCTGAACCACAGGCAACTCCTCTCAGGTGCAAGGAGGTGAGTGGCTGGTCTCACTACCTCCCTATGCTCCAAGCAAGTTAAGCTTCTTTCCATGTGTGTAAAGAACATGATCAGCCTCTTCAAATAGATAGCAGGCAGTGCTATAAGAAAGCACTAGGAAATGCTATAGGAAGGCATTTCTTGTGGTTCACACATGTATTCTCTTTGTAATTAATATTGAAAATGCTTATTGTATTCAGTAGTTATTTTCCTCCTTGGTCTTTAACACGTTCAAGAGTTCACTGTCAGCTATCATCTGGGAGCCATTAATATTAAGCATGTTTGATGTTTCTAAGCCAATCTCTGGAGTGTTTTAGCACTGTTAATAATTAATACAGGAAGGCCAGCACTTCAGTAGCCCAAAGCAGTGCACAACAGGCTCAGTGTGAACGATCTGTTCATCACTACAATTCTGCAGATCCTCAGAATCTTTCTTAGCTCACCATCAGTGCAGCAGTGAGGAGCACGGCCTGTTTTTCATTAGTGAAGCACAACATCTCCTCCTCTCAGGAGTGACGGAACAACTTTTTCACACTCTGTTGCAGCAGTGACAGACCTTACCTGTGGGATCATCAGTGGGTTACTGCTGGTCTCCAGGCTTCAGCAGGTGAGCTCCAGTTGATCTTGTGGCGTCACTTCCAGACGTTACCGCAGGCACACAGGAGGAGAAACAGCAGAGACAGGGATTTACCAGCCCACAACAGTTCCCAATCTTTGTGCAGACACTGCTTTCTTTTCTGTTCAGCGTGAGCTTTTGCTCCAAGTTACTACGAGCTGTCCCAGTGGGTTGGCCATTCCTACCTTAGCACATCGTATACCTGTCAGTATGGGCAGGGGGATTAAAGCAGTGTATGGGAACTGCTGAGTCACGGCCTGAACCTCTGATTGATCACCTGAGGAGAGCCAGGAATCAGCCAGAGGAGCACAGGTGAAGGCAATTCAGCTGTGCTCCTAGACCTATTTAAGAGCTGGCTACCAGAGGGGAAGGATCTCTTCTGGAGATCACCTCTACTGGTGTTTTGTGGTGAGCTCAGCTGAAGGGTAAGCTCTTCCACTAATTCTCTTTTGTGATCGTTGCCTAACTCTCTTGATTATATTGTGATTATAACATCTTGATATCTATTGATTATACAAGCAGTAAAGGGCTAAATCAAGCTTGCATAAGCTTACACAGTGTTTTTTAACACAGTTTTTTAAACAGCACTTTTAAGGTAGTTTGATAGCAAACGATCCCATTTGCAGGTAATAAACATAACTTCTTGTGACCTCTTGAGGGGTCGACTGCTTTGACTTTGCTGTACTTACTGTGGTTTCAGATGTTTCTTCTCAAAACAAGTTGACTTGCAAAAAAAGAAGAGCCTCTCCCTATTTCTGAAGCTCTGCATTTGCTGTCCTGCTCCCAGGACCAGGTTCAGCAATGTTCACACTGCATGCCCATACCAGTGCTCAGGCAGCATGCCCACCTCACTCAAAGCACGCCTCAAGCTCCCCAACCATTCATCTCTGAAACACTCAGGGCATTTTTGAGCCATGCTCAAAGGAGGACAGTATGGAGACTGGCTCTGCAAGCGCGAGCTCAGAACCACGGATGGACTCTGCATATTTATAGCAGGGCTGGCTAAACCAAAATAGTTATCCCAAAAGCAAAGCATGCTATATATACCCACACACAAGTGACTTGTTCATTTGAAGTTGGCAGTGCAGAGACAAGATGTCTGCCCTATGGCAGGTCTGGAAGCCAAGATCACATGGACAAGGCCATTAGGAAAGCCACATTTCTCTGACCCTCAATTCTGGGCTGTGCATGCCCATCACCAGCTAAATCACACCATAACCTCACTTGTGATTGTGAGCTCTGGTTAGCTGGACAAATGGCTTTCAGCACAGCCCTGAGCCATAAAGTCACTAACCCTGTGGCTCAGGACGACAGCAGAATTCAGGTGCTATCAAACAGATAGCTGTATAAAAGCACTCAAGCTGAAGCTAAGCATTTAACATTTCCTAAGCAACTGATAATTTATAAGCAACATGAGGTCTTCCCTCTGTTTCAGCGACTCTTAGGATGGAGGTGAGACCCCTGCGTTGGGCAGCACACTGATGGCAGACAGAGAGGACCAGCGAAGGGAAGCAGGAGACAGAAACTAAGGAGAAAAAGCAGCCCTCCCTATGGGCAGGCAGCAGGCAAGTTTCTAGTCTTGTTTTCAAACCTCCAGGCAGCGCCCTTAGTTCTGGATGCTGATTTTTCAATCCTGCAGCTCCTCCTTAAAGTCGAGGTGATTTGTGCTGCTCGTATTGATGAGCTAATATTTCCTTGCAGCAGTCAGAGTCAGGAGGAACCAGCACACACCACTGAAAAGGAGCCCTCCAGAAGCTCCAGAGGCACTCCAGACAGGTCAGTGTCCTTGCACAACTTTTACTCAGAGAAACAGGCACAGAGAAACAACCTGCAGCAGTCAGAGCCAGAAAGAAGAGATTATTGGAGTTATTCTTGCCCGGTGGCTGTAGAGTTTTACTTTGACCTGTGCCCTACTGAAATGTCACAAGGTCCTCCGAGGAGAAAGGTTGAGAGCAGTGCAGGAAGGTCTGCGAGTGGTTTTTGAGGTGTTCAGGTCACCCAATGCTGGGCTGGAATATTCGATTCCTATCACTCCCAGGGCATCGTCACATCAGGCAAGCATAAAACTGAAGGCAATCCCCATTCTTGGGTAAACTAGCAATGCTTAGTCTCAGCCAGAGAAGCTTATTTTGGGTATGAGCAGTCGAGCAAGATGCATCACAGCAGAGAAGCTCGGCCATTTCTTTGGAGCAACTGGAGAAAAACTGGTGGTTTGGGTGTAGCTCTGGCTGCAGCCACTCATCCATCTGTCCTGCCACTGCCTACTGTCTGTTGGCTTCCTGGTGCAGAAATGAGATTAAACTGAAACCATGGATGAGCGATGCCCTCTAGTGGGTTTGGCTCACCGGGAGCTGGAGGAAGCCCCATCCATGATGTACCCACCCAAGGGACACATCCCTGGGCTGCCCGGGACTGTCTCCACCAGCCAGTGCTTAAGGCACTGCCTTCTATCAAAGCTCTCAGCAAAAGCATCCGCCTCATCTCAGGCACATCCTCAAGCAGGGAATATAACTCCAAAAATCCAAATGAACATTGATGGTGTTTCCCAGGCCAGTATTTTGAATATATGGATACAAACAAGTTTTTCTGGAGCCATTGGATTTTCATTTGTGATGAGAAACATCCTGCAGCATTCCCAGCTTAAGGTATCGATACCCCCTGCACCTCAGTGTTTCCCAAACCCTGGGAAAGGGTTTCAAAGCCCTCCTCTGTACCACTGTAACCATTCACTGTTCACCTAAAGCCCTGAAAAAAGAACAATACCATAAGAGTGCTGGTTTCCCACCTGCTGCAGACAAGGAACTGGAAGCCATTTCTGTGCTGAGAAAATTACACCAACCTCAGATGGTCTGTGATTTCCCAGGGTTGTTAGGTATCTTCTTCAAAGGCTTCCCAGATCTGTTCTGGCTTGGGTAGAGCCCATGAGAAGGAGCCTGGGTAGGAGAGGCTCTTCTGCCTTATGAAAAAGCAGCTTTGTTCAGGGTGCACAGGAGCATAAGTGAGCCAGTTTAGGGAGGATGTGTCCCCAAACAAAAGGAATTCCCTGTCATTTGGCTAGCAAGGCAACACAACTCAGGCAGGCTTACAAAACTGATTCAAATCAGTGGGGGATTTCCTCCCATGTGACTTCTGTGACGTGGATGTCTGTAAATGGTGTTTCAGTACACATATGAGAAGTAACAGAGCCCCATCAGTCAGACCTTGGAGATCACAAGACGTGCTCTTCATTGCACAACAGGGATAAGTGTTCTTGATCTGGCTTTTAGAATCATAGAATCTATTTGAGTTGGAAAAGACCCTGAAAGGCTACCTGGTCCAACTGCCAAGCAGGGAACAGGAACACCTATAGCTCCACAAGGTGCTCAGAGCCCTGTCCAGTCTGACCTTAAGTGTCTGCAGGGATGGGGCATCCCCTGCCTCTCTGGAGAACCTGTGCCAGTGCTTCACTACCCTCACTGTAAAATACTTTTTCCTTATATCCAATCTAAATCTCTCTTTTTTTTTATGTTTATTTCCCCTCATCCTTTCCCTTTAGGACTCTTTCTTTCTCCCTGCTCCCTGATGCCATTAGGACTAGGCTTTGTTGCGCTCCCAGAAAGATTTAGGAGCTGCTGCTTGAAAGAAAGGTACTAAATATCATGAGGCTAGTGCTAGAAATACAAAAGCTATCTTCATTTAGGTTGTTAATGATCTACAGATCTCCCTGTTCTTGCCCCTGATGGGCTATCCCAATGCATTAACACATTGTGCTTCTTCCCCTGACTATGTGAGCATTTGAACAAGAGCCTCCTACAAAGCACCCAGCCACCTGTGCTAACTATAGCTATTAGTTTAATTGAAAAGCAGGAGAAGCCCAAGTGCTCAGGTTTTTTCCTCTTTGTCTGCCCCTTGCTGGCTTGTCTGCTGAAGCCCTTTGCAGAAGAAGTGGGTGTGCTGCTTCCCACCAGCTCCAAAAAAACAATGCGCTTTGGCAGCCCCGGGTCTGAGTTATCAGAACCTACATCCTGGCACGAGACCGAAGGAAGCCTAACCCACGTCAGCAGAAACTGCTGCGCTGTAACAGCCTGCTCCAGCCTGCCCTGTACCCAGCCCTCAATCTCTGCTGCAGGATGCCACAAAACAGCCACGGAACTGAGTGACAGTGCAGAGGGCAGGGTTTACATCCCAGCCTCTCCCTACCAGCAGGAGGGTTTAAGGTTCACCAGCTCACTTGTCAACTTTGGCACCATTTTCCGGGAGCTGCCGGCGTGCCTTGCCTGAGTTTCGCTTTTCTTTTCCTGCAACAAGGAGGCAGCCAGGGAGGTCGAACGAGGCTGTTATCATCTGTTGAGGCCGTTCCCATCCTCTGCGACCCCCGTGTAGGAAGAAAGCAAGGCTGCGTACAGGTAACTCTTTCCTCTGCCTTGTACGGCTGCACCCACCTCTTCTCAGCTACCTGTCCCCCCCAGACCCATGGGAGTTGCCTTCTGAAGCAGCCCCTGATCTTAGCCATAAAGGCAGCCCACTCTCTGAATCCCCAGCCAGTGCAGGGGTCTCTGCTTGCTGCTAGCTTATTTCTGTCCATCTGGGTCATTAATGACCTCAGCTCAGAGGAGATTGCATTGAGAAATCGGCACTACGTCTCTCCAGCGCTGTTTGCACACGGAAGTGTTTGTGCAGCTCAGGTTTTTGTGCCTCCTGGTAAACTTTGCTTAAGACTGCTTGTACACCAAGTGACTGCCACTGAGCTGAACGTCAGCAGTAGGAAAGTGGGGAGGCAGTTTGCTAGCACCATCTGGGGTAAAAAGACCTCATGGGCCGAACTTGCAGGGCTGGGCACTGCAGAATTACAGCGCGTGGGCAGAAGCACAGATTCACAGAATTGTTGGAGTTGGAAGGGACCTCTAAAAGCCATCCAGTCCAATTCCCCTGCAATGAACAGGGACAGCTACAGCTCCATCAGGTGCTCAGAGCCCCAAGCCCAGCCTGTAATATTGGGGTCCTGCTTTTCCTAAGGAGCTTCTACATCTCTACAGAAGGTCAGCAAGCATCTCGCACGGTTTTTGTGTCTTTTAGTTTAGAGCTTCTGGTTTGGAGAGACTCAGCTTTATGTGCTGCTGGGCAGGGCCAAGGTTTGGAGACCCTTATGGGGCATTTCCAACTCAGGATATTCCGACTTATGATTCTATTTGTTTTGCTTTCTTGCTGTTCTCCTCGGATGAAAAAGGAGGTGAACCCCCTGCATCTTCTCAAGACGAAAAAGAAATTGTTTGGCAAAGCTTCCTGTCCTCAATAGCTGTTTGCTTGTAGGAGAAGTTTGAAAGGAAATTTTCCTGCAATTGCAGTAATTGTTGAGTGAGTTTTATTCAAGTATCAATGCAATCTTCTGGGGTTAAATTGAGATAGCTTCGGGGGCATTTTAAGAAGCAGCAGTATGAAATGAGAAACAGAGCTCATATACAGACGAAATTCATGCAGCTTCTTGTGAAGACAGCCTGCATTGATTATGGGGGCAAACAGGTGAGGCACAGAGAAAAATTAAAGGCCTGAAGCCTGCCAGACTGCAGGGGAGAGACTGAAATGAAGGGACAGGCAGCATGCAGAAACAAGGGGCTTTTGTAAGAAGAGGGAGACACAGGGCTGAGAGAAGGGTGTGGGGTGTGAACCCACTGCTCAGAGCCTGAGTTAGATTATCCCAGTGTAACTTTTAACCCAATCCCTCAATAAGTGCACAATATCAGCGTAAGGTATCCCAAGAAGGGGTGCTCAATAGCAAGGCACACTCCTAATTTATGTTTCTCTGTCAGCAGCTCTCCCCAGCATGTCCTTAAAGAACATTTCTGCATCTTCAAGGAGATGCATGCAAACAAATCTCCTTGTCCACATGCAAGCACGCCTCTTGCATCAGGTTTCTTCTTAAAGATTTCCACTCTCTGATCACAGCTGACAGTCCAAGGCAATGGCAGGTACACTGGGCTATTATGTTTAATTCAGCCTATTTTGAAGCCAAACCACGCTCACCCAACTGCCACTGGTAGCGAATTCATGCTGGTGGACCTGGGATCACTGCTGACACATTCTGATGGAGCCGATTTCCTTGCAGGACATGGCGCAGACAGTGGTGCCAGGCAGCTCCCCGGGGGATAACCGTCCCACCTACATCTACAAGATGGTCCTGCTGGGAAACACATCAGTGGGAAAGTCAAGCCTTGCCTACAGATATGTGAAAAATGACTTCAAGGAGTCGCTGCCTACTGTAGGATGTGAGTGAGCTGCTTCGATCCATTTCCTTCTGCCTTGTGCTGTAAGCAAAGCCACATCCAAACCACAGAGGCTCAATTTACTTCTGCTTGTTGGAGGCAGCTTAGCAGCAAAGTGAGGGAACCTGGGTTCCAAATCATACAGTCCCATCTGCCTTTTACATGTTTGGTCCCCTACACCTGTTTGGACACCTACACCTGTTTGGACACCTCAGAAGCATCTGCTCGAGGTTCTTCACCCAGGTGTGAGTCCAGGAGCACAGTGGGGCAAACCTCTTTCCCGCTGTTCTGCTCTGCCCAACCATGCTGAACAACCCCAGGCAGGGCACACATCAAAACTTGTGTGTCCACCCAAAGCTGCCAAAAAGAAGGGCCACCAGCCCTGCTTGGTGACATGCTGTCCCTTCAAGTGTTACTGCATAATCAGTGAATATTAAGATGTTATAATTACAAAATAAACAAGAGAGTTAGGCAAAGCAGATGATGATAACAAAAAGAGAAGAGATAGAAAGCTCACCTGTGTCCTGAGCTCACTTACAAAACTCCAGCAGAGCAGATCTCCAGAAGAAATCCTTCCCTCCTGGTAGCCAGCTCTTAAATAGGTCTAGGAGCATGGGTGAATTGCCTTCACCTGTGCTCCTCTGGCTGACTCATGGCTCACTTCAGGTGATCAATCAGAGGTTCAGGCCGTGACTGAGCAGCTCGCATACAGTTGCCCACCACCAGTCCATGGCCATGCTGTGAAACTCTTCAGGTTCAGATAGCTCTATTGGACATTGCTGTGATCTCCTACCCTGTTGTCATTCACAGCAGCTACAACAGCAGTGGTGTTGTACAGCATGCATACATCAAAGCAGACATCTCCACACCAAACTCTACACAGCACCATGTGAGCTGATTGGCTCAGGGTGCCTTTAAGAAAAACCCATCCAGTTTTGTGCATTGCAGCATTGTCAGCACCCCTCAAAGCGGCTTTGGTCCTACAGCAGCAGACCAGAGCCCTCTACCACATATCTTGCAGGCTCCTTCTTCACACAGACAATCCAACTAGAGACAGCCACCATCAAGCTGGAGATCTGGGACACGGCTGGCCAAGAGAAGTACCACAGTGTCTGCCACCTCTACTACCGTGGTGCCCACGCTGCACTCCTTGTTTATGACCTCACTAATAAGGTGAGATGGTGGATGCACATCCTGTCCACATGAAAACATTGCTGTGTGGCAGTGGAGCTGGTGGGACAGGCATCCAGATGTGTCCCTGATAAAGCAGAAGGGATCACAAACTCTAGGCAAATAAGTGTCCCACTGGGATGCATCAGCAACCGCAGAGCCCAGGGGCTCCTATCAAAGTTTCCTGTATCTGCATCAGGAGTGGCTATCTCTTTTCCCCAGGAAACATTCAACAGAGCGAAGCAGTGGCTGGTGGAACTGGAGAAGGAGTTCCTTCCTGATGAAATTGTCATTGCTTTGGTGGGCAACAAGACAGACCTGGCTGATGAACGGGAGATTGCAGCTGAGGTGAGCACACACCACGTCCCCTTTGCAAGCATTAAGACACATCTTAGCAGAGCCTTTTCTTCCCAAGTGGCATCCCTCTTGCTGCCAGCTGGTCTCCCCATTGCTGAGTGGCATGCAGGAGCCCTGCCTTGTCCCCATGGGTCCCCAAGGCTACACTGTCCCTTGGCACAGGGGAAACAATACTGCTCTTCTCCTCCTAGGATGGGGAAGAGTTTGCAAGGAGCAGAAGCCTGCTCTTCATGGAGACGTCTGCAAAATCCAACCACCAAGTAAACGACATCTTTATGGCAGTAGGTAAGGTGTGGGGTGGCTCCAATTGAGAACCAAAGTGGGGGAACCATGGGTCCTGGCTCCCCCAAACCTCCTGTGCAACATGAGACACAGCAGAGCTGCTCTGTCCCCAGTCTGATGCCACATCCTCACACTGGGAACCAGTGTGAGTGCTCTGCTCTACCTCTTGCTATAAGAAGAATATTTAGAGAAGACAATGGGCTCTTCTTGCCTATGCTTCCAGGCTACAGATGGCTTCTCCCCAAAGCCCAGCTGGCCAGCAAGAGCTGCTTTGCAGCTTGTGTCCCTCCTGCCAGGTTGGAGGAGGCAGTGGCTGTGGTGGCACAGCACCACATTACCTAGGACAGACAACTCCATGCCAAGATGCAGCATTAGAGGTGCAGAGATCAAAGCCACTATGTTTTTTGGGTTAAGTACCCGACCTGGGTATACATACCTGACCTGACCTGTGGCCCCAGCACATCTGTCCTTCAAATGACATCACCACGCTGGCTAGAAGTTGCTGGGAAGTACCAACATGGTGGCAAATAGGGTGGGACAGAGCAGCAGGTGCATCCCAACATGCATTGGCTGACCCCATGCCCTGACAAGAGAGGTGATGCTCTGTGGCTCTGTGCTCCCCGTCAGCCCGAGAGCTCCTGCGGCGTGAAGGTGAGAAGGCAGCTGTCCCATCCACGAGTGGCAGGCAGCGTTTGGACCTGCGGGCAAGCGGGACGAGGAGGGGGTGCTGCCATGTCTGAGGGGCCACGGGCTCCTCACAGGACGTGGGGCTGGACCTTGTGCTGTTGGCATCGGTGGCCGAGGGGTGACAACACAGGATAGCTCACAGCCAATGTGGAGCAATGATCCTTCTGCCCATCTTCTGCCAGTGAATGCATGCAGACCCTCAACAGGATCTCGTGATGGTGTTCTCCAGAAGTGAGTGGGGAAGTCCACTGTCAAGAAGCAGCCCGGCTGGGGACATCCCCCTGCCCCAGCCGTGCACCAGCTTCCCCAGACTCAAGAGAGTTTGGCTTGTGGAGCCCATCCCAACAACTTCAAGACTTGACTGCCAATAAAAAGCAGCTCATCTTAGCCACATCCTTTTCTCTGCCCTGGGTGCCAATATGCAGGAGGTCTGGAGATGGTGAGGACCAGAGCGTGGCAATGTAGTCCTCATCAGACGCTCCAGCTGTCAAGAACTTCTGGTTCCTATGGCCAGGAAGCTTCCCCCTCCTGCCCCCATACACCACCACCCTCTGTGACACCTGCCCAGCACTGAGATGGGTGTGGGATGGGGGAATCCTTCCCAGCTGCTTCCTCCTCCTGCCTAAATCCCCGTTGTTAGTTAGGCAGCTAATTTGATAGCAGCTAATTGCCACTTGCCTCATTCCTCCCAGATTAACCCTTTCTTCCCTAGGCAGTCCTGATCCCTGCTATCCATCCTTAGCTTGCATTTGGGATCCACATCATCCTCACTGCAAACTGGGGAATGGGTAAAGCAATGGAGATTTGTGAAAGGGGTGTCACAGAGTGAGTGAAGCCCTCCAACCTATGCCATGAAAACAGTGGCTCTGTAGTGATGTGGGGGGCTTGGTGCTCTCAGGGGTGTTGACACTGTGGGGATCCCATAGGATTCTCTTGCAGAAAGACAGGAGAGCCCCCAGGGCTTAATTTTAGGTGATACCACCATCACTAGAGCTCATGTCCTGTCCCACCCCAACTCCCCCCCCCCCAAGCACTGGGTTTTGGAGCAGAGAGTCAGGGCCAGGTAGGAGGAGAGGAAAAAAGGCTTTTATTGGCATCCCGCATCTTCAACTCAGGCACTTTGCTGCTCCTGGGGGGGCTGGGTGTGCGGGGGGATGCAGGCAGGATGCAGGACAGCCTCCCTGGGTTGGGCACTTTCCCCAAGTGCTCGCCGTCGCCCGAATCGCCCCACGGGCCTTATGCCACGGCCGGTGTACCAGAAGGGGTCGATGTCTGGGTCTGCAAAGAGAGAGACGGGAAACAGTCGGTGCAGTGATGCACAGCGCGTGGGGAAGAAAGAACGGGACCGAGGGGAGAGAGGAGTGCTCGGGACTGCCTGCCGGGCTGCTGCAAAGCGACACCGCTCGAACCTATGGGGGGACCAAGGAGGGTCCTGGGGGTTCCCTTACTCCTGCTCTCCTTACTCCTGATTTCCATGGAGTGCACACGGAGGCGGCCGGCGGCGGGCAGGGCCATGCAGGCGAGCAGCAAGCACAGCAGGCAGGTGGCCCCCAGCTTCATCCCCGAGGCTCTCCCACGACAGCGGCTCGGCAAACGGCGACAATCCCAACCTGCGGGCACATATACAGAGCAATCGCGTTCTGAGGGCGTCAAGAAGCCCGCGGCTTCCTTTGGCTGGACCCTGATGGGGCTGGTAGAGAAATGATAGAGAAAGCGCGTCCCTGCCGCGGGAACGCCATCGGGGAACGCCATGGGGGAAAGCCAGCCCCATCCGGATCCCATCGCAGCATCCCGAGACCGGCGGCAGGCTCAATCCCAGGAGGTGGGAGGAGATGAAGTTTGCAGCAGCCCCACCTGCAGCCGAAGCCGTCGGTTCGGGGAAGCAGCCGTGAGAGCCCTCGCCGCGCGCCCTTCGCCCCGCGCTTACCTCGGTCCCGCAGCGCCCGGTGCCGTCCCGCGGAGCCCAGCGCTCTCCCTGTGCGCCCCGGGGCGCCGCTCGCCGCTTTTATGCCCGGTTCCGTGCTGATGTCAGAAACGAGCCCCGGCGGGGACAGAGCCGAGGCATCTCCCCTCCCCGCCGCCCCCCGCGCTCGCTCTCGTCAAATCAGGAAAAGGATTTTCGTGACTCATAGAGGGCCATAATTTTATCTCCAGCCGGCCGAGGCACATCGTTCGGGAGCGTTCTGATCTCCGTCCTCGACGTGACGCGGTTCGGGACGAGGGGGGAAGAATTCCACCCGTACTGGGGGCGGGAGGGGTCGGGAGAGACGCGGTCCCTGCCCGGACGAGCAGGCGCACGGCCGCCTCCAAGCATCCCCTGCTCCGTGGGGCTGGAGCAGCAGCTGGGTACCCCTGACCGTGCTCACCCCGAGCAGTGCTGCATTGCTTTTCATGCTGCCCTCCAGCGAGGGGGCACAGCGGGGACAGCCGACCCCATATGGCCAAGTGCAATGGGCTGTGTGGGGCCAGGGTTTAACCACGGCACCGGGGCAAAAGAGAGGGCGGGGAGACAAAGCATCATTAGCTGCAGCATGTTGAAGGACGACACTGTGAAATAAACCTCTGGGTTCTGGACCCTATGTCAGTTTTATTGTGTGATGCAGTGTGCATACATAACCTCTACACAGAGCAGTAAATGTTAAAGCTACAACCTGAACGATGCCTTATTTGTACGCTGCTGAGACTTACAAGGAGGGCTCCAGAGGGTCAAGAGTCTGCCTGACCACCTGAAAGGACTTGGCTTACTGCTGGAATTGAGTACAGCGAGAGGCGTGTGGGTGAGGGCTGAACCATGGCACCAGAGCAAACCCACAGCATTGCTCAGAGCTCAGTGGAGCACTGCAGGGAGTTGTGCTCAGCTGCTGCAAACCAGCATGGTGCAGAGCCTCCATGGATGCTCCTGGGAGAGGGGGACGTGTGCGTGCATACATGTACACCACGAACTGCTTACAAGCTGGGGAGGGTAAAAGCAGTCACACTGCCATGAGTGTAACTCTTTCCACTTTTTCAACTTCAGGCCAGAAGGATTTCACTTTAAAGAAGGAAAACTGATAGGTAAGTTTCCAGCCTCACAGGACTGCTCTGGGATGACTGCAGGACTAATGTCTAAATAGTGAGTTCTCTGCTACGACCAAAGCTAAACCTTGTGAATTCATGCTAAAAGTAAAAGCAGAGACGGAGCTGAAGTTTTTAACAAAAATCTCCCCCTATCCCCCCTGTCTTCAGTTAGTGGAAGCAGAAAACAGCCAGCCTCAGAGAGTGGGAGGGTGCTCAGGGCCAGTGCAGCCTCCAGGGGACAAAGGCACACCTCCAGGGGACCTTTCTGCAGACTGGAGAGAGCTTGGTGCTGGTTTCCTTCTGAGCCTGCTGATGGAACCTTGCAGGGAGAGAAGGCACCTTTGGTCAGACTGACCCCAAGCCATCTTCCTACTGGTGCAGTGAAAGCTGCTGCCTCTTCCCACAAGCCTCACCTCACTCCTGCCCCCACATGAGCCCAGCTGCTTCAGGCAAGAAGCCTCAGTGTGTACCTACTGGGTTTAGTGCAAAGAGTCATTGGCCAAGAGCTTGCTAGGAGCAACACAGTGCAGCTCCCGTGCAGGGAAAGGAAGTGATGCCCCAGAGATGAGGCAGGACCAGTGCTGGGCTGCACATCAGGCCCCGGGACACTGTGCTTTACCGTAGGGACCCTTCCTCTGGCATCACCACCAATGGTTCTCACAGTGTCCCTAGTGGAAGGGACAAGGAGACCAGCATCCTGCCCAAACAGATGTTGTCCACGTGATTATCCGGCCATGTGTCTGCACTCCTGCAACTTGTTCCTCTCTCTTCCAGCTTCCAGGGGGATGTGGCCATGGGAGAAGGAGGGGCAAGCACTGGGGGAAGGCTGGGTGCTGAAGTCCCACACTGTCACTGAAATGCAGTGGCGGGTGGGCATCCCCTCTTCAGGACAAGTGAGTCATCACCGGCTTCTGCAAGGCACAAGAGGCAAGGCATCAGCACCGCTGTCCCCTGTGACACGGACAGCATATTCCCTGTCCCTCCTGGGGCTCTGTGGGTTGGAGGGGAGCACTGGAGGATGGGGTACCACTGCCAGCCTGGCCACGTACCGCAAAGAGACGCTCCACTCTCCTGTTCTTCCCATTGGGGTTCCTCTGCGTCAGCGAGCCGCGGTAAACCGAGTTGCGGTCAAAGGAGTCATCGAAGCCTGTAATGGAAGAAGAGGCATGAGGTGAGGCTGGGTAGTGCTCCAGCTCATGCAGAGGGGATTAGGCTCTCCCAGTGATGTCCGGCTTGATGGAGCATCTCTCTATCTTCTTTGCAGGACTGACGTGTCCTTGAGGCTGCCTTTATGTGCCTGCCCATTGCCTTAGGAGAGCGGATGACCGAGGAGACCTTTACATCTACCAGCCTGTGCCTGGGAAGCAGAGCTTTTAATTGTCTCATATGGGGAAACGCAATTCCTTCTTTGCATTAAGTGATCTTTCCCCTCCTTTCCTCCACTCATCTTCTATTTGGCGTTATCTGGAAGGAGAGCCATTCCTTCTGCCTGTAAGCGTATGAGGCCAGATAACGGAAATAGAAAAGTCATTTCCTAATGGCATTTGCTGATATCTGTCAGGATGAAACTTTTCCTGTGATTGCCCTCTGCCACATGGGCTGCTGGGCTGAGTTTCAGGTCGTGTGGCCTACTTCGAAGCACTCCCAAGTTGCCATTTTCCATAGCTTGGCTCTCAACGTCCCAGTGGGACCAGTGGCAGAGATGGGCAAATAGCAGGGCAAAGGATACCCTCCCCAGGGGAATCAGTGAGAAGAAATGGCTAAGGAAAGAAGCTTAGGTGGAGTGTTAAGGACTAGTTTTGAAGGCAGAGCCACTAGGGTGGTAGAAGCCTGCACTGCAGAGCAGTGGCCCTTGGGGCAGGCAGTTGTCTGCCACCAAGACCTGTATGGCAGCCACCTCACCCTGTCCCCAGCACTGACCCTGATCCTCCACTACAGATGAGGTCTCCTCTGTAGCTGTGCTGGCAGGACACAAGCACAGGGAACAGCATTCCAAAAAGGGAGAAAATAGGAAGAGAGAGATAGAAATGACCGAGCATCTCAGGAGCTGAGGTCATCCCACAGACAAAGCCGCAGCTCTTACCAGTGATTTCAAAGGGACTGTTGAACCTCCTCCTGAGGACCTGGGGCCCAGACATTGCCTGCAAGAGAGGGAAAGCAGTCTGTGGTGGGTAGGAAGACACAGGTGCATCCAGAGGATGCCCTCCTGCCCTTGCTGAGTACTCAAACCCACATCCTGGAACACAGGATTAAGGCTTATTAAACACATGCTAGACACCTACCCACCTTAACATCATCCAAAGACTCCCCTGGACTGCTGGTGGGGGTGGGGGAGCAGAGGTGGAAAGCCTGCAGACAGAAAAGGGGCACAGGTTCTCTGTGTTTGCTTCACCCCAAAGCAGCCTCCCATCTCATCCTCAGTGAGGCTCAGAGCAGCCAGGAAGGAGCTGGGAGCAGCCAGGCAGCCCCTCCCTGTGCTCACAACCCCCCTCCTCCCCACTCACCTGCCCATTTGATTTCTTCCTTGCCTTTTCCACCGGCTTCACCGTCAGCCCCGCAGCAGACAGAGCCGCGATTCGAGATTCAATATCCGATATCTTTAAAGGGAGGGAAACAAAACAGGTGGGCAGAGTGTGGAAGACTGCCAACCAGCTTTGTTAGCTGGGCTGGAGGTGAAGTAGCTCCTGATGAGCCCTTACCTCGCTCTCTGCCTGCTGTACCTGCGCAGCTGCCGAGGCCACTTTGTCCTCCAGCTCCGACAGCTCCGAGTCGGTCGTGCCGCAGTGCCGAGCCCCTTCCTCGAGCTCTGACAGGGTTGTCTCCAGCTGATAGGCCTTCCCAGCAGCCAGGTAGACCTGGAATAAAAAGAGAAAAAAAGAATAGGTTGCACCATTAAGCTTCCTGCTTGCTCCTCCCCTTCATGTGAACACAGCCCCTGCTGCTCTTCTATGGCCCCCTTCCTGCCCTGCAGCCCTGGCAGCACCCTCAGTTCTGGCAGGGCTCTTCGTCACTGTGTGTCCCGTTAGAAGGAGATGTGTTACTCAAGTGCTGTTACCACCCCTTGGCTACTACTCAGATGCAAGACCAAGCAAAGCAATTTAGTTGAACTTAGATTGTCTGTGCAATAACATCAGAAGGCCACAGTTCTGCTGAATGATCCCGAAATCTTGGTACTGCTAATGCATGACCTGCTCCTCCAGCCCTCTCTGCTGGCATGCTGAGCACCCACGTGTGCCATGTCCTATAGGTCCCCACTGACCCCACTGCAAGCCCCGAGGCAGAGTGTCCATAACCAAGTGCAATCATTCAGTTTATGAGTCACAAGGGCACCGTTTGCTGCCAGGCCATTAAACATCATTAAGCATCCTCAAGGCAAGTGGCATCCCTTAAAATGCAACCGGTGGGACATGACTCACCAGGGACCCGAGGGAATGGTGGGATGAGCACATGGCTCCCACGGCCATGAGCAGGAGAAGCAGGAAGCCCAAAGTTTGCTCCTGCACCAGTCAGCCCTCCAAAGGAAGGAGCGTGGCTCACCTGGACAGCAGGAGGGGCTCAGCATCATCAGATAGGGCAGTGGGGATGTCAGAAGGCATGGCTGGCAGAGCACAGATGTGATGCCCACGCTCAGATCTCCAGCTACAGCACTTAGCTAGGAGGACCTTTGTGTCTATGAACTGTGAATAACCTACTGTTTGAGGCATATAAGAAAATCAGAGTGTGTCAACCCTCGGTTAATCCTTTCCTTCCCCTAAACTCTACCCTGAGCCTCACAACCTGCAGCTGGGAGGGTTGCATCCTTACACATAGATGCTCGTGGTGCCCAACCTTTGACCTCCAGAATGCCTGCTAATAAGAAGCTTTGGGGGGGGTCCACTGTACTCCCTCCCCCAGTTCCCTCCTAGCTCACAGAGGCTCTGGGGAACCTTACATTTTCCTCAAGCTCACGGTATGCTTCAGCCGCCTCTTTCCCATCCTCCATGCTGAGATGCAGAGCACAGCCACCACTGCCCCAGCTCTGTCCTTGCAGTGACTCAGAGACCGCTTTCTCCGTGGCATTTATGGCTCTCAGTGCTTTGGCCGTGATTTCACTCAAAGCCTGAGCTGAGGACCTCTGTGAATGCCCAGTCAAAGTGCAGCAAGGGGTGAGGAAAAAAAAAAAAAAAAGAAAAAAAAATTCATTATTTTGATGTGTGCTTGCAGTGTACAACTCAGCACAAGTAGGCATGGAGGGGCATCAGGCCTATAGCAGCCAGTGGAAGATGGAAAAGGGATAATGAAAGGGCTTAAGGGCTCTCTAGTGGGGCTGAAAAAGTGGCTGCCCAGGGAGTGGTGGAGTCACCATCCCTGGAGATGTTCCAGAGCCATGGGGATGTGGCACTGAGGGACGTGGTCAGTGGGCATGGCAGGATGGGTTGGTGATCTTAGAGGCCTTTTCCAACCTGAATATTCAATGATTCTCTTAGCCTTTCTCCCTGCCAGGTTGGCTGGTTGTGATGCCGCACTGGAAAAGCGTGTAAGATGTTGGATTGCCCCACTGCCAGAACCTGGGGCTGATATCCTTACCTCCCACCTCAAGGAGCACTGACAGCTGTGACGCCTCTAAGTGCTGCCCTAGCCCTTTTGCTAGGTAAGCCATAAAGCACACGTAAAAATAGACCCAAGAAGCTCATCATCCCTCTCTCAGCTGATAATTCCCTAGAAACCAAGGAGATTGGGGTGATATGTGCATTGGAGACAAAGACAAACAGTTTTGTTTACCACTGCACGTATTTCCAGGCAAGCCACTCTGCAAAGAACCAGCTAACTCAGCCCAGATGACACTTTTATCACTTTATGGTGCCCTCATGGTACAGCAGAGTTTCACACCACAAACGCTGCTTTTATCTGAGTGCTCCCCCATTAGAAGCCTTTTTGCCTGACTGGATGGGACTTGCATAGAAACCAACTGAGGATTACGTGAATTCCAGACCCAGGTCTGGATTTGGTCATGGAGGTGGTGCTGAGTTTCGTTAGGCTTTGTGCTCCCTGCTTCTGAATGCGCTCTGAACTCAGTTCTGATAACTGCAGATCATTTATGTCAGAAAGTCACTGGGTTTTCTCATGAGACACCCTTAGAAATCTCTCAAAAAAAAAAAACCCACAAGGCAGGTTGCTGTAAAAAAATAGGCACTGACACAGCCTTTAACCCAAACTCCTCCACCTGCACGTCACTGCAGTCACCTCTCACTCAGTTTCATGGTATTTGTTGCCTTTGCTCTGAGTGTCATTGCAATGCAGAAGGCTGGATGTCTCCCCCAGCTTGGGAGCTGAACTGTGTAACCCCCATGTTACTTGCCTGACCTTCACCACTCTGTTTCGTGCTTATGGCCCTATTAGGGAATATGTGGGGAAAAATGGGACTGCTACAGGTCTGGAAGAGACATTTCAAGATGCAGCAGGCAGCTGCCAAGGGCTGCCAGTCCCAAATTGTCACTGAGCTCTTCTCTTCCCCTCTTCTCCATAGCATCCCTGTAATGGAATCCAGGCCCTGAGATAAGTGTGTAATACTCTACTGCATGGATGTGGATGTGGCACCCCTTCCCATGATGGGCAGTAGTCTTTCAGACCTCTAAGAGAATTTATTTTCAACTCTTTGATCAGTCTAGGAGAGCCTACAAGTTTTCCTAAGGTGAAAGGTCTAGATCCAATACCCTGGGACTTTTCTATTCCTAGCTGGACTTGATCTGTGTGGGTCATCCTTTCCACCTTAGAATGCTCTATGATACAGACAGTAGATCCAGACAAGCCACAGCCCTGGAGGCATCAAGCTGATGTGAGACAGAACAAGAGACCAGTCATGGTACAAGTGAGGACACAGATTACCTTTCGAGCTTCACTGGCCACGTCATCGCTGGAGGAGCTCATCTCAGGTCTCTTCACTCCCTTCCTTTCTTCACGCTCCTCTTCTTCAGAAGAGACTTCTCTGTCGCTGATGTTGCTGGTGAACTCCTCCAGCTTCCTCTTCAACTCCTCCTCCTCAGCATCAGGATCAAGCTGGGACTCTGTGGCCGGAGACTGAAACAATAGCAGAAGTGAATTGTTCACACAGAATTTATTTGGTTTTCCCCTAAAAAAAAAAAAAACAAAACAAAAACAAAGCAACAAAAACCCCAAGGGATTAGGGACCAGAAATCACCACATTTTCATTTGTAGCCATGGTGTGGCTGGCAGCTCCAAGGACATAAACCCCCACCACCCAAAGGCAGTGCACCAGGCTGCAAGGAGAACCCCCATTTCCCCAGCTGTGCTGAATCAGAGCCTCTCAGTACTGATTTGTGATGAGAAAACACTCAGATTTACCAACAGGAACACCAAATAGCTGTCCCCATTACAAGTTTTGGGAAGAATAAGACATTACGTTGTTTCTCCCCCGTGCCTGAGGGACTGCTCTGTAATTATTACTATCCATCCCACTGAGTCATTAGCAGCCAGAGCATCTCATTGCAATGGGTTCACATGAAGGAAAAGTACACAGCCTAAAATTAGAGACCCAAAAAATCAATGTTAAGCGACCTATGCATTCACAGATTCTGCATCCTCACCCAACTTTAACTTAATTTAGCTGTTTCCTTCAGAGCCTAATGGCATAGCAAGACAAGAGCAGCCCAGAAGAGATACAGAAGTCCTTCTTGACTCAGAGCTCTCATCTAAAATAACCAAATCACTTTTCTATACATAAAGATTGATTCTCCTAAGAGCACTCAACAGAGAATCAAAGTGAAACACGGTTTTCCTTGTGCAGAAGAGGCCTGGCACTAGCTTGCACAGGGACCCAGATGTCCTAGGTTAAGCTTGCCTCCATTTCTCTCCAACGACGCAACGCTTTTGCTATCTGAATCAAGAGGATTCTCCCTGTGGGGAGATGGGCCAAGCTTTTTTTTTTGCAGTCCCACTTTAGGGCTGCCCCTCCTCATCATGCTGCTTTTGGGGTGACCCCGGGTGCTGATTTCTCCCTGAAACCTCTCTGATAATGAGGAGAAGGGGCCAGTGAAGCCCCCTCTCCCTCCCTGTTGCCCTGTTACCTCAGCAGAGCGCACCAGGATTTTTTCCTCCAAGCGGTTCAGTACGCGTTCAATCACTGACATGCGTTTGTTGAGCTCGTGAATCTAGAGGGAAGGAGAAAGCATAGAGAACAGACCAGCCACCATTGACAGGACAGTGGGAAAGGAGCCCAGGGTGCATGCAACCAGCAAAAGTAAAAAAAAAGAATCACAGAAACACTAAGGTTGGAAGAGACCTCTACGATCATCTAGTCCAACCGTTGACCCATCCCCACCATTCTCACTAGCCATGTGTGAGAGACCAAGATACCAAAATATCATGTTGTGTTGGGCATCAGAGAGTGAAGGACTGTTACCCTGGGCACCCTGAGGAGCTTCACGAGGTGCAGAGCCTCTCCTCAAAACTCAAAGTGATGCTACGTCCATGGAATGCTGTAAGTCCCACCAGAGCATTGGGAGCTTCGGGGTGATGACCACAAAACCTTCCTACCTTGGTCTTTTTCAACCTGCTCATGCACTTACCCCGTGATCCCCTGCTGAACACATCACTGGGAAAGGAAGGGGGTAGAAGGGAGGAGTTTCCCATGAAAAATTCCCAATCAGAACACAAAACTGAAAGTTGTTCCCAACACACTTTGAAGTTTTTCTCGCTTCTCAATGCTTTGATCTGCCAGGATTCTCAACCCTCTTTTCCTCCTCCCTCTACCAGCTGAAAAGAGAGGAGGAATAAAGAGAAATAAGAATTCTGAAAATCACGGAGAAATGGCTTTCCAGGCTCAAGAGCCACGACAAATTTTTTTTGTGGTTAAATGACTGAAAGCATAAAAGGAACCTCTTCATTTTTCCTCCTTTCAGAAACGAGTATTTTCTCTCCTTCAAGACTGGGCCTTCTCCTTTGATCCAAACAAATAAAACACAAATGATGTAAAATATTGCCCATTCCACACGGATAAAACGCTGCATGCTGCATCACTCCTGCCCCATGTGGCTGCCTCCCACTCAAAGGGGACGAGCAGCAAATGCAGTAAGTGAATGGAGCAACAAAGAGACGCGAGGGCTTCGCTTTGTTTTTGTAACATTTCCACCCTCTCGCTGAGTTTTTGTGCTGGCTGGTGTTTGATTAATTAGATCCTCACAACAGCTTGCATCTGCTTAAGTGAAGATGGATGTAACAACCTGGCACCTGGGGAGAGCAAAGCGTTGCAATTACTGCCCCGAATTGAATGAGCCTTTAAGCAGCATTAAACCCACAGGCTGGAAGCAATCCACGCCAGCTCTAAGTGGTTTCTCACTATCATTGGGCCTGACTCTTGCAGCACTCTGGTGACAATGAGAAGCCTGTGATGGACCATAAACTTCAGGAGAGGGGATGGATGTGAGCTCAGCATCTGGTGTTGTCTGCACGTCCTGTAAGCAGCAGCTCGAAGAGGTCGGAGCACAATGCAGAGCTGGCTGTCGGCAGGTTACAGGGAGAGGAAGAGCTGGTTTTCATTCTCCTTCCTGAGCAAGGCTGGCTTTAGTGCCCAGTTATCCCCGTGCAAAGCAAGGTGCACCCCAATAGGGTGCATCCCATTAGGGGCTGGTCCACCTGCACTGCTCTCTGAACGACAAAGGCTGGTGAATACATTTCCACTAAAACACTTCAGAGGAACCAACTTCAGCTTATTTCTGTCTTTAAGAGCTGCTCTGGCTTTCTCTCCCCTTTGGGCTCCTCTTGGCTTCTCCTGGGCTAGTGGTAGCAGCCATACCTGTGTTGCTGTGGGGTTAATGGGCCAGCACAGAGCCCCGTTTCCTCCTGCTGGGCAAGGGGCAGGCTCTGCTAGCTGTTGCTAGCTGTAAACCCATCAGCCACATAAAGGGCAGGAAGGATGAACAGCTACTTAAGCTAATGAACGATGCTGGAATACGAACAAATGGGGTTGAATCAGGAATTAGGAGATGCCTTGTAACCATTAGGTGCCACCGATGCCTTCACGCTGTTGTGACAGCAAAACACCAGGCACACTGCTCCCAAACCAGGGCTGGGAGTGGAGATGAAGGAAGTCATCTGGAGTACCGGTGGGAATTTGGCCCCATTTCCCCACTGCAAAGCACTGTGCACATTTCATGCCTAACGTACTGTGGGCTCATTAACGACACCCAGGCTGAGCTTTTTCCATTTGCAGTGGGCTGGAAAACGAAGCACGTCCACCCATTTGAACATATGCTGAGAGAAATAAAGGCCAAAGGACAGATGCCCCCACGGAGGCACACAGAGCTCAGCAGCACCCAAGATGGGCACAGCTGTAAGTGGAACCAGCACACTTCTCCCCTTGGAAATCTGTGTGGTCAGACACCAACGTGCATTTTGCTGCTGAAGAGGGTCAGGGAAGCCTTAACCGTTCTCATCCTTTCTCAAAGGTGATGACAAGAACTGCAGGTCCTCACTTGACAATTAAAACAAGCGCACAGCCTTCCTGACACCCTTCTCTAGGCTGTTCCCCTATTATCACTTGGCAGAAATGCATGACAGGTCAGCCTGTCCCTGTCCTGCTGAGGCCGGAACGCTCCACGCTGCCAAAGAATAGGATCTCAGGGCTGATTAAACATTCCCCTCCAAGTCTTGATCATAAAGCCCATTCACTTGATGAATGAGGACACGTAAAACTATAGGTAGCGTGCAGATTAATGGGGGCAGGCTGGAAATTAACAGCATTGAAGGCAGGCTTGTTGCTGCATCAGCAGCGGGTACAGTTTCTCCCAGCCATGAGCATAGAAGTAGAAGGGCCGATGTGAAGAATACTGTGTAATATTAATGGGACAGAGAAAAGCCTGATCTCTTCACCATGAGGAATGGATGAGCAGAAAACACACCTTCCCACTTTCCCAGCCTGACTTCCCATTTCACGGCCACCTCTGCATAGCCCAGAGGGCTGAGCATGGCCTGGGCATTCATCCACCTGGTGCCACACAACCACCATGCGACACCAAGCAGATGTGACAGCCTCTAGGCCACCCCACAGGTGGCACTGTTTGGTACCTGACTTCCCGAGCTGTGGCTGATGTTCTCCTGGGAGGAGGCTCTGCTCCGGCGTTTCAGGTGGTGAGGCAGGCAGGCAGCGAGCTTTGGGGCTCCCTTCACATCCTCATCAGAGGTGTCCATGTCTGCAGAGTAGGGGGACCGGGGCTGCTCCATCCAGGGGCTGCCTTTGGAGGGAGAAGGCTTCAGTATGAGGACTCAAGAGATTCACAGCCCCTAGCACAAAGCCCTGGATGTCAGTCCCATCCCTCAGACAAGCAAATAAGCAGGTCAGTTTACCCCTTCTAGTGGAGTTGCAAGCAGAAGTTCAGCCTGCAGCTCCATCCACCTAAACAGGGTGCTGCTGAGCTACAGGTGGGCACGAGGAACATTCCTCTCACCCCCTCAAGCAGCTGAGACCCTCAATAAAATCTGTTCCTGCCTCTTCAGTCGTGTTGCAGTCCAGGTTTGGGCTCTTCATTCAGTCTGGGTGCTGGGAGCAGTTTATCCACATGGAGCATAACTTATGAAAGCAGGGAGGGCATCTTCCCAAGGAGCAATGAGGGCTGGAGAGATCTCTTGGGTGTCTGTAAGAGCTACTTTTCCCTAGCAGGGTGCTGGAACCCAGACACTTACCAGGTTTTGAACTTCTGTCCAGGCTCCGTCTGCGTGCATTGAGCGTGAGTCGAACCTCCGTGCTGAAGTGCTGCTCCGGAGGGCTGAGGTGCTGCTCCTGCTCCCTCAAGATGTGGAACACAGCTGCCAGGTCAGCCTCCTCCAGCCGGGGCTCTCGGGGAGCATCCTCAGCTGGGCCGGAGAAATCTGGGAAGGACTGAGAGACGGGGGCTGATGCTGGGACCGCCCTCCCCACCTCCCCAAGCAGTTCCTAGCTTTGTCCTCCAATAGCTGCACGGATTGAGCCTTTATAACACTGATTTTAAGCAACCTGGCTTACAGGCTTTTTGATCTTCAGGCTGAGCAATATTTCAGATGACTGCCAGGGGGCACTGTTAGTTTCTATGAGAGCCAGGCATCTGTCAGGCTGACTTGGGCCCCAAGATCCAGCTTTTAAAGCATCACACAGTTTGACTTGCAAAGTCGCAACAGCCATCTACTTCTCAACAACCAATACATCGACTTTGTTTCAGCCCTCCTTATGCTTGCATTAAATTCCACAGCATAAGGGTGAAATGTAGGTAAAGGACGTACATATCTATGTAAATAAAGATTGAACCTGCCCATTTGTCCTAAATCCTGTCTGTATTCTCCCAACCAGCTGGCACAAAGCAGTTATTTGTGCAGTTTTTTTGTGCCCCACGTTCTCTTCTCTGACAGATGGGGACTTTCCACCCCTCTGGCCATGCAGGATTCCTCTTCTGAACCTCACACACAAAGCTACCAGCAAATCACGTCCCCAGTGCATGCGGGAAAGCAGCCCCAAACTGGATTGGATGATGGGAGAGAAAGCTGTTTTCAACATTCCTTAAGTGCTGACCGTTCTGCTCCCAAACACTGGCTGGAAGCTAGGGTGTCCCACAGCCCTGGGACAGCACAGGAAATAGTCAGCAAAGAGATCAGCCCAAATCTGGAAGGAGAGGTGCAAGAGAGTCCTCACCACAGCCAGCTCTCCTGCTCCTGACTCAGGGTTTGGAATGGAAGAAGAAATAGCAGTGCTCTGCACAGAGATCGGCACCGCAGCTTCCCAAAGCCACCGTGCAACCCTACAGCCACAGCAGGAAGAGGAGGACAGAGAGAAAGGCAAGCCCAGTACCTGGAAAGCATCAGAGCTGATGGCCACTGGAGAGAGCTGGGCAGATTGGCGGCGAGACTGGGCAGAGTATTCCGAGTCCAGCTCAAAATCAAAGGGGTGCACGGACAGCAGGCGCTTTGTCTTGCGCATCTTGGCGTGGAAAATGGGAGAAGGGAAAACTGAGCTGGCTTCCATGGAAAGCAGAAGGAGCCCCCGCCTGCTTAGTTTGCAGAATCTGTTTGTGGGAAGCTCTCAGGATGGGAAGCTCCCACTTTTCCTGGAGAACACTGGGTTCTCAGGAGTATCCTGCTTGCAGGGAGGCAGTTAACGTGGGACTGCTAGGACTGAACTCAAAGACCTGGTTTCCTGGGTCTCTGCATTGAGACTGTGGCCATAAGCAGACAGCAAGATGCTCTGCTGGCAAGATTGCTCTGAAGGCAAGGTGAGCAGCTGAACCCCTCAGAAAGAGGCTCAGGAGCTGCTCTTGGGGCCTGAAGCAGCTCCATACCTCCGATCCTGGGAGCAAACCTCCCCAGATACGGGGAAAGCCATGAGCTGGTCTGGGAGTGGGGCTAGCATCAGGAAGCAGAGCAGGGAGCAGTACCCAGCCACCACCACCCAAGGCAGGCTACAGTGCACTCAGAAGGGGTGAGTGGCTGTAGGGGAAGCCCTTACTCTGTTGTAGCACTCTGCTTCAGCTCCATGGAGCGCATCATCCTCATCACCACTGTCGTCCCCAGTGCCACCATTGGCAGGGTGCTGGCATTCACCTGGAGGAGACAAGGGCATGGTAAGCATGGGCAGCTCCTGCACCCTGACCCTGGGGCAGGCAACCCCCTGCCCTGGTGTCCCACCAGTGCATGTCAGAAAGACTGATTCTGAAACAACTCCTTCAATTTTTATTATTTGGCATGCTGCACTGTAGCTCCTATGTGGCACAAATAAAAGGAAGGGGACAACGGAAAGAAAAGGAACAAAAAATCCTCTTGGAAGAGCAAAATGTCCCATGGCAATATTGACCCTCCCTGCAAGAAGAACACAGCCCAAATCCACAAATTCAGCGCATTTGTTACGAACACAGCCAGCTTCAAGCACATGACATGGATGCACTGAGATCACAGTGAGCTCTCGCAAGCCACAAGTTTGGCAGGCAACAAAAAGCCCTGTTGTTTCAGAGTCTGCCCTCAGAAGCCCCAAGGGTGCTGCAGGGCAGAGGATGAGCAGCGAGGCTCCTCGTCCCAGCCACACCGAGCAGCTCCGGGGTACCCACAACCGGAGGGAGCAAAAAGAAAAACAGCAGCAACCTCCATCTGACTGCACAACACACACTGCAATTCTCTTTTTGACTTACTGTTGATGTCTGGCAGGCTGTAAACTCTGTCATGAAGACCTGAACAACAAGAGGAATTAAAAAAAAAAAAAAGGATAAATAAATATTTTCTCTAGGTAGCTTGCACAGAACAAGCCTCAGAGCAATGCTTAAGCACAGCTCTCAGTCTCTAGCCATCACAAGGCACAGCCATCAAAGGCTCTTTGGAGAGAACAAAGCTTGTGCTTGGAGACATAGCTTGACTTGGAAGATCAAGTTGTATATTGGGCACAACATCTTCTCAGAAAGAGCAGTGATGCAGTGGCACAGCTGCCCAGGGGGTGCTGGGGTATTCCATAACTGTGCAGATGTGGCACTGAGGGATGTGGGCATGGTGGGGCAGGTTGAGGTTGGACGTGGGGATCTTAAGTCTTTTCCAACTGGAATGGCTCTGTGATTCTCTTATCGTTTTTAAATATAAAAAGGAATCTCAGAAACGCATGCCACAAGAGTTGTGCTGGTGCCAAGAAAGCAAACCAGCTGCAGAGGTGGCAATCACAGCTGGGCAGACAAACCACAGCCGGGCACAGGTAGAGCCGCGGTGCCAGGACAGGCTTTGAGCCTGGCACTCAGTGCCCCCTGCTGACCGCGGCTGCTGCATGCAGGCACAGCACCCAGGCTCAAGCCTCAGACCCTAAAATCCCAAGGGCTCGGCATGGCTGCGGCAGGTTTTGTGCCTGCTGGCTGTACGTGCCAGACAGAGACGTGAAAGCAGGGAGCTGAAGCTGCTCCATCAGCCACGCAGCAAGCCTGCAGGCAGCCAGCACAGCCAGTTGTTCAGCAAATTCCTCAGCAAGCTATGTAAGTCAAGGCGAGAAAGTTAACCCCAGCTGAAGGCAGAGCTTGGACATCCTACCCTGCTGTTTCATGGGTATCAACGCTAAGTTCTCTGGCTGGCATCCCTTCGGGTGCCTGCCCAGCTTGAGGACAGCAGAAACCCCGGCGCTTGTCCTCACCTAGAAGAGCTGAATTCCCCTTCTGCCCTGGCTGCAGCCTGCCGTAGAGGGACTGCAGCACCTTGGCACTTCCAAACCTCTTGAAACGGGACCGCACGTGCTCGTAGTACCACTCGAGGGAACCGATCTTCACCACTCTGCCCCAGGAGGAAGCACATAGAGGTGAGGCAGCCTCGCCAAAACAGACCCTCACCCCGCTCCCACCCCCACTGAGCAGAAGGATCGCCCTTAGGGTATGGGGAGCAAGCAGAGGATGCAGAGAAAGGAGACCAGCACGAAGCTGTCCCTGTTCATCACAAGGGAGTTGGACTAGGTGACCTTCAAAGGCCCCTTCCAAGTGAACGATGACAAACAGAGCGTGGGGCTGAGACTGCAGAAACTCTCCATCCCGATGCCCCAGCACAGTGCCCCTACCTGGAGAGGCGGCAGGGGTCACAGACCCAGCCCTGCTCC
Source organism: Tympanuchus pallidicinctus (assembly GCF_026119805.1). Taxonomy (NCBI): domain Eukaryota; kingdom Metazoa; phylum Chordata; class Aves; order Galliformes; family Phasianidae; genus Tympanuchus; species Tympanuchus pallidicinctus. Next base: position 34,224,468 of record NW_026294669.1, read on the forward strand.
CTCTTGTTGTAGCGGCTGCAGCTCTTGCAGGTGTAGAAGCGGCAATCCAGGCACTGCCGCTTGCTGTTCAGCAGGAACTTGAAGGGCTGCAGGCAGTGCACGCAGTGCGTTTCGTTCAGGTGGGACTGGTGGGTCAGGAACTCTCTCTTGCTGCTTTCCTGGTCTATCTTGCACTTCAGGTCCCTGCAGACGCATCCCAAAAACAGAGGGGCGTGCATTAGGTGGTGAAATGACACCCAACAGCAGCTCCCTCCTGCTCCAATCCCTGGACACCTCCAGTACCCCCAAGGAAATCAGTGCTACCACTCTGATTTTTGCATCACTCTATCCATGAGCAGATCCCTCCACTGATACGTTTTCATCCTGGATACCTTTCCCCAGCACGCAATATCATTTCGGTGAGCTCTGTAGCCTCTCTCACATGGTAAACCCAGTAATGCTCAATCAGCCTAGAGAATGATTTTTCAGGGATCACCTCGAGTCCCACAGCTGGTGGAAACAGCTGGAGGGCAAATTAATCAATAACCTATCATGGGGTAAAATTGTGCCCAGCGGAGCAAGGCAGCAGGCTCCACATTTCAGAGCAGGTCCCTATGCATCAGCATTTGCTGCTGCCACATTTCAGATCAGACTTGGCTGTACTAAAAATTGGTCCTTTTTGCTGCACAGGGCATCTCTTTGCCACCAAGCCTCAAAATGCATTTCAACCCAAACCTTTAGGGGCTGGAGGCTTTACCCAAAGGCTTTCTGTTTGTTCTCTCTGCTAGCCCAGGTATGTTTGCCCTCTGGGCTATGGTTACAAGACGGTGTTTGACTTGCAAGAGGCCCTAGCAGGCTTGTTTTCCATCTGGGCAGGGTGAGGGAGCTGCATTTTGCAGGGCAGAAATTGGCCAAGACCAGAAAGCTCAAGCAACCAGGAGGCTTTGCACTGCATCTGGTCACCTGCACCACTGCAAAGCTTCCCCTCTGGAGCTTCCTGATGGAACAGCTTGCACTCACCACGGAACACAACACATGAAAATAAGCAGTAAGCTTACATGCAGCCACATAAAACAAACACCAAAACACAAAACCCACCCAGCTGCAGGCTGTGGCAGCCTCACAAACCACCTTCTGAGCACACAGGCCAAGAAAGCAGGTACTGCACAAACCCAAACTGATCTTAATCCCAGTGGCACAGCAGCATTCGGTCCGGAAGAGCAAACAGCAAACAACAAGGAAGAAGAAAGCTTCCCAGGGACACTGCTTGCCTTTGAACTCATGGCACACTGCGTTCATCCATGGCTTCACCAAAAGGGCTGCAGGTTTGGGTGCTGACCCCAAGCTGTGGGCTGCACTCAGCGTTCCTTTGCCACCCTGCACCCAGGCTGCTTCCAGCAGGATCCGATCTTTCCCTGGACTGCCTTTTCCTGTTCTCAGAGCCAGTCGGACCCCTTCGCTTCCCCTCCCTCGCCCTCGAGAGCTGCTAAAGGAAGGACAAGCCTCAGCCCAACCGGTTTAAAACCTGCATGCCTCCGTCTGTCCGTCCCGGCAGCCCATCCTTGTGCTGCTCTGCTCAAAGTGAACCAGCAGCAGGGAAGTGGGAAGATGCCAACGGCTCAGTCCCTAAAGCAGGGGGCTCTGGCAGCAAGCTTTATGGAAGGAGACAACGAGATGCCCCGCAGAGGCTGCTCCTGAATTCCTCAGGCACATATTTCTGTGGTATCTGGGCAGCTGAAGCCTTTGTCCATATTGGGTGAATAGCTTCTGACAAAAAACACAGAGGAGGCTGAAAGGGAAGAAAAAGACCAAGTGGGGGAACATTCCTTCAAGGCTTGCATGTTGAGACAGGTCCTGGGAACCAAGTGGGGACGGTCAGAGCAAAGAGAGCAGGATCAATGGGATTCTTCCATCATGTCCCAGCTTGTCACATGCAGAAAACACTCATGTATTCTGTCCAACATGCAGGTACAGGGCAGGCTTGCCCAGCACACCGGATGGTCTGGTACGGCCTGGCTTTATAGGGATACCTGCTGTACCATAAATCTATACCAGCTTTAGCTTGGTGGAGACAGAGAGCTGGGTTGGAGAGCCCACACACACACCTCTGGCTGGGTGACACGCTTGTACTGAAAGATGTTGGCACTCGGGACGCCTGTGATGCAGGAGAGGTCAAAGCACACTCACCCATTTTCACAGAATGAATTTCAATCACGTTTATCGCTTCCTGCTCGCACAAACCAGGCAAACAGGACTTGCTATCCTGCCAGCAGCTAAATGGATTCCTCTCACTTTGGACCCAACCTTCCTGCTGCCTTCAGCTTTGTTTGTGGAGCCAGTCCCTGTTTTGAAAAACCACACACACCAGCAGCACCTTTCTTTGTGCTCAGAGCTCACCGAATACCTGTCTGCCCCTTAAAGCCTCAGCAGTGCCAGGCCGCACAGAGTTAATGCAGATCCTCTGCCGGGCAGGAAGCAGCTAATGGAGCAGAACAGGGCATTTAAAGGTTGCAGCATTCCAGAAGCACCTCTGAGCTCTGCAGTGCTCGTCAAAATGGAAAGCTAAATATAAAAGCAATAAGTGCTGTGACAGGGCATTGCAGCACTTTGCATCTCAGGTGGGAAGCAGAGGAGCACACAGAAATAAGCTGGGACCACAGGATAGCCCAGCTTTTCCCCTTATTCTTTAGTTATTCCTTTTTTCTTTACCCTACCCGAGTTCGGTGCTTCCCTCTGCCTCACCCCAACCCTGATACTTTCCTCTTTGGAGGCTCAAGGGCTCAGCTGTAGCTGTGCTGACCAACAACCAGACAACATTCCCTATGGGATCCGTGCAGGGCACCCATCTAAGCCAGTCTGGCGCCAGGTCAAGTCAGCGAGGAATTCACATCGCCCACTGCTTTGCTGAAGGGCACAGCAATGTCTGTCCCCACCCCCCTCCTCTAGGCAAAGCACAGCTCTGTCACACAGGAGACACTTTCCCTTTCCAGTAATCACATGTTTTCCAGCACCCTTGTCTGGTCTGTGTCCTGCTTTGGAGCTACCAGCTACAGTATGGTGATGATAGGGAATTCTCTCTTCCTCCCACACTGTAATCAGATATGCAATCAGCAGACTCCAAAATTTCCAGCTCAGAGCTCACGGTGAATGGCACACCCCATCCGCCCTGCTCAGCATCCTTCGTGCAGGCGGTGAATAGCATCGCTCAGCCCAGCAGATGGGTGCATGCAGGAGTTGTGGCTGGGCAGGGGCTCTTATTCCTGGTTAATCGATGCTAAGGTGCCTGGCCAGACCAACAGGGAGTTCTCAGAAGCACGAGGAAGCCCACTGCAGGCAGAGGAACCTGTTTTCCCACCAGCTGTCACTGTATCACAAAGCACATCACACAATTGAAGCACAGCGTCTCGCATTCCATGAAAAGGGAACTTTAAAACCCACTTGCTTCCCTCACCACTGAAAACAACATTGTTTTCTTACACATGCTTGGGAAAAACCTGCCTTAAATCCTCGCTTGGGCTGCAACAGGGCTGCTAAGTCCTTTCCTTTTCAGTGTGTGCATCAATTTGTAGTTCAGTGACTTTCTACTTCACCCCAATCTCCCTGAAGTTGCCCCAGCACAGCACAAGCTGCCACAGAGTGTATTTCAGCCTCCTGACAACTGCTGTACTCCCCTCAGTTATTTTCCGATGGTCCTTCAGGTGTCCATAAGCTCCCAGGTCTCACTATATTGCAGAGAATCATCCACCTGGGGTTGGAACTAGATGACCTTTAAGGTCCCTTCCTACCTAAGCAATCCTATGATTCTATTCTATGAAGTGTATGAGAGCTCCCAAAACAACACAGCAGTTAAGTGGGGTTCTCTGCCACTAAGAACTCCTTGGGAAATGGAACCCAGCAGCCATTGGAGTGCACTGAGCAGGCTGCCCCATCACCTGCCCTGGTTACACAGCTGATAACATCACCTATCAATCACTACATTCAGTTTACAGCTCCGTCCTCCTCACCCACTGCTTTATCCATATCCAACACGAGATGAAGGAGCCTATATCTCCCATTGGCAGGCACAGGTACTCACTCCAACCGCTCCTCCTCTTTCTTCCGCAGGTCGAAGTCACGCTGAACCACCTCCCAGACATGCTTGGCCTCCTCATCGGTCAGCTTGGAGAGATCCAGCTTCCTCCCCATCTTGCACGACGAGCCTAAGTGACAACCAGAGGCATTCCTACGGCCGGCCCCGTTACCCGACTGCTACACTGCTGGGCCCCACCTCCGTGACCGCCCCAAATAATGGGGCCGCGGGCAGGCGAGCTGGCTCCTGCCAGCCCCACACCTCATCCGCCCAGCTGGGTTAAAGGAAGCATTGACTCACTGCCAAACCACTCGTGTTGTGCAGGGAGTGTAGATCCAACAGGTCTTAAAGCACCTCCCCGAGGAAAGCAAGCACGGAGGCAGGGCATAAGCCAGGGCCAAGCATCCCACCACCAGCACTGCTCTGTGCCCCACCTTGCCTCTTAAAACCAGCAGCTTTAACGAGGGAAATGGGAACAAATGGGTGCCCGAGCTACGCTGTCTGCCCTCCCAGCAATTTGGAGAATATCAGCTGTGCCAGGAGCAAATAGCTTAATTAGTAGGCAGCTCTCCTCTCATTTACTGTTATCAAGAGAAGATGGTTTGACAGGATTTAAAAAAAAAAAAAAGCCAAACAAATGCTAAGCATGTCATGTACCTGGAGGAATATATTTAAATTGCAATAATCCAATTAGCAAAGCTGGTCTTGTTGCTGTATCTGTTGTTCTCCCTCTTGGTAAAACACTCCCTCTGTGCCTCCAAGTGAGAATTCCTGTATTACATATACCAGAAGAAGGAGAGAATGAAAAGAAGCCCTTTTCTTATCTTCATGAGAGAAGGAGGAAAACATTCTGCCCTAAAAAGGCTGAGTGCAGTGGGAGCAGCCAGACCTGGAGGGCTTTAGCCACTCGGCTGCCGTGTTCTGTCTGTGTGGTGCAGGGAATTATCTCCCCCCACTAACTCACTTGAAACAAGATTAGGCTAAACCCTACGGATAGAGCCAGAAAGGGATTTTTCAATCCAAACATGGATGGATTTTGTACAGAAAAAGTGATAATTACAGATGCTGGGTATCAGGAATGCGTGATCTCTGGATGTCCATACATTGATTTCCAGCCCCTCTTGCAGCAGAGATGGAAGAGCTGTCCTGGTGAAAGCAATTAGTTTTTTTGGCAGGAGTGAGATGTGAGCTGAGCCATCCTTATGTAAGTATGTCTGCAAGCTTGTGCGCCCCAGTGCACCCAAAAAGCACAGCGGGCTGATAGATCCCAATTAACATCATAACGAGACCCTGTTGGAGGACCTGCCAACTCAATTACCCAGTCCCAAGTGCTTGGGATCAGAGCGGTGTGGGAGGCTTCCTGGATGAGGGCCCATAGATGGCCATAAATTCCTAGTGTTGTGTCATATATTCCTAGTGTTTCATATAGGGGCGTTTTTGCAGCACATGTAAACTGCATTCCTTATGGGAAGCTCTCAGTGATACGGCCATCCGAGTAACTTGGGTACAGTTAAAACTGGGGCTCAGTTTGTGATTTTTGGCCTCACCTGATATGGAAAAGAGCAGTGTTTCGGTGGCAGCTTCTTGAAGAGAAACATGCCCTTGTGGAAGCAGGGCAGCCCTGAGCATGTGCTGCTCTGCAGTCATCCCAGAGTCATGAGACCCCTCAGCTCTGCGGTTGCCTTCCATCATCCCTTGGCACTTTTATAAAGACCCATTCTCACCCGCTCCCATCACGCTGGTCAGAACAAGAAGGGCAGGAAAGGGTTGCAAAATGCCCCTGCTATTTCTGTACATGGCCCATAAGGGTTTGATATGGGTTTTGTCCATTAATACAACTGTGAAATTCTGTTATAATGCTGTTACTGTGTGACCGTATCTCATTTGGAGGCTACCAGAACGATCCCAGCAGCCTCCCCTAAAGAAAACGGCCATTTGATGGTAATTATCTTGGAAAATCATGTGCTGACATTGGTTGCAATTAGATAAACACAGTCACAGGATTAGAAAAGAATGTTTGCAGTGTCATCGTTAGGGTGGAAGCTGTATTTCATATAGGGGCGTTTTTGCTGCACATGTAAACAAAGCAGATGCCAAACTCCTACAGATCCCTACAAATTCCACCACCTTTTTTTCCCCAACTAACCTTAATAAGAAGAGAATCCCATCCCCTTGCCTAACAAAAGCTTGGTTGAGAGAGATCTGGTTGGAAATTGATATTTTAACAGGAACAGCCCTCAAATTGTGGATTTCCTCTATTGATCAAGGTGAATTCGGTCCTATGGGAATGTCTCATTTGTGCTGATAAAAATGTAATCCAAACCACTGCCTGCAGAGAGGTGGTAAAATAGCTGGCAGAGGCTGTCACTTGACAGCTCCCAGGAATTACCAAGGTAAACAGTAGCTGAACAAACAGGAGTTAATCACTTTCAGCTCAACAAGGTCACGTCAGACACAGGTGCTACAACCCAGCAGCAACACGATATGTTCAAGGCTAAAGGAGTGTTTTGGACTGAACAGAGTGCAGTAAGCAGGCACAAATCCCAGCCAGCCCAGGAGATAAGGTCTGAGAAACGCTTTAGGGTCAGAGCCTGGAGCTGGGTGAAGTTCATCACTCATTTTAGCATTAGCTGGGGAGTTATGCCAACGACCAATGGACCAACACACCTTATAGGTGAAATGCTCGTATGTTTTTCACACTGAGGGTGGTGACGCACTGGAACAGGTTGCCCAAGGAGGCTGTGGATGCCCCATCCCTGCAGGCATTCAAGGCCAGGCTGGATGTGGCTCTGGGCAGCCTGGGCTGCTGGTTGGTGACCCTGCACCCAGCAGGGGGTTGGAACCAGATGAGCATTGTGCTCCTTTGCAACCCAGGCCATTCTGTGATCCTATGGTTGGGCCAACAGCACTTCAATGGGTCACAAAATCCAAGGTGAGGGAAGCTGCTCAGTGATTACAGTGCTGATCCCACATTTGGTAGCGTTTCACAAGGAGACCAAACCAAGCAGAGGACAGACAGATTTCTAACCCTTCCCCCTGAGGGCCATCCTAACCCATCTGGGAGCACTGGGCTTCCATCCTTGTGCTCAAATACTCTTGATTTCAAGTAGTATCCCAGAATAGCCTGATGATTGCAGAGGTGTCTTTACAAACAGCTCAGATATGGCATAAGGTCATGTTATTGTCTTGAGGCAGAGGATGGACTGTCTGTACCATTCCACATTTCATTTCAGCAGACTATTCTCTTCTAGCTTGCAGGACACCCAAAGGCTCTTCACACCATTTTGACAATGAGGAACTGCAAGCTTTGCTGTGGTCATCAAAATGAAATAGTCCCAGAAAATGCATGGGAGGGGTAGTCTAGTAGTACCAGTGCATTTTCTTTTACTCTTTTATAATTTACATTACAACCAGGACTGCAACCTTGCAGCTGGGACTTGGTTTGACACTGTCTGTATGTAGAGCAGTGTTAGAGGATTTGCCACTGGAAGCAGCTGGGCCCTGAGCACCTACACAGATGCGAAGAAGGTTACACTAATCAGGTAAGGACACCCAACTGGATGTTCTTGTTCAGACAATTACCAAGGTCAAAAATGAACTGCATTCAAGCACGCAAACACAGTTCTAGAAAGCTAATTGCCTGAGAAATGCAGGAGTCTGTGCATGTCTAGAGTGCTTGCTTTGGGCTGTTTGTAGGCACAGGCTGCTGCTGCTGAACCCATTTCTGCTTTGCTAGAGTCTTGAGGAGTTTCTTTGCCACACTAAAAGCAAAGCTGATACCACTAAAAAGAAGCAGACCCCAAGCATCCATCCTTCACCACTCCACTTTTCTGGGATAACCATGGGCACACTTGGCAGGAGTGGGGCAACAGGGCTGACTGCAAGAAGCAGAGCATTAGACTCAGCACGTAGGGTGGCTGACCCTGGGGAAGACATCCTTTGAGAAACCACCCTGGTGTTTATTCTGCAAGCTGGCACAACCACGAGGAATGCATATCGCTAACTGAAGGCGTGATTGAATTCAGAAGCAAAACAGAACCCCACCAAACAAACAACTTATTCCAACTCTGCCAGGAAGGAGATGAGCTTTTGAGTCATTAAGCAGAAAACGAGCCCGTTTGGCTCCCAGAGCCAGTGCTGTGACTTAGCAGTGTTTTGCATGGTCATGGCTGGGCCAAGGACACTTCCTCAGGAGGGTGTACAAGCCCAGGCTTGGGTTTTCTACCTAGAGGACAATTCTGTAGGAGCCTGCACGCAAAGAGGAATGATTTCAGGGCCATGGCTCAACCGTTCATGGACTTGGAGGGCTGTCAGGGACCTCTAGGAGAAAACAAGCCCTTGTTGTTCCAGAGGGATGACTTGCACCCCACCCCAGGTTACTCACGAGGAAGTAGGGCTGTAGTGGCAAGATAAGGCTCTGTGTGCAGTTAGATCCTGGTCCTGCTGGCGACAGTGATGAATGTGGTGTTGACTTAAAAGCAAACCAAACACAGGCAGTGAAATCTCTAGCGAGGCAAGACCAAGCTGCGTTGGTGCACCAACCTGGTGTTCCACGCTGGAACAACCTGCCCCTTTGCTAAGTCTTCCAAAATGATGCTCTTTCCTAAACCTCTCCATCCAGGATTTTCCAAGGTCAGACCCTCCAATATTTTCTAAGAGAACATTCAATTACAAAGGGCTTTCTTTTGTTCCTTTTGGGCTCCAGTATCTTCATGTAGTAAATGCTGGAAATGAGGATGCAGAACCCAAGAGATAGACACTTAGATACTGAACAATTAGCTGGGTGGTGTTTTTGGCTGTTCCCATGCATCCATCTCCATCCCTGCCCTGACAGAACTGCTTGGCAGCACTTGAGTGAGTGGCTTGGGTGCAGGATTTGTTTCCTCCACCCCTGAGCTGCAGTCTTTTTTCAGCCCACTGTCCTGCCCCAGGCTGTATTTTGAAGCTGCTGAGACTGGAGTTGTCCCTAGGCCCTCATGAAGCTCTCCCAGTCGTTCCTCATCCTTGTTTGAGACGTACTCTGCATTTTCTAGCCAGAAGGTGTCTAGCATTGACTCCCAGCCCTTGGGTTGCTGCTGTCCCTGTCAGACCCTGGAGGCAGAGAAAGGGATGGGATGGAGCTGTGAAGCACTCCCAGCAAGGTCACATAAGGAGAGCCCCGCTGGCCATGCAGAGGGCTGCCGGTCGATCTGCTCTCTAATGAGTTTCCATTTGGCTGTTTCTGGGCAGTGCCAGTATTTCTGTCCTTTTTTCAGCGTGCTGGAGTGAGGTGGCCTTCAGCCAGGGTGCAGAGTGAGGTGCCCTAAGCAGAGGGGAGGCAGAGCTGTTTTGCAGGGCTCTCCAGGTTGATAGGGAAACTTTCAGCCCATCCCAGCCTGAAAGCACGTTTCATTTAAAAGAAAAACAACCTCTTGCAGCGACTCCCCTTGGGATGTAACAGCCAGAGAAATGCTCCCTGCTCATCTAATAAGAGGCTAATGAGTAGGTTTGAGCAGGGATCTGGCTCTGATGCTTCTCAGTGCTGTGCTGTTCCTGCCTGTCTGCCTCTCCATACTGCAGAGCCAGTGTCAGGTCTTATCCTTTTCCTGTTGCCTGATGGCTAGTGGGCCCACTTGCATTGCTGCAGGACCCTGCTTTTGGTGGCATGGATGCTCAGTGCAGTATTTCACACCAACAGCGTGCTTAGAATTACAGAACCATAGAACATCCCAAGTTAGAAGGGACCCGCAAGGGTCACCCGGTCCAACCCCAGCCCCACTCAAACCCAACCCCTATGGCTGAGAGTGGTGTCCCAGCACTCCTGAGCTCCAGCATCAGGGCTGTGCCCACTGCCCTGGGAGCTGCAGGCTGCCACAAGTCAAACTGAAGGGGAAACCAGAGGCCACAGAGCTGCATGTGTGCGTGAAGTCAGATGACACTCAAATCAGAGCTTGCAGTGACTGAAGAGAAACTTTCAACCCATGCCAGCCTGAAAGCATATTCCACTTAAAAGAAAGACAAACCAACTCTCACATAGCTGTAACAGCAGTTCCTTCCCCTGTTGGTGTTTTTGACAGTGCTACCCAACTTTAGGAGAGCTCCCAAGCCAACCCTGGGAAAAGGTAGACATCCTCATAGGGGTGGGGGCAGCAGCCGAAATACTACAAACTCCTTCTCCTCGCCAGTCTTTCAAATGCCCAGCTGCAAAAGGTGCCACACCTCACCCTGCTCGTTGCTTCCATTCCTGGCCAAAAGATTGCTGGAGCGAAGGGATAACCTCGGAGATGCTCCGGTTTCCTTGTGCCACCTTGTGGAGTCCGGCAAAAAATACAGGCTGCAAACCTGGTAGGAGAGCACAGGAAAAAAAAAGCTTCTCTCAAAAGTACTCGGAGTTCTCCAGGGATGACGGAGCTGAAGGAGCCCCCTGGGGATGGTTTGGGATGCCAGGATGATCCCATCCAGCTGGCCAAAATCTCCACACTTCCTATGGCTGCTGGCATGTTGCACTGCGCAGGTTGTCCAAAGACTGCTATGCACATGGCTGAGAAAACCACATCAGGGCTGAGCACTCAGCGAGCTGGACCTCAGCATGGGGACAAAGCAGAGGGATTTTTCCCTTAGCTGGAGGCACTGCATATTTCTCTCTCACAAACAAGTTTTTCACAGCTCTCTTGCCAGGTACTGCCAACAGAGAAGTGCCCTCCCCTCCCTCCCAAGAGCTTAAACCATGGAAAAGAAGCAAACACCAACTCTAAGAGCTTGGTGCTTTTATTTTTTGCCTTTGGAAAAGTTTCCTGACCCCCAGGGAGTGCTTACAAGTTCCTTTTCTCCTCCCTGTTCCTTCTCTTTTTGGAGAAGGAAAATCCCAACTGCTGTCCCATGACTGCAGTGGAGTCTGGCCAAGCTTGGACTCTTAGAGGAAAAAAAAAAAAACACCTCTTTCCCTTTGGTATCCCTCATCCTAGTTGAGTACAGGCCAAGCTGGCATTTCTGTGGAGTGTTTTAGGTGATAGAATGTAAAAATCTCTTCTGCTGTTAGAAACCAAAGAAAATTTGGCCCACCCTGCAGCGTCCTCCTTTTAATAACATCTCCTCAGATTCCTATTGACATTCTTCAGGTTGGACCCTGCAGAGCGTCAAGTCCAACCATCACCTCCCATCACCAAGCCCTGTGGGCTGCCAGCCTGTGGCACGGCAGCACGGGAGGAGGGCTGCAAGCCACACATGTCAGAAGCAAGCCTTGGGGGAACTGCATATTAATTAATTAAACTGAATATACAACCAACACCTAATGAAGCAGGTCTGCTGGCACATCCCCCCACCAGGTATGCGGTTCCGATGTCACAGCCCTCCAGCTATCAGCATCTTCTCAAGGCAATGAGGCATCATCTTACTGCCCCCAGCTGTGAACCTCAGAGAGGTATTATTTCACAGGCAGCATGCTTTCATTTAGCCTGCGAGCATCTAGTTTTACCCCAGGACATGCAGAGCAGGTCGGTGGGGAAGCACAGTGGCCAGATGTTTTCTGCAGAGGCTCCTCAGTTGCGCAGTTAGAGGACATTAGTGGCAGCCTGCTCGGGGCTATAGATCAAGTGAGAAATTAGTGAGAACATGCTGCTGTCAGCAGGAACCACGGACGTGCTGTACTCTGAACATCGCCGCACGTCCCTGCTCCAGCAAATCCTCCCTGCTGCAGAGTTGAAGACGAAGTCAAGTTACTGAGATGGTGCTTCAGATCCACAAAACCCTTTGGCATCGGTTCCACAGCACCGAGACCAGCATCCCCATCCCTTCACATCCTCATTGCTGCTCCCCCTTCTCCAGAAGAACAAGGAATGTGATGGACCATGCTGCCAGTGACAGAGGACAGCAATCTTCAACAACACTGGATTGCTCCAAAGGCTGGGGGGGAGGGGGGAGGGGGAACAGAATGCAGGTTAGCTGTGATTGGAGGGAGGACACAAATGAAAGCTCCCCGGAACATCAAGGTTGAGCAGTCAGAACTGCCAGTGGTGATCCATGTTGGCCTCTTGGCACCCATCTCCTCTCTTTTGGGGTGAAAGTGGTGATGGCACAACCTGCCTACTGGGAGCAACGCATCACAAGCATCATCTGCCATGGGTTCAAGTCTCTCCACATGCCTTCTCTCTGAGAGTGGCATGCAGGGAACACATTGTCCCCAAGGGATGGGCACAGGATGCCTAGCCAAGATGTTCTGGTCCCTCATAGTCCATAAATACCTCCAGGTTCCTGTCACACCCCCATTTTACCCATATGGGTCCCATAAAACCATCCCCGTCCTGGCTCACTCGTAGCCTACAGGTGGCTTCACTGCTGGGTGTTTTTAGGGACAAAGCGTGCCGTTGTTCTGCTTTGGGCAGGCCGTGTGATTTCTGTGCATCCGGCTGCAGAACGGATGAATGAGACGTTTGATGGACGACGCGTTAGTCAGGCTGGCAGGGCTGCTGGCTCCACATTTTATGGGGAGAGCTGAAGGCTTTTTTCCACTCGCTTCTGCCATCAGCGGTTGGAGAAGGTGGTAAACAGCAACAGTAACCACGCAAAGCTGTCCCCACCTCTTCCTGCCTGGGGACAGGTCCATCTTTCACATCCAGGGCCAGGGACAACTAGAGGCACCATGGGCAGATTCCACTTCCTGGTTTGCACTTGGTACCCCAGCAGCACTTAATGAACAGAAACCTCGTTAAAGGAAAGTTATCTGGATGAAGGACAGATGCTGCATTGCTGATTCCGCTCTCCTGCAAGCAGATGCATTGCTCTGGGCATTGCCAAGACCAGCCAGTAAGGTTCCCCATGCTCCAAAAGATCTTTTGGACCAATTTGGGCAAAAAATTTTGGCTTTTTCACATCCTAAGGAGCTTCAGCCCTTTGCAGAGAAAAATTCAGCATCTCCCACACCATGCCTCTCCATATCAACCCAAAGCCATGAGCTGTAGCACCGCCTCAGACACGCACCTTGAGCACAAGCTGTTCTATATGCTTGGTGCAAATCACTTACAAGCCCCTGAGGGATAAATACATCCCAACCACACACATGCCATTTCCTGTGTTTTTTTTTGTGTGCATTCTTTAAAACGCTGATTTTCCAAACAAAACAGTCACGATGTTGAGGCGCTGTTTATGTCAGCTCCTCCTAAGTTTATAAGTGAGAGAGCACACAGCACAGCCTGGAACTGATTCTATACTAGAGAGCTTTAATAAGGGTGTACCCCATGGGGACCAATGCATATGGCACATCTATACCAAACCTTACGTTTTCAGTGCTCTCCCTTGTAGCATCTCTTGTAAGAGGCACCACCTGGAAGCATCTATGGAAGGAAACAGGAGCAAGCCATTGCAACATTTTGCTTTGGCCCAAGCACATCATGCTTCCAATTCCAGACTCACACCTCTTATTCTGAGAAAGAGCTCAACAAGCTTCTTTCCTAGAAGTCAAGCATCGTGGCTCACATTACAGTTTAGTGACCTACAAGCTGTGCATTGTGTTAGAGGGAAAGCATCCACAGTATTTACATAGTTGAGAGTAGTTTGTTCCTTGTCACTGGAAAGCTCTTGCAGCAGGATGCGCCTTTTTGCAGGCAGGCGCCAAGTTTCTTCACTTGAGTTATTATCTCCCCTGCAGTCTATGCAAGCATGGATTAAGAGAATATACATCCATGCGTGCAGCCCATAGGCTTGTTTTTACTACTTCTGCTGGGGTTATCCCATCACTGTGATTTATTAACAGTATTAGCATCAGTCAAAAACACTGCAACAAAGCAGGCGCGCTTTTGTGGGATTCCTAAGTTGCTCTTCCTTCCAGGAGAATTTTCCTTCTCTCCATAGGAGAGAAACAGTGCCCTGAGATGGAAATTTTGCAGTGGTGTTTCCCTCTCTGTGCTCTAGAGATGCTCCTGTCCTTTTTTCTCCAGCTGCTTCAAAGCCAAGGGTGCCATCAGAAGTGGTACAAACGCCTCAGGAGGCATTTGCACAGAGGCAGAACAAGAACAACATAATTATACAGAAAAGGTACAGAGAAAAGCAGAACAGAACAAAGCCCCAGAAAATATTCCCTGGATTCCTAAACTGGGTGGTGGTTGTGGGGGGGAGCATGGGGAAGAAAGCAGTGGCAAATGCTTTGGCGCTAATGAAAACCATCTATCAGCAAACAGAAGTAAAATGCAATCTGCAGCCCTGCCCCAGTTTTAGCAGAGCAGCTCTCAACTCCTTGAAAGCAGCAAACATTGCTTGGGGGCCACAGCTGGACCCCATACAGAATCACAGAATGGCCAGGGTTAGAAAGGACCTCAAGGATCATGAATTTCCAACCTCCCTGCCACATGCAGGGCCACCAAACTCCGCATTTAATACCAGACCAGGCTGCCCAGGGCCCCATCCAACCTGGCTTTGAACACGTCCAGGGATGGGGCATCCCCAGTACATCCAACCACAACACAGATGGTTGGGTTGGTGGTGGAAGAAGAACGAGCGACCTTTGGCTTCAGTGAAACCCATGAGTTTTACCATCATCATAGAATGGCTTCAGTTGGAAGGGAGCTTAAAGACCATCCATTTCCAACCCCTTGCCATGGACTGGCTGCCCCCCACCAGATCACACTGCCTGATCATCCAACCTGGCCTTGAGCACCTCCAAGGATGAGACAAACTCATGGCAATCTCATGGCAAGCAGCAGCCCTGCCTTGCAGGAGCAGGCTTCATCTGAGGACTCAGAGGCGGCTGTGTGGCCTGGGGGATGACCAAATAGTCCCTGGAGGAGAAGCCAGCAGATGGTGCTCAAGGATGGAGCCACAGTGAGATGCTGCATTAGAAGTGGAACAACTTCAGGATTGTCCCAGTTGTTGCACTCTGTGATATTCAGTGCAATGCCCAAAGCTTGCCATGGACACTAAGTCTAGAAATCTGCTGAGCTCCAGCAGATTGCAGCACGCTCACTTGTCCAAAATAGGGAATAACAAGTTGCATTTGTATCTTTTAGCCCAGATATGTTTCTTGCTAAGCAGAGGCATGCCTCCTGTTCCCCCTCATACATTCACAACAATCACTGCAGGTAAACCAGCCATTTAGGCAGGATGGAACCAGGCACTGTGTCCACGTGAATTACACCAAGGAAATACACAGGCATCCAGAAAAGTACTGCAGAATGTTGCCTCTCTGTTGAGATTTTGAAGGGCCTCAATCTGAGACCCTTATGGCAGGGAGGACACCTTGAAGGTCCCCTTTGCATTAGGGCGAGGGAGCATCATGCAGGGCCTTTTCTATTGTGGGTGGAAAGAGAATTCCTGAAAACCCTCTCCTTGACTCATCGCATTCAGCACGTCTGGTTATTAATACACCAGGGAGGAAATCCTGCTAAACTTAGTCACTGCCCTCTAGAAATTGCTGCCACGGTGCAATCCAACGGCCAAAGAGAGCTGTCAGATGGCTGGGGACAGAACAAAGCCTGTCTCTCTGGGTGTCCCCCTATATTTCCTCATGGGATGCTGCAGTGATCTCCTTTGGGACCACAGAGCCAAGGATCCCGAGTTCCCCATTGCTCACACAGGGAAAAACCAGGGCTTTGCTAATTGAAAGTAGAGCAAACTGCTGCGGGGTTGATTGAAAAGCACAAAGATGGACAGAAATAAAACCAGTTGTGCCTGCACTGCACTGGTTTCCACTGGTGGCAGCCAACTGGACCTGCTGGGCCATGCTCAGAGTTGGGCTGTGTGGTGCTGGGTCCCTTTGTAGGACCAGCTCTCTCTCCACACCACCACCAGAATGAGCTACTGCAGCAGTTCAAGACCTCAGTATTTCCCCAAAGCGTTCCAGCTATTTTATTTTAATGGGGCTGATCTGTGAAATAGCAGGAAATCTAGAGCAAACATCATAAATCTCCATTTGAAACAACGGAAGAGAGATTGACTGTCTGATTCCCAGGACATGATTGCAACTCCAGCCTCACGCGGCCCGAAGAAAGGCAAGAAATAAGAATTATTGCTTCTATACCACAAGCTCTTGCAAAAACACAACCTGAACCAGAATGAAATGTTTGATTTCAGTACACAGAAGGCTAAAAAACAAACCCCAAACCTGGTTAGTGCTGCCTAGTGAAAGGTTAACCGTAGCTGTTCACAGCACACATCGCTCACTCATCCAACTGCTTCAGCACCTTTCAGATCATCTCTAGAAAGCTTTCTCTATATATATTATACAACATAGCCTCAGAGCTAAATGTTGATTTCCCAGTGGGCTCAGGGAGTGGGGAATCTAACCCCTACTGCATCTGATGGGAAGATGCACGAAGGGCTCTGCTGGGCTCTCCAGCATCCCACAAGTGCTTCGAGGGAGCCCTGCGTAACTTGGTACGGCTCTTGGCGCACCCTGGCTGCCGCCAGCATCCAAGCCCAGCCCTTCTCAACTGAAAGGCGTGCAATTAAAATAATCCGCCGTCCCTCTTTTCGCCTTTATAGATAATAAGGAAATAGCGTTCTGGGAAGGGGAAACAGCGCGGGGAGGCGCCCCAGGGGAGCTCTGGTTGGGGCGGGGGGGGTGGAAGGGAGGGAAGGAGGGAGGGAAGGAGAGAAGGAGGACGGCGTGCGATGAGCAGCTCTGACCTCAGCCCCTCCGCCGCCGCCAGAGCACAGCATCTGGATCCCATTTGCAGCGGCCGGTACCGCGCCAGCCGCCTCCCCCGGCCCCGCTCAGAGCCGCGGCGGCCGCCTGTCGGGGAATCAGAGCATCCCGAGCGGCCCGACGAGGAAGGCGAAGGGAAGCGGGGACGCTGAGCGGCATCAGCGGGGCCACAGAAAGGTGCTTCGGAAGGGGAGAACCCCGGGATAAGCGATCTGTTTTGGGGGTTCACTCAGGGGTAAGTGACACCGTGCGTGCGGGAGCTCGTAGCTTGCACTCGCCTCCCTTTGTGGCTGCTGCTTTTTTAACTGGGGAAAGGGTTCAAAGCATTCTAGGCAAAACTCAGAGCAAGAAAGGCAAAAGTGTTGGAGGAAAGCTGCGTTTCTGCTTTCAGTCTGCAGAGAAAGGCACTGCTGCAACAGGCTTGTAAAGCAGGGCACCCCAGGAGTCTCCGTGCAGAGCCGGAGCACTGCAGGTGCACGGGGATGTTCTGGAGAGGCACAGAATTGAATTAAACTCACTTAAATCCAAGAGGGCTTCTCTATGGGTGTTTGCCTTCTATACTTTGACATCACTGCTGCAGCAGCTTGGTAGGGTGGGAGCGCAGAAGAGCTCAGGAGGGGGTGTCTATGGAGCTGGAGACCAACAAGGATGCTTAGGGGCGTGCTGCTGGGGAGCCTTCTCTTGGGATGTATGGGGCTGCCTGGGCACGGCGAGGTGCCCACAGCCTGCATGGGATCCAGCAAGGAATCCAGGAGGAATAGTGACAACCTAAGGGTGTTTCTCAGTGCATTTTCCCCAGATTCATCCCCATTTTGGAGTTGTTTAAGGCAGCCCTCATCTCTCCTGCCCACAGAAGAAACAGGGATGCGCTAACAAAGACTTGCCCACTCTATGTGGGTCCTGTTGCTGGGCTTGTACCATGCAATGGAGCCATCATCTGCATAAAAATTTGCTCAAATCAGCTTTTCTCCCTAAGGGAAGGGCTCTCCAGCCCAACACAGAGCCACCCCCCCCCCCCCTTTCCCTCTATAGTCCCCTCATCCTCAGCTCCTTGGGATGTTTCAGGCAGCAGTGCTCTCACCAAAGGGAGGCAGTGACTAATGGAGGAGCCATCCCACCACCCTCTCCCCTCTGCAGAGCCCTCCCTTCCCAATCCCAGCCCGGTTGTGGCCAAACTGGTTTCCTGACCAGGCACAGAGGCCAAAAGGGGCTGGAGAGGAGGTGGCCAAAGCCACTTTCTTTCCAGCAGGCGCAAAGGGGAAACTCTCAGCTCATTCCTGGTGATGATTCATAGAGCCTCCCAGGGGAGAGACTCTGCATTTTTCAAACTTCTGGCTTTACCCCCATTACCAACTAATTAAAAATTGTACATTGGTATGGATGGTCAGATAATTGCTATGCTCAAGTAGTTCTGCTGCTGGGGAACAACCAGTCTGGGAGTTTTGTGGAGGCCAAAGCATCCCCAAGGGCACAGGGATGGAGCAGGACACCTCCCTAGCACCATCCCTCAACTCACCAGCGTGGACCTTAGGAACCAGGCTTTTCAATCCCTTTCGGATACAGATTTGAACAGATTTACCCTCTTTGCAGAGAGGTTCACTAACTTTGGGAGGCAGGTGGTTCCTCAGCAACAGGAGCAGCATGCTCCATGTCACTCAGTTCATTCATTCATTCCACACCTCTCCACTTCTCAGCAAACCCTCCGTGAGTTTTGAAACACGCTCACAGTTTTCCATTCAAAGCATCATCTCCCCTTGCTTTCAGGGCTAAACCAACCCCCATTGCAACCAGGAGAGAAATGTTGTTTCTTTCCTAATTTCTGAGACGTGCCTGCTTGGGAACATCCTATTCCTTGCATCACTGCAAACTCTGGCCAACCTCAGATTATCCCCTCAGTTGCTTTCGTGCTTGATTTGCAATGGGGACGATCCTGCTCTGTGCAGGGCCAGGTTATGGCTGGCATTGCATGAATCACAGCCAGCCTTTCTGCCCATGTGCCCATCACTTTTTCCACTTTTAAGTGCTCTGTGTTCCACATTCAGGGGATGAGTTGGCAGAGCAGAGAGGCACTGGGAGGCTTATGTTACCCTATATAAAGAGTCATTGATCTTTGAGGGAGTATCCTCATTTCTATTTTTTTTTTTTTTCCAGCAAATACTGCCTTTCCTCTTATTAACAGCCCTATTTTGGTCTCAGCCATTAAGTAGGGGAAAACAAGCAGATTTTAAGCCAACTGCATGATTATAACAACAGAAATCAGTATGCAATTCATATGAGATGCTGGCATGCTGGCTGTGATATGTAGGCAGCACAGCCCTGGAGTTTTGCTAACTGCTGGTCAGAACTAAACAGGTTTGCAAAAGCAGGAGGATTTTCCACGCTTTTGGGTTGAGTTTCTCAAGTCTACGTTATGTTGGTGGGAAGAAACACTTTCAGAAGCAGCCCTCACTTTTCCAGCGCCATCAATGCCAAGCGGCAGCAGCAGCATTAAGGAAAACCCTCCAAAAGAAGTGACCCACCCTACACAAAGCAGGGATTTAGGGCCCCACAATTGCTTTTATTCATGGGATTTTTGGGAAGAGCCTTTGGGCTGGACAGGAAAACGGGACCACGTGTAACTTGCTCTGGGACAGCATCCCAAAAGCTGGCCCAGCACCCATCTGCATCTACACGTGACACACATTGCATTCCTATATGCACTGAAGCCATAGACACCTCCCCTACGCTTGAAAGCCAGCCAGCCCAGCTGAGAGGCATATGCAACGAATCAAAGCGATATGTAAAAGCTGGAGTAATTCTTTCCTGCCTTTCATGTTTTGCTTTTTAAAGCCTACTCATCTGCTTCGAGCTTCTTTGGATTTTAATTATGCTCTGGTGAGAGAAAAGCACACAAGTGGGTGATTTGTAGGAAGCTTGAAGCGCCCACACAAATATAGAATGATGTGAGATGTTCAACTTATTGCATACTTGTCAGTGCATAAAGCAGAACATAGCTGCTGGGGAAAATATTTAAGGAAATCATTGTATTAGTGGCAGAAAGGGTTGCCTTTTGAAAGCATTATTGGTAACAGATGTATATCTTCTGATGAAATGGAGGAGATGCTGTTGCAACCAGAGGTCACCACACACTGCATCAGCCCGAGGCAGACCAAAAAACTGCAGATTACTGAATAGCACACCAGTCCTTTTGACCACATAGGAATTATCAACAAGTAGGTTCTCCATAGTTCCTTAGCAGCTCAGAAAGCTCTTTGCCCTCCCAGAAGCACTCCAGCTTCAGGATTTTCAGTCTTGCTTCCAGGCTTATAGTGGTTATATCAAAAGCTCTGTTAGAGATCCCACACACCCAAGACTGTGAGAAACTTTCCATTGAGAAAATCAGTGATAAATTCATGGAGTAAGTAACCTGCCCAGATAGCAAACCAGAAGAATATGTTTACAGAATAGACACCTGTCAGCAATCACAAAACTAACTTGAACTGCCTTAAATTCACATTCCCTGCTTTTGTCCTCCACCTCCTGCAAGCTGATTCCACCTCCAGCTTCTGTGGCCAGCAGGAGGCGTAGGAAGAGGGGTAGAAAAATGGAGCAGAATAGGTTATACCTTGCACCTTGCCCAAACAAACCAAGCAGCCCTACCCAAGCAACAAAAACCACATCACCCACCTCTCCCACCTAGCAAGAGACTTACTGTTTGCTGTATCAGGTGAAACCTGAGCAGTGCCTTTGCTTCTCATCCATAGCCACCTCCTCACCCAGCACCTCCCCTTGCATTGTGGCTATTGTGGGATAAGGAGGAACCCTGATAGGGAACACCTGTGCTTAAAGACTCCTCCTCTCCCTGAGTGGTCAATGTGCTCCAAACACTTCTCCGCCTCTCTCCTTTTAGCTAACCAGGATGTTAAGATGGCTTTGGGAAAGTGTGATGCTAGAGGGATTCATGCAGCTGTGTTAACCAAAAGGGCTCTCTGCTGACATGAAACCAAAAATACAGTGATCACAGAGGGAGCTGGAAATAGATCCGGGACCCTCCAAGGATTAAAACAGAACAGAAGGCAATTAAAAAGAACAGCCAGCTTATTACTGCTTGCAAAATATATCCTAATTCTAAGCTGGCTGAATCAAATCAAACTAACCCGAGACTGAGTGTTGCTCCAGCACAGTTGCTCCAGCAAGGTTATCTCACAGTGTCCTTTGGGTGCTGCCCAGCTTTCTCATTCCTGGGGAGAAAGGATTGAGGTGTGAATGAGGGGCAGTGTCCATCAGAGCAGGTTTTCTGTCACTAGAGGCACTGGGAGCTTTGGCTTAGGCTCCAGTAGCTGGGGAGATGGATGGTGGCCAGATAACAAGGAATTTTTTTAGGCTATAAATGATAGAGATACCCCAGCTGCAGCTGTTGCCTCTATTAATTGAAGAGTTGCCAATAACAGGGAAGCCTCGTCCTGTCTTAAGTAATCCTGCATGCTAGCTGCTGGCTCTGGGTGCCTATTAAACAGCTCTCCATCTGGTGTTATTATTGTCATACACAACAGTAGGAGGAGAGTCAGGGCCTGCCTTGTACTACAAGGGCTTTTGGTTGTGCTCCTGGCTGTGCCAGGTTTGCCATTCATGCCTTCTCTGAAAGGCAGGCCGTTTAACTCTCTGAGACTCTCCTATTTGCTTGGACTGATGGAGCTGGAAGCTCCATGAGAAAACTGATCTTCTTCCTCCTCAGAGATGACCCGGTTAACAGCTTGGTGTATTTGAATCACTTTTGGCTCATTTGAATAATTGAGCTCCTTTTGGGGAATGAGAAGCATGATATCACCGTGCTCCCTTTTGGGAGGATATTTTCTCAGTGAAGCAAGAGTTTCTTCACATCCAAGCCTACAAAGCCGGTTTCTGCTCTGTAGGCTTGGATGTGTGGATTAAATAATAAATTGGCCATCACTATGACAACGGATACACAGCTTTCCTGAAGGAGGCATTGTTTCAGAAGGTTTGCCAGGTGGATCAAAGATAAGAAACGTCCATAAATCATGTTTTGGCTCCGGCACATAAAATATTAATCTTGGTGCCTTTCCAAAATGTGGTCAGCCAGCGCAGGCTATTCCACCACCGGGGCTGCGAGCTTGAGGGAGTCCAAGGGCTTTTTGCTGTATAGCCAGAACATGTGGCTCGCTTGGGCCCGGGATAATTAAGTTTCCATTTGTAGCTTTGGGAGAGCTGAAAAGGTGAAACGAGGCAAAGAGGGGCGTTCAGGAGGATCTGCCTTCTGCAAAAATTCAAATAAGGAGCAGCAACAGCAGGAAAGTGTGCTTTGCCCAGATGTTTTGACTAATGTCCTGTGGGCAAGGAGAGGGTGGCCAGATATTTTGGTTGTTGAATGATCAGAGAAGAAATCTAGGCTGACCATTTGCCAATATACTCAGCATTACCTGGGCAGTACAGGCGAAAAGAAAGCCATCTATGCCCTACAGTGATGACTGGACATCAATGATGGGAATGACTGTTCTTCTACAAAAAAGAGCCTGACCAGCATTGAAATCATTTTCTCCTACCAAAACATCACCAAAAGATCATAAAACCACACATTTTGACTTTTCTATCCCATCTCATCTGTTTCAGTCCAGGCACATGTGTGGAATCACACAATATCCCAAGTTGGAAGGGATCCATAAGAATGATCAAATCTAACTCCTGAACTCCTTACAGGACCACCTACAAATCAGACTGTATGACCGATCACAGTCACACAGAGGATGGTGACACAAAGGAACATGTTGCCCAAGGAGGCTGTGGATGCCCCATCCCTGCAGGCATTCAAGGCCAGGCTGGATGTGGCTCTGGGCAGCCTGGTCTGCTGGTTGGACACCCTGCACTTAGCAGAAGGGTTGAATCTGGATGATCATGTGGTCCTTTTCAACCCAGGTCATTCCAAGATTCTATGATTCTATGAACCTCCTGAACTGACATCTTGTAGGAGGTGGGATGGCTATCAGCACTCATTAACAATTAGGTATTTAATAACGACCAGGCTTTTAACCCCGTTCTCCCTCTCCCTTAGGTTTCACACCAGGTGCTTTGAAACAAGGAGAATAAAAAGGAAAACTGAAACAAAAGAATGAGGAAGCACCGACATTTGCCCCTCGCGGCAATACTTGGCCTCCTGCTCTCAGGCTTTTGCTCAGTTGGTGCCCAGCAGCAAGCAGGTAAGACAAGACCCATTACTGACCACAGTCCTCCACGAGCACGCTGCTCGCTCGCTCCGAGATGTTTGCACCGTTTGGTTTTTAATGTGCATGTCGATGGTACACTGTGGTTTACCTCCTGCTCCTCCACTCCCGTTGGGCTGACCTCAGAGCCTGGACCTTCCCCAGCATGTTGCTAGCCGGCGGGCCAGCTCCAGGATGCTCTGTGTGGCCGGGGTGCGGGATGCGGGGTTTTGCCCCAGCGTGATCCCAAGTGGGTTTCCTCCAGGGCAGGGCTCGCCTGGCCTCCTTGCATGCGTATGAGCGTGGGAAGCGGAGGGGAGATGTGAGATGAGCGCTGCCACCGACCCGCAGGGAGCTGCTGGGTTTTTAGGAGGTGCCGGCACCCTTTGGAGTGGAGCCCATGGCACTGGGTTGAGGAGGAATGCTTGCGCTGACTGCTAGAAAATCCTAAACCCCCATCTGTTTTTTTAAAGCTGTCAGAAACGTTGCCGTGGCTGATATAATATTTCTAGTGGATTCCTCTTGGAACATTGGGAAGGAGCACTTCCAACTCGTTCGAGAGTTTCTGTATGATGTTGTAAAGGCTTTAGATGTGGGAGGAAATGATTTCCGTTTTGCACTGGTCCAGTTCAGCGGAAACCCACACACTGAGTTCCAGTTAAATACGTACCCCTCTAACCAAGATGTGCTCTCCCATATCGCGAATATGCCTTACATGGGGGGAGGCAGCAAGACTGGAAAAGGATTAGAGTACCTAATCGAGAACCATCTCACTAAAGCTGCTGGAAGCAGAGCGAGTGAAGGCGTTCCCCAGGTTATTATAGTGTTAACGGACGGACGATCCCAGGATGATGTGGCTCTGCCATCATCTGTCCTTAAATCGGCCCATGTAAACATGATTGCGGTCGGCGTGCAGGATGCGGTGGAAGGGGAGTTAAAGGAGATAGCGAGCCGACCCTTCGATACCCACCTTTTCAACCTAGAGAATTTTACCGCTCTCCATGGCATAGTTGGAGATTTAGTGGCAAGTGTCCGTACCTCCATGACTCCAGAAAAGGCTGGAGCCAAAGGACTGGTTAAAGACATCACAGGTAATGGCCGACTGCTGCGCTCTGTCCTGGCCATGCTGGTGGCTCCCGTCAGCATGGCGACTGCTGCACTGTGTGAAGCCTTTGTAAGGGCGGACTAAGATGGATGGTCAGAGGTTTAAAAACAAAGGTTTGAAGCGTATGGCCCTGTGCTTGTACTTGTACTCCACGGTTTGCAAACAGAGCTGAAATTCCTGTTGCAGGAGGCAGTGCAGGAGCCCTGCCATGGGCAGTGGCCCCTTGGAGACATCCTTCTGCACTCACGGCACAGATATGCGAGCTTAGGGCTTCTGCAGAGCTCTTAAATCACTTCATTCCTTACACTCCCTAGGTAGGGAAATAGGAGAGAAACACATCAGCTTTGATGGTGTCGAACCAAAGCCCTCTGTGGGCTGCACAGGTCCCTGCTGGCTGCAGGGACAGGGGATGGGACGTCCCCTTGCAGCTGGCGGGGCAGTGGAAAACGAGGTCTGTGCAGGGGACCCCAGGGACATGCTGGGATGCAGGCATCACACACTGAGATGCCATTATAGCCTGGAGCAGCGCAGAGTTGACGTGCCAGGGATTTGGTCTCCCTCCCCAAGACCTCATGGGCCCTTTAGGTTTGGAAGATGTAGCTTCCACACAGCCCTGCGACTACAGAGGGGCCTTGGGAGACCATATTCCCACAGACAGTGCGGGATGACTTTAGAAAGCCCCATTATTTTTCCTGTTTCAGCCAAAGACAGCAAAAGCAGTGCTTGCTGAGAGTAGGTTGGGTGAGAGCTCCATCTCAGCCAGTCCACAGACCTCACTTCTCCTCTGCTTGGAGAAAGCGTGCGGTTTCACAGTCCCTTTTTGCCATGCCACTCAGTTGCCTTCTATCCAAGCTATCCCACCTGCTGGGGCACCAGACCCCTCTTTAACTTCTCTGCATTCTGCACTGGCTTCAAGGAATCCGCACTGCCCACAAGCTGGGGACTGAATTTGCCTGGAAAAGATAAGAGAGCCTTCCTCTATCCCTCCTCTTGTTTATGAAATGGCAGTGAGTAAAGGGCCTTCTGTGCTGCTTTGTTGTGTTTAAAAACAGAAGTCCAAGAGATCAAACCTTTCTTTTTATTCCTGAGACTCCATCTGAAGGTCAATAGCTTGTGGGGTGATGTAAGGCAATGGCAGTGTGATGAGGTGTAACATTAATCCTCTGTGTTGTCTTGTCTGATTAACCCTCACGCCACCCCACTGGGTGCTCTCCATCACTGCATGACACCAAGCGACACCAAAAGGCTGTGTTCACATGTGTTGTTGGTTTTTTTTGTGCAATGTGCTTGACAGGGCAAATATCCAGGTCACATGAAAGCCACAGGGAAGGAAAGGAGCTCCCCAAGAAAGAACTTTCACCATTTCTAAGGAAAACATGCTGATACATGTACTAAAGGAATGCCATATACAATGTGCTGACAGCGCTGCAAAGGCTGTTCAGCATCATCACTGTGAAGGGTCACCATGCTTCCCTGCTGAAACCAATAGGGGAATTTGTCCTTGTTGGCTGGCTGTCCTCCTCTGGGACATGCCAGCAGGTAACAGATGTCCCGAGTCTCAGATGCTTCTTTAAAAGCTATAAAGGCAAATTCGTGTACATTGGGAAGCACTTCCAAGTTCATTTCTACTGAGAGATATTCTTTGTAAGCCTTCCCATCCCCTCCTGCGTCACAAAATTTAAGCTGATCCTACTGTTGCAGTTTTGTCCCAGCACACTCTGCATGAGCTGTCTGTGGACTATCATTAAATATGTAAAAAGATGTTACACTGCACCACAGTATGTGGTGTGCAAAGCCTGGTGCGATTAATAGTTTGCCTAAGAGCTGAGGAAATCATTCTTTCAGCTGCTGACTCCATGTAGCATTGATATGTTAGAAATGCCATGGATGTTACTCTTGAAATGAACCTGAATGTGAAGAAATAACGTGAAAGAAAACCAACCCGTCCCATAGTATTTCCAATATAGAGTACCAGAGCTGTTGGTCTGTGGCAGTCCCCAGAGCTGACTGGCGTAAGTATGAAAGTCAGCCCTGAGTTTGCCCTGGTGTATTCATTAAACCTGAACTGTCTGTCTCATCTGATCCTTCTTGCTTAGTTGTGTAACAAGCATGCGTTCATTTGTCCTCCAGCACCGTCTTGTTCCATGAATGTGCACTGAAGTACGAGAGTTTTTACGGTGATGACAAATTATCCAACACACCTGTTTTGTAAAAACTGTTTTCTCTTTTGCGGGAGCAACCTGTGATGATGTGATGATGCCCACTGGTGTCTGAAATGCCATTCCTCACTCTGTACTTTGAGATTTCTCTTCCCTTTGTGCTATAAAAGGGGAGCGTGAGCATCCTAAGCACAAAGCCAACCCTAAGCACTCTCACAGCTCTTGACTCAGCAGTGGAAAAGAATTCCAGAGCCCTTTGCGATTCTGAGCTGTGCTGGTGTTCTCCAAGCTGGTGTTGGCCACTGAGTTGGCCTAGGGAAATGCTGATTTCTTGGGGAGCCTTTCCCTTTGCTGCTGGGATCGCACAGTTGAGTATCTGTGGCATTGTGGAGCATGAGAACATTTACTAGAAAAGCAGCTACACGGTTGCCAAAAAATGATGGATGATGCTCATTGCAATGACTACAGGTTTATTCCTGGCTCTGCTAAACTATGGGCCAGTTTTGCTGCCAGGCTCACCTTCAGCTTTCAAAAACCAAGAGCCGGATTTCCAAACATGGCTTGTCAATCATTTGCAAATGATCTGAAGTTTGATTTGTTGACGAGATTGGAGATTGGTATCATGGAATCACTTGAGCATGCTTTGGGGTCTTCTTCCCCTGCCTATCGAGTGCATACAGCTCTTGGTGATGTGGATGGTAAAGTCACTTGAGCAAAAGAAGGAAGAGCAGACAACAGGCCATTTTGGGTCTGCTTCGGTAAGTCTCACAGAAAAAAAGTGCCTCCCCCCTCAACAGCCATGCTAATGCCATATAAAAGTGTTGTTTGGTGTGTGTATATTCTCAGCAGATGCTTGTGATCATCTGGGTATAGTCACAACGAATAGAGTTGGATAATTGTGTCATGACTGATTTCATCACCGTTTTAACCTGATTCTGCATTCCTTGATTGAATATGAAGTGTCCATACGAAAAAACACAGATCAGACATATCTACTGATAATCAATGCATCTGTGCCAAGCAATTAACGCAAGACAGCATTTGTGTGGCATGTGTCGATAATTGTATGGGTCAGTTGGATGGACAAATATCATTGTGCATATGCTGGACAGCTGGTAAAAGAATTGCAGAGCAAGAACAGCAACCAAAACGTTTCCAGTTGTTTCTTTCAGCTGTTTCAAATAGCATTTACACATGCTGAGAGAAGACAATATATTCAGCCACCGTTTTTAAAAAGCAAAAGAGCAGAATTGCAAAAGAGAGGCTGAAACCTTCCATGTAACAGGTAAATAATGGCTTTTTCTTAAAAAAGAAAGAAAGAAAGAAAGAAAATGACTACAGTGAGGAAAAGCCCCTGTGAATGTTACTGTTGTCCCCCAGCATCTGCAGTGTGAATTGCCACCAAAATCCACCGTTTGTTTTGACTCTGTCAGTTCAAATGTTTTGACAGGACGGGGTACGGGTGGAGCGGATCTAGATTTTCAACAATAGTGTTTTGCTGAGTTTTCTCCTCACGTGTCAGAAGCACAGATGCCCAAGGGACAGCAGCCACGAGCTCAGGCTGTGCTCAACCCTGGAGCAGATTGCTGGGGCTGGAACTCGTATTCAATCAGAATGCAGAACTAAGAGGCAAACGTCACCTCCTCATTGAACACGTGTTTTGTTTTCTCATTTTCTTGTTTCTTACTGGTTTTCCAAGAAACATGTCAGAACACTGTACGACTGCATGTAATCACTCGTTTTAATGCTTTCACCTTTTGCATTTCTTTTTTTCAAGCTCAAGAGTCTGCTGACCTTATTTTCCTTATTGACGGATCAAACAACATCGGAAGTGTCAATTTTCAAGCCATACGCGATTTCCTTGTAAATTTGATTGAAAGCCTCAGAGTTGGAGCTCAGCAGATACACATTGGGGTGGTGCAGTATAGTGATCAACCCAGAACCGAGTTCGCTTTGAACAGCTACTCCACAAAAGCGGACGTTCTGGATGCCGTCAAGGCACTCAGTTTCCGCGGTGGCAAGGAAGCTAACACTGGTGCAGCACTGGAGTATGTGGTGGAGAACCTCTTCACCCAGGCAGGAGGCAGCAGGATAGAGGAAGCGGTGCCTCAGATCTTAGTGCTGATAAGTGGTGGAGAGTCTAGCGATGATATCCGAGAGGGCTTGTTAGCGGTGAAGCAAGCTAGTATATTTTCGTTTAGCATTGGGGTCCTGAATGCTGACAGTGCAGAGCTGCAGCAGATTGCTACTGATGGAAGCTTCGCATTTACTGCCCTGGATATCCGTAACCTTGCTGCTCTTCGAGAATTATTACTGCCCAACATTGTTGGAGTGGCCCAAAGACTCATTTTGTTAGAGGCCCCAACCATTGTGACTGAAGGTATGTATGCCTTTCTGGACTGTTGCATTTTGATGAATTTTGCACGCTTTAAAAACAATTTTTACCTTTTAGTTTTTTGCAAATGCATCTCTCTGATCTGATTTTGGAGAAAATGTGCAGCTAATGTGCAGAAACTCGTTTGCTCAGTGGGTTATCTTTTGAAAACCTGTGTCTTTAAAAGGCATAGCATGGGGTTTTAAAGAATACTGTATAAAAAGGCTTGTATAATCCTTATTGTGATATCTAAGGGTATAAAAAGGCTCATATAATCTTTATCATTGTATCTCAGCACTCCTGGAAGTAAATACTGGAGCATGTCCGGCTCTGAGAACACTTATGTCATATAAGCTTACATTATATGTCAGTAAAAAGTGGCATTGGAAGGATGGGAAAGGTAATAGGGATATAAGATGGATCCCTGCCTCCAGCACTTGAATCACCTACTTCATTGACACTATGCAGCAGCCTTGGGAGTAGGGTAAAAATGTGCACTGAAGCCTCTATAGAGGATTTTGTGTCACTGGGCTTAAAAGAAAAACAACCCTTAGTTCTTCTGAAGTGAAATCCCTACTTTGCCTATCGCACTTCAGTCTATTTCCCCTTCAGTCTCTAATCTGAGTTTGCAGCATTCCACCAGGCCATGGAAGAACAAAAAGTCCATATTCCACTGAGGTCGCTTTGTCTCTCTAAGTTGTTATGACCATTATTTCTGATCTAGCGTGATCCTGGGGCCAGTAGAATAACAAATATCTGGGATTTATGTGCTGGATTTGTGGAGCACGTATGTGATTAAGAGTTTCTCACACTGTGATTTTACAGCTCAGCTAAATGTAGTGGTAGTGAGCCTTACGAAAGATCCAACACATCATGTTTCAGAGGCCCCTGGGAAAGGCGAGGCTAGAGTTCCTGCACATAATCACCAGAATGCTTAATGCAAACAACACTTCTGGGATTTGTGTTCCAGTCTGGGGCTCTGTGCATACCATTCAACTCATGATGGATGTTAACCTATAAAGCTGCATCCCAGATGTCTTCTCTAATCCATGTCTGAACGTTTGCTATCTCACAGCTCAAACCAAATGGAGGAATTTGCCTAAAAGATCATTTTATGACCTTGCCTCCGTTATATCTGGAAGGAACAAAGATAACCTGTCCTTGTGGCACTCCACAAGTGTCATGTTTACCTAAATAAATTGAAATGTGCAAGTTTAACTAAAACGCACGTGCCAGCACCCAAGCATGTCAATGGAAACCCCCTCTTCTGCCCCACTGATCCTAACGCTGTTCAGATCCCAGCAACTGGGTGGTTTGCTGGGACAGGAATCTTTAGTTCAAAATAATTTCCAAAGCCTTGAGCTTTTGAAATTTAAGTTTTCAATTTGGTAATTGGAGAATACTCGGATTAGTTATGTAGGCACATCTGATTTCTTCTGCACTTGGAATATTTCCACTTCCACCTCTTGGTTCGTTTGCAGAAGGTACTGCAACAGCCAGTGCAATCACATATATATAGCTGCATCAGCTAAATAGAGAAGGTTCTGTTCTCCAAGGAACTTTGGGGAATTTCCTTTCCCTAGCATCCGTTTGGATGGAGTTGCTCGATTCTCATTGATGCCTTGGATGTCTGCAGTGTAAAGCAGTGGTTTGGGATGCTCAGTGCATCCGGAATGGGATACTAAGCCCACTGGAGATGCCAAGCATTCCTGTTCAAATACACAAGTTATCTTGCTTCACTTTAGCTCTGGGCCTGCACGCTAGTCCTCTAGGGATGAATGAGTCTCCCAGGCCTTTCTGCCTCTCTCCACTTTCTCTTAGCTATACAGCAGAAAATGAAGCATTTCACCAAAGATGGCACTGAGAAGGAATCTCTGCAGGGTCAGGTTTGATGGGGACGTCTTCAGACATTCCTAGGGGACTGCAATAATCTTGAAATTCCAAGGTAGTGCTTTGGTCCCAACTCATTTGAAATTCCTGGCAGTCTTGCCATTGGTTTCACTGGGTGCTACATAAGAACCCATGAGAGCTTTCCCTACATTTTTTTTGCTTTGTTTCCATTGGAATTAACACCATGGGGTCTTTTTTCCTGCTGGGTTTGAGGTCAGATCTTGCATTCCTCTTCTCTAAGGAAATGTACTGCAGGATTTGAGAGAACTGAGAAGAATTAATAGAGGAGGGAGCTGTTCCTTTGTGGCTTTTCTTGTCTTTGAAAAGCCCCTTTGATGTTTTCCACAAACTTCTATATAAAGTCAAAAGTTCTCAGGGTCTCCATTTTTGGGTATCTGCTGCTGAAAAGCTAAGAAAGCACTGTATTCATCTTTTCTGGATGACACAAAACAGGGATTTCAGGCGCTGTTCTCCACTTGGAAAGTTTCCTGTACTCAGCCCTCTTCTCCTTGGAGTAATTGATGAGGGAAAAGCCTGTCTAAGGAGATAAATACTGGATGTATCCTGGCTCTGGGAAGGGGAATGCTCAAACAAATCCTTGTTCCTGTGGAGTAGCTCTGTTTGGACAGTCTGGGTGGTCAACACACTGCTAGCCCGTGGCACTGGCAGTTCAAGTTGTAGCTCGGGGTGGGAGCTCTCATTCACTTCACATGGAGGTTCATCACTTTTTTTTTAATCTGAAACGACCACACCAGGCTTCAAATTTTGATGATCAGTCCTTCTTCAAACAATTTTCATCTGGTCTCTGGGTTGAGGGGCATTTGCAAGGCTCGTGCTTGCCAACAGAGGCAAGTCCCTCAGGACAGGCACATTGCAGAAGCTGTCTCCAGCTGTAAATCACTCCTCGGGGTAGCCCAGTCCTACAGTACTTGTCCATCATCAGAAACCCAATGGAGATCAGCCTCCCCAGGCAAAAAATGGCCTTTGTGAGCACTGTTTTCTGCAGCCAGCTGGTGTCTGGCCAAAGAGGATTGTGGCCAATGCTTTGTTCTTTGTTCATATCCAAAGTAAATAGCCTCCATGCAGAGGAGCCCTGATGGGATGAAGGATCGCCCTTTTCCATCCGGGCATGGTGTACTGTTTGCTACCACTTACCCTGAGCAGTGCGAAGTCCTAATGGCTTCAGCTTCCCTGGGGCTGTGCACTGAGCCTGGGAGATGATGGATAAAAGTGGGTTGTTAGAAAGATGGTGTTATCTCCCATAATGATCCCATATAATGCTTTTGTCATAACGAGTGTCGGTCTTGTTAAAATTTATTGCTGCATCATGTGTGTTTGATATATTAAATATGATGATGTTTTGGTTCCAGAGCTGCACAACGAGTTTTCTGGTGGTGGTTTTTTGTTTGTTTTTCCCCCCCCCCCCAACTATCTTCTTCCAAACTAAGCCAGAGAACTGGAAAGCTAAAAGTGCCCTTTCTTCATCCTATGCCATCATCCATAATACAGTTTCAGAGATTACAACCTAAGATACCTATTTTGCTAAACAAATGGCAAGCAGAATAGAATTCAGCTCTTCCATGACTGGACTGGCTGTGCCAAGAAAAACCATAGCTTGTTTTTGTTAGATAAGGAATAAGATGTAGGACACGAAGACCCAAAGTCCAGGTATGTTGAGTAAGCAGAGATTATTCTTTACTTGTGTCATTGCTCTTGTGAATCCAGTCCTTTTGAGACCAAACCACTCTCAGGTTTTATTCAGATAGCTCCACTGCAGACTGAGGAGCATCACCAGATTATTTTGCCTCCAGCTAACTGCCAAGATTTCTCCTGAATTTTTGCACTTCTCTTGTTTTGCATAAACATTTTAGTATTTTTATAAACAACTGAAGTCTAGCAAACTCTTCAATGTTTTCAAAATGGGAAACACTTAAGCAGATTTCTTGCTACCCTCCTCCTAGAACCCAAGTAATAATTCTGTTATTGTTGTGGTTTTTTTCTTTTTTTTTTTGACTAAGAAAGACCCTTTAAAAGGTACAAAAAAGTAACAGTCCCACAAACAAATAGTAAGTCCTAAATCTTGCTGGGCTGTTGACATAGAATCTATGCAGATAGCGTAGTGGAAGACCTTCACTGATGTTATATTCATGTGTGTGTGTATCATTACTTGCAGTTATTGAAGTGAACAAGAAGGATATAGTCTTCCTGATAGATGGCTCAACAGCTCTGGGGACTGGCCCCTTTAACTCAATTCGTGATTTCGTTGCCAAAATCGTCCAAAG
Organism: Tympanuchus pallidicinctus; assembly: GCF_026119805.1. Taxonomy (NCBI): domain Eukaryota; kingdom Metazoa; phylum Chordata; class Aves; order Galliformes; family Phasianidae; genus Tympanuchus; species Tympanuchus pallidicinctus. Next base: position 34,257,133 of record NW_026294669.1, read on the forward strand.
GCTGGAGGTTGGACCCGACCTGATCCAAGTCGCGGTGGCTCAGTATGCAGACACTGTGAGGCCAGAGTTCTATTTTAACACCCATCAGAACAGAAAGGACGTGATGGCTAACGTGAAGAAAATGAAGCTCATGGGCGGCACGGCCCTCAACACTGGCTCAGCACTGGACTTTGTGAGGAACAACTTCTTCACCAGTGCTGCCGGGTGTAGGATGGAGGAAGGGGTGCTGCCCATGCTGGTACTCATCACTGGTGGTAAGTCCATGGATGCCGTTGAGCAAGCTGCAGCAGAGATGAAAAGGAACCGGATAGTGATCCTCGCCGTTGGGTCGAGAAATGCTGACATGGCAGAACTCCAAGAAATTGCTCATGAGAGAGATTTTGTGTTCAATCCAAATGACTTCCGCCTTCAGTTCATGCAAGCCATTCTTCCCGAGGTGCTGTCACCCATCCGGACGCTCTCTGGAGGAATGATTATCCATGAAACACCATCAGGTAATTGATTATCTTGTTCTAATTGGAGAGATTTTTATAAGTTTATCAGCTTGTCTTTTGTTACGCGCAGAGGTAACACGAAAAAGCATGAAGAACATTTTGGCATAGCTAAATATGGTCTCTTTGATTTGCAGAATGTGCATGAACAGGCAGATAAACGTGGTAGCATGCTTGTCGTGATAACTTTGCCATTCCTTCCTGGGGACTTTGTCCCAGACCATGTCAGTCACCAGCCTTCAAAGCCTGGATGCAACAGAGGAACATTACTAGTTAGGTACTCAGATCATACACTGGAGGTTTTTGTTTTCCCTTAGGATGTGTGTAACCAATGGATAGGACACCTTGAATATCATCATCTCTTCCCCAGCTTGAAAAATCATCAAGTATTGGATACATAGTCAAGAAAGCTTGATTTTTTCTCTTAGTGTAAATAAAACAAGAACATTTGCTCATGGAGATGTTCAGAGAACGCTAGCCTGATGCGGTTGGCCAGAAACAGCTGCTTCCATAATATATTTATAGTTTTCTTACCAACATTTATTCAGCCCATGCCTTAAGAGGCACATGAGACTGCTGCAGTGTTGACTTCAATTTAATCTGCAGTGTTGACTTTAATTTAATCTGTTTAGAAGATGATCCAAAGCCCTGTGAAACCAACGTATTCTTTTTACTTGCTATTTCCACCGACATCAGTAGACTTTTGGAAGAAATCCAGAAGGTAGAGTCACGTCTTCCAAGTCAGTTTCCTGGTACTTCAGGAGGTTTTTAATCTGTATAGAGATTTTATACCAAATTTCTCAGGGTTTGTCCCCAGTAGAGATGCTTGAGGTTGAATTCTTGTTGTGCTAGGTCACATCTGAGCCTTGCAATTCTGTCCCATGGCATATGGACATTAGTAAAACAAGACTTTGTCCAGCTTCCAATAAGGCCAATAGTGAGATTCCTGTTGGCTTAAGTGGGTCTTGAACCATCCATGCAGTTGTTTTTTAAGTAATTTAAAATTATAAACCACAGATTTTTTGAGAGTCCTTTAAAAAAAAATTGAAGCCTATGACTGATCTATATGAAGAGTAGACATTTTAAAATCAGTTAGCTGATACTTGTCCTTAATTAAGATGAATATCACGGAACTCATCATTTAATAAGCTTTTCTCAGAGCATGTTTCCTGCTAATACAGTTTTGCATGGCTGTGTACCAAACCCGACATTTTTATTTTTCCAGTGCAAATTAAAAATGTTCCTCCACCTTCTTGTTCTTTGCAATTTATCCATGCAGCTTTTGTTTTCTTTTCTACTCCTTTTATTGTTCTGAACTCACAGCTACACACATCCGCAATAGGCAAATAAACATCTCCCACTCCGTAAACAGACCATCGTTAATAACGTAACTGAATTTGACATTGGGCAGTCTGTTAGATTTCAACCAGAGTAGCTAAAGATATCCTCTCACCCTGGGCCTTGAATCAAACTGTGCTGGGAAGAAAAGCCCATCTTCTCCCATCTGGAGATGATGTATTAAGAGCAAAAAGCACACAGGGAGAACCTGCAGCATCTTAAGGGTGACACTGCAGATCTGCGACTCTGGGCTCAATCACAGGAAGACAACTTGGGGTCAACTTAATCTTACAGAAGGAGCTGAGAATCAGCCAGTTAAAGCCCAAACGGAGAGACTTTCACCCCTTTTACTGCTTGCTATGTGCAAATCTGTAAAATGCAATTTTCAGCATCGAATGCAGACGTTGGAAAGCACGCGTCTTGGGCATTCGCTACCGCCTCATCCAGACCAAGTTCTAAAGCCAATAGTAAAAGCTATTTTTAATACCCACTCAAAATAACAACCAAATTAGTTACTTGGCAGAAGAGTTTTCCCATGCAAGCAGAACCCTTTTCTACACAACAGCCCAGCGCAGTGTGAGGGTAGGTGTGGCCAGAGCAGGCACTGCAGGGCACGATGTGCAGGGCACTGCATCCTATGGGATGGGGATTGCTTAGCCATGGTGGTAGAGCAGAGCTGAGTGTCAACAAACGCTTTGTGCGCCAGCAAATGGCAGCATTCCCTCAAGTGATAAGCCCTGAGAAAATCCACGCTGTCTTCCAGATAAGCAAAGTCTGTGAGTGTAAATCAGTGTTGCTCGATTAAAGCCAAGAGAGCTACCTTTTACCAGCTTAAGTATGGCCCAGAACACGCAGCTCTGGCATCAGCAGCCACTGAAATCATCTGCCTTTACAGAGGCTGAGCCCTATTGATAAATCTGATGCTTAAAGGCTTTTCCATACGAGTCAGAAAGCTCCTTTGCCAAATTCAGTGATGTCCAAAGTCCTTGTTATTTGTCTCGTGATCATACTCCCTCTCTTCTCTTTCTCTCCCCCACGCCCTCCTCCCTCCTAACAAGGTTCACATGTGTGTACATGTGTACGCTGTATGCATGCTGTATGCACACATGAAAATATCCATTGTGTTTTCCACGATGTCTCATGTTATTTTCTGTGCTCTACCGCAGTTCAAGTAACCAAAAGGGATATCATCTTTCTTTTGGATGGATCACTCAACGTCGGAAATGCCAACTTCCCCTTTGTGCGGGACTTTGTTGCGACTTTAGTTAACTACCTTGATGTCGGACCCGACAAAATCCGAGTTGGCTTAGTGCAATTTAGCGACACTCCTAAAACCGAGTTCTCCCTATACTCATACCAAACCAAATCAGACATAATTCAACGTTTGGGGCAGCTGAGGCCCAAGGGTGGGTCAGTGCTGAACACTGGCTCTGCACTGAACTTTGTGCTTTCGAATCACTTCACTGAAGCTGGTGGGAGCAGAATAAATGAACAAGTGCCGCAGGTCCTAGTCCTGGTGACGGCAGGGAGGTCTGCCGATCCCTTCCTGCAAATTTCCAATGACTTAGCTCGGGCCGGAGTGCTGACTTTTGCTGTTGGAGTTAGGAATGCGGATAAGGCAGAGCTTGAACAGATTGCGTTTAATCCAAGAATGGTATATTTTATGGATGATTTCAGTGATCTGACAGCATTACCTCAGGAGTTAAATAAGCCTATAACAACATATGTTAGTGGAGGTGTGGAGGAGGTTCCACTCGCCCCAACAGGTAATATCAACCTTCCTTCATCTTGATTGCATTAAATTAATCTTGTTTGTCTTGACTGTTTGTTCCCAATGTACACCTTCACACTTGTCCAAGGCCCTCAGTCAAAGCGTTGAAGACTGTGACTAACCTTAAATACATGCTTTGATACAGTCAGCTCTTCATTTTGAGGTTGCAATTTAAAGACAGCACGGTTTGAAGGAGGTAAGGACTGAAGGGTGAACAGAGCAAGTCTATGCCCACTAGTTCAGGTATTCCCTTTTCACCTCCCTAATAATATCACAACCAGCAAGTTCATTGCTTGTACTAACTCAGGCAATGGGAGCTTGTAATTTGGCCATAGGGACTGTTATGTGAAGATAGATATAGCACCAATGAGCTATTGTACGCCAGTGTAGGAGCAAAGGTCTAGCCATGTACTCATAGCTAAATCGTTCCCTACAAGCACTCTATAGAAGTGATATTATGAGACTGTCACAGAGACTGAATTTGCCTTCAGATATTCAAAATTAGGCTCTAACATTAAGCTTAAAAATTGTTGGTAGGCTTAATCTTTTATTTGCTCTATTTGCTCAGTAATGCCCTTACTATGCTGTAACTCTATTACATCATGGAAAAGACAGCAATGACAGCAGGGTAGCAGAGTCTTAGGGTGCAGCAAGTGAGGATAAGCTCAAGCGCAGCAGCTGTGGATGCAGAAACAAAGAAAGCAAGCTGCTTACCTTCAGAAGGTCTCAAGTAGGCAGGAATCTCCAACGACGTACCCTCAACCTCCACTGCCAACCCTTAAATGAGGTCTGGGGTGGATCCTGGCTCCATCACTTCCAATCACTCAGATACATTACATGCACCTGAGCTCTCCGGGGTTGGCCCTGCCTTCCGCCAGGTGCTCGATCACTGCTTCAGGCCATGGCTATATGCATGCAAAGACATAAGAATATCCAGAATTGTTTAGGCTGGAAAGGAGGCCAACATAGCAGATGTTAAGATGCACAAATATGAGGTGTTTGATTTTGCCTTGGATGCTTGATGAAACTAAAAGGACCATTGATAATGGGTAACAAAATTTCCCTCTCCCAAAATCATTACTCACCTCAGGATATGACTGCCTTGTGATGCAAATTGAGATAAATACTGTAAGAGAACATGGAAAATATGCTATATCTGTGTGTATAAACTAACATATATTCATCACCTTCCAAAGCCTTTAAATACAAAAAAAATCCCTTTCCACTTCTGTTGTACTTCATGCCTCTATTGTTAGCAGTTTGCTAGAATAGATGTCACTGTTCTATTCTGAAATGGCCAATTTATGATATGACTGATATGATATGATACAAGTATATGATATGCAATGTGATGTGAGATCCTGGTGCCTGAATTTACTGAATCTTAAGAGAGGTGTCCTTACTTTCCTTATCAGATAAACACATCAAAGGTACTGTTTAATCCCGTAATCTCTGAATACTTAGGTAAATGAGAATCGCTCATTTTGCATATTGAAATCCATCTGATTTAGAGAGAAGTTTCTAGGGTGAAATTTAAGAAGAAACATGCCTTCATATCTTTTATTTCCCTCTTTTCATTTGTGAATTTATTCTAGAAAGCAAGAAAGACATTTTATTCCTGATTGATGGTTCAGCCAACCTCTTGGGTAGCTTTCCTGCTGTCCGGGACTTTATACACAAAGTCATTTCTGACCTGAATGTGGGTCCCGACGCCACGCGAGTAGCAGTTGCTCAGTTCAGTGACAACATCCAAGTTGAATTTGACTTTGCTGAACTCCCATCTAAGCAAGACATGCTTCTGAAAGTGAAAAGGATGAGGTTAAAAACTGGGAAGCAGCTGAATATCGGAGTTGCGCTCGATGAAGCCGTGAGGAGACTGTTTGTGAAGGAAGCTGGAAGCAGGATTGAAGAAGGCATTCCACAGTTCTTGGTCCTCCTCGCCGCTGGGAAATCAACCGATGAGGTGGAGCGACCATCGGGAGCTCTGAAGGAAGCTGGAGTTGTGACCTTTGCTATCAAAGCCAAAAATGCTGATTTATCAGAGCTGGAAAGGATAGCTTACGCCCCACAGTTCATTCTGAATGTTGAATCCCTTCCTCGGATTTCAGAGCTCCAGGCAAACATAGTGAACCTACTGAAAACTATCCAGTTTCAGCCAACAGGTACAAGGCCCCATGGTTTCCGTGGTTTCCAAAGGGCTGAGAATTACCATTCGGCCCCTTCTCTTCAGTAACTGGGGCATTTGTGCCTGGTGATGTTTAAAATGATTATGTAGAAACTGCTATTGTACTCTGGTCAGACCCTGATCCAGCAAACACTAAGGTTCAAATTGAATTTTAAAGACGAGTCATTCCATTAAAGGAAAAAGCCTTTTGTTCAGCTGCAAGAGCCGCAATAGATGCTGTTACTGATGCGTAAACGATGGTATAAGCATGAAGTAACAGATCCATTGCCCTAGTTAAATAAGTTGACATACAGTGCTGGGCAAGGACTTGGAGGAGCAAATTAAGGCTCGTCTCAATTCCTCTTTCTATTCACCACTTCCTGGAGGAGTGATAGGGTTTAAGAAGCACTGTAGAGTCAGTGACATCCCACAACTCAAACCTCCTTATTCATTCTTTCTCTATTACTTAAAGGGCATAACAGCAGTCTTTACATTTTGTAACTAGGCACCAATAAATCGGATGATCTTCACACAGTTACTACTAAAAGCTCACCTGCTGAAAAGGGATGAATTAAAGAACATATAACGTATCATAAAAAAGAATTACAGCTTCTATCAGAATTTGAAACGGCAGTACTGGAAATTATGCAACTGTGTGATTTCCCAAAGGCAACCTTAGTTTGAAAGTTAACCTGTCTTCCAACAGCAGGTGGAGACAAGGAAAACTGTAACGACTTCCACATCATCTCTTCATGAAAGTTCTGGGCAGATGGACTTAGAATCATAGAAACATACGAAAGAAATAGGGCTGGAAGAGATCTCAGGGTGCCATCTGCTACATATCCATTTTCCCAAGAGGATCTGCTTGTCCAGAACTGGCTGACACTTTTCTAACCTCTTCTGAAAATCTTCTAGTACAGAAAATTCCTCTGGCCTCTCTAATCAATCAATGCAATTGACTGAATATCCTCACTGCTAGATGTTTGACATAAGTGTCAATACTCTGCCTTTCTCCTTATGGCTTCATCCATGTACATCTCTTTCAACTCAGAAGGAATACAGGTGTCAGCTCTTTCTTGTGTTTTGTTTGACCACCTTTCATTCACTTTAAGCTTGCCATTATATAAGGGTGGTGAAGCACTGGCACAGGTTGCCCAAAGAGGTGGTGGGTGTCCCATCCCTGCAGACACTCAAGGTCAGGCTGGATGGGGCACTGAGCAGCTGATGGAGCTGTAGGTGTCCTTGTTCATTGCAGCAGAGTTGGACTAAATGGTCTTTAGAGGTTCCATTCAACTCAAACAATTCTATGTCTTTTCTCAGTCATTATGTCTCTAGCTGTGTAACCTCAGTTTCCTAGGATTAGTTCATTAGGCTCAATTTGTTTGAAAAATAGAGTATAAGCAAGGACATTCAAATATTCTTAAGTTGATCTTCTCTTACATGAGACAGAAACCATATCCTGTTGTTGCTGGAATTACCTGTACTTTTAATGGGAAGTGGAATTTAAAAGGCATTAAATATTTTGCCCATGTTGGCACTGTCTGCCTAGAGCCTTCACTTTGTGGATGACCAGGTTATTTTTGGTCTTCCTTTTATTGCAAGTTACTTACAAATCAGATCTCTGCTACTGCAGATGCTTCTTGCTAGATCTCAGTTTGTGCTTCTGGCCATTCTCATTCTCTCTCTGCTGGTTTGGAAAATTACTTCTTAGTAATCTGATCCCACCTGCTCTTTTATGACAATCCTCTCATGCCCCATGAAGAGCTCTTGATTTATGTTGTTTTTCAGAGGGATAGCTAGATGTCTTTAATGTTGTTAAGAAGCTTGCATTCTGCAGACCGAGGGTTTAAAATTCCTTTGACAACAAGGTACTGCAACCAATTCCACTAGCTGCTCCCCAAGAGCTGCACCCACCTCCTTTTCCTAGTATTCTTGACCCACCTCATCAGTGTATGCATAGTTTTTCTTCTACCTAGAGACTCTTTTCCTCTGTTCCTGAGCTTCAGAGGAGCTACATGAAACCAGGATATGCCAGGCAGTGCCTGCTCCCTCTTCCTACTTGCCTTGCTCAACAAGCTATTTTAATATTCCAGCCCTATGTATTAAGCTACCAAATTTCTGACATTCTTCCTATGTAATAAACCTTTCCTGAAGTCTGTATTAAGATTTCAGTTACCCTTGGTAACTTTTTATATTTTGAGCATTCATAAACATAAAATATTTCCTTCAGGGGAACAGTTCGTGCTCCTGTTGTCCCAATGACCGTTGCTATGAAAAAACAACAGGGATGCCATTCTTCTGCTTGGTGTTTGAGATGCAGTGATGTTTTCTGCTTGGCTGAGCCAAAATTTTGCAATTCCATCAGCCAACAGCAGAACTCAACAACGGTCTTCCTGATCTCTAAGTTATATAAATAATCACTGAGTGTTAGCTCACCATTATTATTCTTAGCCCTCGAGGAAAGTTCAAACTTAAAAGAAACAAAAAACAAAAAACAAACACAGTGCCTTGTATTTCAGAAAAGCAGCTCAGCATTTCCAGTTGGATGTGCTTTTCGGCAGGTTCGTATTTTGTCTGGGCATGTGCAGGATCATCTTTCTCTAAGGTCAGCAATGGTCAGCAATGCCTGAGAAAAGCTGTCGTCTCCCTCTCTGCTGGCTCCTTGCGAGCACCCCCTCTGCAGTAATCATAGAAAGACATTTCCTTCTGAACAGCAGATTTATCTGTCAGCCAAAATCCCTCAGGTAGAGGATGACACCTGGAGGCCCTTGGCACCCTATTTCCTGTGTGTCTATGATTCTATGGCTTGGTGGATAAGGCACTGCAGATGTTGCACTGTGGTTTCCACCAACTTCCACCCATCTGCCTCCTCACCAGGGATTGCACCCGATTGCAAAGTAACCGAAAAACCGATTCTGACACCTCGCTGTCCCCTCCTTACACTTCTGTACTCCTTTGGTTCAATGTATTCAGAGAACAATCACTTCAAAAGAGAATCTCACTTATTCTCCCTTCCCTTACTTGTCTCAAACAGTAGTTGAGAGAGGTGAGAAGAAGGATGTGGTGTTTCTAATCGATGGCTCGGATGGTGTCAGAAGAGGTTTCCCCCTGCTGAAGACCTTTGTGGAAAGAGTTGTCGAAAGCCTTGATATTGGCCGTGACAAGGTCCGTGTGGCCATTGTGCAGTACAGCAATGTCATACAACCCGAGTTCTTGCTGGATGCCTATGAAGACAAAGCTGATTTAGTCAGTGCCATCCAGGCACTGACAATTATGGGAGGATCTCCTCTGAACACCGGAGCAGCCCTCGACTATCTCATCAAGAACGTGTTCACCGTGTCGAGTGGCAGCAGGATAGCTGAGGGCGTCCCGCAGTTCCTGATCCTGCTCACTGCTGACCGATCCCAGGATGATGTGAGGAGGCCCTCGGTGGTCCTCAAGACGAGTGGCACAGTGCCCTTTGGCATCGGGATTGGCAATGCCGACCTCACAGAGCTTCAGACGATTTCCTTCCTCCCGGATTTTGCTATCTCCGTACCTGACTTCAGCCAGCTGGATTCAGTGCAACAGGCCGTGTCCAACAGAGTCATCCGACTGACCAAGAAAGAAATAGAGTCACTTGCCCCTGATCTGGTTTTTACATCACCCAGCCCAGGTGAGAAGAAGTTTGTGTCTGCACCAAGAGCCAGCGGCAAAATATGATGTTTAGAAACATCATGGTTGCAACACAAACAGAAAAGCAGAGATGGTCACGGCTCTACATCCACCTTGGTCTCACTGTCAATGTATTTTCTGATGTACTTAGGGTTAGTAGGACCTGTGACATTAAGCTGACCCACCCTTAATTACAGTCCTACAAAGTGGTCCATGTTACATCAACATGGAAGACACACAAAGTGGATGCCAGGACTTTAATCTTATTTTAATTCAATGAACTGTTATTTCAGTCCATACTATTCCTCTCAAAAAGGAAATGGCATCGTTTAAATGTTACAGGGATTCCTTCACACAACTACATACCAACGTCACCTTTCTGCTAAATGTAAGACCTTCTTCTGATGTGTCTAACATTTGCTACGCTCATTCACAGGGGGAAAGGAAAATGGAAAAGAATCAGAACTTCCATTTCTGGTCTCACTTTGAATGAAATCCAACCAGCACTCACCCATCCTGAGGGAATGAAGGATACCCAACCCAAATCAGTCCCTTCAAAATTCACCATTCTACTCTATCTGTTCCTTCCCTCCAAAGTCAGACTGCTTTCCCCAAGCCCCACTTGTCAATGTAATATTCAATGATAATTCAGGCTCTGACCTGAATTACTGAGAGAATCATGGGATAAAAATCTATCTTAGAAGAGAAAGACAAGGAAAGAGGAATGGCTCGTGCGGCAGCCTGCCCTGAGTAAGAAGCATCACCGTGCTACGTTTCCTTGTGTGTAGATCCCACTGGGAATTAATGTTCCAAGGTTCCCTTGCTCTCTCTCGCTTCCTTTTCTCTGGAAACTGCTGTTCTTGCACTGCCTCGGGATGTGCCTAGTAGACTGACCCAGTCTCTGGGGCTCCCAGGAGAAATCGTAAGGAAAGAAATGAGCCTCTTCCCAAAGCATGGGCCAGTGACGTAGATAATGACATTAGCTGCTCTCCATAGGCAATGCTTGATAATATCCTTTGACTCCTTCCTTCTTTTCCACAGCGGGTGTGAAAAGGGATGTTGTGTTCCTGGTCGATGGCTCCCGCTACGCTGCCCAGGAGTTCTACCTCATCCGTGACCTCATTGAGAGGATAGTGAACAACCTGGATGTGGGCTTTGACACCACCCGGGTTTCAGTGGTCCAGTTCAGTGAGCATCCCCATGTGGAGTTCCTACTCAATGCTCATTCCACCAAGGACGAGGTGCAAGGTGCAGTGAGGCGGCTGCGGCCGAGGGGTGGCCAGCAGGTGAACGTGGGGGAAGCCCTTGAATTTGTGGCAAAAACCATCTTCACCCGTCCCTCGGGGAGCCGCATAGAAGAGGGTGTCCCTCAGTTTTTGGTCATCCTCTCCTCCCGCAAGTCTGATGATGACTTAGAATTCCCATCGGTGCAAGTCAAACAAGTAGGAGTGGCACCTCTGGTCATCGCAAAGAACATGGATCCTGAGGAGATGGTGCAGATTTCCCTTAGCCCTGATTATGTGTTCCAAGTCTCCAGCTTCCAGGAACTGCCCAGCCTTGAACAGAAGCTGCTGGCTCCTATTGAAACTCTGAGTGCAGACCAAATCAGACAACTCCTGGGAGACGTAACAACAATTCCAGGTAAGACCCTGTCATTACCAGCTGCCTCTGTTGCTATGCAAGTAAATATTACACAACTGGGTAAATGATTTTTAATCCCTTCTTTTCTTAGTTATAAATGGGGGCAGCACACGTACTGCTTTTGGAGACCACTTCTAAACATGCAGAAATTTTTCTACCTAAATGTATAGCTTATTCTTATTTTCAAGTCAAAGACTGCAACATGCTTGATCGCATGTTCCCATTTACTGGCTAACTAAGAGAAAGACATAAATCTGTGGCAAAACAGAGCTAGAAATATTGCCAAATCCAGACAAGACTGTCGAAGAATGAAATGGATAATCATAGAATCATAGAATGGCCTGGGTTGAAAAGGACCACATGATCATCCAGTTCCAACCCCCTGCTGTGTGCAGGTCGCCAACCAGCAGACCAGGCTGCCCAGAGCCACATCCAGCCTGGCCTTGAATGCCTGCAGGGATGGGGCATCCACAGCCTCCTTGGGCAACCTGTTCCAATGCATCACCACCCTCTGATGATAAGGGTCTGAGTAATACATGCTTAGAATATTAGGCAAGTCGCTTATACACACATGCACTTGCAAATAAGCCCTTGCGGATGAGCTCCACGAAGCACCATGCCTAAATTTGGGTAAAATATACCATGCAGTCTTACATTACCTGAGAAAATATATTATAGAAATCCTGCAGAAAAGTCTAAGCAAAATAATTTCTCCTCTCTTTGCTTCCTGGCAGATGTTTCTGGTGAGGAAAAGGATGTAGTCTTCCTCATTGATAGCTCCGACAGCGTTAGGTCTGATGGGCTCGCTCACATTCGGGATTTCATCAGCCGAATCGTTCAGCAGCTTGATGTTGGGCCAAACAAAGTGCGGATTGGAGTGGTTCAGTTCAGCAATAACGTCTTCCCTGAGTTCTTCTTGAAAACCCACAAATCTAAAAACGCCGTACTGCAAGCCATCCGCCGCTTACGGCTTAGAGGAGGGTACCCTGTGAACGCTGGCAAAGCCCTGGACTACGTGGTGAAGAACTACTTCATCAAGTCTGCAGGGAGCAGGATAGAAGATGGAGTGCCCCAGCATCTAGTTGTCATCCTTGGAGATCAGTCCCAGGATGATGTCAACAGGCCTGCTAATGTGATCTCTTCAACGAGTATTCAACCTCTGGGTGTAGGAGCCAGGAATGTAGACAGGAACCAGCTGCAGGTCATTACCAATGACCCTGGCCGTGTGCTTGTAGTACAGGACTTCACAGGACTGCCCACTTTAGAAAGAAAGGTGCAGAACATTCTTGAAGAGCTTCCAGTACCCACAACAGAAAGCCCCGGATATCCAGGACCTGGTAAGTTTGCTAATGCATCCTGCAGGCTTTTCTGAGTATAACACAGACAGAGTTTGTACAATGTGTAAATGGCTCCATCACTCTCTTTCATCCCCAACAATTAAGTTACGTTGCTTTAAAGAATGCTTTGAAGAAGATTTTGTGGAGCACAGGAAAGCGTAGAGTTTGAAGAGATGAGTCTATCATGAAAACATGAGGTGTAATAAAAACATTATGTAAAAGGTTTTGTCATGTATGCAAGTAAAGTCACTCCAAAGACCAACAAAGCTTACAAGTTTGAAAGGAGAGAGACATGCAATGCTATCTGACATAGCACTAAGCACCATGAGTATTACAAATGTCACAAACAATGATTAGCCATTTTGATTTCTTTTGTAATTTCTTTTTCAGGAGGCAAAAAGCAGGCTGACATTGTGTTTTTGCTGGATGGCTCCATCAACCTGGGAAGAGATAACTTCCAGGAAGTTCTCCAGTTCGTGTATTCTATAGTGGATGCCATCTATGAGGATGGTGACTCCATCCAGGTAGGACTGGCACAGTACAACTCTGATGTCACTGATGAGTTTTTCCTCAAGGATTACTCCACCAAACCTCAGATTTTAGATGCCATCAACAAAGTGATCTACAAAGGTGGCCGAGTGGCAAACACTGGTGCAGCCATCAAGCACCTTCAGGCAAAACACTTTGTAAAGGAGGCTGGCAGCCGAATTGACCAGAGGGTACCTCAGATCGCCTTCATCATCACAGGGGGGAAATCTTCAGATGATGGGCAGAGTGCCTCCATGGAAGTTGCACAGAAAGGTGTCAAGGTGTTTGCAGTTGGTGTAAGGAACATCGATTTGGAAGAAGTCAGCAAGTTGGCCAGCGAGAGTGCCACGAGCTTCAGAGTGTCAACAGCTCAAGAGTTGTCTGAACTGAATGAGCAGGTCTTGGTTACATTGGCAGCTGCTATGGAGGAGAAACTGTGCCCAGGAACGACAGACGTGACGAGAGGTAAGCACCATCCTTCCATAAAATGCTCAGGTTATTCCCAGTTGGAGTCCATTTTAATGGACTCCTCCAGCTTGCCTACAGCTGAATCCAGGCATGAGCTTGGATCAGCCCTTTGTACAGGAGGTTCAGCACATGAATGACTTGTGCAACGTCACATCAGGACTGCAATTGTGGAAGAATTAAAGATAGGACAGGCTGTGGCATAGGAGACATTGCTTGATGGAGACGGCTTCACCTCAGAAACGGGCCAGCCCCGAACTACTGACCCTCTGCTGCTATATCAGAGAGGCTCCTGCCTGCCTGAACCTGTTTGACCCAGGTTATCATTGCTGTGATGAAGTCCACAGCGCTTGTATATCAAATAGTGGCATTTCTCCATCCAGAGACCATCTGCTGAAATCATAGAATCGTGGTGGTTGGAAAGACCACTAAGATCATCTAGCCCAACCTTCAACCCCATGTCTAACAGAATGAGGGCAGTCTGAACATTTGCACAGGTTGCTTGGAGAGACTGTAGAATCTTGGAGAGACCTTTGTAAGTGACCTTGATGTGGTACTGGGCACTCTGCTCGAGCTGGGGTTGGGCCAGAGGTACCTAGAGATCTCTTCCCACTTCAGCCATCCTTTGGTTCTGTCACTGTTGCTTGAAAATCATCTGTTGCATTGCTCAGCGGTGACGCTCTCCTCTCTTTCCACGTTTCCCTTTCAGACTGCGACTTAGATGTGATTCTTGGCTTCGATGTGTCAGATGTCGGAGCCGGCCAAAACATCTTCAATTCCCAGAGAGGGCTGGAGTCCAGGGTCGAGGCTGTGCTGAACAGAATAACACAGATGCAGAAAATCAGCTGTACCGGCAGCCAGGCGCCCAATGTCAGGGTGGCCATCATGGCCCAGTCCCGGGGGGGACCCGTGGAGGGATTGGACTTTTCTGAGTACCAGCCTGAGCTCTTTGAGAGGTTCCAAGGCATGCGCACCCGTGGACCCTATTTCCTCACAGCTGAGACGCTGAAATCCTACCAGAACAAGTTCAGATCAGCACCCGCTGGCAGCACCAAGGTAAGTCAAAACCAAATCTGATGGTGTTGGACAGGAAAGCTGCCCTCTGTTATATTTTGATTGAGAAGGAAGGATGCTCTTTGATTTTTGTCAACAAAGTGACCATGTATTCATAAGAAAAGCCCTGACTTTTGGTCACCTGTATGTTCCCTGTGGCCTCCCAGCACTGTCAGTGCCTAGCCCTGGTCATTGCTGAGCAGCCAGGGCCTGGAGGCACAGCTTGGCCACACACCTTTCACACCTGCCTGATACAATGCACCTAAATCTGGCACAGAAATGCATAGATTCATGCCCAGCAAAGTTAGGAAGGGAGGAGCAATTCCCCCATCTCACCTTGAACAAAACATCCCTTGGACGAAGGCCCTCCAGGTTGCTCGTGATTGCATTCCAACACTAAGAATTCTAACGATTCCATAATTGAACGATTCTGTGATTTCACACCAGAAAATCTCCAGGTCCCAACGTCAATTTATTTCTCTCCCAGGTGGTAATTCACTTCACAGACGGTACAGACGACTACTTGGATCAGATGAAGACTGCCTCGGCCGATTTGCGTGGACAAGGTAATTTTTACTTCTTGAGAAAGTGACGATGGAGCCCACGTTAACATCACACGTGCTTTAACACTGTTTTTCACGGATCAGCCGCGTTTCGATAGCACTGAATAAGGATTTCAGTACGTCAGTGACTTGTACTCACATCGCTGTTTTTTTCATCACCTCCCCGTGATATTTATTCCCGTGATCCACCTAAGCATGGGGGAAAACTTGCACTGAGTGTATTTGTTCTTGGTTGAAAAGCTTCCATTTGCAATTGGAGAGGCTAAGAACAGCCCAGCTTTGCAGGTGAGGGTGTGCACGCTCTGCAGAGCACCGTGTCCCGTCACAGCTCCTTCTGCTTTCAGGTGTCCACGCTCTCCTCTTCGTCGGCTTGGATCGAGTGAAAAACTTTGAGGAAGTGATGCAGCTGGAGTTCGGGAGGGGTTTCACCTACAACAGGCCTCTGAGAGTTAATCTCCTGGACTTGGATTTCGAGTTGGCAGAGCAGCTTGTAAGTCACTTGGCACAGGCAGCGCTGCCTTGCAATGCTGGGGAAAAGCCAAAGGCTGGATGTGCTGCAGGTCTGGAGTGCTGCTGAATCACACCCTCTTGGCTCCGGCCATTCCCCCCTCCCTAGCTCACGTCTGCTCTTTATACAGATGCCATAGCAAATTAATGAAAAGCAGATCCTGCTGCTGTCCTTACTGCAGGAATGGTACAGGACAGGCTTCTCCAGCTCAGGCTGCAAAGCACAAAGCCCACTGAGACTAAATCACATGGAACAGGTTAACAACCCACACATGTACCAGCACCAAACTAAAGGCTTGAGGGTGATGCACCGTCATGCATTGTCAGTGCTAAACCTCCTGCACAAACATAACTTTCTAGGTTTCTTCCTGGAGCTGATACAGTGCTTATGTGTTAGATGTGTTTCTTACAAATGGTAGTTATTTTTCTTCCAGGCAGAAGCTCATAGATTTACCTCCATTCCATGCATGTATCATCTCTCAAGCCTACTGAAAACTAATTTGCTATCATCTCTTACACGTACAGCTCCCCCTAACTTCACATCTGCTCTAGATTTGCTAACCTCCTTTTCCAGCAGCTTTAATAAAATTAGGCTTAATCTGCTATTACAACCTTGATGGGCCCTTCTCTGCAGAGCCAAGTGCAGCCACTTAGAAGTGAACCGTGTTTTTTGGGATAAGAGCTACTCTTCACCCCATCCCCATGTAATTCCTTTGACTAGGAAAATCCTTTCAAAATGTAAATGTGCAAAGCTGGCAGGAGGCATCTGCAGCCAGCAATGTACTTGGCAATGAAAAGCATTTTTTCTTTCTAGTGGATGATGCAAAACCAAGCTGTGATTTCTCTGAATCCGTATCTTCTTATTTTTTCCTCTTGCTGCGTGCTTGCAAATTGTTCTCAGCCCGTGGGTTGCTGGTGAACTGCTTTCTCCTGCCCTATTCCACACCCTGGATTTGTTTCTACACAGATGAGATTTGTTTCTACACAGATGAGATTGCTGTCTTCAGCAACAGGCACCATTTCAGGGACTGGTCTCCTACTAAACGCCCTCTGTGACTTCTGCTCAAGCAGAATGTTGATATCCCCTAAACAAGCAATCTAATCTTTATGCCATCACACACCTCTTTCTCACACCGCTGTGGCTGTTTTCTGGTGGAGAGAACCCAACATTCAGTTGTGTCATCTGTTTTCTCACAGGATAACATTGCAGAAAGGACATGCTGTGGGGTCCATTGCAAGTGCTCAGGGCAGAGAGGGGACAGAGGTCTTCCCGGCCCCATAGGACCAAAGGTAGGTCATGTCATTTGAAGAGGACAGCATCCAACATGATGATCCAACATGATGGGTGAGCGGACATGCAGTTGTGCACGTTGCACTGGGTGGTGCTCACAGGGAGGTTGTGTTCCTCTCACCCCCCCCCCCCATTGTAAAACTGCCTCTGGGCCATCCACAGCAGTTGAGAACTGCTCTTCTTCCTTTTCCTCACAGCCTGTGTGCTGTTAGCCAACTGATAGGGAAGGGAGGGCAGGAGAGAAGGAGAGAACAAAGCGTCCTGTGAGACAACCTGGGTACACCAAAGCAGGATGGTTGCTTCCCTTGCCTTGATTATGTAGGCGATCATGCAGATGCTGTGTGCTGAAATCCTAAATGTTGATTTAGAGGTGGCTCACAGCACTAGGATGAAAACAAAAAACATTTTGCATTTTCTTCTAGGGTGCTACAGGTGAGATTGGCTACGGAGGCTATCCTGGTGATGAAGGAGGACCGGTGAGTGACTGCTGTGCTTCAAGTGCTCAATACTGCTCAAATCAGAGACCTCACCACAGCAAAGCATTCAGAGACCTTTTCCTAAATACTTTCTGCAGGGGATACGGGGGTGGGATGACAAGAGAGCAGGCAGGGCTTTGTGTCCTCCCTATGTGACAGCTGAGCCGCTGGTCCAGGACCCGGCTGCTCACTGAGAGTTGTGGGGAATAGCTCCCATGCTGCAGGCTGACCCAGATCTGTGCTGTTCCTGAGAGGCAGCTGGGGAGGTTTGTAGCTGGTCCCAGCTACCTCCAAGCAGGGCAGGGTGTTGTGGACACAGCAAGCACCAACACAGTAAAGTCTTCAGCTGCATTAAAGGCACAGCTTGTACCCATATTGAATGCAGCTGGAAGAGCTGAGCAAGTCCAAGTGTCAGACCACAAAGGGGTGTTCCTATCCATCACGGTGACAGGCAGTGAGTCCCATGATTTCTTCTTAGCACGGCTTCTTCCAAACTCTTACTTCACGAATCCCGTGTCGATGCTGGAACAAACAGCTCCCCACGCATCACGCCCAGGGGGTGAAGCCGAGGCCAAGGGGCTGATGGTGCACTCCTTTTCCCAATATCACAAGCAGGGGCCAAATGCTGCGGTCAGATACAAGGTCAGGATTGGGTTAGTCATCTCTGTTGAGCTCTGAGGGGTTCTTGTCATTTTTTGGAAGGAGGAAGATCTCTCAAAGCTGAGAGCTTGGCAAGGATGTGTCTCTCTCAGCAGCAAAGATGACCTCTATACGATGAATGCTGAGGACAAGAGATAGTCCCAGTGCATTGGCTGGGCTCTGACTTTCAAAACTTGATTCTCTGTAGCTTAGGACAAAGTACCTCTATCTCCCTTGCTTGCCAATAAGTGCAATAGATAAAGATACGCATGCAGAGACAAACCTTGATCATTGTGTTTTCTCCTCTGTGCAACAGGGTGAGCGTGGACCTCCAGGAGTGAACGGGACACAGGGCTTCCAGGGATGCCCTGGGCACAGAGGAACCAAGGTACGTCTGGAAGGAACCTGCACAGCACAGATACTGCATCCAGATGGGGGAAGTCCACTGCTGCTTTAGGATGCTGTGCAGCAGACACAAAGCCCACACTAGAATCCACCTGGCCAAACACCAAAGCTCCCCAAGTGTGTCGCGTGGCTCTGAGGAGCAAAAGGGAGACTGCTGATCCAGGCTCAACCTGCAGGCAGGATTTGCTGTTGAAGAGGGAGGAGAAAAAGTGAGCCGTCACTGCTGCTTTGGAGGGGATACTTGAGCCAAGACTCAGGACAGCAGCCGTGCCACAAGCTAGAAGAGGTGGTGAAAGATTTAATATCTGTGGGCAATACTCAGTGATATGAAAGTGCTGTTTCCTACCGTTTGCTCTGACAGCAAGATTCTCTGGCAGGGAGTGCAGGAGTGCCTGAACCAAGCCCATTAGTTGCAGCTGAGCTACTGGGAGTCTTTAAAAGGCTGCCCAGCCTTGGACAAAGCTGATGCTCTCTGTGGCCCCTGAGGTCTGGATCCATTTAAGATGGGGCATAAGGAGAAAGCAAAGTCAGTGGTAATCCAGCTCATTATCTATGGAGAAAGAGTTACATCTATGGAATAAAATATTTTACTGGGTCAGCTGATAAAATATTTTACTGGGTCAGCTGGCACACGAGCACATATTTTTTTTTGTTATGAGTAGCCAAAAGACAGCTGAAGGTTTGCACAAGAGAAGTGAGGGATGGTTAACCCCCTTGCAGAACACCTTGTCCATCCCAGCCCATCCTGGCTCTGGGTCTGCCCCTCTTCCCCACCACCACCCACAGAGGTTGCAGCACACTAACTCCTTTTTCCTCCTCCCTTTAGGGTTCTCGGGGATTCCCAGGAGAGAAGGTATGGAACTATAGCCTCCTCACACAGTGGCGAGCGTGAGGATGCATCGGCATCCCCCTCCCTGGTCCTCCTTTTCTTTGGTGAGCATTTGCCCCCCACATCTCTTCTGCAGGGCGAACTGGGAGAAATGGGCCTGGATGGCATTGATGGAGAAGAGGTCAGTCATTCCCAGCACACTTCTCTCTATAATGTGATGTTCAGGTGAAAAAGCCATGGAAATAGCAAACACTCTCCTCAAATACTCCTGTTCTTTCACAGGGAGACAAAGGCTTGCCTGGTTCCTCTGGAGAGAAGGGGTTCTCTGGCAGGAGGGTAGGTGTTTGTCACACACCATTACAAAGAGCAGAAGGGAGCCTGGAGAGGGTGGAAGCTCCTCTGCTCCCTATGGAGTTGGCAGAGGGAAGAGCTGCTCTTGCTAACTCTCCCTCCTTTTCCCCAGGGTAATAAAGGAGCCAAAGGTGAACGAGGAGAGCGAGGTGACCGTGGGCTCCGTGGAGACCCGGTAAGCACTGCTGAGGCAGCTTCTTGATCTCCCCCTTCAAGTCCTGGGTGTACTCAGGGTTACTGAATGCTGCTGGACCAGAAGCAACAGCTCTCAGCCCTGTAGGCTGAAGCCCACATGCTGTTGGCAGTGGTTTATAATGCACAAGCTTGTTCAGTCTATGCACCCTGCCCACTTACTGTGCCACAAGAAGCCTCCCTGCCCTATAGACCATGGAACAAGGACAACTCTTACAGTGAGTGCTCAAAAACAAACTTTCAGGCCAGCATATCTGTGTGTAACAACCTGTCCTGGCTGGGGAGGTGAGCTATGTGAAATGCTAGATTTGAGAACCTTAAGCCTTCTGATGGTGCAGTGGTTTTAAGGCAAGACACCACCAAAAGTTACTTGCTACCAAATGGGCAAGGGGCAGTAAAAGACAAAGGAACCAAAGATGGGGAGCACATGCCTCAGGATACCAAGCTGTCAATCACTGCTTCAGTCTCTTAGAAATCTCCTTCCTCTTCTCAATGCTATTATTTCTCAGCTGAAAAGCCACAGTTGCCTCAAACCACCGGAATTGTGCACTTCATCTAATTCAGCCAAAAAGAGGAAGAAAAAAAAAGAATCGTTGGTTCTGAGCTATATCAGAGCAATTTGTGATGTCCGAGTTTCTTGTCTCGCTCACACAGCTGTTTCTCATTGCTCCATTGCTTTCAGGGAGATTCGGGAGCAGATAATACTCAGCGGGGAACCAGAGGCCAAAAGGGTGAAATCGGACAAATGGTAAAGCTTCTTTGTTGTCTTTTGTTGGTTTTGTTTACACAATGAGATGGGATGGAGAAAGTAAGAGAAAAAGATGCTGCCAAAAAAGGTGCAAGCTCCTTGAATTCATTTCACCCCTTGTGCACTTCCCTTAGGGAGAGCCTGGACCTGCGGGGCAGAGAGGCCCAGACGGAGGAGTCGGGAGGCAGGTGAGATGCTAGACCTCCAGCCTCTCCTGGCTTTTCCATGTGATTAATTTCATGAGTGTCAAAAGTCACTGTTGTAGGGAGAAAAGAACTATACTCAAAAGGAAAACTGGGATATGTTTGCTGCTGCCAGCCCCTTGGCAGAAGCAAAACACGCTGCTATGCATGTGACTGAGCAACTCACCTATATATGGGGACAAAGGACTGCAATGAAGGAGAAAACATGACAGAACTTGGTTTGCAATAACTGGCACAACATGGAGCCTAGATTCCTCTCTCCCTCTGTCCCCTGTAAACTATTCAAAGTCAATTTTGCATTAAGAAGCAGAGATGTGCTATCCTGAAAGCAATAGAGAAGTGTGCATGCTTACATCCTTGTCTAACATGCCCCATTGTTTCTGTACTCACAGGGCATGGCAGGACGCAGGGGGCCAATAGGAGTCAAGGTAAGGATCTGCATAGTAACACAATAGAAAACACAGCAGGGTAGCAAAGTCCTAGTCTGCAGCAAGAGAGGATAAGCCCAAACACAGCAGCCACAGAAACAAAGGCAAAAGTCTACTTATCCTTAGAAGGCTTCAGGTAGACAGGAACCTCGAGTGAGACACCCTCACCTCTACTGCCAACCCTTGAATGAGGTCTGGGAAGGGGTGGATCCTGGCTCCATCCCTTCCAGTCACTCAGCTACACTGCTTGCACCTGTGCTCCCCTACCTTCCCACCAGGTGTTTAATCACTGCTTCAGGCCATGACTTAGCATTTCCACTACAGGTCTGGCACTGGTGCCTCCTGCTGCAGGATTTGCTTCCTCTTCCCTGCCTCATCTCACCTCCAAATGCCTCTACAATTCCACAGGCTCCTTCTTGCTGCTGTGAAATCAGGCTGGTGGCCGCTCCCCATGCCAGACCAGGCAGCATACTTGGGTCAAAGCATAAATGATAATAACGTACAAATTAACACTCACTGATTGTGGCAAATCGCTCCACTATTTCCACGCTCGTTCTTATTTTACAAAATCAACAAATAAAAACAGTTCTCCCCTGCCCTTTGTGTAGCCATAAAGCAGCTTCCCGTGCCCTGACACCCCCTGCCCTTGCCACGTGTCCTATATTAACCTGTGCTGTTCTGCACCTCCAGGGTACCAAGGGTGCACTTGGCCAGCCAGGGCCAGCTGGAGAACAAGGCATGAGAGGACCACAGGTCAGTGAGAGAAGGCAAAACGTACATCCTGTGGCAGCGTGCTGTTGCATTACCCCTTCCCAGGGCTTGGGCAGCAAGGTCTGGTGGGTTGGTGTGCAGTTCCCAAAGCGTGATGTATTCGGAAGCCATCTCTTGGGTTCTGAGGAGTTTGGTTTCCCTCCCAATCTCTGCTTGTGCTGGTGTGTCTCTCTCCCCATGCGTGTTGACGTATCTCTCCCTTCTTCTGCACAGGGCCCACCCGGCCAGATTGGCACTCCAGGCATCAGGGGAGAGCAAGGCGTCCCCGGACCCAGGGTGAGTCCTTCTGCCCATTCTCAGCCAGGGACCAGCAGGGCTCAGCCTGGACATCCCACTGAATTTCCTACAGTGCTTTGAGGGGCACCAGCCCTAGCTGTTGACCCGTGATTCCTACGGCCATGCGGGTTGTATTGACACACTGCCAATGCGCCTCTCCTTTCTGTTCCAGGCTGGTGGTGGGCAACCAGGAGCACCAGGAGAAAGGGGCAGGATTGGCCCGCTGGGACGAAAGGTATGTCTTCATGAGCTCTGGGAATCAGAACCAAAACAGCTACGAGGAGCATCGGAATTTAAATAATACTGGAGGTGAACCTCTTGGGGCAAAAGTAACTCATCTTTGTTGGTTTGTGCGGTGCAGACATGACTCTCTGCTGCAAAAAACACTCGTTCGTGAAAAGAAACCAGTGATGAAGGGTGTATGATTAAACAGATGCTCCTTTTTTCAGGGCGAGCCTGGAAATCCTGGGCCCAGGGGACCGAATGGACAGCAAGGCCCACGAGGAGAGATGGTAAGTGTGGTCATGGACCAGCTACAGGCTTTCAAAGCAGAGAGTTTAGCTTGCCTGTGGACTTTTTACTCTCCAAAGCACAATATTAGAGAGGGCAATCAGCCCCATGCCTTCCAGGCATGAGTGTAGTTTTACACCTTGTGTATATATGCTAAACAGACTTAATTCATTCTTGTTTAAACAGCACTTTTTTGTACTACTTCTCTAATAACTAATTTTCCAGGGCTTGTGGCATTGGTGTTTTTCTCTATCGATACCACAGGCTCTGTGAACTTTAAGATATTCAAGCGTGACTGAATATTAATGCCGTTTGTTTTCCAATTTTAGGGCGATGACGGACGAGATGGAATTGGTGGCCCAGGTCCTAAAGGCAGAAAGGTATGTGTGCTCAACATGGCTGCCTACCAACACAAGTTAGAAAGGACAAGGAAGAGCAGTCAGACCTCAAAAAGAGTGGCTCTTCTCTTCTTGTTAACTGCATGAGGAGCAGAATTGCAAGCTGAATTTGCAGTCTCTCCCACCTTTTCCTCCATCATTTAAATGTGTTGTTATTTATCCATCTACAGAAACAGGATCATTTTCTAAAGCCCTATTTTCAAACAACACTTCATATATTTTTTTTTCCAGGGAGAACGTGGCTTCGTTGGCTACCCAGGACCCAAGGTACAACGCAGCCCATGAACTATGGGTTCATTTTCCAATCAGCGTAGCCACGACCTAAAGATCTGTGCAGATCGTGAGCTACGGTTTCTGTTTGTCCCCATCCAGGGCGGACCTGGTGACCGTGGTGGTGCTGGAGGCCCCGGACCTAAAGGAAACAGAGGCCGCAGAGTGAGTATTCATTTGATGCAGTTTTTCCCCTATGCAAGAACATCCTGGAAGATGTGCCCGTCTCCTCTAAGGGTTGACTCATGCTTCTGGGATTCCTCCAGCAGACACTCACAGAGAGGACTTCTCTTTCTAGGGAAACGCTGGAAATCCTGGCACACCTGGTCAGAAGGGAGAGATCGGATACCCTGGTCCATCTGTAAGTGTTCATTGCACCCCAGGAGTCTCCTCATTGCCTGCATGAGAAACGTGACAGTCCCTATGTGTGCCAGGGGTTGGAAAATACGCCTATGAAAGTTACATATTGCACTCAATTATTTTTATTACTTTCATTAACAGGGACTTAAAGGTGATAAAGGACTATCCATCAGTGTAAGTATAGCATCATTTGAGCCTTATTTTGAGACATTGTTTTGTTGGCTCCGTCACGTTTATTTGCTCTCTCTGACTCTCTCTCCTCCTGTTTCCTAAAGCAATGTGCCCTTGTGCAGAACATCAAAGATAAATGCCGTGAGTACCTCAGTGCTTTGCTAATTCCCCACTGCTACCCTTATATGCCAGTCACATAAAACGAATGGCACTGACTGAACTGCTTTTTTTCCCCCCCCCTCATCTTTTTCACAGCTTGCTGCTATGGTAAGTTACATTCAGTCCTTTACATCCTGATGTTGTCGCGTGCAAGAACTGTTGTTTTCCCCACACGTGTGGTACAAATGATTGACTTCCACTGAGCAGGTGGTTCTTGCACCCTGACAACTGCCTGAGGCACAGTTTTTTTCCCAACCCGTGTTTTTGGCAGGTCCCAAGGAATGCCCTGTCTTCCCAACCGAGCTGGCCTTCGCTATTGACACCTCCTCAGGTGTCGGGAGGGATGTCTTCAACAGGATGAAGCAAACGGTGCTCAGAGTGGTCAGCAACTTAACCATTGCTGAGAGCAACTGCCCTCGAGGTGCCCGCGTGGCCCTGGTCACCTACAACAATGAGGTCACCACGGAGATCCGCTTTGCTGATGCCAGGAAGAAATCGAGCCTCCTCCAGCAGATCCAAAACTTCCAGGCAACCCTGACCACAAAGCCACGCAGCCTGGAGACTGCCATGTCCTTTGTGGCCAGGAACACCTTCAAGCGTGCCCGAAGTGGGTTCCTCATGAGGAAGGTGGCTGTCTTCTTCAGCAATGGGGAGACAAGAGCCTCCCCGCAGCTCAACGATGCCGTGCTGAAGCTCTATGACGCTGGGGTCACTCCTGTGTTCCTCACCAGCAGGCAGGATGCGGTTCTCGAAAGAGCTCTGGAGGTTGGGGCTGTTCACCCTTTCTTTCCTTTTCTGCTCCTGACCTCAGTTCAGTTCATTGGGAGATTGATGGCATGTTTCTCTTGGCTCTTCCAGCCACTGGTTGGCTTCTGTAGGCCTTTCAAGTGCTTAGTGCTGAGAAGCACTGCTATGCAAACTCATCCAGCATGTCTGTTAGAGAAATCTGAGATGCATGCTGCAAAACTCTAGCGATGTTGTGATGAGTTGTTTCCCAGACCACAGCTCCCACGTGCTTGGTGTGGTATGAAGAAGATCACCTCTGCAGAGAGAAGTAAAGACAAAATCAATGGGGGGGGGGGAGGGGGGAGGCAGAATTATAGTAGCATCCTTACTAGAGGGAGAGCTGAGGTATATACATTTAAAGCAGGAAAAAGAGCCCTAACTGAGCATGCTAAATACTGTGCTTGACCCTTTTCTTGTCTAAACTAGTCCCACTGATATCAGGTATACTAGGCTCCTCCAGATAGGACACACCAAAACCAGCATGCTGTGCAGGGAATCCCGTAGAGTTGGCCACGAGGTTGCCTTCTCCTACTTTCCGTTGAAAATAATAGAAGGCAGCAATGCTAACATCATGTTTTTGGGTTGTTTTGTTTTGTTTTTTGCCTCCACCCAGATCAACAACACAGCAGTTGGACATGCGATCGTCCTTCCAACCAGCGGCAGCCAGCTGAACGACACCATCCGCAGGCTCTTGACTTGTCATGTTTGTCTGGGTAAAGCATCCAAATTCCCTTCTAGACTGTGCCAGATCCTTCTGGTTGCACAGCAGTTGGTTGTCAGTGGTACAGAAGGGAAGCCCAGCTAAGAGCCAGCTCGTTTGCTGCTGAAGACAAGGGATCCCTGTTTAGGCTGAGCACATTTGCATTGTGACTAAGGCTCACTGTTCATTAGGGATGTTCTCCAAGTTGTAAATGGGAGCTCTGTTTTTCAGCTAATATCTCTATCATATGATAGAGACTTTCAGCAGAGATAAGGGAGGCTTATCTTCAGCTCCTGCAGGTGATTAATCTGCTGTATTTCTGCCCTAGATGTGTGTGAACCCGATCCCATCTGTGGTTACGGCAGTCAAAGACCTGTATTCAGAGATAGAAGGGCAGCCCCGACAGATATAGACACTGACATGGCCTTCATCATGGACAGCTCAGCCTCCACCACACCTCTGCAGTTCAATGAGATGAAGAAGTACATTTCCCACCTCATAAGCAACATGGAAATCAGCTCTGAGCCAAAAATATCTCAGCACCATGCAAGAGTGGCAGTTCTCCAGCAAGCTCCTTATGAACACGAAACCAACTCAAGCTTCCCACCAGTGAAAACAGAGTTTTCATTAACTGATTATGGATCCAAACAAAAGATCATTAATTACTTGCACAACCAAATGACTCAGCTGTACGGCACAATGGCTATGGGAAGTGCAGTTGAACACACAGTGGCTCATATTTTCGAAAGCGCACCAAACCCTCGGGATCTCAAAGTCATAGTTCTCATGATAACTGGAAAAATGGAAAAACGAGAACTCGAGGACTTGCGGGAGGCTGTAATTGATGCAAAATGCAAAGGATACTTGTTTGTTATCTTGGGCATTGGCAGAAATGTGGATGTCAAGAATATCTATAGCCTAGCTAGTGAGCCGAATGACGTGTTCTTCAAATTGGTCTCTAAACCTGGAGAGCTCCATGAAGAACCCTTGCTACGCTTTGGGAGACTGCTGCCATCTTTTATCAGAAGTAAGTATAACATCCAGCAGCCAACATGGAAGGGGCAACACCTGACCTCAGTGGGAATAATCTGGCAGATTGTGCCTGCCTGCTG
Organism: Tympanuchus pallidicinctus; assembly: GCF_026119805.1. Taxonomy (NCBI): domain Eukaryota; kingdom Metazoa; phylum Chordata; class Aves; order Galliformes; family Phasianidae; genus Tympanuchus; species Tympanuchus pallidicinctus. The sequence goes on from NW_026294669.1 coordinate 34,283,720, forward strand.
GGCAGTCTCTGTCATGACCATCAAACTGGGCAGTAGTACCACTGCAGAAGTAACCTTGTTTTATATGTTCTATAACTTTGGGTGTTTTGTTACTGCCTGTAGGTCTGTCCAATTGTCTCTGTCTTTGTTTTGGGGTCCTTTCAGGCAACCCACCCCACGCACCTTTTTGATCACAAAATGGCCTGGGTTGAAAAGGACCACAATGTCCATCTTGTTTCAACCCCCTGCTGTGTGCAGGGTCACCAACCAGCAGACCAGGCTGCCCAGAGCCACATCCAGCCTGGCCTTGAATGCCTGCAAGGATGGGGCATCCACAGCCTCCTTAGGATCCACCAAGTAGAGTCTGTGTGTGCATCTAGCTTGGCTTGGCCTCTCCAGGCTCACCTTGAAGATCTAACCTAATTGTGCCTGGCACGCTAGCTGATCTGCAATGCATCTCATTGGGTCCTGGTTGTGCTTAGGCTCTGAATTGCAGCTCATCTTGCAGTAAAATAATAAGCCAACATGTACACATCTTCCCAGACAAATGTTTAGTTTTTCTCATTTTGATTTTTTTCCATCCACTGCTTATAGGGATCCTGGAAACTTCCAACCACACTTCTAGTATTTTACTGAGAAGTGCTTTGCTATGAGAACACTGTTTACATGTGACTAAAACAACTATCTAGTATCTTGCAGTTACTGCTTTTTGTATGTTGGAATAACAAGTCTCTCCGCTCAGGATGCTGCACTAAACATCAAAAGATAGTCCATAGCTTTTAACAAGAAAAGAGAAAAGCTTTTTAAATCAAGAAGAAATACACATAATGCAGTGTTGGTAGGTAACAATCACCTTCAGCAATAGTGTTTAATGCTAATCTTCCTCCATCTCTAGGTGACTTTGCTTTCTACCTATCTCCAGAAATAAGGAAACAGTGCAAGTGGCTTCAGGGTGATCAAACACCCAAGAGCCCTGGGCATACTGGACAAAAAGCAGTGTAAGTAGACCTCCAAAATTCTGTTTCTATAGTATTTGGGAAAATAATGAATATGAAAAATGGACATATGAACTGCTTTATTGCTCTGATAGATATGCAGCCCCCAATGCAACCGTAACCCAAACCATAAGCACCACCACCACGCTAAGCACCACCATCAAGCCTGCTGCAAGCACCAGTGCCCACGCCAAGACCACCACTGCCAGCACCACAGCCCAGACCAAAGCCACGGAGAGGCCCACAGAGAGCACTACTGTCCAGGTGAACGCTACTGTACAGAGCCAAGGAAGCACTGCTGCCAACACAAAAGCCACCAGCCGCACCACAGCGAGCACCACGGCTGCAGCAGCGAGCGGCAGGAGAAGACAAGGTGGTACGTAAAAGGCTGTCCCCATGCCTCATGTCACTTTCTTGTCTGGGTTTCTCTGTGCTGTAGTGAGCTAGGGCTTTTTTTCCTTCCCAAGAGGGTCGTCCTAACAGGAAATGTCACTAGGAAGCCAGGTTTTGCTCTTGCAGAAAGGCATTAAGAGCAAAGCCGGAAACTTGTACTGGTTTCTTCTCAGAAAGAGAGGTGCTGCAGTGGAACAGCTGTCCAGGGAAGTGGTGGAGTCACCATCCCTGGAGGTATTCCAGAGCCATGGAGATGTGGCACTGAGGGATTTTTTGTGGGCAGTAGGCAAGGTGGGGATGCATTCACAGTTGGACTTGGGAATCTTAGAGGTCTTTTCTAACCTGAAAGACTCCAGGATTTAAGAATGGGACAATCCATCACCTGCTGCCCAGCCCAGGAATATGGTGACAGAGCCACACTCTTTCTAGTGTGGCTCCTCTGCTTTCGGTGTTTTTATCCCCCGAGCTATGTTTTGCTATTTATGGTGATTCATACAGCAAGGTTGCATGAGATCTCTGTCAGCTAATATAAATAGCTGAAATTCATTCATCACTGAATCACTGTGGAGGCCTCGTTGGGAATGATAAAGCTCTTCCATATGAGCACAGAGCATGTAAAGAAGCCTTCCCAAGTGCTCCTGCAGGGGGGTGCAGGCAGCTCTCTGCAAGTAACAAAGAACATCTGTCAAAAGCAAAGCCAGTTGATGAACACATCTCCATGTAAAAACAGCATTTGCAAGGTCAATGCTTTCATCTGTTTGCAGGAAACAAGCTTTTTTGGGTATTTCTTGTTCCACTGTTGCTTCCAAGCAACGTTAAGGCTTCATGCAATGCTCTTCCATAGCAGGAAAACCTTTCTCTAACAGCTTCTGTGACTTGCCTAAGGTTACGTTAGGTCTGAGGCAAGCTTTGCTTTAAGATCCTCATCCAGGCCATGAAAAAGAAAGCCCCCCTGCAGCACGCTGGGGATCAACATGCCACAAGTCGATTCTCACTTCTCTTTGAGACTTTCCAGACCCTCATGTAGTTTCTCTCCCTATTCCCAAACTGCAGCAAAGATGAATGACATCCAGATCACGGATGTCACCGAGAACAGCGCCAGGCTGCGCTGGGCCAGCCCTGAGCCACACAGCGCCTACGTGTTTGATCTCACCATCACCTTAGCACACGACCACTCTCTTGTGCTGAAGCAAAACGTCACCGGCACCGAACGTGTCATTGGGGGCCTCAGAAGTGGACAGAAATACCTCGTCTTCATTACAGGCTACCTGAAATCCCAGCCCAAAGTGACCTACACGGGGACATTCAGCACAAGTGAGTTCCTCTTGGTGAAATACCAACATTCATTCCTATTTTTCCCCCCCTATTTTAAGACGACAGGCACAAAGCATGAAAACAAACATATAAGGAAGGGGGAAAAAACAAAACAAAACGTCAATACGAATGATCCCAACTCTGGCAACGCTCAGTTGTGTCACTGTTTTCCAGGTATCCTCTGTCCCCATTTATGAAACATTGGAATTCTTTGGCAAATGCGAAGTGACACTTCAGAGGTGTTAAACTGACCCAGATCGTGGGAGAACTAAAGCCAGTCCCAGAGGGGTGTTTGTCTCATTGTGCGTGCTGAAGGCTTTGCACAATGAGTCCTGCTAATGTCCAGACAGTAATTATTAATAAGAGCCAAACAGGGTTGACAGAGAGGCAATTCAGATGAGCCTAATTGCAAAATAAGCAAGAAAAGCTGTTTCTTTCATAATGATCTTCACAGTCACTATCTGCTTCACATACCACAATATCCAAATGAAGCATTTAGAAAGGGTGAAATGGTGAATCTAGTCTTTTGAGGCTCAAGCTCCACGTACAAAGATCACATGTAAAACTCACCAAACCCTTTGGTATGGCCAAAAGTTGCTGTATAAGAGAAAGCCAACTTTTTCCTTTAGTAGCTCGGCACAGAGGTGCCTTGGCTCGATGATGTGGCAAAGTCTGTGCCGGTGCCACCAGTTGCTGTCCCTGGCTGTTCTGGCACCTTTAGAGCCTGCAAGGAGCCTTTCTTTTGGTTTGAATGGGTTTGGATCAGGTGTGAAGTCTCCCTAGCTTCACCGGTAATAAACATGCCCACAAAAATGTTGAGAAAACACCTCAGTTTGGAGAAGTAACATTTGCATGTGTTGACTGAGAGCCTCAGTGCCCAGGGAGGCTTCATTTCCTATAGAAAGCATGAATGGGAACAAATTGGGCAGGCAGCAGTGATACCACCTGCCTTAACACCAGGTAGCACTGTCTGGCTCACTCAAATCCACTCAAGACATTTCCTTCCAGCCATCAGTTCTCGTGGCTGCAACCCTCCAGCCCTGGGGAAGGAGCATGATGCAACATGAGCCATGATCTCCTTTCCAAAACAAGAGAGATTTTCTCCCCTCTGTGCCAGTCCTCAATGACTGAATCCCCAGAGGGCTACGAGGCTGTGATGTGGGGAACGTGGGCAGAGCACCACTGTAGCCCTTTGGGCAGCGCACAAACAATCCTTGAAGACTGCAGGGGAGCAAGAAAAGATCCATCACAGCCTCTTTGTTCCCTTGGATGTTGTCTTATTACTCCCTCTCTAAGCCTAGAGGAGCAAAGTTAAACCAAGAGACAACAACTGCTCCTCCAGAGCCTCTGTCCCATCTCATGCTGTGATGAGAAGAGTGGCTACTAGAGCTGTAGCTCCACAGCCACCATCACAGAAAAGCCCAGTCGTGCAGCACTGCTGCTAACGGAGGAGAGCAATGTGAAGCACCTTGGCACAGCCAGAGAGTTGTGGATGGATTACTCATTGTGTCAGCTGCATCCAATAAACATTTCTGAAACATACATGCTAGGATAAACAGATCCAGGCCTGATTCCTGCAACCTGTGTGTCCCCTGATCCCTCTGCTGAATTTGCTGGCAGTGGGTTTGTTTAACACCGTGCCTTGGCTCACCAGTATGGCCGCGGGTGGTGGGGATCCCCAAGGGTGTTGCTGCAGAACATGGTTGCCCTTGGCTGACTGCTCTTTCTGTCCTCCCCAGAGACACCAGCGCAGCCCAAAGTGGCCCTGGCCAACATGATGCTGAACACTGAGCCACTGGAAGTGCCTGAAAATGGTAAGTATTGGTGCAGGTGGGAGAGATGGGGTGGGAGCTCTGAGAAGGAACCCCACGAAAAGGAAAGCTGCAGAGCTGTTGGAGCAGGTCCAAATGAGGACAATGAAAACAATCAGGCCAGGCTGAATAGGACCTGGGCAGCCTGATACAGTGGTAGCAACCCTGTCTAAGCAGAGGGGTAGAACTGGGTGACCTTCAAGGGCCACTAAGCCATTCTGTGAAGATCCTGACCATTAGTCTTTCCCTTGCCCACTGCCAAACATGGACTTCCTCAGAGCAAGCATAGCCCTGCTAGGACCAAAGGATCTTCAAGTCCTTTGCTTTGCAGAGCCAATAAAGCACAGGCTAGATGAAAGCCTTGAGCATAAAGGCCAATACTCTGCATGATGCCTCAGACCTATGCCGGATCCAAAGCTCACTAGAACTACTGAGATCTTTGCAGGAGATTCAGACCAGGCCTAATTTCCATCACAGAGTTAGAAAATGAGCTAGAGCCCAAGTGCTGGCCACTCCCCAGGGATACACTGCAACCCATAGCATACCTGGTGCATGTAGACATTGCTGTAAGCATCAGACTGTTTGCTCCCTTTCTCCTGGTTTGCCACAAAGAACAAGCCTTGGCTCCTTGGTTTAGCACAGCTCCCAACAAGGACTTGACCTGTAGCCAGGGACTACAGGGAAGATAGTGGCAAACACTTGATTAAATTTACCTGATTGACAGCTTCCCAGCTGCCCTCCCCATTTCTCTACCATCAAGGGCTTATCACAGTAAACCACTAGCAAGCACCCACTCTGCTGATAATCACATTAACATATTCTTAGTAATGCTGTTAAATCACTGCAGCTGTTACAGTGTTGTCTCAGTGCTTTTGTTGACATCAAGCTCGCTGCATCAGCCCTGTAATGCAATCACACTGTAATTGCTGGACTGTAGCTCTTCCTCTACAGAACTGGAAGGGTCCGTGGCCTTCATAAAGCTGTCACCGACTGTGGATCATCTGACATCTAAAAGTCATCTCCATATAAGCACTTTTTTTTTTAATAAGCCTCTTGCTCACACTGTGGCTCGTTACCTTCATCAGAATCTTGAGGAGGAGGAGGGGGAGAAGGGTGTTAGGCTCAATGAGCAGCAGGTGGAGGTATAGGGTGGAGGTCTCAAGGAACATCTCACCTGTGTCTTGATGCATGTCCCATCACTGCTGTGATGCTCTGAATGGCTTCTCCTGCTGCATCTGCAAAGTGCCTCCCGTGCATTCCCACTGGCCAGGTCCCCTCCTGGCACGTCCCCTCCAGGTGAACCCATGCCCTGGCTTTGCTTAACCCCTCGTGTGCCAGCCCTTTGGAGACAAGATATAGTGGATGTGCTGTATGCTCTGCACATCAATGCACATCTCTGAGTCCCAGCTCTTTTCACGACCCATTTGCAGCAGGTGCCCTAGGATTTACGGCATCTGTCTCTCAGGGGAAAGCCTTTCCTGGAGGCCTTCAAGGATGCTGCTGCTAATCTGAAGTTTTTCAGCAGGCTGAGGATATTAGAAACAGAGCAGAGCAGTGGGGATGTGTTGTTTAACTGAGTCTTCCCTAGTTCTCTGCACAGTGGGAAAGACCCATACATAAATCTTCCCGCAAACTTTGGAGGAAGCCCCAGATTGTGTTATCCTTATATAGGTAATGCAGCTGCTAGCACTGATGGCCCTTTCTAATAAAAAGTCTGGGATTTGGGCTTAAGTTATCATTTCTGGACAGGAAAAATACCTATGTTTAAGCCCTGAAGACTACCAGGTATGGCTTGCCTTTAGAGATAAAATAAGCACACTTAAAAATTGAAGTTACTGCCAAGACAAAGACCTTTGGAAATAGATATTGAGTAGCTGTGTGAAGGCCCAATCCTGCCCACACCACCCCAGCATGGGGTTGGGATGGGTTGAGTTGGTGCTTAGTGAGAAGGGGGAACAGAAATGGTGTGATGTGGAAACACCCCCAGCAGAAGTACGACCCGCCCACCCGCATGGTCTGATCCAACCCTCTTGGCTTCTGATGATTTTAAATGCTTTGGGTTTTATTTATTTTATTTTATTTTTCCCTTTCCTGAATCTCTTTCCTTTTTTCAGCTTTTAACCCTTCCGGAATCATTTAACCTTTGCACCTTTTGATATGCAGATTTGGCAGACCCTTGCTTGCTGGACTTTGACATGGGCATGCAGTGCAAGGACTATCAGGTTGTGTGGTTCTTTGACTACAAACACAAGATCTGCAGCCAGGGTTGGTATGGTGGCTGCGGTGGTAATGCCAATAGATTTGAGACCGAAGCTGAGTGCAATAGCAAATGCTTGAAACCATGTAAGTACCACACGGGGGTTAATCCTTTCACTTTTTACTGAGATTTCAAATAACGTTTGGGCCAGAGAGAAAACATCCTTTAAACACCAAACCAACACACTTTTTCCTCCAGCAGCAGCTGAGAAAGCCATGCAGCAGCCACCCCTTGAGAAAAGGTTATCGCCAGGTAACACACCAAAAACTTCATCATAAAATAAATCATTCATCATTCACATTCACCATTTCATGGCATGCGTCCATGCTTGTCCATTACGAGATCATCATATGAGAAGGACCTTGGTTTGCATTTGCTCCCTAATGTGGCCATGCCCCACCATCCGCTTTGCATGAGCGAGTCACCTGCATGCCTTGTCTCACCCCAGAAGCTGTGGCTGCACGACCCAAGTGCAAGCCACAGCTAACACAAAAACACGCCGGATATTGTAAGAAATGTGCAGCACCACGGTCCCAAAGCATCTTTTGTTATCACTGCATGCCTAAGCAGTGCCATCGCTCATCAGCATGCCTTTGTTGTGGTGCGAAGAACTGCAAATACTTTGCAAGGAAAATTACCCCATGTGACACAGGTCTGAAAGCTGAGGAAGGAGCCCACAGGAAGGTGGTAACAAGCTCCTTTTCTCCGGGTATTTCTCAGCCCCTAGGTTTCAAGACCTGGGTAGAAAGCAGGGACTTGCAGTCACTGGCAAAGCAGTACGGGGGGATGGGAACCTGTCCCCCAAAAGCCTTTCCATCATGGCAGTCTCTCCTTCTCACAATCTTTTGGGGCCCTTTGCAGAGAAAGGGAAGAAAGCTAGGAGCAAAGTGAGCTCTGAGACTGAGTTTGGGAACTCACGCAGAAACTAATGGCTTGAGTTGGGAGCAGGATTTCAGCCTCACAGAGTGGGGAAGCCTTGCTGGTGGGTAGTTCTCCGGAGCAACACATATTTCTGCTAACCCTATCCCAAAGCCTAGCCCCTTCCGATCATCATCACATGCCTTGATGATGTTTCCAGCAACTGTTGTTCAGCTTAGACTGATATTTCATGAACTTGGCACCATTCTGACCTGGGCAGATAGTCAAGAAAAGCAACGGAGGAGCCCTGGAGGGACGCTCCTCTCTCTGCCCACCTTGCGAGGGTCCCCCGCTCTATTCATCCCTTTCTCTCCCTTCTCTTTTTGTTTTCTGCAAAACAGTATGCTGTGGAAAAAAGAAACTGAGCTTTTAAGATGCTCTGGGCATTGGGTCAGGCTCTTGGTTCAGCCCATTGCAAGGTCCAAAGCCAGGTGCAACACTGAGAAATGCCTCAGTTTCCCAAAACTGATGGCTCTTTGGGTGTGCTCCACACCCATCTCTCCTTGGAGTCAATGCTTGTTTACCCTTTAATTATTGCAATTTATAGGTCTCTCTATTTATTTTAATCAAATGTGCACCCAAGGCTCAGATGCATTTTCTCTGTGGGATGAATTAAAAACTCTGCTCATGGTGGCATCTTTCAACATGATGGAGTCCAGATGGCACTTAAGGCACATTTTAGCTCCTTAGCTCTTCAAAAAACGTGGTTGTTTGTTTTTGGCAGGGGAAGGTCTCAGATCAAATGCCATCCTGTCGTTTGGATGGAATGATTGAAAGATGGGATATGATGACATCCCATAGTGCTCTGAGTCTGGAGGGTGGCACCAGCCCACACAGTACGCATACTGGGGCTGGTGGATGGAAGGTCACTCTACAAGGGAATCTTCAGCTAACACAGCATGGCAGTTTTCCTGAAGCCAGCACTGAAATCAGATCTGCCTCTAACACTGCTGTTGAATTTCCCCATCCATTAGCTGATCCTGAAAGCTCCTGCTGCCATCAAAGAGGACAATGGGGTGAAAAAGCAAGGATGTTTTGTCCTTGTGCTGAAAGAGAAAATACAGGATCCCTCCTGTGGGCTGGCTGGATTCAAGAAAGGGTGCACAGGGTTTGGAGGAGAGTCATTCTGGTGTTTGCATCTGCTGGTGTTTTGGAAAGCAGAACGGAAGGGAGAAGGGCTTTTAGCAGAATAAATAGAAGAGGAAAAGAGCTTGCCAAAGGGATGGGGAAGCTTTTGGCTGGAGGAGCCTGATAACAAAGCTGAATTGGAAGTTCAAATATTGATTTCAAACTCCTAGGAGAAGCAGAGATTTAGAAAGAAATCCTGCTTCAACAAGCCACTTTTAGATCACAGCAAAGTAAACTGTGAACAAGAGAGTCCTTTCCAACACTCCTCTCTCAGAAGGATGCATTCCCAGCTCGTACCTCAAACCAGCCAACAAACCTCTGCTCGGTTTGACCCAGGCAAGATCAGGCAGTGACCTGCTTAGCTCCGTGCCTGCAGCACACAAAGAAAAGAGAAAATGCAATTAAAAGGGGAGAGGACAGGGAGAGTTTAGGCAGGGTCCTGCCCATCCCTGGGGTCAGATGGGCACGGAGTCCATGACACTGATTTCTCCCTTTCCCCATCCTGCTGGCTGCAGCATTCCTGTGCTCTGGGCAGCTGCCAGCACCAACTGCAATTTCCTTACAAGCAAACCTGCCACCAGCACTTTCTTATTTTCTAGGATTTGCTGCCAGACCTACTTTCTAGTCGGGATTTCAGGGATAATACTCTGCATCCTTCTTCCCACGAACATTTTGAAAGGGTTTAGCATGCATTTTCTATCATCAAACTCCCAAAAAACATGCTTGCATCTATGCCTTTCCATTAATTCACCCTTTATTTCTATATTCTTCCCTATTCTCCTTGTGGATATGTGGGAACTGTTTCTGGTAGGGCACAGTACCTTGATTTCTAGCACCCCACCTGTAGCATCTTACAAAGGGTATGAGGTTATCACAAGACAACTTCAGGAGATGGATTTCCTGGCCACTCATTGCTGGTATGTACTCTGTATACGTTTTTGGGAAAGTGATGGCAAAAATGGTTTTCCCCTTGAGACCCAGCTCTGATACCTCCCAACTCATTTCCTAGAAACAGAAGGGATCTGCAGACAATTGTTGCCATGTGGCACAAATCCTTCTCTCTGCCTTTACTCCAGCATCGTGCCACGCCAGCAACACAGCCGATGGCTTGAAGAGCAGCGTTGGCATCCTCCTGGGCTCAGCGCTGGGCAAAGACACCCAAAGATCTTCTCTTTGCCAACACAGAGACTGGGTTCAGCCACAGGAGACCAGGCAATGCCTGGGCCGGTGTCACCCCTTCTGGTCTTGCATGCCAGCCCTGTTCACTGGCATTTCTTTACCATGCTCGTGTCTTGAGAGGACCTGTCTTTAGCCCAGGACCCCAGACCTCTAGCTGACTCTCCCTTCTCCTGCTTTTCTCTGCAGTCATGGACATCTGCTTGCTGCAGAAGGAGGAGGGGACCTGCAGGGACTTTGTGCTGAAGTGGCACTACGACCTGAAGACCAAGAGCTGTGCAAGGTTCTGGTACGGCGGCTGTGGAGGCAACGAGAACAGATTCAACACGCAGAAAGAATGTGAAAAAGCCTGCAGCCCTGGTAAGCACTCAGAAGCAGGCAAAACGTGTTGGGCCAGCAAGGGGGCTGAGGGTGGTATGGGCTTTGTAGCAAGGTCACCCAGCACATGAACCGCTTGCCCTCCCTCAGCATCCCATGCTGTAACTTCACGTGTCTTCCCCTTCTCCACCAAACTTCCTCAGGTAACATCAGCCCTGGCGTGGTGACGACGATAGGAACATAGAGCCAACAACCTGCCAACACATACCTCTGAGACAGCCAGGAGCATCCACCTTTGCCACCTTACCCCAATAGAAGCTAAGGGTATAGACTACCTTGCACTGTACTATTTCATGCTTTTAACTTCCTAAGCAAACCTCAAAGAAAGGTTTTTGCTGCATGACCTATCAATATGGTGCTAAACTGTTTGTGGACTGAGTGCTACGTGTGTCCGGGATATATTGTATAGCTTCAACATTACAAAATATTTACCTGATTGCAGATTGTTATTGTGTCTGAACACGTCTCTAAATTACCCTTTCTTTCCAATTCCGGCAGCCTGCCTATCGAAGGCAGAGTAAAAATTAGCAAAAAAAATAAAAATAAAATAAAAAAATAAAAATCATCATAATAATTTCACTGCAACTGTTACATGCTTGCTTTTATCATTTTCATATCTGAGCATAACTGCACACGGAAAGCCTTTGTGTAAGGGAGTAGCTGATAAACAAGCGGTTCAGTTTTCCATTCTTCCTTTTTGTTGTTTTTTTTTTCTCCTTTTGCTGGATTAGATTTTCAAACTAGATCTCTTGGATGTATTTGTAACATATGTGGCCAACCAAAGGAGCAAGGAAAAGGAAGCAAGGTTTCCAAATGCAAATGCACTGCTGGGACCAAGGCCTCAGTTAATGAATTGTTAAATTGTGGTGTAGAATGTCTCCGGCATTCTTCTCATGTTGTATGTTTTATAAAACACAAAGCAAAGCAATTTGGGGTGAGGTGGGTGGGTGGGAGGGGGAATTTTATTTTTATTGTGGATTCTGTGTCAGGAAGTCTATACAAAGAACTTTTAAATAAAGTCTAATGGAAGTTTTGAGAAACTCATGCTTTTGTCCCTCTGTTTGTAAATGTCGTGATGTGCATCAGGGGAGTGATTTTGGTTTGGAAACTATTTATTTGGAAGGCAATCCCAATGGCCATAAGAGGGGGGATGGTTGTAGTACGGACATCCAAGGGGACATCACTGAGATGCTGATGGTGACCAAGCTTGGGAAAGGTGAAAATTGGGATGACAGTCATGAAATCCCCTGGAGGACGTTGCTCTGAGCAACACGGTCTCAGCTGGCCCTGGTTTGAAAAGTGTTGGACCAGAGAGGCATGGAGGTTCCTTCCATCCTACACAACTTAATGACACCACAGGCATTTTCCAGTGTGTGCTTTGCTGTTGGTGGCCATGACAATTTTAACTCCATCCTTTATTCCTGTCTGTCTTTGAGCTCATTCAAGGCAGCTAAAATTCATCCAAAAAGTCCCCCCAAAAGCATGAAGTAGATGAATAGCCAGGAATACCAGTCAGGCAAAACAACCACCTGTGAAAAGGTGGATCCTCCAAAGCCAGCTGGGTCATTTGAAGTTAATCCAGAAAATAACCATACGGAACTGGGACAAGATGATCTTTAAGGTTTCTTCCAACCCAAACCATTCTATGAATCTATGATTCCATGAAAATCCTTCATGGAGAAAGGCAAGAGAGCCAGCTGACTGCCTTGGCTTCAGCTCCTGATGACTCACAGTGCCATGCCTGTACTCTCTGGTCAGCTTTGGCCCCATTTCCCTGCCCTTTCCCCGCTTGCTCCCTGCAGCTTGCATTGCACTTGCTGCTTCATGCCCTATGCTTTCACTTAAAATTACTGAGCCTGCAATGAGCGTGACACACCCTGTATGGATAATGCAGAAAAAAGGACATCGTGATGCAATTACCAGCTCAGAATTTGCTCTTTCCTCTGCCAGGTCACCCTTTGCTACCACAGCCCAGTGGAGCAATCAGTACTACAAGCTTCTCATAAAATGAGATGCTTCACAAGTTGGAAGAGATCCATAAGGATCATTGAGTCCAACTCCTGCCTCCACACAGTACCTCACAGAGCCAGGCTGGGGTCCTACGTCTTGGTGAGCCTCAGTTCCAAGGGAACTTGGCAATACTCTGCCAAGCAGAGGAGATGAGAAGGCGGCACTTACAAGGCTAAATAGAGCTGGAAAGACAACTTCAGTTCCCTGCTCAATGCTACCTGTGAGTCCAAGAGGCTCATCTTGACGTTCTGGGGAGTGTAGGATTCATGGCAAAGAGAACACATAGGACTGAGGTCTGCCTCAGGCTTTGTCCCCACAAGGATTCCCATTTGTAGGTGCTCCTATGTCATTCTCAGCTCACAGAGCAGCCTAGCTCATGACATTTCCCATCAGTACCACGCTGTTGCTGGGGATGCTGCTTCAGCTGGGCATGAGCTGAGCTCTGGCAGCCATGCTTGGGAAGCTGTGCTGTTTATTTGGCACGCTCCATGAGCACATTGCAAGAGCTCCATTTGAGAACAAGGGAATAGGGAATTGACTTTTTATTGCACTTATTAATATCGTTGTTTCTCATAACGTCTGCACTCAGCTGAAGCTGCCTGGAGGGCAGAGCAGTCTGCCCTGCATTCCAGCATGCACAGGGGCATGCTGAAAGCACCCTTTTTCTCCTTCAGGGTCTATAAGCCTTGCAAACTGGACCCATCCCATGCTCCAACACACTGCCTCCTCCACAGCCTCTCCTTTTAGCTGTGAGCACAGAGGGTTAGGTGGGTTACAACGACTTGTGAATCATCCTTCCCAACCCTCTTTCCCTATCGCTGCTCCCACTGATCCCATGTCACGCAGCCTGGGCTTTCCCAAGGGCAGTGGGCGGCTTGGGGCCCCCATGGCCACTCACCCCTGGGATTGGGCATCACTTTGCTCTCCCGGGCCTTTTAAGGAAGCACGCTACGCCCTGGGCCCCTGGCCAGTGCGGGGTTACACATGGAAGTCATCTGCAGCTGGGAGCACATCTGCCAGCGTGGCTGCAGGACTGGAGCAGGAATAAAAATAGCTCAGCACAGCTTTGCATCCCGACGTGCTCAGCGCAGGCGCGCTGCTAGATGCTGCCCTGCCGGAACGCCGCTGGCCTTCCCCTCCTCTGCTTGTGCTTCCAGGAAGAAACAAAACACTCCTCTAAGCTCTGCGTTTGCTATTTTACTTTACTTACACACTCAATCCTAATACGGGCGTCCTCGCACAAGCTGCCCTTGTTTGTCCTATCTTCTTCCATCCTAGGCGTTGGGAAGGCGTTTGTCCACCCTTCTCCTTTTGTCCCTCTGTCGCAGGGAGATGGTGGAGACATCGACCCTGGAGGTGTTTGAGAAATGTGTAGATATTACACTAAGGGACACGGCTTAGCAGGGAAATAATGGTGGTAGGTGGACAGTGGGACTGGATGATCTTGGAGGTCTTTTCCAACTTTGGTGATTCCATGACTCTATGATCATCCCTCACTTGTGTAGGCGACAGCCAGCTGCAGAGCAAGGTGGGGAGTGCTCACAAAATGGCAGGAGGCTCAGCCCTCCCAGCAGCAGAGCTCAGGGCTGAGCTGTATGCCGTGGGGTAAATGGCAATGAATTGGGACTGTGCTCCAGCTGCAGGGTGATTTATGAGAGTCTTTCCTTCACTTAAACAGAGCAGATCCGAAACAGATGTCTAACCTTTATCTCGATCGCTGCAGAGACGGAGGAGCAGACAGGGGAGAGAGAAAGACATTTGAGTTTCCATTGGCTGCTGCTTCGCTGTCTTCCAAAGTCAGCTCATAAAGAAAAATGAACACCATCAGCCAGGAAACTTTGCTTTGGTGAACTATATGTTTTGTTTTGACGTTGGCTGCTATAGCGACCACGCTGAAATAAAAGTGCAGCCGGCTGTGATGACCTCACTCTGTTACTCCATTAAAATCCCGTATGACAAAGATGCAACCCGGGAAGATTAGTGTCTGAAGATTTGAACACAGGCATGTCTGTCACTCCAGTCTCCTGGAGAGCAGGGCTGAGGAAGGGTAGGTAGAAGAAGCAGGCTCTGGAAGCAGCCCTGTGCTGCGGGTGGATGTGGAATCATAGAGGTGGAAGGGACCCTTAAAGGCCACCTCGTCCACCTCCCCAGCAGTGAACAGGGATACCTACAGCTAGATCAGATTGTTCAGAGCATGGTCCAAGTCGTGAGGATCTCCACTGTAGGAAAGTAAAAGCCAAATACATTATTACTCCTCAAACAGGAAAGGAATAGCTTAAGCATGCAAGTAATCAATGTATATCATACCTCCTATGCATGATATCTTCCAGTTTGAGCACAGCCAGTGAACTGGAGTGGACATACCAATCTGAAAGGCCACAAAGAAGTTCCTGGGGAGGACGGCAAAAATATTTGTCTAGTTTTCCAGAGGTGATTAATTCTGCAGATGGAGAGATTGCGTTGGAGTTTAATGAAAAACAATTAGCACTGCGTTCAATCAACTGGAACTTTGCAGAGGGCATGGAACAGCCTGATTTTCAAATAAGTGGACTGCTGCCACTCTTCAGCATCCCACTGCAGCCCCGCACACTCACAGCTTCTCCCAGCCCTTGGAGCATCCCCATATTTATTGAGGGTTTAATTGCTTACAGTGCAGCAAGCAGAAGTTAAAACAAGGGCCATTTGGAAAGGAACGTTAAAAATGCTTGCTTATTGCGAATTTCTCCTTGGAAATCTGGCAGGTTTTATAGCAGGGGCAATTTCTAAGTAAATGATGATTGATGTTCTGAAAGAGGTATTTTTACAGCAACTCTTTCTCAGGTTATTTCTCTCCCAGGGTGGAAGGGGCAAACAAGACATGGGGGAAAGGCAAAGGGGCAGCTTCAAAAAAGCTCCCCTAGGAGTACCTCTCCTTCGCACCTATACCCGACTTTAGATGTAGAACAGGATGTAAGAGTCTGTAAGGGCCTAAAAGCAGCAAATAACCCAAAGGTTTTACCATGAAAATTCCCTCACCATATCTCTGAGGAGTTTCAGTTTCCTCCATAGTGGTATAACATAGATGAGCAAGGATGCCAGGCATGGTGCTGGCCACAGCTTGGGGATAGGCACTGAGGTTACCCTAGGATGATGAGCTCGACATGGCTCTACCTCCCACTTTTGGTACCTTGCTTCCAACCTGTCCAACACTGCCTCTTTTAATCACTGTCCCATCACTTATAATTTTGTCAACCAGAGCCTTCTCCTTTCCAGGCTGGGCACTCCTGTGCTGTTTGGCTCCTCCACCTGTCGCTCCCAGTTTGAGACCTGTCTTGCTCATTTCGGCACCGTTGGGAAGCAGCATATTGAAAACAGCACCTGGTTTCCACCCCTCTCCCTTCTGCAAAAAGCAGAAAGCAAAAAGAAAAAAAGAAAAAAAAAAAAAAAAAGAAGGCATTTTTTTATGTAGCCCAGAGCCAAGCTCATTGCGAAAGAGCGCACCGTGTTCTGGTCAGCCCCATCCATTGTCCTACAGCTGTGTTCCACCACAGGACTGCTGCTAGTGGTCACGTAAAAACAGGGCTGAGAACATCCCCTCTTGCAAATGTTTTTGACAGCCAGCCCCTGGCAGTGGCACTCGCTCCCACAAGCGGGGCTGATGTTGGAAATCTCTGCTCCCTGTCCCATCGCCAGACTTGGCAAATAAGGTCATGCTGCTAACGCTGCAGGGTGCCATGAGTTTTAAGCTCCTCTGATCCCTGTGCAAAGCCCAAACCATGAGGAGAGGTCAGGGCAATGTGGACCCCAAGGACCACTCTACATTCAGAGACGGGTGTAGGTGGGAAGAGCGCTGCTCCCATGTATGTGGACAGGAAAAGATGAGCAGAAAGGATTTGCTTCTGCAAAAAAACCCATCTCCTGAGCTGCTCCCTCTCAGACTCAGCTAACTACGTGTCCGTCTGCACCAGCAATCCCAGGAATTTCCACTGCACCCTGCTCAGGAAATCTCTGCATTTTTTAGAAGACGTGCCTATGGAGGGACACCAATTGCTCTGCGAGTGTATGAGCGCTGGGAAAGGGAGAGCCCAGAAAAAAAGAAGAAAAAAAAAAAGAAAAATAGAAAAAAAAACAACATCCCAAGCAACAAGGCTGGTTGGAAAAAGTAGTCAGGAGTTTGAAGCGCATCCAGACCACTGCTCTGGAAATCAGGCTGAAAAATCTTGTGACATCAGGCTTTCTGCAGAGATGGCTGCTATTTCCCAGCTGGAAAGCCCTGGGAATGTCACCAGCAGCCCACAGAGCTGGGAAGATAAGACCACCGTACCAAACAGCATCAAGGTAAACTGCAGCAGTGCAGCCTGTAGGGCATGAAATGCAAACAGCACTCCATCAGTCATTTGCACCAAGACTTCCAAGCTTTCCCAGCACTTTGGGACAGCACAGGGGGGTTGCTTTTTTGGAGGTATTGTAGAATTATTCAGATTGGAAAAGTCCTCTAAGATCACCCAGTCCAACCCCAGCCCTCCCCTCCATGCCCACGTCCCTCAGTGCCACATCCCCAGTGTTATGGAACACCTGCAGGGATGGCGACCCCAGCACACTTCCTAGGCAGCTGTGCCACTGTAGCACTGCTTCTTCTGAGAAGAAACGTTTCCTATCCATGTGAGAGATCTGGAGTTTGGCATTTCCTGCAAGAGAGAGGTGCTAGCAAGACGAAATGGTTGCAGCAAGCAGTAAATTGTCTGTCACTGGGATGTTATAGGAAGGCAATATGAAAATCAAAGCCCCACTGATACTTTCAAGTGCTGGAAAGCCACTCGTAAATGCCTTTAGATACCTATGCCAAGGAAGACACAGCAATCCAAGACTTGTCATTGATCACATCCCCCAGGAATGACAACAAATCTGGGGAGCTGTCAACAGAGAAAAGAGAAATTTAAGATTTAAATGTAAAAGAAAGGTTGTCAAGCCCGCTGAGCAGCTGGCCTCAAGGGATGATGGATACAGCATGGATGTGACTGATGGCAGCCAAGAGAGCAGTAAGCCTGGATCCCAAAGTTTGTCCAATTGTTGCGTACGTAGAAGCATAGAATTGAGTTAAATGGAGCCTAAAGGTCATCCAGTCCAGCTCCTCTGCAATGAACAGAGACATCTGCAGCTGGATCAGGGTGCTTAGACCCCCAAACAATCTGACCTTGAATGTCTCCAGGGATGGGGCATCCACCACCTCTCTGGGTGGTGAAGCACTGTGCCAGGTGCTTCAAGACTCTTATAATAAAAAAACTTCCTTATATCAAACACAAATTTCCACTCTTTCAGTTTGAATCCATTTCCCCTTGTCCTATCACAAGAGACCCTGCTAAAGCATCTGTCCCCTTCCTCCTTGTAGCCCCCCTTTAGATACTGAAAGGCTGCTCTCAGGTCTCCTTGGTGCCTTCTCTTCCCCAGTCTGAACAACCACAGCTTTCTCAGTATCCCATCCCCTGTGAGCTGTATAGTTCTTCATTATTAGTATTATTTGCTTGCTGAGCTTGATCTTCTATTTATTTTCTTGTTGTTGAAGAGAAGGTGCTTGCTAAGGGCCATTTGTTTGCAAAGGGACATTTGCTCACAAAGCCAACAGACAGCCTACAGCTGAGCGTGCCCGCAAAGCAGACTCCGCACACTAGAGCCGTCTGGAGTCCCCCAGGCTCCCCCCAGCACCATCCCACCCACCCACCACTGGTTCCAGCCCCACGTGGCTGCCCCAACAGCCCCAGCATCCCCAGGCTGAGCCCCAGCCGGCGTCGCGCTGCCTCCCCCGCAGATCCGGGACCCGGCAGCGAGCAGCCTTAGCTCATCGCTGGGGCACAGCCAGCCTGCAGTGGGAGGGAAGAGAAGGGAAAGGCAGCACGGCGGATAGGAGGGCTGGAAAGGGGGGAAAAGAAGGAAGAGAGAAGCTTGAGAACAACTCTGGATGAGGCTACAGTGACTTAGGGAAAGGACAGATTGGGGATGGGGGGAGAAACCACGAGGTAGGGTAGCAAAACAGCCTGCCAGAAAACTTGCCCAGAAACTGAAGGAAAAATCACTGTTGCTTCAGTTCAGACAAGCCCTGCTGAATCATACAATGTGCTTCGAACCCTGCATGAGTTTAATGTTTGTAGGTGTAGATACAGAGCCAAAGGTCCCCCTTTGGGATTTCAAGCATCTCTTTGCTAATTGTGAGGTTTGCAGGAGGACACAACTGCAGCACACACTCAGAGAGCAAGGGATGAAAATAAATAGCACACTACTTGTAGGAGAAATTGGAGGAAACTACACACAGCAAACTGCAGGCGTATTGGAAATAAAGGAGAACTTAGCCAACAGAGCCAACAGGTTTAACACTATTGTGATCCATGCTGGGGCTCACGCAGAATTTGGGATATGGATATGGGAATGGGAATATGGGAATGGAGACATTCACCATGTGGTCAGTGTTAGAGACATTCAAGGCCAGGCTAGACAGGGCTCCGAGCACCTGATGGAGCTGAGATGCCCCTGTTCATTGCAGGGGAGTTGGACCAGACGGCCTTTAAAGATCCATTCCAACTCAAGTGATCCTATGGAACCCTGCAGAGAGCACAGTATTCCTCATCTGGATGCAGAATAGGTCACTGGTAAGGTCTCTTACCAGTGGGTCTCTTAACCACCCCCTGGGAACAGCCAAGACATCTATGGGACAGGACTATATTTGTCCTTGTGGGAGACAGCTCATGTAGAAGAGGTGGGGTGCGTGGCCAGATCCAGGAAACCATGCAGGTAGTATCAGTGATGCTAGCATGGGATGACCAAGAAAATCAAACCCTTGTGTGCAGGTGGCCAGCCCACCTGCACTGCAGTTTCTGGAACTGCTTTTATAATGAGGCAGCATGGGTAAGGGGCTCTCCCTCCTGATAGCTTGCTGGAAGGTTCTGAGGTGAACCAAACCCTGCTCATCTTCTGTAAATGTGGGAAAAGCAAGCGAGGCTCAGGCACACTTCAAGCTGTTTCTCATTAGCGTGGGAACCAGAGACATGCTGCAGAGATGCTCCTCAAAACGGGGCACTCAGCCCCTCTGGTACAGGAATGCAGAGCTAGTTCTCTGCCCTTCTTCACCAGAGACCCTTTCTATTCCTCAACACAGCCAAAGGGTCCGGCAGGGAATCCCAAACATTGCAGCTCATCACCCATGTCGGAGGTGAAACTCCGCTTCCCAGGCACCTCATCACCAGCACTGCCGGATCCTGCTGGGGCCAGGAGCAGCCAAACCCTGCAAGGTCAGGGCAGGACATCCACGAGAAGGGCCGGGAGTGTGGAAACACAGGGCAGGGAGTGGAGCCGATGCACTTTGGAAGAGCTGAGGAATGAGAAGCATGATGTGAGAGCAGAGCCAGCAAGTGGGGAAAGAGACGGGCGCCCAAGCTATCGGCCTGTTTGCAATCAGTGCAGGGATGGTAGCAGCCCGGCCGCCAGGGACACGTAAAGCAATTTGAAAAGCTGCTGGAAATGGGCTGCAGGCAGACTTTACAGTTCCAACACATATTTCCTATTAAAAACACAAACCTAATCCTCGTAACAAGGAGCACCAGGTGGTGTGGCCCAGGGAAGCGTCACCTTTCCGCTCTCACATGAATTTAAGAACAGCTTATCCCACCTCAATATCAAGGACAAACTCCAACAAAGAGTAAGGCTGGTTTGCTTTCAGCCTGGAAGGGAGGAGAAACTCCTGTGCCCATGTTCGTGTGGTGTTTCAGGAGGTGGGTCCCAGGCTGGGTGGAAAATAGCAGCAAGACCCATTCAGATGCAGTGGGGGAGATTTGGGTTTGGTGAGGTCTCTGCCTTAGGAGAGCCAAGAAGCACGCTTGGGAGAAATTGAGGCTGAACACCTCTTAAACCTCCTGCAGCCCAACAAGAAGAATCATGACAGCTGGAAAATCCCTCCAGCTCCAATCACAGCCAATGCTGTGTGAGTCAGATACAGTCTGAGCTTTGGGGTCCAGAAGGACAAAGGTCATCCCTGGAGGCATTCAAGGCCAGGCTGGATGCGGCTCTGGACAGCCTGGTCTAGTGGCTGGCTACCTTGCACATAGAAGGGGGCTTGAAACTAGATGGTCTTTGAGGTCCTTTTCAACCTAGGCCATTCCATGATTCTATGATTCATCTGGTGATGGTCACCAGTGGTCCTCATCCTCCTGTCCAGAGAGGATCTGGTTGTTGGCAAGGAGCAGAAGAGAGCTAAAATGTTTGTTTTAGATGGGATCTAGCATGCCACACGCAACTTTCACCAATGCAACTGACTGTGCAAAGCTGGAAGCTTTGTATTCTATTTTTCTTTTGTCTATACAGTGGTGTTTTGGCAATGGTTGACTGGCTTACAGAGACCTTGGAGGCTAACAAGGCAGCATTTAAACCCCATCACGGTCAATCAAAATGGATTCCAACTACAGTGGGATGGTTTTGAGCACAGGCCAGCAAGGATCTGCTGAATCAGAGTGGGATGGGTGGGAAGAGGAGGAACAACTCTGTTTTCAAATGGAAAATATTTTAAGACCCCTTCTGAGGCCAACTGCACAAAGTCTCACTGCATCCTTGCAGGGCTACCAGCTGCCAGAACAGCTTTCAGGTGTGCAAACAATGGGAAATCTCCCCTATGGGACTCCGATGAAGCCCCAGAGGGATTCAGCTCCACCATAAATCACGAGGGGCCCTCCCTGCCTGCACCCTACTGACATGCTAGGGATGCACCTTTTCCAGGGCAGCCTCCAGCTCACATGATCTATTCTTTGGAAGGACACAAAATAAACCACGTTACCTGGACTTTCTCCTCCTCCGAGGGATTTGATCCAGCGGTTTTCCTGGCCGCAAGCTGCTTTCAGGAAGCTGCTTGTAACACTGGCACGGGGTCATTCTTCCTTCTGCTTTTCCTCATTGCGTGCTTGCTGCATCCCCGCTGCTGGATATATAATATATATATATTAAACTCTTTATATAATAAACAATATATCCATATTTGTATTTATATACATAATATAACAGCCCCCTCAGCCCGCGGATGTGTTATTTTCCAGAAACTCAACTGATCCCAGGCAGAACTTCTATTAATTTCCTCCATCCAGTTATCAGCTTTTTCCCTTACTTCATGTACACCAGACTCTGCAGGAAGCTTTCCCATACCATGAGGTTGTTCATGTTTCACAGAAGTGCCAAACACCTTCTTGCAACAGAGACCGCCTGCCTGCGCTTACAGAAAGCCAAGCACTGTCAAGTCAGACTTTAGTCATTGCTGCAGACACGTGGGGTGACGTATAATGTTAATTAAGGGAAATCTAAGTCATGTTTCTGTACCTTTTCAACACAGCACACTTCAGACCCCCTGGGGTCCTGCTTTCCTTGGTAGATAAGGAAACACATGGCCAGACATGAGCACAGACAGGGTTTCATTTCTGCTCTAATGAATTTTGCTAAAATTGTCACTGCCATCAAACCTTTGGTCACATATTAACAAAGCCCTGGGCATGCATCCCATGCTCCTCGGGCTGCACATGTGGATGCTACATGTTGTCCACGTGGAACACAGAAGAGAGATGCCCCAGGCTTTGCTTTGGCTTTCTCCCCTCTGATTTCCTGGGGACCCTGGGAGCTTTGCAACGGGGAGAGATGCAGTGAGGCCTTTTGCTTTCCTCCCAGCAGCACAAGGTTGACTCCCGGGCTGAAAACGTGTCCTCAAAAGCTTGGTCATTTGGCTGTTTTCCCTTTCATTTTTCAGCAGAAAGACTCGGGTGATATTTCACAGCAAATAAAAGCCAGGCATGAGAGCCTGACTTTCCTGGCGGCCGAAGGGCGCGGAGCTGGCTGGTAGCCCCATGCTGCTGGGATGCACTGGAAAAATCTTCCCTGCATGAAGGGAACCAGTTCAGAGCTGGAAACCAGAATTCTCCAGCCCCTACACCTCAGGACAGGAGAAAATAAGATTTTGTATGATAAAGCTTAAATAAGGAAGGAAAAAACTAGTGAAAGCCTGCATACACCACACAACGTGGTGGCTGTGATTTTGCTGAAGAGCCCTTTTTGCAAAGGCACATGGAGATCTGCGATCATCCATCCTTCCTAAGTGAAAACCTGCCCTCAGGCTGAACCTGCTGTCTCCCAGGGAGGAAAGAAAGCTCTCTGAGTGATGAACTGGCATGTGGACAGAAGGCAATAACATGGATGTGGTTGGGAAGTGGAGAGACCTGTGCCCCTGGGAGCAGCTGGGTTTCCTCCAGCTCCTACAGTGTACATGTTTGGGCAGGAACATGGCGTGCTGGGGGCATAAGGGGATGCAAAAGGTTAAACCACAACCTAAACTGATTGTTCTTTATAGAATCATAGCGCTATAGAATGGTTTAGGGCAAAAGGAATTCCAAAGCTCACCAGTGCCAACCGCTGCCATGGACGGGGACATCTCCCACACCAGCAGGCTGCCCAAAATCACCCAGCCCAGCCTATAGAGGTGCTCTGGGAGAACCCCCAGCCTCAGGGAGGTGGGGGGACATGTGATCAGCCTGGCCAGCTAACTGCATGCTGAGTATTTCTGTTGCTTCAAGCTGTGGCTGCTCCCTCTCCCAGTCTGAGCCTGGCAGCAGACCAGGGAACAACGTTAGCAAAGGAAAAGATTCAATTATTTAATTCAGTTCCTTAACGTTCTGAAAATGAACACAGATTGCCAAATCAAACACTGGCACAAATAGGAGGGAAAAAGTTAGGTGTGCTTTTGCTGGCTGTAAGCCTCCCCCTGGAGACGCCTTTCATTTAGGGCTGTTATCAGTTTGTTTCATCAAATGAATGTGATAACAAGGTACTCACGTGCTTTTTGGATTTGCTTCCCTGTTTGTGCCGGATGGGTGACAGAGGATTGGTCTTCTTGTGCTCAGGGAGGACAAAAGGAGAAGGCAAAGAGCAGAAAGCAAGATGTCCAAGTCCAGGCTGACCTCAGCACACAGCTGGCCAAGGCACCACCCGTGATGCTCTGTGTCCAAAACTCAAATTATCCACCCTCCACGTGGCTCTGCACCTCCGCTTGGACCCACATGGTCTAAGAAGAGAAGGAAAAAAAAAAGTACAAGAAGAAACTTGTTCTTCCATTTACATTCTTACATTTTTACAAGAAACTTCCAGTCTTACAAGCTGATGCTTGCTGTTATGTGCTCATGCATATGGGCATCCAGTGCACAGCAGGGTAAGGGGACCAAGGCAAGCCGTCTTCCATCCACGTAGTAGAGAGAAAGTCATCCAGCAAGGCAGGGCTTGTGGGGTGACACGGGTTTTCTGTATTGCCATTTGGGACCTGTTTGAATTAAGACACAATAAGGCCGTGTGTGATCCCTCACCAGCCCAGTTTATCCTTTCTTTTTGCAAAGCTTGGAGCTTTCCCCAGCATTTGCTATGGCCTGAGCAGAGCTCAGCTGGAGCCAAGCCTCTGGATGAAGCAGAGGTGTGAACTGGTTGAATGTGGAAACCCAAGGGATGGCAATTTCACAAACCTTTCATTTGTTTGTAGGAAAACATGAAGAAAAGGCAGAGAGCAGAGATAACAGGCGGCAAGCCAGAGCCCAGTGCTGCTAGCATGCACCACACGTTCCTCTGGACGTCTCAAAAGCAATTTGGAAGAGCTCAGTCCTAGAAAAGCCACCAGCATGTTACCTGCAAGCAGAGACATGCAATGCATATTCTGTAGGTTTGCAGCTGAACCGTGTCCATCACAGAGGTGCAAGTACTGATGTTGAGTGATGGACTGGGAGCAAAGTGATCTCTTTGCTCCACCAGTGTTTAGCATGTGGGTTTCTGTATCAGCTCTCAGTGCCCCAGTACTGCCCCACAAATTGTGACTCCACTTTCTCAGAGTAGGAAGGAAAAGGAAACCTCATAACAAGGGTGAAGTGATGCCCAAGGCCTCACTGGGGGAAGCACAATGATGAAACGAGCTTCACCAACAGCTTTGGAGCATGCCCTTGTTAACTACTGAAGACAACCACTGCCAGTGCTTCTAGTGAGCAACAACATTCTGAAAAATGCATGTAACTGCTCTATTTTTAAAACATGTATATATGATGGTAACTACATGTTGAATCTTCAGCTCAAATTTTGAAGCCATCACAGTGCAAGCCCTCCTATTTTCTATTCTGAAAGCCACGCTGCTACTTCTGTCCAGTACCAGAAAGTGCTGGCTGTTTTCTGTGCCTGCTGAGAAGCAATGGCACTTGCCTGAATTTTGCCTTAATTTACTCCTCTTCATCTACAGCTTGATGTGTAAGAAGCTGTAAATCTCTCTTTTCAGATGTAACTCTTCAGCATTTTCTTCACTCTCCGAACCTCTCACATGATTGTGCTGGCACTAACGCCAGAAAAGTTTAGTCATGGCTTCTGTCCCTCCTGTGCCAAGGAAGGGAGAAACGAAAACAACCAAATCCAAAGCTAGCTGATGGGCTACAACCCAGCTCAGAGCTAATAAGCTAGAGAGGTACAGAAAAAGGGGGAATTTGCCCCAGGCAAGGTATCTACCAAGTGGGAATTTCTCCGTAAATGAAAGAAACATCCAGTTCCATAAAACTTAAGATTTGAGCAAATAGAAGAAACTCATAAGGTGATCCCAAGGATCACTGAGGCAGATTCCAGACCTGCATCCTTTAGTAAAGCTGGGCAGCTTCATTATCTTAGTGACCATCATGGTTTTCACTCTTAATTTTCCTATTCTTGAAAGAAAAGAAGAAGAAAGCAAAGCAAAAGCGAATCCCATCAGATGCCTCTCTTGTTTTTAAAGCAGAAATTCTGTTTTGGCTGCTGACACCATTTGAACCACTTTCTGCTGCAGTGCTGGAATGAAGTCTGCCATGGAGCAGATGAAATTTGGGCCTCTCACCAACTGAATCTCACTCTTCTGCCAGCCAACTCCATGCCCAGCTTGGCTGGGGCTCTGTGCTGGAAGACACGTCTGCAAATGCTCATGAATAGAGCATGAACCAGGGCAAGACTTCATCTGTTTTTACTGCAGAAGAACTACCTTGGCTTTATGCAACATATGTGCATCTACCTGCACCTACAGACACAACCATGTATTAATCCATAGGCTAACCTCCATAACCAGAGTGAGATCTGAATGATGACTCCACTGATTTTTCTTCTGGAGCAAATTTCCCTGTTTATGATCCTTGAACTTAAAATAAGTGGAACAATAATGTCAAAGCAGCCACGTGCTTCCTGTTTATCCTGCCATCCCTGCCTCTGCTCTTCTAGCAGCAGCCTGACCTGGAACTGAGCACAGGAAAACATGCAAAAGTAATTGGGCCATGAGAAATAGCTCATCCTCATTCATTCTCCATTTGATCTTCATGCATACCTTTTTCATGGCAGCCAAATAAGTCTTTCCAAATGAGCTTTCCAAGGCTTTCTCAAAACAGCAGAAGACAGAGATACCAAGGCTCTTCAGAACCAGAGCTTGAAAAAAGCATTTTCCATGTCCACAAAAAAAGGCTGAAGCAGCATCTAAGAAGCCACCCAGTTTTCTGCATTTTATGGCAACTAAGGCTACTCTGCATGATCACTCAGACAAGCAAATCTGGATTACATCTGTATGTGCTCAGATTTGCTTGTATTTTACTTTAATTTTCAGGGCAGGAGTAAATGAGGACTGCACCATGCAAAGGGTGGAGCTCACCGACTGGCTAACCTTGCTCTGGTTCAGTTGCACAGCTGTGCCTCACAACCCAGTGGGTCCCAATTAAGCCAAGACAACAGGTGGTCACGGTCAGACACCATCAGGGAACTTTTGGGAAGAAAATGCATGGCACAGAGAAACTTCGGAAGAAATGAAGAGCTGGGCAAAGAAAAAATGGCAGCATGAATGTGGAGAAAAGTAAAGCATAAAATAAGAGCGTGATCAAGAACTTAAAACTATGGGGAACATCACAATTCTAGCCCTTAAGTAGATACAAATGCTTAGATACAGTGGAATAAACATCTGGACAAATGTCATTCACAGGCTGTGGCAAAGACAGAGACTGAAAGATTGACAGATAGCTGCAGGCAAGACATTCTGCCTGACTCTGTGTAGGCCAGGTTGCCCAAACCTCAGGGCAGGGCTAAAAATGATGAAAGTGCTTTCAACTAAAACCCAAAAAGACCTGCAATCTTTAGATCTGCAGCAGAGAGAGAGGTTAGTTGCTCTGATCTTGTTGGACCAAACCATGGTGAAAAGTCCAACAATGGATTTGCAGAGATGGACACATGCCTGTCCTTCACAACTGAAGTCTACAGTACGCTGCAAGACTGTGCACATAAACTGCTACTGTAGGACTTCCCAAGCTCCCAGTTTTGCCTGCTGTACTGAACAACCCCCAAACACTCGTTAAGTTATAGAGGGCACCAGAGCATCACGAGCAGGGAAAGTAACGGCTGTGTGAGGTTGTATGCCAGAAACCACTAGCTTCTTCAAAAGAAAGGCATACTACTTAGGGTGGAGGCTATTAGCTGCCAGTTGCAGCTAAAATAATGGTATTCTCTGAAGTGCAAAGTTCTGTGCTACTTGTCAGGAGATCTATGGCAAACACTGCTTTCTTGCTTCCCTTGCACCATGCAGGCCAGCAGTGGCAAGGGATGCGCTGCCGTCACCGCCGTCCGCTTGCTGATTTTGCCCCCGAGAGCAGTCCTTTGCCAGGAAAAACATTGGGATATTTCCATTTTAGGAAGTGAGCTGTTATTTCACTTTTTTGGCCAACCATCGATTTACGCAATTTGATACTGGTAAGGGACTGAACCCTTTCACAACACTTTCTACTGTTCACAGGGCTTTTAATTATCAGCAGATCTCCCGGTCTCCTTTGCACTCGGTGATTTCTGTTAAGAGGCCAGCTTCTCAAAATAGCTGAAATGCTGGTGGATGTGTGGATCTGAACAGAATATGTTGAGGCATGACTCCAGGAGCTCCTCCTCCAACTATGCAATGACTTCTAAGTCTTGTAGACTTGTAATCAACGGTAGAAGTAAAGCTAAGATGTGTTAGTTTTACTTCTATCACTGATTCCCATTATATTGCTACTTGCTAGCTACCTGAAAGTTCTGAGACAGATTATGTCCTTTCCCTTGGCCTGATCAAAGACACAGCAAGGTATGTTTCTTGTATCTGGAATAACTAAATCAGGCATAGGAAGGGGAAAGAAGAAAAGAGAGGCCACACAGATCCTTCACATTTGTCTCACAACCACACTTGTGAGCATCTATCCTGTAGTAACCATTCAACTCATGCCTAAATAAAACACTTATGAGCATCTACCCTGTAGTAGCCATTCAACTCTTGCCTAAATAAAACAAGCTATCAAGTACAAATCCAGTTCTTCTCACTCAGTTCTTGATTCTACCTCTACTGCAAGTCTGGATCTCAGAACAGCACAGGAAGCTCATCAAAACGCCATAATTACTTGTTCCCAAATTGAGGTGTTTTCAAAACCACCTTTCCCTTTCTATTGCCTATAAGTACAAGCAAGTCGGGAAGAAGATATAAATCCTTGGGAGAAAAACTGCACTTTGGATGAGCCATTTTTCAAGGCTGTTCCAGAGAAATGAAACCTCGGACTGAACTGCTGTGGTTCAGGTCATAGCAAGATACATCTTAACCCTGCAATTAAATACACACCAAAAATCATTCAGAAAGTCTCTGGAAAAACCAGAGAGAAAGTCTACATTTCTTGAACATCTTGAATAAGTCCTTCTCAACCAGTTTTACTTCCCTTGGAGTCAGCTGCTCTCAGTGTTACTGCTTCTGCAGTGGTTAGCTTTTGGCTATCTCCACTGAATTCAAGAATTTCCAAAGCAGAACCACGAAGCAATGAGCAGAACACTAACAGATTTCTATCTGAACACAAAAATCACTCAAATTCCAAGAAATGCTATTCTACACACATGACTAATGCTACATTTTATCACTTTTCTCTTATTTTTTTTTTTTCTTTTCAAACTGCTTTGTTTCTTTGCCTCCAATCAAGCTCCTGCCTCTGAAGACAATGGAAAGAATGGTTGCTGGAGGAAAACCTGCATGGGGACAAGTTGTCTGAGCACTCACAGAAATCTACAACACATACAAATGCATGCATACATGCAGAAAATAAAAGAAACATGATGCCATTTGGCTACCTTTCTAGATTTCCCTTCTTCGCTGAAGATCAGAGCTGGCCGAAAGGGTCAAGGTAAAAGTTGCTTTTGAAGAGGTACAAATAGAAAGGCAGGCACAAATAGTGGTTCAGGAATAATTTTCTTCATAGATGGAGTGAACAATTCTTGCAAATAGAAGTGATTTACTGCTTTGAGTCATTTATTAGCTGGTAAGTGACGGGGCTTTTTTCTGAGCTATAAAGATTATCGTCGCAGTAAGCAAACGCAGGGCATAGCATACAGAGGTGGCCCTTTGATAAGGGCACGAACCCTCCTGAGGGGTAGTAAAGAGCCCAAAGACAAGAGGATGGATGTTTGGTTGACCACCATAGCAGCTCACATCTTTATAAACCACATGCATGAAACCACCAGGTCAAGGCCCTTGCATCTTAGTTGAGGAAGTACACAGATTATGCATGCCAGATACCCAGTCCATTACACTTCTGCTTTGCCTTAAAATACTACTGCAGTGATGCATGGAAATTTCCCACCTTGCAGAGCCCCCAGCCACCTGTCAAGACAGAGGATGCTGTGGCACATGGCTCTGCTCTGCCTGGCTGCAACCCTGTACAGAGATGCATTAAGAACACAAAGCAAAGGGAGACTGCAACAAGGGTTTCTAGTGACAGATATGACTCACCAAAACCTGCCTTCATGCTAGTGGCTGGTATTAATAAACCAATCTCCTGAGGCAGTGTGCCTGGCAGTCCCTCCTTAGTGCTCTGGATTAATTGCCACTTGGTTCTGCCTCAGTCCTATTGGTGCATTGCCACCCTTTAACACGGGCCTCCATAGGACAGCAGCACTGACAAGGCACAGTGTTGACGAGGCTGTTGGAGAAGAGCTGCTTTTCTTCCCCTTAATGAATATCCCAAGTCAGAAGGGATTCCATGGGATCACCGAGTCCAACACAGCACCACTCAAACCCAAACCCTATTGCTGAGAACGGTGTCCCAATGCTCCCTGAGCTCCAGTATCAGGGCTGTGCCCACTGCCCTGGGAGCTGCTCCATGCCCACCATTCCTTGCCTCCATCTGAGCCTCCTGATGCAGCTCTGTGAGGTCACTCCATCAGTCTCCTCATCACAGAAAGGTCCAACAAGAGGACATGGCTTCCAGACCAATAAGACTCATCACGTTGATGGGCAGATAGCCATAATGAGCTCCTGAAAGCTTGTGTTCAGCCTCAGTCCTGTAAGAAGGAAGACCAAAGGGAGCAGAACCTCAGAGATCAGGGCTGTCCTGAGGTAGGACATACACACTTGGCCCAAAGCACGCTCAAGACAACCGCTCTGATTTCCCCTTGAATGCTTTAAAGTACAGAGCGGAAATATCTGGAGTTCAGCTGGGACGACATACAGCACAGCTGGGGGCCCTAGAGAAATCTGAGGCTTTATGAACTTCTTAGAACACTTCCTTCTTTTCTGCCTTTTTTGCCCCCCAGTTCTATTTCTTTTTTTTCCTAAGAAGTGCTTCTTTTCCCAGGGAGAGATATTAAGTTCTTGATTTAATAACCGTGGTGAGGGCTGCACTTTATAAGTAAATAGAGAGATGTGTGGTCACAGAAATAGGAAAAACCATGGGAAAAATACCTCCTCTCACTCTTCACGGTAGAGAATTGATCTTTAAAACCAAACTTTGCCTTCAAATACAATATTCCCCCAAATTTGCAAGCATCTAGGCACACAGCACTCTGCAGCCAGCAGAGAGAGAAGTGAGTCAGTTTGTCTGAAGATGGGTTGGAGGGACATGTATTTATTTGAGCCAGACTCTTTCCCTGGGGAGGCAAACCCCACTTTGCACTTTTTTACATTTTGTCCCAATGCTACAATAATTTCCAAGTGACTTTTACCTCTTTTTTTTTGCAATGTGCCCAGTGTCTCTGGGAGCCCTTCTGGAAGAAAGGGCCTCAATCAGTGTAGACCATGAGTCAGTTGGAGGAAAGGGAGGCTCCATTGGAGCTGGGGATGCAGTTGGTTTGCACTTCTGTTCCTGAGTCTCAAAGAGCCACGGGCACAGAAATCTGTGCAGGAGCTGGAAATGGTGACCAGTTAGGTCCCCAGCCAAACCAGGATAAGATTTTTGCTCCATGAGTCTGATGACCACATCCAATAGCCAAGGGAGAAATTAAACAGGAATATCACTGATGATAGCCATGGAAACTGCTAGCAGAAGGCACAGAGCCAAAGAAAGGAGAGAGTTCCCACAGAGCATACACCATGTGCTATCTTCCTGTCAGCAACTATTTACTGGATATTCAACAGGCTGCGGCCAGGTTTTCCAATACATCCCTTCTCATCCCACAAGAACACTACAAGCTTCTCTTAATTCAGCCTCCCTAGGTAGAAATTATAAGTTTAGGCTGCAAGGTAACAGTGGGCTTGAGGTTTTAGGGCACTTAGAATACATTTTACAAGGCTGATTGCCCACATGGTTGACATAGTGTCCATGTCAAGGTATTTCAATAACATCCAGCTTTTTCAAACGAAACCAAGTAACCCACCTTTTACTTAGGCATGGTTTTTTCCTGCTAAAGCTCTCCCATTTTGATAGAGACCTGATAAAACAGAGAAGTGTCTTCTGCAAGGTCACTTGCAGACATTGGCAATGGGCAGGAGCAGCAGGGAGCATTACAGCTGTGCTCTGGGCTTGTGGCTACATGAAAGCACCTTTGCCAAGAGGTGAGCACATCTCTCCATCGCTGCTGGTGGCCCTTGCTCTGATGAGAAGCTCAAAGTTATTGAGCAACGAGAGATGGAGAAACGAACCACGAGGCTGGACGTGCCATCAGAAATAAAGTTTTCAGCTGCACTCAGCTTTCTTACCTCTGGTTTTCTGCTCTGTAAGAGTAGCAACAGTAAACACTTCCCACAGCATGGTGCATTAAGGGGAAATGTGGTCTTTGCTGTCGGGTTCAGATAGCTTGCCTTGCATGTAGCTACCCTCATCAGCCAAGGCAGACAGGCATCTTGGTGGTGCCGACCTGAAACTAGGACAGAAATACAGCTGGTGAAAACCTGGCAGAAGCAGGGAGCCCAGCCCAGTGGGTCAATTGCTGCCTGCTACCAAATATACAGGGCAGACATCCCAAAAGGCAGGCAACAGCTCCTCCAGAGAGGAACCTCACATGTGGGACTCCCGTATCAAATATGTGGGGCACAAGTATTCTGTCAGACACAAAATGTTTTGCACGCTGGAGTGATCCCAGTTAAGTGAAAGGGTGGGTGGAAAGTCAGCTAAAAGCACAGGGCCATGTGCAGATGAAAGTGATATCACTGATCTCTCTCTGGGAAAAAGGACAACAAAAAAAAGCCAGCAGATTGTAAAACCAGAGGTTCCTTAGCTAAAGATAGCCTTGGTCTGCTGCTATCCAGGGCAAGCCTCTGCAAATCACCAGCAGCTCCTCCACAGCCAGGTACGTGCAAGCCTGAAGCATCAATCTGCACTCTGGGTCACTTCCCTCTGCTTGTTTCAGCTAAGAGGGAACATCTCCTGGAGGTGCCATCTCCCCCCCTGGCTGGAGCAGCGCATTCAAGCTTGGGCACTGTGACAGATTTCTAAGGAGCTCATGGGTACTTGAGACAAATCTCACCCTGACTACAGGGAGATGTGAAAATAAATGTACATTAAGCAAGGAAGACCTTCACAGGGAGACCCAAGTGGCTTCATTTCCTGAGAAAGGCTCAGACTTCAAAGCCTGGAGAACACTCACAGAAAGTTTCCTATGCCAGTTAACAAGCAGGGAGTAGGAAATGCTTCCCCTAAGATACATCCAGCTGGGTTTTAATTTTTTTCCATGGAATGGCTCCTGCCCACTGCGCCGATCTCAGTGCCAGCAATGATTAGTACTGTCCTATCCTCTGTATTTCACTGTAAGTTATGGCTCTCCTGAGATACAGTAAGGGTGTATTAAAGATGTGGAATCTAAAATTCAGAAGTTCAGAAACAAAAAGACTTTGGGGACCAAACAGAAACACTGAAAATAGAAGTTCTGCGAGCCAACACAAACTCCATTTCTTGTTCCATATCCCTCCCATGCTTCTCTGCAACACTGAATGTGGGGGTCAAAGAAAGTCATTCATAAATTTGTGCAGGACTAAGCAAATTTGTTCTGTTTGGGAAAACAACAGAACATTATCAAGAAAGCCAAACCTTACTTTTGAACAATTTTTTTTGGAACAATTAAGTGCCAATTTCCAGCCAATACTTTGATATTCCATTCGTGCATCTGCATTACCCTAAAAATCAGCAGATACACACAGAAATCCTCATCCACCCCTTTCCCTAGGCTATGTGCCCACTTGCTGGCCCTTGCCCCTGAAACCAGAGCAGTCCCTCTGCAAGAGCAGCTTGGAGATTTCCAACAGGCTAAGCAAATCACATCCTCCCACCCCTTGACCAATGATGCAGCACCAGAGACATGATGGAGAGCTACACAGACAAGGAATTTCGCTGCTTTCTTTGTCTCCTGGGAAAAGCATGGGTGGGAGCACCACATTCTGCCCTCTTGCCACCAGCAACCTAGTCCTGGCCATTTTGGTCAGCTCCACAGCCTGCTGCCCCAGGCCACGGCTTGCTTGATCACTAGCCATAGCATTATGCATTATTCGTGGGAGGTTTTGCCCACAAAAATCAAATCTGTGTTAATCTTCCTAATGTATAAACAGAAAGCTATTCTTTTTCTCTTTCCAGAGTGGGAGGAAATAAAGCGATTTGGGCAATTAGCATTGCAGTCCGGCTGAATTTAATCCTGAAGGATAATACATACTGAACATTATTGCCAATTGTTCAGCCATTTTGGTTATATGAGAACAGTCTTAAGCACAGCAAGCAGCATTGTTCTAATATAGCAAAAATTGCCTGACAAAAGCTTGATGTAGTTACGTTAGTGACATGACTGCAGACGTGACCACAGTGCTGGGGGAATCATTAAGTTGAGTTTGCATATATCAATAGCAAAATGTGGCCTGGGGGATGAGCTGCTTCTCCGAGACAGCAGAAGACAGGAGAAAAAGGAAGGTTACTCACTGCAGGTCAGGGGGGTGTGGAAGCCAGCTGTAGGTGTTTTAAAGCCGTGTCCTCTTTTCCACTGGAGATGTTACCTCCCTGGTAGGTATTGCCCAGTCCTCCAGCTGTGCCTCCAAAGTTTTCCTACTGGTAGAGGAGGTGAAGCTCTCACCAACTGCTTCCAAAACATCTCACTTCACCACGAGGCTACAGAGAGAATTAAATACCTTGGATTGCATTCAGAAGGTTTGCAGGAACCTTTAGAAACATTAAAAAAAAAAAAAGAGTCCAGGCCTTACATATAGACTGACAAATTCCCCTCTGCTATGAATCCACAAGTGCCATACAGCACACCTGCGTGCTCTCTCAAAAGACTATCAGGTGAAAACAGACAGACTTGAGAAAGAACTTTGAGTTCTTTTAAATATGCTGAGTTTTTCTGCTGCTCAGACAAGAGGGTTTGTGTCACCGCCGCCTTCTCCAACACCGTACAACTCAAGTTCTCATTGGGTGGAAGGCATAAACTATGATATCTCACATTATAAATGGTTCCGTTACCATAATGCTAACGTCATGGAATCATTCAGGTTGGAAAAGACCTCTAAGATCCCCAATCCAACCCCAGCCCATCCCCACCATGCCCACTGCCCACTTCCCCCCCTCAGCGCTGCATCCCCATGGCCCTTGAACACCTCCAGGGATGGACTGGCTGGTCACAAAGCTCAAGGCCACTAAGAGGTTAAGTATGCTGGTTTGGGGTTCACTTCTTTTGATAGAAAATAAAGAAATACCAGCTGACCCTGGATAGATTTGGAAGCAGCAGAAAGATGTGGATAAATGCCTTTGTGTAATCCATTAGAACAAAGCAGCTCTTTCTGG
Organism: Tympanuchus pallidicinctus; assembly: GCF_026119805.1. Lineage (NCBI taxonomy): Eukaryota > Metazoa > Chordata > Aves > Galliformes > Phasianidae > Tympanuchus > Tympanuchus pallidicinctus. The sequence continues at coordinate 34,318,128 of NW_026294669.1, forward strand.
TTCAAAGTGCATCCTCCAAAGTGAAAACCAGGCTTTTCATCAGCTTAAATTCTTCTTGGCTCTGACTAGGAGCTCCAAAGAGACTGAAACCTTATTTACTCCTGTCACTTGACCTCTTGTTTCTCCTGAGTTTCATTAACAGTATCCTGCTTGGATGAATTTGCTTTGAACAGCACATCAAAAATATTCATAGTGTAGGATTTAGAACTATATTTGGTTACAGGAACTTGTAACAAGAAACTTTTTTTCTTATTTCCCTAGAAAGCTCAAAGAATGCTGAAAGCTACGTAATGAATGGAACCAGCCTAACTCTAACACATGATAGGTGAGATCTGAATAAAGCAGACCCTTGGCAAGCTGTGTGCTGTCCTAACAGGCTGTTTTCAGCCCGAGTAACTGCAATGTGATTAAGGGCTGAACCATGTTTTTCAGCCTGTAAACAAACTTAAAGGTGAATCCTAAGATCTCTTAGGGTAACTACAGTAACATGTTATGTAGCACTCGATTTGCATCTAAAACGTCTAGAAAAAGCCAAGCCATCACAGAGTTTAAGCATCAGCCTGAAAGGTCCCCCGACTCCTGGATTTCCGTGGGAATCTGGAATTTAAACTGGGAAAGCCTAAGGCAGATTTCCTGGAATAAAGGAGTAGCTATTTAAAAGGCAATTAGAACACTTTGAAATCAGTAAACCCAAACAAATCACACTGCAGGACAGTCTGTCTCCAATCACCATACATATAAATCTGTCCTGAAGAGTTAGCTGTGCTGTGATCTACTGAATAACACACCCTCATTACTAACATAGGACCAAGGCACACTCCAGGGCAGGCAGAAGTGGCAGCTTCAGCTTCAAGCCAGACTCCACTGCAGCAGATCTCTGCTCTGGCACACCATGAGTATCCAGGCATTGCAGTCTGGCAGTCCTGTCCTCCCTGCTTTACCCAGTTTCACCCAGGTGGACTAAAGAAGTTTGCTGGAGGGGGAAGTCAGGCAATCTTTTGGATGAGCTGAAGTGCTGGTCATGCATGTGATACAAAGATGCACTCCTCTACCTCAGTAGGACCATCCATGAGACAACCATCTCTTCAAGCATTTTGTCTCAGGTTTGATTTTAAGCCTAGAATAGCTCTGGCATGCTGCTGCCTCTGAGCAAAACTGAAGGTGGTGCACATATTCATCATCTCTTGGGATAGCCTTCTGAAAATACAAATACCTGGTGTAGGGAACCTGCTTTGGCAGGGGGGTTGGACTCGATGATCTCTGGAGGTCCCTTCCAACCCCTACAATTCTGTGATTCTGTGAATTCTGGATAGCATGGAGCAGTTGAGAAAATCTTATACAGGATCATATCGATTCACCTCCTGTGATGCTACAGCTGAAGACACCACAAGTTTCGAAAGGGAGGACAACTTCTGTTTCCTCAATGCCACAGCCAATCTTTATATATCATGACAGAGGAGTTACTACTAAAAGAGCTTTCCACGTCATGTCATTATAAAGCACTGGAATCTATGGAAACTTGCAGCAAGATGGAATGGGAAACTCAACTGGCACCTACTGGGGGCTCTGGTGCTATACTGTGGGAGTGCTGAGGCAGTTTTTACAGCTTTGTCTCTCTACAACTTTCGGAAAACAGTTCTCCTCCCCTTTCCCACATCCCCCATATATAAGACAGTAGGATTAACAGAATCACACTTCATTGTTTTACATAATTACATTAGGACAGGGCTCTTTTTGCTCTATTCAGTGCTCAGCCTCAAGGAGTGTTGAAGCTCCATAGTGCCATAATAATCCAGATGCATCCAATAACTGGCATGTGGGTGGTAGTGTTAAATTACTGCAGGTTCTTGAGTAACAGATTACGCAGATCTTGCAGTAGGCAGTGATGCATTGGAGCAGGTTGCCCAAGGAGGCTGTGGATGCCCCATCCCTGCAGGCATTCAAGGCCAGGCTGGATGTGGCTCTGGGCAGCCTGGGCTGCTGGTTGGTGACCCTGCACACAGCAGGGGTTGGAAGGAGATGATCATGTGGTCCTTTTCAACCCAGGCCATTCTAGGATTCCATGATAGACCAGCTGAGTTAGGGATGACGTATTCCATGGAGTATGAGGGTCTTGCTTCCTGTCTGGAGGCAAACTCTCGCTAAGCTCTGAAACACTTCTCAAAGGGACAGTGTGCACGTCACAAAGCAAGAGTCATTCCGCTGGCCTTGAGCCAGGTTTGCAGAGTGCAAATTAAATCCAAGGCAAACCTTCGAGCGCTTTGTGGAAAGGTTCCCACTGGCTCCATCAAGCTTTCATTGGAGTTTTTGAGCTGCAGCCAAAAACATTGCTTTCCCCAGGTCAGAGATGGGTTTGAGCAACAAGGTAACGCCTCTGTTACCCCCCGGCTGCAGGCAGAGGAAGTCCTAACCTTATTGGAGAGATACTGGAAGATACCCCAGCATGGCACGCAAGAAAGCAGTCATGCAGATGGTATGCTGTTTTTGCCTTTGTCGTGCAAACACAAAGCATCTCCTCAAGTGCTTGACAGCTGGAAACAGCTGCACAGCTTCCTAAGGCTAAAGTGCTGGGAACCACTTCACTGTAATACTTCATAAAATACTACACCCTGGTCAGCTTTCTTGCACATGTATATAGATCTGTTTGCTCTACACGTTCTACACTGCAGAAATATTTTCTATTTCCTGGCACTCCTGGAAAACATTAAATGACCTCAGAGCATGACAGGCCAGATGCTCTTGCCCCGCTTGAGGGGAAAGAAAAAAAAACAAGAAAAAGCACCCAAATCTGTAACACCTGTTCCAAGTCATTTGTCCAGCTCTGCTAGGGAGAGCCCAGCGGTCCAGAGGGACCCAGCTGCTCAGTGTGCACACAGGCTGGCTTCAGGGACCTCCCTCTCCAAGCAGAGACTGCCCTGTGTTTTTTGCATACGTACCTGGCTAATTGGTGCTGCGCAGCAATGCTTGTCCAACGTACATTGGAGGAGCTCCCCTCAAGCTCAAGCGATGGCTTTGCGTGAAGTCCTACCCCATTTAACTGCTGGAGAATTGAGACAGAAAGGAGTTTAAAAGAGCCTCGTGGAAAAATCTCTGGCAGAGTGATGACTTGGATTGGCTGCCCAGACCTTTGTGCTATCTCTCTGCCTGACCCCCAGCACAACTCCTGCACTGGAGGCTGTCAAGAGAAGGATGCCAATAACACTGGGAAAACGTTTTCCTGCTGGAGAAGAAGAAAATAAAGGGTGGGGTAAGATGAGACTGACTACGAGGGATTTGGGGATTATTATTATTATTATAATCACTGTGGAGTTTCAGACTTTTTTTTGGTCTCTCTCCATTTTGAGCTTTGCAGATAGAAGAGAACTACAGCTATCACCTCTGAAAGTTTTCCCTGGCACTTCGGTTGCTGCTCTGCCTCTGACCCCTCTTGGAAGCAGAGCTGGGAAGAGAGGAGCCTGCAGCTGCATGCAGCCTCAGCCTGGCCAGGCATCTCCCCTTGCTGCTAACAGCACCCACCTGAAAGCAGGAACTTCCACAACTGCCAGGAGCCTTTGAGACCAACAGATCTGTAATTCTGGAGCTCAAGAGGTGACTAAAAATAAATAAGTAAATAAATAACTTAAGGGACCCTGCGTTTTCTTAGGTACTTTCTCCTGAAGGATATTTGGGGTCTCAGCTTTCCCTGGGTCTCGAGGACAGGTCTTGGGAAGTTGAGTGCCTCTCTCTGTAAAAAAGGTAGGGGACCTGACCACAAAGGGTAGGGTGACTTATAGTACAGATAGCTGGACTAGTTTCCTCTGCAAACAGTAAGCTCTCTAGGAGCAAAGATCTCTTTGCATTGTTCAGGTAAGACTGGGAGGGCTGGGTGCTATCTCTACATAAATACATAAAGGAATTTCACAGCAGAGCTAAGGCAGAGTCCTGCCAGATAGTAATGCCTGTCATTTACTGGTCATTAGGATTAACATCAAGGCCTTGCTGCAGAGCTCTTTCACCTCAGGGACGTAACACACATTCAGTCATCTCCCAGTAGCCACCCCCAGTTCTCCCAACAGCTGCACAGACAATAAAATACCCATAACCATGAGTCAAACAGCAATAATGGTTCAAAGTTTGATTTCCGATGTCATCTGGGGCTTTTTCTCAAGCCTGCTGACTGCCTGGGACTCTTCCCACCGACTTAAAAGGTCAGAGATTGGGCAAACACAACTAGTCAGGGACTGCATCCCTACTAGCTGCTGACAGCCAGCTACTATGACTTGAGTTGGTGCAGCAGCACTGCTCACACGGCTTTGCTGAGCCCCACTCCCCTGTGAAACAGGCTGCTATTAGGGGAAGACTTTTAGGGGAATAGGTCTCCACTCGTTCCTTAACGTGCTTCCTGGGACAAGGCACAGATAAGACACCACCACCAAACACAACGGCACTGGCTCAGCCTGTTTGCTCACCTTGTCTCTGCAGGCTTCCAGAAGCCCTTCAAGCTCCTAGAGGAATTGCCTCAGTAAAACCAGCTCCTTTCTCTGAGATGACGGTTCCTAAAAGCTGGGGCAGAGAGGTGATGTTTTATCAGCAGTCAATGCATCCCTCCTGCCCGCTGTTAGGGCCAAGATTTCATACACTTCTCCCAGGCTTTCCAGAGCTGTATCGCAGGAGGCTGCCTTGCTCGCTGCCTGCCCCAGGGTTAATGCCTGCTTCTTCTGGGCCACACTGCACAACCCTGTTCTCCACCACAGCACTAAGCTCTGGCAGGAGTTGAGGTTAAAAAGAACCTCACAGAAGGTCATTTTGGTGTTGTTTTTCTTTTCGAATCCCAGTAGAAAAAAGCCCTCTCATGCTAATCCATCCCCAGACTTTTACCCTGATGATGCTTACCCACCCAGAAAGCAGACCGAGAGCAGATAAGCAGAAATGATAACACTGAGAAGTGTGATTCAAATGGCAGGGCACACTGAGTTGGGGGATCTTGCATGGTAGGAACCACAGGCTGGCCAGCTCTTGGTTAGAGAAGAGCCTTCTTCTGGCAGTAACATTAAAGATGGTCCTCAGGAGGGGTGATTTCAGCTCCTGGCACTGACAGGGGCCTCCTGCCTGACTTGGCCAACTCAGCCTTTCCCCCTCTCTCCAATGGCAGCGACATTCCTTCTGCTCCATTTTGTCTATATATAAAGTTTTTTTGGAGGAAGGGTAGGATTAAGCACGTGCTTTCTGGGCTCTGTTGGACCATGGCTGTGATTTCCCAGATCTGCTGGGTACAGTCCCAGAGTCTGCCTCACTGGCAAACTGCAAGTGCCCCTTCAGCCCAAATAGGATCCTGGCCCTGCTGAGGGATTTTAAAGCCAATCAGTTATTACAGACACAGCTCTGCTATTAGCACATCATTAGCCAACATATCACAAATAGCTAAATAAATAAAAAGCTGCTTTATCCCAGGCCCTTCTCCAAGAGCCTGCTCTAACTGTCGACTAATCTGTATTCTTGTGATGTGCTTCCTTGTGTTTTTCTGGATTCAGTTTTCACCGCATGGAAAAACCTTGTTGTGTCAGAAAAATAAAATGCATTTTATTAACAAATTTATTAGGGAAGGTGGTTTTTTAAAATTTATTATTCAGAGACAGGATAAGTTTTCTAGCTACACAGGCTGAGCAGACCTGGAGAGCAGACTAAATTAGCATCATCCATCTAATGATACAGAGCAGTATCATTAGATTAAAGGCTTTCCAGACGCCATGAAGGGCTGGGATCAGCTAAGAATCAAGGATATTTGGGATCGTTCTCTCACCTGGGATGAAAACAAGACCCTTTCATGAACATTTCTGAGATGGTTACTATGAGCTTTACCTCATTTTCTCATCTGTGCTGCTCTGGTTTCACAGTCTCAAAACACCCCAGAGCAGCCAGAATGGAAGCAGTGTAACGTTTGGATGGGAGACCTGTTTCACTGCCAGCTTTCCCCACCTGCTTGTGGCATCTCCTCTTTCTGTCACATTGCAGCAGGATGTCAGAAGCCTTGGCCTCTTGTATTTTCATCCCACCTGGGGATCTTGCTGAGGAGTGACCTTACACCAAAGAAGTCCTGCACATTTCTCTTTGGGAAGAAGACTTTGGTACAGTTTTCAACCAGTTGCTCTTACAGTTTCTCATCTCTCACTTCCACTTCAATGTTAAATACCCCATAGTTAATTTCAGCTCTGTTTGACGAAGGAAAGCAAACTACATTCATTCTTTTTATATTCCTTTCTCTGCTCTGAGCAAGAAGCCAAAGCTTTAGGAGTTAATATCTCTCCCTCTCATCTCCCTCATGCCCCAGGATTTGATGCACTCAGCCCACGAGGAGTGCTTGGTCTCTTACGCTATGTGCATGATGGTGTCCAGGTCTGTACACTGTGATTCCCAAGAAGAGCAAAGCCAAGTATTGCATCTCAGCTGCTGATATGCAATCAGTTCCCACCAGCTTTCCAGCACACATCCCCAAAGAGTGATTCAGGGCTTGACAGTTAATGCCAAAAGCAAATGGCTCAAGACAGACAGGAAAGAGAATGCAATTTCTTTTCAGCAAAGAGAATTCTCCGGAGACTGCTGAGATGAGGAGGAAAGAAGGCTCTACTGTGGTAAAAGAGGAACCCTTGGTGTTAACAGCGCTGCACTGTCTCCTTGCCCCTGTTTTCTGCAGGGCTATTTAACAGAGACTCAGGGTAAGTAACAGAAGTGAAGGCCCTCTGCTGGTTTTGCTAGCCTCCTATTTCTGCTTGCATCACCATAATCCCAAGATTGGTGCTTTCCCAGCACTTAAAGCCATGACCCTTGAGAGCCAGTGTATCTTGTGCTGTAAAACCAAACATCAACTGAAGAGCAGCTAAATTCCACTGACCAGAAGGGACACTAACAGCATTTATTTTCATTTACTGGCGATATCTAACCCCTTAAATAATATCAGATGGGCCGGCAACCTGACCTTGAATAACGTGCCGCTCAGACTGCCTATAAATAAGTTTTACCTTCCCTCTTTAACACGACAGCCACACACCATCAAGGGATTGGCCAGGGAAAGACAGACACGTGCCTGGGTATGAAGCAGCTGTGTTCCTGCTAATCTCATACTGTCAGAAGGGCCATGAAAAATACAGTAGCCACTGAGTTGCATTAGCCATGATTGGTGGCTGGGTGGTGCAGGAGCAGAGGACAGCAGCCAAATTCTTCATATCTCCTTACTCTTGGCTGAAAGGAACTCCAAAGAGATTATATCCTTAATGCTTCCCATAGATGTAAAATATGGCTATTTTTACCACACAGAGATGCAGAGCCAGGAGATGGACAGGGAGATGTAGCTGTGTTCAGCCTGCTTCAGCAGCTGCAGTCTTTGCAGTCATACATTCAGGAAATGAAGAACTTAAAGTTGGCTTCAGTGGAGTTTCCAATAAAGCTTCAGTATCTTGCCAAGCCAGATGATACGGAGGACACAGAACCATTCTAATTGACTGTACTTCTTTTTGAGGAGGTTGTAGTGAGGCAGGGGTCAGACTCTTTTCCCAGGTGACAGTGACAGGACAAGAGCTGGTGGCCTCAGGTTGTGCCAGAGGAGGGGTTCAGGTTAAATATTAGGAAGCATTTCTTCTCAGGAAGAGTGGTGAGACATTGGAACAGGCTGCCTGGGGAGGTGGTGGGGTCACCATTCCATGAGATATTCCAGAACCATGAAGAGGCACTGAGGTCATGGTCAGGGGTTGGACTTGGGGATCTTAGAGAATTTTTCCAACCTGAACAATTCTGTGACTGTGATTTTTCCAGTTGGGACTCAGGAATCAGACCCAAAAGGAGAGAAATGGAAGTCGCATCTTTCTCCAAGAGCTGGGCTCAGCTAAATATGCCCAATGGCCTCCCGGCCTATCAAGCAGCAAAGGATGTAAGATATTTCCTATGCCATCCGGATGATGCTGGGAAGTTTGGAAAAATGGTCTGCGACAACTGCTGATGGGGAGAGAGAGAGAGAGATCACATTATCAGGATAGAAACTGCTTGTTCCTCATCATATGCTGGAAGTCCTGAAGGCCCAGCTCACATCACAACGCCCAGCAGACAATTGAAGCCACCAGAACACGATTTTGCAATATGGAACAAATTCCCAGTAAGGCAGCACAAATCAGTCTTTCCATATACATTGTATACACTGTGAGTTGGGCAGGGTGACTGACTCAGCTGGGAGTAAAACCTTGGTCACTCAGTCATCTCTCTCCTGATCTGTTGTATGGGACCCAAATGCATTCCCACTTGATTTGACAGAAGTGAATGTAAATATAACAAAGCAATATTCCTTCCATTGCAGCTCAGGCAAGGCTGCAATAGAAATCTACACCACAGAATATAAATCAGTTGCAACCTATGCTTTGTGGGATTTAAAGATATAAAGCCATCATTATTTGGATTTATGCTTCTTTCCTATCCCAAGGCAGAGTTCAAATGCATTAGAGGTTTCCTCTGTTAGTGAAAGATTTCAGGAAGCATCTGACAGACCTGCAATGGCTACTGGCTGCTCAGTGAAATCCAGCTCTCTCGGGGGGATGCCTGCATGCCATTCAAACTCTTTGTATGCACAGAATAGATCAGAGCTTTCCAGGCAAGCAGCAGACTCATTGCTGCCTAAATATGCTGAAAAATCCTAGAGCAAACAGTAGCCACCCTAGGAAGGGAAAGCCCCATGTTGCTGGAGATCAGCTGGTCCAGCAAAGAAGGGATTACACAAACAGCCAAGAAATCCCCAGGAGAGATGTGGCCGGCATAGAATTTCTCACCATTATCAGACCTTAGAAGAGAAATGAGCAAGGTCCAGCTTCACACCACCATTTCACTGAACATCAGTTGCACAATGATGGTGCTCCGAGGCACGGTGGACAGCACATGTGGTTCTACCTGGAAAGATTACCCCAATCCTGCTGTAGGATAGCCTCTCTCAGTTTGGTGCCATGTTCTTCTTGTCTTCCACTCTTTGCTACTTGCCTCCACAGTCTCAGCACTGCCTGTCCTCCAGCTATAAACTCAGAAACTAAAGCCAGCAGGAACCACCACATTATCCTACCAAACACTGTTATTAATCCAATTATCCTTCACCACGACTATCTTTTGATATTATTCTAAAATCAACAAAGGATGAAGAATCTACCATCTCATGAAAAGCGCTGTACGTGGTCTGAAGAGTCAAAAATAAAGAACAGTAGGAATGTTTTGCTCCAGGTCTAAAACACTGTCTTCCCATGACATAAACACAGTTGCTCTACAAGGTGGTAACAACCGATTCTGAGATCACAGATAGTTGCAGACCTAGATAAAGGCAAGGCAACTTGTCTTCTGAGTACCTAAGGGAAGAAGTGGGAGGCATGTCTGTATAAGGAGAGAGACAGAGCTTTAGGGGCACAGCTTGCTGAAGAGCTGGACATTTCTGACCAAGGAAACTGTTTGTTTCTCTTGAGATCATAGCAACAGGACATTGTGTGCATGTTTGGTAAGTAAATCACCATTTTTTTTTCCAAGGAATACCTCTCTCCAAATAATATAATCAATTTCTCCTCTTAATGGAGAAAAAAAAAACAACCCCACACAATAGCACAAATCTGCCAGGCCAGGGGGACAGCGCTATCCTCATCCAGCTTATCCCCTATTTTTCCAAAAGCACTCTCCAGCTCTCATCCCAAGGCAGTTAGTCCCCTCATGCAAACAGATGAGCAGACTATTCAAGAGACACATAAATCAACAGATAAGGTGACCTAGCCAATCCTTGGAAACAGTAAAGAACCAAGGTTTGCTTCCAGTTGCTTCCTCCAGGCCATCCACGGGGCTGCTGCTGGGCCCTGCTCTGCCTGTTTCTGACCTGCTTTCAGCTCAGATACGAGCCATCCTCCCACAGCAGCTTCACAGGTACTGCTTACCAGAAGATTCTAAGCTGGGGTCCTTGTTGCTTGTTACAGTCCAGCAATTCCAGCATCAAGCCAAGGTTAATGAGGGGATTTGGGGATATTGGGAACTCTCCTCCAGTCATCAGCTGGCTTCAATTGCAGGCAGTGATCTTTGGAAGGCATCCCAGGTTGCTTCCCATCTTGTTAGGAACGTATTTGTTCTGTTTGAAGATCTCTTTTCCCTGCAGAGCACAACTGAAGACAGAAAGTTACACCACTGTTTATCTGATTTGCAAGAAGCTGAAACACTCCAAAACTGTGAGCTACTTGGATAATGCAGAAAACACAACCTTCTCCAATGCTAGCAGCAAAGTGAGAAAATAACTGCTCCAAGCAACTGTTTTGTGCTGCTAATTAGCTCCTACACTGACTAGCAATTCCAGCACTGATTCAGAGAAGAAACAGAAGCATAGACTAACTGCAGATACAAAGATGAGCTGGTGTACACTGACACCATTTCATTACTGTCTGTCTCTAGTGATTACTGAGGATCTCATTCACCAGACCGAATGCAGAGGATGGCTTGCACATGCAGGGAACATGAGATATTGCTGGCAATCCTGAAGCATACAGATAGCAGAAAGCTTCCCAACATAAAGAATATAGTTACTATCCAACTAGGGTTACACTCCAGTACATTTGCTTGCATTCTCTCTTTTCCAGTTTCTTTTGGCCTTGCAAGCAGGAAGAAATAAATGTTGTAGCTATCACATTCCTTTTTCATTGCATCATTTCAAGTAATTCACTTCAAGGGCTTCCTTGGAAATACCTACAGGGGGGTAAATTCCCACCATGGACTAAGCAGCTGTGACCCTGCTGTCTGGGAAAATAGAATTAAATCACACTAATCAGAAACCTAAATCAACTTTTTTTTTCCTCCCTATTTAGCCCAGAAATATATTCTCTCCTAAGGGTATGTGATATCGAATACAAATTCTCAGGCAGAGATACAGTAGTAAAAAAGTATGTATGTACCTGGAGATAAATGGCCAACAGTGCTGCTGCTTCATGGAACAGTTTCTCCTAGAATAGTGCTCTCCTACCCAATCAACACAGAAAGCACAATTATACTGATAAAAACATACTGATTGTCACCTCAAGCAACGCAATGATGGAGCTGTAGTTGTCAGCACAGCTGTTTGATACTTTGTGATACACAGATACCACATCTAATCCTAACGGTTCCTGAACTGAAAATTGCTGGTTATCAGGAGACAAGGGGAAAGCATCAAATATACCAACCTGAGCTTTGGCTCGTGGCATCCTCTCATAGCTGCTGCTGGAGACATCATGCTGGGCAAGTTATAACAGAGCAGGTATAACCAGATATCAGACACCAAAAACAGTGCTTAAAAACCATAATAAAGTTTCATAAAAGACAACTGTACCGAAGAGAAAGACTGGGGAATGGTAAATGATAAAGGCAAGTCATTAATACACCACATCATACATCATTCATTAACTAACGGGTGGTTTAGCAGCAATAAAGACAGAGCCAGGGGGAAGCTCTTCACCCTGGGACAATGCACAACGGGTGGTGTCTCAGGTTTTATTACTATCAATTGATTATTGCCTTCCACTATCTAGAAGTAATTTAAAACAATGACGAGTCAGTGGCAAATGAGTCATTTGGGACTGCACAGCTGTGCTATTCTGCATCTGCCCCACCATGCTGATGTCTGTGAAAGGAGAGGGGGAAGTTTTCCTTTAATTCTCTACAGACTGCAGTTTTTCCAAAGTTGAAGACTACAACAAGATAAAGAAGAGTAGTAAAAAGATGAGGGTGCCTGGGAATCCACACTGAACATACAAACCTATTCTCATTGCACAGGGATTGCTCCCTAGTTTATTTGTATGATACCCACGATGGCTGCAATTCAATTGTGAGAGCACCAACAAGGCACTGAGAACTACACAGTTAACATTCACAACTGACAACCCATAAAGTGATTTAGTCTTAACACTTAAATTAAGCCTGGATGATAGAAAGCTTTTGGTTAAGGTTTTCCAGATGCTTTTGTGACTTCATAAGCATAGCATGAAGTTACACATCCAGCTTCAGCTCTGAACATGGTGTTAAATTAAGGCTTTCAGGACAGCATCTACTTAAAGAAAATCCTGAAATATAAAACAAAGGTTTATTATTATTGTTATTTTCTGTTCTAAAACTTTGAGTTCTGAAAAGCCAGAAGACATTTCTCAGAAGAAAGCATTTTCTAGCTGAAGATACTGACAAGGAGGACTCAAAAAAAAAAGGAAGAAACATAATGGTTGCAGTTGCTTTGGAAAGCTAATTGTTTTTACTTCTTGTGCTCATTAACGCAGCAACTTGCCACAAACTCTAAAAATCTCATTCTTGCATTCAAATGATTTTGAATTAAGTCGTTCTCACCTGTGTGTCTTTTACTACCTATAGACAATCAGAGAAAATAAACATTGGAGCATTCAAAAGCATTTGCAGCAAGCAGAAATGCTGTGGGCTCAGGTTGAAAGGGCCAACTACAGTGCCATTCAAGATAAGTGGCTTTAGAAGGGGAAAGCAAAGCTCAGTTGTAAAGAACTTTGGTCTAAGACCCTTAAGTCTCATCTAAAGCACTGCTCCAGGTGGATGTTCCAACCACCCTTAAAACAAACAGCATCACCCTGGCCTCTCCTCTGCCAGGTGCTTGAATGCCTGGTTAAACTGGAGGACGTTTTCATAGTGGAAACTTCTGCTGCTGCCCTGCCAACCAGCTGACAGCCCAGCGAAAAGTTGTTCTGCCCCAGGTCTTTAAGGCATCTGTGCTCAGCACACTCACTGTGCTTCAGCTGAGGCCATCTGAAAGCTCAGCATTAGCACTAGACAACATCTAGAGACTGCAGGTACCTTTTTTCTTTTTGGCTGAAGGATCATCCTTGCTATTTAGTCTGCTCTTATTCAGCATTCCCACTGCCTGTGAAAGGCTAGGAAAGAAGCTTGTTGGCCCTTCCTGCAGCATTACTCACAGAGGCTCCTTGGTATCTGAGTCACGGCTGGTTTGGGACTCAGGCTTGTGTGCGATTAGTCACTGGAATTTGGTGGGAGGCTATATTTAATAACAGCCCTAGCTCTAGAGAAACAGGAAGCCAGGCAATCTTTAAGGACCGCAGATGCATTATAAACTCTTTCCAGAACCACCAGAAACGTAGCCAGCAAGAAAACAGTCAAATTAGCAAAAAAGCATGTATGTAGGCGGGCAGGCCATACTTCTGTACCCATTCCATAATGTGAGCTGAGCTTCTGCCAAGCATCACATCTCTGGGCCAGGATGTATAGCTCTGTCAGCGCGGAACATCTGCAAGAGACCCTACAAGCATAGGCATCCTCAATAGCTTTGGTGTAGACATACCATCATGAGACACAATGAGCAAGGTCCCACATAATGTGTGTGCTGTGCGTATGTGCTCCAGCTCCAAAACCGTAATTGCAGATGCTCCCGAGTTGGCAATTTGGAGTATTAAATGCAAAAGGCACAGAAATCAAGAACAAGCAAGGAGTGCGTTGTCAGGATAAGATGACTTTCTCCTTGATCATTAATACCAAATGGTTTCGCTAAAGAATCAAGGACCTTGCAATGAGCTCAACTATTGTCAAGTCTCTGCTTTGCTCTGGTTCCACCATCAGCTTTCCCCAAGTCAAAAAGATCAGGATTGTCTACTCATGATCCAGCTTTCCCATCTGAAAAAGAACAATAATGGTTATAACCTTTTTCTCCAGAGGCCACTGCAAAGACATAACTATTAATGCTTGTAGATGCTCAGAATGCGACAGAATGCCTTCAACCAACAGTTACTGCACTCGAAGAAATACTTCAGTACAGTCCAGAGGATTTGGAACTTTTAGACCTCAACAGAGATCTACATTGGCAGGGACACATCACAGTACCTTCACAGAACAGAAGAGACATCTCCCAGCCATTAACCTCACTCAACATCTTAAACAAATTTGAAATCTGTTTAGTCTGGAAACGATTATTCTGCTTATTCAGATGCATTTGATGTTTGGCCACACACGGCCAACGTGGCGCAGTTCCAACTAAGGAAAAGAGATCACTGTGGCATCACCAAATTGCATTACGTGGGACTGAATAATATATTCACACCATAATTTAAATCCCACAATCTAAACCGTGGAGCCCATGCTCTATGGTGGCTGAGGTAAGCATGGCACACATCCCCCATTTCCAAATGCTGCAGCGTTTCATGATGTACAGGAAAGCAGATGTTTCTCATAGTCTGAACTCTTAAAGATTATTCTTACAAACTGCCACGTACAGTTGAGTGGGACACTGCTGTTAGGATGGGTCAAAATGTTCCATTTGTCCTCACTCCAGTTGGAAACGTTTATTCTGACCAAAACAGATACAGATTTACCCAAAGCAGTCAGATAATTAGATGAAAATAAAAAGATATCAATTTGGGTTTGTTTTTTGTTTTCATTTACTGACTGTAGAGGTTTTCAAATAATACTTCTTAAAAGAACCGTGTTTGGGAAACAGACTGATCAAATGGTGCATTCTCCACTGGTATTTTTCTCTTTCAACACGTATGACTGCAATATAAAACTGTGAACCCCCACTGATCTATTTATCTTCATCCTTAATGGTGCAGTTACTTCCTCCTAGACAACTCTTCTTGTTATACAGACCAATTCCATCCAAGCTGCTTCACTCACTAGAATGTTGCCCAAGGTGACACAGTTTTACAGGCAGACCACAAGAACTCAACATAAGAAAGCTTTCAAAGTATGTGTAGAATGGGTTGATATTGGAAACTACAGCACAGCTGCCCTGCTCATCTTACACAATCAAGAAAGGGTGAAGGCCATTTGTTGAAGTATTGCCCCTTCTCATCACTCAGGACACAAGCTGCACTCTCATCTCCCCCTCTGCTCAGTTCAGAAGGCAGCAATCCCTCCAGTTAAGCCAAAAGGCATCGTAAGAATAAGCAAGCAGGAAGCCATTCCCAAACTACGATCCCTCTGCCTCCATCTTCCACCATGTCAGACACAGATCCCCTGTTCCCTGCACTGCTCAAAAGCCCCAGCATGCATCTTAAACACACATACACTGAAAGTGCAAGGTTAACTTCTCCCAGTCTCTTGGGCACGGAGAATATCAGTCTGAAGGGACAACACCTCCTTTGCAAAAGCCCCCCCTCCATCTTTGCAGGGGAGATGCTGCCATCTCCAGCAGGGCCTTTAGTGGAGACTCTGAGCAACAGAGGTAAATCCTTTGCTCTCAGGTTGCCTTATTGGGTCCAGCAAAGGACAAAGCCAGGCTGTTGGGGTCTGGGGCCTCTTCTGCTGCAGCTGCATCCAGACCCTTAGAAACAGCCTCTTCCTAAGGAGCCATGTGGGTGCACATGACATCAGATGCAAGAATTCTAAGGGTACAATATGAGAAGCATTGCAATCTGACCACTCTTCTGAAGTGAGGCAGCTCCTGAACAGAAGGACTCGAGGATCTGTTTAGTGTTCAGCTTGTTGTCTATGCATTGCAATCTACTTCGCTGGTGAACACAGTACTCTACAAACGCCAGCTCAACAACACGCAGGAGGAAGGTATTTGCAGAAGATGAGCAGCTCTGGTGACACAGCACATACATGCTGGCTGAGAAGCACTTGAAGTACTATGCAACACACCAGACAGCAAGGGCACTAAGTCAGCAAATCTTATTTATTGCCATGTTTCCCCATATTTAGGGTGAATTTCCCATTGCTCCTATGCAGGTCCTTATGTAAGCTGTACCTGTGCCACATCAGATTGGTGCCCCATTCATTAGAGCAGCTGGTCCTTGCTTTCCCTAGACTAGGTGTTCATTTAGAGAAAACTGCAGCTGGATTGCAGAGAGCAATCAGAATGCTGCCCTGAGGGGCAATCTGCATAGGATGTAAGACATCAGTAATGCATCTGCCTTCCACGCTTCACCAAAGATGCAATTGCGTCGTGTGAAAATCCCATTAAATGCATTCCCTTGCTTTCCTCTGCAGTGACAGTGAGGAGGAAAGAACTGGCAGAGTCTCTGCTCCCAGCTGCACTCAAACTCCAGCTGAGTTTTTTTTTCCACAGCAATTCCCGGAAACATTTGCTGTGGAAGAAGCCAAGCCTTTTACTTCTTCCAACCCCAATTATGCTGTTTCTGCATCATCCATTTTCTACCAGCTGTCTGAGCTCATGGTCAGCATCAGATCAGAAACAATACTGAGAGCTGCAGGGCCTGCTGCTGAAGAAGTGAGTTAGATCTCAATGGATAACACTGTGCCTCCTCCACCCCAGGTACTTTGGCCTTGCCTTTCCTCTCCCCCAAACTGGCCCCTCTATGCCCTTCTCCTTTGAGTATCTCTTCCAGCCCACAGGCAGCTGCCAAGCAGCTCCAACCTGCCTGCAACCCACCAGCTTGGGAGAGAGCATCACCTCACTCTTGCACAGTCAGCACTGCACAGCATGACCTGTCCTTTCACAGCACCAGCAAGCAAAGAGGATTTGAACTCTTAGTCCTGCTGTTTCAAAATAGATGATAAACACCACAAACAAGGGGTCTAGGGTGACCTTGTAACTCAGACTGTGAGCTAGCAAGGACACAGGTGGACCCTTGCGAGATGTGGGCTCTCTTTTTCACATTGCTACTTCCCTGTTGGGAGGGCTTAGGGAAAAAGCAGCTCCTCTCTAAGAGCTTCTCTATCCTCCTCCCTTTTACTGACATTTCTTACCTTTATCCTTCTGTTGCTCCCTGATGTAGAACCTGGTGTTCTCAAGAGCAAGATCTTCAGCAAGTTAAGAAGGCACAGCTCCCAGCTCTTTCTATGGCAAAAAAAACAGAGCCTTGCTCTTCAGGCAGTGCCATATCCAGCCAAAGGTACAAAAAGTTCTCTAGAACACACAGACCAGGCTTCACCAACTTACTGATTCACTGGGAAATAACACCAATTGCTTTGGATAAGGAGCTGAAGTTGCTGGAGAAGGACAAACAGCAGTGATGCTCTGCAAGGAGCTGTGACTTCCCAGCAGCAAAACACAGCAAAGCTGTGAGGGTCACTGCTCTCACACTGTTGGTTCAGTGCTCAGCACACCAGAGCCTTAATATTCAGCAAGGCAGACAAAGACAGCAGGAAAGGCAAGCTGCTGGTTACAGGGCCCAAAAGCCATCAAAGCAGACTAGTTCCTATCTCCCAGTTATTCACCTCCACTTGTTGAATGAAACCCTTAAGAGGCAAGTCATATTTTCCAGCTCTGTGAAAGTTTGTCTTAGCTAGCCAAAACCAAATAACAGCATGAATTATCTGTCTCCATTCCTGCACTCCTGAATTCCTTCTCCACAGCTTCTCACCAGGCCTGGTGCTAATCAGAGCAGGCTGAAATTCACCACATCTGTGCAAAATGGCAGGGGTGGACAGACACATGACAGGAGCTATTGCAAAACCAGCAGGTCTGAAAGAACTGACCCATCTGATGCTGACTGCTTCTTCAGGCACTTCCTTTGGAGGAACAATACGGTATTTATCTTCCTGTGAAGTCTAACAAGGAAAAAAAAAAGAGGAGCTTTTTTTTTTTAAATAACCACTGGGGGGGGAAGGGGATATAGCTGTATTTTGTTTGCAGGCCTTTCATTAATAATCCCCTAATAACAGGTTTTATTGGTTTGTAAACGTTGCTTTTCAATCATTTGATGGCATCCTTGGCAGTCCGCGATTCCATACAGCATGTGTGTTTATCTGCTGTTTGGAGCAGGCCTAATTAAAACAAGGCTTGTGGTTAAGGCTCTAGCATTTACACTGATGAACAAGAAGGGAAGGAGTACGTCCATTTTTAAAGCAACAGTGAGCATGGCAGTTCACCAAGACACTGAAAAAAAAAGTCACATAAAATTAAGTCATTCATACTATGAAGCACTTCCCTTGATTTTCTTAGAACAACCCCCTGTGTCACCTTTGAGGAGTAGATTCAAACACTGACCCTAAGACCTTCCCATCTATTCAGATTTGCACCTTTATCCTCTCTCCCATCCAAGAGTATTCAGCACTAAAACTATGAATGTGTATCTGGAGGTAACTGTTTCAGTATTTTAGAGTTAGATAAATTTAATATTTTATAGAATTGATTTTCCACTGAAGAAATACTACTCAGTTTTCCTGTATTCATATCTTGTGAATACAAGAGACAGAGTTTGCTCTTGAATTCTGCTCTCTTGGCTTGGGCACCCAGGAGAGTTCTGAGGAATAACATCAAGATCCTCAACTCCCTAGCCTAGCATTAACTGGGAACATTTGAGTAGGAGGCCTGGCAAATGAGTTTTCACTCTGATTTACAAGGAAGACAGAAAAGGAATGTCTCCATTAGCCAAACCAGAGAGGCTTAGTGGCATTCTTAAGTTAATACTTCTTTTTAAACTCACTGTCAGTCCAAAACCCTGCTCAGTTCAGAACCCCCATGTTGGGAGGGACCCATAAGGATCACAGAGTCCAACTCCTGGCTCTACCAGCACCACCCAAAAATCAGATTGAATGCCTGAGAACACAGTCCAGACGCTTCTTGTATTCCAGTGCAGAGTTTCAATCTATACCCAACTGCTGGTACCCAGACAGTGTATTCCCAGTTCAGAGTACAGAAAGCATCCCCGGCTGCACAGGGAGCTGCTTCCTCCCCAGTAGCTGGGACGTGCACAAGTCTTTCTTCAATGAGATCAATTCATCAGGCACCTTTAGTCGAGATGACCACAGAGGTCTCATAGCATGAGAAGCTCCAAGCTGGATCCTGCTTCTACCTCCTGTGCAATGGCAGCCCGATGGAAAGTTACAGATGATGGCAGCCTGGTTTAGCCTCACAGCCATAGGCCCAGCATCTCTCAGACTTGTTCTCTGCCTTCAACTAATATACAAAAATAAAATCTCAGCAGGCTTCTATTCAAAATATTCTATACAAAACAGCGGGTTGAAGATGACAAGGTGAAATACTAGAAGAAAAAGAACAAACTGCTTAATGTAGCTCCTATTTGCTGTTACCTTCGTACAACCATGATGTCAGCTGAACACTGCTGGCATGCAAACCAAGAGGGATGCATCTCAGCTGAATAGCACATTCACCAGGAAGCAGAGCACGTAAGTTAACCATAACAGTATGTGGCTGTCTTGTTTGTACAATATCAAATTCTTTCCTGTGCATGGAGCAGCTTTCAAGAATCACAGTCCATGACGTTACCTAGGAGGCACAGTGCCAGACGTCTGCCTTGTGGCTTTGCTTTTAACAAACTGAGCACAGGCTGGTACAAAAATGTCATGCTCAGTCAGTGGGGGGGCTGCAGGTAAAACCCTGGATGTCAACAGGGATGTTTTCACCACTTGAGCAAGCCAGGATTTCACAGGGTGAATATCATATCATGCTGCTCTAGGGATCAAGGGCAAGCAGCCAGAATTTCTCCTCAATCATTTAACGGAGAAAGACTGCTCCCCAGGGCAAGACACAGCAGAAACTTAGTTTGGATGCTCTGGCTTGCTCCAGCCAGCAGTATTTCCCCACAAAGGCTCTAAGTAACTCGAGAACCTGAAGGCCAGTGATAGTAAAGTTCGATCAAGCTATGATCCAGGAGCGTTCAAAGCACGGCAAAAATGCAATGTCTACAGACAGAAATTAGGCAAGGGAATTAAAACTGAGCACTCAGTCTTCAGCATTCAGTCTCACACACAGTAACGTGCAGCTGACTCCAGCTTCAGGTGCTCCCTAACAGAAACATCTCAGCACATCTCCCTTCACTGAAAATATTGCTCAGATAACATTTGCTTTGAAGGCAGGAGACCTTTTTCCAAGGCTTAGAAGTTATTTAGGAATACTTCACCAAGAGAGGGGAGCAGAGATCTCACGAAAGCACTCACAGGAAAGGGTTATTCCAGATGAGCTTGAAGTTCCTAATTTCTTCGTTTTTCATCATAACATTTTTCAAGGGAAAAATTCCAAGCTTGTGGAAGCCTGAAGTGGCTTTATTTAAAACAATGTTTCTTTCTTCTACACATTTTTTTTTTCCCCCAAGTTCAGCTGTTGAAACTAAACAACAACAAAAATTGTTGTCAACAGATCCAATAACATACTTTATTTCTTTTTTTAAATATGAGGTGTGATTTGTAACCCCTCAGATTCCACATGGAAAAAGAATTACAGCTCATCTTTGCTCATTCCTATTTAAAAAGAAACTTCTTCCCCACCCAGACACTGGGAAGGGAAAAAACAGTTTGTACCTCTGTTTCCCAGATAAATAACAGCATGTCTCCTGCTTTCCAATCCAAGTACCTACACTGTGCAACTTCGCCTGTGAGCAGTGGGGCACATCAGCCCACAGAGCAGAGCAGGGGTAGGGATTTAGGACAGTGGTTGTTGATTTGGTTTAGGGAAACCCCACAGCATTTCCCCCCTCCCATGGTCTTCTTGAGCTTCCCTGCTCTCAGGAAGCCTCCAGCAATCGCCACTGGACAGACTCAAAGCTTTTGCTGCAATGGCAGCGAGTCGCAGCGTTACATCCCACACCCAACATAAGTACTTGCTGTATGTTCCAGGCCACTGCCAAGGCTGTGACTCAGTCCTTCCTGCGTCTTTAATTCCTGAGCAAAGTTACTTTTCTGATCTGTACGTACTGTTCAGCCTCATCTCCTTGCAATTTATGGACCTCAGCACAGAGGCAATCCTTCTTCCCATTGGAAGGAATCAACCTCCCCTCAATCCTTTCCGAAGATTAAACTCTCCCCAAGCAGACACTAGACTGGCCTCTTCATTCAAGAAGAGGGAGCAAAACACCCCAACAACTGTTTCACAAGCACAAAGCCTGTATCTCGTGAGACATGGGGTTTGTTTTGAGCTCTGTCACAGATACTGTGTGAACTTGTGTAGATTCTTGGGATCCGACTCTTGCTGACACTGAATAAAGCTGTGAGTGAAGTGAAGTTTACTCCACAGCCGAGAAAAACAACATTCTAGAGTTCTCTGCACCTCAGTCCTAAAGAAATAAGTATCTTAAGATGTTGTTTTCTAATCCCAAATCCTAAAAGAAACTCTCCTGATGCTTAGCACCAAACTTGTTGATGGCTCAATGACTTAAGGGAGAAGAGGGCACCTCTGACCATGGCCAAGATTCAGCTCAGCTGACTGCACACGTTGAGCTCTATTCCTAGTTTGCTCTTCACATGGTTAATGAAGAGACAGACAACCTCATAAGGCAGTTCAGGTGTTGATTTAGCTGAGTCACCCCTCTTCTGTAACCTGAACTCCTTGGAGAGCACTAGGCATGCCCATTTAGAAAACAACTACCTTCTTGAGGGCCGAGGCCAACTTTTTGATCCATCAGTTGCTGGAAGACCACGCTAACTAGAGTAAGTTGACAGGGTTTGGCTCACTGCTGTGTTTTATTAAAGATCTGAAAGTGAACAGAAAGGCACGAACGTTGCTAAGTTTTCCATAAATAACCTGAAGCCTCAGCCAGAGCCAACACAGCTAATTTCCGTGGAAAGCTTTAGCTTGAGGGAGGGGAGCAGGGTGGAGGCAGTAGTATCAGTCACTTGGTGACAAACTCCTGCCTGGCATTACCCCCCCAAAAGCATGAGCCATCTCCAGCCTCTCCTACCTTCAGCGTCATCAGCCACACTAAAAAGCCACCATTCATATTTGAACAACACTCATTTCAGCAAGCAGATTCAGCCTTGGGAACCCATTTGAGGACAAGGCATACCTAATGGGATTTGGTCAGTTAACACTCATACATTTACCTGGGTATCCAAATATCAACTCCAAGCATAAGAAAAATACACTTCCACCACATCTCAGAAGATTATCAAGCAAGCAGATCACCCTGGTTTCGTGGATATGAGGAAAAAAAACAAGGACTGTAGCAAGACCACCACTCATCTCTATGGTTGAAAAGTTAAAGAGACACAGCTTCATGACAATAGCACAATAACTTTTCTTCCTCACCACTTCACATCAGCAAGAAAGCACTTCCTTCCCAGGCTCAACTAACATAAGGTCACAGTCTTCCATGCTCATCATGGTCCTTGAAACACTGTACTGGGGCAGGCATCATTACCTGCTTTTTTCCTACATACAAAGCTCAAATAATTATGGAGAGAACATTTGACTTGACACTCCCTATTTCCTAAGGATAAGCTTTCAGCCCATGCAAGATCAGGGTTCAGACTGGTGCCAGGTTTTGATACAGAACCTGGACAAGAACCGACTCCATGTTTGATCCAGCAGAAGAGTTCAGACCCGTTTTTGTAGCTTCAGGCTTGGTGTTTCCAGACTGTGCTCATCCGTGTACGCTGCCTTCCACCCTGGATTTTATACACTGTTTTATACCTCAGTGGTAAAAAACAGCAATCACTTCATCCCCCTCACTCCCCAAAGGAGTCACAGAATAAACCTGCCTGCTTTACTGCACACTATACAGCCTTGCTTGGTCAGCTTTATCCAGAGCCAGGAAGCACTGTATACCATCAGCAAAAAATTAGGATTTTAACCACTCAGAGCAGTAGCACAAACAGCGCAATCTGATTACTGAATGTGATTTTTATAGTCCTTAAGTGTATAGATGAACAATTAAATGGGTCCTGTTCTGGCATCAACGTGCATGACTATTAAAATCAAGCTAGTTTAGAGTGTTGGCACATATTTTAAGGCACTTAAAATAGGCCATACTACAACATATGTCTGCCAGTCCACAGATAAAGACCCAAAGGAAATATTCCTGGCTTAGTACTAAATATATACCTGATGAAGGATTAGCACAGCGAGCAGAACTGAGAACGCATCTCAAGTCACCTGCTTTAATTGATTCTCCTTCTTGTTAAGCTGTAAGACATTCCTCGAGCCAAATTACAGGGTAACTCATCTGTTATCCCCTCTGTGTTGGTGATAGCAACTGGCATCAGTAATAGAAGAGAACAGAAGTTAAAGTAAACTGAATGCCTAATAGAGACAGATGTTATTCTTGCTTCAGGTCAACCATCTGCCTTTCCAGAGAAGCCCCAGAACCTGATCACCTTTACACACCACAGCCTACAGATTGAAAAGACTCTGTGAGTAAGGGTAGTACCTGGTGTTGAGCGAGGGTGAAAGCATTTTTGCTGGAAAATAGTAGGATGCAAGAGCATGGGAGTTCTGATTCACCAAAATGCTTCCCTTCCCCAGCAGCTCCCCACCTCGAGAAGAACAAACAGTTGGAGCCCAGGAGCAGTAACTCAGCGGCGAAGCATTTGGCAGAAGTGTTTCTGGAGCAATTGCCAAGGCTGAGCTGAGTGCCAGTTAGTCTTCTCAAAGCAACCCTGATGGAGCATCACCAGGAACAAAACAACATTTCCTGAAACTACTGTGAAAGAAGACAAAGAATTCACTTAGTCACTGATCCAAAAAGGCAAAATCCAGAAGAACCAGGCCTCCTCTTATTCCAAATAAAACACCCAATATAGATCTTCTCAACAGGCCTGAGGAACAAATTCAGCAGTTGCTGCATCTGAGCTCTCAGCTATGAAAAAACTAGAGTGCAAATTGGGTTATAGCAGCACAGGATTTGTCTATCACATCATGGGCTACCACAACAGCACATGCCATCGGCGTGAGACTTGCAATGGTCTTTCCCAAGCACAATGGTTTATGTTGTACTTTTTGAGCTCACTTCCCCTGCTATGGGATGCAGTAAGGACTCCAAGTGTATTCTATACACAGCTTAGATTTTAAGCACTAGGAAGCGTTCAACAGGGCCATGTAATCAGCCTAAACTTCAGCCTGGGTATCTTGATTTGTGTATACACCTTGAGAATATCTAATTTTCCATCAGCCTCTAAGAGACATCCATTACCATCAAATGTTTGAACTGGTACAGAAAACAAATAATACCCCAACACAACCAACATCAACTTCTGCAATATCTAGGATTTTTATTCCAAATCCTTCTCCTGCAGTCATCTGGTGAGAAAAAATAGCTTTGCAGCTACATTCAGTAAGGCCTTGGTAATGTGAATGAACAAGCCCTGTAAGATTTAGAAACAGGAGATACAGAAATAAATAGTTTTAAGTTTCAGCTCTCGAAATTGACTTAGGGCTTCTCAAGCACTAGAGACTAACAATACTTAAGACTTTGACTACAAAAGTATCAAAGAACATCAAAGTTGGAATACCAGAAGCCAACTTGAATTGCTCCTGAAGGGAAACTTTAGGAATACTGGGAAGAAAACAAGTTCCTTATTATCTGAGGATATTACCCCATTGAGCATCAGCAGCCAGGTAGAGCAGATCACAAAGCAGTGAAACCAAACAGCCTGAATTGGAAATGTGATATGCACTAAATGCAATTTGAAATGTCTGTATTTGACTTTGAGGACTGACTGCAAGTCCTGAGTGCAATCTTCTCTGACTTGCCTTTGGCAGCAAATATGTATTTTTCCCTAGAAAGCAGCAAAATTTTTGCAAAAACAAGAGCCTGCATCGATGCACAGATACTAAGTTCCATTCTACCCAGCCACTGGCAAAAGGATTGGTCTTCCATGCCCAAATTAACATTTCCCCTGCTACGCACTCTTATGGTCCAGTACACAAGAGAGGTCAGACTCACGGTCAAAACCAGAACTCATGGATCTCTCCATGGAACTCACAGCTTCTGACTCCATGAGGTTATCTGGGAACCAGTTAATCCTTGCTATTCTTTACCCCTGCAAGGCTCTCTTGTACAGAATGAAGAAGTGTGGCTGCACAGCTGTTACAACCTAAGAGATCAGATAAGTACCTGACTCCTGAGCCATGAAACAAACTCCTGAGGTAATCTCCCTTCCTAGCATTCTGGCAAAAGTATAAGAGCAATTGCAGATATATCCTGAACACAGGGCACTCTTGTGACTGGCACAACTCTTACTGGCATTGCTCTCAGCCAAAATAGTAGTGATGCAAGTGTACTGAGCAACCACAAGCCTTTTCTGGTACGGATTCATGAGTGGGCAGATGCTTGAGAAACATTCCTCCACATGCATTCAGTGTGGAAAGAACAAGCAATACGTGTCATAAGAACAAGAAAAGATCAAACAGCACCTTAGTGCTTAGTTCTTAGGTCGCTCGTTGCCTCTATTTTTGCATCTGCTTGTTGCCTCCATTTGTAGTTGAACTGCTAGGGTCAGAAGAAAGATCAGGAAAAGAGCACAGAAGTTTTAGCATCAGCCCTTCTCTTTTCCTCAAGTCCCAGAAAGGCTTCCTAAATTAAGTGTTTGAATAATTATAAGGTGCAAAGTATTTATGTAACAAAATAGAGTCAAAAGGCCATTATGACTGCTGCTGGAAAAGATTACTCAGCTCTGCTGTAAGTGTTCTAGGAAATTCAAGCCTGGCTGAAACCAAAGAGGAATAGAGATGGAACCAATCCTCCTCCTCCTCTTGTGATTAGCAAGTCCACATGATACTCACAGGAAGACTGCAAAGGAGGGGTCTGCCATCTCAGAAGGGCTGCTTGGATATTCTGACCTCTATCTTTCCACAGATCCTGGTTCTATTCGTATAAATACATAAAAAGTTGTCAAAGTTCTGAAAGCTACCATACTCCTGTATCATCTCCACAGTTCAAAAAGAGTAGTGGCTCTTTTCTTCATTATGGAGTTTTGCTTTCAGCTGAAAATACCTCTGAGTTTGCTAAGTTATATTTTTTAGGTGCTCTTAGAAGAAAAAAATATTAGTTCACCCACCATGCAGAACCATCCCATCAGTCATTTATATCGCCTGCTACTCAGGACTAACAGCTATGCTCACAATTACGAGCTGGATGATGGCTTATCTATTCCCAACACATACACAAGTAGCACCACTAAAATAAAATCTTAGTCCTGTCCTATTCCCAGCCCTCAGAAAGGTCTAGAAGAAAGCAAACTTGTCAGTAAACTCGTCATAGTGCCAGTTAAGTTGCCAGGAAACAGGCCCAAGACTGTCACGTAGTAATTGGCAATCAGCTCCAGGAGCAGGTTTCACCTCTCCGAGAGGCACTGGGTTGACACCTCACAATACAGGTGTTGCAAGGTCACCAATTTCTCTTCAAGCCAAGGGTTAAGTTTCTCCTTACCTCCTCACTGCACCAGAAGCAAAGCAGATGGTGCATGCAGAGCCAAACAACACACACTAATGGATTTTTCCTACACGCTGAAACCCATCAGTTGGAAGAAGCTGCTAGGGCTTGAAGCCAATAGAAAAGCTTTGCTACCTGCCTTGGAAAGCTTGCACTGTGCTCTAGTGAGGATACTTGAGGTCACAAACAAAAAGCATCAGTACAGGTTTCTGTTCAGCTCTGAGGAGGAAAACAGCAGTGTTTGAAGCAAGCTTGTGGTACAAATATCAAGAGATCCCCAGGACAGAGGTACCAGGGCAGAGTATTACCTACAGGGTGAGGCTGGAGAATCTGCCTGGCATACACACAGCCTGACCGAGGGACTGCTGCAACTCAGCAGCCTCAAACAACTCCTCTGTGTGTCTCCAAGCTGGAGTGGCTCAGGCTGTAAGCAGGCTGAAGTTCTAAGTGGTAGCAGATGTTGGCAGTACACTCTAGACCTCTGCTTCATGAATTCCCAGATAAACTGCTTTTGTACCAGCCCCTTTGTAGTAATAACAATAATTAAGCATAGTTTATATAAGGTCTTTCATCCAACAGTCCCAACGTGCTCAATAAATTTAACAAAGCCATAATATTCAACAGATGGATTGCTTTACGTTTTGCAAGAAGCTGCATACATCTCAAAGCAATCCTCTACATTCTGGCAAACGGTAGGCACCAGAATTACCTCCAGTTCCCAGAGATGAGCAGAATTAGGGAGCAGCACTGCTATGCTAAAGGCCACAGCGCGCTCTGGTAATAACAAAAAGACCAACTCAGAATTCCTGGCTCTCAGCTCTGTTCCCACTGCGGCCAGGAAACCACCCTGCCTCTAGAAATTCACATGCACTGATAACTTCGGCATATTAATCAGAATATGGGACTGAAAAGAAAGGATGCGTTCCTAGAGCCCATGAAAAACACCAGTCAAAATAAATCAAGTCCAATCAAAGCAATTTCCCCCCCCCCCCACTAAAACTTAAGGTAGCTAGAATCAGTTTAGTGGAACAGGCAAAACAAAGCAAAACTTTTCTCACTTGTTCTCACTGGATTATCTATTCCCCTTTCACATTTTCAATGCTGCTTGTACCAACAGCAGAGAGCTCAGACTATGCAAGTCCTACTGCATTGTTCTCATTTGAGACAATGTAAGGAAGCAGTTACTGAAATCTCAGTTACGATAGCCTTATATAGACCTGTACTGTATCTGAGTTTGTAATTGTAGTAATTAGATTTGTTTTTTGCCTAAACTTTGCCTAAACGTGAAGAAAACTGCATCAGAGCACAACCACTTTGTAACTGATATGGCAATATAATAAGGCAATAAAATCTAGTACTCATCTCCTGCAATTTATGCTGGACATAGAGAGTGAGAATACTCAAATCTTCCCCAAGATTCCTTGCTTTGAAGTATTTTATACTAATTTCATTGGTATCTTACTTGCTCTGAAATCAGAGTTAGAATTGGGAATCATGGCTATTAGAAGTGCTTTCTTCTCCAGTTGCTAGAAACATACCTTGAAAAACTGGCCAGCAACACAACCAGCTGGTAACAGCCAGAGATACAGCCAAGCTCTTCTCAACTAAACTAAACTAAGAACAAGAATTCTACTTAGAAAATCACAAGCCTTGCATTTGGACCTGATGGTGGGAGGAGAGAGGGGGGTGAAGAAAGAGAAGATCCACCCAAGGTGACACCCAATTCTTTCCAGCTGAAATACATGGAATTTCTACCAAGAATAACCAGGTTTCACAACCTGCAGTAGGGGAAATATTCACTGAACAGAGATTGCATGAATTCATAAAAGAGGCTAGACTAGAGCACGTTTTTTCACAATGTAGAAATGTAACAGCTTTTATTTCCTTTTATGACTCAGTGTTCCCAATGGAAAGAGCACACACATCATGGGTTTGGCACTACACACCATTCAATTTCCTACCAGCTCTATCCTGCAGTGAAGCCAATACAGCCATTTGCTTAACCTCTTCAAGGAGAAGGGGTTTGTCAGTGGCCTTCTGCAAGAAGAATGCAGAGAGGTGCTGGAGAAAAACAGCTCTTGATTTGCAGTCTATACAGTGCAGCTCACCGCTATATGGAAAAACCAAGAGTCCACGAGGCAGTAAAGAGAAACTAGAGAGGGAGCTCTCTTCCTGGTATGAGTCAGAATAGCTCCAAAAAAAAGGAGCTATTCTGTTTTGTACCAGGAAAAGTTATGCACCACAGCCAGTTACAGCCCCACTGATTCATTCCCCAGCTTGCTACTGAGCTGCAAGACACAAGGATGCCACAGGTAACCAAACAAGCTCAGCACACAGCTTGCAACCAACCCTATCTCTCTGTGTGACTACAATTTAGAGTTTTAAATATAAGTTTGCCTTTCATGTTCCTTTGCATATTGCAAGCATAAAAAGTAACTCTGAGCTGCTGAACTACAAGGGTTTTCACTTAATGTACAAGCAGCATGCTGGGGTGGTTATAAAACTGGAATGGCACTCATGATGTAATGAAAATCTGCTCTAGTCTGGATCTCAAGTACAATGCAAGCCTCTGTTGAGTTAATAACCTTACCAAGAGATTTCTGGGAGCATATTGTCTCTTCCATTCTGAGCTCCCATCCCAGGATCCTATGGCCATATCCATCTCATGGAAGGGTGTACCTTAGATAAGGATCCAGAGTAATCAGTTAAAATAAAAATGTGCCAAATGACATTCAAATAAGAGTAGAGAGAGAAGTGCTACAAAAAAAAAAAAAAAAAAAAAAACAACCCACATTTTAACATATCTTTCTACCTCTTCTCTCTGTCAATCACAGACTTTGGGTGGGAATATTATCACATTTCATACTCAGCTTCTCTCTGCCTCTGTCTGCAACTAATGTGTCTAAGCTTTTAGTTATCTGGGTCTACCTAAATAAACAATTCACCAAGAACTACTATATTGCAATTACAGGAGTTGAAATGTCATGAGGACTTGACTTTCCTCACGTATTCCTCTCTCTGACTGATTTTACTACAGAGTAGACCACTCCACTATGCAGGACGACACAAACAGTGCAACAGTGAGTGCTGAGGTCACCTCTGCCAAACGTAGCAATAAGACAGAATACAAACAGCTAAAAGACACTGGCTGTCAAAGACGCATGCTGAAGAACCTCTGAGCAGCACATCAAGTTCTACTACTGATACTCCATGGAAAAGAAGCTAAGAGTTGTTTAAGGCCTGCCTGCTGTGTGACATGCAAGAGAGTCCTCTGATAACTTGACAAGGAAGACTGTCCTTGGAATTGAGAGCTGCTTCTTTTAATTCACTCCTTCAACTGCATGACTGCTGCCCACGAATCCCTACTGGAAGAAAACTTATCTGCCACTGTGATGATGCAACAGGGAAGAAAGTTGTCTTGTGGCATGTCATTGAATTGATCTGATGCTGGATATGCCAGGGTTCCATGCCTGAGAACAGCAAGATTTAAGTTCAGAGGCAAAAAGGAAGAACAGCAACTCCTCCTCTAACAAAACTGAGAAATTTAAAAAAAAAAAAAAAAAGATTAATTATGTCCTTTTCCCTTGTCCTTTTCCTCTGCTGCTTCACATGCTTCAGGCAGTCACTTAGCATATTCCAAACAGCCTGCACAGTTCCTTACCACATTTCTCTTGCCACGTGGCCAGATGTGCTGTCTAGAAGTTGTGCTAGACTCCAGATGGCTCCTTATTCTCTCTGAAGGCAGTAGAGAGGTTTTCCACAGCTTCAGAAGGAACACAACTCCACCTTTTGTCTTGCACGCTCTGGAAGACACACTGTACCTCCTGTCTGCTTGGAGCTCAAGATGCAGATTGCATGGCCAATTCCTGTTCCATTCCCAACACCACATCAGACCTTCCAAGTAGAAATCATAATGTGGTCCCGTTTCATGATTTACTTATTTATTTTGCTTTAAATTACCGTTAAGAAAAAGCTACTATTTGGATAAGATCCACAAAAAGTTTTCACCCTGCTAAGATTTGTTATGCCTGCTTCCTAAAGAATAGGGAAATAATCTGGGGAATAATGAACCTTGACATCCTAACTAACCAAAGGAAGAGAGTGGAGGGTGCTAGGGAGTGAGATAATTCAAACATCTGGCTCCACACTGAGCCTAGGCAAAATAGTATTCAGTATGTGCTATAACAGGACACAAAAAAGTACATCTATTTCAGATATCACAGCATAAGCAAGTACTTGTTTTAGATGCATGCATGAATCATCCTTGACATCTACCTTGCCTGTGTCAGTGCTAATTTATATGTATATTTTGTAAAAAGGTTCCTTGACTTTTGTTTACAATAGCCTGGATCACTGTAACAGAAGCTGGAGAAGATCCATGCTTCTAATGGGACACATCTTACAACAGTCTGGGAACTCTTAACCACAGGAAAAATGACAAGGCTTTAGAATGACTCACACTCACTATTTGCAAAGATGTTGGAAGAAGCTGGGTAACAAGACTAATCACTTTAATGTACTTTCCCCAATTTCCACGGATCCCCATATGCTCCTAAAGATCTCACTACACATGTAATCATGTTTCTCTTTTAGACAGGCTGGGACTGCTGCTATTGCCATTTCTTTCCCAGCAGTACTCTGAAAGTCAGAAGAGCCTTAGGTCAGTAGGGGAGGAGGGAAAACCTACCCCAATGGTACAAGCACTGCAACCAAGTACCTCACTGCTTTCCAGGGCTGAGCTTAAAAGCACATCTTCCTTATTGAACTTCTGTTTTTTAATTGCTAAATGCAGTGCACCCCCACTATGACTGTGCTTGCTGCGGCAGCCTTCCTATAGCCAGGTATTTTGAGTACTAACTACAGAAGTCAACTTCAAATAAGCTGGAAGTTCCATTCTATATTACTTTTTGTTAAGATGGTATTATTTGTTAGTGTTCTTAGAAATAGTCTTGCTATAAAAAAAAAAAAGCCACAAACAAAATACCCTAAACAATCATGTCTTCACAAAAACTCATCAAATACTACATCCTCAACTTTGGACAGGTATAAGTTAGGGTTAGACTTTGCTAAAGGATGAAAACATTGCCAGCTTGAAAAGACTCCCATATCCTGAGCAAGGTCTCAGATGGGATCATCCAACCCATCCTGAAATGGGTTATTCCTATAGAGAAGTTGCTAAAGTAAAGCAGTTAAATTGCTTTAAATTAAAAAAAAAAAAAAAAAGAACAAAAAAAAAACAAAACACCAATGGGGCAATCATTACTTTTCCAGTAGCCTACAATAAGCATTAAGATTGATTATCTATTACTTCTAATGAAAAAGAAACAGTGACATTTACAGCTTCAATATTACGAGTCATGCTCAGAGCAGCTGGAAGAACAACTCACTTTATTTGCCACATCAGAGCACACATGGCTCGTTTTGAAGCATGAATTAGACCATTCTATTAAACTCCTCCACATTGTTAAAGTTACAATTGCTGATCTAAGTCAACTTGGACTAAGTCAGCAGAAGACCTGTAATTGACTACAGTAAGAATGGATGAAACTCCTAGGAGATAAACTGAAGAGGAAACGATTTTTGAAGAGAGACCTCTTGCCCCCGAGGCTAGACAGTCCTAGGAAACTACAGAAACACACTGTTCTTTTTCAGCCTTTTGCTGAGGCCAAAAGATTTAAAACAAACATGTATCTAAGCAGAAGATACTTCCCTTCCTCCCTCAGACATTAGCTCAGTTGAAATATCCTACCGGCTTCTTGCTGCCACTGCAGAGTGTTTCCAGCTTCTGCTAGCAGAGGAGAAAAGAAAACTTGCACTTCATAGCACGTCTGGAAATGAAATCTCTAATTTAACCCCCTTTAGATACTGACAGGCCACTATCAGGTCTCCCCAAAACCTTCTCCTCTCCATGCTGAACAGCCACAGCTCTCTCTGAACACCTCCCAGCTTGTGGGGTTACCACAACCCAGATGCAACACCCTTGCATTTGGATCTGTTGAACTTCACGAGGTTCACCTGGGCTGAATGTCAAATGACATCTCACTGTGCTGACACAGGAGAAGGGAAACCTCTACACAGACCGTATACAATCCACACCTTGTAAGTTACCAACAAGACCCAGAACTGTGTTTTACCTACTAAAGCTCATGTTCAATTTGTTTTTACTCAGGAACATATTCTCACTCTGCATTCAAGAGCAAACCTCCCTTTATTTCCTTCAGCTGGGCTTGGATTTCTTTTACATCAAGATCTCTTGCACTGCAGAACAAGCAAGGACTAAGGGATCTGGCTGTCCCTAAAATTTCTCACAGGAAAAAGAGCAAGTCAGTAAATACTGCATCATCCAACTGAGTTCAGAACTGATTTCTTGCCTGGGCAGAATAACAACTGGGTGCCTTTTCTTCACTGAGCTGAACAGAACTCCTCAAGAAAAAGCTAGCAGGTTGAATGGGGGGAGGAGAGGGGGGAAAGTAACTCTCCATGAAATTCCTTTTGATTCTCATCTTGCTAATCTTGGCTCTTTCGCACTGGAGCTACTCCAGAAAAAGTCTTGTCTGCTTACGACTCCCACCTGCACCTTTTCTGCATATCCTCTATGTCCAAGTCCGCACATTTGGGAATAAACAAGACTAGAAAAGAGTCCGCTGTGGTGCTTATACTTACACTCGAGTTGGAAGGGACCTTAAAGATTATCTAGTTCCAACCTCCCACCACGGGCAGGGTTGCCAATCACTAAATCAGGTACTAGATGAGGCTGGCAGTCCAGCAGCTCACCCAGCCTGGCTGTGAAAAGCTTCACGGACCAGGCACCCAAACTTTTCTGGGCAGCTCGTGCAATGGCCTTACCATGTCCTCAGTAAGAAGTTTCCCTCTAACATCAGCTTAATTTTTCCCCTCTCTTAGTTTAAAGCCATTCCTCTTTGTCCAATCATTATCAGGCTGTGTAAAAAGTTGGTCTCCCTCCTGCCTGTAAGCTTCTTTCAAGAACTGGAAGGCAGCAATGAGGTCTCCCTGCAGCCTTCTTTTCTCCAAGCTGAACAAGCCCAGCTCTCTCAGCCTGTATCTGTAGGAGAGGTGCTCCAGCCTTCTAATCATCTTTGTGGCCCTCCTCTGGATTACAGTAATATGCCATGATCTGTCAGAAAAGTTGTCCAGAAAGGGAAAAAGAACTCCTTGACAGCTTCTCTTTCCAGATATACAGTAGCTGCTGATAGCAATCTTACCAGTCCACACACAGATCACTGCTTGTGTGACAGAACAACTATGATGACCTACTTTAACATCAAGGAGGAATAAGCTCTAGATGTAGCTGAACTTACACAGTCAGGACCCTGCTTCTGGTACAAACTACTTCCCACACCAAGTCCAGCTATACTGTTATGTCACAGCACAGCAACTGAACAACGTGCTTCAAAAGGTCTTGGTAGACCACAGGAGTCCTCATTCACCGTCTGAAGGAAAAAGCTCATCACATGTGATCTCTATAGACGGCTTCCAACTATTAGACCTGGTTGTTCCCTTGGCTACTAAGCTAAGCAAATCAAACACTCACTGATCTCATCCCTCAGCAAATACTCAAAATCCACAGTTTGGTTTTTGGACTGTTTTAGAAACCAATTTACTTGTATATCAACTAAGTGGAGTAAAATTAGTGAAGCTGCAGATCTTGTACCTTCAGGTTACCAGATGACCTCTAACAGAAATAAAGCTGTTGCCCTAATTGTTCTTCCTTCACTGCCATTTCCCAGTGAGAACATACAGCAGCATCTTTGTCATGCTTAGTGCAGGACCTTCTGTCCCATACTGGATATCCACAGCAGACCAAAACCTCTTCTTTTTTTTTTCCCCATGCTTCAGCTCTCATTTCTTAGAAAAAGGAAATTGGTGGCAGCAAATAAGCTCTGCAAGCCCTGGTTTGCCTTACTGTGCCATACCATGATCATGAGAATTTGAAATAATCCATCCTTACTCATTTCTACGTAAGTACTCTGCAAATTCAAGGAAATGCTGCCTATAGATGACGTTAATCCATAAAAAGCCTAAAGCTCCCTTGAAAGGGCAGCAGACTCACTGACATTATTTACAGCACTTAGCTGGCATTTGTCTGCCATCACACACAAACCAAAGGAGTAAAAAACCTCCTATGCACGGGGTAGCATGTTGCAAAAAGATACATTAGAGCAGTTAACATACAATTCAACATCCATTTGCTTCATCCAAGACCATATGGGAGCAATCCATCACAGCAAGTGATCAAGTGCTCCATAGCCACCCCCTTATGAGAGGAAGAAGTAGCATGCTCTCACCATCTAACAACAAAAAAAAGCCACTATGAAGCCTCAAGAGTGTCCTCAGAAAGCTGTCAGTAAAATCACCTGTTACTTGCCTGCAGATCCTTTATAAACCATACAGCTTCACAGGCTACCACAAGCATGCTCATTTTTTCCCCTTTCCTCATGCTTTGCCTCTGACTCTTAAACAGGCCAGCTTGAAAGGATGCCATGAAGTGCGACCTCACCAATTTTTATTTCTCAACTAAGAGCTTGAACTGTAGTCTTTTGCAACAAATACTGAAGATCATCCATCTTTCAGATTCACAATGTGAAGCCTGCTGGGTTTTCAAAGTCTCAGTTGAATTATGGTACTTGGACAAGTCTTAAAGATGGAAAAAGTTACTGGTTTTGCATTATTTCAGGTAAAACTTGGTAGTGTTTGGCTTACAGGCAATGCTTTTTCTAAACAAATTCTACTAAGAAAAATAATCTCAAGGGATCAAAGTTCTCTTAAATGTTACAAAAGTGAAGCAGGCATTTCACAATAATGGCAAATAAAAGCCAGCTCTCCCCCTCTTCTTCCCCAGCTGAAAACTGACACTGCTAAAGGTGAAAGCCCTAGATTTTTTTCCACCACACAACCAAAGCTGTGCAAAACCACGACGGTTTACTTCAATAGAACTATCAGTCCAGACCTCTCACTTCCAGGCATAGAGAAAACAAGACCAGAGACTTCATCCAAAACACTTGGGTGCTCACAGTAGCAAGCTGTCTTCAGTGTCAGCCTCTTTTTCTCTGCTAGTTTGCTGACTTCATAGCATCTTTTCAACTACAAGCTTGGGTCAAGGTACTAGTTGGAGATACTACAGTAAAGATGTACGTGTCTGAAGGCAGTTAGAAGTCACTGTGATTAACTTTGGGTATAACTAACCATGAAGTAAGCATGAAATTTTAATGCATCTCTCTCTGTAGCAAGGTTGTATCCAAACAACTGAAAAATACATAAAATAAACTTGCTTACAGGTTTTTCCCCATGTTAACAGCTGTCCAGGATTTATTCTGCAAGTCTCACAGTCCTCAAACTTCCATTCAGTTCTAGTACTGTTGGTGGTCTTTAGCTTTTCCAAAACGTGCCTAGAGGCAGATTTCATTCTTACATGAAAAACAAGTTTTCCTTGATGTTCTAAAAGCACTCAAAAGCCACTTTCCCACTTCATCCTATTCGAGACCATCAGCTAGCTTGGAAACTGGTGTCAGCTGAGCCACATCTATCCAGCCCTCAGGTCATACTTACTGCAGTCTTCAAGCTAACTTTCATGCATTAAAAAAAAAAAAATTTTCTTCTCTTTTCTATTTCCAAAGGTGTGTTCACCTCCAACATCCACATAGGTCTCCTCATGATCAGTTAACAGCTCAGCTGTGTTCCCTTAAACCTTTAGAACAGCTGAGACCTAGGCAGGCAGCCAAAAACAGGAAAGAATGAGTCCAGATAAAACCCCCAGGTGATTAGCATTTCAAAAGGCTGTACCATGGGAATCAGCTATTGCAAAGCCAACTAACAACTGGACACACAACACATGGTTTGGTTGAGTTATTTGAGCAGCAAAGGTGGGGAGGAGAGGGGGGGTGGTGAGAACTTTTTGGAATATCCAAGTTCTTCCCACTCTCTCCGACTGCCCCTGAAAACTACTCAAGAACCCGTGTGTCAAAAGGTGAAGGGACTTTCCTGTGGTCACAGAGCATTTTCCCAACATTAACTCCAAACCTTTGGACAGTATCCGAGGAATTCCTACTGACCTAAGTTTTCCTCTCTAAATATCCAAAGTAACATATGAGAAGTTCTCACCTTCTGATTTTACTTGAAGTTACACATCACAGCCTGCATTAACGAGTCTGGCTTAGAAATCTGCACTAAGTACCTCAGCACGGGCCTATAATAGTTAATCAAAGTTTAATAGCCCCTTTTAATTAGAGATTTGTCTTGAAACCAGCCAGCATTTTTAACATGAAAGTAGAATTTGAAGTTCAGGATCTCATGGGAGCATTTACTAATCTTGAACTTAACCAGATGTCAAAGGGCCACGAACATGGAAGGGCTGTGGGAGGCAAACAAAACGTTACAATACACCACACAAATCAACGATTCACATCCTTTGTACTAAAGGAAGCTTTTCACCCACTGACTGCCTGAACTTATGACTAGATGCTTTTTTTTTTTTTTTCCCAATGTAAAATCTAGCAAGTAATCTAATAAATAACCTGCTAGAAAACAAGAAAGTTCTTGGACTTGTCAGAATGTAAGCACACAATTATAACCAGTATCCCCCAAGGGCCTCTCCAGCAAGCAACAGAATTGGGCAGTTAGTAAGCACATCTGTGTGTTTCCTGTTTACCAACTTGAATACCTGTAATCTTTCGAGTACACAGATATACAATGCCTGCCTCTGGATCCACCTGCAGTAACAAATTCCCAAAGCTGTACCTAAGTGTGCTTCATCTACTTCAAAAGAAGTGTCCAAGTCTTCCCTTCCTCTAGAATTAGAGGTTCAGCAAACTTTTGGAAGTGTTATCCATGACCTTTATGGTTTTATAAGCCTCAGATACAACTCCTATACATTCTCTCCAACAGCTTCTTTTCTGCATTTTCATCAGCAATGTCACTCAAAGAGTTTAAGCAAAGCGTGCCTGTATGTTGTTTCAGAATTAAATCTGGTATTGGCTATTTCCAGGGGTACCAGCATTAGCTCTTGCAAGGGCAATGGAAGCTGAATACTCCACTGACCTTGCATCAGCTGCACTGCACTGACAGGCTGAAAATGCAGTATGCATAAGTTGGAACAACAGAAAAAGACTTGCACAGTTCTGTGTTTGGTCGGAATGTGTTACACAATGAGACTTCTACTATGTACAGCTAGTTAGAAGTCCCACAGGTTTAGTCATACACTCAAAGTCTAGAAAGAGATCCCAATTAGTGCAGGAAAGCACAGTGTGTGCCATCACCCTTTCCTGAGTTCATGAAGCTCAGAAGTAACGGACTGTCAGAGCATGTGTGCTTTTCCTCAAGCAAGTTCAGGTCCAAAAACAAAGACAAAGCAATAAAACAGGCTTCATATACATCTCAAACATCTGTCAGATTAAAAACATCTACAAGGCAATGCGCCCTACCTGTGAATCAGAGGTCAAGCCCTGTTCTGTGTGCAGTCAGTGATCTACACGTCCTCTTAACTCAGGATTCTCATCACATACTTTTACATCAATCTCAGTTTGGATGAGCTGTTGTAATACAAAAAGTAATATACTAGTTGTGATTCAGCACTGTTTGTTCTATCTCAACAAAACAGAAGGCTCATATAGAACAAAAACTGGGATCCTACTTGTAGAAGCCCTTTCTTGGCAGTTTTGAACACATTCTCAAGCTGAGTAAGAGTACAAGAGAAAGTTATCCACACGTACTGCAAAATTTCAAAATCAATTGTATGCATCCCATTTCTAACACACAAGTTCTCTCATGTTATTTACACTGAGATGTGGCACACAGCCCTAGCAATCCACCTGGAGCTCTTTGCTGTGAAAGCATTAATAACCAACTTTTAAAAGTAGGAAACCAGGAAAGCACATTACTTTCTATTGCTCAACACAAGTATAGTAATAAAGTAGAAAGTTATCCAAGCTAGAAACAAAAATATTTTTAAGCTTGTTTCCCATCACAGACCTGAAAGCCATTTGCTTTTCACTTGTTATTATCTACTGGCTGCCGACTGCAAAGCCATCTCTCTTCTTTTTCTAACATCTGCTTGACACTTGACAAAGGCAAGTTTTACTGTTTTGAAGCAGTGTCTACAACAACCCAAGCTGGCGCTACAAAACCCAGTGCATTGGATTGTTAAAGCAGCCAGATGGATAATAACCTGCATTATTTTCCAATATATCAGCTCCAAAAATGTATAAAAACCACAAGGTTCGTAATCAGCACCCAGTGCACTGTTTCTCAGATTTGAGATACCCGTTGTAAAGTACAGTAGACCATTACCTCAGCATTTATGCACTCTGAGATTTCTTAGTAGAATAGCCATTTCCTTTTGGTTTTCACCGCTCCTGACACGAGCATTTGAGTTGTAATTAACAAACGTAGGCTTCTATTTTAACTTTCATAAATAGACCAAAGAAGCTAGTCGCTCATTTACTAAATTACATAAAAGTTCCAAGAATGACTAAATGGGAACAGATCTGAAAAAGAAAGCTTCGCTGTGGAGCTGCACAATATCTTTCAAGCCCTAGTCTCCATAAGGCTAAGCCCAGAGTAAAATCCCAAGCCTTTCTTTTCACTATTATATGAAATAAATACTTTTAAAGAACAACTACATTCTGTTTGATAATACCAACACCATGTAAAGGCTTCAGGACTGCTTCTGTCAATCCAGAAATACCGGCTTTACAGCAGATGCTCTGAATTGTTTGTGGCTATGGAAATGGAAGGGCCAAGCCAGCCAGCCCAGATAGTTCCTCCTGGGTATGGAAGGAAACACCAGCATGCCACTTGGATGACAGCCCAGCCAGCTCCAGCAGGGAAGGACATAGGCAGAATAAACCAACCGCCCACAATCTTTTTCCAGTTTTCTCCTACTTTCTCCAATTAGGTTTTATTGCACATTGAGCAGGTGGCTGGGATAGACCTAATGACAACGCCATTAGCACCCTCCTCTGCTTAGGCAGAAGGTTTACAACTACCTTGAGTAACCTCCAGTATTCATTTGAGAAGTTCTGGGACGTATTTAAGGTGGAAGAAAAGCAGCTAGAGACCTCCAAAGCACAGTGGACCTGCCAGCTATTACAAAGAGCAACCACCAGAACAAGCTCAAACCACAATTACTTCTCATACCACCTGAGGATAGTTTGCACCATGCTGAGCTGATGCCCTTTCTGCCCATAAAAAGAACTTCCCCAGTGCTCAGAAACTGGTCTGGCCAATAGTAAATCAGTGCCCACACAGCACAGAGAAGCAACAAAGGAAAACCTGCAGTTCAAAACCTATCCAGATCATAAAAACATGGAAGAACATCAGCTAAGCATAGCGTGCTTTGATTCTGCTGCAGATAATAAAGCAACATCAGTGCTGTTCCCATGCAACACCAAGTAAGCCATTTTTCTACGGGAAACTGAAAGGAAAACGCACTAAATTGAGTAATGAACAGCTCTCACATCCTGAAATATCTACTAAGCTTTGTTCTTCCAGACCAGGAAGAGTTCCCTGAGGACCTTCAGCAGGGAGGCACACTCTGCAACAGAATTTCTTTCCAAACAGTGCTAATCTTTGAGTTAAAGACATAACAGTTCCATTCAACGCAGAAAATGGAAAGGGATCACTGACCTACATAAGAGAGGCTAATGCAACAACAAAAAAATTGCAGTTACATGTGGGATGCAGATGAAAATGGAAAACAAAGTTGAAATGGAATTTTCTTTTTTTCCAAATCCTTCAAAAATCTCTGCTCCCAACTGAATTCCCAACAGTTTAATCCAAAGGTCCTCCCACTCCAGACTTCCCAGCTCTGCAGACAAAAAAGTCTTTGGAAGAACTCCAAAACCTGCATTACTTGCTTTCATTTTAAAATGAAATGAGACCATGAAAACGTTGCCTCTTCACTG
The DNA here is from genome assembly GCF_026119805.1 of Tympanuchus pallidicinctus. NCBI lineage: Eukaryota > Metazoa > Chordata > Aves > Galliformes > Phasianidae > Tympanuchus > Tympanuchus pallidicinctus. The sequence goes on from NW_026294669.1 coordinate 34,358,083, forward strand.
TCGAGATGCAAGCACAGGGTTCAAGTAGCCCAGGTAAGTAGTCAAGTGACAGGAGATCTGTAGGAAATTATTTACACAGGCTGTTTAACAGGACAGAGTTCCGGACAAAGAAGCACAAAGCTACGTTTGCCAAAGCAGTGAAAGCATGAACTGAGATCTTTTAACGTAGAGCACATCTGATGGACTAACTCCATTCAGCAAGATTTATTATTGACCCCTTTGAGGCTGCAGTACTTTAGAACAAGATGGGCCCAAGCCAAGAACAGAAAGGAACTCTTTTTTTTAAGCAAAGATGCGCAATTTCCACTTTTTCAGTGGCATGTCATTTTTTTTTAATGACACCTTCAAAACGTTTCCACAAAACCTTTCAAAAATGTAGATACAAACTAAAGAACATGGATTAGAGCAAGCCTAAAGTTCCTGTGCCAAGGCTACCTGCTGCCTTTACATAAAAAGAGCTCCAAGCTCCTAGCTGAAGCTTGCTACTCACAGCATTCAGAAACTGCCTAATAAGATTAAGATAACAGAATCACAGAATTGCAGGAGTAGGAAGGGACCTCTAGAGATCAAGTCCAACCTCTCTGCAAAGCAGGCTGCACAGGCAGGCATCCAGGCGGGTCTTGAGTATCTCCAGAGAAGGAGAATCCACAACCACCCTTGGTCCAGTGAGAATTAACTAAGCTATGATATTAACAGTGCTCATCTTTCTACCTAGGGACCCTCTGCTAATATGCAAAACCTCCACTTGCCTTCAGCCACTCAACCCAATTCTCAGTTTCATTACTTATCTGCTGTAAATCCGAATTTCCCGATCCAATACTTAAAACTACACTCCATCATTTCATAGCACTCTGAGCTGGTCCTCTTCCCCACTCTGAGGGTCTATGGTGTAGTTAAGCTCAGAAAACAAACCATGCCTGACAGCACTGGTCTCCACAGAAGACTAAGATACACTTGGCACTGGCTATAAATTCCCTTCTTAAGGGTATTTTGAATCAGTTGATCACTGCTTTTAAGAGCACTTTAGTTTGACTTCATTAGCTAAATACATGCCAAGCAAGTTCCTTAAAGCTCTCATGACAGTTATCAACAATATTCTCCAAGGGCAATATCCTCCTGCCCAGGGAGGTGGTGGAATCTCCTTCTCTGGAGATGTTCAAGACCTGCCTGGATGCCGACCTGTGCGACCTGCTGTAGGGAACCTGCTTTGGCAGGGGGTTGGACTCGATCTCTGGAGGTCCCTTCCAACCCCTACAATTCTGTGATTCTGTGAAGACATTTGTTTTTAGTTGTATCACTAGAGTAAATTAAGACTTATTCCAGTTTTACTCTAAAACAACATCAATTAGAATCATAGAATCCCTAAGAGTTGGAAGGGACATTAGAAGTTACCTGGTCCAATTCCCCTGCAATGAAGAAGGACATGCAGAGCTAAACCAGGTTGTCCAGAGCCTGATCCAGCCTTGCCTTGAAAGTCTCCCAGGACTGGGCATCCACCAGCTCTCTATGCAACCTGTTCAAGTGCTTCACCAATTCAGTACTTAGTCTGTGCAAGGCAAACGGTACAAAGTCCAGCATTTCATTTGGATCTAAACATCCCTACCTCACCAACATTTAAGATTCCATCACAGAACTAGAGATACTAGAATTCAGTCTACTCCTCACTTGCTCACTTAAACCTGAATACCAACACAGAGCTAATCAGTATCCATCCAAGAGAATCACATGGCATTTGCACTCAAGGAAAAACCAAAGGGCAAAAAAGGAAAAAAGTATTGAGGAAATATGGAATTGTGTTTTGCAGGCAGCTTTGTATGTACCTTTTCCTTCCCCCCAGGAATAATCAATAGATGTGGATTAAGCAATCTAATTCACACACATTTTTTCCAAAACTACACAGTATAACATAGAAAAATATTGCCATGTAAGTGACAGACCAGTTATATTTGAGGTTATTTACACTAGCAAGGCAAGAACGTAAACATTATAAAAGTTAACCAAGAATTCTGCATGCAGAGATAATACCTTAAAATGCTGAATTTTAAGTTCTTGCTCACAGTGCATTTGTTACCCATGCATGTATAGCACTAAGTAGAGGAGAAAAAACCCTGAACATGCATTGATGCACAAACATACTGAAATAACTGTCGCTGTTGTTTTGAGAATAGAGCAGTGCTCAGAGAGATGTTAGAACAAAGGCAATCTTAAAAAGGAGTGGAAACAAACAAAACAGCCTGCTATTGTGGCAGTAAGCACAAATAAGGGCAACGAAGATGAAAGCTCTGGAGTAGCTTAGATGGCAAAGATGATGAAACAGAACGGCATGGCTATAAGCATAGCCTTCCAGGCATGAAATGGGTTATTGCACACCAAAACATAAAGTCACCTTTAGTTCTGCAGCACACCAGACACTCAAAATGAGGAGCTTGGTAAAACTGGGCAGAGCACAAAAATCTAACTACTACATTTAAGACACAGATTACCAGCATCCACCACAAAAAACTCCAAGAATGTTGCCCAATATATGCACACAGAAAGGAAAGTTTTTACTTGGAGTGCTTCACACCTTTGTGCATTTTGTGACACCTGAAGGCCAGTATTTTCATTTTCACATAAACATTCAGTTGTTCTAAATACCTGTCTAGACAAAGCACTACACTAATCTTTAACCAGCCCTGTTCAAATCAGGCCAATCAGAATCCATTGAAAAAATAAAAAAAACAAGCCAAACCAGAACTGCACTCAGAAGAAAATTAAAAACAAGGTACACAAGGTCAGTGTAAACATGTTCTTTAATATCACTGAAGATAAGTTTGCATCATATTTAGCAATCCAGGTCCTAGGTTAGTTTCAAATAAATAATTATTTTGACTCAATGTTTACATATAAAGGGAGCTCTCAAAGCAGCAGTGCACAGTTTAGAATTCCTCCCTGCTAACACATCCCCCCAACAAGAGAATGTACAGTAGGTAGTGCACACTGGAAAAACAATCATGACAGAGCACACCTGACATCAACAGACTACTAAACATGATGTTGAAAAAGGGGGATTAGAAGTGAGTGATGGCATGCACTGCCCTTCCAAGCACCACTATTTTCCACAGTCTTTACCATCATAAGAACAGTAAAAAGCCTGGGAATGCCACTCATCTTTTTGTTTCTAAAATCCACTCTCATCTTAAGCAGTGCTCTGGTATAGGAAATTTATTCCTCAAACTGACATTGCAGCACAAAATTCTCCTTCTCCTGACTGGCCTCTCCACTCAGGGAAACTGATCTGATTTAGGTAGGTGATTTTTTTTTTTTTAGAGTCCTTTCCATAACTGCAGAAGTAATTCAGAAAAGTAAGCTTACAGGCAGGTGAGAGCTGTTCGTAGCAGATCCAGGTTCTCTGTACTGGAAAGAACCACGCCATGACAGGCTTTGAGAAGGTATATGGTTTCCAAGCAAAATACCTAGTGTCCTATGTGTACTGCAAAATAAAGCCTTCAGAAATAAAACATTTATTCCTCAAAGCAAACCTTTGCCTTTCCTTAAAAGGCTCCAATCATTCTGCCATAAAAATACGCCCAATGTGAAATCTCAATCAAAACAAGAAAGACTCAAACTACTGAGACCAACAAGGAAAAAAAAAAAAAGACCAACTATAAGAAAATTGTCAAAGACATCCAAAAAAGTTACTGTAAGTTGCTTTGTTACTGTTTCATCAAAACATTCTCTACAGATGCAGGTAGAGCAGTCTGTCACTTAGTACTTTCGATGAACATCACCTGACCTGCACTAAGCACTGCAGTGCTCACCACAGAAGGATGTAACCACGTAACACCAACCCCCTAATACCACTAACCTGTCTCATTACTCAATATTTTCTTCACTTTTGATACACCTGAAAAAAGGTTCTGCATCTCTTGGCTACAAGTCAGTAAAAATAAAAAACCTACTGTGTAATACTGCTGTGTACCTACTAAACAAGTTAAAGGACTGTTTCAATTGCTAGCTTGGCTTTGGCAAAACAAACTAGGATAACATACACTGTATACTTCACACGTTTGAAAGGGGATGCTGCAACATTGAACAAATTCAAAATAGGTCTTAGATTTCTAGAACTGTCAGTACACAGGATTCCCAAATCTTGCTAGACAAAGAAGCAGGTTCATCAATTTTCCAGGAAAGCCACATAGTCAGTCAATCTGGCCAACTGCTGCTCATTTGGAATTGGTGGAACTGGAGCAGGTTCTAGAAAAATAAAACAAACATTGCATTAATGAAACTAAGAAAGGAAATCAACCATCCATCACAGCAGCAAGGAAAGCTTAAACATGAGACACTGACAGTGCACGTACCTAAGTTTGCTCTCTTAACTACACAGCTTTAGCTGACAGATTACTTTTCTGTCATTTGCAACACCAAGTTGTCCAAGAGTTACTAACAGCAAAGGTAACAAGTGCCAGTTTTCAGCATGCTTCCAGAAAATGTGTTGCATATACTAGAATCCATGAATAACGAGGATTGACATATCTCCACTTGACTCCTGGAGCTCTTCAGCAGCTCCTTTCAAGTTGTCATACTGACCATAATAAATCTACTGGGTTATATGAAAAAAACACTGCCCAGGTTGTAGAAAAAGGCAGTGCATGTACCTGTATAACTGCTAGCTTAGCAGAGTAAGGATAGATTGGAAGACAAGTGGTTAATACCCACTAAGGTAAGTCAAGGGGTTAAAAACAACTGAAAAAACAGAAAGATAAGAAAATGCAATGTAATTTTCCTTGTTAAAAGTTAACAGGCAATATTCAAGATGGAGTTAAAAGGAACACATTGCTTAGGTCTACAAATGCATGTTAGGACAAGACTGGCAAGCAAAAGAATGATGTTGAGAAGCGAGAATAGCCCTTCAAATTGGCTTGAAATTAAATCTCTACATTTTCAACGCTCCTGGCAAACATTTTGGGCACTGCTTAAAATGCAGCTTGATACACAATAGGACGAGAAGACAAACATGTAAGTAGCCCAATTATATTTATTTGTAAGGGATGGACGTAATTCTCTAGGATTCAAGTCATATTTTGTGGTGCTGATGAAACTCTTTATATTAATCATGCAAGTAAACTGTACACAAACAGGAAATACCTGATGAAGGAATAAATCTGTTAAAGGAAGCTTCCAGTACACCTATAGAAAGATACAACAGAAGTTAGCCCGCTGCACTGATTTTAAGCAACCCATAAACACCAAGCTAAAACTGCATTTAAAAAGGTAATTAAAATTAGGCTTATTCAGGCCAAGGTTTCACTTCAGAGTTAAAATGCACAATACTCAACATCCAGCGAACAACACACGCAGCTTCAAAACAGACAACTGCCTCTTCTTGCCCCAGCAGTTGTTTCTGCAACCCATTTTTGGAAGAAGTAGCAGGTGTAAGCAGCTCTTAAAGCAGCTTATTTCACAAGCAACTCAAGGAAAAAGGAACTGGTCAAAGGTAAACAGAAAAAAAAAGCTCAGGACTTGGGCTGGTTATGCTTCCCCAGAGAAAACAGTTCCAGCACCTTGCCTGACACAAGTTTAATAAGATGCTCTGGGCTCTGAACACCTAAGAATTCTGCACATATGGAAGATTCTTCCCTCCTCCTGCCCTTAGCTTTATAGATATTAGCTACGTGCCAATTTGACTCTCATTTCCAGAGCTGTACCATACAGTTCAATAGAAGACATCTCTGCCTTCACAGCATAATGTTCATCATTCTTTCAGACAGAAAACAGTCTTAGATACAACCTTAGGGAAAAAGTATTTTTGCAGAAATGCCAATCCTGTTATTAACAGCACGAGAGTTGAAAAGCAAAGGAAATTATACCAACAACCTCAGGTCCTCAGAACAAAGATCTACTAAATCTCTGCCTGAAGTTCAGCTTCTCCCAACAAAAAGTTCCCAGGTTCGAAAATGGTATATTTTTTGCTCATCTTTATTAAATTAAATCATGTCATTTGAGGTCATCCAACTTATGTTCCACCAAGTCAGAGCCAACAGCAGAGGAGGAGAAGGAGAAACTGTAGCATATCCTGTCTGCTTTTGTTTAAAAATGTTAATTGGAGGATTTAGTTTAACCCAGACTGCTTGTAACCTTAAACTAAACTCACTGATTTGTACTTCCTACACTTGATAAACATGCCATGTTTCACAGCTGCAGAAGTCCACACAAAATATGTAAAAGAATATCATGCAAAATTTTAATTACAAACTAGCATCCAATTATTAGAAAAAGTGAAATTCAATGTCTAGTGAAATAACAGCTCCACCTACCTGGCTTTTTAGGCATTACCATACGGGTGGAGAAGTCTGCTTGCCAGCCCTGTTCTAATACACCTGGAAAGACATGTTTTTGTATTTGTAAGAACAAACCTTCTGCAACTGCCACAAAAAAAACCAGATGCACCCTAAGATCACTATAACAGCACCTCAGTACCCTGCTACAAACCCAGGACATTTCTTATGGGCATTCAGACATTTAGTTCAGCAAACAAGCTCTTAAAATAACAGCACGTGAACCTTCTCACCTTTTTGTTCACTGGTGAATTGCTTAAACACTGCCACACACAGAAGAGGAAAATAACAGTGGTAAAGCATTTACCCCAAACTCCTATTTGCTAAGCAATTTACCACAATTTACTGCCTCACCAATTTTCTTTATGATAATTTCTGAGTTTGTATGCATGTTGCTATTTACCACCACCTACAGCTCTGACCACGTGCAGAAATCTCAAGGAACGGATACAGGGTACCTTTCACAGCTTCTTCTACAGGGAGCCCAACAAAGGCTGCGAAATCATCTGCAACTATTGAGGTATATGCCTGAGAAACCAGTCCAAAAGCTCGCCTCCTAGTTGCATCTAGAAAGAGAAAAATGCTGTAAACTCCACAGCTAGGAAATCTGACATCATGCTTTCAATTCAAACAGCACAAAACCCGTTTGGATAACCACTAAAACCTCCAAGTTCTCCTTCCCAACAATTCATTCAAGTCTCAAGTGTCCCAGATAGAGACAACAGCTTGCTTATGCCATGAGAAAATCCCTCAGGGATAGCATCTCATCTCCAAATGCAGTTTGGGCACGACCATTCGCAGGCAAACTGCAGTTTGGGAAACTCAGCTTTGGATGATATTTACCACTAGAAATAAACTTGCCTCAAATTGTTCAAAACCAGAGAATCATTTTTAAAAAAATCATTAAAAAATAGCAATTAGTCACAACTATTCATGCCTTCTTTCCCCCCAGCAGGTCTGCTTTGATAGCAAAGCATCTACAAAGCAGTCGTTCCTAAAACCACAGAAAGCTGCTTATTGCAAAATATTTCAGAAGTTTCTTAGCAGTCTGCAGTGCCCTCTAGTAGCAAGTCTGCTTATGTGCATGTAAATATTACACAGACTATACATGCTTTTGTTTAAAGCCACCTTTAAAATAAACTTTTATAAGCATCACAAGGTTCTGAAATGCCAAACCAAACTGCCAACACTCTTGGTTAAATGAGTTTGACCAAGTTGTGTATCTAACAGTCCACTGTGCTATCACAGAATCAAACAAACTGCATTTGAAATTCCAAGAAGAGCATACAACAACATGCAGTTATAATCGAAAGCTTTTCGTAGTGAGCTTCTCTGTTATGCCCAATACCTAAAATCCACTAAGTAAAACAAAATCTTGGCACCTTTCTTGACCAGATTGTATTATAGCAACTCCAAGTAGTCACTTGCCAAAAGCATCCACAGATAACTTCAGGTTATGTGCTAGCAGGAGCTCAGTTTGTACCTCTGAGTGCTTCCATGATGGGTTGAACAGTCTCAGACCACTGATGTGCACTGATTGTTGTGTAGATTCCTGGGAAGTCTCTTTGCCAGATTCTTTGTCCTACCGACCAAACTGCACCAAGCTCAGCATTTGCCTGTTGTGACAAAAACAGTTAATCCAGAGCTGCCTATCCTCTACAATGAAGATCCTGTACAAACTCATTCCTACCGTCTTCCCTTCCCCACCGCAAGCAGATATCAACACACGTAATGATGAAGAGAGGAGCACTGGGAATTCTTGTTTTAATAACTACCATTGCTGCTAATTCCTGACCCATCCTTCTGCCAAAGATTACCACCCACACGAGCAAAGTCTGCTCACAGCAGTTGCATCAATTCAGGCTGGCAAAGCAGCTAAAACCACAGAGGGTAGTTTGTATTTGGATGGCCGACTGGAGTTGCCAGAGGACAAGCACAGCTTATTTTCTCCTCAAAGAGATGTTTCCTTCTTTAATGTAGGCTTTACAGAGTGCAGATGTTGTTTGCATCATGAAAACTACTTAGCCTGAAAGTCTTGAATGTGGATCACATTTAAAATGGTACCATGCTCACTACAACTGCTTTCCCACTGGTGATTTTAAGGGCTGCTCCTACTGTGTTGCACATTGGTCAACAGGTTCAGAATGAACAGCAATCTACCAGAAGAATAACCAAACACTGGTGTGGGTAATAGAGTAATATCTTTAAGTAGCTAAAGCCTCAAAATGCATCTTGGATCCAAAGGCAGTGCAAAATGAAGTGTCTTCAGAGAGTTAAATTTGATGGTACTACTAACATCAAGTTATAATTCACTGCATAAGGTATTCTGCATCTTCACATAGAGTACAACTGCCCAGAATCAGATCTTTAGACCAGAGTCACTGCTTTCCTCCAGCTGACCACTCTTTATCATGAGGCTTTCTAATAAAAACTCTAGTTTTAGAGAACTCTGTGTCATGGGATTACTTGAGAAGGACAAGAAGCAATAGTCAGATTTGCAACTTGAAGATCTTTGGAAGACCAGCATGCCACCTGCTGGTCGTTTGTTCATGGCACAGAACCAAGCCCGAAGCTACTGAAACAGAAACCTCACAGAGGAAAAAAAAAGTCATTGTTTTCAAGCTTACATGAAATTGCTTCAGTATCAACTGGAATTTTATGAAGTACTTACAGATTTGATAGCAGGAGGGATTCTTTTCCAAAGGTACCGTGCATTGTTCCTAAAGAAAGTTTAAAAGACTTCTCAGTGCTTTTCCTGAACACCTCCCCCCACCAGTCTATGTGTATTTGTATATATTCATAAATGCATACACATGCTAATGTACTGATATATTGTAAAACAAAAGCTTAAGAGCACGAGCTAAAAATGAAACACTAATATTATATGTTAATGGTACAAGTTCTGTTAATGGCACGGTTCTATAATACCAATCAAAATTAATTTGAATCAACCTACTTCACACCTCAGGACAGGATGGAATTTGCCCTGGGAGAATCATAGAACGGCTTAGATTGCAAGGGGCCTTTCAAGATCATCTAGCTCCAACTGGAAAAGAAGGGCTCGTCCGGGATTTGAACCCGGGACCTCTCGCACCCTAAGCGAGAATCATACCCCTAGACCAACGAGCCGACAGGCTGCAAGCACAGCAGTGTCATGTACTCTGCCTAACGAACACCACTTCAATAAGGTTTGGAGTGGAAAGAATCAAATTCTTACTTTTAATATTCCACCAGGCTACATTTAAAGGACTGTGGTTTTATTCAGGGGGATCGAGATACAGATTCAGCTTGTTCAAACTATTAACACTCCTCACAATTTAATACAGACAGCTTTGAGTTATCACAGCATGACTTCAGACACAAGCAGCAGCTTCCAATCTTACTGAAAACAAATGCAGCCTTAAAAAGCTGCAAGTCAAAACATCGAAACATTCAACACTTTCCAAAGGAGCCAGATCCAGAAGCAACTTTCAAAACTCAACTTTTTCCCTGTGATCAGGAAGAGCAGGGAAATGCCAACATAGAACTCTTCCTGACAGAGTAAAGGTGGAAAGACTTAATTTGGATTTATTTTTTTTTAATCTTAATTGTTTATTTTAAGATGACAGCATTTACTTCACATTGTTTCATATTGTTATCACAGACTGACTGTTAATCTAGTAACTCCATATCAATCTGGGTCAGGCTAATAGTAACAAATCTGATATCTGAGGTTAAAGATTAATAAGAGCCACTTACATGTCATTATACAACAGGTATAAAGCTAGAAGTTGGCCATAAACAAGGGGTGTTGCGATTCCTCCAGGAGCCTAAAGAACAAGTGCAAATCACTTGGTTACATATTTTAAAAGCAGCTGAGTAAAACAGAGCATTTCAAGGGAGTTTTTTGTATCAGGCAATGGCTGCAGACAAGTCATTGGAGGTTTATATGCTTCGTTTACAACAGAAGTTATCACAACACTTTATTAATACAGCTGTATCTTTATGACTAATAACTTGCACATGCCAGAAGCTTCACTTGTAATGCTTTTTTTTCTTTTTTGCCATAAGAAAAATCACAAACTTCAATACCCCAACATCCTAGCTCTAGCTCACAGAAGCAGCAACCAGCTTCATGCTTTCTCAGAACCACCTCTTCTAGTCAATAATGTCATCTCCTCGTCATTTATCTTGAGCTCAGCTTCAGCTCCATTCAGGGAACACCACACCAGAAAGTTTCTTTGCTCATTTGAGCCTCTTAAAAATCCCAGCCAAGCTCTGACACTAACCACACTTCAGCAGACCTCATAAACAATACGAGTGAGAAAAGAACTGTAACGAATTCATAAAATCTTGAACGTCTACCGTCGTTAAAAAGATTGATAAGTAAAGATTGATAAATAGCTAAAAAGCTTATTGGAAAAGGGCAGTGCAGAAAGGACTCCGAGAAAGCCAATTATGCAGCCATTTCATTTACTTACACCTGCAACTCACAGGTCCACCAAAGCCAAAAGGAGATGATCAGCTGAGTCATGAAGGAAGCACCATCTCCAGCTATTCTGACATCATTTCCAGGGATCGTTACCCTCCTACAGATACAACAGTCTCTGCAGGTGTTGCAGCAGGGAAGCAAGGAAGGGATGCCAAACTCTGGGATGCAGAAGCAAAGCCCCAAACCTCCTGGGCTCCATTCCTGACACCCAGAAGGCAGCCCACAAGTCAAAGCAGGCTCAAACCAGCTGCCCAGGCCAGACAACAACCACTGCTCTGAAGGCTATTAAATTCAAATGAAAACATAATGGCATATATAGAAATAAGCTGTAAATGAATTGACATTTCCCAGTGGGAATCCATTTAGTACAGCAACTTAACACACTGTCTGAGGAGCAGCACCACTTCATTACCCTAACTATCCCTCTCCTCACGCATCCTTAATTGACACCTGCACTGTAAGTGCTGTCCAGGTGCTCCTTCGAGGATCTGCTCAGCTATACAGCTTCCAACTAAAACAAACAACTCTTCCATGTAGTACAATGGTACACTTCTTCACTATACGTGTGCACCCATCACCTGAGAACTGCCCATATTTCCAGCACTGCAGCTCCTCCACAACTTCATAATGCCCCTCCACTGAATTAGGGGCATACTAAGAAGCTGCATCACATGGCAGAAGCATAAGGATGTACCTGGGCTCAGCAGAAAAACAAGAAATTGAAAATGAAGACTGTTTTTTTGTTTCCAAGTGAGGCTCAGCATCGCAGAACTATTAGCCGTGCCTCTTTCTATTTAAGAATTATTCTTTCCCCTTTAAAACTCTGCTGCTCATCAACAGCAAGCTGAAAAACATTAAATTCCACGAGCACAAGCAAACACTGACTACATCAACTCTCTCTTTTCAGTTGTTAAGATAATAGAATCTAAACTCAGAATCACTAAAGAGTATGCAAAAGGGGGGGAAAAAAAAAATCAGATTTGTCTTTTCTTTCAAATCACTACAGTAGGATGCACAAGCTTCACGTTTAGAAACGTGCCACAGACTTCACAAGACGCCTCCTGAGAGCTCTGAGGATATCACCAAAGAATTGGTATTAGCATCACCATAGCAGCATCTGCATTTACCACAGGATTTTGGTATTACGTTTATTAACACAGTACTATGAGGTATTGGGGTTGCTGCAACACAGCCATTGGAGAAGGGGCAAGAAGGTGGAAACCGTTCACGTTTATTGGTGTTATGACGATTTGTGTGTGGGGAACTCCTTTTGTTGATCTAAGCTCATGAACACTGAGCGACGAACGCTGATCCATGTCGGCCTTAAGGACAGGCCAGCAATGCAAACAATCAGATTCGGGGACTCTTCGCACACCCAAACTTAGAACAGCACACAGGAAGTTCCCAACGCAGACCCGCTATCCGAAGCCTCACAAACCCAGACGCAGCTCTCCCAGCCCAGCTCGCTGCCCGTCTCCTTCCAACAGCTCCCTTTCCTCAATCACACGGCACACGCACACAACCGGATCTCCCTTGCTTTTCCCCGCCAGTTCCGAGGCGCTCTCCGCCACCACACGCGGCCAGTTCGAACCCCAGCCCCGCAGCGGCCCCCCGCACCTCCAGCTCCTGAGTCTCGCACTGCTCCAGCAGCTTCCTGAAGCCAAAACCGCCCTCCGCCATCACCGCCACCGGCATCCTCCCGCGGCCACAACTGCCTCCCCTCAGGCGGCGGCCGCGCCTTGGCGTCACTTCCGTCTCAGACATGGCGCACTTCCGCCCTCGAGAGCGCAAGCCGCCCCTCTCTCTCTAACTCTCCTATGCTCTGGAGGACTTGGGGGGGCGGGGACAAAAGCTCGGGCAGCGCGGTGCTGATTCGGGGCTGGAGGAGGGTTGGCCTTTTCCTCTTATTTCCCTGCATCTGGGTGCAGATGAGTGGCTGGGTTCCGCTCTCAGGCCTTGCCTATGGGGTGATGTGTAAGAGGTATTACAAGTGGAGTGTATAGCATGCTACAGCCTATAGATCTGTGTGTAGGATATAATACTCACGTGCGTATCTCAATACCTATCTTCAGGTGTATCTATTTACCTCCTCCATCTCCATACGTATCTTCATATGCATCTCTCTATATACTTTCTCCATATCTGCACACACATATTTATAGGAGATACATATATATATATGTATAAACAAGATGTAGGATACATATATCCAGAGTATATCCATTCAAAAGTGGCAAAAATGGGGTGTCTCTCCCTATATATCCTCTAAGTGTATCCTATTGATGATATATAGACGCATACTTGCAAGAGAGGTAACACCATAACAATCCACCAGGATAAATGTGAAGTAGAGCAGCTTTGTTCACATAGATGCCAATGCAGATTTAGCTGTGTGGCCACAAAAGGTCGCCCTGGGTCCCACTGGCCGTGCTGGGCTTGGGCAATGCCGCGGCCCCTGCATGCTGCCGGACGATGCTCTTGCATTAGGAAAAACAGACAAAATTGAGTGGTGAGAGCTTTCCGCGAGAGGGCACCAGCTGCAAGGGAAATGCACAAAACCTGGGGAGGCAGGAAGGTGCTTTTGCCGTTCAGTTCATCTCCTGACCACCTCCAAGTGTCCAGCTGTCCACAGCATGCCAGAATCTCGTTCTGTTTTGGGGCAGCCAGGCACCTTTATATAAATATATATAATAAATACATATATTATTTTTTACAGTCTTTCATTAAGCTTCTGGGACAAGGGAGAAGGTGTTGCTTTTCAGTGCTGTTAGCTGAGCTTCCCAAAACCACCTGAACCACAGATTCCGTGCAAGCAATATAGCTAGAAATGCCCCTTTCTTCTCCATTTCCTGTTTTTTTTCCGCCCTCTTTCTCTCTGCTTTTCACCCTCCTCTTTACCACCTCTCCCATACCCTGCAGCCATGCTGGGACAGCTTCCACCCAGTGAAGAACAGCCTCTGGAAGTGAAATATTTCATGGAAAAATATAAATTCAGCCCAAACCTGCCCTGTTGCAGACCTGCAATGCTGCTTCTCTCTCCGCTCCAGCTTTTCAATAGCTGCACAAAGATGTGATAGCACTTCTGAGAAGGAAACGTGATTTTTTTTGCATCTTTTACATTTCTCACATCACCTCTTCTTCTCTGGGCTGAACAACCCTCAGCCACTCCTCACATGCATTGCCTTTGGAGAGCACACACATCCCAATCTCATCTCCATCTCCACTCCAGCAGGATCCATCCATAAATCCCAGCTCCCACAGGCTGTCCCCTCCCATGTCAACTGATGGCCTGGTGGGCACCAACTCGTATCTCCAGAGAGTGACTGAGATGGGTCAGCCCAGTGGTAGTCACAGGGCTTTTTTGGGGAGCTTCTCTTTGATTTAAGCACTAAAAATCTGGCCCCTGGCAAATCTGACAGGTTAAATTAATGGGAAATCTCTTTGGCTTGAAAGGATCGTGGTTCTGCTCTTGGCCCGTGGGATTGGAAAGCACTTTAAGACTTGGCTGCCAGCTGTTGCAGAAGTATAAAGTATATTTAATGTGATTTTTATTCAGCTCCTTATGGCAACGACGGCACGAAAATCTCAGAAACTCATTTACACCCACTATGAATCTTAATGCAGGGGTGGAAAAGGGTTCGAGTTCTGCAGTACTGAGTATCCAAAGGAGCTATAGGTTGTTTTCAAAGGAGGCTCAGGCCATTTCCAAGAGCGATTGCTGGGGGTGTTGTGGCAGCTCTGTTTTTCCCCTGCCGCTTTCGTGTGCTGTCTGGGATCTGAAGGCACGCACTGCAATGCTGATGACTAAAGGTTTCCCTTTCTCATCTTGTTCAAAAGCTTTTCAGGGGAACAAAAGAATGGTGATGGGAAAAATAAGATGTAGCACAGCGATATGGAACAATAGGGAAGTTAATTTAATGTGAAAGTTAAAGAAAATGATGGTAAAGGGTCAAGTTGAACTTCTCCACACCCTTCCCCATCTCCTCAGTACCCTGATTTATATTAGCTGTGTCTGACCCGAATGAGGGCTGTGCCTAAATACATTATTTCCTTCCATGACATCAAAGCCTGCTTGATGCTACCCGCTGCCATCAAAGAGGACAAACACCTTGTTTTTATGAGCTGTGCGGGGCGGAGAGGAAGCAGCGAGTGGCTGATGTGCCCGGAGGAGGCCATTTCCTACACCCAGCCCTTTTCCGAGTGCTTACAGCCTGCAACCACTTTACCCTCTGGTAATATTGCAGCCAACCCAAACAGCTCAGGTCTGCTTTGGGAATGCCCTGACACAAAGATGCAGAGTCCGCTGCTCTGGCACTGGGGCAGAGCATCCAAGAATATCCCCAAGACTGGGAACACTGCTAAGAAAGTCTTTTTCCCAATCATTAAATCCAACGTTGTTTCATTTTCACAGGGCACTGTGAATTTAAGGTGCTGCTTTCCATCACATGGCGCTTTGTAGACAGGTGTTTACAGCAGTGTGCAGGCATGGCATCATAATCAAAGGAACGTGCCTAAACCAGAGATGCTGGGCAGCAGTGGGGGGACAAAAAGGAGATCCCACCCTATTCTTCCCACTATTCTCAAGTATGGACGAGGAAAAAGTGGAGCGATTGCTTCTGCCAGCAGCTCTGCAGGCACAGGCTGCCCTTTCTTAACCTGCAAAGGGAAAAGGAGACCCTGTGTGTACTTAACCTAAACTTTGTTTTTATGACTCTCGAGGCATGTCTATGCATTTTCCTGTTTTTGCTTTGTTCCACGGGATCCTCAGCCAAGTTTCTGTCCCCTTCCAAATAACCCTGGCTCCTGAGCCAGCAATTCTTGCTCTCTACATACTTCAGTCCTCTACGGTGAAGACATTCGGTATCTTTGAACAACATAACATCTCTTCTCTCCACCATCCACCACTCAACTCACTTGCTTAGAAATACGCCAGGTTTCGAGGAAAGGAAAAGAGGAAATCCCTGGTCCAGCAGAGGGTGTTTGAGTGGAGAGACGGGAGGATCTTCAGTGCAAAAGGGGAAATCTGGGGGGATGCAGGGGGATTCCTTGCCTAGCACAAAGCGTTTGAGTGATGGAGTGGGGCACTTGACTCCTGCAAACGATCCCTGTGCAGGAGCTCCCCAGCAGTGCCTCTCCTACCCTTATCAGCAGGATGGGATGCATGGGGCACCCCAGGGGTGCTGCTGGCACTTGCAGCTTGGGGAGCTCCTCAGTGCCTCTGTTGACAACCTGGCTTGTGCTTGGCCAGCCTCTAAACAGCTCAGGCTCTGCCTAAAGCAACCCCACATCATCGTCTGTGTGAGGTGGGACAAGCATCCTGTACCAGCAAGGGAGATGCTCTGGTATGAACCTCCCTGCCGGGTTCAGCATCCCACATCCCAACAGGAGCGTGATGCATTGCCATGCCTCCCAGGGCACGCTTTTAAAGCCATTAATCTCCTGTTAAAAACACCTGTTCTCCCTACGAACCCAGTGGTATGGCAGGAGAGCATTTTGGAGAGCGTAATAAAAGACACGATTAGAAAGGCAGGCTTTGATCTGCGGGAGGTAAGGAGTTCAGGCAGCTGTGCCAAAACCTCTCACGCAGTCACTTCTCCTACAGCAGCATCCTAACAAAGAGGATCTTGTGTCCACGATGCCTTGTTACAGCCCCTTCCCAAGCCCCAGCCACCTGTCCATGATGTTCAAGGTTCCTTGCCCATAACATCCAACAGAATCAGATTTCACGGCCCCAACGCTTGTGACCAGCTCCCGGGCTTTCCTCTCTGTGACCCAAAGCCTGTGCTGCAATGGCCTCTTTGTGTGTTGTGGCTCAGGCTGCCAACAGCTGGTTCACATCCAGATGTGGCCCCACATATGTGGCTGAGGATTTACTCATGGTGTGGGGACTCTCCAGAGCATCCCTTCAGACCTGCCTATGTGGGCCCACAAATGGAAACGTGGTGCTCATTTGCTCTTTGGATTCTGAGGATCAACTCAGAGCTGCATCTTGTTGGCAGGATCCACCAGCCAGAAGTGGCACTGTGACTCCCAGAAGCTGTGGACATCATTGTATCTAGCCCTGGGGAATTGTGGGTGTGCAATGCTGACATCCTGCTGCAGCTTGCTGTCTGTTTTCATTGTCAGCATTTCCCCTTTCTGAGCATTTGCACCATATTCACTGGCCAACGAAGCAGGATTCCAACCGTAGTCAGCAAATGCCTTGTGCTGCATGCAGGTGGGTGCATCTCCACCTTGCTAATGCAGCTGTGTTCAGGCTGGAACACAGTGCTCAGTGTGCAGGACACATTGTGCTCAGTCTGGAGGCAGACCCTCTGGCCAGCAAACACAGAGGCTTTTATCTTGTGTTTAGAAGTGGTTAACCTTTGTGGTTTTAAACCTCCTTGCTGGGTTTGGTATATGCATGTAGCAAGGGGACACTCTCAGGTCATTACAACCAGGGGTGCAAGCACAGGAGCAGGTAAGTGGAAAGCTCAAACCTGAACTACACCAGACCAGAAGTCCAAACAGGACTGGTTCTGACCTTGCCTTCCAACTGGGCTACTTTGAGATCCACACGTAATACAAAGACGTCTCAACCGTTATCTATGCTGTCACAGCACAGGAAAGATTTCATCTCAACAAGACACCTGCATCATTTAAACCTGGAAGAGCTGACGCACTGAAGACTGCATTGCATGGGAAGCTTTCACCTTGGCAGGAGCACAGAAAGCAAACCAACAGGTCCTTTCCATCCTGAATTTCCCTGAGTCTTTGTAGGCAGGACTGCGGGGGAAGCACTTCGTGAAACAAGAACAGGAAAAATTAGCTCTTCTGGTCTTCTGCCACATACTTTCCATAAATGCTGGAACGAGGCGGGTCTGAAAAGGAAGTGAGATGGATACAAAGCAAGAGGAAAAAAGCTCAGTGACAGAAATCTACCTCCACCAGACATGCCACATAATAAATATTTCACAGGGCAGGCTTTTCATCCAAGTCTCTGTGACGGAGAGGTCTTGTCCCACCTCTGCATCCATCACTTCCTCGGCCAGGATGAGAGGATGCCCCCAGCACTCCCCTTCCATCCCACACAGGACATCTTCCTGGCTCCCCAGGAAACAGCAGGTAAAAGCAAGAGTCCTGCAGAGCCTCTTCCTGCAGTCTTTTTGCCAAATGTTGCGCCTGGGACCTCTCAACATGAAACAGAGTTTGCTTCTCCTAGCAGAAGTTTTTCATTAGAGAGATTTGGGTTTTATGACAAGCTTCATACATTCCTACAGATATTTTGTGACTTGGTGATTTCACATAAAATGAAGCTTTCTAAGAAAAGAAAAGACAGAGGAGAGCAAATGGAGAAGGCAGTACCAAAGAGCAGACAGGTGTGCATAGGTTGGATAGTAATGCTCTGCGATGGGGTTTGGGCACCAGGAGCCACAGATACGACAAGGATGCTCCCACAGCATTCATATAGGGACTAAGCATTGCCAGAAGAGGTGCACGAAGGCAAAAAGGGAGTAAGGTTACATATAGGTCTATGTAAGGGTAGGTTTCCCATTACTAGACACACATGAATCCACTGGTACTGTAGGACATCCAACAGGAGCAGCTTGCAGCAAGTTGGCATGGGGTAGAGAGATGCAGCCACCATAACCATGTTGCAAATTCGCCTCCTTGTTGGGAAGGATAAGGCTGGGCATAGCCAGCTGGAAAAGATCCTTGAAGTGCTGAGTACAGGCTTGCCAGGCAATTAGTATCGCTATTGTCCACAGTGGTTTACTCCTCTCACTGTGGGTTTTGTGTCTTCTTAATCATATCTTGATTGGCCTGATGGGAGGACGGGTCTGCAGGATTTGGGGAGTGCTGACGTGGGGTCTGTGCTCTGCTGGAAGTGACTGGTTTGATATCACTAATGGGGCAGCGGTGTGGGGAGATGGGCTTCTAGCATGGGCTGGGACTTCAAATCTAAAAGGAGCCTAGTAATCAATAAAGGAAAGTTGGTTAAAAGACTGGAACAACAGCATTCAGCACTAAAACAATTCCCAGAGCCATGCACACTCCATAAACGTGTGAGTTTATGACAACAACAGCAGCAAGAGTGCAACTCATAACATTGCCCTTCGATCAGCGTTCCTCTAACGGGTTCCAGACTGACAATAAATGAGATCCCTAAGTTCTGCTTTTAGTTCTGCCTGTGAGCCAGAACAAAGCATTGCACAACCCCAGCAGAAAAGGCCGGGCCTCAAGGGCACCCCAAATGCCAGAGTCCTTGGAACACCAGCAAGCTCCATCCCAGCACTCATGTTGGAAAAAGTGACCCATCCCAGCCCCAGAGGGGAGAACAGAGCAATGAAAGCCTCACTTCATCTGCCAGACATCTCAAGCAGAATTACCTACTGATGAAAGCATCTCTGCTAACATTTTTTTTTTGTCTTCCGGAAAGCAATGAGAGCGGAAAAATATCCATTCAAAATGAAACAGAAAGTTGCTCCTTTTCACCTCCTTTGTCTTCTGTGGAAGAGTTCAGTGAAGTTTCCTTTGCAAAATATTTTTCTTGCCCTTGCAGTTGTTTCAGCTCTCCCGGCTGCTCTGATTACTTACCACCTCCAGAGTTCCTGTGACATTTATTTAATGATCCCAAACAGCCCACAAGTGAAAGCTGAATGAAAAGAAAGCGTAACATTAGCAAATTATTACCAAATCATTTCCACCTTCTTTGAATGCCAGTCTCACTGTGAATTTTTTTCTCCATATTAGCCTAGTTAGTCAGTTTTATCACACTGGTACATACTAGCTTGGCACTATCATGCCTGTCAAACCTTGGCCCATTTGCCAAACAAGATGATCACTGTGGTCCTTTTCAACCCAGGCCATTCTATGATTCTATGATCTGTCCCACTCAGAGGGCTGGGATGTGAGCTGGGGGGCACACAGCAGCAGCGCTGCTCAGGATGGGACCCTGCTGCAGCCCTCCTCAGGAAGGTATTTTGGTATGGACCCAGCAGCTCCACAGTTCCCTGGCTGCTGGTGCAGCTATTTAATTTAAGCCACAAAGCTATTTATTCTGTCAGAACACTGCGCTTTTATTAGCCATTTATTTACAGTATGTGGCATTCCCCGCGTGCACGACCTGCTCACGAGCACAGAAGGAGGCTATTTATTTTGGAGTCTTGTCTAATTTACACTAACTGTGGATCAGGGACCCATAAAAAGGCTGGCAAGCAAAGCAGAGCCAGGCTGTGGGCTCTGGCTACATGGCCACGACAAGGCACCATTCATCACTCACCCATAAACACGCTGAGATGGCCGTGGCCTGGGAGCAGATCTGGCCAAGGTGGGTCTGTTTTTTAATGCTTGCTGCACAAATAGGTGTCTGTTGGCTGCCTTGGGTTGCTCCATGTGCATGAAAGTGCCATTGCTACAGCAGGGAGCTTTTACAAGCTGCACGTCACTGCAGCCAGCCTCCTTGCTTTGTCCATGAAGACACAACTCCAAGTGCCTAAGGCAATTTGGAGTTCAGTTTCCATCTACTGAAAGTACAGAAGGGGGAGAGGCGCAGCCACGTTTCAACCTATGAGAGCAAAAAAATAAAGAACGTGATGATTAGGAACTGTTCTACAGCATTTCCTTCTGCAGCACCCCAAAGCATTCTCAGGGAACCCTGCAATGCCAAACTTCTGAGCAGAGCAACAAATAATCATTGTTTAGCAGCCTTTTGTAATCTACCCAATGGTTTTTAAATAAACTGGATGGAAAATAATGGAGATTTCAGGCCCTGGAACCCATTACTCTTGCATGCCAAGAGCAATGCCACTAAGTGCAACAAGGACCCTGAAGTTAATGAAATTCCTGCCTGAGCAAACTTCTGTCATGCTGTTCAGTAAAATGACTTTGTGCATCATAAAAGCAACATCACTCAAACTGTTAAAATGCCCTCTGTGTAACGTGAGGCGAAGGCACAGGAGGAATGTATTTGTTAAATTACATATAACCGGTCATATATATTTAAAATATATCTTTATTAGGTTACTGGAGGTTGTTGAGTTTAAAGCACGATGGTGGATTGATCAACTGCTGTGCCAGTGATACAAGTCTCCCGTTTGAATAGAAGGCTGAAAAATTTTAACTGATTTCCATACAGAACAGCAATCCATCACCCCACCACGCCTGGAAAGGTTCCATTTCTAGAGCAGCTTTCTGTGAAAGTGCTTCATTGACAGTCAAATGAATAAATAGCTCAACCACTTCAAAGTCCCCAAAGGAGCATTTGTTTGAAGAAGGCATTTTTGACAACAGCATCCACCCTGTTTCCAGAATTCCTCATAATCCTCCACACTGACTGAAGCTCTGTTTTGCATGAGAAGAGAATTGTAGGGGAAAAAAAAAGAAAAAAGCCTTCCAGACGGCTCTAATTAAGATTTGTCCTGATTAAACACATTTCCAGAGCTGGATTTTTGAAGTCCTACCCTTAGTCCAAGCGGAACCAGCTGCAAGTTGAATGTGGACTGAACTTGTGAGCTTTACTGGCCTTTGGATGTCTGTGCAGGGGATGGAGTTTGGCTGCTGGCATCTCACCTGCACTATGCCAGAGGATGCACGGGACCGACTTCACTTCTGCTGGATGAAGGCTGGAAGGTCTGGGAATGCACATCTGAAGGGCTGACTGACTCATTTCAACCTCCACTCTCCCCCTCCTTTAAGTTTTTAAAGAATTTAGCTGGAATTTATTTTAGAGATCAGCTACGTGCAGTGCCTGTGAGTAATCTACCCTGGCTACCTCCAGGCATCATTTATCATTTTCCCTGCTCCTTCATTAGTGGAGCTGCCCATAAAAGATCCAACAAGCCAGCAACTTGTTGTGCCAGTTCACATCCATGGAGCAGGTGAGACCAGAGCTTCATCTTGGGCATATTTGGAGCTTTCATTGCTTTTGGACCAAAACCCCCATGACCAGCAGCAAAGCTGTTGATACACACCGATCACAGAAACAAAACCATCCCCCTTGGAAGATGCTGGTATGCTGTTGAGCAACAACGGCACGGAAAGCATTTCCAATTGCAGGTTGCAGGGAGGTTTCTTGGAAGCAATCACTTTGCTGGTCTGATTCACTGACATAAACCTGGAGGGCTCGCTGTGTTTCATCTCCCAGCTGCAGCTGTCACCTCCTAGGTTACATCTGGCTCCTGACTGAGCACTGTGCAGACCCATGGGTGCAGCAGGGGCCTTGCAGTGGTCCTAAAGCATCCCACTGAGAGGCAAGCACCCCAAAATCTCAGCACTGTGTGAATTCAATCTTAGAATAGAACCATACAATGATAGAATGGCCTGGGTTAAAAAGGACCACAATACTCATCAGTTCCAACCCCCTGCTGTGTGCAGGTCACCAACCAGCAGCCCAGGCTGCCCAGAGCCACATCCAGCCTGGCCTTGAATGCCTGCAGGGATGGGGCATCCACAGCCTCCTTGGGCAACCTGTGCCAGTGCTTCACCACCCTCTGTGTGAAAAACTTCCTCCTAATATCCAACCTAAACCTCCCCTGTCTCAGTTTAAAACCACTCCCCCTTGTCCCATCCACCCTGTTGTTTACATGCTCCCTGAGCCGTGTGTTACTCAACTCTCATTGCACTCCATCCTCAGGCACTGCCCTATTGCTCTGCACACCCATCCTACGGCTTGAAAAATACGAGCTGTCAAGAGCAGGCAGATGGAAAAACACCAGCAGGAGGGTGGCCAGTTGATGTCTTTAACACCTGCGGAGGTGTCAGCCCAGAGGATGGGTGGAGGGATGGACACCGTGTGCCTGAGATCACAGCACAGCCATCTCACCATGAGCCCCGCTCCCCTCGCAGGCATCTCTCCAACACACCATATTTTTTGCCAAGGGCTTAAGCCACTGGCAGTTCTTTTCACAGTCTTCTCCATCACCTCTGAAAATACCCGAGGCTGATCTTGAGCAGATATCAGAGCTCAGAGAATAGTTTTAAAAGGCAGAGGAAGGGAGACTGTCAAAACAGAAAGAAACAAGAGTGGGGCAGAAGCCTCCTAGAGAAGGTCGTGCACAGGTGGTGACAACTGTGGCCAGCACCTGTGACCTGGTGATGCCCCAGTGCATGGCCAAGAGGTAGCTCACCCAGCCCAGCCTCGCCATGCCTCACAACCCATCTGCCTCCCCCTCTTTTTGCAGGGGACTGGTGGCGCCTCGCTTGTTTCCAACACTTGCCTGTTCTTCAAGGTTTGCCAGCAAGTTATGAAGTCCTTATGAGCTCAGTCTGCAGCTAGGGTTAGTCCAAGTCCAGGGCTGATTCAGACGTGGGCTGGAAATGAGGGAAATTGAGAAAATGGGTGTGTGCTTGTGTAGAAATGAAAAAGCATAATTGCTTCTGCCCCTCCCAATCACTGTCCCATTGCCCTGCCTTGTGTCAGGCCCCAGACGTCTCAGGAATGTCTGGGCTTGCAATGGTCATGGCTCCAGTAAGCCTCCCAGGAGCCCAGCTGAAGAAGGCACGTGCTTTCTCTCAGTGTGCAAAAACACAGATGAGGACAATTTGGAGACCAGTGACAATCATCAAGGGTGACGAGGGGCTGAGAAGCCATGATTTACAAGAGATGGTTGTGTTTAGTGTAGGCCAGGACAGCAGGCAGAGGGGCACGATAGCAGCTTTCCAGCATGGAAGAGCTGTCGTGGAAGGGCTGCTACAGGGAGCTGGTCGCAGCTGAGACATTCTCTGGGTTATGCCACCTCAAAAAGGCATTGAGAGTGAAGGCGTTAGGGACGACTGGGTCTGGATGAAGAGCAGCTGGGCACACTGTGACAACTTGGTACACCTAGGCCCTGTCCCTGAATTTGCTTCTCCTTGGTATAACCAAAGTCTTTCCTTCTCATCCTGGGTTACGTCTGCCCTGCACCACCAGAAAGCTGCAAACAGACCCATTCTGTGTGTCCAGCTTTCTGCCTCATTTACCTTCCTGCCCCAGCAACCAGAGGACTGCAGCACTTCAGGGCCGACTTTGGAGGACTTTGCAAACCGTTATCTCACGAGGGGTTGTTTCGCTCCATTCCCTTTTAAAAACAGGGAGCACATGTGGCATTCTGTGAAGCAGATGGCTGGCTTGGTGCTCAGGCTGCCTGGACCCATCATCTCCCATGCACACACACATACACGTGCTTTCAGCAGTGCTGGGGATCACGACCTTGCAGATGGTGTGGGCGAACTCTGTGCAGGACAGATAGATGGATGGATGAGGGGAATGCTCCGGGTCATTCCAAGCGTTTGGTATTCCAGGAATCTGGGGGGATAAAGGGCTTCATCTTGGGAGGATTTGTGATGAAATAGCTGCAGGAGTTCCAGAGGGGATGTTTCACACCTCAGCTGAAAGTCAGCAGTGTGTGGACACTGGAAAAGGCTTCAGAGAGGGCAGAGGAGGGGGTAAAGGTGGTTCTGGGGAGCACTGAGGTCATGGATGGGGGTTCATTTGCTTTTCTCCTCCCCTCTTCATTTGCTCTTGAGCTTGGCAACCAGAGGGAGACGCCCAGACCAGATGTCCAAGGCTGCAGGATATGACCCTTGGCTGTGCCGAGCATCATCGTCCTCTCTGCCCCAATCCCCAGGTCCCCGTATCAGGGTCATGGACGGGTTGTACTGATCTGGCCCAGATTTGCGAGGCTGAGTCCAGAAGGAGAGGCCAGCATGGGATGCAGCTGAGTGGGCTGCTGTCCAGGTGGGTGCATCTGGGGGAAGTTTGTTTTGCAAAGCTGCTACTTGTCCTGAGGTTATTAAAGGCACGCTTAGTGCATTATCTTCTATTTGGGACCATGCTGGTGGGCCAAGCATCACTGCAAAGGCAAGAAGAGGTGCTTTTGCAGCCTTTAATAACATAATTCTAAGCACTCCCAGGGTATATCCACAGCCTAAAGTGGGTAACTTGTATGCATGATCAATGAATATTAAGATGCTATAATTACAAAATAAAGAAGAGAGTTAGGCAAAGCAGATCATGGTAACAAAAAGAGAATAAATAGAAAGCTTACCTGTATCCTGGGCTCACTTACAAAACTCCAGCAGAGCAGATCTCCAGGAGAGATCCTTCCCCACTGGTAGCCAGCTCTTAAATAGGTCTAGGAGCAAAGGTGAATTGCCTTCACCTGTGCTCCTCTGGCTGACTCATGGCTCACTTCAGGTGATCAATCAGAGGTTCAGGCCGTGACTGAGCAGCTCCCATACAGTATAAGTACATGGAGAGATTGCATGTAATAGTTTCACAGATCACATTGCTTTCTTGTTTGTATTGCCCTCTCTGTGTTTCGTTCATTGCCTTGTTTTTCTTTTGCTTTCTTTCTGCAGCATCTTAGCTGCAGGGCCAAGACCCCTCATTTTATCCACAGAACAATTAGCCTTTATTTGGTAAGAATTTAGAAACATTGCATATTTTGCTGTTGCTTTTCCAGTAGCTAATATCCCCTGTTTAACTACATTCCTTCTAAAATAAAAGAGTCACAGTGCAGCACAGCGGGTGGCTGGGAGGTAGCATCCATCCCCAGCCTTCTGTAGGGCTGAAGTGCTTGGTAACAAAACCAAGGGCCCTCTTCCCATCTTCACTGCCAGGGAAATGAGATTGCAGGAGCTGGCCAGGACCCAGGGCTAAATGCAGCTTTGTAAAAGAGTTGAGAAGCTCCTGTGAATGAAACTCAGGGAAAAAGGCTGCCTCCGAGCCAGTCCTGGCAGAGGAACCTACCTCTGAATGGGGCTTTTCCCTCGTGTTTTCCTTCTGGCATCCTTCTAATATGACAGCAATTAAAAGCTCTGAAAAATGGATGGAAACAATTTGGAAGAGGTCTCTATTAGATTTGCTCTCATTAGCACTGCAGGCTATTTTTTCAGCTGCTAATTGACAGCTGCCTTCCATATGCAGCATCAAAAGCCCCAAGACATTACACCAGGGGTAATTTTAACCTGGACTGTCTCTTTGGGAACATTGAGGAAAAGCAACATGGAGCACACCACAGACAAGGGAATGCCGAATGCTTTGAGAAAGCCATGGGTCCCTCAAAACTTCAAGAGGAACCTTAAAGGAAGGGGTTTCCTAGACTGGGTTTTTTGCTATAGGAGATGGAGAGCTCCTGCAGAAGCATAATTCTAGCAGGAAGATGAAAATCCACAGAAGTGGGCTGGCCAGCAGAGCCAAAGCCTGGATCTGTAAGAGAGACAGAGATGCCTGGACGGATGTTCAGACCCCAGGATGCCACAGAGCGAGCAGGAGAGCTTGGAAACATGATGCAGAGCTGTGTGCTCGGCATATTTATGCAGCAGCAACCTTGGAAAGGACTGGAAAGCTAACAGCTCTGTATGCCAGGGCGGGCATTTGTTGTTTAAACAAATCATGCATGAGCTGTTGGGTTTCCTTTAGCAAAGCCTTCTTGGCACCAGACCCAGACTTGTTAGGAGAGCTGGCTCCAAGACTTGTGTGGAAAGCATAGAAGACGTTCTCAGGTTTTGGCACAGGGGACCTCTTGCCTTGGGTTGAGGATAAACCCAACACTGTGCCATTGCAGGGTGCCCTGCATCTGGCTGGCATCGCCTTGGATGGAAGCTTTGCTCTGGCTTTTCTTCTAGCTGGAGACTGCCGTGCATCAAGGCTATTTAGCTATTAGATGGAGATGCTATTGTTCTAAAGAAGTCATTCCTTGGGCACAAGGAAGCAATGATGGTTTCCCCAAACTGAGGGCAGGGAGTTATCTGAAACACAAATAACCACTACAGGCCACTGATGGCTCTGTTTCTATTAAAGATAAATATGTGAGAGATCAAGTTCTACAGCTAGCTTAGCTAATAGTTGGCTACACAGCTGACATCTCTACATAAGCTCACCCCTAAATAACTGAGCTTCAGAGCTGGCCAGGAGTTCCCCACTGAAATAGCTCTTTCGGGTAGACAAAAGCAATTTCTGCAGACTTGGAATTTTTCTGCAGGAAAGGAAACTGTTTTGGAGGGTCCCATTTTCCCTTGAGAGCAAACAGCAAAAGAGCCCACAATCCTAACAACATTAAATTTCAATTGGGTTTCCTTGGGATGAAAGCCCTGCAGATTGAAAAGCTTAACCAAGATGTTGAGTCTTCGCCAGTGTACAATGAGTACAGCATTAACCAGAATCTCTAAAAATGTGGCCTTGCTGCAATCCATAAGCTGTTATCCTGGCTACATTCAGACTAAATTTCCCATGATACTTTCCATATTCCCACTTACCTGGGTGCCATAGGCCATGGACTGATGGCCTGTTGGGACAGATAACCTTGAGAAGACCAAGACCTACATCTAAATCAGTTGAAGGTTACAACACAGGAATCATATATTGGTTCAGTATAGCTGCCAAGTAGGAAATTACTGTTATTTCAAAAGATACAAGCAACCAGCAACAGGAAGAGGAATCAGAAGACAGTGTTTTTCGAGTACAGATGGTTTCATTTGGTGTTCAGGAGCACAGGATATCATCCCTCCACTGTCTACATGTCCATACGGATCAGTTAAATGGATTTAGGATATGAGTTGTCTGTCTTCTGGATATCTTGGTGTAAATTCCCATATGGATGCTTTTATCCTGGTACACAAGTACTTTCCCCTGTGCAGATAATCTCATTTGGGGGAATTTAAAATGAGACTCTACTCCTGCCCTGGAATAACCATTCTTCTGGGGGAATCTACCCACACAATCCAACTGGGTTATCTGCCAGCATAAGAAAGAAAAGAGCTTTTGCAACTCTGCTGTGCTGGGCTGACTCGTACACCGCTGACCATCCCTGTGTGTCCAACATGGATATGTGGATAAATTCTTCCCAGTATCCAATTTAGCTTCACTTGAGGCTGGATGGGCAGTGGGAGAAGGACTGGGCTCTGGCCCCATCTCCATTGCTTGTGACCTAGGTGGGTCACCACCAGGCTGTTTTCCCATCTGTGAGATGGGGACAAGAAAGTGTCATAGCAGAGTTAGCTGGGTTTTTAATAGAGGCCTCTGGCTGAGATGTTGAAACAGCCCAGGGGATTGAGAAGCCCATTTATTCTGTACAATTCAAAGCAGGCAAATGACTCAGATTTCCTTGACACTTTTGAACATTAAAGTTAGAAAAAAGCTTTCTCTAAAGCATTTGTCTTGAGGGAAGCAGCCACTGGAATATGAGTCTTTCTTTTTCCAAGTACAAACGAGAGCAAATTACCAGTGGAGCCAAAATGGGGTGGGTTTTTTTTTTTTTCTGGTTTGACTTTTACATTGAAACACATCAGATACAGATCTGAACATCAACTGCTCTGCATGCAATATTTGTGGTAGGAAAGCAGCCGATGCAATGGTCAGAAGGAAACATTTTGACTATATGGGATGGAAATGTTTCCATAATTTCCTGTTGAAACTGCAGGTGAAATCGATACATTTTCCCAAAATGTTTGGATTTCATTAAATTGCCATTGTTGGCCAGCTCCAATAGCAGCAACAGTGTGGGTTTGGTTTAAACAGCCAATCAGACAGAAAAAATTTTCTCCAGCATTGCCACATATTACTTCCTAGGCTTGGTAAGGAAGGGAGTGAAGGACAAGACACAAGAAGGCCTGTCCTAGGCTGGGGAGCAGGGGAAAGCTGCAGGAAGGCACCTTGCAATAAGGCCAGGGATTGGGATGCTCCAGTGCAGGTTGGTAATTAATTGCGCCGTTCTAAGTCAGGACAGCTGAAATACAGAGGCAACAAAGGGCATTTAATGGGCAGTAGCAAAGCACTGTGAAAAGGGAGACTGCGGAGTGAGGAAGAAGATAAAAACGAAGCAGAAGGAATGCTAACATTTCTTGGCTTTTTATCCATATGCCGAAAATATTTGATCCCACACAGGGCCAGAGAACTGAACTGTATAAACTCTTCCTTTGCTTCCAGCCCTGTTTTTAAAGGCAAAATGGATACATCTTGTTTTCATTCTGACTTTTACAAAATCTGATATGGTTCTACGACTTCATTAAAAAGACATTTGGAAACAAACAAACGCAAGGCTTGACCAAAATCTTTATAAGCTAATTTCTCTCCTGGAAAGATTTCATTTTGACAAAGGGGAGTTTACCAAAGGGGAAAAAATAAATCACTCCCTTGGAAAGCATTCAAGCTGCTCTTGTTTTCCTCTGCTTGTTGTTTACTGCACGCTCAGACATAGCAGCAACACCAAGGCTGTGCTTTTAAATCGGTGCCAAGTTGACCCCTTATCCCACCTATAGACCTTGTGGCTGTGAAGACAGACTTTAACCCAGGGTTGGCGTTGGCTGAGTGCAGAAACACTTCACCCAAGTCTTCACGTGTTATTACTTCCTAATCAAAAGTCCATGGCCACGTAGAATCCACAGGAAACCTTTCCCTCCAGCCAGAATGGGTGATGGTGATAATTAGTTCTCACCTGAGGTAATTGTTCTTCTGCAGGCCGTTGGTCTGATGTATTGGAAACCCTAAAAAACAGAGAGTGAAAAGGAGACCAAGAGCTTCACTTGCTGATGTGAGAGAAGCCAAGCTGGGATGGATCACTTTCACTTGAATGCAACGTTTTTAAAAGGAATTTGTGAGAGATACGCAGAGGGAAATTCCTAACAGCATAAAAGGGAAGAAGGGATGGCTCAT
Organism: Tympanuchus pallidicinctus; assembly: GCF_026119805.1. Taxonomy (NCBI): domain Eukaryota; kingdom Metazoa; phylum Chordata; class Aves; order Galliformes; family Phasianidae; genus Tympanuchus; species Tympanuchus pallidicinctus. The sequence goes on from NW_026294669.1 coordinate 34,387,487, forward strand.
AAAAGAGCGATTCCCTCTGTTTTTTTTGGCAGCCCAGCCAAGCTCCCCAAATGCAAGGTTGTAAAAGGACTCCACGCAGTGCAGAAGACAATAACAAGCAGGTGTTATGGAAATGACCCTTCCCTGAGCAGATTTATGCCTGCCATCTCGTCTGCTTCTTAAATCTGTTTCCAAGGAGCAGATGCAGCCTTAACCTCGAGTCCAACAGACATGTACAGGTGCTGTGTTTTGTGGTGGATCTCGTGTCCCTCTGCCAGCTCAGTGCCAACAGGTGTCACACTATGGACACCTTGCCACCACCCCTGAGCTGAGCTCCTCACCACCTGGGGCATCCAGCTACCAGGCACAAGAATATATAGCACAAGAGTATAGAAGCCAGTAGCTACCACCAAAAATAACGATGGGATGAGCATGAGTTCCCCAGATGTCATAAGTATCTCTCATCTTACAAGGGTCTCAATCATTCCACTCAGTGGGGGCTCTATCAGCTCCAAAAATCAGAAAGCATATTTCTCTGCTCTGCCATTGCAAGTGTAAACATGCTGAGATTTCTCCTATAAAGAAGCAGCCAGCCTTGCATAGAGGCTGGTTTTGAAACTAGCTCTTAATTTGCCTGCAGGCAAATGTTGAGGTGCCTGCCACTCAGGCACATCTTCAACCCAATACGAATAAGAAACATACAAAACAGACAAACAAACAAAAAAAAAAGCAACCCAAAATATGATGGTGGGGATATTCCTGTCCTTGCACTGTGCAAAACTCAGTTATATTAGGCCATACTAATGAATGGAAATCTTCATAATCTGGTTCGTTTTTCCTTATGTCTGAGTTCCATGTTTTCAAACAAAATGTAGCTTCAATTGGAACCAAGAAAGGCAAAGACCAGCCAAAATTAGCAACTTTGGCTTGGATTCGTGCTGCTATTTTCCAATAGTCTCTCCTCAAAACCACAAATTAGCGCTGTGTAACTTGAAAACAGACTTTGCAGATGGGATCCTGACGGTGGGGATTTCCATGCAGGCTGAGTCCTGCAACAGAGCAACATTTTGGAGGCTGTTTTTACACCTCTCCTTCCCTCTTGCCCAATTCCAGGCCTCCCCAGTTTTCACTTCCAGGTTTTCTTGTCCTCCATCCTGGTTTTGCCAATGGCAATAACCTGCAACAGAGGGCGAAACCCTCCTCAAAGCTGAATGCTTCACTTCTCAGCTTTCTAGGATGGATTTCCAACCACTTCCTACTCAGCCTGGGCTGCTGATTGTTTTCCTGCAGCCTGTGGGGATTCCTTGTTCACGTGCAACATGTCTCCTTCTACAGCTGAGCAGTGGAAATAAAATAATAACCCGAAAACACAACCCAAACCCAACCACAAAACACTTCTTGGAGACTTTTGCTGACCACAGCATCTCCTCAAGGTGGGATGAGGAAACGCAGAGAGGCTCCTGGTGGCACCTCCCCAGTTTCTCTGCAATCAAGAATTTAAACATTTGTTATCTCCCACGCTTGGTGGTTCTGGTTCAGGTTCAGCTGTGAGCCAAGTTCAACTTCTGCTGATGGGGAAAACCCTGCGGTGCAGCCTGTGCTTGCTTTGACTTGTTGCACTCATGTTGCTTTTTGCATAGGCAGGAAATCAAGCATGAAGGTGCTCAGCCCCTCGGCATCAGTCTCTTTTCCAGCAAACAGCCCTAATCCTCTCTGCTTGACACAGTTTGAATCTGTTTGACACAGCTGCTAAGATTGCACTCAAGTCACATTTAAGCGTGTGCTTAAACACTGCAGCATATTTAATGTTTGCACAAAGGTGTTGTGCAAGAGCTACTCACTCCAGGTCCCATCATTCCCGACGATTTATGTGTTGACAGAGGTTAAATAGATGGAAAAGAAACCACTGGGCCATTGAATCTACAATAAAGCAATGATAGCACCTATAAATTAGGGCAGTAAAGGATTTGGACAGAAACAGCGATGTTAATTGCTGCAAGCTTGGCTAAAACACCCAGATGTAATGAGGGTTTTTTTTAATTTTTCTTCTTCTTCTTAAAAACAACCAATTTCTGGCATTCTGAACTTGCTTTTTACTGAAAGGGGTAAGAACCATTTAGGGCTTTAAAGCAACGAGATGGTTTCATAATGACTAATCTTTGGAAAACATGGAAAATTTTGTTCAAATAAACCAAAAGGCTGCAGTAAGCCTTCAAACAAAGTCGAAATTAATCTGTCAGAAATGTTCTCTTTGGCTCCAAGAACTCGCGGAAATGAGGAAATTTAGAGTTTGGAACAAAAAGCTGAATTATTAGCCCAGGTAAGTGGTTAATGAGTGCTAAATATACATGTCAAGGAAAGATATACAAACTGAAAGTGGCACTTCTCAGAGATTATGTAGGGAGGGAATAACGATAAATTAAACCCATCAAGCTGCCCCTTGGCATAGCCCAGCATCATTAGAGGCAGCAAGCTGCAGTCTTGCTCCCATGGCTTTGCCCATTCCTCCCTTTCTCATCTCCCTGCACCCACAGCTGCCCATTGCATCTTACCTTCAGGGCTGAGGCCTGCAGGCGGTGGCCTTTCTGCTCCTATTTGTGTGTTTTTACAGGGGTGAAGGATGGGTTGGAAGCACATATTGCCTTCTGCTGCTGGCTCGGATATCCCAGCTGCCACTGCATGGTCTCCATTGAACTGTGATTTATCTGCAGAGGAGTATGGGGGGGATGCCCCAGTCACACTGTTTAAACCAGAGCTGCCAACCAGGCTCTCCTTTCAGCTCCCTGTGCCCCTGAGACTAAACAGGTTTGGGCTTAGCTGAAAGGCATTGCCCGTGCCAGGGGATTTGTCATCATCTCTTGAGCCTGGGGAATGCAGGACCCCAGCACAGGCACAGCTCCCGCTCGAAGGGGCTGAAGAACCTCAGGCGTTGTTTATTTTGGATGTTGGGAAATGGTAATAAATAAGGCCAAAAAGCAGCACGTGTGAGCACTGAGTCAGCTTTGGATACCAGCAAAAGAGATGATCTCAGAGTGGATGGGACCTCACTAGGGCGGCGGGGCAGGACGTCACATCAGCCTCTAGGGAACATCTAACCCCAGACACAGAGCTTTGTGCTGGGCTTTGGTACCCTGATTTCATCCTGCTGCTGTCCTGTCCCTAAAGGAGCATTTTTACTGCATTTGGTTTTCAGTCATCTGACGGATGTGGTGAAAGTCACCTTCCCTGGGAGCAATTCCCAAGCTGGACAGGGTGCCCTCCAGGCTTTTAACTTCTCCTTGCAGCACTCCAGATTCTATTCACAGAATAGCTCGGGTTGGAAGCGATCTCAAAGATCATCCAGTTCCAAATCCCTACCCCTTACTTTTGGGCACCTTTTGGCATTGCCTCCTGCAAACCGCTGCCCATGGGCGTCTTCCAAGCTGATGGCTGTTTCTTGGGCAATCCAGAAAATATCCTTCAGTGTCTCCAGATACAGACTGCCTGCAGCTGCTCTGCTCTGCAAAGAGATGGGAAGCGTGAGAAAACCTGAGCTCTGGACTCACAGAGCTGGGAGTGAGAGGGCCATGAGAGGGTGGGGAAAAGCCACCCAGTTCTTTAGATATTCATGAAAAAGGGGATGGAAGGAGGGATGCTTTACAGCCTGTACTGGGAGGGACTGAATGCCCCAGCTCCAGGAGCACAGTTGTAATAGGGGCGTGAAGTTAAAGAAAGGGATTTGAGGGATTTAACCTGCTCCTGTTTTATATTTATCCTTCCCTCCCTACACTACCACTGCCTATGGGGACAGGGATGAGGTTGGGGTGCTGCAGTCTGTGCACATGGGACAATCTCACAGCAGCATCACGATGCCATCCTATGGCTGTGATGTGCTTCGGATGTCACCTGGTGCCAGGCACAGGGCAAGAGATATGATCCAAGCCAACCTCATGCTTCTGCCATCTATCCTTTTTTTCCCCCATCAAACAGGATTTTGTGATTATTATAGTTTTCTGCTAGAGTGAGAGTCTTTAGCAAAGCAATTGGATGCGTTTAGTGTTTAAAAACAAGAGCTGTGAGCCTGCACTTCTAATTTATGGACAGGATTTTACCAGTTGGATGAGCTTGTGTTGTTCTCCTATCCCCTCCAGGCTGAGGACCCCAGAGTCAGCCTCTGTGTGAGCTGCAGCTGAGCAGATGTGAGCAACTCACATTTCAGGAGAGGGGGAAGAAGCATCCTGATAGTTACAGAAGACAAGGGGCGGAGGATGCCATTGCAAACAACGTGTTGTTTTTTGGAAGGGGCTGACCAGGATTCGCTTGGAGGCCAAAATCCCTTTAATCACTAAGCTGCATTTTCTTCTCCTGCTTTATTTCTTGTTGCATGACAATGTGCTCAAGTGAAAAAAGCTATGGGCAGACCATGATAAACTGAGTCTCCTCCGTCTTTCTTCCAAATCCTCAAGAGGTATTATTTCATCCTCCACATGATACAGAAATAATATTTACCTCTGCTGCAGCCAAAATACAGCATCCACAGTGCAGTGCATGAGTGCACGTCTGTCACACATCTGGATGCCTGGGATGATGTAGAAGGGTGCAAATACAGCCCTGTAACGTGAATCTAGCAGGAATGGCTGGCCACCACCCAAGGAAAATGGCCAACCCGTCAGTGCGGAGCGAAGGAGGCGGTCAGCCCTCATCCCATGCGCTCACACCGTGCCTGCCAAAGCAAACTGCCTGCCCCGACCCTCCCTGAGATTCTCAGCACATCCATGGTTCTGTAAGCACACCACAGCGATCCTTGAGTTATCTCAAAACACAAATAAAACCAGTGTGAAGGGAAGGCCTTAAGACAGAGTGGTTCTGTGCCGAGCGTTTCCCATCTCCTCCTCACGTGGCTTCTTTCCCAAGGTCTGAGAACAAACGCCATGGACCCACCTCCTCCTAATGCCTTCCACATAGAGATACATGGCTGCATAAGACCACGGTCCCATCACCACTCAGTTCTGCCTATTTCCCTCAGTTCTCTCAAGTAAACATAATCCTGCCAGTCTGTCGGGAGGGAATTATGCAGCAAGTCGATGTGATGGAGCTCTCTTACTACCCAGAATGGTTATTTCAGCCTTGTTTGCAGCCTGAAAAAGAAAAAAAAAAAATGAAAAAAGAATTAAAACAATGAGATAAATTTGGTCTGAGTGTTTGGATAGTTTGTCAGATTAGTAACTCACTCTGGACACATCACTGGAAGTGCTCCTACCATTTTGATTAAGCGATTTCTGTAGCCCGTAATTTTCTTCCATCAGTGTAAAAATCATTGTGCTTAAGAGACGTTTGGAAAAAGGAGGAAAGCCAACAAAATGAGATATCGGGCTGACAGCTAAGCTCAGGTGACAGTTCTTTGAGATGTCCATAACCTGTCCTGGTGGATACTAAACCACCTTGCCCGTGCCTGGTTGTGTTGAAACGAGGCCAATGATTGCTTTGATTTTAGCAAGAAGCAACGGTTAACTCCATTAACTCCAGCTCTTGACAAAAAAAGACAAAATCTGGTTCCCACGTGTCTCTTATTTTTAACATGATGATGCCTTCGGTATGGCGTATCTTCACATCACGCGAGATGATTAATTCAAATTGGCTCAGATGGGAACAGTCCATGAATGCTATGAGCTAGATGGAAGAAAAAGCAAAAAGGCAACCAACAGAGTACGTTGTTGGCAGAGCTGTGGATTCCACAGAGAGGTCAGAGTTAGGTCTATATATATATATATATTTTTTTTTTTTGGTCATTTCTTTATTAATGACATGAAAACGGAACAGGATACAGTAGTAAAACAAGGAGAGGGGAAAAAAATGGCTAGTGCAGGCAATAGCAGAAAAATAGTATTTCTATGAGGTTACCTCTTAGATGACACCTGAAAAAGCATGTTCCTTTTTGGGCACCCAACTCCGTAATTGGGAGGGAGCTCATAGAAGAACAACAGCAATGGTGGAGATGGAGGTGTTGAACTTGGCTCAAGGAAAGATTGGCTGGAGCAACAGGCTGTAAGTGCTTAAAGAAAACAAACACTCTGGGAGAAACCCTGACCTTGAGACTTCCACTGACTTCAGCGTAGCCAGGATTTCACACCAAAGAGGAAGAGGAATTATTTGGCGGTAGGGAAGGCTACATGCAAGGGATACAAATAGAGGAGGCGAAACAGGAGTTTGCTATCAAAGGAAAACAGGGCAATAGATTTCAATTTTGTTTAAAGACAGCAAAAACAGGGTGCCAGCAAAATGTTGCAGAAAGAACCAACCGCAGTTTTGTAATCCTTTAAATTAGAACAAGGTTAAGTAAAACTAGTGTTACATATTCAGCTCCGAAGAGTGAGGAAAACTGAATGCTAACAAAAGCAATGCTACACCCCCTGCAGCCAAACTCCCAACTGTAGCAGGAGGCAGCGTCTCCCCAGTTTAGACACAGATGGTTTTATATGAGAAATGTAAATAAGATGTTACCATCTGGTTAATAAAACACACATCTAAGCTGGATTTGATGGCACGTCCCCAGATGTAAACATTTAAAAATACTTTATTTTTTTTAAATACTTTAAGACTTTCATCCAAAATGGCCAAGAAGGAAGAATTCTCACTGACATCAAAGTGTTGAACAGAACTGCAAAATGTCTTCTCTCCCTGTCTATCCTATAAATTATGAAGTTATATTGAATCTCAATGCTGTCTGTGCAGCAATGTAACCAGGTTTTACTGCCAGAACATACAATACGTTGCTCACGAACTGATGAAATCTAGAGGCTATTGGAAAACTTGTCTTCTGAAAATGTAAGGCAAAAGGCAAGCTATTTTCAGTCAGTGGTAACTTTGTTGAGATGCTCCAGTTTGGAAATGAAATCCATTTATGCATTTGAGTTTAAATTGTCAACTATTTGTTTGGTATATAGAGAGAAACACATTTTGAGGGGAATAGAAACATTGAGGTCTTCAAGAGACATTTCTTCTCGCGACTAGATGCCAAAAAGAAAGACACCATGCTGGGAATGCTGTCCATTTGCAGGCCTGTTGGAGTCATCTTGTTTAATCCTCCACATAGAAGATACTACACATCTATCTGAATGTCCAGGAGCTTGAGGATGAATGCCTTGATGGAGGCATCTAGCTTTGCCTGCACAGTAAGCAATGACAGGAAACCACAGCCTTGGACGCCAACCACACCAGCATGCAAACTGTCAGAGCCTTTTGCCAATTTTTATCTTTACAAAGGGGTTGAGTTAGCAGGAAGACTGCCAGCATGAAAAAGAAGGCAAGATAGCATCACTCATAGTCTGCATGCACACACAAGGAGGAAACACCATTCAGCAACAATATAAAGAGCTTGCCAATTCCACGTGAGATAAGCAGCTTAAGCTATCCTCTTGCGTGTGTGTTTTGGAAGCAGCTTTAGCACGACACACATCAACACTGCATAGTGCAAGACTCTTGTCATCTAACTCAAGCTTTTAATGACTGTTATTATTTTAATGTTTCCAACCATTGTGAATAGCTAACAATGGAACAGCAGTTTAACTAATATATCTGTCTCAAGGGTGCTCACTGAAAATAAAGAAAGAGAAATTGGTCTGCTCAGGTGGAAAAAGCAAGAGGAAAGACAGAGTTTTTCTCCAGGGATCCATTAGGGAGGTTGCTAGCAAGGTGCAATTTGAGTCCAGATTTTCTGACCCATCAGCCTGGCTACCACGATGTTTTTGCTTCCAGTGAGATGTAAGATTTATTTCTGTGAGGCTTCTTTATCAGGATAGGACCAAAAAAACCCAACCAAACAGCTGCTAGCAAAGACTAGCAGAAAGGCACCAGGAATCAATGCTTTATCATATCTGAAAAATACCCCTGAGTTTTACTTTCTTTTTATAATAAAGATTGATAAAGTTAAGAATAACGCACCAGCACCTGCTTTGAACTTTCATCTCTTTGCATGCACAAGAAACACTGTGGTCTCAGGCCATCTTGGCCAAGCCTTGCTCAAGGTTGGAATGGGTTGCTCCATGCAGACCTGAGAGATCCCACAAATCCCTGACAACACGGTACATGGAAATGGCATTTCAATTCACTCTTTCCAAAAAAATAAGCGAGTAAATAAATAAATAAATCTCCATTTCAACATCAGAACTTCAAGAGGAGATCTGTCAATGAGTGGCCTCCCAGCTGGTCCCACAGTCTGTTGGGAAAAGCTGGAGAAACATCCGATAACGCGACAGTTGTCTTATTGCATGAACAACATCCAGCAAGTCCATCAAGCATCAGGACCTGCATTTTTGGCTGGAACCTTGATGAACCACTGCTACATCACTATGGATCAGGTAAAACAGTTGGCAGCTTGCTGCTTTGATCACTCAGAAGAGGGGGGAAAAAGGAAACCCTCAAACCTATTTTGCAAAGCCTGTTGCAGGCCGTTTTGGGCTGCCTTTCTGGTAAAAACTTTCCTCAAGACCAGTTCAGTCTTTGAGTCATTGTACACTGAAAGTTTTCACCTTTTGATTTAATTTTTACAGAGCTTTTTAAGAGGAAGCTGAAGATGTTTACTGACACGAACCTCACTTACCTTGCGATTTTTTCAAGTAGCAGAAATGTTCCATTTCAAGGCGCTCTTTGAAATGTTTTCCCTTTTTTCTGAGCACGTTTTAAGGCTGTGTCAATTTCCCTCATTAACAGTGAGAGGGGATTCCTTATCGGCTGCCTGGCACGGTGAGATGTTTGCATTACTCAGCCAGATGGACACTGACTTTTGTTTAAGTCCTCAATACTGATAGCAGAGGGGCAGGGCTGGGGTCAGGGTGCTGGCATCACCATGGGGCAGCCTTCCTTCCTCGTGAATGACCAAAGGCACATGCATTTGGGACCTTCTCTCCCCATTTCTTTTAAATGCCATACCATCAGTAACACAGCAACCATGGCTGGATTGGGTTTCGCATGGTGACTTCTTGGAGGAGTTCAAACCAGCCCCCACGTGTTACTTTAACAGTTAATTTTGTTTAAATATTTATAAGAGGCTTCCTTCAAATACACCTTTAAAAGAAAATAAAATAACCCTCAAAGCCCTACTACCACTTATTGCATCTTTGGCATAATATTTTCTTAACTTTTCCTGGGCTTTTTGCTAGCTGAGCTAAGCTCTCTCCTCCCCATAGCCCAGCCTGCCTGCTCTCCTCTTGCAGGGCAGCAGCTTGCCTTCTTGGTGGCTAACAGAGTTACATAGGACCGTAAGAATGTGAGGGTTTGGGGGGAGTAGGGAATGGAGGGAAGAAAAGGAACTTTTCAGATTCACAGACCTATCACAAGCACTTGGTTCTCACCTGCAAAAATCATCAGGAGCAAGAAAAAGTCCACAGAGCAAAACAGCTTACTGACACGAAGCATATCTGGCTTTCAAACCTAGGGACCTTGGAAGGACTGAAGGGCTCTTCTCTTTTCTCCTGGGTGGTTACTGACCCTGATTTGGGACCCATTTATGAAATGCTTTTTCCCAACTTGACCATTCTCCTGCCATCTCACCCAGGGCAGCAGAGCTACAGCCCATGGCCAATGAGACAAAACACCCTCCGACTCAATCTGCCTATGTTTTAAGTCCCCTTATCACCTGGGACAAAGTAAATCATTTTACGTCCATTGCATGTGCCCCCTTTCCATCCTAAAATTGTCTGGTGAGCAAATCCCAAGGCAGAGCTATCAGTCTGCCCCCAGCCATCTCCACTCCTGCACATGAACGCGATTCAATTTTGTGTCTTCCTGGGGTAAGTGTGACCTACTTCCATGGCCGCGGTACAGTTCATTATGAATTCCTAATGATCTCATTGTTCCATTAAATGAAGGTTGCCACCTGTCCCGAAGACTTTAGATCAAGCTGGGATTAACATATCTGCTGACCTATTTCTCCCTTTTGTAGGGCACGGCCTCTTGATCAATAGGTTTTCTGGCCGTCCAGGTTGAGTATGAGCAGCAAACGATGCTGTGATTCCCAGAGGATGCTGTGTGGCCTTACAGGGCTCCTGCTGATGTAGGGCATGCTGGAGGTCCTGCCCATCCCATTTGGGCATCCGATTCCACCTGCACAGACACCGTCAGCAAAAAACAGAATCCATAGCCTATGAATAATTTATCATGGCTTAAAATAATGGGGAGGGAATTGCTGAGGTTGCATTCAGGGCAGATTGAACGCTTCCAATTTAATGGAGTCTAGAAGAGACTCTATTAAGGGTCTGAAGGCTGCTTGCAGCTTTGCTCGGAGAAGTGATTCTGGCTATGATACTGTGCTGAAAAAGCAGAGGTCCACAGCCCTTCTGTTCACAGCCCCCTGGTTCAACACCCGGCTGCTGGGGATAGCAGGTTGGGAGCACGAGCTGTGCAGCACCAGCAGCAAAACAAAGAAAGGAAGAAGAAAAAGAGAGGGATAAATTCCCATGGATGGGCTCAGTGAGCGCGTCGCAGCCAAGTGACCTCGAGTGCCCCTCTTTCTTCTCTCGCTCGAGGAAGGCAGAAGTACAGCTGCATTTTTCATAAATAGGAACACCCCAGCTTGATGTTTTTTAAAGCTGTCTAGACAGCAGAGCAAGACCTTATTTCAAGTCACATAATCACTTTCCCATTTTTTCTTTGTGGCAGAGGACGTTTTCCAAGATTAGATAGAAGCTGGTGGAGCAACGTGTTATTAACCTCGGGCGTGCCTCGCTGCTTTAGGCTCTCCTTGTCCGAGCTGGAGGTGCCTTTCTGTCTGATCACGTCTCCCCTTGATCTGTGCCTTCCCCCTGGACAGAAGGGCTTCTATGGTGAAACTCGAAAAGCATTACACATTGCATGCAACTTGGAGGGTGCTGCAGAGCCTGACTTTGGGAACAATATATTTCTCTGCTCGTTAAAGTAAGCTGTTAAAATCATCCAGGAGATGCTACCCCTTAGACAAATTCCCTGCTGCCATGCAGAAAGCGAGCAAACGAGCTGCCTGATATTAATGCCTTGCTTCATAATTTACATAGCAAGTGCTTTAATGAATTGTTTTCAGTATCATTGTCATTGCCATGAATAAACTTAAAAAGTAACGGTTTTGTAATTAATTAAAATTTAATTACAATAATTTGTCATTTTATTATTTGCAATTATTACCGTAAAGGTAATAAAAATCGCGGGGCCTCACAACTGAATACAAATCCCTAATCAGAAGCAATCAGCTCCCACTGTAACCTTGAGCAAGGGTGAGTTTATTATTGCATCTCTGCCAGGGCCTGCACTGCTGCCATGCACATGATGGCTGCAGAATCCTCACTCAGGCTTTGGGCAATGGTGGTGGCATCATCCAGCAAGCTACTAAAGCACTCATCTACTCCCGTTCTTGTTTAATTGCCAGCTATAGTTTCTCCAAGGTCCTCTAGGTAAATTTTGCATTTCCACTGGCTGAAAGTTAAACGTTAGGAGATGCTGCAGCAATTTAATGCAACAACAGTGTTTAGTAACACACAAGGTGGTTCCTAAGCCACTTAACCTCTGATTTGATGACCCACAAAAGCAGTTTCTTCCTTCTGAGGTACAAAAGACAAAAAGGCAAGGGTTAAGCTCTATCTTTAACTCTAAACTCTGGCTGCTGTTGCTGCCCTATGACTATAACCAGGACAGCAATGTCCCTGTTCACATGCACTTAATTCTCCCTGCTTGAGGAAACAAGATATGCCTTTCCTCATCTCTGCATCTTGATAGGCTCCAATCATATCCAGGACTCCCTGGCATATTTCCTTTGGCTTGGGCTGATATCTTAAAAAAACAAGTTTTAGAGCAGTTTTCCACCAGCCAGTCTCAAGGCATCTTCAAAAGGCATGAGAACTGCACCCACAGCAGCAATTAGGCTGCAATTAAGCAGAGACTTTCCAAGCGAATGCCCTCGAGGGGTTATTTTGTGATGAGATCTTCAGGTTGGCTTGTCCCATCGTGCTAAATTTACCCCTTCTCACCATCCTGTGCCAAACCATTCCACAGACCAAACCATCCCTCGGTTTTGCTCTTTGAATGGTTGTGAAGGAGTAAATCCATTTTTAGCTTCATTTCCTGGGGAAAACTGCTGTATGTTTGCCTGTCCTCCCCCTGTCATTCCAGAATGCATTGGCCAAAGCCAACAGAAGTAGAGATGTCATGCCTACAACCTAAATGGAAGACAAGCATTTGGAGAGAGGTGAGAGGAACCCGTTCAGTGCCCCCAAATCACCGGCACATCCCTGATCCCACGTCCACGTGGGAAGGTCAGTTCTCAAAACACGACCAGGTTTTGCAGATGAATGGAGCCTGGGCTGTCACAGCCCAAACACAAAACGTTTCTGCTGCTCCTGGTTGGGAACTCAGCCACCACTTCATAAATCAACACCCTGCTATCGCGTTTGCTCTGCGAGCAGACAGTTTGATGTGAAACAATGCAGTCCTGGAGGCGTCAGCTTCCTTGGGTTATCTTCGTGGGAGACCAACATCACAGATCCACTTTACCCACTGCAACGCCTGCGCTTTCAAGCTATCCCTCTTGGTCTGAAATATTCTTCCACAATATCTTTACAGGTCCAAAACACCTCTATTTTTAAGCCGTGATACAACAGCATTTTCAAAATGTTGGAGACGCCCTGTGCCTCAGCACCTCTGCTTTGGAGAGGCTTGCAGATATGTCTGTCCTCATGGCATTCCCAGAGCTAAACGTTCTCAAAACCTCAGCATCAAGGCCTGCTTTAGGTGAAGCCTAGAATACAAAACCACCGTAGTCCTGCCGCATTTGCATTTCTGGTAAACAGGCTTGCAGAACCACTTAGCAAATGAATGTGAATTGTTCGGCAGAAATTCCACCCTGCTCAAAGGAGAAGGGGGAAAAAAACCGAGGTAGAGGCTGCCAATTTCTTCTTGGACCCCCAAATAAAAAGCAGGTGATCTCATCCACCATTGACCAGCAGAGGCAGCAGGAGAAAAAGGAAATTACTTCATCTTAAGCGTCCATTAACTGATGTTAGGTGATTAAAAAAGCCCTATAGGACAGGAAAGCTCCTATGAGGAGTGCATAGATGTCAGGACGGCTCGGTGTGACCAGAGCAGTCACTGTGACTGTCAGGAGCACATAACCACAAACCCTTAAAGGAATTTGAGTGCCTTCGGTGGGGTTTGTGAGACAATCACGCCGCTAGCTAACATTTACATGAAAAAGGCTGCAGACCCCTGCCTTTTGTTGCTTTTCAGCTGAAGGCTGGCAGACCTGGAGTATTTTACACACCGCAGCTGCTCGGGTAGCAGAAAGAGATAAAACATGACAAATTAACACAGCACACACCAAACAAATAGCGACCTTTCAACTTGTGCTTGCAGGGAGCCCAGCCGGAGCTACAGATCTGCCTTTAGCCTTGCCCTGTGCTTGCGTGAGGACTTGCTGAGGTGGTGATGGAGTGGCATCCTACCTAGCCAAAAAGCAGAGCGAGCCTCCACAACCAGGCATATCCAAAGGGATCCGGGGATTATCTAGATGGTTCAGAAAGCCACGCTCCTGCAATACCTTCGCTTGCAATTTTTCCACGTGTGCTTCTGCCGAGCAAACTAATTACGCTGTATAAATGCTGACTAAAACGATTATCATAAGCCAAAGCATATGCAAGAACAAGGATTTTCTTTGGGGAGAGCTCAGGCGTTAGCTGCTGAACTTTCTCTGACCCACTGACTGCGCAGACTGATGGATGCTCACGCGTGAGCATCTCCCCACCTCTTCACATTCTTCCCTCGAGCCTTCCTACAAGCTCATTTTGAGTTTTTGAGGCTTGCCTTCTGCCTTGCCCAGCGGCACCAGATCTGATGTCCTTAAGGTGGAAGGGAAGCCTCTTGCTCATCATTCAGGGCTTTCAGAGTCTGTATCACATTAGTTAACCCATCCTTCAAGCCACAACCATGGCTCTTATAGGGGAAGAAGCAGGAAATGGGGTGGCTTGACAGTTCTTCTCCCATTTTGCCTCCATATTTGATTTTCATAAACAATCCTGTTGAATCTACATCTTGCAATGCAGCAACACTAATTGTCTGTGGTATGGATTGCTGACACTGTATAAAGACACTTGGAAAGCAGGAAGTAAGACTTCAGGTGTTCAGCAAGTACTTCAGTAGAAAGAGCATCAACTGCCCATGCCATCAGTATTTCCACAAGTGCTCATCTCTGGTTAAGTTCACAGCATCATCCCAGCATATCTGAGAAATGGGAAACCTTTCTCCTCCTTGGAAACAGCAAGATAAGCACTTCCCTTCAGACTCCCCCCTTCGTTCTGTGGAAATACTCATCAAGTCCATTCCAACAGGAACAAACAGGAAATTCTTTATATGCCACTAAAATAGATTTTAAATCTTCACTAGAGTGACACGAAGGTAAACAAAGCACGGAATATGTAATGCAGCAACTGCAGATCTCACCGCATAGCTCAAATTTAAAGTAAAAAATAAAACAAAACCCTTTCCTTCATTTGCTCTACATCGCTCCAATGAAAGTATTGCCAAACTGACAGTTCCCATCTGAAGCTCAATTTCATGCTTGGCTCTCACTTTGAATCTGAAGATGTTAATATTTCAAGACTCTGCAGTGGGGGCATCAGGAGTTGGATGCGCCCCACTTACAAGAAAGGGACCCATATATCAATGTTGGCTTTCTTTTTTTTTTCCTTTTCCCTTTTTTAAAGCAAGTTTTGCTGCCCTCCCCTTCCTGTGCTATCTCTGCTTCATTACCTTTGTCATCCAATTTCCAGACAGCAAAAGCCAACAAGAGAAGCTGTAACCACGTAACTCTCTCCTGGCATTTCCTGCACTGGGAACATGTGAATGGGAGGGTCTGTGCAGATGGAGAAGGACCGGATGCAGAGCAGGGAAGGCCTGGGAGCATCCACTCCCCATGTCTCATTACGTCTCTCAGCACTTAACACTTTCAACCCACGGTGATCATGCTGTGAGGTTCATTCAGGCAATGAGGGCTCCGTTGAGGGTTGCTAAATGCAGAGCAACTACACCCAGCCCTGGGAAGAGTATTAGGAGGAAACACCAGATATACCTCTCCTGGTTTTATAGCCATTCACACCCACAGACATCCACTTTTGGTTGCTCTTACAGGCAGGATCCTCAGCTAGGTTGATCCAGAACACTTGTTTTTGTGGGATAATGCTTTAAAAGCAACGACACCCCTTGGTGGTCATCCCCACATGTCCTACCAACATTGGCAGGAGCAGCATTGACCGGGGCTGGGTGTTTCTGGGAGGTCTCGCATCCCAATAATTCCATAGGGCCTTCCATCCTTCTCTTAAATCACCGTCATCCCATTGGGCCTTCCATCCTTCTCTCATATCTGCTGAACCAAAACTACACAATGCTCTCGCTTGCTTTCCATCGGGACATGGGAAGCCCTCTGCAGATTCTCTCCACCGTGGTGGGAGAAGGGAGATGATGACGGACAGATTGAGACATCTCACGTTGAGAGCACCAGAGGAGGTACTGAGAGTGTCTGTCTGCAGGAAGAAGGTTAATTGCAGAAGCTCAGCTTGCACACGAGGCTCCCACCAGTCAGCACCAGATAAGCAGCCTTGGGAATATAAATTATTGCAGATGATAAGGCAGATGTTTCCCTTAAAAGGCTTGGTACATATGTTCCTCAGATTGACTCCAGAGATGCTTGTCATCAGATGTCAAACAAGAAGCTGAATGACATTTTCTCCCTTGTTTGGGTTAACTGAATGATTTCAGATCCTAACAAGACCAGAACCAACCACAGCACCTGATCACGGGTGGCTGCCCAGCAGGCAGCAGGAGCTCAGCCCCTGCGACCTGTCTGCAGTTGTGGGGCTGGCGTCAGCTCCAGAAATAAGATAAATTACAGACGCCCATTGCTATAGGTTTTGTTGTGACTATCTCTCCTTCAAGCCTTGTATAAACAGGAAACCACAGCCACATGGCAGAGAACGGACTAAATACTGGCAAATACTGATAGAAATCAGGTCATATTGACATCCTTTGTTTATTCATTGCTTTGTTAACTCTGTTTATCCTTCATAGTTTAGATAGCGTCTTGGCCAGATAGTTGGAAAACGCCCACTATGCCATCCATCTACTGTTCATCTGCCCTCTGAAAACTGTACCACTGCAAATCTCTCACTGCTCACCATCAGCAAGACTTCTGGCCTTGGACATTTGGAGAAATGGATGCAGTTCCCTATCACTTTACCTCCCGCCTTGACAATTTTGCACATTTTAGCCATGTTCCTCCAGCCCCAGTGTCAGCTGGAAGCTCTCCATCCCCTCCATGAATTCAGGAGGGCTTTACCCCATCCTGGGCCACACACCGCAAATTTTACTCGAGCTGCATTTCCCATTCACACAGGAAAAAACCTTATAATAACTCCAGGCTGACGCTGTTTGGGGCTGGGTCTTTCCAGTTCTCATGGACAACCACACGCAGTTAAAAATATTGCAGCTGCTCAGAGCGGCCAGATGTTATCGATGCAAGTTTCCTCAGCCCTGTGCTCCTTCGGTAGGGCGAAATCTCCAGCTTGAGATGCAGCCTTAAAAGGCACTGCTAAAGACAGAGGGTGAGTTTTGCCATGCGCTCCTCCAAGCCCATACTGATGAGAGCCAACGTGCAGATGCTTGGATTCTCCCAGCCGCATCCCAGCCAGAGCAACACAGACTGGGATTGGAGCCATGGCCTCGAGCAGCCTGAGGGGTTAGGAAAGGCCATGCCACCGCGTGGGGCAGGGCTTCATCCTGTCCTTAATTTGCCTGTGGGATCCAAATGGAATTTTTTCCTATTTCTCTGCCAGGCAGGAAAAAAATTACTTTGTTGTTGTTTATACTGGATGGGATTGAAGTTTGCAATATTTGTTATATTTAGAAGTCTTTCAGGCCCAGATGATTCAGGGAAACGTGACACGCAATTCTCGTTCTGTTTA
The DNA here is from genome assembly GCF_026119805.1 of Tympanuchus pallidicinctus. Lineage (NCBI taxonomy): Eukaryota > Metazoa > Chordata > Aves > Galliformes > Phasianidae > Tympanuchus > Tympanuchus pallidicinctus. The sequence goes on from NW_026294669.1 coordinate 34,404,418, forward strand.
CTCTGTGCTCCATTCCCTTGCTTTTACTGCTCTTTCAGCTTGCTTCTTTCCCAGTTTAGGTCACTTTGACCGACTTCCCAGCCCCAGCATCACAGTCCATCATGTCCCAGTGAAATCTGTAGCTGGGTAACTTGGCCACGTGAAATGAGTCATTGAATCTTGGAATGATAGAATGGCTTGGGCTAGAAGTGACCTTAAAGATCATATAGTTCCAATCCCCTGCCATGGGCTGGTTGCCCCCACCAGCCCAGGGCCCCATGTAACCTGGCCTTGAACACCTCCAGGGATGGGGCACCCACAGCTCTGGACAGCAGCGCCAGCACCTCACCACCCTCCGCGTAAAGAATTTCTTCCTAATGTCTCACCTAAGTCTCCTCTCTTCTAGCTTAAAATCATTCCACCTTGTCCCATTACTAGTAGACCACGTAAAAAGTTAGACCCTCTCCTACAAAGTTCTCATGGCAGAAACACCACTGAGGCTGAGCCGCCGGGTAGCAGAGTAGTTCACCCATCCTGAATCATAACCTGAGCGATTCACTCAAATTGATTGATTCACTCAAAAATAAAAGCTTCCATCTACTTATCAAGCAGTGCACACTGCCTAGCATCCTCGAACCTGCCTTTTTTCTCCCAAATTTTGCAGAGGACTGAGGCATATTCCTTTCTCTTTCCCCCTTGATCTCCTTAGGGAACGATGGACGCGGGTCAGACCTGCAGGGAGCTGCACACAAGCAGAGCCCAAGCTGCAATACATTCTCATAAAACTTCCCCGAAGATGAGCGTGTGAATGATTGCTTTATAGACCATTTGCAGCAGGGCAGAGGGGAGAGAAGTTTACATTCAGTGCTCGTTTCCCAGTAAATCATTCTCTTCAGTGTGGTTGAAAACCTGATTTCTTGGAACGCCGTCTCTGCACCGCGGCTTTCCAGAGGGAACACATGTTGCGCCGCGCTCTCCCCTCGCCCTTGCACGCGAGGCAGGACGGAGCTGGTGATATCTGATCTCCCTGCCATGCCCCAGGTTCTCCTGCAGTAATGGAAAAAAGCTGCTCGCTCAGAATTGCTCTGATTTATTCGGTAATTATCTTCCCCACAGGGAGTCCTGACCTCCCCACGGAGGATCCATTAAGCACAGGCTGGTAGCAGGGCACGGATGGGTCGTTATTGTCTCCCGATGCCTTGTTCTGTGTGCAGAGCAACAGGTACCCACTGCACTCTGTCAAGTGCCATTTCTGCATATCGTCTTCATCTTAAATCCAAAGCAGCCATTGGGATGGAAACATATTAGCTTTTTCAAGGGAGATCTGATCCAGAGTCTGTCATTTGCTTTAGCTCAAGCCCCACGCATCAATACTGGCAGAACTGTGTGTTTAATGTGAGGAACACAGGGTGTCCCATGGCTCCAGCTGAGCTTGCACAGAGCTGCCGGAGGAGCAGGATGTCAAAAATGCTTTGACTGCAGCTAAGCCTGCCTTGTGCTTCTTGGCCATGGAAGGCTGAAGAACAGATGTGCAGTGCTGGGATTCTTCTCCTGAAATATCTCTGTTGCCTAATGCACATTTGATGGACTCGTGGTTGCGATGCACAAAGCATGCTGCCATACTGGGGGATGCATAGAGAGGCATCGCCAGCCTTCATCTCCGTTTGCACATAACTCAGTCTTTGTTTTTCTAAGCGGTGGTCAATTTTTTCCAAATGTGCTTGATATGATTATCTCAAGCCCTTGTTATCTTTTGCATTTAACATAATGTTATTGCAGCCGGAATAGCTGAGCACTGAGTGTTTATAGAGCGAGGTACATCTTTCATTAGCACACATGATGTCACCATGTAAAATAACCAGATGAGCTCTCAACTGCCAGAGTCCTTCTGCCCATCCTCTACCCAAAGATCACCAGAGTATCTGCTGTTTTCCTTTCTCCTTCAAGCTTCATGCTGCTCACAGCCGTTCAGCATCTTTAGAAGGGATAAGGCAAGGCTTGTGCCAACACTTGGTTGGCACTTTTGACACGTACGTGCACTCAAAGGAGACTCTACAACAAATGTGGCAAACCTGAAGACTTCCCCAGTCACTGACTTATTTCATTTGTGCAGAGTCCATCTCAGGCAGGCGTGAAGTGTGAGGGCATTGGGGCTGCTTCACTGCTGTTTGATCTCAGAGGGAACCTGGCTATGCACACCAACAGCTACAGCACGGAGCCAGAACGTTCAATCAGAAGACAGATGACGTGCAGGAAATCTCTTAGGTGACCAAATATTTACAGCGCCAATGAAACTCCAAGAGAGGCTCCCACTCAGAAACACTTGAAGTTGCCAGATTTCCCCCAGTTACTTTTGTTTTGTATTTTTTTTTCCCCTCCTCTACCTCTCCAAAAATGTTTCCTCTGGGAAGCTCTCACAGCTGCATTCCACTCTTGCCAAACCAGTGCACCCAGAGCATCCCCAGCACAGGCTCAATGCACATTGTGTTCTCATTTTGGGTTGGAGCTGGGGGTACGTTTCATCCCATGGATTCCACCTGAGCTGGGCAGGCTGGCTGCAACCAAAACATTTTTGTGGAGCATGAAAACCATTTCCCAGCCAGCTCAACACACTGGGGGACCCCAACCTCCACGTCCAAAGGCAAGAAAAATGGGGGCTTCTCTTCTTTCCTGGCTGCTCCCATTGGGCAGCTGGTCCCACCTGGGTCTCAGAGCCAAGGCTTATTCATCATCGACCAGCAGACCCCAAATCATGGCATCTGGTAAAAGCCACTGCGACCTGGATTTACCCCTCCGAAGTCTGCAGGCATCGCTGGAACCACCTGACCCAAAAACAACCCAATGCCCCTAGGGCTGGAGCAGCTATGCCAGGAATGCTCCAGAAGGCTGCTGGCCAAAAAAACGTGAAACTCCTCCTGCAGTGTGCTGGAGAGCTTGAATTGAGCGTTTTCCTCCTCCCATTGTAATTTATTTATTCTAGCTGCTTTTGCCTTGGTTCTGCATCCAAGAACACTTCTGCTCTTTTTGTTGTTTTTTTTTTTTTTGCCATTCCTGTGGTGGACTCGTATTTCCAGCCATCAAAGTGAGAATACAACAGAGCAGGAGCTCTTACAGTGCAGTGAGTAAATGCAAAGCCCAGAGCCAAGGAGAGCCTGCCTCTCTGCTCTCCTTGCTGTGACTGCAGGTATGGGAGCTCACAGCCAAAGCCTTAAAGCAGATCCTTGGGAAAACACAGGATTTAGGGGCCTAACTGGAGCAGAAAACAACAGGGAGGAACTACAGCGGAAAGCCAAACCCCAGCTCTAAAGAGCTAAGCTCAAACCTGGGACTTTTTGACAACCTCCTCCCCAAAAAAGCAGCATTTCAAAGCACTTACTCCTGCCAGCATTGCTCTTTCTACGAAATCAAGCACTAATATCATTTAACAACCCCCTCCCATTTTCTGACATCACCTTAAACCACATTGCCAAATTAAGCCTCGTGCACGTGATATATCTCATCCTTTTCTCCTCTCCCAGCCACCACCGCTGCCATCTCTCAAAGGGCTTGAGTACAAATAACTCAGCCTCTGCCACTCAAGCCGGTTTTAATCAAAAGATTTGCTGGGCTTGTGCCACACGGGACACCTCATTAACAACCTTGCACCTCTCAGAGGGAAGAAATAGGCTTTTCCCCTTTTCAGCATCTCTTCGCTTCACGCCAGGACGTGGCATTTACTGGGAGTGCCCAAACTCGTGCTTCATGCCATCCTGGGATAGGATGCATTTGGGTGGGAACAGAACAACAGCCAAGCACGGTGAGCTGAAAGGGAGTGTTTGTCAGAAAGGAGCTGCCCGTCAGAGATTAGAGCCTAATGAAATTTGTCTTTGTGTGTGTGTGTGTGCCTCCTTCTCTTCCTAGATTTTTTTCTTTTTTTCCTTTCCTGTAAAAAGCCGTGCTTGTTAAAATTCAGGGAGAGCCCCACACAAAAGACACTTCTTGGAGTCCAAAGGGGCGCTTATTAATGCGGAGATTTGGATTCAAATCGTACAGAGCACGCCACTTTCGGGAGAGACTTTCAGTATTGTTTGGGGAAAAGAAAGCAAGCCTGGCTGAGTATTGTCTTCCCCAGTGTTAATCACTTCTGCTGAAGCAAGCAGGTGCTGCGACTCAGAGCTTGCAGCACAGGGGGAAGGGAAACATCACTGGGAAAGACTCATCTGCATGATGGATTTTTGCCATTCTGGCTCATTAAGCCACAGCCCAGAGTTGTCGTGCTCCTTGTTTCCTTTGTCGCAGCGGCAAGGGGAAGCGTTGCACGGGCGTGCAACAGGTCAGCAGCCATCAGTGTTAACCAAGCCTAGATTCATGGAATCATAGAACCATAGAATTGGGTTGGAAGGGACCTCGAAAATCATCCGGTTCCAACCCCTTGCTGTGGGCCACTCACCAGCTCAGGCTGCCCGTGGCCCCATCCAACCTGGCCTCGGGCACCTCCAGCTCTCTGGGCAGCAGTGCCAGCATCATGCTAAAACCAAACTGGTGGTTTTGGGAGAAACTGCCCCAGGCTGCCGCTGACAAGTGCTTCTGGTCATGTCTGCAGCTAAGTTTGCAGCTGGCAGCTGAACCCTTGGGAGTGTTTACTCCAGAAGAACATTCAGAGTTTTTATTAACTCATTTTTGATGCTTTGACCACAGAGCTGGGCCCATCCCACTGGCTTTTTTTTTTTTTTTTCCCCTCCACATTGCTTGCATGTTTCCACCTGTTATGCTATGAAAACGATGAGAAAACAGTGTGTTTTCTTATGAGATTTTTCTTTTGAGAAAACATGAGAACGGGTCCCACGCTGCCTCAGCCAGAGGAGAACAGGCAGAGAACACGGCAGAGATTGGAGCCAGCACCCTGGGAACCCACAGAAAAGCATCCAGAGATGCATGGCTGCAAGCTCCCTTGTTGCTGATTTTTCCTTTAGCACTCACTCTAGGGTTTTACAAGGAAAACAGTGATGCTGAGGATAAGATACCACTAGCTATTGCCATTACTGAATGATCCACCTACACAGAATTATAGAATTGAGTTGGAAGGGCCTTTCAAAGTCCAACTTCTCTACATTGACCCAAGCACGAGCAGATGAGCAGTGCCTAGATGAATCCAGGTCATTAAACCACAGGAGGTGATCATTGCTACTGCATCCCTCATATGGCAGCACCCAAAGCTGAGGCCCTTGATTGCATTGGGTTGCACAAGCACCTCAGAAGACATTTCCTGACAACTCACATGGAGGGAAGACCGCCAGAGCAAAGCCTGCTGTTATTTATAGTGTGACAGCACAAAACAGGTCTGGAGGACTTCATCCCTCGTTGCCCCCAAACAGGGCAGCCAATAGAGCTGCAATGCTTAGGAACATATCTATTGTGTCTGAGTGGGCTTTCATACAGGTTAAAGGAGGATCATCATCCTGGGGAAAACCCAGGCTGCCAAGCAAAGCCACATGATACCTGAAATGATGCTTCCAACTCTAAAGCACTTGAGCATTCCAAGGTTACGCCAAAGGGTCCATAAAAAGACTGATGTTTAAAAACAGCCCATGGCATGCACTGGGTTTGTCTACTTCTTTAAAGTTGCATTCTAAATCTGTGATCAGTAGAGCAAATGTATGGATTCCTCCAGGCATTTCTGGGGGAAACCTGGCACGTGGTTCTTGGAGCACATTAAGCTCCATCTGTCTGAAGACAAAACCTTGCTTTGCTAAACCACACCACGGGCTTCTTTCTCAACCTTCTCCCTGAGGCTGCCACTTGCTGTCTGGGAGAAGCCAGACCAGGTGATCTCAGCTCCTTGATGACCCCCACCTGATGCTCATCTTGGCAGTTCTTTGTCCCAAAACCTGTCCCCAGCTGTGTGTTATCCAGCCCTGCAGCCCACCAGATGGTGCTCTCGGTATTGACTACATGCAACTTCTGCAACTTTTGCTTCTGCTGAGAAACTCCAGCACAGGTAGATGTGGAGACATACCCCAAAGGGAAACAGATTTTGAGGTTTTCCTACAGCACCAGACAAATCACATCACTTTGTCCCAGGCGTAACACTGTCCTCCTTGGGACAAGTTTCTTGAGCTTCTCTGGAGTGACACTGCGAGGCTGAGAGAGCTCTGTGGCCCTTGGTAGAGATATCAAACATCTTCTAATAGAGTGTAAATTTCTAATAGTGAGAGGTTGTGTGCAGCTGTTGAGGATCTTCATTACCAGCGGTGATCAGCTCACACATACGCTCCACCAGCGGTGAGTCTGAGGGCTGGAATAACAAAATGACATCCCTTTCTACCTTAGTTTCTCCCTCATTTTCTACTGGAGGAAGGTCCTACTGCTCCCATGCCCTATGCAAACTGAGATGGACAGAGTTATATCAAGTCCGGAGAAGCGGGCTGCAGTAACAGGGCTGATCCTGTTGTTTTCCTTCCTTTGCAAGGCTCTCTTAAACTTCTCCCTAATAAAACTTGGGGCAAAGGGGAGCATTTAACGTGCAGTTAAATAAAAAACACAAAAGTGTGCCACGCTGGCCGACTTCCTAAAAACTAAGTGCAGGGAAATAAAACCTCAGGAACAGGAGCCACGAGAAGAACTGGCAGCTAGCTCTGTGGTCTCTGTTTTTTACCAGTAAGGTATTTTTATCAGGGAGAAGCAGGAAAAGGGAGATCATTAAAGGCAGCCTGTGCTGGTATGCAGGAGCACTCTGGCCATTTACGCCCGTAATGAGTTCTGCTGCCTCTGAGCAGAGCACGGGTAATAACAGGTCATAAAGAGGGTTTACCACCCGAATTGCCAGTCTCTGAAGGTTACTAAAAGCCCGTTCGAATGAGCGTGGTCAAATCAGCCTGACTGTTGTGAAACCTCTGCTTTCTTAATGGCTTAGTGGAAAATTCAGTTTTTCCATTCAATGAAAGGGAAGAAAATTGGGAGTGGAGCAAATAGAGCAAACCCCAGTATCCAGTCTGGCTGAAATCTCTTGAATTTATCTGAAATCTGATGCTGCCATTTGTTTGCTTTGTCCCATCAGCTCGCTGACTGCCTATAAAACTTCTCTGCTTTATAGAAAAGATGCACATAATGCATCTCCACATTGGAAAGGGTTAATTATACCCATTTTACTCTCAAAGAAGCACAGAGAAGGTGAGCAATGCCCTACAAACGAAAAACAAAGTCTCCATTATCTACACGGGGCCCCTCTGCACAGCCCATACAGCAGGTACAACATCCCCTCTGCCTAATCACAATGCTGTCATCACCCTGCTCTCTCTGAGTACAGGGCTGAGGGTCACATAGGGCCCAAAAGGTTTGGTCAAGCACTGGTCAAACAGCTGCCCATAAGGGTGGTAGAGTCACCATCCCTGGAGGTGTTCCAGATCTGTGGAGATGTGGCACTGAGGGATGTAAGCAGTGGGCATGGTGGGCTGGGGTGGGGTTGGACTTGGGGATCTGTGAGGTCTTCTCCAACCAGAATGATTCTGTGATTCCATTATTCTTGCTGTGGTTTTGGTGCTGTGTTTCCCAACGGGATACAGAGCACCTCCCCAGCAAAGCCAAGGCAGCCCATCTCTGCTTTGCTTCAGAGTGGGGCCCCAGGAACAGAGTGGCTAAGTGCCAGCGATGCAATCACTCAGGTGTGACACGTACAAAGTTCTCTGAAGATGAGTTAATAGCTTTAAGCAACACGAAGTCTGCTTGGAGCGATTTCCAGTCCTGCACATTACTAAGCACATCCAATGGTGCCCAAGCATTTCGACAACCTCTGCTGCATCCCCTGGTGTTGCTGGTGCAGGGCAGGCTGTGCTCCTCTACTCATTTTATTCAAGAACTGCTTCACCTTCTGGAGAGCAAAAAAAATAAATGAATAAATCCATCTACTGCACATGCTTCTTCATTTACAGCCCCAAAGAAAAAAAAAAAAAGAGTTAAAAAACAAAAAAAAGCTGTGTTTCTATTGTTCCTCTTGCCCTTTGATTTCTCTCCATTTTCCTTGCCTTTGTGTGTGTGGGAATGCGCATTTGTGGGAACGTGCAAGAAGTTCTAATGTTTTCTGCAGTTGTTTAGTGGGTCCCCTTCTGAAGCCTTATGGACCACCAAGGGCTGAGAAACAGGGATGGAAGATCCAGAGAGATAGTTTGTGCAAATCCAGTGTCGTCCTTTTGAAGTCCTCAGGGCTTCCACGGCAGCCAGAAGTAATTAGTGAGAGAAAAGGGCTGTAAGAGCCATGCTGGCTTGCAGTCAGCAGTTCCTGCTGACTTTGAATAAAGCAGAGCTGAGCCAACGCTGAGCACTGCTGGAATTACGACACCAAACGTCCAACCTATCTATGGAGTGGCTGCAGAGCTTGGGGATGGCTCTCTGCAGCAGGACTCGTGCTGCTGAGCTCACACCACTTTGCTACCTCTCTGCAAATGCCAAAATATACCCAGCACTCAGGTGCTGTGGCTGAACTTAGCACCCTGTCACACCTGTGCCACCTTCCCCTTCATTCAGGGGCTGCTTCCCTTAACAGAGCGAGTTGAAGGAAGAGCAGCAGCACGGTTACAAGCATGAGGAATAATGAGAATTTCAATTGAGAATTCTTCATCCCCACCTCCTGCCTCAAGAAGGGAACGTTCCCAGCACCAGATCCTTAACTCTGCATATGGCCTAAGAAGAGCCAAACAGATGGGACAGTCTGTGGGGCAAAAAATCCCTAATGCTAAAACAGTTTTGCAGCAGCGATTCACACAAAATCATTTGATTTGCAGGACAATTTTGATTTTGAGAGAGTTGGACAGTAAACCTTCCAAAATTTGAAACCAAGAACTTTACTGCAGCTTTCTCACATTGGTTAGCTCAGCCTTCCCTTTCGTTCTGGCACTCACACTCCACATCACTTCACATGGCATCGCATGGCAAAAAGAAAGCAAGTACTTTTAAATGGGATACAGGCACTATGAAACAACAGCAAGCAATAAAGAAGGAAAATTAACTCACCCTTTCTGATGACCAGTAGCAGCTCAAGAGAAGCACGATCCCTATCCAGAGAAACTCTGCTCTCTCCACTGCTAACCCTTAAATGAGGGTGATTTTTGACACTCAGGTGTATTGCTTGCAGCTGAGCTCCCTGGATTAGCCATGCCTCCTCACCTGGTGCTCAATCATTGGTTCAGGCATGAGCTGGCAATTCCACTGCAGGCATTGAGCCTGAAACACAGAAGGTCCAGTTCAAAAAGGTCACTTCCACATCTCTGACTCTTCACCAGAAGTCAGTGGAAAAAAAAGAAGCTTGACTTTTTGTCCTGATCTGGAAGAAAACCAAACAAACACACACACAAAAGAGTTAGAAAGTCTAATTCCATGTGATGGGAATCTGACTTTCTGGATGGCTTTCACTGCAGTCAAGAAGAAGGGTGGCTGGCTGGGAGAGCTCATAAAAGCTTTGAAAATCATTACAAAAGCCCTAAGCTGGCAACACACCCCCCTATCCTTGCATTGACTGCCAATATCTTGGGATGGGATTTTTGGGGGTCCCCCCAAACAATTGAATAGACAGCTCCCATGACGCCTGAGGTCTCCAGTTCTGCTTTTGAAGAGTCCTATGTTTTTTTCATTCCCCTTCTGATAACCAGCGTGGGCCCCCCGCTCACGGGAAGCATTGCTGATGTGCCACCTCCCACCAAGAGAAGCGAGGAGCAGGGGAAAAAAAAGCACACGTAGATGTTAAAACAAGGAAATGGAATGTCTACAAGCTGCTTGGAGAGTTCACTCCTAACTCAACTATCCCTATTTGCTATTGAAAGTGGTGATTTAGCTATTTATGGCATTGTAAGCAATCAATCCTGGTTTCCACTTGGCCTCAGATGGATTGTTGGCCCATAGGTCTCACGCTGTACTTAAGCAACAGAAATGAAAGAGGGAGTATAGAAGTGAATGGATCTTTTGGGATGGCCACATCTGGTCCCCATGTGTAAGCCCAGCTTGGTGGGAAGCCCACTGACAGAGAAAAGTTGCACGCTGTGGTTCTAGACAAGCTTCCTCATGCAAATGTGTAATATTTATACACACACATAATTTTTTACATCCATGTATATGTATCCACAGATGGATATTGAGCAGGTCTGCTCTGACATGTGTCTTTTCCACCTGTGTTTTTTTTTTTTCCAGCCACCTCTCCCTCAATAGATAGGGCCACCAGTCCCGAGTCCATTTTTTAAGGCCACTTGAATGTTGACACCCTCTTTCTCAGACTGGAAGACTCTCTTCCTCCTCCCCTTTAGCAGGGTTGGTGTCTTCTTTCCTTAGCACCCCAGGACCCCAACTGTGACTGAGCAAATTAGGCTGCTGGGATGTTATGGCTAATCAGCAGGACATCTTTAACCTATTACTGGTTTGGACAGCAAGCAAAATAAGCAGGAACAGAACCAACTTGCCTCCTCACTCCAAACATTCATCTCCCAAGGACCCACGCTTGATGCGATCTCAAGGAGAGAGTGAGTTTTGGATGCTGCTGGGACTGAGGTATGCTTGGACAGGATAAACCAGAACATGAAATGAGCACTTGAAGGAGTATTTTCATGTGGTGAGCTCTTAGATTTGCATGTTGCAAGGCCAAAAGGGAGCCACATGTTTCTGAAAATCAGGATTTCTGCAGCAGCACTGGGGAAGCAGGATAAAGCCCTCATTTCCCTCCTGGCTCTCATGATGGAGGTAGGGGTCTGATGCCCCTGCACCTCTCCGAGCCCCCTGTCCTCATGAGACCTTCTTTGTGGACTCACCCAGTGACCCCTGCCTCATGGAGAATTCATTCCCCCACCGTGCAAAGGCACACAGAGAAGCCCATAAACAGGCCCCAACCTAGCAATTACCTTTGGAATTGCACATCAAGCATGGAGCCAAGTGATCCCAAGTGATGGAGCAGTCTCCAGCCCCCAGGGCAGCTGATTCAAGAGCTATTTACGCTCATGCTATCAAAGGCATTTCATCTTGTCCCTCTGTTCTCAGTGTGCTGTGGCTTGGGATGCTTCCACCCTCCCCAAGAAGGGAACCCCCAGTACAGCACGAGAAGATGGCAGAAACATCACCGTGGGCTCACGTTTCCCTACTGCTACATGAACAGCTGAGTATTTGCCACTGAAGATCATCTCCCACTACGATGATCGTAAGTGTGGCCAAGTTTTGAATATTGGCATCAGAAGTTCTCAAGTACTGCAGAAAAAGGAGAAAAACCCCAAATCTGACTAAAAACAGAACCAAGTCGCTGACCAAAAGGCTTGTTGTTCAATGAAAGTACTGCATTTTCTTCTCTTTAGATCACGCCACGACTCTTGCAGCGGGGGGGAATTTCTGTGGCTAAAAATGATAATGAGAACCAGGGTCTGAGCAAATGGCCCCACGCTGTTCTTGGAGGATGGTGTTTGCACATGCTCTGGGTGCAGCAGGCTTCTCTGCCAGTCACTGAGCAGCGGGCTTTGTTCACGCACAGGTTGCTTTGCATTCCCAAAGAACACGTGCAACGTTTGCCACTCTCACCTGAATTTGACTCAGTGGAAGGCAGAAGCAATAGGATTATGTATAGGAGCTGAGACATGAAGATTTCCCCTGCTCCATTCTACACAAGCTGCAAACCCTTTCCCCCTAGCAAACTGAGCAAGCCTTAATTACTCCCATAATTCTGCCTTCAAGGGACGAGCCAGCCACATTAATCAGATCATGAGAGCGAGTGCTCTGAGCATCATACTCCCAAACACAAAGGCCAGGGTATGATCTGAAAAAATAAACCTAAAACGCTATTTGGATTATATCAACGTGCAAGAAAACAAAGGGAAAATTACCCCAGAGCTTTCTCTCCCTAGCTAGTCTCCAGCTTTGGGTTTTATGTGACTGTCTGCATACAGTCCCATTATTTTCCCTCCATTCTCATTCCCTATCTCTGTGACAAGGACCTTTGCCAAATAGTACTTCCATCTAGGATGTCAGGAAGGCATTCAAAGATACAGTGCATTCAAATAAGGATTGGAAATCATTTCCTTGCAGGAAGGAGCTATCCCTTCTTGCCTTCTCCTCCTTTTGATTATTCTTCTCAGATTAGAGATAGTCAGGAAATTACATGGTGTTGAGAAAAATAAAAGAGAAAATAAAAGAAAGAGAAACGTTAAGGAAAAGGAAATTTTTTTCATTTCCTGCCAAAAATAATCCCACAACTACTGGGGGGTTTCAGACGCCTGGTTATATTCCTTTTTTCTTTCAGTAATGAAGACGGATGGCTGGCGACGGTGGAACCACCAAAGGCCAACATTTGCCTTGAGTAGATCCCAGCCACAAGTGAGAAGATGCAACTTGGCCCCGTGTATTTATGACTGGGGAAAGACAGCTTTCCAAAGAATGGAGATGGAACGTAGCTGAGTTATCTGCTTCTAATATTAGATCAACCTCAGGATTGGAATGAGGTGGTAAAAGTATGTTCATCACAATGATTTATGCTTAGCTTTTGTAAGAGGATATTATACGACAGGCTACACCACGCTTAGTTTAACTCCACCTGAATGGTCTTTGCATTGTCTATTTCCTGCAGTTTATATATATTTACAGATGCCTATGATATTGGTATCAGTATGGAAATAGCCAATACAGCCTGTAAGTACACCTATATAGGTGTATATGTGTACACATATATGTACATGAGGGCTTTTTTGTACCAAAGTGGAGTAAAATCAAGTCAACCGCCTGCTTCTGCAGACCAGCCTTCCATCACCACCTATAATACTCTGCAGCCATCTAAATCTGCCCATAGGTGCCACCCAGATCCTCTTCCCCCAACTTTCTGATCAACTTTCCTAGCTTCATCTCTTGCAGCTGTACTCCACTTGAAAAACACAGAGCCCAAAGCTGTGACATTGCTTCTGCTTTGTGCTTTTGTGCTACAAACCCTTCGGTCCCATGGAAGAGCAGTGCCCTATCACACAGCATTGATGTGCTTATCTAAAGCCCATGAATGAGTAATCCCACCCGTTGTGACTTTGGTAATGGGTCCTTGGCATTTTTCTGTAGAAGAAACAATAAGAGCTGCGTGGTCATTGCGATATTAAGACCCATCTGAAGGGTGGTCGGAGTTGATATGGGGATGCAGCTGCACTGAGGGGGCTGGGTGAGGGCTCCAGTAGGACATTTCACTGTAGTTTGTATCTGGGGAAGGACAACAACACAGAGACTACAGGGAGAGTCTTTTTTACCAGGCCAGCAAGTGCCTGCAATACCAGGAGAAGGAGGAGTAAGAGGGACAGGTTTCACACTAAGGCTGCAAAAAAGCTCTTAAATCCTCACTATCCTTTTTTTGCGGGGCGAGACTTCCCCCACTCACTTCATTTTCTCACTGCTTCCAAGAAAGGGCTGTAAGATTGTCATGGGCTTGGTAAGGCCACAAGATGTTGTGATGGGCTGTGACGGGGCTGCTGTCTCCAGTGATCCTGATGCTAACCAGGCTCGGTGGACACAAGCTCTCAGTAGTCTATAAATCATTCCACTGGCATGATGTTGTGTTGCTCAGCATGGCATAACATGACATCTCTATCCCACCTCCCCTCCTCAACCCACTGTTTCCAAACCTACTGCCCCATTCCACTGCTCCACCAACATCTCTTAAGGAGCTCCTGTGGACTCACATTAAATATCTCTCCATGGGGAGTACTCATTAGTCAGCTGCCGTGATACAGATCTTAGAGCAACAACCAATAAAGCTTCAGCATGCAGGCATCTGGAACAAGCCACAGAAAACCCATCTCTCATCCCTAATCTAAGTAGCTTCAGACTGGGGATGCTGCCGACACAAGGCATCGGTTTGTTTTCTTTTCTTATGGCAGAAGATCAAAACAAAGCCGAGAGCGTGGCAGAGTCCTCAAGGTCAGCAGGGGAATAGGCAGGGATCAAAGCAGCATCATTAGCAGAGTAAGGCAGCACACGCCAGCTTGTGCATCCCAAATAGAGCAACTCAACCTGGTTAGCCCCTCTGCCTCCATGGAGAGGAGCCCCAAGCTGCTCTTCTCCTGGCTATCATGCCTAGTAATCACCACTGCCAGAGCTGATGCTGCAGATTGGGTTGGAGCTTCAGCTTGGAGGACACTGCATTAACTCACCTGCTCATTTGCATAAAGCATATATCTACTTAAAAGCTGTAAGCTGGACATTCCTGCCATGGAAGCAGTAAAAAGGATGACAGGGCCTCTGGCATTGTCCTAGAATCATAGTATCACCAAGGTTGGAAAAGACGTCTAAGGTCATCCAGTCCAACCGTTTACCTTTCATCAACAGTTCTCACTGAACTACGTCCCTCGGTACAACATCTAAAGGTCATGTTGGGGTGCAGAGAAAAGGCTGACCAAAGATCCCTGTTTTCCCACTGCTGGGACCCTTAGGACACCTTAATGGTGCCCATCGCAGCCCCATGGCTGGACATTCAGGGAGGCGACATGGAGGGGACTTCAGTTTCACAAACAGAATGGGCTTGGCAACCCTTCAGAAGGAATAAGTGCTATTTAGACTGACATTTTTCCCCCCTGAAAACTGAAAAACACCAAGTTAATAAAAGAGAGCTGAACTGCCATGCTTCTCTTGGGGTTGCCTCATCCCTCTAAGCCTCCCACTCTGCAGCGAAATAGAAATCTGCACTTCTGCTCACACTGGAGCCTTTAGGCTTTCCTGCAGCACAATAGTATAAACCAAACAGACTAAAGTCCTGGACAGAGGAGAGAATAAATTGGATCCCTCCAAAGCTAAATACTGCATTGTGGAAACTTGCAGGGCTGTAAGCCTCTCGCAGTTCATCACTCTAGAGCAAATAAGCTAGTGGTCTCCATCCCACAGTGGGCAAGCATCCAACATTCAGACGCTCCATCCCTGCACGATGGTGGTCATAGGGCATCCTCGCAGTGTCTGCTGGATGGGGAGAGCATCCAGACACAAGGCATGTATACAAGCCCTTGCTCATCCCCAAAGAAAAACAGAGAAGACCAGTCCTGTTTCAGTGGTGCACAGCAGCCCACAGCGTGATGAAGATGGTGCCCTGGGTTCCTGCCAGCCATCCTTCTGACAAAATACCAGTGTTCATGTTTTTGTTTTTGTTTTTTTTTTTTTTAAAAAAAAAGGTGGAACAGAGCTTCTCAGAAGAGGACGTGTTAAAAATTAAGGACCAAGTTGATGCTGCATCCATTTGGACTTCATCCTTGGATGAGATGTGCCACACAATGAGTCAAGGTTCAGCACATCAGGCAAGGCACCAACCCCTAGGCTGGTGCTGCCAACACTACTTGGCGCAAGCTGTAGATGGCTGCTAAAACCACCACATCCACCCAAGAGCAGCCACTGAATGGCTGGAGCCATTTTTCCAAACTGTCACAAATGTATTTCTCAGTGCATGGGGATTTCCGTAACTTTTCACGCATATGGAGATTTTATTTTTCCCTTCTTTTTCAATTACATGTTTCATTAACCGCCTGCACCTCCTGATTTGCTGCTGACTAGCTGAGGCTTTCAGACTCGAGAAATGAAGAAGGAAATAAAGCAATGATCTATTACCATTTACAGCTGCCACGGGATGCCACAAAACTTAATCAGCTGTTTGTAAAATGCATTCAGTAGCAAGGGGAAGAAAAAGCTGGAAAAAGCAGCAATCCCTTGCTGAAGATAATTTCCACCCAATCTCCCCGTCGATTCTCTTTCAAAGAAATACCTAGGGAAGTGGAAGTGCTTACAGTGTGCTCTGCTGATGACAGATTACTGAGGAAGCATGGTCTGCGATGGGCTTCCAGCTGGCTGCAGAAGTCCTCCCTGGTCAGCTCTGCAAAGTGCAAGCGGGTTTAGTCAGTACTCCTGTTTTCTCCAAATTTCAGTTAGAGTTTGCCTCTGTAAAACAGGCTGGAGAAAGCAATGCCTGTAAAGGTGTTTCCCAGTGAAGAGCAAACACCTCCACATCCAGCCCTAACCCCCTGGGTCAGCATGCTCATCACCGTGGCTCCTCCCATGGGGTTGCGGGGACAAAACCATCGGACCCTCTTCTGACAAGACAAATCCAATAAAACTGCTGACCTGAAGCAAATCCTGCGGGGACTGACAGCTCCACACAGCTTTCTCTCAAAAGGAAAGACAGCAGGCAGATAGATGTGGGCCTCTGATAGATAGGTGTGGGCCCCTTCCAGCTCTTCCCCATTGAACTGTGCAAGCAGCAAGCACCGCTGCCACAGCAGCTTTAGAGGAATTTGGCTGGTCCCACACTTGCACGTTCCTCCTCATAATACCTCTCCACTCCCCAAGTCAGCCCACGTTAATTGTATACAACATCTTAAAGACCACCCAGTTTGCACTGTAAAGCATTCAGTGATGGATAAAAATAACAATTGCATTGAGAGAGGCCAAGTTCCATGCCAAAAAGATTAGCAGTGGGAAAATTCCTCCTTTTGGGAGCTTTGCAGCCAAGGCCCAGCCCTTAGGGTTCATGACCGGCAGCAGGCCTCACGTACATTTAACAGCTATTGGTAAAATCTGGGAAGAAGCCTAATTCTGGTGACTTCCACTAAATCTTGCCTTTGTCCTGATTCATAAAAGAGAGTCATCAGATCACTCACCCTGGCAGGACCATAGGCAACCAGCACAGAGTTTCATTTATCAGGGACGTTATGGGTGGTGGTACAGGAGTGATGTACAAACTGCAGAAACAGCTTTGTCTTCTACTCGCTAAAAAAGAAAGGAAACAAAAGAAAACAAAGCAGAAAACGTTGAGGATGTTAGAGAAGAAGGAAGGATCACCTGATTTGTTTGTCAAATAGACTTCCACTGGACATTTCCAAGGAAAGGACAGATGGACGCCTCAATATGTCAATGAAAACCACACTGTGTAATGAAGAGTCACAGAAAGGGCAGGAGCCTAACTATGAACTGCAGAGAAAAATGTTCCTCTGAGGCAAAGGGAAAACACTGACCAACCTCAAGTTTTTCTAGATCTGCAAAAAAGCAAGGAAGGAACAAGTAGGCCTGAGATGTTTGCTAGATACAAGAGATTCAGCCCATCACTGTGCTGACAGATCTTGCTCTGCTATGCAGAAAAGCTACCATGGTCCACTGCCTAAAATGGTGAATTAGAAACCTCTGATTACTTGGAAATTTTAGAAATCTTTTTAAAATGTTTTTTTTTTCTTCAGGAATCCCTGAGCCCAGTCTCTTCTGAGAAGATCTATTTGAAATAGTTGTGCTAATGTTTGCAGTTTGAGTGACCCTTTTAGTACAGAAGTGAAAGATGTGCATTTGTGAAACCAGCAAGAATTAACGATGTATGAATCAGCTCGGTTACTAAAACAGTAAATCAGTGAAGTCCCAAAAGCTTCTAGTCAGCATAGCCCCATTCACAAGCAGTAGGGTCTTGCAGAACTGCTGGGTGAGGAAGTCACCATATAGTCTCCATGCATGCACAAACTATTTATGGCTTTTTGTCTGTTTTCTCCCTTTCCCCATCTCCAGCCAGCTTGTAACCACTGCTAAGATGAAGCCTGTCTATAAACTACCAACCAGGATACAGACTGACCAGACACTGTGTTTAACAGGCAGCACTGGCAGCTTGGACACCTAATGAGGGAATGGGAACTGGAAGAGCACATAACAGTAATATTTAAAGACCAAAATCGTTTATCTGAACCTCGCTCTGCCAGGATCCTGGTGAATATTCTTCCAAGCCAGTTAAGAATAGCATGGGATAACAACTGCAAACAGACAGCCATGATGAAAAAAGGGTGCTAAAAACCTTCAGAATTAATTAACAAGTTCCAGCCCTTCAAGGCTTTTTTCCTAAGAGCCTTCAAGCACCACTCGCCTGGTTTTGATTGAATTATTTAACCACAGAGCCTGTTAGTCCCTAGCAAACACCCCCAAATAAATACGGCTGCTTCTTTGAGCTTGACATCATTTGGATCCTGCATATGGGATTTGGTGATGGTGCCACCCAGCCAGATGTTTCCAGTGCTTTCTGAGAGAAATGCACCTCTCCTTTTATTGGACACCATGGCAAGAGAGCCCACGTGGAATGTAAACTCTGTGTGCAGAGATATATGTTTTCTCTCTCTGTTTATAAACACACAGAGCCCAGTTCTTCCTCCACTGGGGTTATATGAACCCAGAATTTATTAACGTTGGAGAACGCGTTCCTGATTTACACTGAAGTAAGAGAGCAAATTGTTTGCAGGAGAAAAAATAGATCAGCAAGCAATCGCTGCTTCTACATACAGATCTGAATGCACATGCAGCACAATATTCAGATCAGCTGCAACAAACAAACTCGCCTCAAAGAACATAACAGCAAACCCGAGACTCCAAAGGGAAGATAGGGAAAGGTTGCCTCATCCTTACCAGTGGGAAGGGAGATTGCTCAGTGAAAAATGCCTTCAGTGACATCTCAATTTGGCATCTGCCTTGACATCCCTGGGCCAGACCTTACATTTTCTTTCCCAAAAGAGCAGAGCCAGGCTTTTACAGGCTATACAGCCATAGATCCACCAAGGTGGTGCCAGCTTCTCACCCAGCTTCTTGCTCCTCTGCTGGTCAGAGTTCTTTCTCTTCCACTTCTCCTGCCATGACACTTGGCCTTGTGCTGCTCCATCCCTTTTGCTGCCCTGTAGAAACACAGGCCAGCCATAAGAGACAATAAAGTCAGGTTGGTGTGTAGAACCTATTTTCTCCCACCCAAATGCCATCCCAGCCTTCGATCCCTGCTAAATCACAGAATGGCTTAGGTTGGAAGAGACCTCAAAGATCATTTCGTTCCAACATCCCTGCCATGGAAAGGGTTTCCAACCATTAGATCAAGCACTAGATCTGATTGCTCAGGGCCCTGAACACCTCCAGGGATGGGGCACTCACAGCTCCTTGGGCATTAGGGCCAGGGCCTCACCACCCTCTCGTATTTTAACATCAAAAATTTGTGATACTTGCAAGGCTAAGCTCTAATAGAGATGCATTTTCTCACCCCAGCACTGCTGTTATAGTTGAACCAACCATACGCTCACACAAGAGCAAAGCACTGTATGTATACATCTGCTTACCCACACGTATATTTATAGATGTACACATACACATCAGGAGGGGACACATAAATATCTATAGTACACAAATGAGCAGTTTCAGGAAGCTACAAGACACAAGGGAGGATTTTGTTTAGAAAGCAGTTTCCCCCTTCCTCCCTGCCAGGCGAGATCTCTAACATCTGCTCCTCCAGCCAAGCCAAAGGGGAGGTGAGTGCCAAACAGAAGCCACACAGAGAGGACACGCTTTGATGGGATGATCCCTTGACTTCAGATGGTTGAAGAAAGTCACCAATCTATCTGGAAACACCAGGCTAGGGACAGGCTCACCGCCAAGAGAGGAAAATAGATGTGACCAAGTGACCAAGATGGAATGATTCAACCAGGGGCATGTCTCAGCAACTGGAGTAACCCAGCATCCCAGTGTGCAGCATCTGGTGCTGCATGGCAGGGAAAAGGGATGGCCAGCAGCCAGAGGAAGAGAGATTAGATTAATGGAGGTGGGTACGCGTTACACCCTGCAAAGCACGGAGCTATCGGAGTTTGACTTCCAGCCCAACCACTCCCTTGGGAGATTAGATCCTCATGACTGCAGGAAAAGATCGATATCAAACATCTTCCCCTGCTCTGGCATATTCCTTTGGGAAGGCAGTGCCAAGCCACATGGAAGCACACCCTTCCTCCACATCAAGCCATGCGTGACAGCCCTCAGAACGACTGCTCAGAAACCCCTGCTGGAGCTGAGCAGCAATCTGAACTGTGAATCATACATACTGAACAAATTCCTATTGTAAAAAGTCTAGCAGTTGTACTTACATTGGGCTTCTGCCGAATGAGAAACATGTGCCATTTTCATAGGAACCAATTCCCACAAGCCCTCCTTCTTCTTTCCATTACCCCAAAGAAGGGAGTTTGACCAAGCACGATACTTGGAGCTTTCTGTTTCTGTTCCAGACTGCTTGGAGGCAGAGGTGTAGGGATAAACACAACATCTGTATTTATGGCACCCCTCTGTAGCTGACTCTACTGATCCTAGCCTGAGACCCACCCTCCTTTCAACCCAATAGCATCATCACAACAAACTCAGGTTGGCTGGCCTGTTAAGAGGTACAGACCAGAAGATTATTTAAACAACATGGTAGCTTCTGTCACAACCATTTTGCCTGTAAGACTGTTTTTTCTCTACCACTTTTATAGATTTCCACACAAGAGCCCAGAGGAGAGAGAAATTACACTGGGATGTGTCCCAAGACTTTGGCATAAAGTATATACACCAGAAACAGGGTGGATGCTGCAGTCTAGAGAGTTTTTTGTTTGTTTGTTTGCTGTATATTTGCTCTCATAAACTAGCCAGCCTAAAGTAAAGTATCTGGGGTGAGCCATGCTCAGGGGCACTGCAAAACACCCCACAGAGGTGGTGAGAGCATACCTGCTGTGCAAGCTGAAAGGTTCTGAAGGAGAATTTCTCCAGCTTAAAAAGCATAAAATCAAAATCTTTCCCCAGATGATTTCCACTTTGTTTAAGGGGGAAGGTCATTTTGAAAAAAGTTAAGTATTTCTGTTGGAAAACTTGAATAGCCAAGCCATGGGAGTCTGTTAAACTCACTTCCTGCAGCCATCAGGAAAAGGTGAAACTGAAATACTCCATCCAGGAAAGCCCCTTGGGAAAAGAAAACCTACGTGTTCACTGCTGATCTTCCTCCCCTTTCTTCTTGGAGAGGAGGGGGCCCTCTATATGCACTCTCATCCAAAAGGGAAGCAGAGTCCTTTCTCTAACCAGCTCCACTTGACACCAGTTTGCACACCCACACGCAAAGCCCTTTCACTGCCAACACATTACATCCATTCAACCCTCGTTCTGTGCCATGTGAAGAGCACTTCCTCTGCATCCAGCCATCCAACAGAGACTGCACATGCAGCGAGACAATTTTTCCCAGTCTGATTGGAGTGGCACCCCATTCAAACCCTCTGACAACCAGCAGAGAGGAAAAGCAATCCAGAACAGCCTGATGATTAGTTCCTTCCACGCTTAGGAAAAGCCCTTAGGAGGTTCAGCAGAGAGCTATAGACCTAGCCACCAGAGACATTCCCCATGCTTTGAGCATCATATGCGAGATTTTGGGGTGTTGTTCCATGGGATGAAAGAAACGTCACCATCTATATGCATGGTAGTTCAACAACGAATCTGTTTCTAGATGGGCTGAAGGTGGAGTTGGATGCATTCCTGTTCCGATCAAAGTTCAGCTTGTAACTTCAAAAGGCTTTTCATTAAATCCAGCCACACAAGGTGGAGGGGTGTGGGTTTCACTGGAAGGGATTTGGGATGGCCAGGAGAGGTGTGGCTGAGCAGCTCAGCCTTCCTCGTCTCTCAGCACTGGGGGAAGAACCTGTGTTTTTGTGAAACTGAGCACTGCTTGGCTGCTATTGACATAAATCTGCCTTTAAGCCACATGTTGTGAAGAATACCCTAAAGCTCAACATGCTGGTCCAGGTGCTTATGGCTGCAAGCCCAAGGCAGAGTGGCCTCACATTGCCTAATCCCAAAAAACAGGAATAGAAGAGCAAGAATCACAGCGGAAAGGAGGCTGAGTGAGAGAAATGACCAGGGACAGATGTGGGCTTAGAAGGGCTTGCCCCAAGCAGGCTCCTGTGTGGCTGTGGCATCACAGGAGGCCATTTGGGGTGGCCCTCTCTCTGGGCAGAGGGACACACTCTGTGGGTCCTACTCTGGGTCTGCTCCCATTGGAAGCAGGCAGGAATTCTGCCAACAATGTGAGTAGCAACAGGTTCCAGAGATGGGAGCTGTTTTAACTCAAGCACCCAGCAGAAAAGCATTTGGTGTTTTTGTTGGATGCCTCTTTGCCAGGTTAGTGAGTTAAATCAGAGTCCAAGAAGCGCTGAAGCCAGCATTAGATAAACAGAGGGAGAGCAGGATAGAGCAAGGCTGATAAAAAGGGGAAATCTCCACTTTGTTAAAGCAGAGATTGCCTCCAGCTGCCTCCCAGCCCCAAGTACTGGGAACTTGGAAGGAGCAGTGGAGAGGGAAGCCACGCATGAGTTGAGATGAAAATTGGATGTTATCTACAATATTTCTGTGTGTTGTAGGGTACATTTCCATGCAGACCATCCAGCAAGGATGACATGAATTGTTAGAACCACTGGCAAAAGTGAGAACAGACAAAATTCTCAGTGTTTTGCCATGGAAGTGTTGGGAGATTGGAGAACACGTGTGCAGTTGATCATCCCAGTGCAGAGTGGCAAGAAACAGCTAGCTGCTACCGAAATCACCAGCCAGTAAAACATAGATTCAAGGAATAGCTTGGGTTGGAAGTGACCTCAAAGATCATCCAGTTCCAAGCCCTGCTGTGGGCAGGACTGCCAACCTCTAGACCAAGCATGAGATCAGGCCCCATCCAAGCCAGCCCTGAACACCTCCAGGGATGGGGTATTACACTACTCTGTGCTTATTAAGGTGATCAGGATCAAATGAGGTATTTCCAGGTGAGACCGTAACTTGAAGAGACTTGAAGTGCCACATAAGAAAGAACATCATTGCTGGGGAAACTGAGGCATAGGAAGCAACTACGACTTGCTGCTGCTCATCCTGCCGCCCGTGGCAGAGAATCCATCTCTCCAGAGCAATTCAGCCTAATATGAGACCCACAGGCCCAGCCGTGGGTCCATCTACAGTTTTCTACAGTGGCAGCCCATGGGAGAGCTCCAAAAGGGCTGCTGGAGATTGAGCCATGAGAATTTCTCTTTGCCATAATCTTCCGCAGGGAGGATTTGCTGGATTTTGCAATCTCTGCGAAGCTCAGAGAGGCTCAAAGCTTACTTTACACTTGTAAGCTACAAGAGATATGATTAAGAGGAGGAAAAAGTAGTACTTAGAGAGCTTCTTCTTACCCTTTGACACAGGAGATGTGACATAGCTATTTCAGCTCCCAAAATCCAACTGCATCCAGGAGAAAGGTGAAAAGCTAAACATCTCCTCCCTTGGTAGGAAGATACACAGCTTGGGAATTCCTGTTTATAAAACTGCAATCAGCGCAAGTGCAAATTAGGCAGAATCAGTCAAGTGTAGGAAATTGCTATCAGAATATCTGATATCAGAAATAGCAATTTAAAACCGCTCTGGTTGCTGAGCTTTCATAAAGTCTTCCCAAGACCACATTTCTATGCTGCATGTCACCACAGAAGACACCCGAGATGCAGTGAATTCCTCCCCCCCCTTCCCCCCAGTTAATTTGAATTATGCCACAAAACAGATGTGCTCTCTGGTGCACAGAGAACCTTCTTCTTCAATTTTGTGTCGCATCAGCTCTTATTATTCCCTCTCTTTGTCTGAAGTGACATAACGAGTCGTGACACCCTCGTATATCATCAAGAGACACGGTAGCAACTATACTCAAGTTGGGAAGAGTAGTTTTATATATATATATGTGTCTATATGTCTACTGTCTTGATGGGAGAAGGGGTGTGTGTGGTAGGAGAGATTCCTCCTTCTGCATAGCAAGGCTGACGCAAGGCATCAGCACCAATTAAGACCTCACAACGGAGCAGCATGCAGGACTGAGGGTGAAATTAACTGGCGAATCGTATGGAATTTCACCCTCTGGGCTCAGTTCCCAACTTGTGGGAAACAATGCAGATTTGATCTGAAGCTTGGAAAGGAGGAAGAAATCATTAGAAACGCCCAGCCTAGCATCTTGTGTTAGAGCAGGTTGTGCTTTTCACCCAGAAATTCCTACATCGAGTCCAACAACAAAAGGCTTGAGAGGAAACCACTGCCGTATGACAGACAGAAACTTAGCAAAAGCTGACAAAAAAGGCACAAGATCCTTTGGACATCTATGCTGATGGTCTATACTCTCTGATCTTTACAAAACACTAACCTAATACCCATTTTCTGCCTTCAGACCCTGTCACTGGTTGGCTCTTTTTCCACTGGGTTGCAGACATCGTTAGACATGTTGGGGATACACAACCACAAGAAATATGTCCTTCAGCACGACTAAATGTTGTTCTCCCAGCATTCAGTTCAACCAGTTCTCCCCTACAAGAGCCCCTGGAGCCTGCCCAGAAGCCCATCTCTCTCCATTTCTGCTGTTTCCCCAACTTGAACTTACCCCAAGCATACAGCAGTTCATCTGCACACCCACACCGCAGCGATGCACAGGGATATGGCCATGGCTCCCATCTCCTTTAGGAAAGTTGCTGTACAAAGAGCTTAGTGCTGAGCTGTAAGGTAAATTTTCCAGATGTGAGCCATTCTCTGCATCAAACACAGGGGGAAAAAGTCTGATTTTACAGCGCTTCTGGCAAGGGAATGCAGAGAATGTGTTGTGAACACTCCCGCCGTCAAATAGGTGGTAAATTGAGCCACGCATGTTTGAAATACTGTACTTTGAAGAACCAGTGGGAACAATTTGGAGTTTTGAGCTCTTTCATTCAAATTGTCTTTTCTATCCCTTTTTTTTTTTTTTTTTTAAATTTAAGATGATGTGGAAATTTTTCTCTCCTTTGCAGTGCCTCCCCTGGAGGTGCTCAAGAAATGTTTAGATGCTGTACAGAGGAACTGGGTTAGTGGGAAATATTGGTGGTAGGTGAAGGGTTGGACTGGGTGATCTTGGAGGGCTCTTCCAACCTTGGTGATTCTATGCTGCTCACTCCTAGGAAGGCAAGGAGAACTAGCTGGCAAGAAGCAATCTGCAGTGACATTTTGCCATCTCCACTCTCCATTGCTGCACTGGCAGCCTGCTCACAAGCAAAAGAGAACTGAAATGCAGCAACAGAGGCCATTTCTGAGTCCTTGGCACCACTGGAATAAGCCTCTTGGGTCATGTCATTTGTTAGGCACACAGTCTGAGTTAGGTTTTGAAATCAAGGACCCCCGTTGCCTCTAGGAGATCACAGCCCTGCGGTGCCAAGGGTCTGCCCCCTTCTGCCAGATGGACAGGGGTGTTTTCCCACCTTCAAAAGATTTCTATCCATAACCAAGCAAACAAACAAACAAACCCACCAGCAACCTTTCATTCCTCTAGAGAAAATATTTTAAGTCTCTCAGATAAAAGAGGCAAGCTTGGCAAGGCATTTCATGTGCTTCTCATGAATTTTTGCAGGAGGTGGTTTCTGGACTGACTTAAGGAATGCACTTAGCATGCTGTTTCCCATATATAAAACCCTGAATTAGCATTTCTCCCTACGATTCTCAGTGTGATTCTGCTATGCACAGAGTATCACAGGATAAGTAAAACCCCATAAAAAGTCTCTCATAAAACCGTCCAGCGCTTGGTTTTGTTTTGTTGATCCCCTGACTTCATCGATTGCTCCGTCTGCTGACAGGAACAAAGTCTCCTCCACGATGCTTTTATGCAGGCAGTGCTTATCAAGGATGTCTGAGCATGCACACGCATCAGGGCTCTGTCTCCCTGCATCTGATGCCTCGGAGGCCTTGTGCAACCAAAACCAGCCATATCTCCATGGCTTTCCAAGACAGAAGCAGGACAGGTGACTGTAAGAGCAGACGGGTCATTCAGTTCTCTCTTGAACAGTACCTGGAGATGCTCTCTTTGCTGGATGTCAGGGGATCCCTTCTGACCCTACAGCAAGCAGCTAGAGCACGGGCAAGGCAGCATTAACAAGAGAAACATAAGCATTTTGTGCTTTTATGGGAGGCCCAAGAAGGTCTGGGAGTTGATCGTCAGGGCCGATCCAATTATTCCTTAAAAGCACTCTAATGTGAAGCTGGCTTGGTTCCCTTCGGTACCTGGCGTCTAATTTATGGGGTAATGTTTCTTTAAGACTGGCATTAAAGAGCAGAAGTAACAATCTTGGGTTAAGAAGGTTAGGCATTATGTCCAGATTAGTATTATCAGATGACCCGAAGCAGGGGTTATATTAAAAAAAAAAAAAAGCCTTAATTAAAAAATACAGGTCAGAACCAGTTTAAGCTCCAAACCTCCGGTTATGCTCACTAATTAGAAGGCTTGGACGCATGCCTCAGAGTGATGGATGAGCTCTATCTGCCTCGTGGCATCACACGAAGAGATGGGACGTGGCTCCCCAGGCGCAGGTCTTGGGCTTCATTTAAATCCAACTTTCTTTTTTCTCTGCAAGCAGAAATACCTGAATTGCATGAGCAGAGCGATTCCAAGCACGAAACACGTGTGAAACCCCAGTTCCAGCACAACTTCTCATGACTATCAACCAGAATAAAGGAGATCATGGAATCATATAATGGTTTGGGTTGGAAGAGATCTTAAAACCCACCCAGTTCCAACCCTCTGTCATGGGCTGGGTGCCTCCCACCAGATCAGGCTCTCCAGGGCCCATTCAACCTGGTCTTGAGAGTCTCCAGATGGGGCACCCACACTTCTCCAGGCCAGCTGAGATGCCAAAAAAACAGACCATGCATTCCATAAGACTGCTTGGAAAAAAAAAATGTATCCACACACAAACCTACTCTTTTTTTTTTTCCCACCACATCCAATTTCATCCCAGTGAAAATTTAAATAATTTGCATGTTTCATTTGTGTGCCTGCTCCCTTGCATGAAGATTGAGTCATGGAGTCGCCAAGGTTAGAGAAGCTAAGATCACCCAGTGCAACTGTGTACCTACCACCAATATTTCCCATTAAACCATGTCCCTCAGTACATCATCTAAATGTTTCCTGAACACCTTTAGGGACGGTGACTCCACCATCTCTCTCCTGGGCAGCCCATAGAGGTTCTGCTTGGTTCTGCTTTGCCTTTGGAAAAGCAAATTGGTAACCTGACAGAGAAAACAGCATAGGGGAAAACAGTCTTGTAATTCAGAGAAAAGCACTGCTCCTTAGTTTGATAGGTTTTTCAGGACAGTGGGAAAGGGAACAGTCACAGAAATAGGTAACTGGTATTAGCTCTGTCTTTTTCCCTTTAAGGACATTATCACAGAATCACAGAATGGCCAGGGATGGAAGAGACCTCAAGGATCACGAATCTCCAACCCCTCTGCCACATGCAGGGCCACCAACCTCCACATTTAATACCAGATCAGGCTGCCCAGGGCCCCATCCAACCTGGCCTTGAACACCTCCAGGGATGGAGCATCCACAGCCTCTCCGGGCAGCCTGTTCCAGCACTTCACCACTCTCTCTGTAAAGAATTTCCCCCTGACATCCAATTGCTGTCCTTTCCTTTTATTTAAAACACTGAACAAACAGCTGCCAAAGCCCACGTGGTGAGGCCTCTCATTCCCTTCTGAACTGGTGTGAGGAATAGGTTTGGTGGTCTCCCACCTAATCCCACCACTTTGCCAATCCAAGCAGAAGAGGGACAGCAGCCCACCCCTTAGGTACAGTTAGGTACAGCCCTGGAGGACACCAGGTGACCAAACCGAAACCCATCGTACCCATCGCCCTCACTGGTACAGATTGCCCAGAGGGTGGGAGGTGTTCAAAGCCAGGTTGGATGGGGCAATGGGCACCCAGCAACCTGACCTGATGCAGGCAACTAGCCCATAGCAGGGACTGGACCTAGATGATCTTTAAGGTCCCTTCCAACCCAAGCCATTCTGCGATTCTGTGAACGCAAGGAACAATTTGACTAACAGCTCCTGCATCCAACAGCGGTGGCAGAAACAAACCCCCCACCGAGATGAACAGCTCAGCACCACGAGATCCAGAGGGCAAAGGACATCACACGGGCAGCAATTTGTACAGCCCCGTGCACGGCACTGAGCACTGATCAGAGCCATGCGGTCTCAGGCCTGACAGATATTACATTTCCCTGTAATCCTCGCTCCTTTGTAACGGCAACGCGCTCCAGCCCATGCCTGGGGAGCTCTGTGATGCGTGACGGAGGGGGAATGCTGCTTGGTGGGAGCTGCTGACAGCTGAGTACTCCTCGACAGGGCGAGCTAGCACAGTTGTTGGCTCCTGGAAAACACAGGGAGAGAAACAAAGAGGCACGGCGCGTCCGGGGAGCGACATCGGATGCTGAAGCCTTCCCTGCTGCAGAGCAGGCAGAGGCTCTCCTCCAACTGAGATTTATGACGAGAGAGCACGTCTCTCCTAGGAAGCCTGCGGGGTTTCTGGTTCTCATCTCTTCCTCCCTGCAGCTGCCACATCGCTCAGCTCCGCAAACGGCATAAATCAGCGGGAGCGGCGAGGAGATGAAAGCGTAAATAGGCCGTCAGAGCAGTTACTGACACTACAGGGCAAATTCTGCCCTGACAGACACTCTGCAATCCTCCATTCATTGCGAGGGATGTGGGATGGGCATCTGTCAAGGGGAAAGCCATGCGGATGTGGGTTCCATCCACAGCGGGTCAAACCGACGGGTGCCTGCAGGTCGGGTCCTTAGGCTGGAGGATGCTTCACTGCTTTGCTCCAGCTGAGGTTTTTGGTTTTAATAGTTTCCCAGTACTTTATCACCATAAATCCAGTGCCCTCCCATCGATCTCAGGGATTTGTGTGCCAGCAGAACCTGAGCAGGGCAGTGGAGGCTGCAGGAGGATGGAGCACAGAGAGCCTCATCCGATGGAGGATGGGGAAAGCCAAGCGAGGAGCACGGAGCCCTTTCATTCAGAACTCAGCTTTGATACCTGCGCTTAGATATCTGGAGTATCTTACAGTCTTCTGTTCTTGACTTGTGGGTGAGAAGCCCGTCTTTTTATGTGCGAGGAGGAAAAAAGTCTTTCTAAGGCACCTCTTCAAAAGCTGTGAACTCAAAGGAAAGGACCCACACGTACTCCAGGATCTTAAAGACTGCTCCTGACCGAAGGGTGGGGAGACTGGGAGGGTCCCCAAGGGGAAGCAGCTCCCAGGGCTTTGCAGTTTGGCTTCAGCTCACTGCAAACTCCAGTGAAAATAAAAAAATCAGTCGTAACAGGAACTGATTAGAAATAACTGTGAATATCCATATTTTCTTCTGGAGGGAAGAATAAACTCAGGGATGTTTGTAAAGCCTGAAGTTATCGCCAGACTCAGAGAACATTTGACCGAAGGGAGAAATTTCTAGAGGCTTCTTAAGCATTGGTTGACGTTAAGTAATTTTGAAGGGTTTCCATCGAGACCAAATGTGACACTGGCAAGAAACAGAGCCACTCTCAGACCTCTCTGCCTCTAACCCCAAAACCCAGTGATTTTATGAGCCTCACTAGAGCATTTGCTGACAACACCAGCACTGGGATACTTGCCCCATGCCAGCTTTTCCCCAACACTGAGCACCTCCAGATTTCCCCTCTCTCCTATCTTGCTTCTTTTCACATCACACTTAAGCTTTCCTGGGACTCTTTCTCCACTGTAACACAGACAGGAGGAATGTGGCACACCAGGTTTGTTTGGATAACGTGAGAAGGGGGGGGATTAGGGTCAGCTTTCTAATGGAAAACTGGCACCACCATTAGCTCTTAGATTGGCACGAGGTTCTGTAAATAAAACTGTACGAAAGAGAGGGAAACCTTGAATTCCCCAGACAGAGTGAATTACCCATACTCTACAAGTCATTAGGCAGGGTGCCAAGCTATAGCTAACGTCTCCCAGAAATAACTAAGTCAAAAGTCCACAAACACCAGGAATTTCTAGCACAGAAACTTGTGCTCTCCAACAGCCAGGAAGGAGCAAGCCCAGCAGTGCCCAAGGTGACAGTGGGACTCATGCCACCAAGCTGGTGACTTGGTCCCAAGGAGCTGTTTGCATAGCATTTGTCAGACCTGAAGCAAGCCACCTTCTGCCCAGTGCCCTCTTGCACTGAGTCTGCTGCTGGTGAAAAGCAAAATGTTCTGTGCCATAGGGAAGGGCTGAAAAGAGCTATGGGTGGAGTGCTGCTTAATCCTATGAGCCAGAACTTCAGTGCCAAAGGGAAACCAGCTGGGGATGGTTGAGCCTACCATAGAGGCATGCCATGCTAGCAACTGGTCTTGCTGCATTGGAAATACTATCTGCCTCTGCCATCCCACATCTGGTGCTGCACTGAGAGAGAATCCTAAATAATTCAACCCTACTGTCATACAGTCAGCCTCAGCTTGCACAGGCAGCTCCATACAAGATATGTGGCGTGCTGAATTTGAAACACTGCGTTTGAAAGGCGCACATTTGTCTCTCACCAAGCCTCTGGCATTGCATGGCTGAGATGAAATTTGGGATGTTAAGTGGCTCAGGGCTGTTGCTTGGAGATGTAGGCTTGTTGATGTAGAAGCATTCACTAGGCTGAGTGCTTTCCCCTAAACAATCTCAGGAGGAGAAGCTAGTGATCACAGTGATGGGTTAGCACAACTCCCATACAAGTTCCATCCCTCCAGCAGTACTGTTCTATTTTCCAAAGTGATAAACTAAAATCTTGCTTGCTGAATGTGTTGATAATGCAGAATACATCCTATATGACTGGCAAACAGAGGCAGGGCTTCAGAAAGCAAGCCTGCATTCTCTTTAAAGCACAGGTAGCAATTTCGCAGCTCTCTGTGTCAACAAGACATAAGTATGGGCCGTGTGTCCTCTGCAACTGGTTTGGTGTAATCCTCTCCTTTCTTTGCCTTCCTGTGTTGCAGCTTTTAAACTAGAGTGGCATGAGCAAGTTGAAAGATCCTCAAGCTATTGTTGTATGCGGCAGCACCTCCAGAAGACTGGTGATGTCAGGGCTTATGGCAAGGACGTGAAGAAGGCAGCCTTGATGAGCTTCCATCACCAGCAAAAACGTAGAGTGACAGTGGAAAGAACCAACACAAAGCAGGGAGAAATAAGGCTGCAGAGCCAGCTGGCACAAAGAAGCACTCTTCTGCTGATGGATCCAGCCTGCCCAGGTCAAAAGGGCCTTGTAAAGATGAAGCCATTGCTGCTGTTTAAGCAGGGAAAGGTCACAAAGCAGCTGTTCCTTTCTCCCCCTTCCCTCCTCCAGCAGCACGTGTATCTGAAAGCACACAGGCTAAGCTTCCGTACCGCACCCCTGCTCTGCATGCCTGCATCCTCCAAGCACTGCATATCGGAGTGTGAATTACAGCCAGCAATAATAATGAACTCACAAGATAATACCACTGGGGAGAGAACAAGGAAATTCAGGGCCAGAATACAGAAGCTCTCATCGGGCAGATGGAAGGATCTCTAACGAAGGATTTTGCAGCAGGGATCAGCTGAGATTCAAGCAGAGCAATGCAGTGCATCGAGCCCCTTACGTCTCTTGTTGCACACAATTCTTGCCAGAATTTTTCAAACTCCAGTTGGCAAAGTGTTTAATCACTTCATGGGGCTGCCTCCAAGGGAAAGGATTCAGAGAAGTGATAGCAAGTGGTAATTTTGGCCGCTTAATTTAGATTGATTCATTTTAACAGGCTGCTCAACAATAGATACCACGTGGCCACGACCAAAGGACTTTCATGGTCTTTACTGAGATTTCAAGTAGGTGTGAAATACTCTAAAAATGCATCATTACTCCATGAGTGATAAAAGCTTAGTTACCCAAATGAATACAAGAATTGGCTCAAGCTCCAGAACAATTATTGCTGCTTTTCTCTTTAAGGTCATTCAGTGTTGCAGAATTGCTGAATTCCTGTTACGAAGTTGGAGAAGAGAACAACATGCATCCCAGAGCTCCATCTCCTTGAGTCAAAGCGACCACAAGTATCAAATACATTTCCTTCTGGTGGGATGGAAACACCCTGCAGGGTTTGTTACCAAAAAAAAATGTGGGAAATGGTGAAGGAAGAGAGCGTTCCTTGAGGTGACCCTATATGTATACATACTGAGTGGTCAAATGGCTCAGAGCCTCAGCTACACAGCAGGCAATCAAAATCATTTGACTGGTGTTGCTGTGAGAGCTCGCTTTGCAGAATCCTGGCCACAAGCTGCATTTGGAGGAGTGAGTTTCTTTAAAGGACATTTTAAGGCTATGCCTATCGACGTCTACAAACATCCACGTGGCCAAAACGAAGACCTGCAAAATCACGTGCTAAGGAGATATGAAATATTTCACCTGTCTCTTCCTCCAGTTTGGGAGCGTGACCCCTGTTCAAGGTTTATCTAAGGAATCACTAGTGAGACACTCCATCCATCCAATCCAAAGCACGTTCTTCTTCCAACCCATTGCTCAGACGGGCAAAACGTGATGCACCTGATTTGAGGTTTGACACTGCATATATTATTCTTGCTTTACTCTGGAGCAGGGGGAAAGGGAGAGAGAACGAGCAAGCACGCAACCACAGCATGTCTTATCTCACATTATAAAGTATGACAGATGTGGTTCTGTAATACATTTTGCAATTCAGAATAACAGACGGTCAAGGGAAAGGTTTTGAGATGAGATAGTAATAAAATCATTTTGCATTCCTAAATCAATGCGTGTACTGGTTCTAAATAACATTTTTTAAGAGTGATCTTCACTCCAACAGCACAGTGTGCCATTACTTGAGTAACTCAACACGCGAGATCAGACTTGGGTCAGGCACTGAGCACTAAGCCACAATGATGCCAACATCTCTAGAAAACAACGTCATCTTTAGTCCAGCTAAAACACATAGAGCTCGGATACTTCTAGAACTGAAATCTCACTGTTGGCCAGCAAGACACAAAAATCCTTTTCCAACACTCTTGGCCGCTGACTCTGACCTATAGCAGCCTGGAGACACCTACAGAACTGCTGACTTATGCTCCTATGGACAATCACTGCAGATTTTGACTTGTTTGTGAGTTCAGGGTGAGTGCTATGTACTGAACATCTTGTTTGCAGTGAAATACCTACGTGGCAGAAAAGCATAGAGGTGCATACAAAATCTTGCCCAACTGCTGCCAGTCCATGCACTGCACTTAGGGAATTACGGTTTCAGGCCCCAAATAACAAGGCAGCCCTACCTTACGGCCTGTCCTACTGGAAGGATGCAAAGCTTTCAGGGGCTGGCTCACCCAAATGGCAGCTGTTCCTCCACATCCTGGGGCATCAGCACGGAAGTTCAGAAGTGGAACACCCAGCCACGCTCAGTCTCAGGGCAGCAGGAGACACAGCTGTGCAAGAGATGAGGACCCAGCAGTTAGGCAGAAATTCATTTCCCATTCACAGAAGTTGCAGCTTTGATCACCACCACCGTGACACTTATGAGGACGAAGCCTGGAGCATTTGCTGGAGTATTACCAGCTGCTGATGACAGCACTGTTTCAGTTTGGATTTACCCAGCCCACATTCAGTAACAAAGCCCAAGCCCTAACGACAACATTGAGTTTGAAGTCCCCAGTGCACATCCACCTACAGGCATTCAAGTGAAGCATAAAATCAGCATAAAAAGGCATAAATTGGAAACAGGTCGCTCTTCATCCACAGTGGGGTTTTGTTCTAGCACAGCCTTGCTATATTTTCCATCAATTCCGAGAAAACAACAGGCAGAGTGCACACAGGCATGTCAAGAAAAGGAAAAATGACAAAAGAAAGGAAGAAGTCCATCTCTGAGAAATCACTGATTAAAATTGCTCCCAAGTTCCCATTCCCTCCACAGCTTGCAAAAGTCCAAGTTGGGTGGATAAAGTATCAGCCACGTGCCTGACTTACAGCACTGGGACTGAGGTTTGGGCAGCACTTCAAGACTTTCCCCTAGGAGCCTATCCAAACCCTCTTTGCTTCTGATGTGGAATAATTTGGAAGTGTTTTTAGGCTGCTGTCTGGGATAACACAAGGGCTATTGTAAACACACATGCAGCCAGTCAGCGTCAAGCCCACACAAATCTGGTACACACATAAATAACTAGTGAGCATTGTAAATAATTAATTGCATTTAAAGAGAAGAAGCGACCAATTTCCTGAGTAGGTCTTAAGAAGGGCAGAGTTTGTTACTTTTTTTCTTTTTTAATGGCAAGGGTTATGTATCACCTGATTTTAGTAAGTGGAAGGTACTTAAATGCAGGGCACTGCTTTTGTAGGTAGCCACAAGGGAAGCTATAGCCAGACCTTTTCACCATTCAGGCACAGCCATGCTAGGAGATAGAGAGGCCCTTCCTAGGATTCCCAAGTAGAACTTCTGTCTCTGGTATGTCTCATTGCATTCCTTCCACACCCTTCATTATTTCTTCAGAATTCCTCAGTAACTTCTGGTACTGACCTCAGGTGAATCGGACTGGGAGTTAAAGCAAACAGCAGCCAACCAGTCTGCCACATTCATAGATGCTGAGGTTTTACATCTTGTCCCCCAATGGATTTTGAGCAGAAACCCATTGTATGTTGGCAGGGAGAGTGAGCCTCGGTAGGAAGAAGATAGGAAACGATACAGGAGAAAGACTGCTCTGCAGTAATAAATGCAACTTGATAATTTAATGGAGCTGCACACAGCCACACTGTGACTGCCCCAAAAAAAGAAAGTCGAAGATCAACCAGAAACACACAGGTGGAGAGAAGGACTTGTGGAGAAACAGGGGAAAAGCACATGGAAAAAGCACCATTAAGGCAATGATCTCCTCGAGATCATTATTCACTTTGAGCTTCTAACCAGAACCATTATGGAGATCGTTTCCAGACTTCAGTGACTCATTTTCACATAAGAAACTTTAGAACCACAAGGCCTGCAAAGTCATCATTATCACTACCTGCAGGAAGATAAGGAATACTCAGACTCAAGGTTTGACACGGCTGAGCATTGTACAAGCATCCTTTGCCAAGCCAAGGTATAGAACTGGTGGGGAGTGCCCAGGATTCATGTCCATTGAATGGCCGATTATCAAAATAGTCCAAGAATATTCTCAAGGCTGGAATAAACTAAGATATGCACTTTTCAGAGATGCCTGCGATGCTCTGTAATTTTACAGCTTCCAAAAGCTAAGAAAAGCAAGGAGCTGCCAAGATTTCATCACTATTCACGTGTCAAGGCCAAAGAACTGCAAAAAGGTCAGTCTCACAGGTTATGAATATCAGAAAACTACAGCAACACAGTTATAACCAAAATACATGCAATTCCTAAAGCTCTTCTTATGGGTAAGAAGCAGGCAAGAGCTAGAGTGATCATGTAATACACAATTTACAGCACCTACTGGTACCAACATGATACCATGTTAGCAAATGAACATGCCTGGTGCTGCAGAGGTGTTGCAGCATACAAATAAAGCCTTGCTGCTCACACAGGTCATTTAACATCCATGTCTAACTTCTGTCACCTAGAAAACACCTAGAGATGCCTGCCATTCCCAGCAGCCATCCAGCTACTCACAGACAGCTGAGAAGTCACAGACAGCAGACAGAAATGGATGCTGTTTCAGTCCATTTTCTTGTAACGACCTTGCTATTTGATTTCAGCTCCATCCTCCTCTACTTCCATATTGCTGATGGTGGGTGCACTGATGTGACCTCAGGCACATTGCTTAGCAGAGCATTCACCCGCTTTGCTCCAACCATAAGTTAAAGCCAGGTGCCCACAGACAGCAGTCAGCTCTAGTTGTCACCCACCAGCAGCCCTCTTTTCTCACCTTACAGTAAGGGAGCCTTGGGTGTCTCCATAAGAAGAGATGCCAAGTTTCCACGTGGCCAAAGAAGGTTAGACTTGTAGTTCTGTATTTTATTTTTTTCTGACGTGATTTTGCAACAGTCCTCCAGTATTACAGCATATTTTCAGCAGGAAATTTCAGCCTGTATCAATCACTGCATATCCAAGTTGGGAAATTCCCTGTCAGCTCCAATTAATATCATGATTCCATTAGGAAGGGGTGTGGTGAACAGACTTCAGTTTAGACAAAAGCAGATGTGCCTCAACAACATACACTGCTAGGGCAGATCCTATTCTCTGAAATACACAGAAATTCCCCCTGTGCAATTCCAGCTTAACTCACACTCTGGATGCCAGGACATCAGGCCGTCTGTGGATTGCAAGTCCTCACCCCACGGCCAGTTCTTTACGCAGCACAAAATGGAAGAAATTCTACAAGGAGGAATTCATTTAAAAGTCTGAGCTTGAAGTTTGGGGAAAAAAAACAAGTCTGCCCAGGGGAAAAGCATCTGGCTTGTTAGCAGGACGGAAAGCACGGTACAAATTCTTCCAACTGCCATCACATATTTTTCAGTGCAAGTCAGTGCAAAGTGAAGTAAGTTTCCCAGGAAGCAAGAGGCCAGAGCTCCAGTCAAAAGCATTTTAGCAAGGTATCATCAGAAATCCGTGTTCTCAACACACCAGAGGCGCATTCCTTCTCCCTGGCACGCAGAAAAGAGTAAATTGGATAAAGCCAGCTTGACTTGTATATGGGCCAGGATTTCAAGTGCTGGATCAACAATAATTAAGAGTTACACGATAAACATCACCATTTTGAGCAGGCCAGAACAGAGTATTCAGCAACATCTACATGAAGGCACTTGACTGTTCAGCCAGCCATTTTTTCCCCATGTTGTGCTGGCAGTGCAGGCTGTTCCCAAAGCTGGCATATCTCCATGATCATCAGCAGCTAAAAATCCAAGCATTTCTGGGCTCGTCATCAGAATATCTGAGAGTTTTCAAAACAGCCAAAAAATTTCAGAAGTATGTAATAGTTTGGTTTGCTTTGGTTGTTGAGAGCCCAAGCTGGAAATCTGTGCCTTGAACTTGGACAGTCCTTGTAGGGAGAATAGGATGGGTTAGACTCTCCCAAGGGAATGCCCAAGCCAAGAAGCAGCACCTTTCTAAAGCCAAGGGAGAGGGAAGATCCCCAGGATGATGAGCAGGGAGTACTGCAAGCAACAGTCATACCAGGGGTTTCAACACAAGATCTTACAGGGGGAAAGTGAAGGTATCCTGCAGCTCCATGGCCAAAGGATAGAACCACAGCTGGCCTTTACAAAAAGGTCTCAACCCATGAATTTATACAGGGAAAGCTGACGATTTGAACAGACACATGAACACGCTTGATTTCCCCATCCTGATCAACCTCAGTCTTTAAACAAACTCCAGAGACAGAACTGTAAGCTACCCTAAAGACTCTGGGATCAAGCAGGTTGAAAAGAGGTACTCACAGCATCAGGAGGGAGTTGAGCAAGGAGGCCTGGGTGGTTTCCAGTTTGGGACTTTAGACCTTCATTTCCATCTCAGCCACATCTCCAACACTCAGCCCCTTTGATGCAGCACTTTTCAGCCTCTGACCTGCAGACCCTGGTGAGCTACGAATTACAGACAGGTCTCTGAAATGTGGGGAAAAAAAAGAAGAAACAAAACACTCTTTTCAGAGGGTTTAAATTCACTGTATGGGAGTCAGCAAGAAAATGCCTACTGCTACAAGTAATAAAGCCACACGTAACACTTGCCTCCATTCCTGTTTTCCTCCTAGAGCTCGCACACATCTGGCAGAAGCAAAAAGCAAGGAACATACTGCACTAAATAAGATGCCTTTGACCTGAGTCACCCAATGGGACGCAGAGGAAAAACATTCGTTTGGAGACAAGGTGAAAGGCGTTACGCCAAAGAATTTTGCAATGGACAAAACAAGGCAAATACAAAACTCACGCCCATCGTGAAGCTGCCTGCCTCAAAGCAACCCCACAAATCACAACTGCACATGACAGCTCTGTTATCTCTCAGCATCCCTATCACCTACAGAGCCGAGACACACTGGGATCCCCTGGAAGAAAATTCAGGGCTCAGCGGTGAGAATAAATCATGACTTAATGCAGTTATACTTAAACATCTCCAGCAAAGTGGTTGATGGCATTACAGCACATCTCACACCCATTAACTGTGGGATATGCAAGTATCAGAGGCTTGGAAATGTAATCAGGGTGCATCCCTAATTGCTGCAACCAGATTCAACAATCAGCCCAGACTGGAAGGTTGAGAATTAGACTTGTGTTTGTTGCAGAATGGCATTTCTACCTACGGCTTTCGAGGCTGTCACTCCATACTGAGCTCAGTGATAGATTACAGTCACAACTAAGCACTACAGGCTAGTTTCTGAGGACAAAATCTGAGAGAGAGGAAAAATACAGCCACTGCACCTCAATCACAGCGCACAGACACTCCACAAAGAGGAGAGTTCATCAAGCCAAAACAGCAAAAAAGCAAAGATTGTACAAGGGGTGAAGTGGAGCACGTTAGCAACTGAGTGGAAGCAACGGGCATCGCCTTTTTCCTTTCATAAGCACGATGCTTGCTCAGAGGCAAGCAGAAGGAAGACAAAGGGAATAAAGGAGAGAAAGTTCTGATAAAGGTAAACTTATTCCAACGTTTTGAAAGGCATTTTTATTTCAGATTGAAGCAGCTTCTGAGTTTGCTTCAGAAAAAAAAAATAATAATAAAGTGGGATAGTGTCAAAAAAAGTTCAGGGCAAATGAAAGTTAATGGATCAAAAGCATTTTCATCTTTCCTCCCAAGAGTTCCCCAAAAGCCTTCAGTAGGGTCAGCTGAAATTGCTTTTTGATTATTTTTTTTTTATTGAGTCCAGACCAATCAACAAATGCTTCAACCATCTTTAACTTTTCTTTAACCCACATTTCTCCCCTTGCAAAGCTATCTTCAGGCAGCTATCTTTACTAACTGCTGTATTACCGTGTGCAGCAGCTCAGCAGACTTTAAATCTTCAGTATTGAGGTTTGTCAGACGCTGTCTGCTTTTGTCAGATGTTAATCTCATCCCTTTGAATCTGGCAGAACAAGCCCTGCTGCCCACAGGTTTACACAGGGATGCATCACGTTGTCCTTCAGCAGGGAACTCCAGCTCACGGGAGTGCATAATCAATACCATGTGAAGGTCTGTTCTGTGACAGAGCCCTCCATTGCAGGAGTTTTGCTTTTAATTCATGCAAACAACGAAGTCCTAACTGTTCTAACTGTGATATTTGGTGCTTTTTTCCAAAGCTGCAGCTCAGAGAGGCTAACATGAGCATCCAAGCAGTCGCCCGTGCTTCTGAGCCTGGTGTTTGGGAAAGGACATCTCAATGACCCCCAAAGCACAAATGGGTTAAACAGACTTCTATGAAGAATCACACAGGTATCTCTGAGCTTATGTTGGAATGAGAGGAATCTGCTGGGTGGGGGCTGTGGTGCCTGTCCCAGGGCTATTTACTCCAATTCTTTTAAAGGCTAAAACCACGCTGCTTTCAGCCAAAGTTTTGTTTCATGTGGTTTTTCACCACCCCAGACACGAAGGGAACAACATCTATCATTCACACAAAGGAGTTAATTGCCTTTCTTCCCCACTCATTTTTGTCTTCTGCCTCTAGACAAGGGTATTCTTCCCCCGTGCTAATTATTAATAGATGGAAGAAAGTTCACCTTGAGGTTGAGAGTTTTATAGAAAAATTAATTACAGGGCCCAACTTTACAATTACCGGTTAAGACATACATTATCAGCCACAAGACCCCTCAGGCTTTACCTGGCCCTGAAAAAAAGTTTGCAATGTGACGTGAGATTACTTCGAAGCTGAACTCCAGAGGAAGCACCAGAGCACAGGCAGGGCCACCAACAGCCTCCATAATGATGAACCATGGCTGGGAGGCATCAACAGGTCAGAAGAAGAAAGGAATAATAGGTCAGACACACCATCCTGTACTTGCCAAAATTTAAAAGAATGGAAGCTTAAGATCTTAAGAAAGTAATGAGGCCACTGCACCAACAGTGTGACATTCAGCATCTGCTGAGGGTGCTCAGTAGCAGTAAATCTATTGAACAGGCTGAGAAGTAGTGAGTGGAAGACGATGCTCAATCAACACAGTGAGGAAGCTCTCATTACACAAAACTTGTAAAAATCTTGATGTGCAAACTGTGTGCAGGTTCTCACATCAGCCTTTGGAGTCAGCAGTGTGGAGCAGCTTAAGAAGATCAAGACCACTTGCATATTTAGACCTGCAAACACTTACATACACACTCTGGTATTTGCTGAATTGGTGCCTCATGCTCTCCATTCCATAAATCCCCTTCCATTTCAGGCTCATGTGATGGAAAATGCTCTGTGAGCAACACAAATTACTGGCTGAAGTCAGAGGGAAAAGTATGACAGAAAGTCACAGTCTGGAGAAGACGAAAGACTCCTCGTTTATAAAACAAAACATTTAACAACCAGCAGAAGTCACGTTGGCATTACACAGCCAGGACTGCATACACTGCTGCGTGTGGACTTCATCCCTACTCTGGGAGCTCCACTGAGACAACTTCAAGAGTGGGACACTCAAATAATGAATTGGATTCCTCTGAAGGAGGTGATGTTCAGACACCCCTTACCTGTGCACACACATTTGTGGCTGTGCTTCCACTCCCAGCTTGGCTTTCTGTACATCTCTCGGTCACCACGCTCTCAATACACCTGAAACAGAGGGACACAGTTATTCTGTAAGTTCACACAGCACATGACACAGCTGGAGTCTGCTCCTTACAGGCAATCTCAGGGATACATTTAACTCAGAAAGCAATTTAAAGCCAACATCTTGCCTAAAAAGCTGATACAGAAGGACACACAGCACGGCTCATAACCTGGTAATAATAATTCTACCACACGTCCGAGGTGCTCAGAGCACTTAGGAACACACCTCTCGGTTTCAAGAGGAGCCATGCATTGAGCACAAGCCAAACCAAAGTATTTCTCAACACACCCAGGGCTTTGCTAGCCAGTGTGCTAATCAACTTGGAAAAATTACCAGAAAATAATCAAGTGTCATATCAGCAACCTATGCAAATGGCAATTCCCCATCACTTCTAGTCCTGAGCCATTTTTACAGTTCTTATCAAGAGCACTTTTTTGCTGCAAATATATCCTTTAAAACTATCTTTAAAGCAAACCTATGAGATATGTGAGGAGAAGGGAAAAAAAAAAGTGACTGTCACAGGGAAACAAAGCAAGAAAAGAAGAGGAAGCAGGGAGTTGTGCATCACCATTGGTGGGCACTTGAATAGGAGCCCTGTGCTTGACACCGCTGACTTGGAACAAAACTGAAGTCAAACAGCTATTTGTCAAGGGATACAAATGCACACAAGTGGTGAGAACCTGGCCCTTCTGTAAAAATGTGTCAGGGACTTTTCTGTAGGGCTGCGCCGAGCTCCGTGATGGATTGTTGTACTCTGAGGACAGCATTGTGAGCAGCAATAATAAGGCATCTGGTCAATGCTCTTTCTGAAAGAATATTTTGGCTCGACAGGAATCACGTGAGTGGTTCCACGTACAA
This sequence comes from Tympanuchus pallidicinctus, assembly GCF_026119805.1. Taxonomy (NCBI): domain Eukaryota; kingdom Metazoa; phylum Chordata; class Aves; order Galliformes; family Phasianidae; genus Tympanuchus; species Tympanuchus pallidicinctus. The sequence continues at coordinate 34,445,499 of NW_026294669.1, forward strand.
TGCACAGCCTCACTGCCACGAATCAGAGGGCTGGGTCCATCCATCCATCTGCTTTCAGCTCCACCAGGCCAGCTCCAGGATGTGCAGCATCACTTTCATATCTTCTGGACACCTAATGAAAGCAATAATACTACATCAGCCCCTGCAGCCTCGATACCCCACTGAAAGCCCCCTTGTTGGTCTTAGCCATTCTTCTTGTATTGCCACACAACTGTGAGCAGGAAGAGGAGGCAGGCACCACTGCTACTCACAGGCCATAACAACCCCTTTGGTTAACTCAGAACTGCTTTGCTAGGCAAGACAAGGAGCTGCTTTAACGTAGGACCATAGTGCACAACATCTCCTCAACCAAAGTGTCATTCAGCCAGGGAGGAGGGAAGGATGAGCTTCATGAAGATTTCATCAAGCTGCCAGGGCAAATCTGCCCCTTGGCTGCAGGTAAACTACCAATAGCTCCTTGGAAGACATCCCACATCTACACACTGACAGTGAGAACAGAAACGAAGAGAGGAAGACATGGGACAAGCACACAGTGCTGGGTTGAGCAACACAAGATTTCCTTAACCCGTGCCCCTGAAACCAGATGGCAAGCCAAAGTTTTCTCTGACAAGCAATAGAATCAGAACTGACACGACTGGAAAAAACAAGCTCAATTCCTGTTGGCAGGATATTAATTTAGAAATCTCTGGTGTCACTGCCCTGATTCACAATGAATTTGAAACCAAACTTTCCTAGTGCCAGATGACACAGAGATTTGACAGAGAAGGTAATTGGAGGAAATGGCTGTGTAATCTAGCTATTGTGCTGGCGAAACCCAGCTCTCCTAAAGAACAAGGTTCACTTTGTGGCATGGCTGATTCGTTGTCCTTTATTTGTCCCCAGTGCCTCTTGACTTCCCTCTGCTTGGCAGGGACGGTGGCACAGTTCCTTCTAAACAGTGTCAAAGGGTGGGCAAACCTGACCTTGAGCAGAGCTCTGGCCAAAGCTACCAGCCCTTGCAATCACATCCTGAGTGACATACTGCACACACCCCTGAAAGAGGAGAGCTCCTACCAAGGGAGCTCCTCACCAGCCAGATGCCCTAGATCCTAATCATTGGGTCATCCATTAGGTCCTAACTGTTGGGCTATCCATGAGGTCCTAATTGTTGGGTCACCCATTCTTCTTCTTCTGGAAAACAGAATAAAGACACAGGCTGCACTCTGGGAAAAAGAAACAAAAATCAGCTTGCACTGAGAGACAAAAGAGATTGCTGTGGCTCTGCAAGGAAAGAGGAAAAGGGGGGATCAGAGTGAAGAAATTCCAAAATGCATTCTGTGCAAGACTCAACAGCATTTGCCTAGAAACGTCCACAAACACATGTACTGACCCACAAGACTCAGCATTTTTCCACTGTTGTAATAATAACCATTTTATTGACCTGTGTGTCCATGGTACTCCACTAATCACTTTGTTTTTCTAACTGTCACTATCTAGACTGGACGGTGAGCTGCTCTGGGTGAATGTCAAACCTACTCTGTACCTTTGAGATCTGATAACTCAGCTGCTGGAGCACCATGAAACTCTATACCTCTTAGCTGTGCACATCGAATCGATGGCAAGTCCCCTTTGGGAGCCCTGCTAAAATGTGCTCTTGCCCTTCAGAAGGCTCCTCTCTATTTCAATAAACAATCTGGAGAATGGAGTGTAACAGCACTCTAACCTACCCTCATACCTGAACGCATCTTTTTTTGCTCCATTCACCAATTACACGAGCACCATATGGATATAAAGCATATGAATGCCAGTGAATGCATATGAAGCCAGTGATTTCGTGGAGGAGGAGTGAAGGAGCTCAATTATTTTTTCCTCATCTGCTAGCAAAAAAATATTAGGATAGTAAACAGAGCTAGCAATCACATAGGAATGCCCGGGAGAGCCCTTGCCTGCTGGTATGCAGATCTCTCATCTGGAATTCATTTATTCCTGTTCTCTATTCATACTATTAAGCCACAGCAGTGAACAGGCAAGAACGTATTCAAAAGAGACCTGAAGTTATTGAGGAGTCCAGTGTCACCTCTGAAAATAAAGAACCTGAAGCAGCAGACTGGTATTTCACCATTTTCAACAGCATCACCTGACAATTCAGCATTACCTCACAGAGATGGCTCCCATCATTCCTGAAGGGCAGGATACTTCCACCTCCTTTCCACAAATTCTGTTAGCAAAAATAGAAAGCATCTCTGTTAGACCGCAAGTTAAAAAGGCCCAAATTTATCCTTAGGTTAAACCAAGATGAGCCAGCAACATGCTGTCTGGTTGTGCAGGTCCCAGTGGAGGCATGAGTTGGATTCAATGGGTCCTTTCCAACTTGGGGCAATCTGTGATCCTACTGAACTGTCAGACCTCGCAGCTTCAACTGTGGTGCATCCTGGGTGCCCTTAAATTGGATGAAAGAATGCACAGGAAAATGGTGTATTTGCCTGCTGGGTCTTAGTCTGCATCCCATTTCACTTCTAATTCCCCAGAAAGCAGAGGATCATCCGCATCTTGTTTAATTACATTCAGTAATTTAAACTGCCACAGAAAACCCACTTTGCCTATAATCATTTAGAGGTCTATAGAAATCCCTTAGCCTGGTGGAAAATGTAGATGTGTAATTAGTATATTCCCCTTAACTGCAGCCTCATTTCTCTGTGCAACAACACGTGTGCAGGTATGCGCAGCAGTCCACTTGGCTTACCCTGCATGTGGTTCCTGGGGGGTCTGAAAGGCAGAAGTTCTTGGGGGTGTGAGCAGAAGGTGCAGCAGGAAATCAGATGCCCCTGGGATCCCTGCACCTCTCTCCACCACAGCCTCCTACAGACAGCTCCAGGGCTCAGCTTACACCCAGCAGTGCTCCAGGAGGGGACCACACGTACTAGGGATGGAGAAAAAAAAGCACATGTAAAGATCCTGGAAGTCTCAGGGCAAGTAAATTACTGTTAATTGTGAGATATTTGATTGCAAGAAGCACCAGATGGCCAGCCATATGTTTTTGATTGTAAAATTAAACAAGATTAACCCAAACAGGATTTCCTCAGCATTCTTCTCTGACTGGCTCACAAATACATCTTTAACACCTATGCTACAGATATGGCACAGTCAGAAGCTCTTCCTGCCTCTCCCTAATCTGCCTGGGCTAAATACTCAGCCAAGCAATACCCTCCACTTAAAGATTTCCAAGAAGCAAGATAGGCTTTTTGCAGGCATGGCCAAACCGCTCTCTACTCCAAGATAGAAGAATTCTGAGGCAAAACCCTGCAGATACCACAGCTCAGTGAGTTGCAGGTCCAGCAAGTTTTTATGTTTCAGCTACCATACCCATAGAGTCAGCTGCCTCTTGTGCTCTCCCTGGAAGATGGACTTTAGCCAGAAAGGCCTTTCCAAGCCCACCCAGCTACCATACGCACACACGCGTTATGGTATGGGATCTCACAGCTGAGCCCCTGTCTCTTTGCAAGCTTTTCTCATGCAGATCATGCACTTCGTCGTTTGTTTGGAGCAAATCAGTTGTGAACTGAACATAAAGGGTGTTCCAGGGGAGATCTCCCGTTGCGCCATTCCCCAGCACAAATCCCCAGGACACCGCGCGTCCAGAAGCTATCCATAACACTCTGCTCACACCCTCCTATCTTATCATAGGCAGGCAGACAACGTGTTTGGAGAGTTTAATTGCCCATCAGCCAACAGACAACGGGCCAGGGCTCTAGATCATGTAAACATGATTTTTTTTTTCTTTTAACTTTGACTATCTCCACTTTCTGGGTTTCTCTGGAGGGCAAAATGCCTTTCTTTGTCTTTCTTTCGGCAGAAGAGCCAGCCCATTGCATGCCAGGCAGTCTTTCTCCCTTAATGCTGCTGCTACTGAAGATGGAAGAGCTGGGGCAACACTGGAGAGGAGGACAGCAGTTCCGTAGGAAACAAGAACAGAGCCATGGAGAATGGAGATTTGGCCCATTTAAGCAAGCACCCAGCTGTGAAATGTGGTGGGCAATTCCAGCTTTCCACTTGCAAGGTGGTGTGGCTGAGTCCTCAGAGGATCTGGAGGACACATCCCGTGGCTGTTGCTCCCTCAGCATCTCCTCTGGACACAGAAGGGAGTGCAGCTGGGTTGTGCCTGGCCACCCGCCTGCATCCTGGAGACAAGTGCAGCGAAGGGCTGCACACATCGAGTCTCCTGAGTGCATGTAAAACTTCAATTCAGCCCTGCTTACTGCTGAGCAAGCTCATGGTTTACATCTGACTCAACCCTGGTCACACACAGCAGATCACACGCCCAGAAATGCAGTTTGATTCCCAGCTCAGCCATCTCTGTCCTTGCACTTGACTGATTCGTGGTCATTTCACACACACACTGCAGGATCCCTGCAGTATGGGATGGAGTCTCCAATAAACAACAATGTGAACCCTCCTCCACGATGCCAAGCAAAATGAACCCAAAAAAACAAGTTGCTGGCAGAGCAAAGTATCCGGCTTGCAAATGCAGAACAGTCTGGCTTAGCAGTGAGGTGATAACAAGAGGCACCAAGGCAGAGGAAGGTTGCCCACCCCTTCCCAGACTGCAAATTATAGAATCACAGAATGGGTTGGGTTGGAAGGAACTTTAAAAATCATCTAGTTCCAAACCCCAGACCCAGGCTGGAGGTGGCCCAGAGGCCCATTCTCTGCTGCACTTTGATGCTTTCCATCCCACTGGAAGCTACCTAAAGAATATCCAGTTCCTCCAAGGGCAAGCCATCTACCTGTCTCAGACCAAAGCCCTTGGAGCTGCACAAAGGACAGCTCTGCTCTGTAATCCTGGGTACGAGGGAGATCTTAGTAAAGTGAAACATGACCTACAGGTGCAGTCAGCTGACAAACTCTAGCAGGTCTTCCCCAAGCACTCCAGATTGTTTTGGTCAGGTTTGGAGAGATACACAGAAACCACAGCACCAATGCACAGACCCTTACCTCCTCTCCCGTCCCCTCCTCCAGCACCATCTCATTTCAAAGCAGCTGCTCCAAAGTATGCTGCATTTTTCCCCCCACACCTTTTCCACAGGAGAGAGCCAGGCTTGATTTAATGCAGACAATTTTGTCTGATTTTCCACTGTCTTATTCTTAGAAATGCCTGGGTCACTCCAAGCTGATATTTCCCTTGAAAACCTGACTCCAAGGCAGACACCTCAGGTGGAAAACTCCAGTCCCAAAAGGCAAAGCCTGACAAAGATGTATGCAATTGGAAAGAGTATCCTGCCATAAGAACGGAGCAGGGAATTACTATATAAGCACCGGTATATGACACAGTTATAAAGCAGAGCTTAAAAAGCCAGTTTTTAAACGAAGAGAACATATGCTTTGAGAAAAGCCCCATGAAAAATGTTTCTTTTGCCAAAAGAGTAAAAGGAAACCCATTTTAGTTGAAAATCCAGCTTTTAAAGGCAGTCCCAAGTTGACGAGGTATAAAACTGAATTCAGAGCTCTTCTGCTACTTCCTTGTCTTCCCAGCAGAGCATCCAGTGCTTTCCCTGACAACCACTCCTCCACAGCCAGCTGGGAGATGCTCCAGGAGGTGGAAGCACAAATAAAAATAGAATAAAACATGTATTTAAAAAAAAAAACAACAAACAACAAACAGTAGAAAATTTACAAGCTTTTTAAACATGATTTATCCACGTTAGGTACTTCTCTATCTAACCAGATGCTTCCAAATGTCTGGCAATAGAGAAAAAGCCGTAATTTCACCCCTGTGATATACGACTTACCCATATTAGACTTGCAGAGAAACAATCCCAGCTGTTGCAGCCAGGGATGGGGATGGGAAGGGGGCTGTATTTGACCCCAGTTCCCATGAGCTGCCTGAGAAAGGCACCTCCAGAGATGCTCCATAGCAGGAGAAGAGGCAATCGTGCCTTTGTAGGCAGCTGGCTGATGGAGGATGGATGGGCAGAGCCCATCCAACGTTGATCATCTGCACACAAGGGGCCTGCAGAGAGAGGCAGGTTACAGTTGAACTCAACCAGATCACAGGTTGCTGCCAAACCCAGGCAGCATCTCAGCATTGGACAGCGCGGCACATGTCTTTTATCAGCTAGTTCCATGCAATGCACGGATAAAGATGGGAAAACCAGGGCTGATACAAACTGGGAAAAAAGAAAAACAGACAGGCTGTTAGCCTGAAGAACGGCTTGTCTGTTTTGTCTGAAATCTAAGGGCTAATCTAACAAGAGAGATTGCTTCCTACAAACCTCGCCTCACTTCTGGGAGCACTGCAGGCAGCAAAATCATCAGTGCATGGGGAGGGAACACACATAGCTCTTGTTCCATCAGCACTACAGCCTGAAAACGGCTCTTACAGAGCATAATCACTTGTGCATGTTGGTGAAAGGACCGCAGAAATGACCCCTGGCAAGAAGCTTAGCCTGAACAAACAGTGGGGACCAGGAATTCAGTCCTCTGGGAAAGCAACCACTGCTACAGGTTGTAAGGTCTGTCCTCATCCAGCCTCCTTTCTCTGAGAACAGGGGTAGGTTCTTCCACGCCGCTTTCCTCTGCGGTTAAGGGTCAGCTGCAGCAGCGCTGGGCTGAGACCTCTGTCTGATCCAGCTCAAGGGCAGCGACCCGTCGGCACAAACCAGACCGCAGAGCAAGCCTGGGAAACGCCACCTGAACAACAAATGGAAAAAGCCAGAGAGCAGCCATGCTCTGAAGAGGGAAGGCAGGATGCTGGTGGGATTTCAGGCTGCTGGTCCAGGTGGGGCTGGGCCTGCGGCACCACTGATAGGACCCGAGTCCTCCCCAGCCAGTGCAAAGCAGAGATAAGGCCCCGGGACTCAGCGTGGAGCAAGGCAAGAATCAGCCCAGAGTTTCTATGGGGCAGGAGACAACAGAAGGCGCAATCAAACCAAACCCAGATGGGTTTCATTTACCCCAAGAAATATAGTGCTGGTATCCAAACAGGTGCCTCAACTATAGAGGCAGTAAAGGGCAGGCAAATCCCTTCCCTGTAAATCACCTGGCCTAGACAAATCCAGCAGCTTTAACTACTAGCAACAGCTACATAGACTCTAGGAGAGCCTTTGCCTGAGCAGCCTTTCCTTATGCACATTGCAGACAGATCCAAATTGCTTCTTGCCTTCAGCAGGAAACAGCCTTGCCTGCCCCAAACCCCTCCAAGCACCAACACAAAACACAGTCAAAAAGCCACTGGTCCCAAAAAGCAGTGCATGTACAGAAGCACCTGCCCATGCAAGTAAATTCCACTCACTTCCACTGAATTACCTGGGCCAGGCTCTGCAGCCACATGAACGTATATAACCCACTCATGTCGATGGGCACCATGCAATTTATACCTGTAGGTGCTCTTAACCCTTACAAAAACAGCATCCAGGGTTGGACCTTGTTTGAAGGGCAAGTTTTCAAAAATACCCCAGTAAAGCACAAGACTTCTGTAAGTCAGCAGAGAGTGCACTTACAGTTTCAGAGGAGTCACAGAGCTGAACCTGTTTCAGGGTCTGGTTTTTGTTCTTTATTAATCACTTTCATGGGCCTTTGCACTTTTGGATTCCAGCCTGACTGGAAGCAGCAGATGCTGGAAACCTCACAAAGCTTTCCAAGTGTGAAACCCCTCCCTGGAGGGGTGTAATGCACTTCAGGTTTGCATCTCAATTTTCAGGGGCTGAGCCAAGCAGTCACCTCTCAGGCATCCAGAATGTTTGCTGGTAGGAAAGCTTACAGCTTTCAATACAGGTTTTCATCCCAAAGCACCTTTTTCCAAAGCAGGACTGAGAGATGACATGGTGCGAAGAGGTGATGGCAGATCCATGGTGCTGGAAGGCAGAGGGAGAGCAGCTTATCATTGGGGCTGCTGATGCTTTTCTTACTGAACACTCCCCTCTCTTCCTTACCCAGGGATCTCCTAGCTTCCACCACTCTATAATTTGACTGTACAAACAATGCTTGGCACTCACCTCCACCAAAAGACACGACAGTCAGGCGAGGGTTAGAAAGCTTCAAGTATTGCCAAAATGAAACGTGGCTCAGACACGCAGAGCAAGACTGCCTCTTGGCCAAGAGAGCTGGGGCATGCATGGGGAAAAGCCTCCCTCTCTCTTTTTGCTGTTTTATTCTCCAGACTTACAATGAGGGCCGTTCTCTCCTGGAAGAAGGAATCCTCGGCACTCCAACTTTGTAGTAATTCACTGCCAAAGAAGGTAAAGATGCTCCTCCGCCAGCCAGCTTTCCACTACACCACCACATTGGGCCCATGATGAACCAGCCAAGCTGAACCAAGAGGAAGCAGTGGCCGGGAATCCTCGAGTGCCTGCAGAATCAGTGTTTCCAACTGACTGCCTCCCTCGCTCCTTCGAATCCGTCAACCAAGAACGCTGCATTCACCAGTCCAGACAGGACGGGAAATGAGAAGAGAGATTTTCTTTCCATCACCACTCTCTTTATAAAAGCATCACCTCCGCCCCTCGCCAAAGCAATGGGGTAACCTTGAAATCGAAGCCAGCCATTGAAACAATTTGGCTGGGTTAGAGAAAAGAACTCAGGACCACATCCTACAGGGCTCAGCACCCTCTGCACGGCACAGGATTCCCATACCTTTCATCTTGAACGGAAAACCAAGGCCTATGGCCAGGCCACAGAGGAATTATGGGCTGCTTAGAGAAGTCCCACCCAAAGTTCAGGTAGCAGATGTTTTTGATAGGGAGGCAAAAACGAGTAGGGTAACCTCCAGAAGAGGTTTATTTCTTTGTCGCGTATAATCTGGAGCAAGTGAATCCCCTTTCTCCCCATCGTTACCCAGGACAGTGAGAGGCAAGGACATACAACCCAAGTGCTACATACTAAGAACATCCAAGAGTCGTGGGGCCATTGGACAAAGTCCCAGATCAACGTGGAAGCAATGGGAAGAGATCCCCACAAGCTGCTGCAATGGGAGCTGCAACCCCGAGACACGGAGAGATCCAGGCTGATGCACAATGCCTGCACTTTGGCTCACTGTGTAAGCCAGATTCCTCACTGCAGAACACATAAATGTGCCTGTAGGTGGCCTAAAAACACTGACTTATTAAAAAGAAAGAGGAGGGGAGGGGGAATGAATGCAACATCTGTCAGCCTTTTACCAAATTGGATTTGTGTGTGTGTGTGTGTGTGTGTGTGTGTGTGTGTGTTGTCGGAGCTCGTTTTGCAAAGATTTACATTTTTGTGTGTGTTGTCATGTGCTTTTCATGCATTTTGAGACCTCAGAGTTTAGAAATTCAAAACACCTGTCAGTCACATCAATCCCTCTGGACAAAACAGAGCTGCCACTTGGATGGGTAAAAAAAAATAAAAACAAACAAAAAGCACTTTTCTGTCAAGCTGTGACTTGGTCACCCTACTCAAAGCGACGAAAACAATGTTCAGAGAAAGAAAAAAGAAAGATTTGAGTTTTCATACTCGGCGGTGGAACTAAATTGATTAAGGGCATTTCCTAGGTAGGTTCGAAATCTTCTGCAACAATTTTTGAAAAGAAAAAGGAAAGTGCCCTTCTAAAAAAGGGAAAAGCCACCACTGCAAAAACATTAAATCTGCCTGGGTAACTCAGAATATATGTTGGCAAGGCAACATATCACAGCTTGAACAGTAAACCTGCTATGTCAGGGGCTCTGCAACATATGAAAGGGACTTGGGCTTCAATATATCATGCTGAATTTACTTCTTTTCAGCCTTTCATGGCAAAGCATTTGATGTCTATCCTTTCACTGTTGCAGTCGATAGGGTAACCTTCCTTAAGAGTTTCCTGACCTTTGCTGTTGTCAGTATTGTTCTGTTACAATGTAATTTAACTCTTTTTCTTTAGTCTGGAAATGGCACTGTACGGATAGTAAACACGATAGGGTTTGGGTTTGTTTTTTTCCCCTCTAACCTAGAGGGGAGAGGTAAAAGCATCCATCATCAGAGCTGGCTTGAAACCAGCCGATGTCAAGAGGCGGTCGACACACAGCAGCCCGGATCCTCTGCTGATGAGGACCCACTGAGCAGCACAGATTTCACACTTCTCATTTGCGTTGTGCCCCTTGGCATCAGCACAGGATCTGGGTGGTTTCCCAGCACTCTGTTTTGCAAAAACTTTTGGATGCTTGCCCTCAAGGGTTGAAGCCTAGTGCCATGATTCGGCTGCATCCTGACTGAGCTGTAAGAGGGAGAGCACCAGGATGTGCCTGCAGTGAGCTGTTTCTCTATGCTGCTGCCATAAGGACAGACGTACTTGTGCATGGAACTCTGCAGCAGACCAGCTTCTGTTGGGCTCATGATCTCAGTTGGAAAGAGAACAGCTTACCGTGGAGGAGGCAGGCTCAAAATGAGCATTTATCCCCAACTTCTGGCTGTTATCACACTCTGCCCATCAGGGAAAAGGCCCTGGGAAGCAGCAGAACTTAAAAACAAAGGCATCAAGGCAGGGACAGAAGCTCAGATGTTTATCCACAATACCAAGAGGCTTCCCTAGGTTCACAGCGTTACAAGGATGCTGGCACCTCTTTGGTGCTATGAGGTCAGAACATTTCCAGGACTGAGGCCTTCAGATAACACCTTGCACTCCCATAACGCTTGGAAAACAGAGATTGAAACCAACTAAAGAACAAAACAAAGGGATCTGTTTTCAAAGAACTACCAAAACAGAAGGGGATCGATTTTTCATCACGACTACGGCGTTTGAAAGGCCAGGCTGCTTTGGGGATACAGCTGGATTATCCATTGCAGGATCTTTATGAGCCTGCTTTCAATCATATTACGGTCCTGTAATGGATATACTTTTGCAAAAGCAATTTCACGTTGCTATTATCTGTTTCGTTGCCATTATTACGTCTTTGTGTTATTGCTGTACATGGGTATTACACTGCATTAGTGCTGCAGAGGCACACACACACACACACACACACACACACACACACACACACACACTTGCACAGGATTATTGCTAAAAACTCTGATCCTTCTTATAGAAAGCCCTATAAATCCCAGAGAGCTCCCTTCAAATCAGCAGCATTATCCAACAGTAAAACCAGGGTGTAAATCAGAGTAGACTCCAGCTCAGATGCTCTTCAGCCACGCACCATATGGGAGCAACGAGCCTAGAAGCACACTGGGATTTCCATAGAGGGACTGAATACAAGTCAGTTCCCCCCAAACCCATCCCTGCTTGCATTTCACACAGTGTTGAGCCCCACTGCTCAAGCACCTTGCACTAGTCACACTCGCCTCATCAAGCAGCTCTCTGAAACAGAATAAGATCTGGCTTTGGCAGCACTGCTGCAGACACGTGCTTAAATATTGCTCACAGATGAGTTATTTCTTGCTTCTTAGTAACTTTAAATAGCTTTTATGCTCAGTGAACTCATCAAAGACTAGTATGTAAAGTCAGGAGCACTGAAACCATGAATTAGTCAAAGGACAAACGGGCCAGTTAGCCTGTAAGGCGTTTCTTGCAATACAATATCTTGATGGCTGCCAGAGGATCTGATTTAAAGTCACTATGCTACACCTGAATGTCATTTATGGCTCATAAAAGGAAATCTGTGTTTAAGTAACAATAAAGCATTTTCTATTTAAAAAAAAAAAAAAAATACAAACCCTTTCTCAGGGTTTGCAAGTACAGCTGTACTTTCATTTGCTCAGTGCCTGCCTGCGAGGCACATGGAAGTACCTGACAGTGCTGGGATCCTTTCAGACCAACAATTTCACAGGAGGACTTGTTCCAGCACAGATTATGACACCTCAGATTTGATTTTTATTCACTTTTCCACTGAGGCATTTATCAAAAGCCTCCTGGAAAAGCGAGGACCCAAGCGTGCTGCACACTTGTAGCCATCAGAGGAGGGAGAGGATCTATGGGCACTGCTGGGACCCAGACCACAATCCTGCACCAAACAGCAGCACGAAGCAGGGACCCCTCATAACACTCCAGCTCCAGGATGGGGACATTTGGCCACACAGCATTCCAGCAGGCATTGCATCAGTCACTGCAAGACACACTCCTTCTCCCCAAGGACGTGTGTTTTTACCCACCTGTTACTGGTAAAAACAAAATCCTCCTTCACATCAGACTCCATGGTTCCCAGAACCACTTTTCTGGTCCTAACACAAATGTCCTGCCTCTGTGCAGACAGCAGTCAAGGGGCAAGGAAAAAAGCTAGCTGCTTAACCCCAGGGCCTTCCTCTCTGAGGAGCTGTAACAGACCAGGTTGTGTAATGCCTGGAGACTTTACCTTCCAGCTCACGCTGCAGGATCTCGACGCTCAGCGCTACCCAGGATCTATAGCACCATCTTCACAAAGACAGCAACGTACCCTAAGGAAAGAAACAAAATACAGTCATTATAAAACTGTTCACTATCAGGACCTCAGAAGGACAAGGGCATGCTTTGTTCTTAACAGGAATTTGACAACAACCTTCACCAGCAAAGCAGTTGTGCTGAAGTTGCAAAACACACAAACCAGCTGCAACGAGTCAGCATCGTTGATTTAACATTAATTACCTTGTCCTGGGACGAGGATGACATGATTCAAGCACTTCATTGGCTCTACAAAGCTCTGCTCCACACACCCTGCACCAGCTGAATCTTGCCCTGCGCTTTGACAGAATAACAACGCAAATTTAAAGCGGCTCACAACAAAGAGGAGAGAAAAAAAAAAGGACTTAATGCTTTCAGGACTGCTAACCTTTGAATTCTACTGCAAGCAAAACCTGCAGAGGATTGAACTTGGATTACTTCAAATATTCATCCCACTTGTGTGCTTCCATATTTTTCTTCTAGATGCTTATATCCAAGCTACAGACACAGCTTTTCATTATTCCCAATAGCTTTAATCTTATAAATCCATCAGCCTTACCTTCCCAAAGAGTACATCCTTCCACAGACCCATTCCTTCCCCTCTTCCTACTCATTGGTGCCATCTCACATTCCTTTCACACAACCAACAACTGACCTGTTTGTTTCTGCATTGAAGAGAAACTAGAAGGCAGCTTTGTGATTTCTTCTTTTTGGCTCGTTTCTAAGGCGAAGCATGATAGCACCAAGAAAAACCAAGTCAAACCACTTCTACACGTAGTTTTTCCAGATCTTTATTTTACAAAAATAACTTACAAATAGAGACAACTCTCAGAAGCAAGATCATTCATTCTGTGCATAAAGATACAGGTTTGTGAAGTCCGGGCATAAGAGTTAACAACTCTTACAATACTGTTAATTTTAACATGATGGTAGCTATATTACAGCACATACATTTCATGCTCCAGAGACATGGCTATGACCACCACGTAAAGCTATGGTCAGTGAACCGTGCCAGCCAGCAAGGATGCACATCAGAGATCATTGCCATACTGCCTTTTATTGTCATCCTCTTAGCAAGGACAGTTAAAACCAAATGGCAGCCTAACACTCAGACTACAGCACTCTGGATACACTCAACAGCAATATACTTCAAATACATGATAAAAATATATTTCATTTTCAAATACAATTGTATAAGGTACACCGATAGCCAGAAAATAAAGTCTCGAGCTTTTAAATACAACACACTATATATAATAACATATACAATGAGACAAGAGGGAATCTACACGTGGAAGGAAAAAGCTTATCCTGAAAATGAATGTTATCTATGGTACTCAATGGCTTTGTCTGCTAGGAAGTCGGTTCCATTTGCATAGCATTGTCAAGAAGTCCAGACTGGGCTAGGAGGAGATCAAACAAAACACACAAACAAAACGCTTAGTTTTGGTACCACTTCCATATTGTGCCTGATTCTACTCTTAAATTACAGTTTGCTATTTCTCTTTTGTAGGCTGTAATTCATGCCCCGTTCATAACAAGCATAAGGAAAGGGGGGGGAAAAAAAAGTCAGAGAGTCCAGGAGGGTTCTTGCCGGAGTTGCAGTCATTTGGTATTTTGCTCCAGAGCAGAATACTCGGCTTCTGACACTCTGGAAGCGTCAATAAGCTTAGTGAGACCAGTTTTGGCAGAGTACTTGAAAATAAAGGCTTTCATGAGCTCGTATCTGTAATTGCGATTAATGAAGCTATAGAGGATGGGGTTGACGCAGCAATGGACTAGAGAGAAACACTGAGTGATGTGAAGCGTGGCGTACAAGAAGTTCTCCATTTGACAACTGAAGGGTATGAAATGAAGACTGTAGAAGATGTCGAGAAGGACAGTTGTATGGTAGGGTAGCCAGCAGACAAGAAACACCACCACATAGGAGAAAATGATCTTCCCACTGCTCTTCCTCTCTTGGTCGCTGGAGGCAGAGATGGCCTTCGCAAGGAGGAAGTAAAAGAGAGCAATGACTGGAAAAGGGATAAGGAAGCCCAAAACGACAGAGATGAGCTCCATGCCGATCAACCACTCTTTGAAGCTCTCCTCGGGATACAAGGGACGGCAGTAGGTTTCATTGCTGGTAGAGACTGTTTTAAGGAAATAGGTGTCTGGCAGAGATGCAGAAAAGGCAAGAAGCCACACCAGGATGCAGATGCAGCGGCGGATTATCTTCTTCTTGCGGTTACTAGAATTGGTGAAATAGGCAACTGAGAGGTAGCGGTCCACGCTCATGCATGCCAGGAAGAAGATGCTGCCGTACAAGTTGATGGAAAATATAAGGTGAGTTATTTTGCACGTGATTTCTCCCATGTGCCACTGGTTATGTTGGACGAGGGAGACAACCCAAACAGGAAGCGTGATGACAACGCACAGATCGGCGACGGCCAGGTTGAAGATGTAGAGGTGGGTTTCATAGCCAGTCATTTTGGCTTGGAGATTGACCCACACCACAACGGAGTTGGCCACCAGCCCTATGACAAAGATAAAGATGCAGAAGAAGGACAGGGTGTAGAGCAGGGCACTTTTGTTGAGCGTGCCGGGGCATGCCGTCGCATCGACTGTGATGCAGTCGCTGTTGTTGCACATCCAGTTGATCTCCGTTAAGTTGGCCTTTTCCAGAAAATCAAAGATTGAAGTCAAATCAAGTGCATTCATGCTTGCTTACTTCAGGTTTCGAGTGACCTACGGAACAAGCGGGATCGAAAGAAAAGATCTGAGGTTAATGGGTGTATTTCTGCTGTCTTCTTCATAGCAAGAAGCGCATGCGAGACACGTTGCTTTAGTGATGTCCTGCTCTGCTAATACGTTTTCATAAAAGAGGTCTGTGGAGTAAAGGAAGCAGAACAGACACACAGCAAAACTCATCTGGTCCACGAAAGAGGAACAGCGCTAGCTTTGTGTGGGATTCTTTCCTGCAGCTCGTATCTGACATCATCAGGTTGGCTATCATCCCCGGGTGTGAAATCCGCAAAGTACGCCGTGGCCAAATAAATGTCAGGCAACTAAATCTGCCTTCTCCACCATAAATGATGATACTATCGCTTTCAGCAGGGGAATCTTTAAGCCATTTTATCTGCACTCCCTCAAGCATAGTAGAATTGATCTGGCTGATACACGGTACTGTAAAACATTTACCACAAGTTCTGCTAAGCATCTTGTCGAGTCCAGCTCCAGCTGCATTAAGCAGAAATGGGGAACTAAGGGGCTTTGTACCCTCATCCAATTTTAAATTTAAATCCTGCTCCATTCTCCCTCCTTCCCTTCAATTCTATTTTACAAAGCATCCCCTGTGTTTAACGATTATCACGTAGCTCTGAGGAAAAAGAATCAGAGCTTGACCGCTGAGTAGATCTGCCCGGCTTAAGTTTTCTTTTTAGAAGAGAGCTTTGATTTACAAAATACACCCCCATCACAGCTGGCTCCACAACAACTGCTTCCTCCCCACCCTCTCTCTTTTCTAAACCTACTTTCTTGCCTCTTCAGCCCCTTCCCCCATTGGCAGACAGCAGACAAAGCACTGGGCTACTTGTTCAGTTCCTTGCCAGCAGAAAGGAGGGACCCAGCAGACCCACACAGCTCACACAAAATCCAAGCTGGACTGCTAATTACCATTGTGCTTTTGGGGCAGCGTAAAAGGCCTCCTGCCCTGCTGGGCCAACAATACCACCCAAGGCTGCTCCTGGACTAGTCGGACACCTGCCAGCCAGTTTCTTCCTTCTTCCACACCAGGGGATGCATTCCTCTCATTCCCCTGGAGCACCAGGCCAGGTTGCAAAGGAGGAGCTGTCCCGTTTGTGCCACCCAACCTGGAGGACAGCTGGAGTCCAGTGATGGCACAGGTGGATCGCCCTGCAGAGCTCTGAAGGCCCTGGAGCCGCATCTGCAGCACAGGCTGTGCGGCAGCTGTATCTCTTCCAACACACAGCAGTAACACCAGCAGGCTTTGCAGCCCATCCTTCCTCCCAGCTTAATTGCAACAAGTAGCTTTCTCTTACTCTGCTGTCTGGCCACTACAAGGCGGACAGCCTGAGCAAGCTGTCAAGGGATACAGTAAGTAAAGGATCTGTCAAGAAAAGCATTTCTCACTTGCTGCCCTTGTTAGCTGATAGCTTCAGCTTGCATTTCTCTCATCAATCCCCCTCTTTCAGATATAAAATCCTTTAGACACTTTAACGTCCTGAAACATAGCCAGAAGCCTCATTCTTCTCCACAATTAAGATGTAAATTCTGTAACTGAGAGCATCCTTCTGCTTCCTGCTCTCAATCCTAGGGCAAGCTTGCACTGAACAACCAAGTGACTGAAACAAGCCAAGGAGAGCACACGGGGAAACAACTTACTCAACCACCTGTATCTCTCAATGTCCTTACCTCCCCAAAGGATCTCTTGGATGGGATGAAGGTTTTAGTGGGACTTATGAGATAGCCTGCATTATGGAAACTCACAGGGAACACCCAGCTCTAGGATGTTCTAGGATCAGTTCTAAAATGTTGTAACATATGAAGGAGACAACAGAGCAAGGAAGAGTTGGGACGTGCTTCTGCACTAAGCAGCCTCTTCTTGTCCCCACAGGGGACTGGCACCTGAGCTGGGGAAACTTCATGCCTCTGAAAAGGGTTCACAAAGCACCTCTTAGTCCTCTGTCTGCATAATCAGCTCTTCCCAAAGCTCTCACCCATCCTGCCTCACCACAGCCAGGCTTTGCCACAGAGACAAACTGAGGAAGAAAAGGGAGATAAGGGGCTGGGGGGGGGGGGGGGAGATTACAGGAGAAGATTCAAGGCACTATTGTCCCTCTGGAAGGGGAAGCTGGTGGCACTAACAATGAGGAGGGCCACGCACACAGCCAGGAGAGATCAAATCTCTCCACAAACAGGGCCCAAATTGGCCCCGTGAGGGCACCTAGCTCACTGCTGCAAACCTATCCAGCCTTCCAGTCTTTCATCTCACCGGCACGCTGAAAGACAAGGCTGAGATTCGAACCAAATTAACTGCCTGTTTGGCTAAGTCCTCTCACCTCGCCTCATCGCACTCAAAGCAACCTGAGCTCTGCCTGCCAGCACAGAGCCCCGCGCAAGGGCAAGGCTGACATCTGCGCTGCTCCCAAAGAGCTGTCACAGGGAACACCATCCCAACACAGACCTGAGACGTCCCCATCACTTTCTCCAGTGGAAGACACGGGTTTCAGTTGGGTCGGGACGCTGCAAGACCCACTGAGCAGCTGGGATCAGACTCAGCCGGGGGTTAATCCGCCAGCAGAAACGCACGAGGTTCTGCAAAGCACAGGCTGCGATCTGAACCTGCGCAACCCCAACTAAGTTCAGGGGGCTGCATGCGAGAGATCGCCGCTTCCCCCTACAGCCAGCAAAGGGAAATGGGATGCTCTGCGTTCACAGGCTCAAGCCTCGCCGGATAGCGAGGGAGAGAGGCGGACAGCCCACGTCTCCCTGCCACCTGCGAGCTCCGAGCCCAGGGGAGCAGAGCGATGTTCAGCGGGCAGATCCCGCTCTGCACGCTTTGCTCTCCGCGGGCACGCAGGGCAGCACAGCCCGACCTCCCGCTCCGCTTCAAGCCCCATCTCCGACACTCCGCACTCCCGAGCCGTGCCAGGAACAGCCGCGTCACCCCATACCGCAGAGCCAGCCCTGCCATCGCGGGACACTCCGCCACCTCAGCCCCGGCCCGGCTCCCCCCACGGCCGCCCGCCATGATTACCTCACAGCCTGCGCGCCGCCCGCTCCGAGCCACTGAGCGCCGCCCGCCGCCGTCGGCCCTTATAGCGGCAACGGGAGACCGCCTCCGGAGGGCGGCCCTGCCCGGCCCCGCCGCCCGCCCCCGGCCCGGGACAGCTCGGGGGGCTCGCCCGGCTGTTCTTATGCCTCCAGCGTACACCGGGCTGGGTCAAGTGGAGAGAGCCTCGGTCAGCAGCACGCAGGGAATCTCACCTCTGCTCCCTCGCAAAGCGGAGAAAAAGTAACGCCAAGGAAAAGTGAGAGGGTGTCAGAGTCGTGCCTGCTACAGCTGAAATCCCCGCTGCATCTCTCCTCGTTAAAGGAAAGCTATCTAAGCACCTGCCCTGTGAAGGAACCACACAACCGTTCCGCTTGCAAAGACTTGAAAGACCACCCAGTCCAACCCCAGCCCATCCCACCATGCCCACATCCCTCAGTGCCACATCCCCACGGTTACGGAACAGCCCCAGGGTCCCCCGCCACCTCCCTGGGCAGCTGTGCCACTGCATCACTGCTCTTGTTGAGAAGAAATGCTTCCCGGTATCCAACCCGAACCTTCCCTGGTGCTACCTGAGGCCATCACCTCTCATACAATTGCTGCTACTGCCTCCTCACCACAGCTTCCCATCAGGGAGCTGTAGAGAGCAACGAGGTTTCCCCTGGTCTTCCTCCATGCTGAACAACACCAGTTCCCTCAGCTGCTCCCCATAAGACTTGTGCTGCAGACCATCACCACTCTGTTGCCCTTCTCTGGGCACGCTCCAGCGAGGGAGCGAAGCACCATTAAAAAGTATGCATTTTGTTTATCCAACAATACTTAAACTTATTTCCGTGGGCAATCAAAAGCTTCCATTCAAACATCACCAAAGTCCATGGATGCATCAGATTTGCATCCTGCATGCAAAGAGCGTTAATCAGCCTCAGTTTCTCTGCTAGCAAGGAGGAGATGATTAAGCTGTGGACATGAACCCTCCCATAGCTGAAAGGATGCACTGAAGTTAGCCTATCCCACCGTGTTTTAGGTGCCAGGAAGGAGAAGGACAGAAGGATGAGCCCCTTGCTGTCCCACAGATGGAGCAGGTGAGATGAAACGTACCTCGCTCCCTTCCCCAGATGAGGATAGTTAGATCCTCCCAACTTCGCAGCTGTCAATGAGCAAAGCATTTTGGCATTCGCTTAAATTCTGCATGCTCGCTGAAGCCCGCGAATGCTGGCGGAATTGAAGTATGATGAGTTCAGACAATGACAGGCTTCAGTTTAAAAATAAGTGTGTGCCCTTGGCTAAATCAGGCTCTGAAAATCCTAAGCAAAAAAAAAAAGTACTGTTGCACAAGTCCAGAGTCCCTTGGTCAAAAAAGCAAGCAGTTTTTCTTTACTTGGTGCACCAGAAAATAACATCAAGGACTACAGCCTCTCCAAAAATACACATCAGCATCAGCAACCACACGGCTGCTCGCCGTCCAGGAGTTGCAGGCAGCCTCCTCTCTTGCATCTGCTATGAGCAGGAGCAAAGCCCTCGCTGCCCTCGCTCCCCTTCCAGGTCCTCCCTCCAGCTATCTTTTACAGGGAACACGTTCCACACGCAGGAGGGACGAGCCCATTCCCTTTCCATTATGAAAGCCAGATTTTGCTCGGTGCTCAGGGATGAAATGCTTGAGCAGTAAGCAAAATAACACTGTCTCAAAGAATTGCACAACACAAAACCATCCCCCTACAACACAGCGAGCAGAGCTGCAGAAAAGCTGGGCACCCCAGATAAGATCAGCACAGGGCCAATGCTACTTGCTTAGTGAGATTAGTTCTGCTCTATAACCACTGTTAAAAAGGCAGTCCAACCACAGCCTCCAGGAGATGCGAGCTCTGAGGCAGCTCATCAAGCAGGAACTCCCTGCACAGATGCAGCAAGATGAGTTCTTACCCATCCAAGTTTCCTTCTCTCCTGGGACGTGGATTTACGCCATGAGAACCGAGCAAGAACTTGTTCAGCAATTGTAACGCGGCTTGACACCTGGAGTTTGCCATCCCAGACTGCAGGCAGTGCAGAGAAACTCTAAAGGCTGAATCCTGAACATCAGGCAACTGCTTGACAAAGCCAGCAGCCCCAGCCTCCAGCTCCACAGCTGCGCTTTTTGGTTTGAAGGGTGACAGCAAGCAGGCTGTCTTCAGCAGCAGGATTCTCCCAGCACAAGCCTCTGCTATCCATGTCCGTGGGCAGCATAGGGCTTTGCATGAAATCAACACTCTGCTGTGCTCAGCGCTGAAGATAAACACACATAGGGGTGAGCTCTGACCAGTGGAGATAGAGAGAACTGTCATACCTATGAGAGAAAAGTCAAGGAAAAGAAAACACAGCTGAATGACTTGACCCAGCATATTTGGCACAACACAGTGCTGAAAGCTGGGTTATTACTTTAACTGCCTACCTAATAAGCCTGAATTAAAGCAGTATCTTTCTTTTCCCTCAAAAGCACAAGTTCTTAGTGCTTACACTAACGGGGCAACGGACAGAAATAGAAAATCCAGGATTCCACAGCGTCCCTTGCAGCCTCTCCCTGCTGAAATGAGAGCTGAAAGCCCCCTCGCTTTCTCTTAAGGCTTCCTTTTCCAACTGTGAGGCAGATGGAAGCTAACACCAAGCCCTGCCCACTTAAGTCAATAGATTAAGAAAAAAAAAATGCAATTTGGCAGCTTTAAGTGTTAGAAACATTTGGGGGGGAGGGGGGAGTGAGAGAGAAAACCAATATGGCAAACTACATGTGTGTGCGTTGGGAGGGGGGGCATTAGAATTGCATGTCACCTATCAAAAGGGGACAAAGGGAAACATTTCTCCATTGCATAAGAGAGGATATCCATGCAGCAGCAGAAGACGGAAGCAGCATCACGGAGCGTGTCTGAAGGCAGCAGCATGATGCACAGGCAGAGAACAATGTGCTGGCCAGGAGTGCAAACACCCACGTTGAGATGACAAAGCCAGGGATAGCTGAACAGACAGGCGCCTGCAGGAAATCAGGCTGTGATACATGAAGTGCACAAAGGTAAAAAGCTTCCTGCAGTCCTGGGAGTCAGTGCCAGCGGGCCGCTAGATGGAAACGCAGCACTCACTTCCTCTCTCCTTCATGAAGGTTCTCTGTCCTCTGCCAGTCACGTTCCTCGCTCTGTAAGAAATCTGGAGACACCTCTGAGAAATGGCAGGAAACAAGGAATGTCCAGCAAGCCGTGACTGTGGCACAGTCCAGTTTCACTTCCCCTTCAACAGAAAACAATTAAGTCATTTAATGCCCACCCAGACACGTGCTGGTGGTGCTGGGTGGGACAGGCTGGGATGCTGCGCTCACATTGAGCTTCTTGGGACGTCACAGGCTTCAGCATCCGAGGTACCATATGCCAATAGGCCTGTGAGAACCTGCAGCTGGAGATTGGTGTTTTCCAGGCAGAGAGGATACTGCCTGTAGCATTTACCTCTTGACAAGTGATGATGAACAGTGCTGATTCAGGGAGACAATATAAAGCACGCACCGCTTCACATGCGTCTCAATCAATGGGGCCACCCAGGATTGTAGCTGCTCTTTGTCTTTCTCCTCTGAAGACACAGCATAAGAGAGGTTAATGCCAGTGCCCCTTGCCCAGTCACCCTGCCAGCACTTTCTGTCCATCCCAGCAGGATCTGCAGCCGCTGACCCCAGCAAGTTTCCCAAAAGCCAAGCATAGGTACGGCACGCATCCTAGCAGCCAAGGGAAGGGCCAGCAGAGCAATCAATTCCCATTTTCAAGGCTAAGAGAGAGAAATCAATTGCTGGCTTAATTAGGAATATTACCCACATAGCTAATAATTATCTGTAACAGCTCTCTTCTTCACAGCTCACTTCTGCTTTAACTCCTCTTCCACTAAATAAAGGTGTTACCTGCGGATGTTATTTGTGGCTTCATAATCTACTGTCAGAGGCATTATAGCAATTTATTTGAAAATGCACTGGACCACGACCACAAGGAAGATAGAGTAGGACTATGAGCAAGAAATCCTGCCTAGAGCAGTCGAGCAGAGAGCAACGAAGACTTCAGAGGCATTGGTTTTTATATAAGCACTGCTCCAAACTTCTCTCCATATTGCACTGTCTCAGCCCAGCATCACAACCTGCACATTTTAAGGGTAGATTCTGACAGAATCTGCAGCAGCAATGAGTGTTACAAGTGGCACAGCAGAGCAGAGAGGGGAAAAAAAGGATTTGAATCAGGATGGTGGAACCCCCCTCTCCACCTTGCCTTGCTTCCTTGGGAAAAATTCCTGCTAGGTGTAAAATGACTGAATG
The DNA here is from genome assembly GCF_026119805.1 of Tympanuchus pallidicinctus. NCBI lineage: Eukaryota > Metazoa > Chordata > Aves > Galliformes > Phasianidae > Tympanuchus > Tympanuchus pallidicinctus. The sequence continues at coordinate 34,467,903 of NW_026294669.1, forward strand.
CTACACACCGGTAAGAAATAAAAAATTCATTAAATCATAAATCTTTTGGAAAGGGGATCTACTGGGGAGATTATATTCACTTTTCATAGACATATTAATTCAACAGTGGCATATCATATTGTTCTCTGTGGGGAGAAAAGACACATTGTTTTAAAGCATGATATTTAGAGCAGTCCTTTAGGAAGGAAAGCAAATATAATCTTGGCAAGGGAAACTGACTACATGAGCATAGAATAAGGGACATAAAAAGCAAGGCCCAAGTCCCAGCTGCCGAAAGTCAGCAGAGCCTGACTGGAGTTACTGGACCTAAGCCCACGCATGGGAGCTGAGAATGAAGGTCACCCCAATTGAGCCACAGTTCCTTGAAATATTACATGAACACAAAGGGTAATTTTTTACTGGGCCCATTATGAATGCTGTCTAGCCTGCTAGCAAACGCTGACAGCAGGTGAGACAACGAATGCATCACAACTAAGTTCTCCACAGGTTTGATGTTTGTTGGGTGGGAATTATCTGGCATGCTCCTTTGGAACTCTGACTGCTGCCGGGCTCAGCACTAGAAATTGCCAGGCTCTCAGGGTTTGGGTAGAACTGGAAGGCCAGCTGCAAAATAAGGGCTCACTATAGCCCTGCTTCAGCTGCACAGGTCTTCCACTCCTTTCAAATGGGACCTAATCTTCCCTTTCTCCCTACCTTTAGGGCAGCTGCATAGGAGACGCAGGTTCCAATTTCCCCCAGGTTGGCTTGAAGCATGGAGAACGCTGGAATCCGCTGCTATGCGCATTTCCTCTCCAGATGACAGCTCCCTCTCAGAATCCTACAAGTATCTTCATTTTGTATTGCATCAGATGCACAAGACTGAAACAAGATGGTGCCAGGCACTCCAGTGAATCAAAAACCTAGTGGAAAATTATCAGTAAAGCTGTAAACTTTTTCAGCAGTGGTAAATTTTTCCACGCTGGTTGTAACCAATTTCTTGTAACCTAGAGGACCTCCCTTGGGGGAACCATAGGATCCTCATACCTGGGAAGGGATGTTCCTTTCACCCCCGGGCACCTAAATGCAATTGCCTGCATTAGCCAAGAAGCAAAGCTGCTCTCCCAAATATCTCCAATTCACATGCCTCTATTTTCAAGACTGGCTCAGATCAACTTCACACAGCTCCGTAAGCACGAGTCCAGTCATCCCAAACGGGTTCAGTGTTGTTCTGCTGTACAGCTGCTCTCATAATAGCTCTGGGAAGGTCTTCAAGGTGCATACAAGTTAACATACAGTAACTGTTCATGACCACGACCTTTACCTGCAAAAAACTGCCGTGCAAATTATTCTATCAAAGCAAATTCTATCAAAATTATTCTACCTGGAGGAACAAGGGTAAAACAGCCAAACTTACCAACACAAAGTAACAATGACCGTTTAACAGCTCTCACACAATAATTCAACACGGGCAAGTCAGAACCTTACCCAGCTCAAGCACAGGGAACTCAACTTGGTCCATCAGAAAGGTTTAATGAAGGGGCTTGCTTATCACTCGGATTGCCTGGGACTTCTAGCAAAAATAAAAGCGCACACACATGCAAACTGGGCTCTCACTTTCCTCTTTGCTTTTGCCTACACAGCTATCTCAGCCAAAACTTTCCCATCCATTCCACTGAGGTGTGAAATTGGAAGCATCATCGCTCCCGCTGACAAAAGCACGCACAAGACTGTTCCTAGGTAATTGAGTAGGTGAAATTAAAAGGGCGAATGCAACATCAACCACCAACGGTCAAAACAACAAAGTCAGAACACACAGCCCACAAAGATTCTTAATGCAACATTAAGTCAGCCGTACATTATTGGTATTTGCTAAAAACGTATTTAACTGCTGCTTGAGATGAAGAACACCAATAAGGCTGTATTTCTACCCACACCTGGGCCAGGTTCCCAGCTGAGACAAGCTGCTTATACCAGCCAAGCACTTTGGATTTCTTTTGCCTCTAGAAACTCTTGTTGCTGGGGTTCTTAATGCTGGCTATAGGTGCAAGTCATGCTGGCAGCTGGTCACAGCCAAATGCTGTAGGAAGCCAGAGGGGTCTTAGACTACTCCAGAGCTCAAATTATCCAATGTGAGCACAAGAAGGCAGCCCATACTTCAGCTTCTGTCCAGGGCCCCTTGGAAAGTTAATCCTATCCGATTACACCACTTCTTTTTTTTCCATAGAAGAAATAAACAGTCTTTTGTACTAAACATAAGGCTGCTTTCTTTTGAAGGAAGATTTATCATCCAGGATAAATTCATGAGTTCATTCCATTTTTGTCCCAGCTCTTCAAAGCAGTGTTTTTACTTTATGATGCAATATCATTTGGTTTTGCCTGTGTGCCAGACAGTTCCCCAAAGGAGATGCCATTTTTTGTTCTCTTTAAGAAAAATGAATTTAAAAAGAAAATCATGAATGCAGAGCAACCCATCAGCTGTTTAAAGCCTGCACACCAAATTCCCCACACACACACATTATAGCCATGAATACGCACGTGCACAGAACCAAGACCAGTCAGGAGACTGCAAATACTAGGGATGCAATCAATGGCATTGTCCTATGAAGAGCAGTAACCAGTGGATGACAAAATATGCTCTGAAAAGCCCCAGGAGAGGTCTCAGCTCTGAGACAAGAAGGATGGCTTGCTTGCCTTCCCCACACCAACAGGGACTCTGTTGTACTGAACTGAAACCTTGAACTCATTACAATGTCACTCTGTCTTTGGAACCGATATCCTGTGGGGGGAATCTTCTGGGAATGTATTTTGGTTCAGATGTGGGTCAAGGAGAGTTGACTTGACCTGAAAATAAATCCAGGCAATCTCAAGCCGAAGAGCTATTGACTACTGTTTGCAATACAATAAAGCAAGGAGATCAAACTCGGTTGAAACTCAGGGTTGACATAAATCCAAGGAGAAAGGGGAACAAGAATATTCATTCACTGACATGACAAAGGGGACATTTTTGCTTGCAATGGCAGAATACAAAACAGGGCCTGGAAGTGCTTCCCAGGCAGCACTTTAAGTCTCACATATGGTGAGCGCTGCGTAGCTGGACTGATATCTTCAACAGACTGGCAGTAAGATAAGAGGTAATGCACATACACGTGTGAAAAGGTTTTGTTGGCTTTTCTTTTTACGTCACTAGATGGAGTTTCCTCTGTTTGCGCACAGGGCAGCTTTTGTGAGAAGTATTTTATATGGATCCCCAAGGAAAGACCTCAGCAGAAAGGCTCTAAGCACTATTGTGTGCACGTGTACGTAATAACGCTCGGTTACTTGGTTTACAGGCCAGGAGAAACTCTCACAGTACTCACTGCAGGTCCAAGGTCAAGTCCTGCCCCAGCTCATGCTAAGGGGAGTCAGACCACTAATTTCCCTGCACCTAGCATATCTCTACTAGGCACCACTCAATACCTAATTTGGCTTCTAAACACAGCTGGAATTGCTGCTTGTCCTAGCATGGGCTCATCTCAGGTTAAACAGTATCATGCGGTTCAGTCTTTTTGCCAGCAGTAATTATCCACTCCGTTTTGTTCTAGGATCTGGTCAAAGCCCTCCGGCCTTCCCAGTCTGTTTCTATTCCACTCTTCTCCCAAGCACGCAGAGACAGACCCTTCCCTTTGCTTTGCCAGGGAAGAAGCAGAGCAGCCCAGTTCATCGCAGCACAGAGGATGTGACACGAGTTCCCTAAGGATGCATCCATCAAGGATGCAAGAGTGACCAGGGTAGCTGCTTACAGAAGATGAAGCTACTCTCTGTGGCACAACTTGAGGGCCACATTCCCCATCTATTCCCCATCCCCAACTATTTCCAGGCAAAACCCAGGCAAAATTCCTCTTATTATTATTATTCCACTAAAACCCCTTTTATTAACTAACTTGCACTCAAATGCAGATGATCCCATTGTTTAAAGAATAAATTACTCTGCTCCTTCCTATCTCCCACTGTGACTACACGATTCCCAGTCGGACTGTATAATGTTAGAGCTAAGAATGCATAAACTCAACTAAACAAAGCTGCAATAGGAAGTCAAGCTCTCTAAGAGGGGGAAAAAAAGTTGAGTTTGACAAAGCAACACCAAGTCTGAGATTTTCAGATGAAATAAAGCATTTTAAGAGGGACTTAGTGTTCAAACTCCGCATTTCACAAATGCACACTTTAAAGCTGTTGGGAACTTCGGCCCTGACTCCAGCGAAATCTCCAAAATTTGGGATGTTTTACCTCAGTGTGAAAATTAACACTTTCAACTGCCATTAGCAGTTCAACAGCTCTGCTCACGCTGGCTCCAAAAACAGGCTGCACATGAATATTCAGCCATCCAACGCTGTTTGACAGAAGGCTCCTGGTAAAGATCTGTCCTCCAGAGCCGGAATGAGAGAAGAAAGGCATGGATTGGTCTGCCTGGAGTGTCTTTACAGGTGGGTGCCTAGGGGACCTGCACCCTTTTAGCTTCTACCTGCCCCTTCTCTGCTCGGGTATCAAGTGCAATGTGAAGCACTCAGAGCCCTTCTAGTATGGCTTGACAGACAGCACCTACAAAAAGTAACGGGAAGCAAGGCAGAATTACTGATCATGAATTTGATGTGGAAGAAGTTCAGCTCTTGTTTGAGTGCACCAGTTTGCAGAGTAAAGCTGCAGCCATGCTAATTCCATCTCTCCTCACCAGGTTAAGTCAGTCATTCCTCCGCTTCAGACAAAATGCAAGGAGGGGTAGTCACTAAAGACTAGGAGAGAGAAAGAAAAAAAAAAAATAGAAAAACCCACAAAAAGCAACCCACGACACTATTTCACAAATAATCACATTCCAAAGCACATAAGAAACGCCTGCAGAGCGGTGAAAGCCAAGCAAACGTCAAAGGAAAAAGCAATGAGCTCTGTTATAAGCTTCCCTGTGCTACCGGATGGATTCATACTGAAGCCTAGAGCTTTAAAAACACAAGTAAAATATCTCTTGGTGGTGTTTCATCCCCATGCCAGTATGAAGTCATGCACACAGCGTGTGCTGAGGGCAGAGGCGGATGGGTGTCACGCTATGGGAGAGGAAGGCACAGGATTTAACGCAGAACCTGCTCCACCTTTGCCTTTTTTCCAGGCAGGATGGCCCCATCCTTTCCTCCTGGAGGACCTCTGCTTTTGAGGGTCCACACCAGCACCTTCCTGTGGCACTGAATTCCACAAGGCAGGAAAGAAACATAAAAGCAACCGTCGTAATACCACTGGCATTTGTCAGAGAGAAAAAGCAGATTCCTCGAGGCCTCTTTCCATTCTTTCAATAGCCAAAAAGTTGCTCATCACCTGAACAGCTTTCAAGTGAAAAGCAAGAAATAAATTTGGAGCTGATTTCAAGTCTACTGGTACAGATAAGTGAAGTCCTTGCAGCCCTCAGCATAGGAGAGCGGAAAGCAGAGAGCCAAGCTCCTCAGAGTTTATAGTACTTAAAGCTGGAAAGCCAGAAAGGCAAACACAAAATAACATTTGAAAGGAGATGGCGACTATTTAAGGGATGAAAAGGCAGATTATATTTACAGGGTCATGGGATAAATTTAACAAGTCTCAGCTGAAACAAATCAAAACCCAATTAGGCATCCAAAATGAACCAGACTCCTGAGCCATTTTATTAACTCCTGCTTGCAGCATTAGAGAAAAGGCACTTTCAAAAGTAAGTTGCAGATAGCTCTGGAAAAGCCCTCTCACATTGTAGCAAGTTTTATAGAGACAAATCAGGTACTGAAGTTCTCACCAGCAATTGGTGTTTTGCTTGGCTGTCTTTAAAAAAGAAAGCAGAAAGAAAATTGCCTCACATCGCCTAATGGAAACGTCAAGCTAGCCCTGGAAAATTCCCTGGCCCACCAATAGAGCTGGTGGAGAGCCTTCCAACAGGCAACCTTTGGGTAGAGAAAAGCACTGCAGGAATAAAAAGTTGGGTTTCGCAGAATAAAAAAATCAATTTTCCAACAGGAAAAAAAAAAAAGAAAGGAAAAGCTGCTTCATTTTAAGGCAAGGTTAAGCCATCGTTCGGTCTAAATCAGCTGCTGCTCCCCACCCTCTGTGGGTGAAGCTTTCTGCTGGAGCTCCACCAGCATGCTTCATCCAACCCTCTCCCAAGGGAGACGTTGCATCATTGGCACTGCTGTTGTATCTTGAGAAACACAGCCCAGCAAGAAAGAAAACAAGGCAGCTGCTCCAAGCTGATTGCTTTTTCTTGCAGGGGCCTGTCATGTTTCTCACACAGCAACAAGAGTTAACCTCGTTCTTGACACAACAAAGAAAAGATACATTTGCTTTTTTGAGGGGGCTGCAATGAAGAGAGTTAAGATACTGATGTCAACCACCACGGTGTAATCAGCACACACCCAGAGCTGGCTCCAGTAGCACTGGGAAGAAGGGAGATTTATTTATGAATTACTGCACGAAGCCAGGAATCTGAGCTGTGAGCAACAGGACACAACCGGGCCAGCTGCCAGTCTGCTGGTTGGGTTAAACCCTCTGGATCCCTGAACAAGCTATTAGTGGCCAGATGAATGAAAGCAAGGTCAAAAGGCACTTCCAACAAGCCTGTGAGATCCTCACCAAGCAGTTAATTGCTCAGGAAAGAGGCCCACACATCAAGATTGGTCTACGAAGCTGACATTAGGCACACTTCAGGGGCTGTCCTGGCTTCCTAGGCAGGCATTTCCATCCCTCAGGATTCAGGTACAAGGTATGCATTCGCATGGGCAGGTGGTTGGTTAGCAGGGGCAGGCAGCCACAGTCAGGCAAACATCCGGACCAAAGACCAGCTGCTGCAGAATTGTTCTTGAATGAAGAACACAGGGAAGGTCATGAGCAAAAGGAGAATGAGTTTAGGGCAGTCACTGGGACGGGGCTCATAACTGATCTCACAAGCAGGCCCTGTATGTTTACACAGAGCAAAACACATCTATTACATCTGTACTGCACTGATCAATGACGCTTTGTGATTTACCAGGAGCTCAGGGCAGGTCAATATGCCACGATCAATTCCTCTGCTACAAAGATCAATGCTCTTCAGCAACTGCTATTTACACTTCATGCCGTGAGCAATACAACCACTGCTGGTTCTGCATGAGCTAACAGGAGCAGACGGGGTGTGCTGATGATATCTCAAGCCCTCTGGATCTGTTTTGTCAAAGGACCAGCACGCCCTGCCTTACCACAAGAGGCTGTTGGCATTCTGTAAGCGTGCCTGGAGGTGCAGCTAGCCAGAAATCCCAGCATCAAGCAAGAAATAAAGGCCATTCCTCTATGTTTACTTACTGATCAGCAATCTTCTTGGCCTTCTCACCAAAGGAAAACGCGCACTCGTAGTATTTCAACCAGCATTTACATCCCTGTAACAAATCACACAGATTAGCACAGTACTTTGACTGGGGAATACAGCCAGATTGAGTGGCTACAAGTGTTTGAGGCCATCACGGGTAAAAACTACATGAAAGAGATATAGAGCACTGGGAAAGCAAAAAGGCCTCTTAGAGAAAATACACATCTGATGCTGTCATTCAGAGCATCGGGTGGTCAGTAGCTCAGGGAGCTGCTACACATAGCTGCTGAGCTTGGAGGCTCTTGCACAGTAAACTCCCTTTAAACACTTCTCAGTAATCAGCTGAGAATGCTTTAAGCAAAGTCAATGCTGGAGAGAGAAGAACTCTCTCAAGTGATGGAAAACAATGTAATTTATTCACGTTTGGTTTGAGATGGCTGGAAATAGCATAAGCCTTCCTCAGCAGCAAGAAGCACCCAAGAAAAATGAGGCTTTTCATCTCTTTCATGCATTTATTGAGCTTTTTGAGTGACACCTGAAGCTTCAGAGTTAGACTTTCTATGTCCTTTCAGACCTGATTTACCAGTTCAACATGAAACAGCCCATGGGGCACTCATCAGAAGGAGGGTAAAACAGCACTACCGAAAGCCAAAACATGGCTTGGCTCAAGAGAATACAAGCCATGCGTGCCCCAGCCATCCAGGTTCAGATCTGGACAAAAGCACTTACTGCCAACTGTACAGTTCTGAAATAAAACTGTGTGTGCCAAGAATTGCACTGTTTGAGAAAACAGATGGCTCACTCGAACCTCACACAGTAAAAACTTGCTTTTGTAGCTGAGAGTCCCACCAGTAGGGACCATCCCACTCCCAACATCCTTCTGCTTCTCAGAGTAGCAATGGGGCGATAACACCTCTCACCTGGGCACATATTAGGGTATGTAAGCACTGATGCTGATTGCTCTTCACAGGTTTGGCTGTGGTGTTTTGTTATTGTGGGTTTGTTTTTTTGTTGTTGTTGCTGTTTTTTTTTTAACCAATTCACATGAGCAGCTGGCCTCCAGAGCCCAAATGCAGCAAAGAAAGATGCCAGTGGGGACCCCAAGAAGATGATTCAGAAAGCAAAATTACCATGCTTATAAACTTCATCTGCTCACACCTGTCACACAGCTCAGGAAAACTTCAGGCTTATCATTCCTATCTTCTTTTTCCTTCATGCAGTGATACAAGGACTTCCACGTGAACCTGGTGCTTGTCAGTGCCATCTGTAACGATCCTCATTCTGGGGTATTTACAAGTGTTTTATTGCACTTGCTGAAAAACATGAGAAGAAATAAATTATGAAGCATCTCAAGTGATCAGGCGTTCCCAGGAGGCACTTAAGACACTAAGAAAAATAATTTACAACTGTATTATAAAAACCTTTGTCCTTTAAAGCAATGCTGATACTGCAGAAAAATGTATAAATCAATGCTGCAAAGGGCTTTAAAATTGCTGTTACTTAAGGTTTATGAGGGGGCCGTGATGGTCAGGTTAAGCGTGGGGGCTGAAATCCTACAAACCAGCATTCTGTGGGCTTTGGGCTGTCAAATCCAACTGAAGTAGCTTTTTAAAAATAAAAAATAAAAAATAAAGGTTTAGAAGATGGAGAACCTGAGAAATTTTTACCTGCTCTCACAGACACAAAGCCATCTGAACTACCGAGGAGCAGGAAAGCTTTAATGCACACAAGGCTCCCAATGGCTGGGAGATCTGAGCAGCTGCCCAGCCATCCTTTGATGGCTGTCATCTTGGGAAACAAGAACCCATGTGGCAACAAGTGGAACCAGAGGGCTGTGACATTTTATGGGGAACAAAGCTGAGAAGGAAGGTGTATGTCAGCAGCTCCAACACGAAGGTAGGAAGTCCAGCCTTGGTTGAGCCCAGAATGCAAAGTGTTGGACAACATGTGTCAGACCAATGCCTTTTTTTTTTGTGAGAGCTGCCTCCGCTCTCAAGCAGTGATAACTTGATGCTACAGAGCATTCCTTTATCACGAGAACATGACAAAAATAGAGGCGAGTCGCAAAGGAAACGTGCCTTTAAGTGAGCCGTTTTAATATTGATCAACCCGAGGAATTTGTGTTAGTAATGGATGAGAAATCAAAGCTCTAAGCACGTAGGACAGGGCTGCTGTTGCTCAGTTCTTTGGATCTCTTTGTTGCCCTATCGAGCCACCACACCGACCTGCTGGGCTCGAGCCTCTCGATGCTGGAGGCTGGCTCCAACAGCTTCCCCTTGCTGTCTAAGAAATTATCACAGGAGACTTCATGCAATTAGGTCTTAAAAATGGGGATGTCAGTCCTCCAGAGGAACTAAGCCTGTTTCATGAAAGATCCCTCAAGCCTTTGCTTTCGCTGCAAAAGGAAGGTGTTTTTTACCCTGAGGATTTATATCAAAGCGAGCCACTGTAGCAAAAACACGGCAAGCCACTGTAGTTTTTACCTCTTTGTAGCTTCTCAAGGTGAATATCAGTGGAAAAATCTCAGAGGTGATGAGGCACAGAGATGGCCATCTAAAGTTACATACATGCCTTGGAACAGAAAAAACCCACCCCTAAGTTTTTAGTAAAGACAAACCTGGTCTCTCTCAGCAACAGGACTCCATTTAGAAATCAGCAATGGAAGTGTAATAACCTGCACAAAGCCAGCAGCCTCACACCTCGCAATCTCTCCCCGTGGACTGAAGCCTCTCTCAGAACCCGGTGCCTTTTTTTACAGCCTGACTGAACACAACCCATCCCAGGGCTGCTATACCTTTCCCAGTCACCACTTGCACTTCTTTGGACCGACCCGGTGAAGGAGTTTGTAAGGCAATATTTCTCATAGGCAGTGGGCAGCTCTGGCCCCTGATGGGATTCGAGGTACGCTCTGCAAACTGCTGATCCCGCACACAAGAAATAACAGAGGGAGGATGTACAGGGATAATATTTGTATTGAATGTATGTTTTTCCAAGAGTACTTGAAAACCAGCTGTGTAAGCAAAGCGAAAAGGGACAAGGATTGCTGGTGAAGCACAGCTCTGCAGGACACAGTCTGCAGGTCAGTTCAAGAATAAGGTGATGGCGCACAGGGAAATTTAGGGTTCTGGATGGCGTGCTCAGTTTTTCTGCTCCTTCAATTTCTGAACCTCTCTGATCTGTGTGATCTCAGCTCCTTTCAGAAGGGAGCAACCTTGACATAACAAGATCATAGTGACATGACTACTTAAAAGCTAGCAAACCCACAAAACTGCTTTTTCTGGCACTTTCAACTTACCTGGACATAAGCTAGCACCCAAGCAATCTGTATGATGCAGTCACATCTCATACAACTTCATGGAAGCCATGAGGCTGACAAGATCAGTGATAGGAGACACCAGTTCTCACTTGATCACTCCCTTAACATCTCTCTCTGAAGAGCCTAAGGTCTATTGCTTGGCCTAAACCAATCCTGCACCCACTGCAGCCATGAAAATCAGCAGCAACTGAACAAAAGAGAATCAAAGTTTCCCAAAAGATTCACCACGAAGCCTTCAAAAGCTGCAGCAGACATATCTATTGGATAGATCTAAGCCATTCTTAAAAAGGCACCCCAAGGGAAAACAGTTCCATCTATAGAAAAAAAAAAGCTAACTAGTATATTTTGGATGGGCTGTACTCCCACAGCATGTATTGCACAAGCTATTTCTGCACGGTGGCCATTCATAGAGAGTATCCATCATTCCTCCAGTTACACAAGCATTCCAGAAGATGTGGTCTAATTTCTCCTTTTTGCTCCTGGACATGGTGTTTATCGTGAATAGGAAACAGAGCAGCGGACAGGAAAAAAATAAGAAAAAAAAAAAAAGAGATTGCAGTGTCTGTTCAAAGTTCACTATGTTTATTGCTTCTATTTCTCAGCTGGTTTGTCATGGATTACTGTTGCTTCTCTGAAGATACTTCCCCCCTCCCCCAGTTTTCCTTTCCTCTACCCAGACAGCAAGCATTACCTTGCACCCTGATGCCTTCTCCATTTACAGATCCATCCTTAAAGCTTGCTTTTGCCAAGCTGCATGTTAGCAGCTCCCACTGATGCACTGGGATGCACTGATCCCTTTTGCCAATTGCCACCACCTTACAGCGCTTCCCTTAGAAGCTCAGTGCAAGGACGTCCTGGTACGGAATACATCCTGGGTGACCACCACATTCCCATAGGATCACAGCACAGACAGGAGTTGGATCAGCTCTCTTTCAGTAACGTTTTCAGCTTTTCTCTAGAGCTGCAGGCAGCAGTAAAAAAGAGAAGGTAAATACACAGTCGAGTGCTAATATCACAACCTCATAAATCGCTCTGCATGGAGAGAAATATAAAACCACTGTGTACAGTGGTGTGGTTGGCTCAGTAGGGAGTGACGCTAGGAAAACATGAGCACCCAGGAAAGACAGGCCAGCTGGAACATACTGGGGTCACCAGCTCAATGACAGGCTGAACCTACTATCCTCAATCGTGGAGAGACTTGCTGAAGTCATGGGAAAAAGCTGGGACAGGACCATGGCAGTTCATAGAACCATGGAATCACTTGAGCTGGAAGGCACATTTAAAGGTCAGTTCTCCATTTCTGACTGCTGGAAACCAGCCCACTATTGCTACGTACACCAGCACAGCCCAAGTGTAGAGCTACCCTTGACTTGCAATGACCTTGCTAAAGAGAATAAGAATCACCAAAAGCTGAATGCCTGTCAGTTTGAATGAATACACATTCATCTCTCCCCAATTCTGCATTCTGCGGAGCAACAACAAAACTTACAGATAAAAAGCACACTTAGGCTTATGCAGGGCTAAAGCTCTTCATAGCCAGACAACTGTCTTGACCCAGACTTCTCCCTCCCGTGACTAATCCAAAAAATACCTGCAACGTTTTCATTTCATTTTCAGCCAGGGTATGAAATGTCAGTGATAAAGAGCATATCAACCCTCGTAAAACCTCCATTCTTTCTGGCCTCCCCAGCAAGCTGAAGCTGTCAAAAAATAAAAAATAAATAGATCTGTGGCTGAACTACAATTGAGTTGTAGATCTCCCTTCACTTCCACAGCTTTATCGCATAGACTTCATTTGATGAAATCAATTATATGGTGCACTGGAGAGAAGTCAGTGAATTAGCTTTGCTTATGCTAATGCCTATCATTAGCAGTGGCTTTAGGTGACAGATCACTTGCAGATTGGTTTCCATGTGTGAGAGCAGAGGGCAGAGCTCCTGGCGGCCATCACCCATGGCTCTGATAGAGGAATTCAGAGCACGGCAGATCTGCTTCTACAAAATGATGCAGCATGAAGCTCTTGGCAAGGGTACGATGGTGATGAGTTGACAAATGGATTAGGTGACCTTGAAGGTCTTTGCCAACCTTACTGATTCTATGATTTGCCTGGGCAGCCTGGCCTGGCTGTTGATGACCCTGCACACAGCAGAGGGATTGAAACTAGATGAGCATCGTGGTCCTTTTCAACTCCGACCATTCTATGATTTTTGTGGTGTCTGTTAACCTATCACACCTGAGGTGACTGTGAACCTCTGGGCAGGAGGACAGAGAGCCTTACAGCACTCCTCCAACACAGGGCAAATCAAGGCAAAGCCTAAAGGCTTCACCCAGTTTCAGAAGGAGACAATCGTCTGCTAACGACCCATGCTGCAAGGCACACCAACACTGGCACCAAAGACAGATGCTAGCTCCTCTGTAAGCTTCATCACCCAGAGACCTCCGAGTCTCTAACAAACGTGTTCAAACCTCAAAAAGCTGTCTGATGCCACTGAAACAAAACACGCTGCTTCATAGAGCAATAAACCACCATTACAGCATATTGGAGAATCACATTGGTGACTAAAACCCTGGCACCAAACCTGTAAGAGAGCCTGGGTGTCCCGTGCTCGGCTGACTGGAACCCACACCTGGAAACCTTTCAAAAAGAAGAAATGAAATTGCTTGAGAGTGTCTCATTGCCAATTGAGTTTTGCGAAGCTTCCTGCACCTCTTGATGAAGGAATACATTTCCAGGAGAAAAAGAAAAAAAAAAAAAAGAGAAACAAATGAGCAAAGTCAAAACCAAGGTTTTGTTTGCTTTAGCAAATGAACCAAACCCCAGAAGCGAAACCTTATCCTGTGCCTCAGACAGGCTGGATTCCTGTCCTCACCTTGCTCCCAGTCTTTCCTCCAAGGCTGGCCTCTGCCTGTCTCCAGAGGATCCCCCCAGCCACATGAAAGGATTTTCATGCTATTCAATGGCCCCAGCCTTTAACACAGCCTAAAATCTGACCCTTCCTGCTTGGTTGGAGCTCTGGCTGCTCAACTTCAAGTCTCCAACACAGACACAGAACCCAAACTTTCTGTGAAGAGACTTGGAAGCACAGGAACTTAGCTTTTCCATAAGTGGGGATTTATTTAATCTTAAACTCAACATCAGATTTGTGCCGTACCTAAAAGTAAATACTTGCTGTTAATGAAGGAAGTGTGGGATTTGTGCACAAAAATAAACACACAAATCATTTAAAAGCCACAGCCCTTCGCTTTCTTAGCCTAATAAATTGCACGCCTACCCATTTTCACACATGGAAATGCACTAGACTGCAAAAGATTGTTCCAGAGCTACGTAGTCATTTACTCCAGCTTCATAGAGATCATGCTGAGTTCATACTTCCCAGAGTGCTGAAGTGAGACGAGGGAAGTCTCTAGCATGCTCTTATTGCAAGACACCGTCTGGTCACTGCACCAAGAAACTCACAGCTACCCACAGCACACTGCTGGGGCTTGTATAAGTGGTGAATGAGACAGGTCACGAAGGTAGAGAGAAACACTGAAAAGGCAGCAGAGATTAAGAAATGAATTTTAAAAATAGTTAGTAAATAAAAGCTTCCTGACCAGGCTCCCAGCTGATAGCAATGCTAGCACCAGCTGGTTGCTAGTGGATATAGACCGTATGAAAATGAGAGGTCTGGTTTCTGTAATTCACAGCAAGAACAAATGGACTCACCTCCCTAAATGCAATCACCAAAGCTGTCTTCAGAGAGAGCACTTGCAAGGCAAGGTGGCCTTTCTTTCAGCACACCAGCAAAGGATGCTTGCTTATCACCAGCACTTCTGAGCTCGCCAAAGGAGGAACGTGACAGTGCACAGAGCCAAAGCCCTGCAGCTGAAAGGCAAGGGCTACTGGACACAGACAGGGAGCGGGTGCTCACATTTCTTTGAGCAACTAACATGACAGCAGAAAGCAATACAAGCCCAATGGGATTGCAGTTCCTGCACCTGGATCCATTTGCATGTATTTTTCATCCAGCGTTGCCAAAGTTACACGTTTTACCTCCCCACCATCTCTTTTTACCAACAGCATCTCTCCCTGACCTTTCTGTTATCCTTCTCCCCCCACCTATATTTATGGATGCCAACTGTTAGACACAATCTTAGCCAGATCTCCCTCACATATCTGTACCATAAAAAAACCTCCCCAAGCTAACCAGGCACATTAGACACGCTTGGATTAGCAAGGAAATGAAAACAGGCCACAGGAAAGGAGTGGGCTGAAGGAAAAGCTGGAGATGTAATGCTAATCAATCACATTGAGTTGCATTTAATAGGAATTCAGGAATTTGGTATGAAAAGATTTGGAAAGTTTTGATAAAGTTATGAAAATTCCTGTTTAAAAAAAATAATAAAAAAATAATCAAGAACTGTTTCCAAAACAAGTTTACTTTCCCCACTGCCAATTCTAACACAATTACCAGGAAGGATTCCAGCACTAATACAAGCAAGCCTCTTTTCCACTTCATACAAATTACAGAAAGTCAGAAAATAATGCAGAATCGTAGGAGCATCCAGGATGGAAAAGACCTCCACAATCCTCAAGCCCATCCATCAACCTGACCTCGCTCATCGCACTCCTCTTCCTGTATCTCATCAGCACCCTTTTCAGCTCGAGGGTCTCAAGGGATAGAACAGGGGTGAGGAGAACGCCCATAGCCCCATTTTGAGGTTGAGTAAATGGAGGCATTGAAGAGTTTCTGTGATTTACCCAAGCAGAACCATAATCTTAACTCATTTGCCTATGAAATACTGTCTCCCATATTAACCTCGCCAGTTGAACGCGACTGATTAAAATAGAAGCTCAGGGCAGAGGGTGGGAACTGTCATTTAGAATATGTATTTATATTTCCCAGCTCCAGAGGTTATAAAGCTATTTCTAGTACTCATTATGCCCATTTCATTATTATTTTCTTCAACGCTGATGTAGTTTGTTATTTTTTTCCATTGCTAACGTTCCTTATAGCCCCTCTTATCGATGCACCCCTTCAGCAGAACATGAGCTACAGGAATAAAAACATCAGCCAACAGAGCTGTGATCCTGAAGGCACATAGAATCACAGAGTTGCTCAGGGTGGAAAAGGTCTTCAAGATCATCAAGTCCAACTGCAATGCACAGGTTGGGCTCTTACAGCGATTCAAACCAGGGTCAAAAAACAAAATCAGCCTTGGTTCTTCATAGGTTAACTAACTAGAGAGTTGAGATTTGCCTCCCAGGACAGAACGTTTGCTTCTCAACAGATAAACAAGGAGGTTCTTTTATGTTTGGGTGACTTCCTAACAGCTGCTCCTGCACTCCAGATCCGATAACATCGCCATACTGTTGTCTTCAAAGCAATATGCAGAGAAACAACATTAAGCAACCACCTCTATAATGGCTCCACAGATTATAACCTTGGGAGAAGACCCTCAAGAAATATTAAAATTCAGATCTAAACCCACACGTATGATGAAATGCAGCTACAGATTAAACTCCCTCCATAACATACTGGACTGAATTCGACCCTGCTCAAACCACCCAGCAGATAAACCCAGCCCAGCCACTGCTCAGCACTCCAGTCTTAATGAAAGCTTGTCCATGCTTTGAACCCAGCAACAATTAACCTTGACAGGGGTAGATAAGATTCAAGTTTCAAAGAAGAGAGAGCTTACAGGGTTTCTGTATGCTTTCATGAGGCTTTGATTATTATTTTAATGAAGTCGTTTGTGATTTAATTTCCGTTTTTGGGGGTTGCTTTTTTTTTTTTTTTTTTTTTTTTTTTTGCTTAATGGTCACACTGAAAAGATAAAAGCCTTTGAACTCACGGCAGAAGCCAAAGGATGGCCAAGGTCCAACCAACCTCCACACAACAGCACTCATCTGATACACGTCCAGAAAAGGAGGAAATCAGACAAATAGAGGCGATGGATAGCTTAGGAACGACTTATCTCAGGCTTTTTGGAAAAGGGAGAAGAACTCATTAGGATTTAAGGAAAGCCAAAAGTTGTTACACAAGCACTCTTTTAGCAGACTGAAAATGAGAAGCCAACAGATCTTTACGTGCTTTTCAGCTGGAAGTCTACAGTCATCCATAACATTGCTGATAGTCCTTCATGCTTGGCAAGGCTTGCATTCAACCACGTGGAGCTCATCCATCAAGGTGTGACTTTGAGGAAGAAGCCTCTACCAGAGCTGTTCCAGACAAAGCGGCCACTGGTGGTCTTCAATTATAGGGAAGGACCAAAGATGGGGACCGATCTGGACAAATCAGATGGGGAAGGAGATGTAGGGGGGAAGTGGGAGAGAGCAAGCATGCTGGAAGCGTTTCCATTTTCTTCCCCATGTCCACTGGATGGCAAATCAGCAGAGGCATAAGAGTTCACAAATGCTCTCAGTACATCACATAGTAGGACGTGGCATCCAGAAAATGCGACATCAGCCAAAGAGGAAAGCAAGCCTCAGTGTAACACATCTAAATACACACATTTATATCCCCTTGGTATTTTCTTGGCTGTACTTTCAAGCACTGCTTTGCATTCACACAGCACGTACCGAAATCAATCATGAAGTTAAACACATAGACTTTCCTTCCAGAGTCCTAAAGATAACTTGGAGGACACTTAGCTGCAATCAAGGAGAGCAGAGGGATAAAAACAGAGGAATCAGAGACACATTTTTTGCCATGAAGTCATCACAAGAGCCTATAACAGCCATACCAGTGATGAAAAGAAGGCCTAGGCTGAGCTGTTCCCCCCCAGCACACTCCTCCATGTTAAGAGGATGCTGCCAGACTGCTTTGCTGTCGCATGATCCGCCCCAGCCCATCACACCTCTCTACAGAAGCCCTCTTAAAGAGCAAATCACCACTTCTAGGAAAAGCTCAGTTCCCCAGTCCTTTCAGTACCTCCAGAATAACTCTTCAAGGCTTTTTCCAGTACTTTCACCTATTTTATGACATGTTGGCATGCTGCTTGCACACTCCATTCTCTGCTTAAAAAATCCCACAGCTTTCTGGCCTCATACCAGGAGCCACCGCTTGCTCTGATAGCAACATCGGGCCAGGAAGCTCGTCCTGAGGGTCGTACAGAGCCCAAGACTGTTACACAGCTTTCAAGCCAAATTGCTGAGATCACCAGCCAAAGTTAAAGCACAGCCCGTCCTCTAAATATCATTCCTACCAGGATCTGCTGCTGTGGTTTAAAAATCACATGCCACAGCTAATTGGGGGAAGAGGAGGGATGCACCCTGCCCAGCTCTGCAGAAAGGATGCACCTACAGACAGGGCTCACCCTCCCTTACAGAGTCCAAAACAGCACCAAAACCACAGCTGGATCACATCTTACTTCAGATTGTCAGTCAACAGATCACAGGACAAAGGCACAGCAATAATTGGCAGTCCAGCTTGCCCCAGATTTTTTGAACTGCAAGTGCTTTAGAAAAAAAAAAATCCTCCCAGCATAGCTGAAGAGCCAGGTTTTAATATTGCACGCATCATAGTCAAGCTCATAGCAGGTCACCGACCTTGACAGAAGCCAGTTAGAGGGAGGAAAGCCTTTCTAGTGGGCCAGAAGCTTCTAAAGATGAAAAAGAAGAATCACAATTCCCTAGAAACGGGACACTGAAACACTGCAAATGGTGCCCAATCCATAAACAAGCCACGAGCAGATTTGATTTTCATGAACGTAAAGCTCAGTGCGGCCCTAAGAAATAGCTTCAGGAGCCAATGAAGGACCACTCAAACACAGCACAGCTTGAAAAAAGCTGTGCAGCAGTGCTCAGACCTGCTGCTGAGCACAGGATGATTCAGTCCATCACATCCACCTCTTTACAGCTTTAAAGCATCATCTGAGTACAGCTTTTTCCATTGCCTGATCCTCTCAAATCCTTGACCTGGTGACATCACATCTGCTAGGTATCAGAGCACTGGGAAGGCTCCCTTTCTTGCTTTCTCTTGGATGCAGGCTGCTGTGAGCCCAGCACATTCCCTCACGCCGTGCAACGCGGTGTTGTGTCTGCAAGAGATGGAAGCTGTCAGGCTGTAATTCAAACAAATCAGATCCAATCACTTTATTGGAAGGGGTGATGAAATCAGCACAACTGAGAGGCTATGAAAGCACAGGCAGCAGCCCCGTTTGGTGATGGGCACAGAAAGCTGACAGCTCTGACAAGATGCTTTCTTTGTAGAGATCCTGCACTGCAGAGGACATCTGAAGATCACAATGGGGCACTGCTGAAGATCAGTGTCTGGGCAGGCTTTCTGCCAAATTTTACAGACCTAAAGAGATGCTACATCCCAAGAAAGATAGGCTGCAAAAAGCAGCAATTTCCAGGATCCCCTGCAGCTCCTGAATTTTGGACAAAAAGGTCACAAAACCTTTGTAAATGGCCTAACACTGTATGAGCCAGATGTTAAATAGGTGCAGTGACGTCCAAATAAAACAGATCCAAATCTAGATAGCATGGACTTCATAGCAACAGCAGGCTGATTTTATTAGCACACCTCCCCAGCCTAGAACCAAACCCTTGTGGGGGCACAAGGACTGAGGATGAGGGTTTTCTGCCAGCTGGATCCTGCTTTGGAGGGCAGTACAGTCCTGGCTGTTCAGAGAAGCACAGCAGGGCTGTAAGCTGTGAGCCTATATGCAATTAAAGGGGCTCACACTTGTGCTATCTGGAAGAGAATCCCAATTTTCCCTCTGGCACTAGCACTGATGTATGTATTCCCATTGATCAAGTCAATCCCATCCCCAGATCCCAAACCAGCCAGCTCAGCAGCACAATACCCCAGTGGGAACAGTCCCTGGCTTGCCCATCACCGGAGTCACAACGAGTAGGGGATTTTTCTGGCTAAGATCAGCCCCGGAGGAACCACCTGGAGTCCTTGGCCAGGCCAAGGAGAACCACTGCCCTGGCATGACTCACCTTCCCACTGCAAAGAAGCCTGAGAAGCATTTCAGGGAAGAGCACTTTGCAGGATGAGGAGCGTCCAGACGGACAGCCAACTTCCTGAAGTACATCCCATAACTGCCTGTTAGCCAGGACAGCTGCCAAACCCTGACCTCTCTCCAGCGAGCGTGACGCAAAACCAAGCCCCACTGTCTGATCTTGACACATGTCACGCAGCGATGGAAAAAACAGGGGTTGGAAAAGACCTCAGGAGGCCACCTCGCCCAGCTCTGTGCTGCAAGGAAGTGTCAGAGCTGTATTATCATTGTCAGGCACCTGCCTAACCTATTCTGAAAGGCCTCTGCTGATAAAAGCCACATACGCTGGGTCTCTGCTATTTATATCGTAATTTGGGGCACTATATGAAGAATGGAAGGCACAGAGGGGTGCAGCTCCATAATAGCTGAACTTTGCATTAGAGAAATGCTGCTAAAGTAGAGGGAAGCTGCTAAGTAGATAAGTGTATTTCCACCATGTGCCAGTGCAAAATGTGAGAGTGGGACAACATGCAAGGCAAGAAGAGCAGGAGGGAAGTGGCCAGGCCACCCGGCAGTGCTGTGACATCTGGCAGAGCTGGCAGGGCCGCTCCTGCACAGTGCAGTGCACAAGTACTGCCCCTGGTGCTTCCTCCTGCAGCCCCTCACAGAAGCTGCTCTGACATTGTTCTCAGGGATTAACAAACAGATAAATAAGAAATAAAGCTGTGTTCTCAGCTGCATGGGAGGGCACGTTTCAGCTGGACGGGGGTCTGGATGTATTGACCCAAACACACTCTTTTTTTTTTTTTTTTTTTAAATAGAAAATGAACGGTGGAAGAGCCTTGCACAAAATCCCGTTAGCAAATAACAGGATTTCTGGGAGCACCATCTGCGCGCCACATTGAAAACTCAACCCAGAGCGCAGGGACTAAAGCACGATGCGTATAGAAACCAAGACAAAAGAGCATACAACAATGCACCCAGGCAAGGAGAGCACGTGTAAGGTGGGGCAGAAGCCAGAAGAGACCTTTTCCTCCCATCCTTATCATACCCCACATCCTACTCTTTTCACAGACCCTGCAAGAACACCACAGACACAACTTGGCAAATAGCAGCTTGAAGCAGCAGCCTTCAGCTGCTCTGAAGCACCCCTCTTCCTTTGCACTTCCAAATGCCCCTTTGCTCATCATCCCGAGGGCTCTTCAACAGCCTCCTCCAAACCAGCCTACAGCAATTACTGCAATTAATTGATTTGCATATCCCCAAAGCCCTGTCATTAGTGCAACACAGCCAAGCGTGTTAGTGTTTAATAATATCAAATCAACAATTATTTGTAACATCCCGTCCCAGCAGACCTAAATATAGAGACAAGCATTCATGCGAAAACAAAAAGGAGAGGAAAAAAAAAACCACACAAAACCCAACAGCTAAACAAAAGAATTAATTTAGAGCAGAATTAGGATCATAGAAACAAGAGAGAGGGCACGGTCAGATACGCACGCTCTCCTAACCTGCCTATTCTCAGTCACTTAGCCAGCTGTAACTCAATAAAGTGATGTTTTCCCCTTGCAGTAAATACCAAGCCAGCCACTGTGAGCATACACACAGTAGAAAAGGCAAGAGAATTTCCACAGCCTTTGGCCCTGCTTCAGGAAAGCACTTCAGCAAAAGCTTGAGATGGCCTCCATTTAGGACGAGACTCAAGCACATTCTGAAATTTAAGAACGTGGAAACACAAGGCTGTAAAAAAATACGGCCCCACGACGGCCATCATGTGGTATGGATCAGTCCACAACATTGTCCCTGGAAGAGGACTGCTAAGGGGAGAAAACACAGCCACCACTGCCTGTACAACTGTGGCCAATAAGGGACTCCCTTTTCCCCCACTTTTTGTGGAGCTGCTCTAAATTTTTGATTACAGCTCGCACTGACAGGAATTTTTGCAGGAGGGAAGGGGGAAAAAATGCAGAATGCCTTTGGTTTCCAGTTTTCCAGGCGCTTTTAGCAATGCAAGCCACACCTCTTAGGGACCATATGCTCCTTGCTAATCTCTGGGTTTGCAGCCAAAGCCCATGTGCTCCACGCGTGAGCCCTTTAGGACACAGGCTGTCTTTTTGTGCTCAGACTGCATAGTGCCTCAGATTGCCCAGAGGCAACCTCTGAATGGAAACAGTGGGCAAAAACCCGAGTCAGTGGGAAAACTGCCTTGAGGGAGGTTTGGATCAGGGCTGCTCTTCTTTGTGGCACTGAGGGATGTGGTTCAGGGGGGTGATGGTTGGACTAGATGGAATCAGTGATCTCTTCCAGCCTGAATGGCTCTACGACTATGATTCTCACTCAGCCAAATCCCTACCAGAGCCACAGGGAGCTGAAGGGCTGGGCAAGGGAATCCCAACCCCACAAATCCATCTATGTCACATCATCCAAGTCATTCTTGATCAAAGGAGTCAAGACCTGGACTGAAAGATAAGCAGAGCTTTTACAGTGCATTTTAAACAGCCCAAAACTGAATTAATTGCTGTTCTAACTGCTGGTAAAAACGCTATAGGGCCAGACACCCTAAAGCCTCATGAAGCTGCCTTTGGTGTAGCTCTGCCTCCTCTTGCCCTTCTTGCAGGGAAGCATTCCAGATGCTGAGAACATCAACATTGGAGTAAATCAGCCCATAGCACCATGTCAACTAGAAAGAAGTTGACCTGCCCAACCAAAACACATCTTCCAGATGTGCTGCTACGCCAAGCCCAACCTGTACAAAAACATGCTGTTATGAGGAGCTGTCAGCTCCACTCCATAGCAGCCTGTTCAAAGACAGAAATCCATTGTAGCAACGTTGCCTCCCAAAAAAAGGTTAACTGTGTGCAAAATTAAATTTGGAGGGTAAAAAAAAAAAAAAAAAAAAAAAAAAAAAAAAAAAAAAAAAAAAAACCAAGAATGCATGAGGTTAAGCAAACACCAGAACGTTTTTCAAATTAGTCCCAACATTTGTTGCTTGCTTTTCCCCACTTAATCCCCACAATTATACTCATGGATTTGTGTTTTTGCCGTGCTAGTAGACTCAAACTCTGGGCTGTAATTGAAAGCAGAGCCTTGCTCACAGGACAAGCAATGCAGTGAGGTAACCACATCTAACTGAGCCATAGCTCCACAGAGCCAAAGCACGAGGAGCTGATAGCAACCTGCCACATTGCACACGGCAGCAAGGAGACAGGATGGCCTCAGCCTGCCTTCCCATCCCCGTAAAGCAGCACCCAACACACGTGTTCACCAGCCCTATGGCCTCCATCTTGTGACAGATGGAAATGCCCTCTCTGGGGAAAAGCCATCTTTAAGCTTCCTTAATCCTCATCCAGTTCATCCCAAGGTCCCACAAACAGCTCTGCACAGCACAGCCGTGGACCAGAAACGTTCCAGAAACAGCAGCAGGCAGTAAGACCCAGCTACCAAAACAAGCATCCCCGCAACCATCAGCACAGCTCTGTTCCACTGATGCTGAGAGGAGCTTCCAGCACACATCTCCCTCAGTTTGGGCTCTGCCTTTACCACCAATGCATCGCAGCTGTATTCCAATGCTGTAAATGGCACCAGCTCAAATCTCCCTGTGAAGGAGACCCAGCTTCCCAATTTGGCGCCTGGAGCAGAAATGAAGAGCAGCCACCAGCTACTGACTGCAGACTAAACAAAGGTTTTCCTGCTGCCCACAGTCTGGATCCCTAATTGGAGAGTTACACAGCATGAAATCTGTTATTCCCATTTCTCTCATATCCCTCATCGCCTCAACCAGCGCTGATTTGGGGGGCTACAGCAGGCCTTGATGGTACGAAGGAATAAAGGCAACATCTCATTAGCAGCATCCTAAGCAACAAGGTTTTAAAACCCCCTTGCCTCTTGTTGGCCTTCTAGCTTCCTACGCTGCCCGTAACCACACACAAAGTGCTGGTAGGTGTGCCCAAGAAATAAACAGCAGACAGTACGAACAGGAAGCAAGGAAAAAAAAAAATGTAATTAGAGCAAGTCACTTCAAAAAGGCTTCCGTTTTGCTCAGAATCTCTTGAAAGGCAATTTGCCAGCCACGGATGTTCATCCTCCACCTTTTACCCAATTCAGAAAACTGTAGTCTGATTTTCTTGTGTTTTCTTGGTCAAAAAAAGGGTTTCTGGAAGCCAGAGTCTAAAAGCAAAACACTTATAGGAAATATAAATGCTTCCTTAGAACCCTACTGGAATTCTTTGTAAGAATACCTAGCAGCTTTCACTGCCTCCAGAGAGCAATTGATAGATTTTAGGGGAAAATGAATACATCAGGGGCCACAGTGCCACTTCACAGCATAACATGGAAGGGGAAATTCAAAATAAAGCTCACAAAGACCTGAGGTAGGAGCATGCCTACCATACCTGAGGCAAGCATCTCCCATCTGCTGTAATTACAGAGAAGTTATTAAGCACCCCTCTCTCTACAAGCAAGAAAAATTGATGCATTTTCCATGGTTCATACAGCTCTTTTAGCACCGAAATGCTGCCACATGAGATGAGGAAGGAATCAGTGTTAGCATCTCACTGTCACAGCATGATAAACGTGCAGTCATTCGGGTTGGAAGGGACCTTTGGAGACCATCTGGTCTCATCCCCTGCCCATAGCAGCAGTAAATAAGTAGCAGTGTGCTTCCTCTGCTTGCGCAGCACAGCGCATGAGGAGCAAAGAAGCATGCAAGTGACCTCAGCATAAGGGCAACCATTCCTGCTCTGAAAAGCATTGCAGAAAACGGTCTCTTCTCTGAGAAGATGCTGCTGAACCACCTTCTTGACCTAGTTAAATATCTCAAGTCCTCAATGCCCTGCTACAAAGCCTGGTGAGGCCTTCTTTTCCCCATAGCACGTGACACAATACAAAAAGCAATACCTCACTAGCAATGGGCACACGCTAAGGGAAGATGTTGAAACTGAATCTCATGCTTGGGCCCATAAAATCCAATATGAAAGCATGTAGTCCCACCCAGCAACTTACAGTGCTGCAGGAAGCAACTCAGCACTCCAGCTCATCACAACCCCACTACTCTGCCACAAGAACTGTCAAGCCCTAAAGACATTTTGAATTATACTGATGTAACACTATAAAGCAACAGAAAACATAGCAATGATAGCAGGGTAACAACGTCCCAGGCTACAGCAAGAAAGAACAAGCCCAAACGCAGCAGCCATGGGCACAGAAACAAGGGAAAGAACTTACTTACCCACAGAAGGGCTCAGGTAGACAGGGATCTCCAGCAAGAGATGCCCTCACCCCCACTGCCATCCCTTAAATGAGGTCTGGGAAGGGGTGGATCCTGGCTCCGGCCCTTCCAATCACTCAGGTACACTGCATGCACCTGAATTCCTCTGGGTTGGCCCTGCCTTCCCACCAGGTGCTCAATCACTGCTTCAAGCCATGACTTAGCACCTCCACTACCACCCATATGGCTATAGGACAGCTTTTACAGCAATTCCATCTCATGCTGGAAGCATCTGCAGGGATGCAGATCCAAGTTCCACGCAGGAAGCACACAGGTTTCTTCATCAACAGTGCAAACTGCAGTTCAAGTGCAAACACAAGCTCAAGTAAATGGGATGAAGCTCATGTGTGAGAGGAGGCTCAAGGAAATACAGCTCTAGGACATGTTTTAAAGAGGTTCTCCCTGAACAGCAGGCTTGAGTCCTACCTAGAGAAACATTCCAGTAAACACAAGGCACATAAATCTTCTCCACCTGCACACACAGTTGTCTGTCAAAAGGAGAGTGTCTATGGTACCCACAGTCTAACATTCACCCCTCCCTTACGAGGACTGGTAGCACTCAAATCTATGCTGTGCCTTTCCCCTGATTGCGATAGTTAGGAGCTGTTTTCTCTCTGCTTTTTTTATTTCATCTCATCATACTGAGAGCAGGGACAGGCCTGGAAATAAAATCACAGCCACCAGTTTCATTCATAAATCCAGCTCCCCCCCTCACACTGCAAAAGGGAGCTGTTGTGGTTATTTCTCACAATTTACCACCTTGTAGCCAGAAAGCATTGTTTTTTATTGCTATTGTGGGAACAAGAGCAGGGAAAAAATAATCTTCAGCTTCCCTTCCCCTCCCCGCTCCAAATCAAATATAATGGGGGGAAAAAAAAAATCGGGCGGATGTCAGATTCTCAAAGGTTTGTGTTTTTTTTTTTTGAGCCATCTACCGGAGCTCAGTCTGGTGCTGCAGGTTTCTGAGCCTGAATTTTATCAATGGGTTGTGCTGGGTGCGTTTTAAAGGACAGCAGGTGTTAGAACAATGAATCCAGGCTGCCTTTACATCTGGGCTACAAAAGCCATCCCAGTGTTTACAAGAAACAGGATAATCAAGAAAACATCCTGTCCAGGCACCTAAAAACTACAGGCTCTTGTTATTCATTTTTCTCTCACAGTGTACAGCTTTATTAATAGCACGAGGAGGGGGAAAAAAAAGTTTCACACTCATTTCCATGCAGAAGTGACGCACGGGCAATGCAAAAGGGACTGGGCACCATGCACTGGGTTTGCACTGTTCCTTCCTCCTAGGTAGGATATTAACCCTTGAGCTCTTGCCGTGACTAATGAATTAGCTGGGCATAAGTTGTTTTTGCTTCATGCACACAGCCTATCAAGTCGAATCTCTTTTGCTCTCTGGGACACTCCAGCTGGATATTCAGTTGACACGTACCGACTGTAATGTCCCTAGAGCCTAAACACAAAGAGATGGGCAATTATGGGGGAGGGATCATGGAAACTGCTCATCCATCTTAGCCTTCGGCACTTGTGTTTGGATCTTTATGGCCAGCAGAGTGATGGAGGCTCTTCTTCTTGGAAGGGACAGAGAATGAGCCTCCTGGAGGAATCTCCTTCCCCCTCCATAAGTGGCACTGGACGTCCAGCCTTCAGTGTCCGAAATTGGAATGCACAAGGCATTGTTGAGGATGGGGAGCCATGACTTTGGAAGCTCCAAGGCATTTCCCCATTCCATCCCCTTACAGCTTCCTCACTCCCTGCTTCTGGAAGCCTTCAAACCATGCTAGCCAGAACTCCCCCACAGAAACCCAAAGAGGTGAGAGCTGGGCTGCCCAGCCTCCCGAGGAGTCTGACTTCCTTACTTTTGAGATGAATCAAAGAGGATTAACTCAACAGGTGCTTTACTGGAGAGTGGCAGGGAAAACAAAGCAAAACACACTGAAACAACAGCCTACGTGCACAAACAGCAGATGAACTCCTCTTCTGGGTGAGGAACTGCTAAAGCAGATGGCTTACAGCACCTTCCCCTTTAGACCCACCTCACTTTCAGTTGCTGGCTTTAGAGACATCAAGTCCCAGAGGCCAAACACTTCCCTTCAATCTGATGGTGTGTCTGGAAGGGGATCTTATTGATCCAGATGTGACCCCTGAAAGGTTGAGCTGTCTTCTCTATCCTGGTCATCCCTCGAGACACCTGCTCTACCACAAAGGTGCATTAGTCATATACACAACATCTTGCCCTAGATGAGCCATTTTCCAGCAGTCTCTATATCTCCATCTCCATAGGACAGCTGAAGCCAAGGCTGCTGCCCCATAAATTCACGTTAATGGCTCGCTGCAAATATATATAATTACTTAATTACCTCAACTGGGTAAAACAGCTATTT
Organism: Tympanuchus pallidicinctus; assembly: GCF_026119805.1. Taxonomy (NCBI): domain Eukaryota; kingdom Metazoa; phylum Chordata; class Aves; order Galliformes; family Phasianidae; genus Tympanuchus; species Tympanuchus pallidicinctus. The sequence continues at coordinate 34,495,106 of NW_026294669.1, forward strand.
TTTCCACGACTCATCAAAGCAGCACACTGATGAAGTGACCGTTGAAGTCACCTACGTCTTTGACCCTTTTCTGCCTCTTTTCATGGAAAGCAAGCAGCCTCTCACTGTTCTGAGCTCTCTCCAACCCAGGGCTCTCCAGGAGGCCAGCCACACCACATCTCCTGCCTGTGTTAGGCAGCATGAGACACACTGACTCGGCTCAACTACAATCCCACAGACAATAAATGCAGTTGAAAGGAATGGATAACAGCTTGAGCAAGTGAAAGGAAAACAATGTGCAGAAGTATCTAGTGCTAGAAGTCAAACTTTCTGCCATTTTTCCCCATCAGAATCACGAGTTTGTTTTTGGCTCTGGAAAATATTTCAGAATTTGGGCTTGGCCTTTTCTCCCTTGGTGGCAAAAGCAATGAGGCAATGCATGCTAGAATTTGAGGAAGGGAAATAAAACTGAAGATGGAGGGTTGGAGCTTGATGATCGTTGAAGCCCCTTCCAACCCCACCCATTCTATGCAAAACAGAAACTGAAACGACCACAGGCAGCTCAAAGATGGGAGCAGCCTGGGGCCTCACCTAGCATGAGAAACAGGGATCTCTTTCCTGAAGCCTCCAAACCATCCCCACAACTGCAGCCACCAGAAAATACCAACTCTCTGCTGCTTTCTCTGCATGAGCCTTTTGACCAAGGATGGGATGAGGCAGCTTGAGACCAACATCACTGGAACAGCTTCAAAAACTGCCAAAACATCCTACCCCATAAGGTCTCTGAAGAGCTCACAGCATTTTCCCTGCAAACCACCCACGTTTGGGCTTTCAGCTGGAAAAACGTCCCTGAGACAGCTGCTAAAAATTACACTTATGTAATTCACAGGGACTAAGAGACGTGTACAAACTGTCGTTGCCTCCTAAATCCCATTTCAGCTCTTCTGAAGCCCTCTACGTGAAGCAAAGCTTTCCTTTCTATAGCAGCACACAGACCTATCACCATTTTGCCTCTCCATAAATTTTGGTCAGAGGCCACCCCGAGAAACAAGTCATGGATATTCACCATGATTATTTCTGAAATGCAGCCTGGCCTTGAATGCCTGCAGGGATGGGGCATCCACAGCCTCCTTGGGCAACCTGTGCCAGTGCCTCACCACCCTCTGGCTGGAAAACTTCCTCCTAAAATCCAACCTAAGCCCCGCCGTCTCAGTTTAAAACCATTCCCCCTTGTCCTATCGCTATCCACCCTTGTACTCTATATCTTGAAAGAACCAAAGTGGGCCTGTCCAGAAGTGCCATGTCACATTTGACAATGAATACATCTTCACATTACAAGACCAAAAGAAATGCTACTTTTTTCCAGCATTTGTTTTCCAGAAAAGAAGTGGCCTTTAGCCTCCTAAGTGATTAAAGCTTGACAGAGTTTGCATTAATTTATTCAAAATTAGCGAGCTGAAGCCAAACTTTAAAGCCAGCTAGTTTCCTAAAACCTCTGCTAACAAATTACTTGGATAATCATCAGGAGCCCGAGTCCAACCCCTTCTTGTGCTTCTTTCTCACCAAAAAACATCTGGTGTACGTTACTTGTTGTATTGATATATATCTGTATTGATGGCAAGATTTATTCTAGTAGACAACCTGAAGAACAACATCATTGATAATTAAAAGGCTGAATGCTGAAGAACAGTCATCAATACAGAATAAAAATCAATACGCTACCAGATGTTTCCTAATGCTAAGAGAGCTGGCACTATTGGAACTGGCTCTTTTGAAAGCTTTAATTTTACTGAACAACATCATTCCACGAGGGATGATTTGGGATTTTACTTTTTAACAAAGAGAGAAGTGGAGTGTGGCATGGCATTTAATATCTGGCTGAGATTTAAAACGCACACTCCTTATGAAGTATGACATTTTATACCTGAAACCACAGGAACATTTCCCACATTTAAGTGGTAGAGGAAAATTCTTCAAATTAGAATTGAACTTTATACCTTCTAATTCTGCTCCAGTCCTCCTCCTCCACGCACCGTGCTCGGGCCTGATGAACATGCTGGTGCTGTATCAAAGTCTAATAGACTTGACTACTGACAAAACCCCTTCACTTAGCCTTGAAGTAAGCAGCAAACCTCCTGTAGATGGTGGTTAATGCTAGCTGGCAAACAGCTCAGAGGCTCATCACACAACTAAATGAACTGGCCAGCACAGCCTTAGTGGCAGTGACATTTCTCCTAGATTTCAGAGCACGTGTTGCTGTGAGCTGGAAGTCGGTCCTGAAGCAGTAACACAGGTGTAGCCTCCATGGTGCAGGGGAATGATGTCCAGAGCCCCTTTACACACACAATCAGAGCCAAAAGGGAAACCAAACCTCTACCTGCACAGAAGCCTCAACCAACGGTTCCCCAGGCTTGACCCTAGGAGATCCTACTTCCCATTTTGCAGGCTCACAGCTGCACCATGCAGCTGAACAATAGACAAGTCCACATCTGGGGACAATCCCCACCAGACACACAGCCCTGCTGCATGTGCAGTCACAGCCACCACCTCTTGCAAAAGGGGTCCTGTGTTGAGCCCTCTGGGATGGGGAAGGCATCGGTGTTTATTGCAGGACTCCAGGGGAAGGTGGCTGGGGCATTCAGCAACATGCATCCTCCCAGCACTCTTTCACAGCCCCAGCCTCACCCAGGCCCCTTCCACCACCCTTCACGTTGTTGAGAAATGCCCTTTTGACCATATCCCACTGTGCTGCATGTTCCCTGGGGCAACAGCGTGCACAAAAGCACTCCTCCCTCAGCACTGCACCTCGAGGCACAATCCAGAGCTCTGGAAACGCTTTGAAATAGGAGTTGCAAAGGCATAACATCTTTTCTATTATGTTCCTCGCTTCACGTTAAGCCCCTACTCAATAAGAGACAGGTGTACTAAGCTCCTTGCCAGGGACCTGAATTTAGAGGAATAAGGCCCTCAGTTTTTAAGTTACCCTCCCGTAAGCTCACTAGTTGCCTATTAAGCTTGTAATAAAAGGGTTTTTTTTAAAAAAAAAATAAAAAAAATAAAAAAAATAAATGATGGCACCTAGTTTCCAAGGCAGCAGAATTTTTAAACCTGCATTTGCAAGAACCTAAGGCATTACTGATGCCAAAAGGAATGCGCCGTAGAAAAACCATCACCTATTCCTGCTGGGTAGATTAAATAACACGGCATTATTTTTTAATGCGGCGTGATGGGGACAAGCAAGTCTCTATCAACGCTGCGTGAAAGTACACAACGCGGGGAATAACAGCTACAAATCCCTTTAATCTCTGGTAGGAACCAGAGGTATCAGCCAGCTGCCTGGAGGAATTGCTGGAGAAGCGTGATCCCAAACTGGAAAGACTGAGAGACTTCACAGCATCGACAGATTGTCAACGGTTGGCTGGACTTCAGTGGCAGCTCGGTAGGTGCCTAGATCTTTCCTGCAGAAATGGATCAGAGAGGAGGACCTGCCCTGTCACAAAAGGCTCTCAGATCACACGACATGAAGGAAGCTCGGAAAGAGGCATAAAACATGAAAGTGGGCTGCAGCAGCTCCAGGCGAAGAGACAAGATGGGAGATGAAGGCAGGAAAAGGAGAAGAAAGCTTGCAGAAGGGGATGGGTAGCAGCTGAGACAGCCCCGGGTGGAGATGCAGCCACAGCAGAAGATACACCTCAGGGCAACCATTTGAGGAAAGCACTGTCAGAACAGCCCAGGCAAACCTGTGCCATTTCACTTCAAATCTTCACATGAAAGCTCAAGGATTCAACAGGAAATCTACAGCAAAACAGAATATCTCACACTCCTCAGTCCCTCTCATTATAGATGCGTATTTTCTTACCCTAAATCGATTATTTACTCTCAGCTGAACGCTACTCTCATTCCAGCTAAAAAGCTGAAAGCTTCACACCTTTTAATCTCATGCTCATGCAATGGGTTGCACGGCTATTAATTTAAGAAGCTACCTTTGAGCAACACATTGCAGAGTGGAAGAACTCGAGCAATTTCCTATTAGGAGTCTAGTTCTTGAACTTACTTATTGAATCATGAGTGCTTTTCACTTTCTCTTGGAAACCTGGGAACCAAGCAAATGAATGGAAGGTATTTTGAGGCCGATGGGAAAAGGTATACTGCTTAGGGGTTATGGCTAAATCACTCCTTAAAACCACATGCACTTATGGAAACAGTACTGCAGGGACTCTGCGGGTAAAACCCTTGGCTGAAAAAAATAGTTCAGCAAAAAAGTGCCGTCCAAATGCCCGTGTTAATGGCAATGAAAACATAAGGTTCTCATGCAGACCAGTTACCTTGATGAAGGTGTTCAATGAGAGCGGAACTCTCTCAAAGTCTTTGCTGTGGAGGACTTCCAACCCGCAAGTGGGTAAGAATCAAAGATAGTGAAAGGAAGCCGACAGATTTCTGATGGAAATCACACCAGCTTTCAAATGAATGCTGCTAATTACAAACTGATTTTACAGAACCCCTGACAAAAACAAAACAAAACAAAGGACAAAAAGAAAGAAACAGGAACCAAAACGCCAAACCCATGAGATAGGCACAGCCATCATGCTGCCTGAAAACCAATACATCTTAGAGGCTTTTTATTATGATCTCAGTTCTTCAAGGTTTACATTTTCAAGCTTTTCTCCAAAACCAGAGGAGCTAGGAGCTTTGTTTCAAAAAACCCTATAGCCAAGATTGTCACCTACTTATATGAGCAAGGGCTTCAAGAGGAAAGCATAAAAAAAGCAACAACAAAAGAAATAAAGGAACACAGGCATGCAGAGATTTATGGCCAAAAATGCGCTCGCTGCCAAACGCCCGTTGTCCCAAGCTTCTTTCTTTTTTCATTCCCTACCCGCTCTGCGGAGGAGTGCATTTTTCCCCCAGAATGATGTGCTGTAATCCTCCCTTTCTAGCTTTTATTTTTCCCCCTTTTAAAGGAGGCAGCCTTTAATGTTCTGTAACGGATGCTCCTCGATCTGTATACATGCAATAAATTAAAACAGAATTAATTTTTTTCCCAAAGGCTCCAGCTTCACCGCCATGTGAGCAGCTTGAGCCATTGTTTGCAAGGAAATTAAACATATGTGCAGCCCTCACCACCAGCTTCTTACAACACCAGGGCTCTCAAATGATGGCTGCGATGGTACAGCATTGCAACGTGCCACTGAATCGTGGAGTTGCTGAGACTGGAAGGGCCCTTAAAGGTTATCTGTGATCAGCAGGGACTCCTACAGCTCCATTAGGTGCCATCAGAGCCATGTCCAGCCACTGGGAGAGCACCACTAGGTGTGTGCTGGGTGACTGGGAGGAAAAGCAAACACACCAAACTTCCTCACAGCCCTCTGCCTGCAGACGAGCAAAGGTGAAACTGAAGGGGATATGAATGCAGCTGCTGAGCTTTTTGTTTTGGGGGAAAAGAAAGCAAATGAGGAGAGAAGGAAAACAGCAGAAAGCAAAAAGAGAAGAGAGAAGAAAGAAAAGGGAGGAGAAAGAGTTTGAGAACGGCCCCGTCTCCAGGGCGCCCCACGCCTGGGCCAGGCCGCGTCCCGCCCCGTCTCCATGGCAACGGCGCGGCCGCGGCGGAGCAGCGCAGCACCGCAACCGCAGCCCTGAGCCCTGGGAGCGGCCGGCATGTCGCAGGCGTGAGTAGCACGGGGACGTGGAAAGCATGGGGAGCTTTGGTACACGGGGCAGAGACGCTTAAAGGGATGTCGAGCGTTATTTGTCAGGCGGTGGAAGCAGGAACGGCTGCCACATCAAGACGCAGACTCCATGCAACGAAGAGGCAGGCACAGCAGTGAGCCACAGCCGAGCCTGCAGTAGGGATATTTCAATGCTGTGCAGCCACATCCTGTGTCCTGGATAGAAATGCTACACAGCACACGGCTTTTTCTCGAGTTCGAGGCTGCTTTTCAGACATCTGGAAAAAACAGCTGCTGCAGCACAGAGAGGAATTGCACACGTCTGGTGCAGCCAGTCGGACGTGCTGGATTTACTAAGCATGTGCACAGGGCAGCTGTCCCGCATGCACTGCATCTCTAAGCAGACATGCTGGCAACGCCTGCAGCACAGCATTACACCGCACACAGCTTTCACAGCATTTCCAGCCCCTTCTTGAGGAGCACTGCCATCCTCAAGGCACTGTGAGTTTATTGCTTTTAATGGAAGCGTGGTTTGCAGCTTATGGGAGCTTTATATCAAGTTAGAGATGGGACACCCAAAGCACTCAGCTGCATTCTCTTAGGGCCTACGTGCTCCATCAGCCAGCTAAAAGAAAAGTTGGCACGTGCAGACAGGCTTGACATTTTCTAAGTACAGTTGTAGCACTCACGAGAAAGCACGCCCACTACGTTTGCTGTAAGGTTGATTAAGGAGCAATATATCCCGCTTCCTAAAGTACTCAAAGCCCCAGCATTTGCATACAGATGTACATTTTGTTCCAGATACTGAACAGGAGATTTGCATTGATGTTATTGCGTTTATGTTTTCCTGCTGTGTTTCCTCCTCTTTCATGAATTTGCTTACCATTTAGTTGACCGATAGAATCTTGACCTTAACTTGCCCTACCAGCCCCAGTCTAGACATGTTCAAAGCTGAGCCCTGGCACTGCTCCCTTTTGTACCAGACTTTAATCGGCTGTAAGACATTTGCCACTGCCACCGAGGAGCTTTAAGCAATCAAAAAGCTCTAAAAATTTAATCTCACGTCACAAATAGAACTTACATAATAAAGCCAATGGTTAAATATTAACCTAAGACATTTTAGAGTCGCCACTTTTGCTTCTGACGAGCAACCAAAGGAAAGCTACATGTATTATATTACACCCCCAAAGCTTGGTTAAAGACAATTAAGGCTGCAAAACCAAGAACTGAAAAGGTAAGAGAAAGTCAGAACAACTTTTCATCCCCTTTTCCTCTCTGCTTTAGGTGGCTGTACTATGATGCTGCTTCTCATTCTGTGATCACATCCTATTCCCGCTGGGCCCAAGGCTCATTCAGCGATTGGGCTGTTGTTGAACATTTCATTTTTTTTCCCCTTCATCCACCCCGTGGCCCCCAGGCCGTATTCTTCAAATTCCATTCAAACACCACAATTATTAACTTCCTCTGGGCATTCCTATCATGTTCTCTCCCAAACATCCACAGATTCATCTTCACCCCTTTCTCCACCCCTGGTGAGCATCAGTGTGTCATCCCCCTTATATTAAAGCAGGAGAAAAAGAGACAGAATCAAAACGACCATAACTATTCTCAAAGCTGCAACTCCTTCCCATGCCTCCCTTCATCTGTAATGAGCAGGCAGGGAAAGATCTCATGCGTTGCTCAGACATTTCCTCCTTTGGGAAAAAGTATTGTCAGTGGAAATATCCCAGCAGCACTTGTGCTACAAAACAGTTGAAAGAAGAGGCCACAATTTCCAAGAAACCAAGGAGACAGCATTAACTTTAAATGAGCACAGAGCCTAGCAGAGGTAGAGCAGCACCCAGACAGAGCATCTGTGCTTTATGCATGTAACCACAGGCAGCTAGATGGACCTTTCCTTTGCTAAGGAACGGAAAGAAAGAAAAAAGGATCATGAATAGAGAAATAAACTTCATTGCCACACCAATAAGCTGTGGTGTGGGCATAACTGCATTGAGCTTTAGGTCTGTGCTTTAGTTCCCCAAATACTTGATTCTGTATGACATCCTGGCTAGGGGAAGCAAGCCGAAGGGAAGATGTCTAGCAGCATTATCCCTACCAACAGCTAAGAATTTTGGCACAATTATTGGGCTGTTGTTGTGTTAGGAGCAAGGCCTGACCAAGTTCTATTCCATGAGTCAGCAGTGCTCCAGACCACAGGCTAAATGCTTTTAAAGCAGGAATTGATTTGAACAATGTTCACACCTATTTCTTTTCATTCTTACAGGCCATGATGATCTCTGCTTCTGTCCTATAATATATGGAGCCCAGCAGTCACCTGAGCAGTTTGTCTTGGTGGAACAGGCACTCTGCTGACTGCAACAGACCAGCAGTCAGCTCAAGTCTGGTGACTTATAGGTAGAAGCAAAGCAGCTGCATTTGTGCGAGCCTCTTTTCCTCTCGGGGCCTCACTTTCCCCTCCAACCTTTGTCTCCTGATTCTTTATTTTCACAAACACTGTAGGGCAGGGTTTCCCTGCCTCCTGTTTGCCCAGGGCTTAGCACAATGGCTGGTCTGTCAAGCCTCAAGCATCTACAGGAGACTTGAGGGCTGGCCCCTGCACACACTTCCTTGTTGCTTGGCCCACATCTCAGTCGCCTGCAGCCCTGCACGGACACCTTGACGCTGCATACCTACATTCAGTTGAGCTGGAAGGGACCTTTAAAGGCCATCTGGTCCAACTCCCCTACAGAGAACGAGACACCTACAGCTCTATTAGGTGCTCAAAGCGCCGTCCAGCCTCACCTTGGATATCTGCAGAGCATCCACTTCCTCTCTGGGCAACCTTGTTCCCATGCCTCACCACCCTTATTTTAAAAAACTTCATTATATTCAACCTAAATCCCCCTCTTTTAGTTTGAAACCGTTTCCCTTTCTTTTTCCAGCAGGGCCATGCTCCATCCTTACATCCCCCAGCTTGCACTGTAGCAGGGGCTGCCACAACCCAGGTGCACACCTTTTCATTTGGGTTTGCTGAACCTCACGAGGTTCACCTGTGCCCACTGCTCAGCCTGTCTAGCTCCCTCTAGATGGCATCCCATCCCTCTGATGTGTTATGCATGTTATGGGGGCTGTGTCAAACACCTTACTAAAATCCACACAGATGACATCAGCCAGCTCTTCCCTTGTCCACTGATGCAGTTAAACATCCTGCTGTTTTGATCCGTTCTGTGGTGAGCACATGTCAGTGCCCAGAGTTCCCTGCTCCAGCACACAGATTCCTGGGCCATATTCAGTTCAGAAGTTCTGCTGGTCCTTCCTCCATTCCCTTTTATACAGGATAGTCTCACCTTCAGGAGAGCTGACAGTCAAGTTGTTTTCAACAGCAGTATAGATGCTTCAAATGCATCTTCAAAAATAGCTAGGACAACCCTCAGTACAATCAAACAAGGGAGCTTCTATGTTAGGTGAAGAGAAACACCAGTTCGGAGTTGTTTCCCTTCTATCTCTTTACATTTGGCCATCTATCAAAAAAATAGAGCAGGGCCCATGCAGTGCTATATTGTGCATTTCCATGCTTGGATCTAGAGCTATTTCTGCTCTCAGAGGACAGCCCAGAAAAGCCAGGCATCAAGGAAGCCTGGGTGCAGCCCATACACGAGACCATAAGCCAACAGCTTGGAGCACAAACTGTACTGTGTCCTTTGGCATTGTCCAAAGCATTCCCTTTGGCTGCTAAATAAGAACAGGACAACTTGAGGGCGGGGGGGGGGGGGGGGGAGCCTCACAAAAGCAACCCCACTGATGCCAGATTCCAGTCCTGGCTCAAGAGTGGTCTGAGGACAGTCTGCGTGCTCAGCACAGATCCTTCCAGGAGGCTGTGCTTCAAGTCTCTAAACCAGTTGTAGGCAAGCAGGCAGGCTAATCTCAGCTGTACTAAGCACCAGCAGATTTCTCTTATTTATAAGAGATGGGTCAAACAAACATGTGAAGTTATGCATTGCCTTGTTTTAATATTCCAGAGCCCTATCATTCGGCAATATTTTAAAAATTTCTTAACTTAAACAAGAAAGTCTTATTTCTAAGCTTCATTTAATATGCAGATCAGACTTCATTTGGAGCACTAGAAGCGGAGTTTGTGCTAGAAGTCATGCTACAGCAAGGGAGTGTTCTTATCTACTTGTGTTACACCCTGTTTCTACTTTGTGGGAGCAAAGAGAAGGGATGCTGGCTGGGAGGAAAGGCCTGACCTTCACTCCATGCTGTAAGCTGCCAGAAAAGTGCTCTGGGGGCTCTGGAGTTAAGTCACTTAATGTGCTTTTTCCTCATCCCATTACAACGTTCCTTATTTCCCCCACAGCACTCTTATTTTGAGTTGCTATGACAATTTGCAGCATTACTTTACTATACACAGACTGTATGCAGAGATCAAGAGACAGACTTCTTCTCTGGGTTTTAATAAACTCAGGCCTCGAGTAGGAAAACTACATTCAGTCCTGCTGATTACCTGTACTAGTGGGCTAGTTAGATGCTCTAATCCATCTTTGGTGCAATGTCATCCCAGTGCACACATATAGCTCACAGCCTAGCAAACCTACAAGGTGAACCAGTAACACTAAATAAAAAGCCAGTGCACCCAAGGCTGTGTTGTATCCCCCCCTCAGCATGTGGAAGCAATTTGAGGGAGTTTACAACTTAATGCAGAAGGAGACTGAGCAGAGAGGGAAAGATTCAAACAGGGATTTCAGGATCATGTGCTGTCTGATAAAGAGACAAGAAGAGTCAGGCCTGTCCTTTGCTTTAAATGCATCATCTTGAGGATGAGTTGCACACACGCACTCCCTTCAGTCACTCCAAAATTAAGCTGCTCCTGAAGAGCCAAGTCCTCCAAAAAAAAAAAAAAAAGCTATAAACACCACGCATTTCTGATCCTTCAAACTAGCCCAGAAAGGCTTCTTTTCAGTCACTAGCAAAACCTGAAGTAATTACTTTAATCCTGCTTTGAAGAGGAGAAACAAACGGCTGTATGTGTGCCCTCTGGTTTCTAATCAGGGTGATCCAAAGAGACACTCGAGGCGCATTTCTGCTGGCAGCAGCCAGCTATGGAGCACATGCTGTTCCCAGACACCTAGCTAACCACACAGGGGCTCCGGGGCCAGACCCTCCAGGGGTATAACTCACCCTGACAGCACTGCCCACTTACCGCAGCTGAAGATCTAGCAGTTCTGCGTCTATCCTTCTATGCTTCGTTTCAGTCTGGCTCTTCTTTCGCCCACGTTTTCTCAGAACATCAGCACTGATGAAACCTGCAAACGTAACACCCATAGTTTTGCCATTAAGGCTCGTAGCAACGTGCTTGCGGCCATCTTCATGCTTATCTGATAAGCAAATGCTTTATGGAAACAATTATGTCCTATTTGTATTGCCTTACATTAGCATACTCTGAAGGGCTAAGGCTCTCTTCCCCCCACCTCCATCAAGAAGTCATTCAAAACAGAAAAAGAAACTGGATATTAGCTGGCTCAGCAGGGGGAACCACTCAACATTCTTTGCTTAAGAGGAGGGACAAAAAGAGGTTATTGTAACTTGGAGTGGACAATTGCAGAATCGGTTGTTTCAGTACAAACCTGTTGTCTCCGTGCAATAGGCTGCATTAGAAAGGCTCTGTCCTGAAGATACCTGCTGACTATAAGTTATCCGCATAGCAGCACAGACAGCCTACAGAGCCAAGCTTCCTCAAAGGCTTATAACCTTTCTACTACCAAGTTGTCTGCGGGTAGGCAAAAGCTAAGCAAGTACAATACCACGTTGTTTCCTTCTGTGCTAATGAATCTCATCAGCAGACACCCTCCTGGCCTCAGAGACAGAGCACAAAACACCCATTGACCAACCAGCCCAAGCCACGAAGTCAAACCTAACGGTGCACTTGTTTGTGGCCAGCTTGACCACTCTGCTGGCTTTATTTTGTTTATCTCCCACACCTGGGTTAATCGCTGCAATTGAGTGATTCACTTGCTGCTAAGGGATGTAAATGAAGCAGGAAAAAAGGAAGGGGAAAGAACTGGGTGGGCTGCAGAGGCAGTAGGAAAAGCAGGACCAGCTGCATCCTGCATAAATGCAGGTCAGCTGAAAAGTATAGTATGCACTTGAAAAAGTTAATGGAGCAAATTCAATAGCAGAGGTGGGATTGTTGATGTTTTTGCTCGCTGCTCCGGTGAGTCCTGGCAGCTCTGTCAGCATCCTGGCCATGCAGCACGCCCATGTTTTGAGCACATGAGCCTGTGGGCTGGAGCGTTGTCCTGCCACCCCTCGGTCTCTCTTGCAATGGAAGTGGGTCATTCTGTACTTTCAGAGTACAGGGAATGATAAGATCAGCTGATAGAGCTCCTTCTCAGGCGTTTTTTATCAAGCACAAGCAAAGTTAACAGCTGCCCAGCTTTCTTGTCAGAATGAATATACAAGTGCTGCTCGGAACGGCAAGAGACCTGCCCTGAAAGCTCACTTAATGAAGGCAGAGTGTTTTATTGTCTTCATGCTACTCTGAGAGGTTCTCAGAGCTGCAAGCAATGGCCAGGTTGAGTGCGTGGATGGGTCTAGATTTTACCACAGAGCTCAGCAGCCTTCTTTCTAGGTGTAAGAAACAAGTCAGCTTTCTCTGTTAGAAGAGAGTTTGTGAAGCAGAACTGGACCAGCTGAAAGGATCTTTCATTACCGTGGGTGTTACCACCATCAAATGACAAACCTGCTGTTTGGGCTTGTGTCTGAACACAAGTAATTGCTTTGGTTTGTTTCTTTATTCAGCATCAATCTGCTTTTAGAATGAAAAGCCACTGATGGCCAATTCATCAGAGCTCAGCCCATTGCCACCAAAAGTGCAGAAGTCTTTGGATAAATGGCATAGCCATTTCAGCAAACAAATCTGGTGTTAGGCTACATCTTCCATGTCGCATAGCCCTTCAGCCTCTGGACCACATGCTCAGCAGTTGTTTAGAGTGCAATGAAAAGAATAATCCTTCACTTCTGAAATAGCATACGCAGATACACTCTGTCATTGGCACCAGCACAGCCCTTTCCCTTTGGAAATATAATGGTTTGCACTACCAGGCATGTGGAGTCCTGACATCCCTACGTGCGAGCTGTTATGTCTCATTAAGATGGTCTCCTCTTTTCTGTCAGCACCTACAATAAGATATGGACAAACGCCCAGAAAGACCTTGACACCCGACTCCAGACAGAGAGAGAACATTTCCTCCAGCCGGAGAAGGACCGTGTGAAAGCATTCAGGATGCTGTCTGCTTCCTACATCGAGTACCTACAGATCTTCCATCACCTGGAGGAGGCCCACAGCCACCTCATTCACCAGCAGAAACGGGCAGCGATTCGGAAAGTGCTGGATGGAGTGATTGGCCGGATCCTGGAGGTGAAGAAAGAGATGGTGGAGCTGGAGAACTCGGAGTTTCATTACACTGATAATATCATTGAAGATCTAAAGCTTCTCCCGGTAGGTCTGCCTTGATTATAAGGCAAAATCTTGAGGCTGTGCTGTAAAAGCAGCGTGAGAAATGAGCTGTTAACAGCTACTTACTTCTCTCGCAGACAGCTCCACCTATTGTCACGTTTAGGTACCACTGATAACAGCTCTTAAATAATTGAAGCTTCAAGTACGGCTGCTTTCTGGATTTCAGCTATAACTTGAGATAAATTGCCTCCTATGCAGCATTAATCTGAGATACGCAGCCATAGTACTGGCTGAAATTGCACGCGTAGTTCACGCTGCAAACTTAGGCTAGCAATTGCCAAGAATTTCAACCATCCCTTCACTTTTAAGCACAGCAGAGCATTATTTTGAGCTATGAGAAGGCATACTGGAGAGTATAAACACACCTGTGGGGGAACTGATCCTTCAAGTGGTATTCAGAAATCATTAAGGGTTGCTCTTTTCGTGACTTATCAGTAAATCCACCTGCAGGGGAGAGTTGGCAAGCCTGAAAAGCAATGTTTGACATCTAGTAAAAGCCAAGCACGAATTCAAATCCCTGTGCCACACCTTTGTTTTAGGAAGGCATGAAGTGCCTAGCTACTACAAAAATAAAAGGAAAAATAAAATGAAAAGAGCTGAAGAAGTTTTGTACCATGTTTCCTCTCCTTTTTGCTATATTGCTAAGGAGAGGCAGGGCCAAGTTTCATCTTCGTCTGATTTTTGTACAATTGCCTTCCAGCACTCAGTGACTCCATTTACTAGGGTAATTATAAAGGTATTTGGATACACACATCCCATACGGAGCTGGGTGTTGCATAAAAGGCTGCAAATTTGACGTGAGGATAAACATCTTAAATCTGATCTTTCAGTGTTGGGCCTCAAAAAGAGATTATGAAGAGAAGCTGTCCGTGTGCTCCCCACTCCTGCCTGTCTCGGTATTATGGCTTGGATTTCATCTTTGCATTCAGTAAAACTCACAGCCCAGAATTTCTGGTGATTAAAGCCCAGGTTAGCTAGCTGAGCAGCTCCTCATCCCTGCACTGACTCATCGTATGCAAGGTCATCCAGACAAACCACTTGCTCTGAGCAGCCTGGTCTGGTTGTTGGCGACCCTGCAACACAGCAGGGGGTTGAAACTAGAGGATCTTGGAGGTTCTTTTCAAGCCAGGCCATTCTATGATTCAATACAATACAAACAACAGGTTATGCCACTGCAGCGTCTTCACTTTTGGGGCATTTCTGTCTGCCTGCCCACGTCTTATTCCAAATCTCAAGAGTGACATTCTGTAGGAGAAGAGTTGGTAGAAATGTGAATTGTTTACATCCTCTCAATGATGGAAATGAATAAAGACAACCTCTTCTAATCAGGCCTGATTGCGAGTAGTAACTGAGATATCCCAGTCATTGGCAGTGTAAAAATACCTGAAGGCAAACTGAATTATATGCTTTGGTTCCTTGTAAGGGTTCCAAAAAATGCAGGAGAACTGATCTATTTTTCATGCTGATTAGAAAAAGAAGTGGGATGATCACACAGCCAGAGGTATTCAATTCCACAGAAATCATGTTTAAATTACTGGCAGCCCTGCCAAATGTTTTAACAGTTCCATAATATAATTGAGCCATTATCGAAAGAAAGATTTCTGGTCTGCTATGGTTCAGATACTGGGCTGATTTATTTATTGTTGTTGAATTAGGACTTAAGTGATTGCAAAGTAACAGCTCGGCAGCTGTAACAGAGCTCAGGTTCCCTAACACTCCAAAAAAATTCAATAATCTCACTGCCATTTAATTGCTTTGCAAAGGTGTGCAGCTAATAAGTAATATGATTTTCATGCAGTTTTAAAAAGCACCCCACAACTATTTTTTCCTATAGGAAGACACAGAAATACCTATCCCAAAGTATTTTATTAAGGAGAATCTGGAAGGCTTGCAGCAGAGAGAGAAAACTCTGGATGAGATTTTGTTGAATGCCGGATTGGCAACACAGGTAAGCATGCCATGTAGCTACACAATAACATGCTTAATTTTGTAGCTTATAGCCATGCATGTCTGAGCGTGAGCCACTGAAGTAAGAAGTATTTTTATGGTAGTTAAGTCCATTTGAAGATGAGGCTCAAACGGAAAGTTGCATTGAGTTTTTCTGCCTAACAATACCCAGTCACATCTCAAGCCTAAGGCTGCAGAAATGAATTGACTCCGTGTGTGCGAGTGTCAGAGAAAGGGCAGCGCTTGGCTCAAGCTTAGAAGCTGCTTTATTTACCCAGCTAACTCTCCTCACATAATCAGTCCTACTGAAATCAAGGTGAGCTTCAGTTTTACTGAGCCAGGGTTTCTGGCTGGAATGGGCAAAACTCAGAGTTCAGGTCAGCACAGCAGCATTCAGTTGTTTATAACCTCCAAACAATGACTGCAGTCTCTTTCATACAGCCATCGAGCTGCAGCTGCTAGGAGGAGTAGAAAATTGGGTTTTGGCAGAGCAGAAGTCATTATGGAGAAGTACATGAGTGCTCTGGTGAAGACTGTTCTGGATTTGATATACTTCTGACCTCTTGGAAATGGCCCGCTGCCCGCAAGCAGCCCTCTCACCTCCTGAAATAAACAACTGGGCTGCTGTGTCTGCAGAGTGAGGTTTGTAGATGCTGCAGCCATAAGAGACGGTCCTGATCAGACCCACAGCCACCGAATCCTCCGCAGTAATTGTGCTGCTGGGGGAAGTCTGCTTCCCTGCTGGGTATGTGGTAGCATTGATCCCACAGAGCGACCGAGGGAAGGTTCCCAGGCACAGAAAGAAGCAGTCTGCAGAGGCAGAACACAGATTACTTTGATGGGCAGCTGCAGCCCCGCTGGCCTCCACAGTAAATTTATGGGTAAATTCTGTAATGGTCTGATGTCGGTCTGTGGAAATCCTCTGTTACTTCTTGGAGTCTTTTTGTTTCCCACAGTTCTGTTCTCATTCCTTTTCAGCATGGCAGCCATGAGCAGGTGAGTCTTTCCAGTGTGCAGCCAGCTCACCTGCGAGCACCATGCTCTGGCAGGGTCCAGGTTCCCTTTGCCAGGCTGTCACAACAAGATTCAATAAACATGAAGAAAACAATCTCATATGAACCCACTGTGAATCCCATGCCTTGTGCTATACTCCAGTTCCACCACTGCTGCGATTGCTGGAGGGTTATCAGCACCTCTGTATGCATCACAGCAAGCTGTGTACGCTCAGGAAATCCTGACTGCTGTGCAGCAGAGCACTGTGCTGCTGAGTGTCCATGGCAGCACTGTTACAAACAGCTGAGAGTACACACAAAACTCTGGAGTTTTATCAGAGGACACGGGCTTATTAAAGGAATCTGCTGCACAGACCATTTGTTCTCCTGTGTATTTCCATTGTAGAAAGCCCTGCTGAAAATGTTGTATAGCGAGCTCCACACAATATATATAGAAGCACTGAATGTGAACTGTCTCCAATAGGGGGATTAATGTCAGGAAAGGACAGTAATTCAGCCTTTCCATGGGGAACACGAGGCACTGATGAGTTCTCAGAAGTGGGAAGGAGGAGTTCTCTCCAGCTGCCCTGTTCTGACATGCTTTTTTCCCTAAGTCAGACCTTCTGACCAGGTCTGGCTAGCTCAAATCAGCCTGTTGTTTCACTCAGCAAAAGAGCTGAAGATCCAGCAGCTCATCCAGGAACCCATCCCTACAGAAACCAGAGGAAAAATAAAATAATAAAAAAGAAGACATTGCACAGCCCAAGGAGTTTTTCTTTTAGTGGGAGAAAGCTCTATGGTTCTTCATGCCTTTTCTCCCAAATGGGTAACGCTTAGCAGGTAGCATAAACCATTTGTGTTTCCCACTATAGGATGAGGAGTTCCTTGCTGCTCAGAGGTGTGCCCCAGAGTTTTAGCATCTCTTTTCTCTCCATCTTCCACCCATTCATTCTGCTATGTCCAGTCTCGCCACCTACCTACCTGGGATGCCACAGAAACGACAGCAGTGTGTCAGGCTCACTTTCTCCTCAAAAATTGTCTCTGGAGGTAGCAAATTTCAAAAATACCGCATGATGGCCCTGCAAGAAGAGTCTCTGCTGTTTGTAGCAGAGATGTTTTGTCTTAGAAGGTTTCCACTAAAGGTTAATTCACTGTCTCATCTGCTAACTGAGGTAGGCAGTTAACAAAACCGCTCTGCTTTGTCCTTTCCTCTTTGGCTGCGCTGCTGAAGAAACCTGTCAAGGCCATGACATTTGAAGAAGCCATTAAAATGATCCAGGTGGCAGAGCGGGCTCGCCAAGGCCGGCGTCGAGCATTATTCATGAAGCAAATCTACCTTGAACAGAAGAGAAAAAGACATACAAAACTTCGGGAACAGGCTGGTCCAAATCCAGATGACGCCGCCACCTGCATTCAAAAGGTGAGAGCTTTGATGTAACGAGAGTTCTGCCGAGAGCAAGGGACAATATGTTTTATTCAGAAGAACAGCGGTAGAGAGAGCAACACAGCTCATGGGGTGGGAAACACTCTGAATGGATTGCTCTCAGGGTGTTTAGCAAGGTGAAATACATCATTTAAGCCACTTAAAAAAATGAGCCATAACCCTAGAGGTGAGATCAATGGAAACAACTCTGCTCCGGCGGTGCAGGATGACTCTATAACCTACATGTTGTTTTTCTGCTCTGATTTTTATGACCTCAATTGCTCTTTCTGGCATCACCTTGAAATGCAGTGCCTTTTCCTGGGGTCCCTGGGGAAAGAGTTCATTTCATATCTTGAGAAAAATGAGAATGCTAAATTCCAGGAAAATTCCTTATGCATGAGTAATTTGGAATAATTCAGCCTGATGAGAACAGGAATTCACTCTAAATCCTTAAACACTTTCTGAACCCTGATGTTGTTGTGCTAGAAGATAGGTCTGCCAGTGCGAGAGGATAACAAACTTAAGAATTTCTTTTTTAAAGAACACAGCAGCTGCTAACCTGTTAAAGAGTAATAGTTTCAATTGTATATTGTGCCCTTCCTTCCTCTATTTGTTTTTTCCTCTGTCTGCCACAACAAAGGAAGCTGTAACGAGGCCCATTTATCTCATTAGAGTTTTGTTTACAATTCAGGTTTGGCGAGGATATATCCAGCGCAAGAAAACAGAGAAAATGAGAGAAGAGGAAATGATATTTCTGGGGATGGTAAGTGGTGCTGTCTAGAGAACATAAAGTACCATAGCCTGTTTGTTCTTCAGACTTTCCTAATTTAACAGAAGACAAGAAATTAATTTCTAAGAGTCTTCCCTACTTAAAAGGAGTCTCTAAGGAATGCAGAACTAAACAGAAATGATAGATGGCACAGAAGTACCTCAATTTGTCTTAAGCTCTTGTGCTTTGTGTACACAGTGCACATGGCAGAAGGGGACAGTTTAGAGTTTGCCTCAGGAATGTGATGCAGGCATGACAGAGAAAGGGAATTCTATTATCATTTTTTAATTCAGAGGGCCAAGACAATTGAAGAATTAAAAGAGCAGTGTCTTCTCACAATCTTTTGCAACCTAGCGTGTGCGTATGGCAAGAGAAGGGAAAGGGACATTAGAATTACCACACTGCAATGTCAGTGTAGGAACAGAGAACCTAAATATTGCAGAATTATAGGGAAGTCTGTGGTCAGGTAGATTGCATAGGGTGAAAGTGAAATGAAAGTGACCCTACTGACAAGGCAGACAGAGAGAGGAATCTCCCCCAACCCAGAACGCACATCATCTCCCACCATCACCCTTCCTTCAAGTCCTTGTGAAGCTGCTTCTTCCACCTGCCTCGCAGAGGATCCATCTTTGCTTTTCATTTGGTTTATTTATTATAGCTCTTAAATGATCATTTGAAAAACAATGATTTAATTTTCAATGAAAATACGCTTTCTGCTTCTCCCAGAGAGTTTGAAAGATTTCCTTAGCCAGCAATGGGATTACACTTCAGTAGGTTATGGCTCTTATGAAAGCTAGTTGTACCTGCAGCAGACATCTGCCAAACACATGTCATCAGTTAAGAATGACCATGAAATCTTATCCGTAGGAAGTAGCATGTGCATTTATCTGAGTTTCACCAAGTTAAATACAGATACACTGTTATGGATTATTGCCTTTCGTATCTGCTAGTCATTAACAGTAAGCGTGGCCAGCTTAGGTAACCAGAGCTTGACTTCTGATTCTGACTCTCTTTAAGACAAAGATTTTAAGTGGCATAGACTAAATGAGGAATGTTTGGAACGTACTGAAAATATATATTAGACAATATACCTTCTGCAAAACAAGGGATCATTTCCTATCAAATCCCATAACAGTTTCTCACAAGTCTTCACAGCCAAGCACTCCTCTCGCAGTGGCAATGGAAGGAGTAACAGATCACTAGGGCATAAATAGCCACCTACTGCATTTTATGAGAAGGAAGATCTATTTGATCACAGGGATGGAGGGAATTCAAACCAAACACATGGATTGAATTCATTTCCTGACCTCCAGTTAGGAGCGAGAGAATTGATGTTTTCAGTTCTGCACTCAGACTCATTACTCTTTATCAAGTATATTATCAAAATAAGCGGGAGAGGGAGGAAGAATACCTCTAAATAAAAATAATCTGTTCATATTGCTGGTATTTTTATATTTCCCCGTTGTGTTCCACTTTTACTTTTCATGCCACATTCCCATCCATGCTCTCCAAAGGAAATGAATGGCAAGAAAGCATGGGTTCCCACTGATAGATAGGCAGCGAGCTCCAAAGGTCAAGTCTCTTTGATGTATGATCATGTCAGCCCTCTAAAAAATGACCACAGATCTTCATGTGTAAATATGTTGAATTTGCTTTTCTAATGCTGCACGACACAGATAAATTAGAAGCTCTAGCCATCCATTACTCCAAGTCCATCCCAAAGGAGACCTGACTTTTACTGCGATAAATGTAATTTCTCTTGTAATTATAGTTATTTTTAAAATGTGGGTGTTGCTTTCATGTAAAGAGTGCCTGACAAAAACAGCTAGACCATTTGAAGTTCTGAATAACGATTTGTGGAAAAATTCAGTCACGTTCATCTCAGAAGTCTGCAAATACATGCAACAAGGAGAGTTCAACCTTTTGCTTAACTCGGTATTATTTTCCTTACTGTCTCCTCACTTCAGAAAAATTTACGTTTGTTTTCTGGAATTTGATTCTATTTCTTTTGCCCGATGACAGAGTAGAAGTCTGTATTCCAGAGATTTTTCTTGGCTCACAACTAAGGCCTCATTATTATTATTATTTATTAAAGCTTAATTGCAGAAACAGCATGATTCCCTCAGCACATGTTTTTCTAAATCTCCGATAAATCACAATTTGCAATACCAGTTTAATTTGGAAAGAGAAGCAAGCCTCACTAGGAGCACATATATCTTGATAACTGTATCCTGACCTATTTCCTGATCTTCCTGACATTGCTGCCATACTGCTGTTAACTCCCAGCACCACCACCATAACCAATGCTGCAAAACAAGTCCTTAAGCCACACTGCTTAAGAATGCTCAAAGACACACTGTCTTGAAAACATTCATATGTTCTACACGCCAACCTGTATTTTCTTGCTCTATTTTACCATTGCAGGCCAATTCAGTGTGCCATTATTGTGGTTTTTAAACTGGCAGACTTCCACTTGTCTGTTTTTGGCTTGTAAATCCCCTGTGCCCATGTTTTCATAGAAGGAGCACAGCAGTTCATAGGACTGAGCCTTGAATGCTTTGGATGTGCACCCACACAAGCTCCTTGTCATCTCAGACACAAACCTACTGATATACACAGCTCTCACACTGTTCTATTGCATCATTTCAGCCCTAACCAAGGAGTTAGTGGCACAACGTTTGCTTATCTGTGCTTTCTCACAAAACATTTCCACTGCTCTTCCTCCTTCTGTATCCTTCATATACGAGTGGACAAATGTGGTCTTAAATAACTGTTTTCTCCTGCTTACCTCTTTTAAGCATACCCTAATTTAGGCATGTTTTCTTGGCTAATGCTTTTATTTATATCTGAGAAAAGAGCCTGCCAAACATTGCTTGTTCTTCGAATTCCTGATAAATATAATTCATTTCACCCAGTTAGAAACAACTCAGTGTTTCCTGGAATAGCCTTCAGTGTAAACATTCAAGCCTATGGCTAAATAAATATTATATGGGACTGGACAAACTGCAAGCTCCATAAATACGTAACATTTGAAATATTTCTTCAGTTCCTGGAAGTGGGCAAACACGGTAGCATTACACACCAGGCCTGTTTTTATCAGGCTTAAGATTGCAATGATTTCTGTTATACTTGCAGCCTAGAGGATGCTTAGATGTCAGCAAAAGCCACTGTTATTTAGCCAGGCACGCAGATACATCTAAAGAGTGATAACTAGTCTGTCTAACGGTGCAGGCAAGCAAGAATCCCACTGAATAATTTGGCTTTCATTGACTGGAGTCACACTGCCTTCCAGAGTCCAAAACCTACTTGCCAGTTTTAGTAGAGGTTTGACAGCATGCCACGTATATGATCTAAACAAACATAACTGCAATTACATAAACCTATATGGCCATGAATACAGATGGCATTTTCCACCTCCAATTCTCTTTGAGCTTATGGAAGTTTGTCACATGTCAATATTTATTTATAGATTGCATAAATCCACGAAGCAGCCTTTTTCAATATTTTTCTAACAAGGCCTCTTACTACAAAATGCTCTGTTTGAATGCATATGACAATTACTTTAATTGGGAAAGCCATTGAAGTGAATCGTATAGTAGGGAAGCTTTAATGAATGCAATACATTTTGTTTAGTTGTTCCTCTTTTGCGCCTAATTTAGGAATTCAGCCATATAATTGATGTGGCTATCACCACATTTGTGTAGCATGGAACCTATATGAACACAATCTTCATCAGACAAGAGAACTCTTTGAAACCCATCCTTCCTGCAGCCAGGCAAAACAAGAAAACAAGAAAGGAAGAGCACAGCCAACTCATCCACTAAACTTCCACAGTTTGGATCACAGCTTAAAATTCAGCAGGATAAATTAGCAAAGAGCAAGACCCCAGCTGCTTAGGTAGAATATTCCTTTCATCTGCTAGTAAGGAGTGCTTGTCTGTGTAGTTCAAATGTAAAAAAAAATTCTCTTTCGCTGCTCATGAATATAAATGACCATTAAAAATACTTGCTTTGCTTGGAAAATAAAGCCCTCTGGAGAAACAAACTCTGCTACGTTTGAAGCAACAAAATGCTACTCAATCGCTACATCTGTTGAAGGATTACAGTCTTGGACAATGCTGTCTGTAGCAAAACAATGAGTGAAAAAGTCCCTTAAAACCACGCAGTGCATCTTTCAGCTGTGCCGTTTCAGATCTAAGAAAAGAAACCATTCTAAATTAAGTACCCAGTAATAAAAGCTGCAGTAAATCCACCTTTCAGGCATCGTATGAGTGTTAGCCTTGAAACGTGAAATGGAATGAAATGTATTTATTTCACTGGAACGAAGACTATCTTTCCTTGTAAGTGCAGCTGTAATGGAACAATTGAAGAGCAGTTAGTTCCACAGTATGGGGCCTCCTAGATGTGGAACTCTAGCCTTAAGCATGTTCAGCCAGCCTGCACACCTCTAAGTGTTTTATAATGAACAATAAAGCAGTCTGTGTTGGGAAAAGTTGTTGAGCTGACTAAGCAGAAAGGCAGACATTTCAAGCTAGGAAAGAATGATCTCTGCAATTGGGCTTGTAAGTGTGAAGGAGAGTATGCACAGAGGCTTTCATCACGTAGGCTTACCTGGAACTGCTCCTTCCCTCTGCTGGTGGGTCCTTTCACTTTGGTCCTTTCACTCTTCTCTGCAGAGGAGAAGGAATAAAGAGCAGAAGATCAAACAGCTCTCTCATCAGTGTACTTGTGACTGATGAGTTGGAAATGAAATTCTCTTTTAGGCAAACGTCCATTTTGCCTTATTAATTTGAACAAGGATTTTAAAGACAAAGCCCATCAAGCATTAGATAAGCATTTTAAGTTAATGGACCATGTAGTCCTATTTTCCCAGAAACTCAAGAATCTTCCTATTATGCCCTATTTTCACAGCAACATCAATTATTAATATGTATACTTTTGCTGACAGAGGACCACACTAAAAATGTGAGTTTCGTTATCCAGTTCTGGGTCATTAACTGTGAAAAGCTTGTAAATATAATGGTTTATTCACATGGGAAGCCTTCATTAAGATGCATTATTCTACAACTGATGTGGCAGCACTGCATTATCAAGTTCACTGTCTCCATCTAATATTTGTAATTTGTTTCTAAATGAGTCGCTGTTTGCAGGGCAAGTTAACAAATTTGAATTTCACATGGCCAAAGAAATTTCTTAAAGATGGGAAAATACTTCTTCCCCCAAGGAAAAGCTATTTATTAGTGTCTTACTATAGAATGCCTCCCTTTGATTCAGAAGCAGAAACATTAGAGGCGCTGAGAGAAGCGATGTTAGAAATAAATTGCCTTTTGTCTTCCTTAACGTTCACATTAAGTAGAGCTGCAAAGTTGCTCTCATCAAATTGTCTCATTACAACACTTCAGAATTCCAGATCAAGTATATGGGTGCATGGAGAGTGGGTCTGCAATGCTGCAAGGCACAGGTCAGAGACTGGTCAGCAGGAAAACACTCCTGATGGAGCTGTGTGGAGCCGTCCTTTTGCACTGACCACCTGTCTTGGCACAGCTTCTGCCCTTTCAGTACCTATTTCTTCCATTATTGGATGGACCAATGTTTTCCAGATATACTTCCTTCTGAAGTCTGCTCCTTGATGAGAGAACACAGTGCCCACCTTTTGCAGTTGCCTCCTTGCAACTGGGCAGCAGTTTAGGGTGACGTATACTTTTGTGATCAGCACAAGAACTGTGGTCAAAAGAAAGCAAGCTTAGCACATTTTCTTTCTTTAACTGCAAAGCAAGAAAATGGAAACCGTGTTTCCTCATACATAGGCTCCAGGATGGGCTTGGTTTTCTTTCCTTGGTTTGAGTCTATCTGACAAAAGAAACAAAGCTTTTCTATGAAAACGCGCTGCAAATGCACAACAGATGGCAGAGAACTGACAGCTAAAACAATGGTACAATTACATCATTTTAAAACTGATATCATCTGGACATCTTGTTATATCTCTTCAGTCGCTCCTGCAGCTGGAGTCTCTATTTTTAGGTGATATCATTCAATTCACTCCCATTTTATCTATTTCACCTTCTGGTTAGAATGTAGGTAATAGTCTAAAGCTGATTCAGTTTCTTGGTCTTCCACACCCTGATGTAATCTTGGATGAGTTCTTACAGGTCAAGGAAGCAGTTTTTAAGACATCACCAATTTTACTTCCTAGGCCACGCGTATGTAAGTTCTTTTGATGTTTCCTCACGTGTCAACGCCTTTCTCCTCCTGTTACTAAATGAAAATAATTCTTTTCCTGTCCCTGTTTTCTGTCAGTTCTTCAGTCTGTTTTCATACCCCACCAGCTGGAGTTTGCTTGGGAAGATCCGGAGAGACACCAAGTTTGTTGGCATAACTCATTGATTTCAAAGTAACTGAAGGAAGAGTCAGGCCAGTTGCATGTTCACCTGTAAAACTGCCCTTAAAATCAGATAGCTGTGGCATGATTTCCTCACAGCTGTTCAGTGCTTTCCTCCTCCTCCCCTAGAAAGGAAACCAGCTCTTGGTTCTTTACATGTGCAGGCCTCCCATTCTCCACTCGTAAGCACAGTGCACTGCATGTGTTCTCCATTACACCGCCATGAATCCTTCAGGACTCATTTGTCATGACCAGATCTGCTCTTCTTTCCATGCTCTCCCTCACCCATCTGACTCAGTGTGTGCTATTTCCAGAGCTTTGCACCAAGGGAGGACCCCCATTGGTCAACTGGATGTCCGTCCTTCAAAGGGTGCCGCCTGTTATGAACATCTCTCTCTATCATTACTCACAACAGCTTGCCTGCCAGAACTGATTCCCACTCAGATCAAGTGTCTTTTTGTACCTGCCATCTCTCTCTATCTTGCTGGCTCCTTTCCATAGCCTCCTCCCCATGAACCCAGCTTAGATAAATTCCACTCTCCCAGTAATGGAAGCAATCAAGCAGCAGCACATTTCACATCAGCAGCAGCCTTTTTGTCCATGTAAATAAGTGAGCAGTGAGCATACCCTAATTTAGAAAATACTAACAACAGGGAAGGAATAGGACTGGAAGAAAGAACGGTTGAATGAGAATGAGGCCATATCAACCCTCCTGTTCTTTAATGAGTTATTGAAGATGGTTAGCCGGACTCTCATTGATAGAAGTGGTTTAGTTTGCCTTATAATAGCAAAACAAAACAAGGAAAAGAAAAAGATGAAGGGCAAATACAACAGAGCATCTCTTCATAAGCCGTTCTGGAAAGGTAGAGGCCTTGCATGGATTCTGGAGTCTAGAGCATGTGCTGTAGCTCTGTTGCCATCAGCATCTGAGTCAGCTGGTTTAGAGTTAGCTGGACTGTGTCCACATCAGCTTCGTGACTTTGGACTCAAGCGTAGGTGTGGTCTGTATTAGTTTACTGGGAGATAAGAATCCCCTGCTTCTGGTCTTGCTCACACAGGCATGTTCTTGCCAATTTAAATAGTTCTTACCTCATCAGACATTGGCACTGATGAAAGACACGTGGGCAGCAAACTTGCAGTGACGAGCAGCTAGCCATCAAAAGCTCCCTCTGGGCTGACTGGAGAGCAGCTGAGAAGCTGAGTGAAGAAGAGGCTCAGAGGTGGATGAAAACGGATGCTCTCCTGTCTGTGCTGCTGCACGACTTTCCTGCTCAGCACATTGTTCCATGTGTTGCCCACACCGCTTCCCTTGCGATGGCTCTGGCTCTCAGCTGCCTCCTTGGTTGACTGATTCACCTCATTATAATGAGAGAGAATTAACCTGGGGGAGAGAAGAGATAAAGGAGATTATTTCCTATTTCTTAGAGAGCTGGTCTGGTTCACTGCAAGGTCAGCGGAGTGCCAGAGCCCAAAAAGGAGAAGGCAAGGGCCACACAGCCAGCAGACAGGGTGGAAGGGGAACTGGCCCTTTTCAGGGCCAATCAGCTGTTCAAGCAATGAACCATCTCATGAAAATTCACCCTTAAGAGGTCACATAACTCATGCAGAGAAGCCCATCTTTCTCTACCACCTGCAAGTCAGCCTAAAGCTGAGGATACCCTTGTGCCTCTTGCACTGAGTTGCCTCAGCCTGATCACTGGTTCTGTTTCTTCCAGCTTCCCAAAGGAGATAGGACAGGATGGGATCACCGAGCACACCTCCAGCATTCATCACAGCTACCTGTGCTCATGGAGATACTGAGTCCCTTTCTTCCATTCCCAGATTTCTTTCCCTTATCCACGTTCTTCTCACACGTCTTCAGCAGGAAATGCTGGAAAACATACTTCTAAATAAGCAGCCTTTCCCTCCACTTTCCCCAGCGAGCAGCTAGTTAGAAAAAAACAGCAGGTTGTCTGAGCCTAACACAGTGTCTGTTCAGACTGTGCCATAGCAGTGTAGAAAGACATGGAATAGCTGTGTTGGCTTTAGCTGGCTCGTCTCTTCATTAGCAGCTTTGGGACCTCTGGGCCATAGCACTCTGCTGGGAATGCACAGTTCCTTAAGCATTACACCAGTGAAGCTAAAAGTTGAGCGTGGAACTATGGAAGGGAAGCGAATCTTGCTTCTAAATTATAACCTGGAAAGCAAGCCCTATGGGTCTGCTTTGCTAGAGCTGGCTGTTCAGAAGTTCATTTAACGTTGCAAGTAAAATACAAATCAGTAGTGCTCACAGTAGCTGTGCTGTCCTTTCAAAGAGTTGCTGTTGAAAGGGAAGAATTGGAAACACTTGATGGCTATAGAAAGTGACAAATGAGTGAAGATAACATCTCAGGGTGAGAGGCAAACATCTTCGGGTCATATATTCAGACAGAGAGCAAGTGCAGCTGCCGTTCTGAAGCATGCTGCTCTTCTTGTTTCCGTCTGAATATTTTCTCAGTGATGGCCTTGACCAATTCCTTTTCCACACACTGCAGATGCAGGGAAGGCAGTAAATTGCTTTCCTGAACGGGGCCTCTAACGCTTTCTTTGGACGGTGTGCAAACCCGCTGTATACTTTCTGAAACCAAATTTGCTTGGCACTCGTTAGTGATTTTTGGAAGCTGGTTGAAGCATGGAAAAACACCGAATAACCGATCT
This sequence comes from Tympanuchus pallidicinctus, assembly GCF_026119805.1. Taxonomy (NCBI): domain Eukaryota; kingdom Metazoa; phylum Chordata; class Aves; order Galliformes; family Phasianidae; genus Tympanuchus; species Tympanuchus pallidicinctus. Next base: position 34,522,434 of record NW_026294669.1, read on the forward strand.
TAATTGTAAGCTGGCCAAACCTTTGATAGAAGCTTTCTTGTATTTGCGGGAGTCCTCTGGAATTAGGACTTGCAGCACAGTAGAAAACACATTTCCAGAGTCAGAGTGAGGAGAAAGTGTTACTGAGTCAGTCTGAGATCTGTTGAGTTAAAGACACACTCTGAAGGTGGGAAGCCAGGACAGAAATGCAGACGTGGGCTTTTGTTCACATCTGCTGCCACCTATACGTGAGCCACAGCCTTTGAAGAGGACAAAACACAGCATCACAAGAACAGCTTATCACATTTTCTCCTCTTTCCCATTCTTCAGTTTGGCACACACACTGTCTTAAAACATCAGTCCGTCCCGGGTAAGTGGGAATTATTTTGTTCTGGAATTACTGAAAAACTCAAAGCTAATTTACGTTGTTAAAAAAATATCCACTTTTCTTTACCTTCCAAGGTGAGAATGGCTCATAAAACACTGGGAACACATTAACTTTATCAACCATTGCAAACTGAAAAATGCAAAGTTTTGGGCCACCCACACAGATGGTATTTTTCATGCTTCTGTATTTGCATACCAGAGAGACTTTCATTTTTATCTCTCTTCAAGCACACATGTAAAATCAATCACGGAGCAGAAATTGTTATAGTAAGGCTGGTTTAGAAGTCCTTCTTGCCAAGGTTATCAAATCATGGGAAACTTGGGGAGCCATGATTTTTATTGCAGCATTTGGGAGGCTGTTTATTCTTTTTGTGTTGTTTGTTTGTTCCTCAAAGGAAGTTGATTTCCTAAAGGAATATTATCAGCTGCAACAAAATACCAGGAAACCGATGACCAAGCATATGAAACTTTAAGTGAACAAATTAAAAACAATACTGGCTAATTAAAAAGTACCACTGGGAAGTCCAAACATTTGAGAACTCAATTAAAAACCTCTGGCACCCTTCTGACACGGATAAAGCTGGCATTTGCAGAACAGCAGCTTTCTCACCTGTCTCATTGAGATACCGGGATCCCACAGCTGAAAGGGTTGTTTTTGTACATTGCAACGTTGTTAATTAATGCTGAAACACTAACAATAGGCCATTGTGTGCATCCAGGCACTTCTTATGAGAGCAGGGCTTTTTCCTGCCTTCCCGTAAATGAATTCAGTCCTAAGCTCAGAATCACTGTCAACCTGGCATTCTGGTGTGTATTAAGTTTCTTCTCACCGCACCTTTTCTTTTCTCCTCTCGTTTTCAGAGCTTCCCTCCTCACTTGAGGGCCCTTCACAGTACCCCACAGATGCACACCAAGCAAGAAGATGCCCTGCAAGGTGAGGTCCAGGGGAGACACGAGGAGGAATTCATCAAGGGCCAGCTGCGAGAAACAGAGGGGCTCGACATCAGGGAAACCCTCCAGGATCAGATTGGCCAGTGCTTCATCGAGTGTCGGTGAGCAGAGATAAACACTCACCCCTCAAGGAGACCATTTGCTCCAGGGAGCATGGTTGTAGCATTCTTACAGGCTGCACAAATCCATTTTACAGCAGTGATCTTTGTTCTGCTGCAAGCAGCGCCTGCAGAACTGAGATCCTGAGCAGCAGGGCTCGTAGGTGGGGAAACCAGACCAGTGTGCAACTGCTCATACAGTCTAGCTTCGTAATTATATGAAGCACGTATACAGTTCAGGCACACTGGCTTTTTACATGTCTGAATGCATAAGGTTTCACTGATAATGCAGTCTGCCATGACACAAATACAATTCTTTGTATAGCAAATCACGTATGCTGCAGCCCAGGTGCCTGCTGTCAGCATTATCAAGCATCCTGTGCCAACCTGAAGGGCCTTTGTAATTGAGGCATGACCTCAAAGACGCTCCCCCAAACGAAGCTTGATTTAGCAGTGCTGCTGATCTCAGTGAAACTTCATGTCTCAGCAGAGCTAAGCACATACTTACACCTTTCTACACCGAGTGCTGACACCTACGGTTTCTCAGGAAGTTTACTTTAGCTGAAGTTGGAGATGGGCAGCTTTAATAGGGCAGTACTGTAAGGCCTTGTGCTAAGGAATATAGACTGTTTTTACGATGCAAGTAATTTTCTCTAGGATTTATACCATCCAATGGGTCACTATGTATGTGCAAATTGAGAAGCAGGGCCCCAAAGTTCAAGGATAAACCTCTTTAAAGACAGTTAAAAGATATTAAAAGTAAAATCCTCCCTATTAAGACAGTAACAGCAAACGATGCCAGAGAGCCTAACCAATCCAGACAGTCATTTGGAGAAAGCTGAAGCAAATGCTAGATGGAGGGAGGCAGTGAGGAATGACTGAAAGAGCTGTTCATCAAAAATAGGTGTACCTGTGGAATACTCCCAAGATGTAAGATGGACTTTGCATGCTGATCCTTCTTATTCAGTAAGTCTTACAGGCAAAATGGGACCCTGTTGTTAAATTTATATCCCAGATGCACCCAGGGGCTCAACTTCAGATGAGGCTTCAAGACTGTAGGAAGACATAGTCAGTATCCCAGCATATAAATACATGATTAAAGGAGTTCTTTAACTACCCTGTAGGTTGTCTGGTCTGATCTAGTCAGGTTCAGTAGTCCTGAATCTCATCTAGACTTGAAAATTAACAAAGATTAAAGCTGGTGTTTAAATATAAGCACCACATTAACTGCTCTTGGATAGCTTTATGGGTATGCTTTTCCAGAGCAAGTGATCCTATTAAATGGGATTAAGATACACAGGCATGCAGAGTTAATCAGTGACAGTGCTGCTTGTACACAAGCCTTTAGACAGGCAAGTTGTTCTACTGCAACTGGGCAAGGCTGAGAAAACAACTCCCCTTCAGTCCTGCATTACGACCACGGTCAGAACTGCTCCTCCACCCACCCAAAGCAATCTGCTTGTAAAAATTAACCCAAATCAGATCATTTTAATGGAGCAGAGTTGAAGAGAAGCTGTGTATCCAATTATGGCAATTATGCGGTGTGCTCACATGTGGGGTCATCTCTGAAGGCACAGGGAGGGTGACAGACCTGTGGCAGTCAGCATGGCATGTTTGATCATAATCCCTGTTACTCTGCTTTTAAATGAGCTGTCCCTCATCTTCTCTAAAAATCAGTAAGGCATTTTTCAGCCAAGACTAGACAGATCTCACTGATAAAATCCACTCTGATGACTTAACAACATGGCAGATAGTATCCTGCCCCTATTGAAGCCAGTGGGAGAGCTGCCATCAGCTTCAGCAAAGGCTGGACCTCGCCCAATATTTCAGTTCATTTGAATCTGGCTGAGTGATGAGGTCTCCCTGGCACAGAGAGAAGTCAGAGAACTGCCTGCTATGAAGCTCCTCTTCATGGGAGGCCTCCATTTAGGTGATCAAAATAGTTTTCCCAGCAGACACGTTTGCTTGCATCCAAAATAGGTAAAAGATCAGCACATGGGAAGCACGTGTGTCACACACAGCCAAGCTTTCAGCATGGTGAATGCCAGAGACACTGCAGAACTAGCAGGACTGGCTGTGACTTGCTCCTGCCTGGCCCAGTGAATGGCAGAACAGATCTGAAGTGTCAAGGTTTACATTAATTATTACCTGCCAGGATGTATTTTGGCTCTCCATTAAGCTAGTGTACAAGATGAACATCTAAATGTAGCTTATAAATTATTCTTTAATGAGGCTTTTTGACAGAGCTTAACATTTTCCATAGTCTATTAAATAAACAGATAGCTAAAAGGGAACAAAGATTCTTTTGAGTGAATTTTGCTGTAGGTGCTAGAAAAATAAACCCAAACTCCCATATTTTATCCTTCAAGAGGAAAAGGATGTGATGGGAAATACAATTAGCAGGTGTTGTCTTTCAGCACAACTGCTATCAAGTTACAAAAGCAACGAGCACATATAAAGTTTCTCCTCTTGTAAGGATGACTGCTATAAATATTTACCACTTGCTTTGCACCAGGGAAAAGGAGCAGAGTCGGCCATTTCACAACCCAAGACGGAGTGCAAATACTCCAAAAATTAATAGTTGCTGTGATTAGACACCTCTGAGCCTGGATTTTAATCAAAGGACTCCCACAGACTCTACTCGTTATATTAATAACAGGGGGTTATATTAAAAATACAGCAATTGCATAGCTGGGGCTTTAGTTTCAATTTCCTGCAGTATTGCAGACCAGAAACATTTCTCTCTAATTTCACATTCAGGGTGTTGCACTGCATATGCAAAACCTGTCCTCACTGTCTTCTCCACTGCATCTAACCACAGTCCCCAGGTAACAAATCTTTCTTGGATTCATCTCTATATTAAAAACAGGGGGCGGAGGGAAGAGCACAGAAGGATCCCCTGATTACATGGAAAAAAAATGCCGTAGCGTCTTTCTCCAAGAAAAGCCTTTGACAGAAATCAATATGAAGGATCAGAAATCAAGATGAGGTTTTTATTACCAGAGATAGCCTCGAGAATCACAGGGGAGAGCCCAACACGCAGGCTTTGCTGTAATGCATCTTATGCCCTCTAGCTGTAACAAATTACGTCGTGAATTTCTTGCGGGATTTATGTGCCCCTGCTCGGGGCTCTGGGGAGCATTTCATCAGTGGCATCACTGACCTAATAACAGGGGATCTGAGTAATAGCAACTTTTATGTACGTGGCGTGTTATTCCCACAGATCTGGGGATTGGTTTTCTAGAGGAAGGAGGAGGCGAGGGGTAAATGCGCTTTCTTAATAGGTTTACACTTTACTGATTAGCTTTGAATGATCTTCTTGCTCTGCCTGCTGACTCGAGCACTGTCAGCAAAGGAATTGGCCGGGCTTCACGGTGACTGAATGAGACTCCGTCTGAAGCAGGGGGTTCCTGTGCTTTATTTATTCATTTTGAACATTCCTGACAGCCAGCCCGGCCCTTTGATGCGGAGGAAAGGAGAAAGAAATAGGAAGCGATCGTGTTATATTTCCCTTTTTCACAAGGCTGTTTTGTTGAGCTGAATGTGCTGCCAGCGGGTCCGTTCACGGGACTCCCCGGGCAGCAGGGGTGAGCAATGGGGAGACAGGAGGAAGATGAATGGAGAGAAAGGTTTTGCTCTGAAACCCCGCATAATGGGGAAAGTATTTGTGTCAGGACCTGCTCGTATCGCATTTCACACCCTGCACGCGCTGCTCCTCGTGAAGTCAATCCTGACGTGTGTGAAAGTTGCCTGGCAATTCATCAGTGCTGAGGTCCTGCCAACAGGACAGAGACAGATCACACCTCGGCTGTGCCAAGCACTGGCCTCACCGCCACGCTCCCTCAGCTCTGGGTTGCAGGAGCTGACGTTGCATCCATCAGTCCTATCTGCCTTATGGTACGTGCATGGCCTTGGCCTGCTAGCAGTGCTTTCCAAGTAACCAAGGAGTACGGAACGCAGTCCCAACACAATATGGCAGCAGTTCACAAGCAGCTGTATTGGAAAATTGCTTCACATAACTAGGTTTTGTGTAATGAGCCACAACAGCAGACAGTTCTTTCAAAGAGCAAGCTCCAGTCTGGAAATCCTTGGAACACAACCAAGCAGAGATATCACCAGACCCTTAATCACAGTCTTCTGCCATTATTATGCCCTGCTACTCTTGGAAATGCATTTCCTCCTTCTCTGCAACCTATGCAAAGGCATTTCTCCCGCGGAAACCTACCACAGAATCATGAAGGTTGGACAAAATCTCCAAGATCACCCAATCTAGTTGTCCACCTACCAAAGTTGGACAAGACCTCCAAGATCACCCAGCCCAACTGTCTACCTAACATGGATGTTTCCCCACTAAACTGCACCGAAAGCCTGCCCAAAGTGAGTTCTTTAGAGAATGTCAGGAAACATGCTGAAGCTGCTTTTGAATCACTCGCCATCTAGCATGCATTGTCTCCTCTCAGCTCTCTCCTTTTGCTCAGAGAGTGAAGACAAGCTCTGAACTGTGAAGATGAATTTCTGAAAAAGAATGGCAGGGGCTTGGCTGCTCCCTTCTGTTCCTATGCTTTGTCTACCTGCAGAACTACAGAGATATCAGTGCTACAGTAAGCGGGCCCATTTGCTAAATTTTGGCTTATTACTAAAACTTCTAAGTAGTTCTTACGTCAGGCCTGCTGCAAACAAGAGAAGTCTCAGGAAAAGCCAAAAAAATGCCCCCCCTCAAAAAAAAAAAAGCAGCCAAAATCTCTCCTGCAGGAAGGTGATATTTTTGTTGTCTATACATCAACTAATACAGAATTTCAATTCAATACAAATTTACAGCATATTTCACGTTGGGACAAGACCTATCGTTAACAAATCCTTCAAGCAAGAGATAGAAGAGACACCTGTTTTTTCCATCAGTAACATCTGTTTTCTGACAGAAGTAACAACTTCAGATTTTGCAAAGGCAGTAATCTCTGCTCTGTAATAATTAGTGCCAGTACAAAGTGCTCTCTTCTGCACTGCCAAAAGGCCATTCTTCAGCAACAGCTTGAATACAACATCAATCTTTTCGGCCATGGTTGAGCCTGCACTCAGATTGCTTGGCTGTTCTTTGCGTAGACAGCCAAAGCAACCTTCATGATCCAACAGGAGCAAGGCAGCCACGACAGCACATCGCTCAGGCAGCTGAACCTGTCCACCCCACATAAATAATGTGGCAGCTCATCCTTGCTGAGCTCCTTGTTGCAAGCAGCCATCCTGCTATCCAAATCTGAGTGCGTATCTGTGAGAACTAAACTCCTGCCTTTGGGCTCCGGGGTGAGGCAACCTCTAGGAGTGATTAATTAACATAATTAGGAGCTGTAAACATTAATGGGTAACGTTCAAGCCTTCTCTGACATGTTCTTAAAGCTTCCACTGTGTTGTTGTCTATTGACTAATTTTGGCACACATCACCAGGGCTGGAGGGGAATGGAATGCAAATGCATCACTGGCTTACCGGAGGAGTACCAGAACAAATAACCCACCAGGTTTCTTTGCACAGAGGGAAAATAAGTTATCATAAACAAGAGGATTGTTTGTGCACGAGGGGGAGAGCAGAGAGTGCGTGCTAAGGATTAAATAGCAGAGGAACAGGATGTCGACAAGGCCAGCGCAGCCCACGGTTCTGCAACCTGTGTTCCCTTTGAGTGGAATCAACTATCCAGATCTGATAGCCATTAATAAAAACAACCCTTGTTCCTTCTCGCTTGTGAGAACTCTGCTTTTAAAAGTGTGATCCCCTCTAATTCCAAAGGAGGGGAGGCAACTGATTAAGTCCATCTGCAGTGAATCTACTTTATTGGATGCCCGTGGATTTACAGGAGGCATGGGACACCTCTGGGAGCTTCTGTGCAGTGGCAGCAGTTGCCTACTTTGGTGCAAGCAAACAATTTATGAGTGCACTGACATTAATGGAGGCGGCTTGATGGCTTTTGGGGGGAACAGGCGGAAGCCCCTGTGTCCATATATTTCTCATACTTGGTGAAACACAGATAAATCTTGGCGGCGGGTATCTGAAACAGTCAGACCAGTTGAACCCCAATGTCAGGCCTCCAGAGAGGCCTCGATAGCATTGCTAGCTCTGCTTTCTAAATCATCACAAACTCTGAAATACGTCGCCTTCCCTTTCTCGTAAGGCTCCTTGAATTTACACTTAAATTTATAATGGTTACCAGATCTACACAGTGATTAAAAACATATGCAAAGGACTCTGCTGCTGTGCCTTAATGCCTCATTTTGTTCAGCAAACTATCAAAAGTTTGCAATGATCAAGGAAGAAAAATAAGATTCTTAAAGCATCTCAGGTACAAGTCAAGTTTCCCAGTCCCAGCATAACAAATCATCCTCATGCTTGTGATTTACTCACCAATGCTGCCCATAAACATATCTGCACCAGCTCTCCAAACTCTGCTATTCCCTTCCAGATAGACATTCAGATATCTTAAATCACTACATTGTTAACAACCTTCTCTGGACAACCTCTCCTTGGACTGACAGTTTGCTGACTGACTTCTTGTTACCGAATATGCAGTCAGATCCCAATATTGTTTAGCACTGCTTGGTCATTTTCTAAGCTTCCCGTTAGCTTCTAGAGAGGGGTCCATGTACTTAATGAGCAAGTTTGTCAGAATCAGAGCTGCTTAGAGGCTGTTACAGGCAGAGGTACATACTCTTCCACCACAAAGACTTGCTCTCCAACCAGTTCACCACCAGTGCAAGATCAGGGGCTTCTTGCAGGAGCATTCCAGGCTTCTAGCATCTGCAGACACATATTCATCTTCTCACTGTGGCATGATTTGCACTGCAAACCTGTTACCGTGCTTGCATATAAATTATTCATTAGTGGCATTAAACGTTCGTTCAGATTTAACAGTCACACATTACAGAGCCATAATGAGCAAGGTTCTTCTTCAGACCAATCTCTGCTCTTCCACTTTTCTCCTCAACTTGCTCGCTTCTCAAATACTTTGTCCAGACAGACTTAACCTTTTCCCCACTCCATTTCACAACCCCAGTTTCTGCCTTTTCAATTGTAAAACTCTAAATATTCAAGGAACCGTAGGCTACAAGCAAAATTGCCTAGAGCCTACTGGCCCAGCCTGTGGAGACAGAACAGCAGGATACGTAAAACAGGAACAGCTCAGATATATAGAACCATAGAGTCACAAAGGTTACAAAAGACCAGAGAGATCACATAGTCCAACCACTGACCCATCACCACCATGATCCAAAGGACCCACAGTAGTGACCCATCACTGTCACACTGCAGCTCTTTGTGCTGTGTCTTGGGATCAGAAGGATAGGTCCAGTTGCACATTTGTTTTGCACAGGCAAAATGATGTCTTCAACTTGTCTCCTTATTGGAAAAACCTGAATCAGTTGGACTGGCATTTTCAGAGCTACATATTGCAAGTTGAACCCTCAGCATCTAAACCGTCAGGTTTCGTTTGCTTTCTGCTTTTGGATTTGTAGCTTTGCAGAGTGAAAACTGACCATTATAGCAAGTTAAGGTTAGATTCACTTCCCTACCTTCCTTAAATGTCTGAAAGGGACTCACAAAGTCCACTGACCTTGAGTTTAAACCTCCTGTATTAGTATTAAAGCTCCTAAAAATATTCATTCCTTCCTATGCCTAAAAAGTCTGGAATCAGCTAAACTAAATAGCATTACTCTGAGCCGGTCCCACTTACAAAGCAAGAAAAAAACCTTGTAACTAATTAGTTCATTTTCCTAACGTAGTCATACCCATCTACAGTAATACTTAGGAATTAACAGCTTGGAAATGCTAAGTGATACCAACATCATGCGCAGCCCCCCCACCGATGTTCTCAAGGACGCTTCCCAAACAGTAGATTTATTTGTTGTCATAGATACTCGTGCAGACACAAACATCAGTAAGATTCAGGGCTCACGCTTGCCAGCAGTTTATGTCCATGTTTTAAAGGTTGGATTAGGCTTTTTCTGAGAAATCTGGCTTTTCCTGCGTATCAGTTCTCCCACACTGCTGTTTCTTTATTCCTTTCTCAAGCAGAGTCCCCACACAGCAGACTGGATTTCTGAAGGCAGGAACAGGCAAATGGGGTATTTGGCATTGATAGCTGGGGCCAGATTCCCACCTCAGAGCTGGTTTCTGATTCAGCAACCCAACTCATTACTCACTGTGGCTGCCCCAGAGGGGTCTGCTCTACCACCTGACCTGTTCTTGGTGTGACCAGCACAGTACTGAACCATGAGAAAGGAGAAAGGGAGTGAATCCCAGCAGGAAGAGGAAAGGATCCAGCCCAGCAAATTTTTCACTTCACTAGTGGAGAGAGGTATCTTCTCCAGCAAGTTAATGCAGTGCAGGTGAAGGAACCAATTTTCCCACTTCTTCCCTTTCCAGCAGCAGAGTGAAGATGTGCTGGGATACAGGAACAAGGAACAGGCAAAGAAAAAAGAATCAGGAGTCCCACTGGTGCCTGATGGAAGGGCAGACAGGTACTGGGGAGTCAGTGTCTGGCAGAGGAGAGGTGTTTAGAAGATATTCTGGGAAAAGAAAGACTAAGGAAGAGCTCAGAAGTCAGGAGAATAAAAACGAACAGGAAGCACAGAGCAGTGGTTCCCAAACTTGCTCCACAGAAAGATCTCTTTGGAAAAGCAAGCAAAGGAGGTAGAAAAGACATTTTCAGCCTTAGCTCTGTAGAATGCAAAGAAGAAAGGAGGCAAGTGGGGAAAAAAGAAATGTGGCGTGGACTGTAACAAGAAGCAGAGCAAAAAGGGAGCAGAAACAGTCACAAGGAGCTAGAGAAGCAGAATCAGAAAAGGAGGGATGAAAGAGGCATATAACTGGGGGGAAAAAAGCCCATAAGGTACCAATCTGAAAAACAGGTACAGCCAGAACCAAAGACTGATGGAAAATATGAAGCATGTCCAATGCAGAGACAAAAAAGCAGTCTCCAAACGTCAGTAAGGGAGCTCAGGTGGGTACATTAAAAAAAAAAAAAGGCAGGATTGTCTCCAGCCAGGAAGTCTGATTTTGAGTATGGAGAGGATGAAGGCATGCGAGTTATGGTTGGGAATGGGGCTGTGAATGACAGCCTGTTATTCTTTCTCACAGGATGAGAGGGATATATTTAGTTCTGAAAGGCGGTTGTTTCGCCCTTTTCACTGACAGCAGCTTTTTGGGAGTTTACATACTGAGGCCGATAGCGGCAGAATGTCTGATGGAACATAAGGCTGAATGTGGCCAACGTGCTTTCAATATGCCAGCATGTTTATTTAACGAGCTGCTGACAAGTTACTTAAGTGCTGAATTTTAAATGAATCCCTCACACAGGGGATTTGCATCATCCAGCATAGAGGATCCAGGCTTCCACTGGAAATCAGTGTAACATCTACTGCACTTCTGAGATCTCTTCCATTCCGCTCTCATCTCTCCCTCACCTGTAGCTTGGCCTCATCTCTTTCTCAAACCAAATATCAAAGGACCCAATTACACTCAAACTTGGCTTCCACGGGGGTGGAGAGCACAGCTTCAGTGAAAGCAGATTCTTAGGTGGTTCATAAAATATCTAGATGCATTTAGTTAAAATAAGATTATACCCTTCCATCTGGGGCAGAAGACAAATTCCAGCAGGGCTAAAACAGAAGAGGTGTACACAGCAGGAGATTGCATCCATCCACCTCCACATCCCTATAGCAAATGAGCTGTGGGTGACAGCTGCACTGACTGTGATCCCAGGATTGGTAGTATGCCCAGGGCAGGTGAGGCTCATTCATAGACTCCTAGAATGGCCTGGGTTGAAAAGGACCCCATGATCATCTCCTTCCAACCCCCTGCAGCCAACCAGGGTCACCAACCAGCAGCCCAGGCTGCCCAGAGCCACATCCAGCCTGGCCTGGAATGCCTGCAGGGATGGGGCATCCACAGCCTCCTTGGGCAACCTGTGCCAGTGCCTCACCACCCTCTGGGTGAAAAACTTCCTCCTAATATCCAACCTAAACCTCCCTGTCTCAATTCTTTCCCCTTCCCTCTGTACTCAGCTCTTAGATCTTTTCCAACCTTACTGATTCTATGTCTCTAGTCTGTGGTTCTATTCTAGCACCTCTGACTATTTCCCTTCAGAGCAGCAAGCAGCACATTTGCTACACAAGCATGTAGCAAACCCACAGCTTGTGCAAGCAGGCCAAGCGTGCAGGTAGACTCTTCCCCATGCAAAGTCAGCATGAAAGCTGGTCCATCCAAACCTATATTCCTTTGGAACCTCAACACTGAAAAGGTTTTGAGGTAGTATTTCTGTGGGCGGGATGAGAACTTGCCTGAAACCTGACTCTCACCCATTCCTTCCAGAATCAATATGTTTCAGTTTTACTGAACATTTCAGCGTAGGGGTGATTGGTCAGACCTCACCAAGCAGGTTGTTTTTATTATCCAGGTCAGGGTCCAGGGCTTTAAAGTCAGGCTGTGTTTCAGCCCGGAACATTTACAACAGAAAATCTAATTACTTACAGTCATTTTCTCCAAACACGCCCAGCTATTAGCATCACCAATTATGTTTTGTCTGCTGTGTCAGGCATCCTTAGGACTTAGGCAACTGCAGTATTAAGAGTCACCATCCTAGGCTGAGTGAGGGAGATTTTACAGTGCTTACAAGGGGTTTCCTTGCTCTTGTTAGGCTTGTACAAATTAATGATTTCAACACAGACCAATTTAGTGTGATACCTTAGAAATACAACATTGGTTCACTTGGGAAAGAAGTGTAGAATCATAGAAGAGCTTAATGCTTGCATAAAAGTGCGCTCAGTATTACACAAAAGGGTTCAGTGCTTACTGAGATATTTATATAACATCAGGAAACTGCATCACTCCTAAATAAAATCTGCTCTCATACTCCCCTCCGTCCTCTCAGAGTGCCTTACTGACGCACTAATCCTTAGGTGGCTTGGAAAGGAAATTTACTTTCTTGTTTCGTGCTGCCCATCTCACAAGGAGACTGGGTCTTTCCTGCAGATTTTTTTCTGGAAAGCATGTAATCCAGCAAGTAATTTTGAAGACATTGGTTTAAAGAGTGGCTGTAAGTTAAAGCTTGCAGTCTGTGTAGCTGCAGGAGTCCTCAAAGTATTCCAAGTCAAAATACAATTGCTCCAAGGGAGCAAATTCCAGAGCCGGAGCTCTGCCATCTTTCACGTTGAGTCCATGTGCTTCCCATCACTGGCTCAGCCCTGAGAGCTGCTGCAGACAGGGCAGTGCTGTGCCCAACGTATCATTTCACCTTCATCCTCTGCTGGGAAATTCTATATAACACAGGCTTTATTCTTTATGGATTGCAAGGTCTGCAGTTGTGGGAGGCCTGGGAACTCATGGGAGCCAAGGTGGGAGAAGCTGACTGTAGCCTCTCCCACATAATGCCTATATTTCTTTCCTGTCCTAAACTAATCTTTACATTCCTCCCCCTGGGGAGCTCTGCTTTCCTATAACAAAGGCCATTCCAAACAACTGATACTGTCTATAGGCCCATAAAGCAATGCAGTTTGATTTCCAGTATTAAAAAACAGAAAGAGAGAGAGAGAAGAAAAAAAACCCCTAGGGTTAATAAGTGAGTAAACAGTTTGGCCTTTAAGTCTCGATCCTTCTTTTCAAGTTGCACTTCCAACATCAATGTACATGATCTGCTGGTTGGAAACCCTGCCCAAGGCAGGAGGGTTGGAACTAGGTGGTCTTGGAGGTCCTTCCAATTCAAGCCATCCTATGATCTTATGTTTTTCCTTGTCTTTTTTCACCAGCTTCTGAATTGCCAAAGCAGAGGTTCTAAATTATTTTTGGTGCTATCAAGCCATTTAGTTATTAGCATTGACCACAAGCATTAGGGACCAGGAGGAGTGCTTGAGGTGGACAACAGTGTTAGCAGAAGTAAAACAGGCATCGTCATATTTGGTTGCTTTCTTAACTTGGGAATATGACTTGCCACATTTTCAGCTTCTCACTCCCCACTGAAGTACTTCCACATCAGAAGACTCATAAAGAAAGCACCATCTTAGCTATGAGCAGCCCCATTCACACATCACTACACTCTTGGTCTGAAACAAAGCAGCAAGCAGTAATGTGACATCAGACAGATGCTGATTGCACATTGCCTTTTATAAAGGCTTGAAGACAAGTCGTGGCTACACAGCAGGTCAGCAGCACAGTGATCCATGAACAGGATGGCTGCAGTGCAGGGGGGGAACAGGACAATGTGCACATGCAGATCATTTGAGTACAAGGAGGCAAAAATTACATCAGTGAAATCAGACTGAGTTGTATTTCTACAGCGGTGCCATGCACGTAAGGCAGACTCAGAAGAGGGAAATGAACCACTGAAACACACCAGGTACTACCTTCAGATTTACCCATCTTCCCCGTACTGCAAAATGATGCAATCAGTTATAAACCAGACAGAAATCACATGGTTTTAGACATGGCCTCAGGCAGCCTTGCTCATTTTAACCACTGACACACAAGGATAACTATTACTCTTACATGCTGTATTTCTTCAAGTGTTTAAAAACAGGGTAGATTCTCTGTTTTGAAGCTATTCATCCACAGTTTCCCAGGATGCAGACACTGTGCAGTGCATGCAGGGAGCTTGATGTGCCCCAGGTGTGTTGCATTTGTTATGCACGCATCCAACTATCCATCCAGCACATGGAGAACAGTCATCTCACAGTTTTTAGTCAGCTAATATCTCTAATTCCCTTTAAATACTTCAAGTGCCTTTCACAGTCAGGTGGTGGCAGAAGACATACAGCACACACAAAAGCATCACAAAGTCCATAGAGAGCCAACGCATCGCTCATACATGAGCAGCATTTTTGCAGCAGCTCAGCCTTCAACTAAGCATTACCTACAGCTTAAAGCACAGATTAGTGGTGGGCCACAGCAAAACAACTCAAAGTTGCCCAGTCTGCACCTTCATTCTTCTCCAAAAGGTGCATTTTGCTTCCCTGGCACCATGGCTTCTAGAAGCAAAAGTGATGGCTCAAATATTTCACCAGCAAATCCGATAAGACAAAACGTTCAGTGCACTCTGTTTCACTCCACTTCCCAAGTGATTTGGTGATGTTGGAGGGCAGGTTATTTCTTTTGGCTGCCCTTGCTACAAAATTGCATGCTTTACTTCCCTCTTTGCAGATTTCATATTGTGTTAATAAAGTACTGTTGACTCCCTCTGGCTGACTCTGCAGGAAAGCTATTCTTGCAAAGCTTCTAGTCTGAGTTAAAGTAATCTTGCTTAAAACCGGCCATAATTGTTTCAGTCTCTTAAGTTTAATACTAAGCACAGGAAATATTGCCAATTTGAGTCAGGATTTGACATTCTCTGAAGGCGGGATAAGCTGACCAAAGGTAAGGAATTCAGTAAATGCATGGGGAATTTGACCTGGCCTTTCTCTGAGTCAGCTTCTGTATTTTTGACCTCACTCTGGAAAGAGCAGGAAGATGTACAAAAATAAAACAGATGAGAGTTTAATGAGACTTTTGAGCTCTCCAGTGTACCCATTACTCCAGTGGCCAAGTTCCCCAAATGTGGTGCCAGGCCCTCAGGGACTTTTCTCCACGTAAGGATGCACAGTACAGTCCCATTACAGCATGGCTGACAGAACTGCATTCTTCAGAAGGCTGTAGGCTGTCATCAGGAAGGTGACAGTGGAAATAAGCCTAGAGACATCTACCTGTGGAAGGTGATGAACAGCCCTTCACCTAATGAGACAAACCACTGAGGAATCATAGCCTGCAACCTGGCTCCAGTAAATACTGGGTCACAGAAACGTCCAAAATAGAATGAGAAAGCAAAGAAAAGTGTAACCTTAAGAGACAAAACACATTGGACATCTGTGCCTGCAGGTCATTCCAACAGCTGTGATGCACCATACTCTGTTTCTAGAGTTATCAGTCAGATTGATCGAGTTTGTGTTTTGCTTTTAGATCTGCCTTGTATGTTCTTGGTATCTCAACACTAATAGATTGCTAATTCTTCCTTCTGTAGTTTTCAGAGAAGTAAAACCAGAGGAGTTCTGGTTCTCTAGGGCCTGTTACTGATAATCAAAATTTTACCCCAATTGGCATATAGTCAATTAGATGAATTCTTCACTAATAAGGCATCTACTGACAGGTCTGGTAGGGCCAACGGCAGTAGAAATACTGCAGACTAGACTACCACGTGACAAGCATTACATGCCCTGCTCCTCATTCAGAAACCATTCCCTCCAAGGGCAGTGATGAGATCCAGATCTCCCTGAGTCCTTCAGGAGATGCTTTCACTTCACACAGGCTCATAGCAATCCTGCCCAAGACTGTTTCTGTTTTGCCTTGCAGTCAAGTCAAGGAAAGTATGTTGAATCATAAGAATCTACTTTCCAGTCACTTTAATTTTATTTCCATTTCTGTGCCATGGTGGGTAAATTTAATATCCAACTTCTCTAGGCTTGCCTAAGCTTTCGGTATGGGTTGGATGTTATTACTAACTCTTGCAAGCAAGTTCATTTACTTAGGGCAGGGTCTGACTGACTCTCAGTCCTGAATTAATTCAGATCTGAGCTCCAAGAAAATTACTGGCAATCTTTTTGGGGGTGCAGGCAGGGGCAGGTGTTGATATTGCCAACTTTTTTAATCTGATTTTTTTTTTTTTTAAGATGTAAGCTGAATTATTGAAGGTGTTAAATAAGACTTTTTGTTTCCCCTTAGTAATAATCGCGCCCATGTTGCCTTTTATTCCCATTCAAAGACCCCAGCAGTACTCGCAGAGCTACCTTCCCATGTTTCTGATAAATTTCAAAGAGAAAACTCAAGCCAGGAATATTTGGTCAGAATTCTGAAGTAACCAATAGGTCAAAAAATCCTTTTATGGCAGGATAGACAGAAGTTGTGGCACAGAAAACTTACGATGAGGCCATCTGAACAGGAACAGAAATTCTCTTTTTTTCCTGGTCCACTAATTACCTAATGCTATCCTTAAAAGACCAGGAGGATTCTGGAAGATGTAAAATAACTTCTTGACAAAGAAGAGCCTATTTATTTCAATGTAAGAACTGTTCTTTGGGAACTCAAGAAGCTTGAGAACAGCTGTACTGGGTCAGCCAAAGGTCTACCTTTCCTGGCCAATAAAAACTACATGTAATAAAACTATCACAAAGAATTACCACATTCCACATTTAGAGCTGCATCCCCCAACAACTGTTCCCAACTCTTACTTGTCTTTGAAGCTCGGTTCTGCCATTTCAGATCTAAGAAAGTCACTGGGTACCCCAAAGACCATCTATTGTTTCTCATTATGATAGTTACTATAATAGAGGATATCACCTTTCCCACACTTGGTCCTCCATGGGAATGTTTCTTCTCGCACACCGCTGGCCTCACAACACTTGATCTTAAACTTAAAGCCAAATATTTAGCTAGAACAATAAGGGTTCCAATCCTCCAAACACTTCTCCCTGCAGGTCACCCCACTGAATTACTTCTCTGCATAATCCTCAAGCAACTGCTCGGAGGATCGGAACCATAGATAAAACATCAGTTGTAATATGTCTGTCCAAACCCATTAAAGATGACAAGGAGCCTGTGGAAATCAATCTTGCTATACAAGTAATTCTATATTTGTGTAGGTTATTTTTTCTTGAAGAACTAACAGAAGCACACACACAAAAGGAAAGAAAATACTGCAGCAAAGATACTTAAAATAAACCAATGTTTCCATTTAAGAGAACCCATATCGAGTTGGATTACAGGAACAGGCAAGAATTACAAACTAAAGAGGGGTTTATTTCTTTACAGAGCCCTCACCCTTTGTTTTTGTTCCTTTTCTGTGCAGAACACTCTGCTGTTCCCCTGCCTAGAAAGGACAACCATCATTCATGCCTTCTCTTCTGCGCAACAGCCCACATCCTTTCTTAACCTGAAAAGAGTTAAATGCTCTTCTTTTCTCCAAAGAACCATTTTTTATTTTCGTGACAAGGCCTTTCATGCAATTAGCTAGAGAAGTGGTGGCCAAAAAGAAAGAATAACACACGTAAAATCACGCCAGAGAATAAAGTAGGTAGTAACTTGTTGAGTCTATTACCAGACAAATTGTTTAAATCAACAGTATGTTCTCATAAATCAACAGCCATATTTAGCCTTAACTACAACCATTCCTGAGCAATGTGGAACAGAGAGAAAAGATGCAAGGAAAAACAGTGATGTTCCTGAAATGAGCAGGGGTAGAAGCACCAGATGTGATGAGCACAATGCACGGCCGTTGTCCAGATAAGGAATGTATTTGCCAGGTCAGAACTGGGGTGCCATGGCATTTCAGTGCCTAGCAGAGACTTCAGCAGGAGACTGCTGATCACACTGACTCATACCAAATCTGGGGGTGATTTGGAGATGTTGAAGAACCATTCAAACCTCATTAAAACCTGGGCTGTGCGCTAAAAGAAAATTGAGCCCAGAAGTGCCAGAAATCTATGCAGTGATCAGAGACAAAAGATTTTACATTGCAGACCATAAAAGATCATTCTTTTTCAATTACAGTTGACAGATCTAAGTTATCGTAAGAGGAGTAACTTTGGAAATGGGGAGGGCTGTAACTGAACCAGAGAAGAGAGCAGGATGTATCTAGAGCAGCGACACAAGAATCTCATTAGACCCTTTCTTAATTAGCTGGACATAGAAGAGCGTCTCTTTTCACTCCTCCATCTTTGCTCATCCCCCTGTTCTTCCAGTTGAGCTGTTTTGATTTAGATTCAGGGCTTCCATTCACTCCAATTAAATGGCTTTTCTGTAAAGCTGCTTACCAAACCCATACTATGCTCCCTTTAAAAGGATTGCACCACTTTCTTGAGAGAGAGCGGATTTCTCCCATTCCTCAACTCAACCCCTTGCCTGCAGGCTTCCCTATGCTACTGCTGAAATTTGCCTCCCAGCCCTGAGTCTTTAGTCTTGCCTTGTTTGCTTCTGTGCAGCCACTTGAGTTTAAGTGAGCAGCCAAACTTCTCACATATTTCATCTGTTCTCTTAGAACTGTGCCCTCTGTATGAAGTCTGATGGCTACAGGAGAATTTGTTCCTGCTTTTGCTTCTTGTCCTAAACATGTTGTCAGCACTCCCACTGAAGCAAACACGTTGAAAATAAGAGTTGTGTCTTCCAGTTCTGGCATTTGCACAGTTTTATTTGACGCTGGAAAAGCACAGATTATTTTCCTGCAAGTCTTGAGACAATAATAAATAACAGATCCACTGAGTTTTGACTTGCCTTGGAACCAGGCATTTCTGACATGTGCTGTAAGCTCATACATTACATACTCCGATAGCCTTCTCACCCAGAGCTTAACTTGTTTCTGTATTCTCCACTGCTTGTCAATGTGCAACCAGACTTTCAGATTTGATTGACAGTTTAGTTTTTGCATACTATTCTGTTTGCAATGACATGCAGAAAAAGCATGAGGGCCTTTGTGGGTTATCTGTCAGCTAGGTATAGCCACCTACCCAAAGGAAGCATCAAGGTACTCTGAATACCAAAAAAACCAACTGAGCAGATGGGAGGAGTCTCCTTTTTCACTCAACTGAGAGAGCAACCTAAATAACCAGCCTCAAATTCTCACCTACTGATCTCTCATGGTCTAAGGCTTTACAGTGAGTGTTCTTACACCTCACCTCTCAGAATTAACAAGCAATGAAGGTGCACATATAATGCTCCTCATTCCACTTCGATTTTCAGGCTTGTTGCTAACTGTGGTATGGATTTTCAGGTATGTTGCTAACATACACAGCTCCACCTTGTGCAAGTTTGGGTTTTCTGTATGGTTGTTCCATTTTCAGAGTTGGAACCGAGAAGGCTTTCAACTGTCGAGCTTTCCTCCTACACCTCACCCTCCTGGCTCCATAAAACAGAACTGCTTTCTCTAGTTTGGAGAAGTTCCTACATCATCTGGTTTTGTTTTTTTCAGTGTTACTGCCTGAGAACTGGCTCTGATCACGAGAGCTTCACTGGTTGTAGGACGTTTCTAAAAGGAAGCACAGTTTAAAAGTATTTGAACAATTGTCACTCTAAAGCAACCACAAAATCAGTCCAAGTGTTTGGAAGATCCTCTTTGTTCAAGGAGTGTTCCCTCTTTGATGCAGAACAGACGTGAAATCTTCCTGGGCAACAGGTAGCACATCTGATGGAGCAAGGATATAGGAACAGCCTTGCTATTTCCAAAGTGCCTACTGGTCACTTATTTCAGCCTGATGCTTTGTCATTACTGGCAACCATAAAGCAAGCTTACACAAAATACAGCTTTGGGTCCAATTGAATCCAAAATAACATCTTACAAGAAATGCATGAGATGAACCATTGCGGTGGCATTTTGAGTAGGCTGCTGCCAAAAAGAAAATGGGGAAGAAAATTGTGACTTACTGCGTTTGAAGTGGACTTCAGACCAGGAAAAATCAGTGGCTGAATTTTTCTGTACAGATTTACAGGTCAAGTGAATCCCTGGTTTAACCTCTGAACTCAGAGGGTTTCATAAGGAAAGGAATTTGGTTGTAAGGGTCGTGCATGTGCACAATTTCCAGGCATTACAAGACCGAAGCCATAGGCATTAAAACCTAGAGAAGCAAGAATAAAACCCACAGGAGGTCAGACATGGAAGTGAGATGAGAACAGTGCTCCATGTCTGCTGGGCAGCAGTCGATACGTATGAAAAGATGAAGTTCAGAAGGAACAAACAGATGTCCCTAAAGAATCAGCATGACTGAAATGTGCAGTAGCTGCCTGCTCTCAGGTCACAGATGACCATGGGAACTTACATTCTGCATGATCCTTGACTAAAGACCCAGCCCCCAAACAGCTGACAGGATAGTAAATAGCTGACAGTCTTTTTCCTATCACTTCAGAAGATTGGCGTTAACCTCTATTAACATCAACTTATTTTGCAATGTAAGCTCTTGCAAAGTAGCTGCCACAAAAAGATGAGTCGTGCCATCCCAAAGAGCTGCACCAACTATGAGCTGAAAGATCACACAAGAATATAGGTTATAAACAAACCAAATGGGAAGAACCTGATGGAATTTCATCAGCACTCAGATATACACTCATCATATGTATCCAAAAGGTAAATATTTCTGTCTGCAAAGACTGTAAATATTTTTAAAAATGAAGAGCTAGTGCAAATACTAAATGTAACGCTAATAAATATTGAAAGCTGGCACTACTGCTACATCCAGTGGGTGGTGGACTCCAAAACGATTCTTCACCCACAGTGCATATTGCCTTTCCTTCCTCCCAGCTGGCATCAGTAAAGTAGCAACAGCCTTAATATCAGATTTTGAGGTTTCTTGCTGCTGTAAGCCAGGTTTGCAGCAACGTTTAAAATAATGTCACATTTAATACAAAAATCGAGCTATTTTCTGGCTGCTTAGACTAAAAACAAAGCACCATCTACCATCCAGTAAACTGATGATGCTGCCTTTTTGAGGCCAAAAGCCCGTTATTAAGGGGAAAAAAAAAGACCCACACTAACAAGGGCACCCTTTCATTCATGCAGAGCAGTTTCTGGGAATACAATGAATAAAGTTCTAAACCTGCTTGCCTACAGAACTAGTAATTGCAGAACATGCAAGTCAAAGCTCACAATCACAGAGGAATGTATGTTTATTCTTCTCTAATTGGTACTACATTAATAACAGCTAGAGATCCAAAGCACACACACTGGTCTCAGCTCAAAATTGAGTCTACTGCTTAACAGTAGGCTAGGAAAGTCCCTTAAGATACCAGTTGTTTTAGAAGAATGAATGCAATTTTTATGAGTCATGTCAACCTTTCTTAGTTGCTTTCTCCTCAAGGGAAATTTCACTTAGAGGAAACATAACTATTTGATTTGAAAGCAGCACAGGTACTTTTCTGAAGTGTCAGAATTTGGAACAGAAAATTGTCCTGATATTACTAAACACAAAAATCTTACTGCTGCAATCCAAAAAGCTATTGATGTGAAGAAAGTAACAGATTCCTATCAGAGCAAATGGTCTTTGGACTGTAATCACATATTTTAATCCTTGCAAAAGATCTGGACACACCAATGCTCTCCTTACTATCAACCAAACACAAAGCCTCTCAATTTCCCCCTTCACTACCTTCACTACCCAACTTTGTCTGTCCATTGGAAACATTGGGGGGGAGGGAGGGAATCGTGTAGACATACAATCTGGAATTTACAGATCAAAAACTGATTTAAACCCAATGATCCTTTTTCTAAAGCTAGATATTGAAAGCACAGCAGCAGAGCTAGGAACATAAGCACTTCAAGCTGCATCTCTTGGCTATGAAGTAAATCCTAAGAAATTCCTTAAGAAGTTTTGATGCTCGATGTGTCACATAATGGTACAAAAAGCCACCACCCCAGGAGGCAGTAACAGGTGAAGAAATACGGATTTTAACTTCTTTTCCATCTTTTCTCTTGCAGGCATATCATAGGCAGGTTTCCTGATTACCCAGCAAAAGAAGCAGGAGGTTCAATGGCTATTTTTTCTCAAAAAACTCCAGAGCAGGTACTGTCATTCCTCTAATTCAAAAGGCTAATGGGATGGGGGAAGAAATCTCTATAAAACATGTTTTAAGTTGCAATTTTTCTGAACAAAGTCCTCTAATTCTTCAGGAACCTTGTGGTTAAATGGCTTCACAATGAAAAAGAAACAGTTGTTTTCTTCCAAGGTAAACCACAAAGCTTGACTACCAAAATTAGTTCCCTTTCAGACTATGTACCCACTTAGTCATGGTGGAAGGCACCCAGCCATGCAGATTACACAGACAGATGTCTGAGGAAGCCAGGAGCAATGGGCTCAGCTACAAAGAGTCACTCTCCTATAGCAAAATCCACATGGTTCAATTGGTGCTAGCTGGGATTTGTGTGGTACCCATACTGGTGCTAATGGAGGTATATATCAGAGAGTTCAATCCTCATCTAGAAAGCTTTGATTTAAATTGGCACCCAGGGCTGCCATGTTTAGAAAATACATTTTGAGATTGGTTCTACTGTATCTGCATTCCATGTCAGCATAAATCTACCATTAATGAGTTTAAACAGAGAAGAGTTTCTTGTGCACGTAGACCTAGGCCTTGATTTGCAGGCCTTGATTTGCTGCTGAGTTTGAATTTGAAATTATCTTGGCTCATCCTATGCATCCTTGTAATGATCTCAGTTGCTTTTCCCAGTTGGAAACAAACAAACAGAGAACTCTTCTGGTTTCTCTGCTAGTGGAAGTGGCTGGTAATCTTTCTCTGTCACACAGGGAAGGTGATGAAGAGCAGCTGAAGAAGTGAAAGAAGCAGTTGGCACTCTGAACCTCTTCCACTATCCAGAATGATCTTTGCAGGACAAAGGGTCTGCTGAGGGAATTTATAAACCCTGCACACAGGAGCAGGATTTGGCCCCTAAGTGAACCAGTCGTGGTGGCTACCAACACGCTAGGAAAACCAAACAGCCACTGATTGACCTCTGCAGTCCTTATAAGTTCCTCTGTTGAGAAAGGCTGTTCATTAGCCGCCTGCCACCAATGATCTTATACAACTATGGTAAAACAACATTTTGGATTCAGTCCCTGGAATCATTGGGAAAAGCCTGGGGCACGTTAGCAGCATCCGCGTGGTGCAGGGAGATGTAAATACACGTTAACCCAGCATAAAGCACAGTACTCTAACCAGTAGTTACTTTGCTTTAAAAATACACAAGAGCACTGCAACAAACAGCTCTCTGTGCCTCTCTGAAACCAAGCTCAGAGCATGCTCCTGTTTCCATCAAGTTCAGAGTACAACAAGGTCAACCCCGCGGGCCTCTGCAACTCAGTCGCTCTGTTGTTCAGTCCCAGAGTGAAGGAGACCAGTCCATTCAGTTTCCAGCTTCTAAAGTAGAAACACATGCCAGAATCAAGAAGGCATTGTTGGCTGCCCTGAGCAGCAGGGAAGCTGCCCAGCAAGCATGGCTTGTTGCTGGAGAAGGCCTTGGGGACACGATGGTAATTAGAGGTGCAAGCAACAAGGATAAGCACAATTCAGAGAGGGGAAAAATAAAAAAAATAAGCATTGCAAGGAATTACACTGAGCAAAACGGGATGGTAGCATGCACTGGGGAAATATTTTCCCCATCCTACTCCCAGCTTTGAACTCCCACCTTCAGCCATTTTGCTGTGGTTCCTGCGCATCTGCTTTCTCTTTGCATAAAATATAAAGGAAGCCAAAAGCCTGCGGAGATTGTTCTGCTGCCTGTTTTTTTTTTCCCCTGCATAAAAGGAAAAATACTTGTAAGGAAAAAAAAAAAAAAGGCAGTTTTCTTGCAAATTTTCACTAGCAATTATCTGATTTTGAAGAAATCCCCAGAGCCATTTTTTTCCTCCCTTTCCATCCAGCACAGCTGAGAGCAGGAGGTGCTTCACGTGCCCTTTACAGGCATCCAGAATGCAGCTGTGGAAAGGAAGTTTCATGCTTTTACCTGAATGTCAGAAAAACAAAATATTTTGTGTTCATCTGAGCCAGCCTGTGTTTTAAAAATCCCAAGGCTAACTGGTTTTGTTTCACTTTGGCCTACTGTGTAGCATTATAAATGAAATCCTGGCCCCATTGAAGTTAATGGGACTTTTGCCCTTGAATTCAGGGGAGACAGAAGGTTTCACTTCTTATATCTATTACCTTCCTAGGATGGGTTGGCTGCTCCCAAGTTAAACTCCATGGAAAACCAGGGCAGAACTGTATTTAACAAGTGAGCATTTTATAAGGCTTAAATAAAGACACTTTGGGGAAAATAAAATACAAATTAATCACTTCACGAACCATTGCTGCATTATTATACATTCTATATTTCTTTATCTTTTGACAACTCCGACCTTACTTGACTTTGTAATGCCTCCTGCACAATCTGCTTTCAAGACATTTTGCAAATGCTTTTCGAAAAGGTAAGCCAGAGAGATCCCAATGCAAGATACTCAGCCATTCAGTCAGAAAAATGTGCTGTCTCAACTGAACATGAGTTTTTCCTCCACTTCCTACGCACTTTTCAGGAGCAGAATCTCCTGAAGGAGTGTAATCTCCCTGCATCTGTCTGTCCCTAATGGCTTTTTATGTTTTGCTCCAGAGATAATCATCAGATGTGACAATTTTTGGCTTTGCCCCCACACTGCTGCCAACAGAACGATAATCTCTTCCTGTAGTTCATTAAGCCTCATCACTGTGAAAGTAAGCCAAGAGAGCTGTCATTTAGCAGCCATTCCCTCGCTCCCAAACCCCCTTCATTACCAACATTAAGTAGCTTATCAAAATAAGACTGAGATTTTGGTTACACATTCAAATTGCTGCTTGGAGCTCAAAGCCATTTGTATGTTACCATAATCTCAGTATTTAATCCGGCAGCATCTACAAGAGGGGTGAGAGAAAGCAGGCATTAGCTGCAGATCCTGAGCCTCATTTGGCAGTCTGCGAGCTATTAGTGGCACTAATTACTATTCATTACTGCCGACAGCTAAAGGTCCTCACGAATCCCAGTAATCAGTGGGACTGTGAATGGCAGTGCCAGATCCAAGCAGGTTCTTCACTGCCTCTTGGGTGTGATGAACTTGTTTTCTAGCCAGCAGAGACAATCTAGGTTGTGTGCCTAAAGCCAGGCAGCATCAACAGCCCCTTGAGCATCCTCAAGCTGGGGGAAAGAGAGATGTGCAGGCGATGTAAGTGCACAGATTGCTGTTTGGTATGCTTCTCTGGAACATGGGGATGTCATTTCTTCCCATCTCAGATGGTCTTGGGAGAAGAAACGTTTTTTGTTTTGTCTTAGACATCAAAATAGCTTCTTCCTCTACACAGTTCTCAAAGAGAGCAAATTTTCTCTCCAGAGACCACAAGCTACGTGCCAATTAAGTGTTTCTGTTCAAAATGGTCTTAGAGCCAGAACTGCAAGGCTCCGAGGCTGTCTCACACCCACTATGGCTGCGGATCTGAAATTCCCAAGCTCTATTTATTTATGTCTACAACACTAATAGAGGCAAAAAGCTCAACAAAGGAATTCTTTCAAGAGATGAAGGAAGGGCTTATTCTTGAGGAAGAACGTTTACCCCAAGTATCTGCTTGCCTGAGCCAATGCCAAGCTTTCTGTGGTTGAGGAACAGAGAACATAAGGAAGTCCTGCTGGCAGCCAGGGAGTCTCAGATACTTGGCTCATAACTCCAACATAATGCATTTCCATCCATAGGTGACACTCAGTTCCATTGCCTCTTCCTTTCCCAATACAGAGAATTTGCTTTGAAGAAAGTTTGGGAACACTTAAGCGGATGTACAAGTAGAAACTTTGATTTGGCTTTTGTGGAAGATCAGTTTAGAGAAAAATACGTCTTTTCATCCTTGAAAGAAAAAAGTTACAGGGTAGAAGTAATCACCTGGCCAGCAGGGCTCCTACAGCAAGACTAGGAAAAACCGAAGCTAAAATTCATCCACCCTCACTGATATGCATTCTCTTCCCCATCATTAAGAGTTCTCAAAGCACTTTCAGCCTCATTTCAAAAAGAGGCAACCTAGCAAAGAAAGGGAAGTCTAAAATAATTTAGGAAGACACCTGCTTTTATTTCCACCATGAAGTTTTCTTTCAGTGGGGGAAAAAAAAAAAGGTATTATAATGCAGGTGAATTGCTTAGTATCTCAAACTAACCTTTGCTTGTCCTTTCCTTTCATTCCTGTTCTATTGTCAGATTCTTCAGGCTTCTTCTTGTAGCTGGAGGGGAAATTGTTCTGTATATAAGAGTATGAACCATTCGAGGTTAGATACACAGCTGGTTTCACCCCAGCTCCCAGTCCTCTGCAATTATGAAGCTGCTTAGAGCAGAGGAGCAAGCAGAGCTGCAAAATCTGCACTAAAGGAACATAGAGGAGAAGGTGTATCTGATGCAGAAAAAGCAAAATTATATTTGCCCTGTCATGCTCTTTTGGGAAGCAGAGACTTCAGAGAAGTTAGGCTTCACATGCTCACCAAGCTGCCAGCCACGTGGTGCCTCAGCATCTCAGACCTGCACACGGTTACATGTTCTGCAAGACAAAAGGATAAGGGCAGTTCAACAGTTGCACCCCATTATAGTGGGTTAATAAGCACAGAAGCTTGGTCTAACCCTATTCATCTGTATAAAAAAACAACAACAAATTGTTGCAATCAGACTCTGCATAGGCTTAAAGCACTGCCAGTAAAACTTGGTAGCACTGCCTAAAACGAAAGCCATTTGCTGATCACAT
Organism: Tympanuchus pallidicinctus; assembly: GCF_026119805.1. Classification (NCBI taxonomy): domain Eukaryota; kingdom Metazoa; phylum Chordata; class Aves; order Galliformes; family Phasianidae; genus Tympanuchus; species Tympanuchus pallidicinctus. The sequence goes on from NW_026294669.1 coordinate 34,549,101, forward strand.
GCGTGCTTACAGGATTGCTGCTGGATCAGCCCAGCACTGAGATGCTGGAAGTGGTTATGGCTGCCCTTTGGTAGGCATGCAGAGCAGAGGTTGGATGCAGAAGGGACCAGGTTGGATTTCTGGCTGGGTATCAGCACTACACTATAGGATACACTCTGGGTAGCTCTGTTGGTTTTGGATACAGCGGGCCTGCTGGGACACTACAATCCTATTTTAACTCTAGTCAATCTATTAATCTATCCAAGAGGATGAAATGCTTCACTGCTCATCGCCGCAAGATACGTCGGAAGGGTGCTTGGGGTTTAAATTACCATATTTAATTAAATGTACAACACTGGAATGCTTGGGGAGATCCAGTAATGAAATTTCACCGACTGCAAAGTATAGCCAGTGTTGCCCCTCCACTTCCCCTGTCCAATCTTTAAAGCATTAAAATGCATTTCATAGAAAACAAATATTTCTACTGTTAGAGGAAACGTTTGTCTTAAACTTGGAAATCTATTTTCTATGCTTTAACAGTACTGCCAGTATTAATGATATATTAAGTTGCATTGACCACAGATCTACTCATCAGTACACAATCTTAGATTTCAGCTCTGGCATGAGAGAATCAGAGGCATCCGGGAAGAAGGAAATAGTAGAAAAAGCAAATAGTAGTAATGTGTAAATAGCCAGGAAGTGAGCTGATACAGCCCTGCCTGGTTATCAGCTGCTGATAGCTTGCTGGGATAAAGATGCTGGGCTATCTGCATATCTGTCAGAGCTCATCACAGTATCTCTATCCAATCTCATCCGCAAGAACACTTTCAGTCTTTAGCCAAATATTGAAATTAGACATGCCTTGAGGCCGTCTCTCAAAATCTCCCTCTATAAAATCAATCTGCCTTAAAAACGCTAAGACAAATCCATAACCCAGCCCTAAACCCAGAGGGAACTTTCAGTTGTATATCATTAGGATACTGTGCTTCTGGGTGGTTTTGGGAACCGTTCATACTGCATAAAAGCCCTGGTGGTTTGGGACATGAAAATCATCACTTTCTGAAAGATGTATTAGGATAGTCATGCTGAGGTTTGCCTGTCAGCACAAACGAAAGGGGTCTCTCTGTAATGGATCAGCTCTAAAATTCTTCATGCCATGCCCAGGATCTGCTGAAATGCAGATTTGTAGACTCATGAGCACAATTCAGGGCCTTCCTTCCTCTCTTTTTCACCTCTAAAGCAGTGCAGAGCTACACAGGCCCACTCCTCTATCCCTGATAATACAGAGATGCTATTTGGAGTTTCCATCACCATCCGAACTACAAGGGGGGAGAAATAAAGCAGTAAGCACATCACAATGGAGGACTACCAAGCAGTGTACTGGATACTGGATTTCCTCCATGTAGGAAAGGCAAAACCAAGGGGAAAAAAAAAAACCCACAACTCTTACAGCATGCCTAACACAGCTTGCATGCGAACATTCTGACACTCCTCTCTTTCAGGTTGCTGCAGAGCTGGCTGACCAAAGGGAAATGGCTTTGCAGAAAAAATCCGAAAAGGGAAAAAAGGAAAAAGAAGAGAAAGGAAAGGAAAAAGCAAAAGGAAAGAAGACACAGAAAACAGGAAAGAAGGTAAGGCTTCACATAGGAAAACTCGTTTGTGAAAATGAGATGTAGTAGAGTCTACTCAGCTGTAAGTGGACAGAGGATATGAATGTGTATCATACTGATACTGATGATCACTGGGGTTTCAACTTTAGGTTCAGGAGAACCAGGGAATGTTTGAGGCTGGTCCTCCTTAAACTTTCAACTACTACCACAGTCCCAGGGAACTCCAGTTTACCTCTCCTGTTTTAGGAAAGGAGTTTGCATGGCTGCAGCTCAGCTCAGTGGGGAGAGCTGACATAGGCAGACAGACTGCCAGAGACACAGATGAGAGGAACAACACACTTTATGGCTTTGGCATTGTTTCCTTTTGTGCAGACAAAATGGTGGCCAGTTTCATAACCAAGCATCTACACTTTCAGTGTGGAGTACGGTTAAATTGGCTATCACCACCCCTTTACATAGCAACTCAAGAAATAAGAACCTTTATCTCTTACAGATACCCATTTCCAAGCTTGCTGGGACATCCAGCTTAAATTTAAGTACAGTTTGCTAATGGCCAGCTGCGCCTTTTGTACTGCAAGCCAATATTTTGTACGCCTGTAAATTGCAGTCATGCATTTTCAGTTTACATTCTTAGGGTATGAATTCTCTTCTGCTTCAAGTCACAGCGGACACCACTTTATGTATGAGAAGTTCCCTGAAGTCTTTGTTACACTCAGGCTCTGGTTATCCCTAAGGTGTGCTTCCAAGTTATTTCAGAAGCAGCTTTACTGAGGAAGGAACCTATGAAACAACAGTGCAGTGACTAGGGGCATCTTCATAAGCAAGCCACACAGCAAAAATTGTAGGTTTTCACTCAAGCAACTACTTCTGCTTACTGTAGTATAAACAAAGTTGAAGTGATACATATATATCTGAATATATATTATTTTAATATGGGTCATTAATCTCTCATTGAGTACATGGAGATGTCAGATTGTTCTGGCACAAAGCTTACTCCTCTCTGCAAATTTTACAGAATTTAAGTCTTAACCCTGGAAAAACCACGACAAAAAAAAGAAAGATCATCAACCATCAGTCTAGACAGATCTCATAACAGCTAGCCAGGAAACTGAACGGCATGAACTTAGAAAGAACCAAACTAATTTGGATGAGGATATCCAAAGTCTCAACTTGCAGCTTAGTTAGCTGTTTTCAACTTGTAAAGATGCTGATTGGGTCATTCCAAACAGAATATGGGATTTATTTTCCTTCATAAATGAAGATGTACAGCAGGCTGAAGGAGAAGCATGCGTAGATGTGTTTTCTGAGCTCTGAGCCTTATGCTGCTTCACCAGCTAGAAGAGGCAGTGGTCAGTCCAGTATAGAATGTGGAGAACTGGAAGCTTTCTAAGTTCTGGTCACACATCTGTTCATTTTCCATCAAGGTGACAGCAATAGCAAAGGCACCAAACACCAAGGAGTGGGAAGTGGAATAGTGATGCCTTAGCTGGCAGACCTGAGCCAGCCCAAGTGGAAGGAAGGAAGGAAGAGGAGCATAATGCCTTCAGACCTAAGCCAAATAATATTGATACCAAGTTATCCATAAGATTTCAAGACACTTACACTAGTGCCAAGTTTGGTCCTGCTGGGTCACTTCCTACCGTGACCTCTTAAATCAGCACAGGCATTGCAGATCCCTAGGGAAGATCAAATGAAAGTATGTGCGATGAAAGCTATTGCATCGAAAAGCTTTTGAAATTACAGACTTGCAAGAGCATTGCTATTCACAGCTACACAGAAAGGAGATGCTTGCACAAAGGTGTTCTCCAATGGCTTTGTCCTTGTCCTATGCCCTCCCAGCTTTGCTGGCCCAAAACAAAGCATCTGGTCTTGCAAAGGCAATGGAGAAGGCTGTTCCAGACAGTCCAAGTCAGTGAGGTGTACGTGCTAAAAACACTAAAACCAACCTGAGCTCCTAAAGCTGGATGTCAGCTAACTCACCTGCTTAAAACCAGCACTTTCACAGGATACATTTTATTCTTTGTTGTGTTTCTTTCACCTTTTATTAGATAAGAATCAACACAGTGCCAGAAATGAATCTCTTCTCATAGCCTCAGCGAGGTTGTTTTGAAACTGGGTGAAATAACAGCATAGAGCTCTGAGGCTTTACAACTCAATGTCTTTCTCATCTCTTCAGCCATCACAAGTCCTGTCAAGTAAAATTCCGAGCCATTATATCAGGCTCTCTATGGTTCATTGAGAAAGAACAAAGGGAACATTCTCTCCAAGGTTATAATACTGACAGGGAAAAGTAGATATTAAGAGCAGTTGGGAAGTACATGGAAAAGTTCTAACAGCAGGACTCTTATTAAAATAAGTATAGGCTATAAGTCATAGTGGGGCAGTCAGAAAAAAAGCCTTGCTCCTAACTTCAGTTCTTTAAGAAAACAAAAGTTTGATCCCAGAAGGAAACTTAAATATTTCTGAAGCCTGATAGCAATCTCTAAAGAAGCATATTTGATATCAGAGCAACTTCATTTTCTTCTCTGGAAGGTGTTGATCTGATTTCCCATGGGGCACCTAAGAACAAAAGCAACTTCTGCACCTTATGATCCCTCTTCCACATGCTAGACCAGCCTGTGCTGCTTCACCCAGTAATGCACTTTGTCTCTCTCACCAAATGTGAGTGCAGCTGAGCAATCCCTAGACTTCATCCTCAGGCATTAAACAGTGAGATATTCTGTCCTTCGTGAAGTCCATTAGCAAAACCTCCATAGCAGCAGCTCAGCATGGAGTCAGTTCACCATCCTGAATGAGAATATAAAGCCACAGAGCCATCTGACTTGGGCTAAACTGAAGAAAGCCTCGAAAACAAAAACTCGTGCTTAACCACGCTCGTGCTTAAATCAGAATGTGTGTTTCTGGTTTGAGGGGCTTCAGCACATAACAGGGAATAAGCATGGATTCCATCATAGAATCACCTAGGTTGGGAAAGACCTTTAAGATCATGCCATCCAGCCATCCACCCACCACCAAACACAGAAAAATACATCAACTGACTTCAAAGGAAAAGAATTCCTTTGTTTTACTTTGACTCCTATGCTGTCAGCATAGGAAGAGGGAATTCAGAGCAGCATTTTCCAACAGTGGTTGGACATGCAGTGGTTTTGATTCAGCTCGTTGAAACCAATGCAACAATGTTATTTACATTGGTGTATAAAATCAGTTCAACCAGTAGTTAAAATGACTTGTCACATTTTTAGCAATAAAATATGCATCCTCCCTTTATTGAGGTTAGAAATGACTAAGTCTAATTTTAAGGCTGTCTCTTCGGTTGTTTTAATTATTATTTTTAACACTTAGCAGTTAAGTATTTCTTTTAGACCAGTGCATTTTAATGATTTTCTAAAAGATGTAACAAAAAAAGTTGAAAGAAGGCAGCAGAGTTGGAGCATGCCTAATGCAGATCTAAGAATGCATCTGAAAATGCTACCCTGGAGAAGCTGGGAATACACCAGAGCTACTGGGAATTTGAGCTCCAAGTGTCAAATCCTCCAATACTTGCTTTTGTCTAACTCAAATTGTTAGTGATAAGAAACTCCTGAACCTCTTTGAAGTATAGCTATGGATCATAGGATAGAAGTCGTGAATGCTTTTGCGTGTCCTCCTTGGCCCAGACTAATTACTATAATACCTTTTAATTAAAAACGTATTTCATAATTAACATGACCTGTCTGCAACTGTATCTGCTGATGTAAGGGCACCTAGATACAGAAGCACATGTACAGTTCTTGCTTTTGGCTTCTTTTAGTTATTCCAGGAGCTCACACGCTACGGATTGATTAGAAAAGCCACAAGCAACCTATATTATCTTGGGTGAATCCACATTTGGCTCTTCCTCCATTTCCCATATATCTATTTCCTTACTAACATTTTGAGGACTCACGACTGATTCAGAATGAAGAAACTTGGAAAATCCTGGCAGAACGTTATCAACTTGAAATACCAATTCAATGAAAATAAGCTATTTGAGGAACATGTCAACATTGTTTGCTTTAGGCTCGAAAACATCCATATGTTTTGCTGGAGTTGAAACAAAATATTTTGTTTTTCAAACTACACCAAGTTCAATATTTTTCTAATTATGGATTAAAATGAGGTTTCAACCATTCGGAGTTAATGCCAAGTTGGGAATTCCTTGGGGAGAGAAGTGAGGCAACCCAAGAGTAACTGAAAAAATAGCAAGGTAATTTAAATTACATGTTGCAAGCAACCAACAAACCTAAATTTAATTCTTGAAACCTCAGTAGATCAGCTGATAAACTAAAACTCTGCCCTCTTCTTCTTTTGAAGAGGATTCCTTTAGAGCCTGGTTAGAGAACTGTAGTCGAAACACTTCATGGTGGTGTGATGAAACGGTGTGGCTTATTCCTTCAAACTGCATCAATTCTTTAAAAGTCCAATGAAGATTATGAATTTCTTATACATATGTTTCCACATACTAACAGTCTGCTTTTTGTTTCACCTTTCACAAACCTAGGAAGAGGATGAGGGCTGGAAAATGGCTCCAAGTAATTTCCTTCCATTACTGGAGGAAGGAAACAGTCAATACAAAGGTCAGTGCAAAAAGATAACAATTACAGCTGGAATGCTCTTCTCATTCAGCTCAATCTGAATGTCATTCCTATAAGGTCAAACCGTGCAGCTGCCTGAACTGTGAAACGTTATTGAAATGGAGACATTAGTTTAACTGGTATTTAGGAAGGGAGTCCCTCAATACTGCAAGTCTTCCTAGAGGTCTCTCAAAATCATTGTGCTAATCATGCACGATGGTACATTTCTGAATAAAAGTGGCCCAACAAGAATCAAAGAGCTTCACTGCACATACAGAGGCTCTCTTAGATTTTCTGAGGGCAATAGAAGTGACATTTCAATAGCAATGTCATTTAAAAGCCCTGTCAGAGAGGACTAAGTGATCTTAGAGGTCTTTTCCAAGCTTAACGATTCTGTAGCAGCTCAGCTTCCCAGTGCTCCACAGTGCTGCTTCTGCTGAATCCCTGCAGCATCTAGCGCTCCTCATTGCAGTGCTGAGCTGGGAACTCACAAAATCCTTGTGTTTGTCCACGTCATGCTCCTGCAGGTTATGGAAAACCTCACAGGGGCTTTACACAGTGTGTACTGGGTGTGAGTGTTAGCAACAGAAGCACCACAGAGGCTGGTAAGTTCCTGTGATAGGATTGATACTCCCCAGCTATCTCAAGTAACAAGTCAGGGGGCTTATGAGGGGAAGAGAAATGTGTTTGTCACCCAAACTATAATTGAATCCTAGCTCATATGCTGTCTATCAAGATACGTCCTTTGAGCACTGTGGAGATATAACACTTGTTGAGGTTACTCACACTAACTTTTTGTACAAGCAGGAGAGCTGTTCTGAGGGTGTTGCATCTCACAAAGCCTCCCAGGGACATTATAGCAGCACATTAGCTGTCTGGGGAGCTGAGGTTCCCATTCAGGCACCAGGATCAAGTCCCTAGAGTGTAATAGCTCTACCACACCATTAGGTACTGACAGCACTTGCAGGCACACCACAGTCTTGTGCTCAGGCACAGGCAGCATCCTTTGGAGGCTGACAGAATGAGCTCCTCATATGAGCTTCAAGTAGTAGCTGCAGTTTTGTCTTACACACAGTAAGAGCCTATAGCCCTCCAGTTAAGCTATTCAACACCATATTTATTCTCAGTTAACAGCTATTAATTCCTCCGTGCAGCCATCTCCTGCCCCCTTCACCAGCACTTGATGCTTATGTCCTGCCTGATCACACAGCTATCACACCCTTCATTGCAATTCTACCTGCTGGCTGTTCAACAAAATGTCATGGATGAGGTTCAGGTTTTCAAGTCTCCCAGAAGGAAATCTGTTGCAACATCTGACAAGGGCAGTGCAAGCCATTTCTTGTATTTTTAAATTTCAGCCTGCTTTCATTTCCGCAGCAGAATTCTTCTGAAAAAGCAGCTTGAGTTTGGTCTTTCCACACTGGGGCTTTTCTCTATTGTTATATCAAAATAGCTCAGTTACTGTCGCAATCTTCACAGAAGTTCAAGTTTATTACTGCATAAATCTTGAAAGTGTCACTGAAGTAAGGAAGCTGAGTTAAGTAAGATTTATACCAGGTGCCTGCAGTCAATTTATTTCAAGAGCCTTCTGGATGAGGCTGCAGCCTGCTGAAACGATAGCTGTCCAAACACTGAATGTTTTTGTTCTGTCACCTCTCTCCCAGCTCTTAGAATTAAAGAAAGTCTTCCCATCCTTTGAGACTGGCCGATGCATTCTTAGGTTGCTTAAGCATTTAAAAAGAGGCAGAACAGTTTGCTCCAAGCTCTAAGCGTCTCATTTACAGGCATCTCCATTCCACTCCCCCCCCACCAAGCTAAAACCATTAAACAAACCTCAGTGGAACTCAGGAACACTTCTGTTCTCCCAAAACTGTATTTGTCAGTTTTACTAGTTGCTAAGCTACATTTGCCAAGCCCTATCTCAAACACTTACTTTACATAGTGTTGCTGGAAACAGGCAATTCCTGTGCAAGCAACATCTGCTTTTACAGGGGAATAGCAAAAGCGTACGTGGAGCAAATGTAAGTAGCCTGAATCACCCCCTCAGCTTTCTTAGGTTTCATTTTTGCAACCCGTCGTGCTGTAAGGCAGCAAAGCACTATTACCCCATTTTACAGCAGCCAGTTGGTCCTTAACTTGCTTGGTGTTGGAACTGGAGTTCCACCCAAACACCCACTTTAACGCGGGGTGACACTGTGTGGTTTTTGCCTCCTGTCAAAAGCTTTGAACCCTTTTGCCAGAAAGCAGTCACATTAAGAAGAGAAGCATCATGCTTCAAAATAGAAGTGTTTTAATTAATAGTTGCAAGCTGCTCTGAAATTTATACAATCCTAGAATGGCCTGGGTTGAAAAGGACCATAATGATCATCTGGTTCCAACCCCCTGCTGTGTGCAGGTCACCAACCAGCAGCCCAGGCTGCCCAGAGCCACATCCAGCCTGGCCTTGGATGCCTGCAGGGATGGGGCATCCGCAGCCTCCTTGGGCAACCTGTGCCAGTGCCTCACCACCCTCTGGGGGAAAAACTTATTCGTTTGAATTACCTGCTAGTCTGCAAAAGGAAAACTAATGCTGCTGAAGAGTTGTCAGCACTGGCTGTCTTTTGGCTAGCTAGGAGAGGTCTGCATATAAAACAATCCAAATATAAGCTTGCACTGCTTTAGAAGGGGTGATATAAAATTGCACTGCACACGCTCACAAAAATAGCTTCATAGCTGCATGACTGTCTGTAACAAAACACCAGACTGACCATTGCAGACAACATCCTCAGCCTTCTGACCTCGCTTTAAAAATAACTTTGAGGTGTTTTGTTGATGTGTGAAAGAACAACGTAGCATCTGATGTCTATGAGCTATGCATCCCCTGAGACTGCTAATATAGTGCAGAGAACTCACTGCCAGGTAATAGCAAAGACAGCTCCAAGGAGCATCACTGCTTTGTCTGCCATGGCTATTAACTGCTGATCTATTTACAAAATGACAACAAACAATCATGGAAAGAACAGAATAAAGAAAAAAAATCAGCAGATCCCTCCATGAAAAATAAACACCTAAACCTTAGCACTCCTGTGAAAACAAAACACCTGCAACCTGTTGACCCAAGCAAGAACGTGTTTAACAATTCACATCACTCCCGTATAACATTCCCTTTCCCACAGGCTGAAATTCCAAACTGGTAACCCTGAAGGAGGTACCTTGTAACGAGGGCAAGTCAGCTCTCCTTCTTGAAATATTATGTGACATCTGTCATGCTGCCTGATGACCCATGAGTAATTGAAAGAAATTTACGTCTATACCTTTGAGTTTCTTTCCTCGTTCCCTAAAACCCGCTGTCCTTCTCCATCTTGACCACGTTTTGTGATGGAACTAAAGCTACTCACCTGCAAAAACTGTTCCCCACGTGTAAAGTTGCAAATACTCTGCACTTAATTGGGCTCTGAAAAAATTCGTCGAGGATGGAAATAGCAGCCAGTATTATATTAGCGGGGCTAAAACCAGAATGATCTCCTATGGGTACTGTGAAAACCTTTCTGAATTTATAGTGCCTTAGAAATGGCAGTAGGTACAGGAAAGAGTCCCCTTTACAAAACGGATTCATAAAGGAGCCTATGTCTTAAAGTAGAAAGCTGTCATTTTAAATCATCTGGAAATTGAATTAGTGCATACTGCTGGAGATTAGCTGTCATTTATAGAGATACTGCCGGGGCTTGAAATGCAAGGAAGTGAAAGTTATGGATTGTCCTCCTTTAAATTAGCTTTAAAAAAAGAAAAAAAATGTAGAAAGAGGAGAGGCGTTTCCATTAAAAAGGTACTTTCTGCTAATAGCAAGAATTCAGACATGTACAGAGCTTGCCAGACTTCATTCAGTTTTCTCTCTGAAGACCAAACTACAGTTCGTACCAACAAAAAAAAGAAAGCATACCTCCATATCATTAATTACTTTATTATAGATAAGGGGCTCTTTTGATCATTGACCTGCACCAGCTTGCTTTGAACCTGGAGTTTGGCCTCCTTATTACTACTGCTTTGGAGAACACTAAGAGATGAAGGTGCCTTATCAGATTGGTCCTGTGTCTTTTGGGAAGGACTTCAGCCACCTTTCAGCCCATGAAGCCTAGAACTCCCCAAATGAACTCTGTGTCATTCATGGGTGGATGCATGATATTGCTTTGTCAGACTTGTCGCCCCATCTCACTCCTATGTCTATTGCATATCCCAGTGCTTCTGGCCCACATTCCAACTCCATGTGAATTCCTACACATGTTTGCAACAGCTGAAGTCCTCTTTAACTAAGCATTAAAAGAATTGACCAGGAGAGAACAAGGAAAAATGCCTGGAATAAACAACACTTTACTCTGGTTCCCTGCTTTGTGCCAGCCAAAAGCCACATAGCAAGCACATCCCTCAAGACAGGAGCTGTCTTTGCAACTGTTTTTTGATAAAGAATTGAGCATAATGCTGGTAAGCAGAGAGAAAACGATGCCAAAATGAGACATGGTATGGCTAAGCAACATTGCACTGTCCAAAGCAGGCAGTGAGCAACACTCCAGGCATTCAGCTTTACAACCAGCACATGACAGCCTCAATGTCCCATTATTATCCTCCTGATACCCAATACCAATTTACAGCCCAAGGCAAAAAGAAAAACAAAAACAAAAAGCAACAATTAACCTCAAGATTTGCAGATCCTACCACAACAGGACTCTGAACTTGGTAAGGGTCCCTCAAGTCTGCTTCTTTCATACCACTAATAATTTAGTAAGAGCTGCCTACAACTAACTTTTTTATTTTTAAGCCTCCAGAAGCAATTGGAGAAATCAACGATTTCTGTAAGTTTCCCCCCCTTTTTTCTCTCTTTTGGATAACAGCCGTTTGGCAGAACAGAGACGAAGGAAGGGATTTCCTCCAGGATCACGACCCAGAGCTGATCAAAGCAGAGAAGCGGGAAGAAGTGGAAGAAGAGATCAGAGTGCAGGTGAGCTGACAACAGCGAGGGGACTCTAATAACGTGCATTGCTTGTGTGTATTTCTCTGAAAATGGAAGAACCAGTCCTGGCATTGACCTTACCTCCTTCCAGAGTGCCCACTACCTGTTCTCTGCTTCCACGCTTCATTGCAAGCTGGTAGCAGAACAGAAGGCTTAGAAAGATTTAATTGTGTCTGTCTGGACAGGTGGATGAACTGATGCAACAAAAGCTGGAGGATCTCAAGCTGGCCGTGGATGGAGAGAAGAGTAGCAAAAAGAAAAAGGGGAAAAAAAGTGAAAAGGTAAGAGCAGCGAATTGTGAGAGTTTGGGGGTAAACATCAATTTTCTACCCACAGTGTGATCAGTGCAAGAGTTAGACTCATGGGTACCAATTGCAAGATGGTAACTGTACATCAAACAACCACTTCCAATGTCTTGGTGAAACTTTTCACTTACCTACAGCAACATACAGCCAGGTGCACCTTATTTAACTACGTTGCTTTGGAAGGAGCTGGTGATGCATGACTAAGCCAAGTTTATTTAAGCAAATCAAGACATCCATCATTTTAATGCGTTACCCACACATCACGTTCACATCTATTTGCACAGCATTGCCATATACAAAATACCATAGCCCAGGGCTCCCAGAATTCCTTACCCAAGCATTTAAACTTGAGATCACGTCAGTACAAAAATAACTGGGAGCTTACAGACCCTACCATTCAATCAGCAGTTCCATTTAAAAGGCGCAGGGCAAATAGCCAACCCTGATCTCGTGTTGTGTTCCTTTTCTGTAATCCTTTTAGCGTGCAGATATTTGATTTTGCAGCACTTCTACTCGAATTATCTTGAGAAATGCTCTTTCACCTGATGAAGGCGCAAGGGCAATTCAATAATGAAAGACTGGAGTGACTCTGAAAAGTGATACTGATTAGGTTTCTAGGTCAGTTTCAAAAATAGCGAGGCTTAAGATGCCCAGACTGAATATTGCAGCAATCTGTGAGCTGTTCTGGGCAGACATGTTGGGCTGCTTCAGATCAGCTGGACAAAACCCTGCTTCAAAACGTCACGTCGTGATTTCGAAGCTTGAAGTCAGTTTGTTTCTTCAGTGGCGTTGGGGCGGTTTTGGGTGGTGAGAGTTTACTTAACTTTTGTTTTCCCATGTTGTGCCAGTAGCCAGAGAGAAGGGGAGAGGGGAAGAAGGAAAAGCAGTGCTAATTAAGTAAGTTCCCAAAAGATTTTCTCTGAAAAATACTGGTTCAGATAGCTTTAAAAAGAAGTGGTGGGGATTGTAAGGAGCTCTCCAATTCAAAACATGTTTTTCAAACAGCTTCACACAGGGAAACTTTGGATTTACAACCTCCCAAACCATCAAACACCACTTAACTTTAAAAGCAGACACTTCATCCTATCGAGAGTTACTCTCTCAGCACCTGAAGATAAAAAGCCCATTTGCCACCTCTGGAACGATAAGCTTGTGCAGAAAGGCAGATTGCTCTGCTCATTATGAACGGGTCTCTAGATCATTAAGGTAGCCTGGAAACACCTAATTAGACTGCACCTGATTTGCAACAGCCCAACCACTGTCATTTGAGGCAGAGCCTACGTGCTCCTGCACATGCTGGAAGCATCCCACCCTACTGACAGTTCTGCTGCTAATTGTCATTATGGCCCAGAGACAGATGTCCTCCTTCAGCGGTGCACTGTGACTGAGCAGGACGTGCTCCAGGCGGCTCCTGATCCTCAGACACTCACAGGGGAGGGAACGAATACGCAACAGAAACAGAGGTGCATCTCTGCACGATGCAGTGGCAGCTCACTGTCTGCAGGTCGTGGGTCAGCGGGCTGAAGGTGTAAGACTCATACACTGCTGCAGACCTACTGTCTTTACATTGCCCTTGCACCCAGTGTAGGAGATAACAGATAGCTGTCTGCAGCCACTGACATGGAAGTTGCATTTGAGTGCTCTCTCATCTATTACATTGCTTTTCCTGCTCTAATCCGCAAAGGAATTAAAGACTGGCTTTGGATCCAACTGCAGGTAAAGCAGCCTATTCTAAGTGAACACAAAGGCATGGCCAGAATGCCAGGGTGAGAAAAAAAGCCAGAGAGGGGGAAAACTAGGTTCCTTCTGAAATAGGCCTTGCTAGCATCCCAACGGAGCTTTGGATGTCCACTTAGATGCAGCCAGGCAGAAGCAAAGCAATTACAAGGGGGAATGGTTTTAAACTGAGACAGAGGAGGTTTAGATTAGATATTAGGAGGAAGTTTCTCACCCAGAGGGTGGTGAGGCACTGCAAAAGGTTGCCCAAGGAGGCTGTGGATGCCCCATCCCTGGAGGCATTCAAGGCCAGGCTGGATGTGGCTCTGGGCAGCCTGGGCTGCTGGTTGGTGACACACAGCAGGGGGTTGGAACCAGATGAGCATTATGGTTCTTTTCAACCCAGGCCATTCTAGGAATCTATGATTCAATCCAGGAGAGATTGACCGTAGCAGCTGCTACAAAGAGTTTGACATCACTCCAAAGACTTGATAAGGGCAAAACTGCAATAAGGCCAGAATTGAAGACAGGATGGGTCTGAGGACATTGATTCACAATGCCCATTGGATTTCTTGTAGCTAGTGAAGCTCAGCCTCCTATCCCAGCATCAGAAGTGATCCAAGGGATTCACTCCCAACACTTCACAGACTGGGACACTCATTTCCCATGAACAACAAGAGCACTCTCTTCTCTTTGCTTTCCCCCCAAGTTGGCAGCAGTCTCAAACCAGGGCCGTGTTTGCTCATGGCAACCTCTGAGCTACTGAAAACATTCTCCTGAGCCCACACAGCAAGACAAGACACCACATTGAGCACAGAAGAGTCTTCTGTCATCTGCCAAGTAATAACAAACGCAGTTCACTAAACAGTGATGTGTCAAAGCAGAAAATAACCGAGTGAACGGATGGCTAAACAGAAACTAGACTGACATTTCAGAGATAGGAACAAGGAGATTTCCATTATAAGCGATGAACATGTTCACATTCATTAAACATTATCATTTCCTAAAAGCAGCTCCCAGCAAGGCATTTTGGAGGGAAGCCATTGTCTACAATTCATATTTCCCTTTATCACATCTCAGTGTTTGCCAAATTCCCCCTAAATGCTGATATGATTAGGAAAACACATTTTTCCACTGCACAGTACAGTTTTGCCTTGCATTTATTGGTGAAGCTGCCTCGAGGACACCACCAGTTGGCCAATAAATTCACCATATGCTTAGTGTCTTCACATAGGTAGAAACTGCTTTACCTCCCAGTCAGACCCCACCATAAGCAGCTTCTGATTTGCTGGAAGAAAGGTTAAAAGAGGCAAAGCTGGAGGAGCACAGAAATAAACTGCTGGCATCTCAGTACTTCCTCAGTCGTTAAAGCAGCATTGCACATGCCTTGTTCTTCCTGCTCCTTTTCTTTAGGAGAAAAGCCCATTTGCACATTCTAAGGAGAAAAAAAAATTTGGCTTGACCTACTACCCATTTAAGTGCATGCCTAGATTTAAGCTGTAGAACAAGTCCTGTGTGCATAGTGCCACTGAAGCACTTTGCATGCACACCAGTGTTGGGTGCTGATATATGGCACAAGGATTAATGATGCTCTCCACTGCTAATTACCCCTAACTGTATTTTATATCCCCTAAGCTGTAATTAATGGAGGAGCTTGATGCTACTGATTCACATCTTACTATGTTTTCCTTCTCTTATTTCCTCCTCCTCCCCGTCAGCATATAAAGAATGCAGCCACCTAAGATATAGCATCTTCCTATAGTGAAAGCGTGTTGAAAACGTCAAGAAGTCAGGTCATGTTCTTCTGACCTCCTCGAGCTTCTTTCCCAAGGCATTAGGAAGGCAAGGGCAGAAGGGATGCCTACAGGTTGGGAAATCAGCTGGATGGACTGGAGGATTGTCTCCAGGTCCTGCTCACACAGAGGAACCTTAGGGATGCTACTTGCACGTGTATTTTAACACCACATGAAAAACTTGAGCAGTGTCTGCAGAAGCAGATGGGATCCCACACCCTTCTTCTTCTGTAGGTTAAGGCTATGCCCGCTCCAGGAACGAGGGAGAGAAGTTCCTATGGGTAAAGCCAGAGCTGCTTCACCTCTCCTGTGAGTGAGGCACTTCCAAATGAGAACATGCCCTGTGTTTTTATACACAGGGGTATGACTTCCTCACCTAATAGCATCCAAGGATATGATTGTTCCTTTGGGGTTCTTTGGTGATGAAAATCATGTCCAAATAAGGGATGCGGTCCTCACGTTACTTGAGTAGGTTCAAGTAGATAAATCTATATCTGTACTAATGCCACTAATTCCTGCCTCTCACTGTGATCTTCAGAAAAAGAAGGCGGGGAAGAAGAAAATATCCGAGCTGGAGGAAGATCTAACTCCTGACAGGTAAATAAAGATAGGACCTTTCTACCCCAGACCACCGCTACCTCTCCACTGCCCTCCAGAAAGGACAGTCCCCCAAATAAAGGAGCAAAGAACACTGCTTTAAGGGTACACAGCCTGCCTCCAGCACCGCACACAAATTAAGGTGCATTCTGCAACTTGAGCTAGTCTCTGTTAACTTCAGTGTGGTTGTTCTCAGTCTGTAGAGTCACAGGTACAGAACACACAGAGTATGGGCCTCCCAAGGCTATTAACAATTGGGTCTGCAGGTGCAGAAGCAGCTGGTGGTTGGGCTGGCTGGAATATTTCCCATGTCAGCTGCAGTCTCATAAGGGAGGCTGCAGACAGCCCTGTGCTCTGCAAGTCACACTTCAGAGGTAAAACACATTGTGTAAATCAGTCTTATCAGTAACAGTTCTAGAGGACTTCACAGCCTTCTGTCTATCCTTGCTCTCTTGAACAACCTTGTTTTACTGGGAGGATTTGAGGTTTTGTGTTTGCTTATTACTACTGCCATATCAATTGTGCTGCTAGCATGCATGAGCATAAAGCCTCCCAGCTGAAATGGAAAATGGCTACAGTCCTCAAATACATATAGGGACAATATTATTGTCCAGCTGAGAGCTTCTATTACGTATTCTTATTGCAGCAATACTAAGACATACCAATGAGATGGGCAGCAGAAAGAAAAAGCTTAGATATTGAAATGAGAGAATGTGAAAAGTACAGGTATGGTAAGAGACCTAAAAAGGCTCAGATCTATATTATTTACACTAAGAGTATAACAAGAACTTCAGATAGCTGCAATCATTGCATAAAGTCCTTGCATCAGTGTCAATGTGTAAAATCTAAGGCCAAAAAATGTCACTGAAGTTAATATTCAGATGGATCTCCAAAAAGAGGCCAAGCAGGAAACTGACTGCAGACATAAAGATGTTGAATCTTACCAACTAGTGGTAGAGACAGGAAGAAACCCTTCCCTTGCACAAGTTTATGTCGTAGTTTCTTCTGTATGGCTTCCCCCAACCCTCTGGCCATCTTCACCCAAACACTGCAGTAGATGGATCACTGATTGCTTGAGTCATTGCCAGTATGTTCCTGACTGGAGGTGACTCTATTGCAAACAGAATAAATTCCAGGAAGAATTAATGAATTATTACTAATTGGAGAGCTAAGTGAATAGGTATAGTAGTGTTAGGATTGGTATTATTGTATAATTTAAAAATAATTTCCCAGTAATTGATATTAATGAACAAGTCTATTACATGAGTCATAACTGATCTCACATCACCTGGCAGTGGGTAATGGGAGCAGTGCAGGAGTGTGCAAGGGGGAGCAAAGCACTCTTTGCTGTAACATATGAAGCAATGCTTATTGATTTCATATTGGTGGAGCTGATCACCTCAAACTCTGGGCTTCAAGGTACGTTTATAAAGCAGGGGAAGCATTAATAACTGTGAAGCTAGCTCAGCTGCTAAAGGACTGAGGTTTTATTTACAGTGCCCCAGAACTTCTGGGTGATGCCTCTTGCCCACAGGACCATCGATTCTCTGTACAAGGAACTGGCAGAAGAAGGAGTACTAATAAAAGCCAAGCCAGTGAATCTCTCTGACTATATTGGTAAAGTATACATTTTACAGCTAATACGATGTTTAGTCTGACCAAATCTCAGCCATTCAAGGTTCACCAACCTCTGTTTCCTGTCAAGAATGAGTTCAAGAGTAATTACAATTTCAGGACTTTCCTACTTGAATACCTTAAAGCAACATATGCAAATCATGTCTGCTCCTTAGGGGTGCCTCATGCTTTTCACTTCTGCTCCTGAAGCCTGGGTCTGCTTGTAGAGCTGGTGCTGTTTCCAAGCACTTGGAGGCTTTGGGTGGCGTGGGATGGCACAAGCCATCTAAGGTGTAACCAGGGCATCCTCTCAGGAGCGCACAGGAGGTAGAGAGAACTCAGCCCCTTCCCTCCACCTGCCTGAACCTTGAGATGTATCTGGGCCTTGGTTTAAATGGAAGGCCCTCTGCCTTGTTCTGCATTTCAGAATCCTCTTGCCCAACCAGTATTGTCTGTCCTTCCCAAACTTGCTTCTATCCAGCAGACATCCCAAGTACAGTTGTTTGGAGAGCATGTCTTAGCCAATAGATAACGATTAAGAGCAGACAATATCAGACTGGGGAGCGAGCTGGGGTGAACTTGGCGCATCTTCAAGGTCAAGGGAGGTTTGAATCTTGGCTTCTTGGCTATGCAAAGTCTGCTCCAAGTCACATCAATAACACTCCTTGTCAGCAGAAGATCCTGGGCACAAAAATGCAGAGTATAGCAATGCCCATCTGGTTGCCCACACTTATGACAGGTCCCCATTGCATCATAGTACCAAGGTGTCTCAGGCTGTCTGTGTAGCCTTCCCAAACAGCAGTCATGCTGCTTAAGCTGCCAGAACAAGAAACAGAAAGTGTTTGAAGTTGGGCAAGGTTTGGACTTTAAAGTAATTTCTTAGCGCTGCATTTCTCCCTTTAAATACCCAAGGGCACAAAGCCTGCAGAAAAATCAGTCCTCACCTGCTCTGCTCCTACAGGGCTGCAGCCCAAGGAAGGTCACTCACTCCCAGCTCCCAGGAAAAGGACAAAAGGGGGGAAATTGTGCTGCACAGCGAGTAAAGACACCAAAACGTCCCTCTCTATGACAAACCGACATCGCTGAACTAATTTTCTTGGTGACCTTATCTAAATTAGTCAGAGAATATCCGCTGTGATTTATGTTCAGTTGCAATTAAACCCTTTGATGCCTTCTAATTAAATCTGTGAAGATTAATTCCTATCCGGTTCTTTTGATTTCTCCTTAAATAAAAGATAAAACCTGAAGTGAATTTCATCCTTCGGAAGGGAGGGGCAGTTGCACCACAACTCATCTGCCTTTTTGCCCCAAATCACTACTTCTCTCATATGGCCAATGTTGACCTACCAGTTCTGAAAGCCCTCGTGCTTCCCCTTTTTATCTCCAATAGAACATAAATGCTGCTATTCTTCACCAGTATTCATCATGATTATACAACTTACACTAAGAAACAATCACCAACTCAGTTATCACAAGTATTCCTGTCCTTTTGGCTCTTTGGTTTCCAACACACCTTCCAGATGGACTTTGACAGGTCAAGCAATGCGACCACAGCTCTGTAACAAGAGCTGAGGCAAGATTAGATCACTTCAGTAAATGTCAGTGATTTTTCGCTTCCTTGGGGTTGGTTTTGAACAAAAAAGGTGAACTACAAAGTGAAATCCCCACCAAATGAGGAGAAGCACTTAAATGTCTCACATGGCACGAAGTCGAGATGAGCCACAGTCAGGAGGAAAGGTGTTAGCCTCTTCCTGCTTTTACAAAACCCTTCTGGTAGAGTGTATTTCACCAGCATCCCAGCTCTGCAAAAGCCCAAGTCTGGAAGCCACTTGCTAGCAGTGTGATTTGCAGCACTATTAATTGTTCTTCCTCACAACGTTTCTTGAAAAGGTTATTCAAGACTGACTGAACACCTACAGCCCAGTTAGCAGGGAGAACCCACAGTGTGCTCAGTGTTCCTCATTCCATTCCCCTTTCCAATGTCTCAGGGTCACACTCCCAATACTGCCCCCCATCTGAGAACCCATCCCATGATGGCTCAGCATTTCCCATGGCAGTTCCACGTTCCTTGAGTTATGCTTTTTATAAAAACACAGTGTCACATTGATTAATCCCATGCTTCCTCCCCACAGGTGAATACAGCTATCTGGGGACCACTCTGCATCAGGTGGATGTAGAGCCCATGCCCTCTCTTGCAGATATCAGACAGCTAATAGCACTGTATGGAATACTGCCATTAGGTAAGAGCACTGCAGCAATCACTGCAAGGCAGGCTATGATAGCTTTGCTTCCTGTTGCTAACATGCATTTTTACTGGGCTTTGACAGCGCTTGATTAATGGTAATCTAAAGCATTTTGCAGGGTAATTGTTTTTCAATTAGGCATTCCAAGTGAAGACCGTATCATTTTAATAGTGCATTGAGGAGCTTGCACATGCTATTGTCAGGTATTGCCTTTCCATACCATCTCTGTTCTCATGTTAACAGTTTGTGAATGGCAGCACATAAAAAGAAATCACTTGGGAAAGATAATAGCTAAAACAAGCTCCAGTGATCAAAATTAATCAAGTTAAGGGAAGGGCCAAGGTTGCAATTTACCTTTTACAAGCTGGCTAATGTTACTCAGTACCAAACAATGCAATCATTTAAGGAATTAGTCTGAGTATGTTTTGGACATCTGAGAGAGCACTTAAATATGCCCTTGCAGTTTTAACACCAGACTTAAGCAGCATACAGCAAAGCTTTGCTGGCTTAGGTTGTTCATTTTTAATGCAAAGTCTGCTTCATATTTTGCTTGGGAATGGCACGAAGCCAAGCTCCACTGATTGCAAGAAGTGCCTGCCTCAAGGGCCTCCTATACTTCATTTGCATCATTTTCGATTTGTGGTTTGATTTTGGGGAAGATTTTAACTGGCCTTATCCACCCGCAGGCCGTGTCATTGTCTGCTCATCCCCTTAATATGGGCAAAGCATCTCAGTGCTTCCCATTCTGGCAAATGGAGCAAAGATGACACAGCCTTCTGCTTCTCCCCACCCTTTGCATGCCTTCCAGAAAGACAATCACTTGGGCTGTTTGGGGTGCACACACCAGAGGACCCACTGCCCACCAGAGGAGCTCAGCGTGCCCCAAAGTTCAGTGCAACAGCCCTTCTTCATCTGAGATTTGGAAGAAACATCTCTTATCCCCAAGAGAAGTGTTCATTCTGCTTATCAGCTCAATCTGAAGAGCCAAGTTATTGGAACACGATGCTACCAGCACCAACACTGTTCTCCCTAGCCAAAGTCTTCCCATCTGGTTCGGGGTAATGCTCAGGGGTTGGCCACAGGCATGACTGCAGTCAGCTGGGAGACTTGATCTGTTATCCCTCTTCTCACTGACTCCATGTGGTTTTTCACATATCAGATAACTCCAAGGTTATGTTTTAACACCATCTAATCGAGTGAAATCAAGCCCCAAGACACTCCCAAAGCGGGGGGGGAAAGAAAGCCTGTATATTTTCTACCATTTATGAAACTGGCTAAAACATCTAAAGAGAAGAGACCCTGGACTAGTTAAGCAAACAGCATACTTGCAATAGGAGTTTGAAAAATGCCTTAGAATTAAAAAAAAAATATTTCCCAAGCCAAGAAAGTCTCAGGAACAGTTTCACCTTCTGGGCAATCCGTTATGGATGACATTTCACTTAATTGGTCTCAGAACTAGTTAATCATTATATCACTGTGTGCAGTTTATTCTTGAGGTTTTCACCTGATAGCAAGGAAAGTTCCAGCTGAAACAGCACTGAGAACACAAGCAGCTGAAATAAGCAGGAGACAGTGGTAGAGGATACACTTCATCTTCAACCACAGAGGAGTTCACTACTCCCCTCCATAACACATCCATGTATAAGAGTAATAGATTATTAATATTTGGTCATTTTGTACCAAAGGCTGGGTGGCTGACAGCTTCACTGGATCCTGCATGGTGCTGAAGTAATGGCACTTATCACTGACATCCATGCAGAGTGTTCAGCCTTCAGGACACAGATAAGGAGCCTCACTGGATTTCTTGTTCAGTACCACTCCTGCCTGCCTGTCTGCCTCATCAGAAACCCTTCTTTGAAAGGAAGTTCTTAAAACTTGAGTTTCTATCACCATCAAGCACCTGAACTGTGCTACAAGCATTTCTGCCAGGCTTTCCCAGGTGATGGAGCAGATATCGTACAGCTCAGACTGAACTTACCTACAGCAGGCAACGAGGCACACTTGGAAGTACTGAGCACCCATTACAAGCAAAGCAGAGCAACCAGAAATGCTCAACCAAATGAAATGAAGAGAACAGAAAATGGATCCACTTTCTGCAAGCAGACATTTCACTTTCTTTGCAACATGCAGCTACCATGTTCCAGGCTGGAGGATAACACGTGCTGCTCTGCAGATGAGCTGATGCCACCCAGCAGCAGCAGTGCATGGGAGGAATATAGGCAATGAAAGATTTTGCAGCAGAGCTAACCTAAGTGAGGTGGTCAGTTTGAAACGTTACTCATTTTCAGTGGAGAGGAAAAGTGCCCTAAAAACGGAGGTGCAGATAGAAAGTAAACAAGTGCAATGGTAACATCTGGTTTCAAAATCACTGACAAATGCAGCAGTAATAGACAGCCCCATTAGCTTGTTTTCTCTAAAGCTGGGGAAGCTGGAAAGCTTCATTTCAGACAGCAGCAAGAAGTTCTGCTAGTCCTGCGTGCAGCATGAATCTACACCTTTGTCCAAGTGCAGGAAGACTTGCTCTGACAAATGCCAAGCTTAAAGCCACAGGTATGCCTCTATCTAGGCCTTCACTCGACATCAGTTAGCAACTGTGCACTCAAGTGTGCTATTGCCACAGCTCTGGTTACACAGAAATCAACTCCGCAGCTCTTGTGCTGTATTAATGAAACAATGAATTCGCATTATAAAATATTTCATGTGAAGAGAAGAGGTAGAGTTGTTTCATTACCTTTATGGCAAGACTTAAATGAAAGCAATAACAGCACCGTATGACTTTTTACAGGCTCCCAAACCGTCCACGAGAAGGCTCCTTTGGTGAAAGCCTTGCTACTAGCTGGCCCTGCTGGTGTTGGAAAGAAGATGCTGGTCCATGCTATCTGCACAGAAACAGGAGCCAACCTCTTCAACCTCTCCCCTTCCAACATCACTAGGAAGTACCCAAGCAAGAACGGCCTGCAGATGATGCTCCACATGGTTCTCAAGGTACTGTGCTTGTTTACTGCTACCAAAGATGCAATAATCAGAAAACAACCTTGTGATGGATTCCTGGTCCTGAGTTTTGTTTCAGCAGGTACACCAGGTCCAAAAAAAGAGTGCAAATCCAGATTTGAAATTCCCTTCTTGCTTTCATGCCTCCCAAACCACTTGCTGACAGCCAAGGATGAAATGCCCCATGAGAAATCCCCTTTAGTGTCCATATTTTTCACATCAACATTTCTACAAGCTTTATGTTACCTCGAATATGAAAAGCATCAGATAAAAAGTTTCCTGTTTATGTGCATGTCAGTCAGGAATGCATTCCATGCAGCATTTAATCAAATACCAGACTGGAGGTGGTCACAAATCCCCTCCCTGGGACTGTTGCTGCAAAGCAGCTCTCTCCTGTACTGCTCTCTGTTTACCTATCAGCAAGCTTTTGAAAAGAGAGAATCTCAGTTCAAGATTACATTAACAGAAACACACAAGAAGTCTGGAAATGAAAGAAGGCATATGAGCTGTGAAGAACATATTCCAAATCCTCATAGTAAGAAGAGATGCTACCCTGGCAGGATTTCTGCTAAGGAAGGAAGCTGGTAAACATTTCCAGAAGAAATGCACTTAGGAAAAAAAAAAAACAACGCAGCATATATACTAGCAATAGCCCAACGCAGCATTTCTCCCCCACCAAAGGCCTGCTAAAAGACTAAATTCAAATGGGCTTTCCTTGGGATTCAATCAGATGTACTTTATTAAAGCCAGTATTAGAGCAGGCTTTGTGGCAGGTGCCTCTATCACCACGGGAGACAGGTTTCACAATTAAAAGCAACGCAATCCCCAAGGAGCCCATTTCTTGCTGGTCAGAGCAGTGCTGGGGAAAAGCTGCCCTTTGAGGCTGTAACACTAACACTGGGTCTAGCATTCCCTGTGCCACCAGGCTCAGCTAGTACTCCCACCCCTCTCTGCTGACTTTCTGTGCCCTCATCACTAGCAAAGCACACATCTGACTGCAGGCGTAGCACACACACCACCCAGTCCCTGCTGGAGCACAGAACTGTTAAACACAGGAGAAAGGAGGGCAGCATCCTACAGAAGGTTCCAGCAGAGTGAATTAAGGAGGTTTTTGGTTTTGTTTTGTTTTTTAATATATATGTTCCAACCAGTATATATAGCACGTGTACACATGTAGGCACACATTATATACATATACACACAAGTTTGCATCCATGTTCAGCTGTTAAAAAACCCTTAGTTTTTCCAGATTGTACAAAATCAAACAGTAGCATTGTCCAAAAATCCCCAAAATCAGGGAGAAACAACCCAAATTTATTTCTCTACTGCAGACCCTCCAGAAGTAGGGATGATACTTTGGGGCTCCTCCACAGAGCACCACGATGGAAGTTGCTCACAGTCAGTCACTTGGAATAAGCATCCAGGCACTTGCTTACCAAAAGGTGACTTGTTCCAACTGCAGCAGCACTGCCCCAAACTCCACTCCTCTAATAACAGAAAACAGCACAGCACACTCCCTCTTCCCAGAGGATACTTCATCTGCATTTTAATTCCCCTAGCAATTCAAACACCTGCCTCAGCATCATGCAAGTCAGCTACATTTAATTTTTATTCCCAATTCCATTAGCAGCTTGACCTCTCCCCACCACCTCCATCCCCATGGCTGGGTTGCTAATTTGTCTAATCCCCTCACTATTCTGGATTGCACAGGTTCTCAGAGCCAGGATGGAAGCCAGCTTGGTCAGTACTACCAGGTCAGCTCCCATCTTTGTTCTGATCTACATTTCCAGCTGCCATCACTCAGAGCTGATTAAGCTGTCGTTGGCAGCTTGGAACCCTACCCCTTCCTTCAAGTTCTGTAGTTGTTTGCTGGCTGCTGGCAGTTATTTCATAGAGACACCCTGAAGCAGTGAATAGCACTGGAAAAAATGAAGATCTCGTTCATTTCAGATTCAAGAGCCAAATCTGTTTCTTTTTTCCTCTGTTATTTCTGGGAGGAGACAACAAGAGACATACCAGCCCTGATCCAAAAGAGGGACGTGTGTGTTGCTCAAAGCACGCATTTGAGATGTCACATGAGGGTAATGACTTCTCATACCAGAGCAGGAAAACCCCCACATTTCAATCTGCCTATTCAAAAGAAACAGAAGGAAGGTTAATCCTGAATGGGAAAGCTATTAAAAAAAGCTGGGAACACCAAGCTCCAGCAATTGCATTCTCCATAAAGACACAAAACCTACCAACTCAGCTCTTCTACTGGGAAGAAAGGATCTGTCTCAGAGACACAAAGCTCAAACCAAAGCATTCTGGAACATTTCAGTGAAAATCACATTTCCAATACATTGAGGCAGCTTGAATTCAAATGGAGTTTTCTGCCAGCTTGTACCAACCAAGGGTTAGCTCTCTCATCAAGGCACAAAGCCGTCCCCTATTAGCAGCCACCAGCTTAATCACTACCAGAATGACACAGCACTGACCAGGTGAAAAGGGTGGGAAAGCTGGTCAGGAGGAAATAGCAGCACAGAAGTGTGGGGATTAGCAGCTCTGTGCACAAGTTCCACTGACCAGTTCTGCAGTGCAAGCAGGCTGCAGGTGTTTCATCACCATCACTGTCAGTAGACTGCGTTATCAGGCTCTTTGGTTGTGCTATATAGCACATCAGAGGCAAATATCTTACACAGAAAAAAGAAGAGTGGTTGAGTTGATTTAAGATTAAATGGTATAATCCTTGCATTGAGAGGTAACATAACTTTGCCAGGTTCCCCCCCCTCTCCCCCACTGAATCAAGTTCATTCATTTGTAACCACTGCTGTACCGTCCCTATGGGCAGGTCATTTTTAAGACAATCTGAAGTATCAGGAATGGTTTACATTAGGGCACTGAGTATTTCACCATCAAAAGGGACTCCCATCACAGCTGATACGTGGGAACAGCACTATCAGCCTTGCCTCAAGCTCTCCAGGAGCAATTCTTATCTTGCTGCAGCACAGCATGCTAGAAACCCAAACCCTAGGGTGATAAATATCACCAGCTGCTGACACTGGGCAGGATTAGAAGGGTGAAGGAGCCATCTGCTGGCAGTTCCTCCAAACCAGGGAGAATGCAGCAAAGCTAAGAACACATCAGCTACAAATTAATTACGTACAGCACGTTTAATTATCCATGGATTCGAACTGTCTGTGGATAATTCAGATTAAGCACTTCCATGGGGACGTACAGCATATCTGCCAGCAGTGTGAATGAGAAGCTCCTGGCAGCCTGATCTGTCATCTGGAGAAGACAACAGAACTCAATGCACTGTGTTTGGGCTGCTAGATCACTGCCTACCAACACTGGAAAGATAAAGGCATGAAGCAGCCAGCATCCATAAGACAGCCTGGGTTGAAAAAGCCCACAGTGCTCATCCAGTTTCAACCCCCCTGCTATGTGCAGGATCACCAACCACCAGACCAGGCTGCCAGAGCCACATCTAGCCTGCATCCAAATCATTGCCCCAACCAGAACACACAGGGAAGCATCTATTTAAGAGGCAGCTGGCACTGAGTGTGTTCTTAACTAGAGACAAAAAAAGAAGAGCACAGGTGTGAAAATGGTAAGAGCTCTTCCTTAGGAGTTAAAATGAAACCCTAGGCTGGTTAAAGCCTTCAGGCTGTTTGAGAAAGCTGCTAACCACAGAACCACCTCTGAGCCAAATGGGGAAGATCCCTCCAGGCTGTAGCAGCCCTGCTGAGGAGACATCACAACTCCCTTTGAAGCGCATAAGCAGAGCTCAGCTACTGCTAACAGCTTAATAACCTTCCCCAGCCTCATTCCCTGTGTCAGATAGGGCTGCAGCATCAGACGTACAGGTATCTAGGAAATACTGCAGGAAAGCTGCATTGCTGTCTATCTTCATGCAACTATGGCACCATACAGAGCAAAACCAACAGGACAGGGCTGTTCTCTAAAGAAAGAAAACACACAGCATTGCTTTGCATCAGCTTTAGTAGAAAAGCAGCCCACATCAGCATGCAGGTCAGCCACTGTTAGAAAGCTCCCCTTAGAAGTGCTGAGTTTGGGGAAGGTCTCTAACTCAGAGCTTCCACGTGTCAAAACAGACTCCATAACACATAAAATGCAAATATCATCCTAAAAGAAACAACAACCTACCTTTCTGATCCTTGTGAGTCTGAGTTATCCAAAAAAATCCTCCCATTTCAGCTCCAGCACAGGATCACTACCACAGCATTCTTCCACCTGCCTTCAAGACTGCTTATAAGCAGCTAGGAGCTAATTGACTTCACCTGCAAGTGCAAATCAGCAGGAATGCTTGCATTTCTTGCAGATGTGTGAGCTCTGGACTAACAGGATGCTCAGTAGAAAGCCCTGAGGTGCTGCTGTACAGCTCTGCTCAGTGTAACTGCAAACCTGTCCCTTCTAATGTGCCTTGCAGAGTGACTGTGGTGTAGGAATATGTAAAACACACTTCTGAAAATAGATAAATAAAAGGTAGATAAGAAGTGTCTGACCTTAGATAGGCAGCTGTGCTATTTCAGTCTGTCCTTTCGCTCCAGCTTGCTTGCTCACTGCTCTGCTGGGCTGAGAAGTTACCCCTTAGGTTGTATGTATAAACATTCACGTTACTGCTAAGGCCCACATATTCATTTCTGCAAGATTTTCATCGTGTTCCTCACGACACCACCTATGGGTTTCATTATTAATGCTGAATAGCTCTGCCTTCCAACAAAGAGAAAGCTCTGTTTTCCTCAATGAACTTGGAGGTACCAGTTGATGTACTCTAGGGCTGACACATTCCTGCAAATAACGTGCCACGTGCCAAAGAATGGCATTGTTTCCACTTCACCCATCAGCAGCACAGCGGAGCAAACAAGCCTCACAGCTTTCCTCTGCCATTCTTCTCCCTTCTCTTCAATGCATTTTTACTGCACGGATGCAGCCGTGCTCTTGGCCATAAAAATGAACTGTGGTGCTTTGAAGGAAGATGTTCACATCTTAATTCTTCCTGCTCCAGCTGTCAGTCAGGCGCTGAGCTTATGATGTATACAACTTAGTGGTTTTGTAAGCTTCCTTCCTGGAAGCAGCAGCTTCAACTGGGGGAAGGAAAAAAAAAAATAAGCAGGACAGAAGAATGCTTTCTTGTTACCCATTGATTCCTCAAGCCATCACTTTTGTTGCTGAGCAAAGCAACACAGCTCTGAGAGCCACTGGAAAGTGATTAAAATTTGGCAGCAGAATGTCTAAACCACTGGCGTTTCTATAGCAATAGGGAGAGTGCAAGATGTGAAGAAGCCTGTAGCATTGCTGCCATCCTGCTGTGAACCAGAGGTATAGTGCTCTGACTTTGGAGCCGGAAAGCCCATTTCTATTGACCCCCCTCCCCCTTCCAATTTAACAGGCTCCATTTTAATTCTCGGGCTGACTGCGGATTAGATGTTATGCTGTAAGCCAGATTGCCTGCCAGCTTATTTTCCTCAAGGGTTCCTTTTTGCAGAACCACAGCCGAATTCGAGTTGGGAGGTGCAGCATAAGCACAGCAGTCAGAATGATCCAATTTGGGATGAGTTCTCACCTTTAGCTTCCTAAACAGAATCTGTTTGATGTGCCAACGCTACCGAGCAGAGCCAACGCTGCTCACGAGTGCTGCTCATTTCTGGGGGAAAAAAATAAACCCAGCTAATTGTAATTGCCGAAATATGGATTCAGAAGCATGATTATAGGCACCCAGGTATGAAATTATGGCCATTTTAATCAACTTCTCGCATTCCCTCTCCCATTTTCTCTTAGGTGGCCAAGCAGCTGCAGCCTTCAGTCGTGTGGATCGGAGACACGGAGAAAACGTTCTACAAAGCAGTGCCCAAGGCTGAAGAACAGGTGAGGTGCTCCTTTCTTATTTTGGTGCTGATCATTTCCAACACAAAGGAGCAGGTGTATCTCTCAGCTCAGCACATACTGGTATGACCGGACCCGCCGAAGCTTGCTTGATCATCGCTTGTCTCACTAATGTTTTTTTTTCTTTTAAGAGAGTCTTGTGACCTCTTGGGGGCTCTTAAGAAGTCACATTTCTCTCCTACCCAGCCGTATTTGCTGTATTTAAAAATAGTCCAGCCACTGCTCATCAGTGCACTGAAAAGCGGGAGAGAATAATGGAGAATTTCAAAACGCGAGGCAAGAAGCTAAAAGTTAAGATGAGCTTAAACTGTTCGGGTCTATTAATTTGAGAAATTGGATGGAGCCAAAGTGAACAATAAAGTAACGAGGATAAATTTCCACTGTGAAAGCGAAGAGCATATATTAAACACTTATGTTTACAGATTATTTTCTTTGGGCTCCCCGGAGCCCTGTTAGCTTCCATTCCTTCCTGCCTTGTGCAGCTTCCCCACCAGAAAGAAAATTAAAACACTGCCCAATAGGCACAGCAACTCAGCCACTGCAGCACAGAGCCGTTCACCTGAAGTCCTGATTAGATTCATGCTGCTTGCAAAATAGTTCACAAAACCAAAGCTTTCTTTTTTTCCTAAGGCAAGTGCTTCGTGTTTGGGCTGTGTGATGGACACGAGCCTGGTGATTTGGAAGACTGTATCATGTTGGATGAGGCCACTGAGTGCTGAGAGGGCTGCAGGAGCTCATGGGTGTGCAGGGCTTGATGCCCTCTAGTGGTTCTTATGCTGGGAGTGAACGTTCAAGTGCAAATGGGGATTAAAATGAAGGCTAGAGGCCAAAGGTTGCCTGGAGCACTCTTGAGCTTTATCTACTTTGAAAGGAAAAATAAAAAAAGTAGTCTCTGTCCAATCCTCTGTAAAGGGTGCAGAGCAGTCAGATATCAAATACGTTATGGTAACCCAGCTGCCATGGATGACATGCAAGCAGTTAAGCCACTCAAACAAATAGGGGTCACCTTCACCATTCACCCCACTTTTCTCCAGCTCAGGTGCACGTGATGGCTGAGATCCTAGCTTGCCTCTGTGACAGGTTCTCTTGCTACTGATATATTTCTTTCAAGGTGGAGGAGGTAATGTTAGCTTTCAGTACATATCCATTAACTGCGTGCACTCTGGACACGCATTACCTTCAAAAGTGTAGCAGGAGCTGCTGACACACAAATGCCAGTCAGTAGGTTTGACACAAGAGTGGAATCTTTCCCTTGTCTCTAGCACCAGTACGTTTATGATTTGAAAATAAAGATTCCTACAGGCTAAGCAATGAGCACCCATAACAAAAGAGGGGCTAATGGGTATCCGTGAATATCACATCACCCCAAAAAACTCTAAGTGCTCTAAATGCAGGGGATAAACTGGGGCTTATTTTTGTGAGACAGGAGTCAATTGCTTTAAAAATTCTCTGCATCTTCTGACAGATCACATTTTCCCAGCAAAAGACACTTTATTAGTATAAGAAAGGCTGGTCTGAAATTGAGGCAGCTGCTAACTGCATAGCAAAAAATGCACACCTAGAGTAAGGCTCTCCATTGAGTGTGATTGACTGGGGTGTTAAGCCTCAGTTATTTCTGGAGAGGCTTCTAAGTCATCAGACTTTTCTGAATACGTAAAATCATAGAATGGCTTGGGTTGGAATGGACCTCAAGGATCATCAAGCTCCAACTCCCCTGCAACGTGCAGGGCCACCAACCTTCACATCTAACACTGGATCTCTAACCCAGTTATTCATTTGCAGAATAACACCTCAGCAATTTGATGAAGTTTTCCCCACCAATTTTCACTTGATCCTCATCAAACTTAAGTAGCCAGTGAAAAGTTCTGCTCAACGGACATCTGTTCTGTCGATAAGAGTTGAATATTTATAATAAGGTCTAACAGCAATCATCACAAAGATCTGAGTCCTGAGTTCAAAGAGCTGAGATTCTCAGCAAGGTGAAATCAAAGAAGAAATCAGGGAGTGTGTTTTTCATATTGAAAATACCAGCAGGGGATGGTAGACGAGAACCTTCCTGAACTATGAGAATTCCAGGCCAGGTTACATACCCATGTGTTCTTTCTATCCATTAGGGATCACCAAGTGCGCAGGTCCAAGCAATATTTCTTGAACTGAAAAATTTCCTACTTTAAACGAGTTGTTGCTTCCTTCCTGCTTTCCAGGAGAGAGCCAGCAAATGCTCTAATAAAAAACACAAGCACTCAAACCCACGAATCCCTGGGCAGAAATCAGTTTGCAGAAGATAAGGGCTTTCTACTCAGGTTGAGCATCTAGCCTGTTTGTACTATATTGCAAAGAAACTAGTGAAAAAAAACCCAAATCCCATTGCAGATAGCATGTCTATGGATAACACACATACCTACATTATTCATATCTACAGTCTTTGCTTCACCTCATTAACTCTAAATTGTCAGTACTGATAAGAACTCTTTCCCCCTTGTATTCACATGCGCTCTCTGAAGATGAATCCGAAACGTCTGGAAAAGATTCTCCCCAAATTCCTGAAGGCTTTGAAAGCAGAGGACAGAGTGCTGCTGGTGGGGACCACCAGCCGGCCCTTTGATGCCAAGATCAAACCTTTCTGCAAAGTTTACCAAAAAATCATCCTGATCCCTCGGCCTGACTATGCTTCAAGATTCGGCAAGTACCTCGAGTCTTTCTGACAACTACTGATGCACTTAATAATGTGAATTACTGCAAGAAAAGTGGTGGTTTGTTCACGTCCTTCAGAAGTGGCTGGTAGATGGGCTTTTGTTCCCAGAGGTATCATTTTCTCCTGATTGTATCATGTGGTTTAATACACTTTTCTGGGTACTGTGTAGTCTGGATGTGGTGACTCATAAGCAGAAGGGCCGTTGAGGTTCAGTCTAAAGATGATGTGGAAGAAAGATTTAGGACTATTCACAGTGACACCAAACACTTCTAAGCCAGGACTCTGAATGGTACATTTCTCCCATCGGAAGCTCCTAGCATGAATATCCCTATTGATCACCATATCAAGGAGAACAGACTCCTTTCATGCCACTGATCTCTGGTGGATCATATCCCAGAAGAATACAGAATGAAGCCACATTCAGTCCAGAGACCTCACTACACAACTGTGCTCTGAGTAAACCAGACAATCTTGCTCCACATCTTCATCTCGTTACAAAATGATGCAACTGTGTTTTGAAGTCCATTTCTGCGCTGCCTTTCAAGGAGGCAGCCAAGGTACTGAGATGATGCATGTTTGGGCAAGCTCAAGACAGATTTTGACTGTCTAGCACGTTGTAAATCTCTCCCACATTCAATAATTTTCAGTGTGGATGGGAAACGGTCCTTAAGCAGGCTAACATATGTTTCATGTTAGGTTACAGCTCTGATTAATTGCTAACAGATAAGGGACTTGAATAAGACCTAGAGAAAGGAGGTGATAGCAGCTGAATTTAGCTACGTTCACTCCTGGGGACTGAACCTGTCACATTCTGGGATTCTCACCACTAATTTGGAGTCAGAAGGGCCAGCCGAAGGGATTTCAGCTTGCAAACCTCAGAATGCCCCAAAAAGTTAACTCTTGACATATTGAAGGAGATTAAATTTCTAGTTTTAATTCTTTGATGTTGTCCCATTTAAGGCAGTGCCTGCCCTGGCGTTCAATGGAAACAAGGTCGTTACAGCACAGAGCGCTCATCTTCCCATCATGGCAAACTCCCGTGCCTGACAGCCAATCTGAGAACTGATGAAAACCTTTTTTTGGCCGTGGCATAACAACCACAAACAGCCACAGTGCACAGACTTTACCCATTCACTACAACCTTCCTTTTGCAACAGACCAGAAAACTCCCTTCTGTGCATGGTGGCAAACGTGCAGTGGAAACCATTAAGCTGGTAACACCAGCTTTCCACCCAACCTTTTCATATCTCTCTGAGATAGTCCACTTGATTGCAAATTACACATCAACAACAACAAACTATTGCTCTGATTACTTCATTTTTGTCAGCAAAATCTCAGGCAGTTCAGGTATCACTGGTCTGAGCTTGCAGCTACCAGAATCAAGCAGGTCCACCATTATTCAAGAAACAAAATGCCAATCACAGAGACATTTACACCTGCATAAAACATGTGCCTGCATAGTGGAGGCATTGGGCTTCAAAACCAGACTTCAAGTCCCCATGCTAGCCCTATGCGCATGGAGGAACCCTAACCCTAACTCTGTCCTTAGGGTGACCCATCAGGTCACCCAAATAAAGCCAGGCTGTTAATGGAGGTGCTTCACTCTGCACCCCCAAATGGGAAAATACTAGCTTCCTTTCCATGTATACTCATTTATTTAAGCAGCCCTTTCCATTTTTACCTTGTGTGCCCGTAACGCAGAACTATTTCTCCTGCTTTCCTTAACACGTGTCTTTGGCATTCTCTCTCTTTCTATTCTGGACTCTGCTGAGCAGCGTTATGGAAACACGCCATCACACAGCGTGGTGGAGAGATCACCAAGCTGCTGAGCATCAGCTGCCTGGCCAAGCTGTCGGATGGCTTCACCCAGGGCTGCATCGTGAGGGCAGTGCAGGCAGTGCTGAGCGAGCTGCGCCTCCTACAGATGGCCAGGAAGCCCTTGTGCACTGCTGAGTTCCTCACCCCTCTGGCCAGCCAGGACCCCGTGTACAACGAGGAGGAGGAAACGTTTAAGGTGATGTTAGGAGCTGTGCTAACTGGCTGTCTCTTCTCATCCCCTGTTGTCCGGGCATATTTGACCTGGGGATCTGCTCATTCTACTGGTGCCCTTGCATGCGTGGATAAATGTGTGCCATGAGTGTGGTGCACCCATCTTTGCTTGGTGGGAGCTGCCAAGTGTAAGCCTGGCTGTATTTTCTTCAGGAGGCAGAGAGCTTGGACATCCAGGATCCTCAGGGTCAAATTCTAAGTCCTTTTCTTAAGGTTTTCTCAAATGAGAATTTTCTCACACGAGTTTTTGTCTGTGGGATTCAAAAAGTGAGTTTCCACTCGCAGGGCCATAAAATATTTAAGGCAAACACTGGTGTGCTCCACGCACCTCAAATACACATGGGTCATGCTGCAAGAGGTGGTCAGCGGGCATGGTGGGCTGGGATTGAGCTACAGATGATCTGAAATGTTAAGCTTTTCCAAGCTTAACATGGTTCAATGATTCCATGGGCATGCTTGCAGACCACAGAGATCTCCCACCAAGAGGTTTCTTTTCCATTCTGCTCTTTGCATATCCCTTGGCTCTACATCCCCATAGCACCTTGCAAATAAATAGGATGCAGTCCCTAGCAGCCTGGTGCAAGCCACCTTCCTCTGCTACCCTAACAATAGTGGATATTTCTCCCAGCTCTGCTGAATGCTCTCCAATTTCCACTTTGAGCCATTTGGCTCACTCAGCATAGGCAGCATTTGTGATATTTGGCAAATCACTCTTGTTTTCCTCGTGCTTCCTATCTAAACCAATATCTTTCCTCAGGGAGAGGCTAATGGTTCAGTGTTGCAGCGCAGAAAAAAACCTCCTATCATTCCCAGCTCCGAGCTGTAATCCATTTGTGCCCTGTAACACAAGAGCTAGCATTTAGCACAAGTCTAACTCACGAATGCTGTTCCACTTCCCACAGCCGTGCCTGTTTTGTACAGCAAGGAGCACGCAGGCAGCACTTCATTTTGAACACTGCTTCTGTCGCCCTCAGCGCCCCACGGCCGTCGTTTCCTTGCGTTAATTACAGCCCTTAAGAAAGTGTTTCCTTTTATCTGCGTTCAATTTGTTTCCCTTTAAATGTCACGGAACCTGGCACCTGTAATATGGCACAGGGGATGAGGACCGTCAAAATGGCCTCGTGCATCAATTAGCTCAGTATCCTCATCTCTCCGCACACAGAAGGACCTTTTCCTGAGCCTCTAATCATTGCCATTGCTGGACCTCTTCTGTTGCTTTGCTTTGTCCCTTTTGAAGCGGGGTGGCTAAAACTTAAAGCAGCATTCAAAGTGAAGATTAGCGCTGTGATGAATCTTTGATTTCTATTCTCTGGAAACATGAATCTCCCTGTTTGACATTTATATTCCGCCAGCGTTCCGAAATGAATATAAATAATGCAAAAATTTTGTGATAACGTGATTTCTTTGTCCAATTTACTCCAATTTCTGGCCCAATTATCCATCCGCCACGTTCCTGAAATTAAAAATCATCGCCCCAGTGGGACTGATACAAATCCTCACACAGAAATAACAGGAGTCCTACAGAGCAACGGGTGCTCAGCCAGCACTCCAGCTCTGCCTGGCAGTGGCTGATATGAAACACGTGTAAGATGTAGGAAAACCCATACCAAAGAGCTGCGGATGTCATTCCTGAAGGTTTTTAACTCTGATCTATCACATACCGTCCATCACTTACATCCCCAGCTCAGGTGCTGGTGGCCTACAGTGATAAATCTTTTCCTTTAGCCGTATCTGAGGAGCTGGCTTCATTAAGACCTGTTAGAATCATAGAATGGCCTGGGTTGAAAAAGACCACAATGATCATCTGGTTCCAACCCCCTGCTGTGTGCAGGTTACCAACCAGCAGACCAGGCTGCCCAGAGTCACATCCAGCCTGGCCTTGAATGCCTGCAGGGATGGGGCATCCACAGCCTCCTCGGGCAACCTGTTCCATTGGATCTTTCCCAGGAGTTTCCCTAAAGCATATAGCTGTCCTGGTAACCAGGTAGCTGCTCTGCTAATCAAAAAGTCAAAAGCAGACAGCCTTGCATGCCCATTAGCAGGCAGTTTGTTGCATTTGAAAACATAGATTCATAGAATCACAGATTCATTCAGTTGGGAAAAGTCCTCTCAGATCCTCAAGTCCCACTCCACCACACCATGCCCAATGCCCATGGCCCTCAGTACCACATCCCCATGGTTATGGAACACCTCGAGGGATGGTGACCCCAAGACCTCGGTGAGCAGCTGTGCCACTGCAGCACTGAGAATTTTCTGAGAATAAATGGTTCTTAATATCCAACGTGCACCAGAGGAGACAGAGCCGTGGCATTAAACAGTGGTTTGTGGCCAGAGGAAAGACTTCAATTTCAGATGGAAGAGTACAGCCAAATGAGAACAAATGCGTTTTATCCATCATGTCAGCACCTAGTGGCACGTTAATCTCTGGTGTGGGCAGGCCTTGCTGATAAAGTTCTGCGTATACATATGAGGACTGACTAATTCCCACACAGTTCTCATTTTAAAGCACTGCCCTCTCTTTCGTTTTACATTATTTTAACGTGGCCTTGTTGACATTACAGCCCAGGAGCTTGGCAAGTGTGCGGAGCGACCATACCAAAACCATTTACAAGTCACAGGACTGTGAACAGGCATCTGAAAGCAATAAACAGGTTTTTAATGTTCGGGGTTTGTTTGGTTTCTTAAGCTCTCTCATTGAAATAAAAACTGTCTGGGTCGATTTGCAGAACCATGAGAAGCATATGCTTTGTCTGCTGCCAAGTTTCAGACCAGAAAGGGTTTTGACAAGAGCTATACGCCTTGGAAATAGGGTTGATCGGAGAAGTTCTAACATTTCCATAACTATAGCAACACAAATGGCCCAGCTAAGTATTCCTGTTAATGAGACACACTTCACGCAGGCAATCACCATACTTCTTGTTATAATGATGTCCTCAAGAGATCTAAGGGTTTTATTTCTGCTGCTCCACAAACCGGCCAAGGTTTTAAGAGTTTTGTACGGAGTGCTCCATTGTAGCAGTAAAAGGTCTCTTAACTGTTCATTATTATTATTTTTTTTAGTATTATTAAAACATACCTATGCTTTCTGGTTCTCCAGGCTTGGTATGCCAAGACACCGCTGGGTCGAGCACGAAGCAAAGCAGTGGCAAAGAGCGAGAAAGCAGGAAAAGGAAAAGGGAAAAAGAAATAAGAAGGTGAAGGAAAAGAGACAACACCAACGTCCTCCAGAATTCTGTGTCCAGCAACGGCCATCACTGGACAAGGGGGAGATGTTAGGAAAGCAGGCATTCTGGAATAAAGCACCACAAGTTAAAAGAGAACTCATTTCTGAATGTATTTTTAAATGTTAAAGAATAGGATGAGACATCAGTGTGACAAGTAGCTCTCAGAGGATAAAGAGTTAATGGCCATCGACTTGCTCAAGCATTATTTATTCCGAGAGGTTTTAGGGGGCAGGGGGGTTCATTACTCAGAACTGTAACATGCCATCAACTTTTAGGCTACCCTCATTTATTTCAGCAAGTAACTCTCCTTAAAAATTGATGTCACGTTAATGTCTTTCATTACTTTAATACCCTATATGCTTTATAAAACTAACTGCTTTATATATCTGTAAGTCTAATGTGTTACAGTTCTCGATAAAACTATTACGGCCGTAAAGACTGCTTTTTAATTGGGATGGATTATAAGACACTTAATGCCATGTATTTACATAGCCATGCACTTCTTCACCTTTTGATGCATCGGTGTGGATAGATTAATGCATGCATTCACAGAAAACAACACCAAAAGCAGAGCCAAAGCAAAGGGCGATGTTCAGGTTGGTGGAAGAGGGGGGATGGAACTGAGCCTTTCCTGCTCTTTGAGAGAAATCAGCTGGAAAAAGATGCTCCTGGAAGAAGTAGGCAGAACATAAGCCTGGAAAGATTCCTGTAGGTACAGAAAACAATTCAGGTAATCATATCATTGAGCACAGCAGAAGGGTCTGGCTGGCTCTGGTTAATAAAGTGAGTTTTCTCCTCAAAGAAGGAGCAGGCTGCTGTGCTAACACAGCAAACTCCCTTTTCTTGTGGTCCTCATTGGCCAGCCCCTTTGGCCACCTGGCACAGGGATCTGCTGAATTTCAGCCCTCCTGCCTTGAGGCTGCATCCCCTGGGGGACCCATATCACAAGAGAGGAAATGTTTGCCAGATCCCTGTGCAAAGCCCCGGGGTTTTGTGAGGCTGAGTCTTCCAGCAGCCTCCAGCCATCCAGCAGCAATGCAGCTGCTGGAGCCTCATCGTGACCTACACAAGGGACTGCTGAGTACAAGTTTCCAGGCCCCCATTTAATCATTTCCAACAGAGCAGCCTCAACATTTGGCTTCCCTTTCTTTACTCCTTCTTTGCAGAACTCTGTCTTTGCAACCTTCTTCTTGGTGACTTGCAGCAGGCTGATGCATGCATGGTGTGATGAGGATGGGACAAAGCAGGCAGGAGGTCGGCTTCCAGGGCAAAGCCAGCAGAGAGCAGGAAACTCTGCCATGTTTGGCTGCCTTTAGTCAAGCTTGAGCCCTCCTTTAGTCCTCTTAGGGGGCCAAGGAGCAATTGTAATGCTGTTTATAATTGTTATTACAGAAAGCGCAGCTACTTGAAAATGAAGCTGTTGCAACAAGCAGAGCCAGCCCACAGTATTTCAGTGTCAATGGATGAAGTATTGAATTAAGTTGCCCTGGCTGGATCTGCTGCAGAGCCTAACCATGCCGTGAGGCTAACCGATCTCCCACATACAGTGCTGCTATGCCAAGGTGCTGCAGAGAAAAGCATGGCAAAGCCCACTGCAGGCATTGCACAGCGCTTTGCAGGTGCAGCTTCCTTGCATGGCAGCCCTAACACCCGGCGAGGAAGAAAAATCCTCTTTCGTAGAATCACACAATCATTCCAATTGGAAAAGACCTCTCAGATCCCCAGGCCCACCCCCCCATGCCCACTGACCACATCCCTCAGTGCCACATCTCCACAGCTCTCAAATTGGATGGTAACCCCCCCACATTCTGGCTGGTGAAGCGCACCCCATCCTCTGCACAGCCCCCAGCAAGAGGCCAGGTTGTTTTGGGGCCAGCACCTCAAGCAGGCTGGGCACTAGGCTGCCTTGTGGGAGGCAATCCACAGCAAAGTTGAGCAACGAATCTGTCATGCCCATTTATATATGTAAGTGATCTAGAGAATTATCAACTGAATTATTTAAATGTCCCATTACTATTAAATTACTGGGCATTCATTGTATGAACAGTCATAATACAGTAACTAATTTGGTATTAATGTGAATGTCAGCGTTTCATTGCAGTTATTTTGTACTTCATCATCAGATAATTTACCAATAAATTAATTGGCTTAATTGCTTCCTCCAAACCCGGGAAAAGTACATATGACATGACTTTTAAAAAGTGCTCGTGCTCACTCCCTGCCTTTCTGCTGTAACTCAGCAAGTAGGACCCTCCCCCCCCCAAAAAACTCTGGTTCTAAGGAAGGGATGTTCCTAAGAAATCCTTGTTCTCATCAAAAACCTCATGAAAGCCAATGGGCAATTAAAGAAAGAAACTGTCAACAGGCACAGAATCACAACATAGGTTCCTAGGTTGGAACAGGCTACCAACCATCAAACTGGACACCATGCCCACCAAGTGCCACATCCCTTAAACACCTCCAGGGTTGGGAACCCACCACCACCCTGGGCAAACCCCTAAGCAGCTGGGAGCACCCAGGTGCAGGTTACAAACCCTAGGCACTATCCCTGCCCCATAAATCTCCCAGACGGCCCTTGCTGGGAACAGAGGCTGCCAGCACCATGAGGTCATGCTTTCACAATGTGCTCGGGTATTATTAGCCCCCCTGGCTTATGTTGAGAGCTCAGGTTATGCCTCTGTGGCCAAAGCCCTTTAATCAGGCGCCGCAGGGCCCATTAAAAGCAGTACCAACACTTGTTGGTGATCCCTGCCAATTTCATGGGAACTGTTTTTCCCTGCCAGCCTGCATGAAGTGATCCAGAAGCAGGGTTATGGGGAGAAGCATCCCCCCAGCATGGGGGCTGTTGCACCCAGCACTGAACCTTGCAGTCATTGACAATGAGTCTCCGTGAGCATCTGCTCCCAGCAGCTTAGGAAATACTTAACGCTGCTTTCCCCTCAAGGGGATGGGGAAGTGCAGCCTTGCAGAGAGCTTGATGCTTTGGCACATAGTCCTCCACCATCAGGCAGAAATCAGCCTGTGCAGAACAAAGCAGGGCCATATTGGTGGTGATTGACCCAACCCACCCCAAGGGGAGCAGCACAACATTTTGGACCCATCACTGGGGAAAGCATCCATCCACCAAGCGACCCACCAACATGGTGGGAGTTTATTGTTTAAGATAATGTTAGATTTTTTTTTTTTTTTAAAGACATTTCTCAGCAAAACCCCCCAAATCCTGTAATACAAAGTGAAACTGACTGTTCTATTAACTCCCATCCTGCATCAGCAATTTTCTAAAGTGTGGAAACGTTATAATTGACTTTTCTGCTAGTAGCAAAATGTCATTTTTTCTTAATACTTCCTAAGTCAGTAATGCATTTCAAAAGCTTCTGATGCCACTACCACAACAGGACTTACAAATTAGCACATTTTTAGCTTTTCATTAAACACAATACAAAAAGTCTCATCATATTAGGGTTTCTCTCCTCATTATTGAAAGTACTGCGACTTTGGAACTTCTGGCAGCAAATTATAATGCACTCAGCCTGGGCCCATTGTAAATCAGGACTTCAAAAAGGGTGTCACGTAGTTGGCCCTCTTTAAGCACTGAAAATATCAGAGTCTATTTGAAAACGCCTTATGTAGTCTCTCACTAGCCTTGCAAATCATCACAGCACCAGGTAGAGCTTCCTTTTATTTTTCCTCATGGCATCAAGCCATTTCTATTCTGAACAGAAAGAGTATTACTTCTTGCTGGGATTTGAAAAAAAAAAATAATAAAACACTGAAGATAACAAGCTGCACAAGATCCCCAAATCATTTAGGGCTCTTGTTGAGCTTTGCACGCTCTCAGCATCTGTGCTCCTCCAAGCACAAGGCTTACTCTGGCTGGACAACCCATTGCATCTACTGACTTTTTACATGGGCAATGGTAGTGACAAAGCAAGAGCAAAGCATAGAACACAGAATGGCTTGGGTAGAAAGGGACCTTGAAGATCATACAGCCCCAACCAAACATGGGCTGGTTGCCTCCCACCAGATTGAGCCTGCCCAGAGTCCCATCCAACCTGGCCTTGAGTGCCTGAAGGGATGGGACACCCACATTCATCCACTTGCAGACACCCCCTCACCTTGGAAGAAGAGCAACATCTGCCTTTTTACATCTTCCTTGTCTCAAAAGAGGCTCAAAGCGTTTCTGATCTCTGCAAGGCTTTCTGCAACGCCAGTGCTGTACGGCTTCCCATAGGTGGGCCATTTCTCCTTAAAAATACTGATCCCATCATTAACAAAAGAACCCAGGTCCCAGGAGTAACTGGGACTGTTTTTCAATCCCAGCTAGATCATCATTTGTTACAGTTCCTGTGTCCTGATACACAATGGGAAACGAGGAGAAACCACCTAGGGGCCATTTAATGGAGTAGGGCAATTGCTTCCTAAGTAAATAATTAATCATAATTAAATTCTAAAAAGAAGAAGGGTGGAGGGAAGGAGAATGCCATGAAGAAAGAGAATGCTTCCATGTCTGGAGGCATTCAAGGCCAGGTTGGATCATCTTCAAGGCCCTTCTAACCCAAACCATCCTATGAGTCTAAGATTCTATGAAAAACACCAAGAGAGATTGGAGAGCACAAGAGAATCTGAGTATTTGTTATTCAGGTGGTGGGATCAGCCCAGCCTTGTTAAGAAGACTTAAGGGCTGAGTACAATCCTGTTCTCTCCATCAAAATTATCGCTGTTCATTCAGCTCTCAGAAAGCCAAAATACATTCACATGGGCTGAAAGTTGCCATCTGATAAGCAGAAAGACTGATCCAAGCCCACAAGACCACAGCAGGCCCCGTACCACAGGATAGAGTGTCCCAACAGCAGGAGAAAAGGAGCTCTTCTGCTGCACAGCCTGCCTGAAACCACACCATGCTGCTGGGGGCCAACGTATTGGGGAAGGCAAGGGCTTAATTAGGTATAATTAACTCTGGAGGGGAAGCAAGAGCAACATGCCTCCTGCTCCGACAACACTTTGCCTGGGGAAAATTCCTCTTGCCCCTCAATCAGGCGGGCAGGATGCTGAGCACGCTTCTATCAGTCACTGACAGGACTGGCCCCTCCCTGCCACCCCAAAGCAGCCATCCTCTGGGTTCCCACTGCCCCAGGCTCAGCCCTGCTCCAACCAGCATCTTCTCCTTTCTCCACTCCCCGCGCAGGTGTGCCAGCACATCAATGCACTTCTGCATGGCACATTGGTCCCAAAGACAAACAGACGCCTGAGTAGAAGGATAACCATCTCCTTATCACTTTTATCCAGACTAACTCAATCCTGCAGGTAAAACTGCTGCTTTTAACCCAAATCAGCCCCAACTGAGGCCAGAGGCACTCCGACGAACTCACGTACCTTTGCACTGGTACCTGCTGACAGCTCACCCCGCATGATGGATGGACCAGGTGCCGGCCAGCCCCAAGGATCAGCCACTCCATCCTGATGCTTCCCCAACCTGTAATTTCCCAAGTGGGTGAGGAATGGAAGGGAGCTCCTCACCCATTGCAGGAGCACAACCTGATGGGTGTGAACTAGCATACAAACCAGATGGCCACCTTGGTAAGCCACAGCTGTGCTAAGGAGAGGTCATACCGGTAATGAACTGGGCCTGGTCATCACTAATTAATGCTGTCAGGTGAAGTTCAGAGGTGCCCACTGACAAGGAATAAATCAATCCCTCAGAAATGCATACGTACAGAAAGGGATAGTTGAGTTAGTTCCTCTGCATCCCAGAGGGCAAGTTATCATCCCCTTAACTTTCTCATTACAGCGTGCTTGGGAAACACTCTTTCCATCCTGTAAATTGGGGGTTGGACTCGATGATCTCTGGAGGTCCCTTCCAACCCCTACGATTCTGTGATTCTGTGATTCTGTGAAATATATGCCCTTCCCAAATTCGTGATGCTTCCAGGTGCTGGAAGCTAACCTAGCCTCAGAGCAAAACCAGAACCTCCCCTGCTCCGTGGTGATGCTGTGGCCCAGGAATTCATCCTGGGATCCTCAATGTCTTCCTTCTGGCCTTGTATTTTGATACAACAGAAGAAGGGGACGCACTCCAGAGAGAACTGGACAGGCTTGAAAAGTGGGCCCTTGTGGAGCTAATGGGGTTCAGCAAGGTGCAAGGTGTTGCAGTTGGGTTGAGGCAATCCCAGATACTTGTACAGAATGAGAGAAGTGCTCATTGGGAACAGCTCTTCAAAGAAGGACAAAGAAGACCTGGTGGACGTGAGCAAGCCAGCGTGTGCTGGGAGGCACACAAGGCAAGCAGGAGACCACACTGCTGGGGAGAGAGACAGGACCGCTGCGTGACTGCTAATTAGCAAATGCCATTAGCAGCCCTGCACTGATCCACGGCCACGTGACGCAAGGTCAGTTGGAGACAGCTTTCCCTCTCATCCCTCCACGTGACATCTCACAACATTGCTGAGGGGTTAAATAATCGGTAGCGCTGTGCCAGCCAGCCCCCAGCCGATGGAAACGTGATTCCCCCTAAAACAGGATGCACACCCGGGCTGAATTCACACACGGTAATTAACACCGTGCGCTGCTTGGGCAGGGAGGGGACAGGGGAAGCCTGCACGTTGTATTTTTAGTGCAGCTAATAGCTGTAGGGTTTTATTCCTGTCTGCACGTTAATTGACAATCCTGAAGGAAAAAAAAAAAAAGGTTAACTCCCAATAAAGCCTAGAGAAAATCGATGCAGCCTCCTGACGAGTGCGTGTTTCAGCAGGAGGCCAGTCCTGCAAGGCTCCCACCCACAGGACTTTTATGGGGGCTGCTGGCAC
This sequence comes from Tympanuchus pallidicinctus, assembly GCF_026119805.1. NCBI lineage: Eukaryota > Metazoa > Chordata > Aves > Galliformes > Phasianidae > Tympanuchus > Tympanuchus pallidicinctus. The sequence goes on from NW_026294669.1 coordinate 34,592,185, forward strand.
GATGCCCACCTCCCTGCTGCATCCCCGCTGTGCTTTGTCCTCCTGCCCAGCAGCTCAGCCATAGAGGCTCGGCTGGGGGCACGGTGCTGTCACATGGGGCTGAGCAGTGCAGGAAATATAAATGTGGTGACGCGTGCCCAGCAGGCTGTCCCCACGCCGGGAGCACCCAGCCCTGCAGCAGGAGCTGGGGATGCCCATGCCAGTCTCACAGGGACCCGTAGAGCCCAGCCTGGCAGAGCCAGCCTTGCACAACCAGCCTCCCGAGGTAGGTGGGACAGCAGGCGGGTTGTCACATAACGCTGTGGGGCAGCCCCACCTGGCTTAATTATCTCTGTTTCTTTGATGCTGGGAGGGTGCAAACCTTAAATCCATCATGGATTCAGCTTGAAGCCAGGAGCAGCTGGCCAGCCACCTTCGCGTCAGGGGGTCCTGCGTGCACACACAGCTGAAATTTCATTGGAAAAAAAAGAACCAACAACTAGTTTTCCTGCTCCCGGAGGGCAGCTTTAAATCACTGGGTCTGGACACTGATGATTTTTACCCCATCTAGAGACTGTGTGTTGAAGCTTTGGGGTTGGCAGAAGAAGCAACCATGATCTGAAGTCTCCGCGGTGCTATGGCAAAGTTGCTATGAGGCAGCTCATGGCAACGGCTTAGGAAACAAGCTCTTGCTTTAGTCGTTTTGATTCTGCATGTTGTGCTCTTTCGTGTGACAGCGATGAGTTTTCCTTGTAATGTGAAGCTGGTGCAGACAATTTAAGTCATTATTAATAGATATGCTTGATCTGGGGAAGTAAAATGCTTAATGTTTTGTTAAATGAGGTGTACTCTGCAAATGCTCGTATTCGAGGAGATGGTGAAGATGCTGCCCCACGTTAGAGATTAATGGTTGCAAGCCTATTGCTGATGGGGTGATCACCCTTTTCTCACCAGCATTTGGAATTTTGGACACATAAGATGATCCCAGGTTAAATTTGGGGCAGGCCCAGGCCCTCAGAGCAGCATTTGCACAGAGACCTTGATAGCTGAATGGATGGCACAACCTGAAGCTTCACAGCACACCATGGGATCTCAGCCCTCCACCACTCAAAATGGAGGCTTGCCCAGGGCTTCTAACACATCACTGCAAAGCGTGGGTCACAGGTGGTAGATTTTGATTACAGATATTTGGAAGAAATTCCTCACCCTGGGGGTGGTGATGCCTGACACAGCTGCCCAGAGAAGCTGTGGATGCCCTATCCTTGGCAGTGCCCAAGGCCAGGCTGCATGGGGCTCTGAGCAGCCTAGTCTGGGAGATGTCCCTGCCCATGGCAGGGGTTGGAGCTGGGTGGGCTCTAGGGTCCCTGGCAACACAAACCACATCATGGTTTTATAATTAACCTTAGACACCGGACCAGGGATGACTTCCCCACTTCCAGTCAGCTTCAAGATGCTCTGCAGGTGTTCTGCCTGCCAAATCCTCTCTCCAGTAAATCATTTTTGTTTCTATGATAACATTACAGATACATGGAAATATCATTTCATCCTGACAGCTTTCTCTACCCACATCAGTGGAAAAAGCACCAGGCTTAGCTGGGTCCTTAGCATGAGGAAACTGGGAGAGGCTCATGTGCTCGTGCCACTCAGATACAAAAGGATTTTTTCTTCTGCTCTCACCACTCCTGACTATTTTTAACTCCCTGCAAGTGCTGCTGTTGAACCTGTCATTAGCATGACCCAAGAAGTGAGTGCTACGTGCAAATAGATGCTGATTACAAGGCTCACAAGAAGGGGTCACGAAGCATTTCAGTGTGTTGGCAGCATTTAATGCCCGAGATGCAAACATACACAGACACCCCTTGCAAAATTAGCCCATGTCTGTCTGAGAATATCGGAGCTTCCCAGCACACACAGAGGGTGGTCTGGGCAAGGGGATGCTCTGGAAGGCTGCTGCTGTTGGGCAGGTGGTGACAACAGGGCACTCACAGCCAGGCCTCCTTAGCACCCTGCTCTTCCAGGGCCAAAGAGTCTGATGTCACTGCAGCCTCACCAAGCAAAGCTAACAGCATGGGTGCACTGAGCCAGGGCACGCACAGGTTCTCTAAGCAGCAGCCCCGAAGACCTCTCATTGCAGAGGGCTGCAGGAAGGACCCAAGCATATGAGGAAGGGCTGGCAGGTGAAGACATGGGGCTTTTTGTAACTGAGAGCCACGAGACACAAGTCACGTGATACCAGCTCTATTCTTGGCCCCACCATGGACTTCTCCCATGACCTTGAGGGAGCCGATGGCTGCAAGCGCCCTCCTTGGAGCAGCCTGGCTCCTTTCTCTCCTATACAAGGCATTGCAGGAGAAGCAGTTCTCCCTGCCAAAGGCTCTGGAGGGTTTTTACCTCAGTGGGCTTTGCCAAGTGCTTTGCATCCTTGAGAAGACTTGCTGACACGCCAGCTGCACGGTGCTGTCCCCTGATGCAATGCACGGAATCTCTCTGTGCAGCTGCGGCGAGATTCCAACAGGTATGGAAAAGTGTCATAGAGAAAAAAGCTTTCTCATTCGGGTACTCTCTTATACAGAGCTCATGAATGTTTATATGGGGTTGGTCGGATGGGAGCTGGTTACATTTCCCAGCCTAAAACAAGGGCATTGGGATCAATCTGCCAGCGGTAATTAGAACAGCCATTGAATCAAAGAGGTGCTAACGTGCACAGCCCAGGGACCACCTGACCCTCTTTGTATCGGGTATCCATTATCATCTGACCCCTCTGGAGTTATAAATACCACAACAATAGAGCCTTAACTGGATTATAATTAGACAATGAGGACAGGACAATGGAAACAATGACCTATAAAAGCCCCTCTGCCCTCCCGGCTGCAGGGGAAGCACTGGCATGGACAAGTTACCAGGACCAGTGACAGAGAGGCTGCAGATTTCTCCCAAACTGGATTCACAGCATCCACTGACATCTCCTGCAGAGAAGTACTACCAAGCCCTGGTCACAGGGAACCTGAGGAGCCTGCAGGTGCTGACAGACAGATACTATGAAGATGTCAACCTGGTTTTTGAGATCAGTAAAAACGAGATGGAGTGGCAGGTGAAAAGCCAAGCATTTTATGGACTCTCAGGTACTTTTTCTTTAAAAACCAGCCCAGATCAACCCCAGCTATTTACTAACCTAACCAAATGGGAGTTGCACAGTACACCGAAGTGCCTGGTGCTGCCTTCACTGTAACCTGTTCCTGAGATGCCTCCTTTTTGGCTAAAGGGTTGAACCCTTCTGCCTTAACCAGAAACACTCTGCACTTTGGTTGCTTTCTTCTGTTCTGTACATACTACTAACACGGAGGGGCTGGAAAGTGCAAGAAGTGTGTGCTCGCATCATTTTCCAGGCTGGGATGGGGCACCCTGTAGGTCAGGCATGCTTGCAAGAGGGCTTGCAGCCCAGATTCCTTGGTGGCAGCTGGGAGAGGTCACCTCACTCCTGTCTGGCAGTAATGAGATGCTGGGCTGGCTTTGTACCAGCAAGAACAGTTCCTCCTGCTCTGCTGCAGGCAGGAACCCCTTGGCTGGCTTTCAGCAGCTGCTCACAGGAGAAGGGAAGGAACAGAACCTGCAGCAAGGTTTATCTACCTGGCACGAGTGTCTTCTCACACCGTGCCACAGAATCATAGCATTACCTTGGTTGGAACAAAAACTTCAGGATAACCAACCATTAAACTTGACTTACTGACTCCCATCACCAAGCCATACCCCTCAGTACCACATAAACACCTGCAAGGTTGGGTGCTTCTCCACTTCCCTAGGCCATCCTCACTCATCTCCCTCGCCCCTGCAGGGCTGTGGTCGCTGGAATACAAGCAGGAGCTGAGCACACCGCTGTGCATCGCCGCCAGCCGGGGCCACACCGCCTGCCTGCGGCACCTCCTGCATCGTCAGGCTGACCCCGATCTGGCACCGGGGGGCTGGGCCCCTCTGCATGAAGCCTGCCGTGGGGGGCACGCTGCCTGCGTCGAGCTACTGCTGGAGCACCAGGCTGATCCCAACCTCCAGAGCGACGAGGGGCTGGCCCCGCTGCATCTCTGCACCACCCGCAACTCGCTGCGGTAAGGAGAGGGCCTTCCCCCAAACCCGCCCTACCTCTGTCCTTGCAAAGGTCCCCGGCCCAGGGTTGCACGGCTGCCATGCTTCCTCCTGGGAGATGCCTGGGGTTTTCTTCCCTGACCCTCAGCCCCATCCACATGAGATATCAGTGCCGTTTAGCACACTCGCTCTTCCTAATCTGATGCGCCCTGCACCCTTGTCCCACGGGTGGATCCATCCCAATTAGGATTATCTCAGTTTATCCTGGTTTATGAGGCTTATCCGCTCTCCTCTACAGCTGCATCAGTCTCAGTGTTTCAGACACAGGCACGGATGTTGCATTTTAGAAATACATGTGTTTGCCCTCTCCGTGGGTTTTGTGTGTGCGTGTGTGTGTCTAGTTTCAGCCCAGTAGGACTTTAAGTGCCTGAATCATTAGGCCTGGGGAATCAGGATTTTAAAAAGAGCTCGGCCCCTTGATATCCTGATGAAACCGCTTAGGGCTGCAGCGAATTTCATTGCCTGCCAGCTTCAGTCAAAAGCCACCCTGGCTTCAAACCTCTCCCCTTAAGGCAGGCAGCGAGCTTAAATAGAAGTAGGTGTTGAAGGCAAGGTACCCACTACAGATCCAATGTATTGTGGGCCAGATGTCAGAGATCTGTTCAAGCAAGAGCTCAGCAAAAGAAAGGCAGCCGGAGAGGAAAAGGTTTTCAGACATAAATATCTCAAACCCGTCATATAAATAAGAGCCTCTGCAATAGAGCAGAAGACACAAACCATTCAGCCAAAATCCCTGTATTAATCAAACAGCCTTGATGCAATGAGGGCTGTGTCGGCGCCCACAACACAAATTACTTCCCAGGCTGGAAGGGTGAGGGAGGATGGCACCAACAGCCCTTGTCATTAATAACAAGCTGCTTCTCCTTCCTTCCCCTGGACTCCCCTGGTCAGCCCTTCTGGTGATACACTGCCGATCCATCAGCCCCCAGACCATCTCACCAGCATTCCCCAGAGCCCCACCTGGTGTGTTTTAAGCCCCTCAATCCAGAAACAGTGAGGAAGGGGCTCAGGATGTGGCCGCCAACCAGCACATCCCTCATCCCACAGAGGTCTGAGCAAAACATAAGAGATATCCCAATATTAGAGCCATCACCAATCTGCACTCTATTCCCCCCAAAGAGGTGGAGGGGGATGGCGGGTGAGCCAGCAAAAAGACAACACAGGGACCAGGCAGGTGCAACGTGGAAACAGCTGAGTGATAAGCCCTTGAATATTGGGGCTTTATAATGGAAATGCTGAGAGACCCTTAACTACGCTACCCGGCGCTACGGGGGCTTCTACAATAACTAAGCCAACTCCCTTGAAAGATCAAAAATTAATAGACATTTCAGACAGGTTTTGAGGTTTCGACCACTGCTTTTCAATTGCAAAGACTTTGCTAAAGTTAGAGACTGAGGAGGTCAAGCTTGAGGTAACACAAACATTTCCTCTTTGATTAGGGGGAGACTACTTTACCCTGTCTTTTTTTTTTTTTTTTAAGTAGTAGATTTTAGGTCATCCTTAATTTTTTACTGACAATAAAGAGCAGGTCATTGACCTACATAGAGAGCTATTTTATTTTTCTCCCTCTTGATAACAATGGCCAGAACACCAATGTGCTGGGTTCTTCTATATTCCCATATACTCGGCAATTCACCATGGGGGCAGGACTTAAAACCTTTGAGCCTCTCAGTGACTGGGATAAAAAAAATTATCTGGGCTTCCTTCCAGCCATTTGAGCTTCAGAATCCATGAGATTTCAACAAAAAGGATATCAGAGCTTTAATCTAGGAGCTTTTTGAAGAGATTTAAAAAAAAAAAGTTCCAGTAAAGTTCAGTCTTACCTTCTTCACTTTAGGAGCTGTTCATGCCAACGTCGCCCTATTTAGTAGAGTTCCTCTCCTTGACCTCTTTTTTACAGCAGAGATAATTAACATGGTGGGGTAAGATGAGTCTCTAAATTCACTGCACTCTCTCCCTGGCTCTCTCTCGTTTCCCTCTCAAGCCGGGATGATTAAAAGAGAGCGCCTTCTTTGGCACCCCAAAAAATAAAATAAAAATAATTGAGGGGGAGAGGAAGAGGCTCTGCTCTCTGCGTCAGGACGGCAAGCAGGCACAGGGTGGTTTCAGTGGAGAACAGGACGCGTTCTCCCCCGTCCCACAGCAGTACCCCCAGCAGAAGGGATGGGGAACTCAACAATAGGCACCAACTGAGCCTCTGCTCTGCTGTCCTCCAGATCTGCCAGGTTAGAAAGGCTGTCCAAAGAGCACAGGATTCCCTTGGAGCTTCCCAACGGGCCTCTATGGAGGGGAAGGCCCCCAGAGCTCCCCATCCCCAGGCTCTCCCTTGCAGAAGAGGGCTTGCCATGCTAAGGATGGGAACAGATGGCACTGCTTCTGACCTTGGCTTAACGACTCCCTGTTGCCCTGTGCCACGACGAGCAACGCGACTAGGAAAATTGTGCTGACAGTGAGGGCTTCCAGCAAACTGACACATCTGTTAGGCTGTCCCTCCAGCCAGAGCCACCTGCTGGCATGAAAAAAGCCCTCGGTCATCAACTCTTTCTCTCCTTTGTTGTGCTAATGCCACCCAAACCCCTTCAGAATTGTGTTTCTGGAGTACCTGGCCCCCTTGGAAGGAATTTTTTCATGCCTGACTCAGATCTTTGTGCTCACTTTTTTACTTTTCTACACCCTGAGAGGTGGAAGAGATATTGTCTTCTAGCTCTGACCCTCTAGCTTTAGGGACAGGAGATAAAACATGAGAAGAATCAGTGAAGAGGGGATTTTGTTTCCCTGGGACTACCAGCAATATAAAGTGAGGCAGGGGCAAGCACTGGAGCTCAGGGAGGTGCTTTTAAGTGAGGGTAGCTCAAGTAAAGGCAAGTCTGGAAGAAGCCAGCAGAAAACAGGAGTAAGAATGGTCTCCCTCTCCCAGAATTGTAGAATCATAGAATCATTAAGGTTGGAAGAGACCTTTAAGATCAATTCAGTCCAACTATCAGCCCACCCTCACCAGATGCAGCCAGAGAGAAGTTGCTGCAAACAAACAAACAAACAAAAAAAAGAGCATGGATTTTGAGAGCCAGCATTTAGCATCATCTAGTGCTAAATCAAGTCCTCTGCTCCGTTTGGTATTGCTGGAATACAAAACTCAGAGCATTCAGGGCCTCTGCTTTGGAAATTTGTTCCTCACGCAAGGAAGGCCACCTCTGTGATGGACCTTGGGCAGAAAAGAACGCACTCAGAACAGGCAGTAAGCACAACTCAACAGGAGCCTTCTTTGGAAAAGAACAGGACTTTCAAGAAGTCAAAGGATGAGGTGTAACAGGAACATGCCAAGCTGAGGTGCAGGACAGCTGCTCACCCACTGCTCGTGAGGATTTGGCAAAGACACACTCAGGCCCTGGGCAGCATCCCTCCACATCCAGCCACCTGCCCACAGCTCAAGCATCACCATCATTCTCCAATGGGCTTTCCCTACCCAATGGGCAAAATTTTATATTAAAGAAAAGCACCTTCCTAGTCTCTTTTCTAATGATATTAGCAAAAGTTATCCTCGCATTCAGGCTTGTGAGTGTTCCTCAAGCTGCAGGAAATGACAGACAAGATCAAGAGCAGTTCACTCTGAGCAGCCCTTGCCATGAAAAACAAGCAAGTAAAGGACAGGAAAGCCTCACTTCAACCCTAGGGAGGGAAAAAGCAGCAGCAGCAGCAAAACAAACAGATTTTGATTACAAACATTGAGGGCTCACTCTGGTTTTGGGACAGAAATTTCCCTGAGACCGCCCCAGCCTTCTGCTCCTCCTGCTGGCTGCTCATTGCATCCCATTTCAAACCAAAGCTCTCTTTCCTAGCCTGGCTATGATGTTTCACACTGATCTCTGACTACCATTCATCTCCATGGCACCTTCACGAGGCACTGTGAGCTGTGGCCAGGGCTATAGGCCAAAGGGGACAGAGCTGAGGGCACTTTGCCCTTTAGAAAGCACCCATGGCACCAACACATGCACCAGATGACAGCACCAGGCTGGTGGTTTCTTTTGCCACCTCAAACCTTAAGTTTGGCTGCACTAAGCCCTTGACTTCTTGCAGTACTCCCAGAAAACCAAAGCAGAGGAGACTCAAAAAAACAGCAAGTTTAACTCAGCCTTGTTCAATGGGACTTCAGCCTACCTTTGATGGTAAACAAGAAGATATGAATAGAAAAACGAGACGACAGACAAGCTGGAAAGTGTTAGAGTGGATGAGTTCATCAACAGAGATTAGATGCTAAAATAAGAGCAAATAGCTAGCAAACATGAATGGCATCTACCCCATCTACAGCCCCAGGCTGGCTGCTAACCAGCACCTGCTTTTGCCCCACACATTGAAACAGGAGGCACATGGTCCTCCTCGGGGCCCACAATTTCCACAGGAGATCACCCCTTATTTATAGCCCCTCACTGACATTACAGAGGGAAAAATCCACCACCAAACAACTTGGGTTTCCTCCAGCAAGTTGGATGAGATGAAGCCATAGAACTCAATAACAAAAACAGCATCTGGGAAAGGTGGGGTTTCCAGTCTGGTGTGCCTGGAGGAATATTTGGGATGTTGAGAGGAGTTTGACTGCCTGCAGTGTCAGCTGTCCTGCAATACATTCCTGCTCCATGGGATGTGACCACTGCAGCACAGCCTCTTCCCCCAGACTCCCCTCCACACCTCCTAGCAAGGACTGTGCTGCTGCATGCTCTCACCTAAGGCAGAAATATCTTTTTCCACTGGTACGACAGCACAAGTCATTGCTTGAAACAGGAGTCATGTGTGTTTTAAAGTGGGATCTGCCCAGTACATGCAACAGTTCTGGGGTAAATTCATTCCTTTCCAGAAGGAAATGCAGAGACCAACATGCACGACAGCCAGCCCTGAGCTTATCACCTGCACTGTCAGATTATGTCTTTTGCAAAGCCTAAGTTCAGAGGACTATTTTAGGTCCATAGTATCAAACATCAATTAAGGAACAATGGACACAGAGCACAGAGAAAGTATTCAGTGTAAGATTCCTGTGCAAGCTGCAGCCTCAGAACTAAAAAGACCAATTAAAAAACTAGACCTTGGGGTTCTTTTAATGTCTTGTTGAAACACTGGCAGCAGATCCAGTGCAGTCTGGCAGGGTCTGGAAGCACTACACCAACAAAGGCTGAAGAAATATTCTGGCCACACTGTTCTGCAGCAGCTTCCCCAGCAAACTGGGGCTTGACATGCACAGGAGAGCGGACCAGGGAGGTGCTGTCGGGTCCTGCACTGCCAAGGACAGCAAGTTCTTAGCAAGCCTCAAGAAGGAGTGCTGCTGCAGAAACCAGAGCGCCTCAAGTAACCTTTATTTTATTTATTATTATTAATACTTCTGTATTATTATCCCTAGGTATGTTACCATTCATCTGGGCCAGACAAAACAAGCACTGCTCTGGCACCGTGCTTCTTCCCCAGGGCTCCTCTTCTTCCCCATCCCTCTCTGTTCCCACTCGGGTTCTCCTCATTTTGCTTCTGCATTGCTACCTGACCCCACAGAAAGCCCCAGAAAACACCTGAAATAGCTAAAAACACAAATGCTTGGTGCCACAAAGCTCAGCCCCTACAGCTGCGTGCCTCCCTGCCCCCACAGCACCCAGTCCTGGAAACATGGCAGCCATCCTGATTCATTAGGACTGGCTGATCACATCAGCTTACTCAGACACATATACACGCAAAACCCAAGGCAGCATACCCAGCTCCTTCAGCCTCTATTTGTTGTCAGAAGGATTCCTGATCTCAGGTGGAAGAGGATGTCCCAAGTGGTGCTCCAGAGACCACTTGACCCCAAGGCATGAATGTCAGCTGAGGCTTTGGGTTATGTAGATCTTCTCCAAAGTACCCCAGGAGATGAAACTGCAGCCAACAGATGGACAGCATGAAGGAGTCCATCTCCCTATGTGTCCTCATTGTGGCCCTTCAGTTGAGACAGAACCCAGCCCGCAGCCAACTGAGGGCATCTGCACGAGCATGGGCACAGCCAGGCTGAGAGCCCTCATCCACCAGTGGTGTAGGGACAGCATGAGCTCGGTTGTCATAGCAGTCAAAAAATGAATGAAACTGCTCTAAGGCACGAGGGAAACGTTGTCCAAACCACCACCAGAGTGGAAACATGGCACCAAAGTGCAGAGCAGCCCTCCGTTGCACCCTGAAATCAATGGTTGCACCACAGCCCCGTGGGATCCCAACCCTTCCCCATCCTCTCTGCAGACCCCCCAGCACACACCCATACCATGGCTTTACAGATGTGCCGAGCTGCTGCTGAAACATGGAGCCACCATTGACCTGCCCAGCGAGGACAGCGGGGAGACAGCACTGCACGTGGCAGCCAAGCATGGCCTCTATGACCATGCCCACCTCTACCTAAGGCACGGGGCAGATGTGGATGCCCGCAGCACCCGTGGTGAGACGGCTTTGGGGTTAGTCTGCAGGCAGGCCCCAGATGCTGTTGAGGATGCCCTGCAGCTATGCAGGCTGCTTGTGGTGCACGGAGCCAAGCTGGACGCACGCGACGAGCTGCAGAGGAGCCCTCTGCACGAAGCCTGTGGGGCAGCCAACAACGTGCTGGTGAGGTTCCTGCTGAGGCGTGGGGCAGATGTCAATGCCATTGACTACAACGGCATCTCCCCGCTGGGCTGTGTGCTGCAGGCAGCTGCCTTCAAGCAGGAGCTGAGGCCTCACCTGGTCGTGCAGCTGCTGCTCAACTACGGATCCCAAAAAATATGGCCCCATGCCTTTGCCAAGGTATTGGTGGGCACAGGTGGTGTGGAAGCAGGTTGGGCTGTGGGTGGGCTAGCATATGTGGGGGGTTGAAATCAGGATCCCCTCTGCTTGGCTTTGTTATGTCCATCAAGCCCAACCATCACCTGGCACCACTAATTGGTATTCCTCAGTGCCACATCCACACACCTCCTGAATACCTCCAGCAATAGGGTCTCCATCACTGCCCTGGGAAGCCCCTTCCAATGCTTGATCCCTCAGTCCAAGCATTAATTCTTCCCCATAATCAATCTAAACCTCCCCTGCTACAACTTGAGGCCATTTCCATGCATCCTAATATCACTGGGCTTGGCACAGCAGCCATCAGTGCAGTCTTGTTATGGCTGTGCGTCTCATTGATTTTACATCAAACAATCAAGAAAATATTACCCAGGCTTAACACTCACAAGCCAAAAATGTAAACAGGAGGCAAGAGCCACATCCAGATGAAACACTGCCACAACAAGGCAGTTGTTGCCTTCAAATACGTGTCCAAAATACACAGAGGCAGACAGCAACTCAGATCCATAAGGGACCACCCCAGTCACCCTGTAAGAGGGCAGAAGGGAGGGATGAGCCTCATCGACAGCTTACAGAAAACATTCCACTCTGGGAAATGCCATCTAACCCCCCAATCACCTGTTCCCTCTTTGCCCATGAGTAGGTGCTGAGGTCCTGTGCAGCTGTGCCAGAGATCATTGAAATCCTCATCAACTCCTACTCACAAATCCCCATCTCTGAGAAGTGGGTGGAGGCTGTGCCAGAGGAGGTCCTGCAGGTAAGGCTAGAGCAAAGGGGCCAGCTGTACAGCACAGCCCACCCCCATGCTGTGCCAAAACAGGGACCGGTGCCAGCAAGAAAATAAACCAAAATGCTGTCACAAGCAGGTAGCTTCCAGGTGACCAGACAAACCAAACGGGATCCCAGAAAGAAATTAAAACACATGAAGCTCCCTTTGTTGAGTGGTGTAGTGCTATAATAGGTGCCACAAAAGCAGAGTGGCAAAGTCTTTGGCTACAGCAAATGAGAGAGAAAGAGGATAGATGGATCTTTCCTTTAGAAGACCTCAGCTAGACAGGGATCTCCAGCAAGAGAGGCCCTTACCTCCACTGCCAACTCCTAAATAAGGTCTGGAAAGGGGTGGATCCTGGCTCCAGCCCTTCCAATCACTCAGGTACATTGTTTGCAGCTGAGCTCCCTTGGGTTGGCCCTGCCTTCTCACCGGGTGCTCAATCACTGCTTCAGGCCATGACTTAGCATTGCCACTACAGGAGGAAAAAAGAAGGAAAACAGAAAACAGAAATAAGTGTAGCTGTAAGCATTGGAGCCCATTTTAACAGAGCCATCTCAGCTTTGCATCACCAAACACGGACAGTAGATTTCATACCTCCACCCCTTAGATCTCCATCTCTGGCTTGCTTGGCTTAACTAAGTAACAGTAATAATAATAATAATAAGGTGCTCATTTATTTCCCCTGCCTCTCTTTGCAGCAGCACCAGCCATTCTATGAGTCCTTGTTCCGGCTGGCAGGCGCAGTCCGGTCCCTACAGCACCTGTGCCGTTCCACCATTCGGAAGAAATTTGGCAGCCGGTGCCACTGTCTCATCCCATCGCTGCCCGTGCCCAAACCACTGCTGGATTATCTGCTGCTGGAACCAGAGGGTGTCCTGCTCTGAATGCACAGCCATCCTCTGCGTCTTCCCCGTGGCAGCATCCATTGCTGCTGGCCAAGCAGAGGAGCCACCGTCGTCATGACAGACCGGTGCTTTTCAGGGACTTCTAGCATAACCAAAATGTGCTTTCAGCTGTAATTTGGTATGGATTTGTTTGTTTCTTTCTTTTCTAATTGTGCTTTCCATGGATTGTAAGGAGTAATAAAATGAGGAGTGGCTGCTACAGATGTGCTGCAGGTGTGGGTGACATTCAGGACCAAGGAGCTCACAAGGATTCTCACCCACTCCCCTGGCTGTGGTGCCATCTCCTGTGCCCATTCTGCCTGCCGTTGTCAACAGGCACGGAGGATGGTGGGCGTGCAGCCCTTTGGGCTGTCTTTGCCTGTGGTGCCTTGGCACAAAACAGCAGGGAGCATTTGGATCCTCACATGATTGACTGCTGAAGCAAAGCACGTGTGCAAACACACCCCTTGGAAGCACTCACCCAATTGTTTCAGTGCTCAGTGACACTCACTATCAAATAAAATAAAGGAGAGGGGGAGAATCAGCCTTTTTTTTCATGTTGGGCTGCACAGAGCTCAGAGCTCTGCACCCACGCAGCCCTCCTCTATTCACTGCAGTGATGGGTACAGGATGGAGGCCCTGATTCCCACAGCCGGTGCTGAGCATGGAGATGGTGAAGAGAAAGAAGATCCTCGCTGGAGTTCTGGAAGTGATCCCTGCCAGATGTGCACAGATGTGCCATCCGTGCCTCTTGACTCCGCCTCCTGGGCCGCGGGAATTACCCCGCGGCAAAGCACGTGTGACACGCTGCTCCGTTGCTTTGCACGTTTGTTTCGGGGTTTAAGTGGGGAATTGGAAGCTGCTGAGAGGAGAGCAGCCATGCCCTAGCTGGGCTGTGCTAGGAGACAGCGGGAAGCTCCCGGGGGGGGGGGGGGGAATCCGCGGACACGCGTGGGAAGCGGCGGCTGCGCGGCTGCGCGCGTCCCGCAGGGGGCGCCGTGGGAACGGCGGAGCGCGGCCGGTGGGAAGGGAGGGAAAGGTGAGATAGAAAGCGAAAGAAGAGAGAGAGAGGAAAGGTAAAATAAAAAATAAAGATAAAAAAAGAACTGTAAGGAAGCCGTAAAAGCCAACTGAAAGATAAGGAAAGAGCGAAAGAAAGAAAGAAGGCAAAATTAAAAAAAAATAATAATAATCCAAATTCCGACCGGGAAAAAAAAAATAAATAATAAAGATAAATCGATAAAAAGGACAAAAACAATAATAACAACAAAATACTTTTGTTGGTTTTGCCCCTTTTCTCGCGACTCGGCTCCGCAAAGTTGCAAAGTTGCGCGGCCGCGCAGTTCTCCGCAGCCGCGGAGGGCAGTGAGCGGGCGGGGGCTGAACGGCAGCCGGAGGCGGGAGGTCGCATTAACTTGTAATACGGAGCCACATAAAAATGCGATTATGACTGCTAAACAGAACGCAGTAGGCTGCTAGTTAAGACAATGAGATTTCCGGGAAGCGATGCATAAATTCTTCAAAAATGACACATTTTTCACGTTTCATTCCAATTAAATTACTGAGGCAGCTAACACACGATACATTTGGGTGAAATGAAGGCTTTCCGGGAGGCTTTTGTCGGTCTCTCTGGATGCGCGTGGTTTATGGAACGCGGTTCCTATTAAGCCGCTATTAAGGCGGAATGTCGGAGCCCCCGCTCCTCGCCCTGCCCCGGGGGGTCGGGTCCGGCTCTGCTCCCCACTCCCCGCAGCCGTAGGGGATGCCGAGAGCCCCGCGCGGCAGCTTCCGTCCCCCAAAACCCCCAAATGGTGGGAATGAAGGCGGCCGTGGGCTGCGCTTTGCCAGGGGGCTGGGAATGGAACGGGGCAGGGAGAGACCGGACGGGACCGCAAAGGGGAGGGGACACTAAAGGGATTCCAAGGGAGAGACCAGAGGAGACCCCGAAGGGGACTCCGAGAATGATCCCAAATGGGACCGCGATGGAAAATCCAACGGAGACCCCAAAGGAGATCCCGAAGACTTCCATCGAGACCCCTGCGGGGTCCTGATCCCCCCACCCCGGGCAGGAGCCGGCCCAGAAGCCCCGGGGGGGTCCGGCGCTCCTATCGGAGCCCCCCCAGCCCCGACCCGGCCCCGGCGTTGGGTTTGCAGAGCGGTGGCAGCTCGCCGGGGCGGGCGATGCGCAAAGCGATACGAATCAGAAATGAGATTTTGAAGTCCTAATGAACCTGATTGCATGAGCATTTATAATCCCCCATGGCTTTAAATGAAATCAGATATAATCAGGAGCTATGGGGAAAGGGAGTGTTTACAGGCAGAGATTGGGAAGTGCTGCTGTATTAGTAAAGATGCTGTTCCTTCTATTGATGTCTGAAATGATGGATAATGTGAGAATGGCAAATATACTATTTGTCTAATGGCTCTGCAATTAAATTCCCCTGTAAATGACCCATGCCTCATTTCATCCTAATCTATGGAATTTTGATTGAATTCGTCAGCTCTAATTGAAAAATACTGCGCTTTAATGTCTGCGGTGCTGTTCCAGGACCGCGGTGGTTTTAATGAGCCGGTGCCCCCTGACCCGGGAATATTTGAGACTTTTCTCCGGGATTGGAGGCGGCGGAATTCCCCCATATGTGCCCGTGTGGGTCCCCCCGATCCGCTTCTGTCCCTCCGAGCGCCGTTCTCCGCTCCGCTCCTTCGCCGCTCCCCAGATATTTTGCCTGCAGTTTTCTACATCCTAAAAAAGAACCAGATCCCATTCCCCACCGCTCACGTCCGAACGAATTCGGGGCGTTCAACGGTGCTGCCGGAGCCTCTCTCCTTCCCGATAAAGCCGTCCGCATGCACGCAGAGGATCGGGGCGATGGGGGGGTGGTGGGGTGGGGGGACATTCGTCCTTTTTGCCTCTTCTTTCCAGCCCGAAAATGCAGTGAAGAAAAGATTGTGGGATGGGGGGGGGGGGGGGAGGGGGGGAAGGGTTGGGGGGGGAGGGTAGAGGGAAGGGAGGGGAGTTTGATAAGGAAACAAAAATAGTAAATTAAAAGAAAAAAGAAAAAAAAAAGGGGGGGTGAGGGGGGGGAAGCGGGGGGAGATTGGGGAAAGGATGAAAAAAAAAAGCGCACCAAGGAGCACAACCCAAAGTGCCGGATGCAGAGCGGCGAGGAGGAGCCCCCAACGCCCCATCATGAGGGCTCTGCAGGAGCTGCCCCGACTCATCCCCCGTTCGGAGCAGTCGGTGCCGCTCCCGGTACCGCTGCCCGCAGCCCCACAGCCGCATCTCTACCCGATCGGTGCCCTTGGGGCGGCTCAGCCCCGACCAACGCAGCGGAGGGGTGTGTGTGTGCGTGTGTGTGTGCGTGTGTGTGTTGAACATATCCCCGGTGTGCCGGATCTGATGGGAATCATCTCGCCGGGTTCTCCCCGAAGCCGAGTTTTGCTTTTGATAAAGTCATCGGTTGGGCTGTCAGGAGCAGAACGAAGCCGAGCCCCGTACGCGCATCACCAGGCACCCTCCATACCATGCGTACCACACACCCTATACCCCCATGCCGTGTACCCGTGTACCTCGCATCTTATACCCATATCCGTACATCATGTATATTCGCCTTTTTTTTTTTCCTTTTTTTCTTTTTTTTTTTCTCTCTTTTTTTTTCTCCAAAACCCGGGTTATTTCTGCTTGGTTGTTCGTTTTTTGGGAGACGATCGGCCAAAAACACCTTCTACCGCTTTAGCGCACACGGTCTCTCCCCTCCAGCAACCAACCCCAATTCTCCCTCTTTAAAACACGACTCCAAAGCTCCATCCCTAGAAAGGATTTCGGGGAGAACTCAGAGCCCCCGTGACAGCTCAGCCATGCGGGGACAACCGAAGAGCGGGGATTTTTTGGCTCCCACCCCCCGGTGCCGTCCCGCCGGGGTTCCCCGCCCGCTGCTCCCGGCCGCAGTGCTGCTCTGCACCCCCGGCACCCGGCGGTGTTTCCTAACGGAGACGATCGGCCGCCGCAGAGCCGAACAAAGCCCATCTCCGGCGGTAGAAAAAGTCACTTTTGTCCGGAGGGGAGGATGGTGGTGGTGGAATTTTTTTTTGTAGGGGGCCGACGACAAACGAGGGCAGCGGGCGCGGGGCGGCGGGACGCAGCGGCACAGCGCTACGGGGACGGAGGGTAAAAAGGATGAGGATATTCAATTCTGAGCGCTCAGCGGACGGCAGAAACCCGCTCCTCCGATGGCATTCGGGTGGAAGGAGCGGGGCACCGTGGGAGGAAGGGGATTTTGCCCTCGTCCCCCCGCGCTGGAGCCCCGCAGCCCCACGGAAACGGCAGTGGGGGGGGGGGACGGGACAGTGCCAAAAGGACGGCAACGGAGCGCCCGAGGCGGGGATGAAGAGAGCGGATGAGTTTTCCCGGCCCACGGAAGACGGAGCTGGGCCCCAAAGCCCCCATAGAAGACCTCAAAGCCCCAAAAGGAGCGCGCATTGGAGGGGGAAAGGGAGGAGGGCCTGCACCCCAACAGCGATAAACTCCATAGCAAGGTCACTGGGGCCGAACTCCCACCGACCCCATAAATGGGGCTTGGGCTCAAAACCCATTCAGGGGCTGGTTGGAGGAGCACGGCCCCACACCGGTGGGGGGAGGCTGCCAGGACTCCCAGCTCCGGGAAGGCAGCTGTGGGATACGGCTCATCCCCGGCACACACCGAGCGTGGACCCCCAAAACAAGAGGGAGGGCGGCCGAAGGCTGCGACCCCCCCAGGTCGGGGGCGGTCCGTCCCAGTCTCCTTATTTTTCCTCCCTCTTTTTTTTTTTTCCTTTTAAATTTTATTTCCCGAGCCGCTCCATCCTTGCTGGGAACACCCCGTAATTGCCGTGCTTTGCCTCTTCTCCTCTCTCGTTATCGTTATTTACGGCCTTTTGGAGTTGTGCAAAGTTCCCTTCACGTTCAATTTCCAAGTTTGGGGCTTTTTCCTCTCCCCCCCCAGCCCCCCTTTCCCTTCTTTTTGTGTTCGCGTCCCTCCTTTTGTCCCCGCGCTCCGAGAGGCTGCGATGAAGGCGGCGGCCGCGGGGCCGTAATTCCGCCGCGGCGATGAATGGAGCTCCGCATAATGGAGGGGGGGAAACGACGACGACGGACAGCTTCGGAGCCGGGGGGGGGGGGTGTGTGTGTGAAAAAACTGATAAAAGTGAAAAAAAAAATAATAACAAAAAGGAGAAAAGCGGGAAGAAAGGAAAAATAAATATGAGAAATAGGAAGAAATAGAAACAAACAATTCAAACGAACAATTCAGATTAAAAAAAAATAATAATAATAACATGAAATAACAGCGTTAAGAAAATAAGAATGAATGGAAAAAGGAGGGGGGGTCCGGTGCTGGGGGCCGACCCGCCGCGCTCAATGGGAACGCCCCGTCCGGAGGCGGAGAGGAGGGGCCGTGGGAATAGTGGGCGTGGCCTCCGCGTTAGGCCCCGCCTCTCAGAGCCGCCTGCCCAATGGGCGGCGCTCTCGGCGGGCACGTGGGGCGGGCCGTGTTCCCAGCCGGGCAAAATGTGAATGGGCGCGGGGGAGCGGGCGGGCAGAGGCAGCGCGGCGCGGGGCGGCGGGGGGCGGCCGGCCCCGATGTGCGGGCGGCGGCGGCCCCGCTCCGCCCCGGCTCGGCCCCACGCGTGGGCGCTGCGCGGCGCTGAGCTGCGGGAGCCGGAGCCCGAGCAAGAGGAGGAGGAAGAGGAGGAGGAGGAGGAGGAGGAGGAAGAAGGTGGTCGCCGCTGCTCCTCCGCCGGCCCGGCATGAGCGCGGCTTTCCAGCCCTCGTTGATGATGATGCAGCGCCCGCTGGGAAGCAGCACGGCCTTCAGCATCGATTCGCTCATCGGCAGCCCCCCGCCGCCCGCCCCCGGCCACTTCGTCTACACCGGCTACCCCATGTTCATGCCGTACCGGCCCGTCGTGCTGCCCCCCCCGCCGCCCGCCCTGCCGCAGGCCGCCCTGCAGCCTCCTCTGCCCCCCGCGCCGCCCCCGCCGCTGCCCGCATTGCCCGGAGCCTTCTGCCCTGGGCTGGCGCAGGGCATGGCCCTCACCTCCACGCTGATGGCCGCGCTGCCCGGCTCCTTCCCCGCCTCTCCGCCGCGCCCCGAGGCCGCCAGGAAGTTCGCCCCCCCAGGGAACTTCGACAAGGCCGAGGGATTGCCCCCCCCGGACGGCGGCGGCGGAGACGACGGCAAAACCGGGGGGGGACTGCTGCCCTTCCCCGCTGCCGACGCCGTGCACGCATCGCTGGGTGAGTGCGGGCCGAGGGGGGGGGGGGGGGGGGGGGGACGGGGACGTGTGGGGATGGACCCCTGGGCTGGGGGGGGACCGGGCTGCAGGGGCTCGGGGTGCGAGGGCGACGAGACTTCTTAATTTTCTCACTTCTCCCGGCCCGGAGAAGGGAGGTTCAGAACCCCTCGCTTTGACTGAGCCGTTGGAATTCGGGGCTCTGAGGCCGGGGGTCGGCGGCTCTCTATTAATAAATTCGAGCATCTGAATCGGGTGTCCGGGCCCGGTGGTTCGCTGCCCTCGTTTCGATTCAGGCTTCGTAATCGTCGGGTGCCTGGAACGGGGCTTCGGAGCCCCTCGGTTCAGTACAGCCGTTGGAATTCGGGTTCCTGGGGCCGGGGGGTTCGCAGCCCTCGGTGACATCTAAACTCCGGACACGGGGCTTTGGGTCCTGGCCCTAACGGGGCTCTGTGCTCGGTTGCAGCCGGGGCCCTCCGCGGCGGCCCCAAAGACGATCCCAAAGCGGAGGAGGAGGCGAAGGGCCGCGAGGAGAACTTCTCCATGGACAGCGACCTCGACTACAGCTCCGACGAGAACGGCCCCACGCCGGCGGCCCCGCGGGAGGAGGACTGTGGTACCGCGTTGGAGGAAAACCCCCCCAGCGCCGCCAACGCCGCCGCCAACGCCGCGGCCACGGGGAAGAACCGACGGCGACGGACGGCGTTCACCAGCGAGCAGCTGTTGGAGCTGGAGAAGGAGTTCCACTGCAAGAAGTACCTCTCGCTGACGGAGCGCTCGCAGATCGCTCACGCCTTGAAGCTGAGCGAGGTGCAGGTGAAGATCTGGTTCCAGAACCGGCGAGCCAAATGGAAGCGGGTGAAAGCGGGCAACGCCAGCTCCAAGGCGGGGGAGCCCTCGCGGAACCCCAAAATCGTGGTACCCATCCCGGTGCACGTCAGCCGCTTCGCCATCAGGAGTCAGCACCAGCAGCTGGAGCAGGCGCGGCCCTGAGCGCCGCTGGGGGGGCAAAAAGTTGACAAACGGGGTTTTCGCCTCGCCGGACCCGCAATGAAAAGCGAAACGAACGACGGAAGCCAACCCTCCCCCCCCACATCCCCCCCACACACATCCCCCCCCCCCCCCCCCCCCAAAAAAAAATAACAGCCAACAAAACAAAACAACCCAAACAAACACCTCCCTGCCTCCCCCCTTAAAATAAATCTAGAAGCTACGCGACCCCACCGGCGACCCGCGAGCGATACGGCGGCAGCGAGCGGCAGAACTGAAGGCGGAACGCCGTACGGAGCGGGGACCGGGACCGCATCGCCCCGCACCGCCCCGGGGTAACGGCGCTGGGGGAGCCGTCGGTGCGGGGCCGCCCCTCGCAAAGCCGTTTTGAGAGGGGAAAGAGAGAAAGAGAGGGGGGGGAGGGGGAGGGAGGAGAACGGACGGACAGACGGACGGACAGACGGACACCGAGGAAAGCACGAATTCAAGCGTTGTGGTTTAATTTATTTCGATGTAGCCCGTTTCCTTCTAAGTTATGAAATTTAAGGAGCCAACTCCCGTCTTGTGAATAAAAGCCGAGAAAGAAACAAAAAAGGGACACACGCGCACACACACACGCACAAAATACCCGCACGCCTCCCCTCGTGCCTCCCCCAACCTCACCCTTCGCCCCGGCTCGGGCGCAGCGTGCGGCGGTTGTTGGGTTTTTCGGCTTTTCGCCTTTTCTTTTCGGGTCCTCCCGGAGCGCCGGACGGAGACGCCTCCCCCTCCACCTCCCTGCGGGGTTCGTTGCGACCTCGGAGGTGGGGGGGGAATCGAGGGGGGGATGCGCTTTTATCCCTATTTCGCCTTTTTTGGGGGGATGGAAAAGAGAGAGGATTTGCTGGGGAAAAAAAAAAAAAAAAGTGAGAAAACGGGGGAAAAAATTGAGGAAAAATTAATAAAGCAGCTCGGTGAGGAGGGAGCACGGGAGAGAAACGGGGTTCTGCGGCGGCATCGCGCACTTCATTTTGTTGTGTTGTGTTTTGTTTTGTTTTCCTATTTTTTCCCTTTTTTAACGGGACGGCCGCAGCACTTCGCTTCTTTCCCTTCATTTTGGGATCGTTCCCGTGCGGGGTCGGGACACGCGTGAGATCCCCTCGTGGGTCCCCTCCGCTCTTCCTTTCCATTCATTCCATACGGTCGTTGTTACCGAGAATGGACGGAAGGGAATCGCGGCCCCCCCCCTGGGGGTGTGGGGGCACTTTGGGCAGCGGTGAGGGGGTTGGAGAGGGGGGGGGGGAGTCCCTTCGCAGGGAGCGGGGCTGGGGGCGGAGGGGCAGCCCCGGGCCGGGCCGGGGGAGGTAGGAGATAAACAACGCGGGGCTGATGGCTGTCATCATCGCCATCATCGCGGTTTCATTTGGCTGCCTAATGAGTCAGAGCGCGGGCAGAGAGAAAAATTGTCAATCGCCCGGGCTCTAATGAATTTTTTTGCAAATTGTAATCAAGCCAGGCCGTCTCAGCTCGCTGATTAATGAGACCCAGGAGGCCCGGCCAGCACCTCGGCTTTTTATTCCATCCCGTCCTCCCCGCACTAAATTAACAGCAACTTGTCTGAGCTTCAAATTAACTCCCAATGATTAATTCTGATGGGGGGGTCTGAAGAATAGCTCGTCCTAATAGGCGCTGGCCTCTGATGCTGTTTGAAATTAATACACTTCCCCTTTGGCTGCCGGCTTTAATCCAAGGTTGGGCTTTGACATCACTCTATTTGTTGTTCCAATAAATTCCTCTCGCATCTGCAGATCAAATAATTGTGCCGTGCGGGGAGCGCTGCCCCACGGCCCCGATACAGAGGGAAGGAGAGCTGCTGCCCAGAGAGCAGGGCTGTAGGACCCCCCCTATACGTGCCATATTATAGATTTTATATCGTATGTATGCTGCATCCATCAGCAGGAGGATGCCCTCTCTGCTGTTCTCCCTTAACGAAGCTGTCACTGCTTTTTGCTGCTACACCCTCCCCTCCTTCCCCAAACCAGGAGGGGGTCCTCAACTCTTATGGGGTGCCCGGCTGCCTCCTTTCTTGTGTTTCTTTGCATGGACCTAATTGGTGTTGCTGTTTCAGTTGGGGCTCTGCGCCTTCTGCCTGCTGCCTCGGTGTGCAGGATGGGGGGGGTGCCTTTCCAGCCTGCAGGAGCCCCCGGGTGCCCACATGGGGCTGCAGAAGCTGCAGAGGGCATCAGAGCTGAGCAACCCCCCCTCCATCCCCAGGAGGTACGCAATGTGCCCTATGGGGGATCCCCCTGTGGGGTCAGCTGCCATGAATGGGGCTCAGTCCCATCCTCACCCACACCCCTTTCGGGCAGGCAAGCAGCAGTGGATGCAAAGCACTCGGTCTCCCTCGTAAAGCAGCCGGCACCCCAACGTGCCAAAGCAACACCGTATGCAGGAAGACAACCTGTATGAATTACAAATTGCCTCGCAAAGCCCGATTGCTGCTCCAAAACACTCAGAACTGTTGGTGTACGGGATGCAGCAGCGCAGAGATGGGGGAAAATCCCACCGGGCCCAGGACAAATTCCCTCCTAGAGGTTGGGGTCCTGAAGCCGAGCCCCCATGTCCCCTCCTGCCCCCCGGCCGCCCCTCGCTTGCTCTTTTCTCCCTCCTGCTACGCCCGGCCCATAGAGAGCCTTAATCTATTTATTTCGAGCCACTTCATCCTCTCTCCAGCTTTTGTCCCGGCCTCAGCCTCCGGCTTTGTGGCAGGGCCGCTGAGATTCTCAAAGCCCCTTCCCCTATAGTTTGAGGTCTCCTTGCCTGCCTGAATTACAATGGATAAAACAGGATTACACTGACCCGATCCCATCGCGCCCTCCCTCCGGCTCTGCAAAGCCGCTCGCAGAACTTTCCTCCGGCTCTGAGCAGCCCCGTTCGGGCTCAGAAGCTGCACCAAGGGGCTGCGTTCCTAAAGGACGGAGGGATGGAGAGTTTGTGATGCTCCCATCCCATCAATTAACAGAGCGATAGGAGAACTCGGGGCTTGGGCTCTTCCAAGTGATGCTGTGGCTGTGGTCTGATGCCATCTATCAGGATGTTACCACCCTGAATAAGGGCTGATTTTAAGGCACACGGCTATATTCTTTATTTTTCCCACCGATGAATGAGCTCTGAAGCCCACAACTGCTCTTTCTCCCCCTCCCCAATTATTTTCATATTTCAACATTTCCAAAGCGGCAATAAGTTCCTGCGAAAGAAGGGTAATAGGAAGGCTCTCTAAGAGAAATTGTTAATTTGGGATTTATAAAGGACTTTCCTTAATGAATAATAGTTGAGATCGATCTGTCTTCCTGCCTCATTCTGCAAAGTAACATTTGTAAAGCGAGCTGATCCCAATTACTCCCTCTAATAACTGTCTCCATTCGGTGAGCGGTCTCCGAGGGACGGTGCAGAAAAGCCCCTCTCCCGTAGTGCTGCCTTATTTGAGGTCTTCCAGGCCCTCATGCCTCGTGTTCCCCTTCTCCCTGCGTAGCTCAGCTCTCACACTCAGAGGGAGGGATGCACAGTCCTGGGGCTGCACACCCCTGTGGGGCTGCAGGGAGGGATGCTGCAGCCGAGAGTGGGTTTGGCCACGCTCAGAGCCTTCTCCGGCTGCTTTGACGTTTCTTCCCTTTCATCTCACCCCACACTTTGGCAAAATAAATACCCCCCCTTTGTAATGCCTTCGAGCGGCCAGAGGGAGCTGAGAAGGGGATGCTCCGGGTGCTGGAGATGGGGAAAATCCCATCATATTTGTTCACCTGGCGTGAACCTCGGCGCGGCAGCCAATAAATAAATTGGAACCATCTCCAGACCTGATTAGCTTGCTAATTAAGCTCAGTTACAGGGAAATCGGCAGTCCATCAGCCTGCCCGTTACCAGGTGGATGTGCGGAGCAACAGGCGAGGTACAGAGGAAAGGCTGCACCAAAATCTGCTCTCACAGCGCCCAGAGGAGCTCACTCAGACGGGGCAGCTGACAGCCTCTGTGTCCCCATGGGGATGCAGCTACCCGTGCTCGTGCAAAGGAAGGCTCAGGTTGGATATTAGGAAGAATTTCTTCTCAGAAAGAGCCGTGATGCAGTGGCACAGCTGCCCAGGGAGCGGTGATGGGATCACCATCCATGGGGGTGTTCAGGAACCACGGGGACGTGGCACTGAGGGATGTGGGCAGTGGACCTGCTCCTCCGATCCCTTTGGCTCTCCTCATCCTCTCTTTGGCCAACACAAGGAGCTTCTCTGGCTTAAAAACAAACAGATCCGGAAATGGAGGAGCGCAGATTGGTCAGGGCAGTATGCAAATAAATACGTGCTAATTGCTGGCAGCAGCGTTGCATGTCAAGTGCAGTTATTGCGGCCACATTTATTGGCCAATTAAGGGCTTTACTGGACATTAGGCGAGATAAATTACTGCCTGGTGGGTTTTCCAGTCCTATTGCTGATACAAAGTGGTTTGTGGTTTTCCTATGGCACGTCTGGAGGTTTCCCCAGCAGTAATTGCATTTCCCTCGGACGCCATGCAATCCCTTGCTGGTAAATCGTGCAAGCTGTGCACTGCAAAGCCACCTTCTGGGGGAAATTCTTCACTCAGAGGGTGGTGAGGCCCCAGCACTGCTGCCCAGAGAGCTGTGGGTTACCCTGGAGGTGCCCAAGGCCATGGATAGGGCCCCGGGCAGCCTGAGCTGGTGGGGGGCAACATCTGGAGGAAAGTACCTCATGGTGAGGATCTCTGATTGATTTGAGGCTCCTCTACCTGATTTTATGCGACTACAAGGGCTGCTCTGGAAGTAATGGCTCCCGTTTTATGGTGTCAGCCCACAGTTCAGAGGTGGATGCTGGTCGTACAGCAGTAGAGGCTGAACCTTCCCACTGCAACCCAT
Source organism: Tympanuchus pallidicinctus (assembly GCF_026119805.1). Lineage (NCBI taxonomy): Eukaryota > Metazoa > Chordata > Aves > Galliformes > Phasianidae > Tympanuchus > Tympanuchus pallidicinctus. Next base: position 34,616,927 of record NW_026294669.1, read on the forward strand.
GATGTTTTGTTGCCGTGCGACTGATGGCAGCAGAGGCTGACAGAATGGCACCTGACATGGAAATGCACGGGAAGCGAAGGTGTGTCACTGAATTCCTCCATGCAGAAACAAATGGCACCTGCTGACCACCACTGCTTGATGGAGGCCAAACAGTGGATGTTGATGCGGTGAGGCAGTGGGTGGTGCGTGGCCAAATATGAGTAAGAAACAGCACAACAGACAAGGGGATGGTTTTAAATGAGAGCTAACAGCATGCAGTACCTCCGATGTAGGAGTCTTTGGGCTCCGGAACAGGTTTCTTGAGTGACTGCTCCCAGGATCCATCAAAGCAAAGCCTTTGTAGGCATGGGTGGAAACACACAGCAAGGCCTTATGGCAGTCTGGTCCCCACAGTAATTACTGCTTTGTTCTTTGAAAAAAAAAGAGAGAGAAAAAAAAAAGAAAAGAAAAAAGAAAAAAAAAGGGGGGGTCCCCCTGCTCCTATTAATGGAGGCAATAGTTTACCTTCAAAATCTCTTTCCGACCTCTGTTGCCTTCTAGTAGAATATTTCCTTTTCTTCTCAGGCATCTGTGAATGCCACCAGCTGAGAATGTTCCAGGGGTGCGTGGGGGTGGGTTTGGGGTAGGTGAGAAATGAAATGAAAGAGCTGTAATGCTGCTCAGCATCCCCCCTCCCTCCAGTGCCTGCATCTCCCGTGGGCATCTGGGTCCCAGGAGGTGGTTAGCAGGAACAGGCAGCCATGCCCATCACCAAATGAAACACTGCACCCTTTACAAGGGGAGGACTGGTGATGGCTGAGAGAAGTGGCTCCACAGCTTTACACACTGAGGAATCCAAAATTCCAAGTCCCTTCATTGAAAGGTAGAATGCAAAAAGCACCCACCTCCTGCTTGGGTGATGGTTTGACACATGATGGGGTTAAACATGGTGGAAAACCTTGCAAGAACAAAGCGGGACAGTTGCTGCATGACAGAACAGTGATGTAGACCCAAAATACACAGAAAAGGGAAAAAAACCCAACAAACCACAAGCCGTCCTGCTGTTTTTCATCCCACCACTGCTGGTGCGGCCTCCTAGGAGCACTGAGAATTAAAAAGCAGGAAAGAGGAAACCTCACCAAACCCCAATCAGATCCCCCATGTTGGTCATTGGATTAGGAAAAGGTCATAGAATCACAAAACCATTCACCTTGCCCAACCCCAACCATGCCCACATCCCTCAGTGCCACATCCTCACTGTTATCAAACACCTCCAGGAACGGTGATTCCACCACTCCATGGGCAGCTGTGCCACTGCAGCACTGCTCCTCCTGAGATATCCCCTAATATCCAACCTGGAATGTTCCCCATCTGCTCCTCTCCACGGTTTATTCCATAGCTGCCACATCCCCCTCTTTACATCTCATCTAGAAGGAATTTCCCCGCTCCTCCAACCTCATTCCTGAACATCCCCAACTTCTTCACGGCATCCTCACGGATCTTCAGCTCCTCCATTTTTCTTCATCCCCACTGCATGTGAAGCCACCTCTTTTGTCCCATTAATGGGCTGAAGAAGAAAAGACTGGATGTTACTCGCTATTCCCTCCGTCCCAGAGCATCTCTGGTCACAGCCTTCTTGCACAAGGGCTGTTATAGAGCACCCTTCGGGCCTGCTGAGATTCCCTGTATCTCTTCTCATGGTGCACGGGCAGAGATCTTTGCAAATGTAAATAAAAGTCAACCGGTTGCCCTTTGCTCGGCGCTCACGGAATCGTAATGGAGAGCCGTGATTTTCCTTCAAAGAAGTGATTAGACCATACCATACCATGACCTTAAAGATGCTTTATTATTCTTATTTTAAATGATCATTTCAACCAATTTAGCAGATACAGATGTAACCGTTACTGGCCTAATTCCTTGGATCTCCTCCAGAGACTCTTAAAGCCGAGGTGCAACGTTTACTGCTCTCCCCTCCTCGGGGAGAAGGGCTGTTTTTAATGAAAGCCCACGTATTTTTGCTGGGAGATCTGTCACTTAGTTCATAAGCGCTTTCAGAACTCTTAGATATACACCATTACAGTCCGGTGACTTATTGCTTTTTAATTTATCAATTTGCACCATTCCCAGCTCTTCTGACATCCCAGGTCTCGGATCATAGTTCATCTTTATTGCTGGCGAGGAGTGACAGTATCTCATCATTAATACTGGTGGAGCAGGGCTGGGGCAGGTGTCCCTCAATAACACTGCAAAGAACAGAGCTGTGACGAACAAGTTTTCTTGTCTTTATTAGAAAGAGACCATACAGTATAGCAGTCTCCCTCTGTGGTACTTTACAACTTGTTTGTTTTTAATTGCTTTTTTTGTTGTTGTTTAATTCGGAATACTGTACAGCTGACACGAAAAACCTCAATGCGAAGAGGGAGGAAAGGGAAACATAATACAAACCGGCATACGTAATCAAAACAAAATCATATGAAACAACAAGCAAAGTGAAATGTTTATCAATCGTTTTAATTACAGTACAAACAATATAAATAAAGCATCGAGTCATTGTAAAACAAACTTGCTGAATGAGGTAATATAAAAACAACAACAAAAGACGTATTTTTTAATAATTTCCACACTGTCTCGTCATCATTTATACATTACTATTTACAGAAACAGAAAAAAAAACAACCAACCCAACCCAAACAAACCTTGCTCTAAAGCCTGCCATGTGCTAGGTATCTCTGCCTCTACCCCAAACGCAGTTCTCAGGTGACCCTACTCACCTGGGTGCCCTTCCTCCCTGTCCTAACCAGAAACACAAGCATCACAAAGCAAAAAGAACGCAACGACACTGGGCTGAGCACCCCTAAACACCGAGTCCGGCCTTTGCATCAGTCGTGGGTGTAAGGGGAGAAATGGGGCACACGTCCTGGTGGTGATGGCTGACACCCAACCGTGACCTTTGTGCATCTGAGCCCAGTTCTGCCTCTCCCAATCAGCCCTGGATTTGGTAGCGCCCGTAAGGATGTGCTGAAACCCTGGCCCAAGCTGCCCACCAGTATGAGCTTAACTGAAAGCAAGAGTAGAGATGCTGTGAGCACACAGGCTTCCCTGCGCTGCTGGTACACATGAGGGCTTAGCACACATCAGCTGATGGTTATGGCTCCCTCAAAGCACCATGGCCACAGACACCTGGGTAAGGATGAAGAGGTGCCCTGCTCCTCACCAACCACGTCTCCTTCCCCTGTAATGCTGTGGATCAGGAAGGACCCAAAACACCATTGGATCTGCTGCAGGAGGGCAGTCGCTGAGCCCACGCTTAAATTCAGCTGCAAATTTGAGCAAACCTATAAAAAAGATAGGGCCTCTGGGAAGTAAGTCTTATATCCTTAGCCCCATCCACGTCTCCTCCCCGTGCCCACAGGCTGCTGGGCTGCAGTTCCCATCCCAGGCAAAGCGGCCAGTTCAGTCCCACTTTCAGAATTCGAGTTGTTGCCATCTGAATGAGCTCAATTTTTGCTCTGAGCCAGGTATCTTTGTAAACCCCGAGCTTTCCAGAGCCAGCTCCTGCATCTCCCTGCCCCGTGTGGCACCGTGCAGCCCTCCTGTACTCCTGGAAATGGCTGGCCTGAGCCAAATTGGGAAACGTGTCATTTATAAACACCAAACTGAAAACCTGGCTCCAGCTTCAGGCTGTGACTGATGTGTAAATGTGTGCGTGGACACTTAGAGGATGGCTGATAGAGGTACGTTGAGCACATATGTGTATACATACACACACACACAAATGCAAAGCACTTTTAGTTAATCTGGTTAGCGACATCCATGCAATACACTGCTTTACCTTAGGACTTCACTGCACTTGATGACCAACTCAGCTCCATCACTGAGCTTCTAGATGTGGGAACTAGCTGACAAACTGCACCCAGAGCCTTCCTCAGTACTGCCCGGGCTTGGGGCTTGCCTTCAGCACAGCATCACTCCCTCCATCTGGCAATCAGAGACCACGCTTCCAGCTTCCTACGAGGCACCGGGGCTGCTCTGAGATTCCCACTCAGTTGCCCTCACACTATTTAGCTACCCTAACAACAGACAGAGGGAGGTGGGAAGGACAGAAGGATGAGTTCTCAGAAGCAAAACACACTGATCAGTTCTGCAGAACGTGGCACACACAAAAGAGCGGATGGTGCATTCAACTGCCAGCAAGCAACACGGTCATCCCAAAGGCATGCCATTAGACCTTGATAAGCCCCCCACCCCCCTTCACGCTTTGTACATAACACACAGGTAAACATTACTAGCTCCAAAGCATCGCAAAATAGGCAACTCTTAGGACTGGAAGCAAAAAACGCCCCGAAGTTCATGGCCAAGAGAAAGCTGAAGCACTGCACGTCAGCAGGACCAACTGCTACTGCCTGAATACGCTGCAGGGATTGAGAGAGGTGAAAAGCATGAAGATAGAAAGATTTTTCCTCCATTTGCCCCCAAGAAAGGTCCCCCAAGCACTCAGGGAACAAGAGCAAACTGTGGGAGTTTATTCAGCCTGAAATGAAACACAGGGGCCAAGATCACCAAAAGCATTAGTGGTTTGGGGCTGAGGGTGGCACTGAAAAAAGTCATCTTGTTTTCAGAGATCATGCAACCCTTCCCTCAGAATGAGACCTACTGACAGCTCTGAGAATCTCAGCCAAAACTCTCCTACCCCCTGTTGAAAATGCAAGACATATTCAGCCAACTCAAAGGAACCGCTATGAGATGAAATCACCAAATATTCACTTTAAAAACTGGCCCATGATAAAAAAAGCAAACAAAAATTAGAACAGATTTACCTACCTACAGCTTTGGATTGTTTGCTCTATTCCGTACTTGTTCAAACAGGAGATGTCCTTCTAATAAAACCATTTAAACCACTGTTGGTTTTGGTAACTTACAAGTCAAAACTCTTTGCAGATCCTTTTAATCTGTGGCATTGAGTTTGCAATGCAGCAAACACAAGAATAGCCAAAGATGTCCTACAAGAAATCTTACCCACAAATGGGCTGAAATGGAAGATGTTCAACAGAGGATCCGAGACTAACAGACAGAGATCTCCCGTGTGCTAACAGCTGTAGGAAGGATAAAACAAAGCATCCTGATGATGAAATGTGAACGGGCAAGTCCTCACGCATCCAGACCAAGTGCCCCACGTTTGGTCCCCAGCACTCTCCTTCTTCCCCTTGGGTACCTCCAAGTACAACCAACACCCGTTCCCTGTTAAGGTGCAAACACGGCTCCCCGAGACATTTGTGAAGGGCCCTAAGGAACCCTCTGTGAAATCTGTGCTTGTCTCCACTATTACTACTTTACACTAGAAACTACAAATTACTTCATTTTTCCCGATCTCCATACAAATATAAAAGATGAAGCTATCTGAAAACCGTATCATCTAATTATACTACATTACAGTGCTGGAGATCATTGCTAAGAATGTATCTGCACTCACACCTCTATTCCCTTCTTTACATTACACAGCTTCTTCTTGCCAGGGGAAATCTCCAAGTGCAGCTAAAGCTCCGTGCACTAACACACATAATTTAAGGAAATGGGGAAAGACAGCAGAGTAAACAGTATTCATGTTTACACGGTTATTATACACTACACCCAAGTAGAAATGCTTACAAACCCTCTCCTCCTTTCAACTAGCTCTTTTGGTCTCCTCAGCTTGGGGTATACCAAGATTCTCCAGAAACAGCTTTTCTTCTGCTCCCTTTTAGCAATGAAACCAGAAATCTGGCAATGGGAACCCTTGGCCAAATCTCTGAACTGGCAAGACTATATTTGCCCAAGAAAATAGTAAGGAATAAGTAAAACCCTCTTGAACTCCTGGCAGGTGAAGGTTCAGTTGCCAGATTCAACGCATTTGGCTCACCTCTGCTCTTCAACAGCAATTAGCCCGATGGAAATAGAAGAAAAGTGCTGACGTTAACAGCAAACACTTCCATCTAGTGTTTTAGTCACGGTGGATAAAGTGCAGAGGAAGTGGGATTTAAAAGGATCTGGGATCACAAAAAGGGTTCAACGCTGAGAAACACGGCCACAATCTCCATTCCCTCAGACAACGCTAACGGATTTAGTCAGTGCATTTCTGCTGGGATCTCTTACTGACTGGATTTCAATTCGTTTTCAATTTGCTCCTCACGTGCTCGAAGGGGCGTAAGCAGCCCGACAAGTGGGTTCCGTAAAAGCCACAAGAGGGGGGGCTGAAGGCAAAACGAAGACCTGAAAATGGACAGGTTAGAAGACAGAACAACTGCTGCCGGTTCTCAAAGCCTGCCTGTCTCTGCACCTGGATGGCTTCAAGAACACCCTTTGCAAAGCACAAACGCATCCGCCTGGAAAGAGCACGGAGTCCCGAAACCTCACGGCACGAAGCCAAGGACAGCGGGACTCGGCTGATGGAGTTTTTCCCTGGGGAAGCCAAGCACGGCCCATGAGAGCACTGCTTTGACATCATCACTGCCAATGCTGATACGTCCAAGGAAAACCTATGTTTAAGTTAAAAGCAACTGTGTCACGGATTAGTTAAAGTATGAGGTTATTAGTTGGCTAGGCTTGATACATCATTTTTCCTATAATACAGCGGAAGTTCCTTTCCTAAAAAAATCCTGTTTTCCAAGGTTCACCTGCAGAATTCTTCTAATGAAAGGAGCGTACAATTCTTCTACCTGAAGCCTGCACGACAGCCTGGCTGCTGTCCTTGCTTCTCACATCTCACACTCAGAAAGGTGGCCTAAAGAGAGCACTTCACCTATGTACAGAAAATATTTTCAATCAGGACAAAAAATAAGCTCTGAAATGGAAGAAGCATTGAGAACTTAACCGCGGCAAAATTTGCCTACAACGTATTTGAAACATTGGACTTGATTTTCCAAGAGAAACACGCTGGCTGTTCCCAGGGGAACAGCAGGCAGCCTGCACGTCTGGGAACATGTGCTGCACTTCCCCAGTTTACACCATGCCCCCTGGAACGGGTGGAAAGCTTGTGAGCACCAAGACATGGGGGCTTGCAGCATCCCACTCAGCTGAACCTTCAATGGGCCGTCCTGTCACTGAGGGACCACCCATCACTATCAGAGCTGCATGGGAACGATTGGAGAAACAGCAATTATCCCTCAAAAGTTAAAAAAAAATAAAAAGTAAAAAAATCCTAGCGTGCACAGAATCAGATGTAGCATTAATCTGATGCAGCCAGTCTAAGCTGGATGGAGAAAGACCCCCTCTATGGTCAGAGGTCAGTACAGTATCAAAGTACGGAACGACAACAGCACAGAACAGGGAAAGCCAGTCAGTATTCTCAAGTTTTATGATTTGATACCCAACCTGTAATTTTCTCTCTCTTCCTTAAGATACTCAGAATAATTTTTCTCCTTCTCATTTTGCATCGACCTATATTTTGTTTAGCAATTGCTATCGTCCTCCCATTCGTATGTCAAGCGAAATACAGAGCCCCAAGGAAAAACAACACTGAAGGCTTGGGAAATACATAAGGAGCAGGTAGATTTCCAAATTACTATGCTGTGTGTACCTCACTGACTTCACATAATTGCTCCTTTGCCATCTAATTCAGTTGAGTTTTCAACTTTCTCCGTGATACACCCTTCCCCCATCTCCACATTGCCATATGCCACTTAAAAACTACTTTTCGGTCTGCCAAAAAATCATACAGCCTGCTTCCCTGTGCCAGAAACCTGGTTTTGAAGCAAATGGCACAAGCCAGGATCTGTCTGGTAATACAAACAATAATAATAATAATAAAACAATAAAAATCAAGTCAAGTAGTAAAACCTGGAACTCAAATGAACTGCCCAGGCTCCTTTCAACAAGCCCTTTTTCTCCCAGGTTCAGAGGTAGGGCAGCCATGCCCTGCCCGCCTCGGTGAAGGCTATCAATCCTGAAACTAACCCAATCTGATCTGCACGCATCCAGACTATGGCTTTTCGTCTTGGCCTGTGAAAGCGTCGTGACTTCTGAAGTAAAATATATTTACAGTGCTGAGAAACAGCCTCTTTTCCTTTCTAAACGGTCTCATATATATATATACATACTTTTTTCATGCCAAGCGTGCCATAATCTCATTCTGATATGTTCCTCAAAGGCTTGCAATGGAAACAGAGTTCACTGCTGGGGATATTTTCAACATACAGTGATCCGGAATCCACAGATCCTAACTAGTTGCACATTATTTAGTTCACATCCATTACAGTTTATAAATTAACAGAGGTGTCATTTTCTGTACAAAAAAAAAATCAATGCATATTTATGATTTTTTTATTCAAATAGATTTTACATACATATAATCTAAAGACACAATACAAAATCTGTATAAGTTAGGCAATGCATCACAGGAGTGACCAAAAACTCAACACGTTTACCTTGGCAAAATGACAGAACGTATTTCTGCTGGCTGGAAAAATATTAGCCTTTAATGCATTTATTAATTTTACTAAACGTACTTGAAATGCTTTTCCTTAGCAGTATTCATTATTCCTTTTTGTGTTTCATAGTTACTCTTATTTATTTTTTCCATTTTGTTTTTACACCAAGGAGACTGCAGTCAAATAACACTCAGCAACTCATTTCCTCTCTTTGGACTGAAAAATTAAACAGATACTAAATTATGACAGTGAATTTAGAAAGGAGGGCTCCAAGGGCTCGAAAGAACATGTCTGAGATAATATGATGCTTCTAAGAATATTGCAATCACATCCAAGCAATCACCGAAGCGTGCCATGTAACTACCTCCTCAGCTAATATGCTTTTTTCTCCGTGATGACTAATCATGTTCTATTAAACAGCGGTAATGCTGGAAGAACTCAACTATACAAGTGTAATGAAGCCAGTATTCTCCCTGGACAGATTAGCTACAACTGATTTGACACATACCATCATAGGAGCTTCAAACCTGACAAACTCTGTGCTTGCTTCTGATTTATGCCGTCAAGCTCTTCAGAGAAGAGAATGAAATCCAGCCGTTCCGTTTGGTAGAGGTGAAATGTACTGATGTGCTTAACTGTCAGTTATGGAAAGTTACCATTTCTTCTTTCTTCTCCTCTCGCTCCCGCTCTCACCTCCCTCCACCCCTGCCTTCTGCACTTGTAGAGCCTGTGCCCAGGGACAACTGTCCCCATGGTCCCGTGCCACGCGCCGTGTCCTACAGAACCCACGTGCTCTCGCACGCTTCTGCTGTCCCGTTTCCATCGTTCGAGAGCTGTCACTGAAACAACTGCTTTCTCTGCAGCCCCTTTCGCTCCTTCTCATCCCCTCGTGCTATCCAGATGTGCTGGTTCTGGATGGGACAGGGATGCACCGAAGGGTAAAGGGAAAAGGGAAGTTATTGGACTCACAGAGCAGAGCCGTGATGGGAATGGAGGAATATGAGGCCGCGGATGTAATTCAGGTCAGCGAATACACGAGTGAGCTCCTCAGATGATGGTGGGCATCCTTCCACTGCTGTTGTTCCGGTTGTTGTTCTTCCTGGACAGATTCGGAGTGGCCATGAGGACGAAGCGCTCGTCGGGGCAGCCGTACTGGAGGAGAACGTCAATGCACTCCTGGCTCGAAGCCTGCCTGGCGTAGGCCAACGCGGTGTTCCCATGGGCATCGCGTGCCATCACGTCAACGCCGTACTGGAGAAAGAAGAGACGCCACCTGAAGCTCTGATGCAGACAGAGAGTTACAGCAGAGGGAGCGAGCTCAGGCCAGGAAGGCTGGAACTGAGCTGAGGTTGGTGAAAGGGAGGGGAGAGAGAGGGAAGTGAGCAGAACGTTGGTGACTTACACACAGAAAGGTTTCTACGGGGAGGGTCTTACAGCTGGAACAAAATTTGTCACCGAGGTATTTCAAATGGCATTTCCAATAGGTGCTAAGGAAATCTCTCCTTCCTCATTCTGTTGTTTACTTTCTACCAATGGCAACAGACGAAAGGGGGGTAAGCTACCATCCTTACAGAGCGTGCAATGAGCAAGCACTCACCCAGATCAGGAGCTGCACCAACACCACGTTTCCCTTCCTGCAGGCCAGGTGCAGGGCCGTGCGCCCATCGCCGTCTCCGCAGGTCTCATTCACCTCCTCCCGCGTGCCGTGGGCGAGGAGCAGGATGACCGTGCGCAGATCTTCCTCGGCTGTAGCCCTCAGGAGGTGTTGGCCAAGAGAAAGTTCCAGGCACTGCAGCGGGGCAAGGAAGAGCTTCTGCTCGTATTTTGCACGTATCCAGCGCTCTTTTTCCTCCCTAGAGAAGCCAAAGGGAATACGTCACTCCGGCCTGGCTTTGCTGCCTACCAGCATGCTAGCAAATAGCCATCAACAAAAAGAAAGCAAGAAAATAAATCAGGCAGATGGTGTCCACGTTGGAGTTAAGGTGTGCAGCAAAACACAGTACAGAAAATGTACAAAATGTCCGTGTTTGAAACCTGAAGTGACCAGCACGGCACTGACAACTCCCAGCCACCCCTCCTGCACCTGGGCTTGCATTTCACACAGCAGAACAACCCCTGCAAGGCACAGCCTTGCTTGCAGAGGTGCTCCCTCTATCAAAAACTGAGTCATGTTTCCCATGCAAAAGACATATGGAGGATTCTTCTGTTTGTTTTTCCACAATGCAAACTATCAGAACAGTACTTTGAAGCCGCCATTTCCTCCTGAAACGTCAAATAACTATCAAAAGCTTTCTGGATGCTATTATGTTACAGGATAAGGAGGACTACAAACAACCGTTTCAAAAATTAACATACAATTATATGATCTAAGAGATCTAGCCCTAGACAAAGCCCCATTTGAAGGTACCTGTCCAGCCTCTGAAAACCATATACATCATCTAGCAAGGCAACTTGTTACTGGTGACATATTTTTTCCTCCGGAGCACAAAAGGAAAAGCTCTGTTTACGCCTTTCAGCACTGTTTACACTACTCCCAGTAATCTAGTGTCAGGTTAGCCCTAATCTGTTTTTAAATACTTATGTAAACAGATCCTTCCAACAGCAAATCTGGATTAGTTTTGCATCATTTCCTGGTACATGCGGAGCGACCTTACTGTGACCTCTCTGGATGCTCTCATGCAGAGCTTCCCAAAGCATGCTCTTCTCTGCACCAATGACAATCCACCCTACAGACAGGTACAGGTTTTTTCAGAGAAAAAGTGCAAACAGATAATTAACACAAAAAGCACTGCGCTTAAATTAAACCTTTGAATGACTCCTGCAAGCTAAAAGGCACACACACAAAAGAAAACATTTAGGGGACCGCAAATTAACCTTTGATGGCAGGATCTGATAAACAGGATCAGTTCAGATACTCAAGATGGAGAGGAGAAAGAAAATGACTTCTGTTACCACTGTGATCCTTAACTCCTCTGTTAGCTGTGCTGTTTTAAGGTAAAAATACAGTGGCAGCGCTTCGAGGAGGTTGAAGTGACACACTTACAGTTACTCACAATAAAATGTGCACTCCTGCAGCATCACAGCACCTCTAGGACCAGAACCCAGACAGCGTTTAATAAAGCTCTTGTCAGTTTTTTAAGTACGTATTGAGGTTTTGAGAGTGTAACCAATACACCCACTCCACATTTAAACACGCCAGACTGAAAAATGAAGCGACTGAGTCAGCCCTGTTTCACACCAGTGGCACATGTCCGGGCTGAGGGGATTTATTTCTCATATGCCCACAGACCCAAAAGGCAGAATATACTTCATTTTCTGCCTGCATCGTAACTACCACAATCTTTTTAGTGCTGTTGAGTCTGCAAACAAATCCCCTCCCCATCTTCACAGACCACCTCTGAGCAACTTTAGCCTCCAGCTGCCATATGACCACGGCTGGAAGAGAAGACCCTCCTGTTTAAACTCAAGCTATGTGACACCAGTCTCCCACCTCTAATCACTATCCATCACAAACTATTCATCATAAAGTACTCTGTGGAAACAGAGACTTCAGGTGGAGCTTTTAGAGTTTTAGGCTGTTGTTTTACAAATTTGTTGCAGCACACCTGCCCTGTGCTTCATGGGAGCAGTGCAAAGGCAAGCCAGACCAAGTGGTGGGGAGAGCATCCCCCAGATTCCAGTGCTGTGATGGGAACACAGTGAACACTGCCAACAAAAACAGAGATGTTTTAAAAGTCTCAGACATTTGGGGGCAGCATGTCACTGACATTGTCTATGGAATGAGATTTAGATTCTATTCAACTGTTCAAACTGGGTACAAGGAAAGATAAGTTGTTGGGTTTTTCTCACAGACAATTACACTAAATGACAGGAGGAGGTATCTGAAGGTAGGAGGAGGAGCATGCTTGCCCATACCTTGTGGGCTGATACAACAGAAATTCAGAAGGACCAGCTCTGAAACATATTCTAGAAAGCCATCACCCACAGACCTCCTCTCTCCATTTCTGGCACAAACCATTTCATTTCAAATGACTAGGGGACTTTCTTGGACAACAGCTTCAGCTCCACCGCATGCATCCATCTTAGAACCTGACAACACAACATAAATGCACTCTGATGCCACAATCTCACTCCTGGGGTCCACAGCCCGCCTTGGTTGAGGTTTCATATCCCCATAGGAAGGCCAGTCCAAGAGCAGAGTTGTCAGCAGTAGATCACTTGGCCTCATTCCAGTCCCCTGGAGGACCACCGTTCACATCCCCTGTTAGCTAATGAGCTAAAAAATGAATTATTGGAGCGGTCAGCAATAAGAAGGAAGAGGAGGCACAGTGTTTCGCTTCAGCCAGCACTGACATACCTTTAAATAAATCAACTGAATAAGAGTACAAGGAAATGAGAGGAAGAGCAACTAATCAGCAGATACTGAACCAATCTCCAAAAATAAAGGGAATGTATGATTAAACACCTCCTAGTAAATATTTCTCTCATTTTCCTCCTTTTCTTGTAATTCTGGTAACTTTCACTCTAAACGACACCCTCAAATATACAGTCTCAGTTCTAGCTGTCTTCACGTGACATCCGTAAGCCAGAACAAAACTACTCCACTTACTTACTGAGCTACTAAAATTCAGCAGAATCCCTTTTTCAAGATCAGAGTAAAGTCAGTGTATTGGAGAAGCACCATCATCAGGTGCTCGGATGGCACCTATGACACCGAATGCTAGAGAATGTGTGAGCTGCCAGTTTTTTAATGCAAATGCACAGGTGAATTAGAGGAACTCCAGAGTAACAGATGACAAATTTATAGAAAGAAGAATGAAAGTCAGATTGGGCTTTGTTTGAGCTTTCTCTTTCTGAAGCTGTCCATTCAAACTCAGACTTCTGAGAAAAGCTTACAAACTTTCTGGCTATACAAGGGCCAAATACAAGAGGGTAAGACTGCAAAACATCCTGCAGGAAAGGAATACAATTCACTAAGCCCTGGCCTAAAACCATCACTGAGCTCTGCCAAGTCTCCATCACTGGTACGAATAATGAAAGCCCTGATAGAGCAGTGATACTGTACATAGGTAAGAGTTATTAGAAACAGATGAAAATTTCACTTCTCAGTTTATTTTCATCTCATTAGGTGCTTGCTTCTCAAGATAATGTCCAATTATTTAAATTACTCTGCCAGCCACATCACATCATTATTATCTTGAAACATAAATACTGGGCACTGTGAGGGGGAGGGTAGCATGAGAGAATATAAAAGGCAGATTTGCTCAGAGCACAGTTTCCTTTCAGACTACTCTTCACTCTTTGCTTGTGAGCTTGCACCAGAGATGCTCATTTAGGAGCTTGGCCCTGTGCAGCTCAGTCCAGAGCGGTGCCTGGCTCACCCATCTTGATGAGAAGTGTTAAATATTTTCTTCTCTCTTACTAAAAAGAACTATGCTGCAATAGAGGAAGCCTCTAAATGCTCTCTCTACTGCCATTCACCCAAACGTCTGTGCCGTGTGGGTGCCATGCTCGTGTGCTGCCATTTCTGGATGCTTACTGAAGTGCAACGTTTAACGCGGCAATAACCTGGCCGGCTCAGCAGGAGAACTGCCAGATTTTCTCTGCTGTTGGACAGCTGACAAAGTTAATGTGTCTGTTCCAACAGAATGAAGTAAATCTAACTCCCATAGCTCCCAAACTCTGGGAGCGTCCCAGAGTATGTCATTAACTTTGTGGTCCAGCATGCAAGAAGCATACATCACCTAATGACCGGTGCAGCCCTGCTGTCAGGGCTGGGTGGCTGGTTGTGGCAGGGCTTGCCATTTAAGGAAAACCCTTTGCAATGATCCCACAGATGTCTGATAAACAGCATCACTTTGGTAAGAGTTGGCGATGCAGCGTTGTGATGGGTAAAAGGGAAGCGAAACATTTGTGGGGGAAAGAACTGAAAAGTTTGGGAAGGTTCATGATGCTTTTAATTGCAACTTGCAAAGGGAAGAGGGGAGATGAAGAGAAAGCAGGAAGAAAGGGCTAGCAGCAAGGAATTTCCAAAGTGTCTTCCTGTCCCAAGCAAAGCAGGAACTGGGAGGAGAGGCATGGAAGAGGAGTTGGGAACAATATGCTGAGAAAACACAGGGGCTTCCTCTCTCTGCAGGAGAAGACCCCACTCTATTGCAAAGGGAGTGCTTAGCAGTTGACTGCTTCCTAGCATGCATGCCTTCTCTCCCAGGCTGCGTTGCTAAGGGGGAAGGCGCATGGGCCCACGAGGGATATGTAGGGCCCTGGAAAACAAGAGGGCTCCAGACAGCAAACAAAGACCGATGGCTATTTATTCCTTAATTACGGAAAGCTTTCAAGAAGCAGGCCACTGTAAATCCCACGTACCGAGAGAAGGAGGCAAAGAACCAAGATTTATGTGCACCGGGGCAAAGAGGAAATAAATATCTCCCTGGCTCCTGATCAATATTATGAGTGTTTTGCCAACCAAAAGGGTGTTTTATGAGCTGTAAGGACAGAAAGGGATCATTAATAATTAAATAAAGTCAACCTATTAAGCTTATTACTTCTTTACAAGTTAAACAACCCCAACGGATGTGAGTGGCCCTATGGCACAGCCGCAGCACAGCCACCATGACTGCCCTACAGCTCCAGCCTGGGGTCCTCAGGTCTGGCAAGGCAGGCAGCTCGGCTGGGAAACGGTTTGCTCTCATCTTTGTCACTAAAGTTATCCGCCGAGGATGAACAATTGAATGCCACAAAAGCATTCTGAGCTCAAGTTTCTTCTAACTTTGGGCCTGCTCAAGTGAACTCCAAAACAGATGCTGTTTTTGCACATCTCGGTCAGCTTTTCAGTGATGTCACAGAGCAAGCAGCATTTCCCCTTCAGGTGTTAAGACACTGCAGGATTTACTACTGTAAAACATTAATGACCAGCTTAAGTTTACCAAATTAAGGCTTTCTAGATAATTATCCTGCAACTGTAGGCTCTGACTCTAAATATCACAAATTATGGCAAACTTTTGTTCTCATCGCACAGCACTCAATATAATAATTTTTAAGGTACATTTGATAAAAGTATCAACTCTGAGATTGCTCCATGTTAAGCTAAGGAAAAGCTATGTGACATACAGCTGTGGGGAACACTGCAGATGCTAAGAAAAGGTTTGTAGAGAATGCAGATAGTGCGGGGCCAACTGTAAGATCTGCAGGATGGTTGAGTCTTTCCTTGATACAAATCCAAGCCTTTTTGTTCTGTGCAACGGTGTGAAATGAAAACAGCCCCCTGAGATTGAAGTAAAAATTTTAAGGAATCCAGAAATTTTCTTCTCTGCCAAATCCAAAAGCCAATCAGAAAAGCACTGCAAACAGCAGACGAGGATGGGTTCCTGTTAAGATGTGCAAGGAGAGACCTTATGAGCATCCCAAATAAAACAGCAATGGATGAGCACCACCTTTCACCAGCTGTTTACTGACCACTGGGAAAGTGCTGCGTTCACAGCCTCGTTACTTCTACCTATACACTGATGAAGAGGCACGTGAATATCCTTGCAAAAGTTAAATCAAAATCTCTCACTGTGCTGACTGCCAAACAGAAGGTGAGCTTTCACTGTGTGCTTCTTTTGCATGAATCACACACAGCCCACTCCCTTTTCTTCAGTGGTCAATGTCAACATGTAGGGAAAAAAATATTACCAACAATGATTACCTAACAAAGCCAACAGCTGTTTTAGAACAGCTAAATGAAAATATTAAACCAAGAGTACATTTGCTTGTTTACTTGACACCAATATCTACAAATATGCAGAGAATAGCAAACATACACCTAACGGATTTCATTATTCATGTGTAACCATACTCATCTCGATGTCTTCAGTGTACAACCACGTTGCACTGTGCCAGTACCTACATGCAGACTGCAAATCTCAATTTGCAATCTGATACACAATCACTCGGGTTAAAAGATTCCATTAATTTGCAGTTTGTTAACACTGATTTTCTCCTGTGTTACGGATATACCAAACTCAATATTATTTTAAATAGAGCTCAAGAAATCGTAACAGACTTTTTTTTCCTCCCCTCTTTCAGGGAATACTGTGAAAACTGCATGTGAAATAAATTTTCACACAAAACATGGCAGTAGTTCAGAACAGATAACTCAACTACAATGGATGATTAGGGAGAAAATGAAGGCAGACTGTTATCTTGGTTATATATGTAGCTGTTTTCACCTAAAACCAGGCTCCTGCTTTTATGTTCGCATCGAGAGGAAGCTCCTGTACAGCATTAAAAAAAAAAATAAGAGAAAGTGACATACAAATATTTCAATGCATAAATTTCAATAATCTGTGCCAGCTGAGAGACAGAGCGAGGTAGCCAAGTAAGGTTCCCACAGACTCAGAGTAATGTGGCATATAACAGGGACGTACATCAGCGATATGCTTTACAGCAGCTCCTCCCGTGATGCGACTATCACAGTGCATTAAGGATACCATAACAGTCGCTGATGTGATCTGCTTTGGAACGTATCACATCATAAACAGATGAAAGAAGAGAAATGGAGCCTTTCCTCTGCTCGTAATGCTGTAAAGTGGATAAGTATCATAACTAGGAGTGCACCAATGCTTTATAAATAATGAGATGGGAAGGAACCTCCGAGGTCTACCCAAAGGCCTGATGAACTTGCTGTGTAGACATTAAAGACATCTTAAATGCCAACTTGCTTAGTATATCAAGGTGGCTTCAATGACCTGAAATGTAAAAGCACATTCTGGGCTGCAGGATGTGAATGTAATCTTTACCTGAGGGTCAGGAACTGAGAGAGGATAGTCTAAATGCAGTACTTCTCAGAGACATTCAAAAATTTTCTTGACAGTTTTGATGCTTTGTTGCCAGTAACTCCCAACCAACACTATAGTTTGGTTTACAAAACAAAAACCCTTTTAATATTACCTTAATTCAGCAGAAGCAGTAAGAAGACACTTTTTGGAGAATTTGGGAAAAAAAACCCCACAAAACACTACACCAAATTTATATAAGACATAAAAGAGAAAATACAAGTAATAAACATTGTACTTGAGCATAGATTGTGAAGAAAAACACATTTGGAACAGCAAGCAAATAAAAATAAGCGCTCTTTCAGTGCAAGTCAGCAATGGAAGGATGGCATGTTTGCAGCTAAAGGTTGGGAAGAACCTGCACCCAACCATCCTGGAGGGCATTTTCCTTGACCCATGTTCTTCAGATACCACAGGGCCCTGCCAGCTGTCCAAATCTTCCCTAGTCACTTGGAGGTCTCCCTTCTGCTTACTCTTGTAATTACCTTCCAAATTCTCCACGTCGGCATTTCTAAAGTATCCCAGAGCTTTTTCTTCCTCTGCAATACATCTTTGCCCGTTCTTTCTGCACTACCTCTAATCATTAGTTCATCAGCTGCCTTGGCCTCCTCTTAACTCTTGCTGATCACCAGCCCTTAGCACTCACAGAAATCCTTGAGGCTTCCTTTGTACCTAAGAAATGAAAGTGCCGAATCCACATGTGGAAGAGCTTCTTTATGGTAAGGGTGATGGAGCACTAGAAGAAGATGCCCAGAGATGTGGTGGAGTCTTCTTCTATGGAGGCACTCAGGACCCATCTGGACACCTAACTGTGTGACCTACTGTAGGGTACAAACTTTGGCAGGGGGTTGGACTCAATGATCTCTTGAGGTCCCTTCCAACCCCTGTGGTTCTGCAATTCGGTGAAATCACAGACTTCTTTTGTTTCTTTGTTTGTTTTTGATGGTTTAATTTTTTTTTAAGGGATGAAATGTCATTCCTGTCACAATGATGCCAAAGGGAGCGGGGAAATGAAACAAAAGACAAACACACCTTCTACTGAGTTAGAATATCACCAGTGGACAAAGCTGCCAGAAGGGTTACACAACACCAAGGTGTCCAAAGAGGAGAGACTTGAAATAGGCTCAGCTTTCAGAAGATACTTGAGTGCTCAAGTACTGCTGAAGCATTTCTAATTGCACACCTACTTCTATTAATCGCTCGCAAACCTTTTGGCTTTTATGATTTACCAGCCATATGGTTAGTGCTTAACAAAGGGAAACCCAGATAAAACCCAACAGCAAAGAAAATATGCATAGGAGATGTCTGCCAAAAGTGACAGCAATTCCACTTCAAGGTGCAGGAATTAAAAGCAGTGTGCCAAAATGAAAGCCTCTTTGCCGCCTGCCAAAGCGCTGTGCCTGTACGTGCCCTCTCTCTTTCAGCCATTTGCTTGCAATCCCTCTTCAGGACACATTTGGAAATTATTTTAAAAAGATAAAATATCCTGTATCTGTTACCAATTAGAAGACACGTGAATATTATTTTCTAATTTGTGGCTCCAATGTGCCTCTTAAAAGCAGAGTAACTGAAACAATTACATTGACTCCTGAATATTTCTATTATGCTCCTGAAAAATCCCCAATGTGGGTATGTCCTCCTCTGCCTGATGTGCCCCAGGGCTGCATGTATCAATAAGTACATCAAAGCCCTGAATGTGAACTGCCAAAACACTGTAATTTCTATGAAGCGTGTACGCCAGTTTGTGGCAGCTGCAGCCCAAGGGCTGCCAAACTGATTAGTCCTCTCCTAATGGTCTTCGTGCAACTTGGATTTGCAACAAGGGGGTGGGAAGGAGGAACGACTGAAGGAGGATAAAAAGTTGAATAGTAAACACACGGCTCTTTGCTCTGGTCAAGTCGTCCTCTACAGAAGCGACCAATTTTCAGCTGGCTTTTGAACTACAAGCTCTAAGCCAGGATTTATAATGGTATCGATGGAGGTTTCTTTTTAAAACCCCGACACAGTGCGACTTGAGTGACTACCTCCTGAAAATTGGTAATTTCCTGGTGGTTAGCAGGAGAAGGTCTGCCAATGAGAAAGCAGAACCTGCTAATAAATTTATAGTGCGTTATATGCCAATTAGACCCCTTCAGCCATTCAAGAGGCAGTGCCACCAATCAGGTTATCACTCCACAAATGTACTCTTTAGAGCTGATCTCATCACAAATCAATCCTGCATTTAGAGTGCAATTCTCATTAGTATTACTGAGGAATGCACTTGTGAAACAATGCAAGAAGGTATTTTTCTTCTCCCCTCCAAGCGTCCTTCCCCAGCGCCCTGTGCACAGCTATTTACTTCTTGCACACAGTCACGTCTGAACTTCAAATGGTAAATAATCATTCTGAATACCACATTAATTCTGTGTCGAACCAGATTTATTACACGCGTCATACTCGGGAGTTTCACCGTCATTCACAAGCCATCCGTGAATCTGTTGGTTAAATTACATCCTTGTATCTGACCATGCACCATGCAATATTCTATCAATACGGTGACTCAGAGCAGATCTCTCAGCTTCCCACCCCACGACATCCACAAGTGCGAAGACTCCTGGTTCTGTTTATCTGGCCAACATGGACAGAAAAAGGAAAAACACAGAAGCAGAGGGAAAAAAAAGGTGATCTGCATGGTTTTACACGCTCAGAGTACATACAGATCTAACTTAAAACTCTGGCTGCAGCATACAGACACACACTTGGTGGCTACAGCCTATGCAAGTAATGTTGTGGTTTGGATGCTTTGCAAAGCAAGCTGAATAAGGATGGAAATAGACTTGGTTTCAGCTTTGCAGCACAAAGATGCCTATCAGTTAGGGACGTGAGGCAACCTGAATCACCAGCGATGCATTTTTCTTTTGGTAACTCCTTCCTTCTCAAGCTAGGCTCAGACCTCAGAGAAGCACACTTCAGAAATCTGACCCAACCCTAGGTGGCCTCTTCAAAAGTATTTTGCATTTGTGCCAGCAGTTGATCAAATTTGTTCTGATTGAGCTAAATGCTTTGTGATTTGCTCTTGTCAGCTGCCACAGTAAGAGCACCAGGAGGAGATAAAAGTAGTGACTGTGGTCATTTTGGCGCTGAGCACTGATGCAATATCCCCGTGTGGCTCAGGAGAAGGGTCCTAGCTCATGCCAAGAGCAACAAGGGGAGTGATGGCTTCCACTTGCTCCATCCTCCTCACCCTGCACTGGGATGCTCAAGAGCACCGGTACGTGGCTGCTGCACTCTGCCTGCTCGACAGACAGAACGGCCCATCCTATGGCTGAAGAAAGCTAACTCTGACACAAGAAATGCACCAAAGCAATATTCAGTCCTGGAAGCAGACCATCTCCCTGCTTCCTCTCACGTGCACCTGGTGAGCTGAGTTTCAGCTGCAGAGACTGACTGCTGTTTGCCAAACTATCGCCCTCGGCTCGCTTTACATTCTGTAGACCTTTCACAGAAAAAGCAACCTTAAGAACAGCGGTGCAAGACGCCTCAGCCTTGGGCTGTCACCTGCATCTTATTTCTCCTTAGCCTCTTAAATAACACTGGAATTCACTCTGTCCCCTGATGGGCACCGTAATGAGAACCACCTGTCAATCACGGCTCCATTAGCCTGGACAGACTTTCACTTCCTGAAACAATTTATTGGATTCCCAAACACCAGCGGGCCCTCTTCCTTTTGAGCAGGGTTTTTCGGGGAGCTATTCAGTGGGAGCGGGTCTCCCTTCTGCTCCTGCTGAGCGGCCATTGTTTCCCTTCTTCCTCATGCAAACAGTTTCCCGAGCTGACCCACCTCTTCTGTCCTGGGCAGGCCCAGGGCTTGCCAAAAACTTTTTTTTTCTGACTGCTCAGTTCACCGGCGCGATACAAAACAAAACCTACCGGCTGTTAGCAGCCCTGGGTCAGGGCAGGAATTAACATTAACCCCTTCTGTGAGTTGGAGGCAGGCTCGGGCCCGGCGCTGGGCTGCACTGCTGCCATGACCTTCGGGGCTCCGAGGCTCTTGGTGCATGCTGCCACCCAACAGAACAAAGATCTGCTCTCGGTTTGCACGAAACGGAAGAGAATTTTGCAGTCCCCTTCTCTTTCCCTTGGTTACACTCAAATTGCAGCCCAAAGAAAATCTTTCTAATAGGAGATAAAAACCACTTTAGTTGAAACGTTAGCTTGAAAGGAGCATTTTCGTTTCCCTGGATGCGTGCATTCCTTATGAGGTTCATTTGCAACGTGTACGTCTGCTTTGATGAGATAATAAAATGTATTTTATTTAAAAATATTCCCATCCCCTCCCCTCCCCCCAAGGAATTTAAATGGTCAGTTAATCTTTCTGCTTCAGAACAACCCACTGAGTAAATAAAAGAGGGCTCCAGATTATATAAACCGATATTCTTTCATTCTAATGCTGGTCCTGAGGGCCGTAATACACTGTGCAACTGTACCTGAGCGTTAGCTATGTACCCTTTAGTACACATCACTTTAACTTCTAGCCTGGTAAAGGGAAAAATGGAAACAAGATGATAGTTATCTGCAGCCTTCTGTGACTCTCGAGTCAATAGCAAACGGGAGGACTCGTTAGTGCCATAGTGATCCAATCAGGATGAAATTATGCAGTCATGTAAGAAATAATACCTATTAGGCTAATTTAATCAACGAATACTTTACAGATGAATTAGAATGCAGAATCCAATTATTTCAAACATTTGGACTGTCAGCCGCTGTGGTTTTTAAGCAGTGGAAGGGGAGAAAAGAAAGGTTTAAGGATCCTTTTCAGATGACAGAGGCTGGGGTATATTTATAACAGGAGAGCTTATAGCAGCAGCAAACTGACAACTACAATCAGCACCTTCCGCTGCTCAGACAGCTCGCACCCAGGCGGCTCTAATCTAACCTCTCTCCATGGCTTCTGCGGTGTGTTGCTTTGGGATATTGGTATAGACAGCTTGATTTGCTGTTTCAGTGGCTGATAATTACTGTCTCAAGTCTTTATAATTTCCTCTTGCCAGTCACCCTTTTAAAAGAAGGCTTACGCTCTAATTACAATAGGTCTTTTTTGTTTTGATGATAAGAGGTGCCCCTGGATAGGTGAAAAATACCCTCGTGCTGCAGAACACAGTTGGTTGCACCCAGTATTTATTCCCCTCGGAAAGGAAGAGCTTAGTTTACAGCGCCAAGTGAAGAAAAATGGTATGCACTTAATTACTACTAGAAGGGGAAACTAGTTTAATACGCAACTTGAGTCAAATAGGGTAGGACAGAAGAACTGAGGACAGCGAGTACACACAGCTCATATCCTAGATGCAGTGCTACAGAATGTCTACTTTGCCAGGTCACAAGATCCTAATACTGATTAGAAGACCATCATTCCTCCAGCAAGGAAACCTGTGGGTGGTGTGCTCTGCCCTTGATCAAAGGTACCAGAAATTCCACATCCACAGCCTCTCCATAGAGAACCTTCCTGCAGACCCATTGCAACTGCCATTTTAGAGAGCAACACTGCAGATGCCCTCAGGCTGAGCGGTGAAGAAGCATCGGTGAGAAAGTCTCCTCACTGATTTTCATCATTTAAGTCACCCAGCACTTCTCCAGAACTTGTGGAACACCTTACATACGTGTCTACAATGGCCACAAATTGCTGAATGAGCTTGGTAACACAGCTCGAGCTAAGGACAATTCAGGAGATGCTGTTTGCTTATGTACTCTTTTGAACACTTCAGCAAAATCATGAAAACATGCAGAAAACATTTTGTCTGTTGCAGAACATAGATGCCCCATTGCTCTGTAATGTCTGCACTGCAATTCCCCAAATACCTGCGATCCAAACATTCTTCTGCCCTGTCATCTGGAGCGGTTAATGGACTCTCTCATTGACTGTCTCTTGCTTATTTAAAAATTTAATGCTCTTCTGATGCCCAAATTACAGCTGTTTCGTGTGATGGATTAGCGCAAAATATGGGAGTGACAATTTTCTGCAATCTGTAGAATATCAGATTTTGATTACTTCAGGAAGAAAAAGTAAAGTTAGAAGTAAACTGTTTTGATTGATAAGGAGCAGAGGAATACTTAATGCAGTGGTTCATTGGAAGCCTTGATGAATGCCTGGCAGGACTATGATGAGTCTCCGCAGAAGACACGCAATAGCTCTGAGAAGATTTAGGATATTTACCGCTCAAATAAAACAAAACCAAGTGAGATGAGTAGGTGAAGAAGCACAGGGTGATTGCAATCTGCTGATCAAACCAAATTTAACTCTGATTTTCGCAGAGCAAAAACAAACTCATTTGCCAGCTTCCCTGTAGAAGAACACTGAAGGTTGTTTTAGGAATTTCAGGTACTGCCTTTCTCCAGCAAAGACCATTCTAGATTCAAGTCTTCACAGCAGATTATCTTCAGTTAACTCTTGCAGTTGTTCCGCTTTTAGGATGTAAATTCATTAGCTGTACATTTTACAGATAAAGATGTAAGTTACTTGTATTTTGTGATATGCCTGTTTTGAAACAATCTGTCACCTAGTTTTTGGAATTTGTCAGGATGGACCAACAAGGGTGCTTCTTGGCCAATTCTTCTGGTAATTTAGGGTCTGTAGCACCAGATCGTTTCAGTGCTACACTTCTGTTTTTGATGAGACACTGTAATTGATGGTATTTACCAGCTCAGTCAAAGAAAGTATAATTCTGCAACGTGCTGCCTGCCCTCCCTCCGAACAAGTGGAGAATCTCTGATGCATGACTTTGTGGACATCCAGTAAGAACTGCAGCACCAACATCTGTGTGGACTCTGCTCCTTCCAGCGGCATCGTTTCCAGCTATGAGACTGCCAGCTTCAAGCTGAGAAAGGTTTTCCAAAAAAGAGAGCACTTACCTACCTACTCAGGTTGGTACACTCTGATGTCTAACTTTTGCTCCAAGGAAAGGTATAGAGCCTCTGTCAAGAGACAGGCTGCTTTCTTATCAACTACAAATCTTTCCTAGTCAGGGCTTTGGTGGCAATACAGTGTCAACAGTTGTCCTTGTGTACCAGTGATGGTAAAAGCAAATGCGATCCCTTCTCTCTCAAACATTTGCTGAACTGCATCTCTGTGAAAATTCCTAGAGATCGCTCTGACTGTGAGTAAGGGAGGGACTCTGTACTGAAAGTATCTTCTCCAAACAGTTCAGGCTACAGGAATCTTCTGAGAGATACAAAGAAGAAAAGTAGTGCAGAGTATGATGCATTCGAAGGAAGGGTTGCATCAGAACACCTTCTCTTCCTTTAGAAAAGGAAGCTCACACAAGTTCACAGCAATGTTTTGCCATTACAGAAAGGCACAGTTCCATAGTAAGAAATTTTATTTTTTTTTAATAATTTGATTTCAGTTTACTGTTACCAGGTGGAGTTGTTGGATGTTTTGGACAGAAGAATCTGAAGGGAGACTTTGTGACCCGAGATTAAAACAGTTGTCTCAAGTGGAGTTTGTCTATTCTGAAAAGGAGCAGGGAAGACTCCAACTAATCCACCAGCAATCCACCTCTGGCAGACAGATGCACTGATTAGAAATGATAGCTTTGCAACTGGTTCAAAACCAACCTGTACTACAACTCTCTGGCTCTTGTATGTGGTGTGATGGGAACACACTTCGCTGGTATTCTGAGGAAGAATACAGAAGATCCTGGGTACGCTTACAACTGAATTTCAAGTGGAGAACACAACAGCTTTGGATGTTGCTTTGGTATTTGGGATGGAGAGCAGAACCCAGTGGCAGGGTTTGTTACTGCTGAGTACTAAGTCAGACCAAGGCAAGAATGATGACTAAGGTCTTCCTCCACAAATAAATAGACTTTTAAGGGCTATTAGGTTAGGTCATCACACATCCCAAATCACCTGCTCTCTAGCGTTAATATCCCGGGTGAGATTCTTAAGCAGCGTGTAACCAAACTATTTTGTGTATGATAAAAGTTTCTTCCCTACAAACAAATGCCCAATCCATCCCGAATGCCGATTTTTATGAGATCAAACAGTATGATCGACCTAGCTGGTTATTTCATACAGGTTTTATAGTGAAACAAACAAACAAACCTGAAACGAAAACATTTCTTTTACTTTACATTACTATTACGGATGTGATTTGATGTTGAGAATGCATGCTCAGGCTGGATGTGTGCTGGTTGGCTACCCTGCACATAGCAGGGGGCTTGAAACTAGATGAGCATTGCGGGCCTTTTCAACTCAGGCCATTCTATGATTCCATGATTTTATGATTTTCCATCTGACAAAAGCCATTCAGCTCTCAGGAGTCAGAAGGATGCCTGGCCACTTTCTGAGCATTTTTTTAAAATTTTTAGCTCATGGATCAGGCCAGAAAGGATGGACGACTGAGAAATTCCAGATCTGGCTGGCAGACCCCGTCCCACAGCGTGTGTGCAGTGGGAATCTGCATTTACTCAGCACTAAAAAACAAGCTAAGAAAGCAGCTTGTGTGAGCCGCAGAATCAGGAATCAGACTCTAAATACTGCAGCTCAGCGGTGATCTGATGGTGCTCCTGCCTCACCGAACCACGCCTGGTGTGCTAAGTGCCAGCAGTCACAGCAATCATGCTGTTTGCTTGCAGTACATTTTTTGGGAATCGCTTTTGCTTCTGAGGAATACAATAGCGTGGCAGCTACCTCTAATCCTGCCTGGATGCTTAGAAAATGCTATCGCTCCCTTAGAGATCAAGTGGGCAGCGGCCCCTTAACAGGAACTGGTCTGTGAGCTACCACCACATGTCTAATTAATGACCCTGCCAGTCGCAGCTGGAAGAGCTGAGCTGGGGGTGATTAATTAAATTAGCTGGCAGAGGAAATTACAGTGGAAAAGCCAAAGTTTGATTGCTCCATAATTAACCGCAGTGCAAATAATATCTGCATCTATAACTTCCAGCGATGAGATCAGAAGCCAATTGAATTTGGCACTGATTGAAGCTGTAAATATCCTGTGGTGAAAAATGATAGGTTTGTTCTGAAGGGAAAACTTACAGAAATGGACATCCAGCGGATGCAAAAGGGGAGCAGGGGATACGGAGGAAAGAGCACTGGAATTAGGTTCTCTATTTCAGCCAATTGCTGATTTCTGTAGTCTTCTGGTGTGGCGGTGGACTCAACATAAAGCAGAGAGAAATCTAAAAATCTACAGCTGCTGAATGCTTAAGAGATCCAGTGAATCCAGAAAGCAAAGGCTTTCTCGACCATCCAGCCCCTTGCCTTGTGTTTAATACCGATGAGATTTATTGCTGTACCCTGGGAGATAAATGCACAGTTCAAGAGAGCCTGCTGCCAGAACAATTCGCCCCATAACCAGCCTCAACATTCCTTCCCACTTTCACCCTGTCCTCTTACGAGCGCTGTCTTGGACCACAAGAACCTATTTTTCACCTCCCAATGTTCTTGAATTTCTACAACCCTTCACAATCATTTCACTGCCCCCTTCAGCATCTCCTCCAAAAACTACCCACCGAAGACTTGAAACCTTCCTTACAGCTCTTCTCTGAACTTCCCTTTCATTTTAGAAGGCCCTGGTCACATCATGCACTGATGTCAACACCCCTATCATGCTGTGATTCTTAGCATTCACTGCTGATGTAGCTCTGGCTAAAAGGAAGCTCACCTTTTTACTGATGCCTGAGAGGCACAAACCCGACACATGAGCCAAGTTTAATTTACAAGCTTTGTGAACTGTTACCAAAGGTACTTCTGGACAGAAATGGCATATTCCAGAAAATATTTTCTTTTTTTGTCGTTGTTGTTCTGTGTTTATTTAAGCAGTGGAGCTGTCAGTCCAAATGAGAGATGACTGCCAGGTTTGGGCCAGGCTGCATAATTCAACATACCACATTGGGTGGAAAATTTCCTCACCAAGTCTGCTCCCTTGCAGGAAGAGGTAATAAATGCACCAATGCAGAACGGATTACAATTCCCCTATTTGCATGAAAAGCAAAGAAAAGTGCAATATTGATTATAAACACAAAAATCCTGCTCTGCTCTCTCATTTCTTTTTGACTGATCTGAAAGAGCGCAGAACAACCATAAAAGTCTGAGAAGACCTCTCAAAATACATTAATAAATAGCACATTTATTGATTGCTGTCAAAGAAAAAAAGGCACATTCAAATTTACAAGCTACCCTGCCCACATACACACTTAGAAGGAGTCCATTAAATACTGCTTGACAAATTGTTCTCCTGATTAACTTGAGACTCAACCACTCTCCTCACGCAGGAGCCCGGCGCTGCTTCCTACTCCCCTCCTCACTCCTAAATTCATCGTAGGCTTTGGCTGATTTCTGACTTAGCAGTCCTGCCTTTTGCTATGAGATCGCGACCTATGATGCTTTATTTTCCTTTCTGGCACTACCAGAAGCTCTGTTGCTTTAGATATTGTCTCAGACCTGGGGGATAAGAAGACCAGCTTCTTTTTCATTACACGCCTATTTCTTTGGCTGTCGGTGCTCTTTTTTGCTTTATCCCAAAAGCTTTCCCTAAAGGCTGATTCCTCTATGTCCCACCATGACTGTGAGATGATCTATTACCTCTTGGCTATCAAAAATACAAACCCAACCAACTCCCTTCGGGATGTCCCATGCACTTACTTTTTCACTTAATATCACGTGAGATGTTTGGTCATTTTCTGTTTTGGTCATTTCCTTACACTATTAGAACATCCCTTCTGAAGCTTATGGTCAAATTCACACAGCGGCAGCTCATATTTTGCATTTTAACATCTTTTGGTATCCACTGAGCTGCCTGGCTTCATACAAATGCATGATGCTAACACATCAGCCTTGGACAATTTTAAAGTACCTCTTAATTTCTCGAGTCCCAAAACTTTTTTAGAGGAGTCACTTCTGAGATCAAACTCTTCTCCCATTTATTTGAGAGTTTCCTTTGCTCATCCTTCACATCCCTAAGCCCAGTGTGCTTCTGAGGGAATGCTTGTATAAAACCACAATCCATTGGAGATGAACTGTTTTTTAGGCATGTGAGGTACATTTAAATCACACATTATCCCATGTTTCATTTCAGCAGTAGAAATGCCTGCGGCAGATGTATTTTTAGAGGGTGATATTTCAAAAGGCAGGTAGAGGAGTTGGTAACAGAACTGTACTCAGCCATACCAAAGGGGTACTTTGCATTTAAAAGGATCCTTACACGGCTCAGTTTATCTAGCCTCCAAATATGCTTCACTGCATCACCAGCAACCCTGTGTGCCAGCTGCATGCTGCCATAAGGGTCCTGGTGCTGATCTGTTTGGGATGCCACAGGCAGGTGCTTAACTAAGGAAAGGCCAAGAATTAGAGAAAAATTCTGTAACATAATTAAGAAATGTCCCCCCTTGCTTTGTTCCCCTTCCCCATTTTTAAATTCTCCATTGACTTTAATTAATTTGCCCTAGGGCAATAAACCCAGCAAAGAGGTTGGTGAACTCTTACAAGCATAAAGCAAGTTGTTTCTACACAGATCCTACTCCATTAACATTTGAAACTACAGGCAGTTCTCGTTTTTGTTTTCCTTCTTTCTTCCCTTCCTTTCTTGTTTCATTCCTAACAAGGTTCTTTAACATGTAAACTAAGCAATATTTTACAGTTGGACTTCAAGGAGAAAAATCTATATCCTGCCTGCAAAATCCTACTGCCGTTGGGTGTCTGTTTTAATAAGAAAGCCATCATAGAAAGATCCAGCTATGCTATAATCCAACAGAAGTCTTGCAATACACTACAGAAGGAAAGGTCTAAAAAGGGCCCAATTTCGACTAGAACGTGGACAGCTCTTAAAGCCACCACAGCTCATCAGCATTTGGCAGGTCATGGTCTATCTGTCTCCACAGTCAGAAAACCTGACATCTAGCACAGATTTCACTGGAAATCACTGGCCACTCCCATTAAGGCAGCAGCCTACCTGTACATTATTTGAACTCGTGGAGCAGCCTTGCAAGTGCTAATGGAGGCTGTGATTTAATTGTGCATGCACCACAGGTCCCCGAGTTCGGCTGGTGTTGCAGTGAAGTGAAAACACAACAAAACTGTCACTTAGAAATTCTGACCTGGATGAGACCAGAAAGAAATTTAAATCTTTTTTTTTTGGGGAAAAAGAAAAGTTAGCTGGCAGATTTCTAGGCCAATCATTTGTTCAGCATGAAGATTTTTTGAAGCACAACCCGTCCGTACCTTTTGAGGGTTACCAATCATTAGAGATGGCTTCTTCTCACTACTGTACATCTCTGCAGACTCACACAAAAATGCCTCAGCTACAGGACTTTGCACTGTCTGCACAATCTAGTTAATAGGCACAGCCAGGCATCTCATTCCACTGTAATTCCGATTCTCTAAAGGCTCCAATTCGTCACCTGTGTTCACCTCAACACATTCGAGTCTGCTATTTAATTACTTTAAAGCTCGAGTGTTGGTGGTCTCAGTTCTCCTGGTCACTTCTCTTTTTCAGGGGTTCACTGCTGACTCCCCTTCAGCACCCGCACATCTGAGATGCAGCAGTGAGAGCTCTGCCTCTGACAAATGCCTATTTTAGAACCGTGGGGAAACTGCATTTGGGCTGATGTGTATATCAAGTTTCAGTCCAGTCAAAAGCCAGCACCATCTTTTCACTGCTGCCCTTTTCATTTAGTTATCTTACTGAAGTCTTATCTCCCCAGTCCCTTGCCATAGGCTACCAGCTTCCTGCAGAGCCAGAAACAAAGCTCAGTCTTAAACAAAGGCAAAAAAAGGAAAAAAATCACAAAAGAGAGAAAGTTGGTCACAGTTACTGTTATGGAGCCCTGCAGGTTCTGTAGCCACGACCAAAGCAAAGGCATGCTGCTGCTTCTGTACCTAGTGTCACCGGCCAGCACAGCCCCCAGTAGCACGGCAAGGCACTGCCTTTTTTAAAGTACTGCTCAGCATCACCACTGCTGTTTTTAGGCCTGCTCTTTTCTTTGCTACACCACGAGCTCAAACAAAGCTAGCTACTAGCCAAACAACCTACGAAAGCAGAAATGGCCAAAAGCCACGCAGGAAGCTGAATTAACATCACTTCCACCAGCAACAGTGAACACTATTGAAAGCTTTAGGATAGTTTCTGGCAATGTACCCGAGCTCCTGGTAATACTGTGTTAAGCCCAAGAGAGAGACAATGTGAGGACCAACTGTGATGTGCTCAGCTCAACAGGGACAGCCTGCCCTGTGTGTTTAGCCACAGCTGATTACATTTATCCCTTTCCTTTAAGAGTAAAAAGCTACTGTGTTTGAACGGAGCTTCAATCAGAAATAAACTGGCTTCAGAGTAACTTCTCTTTTATGTCAGACACAGCAACCAAGTGGAGTTGCACGTGGAAACAACCTCGTGTTTGTAAGACCTGACAGAGAGAGCCCTACCTGCAGGCAGGAGAAACAAAAAGAACAGGATAAGCACCACGTGCACGGAAACGTTACGTATAAAACATTTTGCATAAAACCGACTTCTAACCAAATATGTACTTTTTTAATATGCTGGGTAATTTCCCCGCCAGCTCTGTTGAGCTCCTGATACGTACAGCTGTGTGCTCAGTAGCACTAAGCATTCAACTTCCAGTCTTCCCTAAACCAAACACATCTCACAGGTCTGGATCTGACCCCATGGACCTCATAACAGCTCATGTTTGGCATTTGGCATTTTTCCCCCAATTGCTTTTTTTTTCTTTTTTTTAACCTTTTTATTATTACAAGCTTCCGCCCTACAAATGTCTGAATTTAGAAAGCAATGCAAGTGGTAAATGATTTTCCTTTTGGAA
The DNA here is from genome assembly GCF_026119805.1 of Tympanuchus pallidicinctus. NCBI lineage: Eukaryota > Metazoa > Chordata > Aves > Galliformes > Phasianidae > Tympanuchus > Tympanuchus pallidicinctus. The sequence goes on from NW_026294669.1 coordinate 34,647,920, forward strand.
ACAACTGATTAGATAGCTATTATTAAAGACAGCGAGGGCAAGGATCTCCTTGCTAAGGCTGCCCAATGCTTTACACACTGCATTTAATTCCTCTATCACATTTTCCTGTGCCTCGATATATTTAAAACAGAACTCTCCGTATTAATCCCTCAGGAGGCAGGATGCACACAGCCTTTCTCAGCATGGTTTGTTGTGAGCTATGACCAAGGTTCCCAAATGCTTTGCCAGTGCAAATGTTTTCTACTGACACGCTAACCAAATTACTTGGGACAGCTATTGGGAACTCTGGGATATGTAATGGTTTGGAACTTAACCCTTGAGCTGAGGACATCACTGCAGCTTCCTGATCTCTCTTTAACAGAGACACAATGTCATGAAACCACTGCTGCCTAGAAATTATGGAATTCACAAGGGTTTCAGAGCAAAATATTTTTGACCTAACTCTTTGCCACGTGAGAAGATGAGTTCTGCTTTTGGAAGCTACGACCTCTTCATCAGTGCAATATTAACACGACTTGGTCTCAACACTTGATTTTCATTCAGATCTTCATTTTTGTATCATCAAAACACTCAGTATCCTGTTAACTCACAGGCAGCCAAATAACGGCTGTAGCTTATTGATTTCCCCTGTCCTCTTCAAAGATATTTTTAAAAGGAAAAACAATAAATGGATGTATAGATAATCACAGAATCATAGAATGGTCTGGGTTGAAAAGGACCACAACGCTCATCCAGTTCCAACCCCCTGCCACGTGCAGGGTCGCCAGCCAGCAGACCAGGCTGCCCAGAACCACATCCAGCCTGGCCTTGAATCTAATCTAAAATCCACTTCTGAGAAAGTGGGAAAAGGATTAAAAACAAAACAAAAGCAGAAAATGGTAATTTCTTTGTCTTTTCTCTCCAAGAACTTCAGATAACACCAGCAATCCTTGGGCAGACCTTCCAGAAGGCAGCTTGTAAGCAGAATGAGGAGGACACCTGAGTGTAACTGGAAATCTCATACGCTGTTCATAGAATCACAGAATGGCCAGGGTTGGAAGGGACCTCAAGGATCGTGCATCTCCAACCCCCTGCTGCACGCAGGGCCACCAACCTCAACATTTAATAGCAGACCAGGCTGCCCAGGGCCCACCCAACCTGGCCTTGAAATTCAGATTGTGCCTCTTTCACCTCCAGTTTCTAACAAGTGCTCCAACACACAAAAACATTTCCTTTGCAGGTTTAACTTACAACGAAGAGAACGATGACTGTAATAATGATTGCAAACCAGGCTTCTGTTTGCAAAGTGCTCCAGTTTTTATCAAAGACAGATTTGCACATAAGAAAAGTGAACTAGGGAGCATTTTATCTAAAGTGCTCATTAACTTGGACAACTGGGGTCGTTATTTTTTCTTGCTGCTGCTTTGTTTTTAGTTTTAATCATCCAGGCATCTCCCAGGCCGCTATACAGGCACCAGTGCTTTGCTGGATCAGACTCTGGATTGCAAGGTCTGCCAAGCAGCTACAGGGACAATAAAGTACACTGTACCACTAACCTTCATCTCCTGAGAATTTCATTTTAGCTTCAGAGGCCTCCAAATGGTGAAATACGAACAGCCACCACCCAAGCTGACATTTCATTTGGCTCGGTTAGTTATTGTTATTATATGCATTTCCTGGAAGCTACTGGTAAGTGACAATTTTTTTTTAAATTTAATTTTAAAACAATTACAATTACTCTAATCTGAAAGCATGCAATCTACCATGTCAGAATCGGTTCATTTCTGCAGTAATATGGGGAAAGGCTTTAGTTTACTGGCAGCGGTGATTCAGCCTTCTTATTTATGTGTGTGTGTTTGGAAATGTGATACTGTTGTACTAATAACTTATACATTTTCCTCATTATCTACATGAAATATCTGCTGTCCAAAACAGGGCTAATATAACTCCAGCTGACTGGGAGACACGCTATTTAGTGTAGCTCAACCAGGAAGAAGACAGGAGTGAGTTACAACTCTCAGGGCTTGTCGGTGGGTTTTTTTTCCGCTCCTTCCCAGAGATTCCCTGTTAATAGGATCTCCTGAAATATCTTAAGTAAAATCTTAGGTCCCCTAGCAGCTGTTTGGTCGGCAGAAGCACAGCTGTCTAAACTTTATTGGCAGTAAATGTCATTCTTGCACACAAACTGCATGCCTGGAAAACCCAAAGGCACATCTTGGTCCGTTAGTGCTATCACATATGATCACATTCCCTGACGAGATGTGAAAACTGAAATGGAAAACGTCAACAAACTCTGGCCGTGGTGAGGACTGGGGCATGCCCGCTGACAAGCGTGCTGCAATGACAGAAATTTACTTTGAGTTGCAATTAGTGGCACTGTCATTTTTGGGCGCTCCTGCCAATTAATTAAGCCTGTCAAATGGAAAAACAGCAGCATTCACATGATAATTTATATAGGGAGAGACTAGCCTAGCAAATCTGCTGCTGCAGCCAACAAAATCCCCTCCGAGGGCTTAAAAAAATAAAGGGAAAAATATATATATAAAGAAGTAGAAAGGGGGACTGGGTTGTAGGGGGGAGAAAGTTAAACTGTCCTTGTTATAATTGTTAACTCTGATCGCTGAAGTAGAAGATGGGCTGATTAAAACTCCAAACGAGCCCCTAGCTCGCTTAAATCTCAGAGTCCGGAATGATAGAATCAGAGGAGTTTATTCATACCATTAAGCCCCAGAGAACTTAATTGAAAGAAGAGCATAGCCTGGACCTTGACAAGCGGGAGGTCACAGTAATTGCTGCCGGACATATTTAACATTAAGATAATCAGGCCATTAATTACCCTTTGGATCATTAAATCAGCCAGTTGCAAAATGAAATTTCTGCCTCTATTACTCACTTGAGAGACCACAGGGGTGGCTTTTAATTTATCAGTGAGCTTGAGATACAAAGGACCAGGCTTGGGGAGGAAGGAAAGGGGGAGGAGGGGGGGGCCGCTTCAGCAGAGGCAGGAATATCAATCCGCCATGCTTGGTGATCGTGGCAAATTAACTAGGTAAGATAACCTCAGCTTCTAAAGGCAGAAGCTGGGGGTATGTAAATAGATGAGGGCAGACAGGGAGATCAGAGCCTGCACACCACTTAGCAGGATAATAAAGGAAATCATCCTTGATTATCAGTGCTAATTTGGACACTGCCGGTAGCTTGTTATGCGTGTTCTGAGTAGCATTTAATTAATTCAATTGCTTGTTAATGAGGGAAGTGACATGTGGGGAGCAGATGCCACCCAACTGCAGATGGGTTCTGGTCAGCCCTTCACAATAAAATTTTCTTTTTTTTTTTTTTTTTTTTTGAAAAACACCCTTCCCCCAGCTCTAAAATGGGAAAGGTGTCAGGCACAGAGGAGCATTCAAAAGGGACAAAACACTGACCTCATCAGGCCAAGAACTGCTACGGAACCAGACCTGGCAGCCGTAGGTGGAGAGGTATTACTGTGTAATGCTGCCAGGAACTGGAGACCAACAGCAGCCCCATGGCCAAAACGGCACCAAATGGGAGGGAGGCGAAATGGAGGCTCTTTACAAGAGTCCTTGTATCCTACAAAGCAGGGTTCTAACAAAGTCAGCAGCTCCGTGCTTGCCCTTTATCAAAATTCACTGCGAGTACAAATAATGAAGGAATAATTATTTTTATGGAAGAAAAAAAAAAAAATGGGAAGCACAGCTTAATTCTTTTCATAGAAGTTGCTCACTGGCATAATGGACGTTAGCCTTGAAACAGCAAGCCAGACTTCAGCTTAGAACTGCAAAAGTCTGCTAAATATAGTCCAACTGCATAATGTTTTTTCTGACACCATTAAATTCTGTTCATTAGCGAGTGAGGGATCAAACTGGATCTCACATCTTAGGGTCAAAGTCAATTCCTAACACCGCCAGCTCCCAGCTCAAGGCTTCCCATACAGTGTTAAGAACCCTTCTGTTTTCTTATGACCTTTGTTAACCAGAATAAACACAGTAACTGCTATGTAAACAAACCACCTGCGCAAAATCACAAGGATGCTGTGGCAGGAGCCTGCAGTGACTGGGAGGTTGTACTGTCCATCCAGCCCACTTCTTAACAACAGGAAGCTCTGGAATGGAAGCATTACATACATCCTGGATTTTTAATACTTACATCTCCATTTTTTTTTCTTCTCCTGACATCCATGCTAAACAGAAACTCTACGTTTTCAAGCGTATTTGTTTTTACTGCATGAACTGTATCAACCAGAATACAAAAACCAGGCTGTAGAGTTGACTGCAATGCAAACCACAACATCCAAGCTCCATTTGAAGTGCTGGATGAGGCTGCCTCAGCAGAGCTTAAAACCATGCCTGATGCAAGGGCAGCTAACAACCGAGTCAGAGGTTTCTTTCTACTTACTCCCAAAAAGATGCTGAAACTGTGGGGAGCCAAGTCTGCAGAGAGCTAACGCAAATTTTGAGCATCACTTTCAGCAGAAGAACAAAAAGCATGGCTGGGATATGGCACTGGATGTCACGCTGCCCCTTCCCTATCCTCTGGGGCAGAAGCTTCCAGATGGAGGTGGAGGCAGTCTCGCTGCTTGTGTAACCCAGCACTCCCAAGAAGATGGAGACAGAGAGCTCAGAGAAAGAGGGCGAGGACCAGGGAGCAGGTAAGCTCCTCATGGAGTGGGCAGATGGTGACAGCTCATATCCTTTAGGAAAGGCCACCATCGCCTCAGAAACCCAATGGTGCCAATGAGACTGCAATCTAGAAACCATATGGGCAAGAACATTATACAGAGAAAGCAAAGCATATGAGGAATGTCCAAAAGAAAGCTAGCATCTGGCAGGAGATCTACACACTAGTCCAAAAGGCCCAGGCAAAACAAGGCAAAGACAGCCCAAAAGCTGATCTTCAGAGCCTCGCATCATCTCCAGCATTCCTCCATGCAGCAAGCTCCATCTCGGCCCCACTGAGCTGCCCAAACTACTCCTGTGCCACACTACTCAAGATCAATGTTTTAAGAGTGTGCTTAAATAGTATCAATAGCAATTACAGGGGAAAAATCTTGATTCTCATCCCAGGACTCAGTTAATTGTTGCAACATTGATTTACTCTAATTTGACTTCTCACTCCAAATTAAACCCACATTACTGAAGGAAGGACTACAGGCTAACTCTCCTCATTGACCCCCTCCCGTCCAAGACAATAAATTTAATATTGAATACACTTGAAAAAATGGCAGTTGTTGCAGGATCCATACTGAAAGATCTCTTTTTTTTTTTCTTTTTTTTTTTTTTCCTTCCTGTGAGTAATTAAAAGATGCTTTTCTTGACTAATGATCCCCCTGTTTAGAAATGGGAAGTCAATACTCCTTCACCAGCAGTCAGCTTCAATTTGTCACAGGGCTCCCGAAGTTTGAGTGGTGATTCTCAGGGCTGCTGGTAATTGCTGGAACCAATTACCAGCCTTCTAAAGCTGACCTAATCAGAAGCCCACGGACAACACTCACAGGCCAGCTGGTCCCCTTTTCCTTCTACATTCACATATTCTCCTGTGCTAGGTTTTTCTGCTGCTTTGCCAACTTTTCTTACCCACCAGGAGCTCATGTTAATTCCTCCTTCCTTGCTGTAGCCATGCGAACACCCGCAATCTGAACTTTGGCTCATGCTACTGCTTTACATTATGCCTCTTCCTTGGGGGATCCTTTTGCACCTGTGCTCTCATTATCTTCCAGTTTAATGCTAGATGCAATCCAAGGTGTTGCTTTTGATTCAGAGGCAGTGAATGACCCAGAGATCTGATTATTTTATAAACTGTCTCTCAGACTCTTACGAGATCTGGTGCAAGTTAACATTAGAGAATGCACCTGGCCAATATCCTTGATGAAAGTTGTGGGAGCCAGGACTTCTGCTACAAAACTTTCAGGCTTTGAGTTCACAAATTCCAACACGAGAGCCTTTGTGACCTTCAAAATACGCTTTCAGGTTTCCCATGATTTTCTCAGAGAAAGAGTTTTAGGTGAATATGAACGCACTAGGAAAGGACAGCAGTACGGTGTGTTTGATGTGGTTCAAGCCTGATTGTTGGTTGGACTTACTTCTGGGTGTACAAAATAAAATAAGCTGCACTCAAAGATTGGCGTAGGTCAATTTTTATACACACTGATGCCATTTGCCTGGGTAAGATGCCTCAATTGTGCTGTGGCCTAGAGTCAGTCATTCGGTAGTCCTTCACACTTCCCTCTACTCAACAAGAACACATGGAATTCCACTGCAGTCATTCTGTGCTGACTTCTCACAAGCAGAAAGGGCTGTTTTTGAAACCACGCTCATTAATATTTTTGGGTTCCCGTCAGTCTGACATGTGAATACTCCTTGAGCTTGCCAGGCCAACAGATACAATATTTGTGGAGCAGTCAAGAGTCCTTCCCTGCCCTTGAAAGCCTGTTCATTTGTGCTGATGGCTTCATCTCCAATAGAAAGAGACAAAGTGAAATAATGAAACCCTAAATTGCCTGGTTCTCTCTACAAATGTCTATTAACAGAGGGTCCATCGTTGTGCAGACAAGTTCTGGTGGTTTTGTGGGGAGAGGGGGCACAGCAGACAAAAGAAGAGCTAAAATACATGCTTATCATAAAGAAACACATGAAGGCTGTGTTTGTTTAAGGTCTTTTACAGATGCTTTGCATTAAGGCCTTTCAATCAGTTGGGAGAAAGGTTAAGAAGGTTCTTGTGTTCCCAATACTTTGTAGGCACTGACTCAAAGTCTGAGCAAGCATGTGGAAAACTATGGAGGTTAGGTTAATGAGTATACGTAGTGCAACTGAAAAGGGCAGTACCGTGAGAGACGTGTAATGAGGGGATGCAGAAGGGAACAGAGATACCATCAAGTTCAGGAGAAACTCTGAAGAAAACAGAATTACTTCTCTCCCCAGTCTGATGGGGCTTCGGTGGGAAATCATTAAAGCAGGAACACACTGAGTTACTGCCTCCTCACACAGCAGCTCTCAGACTCTGGCTGACCCAGTGGCTCAGCAGCGTGGGTAGGAACAACTCCCCAAGAGCACGTATCAGCTCTCTCACCCATCAGAAGTTGTTTTGCTGAATGCTCCCTTCCTTCCTGATCTCCACATATCCTCAGGCTCTCCAAATATCTCAGCTCCCCAGACGTATTTCTGCTTGCTTACACAAAAGAATGACAGATGGGCTGAGGTGGGCAGGGACCTCTGGGTCCTTCTGGCCCAACCCCTGCTCCAGCAGAGATACTCAGAGCAGGGTGCCCAGCACCACGTCAAGGTGGGTCTGAAGATCTCCAAGGAGACCATACAGCCTTTGTGTACCTGTGCTCTGATTGCACACAACCCTGATGGTCAGACGGAACCTCCTGTGCTCCAGTTTGTGCCCAGTGCCTCTGCTCCTGGCACTGGGTATCACTGACTCCATCCTGTCTGCACTCTCCTTCAGGTACTTACAGACATTGCTGGGACTCCCCCGAGCCTCCTCTCCCTCAGCCTGAGCAGCCTCAGCTCTCTCAACCTCTCCTCACAGCAGAGGACTCCACAAGGTTCTCCCAGCCCGTGTCTCAGCCTCCTCGCATCCCTCTGGGGCATCACTTGGGTGTCACCTGCAGGCTGACTGAGGGTACCCATCATCCACATCATGATGAAATACGTTAAACAGGATGGCATCCACTGATCTCCGAGGTACTTTCTTGCCTCCTCACTTTTTTTGCTAACCCCACTTAAAATCTATTTTCGCTGCTCCTAACAGGAATCCTCGTGCAAAACTCAAAGCAAAAGAAAAAGCTGAACGCAGTCTGAGATGCTGGCCTTATTTTCTTGTCCTGTCTTGGGCAGAAGGATTAACAGGCTAATAGAAGACCAAAGTAAAGTACAAAGGGAAGCACACGCTTTGAAAAAGGCAGAATTTCAGATATTCCTCTGTAAAGTATCATTCATGTCCTGCTCCGAACAGCAGGAAAAAGATGGAGTGAGGAGAACAAGATTAAAATTGTTCTGTGGGCAAATTTTCACATAATCTTAGCTTTATTTTCTCTATCATCTATCTTTTCCAGTACGTAAGTATGCACTTGAACACATAATTGGAAACACAAAATTAATCTTTATATCTTTTGTGCCTATAACAGTCCAGAAAGAAAGAAAGAAAAATTACATCACTGACAAACTTTAACAGCAAAATATAAACATGTCGTACAGAAACAAAGGATTAAAATAAGCTCTGAGCAAGAAATGCAAGAAGAGTTGATTTTATATAAGTAAGACTCACCTCCAAATGTGAAAAACTGAGTTATTTAATCTTCATCACACGTGGTGTCAATGTATCACGATAATGTCTTTAATTTACAGATGAATCCTAACACGGTGCTATTTAAATATACCCAATTAAGTGCATGCCTTTCTTTTTGATGTATATTTTCTCCTCACCTCAATAGTAAGGACCAGGATCCATTTGTTAAGTGCAGCAGTGTAAGGTATTTTTGGATCAGGCAGAAAGCAATACTAATGACAGAAAGGCAATAAGAAGTTCATTTCAACCTAACTGATGAAATGACTGTATTTACTGTATAATAGCACACGTGTATGTTAGCAGACACACAGTTTATGTATGGGTGAAGTCTGTGTAGGTCTCTTTGAACGCATTTATATGCATAGCCATTCCCCCAAGTAGCCTGATTAATGTACTTTGCTTCATTCTCGAAGACGAACCAAAGGTGGCACCACAAATTCATTTTTCAGTGCTAACGAAATAATGCAATAAGAAACAGTTGACTTTATTGCAGACAACAGCACAACCCTACTTCTGCACAGCAAGAGGTGGCACTGCTACAAACTCCCAGGTTATAATTTCACTTGATCCAGCACGGGAAAAAGCAAAACCCATCCATACATAAGCAAAATAGGGATACAATTCCCTCTGACTTCTTTTATATGAAGGAAGCAAACACTGAGAGCCTAACCTCTGTCCTATCATTTGCTGCCTAGGGACTGAATGGTGCTCAGACACAGGCTGCTGCCCCAGAGCTCACACTCAGACAATTACAACACACTTCTAAAGACAACTGAGAAGATTGGCCCAGCTGGGTGAGGTAGTCCAGAAGGTCTTCCTCCCTTCCTCTGAAATACAGTCTGCCAGAAGTCACTCTGCGTCTCCCAGGCTATATGTTAGTTAGAACTATTAGAACCTACACTTCAAATCCACTAAAATCAGCAAGTCTTCCTTTCTTTGACAGCGATCAGATAAATTAAGCATAAAAAACCTTCAGACTTCAGTGGGATAATACATCATGAAAGATTTTCACTGTGCTGAGCTAAGGCTGGTAGGTAAAATTGTTCTCACAGGAAACACGCGTTCCCCCATCAACTTACGCCTTCGTATTTATCACGTAAAGAAAGTAAGCAAGTCCAGCTGAGAAGGACTTTCACCACAGCTGTGATGAGAACCCGAAGACCTGACAGCCAGATGCAAATTGCATGGTAGTGTCCTGGCTGAGCCTGAACTACTGAAGGCAGATTATTAATCATAAACTGATAGTCCAAGAGCCAGAACTTTGTGGCTTAACAAAACAAAGAAACTTATGACAGTATAATTTAGATTGAAGTATAACCAAGTGGGAGGTTAAAACTCCCACTGTTTTGTCAGTCAGTGAATTGTACAAAAAACTGGAGAGCTGCTCAGAAAGCCTTCACAGGCATGAATGAGTATGAGGGTCACCTAGTTCTGACACACATCTCATTCGATGTATATTCTTCCTGGACTTGCAGTGAAGACATTTACCCAATGATTTTTACAAGGGGTGCATGAAGGAAGAATTTAAGTCTATGTTGTGAATCATAGAATGACCTGGGTTGAAAAGGAGCACAATGCTCATCTGGTTCCAACCCCCTGCTGTGTGCAGGGTCACCAACCAGCAGCCCAGGCTGCCCAGAGCCACATCCAGCCTGGCCTTGAATGCCTGCAGGGATGGGGCATCCACAGCTCCTTGGGCAACCTGTTCCAGTGCCTCACCACCCTCTGTGTGAAAAACTTCCTTCTAATATCCAACCTGAACCTCCCCTGTCTCGGTTTAAAACCATTCCCCATTGTCCTACCACCTGTGACTGAGATGCCAAAATAAGGGATTAATTGCTGAGGCTCATGGTTTACAGTTTACAGTCTTTGCCACCCGTACAATTACACGCTGCCCAACCACTGCATGCCACAGTCATGGAGAAAGAAACCATACCTCGTGGAATCTGATGAAGGTTTCATATGGCCTTGGCTGCTCTCCTCCCAAACGCTGTTTGCCAGCTCATTCCCAATTGAAGACATCACCTTGATGAGCTCTATAGGCCAGTCATCCAGGTCAAGAGAGCGGACTCGGGAGAGGTGTGTGCCAAGGTTTCGGTGTATACCTGAGCATTCGATACATATGAGGGCTCCCAGATTCAAGCTGGCCCAGTCAGGGTCTGCAGAAGAAAGGACAAAGGCCATCATCAGCTCAATAAAACACCAAACAAAACTTTCTGGTTAATATTTGTGGATAAAGATTTCGCCTCCAAACACAATGGGAAAAAAAATATTCCGGCGTCCTCGTTCACAGCACAGTTGGGAAGTCTAGCAGAAGGCTCTATTTTGCCTTCTTAAGGCACTAATGAGAAACCCTAAGGGGGGAGGGATCACAAGAGATGCAGCCCAGCTTCAGTCAAAAGGAAAAGGTGAATAAGAAAGAAAAGAAGAAACAAAGAAAATATAAGCAGGCAGCTTATGAAGAAGTAGTAGAAAAAGTCCCTCCTTGGGAATCTAGAGTCACTCGTAGCCAATTACAAGAGAAAAAGAAGAAAAAAAAAAAGAGTAGACACAATGTCTCTGTTGCTAACTATATCAACTCCCTTAATAACCATCTATATCATCACCTACATATGGCTTTTACATCTAACACACTATGGGGTATGTTTTCATCTCTAAGATCAGGGAGATAAGTACTAAGATGAAAATGTGATGCTTTGAACAGTCCCAGTTTTAGTGTACTAGCCAGAAGGATTCCACAGACAAAAAAAAAAATAACCCTGCAAATGATGAGGCAGCGACAAACCTGACAAAAGCCGGGAAATTCAAAGTCATTTCCCAAGATGGTTCACTTTTTGTCACTGTCCTGTGTTATTTAAATCTAGGTTTGTATGAATATCCCTCTTCAACAAACATTCACTTCAACAAATGCAATGAAAGACTTTATGGGAGGAATTTTTGGTGGCTTTTTTCCCACCTGCTGTCAGATCTTTTCTTCTCTCTTTACCCTGGGCCTCCCAAAGAATGAGGCGACTATCGCAAATGACAAGCAGGAAAATCACCATTAATTGAGAGGGTAGGCACAATTTTCATTCAAATCTAAACAAAATTCTGAGCCGACAGGAAATACGTTTCCAGTGTCCCCTTCTATTCGTGCAAATGTCATCAGAGGACTTTGGCAATATTTCCAGTTTGTGTCACTCAAAATTAAAAAATCATCTTTGGCAACCAAAATACGAGCAAGGAATATGTTTCTTAGTTTTCTGCCATGTCACAAGTGGACAGAAAGGACACTTCAAATGTACCCCGAAGATAGAAGATAAGCGTAAGATTTCACTGAAAAAGCAGATGTTCTCTCGTCAGTCTTCAGAAATTGAAATGGAAAAAAAAAATTATAGAAATTAGAAGGGAAAAAAAAAATAACCTACACCACAAGAAAACCCACCACCCTATTTCAGTTAAGCAGAAAAACAGATCTTTTGTTTAAAAAGTTTCTAAGGTAAGTCTTACGCTAGGAAGAAACAGCAAGCATTTCAGATCTCCAGAAATACAGAAGACAAAACGCCTGCCGTGCCTCACAAGTCCTTGGGAAGACAAGCATTAAACATTCCTTTCTTGCATATTTGTCCAGGTCACCTCCATGAGTTACTTGCAGTGTCTTGCAGACAGAAGGGGAACTCGAGCAGTATGTGTGAAATACACTAATGTGCTAATTTGTGTGTAAAAGCTTAAATGGGGCAGATATTTGGTTTAAACTGATAAACTGAGACTTAGAATGAAATCTCTGCCCCTGACCTGCAAAGGCCAGGGTTATCTTCACAGACACAAAAGGCGTCAGGAGCTGAAAGAAGCACTAATTCAGAATGCAGCAAGAGAAAAATTACTGATAAATATTTTTGCAATTATTCCACCACTGCCCCACACTGTCTTAACATCCACTGTTTGGTCTCCATCAACGTTCAGCAAGTGTTGGTACTCCATGGGTGTTATCTTTTCTTCATGGAGGAATTCAACTGCACTTTTTTGCTTCATATGCCCTTCCATGTCTGATGCCATTCTGTCAGCCTGCCCCTCAGCTGCCATCTGTCACACAGCAACAAAACAATGGGACACGGTGGCAATGTTCAGCCTGCTATACCTCCAATTCTGCCTCTGATGTTGCAGACCAAAAAACAGGAGGCATTACGTTTGGAGCAGCCTTCGTAGACGACCAGGGATGGCTCCTTGTGAAATTCAGTGCTCCTGTCTAACATCTTAAGCTGTAACTGGTAAAATAGGGGCATTTTTACATTGTTGAATACTCCCAGATTAAATGCTTCATTTTCTCCTCTAAAAACTTCCTCCCATTTTGGCTTGAACTTTGATCAAATGGAATCACTTGAAGGAGGAAGCTTTGGAGACAACTATTTTGGGAGAATAACCCTCTCCATCTCCTTCATCGCTGCGGACACGAGGAGGCTGATGGAAGAGTCACCCATGCTAAACTCATCTGGATTCAGCACGGCAAAGAGTGCCAACCTGAGCAGGGGCATCTCTGAAGAGAGGAGCAGAAGAGCAGGGAAAGGAGGAGCAGCAGTTGGTTGCGAAAGGAGGAGCAGCATCTTGCAGAGCTGGAGCAAAGAGCGAGAAAAAGGCCTAGCTTTTCTATCCTTTGAGAATTTTATTCTATGTACAGAAAAAAAAGGAATTCTGGTGATGGGTCTGACAGGCTGCCAAATCCAAAAAGTACCACCACCATGGAAAAGCCATGATGAGACTCTTGTTTTTAGAGGAAAGCAAGAGAATTGACGAGGCACCTCAGAGGAGTGAGCCAAGATTATCCTCTGGCATCTTTACAACGGGAGGAGGCAGAAATGGAGCTGTGGGCAGAAATTCAGCCCCGGGACAGGAAAGTTAGGACAGGAGTTTGACAAAGCTCAGCACAGGGCGGCTAAAGGGCCAGCAGCCTGCAGCACGCCAGTACAACAAAGCAGCAATTCCCCAGTGAAACAAAGCGCTGTAATGAAGTGCTAAAAAGCCAAACAGCTCTAGAAAGAGGAAGAATGAGACTTCTGAAGTGGAAGATTGATGGCTCTTGAATAGAACCGAGGGACAGCAACATCTCGTATTCCTTTGCTGTCAAACATCTGGCTTTGTGAGGATGCAAATTACGTCAGCTTTCCACAGCAGCGCCGGTGTTTGTGATGCAAAGCGCTCTGGGGTAAGGCAGAAAGGGAAAAAAAGCAAATGCTGGCAACGAGAGGAGCGGGCTGAGGCTCACAGCGAGCACAGCTTTACGTTCTGATGCACATCGCTTCGGAACCAGCCCAGATTTTTCAAGGGAAATACAGAAGCTTTAAAAGTAGGGAGGCCAAAAGGCAAGGGGGACTGAAGGTTTGAATCATTTCCAGGAATACGAACTACGAATTCAGTTTCCAGCTGAGGTTCCAAAATCACCCTCCAACCCCCAAGCCGTACAAGCAAGGCCTGGCAAAAAGCACATGCCCATCCTGCCCTCTGTCTGCAGTGTGCTCCTGGCACATCCCTTCTGCTGGCCAGCTGGCCCCAAGGAGCAATCTGGATGAACAACTAGGCTGACAGGAAAAGGAGAAAAAAAACGATTGGAAGGACATGTTTGCAGTAAATGAATCACACTTTTCTACTCTGCTTGGGTAACCAGTTAGCAGGGTTTAGGAAAATGCTACCCACTTCGGTAAAGGCTGGAGCAGGAATCAGTCACACTGCCATTCTGTTCAGGTACTTCAGAGAATCAAAATGTACGTCTTGGTCACTTGAAGACCTCATCCTCGTCAAACAAAGCACAGCATCTTAAAAAGCTATTCCCTGTGCTATACCAAAACCTTGGAATAAATCTGAGTGACTACAGCTTAATATGAAAGAATGTGAAGAAATACACATCTTTTTGGTGGTCTACACATGTCAAAATACCAGCCAAACTAACATTTTTCCTTGCTTAACACACCTTGGTTTACCAGACAGTGGAACATAAAGTCCTTAATTCATCAGTGTTGGCAAACCTGTGGTATTTCCACCAATGATCTCCTCCACGCAGGTCAACAAGCTGTTCTGACAGAGTCTGAGACTGGTGCTCAAAGACTAGTCCAGCCAAGCTCACATCCCTGCAGGCTGAACTGCTGGGGACAGAGCAGCTGCCTTTGTTCCTGAGCCATCAGAATATGAATATCTGACAATTTTCAAAAGAATCAATTAAAATCAATCTATGTGTGAAGAACATTTTGAAGGCATGGACTGGAAATGTCTGTGAATGTGCTAACCACCTTCCTTCAGACCTTTTGGAGTTGAAGCAGGGCACAATAGGTTTGTTTGCTGTGTGGATGACCGAATCAGCTAAATTGCTAGCTATGGAGACAGGAAATTAATCGTGCAAAAGCACTTGCACATCTGTATGAATGTTCATTTTAAATTTAACTAGGAAGTTTAAATGGCTTGAGACAAGGAGTCAAAATCTTAAACAGTACATCTTAAAAAAAAAAAAGTACTCAAAGAAAAATAAATGAATATTTTTCCATTTTAAGCACATGTAAAATCACAAGAAAAGTTCTGACTTACAGATATCAAAGAAGTAAAAATGCAGGAGTTCTCAGTCCTTCTGCTCCTACAACTAATTGCTTTAGAGCAAGAGTACTTCCTTTTTATGGCTTTGTTACAAACCTCTGGAACTAAAGAGCAACAGAATAATGACCTCAGCTGGGGTTAGTGAGGTGAAGAGCAGCTCAAAGTATTCTTGAGAACATTTCTGAACATTAGATATGTGTTAAAAAAAAAGGGGGGGGAAAAGAGACATAGAAAGGAAATAACTCTCAAATCAGTTTTCTGGTATCCACATACAACAAGGAATAACCTTTGTTTCTTCTGATGAGTAATTCTAAAACCAACCAACAAACAAAAACACCTCACAAATTAAGCTTTAATTCTCTGAAAATACGACCACAGTACACGTGTCTTCTCCACCCAAAGCAGGAAGAAAATGGAAGTAGCTGATGTCAAAGAACAAACTCCTTTTTCCTTTTCTTCACAGGAAAGTGAAGACATGTCCACGTTTGAAGCGGTAAGTACAAGAGGGAAGAAAACAAATTAGACTTATCTGACAGAGTGTATATTAAATATAAATTAACATGAAATCAATCTGATAAGCAAACTCCGCAACGAAGAAGAGAGGTGAACATAACATATGGAAGGTAATGCCAAAAAAGACAAAGCCCATGGTGGACGTTCACCTATCTCTTGGCCAAGGAACCAAGGAGGGCAGCTTTCTGAAGCACAACACACCACGCTGCCTCCAGAAGCAGCTGTACTTACTCTGTGCTTCACAGTCCACGCAGTGGGAATTGCCTCTGATGCTCCTTATCGACTGAAGGGCCATGGCCTCATTCTGACTTGTCAGGCGCGACTGGAAATGTGAAGGAAGGCGTACGGAACGAACAAGAGAGCAATAAACAGGGTTAGTCAGCACCACTGTCAGCAAATGGGGAAAGAAACAACACAGAGCTCAGCTCAAGTCTGAACGAACAAGGATCCTGAAGTCCTTGGCCAATGCTCTTTGCTCGGATCCGCAGGGTCTGTCACCATGTGCTAGTTCAGCTCTTCCCAATTAAACCATTCTAAGAATAAAATCGACAGCTTTAACAAACTAGGGGCTCTCTGAACATAATTTTCAAATGACAAAAAAAAAAAAGGCCATGTGGAGATGTTCCATCACAACATCTACTGCTTCCCTACTTGCTGTACTTACAGTATTTCAGTTAGTTCTTTTGACATGTTGTGAGACCGTGGACCTACCTTACAGAAGAAAACCTCTGTAGCAGGTTGAGTATGCTTAAGTATCCTTATATTGAGTATACATAATCAGAAAAGACCCCTCTACAATCAGAATCTTAACAATTGATTCTACTTTTATACAAAAGCCAATCTTCTCTGTAGGTACTGGATAGTGACTGCTACCAGCCATTCTTTGCCTCGCTTTGTGTAAGTGCTCTAAACACAGGTGTTAGCATACAGATTTCTCTGTTGTGCTCCCTTAATGTAAACATTAAGGTACACGTAAATCCATGAAAGTCAGACATAAAACCAAACAGGTTATGATTTTTCACTATCTCAGAAATGTGTAATGGAATCAAACATTATTATCCCGATTATTATTGGAAACATACACTGGAAACAAGCAAAACACCTATGCTGGTAGGATGGGGTAATGAAAGCAGGCATTCATTGTAAAACCTGAATTTTCCTCTTGCAAAGACATTGCTTAGATGGATAGTGTGCAGCTCTAACACTACATGTTTTTCTCTAGGAGATGAGGTTTCAAGCTCAGTGTTCTTGATTTTGCTTTCCTCAATGATCAACCACCTGTTAGTTATTCTCAGTGTTACTCCATGTGCCATACCTTGTTCTTGCTGCTCTCACAGGACTGTAAACTGGCCAAGATCTGACTCTCTATGGCTTGTACCCACGCATCTCTTTCTTCGTATGTGGTAGCTTCAAAGTGCCAAGTCTGGCCAGTGAGAGAGACAATGATAAACTCAAAGTTTTCTTCTTGTTCTGAAAAAAGACATGCAATAGGAGAAAGGTTTAAGATTAAGGATATCAACAAACAGGCCTAAGCAAGTGCAAGTCTGAATGTTGGAGATTTTAGGCTAAGTATATCCAACCCTGAAGCCGCACAATGCATCAAAAACAACTCACAGATCCAGCATTTTTGTCTCAAAACATTACATGAATAAAGTACTATTTTGTTCAAATATACAGATCTTGTGTGCATTTATCTGTTCAGTGTTGAGTCTATCCAATCACAAAGTGGCTAACAGGCATCATTTAGACTTCAACCTGACATGTTCAGAGCTACACACTGTAAAAAAAACAACCCACAAAGTGTGCCACGAAATAACTAAAAGGATGAATGCATTATAGAGAGTTGACAATACAAAGCTTAAGAGTTTGTGCTCTTCCTTCCACCACGTCTGTACGTGCAGAGATGTGTTGAAAGCAGATACGTGCATTTTCGGTCTACAGCACAAATACACTAGATTATAACACAGGATTAAAATCAGTTCAACCTATTCACATTGGGAGAGATGAGAAAATGATCTAAGAAGCTAGCAGAAAGGGTCAGTGAAAACCCCTCAGGGCCACTACGGAATAAGGACAAGTATTCAGGCCAAAGCACTGCAGCGTATGAAAACACCAACAAACCTAAACTAAATGGACATGCTCTACCTACACATGGGATACCAAAATCAAATTAAAAAAAGGCAAGGAGGCTGAGATGGTGGAATCAGGAAGGGCAGGCATGAAGCATGGAAGGAAGATTACAACACAGCACAAAGTTCTGGTGAGCATCAGATGTAATGGGCTTTGCAAAACGCATTCACTTGTCTACTGATGACTTATCAGACATTCAGGGCCACGGAACTCCTGCATTACCTTGTCATCCATAAGCATATAAAGATGTGACAAATCTAGAGCTGGCTTTAAATGCAGTACTGCTGCTCAATGGAAGTCATTTTTTCAGCCTGTGGGATAATTAGTTTTCCTGCCTTCACAGTCCCATGTGCTGCCTGTCCTACTACTGTAGGATAACACAGCATTGCAGAACAACAACCGAAGCACCTCCAGAAAGCCTTGTTGAAGGGAAGAGAGACCTCACACAGACCAGAGAACACTAGCAGAGGAGGACATGGAAAAGTGAATCTCACATGCAGCAGCTCCCTGTAGAGTCCAGTTTAGGAGATGCGTCATTCTTAGGCCTTTTAGTGGCTTCTAAATGATAAAATCTTTGTACTTCCAGAGTCTTAATAAATAAGAGATTTTCGTATTAAATAGGAAAGCAAAGTATTAATGTTTTAATGCTGGGGTAGGCAATCTGAACAAGATGCACATATTTCTTTCCTGCTCCTCACGTTTCTCCTGACCTGCTCCCCAGCAGTGGCCCTGCAGCCAGAGCTGCCCATCACTGCCCTCACTGCAGTCCAACGCATCGCCCAGGACCTCACAGCCATCTCTGTTAGGAGAGGAAGGATGGAAATGATCTGCTCCATGATCTGCCCAGGCACAGAGCTGAGGCTCACCGCCCTCACCCTTTCTTAAACATGGGAGCAACGTTTCCCTTTCTCCAGTCACCGGGGACTTCACCAGACAGCCATTATTGTTCAAATATGATGGAGAGCGGCTTGGCAGCCACATCAGCCATCTCTCTCAGAGCCCCAGGATGGATATCATCCCGCCCCATGGATTTATATGCATTCAGTTACACCAGGAGGACTCGGCCTTGTTCCACCGTTGCAGTGGTACAGAATCCCACCCCACGCCTAACTCAAATCTCCCCTCCTTTACGTTAGAACCATTCCCCCTTTGTCCAATCACCATCACCACACAAAAAATTCGTTTCCCTTCTCTTTATAATCTCCTTTGAAACAATGGAAGTCTGCACTGAGCAACCACAGCAAGCAGGGCAGGCACAGAGCAATGCCTGTGTCACCATGGGACCGTGTCACAGAGGTGCACTGTGACCTCAGGGGAGAGGGGCTGACCCCAGCGGTCACGGAACCCCCCACTGCCACTCTCGAGCTACCTTGGCAGGTAAGGCAGCAGGCTCCCTCTGCTCCTGGCACGGCAGCCCTCCAGGGGATGCCAGTGCCCCAGATCTCACCCAGCGCCCATCTGGGCATTTCTCCACAGAGAGAATTTCTCCACGGATGCCGACGGTGCTTTCGACACCTGACGCGATTATCCTTGGATCCTTTGTGCCTCCACTGACCACTCCTGCAATGCAGACCAACAGCAGCGGAGTAGTGCCAGTGTCAACCCAACCCCTCCCTGTCCCCAATGTCACCTACGTGGTGCCTCAGGCTTCTGTCTGGCCTGGGGTACAAGGTGTCCAAGGACAGGGAGTGCAGCTCCCACCTGGAGGGATGGCCCCAGCAGTGGTTCAGCTCCCACCTGGGGGGGTCTCCCAAGTGGTTCAGCTGCCACCTGGGGTGATGCCCCAGGTTGTGGGTCAGCTCCCGCCTGGGGGAATGGCCCCAACAGTGGTTCAGCTGCCACCTGGGGCGGTCCCGCAAGTTGTGGGTCAGCTGCCCTCTGGGGTGATGCCCCAAGCTGTGGGACAGCTCCCACCTGGGGGGGTCCCCCAGGTTGTGGGTCAGCTCCCAACTGGGATGATAACCCAAGTTGTGGGTCAGCTCCCAGCTGGGGGAATGGCCCCAACAGTGGTTCAGCTGCCACCTGGAGGGGTGCCCCAGGTTGTGGGTCAGCTCCCACCTGGGGTGATAACCCAAGCTGTGGGTCAGCTCCCAGCTGGGGGAATGGCCCCAACAGTGGTTCAGCTGCCACCTGGAGGGGTCCCCCAGGTTGTGGGTCAGCTCCCAACTGGGATGATAACCCAAGTTGTGGGTCAGCTCCCAGCTGGGGGAATGGCCCCAACAGTGGTTCAGCTGCCACCTGGAGGGGTGCCCCAGGTTGTGGGTCAGCTCCCACCTGGGGAGAAGCCCCCAACTGTGGGTAAGCGGCCACGTGGGAGGAAGCCTCCAACCGTGGGTCAGCTCCCACCTCAGGGGGTGCCTCCCATTGTGGTTCACCTCACTTCTGAGGGGCTGCCCATAGTTGTGGGTCAACTGCATCCTGGGCAGCAGGAGTTACCCCTGCTCTTGCTCCTACCCGGGGGCATGAAGCCGGGTATGCCTCCCCCCAATGCCCCTGCCCACTACTGGGATAACCCCCCAGTGGCAGGGACGATGCAGCCCCAGCAGCCGACGGGGCCGCAGCCTGGGGCCGCGTTGCATGGGCAGCTCCCACAGCCTGCAGGCAGCTGCCCGCTGCAGGCTCCCAGCCAGCCCGGCCCCTCAACTGTCCTCCAAGGACCTCCAGTGCGACAGCGGGTGCGCTTTGTGCCTGGCACCCTGCCCACCATCTTAGAGCAGGAGGAGGAGCCCTTTGGAGACGCCGTGGTGCACACGGAGGACCAGGGGCAGCCAGCACCCATCAGCGAGTGCCCCCATCCCACCACGGCTCCGCTCACCTGCAGCATCGCAGCGCTGGAATCAGGTGGTGAGTTTGGGGGCTGCAGAGCAGGCAGCAGGCTGGCCGCACTGGGTGGCTGTGGAAAAGATGGCACTGCCTCACGGCGGATTTTCTTGCTTTTCCAGCAGCGACAACCAGCTCAGATATCCCAGAGGACATCACCAACATCAGTGACCTTCTGGCTTGGATGAATAGTGGTGAGTTCAGGGGCAGCAGAGCTGGCGGGGGAGTGTTTGCACCCATTTGCTGTGGGAAAGCTGGCCTTAACCCTGTGGTGATTTTCTTCCTTTTCCAGAAGTGGCACCCAAAGAGGTCCCGGATGACATCCCGGGCATGGATGATCACTCAGCCGAGTGCCCAGCCCCTGCCTGCACCACCAGCGGACACCAGCAGAGCACTGGCAGCATCCGAGCCACCAAGAGGAAGCTGCCACAGAGCCAGGATGCTCCTGAGCAAAAGCGCTCGCGCTAGGTGGAGCTGGGTGGGCTCAGCAAACACGGGAGCATCTGCAGAAACCAGCCCACGTGGTGCAGCAGGAGACACGGCCACAGCCAACAAATCAGGCTACCTGTAGCCCTGGGCTCCTCGCCGGCCCTCGCACAAGCAGCAGCAGTGCTCCAGGGGCACCGGCCCCAGCCCAACCCCTCCAAACCTGGGCTGTCCACCAACAACACCTTGGACTGGGACAGCGTGGGACGCCATTAGATTATGTTATGTTATGATATTTTATGTTACTTTATGTTCAATTACATTAAATTACTTTAAATTACTCAGTGTGTCATATTCACTTTGCTACGACGACCTGCAGTTGTTTATACAGCAGCAACAAATGCTGCCACTGAATCCTCCAGCTCAGAGCAATCTTCAATATAGAATGCAACCTCTTCCATACACAGTGCTTCCCTGTGCAGGTATGCGATTAGAGGTATGAAGAGGAATGCAAAGTTTTCAATAAAGTGCACACCAGGAGGAAGAAATCCAGGAACAGCAGAAGAAACAGAAATGTTAAGCTCAAAGATTTTCACAGCAATTACTCATTGCAGGTGCTATTGAGGTGAGTGCATCAGTATGGTGGCCATGACCCCTCAATGTGCAAAAAGCAAGAACACCCTGCTGGGATGCACAACAAGAGGAGACATCAGCATGGACAGAGCTAATGTGTCTAATAATCAACAAGCACATATTTAATCTCTACAGTAATCCTGTCACAGCTTGGCCCAAAATTTCAGCATCCAAGTATGCAGTGATTTCCCAGATTTACAGTTTCAGGACCTGAAAGAGGTGTACAGATCCAAGATACAGCATGACTGAATTCTCCCACCTAGTAATCCTGATCCCATACCTAGGAATTGGTTATGAGCAACAAATTCTGCAATCCAGCCTAGCCTGTAAGGGAGGTTTGAAATCCCATCCTCAAACAGTATCCCTGCAAGCTTTGCACAAAATGCTGCACCAAAGTCATTCCTCTGCTCATGGAAGACCTACTGCCCAATGGAGACACACATTTGGGACCACCATCAGCCATTTCCTGGTTATCCTGCACACAAAGCACCCTTATCCCAAAGGAAAGGCTCCCGTTTAATCTCCTGACCTTTGCTGCTGTGACCAGATGACACCGTGACAAAAGCTGCAAACCTTGCAGCTGTGGTTACTGGGGATGGCCAAGTCCACACGTCAATGAGTTTGTCCCAGTACCGTGGGGATGTGTTAGGGCTGGGCTGGAAGGATGCCTTCACTTCATCAGCAAGTTGGCTGACAACACTGTTGACAACAGAACAAGTTTGCAGGAGTTCCCTGCTCAGGGAAACAAAGCAGCACAGCCCACATCACATCACCTAGAGAGCAGTGAGCAAACCAGACGTGCCACGCAGGCAGTGATCTGTAAATCCGGACCCATCACAAAAGCAAACAGAAAAAGCCGGGCAGCAGAGTGGAATTGGTCAGTTTTAGCCTTTAGTGAAATTACAGGTAGTGCTATTTAAATCCCTAGGAGCCCAATCACAACATTTTATTAAACGGTTTTCCATGTTTAACGGTTATTCATAGAAAGGTCCACTGTAATAGTATTTTAGCACCATCAACCTGTCGAAATCAACCTGCCCAATTACTCCAAACTACATTAATAACACCGGATATTACACTAATTGTGTCCAGTTTCTATGCAGACGAGGTCCTGTGGGGCTAATTTTTCATCCTCAGGGGCAAGCAACTCAGCCATCAAGCTGATTTCACCAGGAATCCCTCCTCATTACACAAGTCCAGGCTGTCAAACTTTTTTTAAAAAGGTTAATGGGCCAATCAGTCATCAATTATTTCCTGGAGGCTCAGCAGACAAAGGGTTAAAGTGCTAAGCAACAGCTGCAACTGATTTACATTTGGAAGTTATTACAGGACAGGAGATGTCTCAAATGTTGCGTTGTGGGGCTGCTGCGTAAGCGAGGAGAGAGGTGGCTGAAATGGGAAATGAGCTGGAAGCATTCAGAATGTGATACAGAACCCAAAGCATTGGTGAGCTTTTCTTCTACTTGAGGATGTGCAACCAGTGAGCGTGAGGAAGACTACACCAGATTGCATAGAGAGGCACGGGAGCCACCCTGAAGGCACTACATGGTGCTACTCTGTGCTGCACACTGTTATCCCTCTGAAGGAAGGTTACTGTGTTCAACCCAAGTCAACATTTACTGTCCTCTGCCAAACAACGCGTGCTGCTACAGCCCACCTGCTTGTGGAACACCATACACAATTCCTTGGGGGCATTCTGCTGGGGAAACAAACAGGCACTCTGTTAGAAAAGGACACAAAATAATCACAGGATACATTCACCCTGTAACTTGTTTCAGAGAGCTGGGTTAAGTCTGCTGAAACACAGCAAAGCACACATCCAGCAGCGGCACGCGTCTTGGCAGACCAATAAGAGCAGTTCTAAATGCTGGCCATACATGTTTGCTGTTTCCCCTTCCCATTCCTTTCATTCTCATTGTTAGGAACTGCATAAGTAGCTGCAGACACCGTGCAACTCTGGTGTGGAGCCTTGGGCACAGCCTCATGCCAGCAGAAGGTATGGGTGCCATTCTGCCAGGCACCCTGCAGCCAGAAACTGCACCCATCCCAAAGGTTTGCTTTTCAGTGAAACACTACTGCTGCTTTCCTATGGGTGTAAAATGAATACTTGCCAGGATTAGGGCATTTCTGTTGGGCCCATTATTTTGGCAGTCAGAAACAGAACTGGAGTTCTGACTTCTGAAGGAAGTGGCTTACAACCAGCCCCTTTCATGCCAGCTTGTGCATCTGCACAATGCAGTCGTCATCAATGCTACCTTGGTAAATTAATAGCAAGTCCCTGTGCACATCTGGTGCACGATACCAGAAACAATAAGTATAGAACCTGAAGGCTCAATGGCGTGTTTCAAACACCCATCAAGCATCTTCTGTAGTTGAGGTTGCGGCTTCAAACCCATCCAGTGCTGTCTGAAGTAACACTGACAGTCATTCCATGCCAGCATCCTTCCTCAGTAACCCACAGCCTTTTGTTCTTGAAGATGATAATGAAAAACTTCCCTAGCAATCAACATTGGATGTTTACAACATACAGTTTGTTCACAACAAAAGTGTTATTTATGTACTACATCATGAGAACTATCACTATCTTCTGCCACTTGGTGTAAATTATCCCTGTAAGTTGGAAGATGAGTATGTTTATTAGCAGCATCAATTAAAGAAATATTTGTGCCACGTCCCACTGGGCATGACTATGCTAATACTTCTTCTCCCCTTTCCAAACCCAGTGTCTAAATCTAATTAGTTCTGAAAATCAACCCTATCAGGACAATATAGCTCTGCTAGCAGTTGCCCACAGCTCTTGATAAAGGTTGTGTTCCACTGGAAGAATGTTTCAGTACCAGTGTTTTGTATCACTGCCCATCAATGACAAACTGATGATGAAAGGCTTGTTTCTAGCTCAAGGGACAGACGCTCTCCCCCCACCATACGCACTTACTTTATTTGGATGCCAGGACAACATGGTTCAAAGAGCACCATGAAGTCATTTTTACATTCAGTTCATGCAGCATGCAAGTCTGTACTTGCAATAGGTGTTTCCTAGTGTGCTTCAAGCCTGCAGTTCACTTTTTAAACCATATGTGTTTCAAAGATAAAGACCTTTCTTGGCTAAGCCGACCAGGCAGAGCTCATCTTTAGTGCTCTAACAGCCATCTTCCTCCCCATCTGCAGGGCTTAAGCCAACGTGAACTTTCTGCACAGGTGCAGCATCACTGCAAGAGCATCAACAGCTTTTAAACAGAGTGGCCACTTTCAGGGAGGACACTCAGCTCAGCACGGCATGGAGCAAAAGGTGACCTTGTGCAGGCAGAAAGCACAAGTGACCCACCAGACTGAGGCCCGTGCAGATGCTCCCCTCTGCTAAGCACCTATGGAACAGTTGCAGCACGCACATCTGTGCCTTCTCCTTCTTCACTGGAGGTTTTCCTACGTGGAAACAGGCTAAAGACCTACATCACAGTGCCAGAATTACAAAGTAGCCAAGAAAAGCTTCTGAAAATCGTGCATGATGGTAATACCTTTGCTTGGTAACAATGCAGAAGTGCAACTGAGCGAGCACGTGTTAAAAACTAAAGCAGATTTGTTATTCTGGACTGTCATTTCCTATCAACGTTTTCTTTTTTGAAGGCATAATTATCTAAACATGTGGCTTTTAATACTTACACTGCTCATTAACTCTGCATTTGCCAGTCTCACAACTGCAGCTATGGCACTGAGGGGAAGCACGCGGGCCCAGAGATGCAGAATTATGGAGAACATCAGACCCTTCCATTTTCAGTGAGGGGTACAACTTCCAAAATGATACACTTGCCAAACTCCAGAATTTTGCTTTGATGGCATCTCCCAAATCCCTTTGGATCAGGGTTATCAGGAACCTGTTCCCATAAGGTTGTTTATTCAACATGCCTTCCATAGATGCTTGGATTAGTGCAATGGAAGATTCTTCAGACTAGACAGGCCTTAAACCCCAAGATTTTAGTCTGTGCTACACAAGGGATATCTTTACACACATATCAAGCTTACACTTTAATGACAGGTGCACATAAACCCCCAAGTTTCTCCAGGAGTAACCCTGTAACAGCAAGCGTGCCTGCACGCTGATTTAAAGAAGAAACAAAAGCCAGCACACAAATACAAAATGATATTAATGTTAATTAAAAAAAAAAAACAAAAACAACCTACTTATTTTCGTATTAAATTGTAAAAGAAAGCACAGTATTAATGTCCAATCACCTTCTTCTCTCATTCTGCACTTGGAAGAGATAACATGATCAAAACAGACCGCATTTGCAACTGTTGCTTCAAAGGTAATAATTTTCCATTTACGACGAGGAATAAAACAAAATTATAATTAAAAAAGCCTCCTTAACAAGCCGCCGTAAAATCCCACTTTTGTTTCCCACGTACACTTTATCTGGCAGTGAGAGCATGGCATCCAGCAGCAATCCAGCAGTAATTGTGCAAAAAAAGGACGGTGATATAAATCACCAAAGGTTAATGATCAGGATGTGAACAGAGGGACTTGTTTACAGAAATAGCATGCAATTTAAAATTTACAAGAGATTTAATGCCACTGCTTGGCAATCACTAAAACCAACAGCCCAGAAAACAGTGACATTAAGAAAAATATTACAGTTATAATCATTCCAAAATAAGTCAATTAGTGTTAGGGCATGCGCTCGCGATTACTTGACCCATTTGGTTTGCACTTAAGTGAAGAAAAAAATATATATATCTCCCCCCTCTCCTAACATCGTATGGAGAGTACTGAGTTGTGACCTATTTTGCATTCTGTATTTCTTACACCGTCCCTCTTACATGCTGCTGGAGATGGTGGCAGAGGGTTTTTCTCCTCTCCCGGCTTCCGACTCATTCTGACCTTTTGACATTTGTAATAGTAACAAAAAAAAAAAGAGAGAAAAAAATAAAAAGAAGGAAGTTTATAATTATGTTGTTCAAACGGAGGTGGTGGAGGGGGGAAGAAAAATCCAATGTGCTCTCATACAAAAGCCACGCTGGCTGTCTTCGGCGGAAAAAAAAAGAGCAACGTAAGTCAATTTGTGAACTTTGGCACCGCACGACCTTTAGAAATACAACAATATACAGAATTTACAAGCAAGAGCAGCACATGCAAATGACCCGGCACTGTCTCGCCTTTGGATTAGAGCTGCAAAGAGCATTATGGAGAACGCTTTCACAAAACAAATTAAGACTGTTGCTTAAATGTCACGGCACACCATTGTATTAGGCTACAGATCATTACACCTGATACTAACACTTTTAAAAACTGTAATAACTTCGGAAATATTACATCGAGTGGCCACATGTAGAAAGGGGAAAAATCAAGAAATAAATAAATAAAGGAAGAAAATGGGTTCTTGAAGTAATTTAAACATCACCACTCCACGACTAGAGGGAAAGGTCAGAATTTAAGTAAGCTGAAAGGAACATGAATGGTAAAATAAAATGGGCAAACAAAAAGATGAAAAGACCGCTGGAATGACTCTGCAAACATAAGATGAAAGCACACATGCTTTGGGCAAATTTGATTTCCATTCCTGCATTTGGTGGGAGACGCAAGGAGGACAACTTCCAGAGAAGCGGGGTAAAAAAAAGGTTAGAGAGGGGTTGTTCATCTACAACGTGTGGTTTTGTTACCTTCAGTGTTGGTGCTGCTGCTGCTGTATATATTTCGCAGGCTACCAACACGGTTTAGTTTCCAAGCTTTGCGTTTGGCTGCATCCAGAGAGCAGAAGGGGGAGAGAAAACAAAGAGAATAGAATAAAAATAAAGAAAAAGGAAAAAAAAAATATATGAAAAAAGGGGAGAAAAGAAACATCAAAATAGCATGTGAAGTAAAATACGAGCACAAGCCTGTTACGTGTGAAGAGCTACACACAAAATGCACACAGGACTAAACAGCCTCTCAAATCCTCACATCGTATGGAAGGCTTCTTCTTTCTTGGGAATGATTTTTAGATCTCTAAAAGGTGACAAGATCTGGCAAGACCAGATGGACCTGCTACTGGAACAGACAAAAAGAGCAGCAGAAATAAAAAGGCACAATGTGTTTGTACAAGGGACACATAACCAGACAAAACAACTGCAGTACGGTGCTATTTAAGAGGGAGAATCAGCCAGATGAGTTGCTCCTTTACCCTGGGCCATCCCACATAGAAGGAGGGAATGATGCATCTGCTAAGTGGTACCTCTGCAAGCCTTCCAGTCACCTCACCTTGTAAAATCTGTTCTGCAGCATCAAGGAAGACATCTCTGTGACCAGCAAGAACTGGATGAATATCCAGATCTCCTTCTCAGCAGCTCGCGAGGACCTTCATCACAGAGTCATCACAGAACAGTCGGGTTGGAAGGGATCTCATGGATCATGAAGCTCCAACCCCTCTGCCACACACAGGGCCACCAACTTCCACATTTCATAGCAGCCCAGGCTGCCCAGGGCCCCATCCAACCTGGCCTTGAACACCTCCAGGGATGGACGGGGCATCCACAGCTCTCTGGGCAGCTGTTCCAGCACCTCACCACTCTCTTGGTAAAGAAGTTCTGCCCACAGACAGGGAAGAGCCTTGAGCTCAGATATGAGGCTTCTAAGAAAGACAGTGCCACTTACAGCGCTATTAATTATGATTAATTTCTCTGCCATATTTTCTCCCTCAACATTCCTCCACTCTAATTCAGCTTATTACAAAGAAACTCACGGCAAGTCTGGAATAAGACCCCATCAGCACCTCATCCTAGTAGAACATCACGTAATGTAGCCAGCAGTGCGAGAAAATATTGTCAGAATTTTCTTTCTAAATTTAACAGATATTTTTTAACATCCCAAAGAACTCAGGCTGCACATCTGGTTCCCATAGACCAAGCTGCCCAAAGCCCCATCCAACCTGGCCCTGGGCATTCACAGCAATCCAGGCAGCCCGGGCCAGGGCCTCATTGCTCCCATCAAAGAAAGGCTACATTAGATCTGTCTACAAATTAAGGTTCATCAAATCTAAAAATATTTTCATTATACGCATCCTTCAATATGAAAAACCTTCCGTTTTAGAAATGTTTAACAAGTCCCAGCAGGTACCAGCAACCAGAGAGGCACCATTTCCCAGCTGAAACCTTGTTTTTCCTGAAAAAAAAAGAAAAAGAAAAAGAAAAAAAAAAATTTACATATAAATAGGCAAAATCGAGGTTTGGCATGCTTAGAAAAGGAAGACTGTTTCCAGTATACAAAGACCTCCTCCTAGTCTGTTTTCATTTTTCATATTTTAATCACATGTTCAGGTATGGATATATAAGCAGGAAGTGAACTTGCAGCCTGGTTTCCCATTAACCTATTGATGAAATAATCCATTTTAACGTGTTAAATGTCATGCCTTTTTCCTCTTTTTAAAGGAATGGACTCTTTTTTCCGTGATGCTGAGATCCTGATACATCCCAGTGCGTCCTTTAGCACTGATTAGACTCCGGCCTGCTTCCTTGCGGTGCTCTGCTATCTCTGAGAATCCAATAATATTGTCACCATTAGGGCTTGGACAATGCCAAATGCAGCTTCTGTGGGGTGATTGATGTATGTGTGACCAGCAGGGCCTGGCCCAGCCATCCTATCCTGACTGCCTTCAGAATTACAGCCTAACTATAAAT
Organism: Tympanuchus pallidicinctus; assembly: GCF_026119805.1. Lineage (NCBI taxonomy): Eukaryota > Metazoa > Chordata > Aves > Galliformes > Phasianidae > Tympanuchus > Tympanuchus pallidicinctus. The sequence goes on from NW_026294669.1 coordinate 34,676,933, forward strand.
TTCTGCTGCCTACAAACAAGGCCTAAGCAGGCACTAGATGTTGTTATTTGCTTGATCTGTCATTGGCTTATATACCAGAATATTCTGTTCCATGTACATGTGTATATACAAACAAAACCAAGGAAGACAGAACTGGATTCCAATAAAAATCTATTAAAAATGCTTCATTATTTAACAGAAACAAAGCTTCGTGATTAGAAAGATCTTTATGGTAGATTGATTTGTTGAAGCATTTTTCACCCAGAGGGTGGAGAGGCACTGGAACAGGTTGCCCAAGGAGGCTGTGGATGCCCCATCCCTGCAGGCATTCAAGGCCAGGCTGGATGTGGCTCTGGGCAGCCTGGGCTGCTGGTTGGTGACCTGCACACAGCAGGGGGTTGGAAATGGATGATCATTGTGGTCTTTTTCAACCCAGGCCATTCTATGGTTCTATGATTCCATTTTCTGGAAGCCTATCTTCTTTACAAAGATACCAAGAAGCATTCCTAGTTAGAGTTCCAGAGGAACCCAAGCACCTCTCCCAAATATCAAATACCTGGAACGTAGATGCCTATGCCCCAGAAGACACCAGGTGTCTGATTCACCTTGTCCTGAAATTGCAGCTCACGCCTGCTATGCTACACTCCTACAATCTGAATGACTAATGGATTTTAATAATGTTTTGAGAAAAATCTGATTAACATCGACACCTGCCCTGATCTCTGGCTTCACCATCGACAGCAAAACAACATCTAGCAGCAATCAAAGCGCTCCCCCATCCTGACTAGCGTGTAGGCATGAAGTGGAAGCACAGTTTCTGATCTTCACCAAGCTCATTAACTCCAGAATGCAGATCACCAAGATTAAGCTTTTACCTTTGCCAGACAAATTAATTTGTGCTTCCAAACTCTCAATCTGGACTAGCACAATAAGTCATTATCCGTCACCCAACGACTCTGAGCTCTGCTTTTAACAACCCTGCAAAACAACACCTTAATTGTTGCAACGTCCAACTGCGCACGCCATCGCCTGGCAGCTCCTCCCAGTAGTTACCACAGGAAGAAATCACTAAGAAAAAACTGGGAAAGCTGTGACTCTTGGAGGCTGACGTGTGGTTTTATGACGAAGGCTCAAAATGATTTCTTGAGCTCTTACAGAGATGCTGCTCTCCATTTCCCCATCTGTGACTTGATGTGTCACTCATATGGCACGCTCACACATCTACCTTGAGTATACCAGTAAAGAGACTAGAATCAACTGCACTGATCAGTCTTAAATTTTGGCAAGCAAGACTCCCCCCCCCCCCCCTTTTTTTTTTTTTTTTTGGTTCTAAACAAGCTTTTCCAGCTTCTTTTTTAAAAGAAATGACCTCCATCAGTTCGTCTTTCTGTTTCACCAGCTGCAGGAATGACATAAAGCTTCCAGATCTACAACCTGGGCTTCAAAACCAAAAAAAATCTGGGTTTTCTATGAAAAGCCTCAACAAATCAAACACAACACAGGATACCTGTGGCTTAATGTGAAGAAATGCTACAGCTTGGAAACTGCTAATGGACAGAAGGTGCCTGTAAGAGTGCAAGAGAGTCAGGATGACCTTGCTATGACTCTGTAGGTACTGGATGGACTCGGTGTGGATGACCAGAGGCAATCCCACTCTGTTATTTGTCTTCCAGGTCCTTATCTTCACGACTGCAGTTTGTAAGGCATACACCGCAATCCACACCCACTGAAATGGAAGCTGTACAGGCTATTTAATAGCTTAACAGGCCTTTGAACATCCAAAAAGCATCGAAATAGAGCTTCACAAAATGACTCTAAGCAGAAAAGGCTTTAAACTAGTGGGATATGATGACGTGTTGGGTCTCCGTCCATTACAGTGAAACCTGATGATGAAATAGTGGCAACAGTTTGCCTTTTCAGCTAAAGCTCTGGGATGACATCCAGCTGTACCTGGAGGCACAGGCAATCCTCCATTTGCTGACAACTCTGAGCATTTCACTTCGTGAGCTGAATTACACTTATTTAACAAACATGCTGCATGCAAAATTAGCTCGAACACGTATGTTTTAAGTGTGCACATCCGAAAGAGAGAGCTGGCATGCCAGCAGATGAAGAGAATTAGGCTTTGGAACAGCCTTTTGTTAAGATACGGAGTAACTGGGAATCAATTAAGCTTAATGACTCCCAATTACCACACATCTTCGTATTTGTTCAGGCAATAACTTTACATCTGTGACCAACCCCTTGCAGACAAAATTTCAGTGTTTGCTTTCTTTAATAGAGATGCTATTTGTACTGCGTTAATGAATCTACTTTTCCCATCTAATTTTGATTAGTTAGGTACTGCAGTAAATATGTTTACCACCCTACGATCAGACATCATTATTTCTAAAAGCACCTACTGTATTACTGATGTGTGTCTCTGATGGTCCATCTGTTTCATACCTGTACCATTTTCTAAGGATGCTCCAGATACCAGTCACCTAAACACCACATTAATCCCCTTCAAGTTGCTCAAATTAAATTATTTGTGCACACTGCTAAGTAGGAATATGCTTTTGTTCTGAGGAGACTGACTATCTCCAGTCTCACCCTACAAATCCTCCTCCACCGCAGTACCGAGAAACTACAGACTTGTTAATGTCACCTCTGGTCTCCACGTGACAGAGCTCTTTGTTGATTAGATAAATAGTCCTCAGATAGCTGATTAAAAAATGATGTAGCCGTTAGGTTGTGTGTCCAAGCCTTGTCAGCCATGTTGGATGTTAAAGTGTGCATGAATTACATCCCTGGAGTGTGCTGAACAGTGCTGATTAAATGAGGCACGCCACAGCCCTCAGCATCAATTATCAGAAATAATAGGATCTTTTCACCTACACTGGAGGAAGGGGGCTGGGGATGGAGTCAGCATGCCACTCATTTCTCAGAATATCTCATCATCATAAGCACAAAATAATAACGCTGCTCATTCACCTAAGGACATTTGTTTATTTTCATTGTGCAACAATAAAGACTGAGAAGATGTATGAGGAAAAACCTTCTCCCAAAGCCTGTGCCAGGTGAACTTTTACATACAATACCCGTGTGACATCTACCTAGAAAACCAGAGGTATTTAAGTCCTGGGTAAGAGGCAAACCCGGAGGGGTATTTAAGGATAAGCTCTAGGACAATCTACATGAAGTTGCCACCACACTGGGGGAAAGAGTCCACACTTCAGCCCTCCTCAGGCTCATTTTCAACTCATTCTGCACCACGAGTGGTGTCAATCGGCTGCAGATTGGGGACTTTCCTTTTTTTTTGGTGGTCAGCAGAACAGCAATTTGCTCAACAAATGCCGCTCTTTCATAAGAGGGCTGAAATTACTTCACTGAGATGCAGCCCAGGAGATTCTTACGCTACTTAAACTTGTTTCTTCAACTGTGAAGGGGCCTGACGCAGCCTCCTTCACCCAGCATAGAAGCAGCAATGAGGAAAACTCCCCAAAAAGGGTTAGGAAAAAAAATAAAAGGGTATGTGTACAAAACATAGAGAATGTTAAATAATCTCATTTTGTTTCTATATGGCCATAAGGATCAATATATATGCTGCTCTTCTGTATTGACAAGTAACAGATCTGCTGTATGCAGCTCTGAGCACATCAGGCTTTTGAAGTAAAACACCTTTAAACGCTTCAGTGCTACTCTGAGGTTTCCAAATGTTTGTCCTCTGTACTGATGTTAACAGGACACGTTACCCTATGGACCCCAAAATGGAGCTGAAATGCAGAACGTATAACCACTGCATTATTATTCCATAAAAACAGAAGCCAAAATCTGACAGTAATCGCCCATAATGCATTAAATTGGAAACCAGGATACTCAGAGAAGGAAGCTGATGGGCATCAATGGAAATGACTCAAAATGCCAAGTTGAAGTAGCTCACATCCCACTAACCCACTTTAGGCCTCTCCCAAATTAAAATCCTTTCCAGCGCTCTGCTTTAAAGCCACAAAACATTCCAACAGCAATACTTCCATTCACATTAATACTTCATCACATTTGGCTTAGCTTTTGCGTGGAACATTTGAAACCAAGGAAAAAAATGGCAACGCATCCATGCTCCTACTCACGGCAGGGAAGAAAGTTACTTTAATTAAACGCTTCTAAAAAATGCTTTAAATTCCTTCTCTCTCCTTTGTCTTTAATTTAAATCTTCTGCATTGCTCTAAAGAAACTTCTGCAGTAGGCAAAGGGCTAACTAAACTATTCAGTGCATTTCCAATACACCATAAATATACCAGATCCAAATCGACAAAAGCAAATGTTAATTGGAAACATTTTTCTCAGTTTTTCATTATCTGAGCAGAAAATTATGGGTCTTTTATACACACACACAAAATCCTTTTCAACCACCTAGAAAAATTATCTTTTAATAAAAGCTTTAAATTATACTATCATATTTCAAAGGCAACGAACAGTTAAAGCAGCTAATCAAAGGTATAATTATTTAATGACTACTACTCATGCTATCTAACAGGGCCATAATTGCTTGGCTGTGATCACTAGACCACCAGCCTCAATACTGGAAAACAAGTACTTTGCTTGTAGCATTTGATCGACCAATTTCTGAGGTTAGTTTCTCCAATTGGGTTGACTTCACAAAGCAGGCTGACTTATTACAGGATGAGATAATCACTTTGTCACTCTGCCTCCATTTGTTTTTGTGCTAAAAATGGCAGAGGAACATAAAGCACCTGAGAGCATGCAAAAATATTACCCTGACAAAATGCTATTTGTCAAAATCATCATTGATCTGTGTCATTTTTAAGGACACGTGACAGTTTTCTGTTTATTGTCCATATTAATCCCCTGTAAGTAGTGTGGGACATGTGGGCAACATGTGCTGCCTGCAAGCAGCCTACCCTCTTTCTCCTTAGACACAGCATCGACTCAGTGGGAAGAGAAAATGCTCCCCTGCCAACCCCATGGAGAACCACTGGTTTTATGGCAGGATGGATTTATTCCTGCTTCGGACCATCAGTTTCATCTATGGACAGGGAGATGAGGATCCTGTCTGGGGCTGGCAAACAAGCAGCATTTAAATCCACTAACCAAAGATGCGCTGCTCTACACCCTTCTCCCTCTCTGACTGCATAGAAGCCCCCTTCTGTTGATAGCCCAAGCAATTACTGTCAAGAAAACAGTTACAAAACAACAGGAAGAGCTGTTTCTGCTCAAAGGAGTGATATTTTCATGGCTCATCTTGGATTTATTTCCTTCTGCATTTAATAAAATGATTTTAACACGAAAAGGGAGACTTCCCACTATACTCACTGCTATCATAGGAAGAATGTAAGCTGTCCATAGAAACCTTTTAAGGTAAAATTAAGACAAATTAGGCACTGGAGTCATGGTGCGAGTTCCACCTTTTACCTATTCTGAAATTTAAAGCAACTGCAGAATTGAATGGATATCTCCATGTAAACCCCTACAATTGGACAACTTTTCATCGCATTTAATCCGTGTCACCCGCACTGCTATGAAACAGAAGTTGGCACTATGGAAATAAAAACGTGAATAAAAGACAATCAGTCTGCGATAAGGTTTCACAAGCAGACCACTCTTCTGAAAAGCAATCGTTGCCCACATCAGTTCCTATGGGCCATGAGATACACAGCCTAGCTATTTTCTATGCATGCACCCTGTGTAAAACAGAGGCAAGACAACTTTGCTAGAGATCTAAATCTTGCTCAGCAACACAAGCAACTTCAAAGTTGTGCAAATAACACGTTAGAAAAGGGTACCCATGAAGTACATCCCACCACCCAGAAAAACTAACGTGAGTCTGTGTTAGGCATTTAATAGTTCAGTACTCTGCTTCTGGTGCAACCTTCCATGTTAGCACAGGGATTCCTCACTAGAGATATTCAAGTTGGAGAGATTTATTGTGTCAAGGTCTTTCCCTACAAACTACCAGCCCATCTGTAATGATTATTTCTCTACAAACCTGTGCTCAAACAGGAAGGTCACCAGCTCCCCTATTGACACGAGAGACAGCTTTCAACTCACCCCCCTTCACCTGGCTTCATTTAGAAAATACAGACCCATAGATCTGGGCCCTGCCCTAAGAGGTCATCCAAGGAGGATGACCTGAGGGTTAATCCCATGCAAAGTTCCTCTCTCCAGCACAACCACAAAGCCTGCATCTAGGCGTGCTAGCAGGACACCTAATCATCGTTTGTATTTTGGGACAAAACATACAAAATTAAATTGCTGAGTCAAAGCTCCTAGCTCAAAATTGGCAACGGGACAAAGAACCTCGGACCCTTCACAAGCAGTTCATGCACCTGCCAACTTAACTTTCAGAACTGATAGTGCAACCAGTGGTTGCCACAGTGACCTACGATGGGACGCGGAGGTCTCTTTGGGCAGGTCTCTCAACCCAGGTCTGCTAGGAAGAAGGCAGCTATTAAGATTCTTCCATTTTAAACTTGCTGTGGGAACAGAAGAATTCTTCCCAGTGGAATATTCATCATTTTGTCTCTTCTCCATGGATGGCATCTGGATTTCAAGGGTATGATGTTCAGGACACTACTGTTACTTGTACTAGACTGGGATCTTCAGATTTACAGAAGGCTGTTCATTTTAACTTAAAAGTGAAAAAGATAATGAAATGGAGATGCTCCTGGTGTGGTATTATCCAACAACTGCCCAGATACTGTTTTGAACAAATCCAGCAAGACGAAGGTTAACTCCTGCAGCTGCTCTTGCATGCAAGTTACCACATTTCTGCAATTTGACTTATTCCTGAAGCTGTATTTGCAATTTCCCAATCCCTTGGGAGATGCTGCGGTTGGAGTTCTAAAGTCTGAGAAAGGAGGGTGCCATTTTGTGTTTGCATGTTTTAAACACTGCACATGTTGTCAGCGCGTACGCAATGATCGCGTGACAGCACGATAAAGCAAAACCAAACGAGGAGACCCAAATGAAGAGACTCCTGTCTCAGTGGCACTGCCTTTCACCCCCAGTGCAGCACTGAGTAACAACTGCATTTCGTCTGGAAAGATAAATATTAAATCCTGCATTTACATCAGATGCTGGTGTCACATGCCTCCTCACTAGCTGAAGATCTGAGTTGTTAACTACTAAATGGGTAAATGACAATGGCTGTTACTAATCGCTTATTGAATAATGAAACTGACACAACTGATAAAAGGTTTCAATCCTGGGAAAAAGTGATTTATAGTATTTCACTCTACTGGCACTGTTATTTGTATGACAAATGGTTGGACAGACACCAGTTAATCTCTGCACACCTCCAACTCTGATGTGGCAGCTTCTGCCGGAGCATCCAAATAATCAAGAACAGCTAACAATACAGCCGCGCTGTCGCGAGGGGCTGAATGCTGGCATTTTATCAAGGCTGATCCCCAAATCAATTTACGCAATGGATTTTTTTTTTTCTTTTCTTTTTTTTGGTGGGGGCAGGGAGCACGTGGCAAGCTTACTTGCCACGCATCATAAAAACGATAAGCCACAGCTTGCAGCGAGGCAGACAGGCCATGCTCCTGCGGCACCGAAATGAAATCATCAATACAACTAAGGCGTTAATGATTTCAGAAAGCTGTGTATAGTTTATGGATTTGCTTGATGGTAAAATCTGAACTGCGGCATCACAGGGAGCTGTCAAGACTGCTTGTTATGTTGCAGTGGAATACTGTATTGCCTGCTGGGGACAGTGAATCCCATTCCCCACTCAGGCGGGAGAGGGATGCGGCTTCTTTTGAGGCAGTATGAGACAGGGCTTTCTCCCTCTCTTGAGAAACAAATGAAGCTTTGTATTTATGAGCAGTTCATCAACAGCAGCTTGATCTCACTGGCTGTGTTAGCGACATCCTACTTCCTGCCTAAGTCAAATGTACTTCATCGAGCAAGTCTTCCAAAAGCATCAAACCTCTCCAAGTGCCGAGCTTCCACCCTTCTGTCATTTTTCAACTCTGCAACCAGAAGTTTTAACTTTTCAGTTAAAAATAAAAAAGATGCCCACTACTGTTCAACTGCAGGAGCACAGAATCACAGAATCCTTCCAGTTGGAAGGGACCTTCAGAGGTCATCCAGTCTAGCTCCTCTGCAATAAACAGGGACATGCACAGCTAGAGCAGGTTGCCAAGGCCTGATCCAACCTCACCCTGAAAATGTCCAGGGACGGGACATCCACCACAACACTAGGTAAGCTACCTGCCCCTGCTTCCACTGCCTGTGCACCTGCTTCTCGCTCTTCAGTTTGACCAGCAGGTCCCAGTTCAGCCATGCTGATTTCTTGCCTGCCTCTCCTGACTTGCTACACCTAGGGATGGAGAGGTCTTGCACTCCGAGGAAAGCTTCCTTCGAGATTTGCCAGCCTCTCCTCTCCTTCCTTGCCCGCCCATTCTGAACAGCTTGTAGTCACTGATAGCCACACTGATCACAGGAATCAACCTGAGAGAACACAGCCAAGAGGAGGAGAAGGGCTCCATGCAGAGCATGGGAAGCAGCTACAAATATTTTCTCCGAAAGCTGTAAAAGATTCCTAGAGAGGTGAAGTATTACAGGTTCACTATTTCAATACTTTCAATTTAAATTACATCGGTCATTTTCTAGCAATTGTAAAACTTTCAAAAAAAATATCAGTTTTATATTTATTATTATCACGCAGGACTAGCTCAATATATTTGTTCTTCAAAGATATTTGTGACAGCACAGCATTAAAAACTGCTCAGAGCTTGTTACCCCTTCACAACCTCCTGTGAGGCATTCAGATAACTCTGTTATTTTCTGATTATATCACATATCAGCTTTCCCATGGATTTGCCCAGGATCAGTGCGAGATTAAATAATACACAGATTCTTCAGAATCCCTTTCTTAAGCACAGCACAGTAAGCACAGCATCCATTTTATTCTAGTTCTCTAAACCATTCTCACTGCTACAAGATCCCCTAAAATTAAATGACAATTGATTGGAGAGCATCTAAGCCAACTCTGTAACACTCCTGAGTCTACCAATCTGGTTGTGCAAATAAGTACATAAATTAAAAGCACTGTAGAAGCTTCTTAGCAGTTGCTTAACTGCTGATTAGAAGTACAAATTTAAGGTAAAATTATTCCCTACAAATAGGCATTTTTGGCTTTTTCTTTCTGAATTCAAGATTTATTATCACAATCCTTTGTCAATCATCTCAGCTAGAAGATCTTTAAGGTCTCCTCCAACCCAAGTGTAAGTTCATTACACAGATACAACGCACTGCTGATGAATTTATGAAATCCCTCTTCTGTCACCCTTAGGCATCCCATTCTACAGACCTATTCTTTCTAACACCTTCGATTTTCTATATCAACTGACTCATATTCACTGCTGCTGCCTTCAGTATCCTTACTGCCCAGGTGGGGTGGGACTAACAATGTTGTTATTTACTCTCCATCTCCCATGCATCCTAAGGCATTAGCATGACCCAACTGTATTCTTCTAAACCATCAATCAGTCCTCTAAAAGAAAGCAGAGGCTCTTGACCTTCTACACAGAGTTAACATGCAGGTAATCTCTGTAATTGATAGCAACAGAAAAACCATGACACATAGCAGCACAAGATTACTGTCAAAATACTGTGCAATCAAATATAATAAAGGTTGATGGACTAGCAGATTCTTTCTTCTACTGTGCCTGCATGTATGGATACACAAGTTCAGGACTGCTTGCTCGCCCAAAACCAGGAAGGGAACCTATCCCTAAGGACATAAACAAGGATTTAAAGTGAAATTTTTCTATATAAATCTCTCATCCTTTCCACGGTTCTGATTTCAACCCAGTCCACTCCTTCCATCCTCCTGCAAAAGTGGCTGGGCATCTTGTATTATTGTTCTGGAGGCTGCACAGCATTTAGCAGTCCCTTCTACTTGCAGATAAAATGTCCTCATCTCCTACCCCAAAGGTAGAAAGTGCTCATTTTGGGTTTGTCAACCAAGAACTCGAGCTTCCGTGTGCTGCAGTGGTTGATGCATTAGGACAGAACTACAGTGCACTGAGAAATGAATATGTGGTAGGGGTTGTAAGAGCTGGGAAGGGACAACTCCGAGAAGCTGAAGAGGGCAGGTGCCCTTCAAATGATAACAGTTCTCTGTACTCCACTGGGTCTCTGCAGCCTGCTTTGCTCCAGCACGATACCTGGAACGGATCCTGTCCTCGTGCACTTCACAGTGAGCTTCCTGCTGTTTGAGTGCTCTCCTACAAGCAGGGCTAAAGCACAGAAGGATTTTCACAAGCAGAACCTCAGAGATAAACACATGGGCTTCTGTGTTGCTCAAAAAAACATTTAGGGCTTTCTCTCAAGTGCCTCTTTCTTTTTGGAAGCAGTGAGAATGTTCAGGCTCTGGGGGACAGTTTATGTCCATCTTTTCTTCTTTTCTCAAAAGTATTGCAGGTTAAACTTGAGGCCTAACAACCTTGACAACGTCCCTTTACATTTTTTCGACAAGCCATTGAGTAGCATTATGACAAATTATGGGACCCAATGATATGTAACCAGAAAATCTATGCCAGCCAAAGGCTGCAGATAAAATAAAAGCCTAAAAGAAGTACTTCTGGAAGACGGAAAGGGGAAAGGAAAGCAGGGGGAAGCAGGGGGAAGCAGGGGGAAGCAAGGGGAAGCAAGGGGAAGCAAGGGGAAGCAAGGGGAAGCAAGGGGAAGCAAGGGGAAGCAAGGGGAAGCAAGGGGAAGCAAGGGGAAGCAAGGGGAAGCAAGGGGAAGCAAGGGGAAGCAAGGGGAAGCAAGGGGAAGCAAGGGGAAGCAAGGGGAAGCAAGGGGAAGCAAGGGGAAGCAAGGGGAAGCAAGGGGAAGCAAGGGGAAGCAAGGGGAAGCGGGAAGCAAGGGGAAGCAAGGGGAAGCAAGGGGAAGCAAGGGGAAGCAAGGGGAAGCAAGGGGAAGCAAGGGGAAGCAAGGGGAAGCAAGGGGAAGCAAGGGGAAGCAAGGGGAAGCAAGGGGAAGCAAGGGGAAGCAAGGGGAAGCAAGGGGAAGCAAGGGGAAGCAAGGGGAAGCAAGGGGAAGCAAGGGGAAGCAAGGGGAAGCAAGGGGAAGCAAGGGGAAGCAAGGGGAAGCAAGGGGAAGCAAGGGGAAGCAAGGGGAAGCAAGGGGAAGCAAGGGGAAGCAAGGGGAAGCAAGGGGAAGCAAGGGGAAGCAAGGGGAAGCAAGGGGAAGCAAGGGGAAGCAAGGGAAAGCAAGGGGAAGCAAGGGAAAGCAAGGGGAAGCAAGGGAAAGCAAGGGAAAGCAAGGGAATTCTTCCTCCTCACTGGTATAAAGAATTGCAGATAGAGAAATCCTTTGATCAATCATGGGTTAATTAGTCCTCTGATGAACCAAGAGTCCCCTATACAGTGACCATTTCACCTGTTGCACCACGTAGAAGATGCTTAGCATGTCAAGGTCATACCCACTCTTCTGCTTGGGGAGCTGTACAGAAAACATGCAAAAACCTTTACAGGCAAAGCTGCCTTCACATCTTGTTTTCTATATACTTTCTATACTTCTTTGCTATCATTTTTCATCAGTGTGGGATCAACAGTTCTATAGGAGTCCATCTCCTAGATACATGGCAAGGACACACTGTGAGACTTAAGGTAATGAGTTACTGGAAATGTAAAATCCACTTGACAGCTTCTCATTCAAATTATTTAGTTATTTATTTTCAATAAGTTTAAACCCTCCGTATCCTTTAACCAAACAAGATGCAACTAAAGTGTATCAAGAAAAAAACACCAAAGTTGTCACCCAATTAACACTGCTGGCTGGGAGACGTCTACAAAGGCTGCAGAAATAATGTTTACAACCTGCAATGAGTAGAAAAACATTTATTTGTTGCTGGCTAAGTATTGCCTGGTTTCCTTCACTAAATTCACCTTTCTAAGCTCAGATAGCTGCAACATTCGTGTGATAAACAGCATGTTTCACCATAAAATCTGAACTGGTTGTTCAAAAAAAGTTATTTATAACTGACCATTCACAGCCTACTGACTGGCAGCCACCCAACCACAAAGTAATTATGCGTGTGACAATGATGATATTAAGCCCAAAGTAATAGGATAGCTTCCAGTTTTAAGGCTAAGTAAATCATGAACTGTACTTTTATGTACAAACACGTTGGCTAAAGCATTCCAGTTGTCTGGAAATAGGCATGTTCTCTTTGGTGTTTTGTTTACCACTACAAAGTATTACCTTGGCTGAAAAGCACAAACATTTGGGACAATTTGGGATGACTACAAACCAGTCACCACCTCAATTTTTCAATAATAATTTAAAAACTACAACATCTTTTTTTTTTTCCCCCTTGAAATACTACCTTGCATGACAATTGCTTTCTATGCACACAGGCACTGAAGTCCCAAGAGGAGGAGCTCTGGAAAGAAGAAATAAGGAGGGAGCTCGGAGCGAGCTGCCAATTCTTTGTCAAATGAAGCAGAGTCAGAAATACTCCAGCCTGGTTTTGTAATCCATCACCATGAACTGCAGCACTTCCTCCCCAGATTAAAAAGACAGATTCAAAGCACTGGGGAAGGAAGTAAAAGGGAAGTCAAAGTCAAGTCAATGCCATATCAGTTAGAGATTACCAATGAGGAAGATGTGCACGCAACGGTAGAAGCTGACAAGCTTTATGCCTGCTTGTGTCCAATACAACCTCCCCTGGGATGTACCCTGAAAACTCAAGTCTACCAGAGAGAATCAACACATGGCTCCCTTCCCTTTTATTTTAACAGATTTTTTGCACGTTTCAGCATCATGTTCAATATGAAGCCTTCCATGGATGCTGATGTTACTGTATTCATCATGATCCTTTATATGTGATGAGATGCTTGCAAAATACTACTGAGGAACCTGTTCCATCTGATCCTCATGGTTCCCTTCCAACTTGGGACATTCTACAACTCTACGTCATCAAGGCCAAAGATACAGAGTTTCTTCCCAGAAAAAAAGTTTATCTTTCTGAAGCTTCCATCCTTTAGCAAGCTTTAAGTAGACTAACAACCCCCTGCTGCCATGCCTGCTGTCTGTGGGGGTTATATCAAGCACAAGGTAGGGTGTATCTTGTCATATCACAACAGAAGGATGAATTTTCCGTATTCAGACAGGAATCACAGCATTAGAGAAGATCTGGGTTTAAAGGCACCTCAAAGCCCATCCAGTTCCAGCCTCCTGCAGCGGGCAGTGGTGCCTCCCACCACGCCAAGCTGCTCAAACCCCATGACGAGTGTTGTTTTAAATCCATCTAAGCAAGCTGACTCTCTGGACTTGCAGAGCCTGACTAGCAAACACCAAGAGGCTGGGAATCAGTTAGTCACAGCTGCATTAGGTACGTGGCCGTGGTAATAACTAAACTGTTAAGTAGTGTAAGGCTTACCAGGCTCTGACAGGTGTCCCTGCGACCTATGTCTCCTGATGGAGAAAGGCATCTCCTCAGTGTCAAGATGGACATGAATGATCCTAAAGGTCTCTTCCAACCCAAACCACTCTGTAGTTCTACAGTTAGGAGCTAATCTGACTGGGCCTTCTGTTTTATTACAGCTGGGGATCTAAAGACTTGGCTTCATGATGGGAATCAGAACCTCAGCAAGCAGGAAGCACACAGCCCAAAGAGCCCTCTCAGCACAGGCTGGAGATGAGTGCACAGCACAGGGGTTGAGCAATCAGAAGACACCAAATGCATGGATTCAAAAGGCAGATTTGTCTTCTACAGGGGGAAGGAAAAAAACCAACAAGGGGAAGCATGAGCTCTTCATCTGGCAAGTGGCTAATGCAGTGTTCAGCCTGCTATGAGGTCCTCCCCCATCTCCCCGAGCCACACACGTGTGTTGATGTGCAGAAGCTACTGGGTGAAGAGTCCTGGCAAAAAGCATGCTTTATTCCCTAAATTCCATACGCCATAGAAAATTCAAATAAGAGAAAAGATTTGCAGTGCTGGAACAATAAGCAGCACTTAGGATGATGTATTTTCTCATAGAGCGCTGTGTGTTTGATGCACATGTCTTCAGTGACTTCTTTTTCCTCGTTTTAATAGAAATTCGAATTAAGAAATCTGTGGCATTTTTATAGGTGAGAAATTAACGGAAGCCTCATTAGCTTCTAAGAGGAGAAAATCTAAACCATGCAGCCAGCTACTGACCCTTTCCCTCGCTTCTTTTAAAGGATGCAGATTTATCCTCATTACGGGATTAGAAACAGCGCTGGCTCTGCTTCGTAATGTCATCCTTGTAACATCTGCAGATAAACCGAATGCTCGCTAGATCAGGCACCAAAAAAGCCACGTTCCTGCAGTCTGAAGGTTAAACTGGATTAATTTAGAAAACCTGAAAATTGATACACCGTCATTTAACATGTGCTCAACATGTGTGCTCAGCAGCAACTGAAATGAAATATCTTAAACATTATCAAACGTTACATCATTAAATATAAATTAGATGGAAACGGGGGAAAGCTAAAAATTGACTAGGAGTTCAGATACTCTAAATGGCTAATATGTCCATTTTTCACCTGAAGCCCTCTCCAATACCGTTTTGCTATTAAGCAAAACCTAAAGAAAGGTAATCAATTCCAACTAAAAAGCACTTATCCTGGAATGACTGTGCGTAAGGCACTTCAAACCTCTGGCTGGCTGCCAAAGCCCAGACAACAGCTATCAATGTTTCTGACTATCACAGGAGCACAAGGGGCCATGCATAATTGACTAGAAGATGGGCTAAAACTGTGCCCAATCAGTGTGTGATCAAAAACGCGTGGAATATTCAGCGCCACTTGATTACATGGAGGCACGTCCTTTCACTCTCCTCATGAAATCTCTTCAAGGTCCAGAGTACTGTAATAAGATCATTACTGTCAAGCGGTACGAATCGCAGGCAATGAGTCTTGGGATAGGAAGTCATACTTCACAAGCTCCTCTGGTCTCTCTCTCTCTTTTTTTTTTTGTATTTTACTGCGTGTTGAGGCAGCAAGGCGACGAGGTGACAGATAATGATCACATCACTGTGTGGCAACTAGAAAGGCACTTTTAAGAAAGAGCACAGAGATATCAGCTTAAGAGAAACTCAAACTTTTTTTTTTTTTTTGCTTTTTTTTTTTTTTTTTTCTCTCTCTCCCCTCTCTCAAAAAATTAAATAGAATTAAACTGTGCGGCATCCTTTCATGAATTGTGATTTAATGTCATTGAATTTAATCATTTGATAGATTTTCATATTACACCAAAGCCTATTACCTCACAGACAAATGGCCAATTTCCTCCATCTCGCACTCACAAAAGAAGCCTTTATCAATTTTTTGTGTGTTGGGGGGGGTGGGAGTGGTGGAAAACGTCAATGATGAGGACTGTTGAAGTCTTCTTTTTACCTACTCCTTTCACTGGAGTTGCAGACTACATGCAATGCATAACAGCTCTCAGAAGTAACCCATCTCTATAAAGAGAAAAGTGAAGGGATTGGAAACAGTAGATTAAAGCCCAGAGTATGGAAAACAAACATGCAGCAAGCTAACTAAGATCTCATGCACAGCTTGTGCATCTGCAGTACAGACTACAAAGACAGAAAGTATTTGCTCACTGAGTTTGGCAGCTAATTTAAGGCAAATATTTAATTAAAAGCTGAAGAAGCAACACAGGATTGAAGTGACTAACCAGTTGAGAGTTGGAAACACAAAGAGGTCTACATTACCACTAAGGTTGGTCTTGCAAATGCGTGCAACTGACACCACAGACCATGAAAAGTGGAACTGCTCCAGTTCTATGCTTTCTAAATGGATGAGGCTGCTATGACTGCACAAAAGGCTACACCTAAAGCAAGTAAATATTGCATCACGACTCTCCAGCTGGCATTTCACCTACCAGAACCTCGCTGTCCAGCACCTATTTGTCACCTTTCCAACGCGTGCCATTTGGAGTCGCCTCCTTGGGCTAAGGTGAGAATGCCACACTGCACCAGCACGAGCACCTTGGTTCAGGACTTCATATACATGGCAACCAGGAGAACAAAGTTACATCTACAATGACTTCATTTCACTTTATGTTTTTAAATTTTTACCACAGCTTCCTAGGGCATAATCACCTCTGTTCATCCTTGGGGTATTTTAAGTTAGCTGTACAGATTCATCATGAAATCCTGTGGTCTTGCACTTTGGAAAAATGGGCAAATAACATGTAAAGTAAGCACCTAAGTAAGAGAATGGAACTTCTGTAATAGCATTAGTATCTCACAGGTACTCCTTGCCATTTTGTGAACCTTTTTCCTAACCATGGTCTCTGTCTAAAGCTGACAGCACAGTTCTAAGAAAGATGCTTATTACCTGAACCCAGAAAAACACCAGGGTGTCACCTGTTTTCTTTCACTTATAAGGCTACTTAAAACGTCTTTCTTTTCCAAAGAAATCAAGCCACATCTCACCACAGCACTCATGCTAAGAAGACACAGTATACAGCTCCTACTCAACACACAGCACGCGTACTGCACTAAGAGTGGGACTGCTTTTCATCAGTATGCATGGAAAAAAAATAAGCTTTATCTTCCTCTAGATATCCAGGTGTACCAGTGTGTACACCAACCACCAACTCTTTCTGGACCTTAAGCCCAGAATCCTCTTTGCTGCTGACCACCACTGCGAGACTTCTCCTTTCAAGCGGGTAGGCGGAACACGTAGCCTCTTCCGACCCCGAGCTAGCAGCACTTTGAAAGAGAAGAAGGGATCTTTCAACTTGTTTAGCCTGCAATGAAGTAGGTTAAAACAATAGATGAGCTTCACCTCCCTTGTCTTTCACTCCTCGGCATCAACATAAATGTCTTTCAGCAGCAAACCTTTCATGTCAAATAGGCTGTGACGACTGAGGCTGAAGGTTTCCCAACAAGTGACCTTTATGCCTTGGTTGAAAGCAAGCCTCTGAAGATTCGGTTCAGATTTTATTAATTTCTGCCCTCCTGTTTCTCAGGTGTGTAGCAATTGTCCAGTACTGTATCTTCTGCAAAGCAGTGAATGAAGTTACTGACGAATAGTGTAATTACAACTGAAGAGTGCTTTGACAGCGAATAGGTGCTAACCTCTGCAGTACACTTAAGAGGAGCACGTGGCATTGCAGACAACAAATCTGGTCACATCCTGCAGGTTAAGTTGCCACGCAGACAAAGGAAGAAAACACAGTTACTCATTTTGCTGTTTTTTTTTTTTTTTTGGTCATCATTTGAATGCTAAGTAAAATCTGTTTGTTTTTTCATTCCATTACTGCTTATCAGGGAAGCCCGTCCAGCTCCAAATAAATGCTACTTTCCTTTACCCAACACCACAGTCACAACGCCCTTTTTTGTACCAATCTCACTTGAAATACTTGTGTTGTTTTGGAAATCTCCAGAACACTCACTTTGCAAACTCTTCCCATCACAAGCCAAGTGCTCAGCCTGCAACCTCCTCACATGGGCTGCTGGAATATCTGCACTGCAGTGATGCAGACTCTCCCCTAATGCCACACAGCACCAAAGCTTCATTTCATTTCCACGTTTTCCTATCTCAGTACCTCCAGACAAGTATCAAAACCTTTCCCTCTACTGAAATAACAGACGTTGTTCCAAAATGCCTCCATAGCTACTCGCACCGTGCAGTAAGATATAATTATTGATATCCAATGTCTAGGAACTATCTAAGTTAACAAGGATGACATGATCATCAGCAATAACTTCCATGTAGTTCTTATGTGGCACTGTCTGTTTACTTGTACAACCTCAGCAGTACGCCTAAGTACCTTTTTGCAGACTCCAAAGAGCTTTAACTTGAAGTTTCGGTGGCAGCATTACTTGAAGCAACACAATCCATCCTACAGATACGATTCCAAAGGTTACAAACTCTTTAGCAGGTGAGTAGCTCTGCCCTCGTTGCAGCTGCAGGTCAAGATATTATATTTCACATCTTCCAGAAAAAAGGGAGTGACTTTTTGTGCTGGAAAGGTTTCTGAACACGCTGTCCTCTGACAGTGGCAGAAGGTTTCTTCCACACCATAAAAAGCCCCACCGTTAAAAAAAGAACAAGTAAAAACAAATTCCTTCATCACGGTGCCTAACTCAATGGATTACAAAGAAGCATCAGGATTAACAACGTCACGTCCAGCTGTCAAATGAAGGAGCTACTCTCCCACCAACACCACAGCTCATTGCTTTCATCTGTTCCATGCAGAGGTGTTCCTGAACTTCTTAACTAACACTTCTGTATACATTTCAACATACAATACCAGCAGGTAAATCATGGGGAAGTGGGAGGGATTTCACTAAGGAAAGCTTAGGGTGAGAAGCTGCAGGTAAGATGCAGTTTTTTTTCATGCATCATATACTACACAGCCAGTTAACTGCTATATTGCTTTCAATTTATACAAAACGTCAATTTCTTTCAGCTATTATACAGTTTCCAGAGACAAACACCAAGAGCTGCGTTTCTGTATTTTGCTTTGCCATTCTGGTTTTGGAATGCCTGGAACAGGACAAGCAGTCTCAGGAACAAACTGTTATGTCCCCCAACTCCATGAGCATTGTCCTGCCCTCCTGGACTTCATCCCCACTTGGCTGAGAAACAAGAGAACAAACTACCTTTGTGTCAGGAAGACAGTTCTAAAAAGAAACATGAAAGAACCTTCCGTGCCCTTCAAAAGTTCTTTAGAAACCAGGGATAAAGAAGAACGCAGAACATGGATTTGCAGAGAAAATGCACTTTACTGAGTTGCTAATCGCATCCATTACTCTATAATCAGCTCCTGTTTCTCAGCACCCACTGGCACAGACAGGAGCATGAGGGCTATACTGGTTTCGCCTGCACTGCTGGGAGAGAACATAAAACAGCACCCTGCTGCAGCTGACTCGCATCCATGACCCAAGGAACACATCTGCCCTTCCACCTGGACACATGCTGATCCTACCATCAAAAGCAGAGTTGGCCCTGTTGGCCAGGGTGCTCCAACAATGACACTGCAAAGCACTGATCATTTGATACTGAGAGGACAGTCATACCTTGAGCTTTTTACAGCTTCTTAAAATGAGCTTTCTGCAGCTCTACTTGGATTGAAGGTTTAAAAGCCAGGTCCGAACAAGAGCGAGAAAAATAAAACGCTGGGAAAGACCTTCCTGTGAAGGGTATTTACAGGAAAGCTTCTTAATTTTTCTACTTGTTTTCAAGCTGAAAAACCTTCCAATTATCACTGGCCGCTCCACTACGTGCAGTAGCAGACGGGTACCAAAGCAGGCCAGGCAGAGTGCAGCTACTCCTCTTTAAAACACAGCACCGTATCATCCTGCTCCGAGCAAGTACAGATAACATGGTGGGAAAAACACTGCTGGTTTCTGGCACCTTGCCTAATGTAAGCATTCCTGCTGCTACCCTCAAAACCGGGGAATTTTTTGCAGTGACAAGTCCTGTACAGAGAGAGAACTAAAAAACCTTCTCTCTGGGTTTCATTGCACTTGTGAAAATTTCACAAGAACCTGATCTTCCAAAATAGAAACTGAATTTTAATTTGCACCCAACTGCAGTGCAGCTGCTTTAGCATTTTCGTTGCTGCGGCCACTGTCTTAGAAAACCAGTAGGAAGACAAATCCAGCAACATGAAAGAATCAATCCCAGAAAGAGAGAGCTGTGCATCTGCAGATGGTGTGGAGAAAGAAGAATCAGCATGATCTTTCTGGAATGTATAAAAGAGATGAGCATCAGTCCTTGGAGTTACTAGCATCACCCTGGGCCCACTGGTGTCCATCATCGTGATGTCTGAATACTTGGGCAGAGGTCAATGATCAAAGCAGGCATGTTCAAGGAGAAAGAGACTGAAAAATGTAGTAAAGTTGCTGGAGTTTGCTGAAGACCAGATTTAAACCTCATTGAACACCTCAGCTTTGCTACAGACGGAAATGCAGGAAGCCAAGATTTCTGTTTGAAAGCTGACACTTCAGACATGCCTGGATCCAAAGGAAACCAACATAAAGTCTAGATTCACCTAAATCATTTAATGATCCACTGCACCTTCTGCAGCAGAACCTTCCTCCTCCTAGTCACAGTGAGCTCAAGATTTGCAGAAGAAGGGAAGAAGGAAGATACAGCTCTCACACAGCTATCAACACAGTCTTCTGTACCCCAGGTTCACTAAGTCACCTGCCTTATCTCAAACACCTAGTCCAAGCTGCCAAGGCTAAGCGTGCATCTCTTGCAATACTCTTCTTTGGACTGCTTAATTTGGACTGAATCTCCAGTTGCAGCAATCCAGCTGAACACCTGTAAGAGTTTAGATCTATGCTTATTGCAAGTCAGGAGGAAAAAACAAAAAGGAAATCTTTTGGGTCACTGGACAGAACAGGAATTCAACTTTTCCTGAAAAAAGTCTAAATTTCTAAGCTAAGATCTACTTTGAATCAGAAAACACTCTTGAAATTGAAATTCCACGCACAGGAGAAAAACACTTAACAACCCAAAGCACCTCAGACACTCCCTGCACTTGGAGCAGACCAACTTATGACAGAGCTTGTCCCAGGGATGGAAGCATCCCCACTGCTCAGCATCTCAGCAAGATAAACGCTTCCAGTGTGCTCAGCCACAGAACCTACAGCACACTAATCTCCAAGGAACTCTAGTTGTTTTTTTCCTGCATCACCTGTCTCCTAAAAGGCATGGGAAAGTCAAGCAAGTTTCCTTGCTCCTCCTCGCTGCAGAGAGGTGAGGCAGCCACGTGCCTCTCCTAACTTTGCTAAGAACTCAAGGGCCGCTAAGATTAGCCCAGACTTCCTCAAACATGACAACAACGCAGTACAGACAGATGCAACTCCATCTGTCTCACGGCCAACAGCTGCATTTCACTGGGTTGTGCTCCCAGATAAATGTTTTAAAAAATCAAGAATTTACAACCACTGCCGGCCCACTCAAAGCTCAAAGCAGAAAAGGGTGCCTGTGTCAGAAGACTTGGAAGAAGGGGCAGGTCAAAGAAAGCTCGCCTGCTGATGCAGAGCTACAAAGACCGTGCAAGCAGATGCCAGCACTCGCTGCTACTTTTAAGGCTGCCTAGGTATCACTTGGTGCTGCTCTTCAGTTAGGCCTGATGCTCCTGCAGGCACATTTCTATGAAGTGGGACAGTTTTGTTAAGTCATTGTAAAGGGATTTTGGACTGGCATGCTAAGATGCTGCAAGACAAGGAGAAGAGCAAGAGAAAACAGAGAAGGATAAAGGAGCCACGCGGTCTCCTCTCCAGTTAATAGCAAGATTTCAGGGCAAGGTGCACAACAACTGCAAATCCCTGCCTGCTTGCTGCACTTCAAAAGTCTCCCTGCAGACCAGGACCACACAGGCTCCAGCTCCAGTGACTTGTGAAAATAAGCTCACCAGGAGAAAGAAAACATACACGTATTAACTACTTACAAAGAGATTTTCAAAGGCTTTTGATACCCAGCTGGTCTTGATTTATATTGACTTCCACAAAATGCTTGTGGACAAATGGTGAGCTCTCTGAAAAATCCCCTCTGTAACTTCCCACTGAGGTATGAAAATAAGTGGTGTAAAAAGGATTGTTAAGGGGAAAGGAAAAAAAAAAAAAAAAAAGAGAGAGAGACAAATTAAAAATGAAAGTTTAAAATAAAATTTGGCTGCAGGCCATAAACTAGGGGGAAACTAACAGTAAAGATAGTTAAATGACTGGAAACAGAACACAACAGGAGCTATTATGAAAAAAAAAGAAAAGCTGATGGCTTTCTAAAAAGGATTTGTATAGATAGCTGAGGAAATAAATTCCGTATGTGACAGAAGTGCAATTGAGAAATTAAATAAATGGAAAATAAGGATGACTAAGTAGTAGTTAACATGCCCTTTCTCAGTTGTATACTATTATCACATCTATTTTTAATGTCTCTTCAGCTGTCTGCAATTGTCATCCTTTTCTCAGAACCTGTTCCAACACTCTTTGATACTGAATTAGCTGTTTTTTTTTCACTCTCCAATGCTTACAACCACATCTTTTTCTTGCTAAACACTCCCTTTTCCCAACAATGTTATTCCATTGTCTCCTTTTTTCATCTCCCCTTCTATGTTGACTCCCCAGTTTCTGAGCTTTCCAACTACCCTTGTTCATCTTTTTTTCTGGAGCTCTTTTGGCTGAATCCTAGCATGTTTCTTTTCTTCTTTTCTAAAGATACAAGCATGTTTTATATCATATCTGGCCACCGTACACATTGTTACCCCTTCAGAAAGGCATTGAACAGCTACAGCAGTGCTCACGTTGGAAACGGTAAGCTAAACTAAGGAGAAAAAGAAGTCCTTTTTGGCTTTTGCTTTCTGGTTCTTATAAAAGAACCCAAGCATTTAAACTCTCCCCTTTCCTTTTTGTCCTTGATAACAGCATCTTTCCCCAAGCAGCTGAATATTCAAAGAATAACAGGCATCAGATGATTCTAGAGCAGAAGATATGTCTAAGCAGAAGAGAGAGTGCTAGATTTATTAACACTGAGCAAACACACAAATTCTGATGTGATGTACAAGCTACTGAGTGAACCCAGCTTCCCTTTCTTTTTAAAGAAGTATGAGCATGCCTGCACCTTAACTTCCCCACTACCGCCGCTCTGTATCACCTTGGGGACCCTTATTTTAATTAAACAACGTTTCCAAACACGTTTTCAGACAGTGCAATTCGCTGTCACGCCATGCCTCACATCGCTCAGCTCCATCGTGAGGAAGATCAGACCATTAATTTCTCTCCTTTCTAATTTCTCTGCAATTCTGTTCACAGCCAACAACGAAGTTGAGTCACCAGCTCACAACGCTCTTGGAAACAAAGATAAAATAGCCTCTAAACTGCACCACGGAGCAGGTTTACCTTCAGCTGTGCCTGAGATGCCGTCGGCTTTGAAATTGCTGGTGCTTTTCTTCCTGCGATGCTTCTTTCTGTTGGCATGAGGCGAAGGAGGCGGGTCGAGTTTGGGGCTGGTTGTACTGGATATACTTGGGCTTGAGCACACTGAATCTCCTAACCCGGTATCTGTAGTTTGGGAAAAAAATAAAAAAAAAAGGGGAAAAAAATAAAAACACTGCATAATTTAAACTAATGATTGCTAGAATCCAAGATACAACCCTTCCGTGCCTGCTAGCAACTAGCCTCTTGAGCTCATGGAAATACGGGACAGCCTCCTAACAGCATCACTTACGTTTTCCAAAGGGTGCAAATAAGTGACTGGGATCAAGCTCTGACTCAGGTCCTGCCATATGGACAGGACTCTCCATCAGCTTTAGAAGCCAGGCCAGCTGGAACCGACCGAAGAGGAAAGGAAATCACTATTATTTCCAATTGCTCGCTCTTATAAAATTCTTACTTATCCTCAAATTTATTCATAGGGTGTTTTAATACAGAACAGAGAGACAGCCTAACATCCACTGAATTTTATCTGCCTGTTTAGTTGCTAATACAAGTACTCCAGCGATCTTCAGCTACTATTTTCACCCAAAGTTGCCAACATGATTTTAGTTCAACAGAAACTGATTTTTCTTGCTATGGTTCATGATAAATGCACTTTTTTTTTCTTTGTCCCAATCCAGAATAACTTCCTACTAATCAAGAATAACTTCCTACATTTGGAGTGCCTGAAATAGAAGTGAAGCTGTATCCAGAACATTGGTTAGATACAACCCAGGGCTGCACTTAAGACAAATTGCTATGTTAAAAAAACATCAAGTCAGAGAGCATCTAAAAAGGAGCTTTTGATTTCTTTTTGAGTAGTACAATTTCTGCACAAATGCCTATTTGACAAAGAAACATTTATTTATTGTTATAAAGTTTACTTACTAATTGCCTGCTAAGCACAGTTGTTCCCCAAGTTAGTGGTGAGGGACCAATTATAGCATTAATTGGCTGCCAGTGGAGACCAAACCAAACTCCAACTGCAACCTTTAAGGATTTTTGTTCTTTTTTTTCTCTTATGCCCCCTATTTTGAAAACAATGATCAAGCATTAACCCACAAAGGGAACTGTAAGAATGTATTTAGCACACTGTGTAGAGTACAGGAGGTTTCCCTGTATCTGAACAGGAGCTGCTGAAGGCAGTTATCCTGCAAGGGCTTACTGCCTCTCCATGTGCAGAGGAAGGCAAACCCTGACAAGAAGCCAAGCTGATGCTCAGCAGGCACTTGGCAAAGGGGATATCGGTGCCTTTTAAAATCTCTGACACTGGAAGAAAAGAAGATTAAAAAGAGGACGACAGCAGAGGCATGGCCAAGAATGCAAGCCCGTCACTTCCACTCCTGAATACTTTCCTCCAGCTACGGGCTTAGGAAGGTTTCCTACATTGGGAACATGAAACAACTGGACAGAACAGTGAAATGCAGATCCTTGTACTGGGGCAGGCAGCACCAGACAGATGCCCACCTGCTCTGCAAATGGAGCAAGCTACTGAGGCCATGGGGTAAGGACAGCATCTCGGTGCTTTCTGTTTGCTCGCTCACCAGGAAACCGCAATTCATAAATATCACAGAAAGCATGCCAGCCAGAAAGGCTTCCTCACATACAATGCCATTCCTCAAAATGCTTCACTTTTTCCCCTCAGAAAATATGAGGGCTGTAGCACGTGGGCAGGCCTCTAACTCTCAGCTTTCACCCTAAAAAGAATTATTCCATTTTACTCAAGGGGAGGAAAAAAAAAAACCACGCAGAAGCAGCCAGCTTGATCCATGCCCTTCAATAGGCTGCTTGCAAAGAAGTGTGATGCACGCCTGAGTCTGCTGCAACCCACAGGGCTGGAGTGTGAGAGCTGTGCTCATCACTGCACCACTGCCTGGATGTCAGACACAGTGCCCTGAGCAGAGAAAGGTCCCTTCCAACCCGAGCCATTCTATGATTCTATGAAAAACTGCAAATTCTTAACAGCTGCAAGCCATTTGGCAAGTGAAAGGGGAATTCTCCAAAACCTTCCCTTGTCAAAAAAAAAAAATAAATACAAATGCAAAGCTACATGCTTGCTGCAGGTCAGTCCCACTTCTAGGCTGTAAATTACACAAACAAAACCTGTTTGTGAATTCTGAAAAATGATGAGACTTACAAACGCACTGCACCACCGCTCGCCCCAAAGAATGAACCTGCTGCGGTAAATCCTGCTGAGCCACGGCGCCTGTGGGCAATGAGGAGCTGCCCTGGGGTCACACTGCTCCCAGGGGGAGAGCCCGAGGGATTCCCTCCCCCTGCAGCAGCAAAGAACTGCAAGGCTCCTGGAAAAGGATGCTGATGTCGTAGGGCGCGTTGTTATTTCTATAGGGCACGTCGTCGTCGCTATCGCAGGGCACAGTTGTGGTTATGACAGAGCACCTGACTATTGCGATAGGGCACGCTCTGGTTTTTGAGAGCACCCCTTGAAGATGGAAGTTGTAAACCATTGCTCTGCTTTAAAATATGAGCGATGGAAGGGCGCCAGGCTCACGCGCCGTGCTTTCCCATTTCCAGCTACTCCTCGTGCCTGACAAGGTATTCTTCAAATTGAAAAGAGGGCTCCTGAAAGCCCTGCTTCAGAAAACTGTAAATGAGTTCAGGCTTCAGCCCGCTGAATGCAATTTCATACTCCTGACTGAATACAAATAATGCATTTTATTTTGTATCAATTACCACGCGTGAGAACAGACGACCACTGCCGGCGCTATTAGATAGATATAAAAAAAAAAAAAAGAAAAGAAAAAAAAAAAAAAGAGGCAAAGAAAAAGGCATGCCAAATTAAAAAAGCCAGCGCCTCATTACTCCACATCTAAAGCAGCTCTGACGGAGGCACGGGAACTCATAAGACGCGTCTCGCTGGGCTGGGATGGGCTGTTTTGCAGCCATCCCGCACGTTCAATGTTAGCCATTAGTTCTTCCCAATCGGGCATCAACGTTCAACGCACACCCAAAAAAATATATAATACTAGCAATAATAATAACAATCTGCAGCCTCTCCGAGCTTCAATACTTGAAGTATGAGTCAAAGAAGCAGTTTCACTTTTCACTCGGGAAGCTGACAAGCATGACTAGAGGGGGAATAAAATAACATTCAGTTCGCATAAATATCAAGCAGGCTGCTTGAGACTGATGGGCCAGGAATGTATTCTTAGCCATCATTCTGGCAGACAGGCCCAAGGACACTCATAACTTATTTTACAATCATTTAGTTTCAGCTCAAGTGGAAAACGTGACAACTTATCTCTGCTGACAAGATGGCATATCGAACCTTACAATTAACTCTCCCGCGATTATCTGCCCAGCCCATCATTAGCTTTGCAGTTTTTGATGGACTGTACGGGCAAGCTCTACTTGATGACGGTCATCATTTGCAGGGTGTATATCTGTATTAAGGACGCCATTCTCTCCTTGCCATGGAGTTATCCTGCCCGGCACATGCTCTGCTCTGGAACTGCAGAGCCAGGTTTGTCAATGACGTGCAGCAGCACCGCAGCAAAATGCCTTCTCCTCCCAGGAGAGCACTGCTGGCTGCAGCCTGTGCTGCTGACGGCAGGGGATGGAAGTTCCTTGCGAATGCAGGCGCCTCCTCGTAGCACACAGCTGTCCCTTCTCCTCTCTGCCTCTCCCTGTGCATTAGGCAGAAATCACAGAACCTAAAAAAGCCAATGCAGCTGTTGTTATGCAAGCCAACTTCCAAGGCTGCCCCTTCTCCTAGATGCATTTCATAATTACAGTCATAG
This sequence comes from Tympanuchus pallidicinctus, assembly GCF_026119805.1. Classification (NCBI taxonomy): domain Eukaryota; kingdom Metazoa; phylum Chordata; class Aves; order Galliformes; family Phasianidae; genus Tympanuchus; species Tympanuchus pallidicinctus. Next base: position 34,703,604 of record NW_026294669.1, read on the forward strand.
AAGAAACTCCTTTCAATTATGACGCATATTAATAGGAGAAATGAGAGGCAGAAGGGGAAAAGCAGATTGTCTAAAGCAACACCCAGAATTGAGATGGAACATTAAATGAAGAAAGAAATCAACCAATCCTCTGAAGAGTCTCAAGGGCTGTGCTGTTGCACTGCACCGTATTTGCCACTTGAAACACATCTGATATCCTCTCTCAGAATTACACGTTCATAAAGCTTAATATTCAACCTCATAGTTTTATCTTTTGGAACACATCCCACAAACAATGTTGCAGGAGCACTAGAGGGTTTGAAAAGGGTAAAAACTGCCATCCCAACCCTCAGCGCTCCTGCATCTGCTCAAAGCAAGCTGGGTGGAAGCATTTGAGACATCTTCCCTTCTCTGCTCGCCATGCACGCCTCGTGGAGTAGCTGCAAATACCAACATAGGAATCAAGGGGGGGGGGGGGGGGGGGGAAGAAAAGTAGGGTCCAGAAGCAGGAGAGAGTGCCCCATGCCAAGACACCGAGATGGGGGCTGAAGTAGGAGGAGACAGCAACACGTGATGCACGGGAATAGCACAGCACAAAGGCTGAGCTGAAATGCACAAACCCGAGAACGTGCCCCGTTCTTTGGCCCACAGCCCCTGTTCTCTGTCACGCACACAACCCTTTCTCTCCTGTGTAACCACTTGAAGTGGAAACAAGGCCGTTCTGACCTCCTCTACCTTTGTGCCTTTTGATTTATTTTATATTTTTGTCAAATCACCTATTTACAGAAACTTGAAACAAACTCAACAGGTGACGCTATTCTCTGCAGACCAAAGTCGGGCTTGATCTGGTTTACATTTTTCTTGCATCTTCTCGTTAAAATTTTCCAACTGGCTTTCAAAGTGAAATTAGACTTTTTGTGGAGCCCAGCTCCCTGACGCAGCCTTCCTCCCAAGAGCCCAGGGATTGATTAATTTGGGTGTTTGATTTTCTGAAGGGACACGAAGTCAGACTCTGCACAAAAGCAGGAGCGGCGCACGGGATCGATTAAAGAGCAGAAGCGGCAACACAATTAATACCTCCAGGTTCAATGGGAAGAGAAAGAGCCGATGACGAAAACAACAGCAACAGCTCCAACTGCAGCAGGAATCTTTGCCACGGCCCGAGGAAGGCTGAACCCAACGGGTGTGTTTCAGAACTTTCACTGTGCCATTAGCGTAGAAATGAAATAAGCCAAAGATGTCGGTAGCCGGTGGACTGGATAATAAAAAAAATAGCTGGACACTTTCATCTTCTACACATGTGTTTTAAATAGAGGCGAGAAAAGCAATCCTTTTATTTAAGCAGGGGAAGCAGTAGACTAAAACCATCTGTAGTTGTATTTCAGACCCATTTCCCCGAGCTGAAATTTTTCTGGCTGTGAAATCCAATGCTCTGCAGCTTCTCTTTACAGCTATTACCATAAACGTTCTATCAAGTTCTTTATATTCCTCCTCCGCCTCAAACTGAAGTTAAAGGGATGCTGCAATTGCACAATGACTGCGTAAGGCATGGATGTACAGGACAGACATTAAAAACCTGTCAAAGCCGCAGCTCGGCAGAAGCCTGCCGACAGTGATAAACATTTGTGAGTGGGGAGAAGGGCTGACAACAAGACTTCAGCGCGCAGGGAAAAAAGCACAAACATTTCCAACACACACTCAGCTCGTCCCTTCGATAGAAAGCGGGCCCGTCCGGTCATTGATCAGCTGAATTTAGCTTGGACATTCAAGCTATTGAGGGCTTAAATTAACCTGCTGCACTGAAAGAAATTAAAAGGAAGCTCTGAGCCGAACCGTGGGATGGAGATGAAAGAGCCTCAGGAGTATTCTCTTTCCACGGCGTCTACCATTTTTCCAGCCTTATGTCTAGAGCCTGTAAATCACAAAGCTATCCTGTCATGTACAGAAAGCCCCACTGAATGCCCAAGTTGCCGTCTCCTTTCCTCTAATGGCAATTTCAATTAAATAAGAAAAACAAAGGTTCCTTCTCGACAAAAAAAGATCCCCCGACTTTTGGAGGTTCTGCCTTTTGATACATCTTAGCGTGCTTCAAGCAAAGCAGACCTGAAGGCATGTTTGGCATGAAAGGATCGTTTCCACTTGGAAGCCTAATAAGCCACTTTGTGACAAGCAAGGGACATTATCCAGAGACTTGAGAGAGAAAGTTAGTCTCATGACACTACGGCATATGTATCCGAAGGACTGGCTTCAATAATTTCCAGGATAGTAAGACACTTGTTACAATCTTTCTCATCTAAAGGAAAGACAAAGTTACCTCTAGTTCACTTCCTACTAACGCACCGTATCTGGCCAGCATAAAGGAAGGATGAAAGCAAAGAACGCAACACAGCACTTTAGAAAAAAAAATAAAAAAAGAGGGAGAATGAAAGAGAAAGGAAAAGTATGTTGCTCACTACATTTTCCCTCCTAAGGAGCAACATACTGCTGTGCTAGCAAAGCACATTTGCTCCCTAGAAGTTTACATTACACACTGCTAGGAAGAAAAGAAAAAAAACATTTCCATTTAGCTTTCTTTCAAAGCTGTCTTACAAAGTAAGCTCCTTGTATCCTCCAGAAACTGAAGATCTGATACAGGCAGCATCTATTCCTGCTATGCTGCCAACACGGTGATGAGCATAAGCAGCAAAGACTATTGCATGAGAGGATCTGCAGGTCTCAGATCCTGACCTGGGAATGGCATGCGAGCCCTTCCCCTGCACGTCCCGCCTGAAGCAGGTTGAGGTCAGGTGCAGAGACATTAACTGCTTCCTGAGTTAACACAGCGTTCTAATTTGTCTCATCCTCCACTACACTGATGCATCTTTGTGCTTCTCTCATCTGTACGGTATGCTGAATGTGCCCTGGGGAAAGATCAAATGTGACAAGTTGTGCGAATGCGGAAGGACAACAAATTAGAAGGCGAGTCGTGGATGCTGCAGGATGGCACCACGTCCCAAGGCAAACTACCTCCGTGGCTCTCACCGAGCACATCTACAGTCTACATCTATAAGGGATGTCTGATTCTCCAGTGCAATGTTTTTGCTGGGCAGCATCGGATCTGTTGAGGAGAGAGATGTGGTTCTTACGTGGTGTCACCCCGAATTGCTCTGAATGGCACGGATGATGTTATGGGTGTTGCTTCTCCTGTCCGTCACCTTGACACAAAAAGGAGAGGCAAACAGCATTGCAGAAGATAACTGCCACAGGGACTACTTTATTTACATTTACACAGGCTAACTAGTTCCTGGCCATCACAATGAGGAAGATGGATGGAAGACCAACACTACAGGCAACCAGGGCAGCACCTCCTGGTTTGAGCCGTGTGCTGTCTGCCACCCTGCGCCTCTATGGCCCTGAAACCACTGAAGGCAGGTAGATAACTGTGCACCCAGCCATAATTACCGACTGCTGTTTGTGGTACCTAGCAACCCCAGCAAGACCAGCCCAATTAATGGTGACTGGCAGGAAAATAAGCACTTGGAGTACCACTAAAATAATACATCCTGGATGAGCGAGCTAGATAATGATCGAGTACACACAAGACCGTGTGAAATATACTAATTTATATACTCAATCAAATCGATGTGAATAATAAACTCACTCAACTACAAGGAGAGGGTCAGAGCTCTGCCCTGATCTAACAATCAGCATTGTCTTCTGATTGCAGAAAAAAATCTCACGCATCAACATTCCGCTTTGAAACACAGCCTTGAGGTCTCAAGGCACTTGGAAAATAATGAATGTATGCCTTGCTGAACCATTTCCTCCTAAAATATTTACCTTGTATTTCAACTTAAGCAAAATAAGACACAAAGGAAGAACTGACTCTCTTCAAAGAAACGCTCAGAGCCAGGAAAAGAGCCATGTAGCCTGTCTCTAGTCTCGTACTTTAACCTTCAGTCTGTATAACCTGTGGATAACTTCAAGCATCAAACCCACTCTCCAGTAATTGAGAAGAGGTTGGGAAACTCTCAACAATCAGTTCACAGGACTTCAGCAGCAAGCCTGAAGATCAGCATTTTGGAGAAACCAAGAGACTCTTAACATTTTCCAATTAAAGATGAATGACTGCTGTTTATTAAACAGGCAGTGATGCACATCACGCTAGGAAAAGGCTCAGGCTTTCCTGGTAACGCCTGCCACGAGCACCAGCAGCAGAAAGGAAAGCAAACCGTGAAAGCAACACCCGTGATACTCTTAAGGAAAGGCAAAAACTACAGCAGCATATAGCTGAAATATAAAACACACCTTGCTCTTCACATGAAGCAATGGCCCTGGTGCCTTATGTGGGCGCCAGATAACGCAAATCTCACTGACAAACTCTGTTGCTGTCTTTTTAAAACATTACTGAGCACTCCTTCCAGGTTTCCCCAGCTGTTCTGAGGGTTTGGAAAAGCTGAAGTCAGGGCCCTTCTTCTCCTGCTCTCACTGAATGCATGCATGTATCAGGAAAAGCCACTCGCGTGCGGCCTCGTGTAAACTGGATACTCCTCGTCAGCCTGGGCTGTGGGTGGCACACACTGCCACTGAATTAAGGAGCTGTATCGACTGTAACGAATGCACGGCCCGGGGACTTGAAAGGAGATGCTCTTCCACCTGTGGGAAGCCGAGTGCCGAGCTTCAACTGCTCCCCAACAATCAGCAGGCTGTGAAAGAGATGCGGATCGGGTTTAACACAGAGGCTTCTTTCACTCCTTGAACTGCAGATGCTGTGAAGAGGCTTTGAAGTGTTGGATTCCATAGGTAAAGTATACACAACATCCCCGTACCCAATGCTCTGTGATCTGGACTGGAAAGAAACCGAGACTGCAAACAGACATGCTTGATGAGGCAAGCACTCATGTTAATTGGAACAGAAACTTCATTAAGCCTGAGAAGAAATAAAAGCATCATGTGAGTTTCTTGCACACACTTCACCCAGAAACAGGCCAAACAAAGCAGCGTGCTTCTGAACATACATTAAACGAGGAGTTTAATTACTACAAGCATCTGCTTGGACTTCAAAAGTGTGGACAAAAAAGTTCTGAAACTTGGAATTACTTCAATGGTAACTATATGTAACTTTTAGCCCTCCCAACTTTGTATTTTCAACATTCCAAAATTTCACTTCAGTTTAACATTTTCATTATTGTTATTACATCAACGTAGGACTATTAAAATTTAGATAAATATCACTCCAGGTATCCTCAAACCAAATGCAGCTCAAATAGCTCAAGTCCACCTGAATTTAGGCAACGCATTGATGCCTCTGCCTCTATTTGCAGCAATCTATGCCACGGGTCACATTTATTTCTGAGACACAGGGAGAAATAATCACAGCTGATGGTACCTCTCAGACCATCTGGTGACTCACCTGCCAAGAAAGATCACAGCAAAACTCATTCCAAAACTACAAACATTGAAGATTAAAGCAACGTTAAACAAGAAACAAACAAAAAAAGTCTTTGGAAGGTTGAGCACTCTTTATACAAATGAGAATACAGGGCTGCCTTCCTGGTGAACAACTCACTGCCTACACGAGTGTGCTCATCTGCAATATTAACCCTTCCACTTGGCCAGATACTGATGCAGGGAATCAGAGAACAGAATATTTTGCAGATATTTCAGTGCTGTGCCTGTTAAACATCTGTGCTCCAGAGAGGCAGCCTGCAGCTGCTGTTAGAGACAGATACTAAGCCAACCTGAACTCAGAAGTGCCCCATGCTTCCACTGCTATCAATGGCAGGGATCTGCTTTCCCTGCTTTGGAAGTACTGATTTCTGGGGACTGCAAGGCACTAACCCTGCACCTGGAAGGTCAGAAATGACCTTCTTATTCTCACAATCCTGTCAGGCTTAAGTTTATGCTCCAGAATAAAAAGAAACCCTTTGGTTTGGGGTGTTTTTCTTTTCTCTTGGGTCGGGAGTGACTGGGGACAAAAGGAGAAGGTGTGACAATCAACCCTGGCCAGAAGCAGCAAAGCACCCATTTATTAAACAAAGCCAGACAGTCAAGTCAGATTATTTTTCCTAATAGACATCCACAGTCCTGTTTCAGCTTAAACTCAGAGCTAAACTGCACAAAAACACATTTAAGCATCAGTAAGCCAATGCAGAAAGCAAAGCTTCATAGCTCCACTCACCACGTTAACTGAGTCACATAAACAATTTATTGACAGACATTTGGCACTGGGGGCTGTGAATGAGATTAAGATGAGCATGAGGTTTGAGGTTGCCAATGTCAAATTAGCACGAGATGAAAACTCACATTCTTTACCGTTTTGGAACCAAGCACGGGATGTAATTGCTGAATGCTACAATTCTTTAAGTTTTAAGCAGGGGCTGGGAGGGGTCAGAAAGAAGAGGATCTTAACCAGGAAAAGCAGATGGGTTTCTGGAGAACAGCAGAACAGTAAAAATCCATATAACTCAGTATTTCAACAGCAGCACTCAGCAAATACAGAAATATTTAGCTGAAAACCAGAAAAGTTGGGCAGGGCTGCCCATGCTTCCAAAGCCCTTCTTAGTCTTAAACTGAGCTGCACGGAGATTGAAGTTTTTTGCAGGCAGCAGCTCACTGCCATTGGCTCTGAGTACGTAAGCACCATCTCTCCCCCTTCAGCACAGACACAGCAACTGAAGATCTGCTCCCACGTATTTCGTTCTTTTAAATCCTCTCTCTGGTGGTCATACATGCCTTGCCAGATGCCAGCCCAGGTGGGATCCAATGGCGATGTCTCACCGATGGCTCCAAGCCCAAGGCACTGCAATAACCCCAACCCCAGCCTGGATCCCATGGTAAAAGGCACTCTGTCAGGGCAGGAAGTAAGCTAGCCATGTCTGAACCCTACTGCGTGAGTAGGGGATTGCAGAGGTCTTCTGACCGTGTTCTTCGTCTGTATGTCAGGATAGATTTTCCCCAACATATGGGCAACAAATAAACATCCAGAGAATACAAAGTAAGAGCCTACATTCCGTGACATTGATGGGAAGCTCTGTGAGAAGGGCACTATTTGGGGGTGGGGAGAGCTGCGATCAGCTCCCCCATTCACCTGAGATTCTTACAGTCTAACTAAAGGAGTTCACCCATTGGCAACTGCAGGAAATACAAGAGCGGCTAGAAAACAAGAAAGTGACTTCATATTTGCTCCTCGGTTAACTACTTCCTTCTTGAAAAAGGAAGAAATAGCTTTTCCAGCCTAAACCATTTATATACACTTATACCACAACTCTGAAATTCCGTAAATTTATTTGAAATTACATAATTTATCCTTGTCAAGAGCTGCCTATTGAATTCAAAGCCCTCTCAAACACGCTTTCGGCTTCGTTTCTGAGATGAAAGTGTTATGACAACGTACAGCACAAGACTCCGGCGTTTAATCATTCCGAGTGCTTATGATCAGAAAAGTAAGGCAAGTTGTAAGGTCTGCATTAATATAAACACCCCGATGACCTCTCGTACCCCATGGCACAGTGAAAACTCAATTTCACATTAACAAACCCTAAAATCAAACCGTTAGAAACTGAAAAGACACCAGGTATTACAATTTATATAAATTACAGCAGAGATCAAATGGCCTGTAGAAGCAATCGTACAGCAATAAAACCTAAGTGGATGGTATTTAAACAGATATTTGATTTATTTTCTATCTGTGGAATTTTCCATCCAGCCAGAATTCACAAGACAGTTTGGAAATCAAGAATAAAGAAATCCCACCCCACACAAACTACTGTTTGAAGCACTGTGTCAGACACGCTTATTACTGGGACTAACGAAAGAAATGCTTCCCTCTGGTACGCTCTGGACACAGCCTTAGAAGCCAAAGCAAAAACTCTAACATTGACAGAAGAGGAAAAAGCAGATGTGCTGCTTCCTCAATGTGGGGTAGGAAATAACGCCCTCCATTTTCTTAGGGTTAAGACTCCCAAACTGGATTTTTGTAACCTCACAGAGCTGGCTGCAGTCTCTACCACTGCTGCTAAGCTTGAGGGTGCCTCTCAAGCGATGCGAAGCGATGTACAAACTGTAAGGGCTGCACAACAGCCAGCCTTATCTTTCATTAACGATAGCAAAGCTGCTAGTTAATATCAATTGCTGGATCTGCTTTCCACTGGAAAGCTGCTTCCTACTCAAGTTCAGCACTGTCCATCAAGATGTACCAAATACAAGAACCCAACCAACCCGCAGCCTTCCTCCCGACCCGATCCAGGGGAACCTCTCAGCCAATAGTGGTGGTGGCAGTAATCGTTCTGAATCTATCCATAACACTGAACTGCTCCTTCACTGACTGCAAACACCAATTTCTTTCGCCGAGGATTATAAGTTGGTGTTCACGGTCTCTCCGCTGCCATTAGGGTGATAAACAGTTTAAACTACATCAGGATCTGACATGTAGATCAATTCTGGGTCCATAAAGAATCCACACAAGGGGTTCCTGGACAGGGATTTACTGCCCCCAGTTTTTATTCTCGCTTGCTGCTAAAATTACTCCTGTCAAGTACTTACAAGAGTAAGAAAAAATGTAAAAAGCATTAATTTTTCATGTTCTTCTGGAGCTGCTTCTTTACATTTCCAAGTTTTAAGACAAATATGTTAGTGAATTTAAAATCACACGGAGCAGCGGGCGGTATCTAGCTAAATTGTGAGCCATTGGCGTGGGCCGCTCACTATCTGGCAGACAGCAATTTGAAACACTGAACTAAGCTGTCTGGATTTTCTCTGAGGGCAGTCACAGGCTTCATGTTACCAGTGCCAAATTATATTAGACATTTAATTTTAAACCTCAGGTACTTAAATGTAAAACCTTACAACAGTAATAGTCATAAAGCAGTGGGGCATTCCATTTCAGAGAATGGATTTTTCTATTTTTCCCCTTTAATTTATCCAGCACCTCCTGTTTTGTGGCTCTGCCCACTACAAAGTAATTTATCTAATTAGGAGATGTTCACAGCTGCTTGAAAGACAGAAGCCCCAGGAAACCAAAGGTCTGCTTCGGAAGACTTTGAAAAGTTCTCCAGAGCCACACAAAGTATTAATTTAATGTGAAAAAAAGGTGCAGAGAAAAATTGAATCCCAATATGTTATTTTGTCTACAATAAAACCGTTTGACAATAAGCAGACATATTCTCCAGTACATTGGCATTTGAATTCCAAAAGATGCTTAGCTTCTCTCCGTACCTGCTGCTTTCACAGTATTACCTTTTTATGACTAAAATTCAAAATCTTTTAATGGAGAAAAAAAACCCTGAAATTAAAAAGGGTTTTTCATGCGTCAACTTGCTGGCATAAAGGACACATCTATGAGCTTCCCGAAAGACGATACGCTGATGGAAAGGAATGTTCTTGATGCTTTGCAGCCGTTTTATCACAATACCTCTGTTTACCCTGACATTCCGTTGGCTAAAAATGGCCACTATCCATTCTCCTCACATATTAAAGCCATTTCTTATTGTTTCAGAAAAGCAGAACCTCTGCGAGAAATTAAGTCAGGCTGATCCAGAACCACCCACCAGTCAACTTCAGCTCCTTAATAAATATTTCATAGATAATTCTAGCTGTCATCTCTTTTGATCCAGAAGTAATCACATATGAATGTCAAGTCAAAAAAAGGAGTACAGAGGATGTGCAGGAGGAAAGGTTCCCTTCCCCAATAATTTAGAACTAGCTGCAGTGCAGAACCAGGAGCCACCGCAACTCCAGTGCAGAAGCAGCACCTCAAGGTCAAGGGGAAGGAGAAGGAAGTTAGGCTCCGTTTCTAGTTTTCAGCACATAAATTACATGCCATTTTTAGGGAATCATTGAGTTTTGCATTTGAAGATGTTGTTCCATTGCAGCCTTGGTTTTCTCATCTGTTAAAGGCACGGCTCAGCCGTCTGCAGGTCTGGCAGGTGCAGGGACCAGGCACTGGCTATGCCTTGACTTTCACCTGCCTTCATTCCAGCGAGAACACACAATGTTCTCCAACTTCCCTTTGAAGAGCTACAGTGTAAAAGAAGGGCACTGGAAAGCTGAAGCTCCGGTATAAGCTTTTAAAAGCAAAGTAGAATCAGGGTGGATGGAAATAACAGAGCAGCTCAGAAGAGAGAAGAGCATGCAGCCTTAACTGCGAAACTAGTTTGGTCCAAAGGAACTGCTACATTAGCAATGCAAGGGGTGAATGAAAATACTCTCCTTGCTGGAAGGAAAACAAGCAGGAGGAGGAGAATGCTGGCTGTCCCAAGAGACTAACCAGGTCTCAGAGAAGCAAGTAAGCTGGGCTGACACTGAAGAGAACAGTGCTGAAGAACTTCACCATTCTGCCTGCTTCAGAAAATTCTTGATCCAAACCTGCATCATTTTGATGCAAATATCACACTGCTGAAGGTCCTGCCTGCACGTTCAGAGCTGCAGAAATGGATGTGCTTAAGCAACCATAAACTTGAGCATGAATCAGCCAGTGCTGAGGTGACTGATTTGAACTCTCCTTTTCCGTAAGGTAGCATTGAAAATCTATCCACAGCTGCCTGAAAACTCCAGACTCAGACCTTAAACAGTGAACAGACACACGTGGGACACACAAAATAGTCTTTATGCTCCTGCCATTCTCCCTGTTTTTTGAAACAGCCATCAGAAATAGTCCTCCCTCTCTCCTCTCTTACGCACATACTTATTCATGCTATCCACAATCCTATTTTACTTCTGTGCAGAGCTCTCTTTCACACATATCTCCCTTTCACTTGCTGCCCTCCGTTTCAGGAGCTTCCCATGGCTTCCCCAGTAAGCTGGCACAACCTGCATGCCCCAGACCCATGTTTCCCCAGTACCAACCTGACCTGCAGCTCACTATGACACAGCCCTCCACTCTTATCCCCCATGAGTGCCATGGCTGCCCCAATGCGCCATAATCCTCCCCTGTGCAATGTTTTCCTGCTATCTTGCCCACCCTTTAAAAGCAACAAGCTGTTTTGCTGTTACTCTCAATACAAAACACCATCTGGAATAGCCTTCGCTCCTTTCAACACTGTTAAATAGTCTAAATACTAGAAGAGAAAAAAAACAGGTATGCCAGCAGCGTGCATCCTTCAAAGCAAGGCCACAATGAAGAAAGGGCACGCCACTGAATAGGTCTGCAGGGCAATTTACTGCTAATACCAACCACACAGAATAAGAAAATAAGAATACAAAGCGAACAACCTACATTATGAACCTGACATTCAAATTAAGCAGTAGTATCATACATCAGCTCTTCCCACTGAGAAAACATTGTATTAATCTGTTCTTTCATACGATGCCTCCTTTTTCCCTCGGATGCTGGAAGTTTGGCTTCCAACAGAATATCTGGGTGAATAACATCTGGTCGTATTTTCACTTTAACCACAGAACACCAAATTCCCTTTTCACCCCAATGCAGGTCACCCCCCCCCAGCTCCAAGTTTCTTACCACTGCTAATGCCAGAGTTTGCAATGACTGTTGCCTCACTCCACTGATCTGCACTGGAGACCGAGTAAGAGCGCTGATGCATACCGTCCGGACGGCTGTTGAAGGAGACTAGACTGATCCCACTTGCCATCTGAGACACAGATGTGCTAGTAGTCACGTTCCCTAGACATAAATGGAAAACAAATTGTGTCAATAGAGAAGATAAAATTGATTGACATGAAGGTGGATGGCATGAAGATCTTAACAGAGCAGAAAAAGAAAGTATTTGACCAACAGAAAAAGCAACGCAGCCCTCTCTGAAACCCTAAAGGCTACAGATTTCAGCAGCCCACTCCAACCTCATTAGGGGCTTCCAACAAAACAGCCTAAATTTACCATATTTCAGCTCATCCTGTTCATTCGCCTCCTGGAAAGCTTGAGCCTCAACAACCCAGCTAGCAGGCACGTTTTGTACAGGTTCTGCACTGTTACAGCTATGACACAAAAGGCAAACTGAGCATGAAAAAAAAATATATACATCCTTGAAGTCCACTGCTGACACGAGCAACCAAGGTGAGACAGCCAACCCGAGGTGCTTAAAATAATCTAAGTCCAAACAAAACTTAAAATAATTACGTCCACAACTCGAGATGGGCCAAAAGAGTCTGCTTTGGAGTTTCTGTTTCTGACCATATTTTGCTCCAATCCTGGCACAGGATTTGCACATGATACAAACATATTTTATAATGCTGGTTTCATTCTTCGTGGCAGGCTCTTCCTAAGGGCAGCAGGCACTGCTGACTTTCTGACTGCTCTTGAAAGGCAACCCAGAGGTCTTCCAAGGCCTTAAGAACACTCTTTAAAAGCATATGCAAAGAAACAGACGTAATTTTGTAAGATACGATAACACTTTGGATTTCCATTGTACCTTCTAGTGATGAGTTCAGAAAAATTAATGAATTAATTTTCAATGCTCCTGTGAGGTTGTTAATTATCTGCTATCATTTCCCCCATTTTTCAGAGGTTAAATGACCCTGGGCCACAAAGGAAGATAGTGGCAGACATGAAAATAAAACCCAGATCTCCTGACTCCCAGTTCTATCATTATGTCTTTTCCCAGAGCAGCCTTTGAGAAGACAGCGGAGCTCAGTGAACTACTTTGTGTTTATTAGAGTTGGCATAATTGTCCCTTTTTCTCCCTTCTTTTCCCAAGACTGAATCTCATCTTTAGTCCTTAACACGGATCCATCTCGCACTGCATTTGTCTGCCTGGTGTTGAACATACTCAGCCTCATGAACTTCTGTTTGACAATCTCTGCTTCGTAGATGTGAAACAGACAGAGAAACTAAGTGGATTTGCTCAATTACACAAAGCCTAAGGTATGTTTTACAGCTGTGCTGGACAGTCTCAAGGCAGGGCTGTAGCCACTGGCATCTTTCCTCTCTAATCACTATCCCTGGGCAACTCTTTTTGTCCGTGAGAAGCCCACAATCACAGTATCACCTTCCAAGCTGTTGAAAAAATCTGCCTCCAACCACCACTCCTCTTCATGATGTTGTATGCTGGACCCATCAGCTGAAAGCCATTTGCACCAGCTACTGTTTTAGCAGTTTCTAAAGACGTTACCCAAAAAAGAAGTTTAAGAAGTTTAGCAAGGAAATCAGGCCACAGAAGCAAAGGAAGTAATCGAGGCTTGAAGTTGTGGCCTAGCATTCTGAAGTTGCAATATGCTACACGAAAACACAAGCTAACATTTCGTATTTTCAGTTCTCTTCTAAGACAAACCTCCCACCGAACGAATTTCAGTGGTGCTGCTAATACTCAGCAACAGAATTTCCCTCTACTTCTCACAGCCCAGAAAACCCATGAACACGAATACGTTATTTTGATGAAGAGAGTGGCTGATGTGAATGACAGATCCTGAGCCCAAGACTTTGGGACTTAGGCCAACACAAACACCACGTGGTTCGGCACAAAGTGCTAAGGTTTTTCTGGAAACAAGAAAAGACCCAGTGAAGAACTGCCAAGATGGTCCAAGTTCTACTAACAGAAGGTTTCTGAGTGCTGGCTCAGTCTGGTGAGCAGCAGGACAGTGGCTGACTCACCCAGCTGTGGTCATAGCCCTGCTCCAAGCATGAGGATGGCAGATGTACCTCCAGAGCTCCCTTTCAACCAGCACTTCTAGAGCGCTGCCGATCACTGTGTTTTCTTTTTCCTTCCATCTCAAAGCAAAATCACACTGAGCTTTCTGAGCTGAGAAGCTACATCACATTCCCATTCCATTCAAAATATTTTCAACAATTTACACCTTGATGCATTTAAGCAGAAAAATGGCTTCTTTTCCTTACCTGGATGGCTTATGGGCTTGTGATGGAAACTAAAGAGATCCCTACAGGTCCTTTATTTCTTTTTAAATGAGCTTACAGCAAAGTTACCGACTCTTTTCTAGTCTTGCTTCCAAATTTGTATATTAGCCTTTAAGCTTGCAATTAACTCAGCTGACTGAATTTATCAAATCAAACTCACAGGTGACAATTACATGACAGATCAATCTAAACTCTTCGCTTTGCTTTATTTCTGCTGCAGCACCTTGAGAATATCACCAGTGAACGGCTTTAGAAGCAACTTACTTTTCACAAACAATTAGGTTTCCTATTGGGAAATACACACAAGCCTCCTCCCCCCCATCATGCTCCTGACAAATGGCATCCACCCTGCCTGACACAAGAGTAAAGCCACAAACACGCACTTCCAGCCTGTAGCTATCTTTCACTCTGTGCTGTGTAAAAACGGGAAGCTACAGCTGATGAATTCCTGCAGGAGACTCTTTGTAACAAGGATCACGAAGGAGAAAGCCTGGTATGTGAAAGCTGAGACGTAGCATTTCCCAGCTATCATGGAAAAATGGAAAACAATCACAGGACATCTCTGCCTGACGTGTCCCCATTACCCTGTGCTGGGTGGCTGAATTGCTAAGACCAATGTTTGTATGTTGACAGCTTTTGTCCAGTTCACAATTATTATTATTATTATTATTATTTTTTAATTTTCTAACAGAGGTGTCTGGTCACTTTCCAACCAGGATAGAAACCCCAAATTTTAATAGGACACCAGGCATAACATCTAGACTTCGACATCATCATGTCAGCACCAAAGGCGTTGCTGTCAGCTTAATGCTGTCTTCTGAAGCTCTGCAGCCCAGGTTATGACATTCATCTGTTGAGGAAGCGTAAAACAAATAGGAATCCTTCTTCCAATTCATATTTGTGAAAGCTCTGGGCTGTTAGCAACAAATAGCTGCCAAGTCCCATTTTTTATACTTTACTGATCCACAATGCAACCCAACTCAGCTCTTTCTGCTGCCAGTTTGATAACTCTGCTACCAGTTTGCCCCTTTGTGATACCATCAACTCAAGGTTACATTCCACTTTTTTTCAGATGCTGTATGATTTTCTCAGTGCATCAGAGCATGCAAGTCAGGGGGAAGTTTTTTACTATGAGAGTGGTGGAACAGCTGCCCAGAGAGCTGTGGATGCCCCGTCCATCCCTGGAGGTGTTCAAGGCCAGGTTGGATGGGGCCCTGGGCAGCCTGGGCTGGTACTGAATGTGGAGGTTGGTGGTCCTGCATGTGGCCTGTATGTGGCTTCATGATCCATGTGGTCCCTCCCAACCCAAGCCATTCTATGATTCTATGATCTACAGGTAGACATCAGAAGGGCTGACCTACAGAACGCACAGTACGACCTGCACTGGTGTAGTAGCAATGGGCACACTCCACCACAAAGCTTTTAGATACAGCTTTATTTAAAAACCTCAATCTCTGTATCCACTGATGTCTTTTCCCCGCTTCTCAATCTAATTGCAGCAAACTCAAGACATGCATTGCACTGCAATAGCACGCAGCAGTGTTGTCACAGTAAAATTGGAAGCCACCTGCTGCTCTTGCACACTTGCTGCTTCTACCAAACAGTTCTGTGCCTTTTCCAGTCATAGAATGAACCGTAGAATGGCCTGGGTTGAAAAGGACCACAATGATCATCTGGTTCCAACCCCCTGCTGTGTGCAGGGTCACCAACCAGCAGACCAGGCTGCCCAGAGCCACATCCAGCCTGGCCTTGGATGCCCGCAGGGATGGGGCATCCACAGCCTCCTTGGGCAACCTGTTCCAGTGCCTCACCAGCCTCTGTGTGACCTCCTCACCTCCACAGTGCAACAGTACTTCATTTTTGCTCAAAGATGAAACCTCAGCAGCAGAAATCATCTCAGTCTTTTAGCAGACAAGCCAGACAGATAAAAATAGCAAGCCAACAACACTTAATGAAAAGCAAACCTTCTACATTGAGGGAGGTGTACAAAGCCTTCCTATTAAGCAGTAATACAACTAACTATGCATCCTGCATCTGCTGTCTGCCCCAGCTGTACCTGTATACACACACATCTCCCAGCCTATTAATATCTATCCGTATGTAGATAGAGAGATATAAATACATAAGTCAACATTACCGTGAAATCCACGGCCAGCTACTTGGCCCACTCTGGAGTTCTGAAAGAGTGCCTCTTCAAATACATCATATATGCATCAGCTGGTCGCTTAAGTTGATTAGCAGGGGGCAGTTAAATTACTATGCTAATCCATGTATTCTCAGCACTGTTTCCTTGATATGGATATGTGTATATGCTTACTGGGAGGCCTTGATTAGTTCAAGCTTCAATGTGTCAAAGGCTCCAGATTCTTTCCAAAGAATAATTTTAGCTGTACTCACATCCCTAAAGTGTAGGAGCTGATTTGAAAAGGTACTTACCTCTACCATATGCTATTTTTCTTTAAACAATTTGCATTTCAAAGTGAATATGGCATTTATATTTGAATGAATATCAGTATGTTGCCAGAACTGGTCTCAAATGAGCAAAAAAAAAAAGATGCTGGTCTCCTATTGAACAAAAATGTTTTCATCTACCAAAGGAGCATCAAAGGAAGAGTTCCTCTTTCTAGCTCTAGACAGCTTTATTAAAACTATATTTTCTGATATTATAAAATACCCTGTTATGATCATGCTCACAAAAACGTTCAAACAATTAAGCTCTATTAAAACTACCCAAATTAAGATCCATGGTAATTTCCAGTTTTGGGCAATAGAAGAGCCTTTGAAGAAAGTCAGGGTGTTCACACAAAAAAAATAAAAATAAAAATCCATCTATTCAGTGCAAATAGCCACAAACAGTAAGTAAAACCATGGATTCAATGGAATTCTTATAATGGATTCAATATAAGAAGAATTAAGGAGAAGAATGCATACATGCACATATATCCTTGATATATGTGCTAACATATATCAAGAGGCTGCTGCTAACACACACACAGGGCTGAGCACATCTCCATTTCCTGTGCACAGAAGGAACGACTTCAGCTTTTCTTATCACAGAATCACATAATTGTAGAATGGCTTTGGCTGGAAGGGACCTTAAAGATCATCCAGTTCCAACTCCCTGGAATGGGCTGGTTGCCCCCACCAGCTCAGGCTGCCCAGGGCCCCATCTCACATGGCCCTGAGCACCTCCAGGGATGGGGCATCCCCAGCTCTGGGCAGCAGTGCCAGCGTCTCACTGCATTCTGAGCATGTAATTTCCTCCTTACATCTAACCCGATACCCCCTCTTCCTATCACTATCAGGCCGTGTAAAAACTCAGCCTCCCTCCTGCTTGTAAGCTCCCTTCAAAGTACTGGAAGGCTGCAATGAGGTGTCCCCAAAGCCTTCTCTTTTCCAGGCTGAACGAGCCCTGTTCCCCCAGTCTGTCGTCACAGTGGGGGACATTTTCAGGATGAACGTTTTTGGCAACCTGCTTAACGAGAACAACAAAGCATTCTGAGCTTTTGTCATGTTCTTCTCGTAGTGGAACAGGCCAGAGAACAGCATTTCAGCAAATCCTCTCGGTGTATTTCCACATAACAAAAATGATACCAGTGAACCACCTCCGGGCAGCAGGTATTTTAATGGACGCATCACCAACTATGCTGCCCACTTGTACAACTGTACAACAACAACTGAGAGAAACAACACGCAGATTGCCTCCATTCACTGCTGCATGCCCACCTGAGAACTCCCACCAAACTGCTCAGGTGCAAGAAGCTTGGTTCAGATATGCAACCAACACGCTTTTGAGTTTATGAGACAAGACAACACCGCAGGAGATGTGGGGCAGAACTGTATTTTTTTCTTGAAGCAGCAGCACATGAGACCTGCAGAGAATGGCTGCACAGAAGCACAAAAAGACTGGATTGGATGAACTGTGCTATCGCTGTGCTTTCACTGTGACCACGTTTTATTTGTGTAATGCTCTTCGTGTTCGCTATGAGCTTCTCTTCCAAAAAAGAAAGAAACCTCTTAAGGCCAGAGGGCTCTGTTCACCAGCTGTTAGAACTAATGAAAAATACATTAGAGTTGTGGGTCAGGAAATCCTGACTCTTGATATCAGAGGGTTAATTGTTTCAAATCACGTTGGGTCAATTTATGTTGCAAGTACACTGCATATTCTTGAAATGCCCTCTAATTCATAAAAGGCACTGCAAGTAGATTAGACCAGCAGTTGGCTGCTTGATAGAAAACCAGACCCAACAGTGCTCCCTGAAGTTTCTTCAGGCATCAGGGTAAAAAAGAAAAGTGAAAGAGGCCATTTTGCTAGCTGCAGAAATATGGAGAGTATTCCCCTACCCCTCTCTTCAATTCTGTGTTAAGTTTCTGAATTAATTGCCAAAGCTGTGCAGAAATCTTTCCAGTGAACAAAACTTTCACAAGAAGTAGCTTAAACTGTAAGAGGTGACACTTCTGCCTTCCTGCCTTCTGCTTCCCAACAAATATCAATGTTGGAACAACAACTGCTTTTACTGTGGAAAATTTGGGAATGGCTCTTTTGGGTTTGCTATCTCAGATCCCAGCATCCATCTCTTGAACACACATCCTTCTTCTCCTGCCCAGCACTGAGAAATGGTTAAACCACTACTTCCCTCTCCCAACAGATCCTTCTTTTCCCATTGAGCTGAGCAGCATGGAAACATAAGCAAGAAGCCATGATTTCAAGGAGAGCAGCAGAGTGCCAGAGAGATCAAACTTCTCTAATCATACTCTGGAGTGAGGTTATTAATGTGGGATAGATTGCTCAAGTGTTGCCACGGCTTCTGCTTCCCTCTGACTGCAGTGTTCAAACAGCACGCTGTTTCTGCATTGGGCTCGTCGGGGACCTAAAATAATTTGAGGCAACTCACATGGTGACTGAGAAGAGTGAGATGATGGTATCTTTCCAAAACACGTTCCCTGGTTGCAGCACTGAAAGCTTCAATACGCTGACAGCGAATGACTCGCTTATGGGTTTCACTCATTGTTACCATTTTTCAGAAGTGTTGATTTTCTCTGCGAGTCCCCAAAAAGATAAGCAGCTATTAATGCAGGAGGACCTTCCATCCCACAGCCCGGCAGGGCAGCCTCTGAGAAGCAGGCTTGATTAGTAGCATGCAAACCGAGAAGGGTCACTACTAATGAACAAACAAGGCGATGCCAAGAAACATCCTGGCAGAGAAGGGAATGGTGCTGGGAGTATAACGAGAACAACTATTATTCTCAGAGCACGCCAAGCCAATGCAGCAAGTGGGGAAAATTAAGTCATCTGAGGAGATCTCTCTTCTAAAAGAAGTTAAACCCAACATCTCCACAAAATGCTCCTGCTCAAGGTGCCAGACCTGTCTTGCAGACAGGAAGTTTCCCCTTTCCAGCAGTCACAATGCTATTTTTTTCAGCACTTTCAACAAATAGAAGTAATAAATAAGATGTATCACTTTCCGGGGTCTGGCTTGGGGTTACTTGCTTGCTAAAAGACTGCAACTTTAAGACCCAGAGGTGACCATTTCAACGTTCATAAATGGTTTACTTCGTGTTGCTGTTATTTGCTTGTTATATCCTGTTAATAACTGAATTTGACTTTGCAAAAATAACAGAACACGGGTGAATTCTGAGATCTTATGTTGCTTGCATGCAAAGCCAACCATGCACAGGGCCTGAGGCAGAGACACCACAGTTCTCTGTACCTTTGACTATGCATGGAAGTTAATAATAATGGAATTGGGAAGCGCATGGGGACCTTGCCTGCCAACAGATGTACCTGGAAGCTGAGTACGATTAACCCAAGCAACTCTGGAACCTTCCCAAAGGGCTGAAGGTCCAGCCCTCATCCTGGGAGCAGCACGTGGATCCTCCTTCAGGTGGAGGGAAGGCTGGGAGTACCCAAGTGTCTTCTGGAGTCTTACGAAACTGGAACAAAGAAACTTTGTTTTCGGAAACGAGACAATAGATACGTGATATCACTCTTTTTTTCCATACAGCTCTCGCCGCTGTAACAGCAGCTAAGTGAATGCATGTCTGCAGTGTGAGCAGTTTTGATAAACAGCCTCTGCGGGCCACACAACGGGGATAATGTATCCTTAAGTACTGCCAATGAGCTGCCATTCTGCACAGCCAATTACTTCTGTGCGTCTGTCACTCAAAGGAAAAATGACTGAGCCCATTAGATCAAACCTTTGTCACTGTTCCTAATGCACTCTTAGGCCTCATTAATCTGAGGGAGCAGCAACACAGCCGCCGGTGCCTCATTGCCTCCCCCACAACAGGCCCACGTGAATCTTCTCATCTCTCCCCCAAGTGCGCGGCGTTAATCAAGCTCTCCTTATTACCCCGGTCCCTGTCACGGCGGAGAGCGCTCTCTCTCCTAAATGCTCTCATTATGGCCCATCTTTAGAGCCGGCTGAGTGGAAAAAAAAAAAAAAGAGCCAGAGAGAAAGAGAAGAGGAAAAAGCAAGTCCGATCGCATTAATATTCATGACAATAATTAGTATTCTAGGTCACTGAATATTCATGCTATTAGTTTGGTTTTTTATGGGTTTGCTGGATGTCCTGATTGCTCGAGTGTGGAGGAAAACAGCATGGTTGGGACTTTAGATGTCAACGGCAGTTCAATACTCAAAACACATTTGTGAATTTTTTTTCCCTTTTGGTAAATCAGCTTCAACCCTCCTGATGGCTTTAATATTTTAAAATCACTGGAGGAAAAAGAATGAGCAATTTCGCAAAGGTCTTAACATCCAACTGGTTAGCATTACAACGTGTAACCATCAAAACTCGTCGAGATTGCATCGGATGGACAAGACGGGGCTGTGGTTTTTATTCCAGATCCGCTGCAGCAGAGGCACAAAAGCAACCAGAGTGGAGCAGGCATGGCCTGAGCAACGCCTGCCTCCAGGCTGGTATCCTCACAAAGGTTCACGACACGTTCCTGCTCATCACCAGGAGATGGACACCACACACCCGCTGCAGAAAGCAGGGATCGTAACACAGCTCCTTGGCTCCTTCCTTCTCTACTGCCCTGAAAACCCAAGCAAACTCAGCGTGTCTGAGGTTTAACAAAGGTGGTGTTTTTATCAAATACTGACTTAGGAATGTTTGCCCCGCTCCCTTTTCCTCATATGATGGAACAGACAGAACTAGAAGTGCAAGTTTGTCTCTGCTTCTGGAAAGCACAAATCCTGGCACGAACAAACTGGACAAGACGACCTTGAGGGATCACCCTCTAGTGGGATGAGAGGGAAATCTCCAACACGCTTACAGTCTGGCTTTTTTCCCCATACAAACACGGCAAGCAACAATTTCTCCTTCCATTCACTACAGCTTATATCACTGAACTTACAGCAAAGCAAAACGGAAGCCTGACTTGGATGACTTAATGCCAAAACTAAGCCACGAACCTGTGCTTGTGAGCTGTGGTAGAACTGTAAAAGCTCATGCTCTGTTTAAAGCACACAAAACATTTCAGGTTAAGCTCATACTGCAAAAATTACTACAAAGCACCAACCAACAATCACAGGTTTTCTATGAAAAACCTGGAAGGCAGTCCACTCCAACTCAGCCTGATTCCAAGCACTTTGGTGTACAGTAAGATTTCCTAATGACTGCTGTATTGATTTGATAGATGGCCACAATTAATAACAAATGGAAATTCCCCCATTTATAAAAATGTGAACACGTGGCTCTTTCAGCATGCCTGAGGAGCCACACATACTTAGCAGATAACAACCTTTAATGATGGCTATGCAGCTAACACATTTTAGGATGCTGAAAATACACTCACTACTGTAAGTAAGTCTAATAGCAGCAAATTATTTAAACGAACTGTTAATCAGGAAGCAATTTATGTCTATGCTATTTTTAGATGTGAACTTTCTACACCAGCAGCTCCTGCTGTGGCTCTGGCTTTGGGTACACCAGACTTATGGGATGGAGGGTGGCCCTATGGTTTGGAGCCGTGCTTGGAGAGCTGCAGCCTGTGGGAAGCACACACAGGATCTGTTGGGAAGGACAGCATCCATGGGAGGGACCCACGTGGAGCAGGGGAAGGCAGTGACCACATGGAGGAGTGGCACAGGGAATTGCCCAGAGGCTGAACTGCATGGTGCTGGCTCTAACACAGCCGTGATGAACTGCCAACTGCTGGCTGCATCTGGAACTGAGCGAGTCCACTGCTTATATCCCCTTCTAAAGTGCTTCAAGAGAGATACGCCCACAGAATGATGGTCAGCACCACCTAAATCATTTAAGTTAAATTTATAGTAATTTACTTAAGCAACATCCAACAACTTTGATTTAAAAGTAAAACATATTTAGAAACATGCACTAAAGGAAACCAGCTTTCATTTTCCCAGCTCACAGACTCCTCCCAAGTTAACAGAGAGCACCTTTCATAAAGCCCCAGTTCAATATTCACTGTTTCAAACTTGCACATAACAAACATGGGACAGCCCCTACCCCTGTGTACTAACTTAGGAGCAGTGGGCACACAGAATCTCAGAGTCCAAAATCTGTCAGAGCCCAAACACAAAAAAGCAAGAAAGCCCAGAGGCCAGCTTTTGCTTTCATTGTGTCATGGCAAAACATTCAGACAGAGTAAATGCACCTTTTTGTGAGCTAGTTGCTTGGCTCTGCAGCGACAGGAACACCTTATTTATACTCATCACAGCTCTTGTGCCAGCATAGAGCAGAAAAACACTCATCCTGGCTTCTCCTTCATCTACCCTCCTAACGGGCATTTTTTTCCCTTCCATCTCTGAAGTGGAAACTTGCAGGAAGGGATGCAACCTGGCTTTTGTTGTTGACTGCCTCCCAGAGAGAGCTGCTTCCAGATGTTTGGGATGTAAACACACTCACAGATCAGGCTGCTGTCACTGAGGTGGCTGTTATATGCCTGTGTTTATCAAATAGTCTTCAAACCATGAAAACAATCCTGTTCGGAGAGGTGCCACAAAGCAGCACTAAGCTCTATGTGCTAGGAAGGACGTGCTCTTAAACTGCTTTTGCACATAACAGCTATGCTAACAGATTTAAGAGACAAACCTTCCCTTGCTACTTGACCATTATAAATCCTTTCGCCTCAAAAATGGGTAGATCCCTTTTGAATCCAATGGTAATGTCTCCCTAATCAGCTTAATTCTGTCTGCTATTCGTCTTGTATGAATTCCTGCATACAGTGGTCAACCTAAGACTCACAAGCAGAATATCAAAACCTCCTCGTGTTACTCCACATTTGGTTCTCAGCTGAAGTTCTGCCACTCACAAGGTGCAAACAGCATGGCCAAGCTCCTGTCGCACAGCACTGCTGGGAAGCACCTTGGGAAAGGTCCTCAGTGGGCTGAAACACTGGGGAATTTCATCAGGGAAATGCTCCTAGTGGGCCTGTGCTTATCACTACCTATGTGCTAAAAGCTTGATTTCCATGAGTGACCTCAGACATTCTGAGTGCTGGTACTCTTCCAACATCGTATCTTTTTACCCATACACAATCTCGTAACAGCAGAAGGAAAATCCAGACCACATCAAACAACTCACTCCTAAGCATGGAGAATATTTCCACATCCCAAGTCTGCACTGGCAAAAGCACAGAAGAATACGAAGCATCACTGTTCCAGGGGTGAGGTGCAATGTGATGCAGTGAGAACATCGCGTATTTGCTAATAAAAAGAGCAAATGTTGATTTTCTCCTGGGCTTGGCCCGAGTCTCCTTGGCACAGCAGATCTGTGTACATAAGCTTGTCAACAGCAAAACCAGACAATTTCAGTCCTGCCATCAGTTTTAAAATATCACTTACAATGAAGACAACGTTTTGCCAGTACTAGCAACTGAGAAAACGCTCTGAGACAGCATGACAGACAGAACAAGGGATAATTTGCAAATATTTTTAGCTGCATGACAGATGAGTGCGGATGCCAGGGCTCCTCCTGGCACACCAGGAGCTGAGCCGTACCCCCGGGCATCCCACTGAACAGAAGCCATGACCCCACTGCACACAAAGCACTGCCAGTGCATGTGAGAACAAGAAGGCTCACACTGCCAAGCCAGGCACAGCTTGTGACTTTGCCTTTTTACAATGCTAACACTCCCAATATATTCTAAAATCACTAAGTGCAATGCAGCTCTTTCTTCAATCTTAACTGAATATGAGAGCACTGAGAATGACATAAGGACTGACGCACAGCTGAGCTGCTGCTGGGTATACTCCTGATCTGCTCTACTATCTCCAGTGATCACTGCTTCGATCCATCAGCTGTTGACTGATTTCAGTACAGCCTGGAAAACACGACTTGGCTTTCTCAATAAAGCTCCTCTCTTGATGCTGGTCATCTGCACAGAAATGCAACCACCAGACAGACCAGAACCAACCCTTCCATCTCACCAAAATCTTAGCAACCTCCACACCCTCTGACACCTAAAGTGGGCACAAAGCAGCAGGTAGGAACCCATCATCCAGCCCATCTTCACTGCTCCCCCCAGGAACTTATAAAGATGTATCCAGACAGTTACGCCACCCCTATAGTCGGTTGGAAGCATCATTAATGCATTGGTATTTGCTTTATCTATGGGAAGAAGGCAATGCAAAGACAAGCAGGTCAGAATCTTGCTTAAGGTTGAAGATCAGCTGCACGAGACAAGAGGCAAAGGTATTCAAGTGGGTAACAATAAAGAACTGGGTTCTCCTTTACCTGGTTACACTCTTATATGCTTGGAAAGCAGTAATTAGTTTAGAACTTTAATATGTAAATACCATATTAAAAACTTCTATTACCATGTACTCCTGCATATGTTTTCTGAAACTTACTTCTCTGGAGGAATAAATAATTTCTGCCTGTTTCAAGCCATTCAACTGTCTTAAAAACAGAAGTCCTTTTGCTGATATATTGACTCAGACCAGCACTTCTCTTCCCAAAATAACGGGATATGCTGAAAAACAACCCGCTCTCCCAGTCATCTTGATTAGAAAACAAAATGTAACACATGAACCAACCACGAATTACTTTCTCCTATGAACTCTTCCAATGACAGTGCCAGCTCCCCACCTCTAGAGGCACAGACCACAACTTGAAAAAGGCTGATGAAACCACTTTCAGACATATCAAGTCCCAAGCCCGACTAATAGCACGTGCAATGCAAGAACTGTTGTTTATCCATAGGGATATCTACTCAGTGGCAGCACAGAAAAGATAAAAGGTTTTTTTATTGTTATTCTTTTTTATTTGAACGTTTCACCTCAAAGAGCAGCATCAGAAGTTGGATGGAAAATCCTCCCTACTCCTGAAGTAGGGTAATTTGCCCTGTAGAAAGGCAGAGGATCACACCGTGGTCTGAAGCACAAATAACCACTACTACGCAGAAGATCCTTGAACGGGTCTCCTCTTGCCACGTTCTTTCCTACAGTTGCTCACTGTACCTACAAGCGTGGACTGTACAGAGATAGAAGTGCTTGGACACCTTTGTCAGCCTGTGCTGGAGATGCCTATGTTAGTCGTAACTGGAAAAGGCACTTGGCTCTTTATGGATGTCATCCCAAACATGCTGACAAAACTTCTATACCGACGCTATACTGTTATGTGTTTTGCATAAGCCGTGTGCTTTGTAAAATAAAATGTCTTAAATGGTTTTTCTCAAAGCAATTTTTAAAATCCATTTAGCTGCATGGACAAGTACTTCAGCGAACAATAAAATTCTTTGTTTAGAGCTCACAAAGAGCTATAAACTCCTTCCATAAAGAAAATAAAATGGCCTTCTATAGAAGAATCTCACTGCTGGAAAGTCCAAAAATTATGCATCCTTCTAATGGTGGAAGCAAGCGATGTGGATGCCACCAAGAAGCCACAGCAGACCTTTCAAGTGACATCTCCTGCTTTTCCACAGTATTAGACTTAATGAGTCAGTAGTAAGGTCACACCAGTTCTAGCCTTGGTGAAATTACATCGGCTTTTGGCAAGTATAATGTACCAAATATAGAAGATGGATGTTGAAGGTTATTTTAAAATGTAGAATCACTTGTGGAGGCCAGATCACTAGCCAGAGAAGGTTTAAAAAGCTGCACAGTAGCCGTCACTGAGATTTTTAATTAATTAATCTCATTCCCACCCCAGTGATAGATGACAACTGCCTACACACAATTGGAAAAACAGCTCTTCGCTTGTTTGGCTGGCATTACCTGAATTCGGTGAGATGTGTAAACTGCTCATGTCCTTGGAAAGGCCATTTGTTTTGGGACTGGAGATGGGGGCACAAGCTGACGTAGCTCGAGGCGGCCTCTTTCCAGGAACTTTCACAGTGGTTCTCAGCAAGTCAATTTCTTTCCCGTGAACGTTCTGCATGTAGTCCTGGTAAGAGGGAAAGAAACAACACAAAGAAACAGAATCAAACAGGTAGTTCTGTAAGCATTAGATCAACTAAAACACTGCTTAGTAAGAATGCAGTCCTGTATCTGCTATCATCCACTACACTGTTTTCTCTTTCCTTCCATCTTCTAGGTAATACAGTCCATGCTAGTAACGCAAAATTCAGGCTGAATATTAGGAAGAATTTCTTCTCAAGAGAGCAGTGATGCAGTGGCACAGCTGCCCAGGGAGGTGGTGGGGTCACCAACCCTGGAGGTGTTCCAGAACAGTGGGGATGTGGCACTGAGGGACGTGGGCAGTGGGCATGGTAGAGTGGGTTGGGATTGGACAAGATTAATTTTATTGCTCTTTTCCAACCTTAATGATTCTGTGATTCAAAGCCTTGAGCTGCTACACCCTCCAACAACTAGCAGGGTGAGTGGCAAGTCACAATGTGGCTGCTTTTGAGCCACACATGCAACTTTGCCAGGCCCAAAGCCCATGACAAGATTAGATTGACTGCCTCTCATGAACATGTTTGCTTGTGTATCCTCTCTATTTCACCAATGTTTCACGCAGTTATTTCTTTCTCCATAAAATTTGGCAGAAGTTCATTGACAAACATTGACAAAGTTATTAAAGGGCACTGACTGACTGGTAAGGTTTCTGAAATTACAACACTGTCTCCTTAGATTATGAGCCTTCCTCCGTACATGGAAAAAAAAAAAATCACAGCAGGAAGAAAATTATGTAAATCAGGTCTGATTAGAGAAAATACAGTAAAAGTTGGAAGCCAGAAGTGGAAAAGGCTTTTCCTAATTCTTGTTTGAAAGGCACACAAAGAAGGAATAAGCAAATCCAATAACTCGTGTCAAGGAAATGGCCAAGTGGCTGCAGCTGCTATTTTCCAAGAAACCTGGGAGAAAGTGAGCCGTGCTGATCTCTATACTGGAAGAATATGCTCAGGATTCTGCATTCCAGCTTCAGCTGCACACTCTAAATTGCCTGTGGGCTTCTTCAGATGAACACAGAGAAGCAAATGAGCCTCTTTTTTTTTTTTTTTTATCAGAGGACAAATGACAGTTCATTAAGGTAAGACAGCCACTGAATCTGCAATCCTGTGGTACACCAGAAGAGATGCTGCCAGTAGAGATGGTGAATTTTAAAGCCAGAACACAAAATTTTCACCTCCCAGTACACGCTATTGCGGCTACTGACATTTCAGAAGACAAATAAGTGAAGCTGGAACAAACACAAGGACAACCACAGAAAGAAAGAGACTGCATGCTTTGAGAGGAAACGCAGGGCAGGTCATACGAGATGCCAAAATGAAGGACAAACACTACATAAAAAATATTGTACAAAACACAGTGTGGGTGGATGCGCCCCAAGAAGAAAATGGCAATGTGAACCAATGACTGGGAAAAGAAATTGGCATAAACTCTTGAGTTAAACTGGAAACCAAGGGAATGTTCCTCTTGAACAGTGTTCTGTAGCAAAAAGCCTCGTTTCTTTGCAGGTAGAAGTTGGTTGCTTTCCGGAGAACCAGTGATGCTCTGTGCCTGCACAAGCAAAGACTTGCTGACAGTGATATTTCTTTCAGTTCCTTAAGTGTCCAGGGCAAAATTTAGTCAGACTACACAGTATAAGACAGAAGATCACAGATATTAATTAGAACAGTTCCAATTCTGCAGGCCACTGTGTATGACCACAGCGCCAATTCTACAAGTAAATACCAGCACAGACTAAAAGCAGCTCCAGATCTAAATCACTACTGGCACAACACAGGGAGCAATCAGCTCCCTCATAAAAATCCCTCCACCTCTGACAGTTTTTACAATACAAATTATAAATTCTGTTCAAAACAAATCAAAACCTACTGCTCAAGTGGTGCTCATTTCTTCACACCTAACATTAATCCGTGGTACAAAATAGAAATGAGCTTTTCTTTTTTTTTTTTCCCTCCTTTTTTTTTTCCCCAGCTGTTTGGGAATTAAGAATGAAAAAGGGAAGTCCGAGCAGTTCATTGGGTGAGGAAAGCAGAGCTCTGCTTCTACAAGAATCAAAAGCAACGCAGTAAAATAACCCCCTTAGGTAGTTGCTAGATAGAAATGAACAAAGCAGATTCATCTATAAATTACCAAGTTGATAAACTTTCTAGTGCAGTGTCAGTTCTTTACAAATTAAAATGCAATGACCAGAATGTAACTGAGCATTTATGGTTTATGGACTCTAAAACGAGGCTGGATCAAGATCAGATAGTGATCAAACCTCAGCCTGCACTTCCTCAAATAGACACTTCTTGTTTAACATGCAACAACCACGCTGTATTCGATTCAAATTTCATAATGAAGACTTTTGCCCAAGTTCTTCAGATGAGTTTCCCTGCTACAACCGGTGAGATGTGACAGGGTGTGATTAAAGCTCTTCCAATTGGGAGTAAAACGGGCTTATGTGAGCTATGAACAATTTAGGAGAGTCAGTCAGTGCTGGCAAGCAGGAAACAAACGCGCTGCAGCCACATCACGATTATATGGAAGTGCCCAAACAGAGCAGATGCCACGCAGGTATTAACGTCAGCTTAAATATTTATAGGGATATATCAAATGTAAACAATAAAGACTCCCTCATTGTGTGCAAGATGCACAGCGATAATCTCTGCGTTCCCTGAGGAGGAGCAGAGGAAAGCACCAAGTCTGCAGCCAGCTCACCATCCACCCTTGCACATGCTCCTTCAGATCTGCACTCGGGGAATAGAAGTGAAAACTACAGAATAATGTGGCGGCCTCAGAAGTGCAATGTATGGTTTGATCAGATTAGAACAGATGAGGGTCTTGCTGTCATCTGGAATATGCTGTGTTAAAGAGAAGACAGCAAGCCTGATTTTGATATGCAAATGTTACAGATATAACTCCCCTAGATGTTAGTTGTGGAAAATGCTGATCCAAGAAAAAAGGGGAAAAAACCCTTTAACAAGGCATGAGGGTAATTCAAAGCCAAGTACTTTTAAACAGCACTTAACAAGTCCCTAGAGCCTACTCAACAGCGGGCCACCCCAGAAGTGCCATCTTCTGCCCCTCAACAGCTTGAAAAAGTAGTAATTGCAAAGCCATTTGCATTTTTCTTCTCAAGTTGTCCACGTTCATCATTCAGCAAGGCAGAAAAAAAGCAAGCAGCACCACGGAGGGAACCCTCCCCAGACATGGCAGCAGCACGGCGAGCCGCGTCCCCACGCCCTGCTCCCGCACCTTCGCCTGCGCTTGTTTTTTACATTTCGCTCCTAATTATGTTGCATCTATTGCCATACACTTAATTAGCTGCATTAATGTGATTTCTTTTCACATAGTCAAGCAATTAAGAGCTATGATTGAGTTTCATTCAATTAGCCTCAACAAACATGCTAATTGATGTCCCAGATGCAAATGAGGTGCAATGAGAGAAACCTGCTAGCAATTGAGAGCTGCGGCGGGGAGACCCAGGCTGCTGACAGAACTCGGCTCAACATGGCGGGCTGCTCAGTGCAGAAGGAGCGGGGTGCCTCGGTGTCCCCACAGGGTGAGGGCGGCACCGCATGGCATCACGTTGTCACTGACCCTCACCACGATGGCTGGCAGCAGGGAAGCACTCAGCATCTTCCTACGGCTTGGCACAGCGAACCACAGTTTCTTTATCCCAGGCCTGTAGGAGGCTGCCATCTCATCTCCGAGCCTGTGAAACACTGCACAGGTGATGGCCTGCAGTTATCGGCGACTGGCAGCTTCATCTTAGTCAGCTGTGGGGCGATGCTGCTGCTCCACTAAGGCCAGAACGCATCAATCAATCAATAACCCCTAAAAATGCACTCGCTATATTGATTCTCATTGCTTTTCATCCCGAGGTTACTGTTAGCGGTTTGCTCAAATACTGGCTTGCTGAGGTGTTAATTTGACTACTCAAGGCCATTGACCATTATCTTTAGGACTAAATAAACTGTTAAAGTATCACTGAAAGTCATAAAAGCTGCATTGACTGAAGATAACACAAAATATTATCTGACGGCACTACAAAATGAATTGCCTTGAGTAAAAAAGAATGATATGCCACGACACAGAAGAATGTAAAGTACTTTAGTTCTGGTCTTAATACAGCTTTCCATTTACAACAGCAGAAATTGATTTAACCAACTCAGTGAATAGAAGCCTCTCAGACACCCATAGGGAGCAAACAGGTATTACATTTTCTGAACAGACATACCAAAAATAAACACTGCTAGTGTGGAGCTGTCCTGTTTTCATTGCCAGCAGCTGTTAAACTAGCTGCCAGGCATTGCAATGGCTTGTGATTGCCCAAGACAACTCTCCACCACCAATGCAGGCTAAACCTTGGCTACATGATGAGCCCATTCAGCTGCCCTCCTTCTCCCAGTTAAGAAAGGGGAAAAGCTGTTTGAGCAGCAGCACCCACCAAACATCTGCCCTTCCACAGCTATGTTCAATGCATGTGTGGCCCCTTTCTCAGGGGAAGAAGTTTGCACAGACCAGATGATGGGAAAGGCAGATGGAACACGGGGAAGCTGGGACTCAAACTCACCCCCATCCAAGTCTACCACACTGCCCTCACTACTTTACAAAAGGACATCAGAGAGTGCAACAGCACAGTTCCTCTCCAGAATGAGACTCAAGTCACTTTAAATACAGGGCTCACATTAGGTTTGTAACACTCAACATCGAAGTATGAGAATTTTCAGATGGCTCTAATACAAGAGACGGACCACACAATCACAAGATTCAGAAGGGACCTCTGGAGATCATTTAGTCTTGTATTTAAACCCCAAAGCACTTCATTGCACTGAGAGCAAGAGTACTGAATTTCTGACTACAGTACTTACCAATTAGTACTCTGAGGATTAAACACCCCCATGTTTTTCTATGGAGCTATATAAAGTAGGAGTAGAAGTCCCCCAGTTCTTTAGAGTAGGTATTATCTTCTGGATGTGCAGAACTACAGAACACCTACAGGGTACCACAAAACAAGCACCTGAACAGTAAGAGCTGAACCACTCAGGCAGGATTCTCCTGCACCAAAACACCCACGTGGTCAGGTTTTGAGCAGGTAAATTGTGTTCCACTCTGGTAAAGGCTGTGACTGACCCTTTCTGACCACACTTTTGTCATGGGATTGCAGTGAAAACACTAATGCAGTGCTGCAAACTCTTCTTGGCCAAGGAACCTCACCAGGAAGACTGAAGGATCAGTTGCAGAAACTAGGACCTCTTCTGGCTGGGCTCAGTAAATGGAGCTATCTTGCAGGGAAATCCCTTCCACTGGAGTTGTATTTCTGCATCCTGGCACCAGGTGAATACGACTCAAAGTTCACCCCTCATCTCAGGCTTGTCCTGTGTCACATCATTAACTTGTTCTAAAAGAATCTCCTTCCCAGGGAGCCTTCACATACCCATCCCACTGCCACACTTTTCCAGTGCATGATGTACCAAACGAGACCCTCTTCCAAACAGTATTTAATGGTACCAAAGTAAGAATATGAGACTTTTTCTCCTTTTGAGTTATGAAAATGACAAGCCTGTTTTTGCAATGCTAGGAACGAGTCCAACTGGACAGAAAGCTAGAAATTCCTTCTCCGATCTGCCAATGCTTTACCTCAACATGAGAAAAACAGCTTCATTTTCTGCCGGCTCCCATCCTTAAGTTGTAGAATGCAGCCCCCAGGCTCAGCGTGCTGTGGTTGACGTAGCGCTTCCTGATCAGAGGTAGAACAAAACTAGAGACCATTTGGGAAATCCTCCTAAAATCTGAGGACAGCGTGCATTTTGCACGCAGCTTCTGTTTTGTGAGCTGAGGGCAAGCAGCGACCCACACAACCCATTGTTCACCGCCAGCAACAAACTGCCTGGGAAAACAAAACCCGAGCCCTTCCTGCAGCCCACAGCCAACCCCAAAGAGCAGGCAGACCGGCGGAGGGCTGAAGCCCTCACTTGTGTGTGTGTA
This sequence comes from Tympanuchus pallidicinctus, assembly GCF_026119805.1. Lineage (NCBI taxonomy): Eukaryota > Metazoa > Chordata > Aves > Galliformes > Phasianidae > Tympanuchus > Tympanuchus pallidicinctus. The sequence continues at coordinate 34,735,704 of NW_026294669.1, forward strand.
CAGGGCAGTCAGACATTTTTATTGCAAAATGCTGTCTGGAAAAGATGCAAAACAAAATTGCTATACTGCAAAAAGAAGAAAAGAGGGGGGGGGGGGGAAGGGTGGGGAACAAAAGGCCCCCTTCCCTTTGCTTATTGAGTTCAAAGGCATAACATGCAGCACCCTGCAGCAAATGGGAAGCTACACTAATTTTAAAGCCATAAAACGCTATAAAGTGCCCTGCGGGGCAGGACTACACTGAAGCTAGTTGCACCTAAATAAGACATGGTTCATTTACTTCGCAGCTTAGCCTAATGTAATCATCAGTGGATTTCTAGCCTAGAGTTGTAACAGGCAAATAGCCGATACTGCGGAGGCGACACTCCCAGCCATTGAGGGGCCTCAGCTAGATTGCTGTTGATTAGAAAATTTTTCAGTTTTGACAAGCACTTAATGAACATAAATCGCTCCTTGATTGGTTTCCATTTGGGGCCACAGGCATACCTAAGAAGAAACAAAAGTCTCCAACTCCTCTCTCCACCTTTCCCCGCATGGACCGCAGCAACAAACCTATCTGATCCGGTTATGAGCCCCATGGAATATATTCATCAGATTTTCCTGCTAATGTAGCCTTCCTCCCCTCGTGCACATAAACACGGGCATAATATCATTCTGCTTCACAATATATAGTTAAGCTTAAGAAAAACAACAAAAAATGCCGTTTTCTGAGAAGAGCACAGAAATGAGAATGCATTCTGGGAAACATTGATCACTAAAGCACTTGTCCTGACAAACAGAAGGTCATCTTGAATCTCTTTTCTTCAAACTGGGAGTCAAGAACATTACATTTCAGTAATAAAAAGCATTGACTGTATGCATACTACAATATCAATCAGTCCAATCAGCCATCTAGGGGCAGCAGCAACACTTTGAACACAGAAACAGCTTCAAAATAATCTATTTATTTTTTAATGGAGTGCTCATTTCTATGAAACGTTAACAAAACTCTGCACTTCACTCCTCATTCAGACTTTGTAACAAGTACTGCTGTAAATGACAAATCGGAGTTTTACCATCGTGAGTAATTTATGAAGCATTTATATCCACAGCAGTTAGCTCTGCTGGACAGGAAGCTCTCATTTAATAAAACCTTGTGATTAATTAATAGCTTGGCTTTTGCCATTCGTTTGCAGCTCATTCAGATACCAAAGTTTTTCCCTGTTTGTCTTTTTTCTCTTTTTTTGGAGGTGGGAGGGAAGCACAAGAGCAAAATAAATACATGCTTGCTGCTCTACTGCAAGTCTGCACAGCTCTGCAAGCAGCAGCACTGTGTTTGCTACGATATGCCATGCTGATGATGCGACAAATCTTGCCCTCTGAATCAAATGGACTTAAGGACAAATGCTTCACACTCTCCTTGCATTTACCGACCTGTGATCATCTGCAATGAATCACAGATGTGATTGTAAGCCGCTCTGAACAACCAGTTTTCCTCTCTTTTAGCACAGAAAGGGATTGCATATTTTAGGATTACTTCACCCTGCTGACCATCCCTAACTAGTTTTATTCCCACTGAAGACTGTGGTGCAATGGCACTTCCAAGCAAGACAGTTTCTAGTCCGAGGACACAAAGCCAGGGGGTCAGAATAATTTGCCTTGACAGCTATCCCCAGTTATACATCTCACTTAAGGACCACAAACACATTCTAGCTTGCATTTTTCCCATCTATATTTATAAACCTTCTCTCAAACTTGAAAGAAAAGAGTTTGCCAGGAAGCTACAAGGTAGAGGACCAACCTCTAAGTGTCACACGTATGCCCCGATTTGCAAGCGAGCTCCCGACCCTCAATTTGTTCAGGAAAATTGTAAGGACTAAACACGGTGAGAAACTACAAGACACCTATGCACAGGGCATTTTAACCCGCCTTCTATTTCTCAGCAAGGTTACTCTTCCTTAAGGAAGTGTCCAAGCAAGAAAGCTCTACTGAAAGGCCAGACCCCACCACACAGCTCCAAAGCTTTTTGCAAGCCCGGAGCTGGGCCTGGGTTACATCAACTTTTAAGAAGATGTGTCCTTATTGCATACTGTTGGAGCCCTTGTGCAAAGTACAGTCTATTTGCCAGGCTGAAATTTCTTTTGTTTGGTTGAAGTACATTCACTTTATCTGACTGCAAAAAGCCACTAATGTGACCTCTGAAGCGGCATACCTGGGCTGCCCACCCAGTCAGCACTGCTGTGAAGAGTTTTAAAACTGTGGCTACTGTCAGACTAATTGAGCAGAATGACATGTGTGAATTCACATCCTTCTCACAGAGATGAAGGACAGATTTTCCCCCTCAATCACTGCTACCGTTTTACACCCCCTGGCAGTGGCAGCTCCCCCCCCAAATAAAAAAAGGGGCAGCGACGATGATGAAGATGCAACAGCAGAAAATGGACGTCCACAGCTAAAGCTTTTGTCATCTACTGACCTGTGGCGTGGTGGCAAGTGTCCGGGAGACAGACAGTGGTGAAACACCATCTATTCATCAGGATATGACTTAGATAAAGAAGCTGAGTGCAGCACTGCCCAGCAGGTATCCTGGCGAATACATTTCAGGAGCCCTTACACATGGCATTCTGCCATTAAAAGCCAAGAGATGCCTAGACAAATTCCCATGGGTCCCTTTGGGTAGGCTGACGCTGAATCTGTCAGCCAGAATTTTAGTCATCCACTCAATGGCTATACTCCAGAAGTGTATGATGAATAGGTAGCTATGGTGAACTTTGAAGCCTGCGGGTCAAAGTTCTCTCTCATTATCCCCACCATTTTCTATTGGCACAGCTCCTCAGCATCCCAAGGGAAGGGAAGGTTTAAGGCTCTTGAAAAAAACTGACATGACCAAGTCAGGAAACAGTAGGGTGCTTATGTACATATATTTTCTTTCCCCATTCTTCTCTTCCCTCGCTTTCTTAAGAAGAAGGAATATGAATTTAGCTATTGTGTAAAACGTCAACCTGGCAGCACTCGTACTTATTTAGCAGGCACAACACAGCACTCATTTCTACACGCTGTGCTGCCAAGCAGGCCTGACCCTTCCACAGATACCTCCTCTGTAAGTAGGATACCAGTTTGATTTCCACACCCCATCCCAAATCCTTTCATTCTGAAGCCAATCCTCGAGTTAAGAGGACAACAGCACTGATTTTTGCAACACAGACTATTTGCTGTATTAAAAGCCACTGTCTTTGTGCGTGACGTGCTGTGGAACACACTCCACAGAAAACTGACACGCTGGAGGCCAAGTCTCAAGCAGTATCTAAGTACAGTAGCCACTAACAGCTATTAAATATTGTAAAAGCTTCTTCCAACGTTGGGGTTCAGTAACATTCTGCATTCTGACTCAAGCTACAATTTGGGAAGATTAAATTATGTTTTAAATTTATTCCTTCTTACCACCACTAGAGGCCAGATCCACCACTCACTTCACAGATTTACAGCTGCCAAATGTTGAATAACCAACATTAGCTGCAGACCTAAAATAACGCCTGTCTATCTCACAGGATGAGATTAGCACCACGACTCTTCACGAGTTCAGATGGACGGCTAACAAAAGTTAGGATGGCTAACTCTTCATTTCATCCTATCTGATAGGAGGTTGGTAGGAATAAGGTCTTATTTGTCAAAAAGCAAACAGCAATACAACCACAGCATTAGTAATTTATCAGCTTATTGAGTTCAGTGTGAACAATGTAACAAGTAGAGAGAGTTCAACAAAACCTAGCAAAGTCAAGCCAAAAACACCTTATCAGAGCTTTGTTTGAGGAAAGCCAAATGCTGGGTAATCTCCAAGCAAAAATCCTGACTTTCCTGCTCCCTTACCCACAAAGCTTTGTACAAGTTGTACTGGGAGTCCGACTGACTTGCAGCATCTGGTCCTACCTCTTCGTTCCACTGCAGTATGCACAAGACAGGGAAAAAAACTACTCATGCTTCCAGCCCCAGCAGAGGAGGCTGACAGAGAAGCAATAAGGTGATACTAAGACAAAATTGCCAGGTCAGCCCTGCACTGTTTTTCAGGTGGAGGCTTCTAACTCATAAGGACAAGTCAAAGCAAGCAGCAACAGTATCAGGAACTGCAAGGTGCAAAAGGGAAATATGGTAACTGATGGATGTACAAATTGCCCAATGCATAAAGAATGCTCTGCAGGGTATATTAACGACAGCTATCCGACACAAAGTAGTTCACTGGCAGTAATGAAATGCACTCAAGTAGCACAGTGACTCTTGGAAGGCTAAAATCAATGGCATTAAAACATTAAGACGCATCATTTATAATACAAATCACATCACAGGAAGACTGTAACGTGAATGAGCAGAAGCACAGATATTCCTAGGGTGTGAGTTCAGCAGAGGTGTCTGCAGAAGACTCAGAACAAGCACTAGGCTGTCTGCAGCAGCATCCTGTCAGCTAGGAGCTGTACGATCCCCCACTACTACCCACCAAAATACAGCCCAGGGAAAAACACTGTGTTACAAACCCCTCTGATCTAAGAAAGGTGTGAGCAACTGGAAATACAGAGACGTGTACCTTTTTCTTGGGAGTGGGGGGGGCACAGTGGGGGATAGAGGGAAACAATTACAGGCTAGTAATTACTTCTTCTTTAAATGGATTCTCTCTAATCTCCAATGGATTTACCTCTAATCTCAAAGTAATTACCTCTAATCTCAATGGATTCTCACTCAGGGGAAGACTAAGCAGCTCCAGCGAAGCCTAGAGAGAAGTACTCTATTGTCTGCGAGAAGCAATGAAAAACTAACATATGTTCCCAGGAAGCTCAGGAACAATAGAGCACTTACAGAGCACAGAGGGGATGTGGGCACAGACAAGGCAGCCTGCCTGCTCCCTGCTCTGCCCCGGAGTGGCCATCACAGCCTCAAGGGAGCGCATCTGGAGGATCCATGTGGGCTGCCTCAAAGGCACGCGGTGTCCGTGCTGCCAGCAATACCCATAGACGACTCAGGTATTTCAGGGTTGCTTCTCAGCAGCATTCCCCCAGATTAAACAGGGTAAGGATGGCCACAACGGCCAGACAGTCCTGTCCAGGTTTGTGAAAGGGAGAAAAGAGAAACTCAGTAATAACTTGCCCTGGACTACACAAGCTGAGGGGCAACGTTTCAGAAGGGAAGTAGCAATTGCTTGAATTGCTAGTTGTATCACTTACTAATTTTTAGGAAATAAGGAAATAACATGAGAAACTGTAATTATGGCAAGGAGTGAGACTGAATTCTTGCGGTAAGCCAGAGAAAATCCTAATATTCATCCCTCAGGAAACAGCAAGTTGGTGCAAGCACAGCATCAGCACAGCCACGCTCCTGAGACATCATCTACCTGAGAAGCAGCTTTCTGACAGATCCACACCTCAAGAACGTACCCACAGAAATACATCCATTCAAAACCTTGAATTTACGTCCTTACTGAAAAAAAAAAACCAAAACAAAATAAAATTGCCTAGGAACTCAAAATGACAGCAATCGGTATCAAATGGCCCTAAAATGTTACACCTGGTCACCCTCTGATTTCCATAGGGGATATGGTGATGAAACATAAAACCCAGGACAATCCCAAAGATCTTGGTGAAGGCCATACTATGCTCTTATTATGCTTCCTAAGTTCTACTCTTGCCTGCAATACCAAGCAAGTGGAAGAGCTGGGAAATCCCCAGCTCAAAATCCTGGTTGTCCGTTCTGTCTTCTGAATTGCTGTGGAATGGAAGGAGCTCTGACAAATCACATCCCTTCTCCTGCTGACATGGCTGGGACTCACAGGCTGGGCTAGTCTTGAGCCAGACACCTGTGCTTCTTCCTTTCCCCCAGACCAAACCCACAGATGGTGTTCTACACACAGACAGGATCCTTGGGCAGAGACAACAACAGAGACCTTAATGTGGAAACGCTCCATGGCACATTTTAATAGCTTTGTCATTTTCAAAAGGCTGTTCAGGATTACTTTCTGAATAAACCACAACCTTTGCACACTGACAAATACCAGAAAATGTACTTAGTCTTAACTATGTCTAGAACATTCTTCCTTATAAAATGCTTCCATAGTTTTCTTAATTGACAGCAAGTCCATAAGGACATCAGCACAAAATAAAGGCTTAAACAGGGCACTTGGAGTAACTGTGCACACAGAGTTTCACCTCAGAATTTGATTTCCAGTTACCCAGTTCTGATGGGATGGGAATGGAATAAAGTGAGAGAAAGAACTCTCTCCACCAAACTGGACTCAACAAAAACATACTCAAAGGAACTTGCTAACACTGCTTCACCTGAGCTGGACAGTTGTTGAAGGTACAGAGAGCACGGAGTACTTACATGTAAACTAGGATGATAGGTCAGCACGCCGTTGTCGCACAACGTCACGTATTTCTTCTTCCACTCTTTATTCAATGACTTGCCACTTCGCTTTAGCAGCATACCCTGTTGCAGGAAAAAATTAAAAAAAAACCATTAACCATTATTTCATACACAGAAAAGAGCGAAATCCTTGTGCGTTCCTCAGGAAGGCAGATTTTAACACAACAAGATGCCTCACTGTTCCATAGATAATATTCAACCCACACATCGGTGATGAATTTCAACCATCAGTATTTGAGAGTAAAAGTCATCATTGTGTTTAAACAGACAAGGACTAGTGTGTGCACCAAACTGTTGCCAGCTTAAAAGCAGAAATTCGCTTAGAAAAGCAAAATGTAGCTTCTTATAGCACAAAGTGATGGTAAACCAAACAATCTGCGTTTCCAAAACCACGTGAGAAGGCAGCTCTCTGATGAACTCATGCAGTAAGCTGCTGTGGGAAGCCAGGTGTGGGCACCAGGACATCTCAGCACACACAGTACTGCCACAAGAAGCACTCTGACAGATCAGGTTTGCATAAAAGCATTCACTTACATCTGTTTCATAAATGCACGTCCCAAGGCCAAGTGGACAAGGGGCACTTCTGTGCCTTCGCACGATGAGAGCTCTCCCCGAGCACATTTTTCCCTCCCTCAATGCCAGCTGTTGCAAATTTCAGCTGAAGTCCCTTGCCACAGCCCACAGGAACTAATAACTCTCCTTCTGCAACCACGGAGATGATCCCTAAGGGAAATCAAAGCTCACAACCGCCTTTTCCTGGACACAGGCTTGGAATAGAACTTCAGTGAGCAGCCCTTCTCAACTCAAAGCGATCTGCAGATAGGACTGTAAATAAAAGCTTGTGTCAGAGGACTGAATTACAAACCCCGAACTTTCTGGCCATCTGGGGGTCAGGCTCCTTTTTGTGCGCTGTTCTTTGCTACATCTAGGTGGCTCAACCTCAAACTTTTACAAAACAGAGCGGGGCTTCTGAAACTGTTTCTCACAAAAGCTTCTGCAAGTGTGAGTTACACATTCCAATTACTGCCTTCTCGTGCTTGGAGACGTTGTTTTCTTCCATTAAAAATGAAAGCTTATTTCTGCCTTTGACTCCTATGTTTGTCTATAGTAGGTGATCTGTCACTTCACCTTTCCCATCTTTTAAACCTCACCTATAGCACAGTCGCTCACATGTAGGGGCACCCAATTTTAGTTATAGCCATGCTATATGGATCAAAAATTACTCTCCCAAAGCTGTTTCCCTGTGCCGGTTCTGGCGCGTTTGTTCTTCAGACCTTTTAATGGGGAAAAAGCCATAAGAATCACAACTGTCTTTCCTTTTTCCTTGCCTTTTCTTTTTTTGTTGTTGTTTTTTGAAGTCTTGAAGAAAGTAGAAATGTATTTCACACCTTTTTACCGCTCAGTGCTATAAAGAAAACATATCACTACTTATGTAATTTGGAGTTCATGCCAATTACAAACTCCACACACTGCAGAAGAAACCACCTAAATGAATGGCTGCCATCCCCACTGTTTGCAGGAGGATGTTTTTTTGACAAATACGTTTTTTTTTCTGCTGTGTACAGGATGCAAATAATAGGATATTCACATAGAAAATTCGTAACGATTTTTACTACATGGTGATTTTGTTAGGGGAAACAGTTTTAAGTTGAGGAAGGGAAGATTTAAGTTGGATGTCAGGGGGAAGTTCTCTACTATGAGAGTGATGAGGTGCTGGAACAGCCGCCCAGAGAGGCTGTGGATGCCCCGTCCATCCCTGGAGGTGTTCAAGGCCAGGTTGGATGGGGCCCTGGGCAGCCTGGGCTGCTATGAAATGGGGAGGTTGGTGGCCCTGCATGCAGCAGCGGGTTGGAGATCCGTGATCCTTGAGGTCCCTTCCAACCCTGGCCATTCTGTGATTCTGTACCTAGGTGTGCACTACGAAATTCTGGTTGGGAACTAAATAAGGAACTAGTTACTCAGAATGGGGTTTCCATCTCACTTCTGAAGTGCAGTTTGGTGCTCTCATGTAAAAACTGACTCACTGGTAAATATGCACCATCTACTATTTGTATCAACCTAACCAATTAGACTTCCTGATCTGTTTCTTAAGGATGCATAAAATAATATAATTTTTGTATTATCTGAGAACCAAACTACATCCTCCAATATCTGTGAAGAAAAGCACTGTGAATACATGGAGCTAACAAAGTGTTATGAAGCAGAGGAGCACATCAGCCACACTTCTTCCTTTATCCCCCCAAGGCCAGAACTGCCACTTTGTCTGTGATAATTACATAGAATGGTCTGGAGAAATGCTCTTAGTATCGGAGTGTAGATCTGCTGTAAATGCACTTACACTAAACTTAAAAAAAAGAAAAAGAAAAAGAAAATAAAAATGGCCTAAGTACAACAAGAAACGCTACTAATAGAAAAGAAACACAAAAACAAAACAACAACAAAAAAACACCTTCTGTCACATTATGTCCACTTTTAAGCTGCATCAGATTCTCTGCCTGGAAGCAGAGTTGGCTATTAGGAACAATTTCTTCCCAGAAAGAGCAGTGCTGCAGTGGCACAGCTGCCCAAGGAGTGCTGGGGCTCCCTGCAGGTGTTCCAGAACTGCGGAGATGTGGCACTGAGGGACGTGGGCAGAGGGCATGGTGGGGTGGGTTGGGGTTGGACTTGGAGATCTTAGAGATCTTTTCCAATCTGAGTGATTCTACAAGTCTATGAAGCAAGAGGGACCTTGGTTCCCACCAACTCTTGGTGCCTTTGGCAAGCCCCAGCCCCAGCACACAGCAAAAATCCCATTTTGCCTTACAGCTAGGCAGAAAGGGATTAAGGGAATCAACTCTACGTTCAAAATTCTACGTTGCTTCTCATATTATTATCAATCAGATAACATTATTTCTCCTAATCCGTACAAAACCTTTGCTTACGTTCCTCCATCTGTGCTTCTAGCACTACATTCAGCCCTCGAGATTCAACACTACAAATGTAACACCTCCGATTTGCTCAGAAACTGAGAAGAATTTAACACTTCAAATCAAATCTTACCACCTTCTCTCCAAAACTGCAATTCTGACTCTAACAGAGCAACGCAGCTCCTCTGAGCCAGTGCTAGCTGTATTTCTAACAACTGACAAGATACACGCTCCAGTAGAGAGCACCAACTTCACTCCTTGACTTTTCCCAGCGAATGGCACCGCTCTACAAAGAAAACAGAGAACTGCCTGTGTGTATGGCAATCTCTTTATTAGTAATGTGTATGCCACGTCTAGTCCCAGGAGGTCATTGCAAGCCAAAAGCAATGTTAAGTGTACAAGCTTTAAATAACTTACAAAGTTAATGTAATGAATGTAAGTGTTATCTGAAATCCATCACTCAGTGGCTTGCTGTAGCCTCAAGCTGTGATAAAACACCACTCATAAATTTATATTAAAACTCTGTTCAATAGCAATTATTTACCAACAAAGATTTATTGATTGCATTTGCTGTTAGAGACTGGGGCCCTAACTGAGTCAATCAGCTCACGTTGTTGAGCTTCAGGGCACCAGAAGTTGCAGGCTACCGTCAGGCTCTGCAGCCAGATCATTACTGGGACTACAAGCAGCTAATGAAGGGCCCCCAGCGTGGGATCACTTGCTCTGGTGGCACCAGACCACTGGCCAAGGGACCACTGCTCGTAGCACACACACATCACCTGGATGTGGGGTGAGCAGCTCAGTGCCCCAGACGCCTCCTGCGAGCTGCAAACCTTGCTTACAAAGGAAGGCGAATGGGGAAATGATTTGCTATTTGTTTCATGGGAATATCCTTCTAAGCAGCAAATTATCAGCATTTAAAAATGACCTATGAAGGTTGTATAACACTGCATCAAAGATGCTGGCAAGGGAGCCTGCAGAACCAAAAAACCTCTTTTGAGTTCCCTGCTGTGCTCCATTGCATTTCTCTAACTTTCTCGTGTATTTTGGATTTCCCAGGGGCCACAAGAAATGAAAAATGTTTCACAAACATTTGTGTTGTGTTTAACTGACTGCAGGTTTCTTCTGCATTGGCTCCAGCCACAGCACGTGACTTTGTGTAGTGATTTTAAGGAGGGTTTGGTACATCTGACTTTTCCTGGCATGCCAAGTCGTAATGTCAGGACCCTCTAGAAGTCAGTAGGCACAGCCAAGATTGTACCTGCTGAAAAAGAGCAATACTTACACTTCTATTTTCTCGTGGGAACTTACAGCACTGCCACAGCTGAGGTACAAGCATCACATAGCCTATTTTTTTCCTCCTTAATTTTAAGCCAACCCCATACTGTTACTCTGATGCTGTTTTGACAGAATGAAATATGCAATCTTGCTCTTAATCATTAACAGCATAAACTCTTCATTTTCCACTCAGTGCTATGAATTTTCTACATGAATTTTCTATCATTTGCATTGCATTCACAGAAGAAAAACAACATCCTTGTCATAAAAAACCAACATCCTCACCCAAATAATTGGGTTAGCAACCATTCACAGTCATGATCGCAAGCAATGGCTACGTACAAATTCTGGTTAATACAGCACTCCCTTCTTTTAAATTGCTTAACATCATAAACAAATGCTGGCAAACCATCCAGGTCTGCATTACTAACCAACACTGTTAGCCAGCTGGAAGCACTGGGACCAACGTAGCTTGTCATAAAACATGAGATTATTTCTTACCTGATGATTTTTGCTTCTAGAATATTTAACTTGAACAGCTTCAGAGTCTTAGAGCTCAAACTTCACCATACAGTTGGCACCAGCTCAAATACTTGCACATTACAGATGCAAGATCACAGCAGCTGCTACTCTCTCCAACAACGTGGGCATGCAACCAAACCTCTGGGATATAAATGCCTTTGGAATCCTTAGGTAGGAAAGCAACTGTTCTTTTTTCCTCTCCTGATTTTCCAGATTTAAGTCTTCTCTTCCCAAGCATTTCAGGGAGAGGTGGTTGGTCTTATGAATGACTAGCTATGAAACAGTTTAAACTTTTTAAAATTGGAAACCTGTAGAAAACGTATCTGAACAGTAACAGGGCAATAGGGCTCAGTGGAGCCACAGCTCTGACTTGGACCAACAGGCACTACTTTTGCTGTAATCTGAAGAAGCTGCAGCACAGAAGTTTCCAAGCTCCTGGTACACTGGCTACTATAACAAAAATTGAAAACCTTCACTAAGAAAATCATCCAAATGCAGACAAGCGAGATTTACAGTTCATTGCAGCTCCAGCAGTGAGGAGTGGTACTGCCAGCAAAGAATGAATTCCTCAGCACTAAAGACACAACAAATCAGAAGAAAAAGCACAATCCTTATCATCGTTGTGTTTGTACTTCTAATGCCTGGTCTAGCAATGTAATCCAAAGGAGCCCCCGGTACAAGAAAGACAAGGAGCTGATGGAGAGGGTCCAGAGGGGAGCCACAAAGATGACCAGGGAACTGCAGCACCTCCCTACGAAGACAGGCTGAGGGAGCTGGGCTTGTTCAGCCTGGAGAAAAGAAGGCTGTGGGGTGACCTCATTGCAGCCTGCAGTACCTAAAGGGAGCCTGCAAACAGGAGGAGAACCAACTCTTCGAAAGGGCAGACAGGGGCAGGACAAGGGGAAACGGTTTTAAGTTGAGGGAGGGAAGATTGAGGTTGGATGTCAGGGGGAAGTTCTTTGCTATGAGAGTGGTGAGGTGCTGGAACAGCTCCCCAGAGAGGCTGTGGATGCCCCGTCCATCCCTGGAGGTGTTCAAGGCCAGGTTGGATGGGGTCCTGGGCAGCCTGGGCTGGTATTAAATGTGGAAGTTGGTGGCCCTGCATGTGGCAAGGGGGTTAGAGATCCATGATCCTTGAGGTCCCTTCCAACCCTGGCTGTTCTGTGATTCTGTGACTTAATCTGCTAGCTGCAGGTAATGGGCAAGTTCCTCTAATATGCAGCTAATAATTCTAAGGCACAATCTTGCAGGCTGCAGCTGCAGGGCTGCTTTTTAAAGGGCAGGGTACATATTTCCAACATGGCATGGCCAAAGACTCCTGAGGATTTGGCTGAGCGCAGGAAGCAACTCATGTCTTGCAAGTGATGGAAAAGAGATGATCACACTGTAATCCATGGACTAGAGAACAGGAAGCCACCAACTGGCACACCACACTCACCTAACTAGGAACTTTCTACTTTCATGAGGCAAACAGATGATCTTGGAAGAGCAGTCATGCCAGTGTCCAAAGAATTTGAATGGAAAGCTGAAGAACCAGCCCTGCTGTAGCATCCTGAAGGAGCAATATGCACAGTGTACAGAGTAATAAGCAGAGTACAGAGCACAGCAGGTCCAAAGGAATGCCTGCTTGCACAAGGGATAGGAATACTAAACTTTGTAGAAAACACGAGAGTAGTACAAACTGCATACAATTATATTTAGACAACTACATATTTAGGGCACATCACTTCCTCTAAACCCAGTTATCACTCTGAATGAGACATGCTCCTTAACAAGTCACAATATTTTTCCACCCTACAGTACACAGAAGCTCTGTTGCCTTCTAAGGTTTCTTCCATTTGCTGGACTGTGGAAAAAAAAAAAACAAAAAGAAAAAAATCACAGTCCTTAATAATCTCAAGTGGTTGGTTTATTAACCCCTTGGCACTGGCAGTTGTGGTTTATCCTGACACCAATGTCAGAGTGCTGATGTGCAATGCACTGCGATGCAAATCATTATCTTAGTGTGCGAGAATCCCGACAGCTGATGCCAAGGGGTCTGAGTCAGTAGTACAGCAGCCAGCAGCTCTGTTTGAACTGTTACCTCTTGCTGTGGCTCAGCATCACACACTGTGCTCTAACGACGCTGGACACAAACGGAGTTAGCATCTACACAAATCAGCGTGCTGAAACGCTGCTACCCAGGCTAGAATTAAAGGGAAAAAAAAACAATTTTGGGAACCTGCTTTAGTGCGAGCACAGGTTACAGCATGGCACGGCTAATTTGGAAGGAGCTTGGAGAGCAGAACTGTTCACGGCTGTACGAAACAGCTGCACGGCCAGGCGTGAGAAAGAAGCAGAATAACATTCCATTTTTGTTGTTGTTTTTTTCCTCCCAGAAGAAACAAACGCAGCACCGAAGGGGAACGAAATCAAAACGGGATTCATTGTGCACACAGTGCAACTTCTGGGTAGCTGGTACAGCTCTCGTTACAGCAGCGCTTCGTCTCCTGAGCCCCAAAATTCTCTTTACCATATTTTATATAAAGTAGAGCTTTGTTAGGGGGAGGGGGATCCATGGGAGGAAGCCATGAAAAGCTTAAAAACCAATTTTAACTTTCTATCCTGATACTATAGTGTTTCCATAGAAACATCAGGAAGACCACTTAAGAGAAGCTTTTTTTTTGTAGCCATGTTTGGCACCATACCCCTCCCCTGGACAACCTATTATTTCACAAATGGATGCTTTCTGCAGCTTGTTCTGTGCAGGCTCCGATGAAGGGGGGAAGAAAAAGAATACTGGATCCTTAACCAGTTCCCTTGTGGCACCCTCCCTTTTTTGTTGGTAATATTTCTGTCATTCTGCCAGGGTATATGGTACAAAGGGTTACACTTTAATTGAGCTGTCAGCATCTCCAACAATCCTATAAAACTCCGATTATGCACGGCAGGGTTAGTGACACACTTGTTATTGTGGATGCCCTATTTGCTAAACCCGAGCCCCCCCCTCACAGGTCACATAACCCACGCGACCTTCCTGTCATTAGCCGCGTCTATTCCTACCTCACCGCTGTGAAAATCACACAAGCGAAGGCTTCAAAGCCCTTGCCAGGACTGAATTCGACCAGGAGCTAATCACCCACAAATCCAGCTCAAATGGCAATAATTGGCTAAACTGCTCACCTCTCCAGAGCTCAGCAGTAATTTGGGATAATAAAGAAAAGAATTATTCAGCTAACTGCCCTGAAATGTATGCTTTGTGACCGACACACTTCACATTTTAATAATGATGGACACAAAATCCAATTTAATGCAGCATCTCCTGAATAACAAAACCAAGAACGTCACCAGAAAAAAAAAAAAGTGGTGGGCTTTTTCTTCTCTCTCTTTTTTTTTTTTTTAAAACCTTGTTCCATATCATTGTGCAGAAAAGATCCGCACTTTAGACTGCGAAATTTTGGGACCACAAAGGTCTTCGTGAGCAACCCTCTGAAAGTCTGTGCTACAAGGCGAGGTTTTGTTTGTGGCTTTGTTTGTTTGTTTTTAAATCCAAAGGAGCGTCCTGCGTTTAGAAAACATAATTTTATGGGGTGGTTATACCTCTGGTCCTTACTCTTTCGTTGGGTAAGATAAAAAATACTCTTTGTCCTACAGCAGAAGCCTACCTTCTTCCTTCTCCTTAACAACATTTCCTGATGTCTCAGTTTTCCTTGCTTTTACACCCTGTCCTTTACTCACAGGATCCTTGGTATTGCTCACTGCTCGCTGGGCAGGCAGCGATGCTCCTCGGGCTGCTTCATGATGCAGCCATCGCTGCAGGACTCAGTGAGGTGGTTCAAGGGCACTGAGATCCTTCATCACTCTTCCTCCCCCCCACCCCAAATGTTTTTCCCTCAAATGCCTCATAAAACCAAAGAGAGAAACACATGTGTGTGCACGCACATGTATACATCGCACATGATGTGTTCCACTCAGAGAAACGGGAATAAAGACGGCTCCTTCAGAGATACAACTAGAATGGTAGATAATTGGTATCCTCTCATCATTGTAGCAGGCAAAACACTACGAAAGCCAGTGAGAAAACATTCCTTTAAGTGACTCACTTGATCTGCTGATGGAAATTGTACTAACTGAATTCACATCTCCCAGACGCAGAGCTGCCACGGTCACTGATGAGTTACAGAACGTACTCCTAATTCCAGAAGCACATCCCTGATGTCCTGCTCCACACCAGGCACGTTTCCATGCTGGCCTCACAGAAAGTGGCACGCATGGTGGGATTCTGAGGAGAACACTTGACAATGTCTCTGCATGCTAACTGCCAAAACAGATCCCAAAATCAAGCGGTGGCAATTCTGCTTGCTTTGAAGATGGATCACAAGTGCTAGGTCTGTCTCAGGAAATTACTTCAGAAACTTTATAGCTCATTTGAGGCATGTACACACCAGCAGAGATTTAGAAGTGAATGAAGGGCAAATCAGAAAGAACAGTCATAAGAGTATGCGTGCCAACAGGCCTGGGTATAACAGGGTTACCTACTAAAATGCTCCGGTCAGACACAGCGCTGCTGGTTTTAAACTGCATCCTACTTCTAAAGCTCATAAAACCATATTTCACATTCTGAAAAGGTCACAAATAGAAAATGGGAAATCCCATTTAGTCACAGCTACATTTCTTGTATAGCATGGATCATCTGAAGCATGATCTACCACAGGGATAGCTTCAGGAAGGATAACTGTACGTAACTGAAACTCATATGCAAACTTTTTTTTTCTTCCCCCATAGAATGGACTCTATTACCATGTTTCATGTTTTGTGAAAAGAGGAACAAATTTAAAGCCTACCCATACTCCACGTAGAGATGTCCAAGCAGGATACATGGGGGCTGTCCTGATGTTTAAGAGGACACGGGAGGAAGAGTGAAGGAATCAATTTGTGACAACCCCTGCAGGCATTCAAGGCCAGGCTGGATGTGGCTCTGGGCAGCCTGCTGGTTGGTGACCCTGCACATAGCAGGGGGTTGAAGCTAGATGAGCACTATGGTCCTTTGCAACCCAGGCCGTTCTATGATCCGATGTGATGGACATTATGAACTACCAACTAACACCAGCATTCACATGAACATCTTGAAACGCTTGCACTTTCAGTTTTCTCTCAGGAGAGAGGAAAAAAGCCTGCAGATAAAAATAGGATATCCCAAGACACAAGTGAGCAACCATATAACATGGCTGCTGCAGACTCATTTGATCGCTTCTCCTTTCCCACAGGAACCAAGCTTAACATTAATCAATGTAATTTCAAAATAAAGAATTCTGTTATTGTGTCAAAGTTAAAAATTTTAATATTGTTTTAATGTTAAAATCGCTCCGGATATAATACTTCCTATGTAGTATATTTCATGCCTCATTTACTTTAACAGATATTAAGCTTCAGTCAACAATTAACTACTGACGCTTTTTTTTTCCTTTTTTAAACCAAGAAGATTCAGCAGATAAACTCAGGCACAACTTGGATTTATTAGATTGATGCTAATTCAGTGCTGCCAGTTTATTTGCTTTGTAGGGCACATCCATCCTCGAGAATGATAGGGTCATTTAATTTCAGCTGAATTGAAATTCTCATTTGAGCCACACAGCACATACTTTAGTCCAAAACTGCCCTACGTGCATCAGTTTAAAACACAATTTTAACCATTAATTGTTCTTCATTTTTGTTTACCATATGAGATCACTTCCAAACATAACCATTTAAGTCAATGCTTAAATGGGTCTTTTGCACACAGCACTTGCTGAATTTATACTGATAGGAAAACAGGGCACCAGGGCCCTTCACCAGCATTCTGAAAGCACTCGTCAGCTGTGCCTTACCCTTTGGCCAACTCAAGTCTAACCAGCAGAAGATATTCTTGATCACTATAATAACAAAGACGCCAGTGACCAAATTCTTTTGGAAGCTTCCACGCCTAGAATCAGTTGGCATGCACAAAGGCTGGATAATGCTCCATAAACAGCATCCTATTAGCAACAGCACAAGGCCAATGGTCTGCTGCAAACATTTTTGAGAGTCCATCTGGTTGAGACATTCCTGATGCTATCAGATTTTTCATACAAAGCCTTGAGTTGATACCAACTCTTTCTGTGCAATCTGTAATGCAGAGTACAAACTGCTTTGTCATACCTCAAGTCTTTCATGCAACACTCAACATTTCCATGTTCCACAATACTCAGCAGATACAAGATTTATCCTGTGCTATATATATATCTATCAATGAGAATTCAGGAGCCAATCCAAGATTTCCTACAGAAAACCAAAAGATATTTCCAAAACCAATAATATTCACTTAAAAAAAAAAAAAAAAATCAAGATGCACACAGCATCTTTTTCCTGTAAGAAGAGCCATTAAATACAAGTTGATCACTCAATTTTAAGCATGTGAGCATGCATCAATATTTTGGTTTCACAGGCAACTGAGATCTGAAGATCATACAACTGAATTGCTCTCCTTCACAGGTTATCACTGTTTTATGAAGAGTTCCTGGAAACCAGCTAGCTGGCAGGTGATACAGAAGAAGACCATGCTAACAAAAGGCAATTTATAAAGATCACTGATGGATTTCTGTGCACGGTTACTGGACTGTAGGCTGAGTAAAACATGTTGGAAATGTTATCCCTCACAAAACACAATCTGTTATTTGGGTAAGTAATCAGCCACCGACAAGACTAATTTTCAGCCACCTTTTCCAGCTTCCTATAGATAAAGAATATGTTTGTAAAGAAAAAGATTGTATAAATAAAAATGCAAGGTACACAGAGTGCGGCTAATGGGATTTGACGCTGGCTTTAATTTTAATGAAGAAAGTTGCCAGTAGCAACAAAACTGTCAGCAGCAGCCAAGCACCATTAATAAAGACCCAGACAACATTAGTGGCACGGCAACAGTACAAAAGGTTCCCCCCGGTTCATGCTGTGCTAAATTGGCTGCCCAATTTTTCTTAAGTGTCCATACTATTTAGAAGACAATTTATTAATTTTTGTCATCCATTGTCAGTTGACAGGCCATCATTTTGCATCCCGAATTTGAGATGAAAACTAATTGAAAAGCCTGGCAGTATTTATGAGGGGTATTATTTGTCAATTATGGCTGCTGCTGATAGTTGGTACTACCAAGTCCAACACCCCGTGCTCCGGTATGTCAGATGGACTATTTCTCTGCATTTCAATGCTAGTTCTGCAAAAGTGACAAAAAGGAAGGAGCAAATCAGTTTAGAAAACTCGTTAAGGGAGAGGAGTTCGTCAGCGCCCTCCATGCATGCTGTGAGACCTCCAGTGGGGAAGAAAGCACCAAAGTCCCCCAGGAAACCACAGCTTCCTCTGCAAGGTACCCTCCTGGGAGAAAATGCTTTGTTTTCCACTAACAGAACGTATTTGCAAGTATGTCAAATTAAATTATCCTTGCAACTTTATCTGGACTGCTTAGCGCAAAGAGAAACTTTCGCCGTCTTACAGCTGGCTTCCTCAAACAGCCTCCTTGAAAGTCTGAATGCCTCAAAGGCACTCAGAACAATCTGCAGCTCTAAAGGGGCAAACCTCGGCTCCACTCGTTCCAACTTTCGCCTTATTATCTCAAGTTTGCTGTTTAAAAGAAGTTTTGAAAACCTTTCGGCGTTTGAAAACTTCCATCACTATCTCTCGCACAGTCCAGCAGAATACCTGGATACCTAATTCTAGAGTTTTAGAAACAGTATTCCAGAATAGCAGAAACCTGCCTGCTTCCAGAGAGGCAGTGCAGCCCTCCAGTACAGCAGGACTGCATGCACTGGGCAACTGCTCCCCTCCTGTTTGCTGTTACCACGACCAGCATTGGTGGCACTATTTCAGGAAGATGTTTGCTCGCACTCATCACTGTTTTACCCAGTCACGAGGAAACATTTTCCTACCTGCCAAATACTGCAGCTAAACACAGCACAGAAACAATGGTCACAGACTGCTATCACGAATTAGAACAGAAAAGGAAATCCTTGTTTGAAAGCAGCAAAGCCACAAGCAGTTACTCCATCCACCTCAAGGCCTTGTTTTCTCTGCTTTCTTTGCAGTTTTGCTTTCCAAGCATCTCAACGTTTTGAAGCTTCACCAGAGTGTATCACCACAGTGAACAATTAGCAGAGTCATGCACAACAGGCGTAAGGATTCTAGATGGATGTGAGACCAGACCAGCCCAAAGTGCAGCTTAACTTTGCAGTAAGTGCATTAGTTAAGTGCCACATCACCAGGACGAGATGAATTCAGGTAGGGGTGGCATTAAACATTTTCTGAGGAACAAAGAATGCTGTTTTCCCTCACCACAAGCAACTGAGAAGCCTTGAGTTGAGCTGATCTCCTACACATACAGTCTTCTCTGATTGCACAGTAAAGGAGTAGTAGAGAAGAACACGCTGCATGGAGCTTTGAGCAACCTGATCTAGTGAAAGACACCCCTGTCCATTGCAGAGGGTTTGGACTAGATATTTAAGGTCCCATCCAACCCAAATCATTGCCTTATTCTGTGTGTTCTACTCCAAACAAAAGACTTCCAATAGTGATATGCATATTAAAGCAGCATCGTTATTAGTCACATGTATTTATGATTCCATGATACCTGTATTTTTTACAAAAAAGCAGTTGATAACAAAAAACCCAGTTAAGGATGTGAAAAACATTAAGGATGTTATTTCACCAAAAAACACAGATTCTATGTAAACACTAGACCTATCTACACTGAACCAATGTTTTCAATCCAAACCTGTTTTCCACAGCTTTGTTATAAAAATATTCTTCAGAGATACTTTCCAACATCCTATGCTTCAGACTCAAATTTAAAGCAAAATGTGTCATTTACTCCAGTCCTCATCGGTTCCCTTGAGTTAAACGTAGCGCAAGCTCAGTTATCCTTCTGCATGAGATAACATAATACAAGGTATCTGCATTGGCACTTCATTTGAAGTGCAAGTTCTCAAACTTGGGGAAAAAAAATAATTGGAGCAGTTCTTACTGATGATCATTACCTTCCTCCAGTGTAGTCGTGCTTTGTCTTCCACAAGCATAAAACACAACTGAACACTTGTGGGGGATGAGAAGGCTCTTAGCTCCATTCAATTCACTCTAAGCTGCAAGATTCAAACCCACCCGTGTTGACCAACCACTAAGAGCAGCACAGAGGAAAACCTGCATATGTCCTAAGAAGTTCCTCTGGCCGTACTGAAAGAAGACATGAAGATGGCTCATCACCAGCAGAAAGATAACTGAATGCCAATGCAAGTTTTCACTTTTTCTTCACAGATTTAGCAAAAATGAGCCAGAGATGTTGGACAAAGCACCTCGGTCAGGCATCTCAGCACCTCGTCCTAGCAAATGTCATCGTGGTGAAAAATGCTGTTTCTGATTGGAATTTTCCATGACAGCACACGTCAAGAATCACAATTCAGGTGTTTCCTCTACTCCTCCATTCAGTCATTTAGCAGGGAGGTACATAAAATTTTGCTTTCCCTTGCTTAGATTAAATACACATTTTGTGAAACTGTGGTGCTTCACAAACCACAAGCACTGCAGCACTGCAGCACTGCAAGGCACACAAGGACAACCGCTCTGCTATTACTCCAGGATGGAACAGGTTTGTTCTGACATCAGTATCATCTCTCATGTACTTAGAACTGCCATCTTAAATGGAGGTTAACTAATATATTACTAAATTAACTTTCAAAAAGATCCTAGGGGGTTACATACATACGCCCAGGGAAACTTCTGTCGCTCAAATCCACAGCCGAACTGAAAACAAATACTGCCACCAAAATGAGAAGGAAAAGGAAAGCTGTACCAGTCTACTTGAAAATTAAGGTGACCGCAGGTGAAGAACGTTTTATACGGTTTCTAAAAGATTCAATCCTACCCTACATCAAGAGACTTAGCTACATTCTCCACTCAGATTAAGAAGAAACAGTGCTCATTTGAAGCCCAAAATCAATATAAGACAGAGCGTCTTCATCTCTAATTCAAAAACTCCAGATGAAGAGGAAACCCACAGACTTGTTCCTGAAATTTTTTTCTCCTCCAGCAGGTAAACCCATCTAAAAAAAACCCAGCTGAACGCCACAACCTACTGTAAACACAGCAAGAAAGCTCCTTTTCTCCAACGCATCCACAAAAGGAGAGCGCTTTGAGGATAAATTCGGCATCGGAATGCCCTTAATGTAGCTCAGCAAGCGGAGACGTGACACCTTTCACCACCTTGATGCTCTCAAGATACGGATCTGAAGCGTGCGCCCCTACTGCAGGCAGAGCAGGTCAGCCCACTATGCAAGGGAGATAAGGCGCCCAAAAGAATCTAATTTATTTCCTCCGCATTGTTAGGGCGAATTGCACGGCAGGAGAAATTAAGGGCTCTTTGTAGCACCCTAACTTTCTGGAGGCACGCGCCGCGTCTCCCTCCTTCCCCTTTTTGTCGCGACGTGTCAGCAGCACGTCAGGACGGCTCTCAGTGACTGCCCAACACAGCTATCGGGAGCCCAATCTGGAGCTCACCTCCGCGTCCACTCCTCCTGCTAATTCATCATCCCGCGCCCGACAGCCGGCTGATTGGGAGCCACGCAGGACAATGCGGGCTGCGGCTGACCACCGCGCGGCTGCAGGGGGAGGGCATGGCGGGCGCGGGGCTGGCCTAGGCCCAAGATAAGTGCTGGCTGTCAGAGCAAGGACAAAGAAGGGCAGGCCCTGGGGAGAGAAAGGAGATAAAAAAAAAAAAAAAAAATCTCGACAACTGCTTTATCTGATGAGGGTTATGGCTAATTAATTATAAACTCAATTACCTAACCCTTACTTCAGCAGTCTCTATTCATTAAGAGATAAAAACCTGACTGACTGCTAACTTTCTCTTGCACACATGCACGCACCCGGCACGCTCACCATGAATTTGCACACTTTATAGCACAATTCCTTTAAAAAGATCTCCAAAAGCGTTCGTACTTGTCAACCTTGTCCTCACAGTACGGAACATTTCTCTTTTTTTCCCCCTACCACCCAAAGCACCCTGTGTGGCACCATGGGAGGGCCTGGCCTCCATGCTGTGCCTTGGCATTTAAAAGCAAAAACCAGACATTAAACAATAGACATTACGGACATCAAAGCCCCCTTTCACAGCCAAGTTTCTGCCTCCACAGGCTTCTGATCTATTTCACATTTCAAATGGAGCTTTTAATTTTGGGTGCTAAAAGTTGGGCAGCGTAGCTCACAGGTATCAACTAAACATTATTCACCGAAAGCAAGAAGGTAGCCAGCAAAAATGAATCCCGCTTAAGGAACAAGCTCTAAAATCTCTTAACCAAGCTAAGGGCTGCCAATAACCCAAACTGAATTTTGCATGTAACGCTTTAAAAGTTCCTGTTCTATTGCTATTCAGATTCCATTCCATCCAGTCTCCATTCCTGTGGTGCGTGGCCTCTCCTCCAGCTGAAGTTCTTGCCCCCTCAGGTTGCACTTGACACAAGCTCAAACACCTCGCAAAATCAAGCCTTGCCAATAAAAGAAAGTGCCTCTTAATCTCCTTCCAAAGACTGCAGCAGACTTGTCTTTCTCACCTTTTTGGAATAAACTGAGATTCTCAAATCTCTGCTTCGCTCTGGTTGCCCTCTGCTCCAGCTTTTCCCTTTCTACAGAATGTTTGTTACCTTTTTGTACAGGGATTTTACATACACACATACACACATGTACTTATGAAAACACACGCATTTATACGCACATGTATGTAACAAGGTGATCACAACCATACATTACTTCACACTGTCTCACAACTTTTCCCTAACAATAATTTCTTCCAACATGTAGAACAAAGGAATCCCACTTTATGTCTGTTTCAAATTATAGTGCAGTGCATTTATACAACTACATCGTGGTGCATTTCAATCTCAGGTCAATTTTTTATATATTTTGCAGACATCAAAAGAAATATTAAATACTCTGTATTGCCTCCGTTCTACACGAGGATTCTGAAGATATTCCAAAATGTTCAATCAATGCAGCACTCTTTTAACTTCTTCACCCATAAACGTTACAATGAGCGATTACTACAGACTGAATTAAAACAAAAGGCTTTGTTCTTGTATTCTGAAAGGTTAAAATAAAATAATAAAAAAAAAGGGCTGGATTAGGTTTATTGCAAGTTATATACCTGAAGGCATCAAGGTACGCCTGTGGTCACATCTGAAACTCAAGGTGTTATGAATGGTAGATACAATTATGAGAGAGAAGAGCGAGATGGATCTAACAAGTTCATGAAATCCTCACTCATCAGAAAGTAAAGGAACACCACGTTCTGAGCAGCCCTTCACAAAAAACAGAACATCCCATTTGTTTCTCCGCTCTGCTCCACAGTGATTCTTCCTCTTCTGTAGGCCCAAAACCCTTTGACAGCACTCGAGTCCAGTTGTGTTCTGCCCTCACTTTTCCCTAACGCATATGAAGAAGGTCATTATTGTTTCTTTATTTAGCTTTACAAGCTGTTGCAAATACAAACCAATTTAAGTCTTTCCCCCATAAACACTCAGTTTTATGTAGTCCTATAACTTTTTAACCAAAGGGAGACAATTGTACTCACAACGAGTGAAAGATTAGAATAAAAGAAACTGGAACAGAAACAGTAAAAACTCCAAAGCAATTTTCCACCAACAATTTCACACTGCTATTTAACTTAAAAATATAAACATTGATTGAAACATTCACACACAGTATAACACTGTTCTCTCAATAGCCTTCCCATCACACCAACAGCATCAGGCAAAAAGGAAGACTTCTCCCATTCATCAATATAGAAGTTATTCATCCGAAGTTTATTATCTCAGGTAATTTGATCAATACACTTCACCTTTATAGTACAGTTGTCCTTGTGAGCAAAGCATTTTGCGTTTTATAGTGAGATGGTTATTATGAAGGCTATTCATAGGGAAATTCTCTGCAGTTAAAAGTTTTTCCAATTAACTACATTTAACATCGTTTAAGCCATAAAATGGTGGTTACATTTCACATCATGTTGTTTAAGCGTGGCAGCGCTCAGCGAGCAGCTAGCACGCATTTGGCAAAAATACATCAACCAATGCCTCCAAATGGAAATCAACAAAATCGTGCCACAAATAAAATAAGGCCTTTCAAATACGAAGCTGAAAATAGACACAAAGATCACTTACTTGACAAAACCGTGAACAACAACCTCCTTGCTGTCATCACCCCAGGAACACTCCTAGCATCTATTCTCCTTTCGCAGTCACACGACTGCACTACTCTTCTGTCAAGCTTCCTTTTGAATCTTGATATTTCTTTTCAATTCTTGCTTTCGTGTAATTTAGCTATGAAATTCTAATGAATCATGGCAGAAAGAGTATTTGTACATCCCTGGGATGTAGAACTCCCGAGATAACTCTAAAAAGTAGGCAGTATTTGGGATACCTTCTTGGCTGGAAAAGGCCAACATCCATGATGCATTCATCAATAAGGTCCCACAACAAGGTGGATAAATTCCTTGAAATCTGAGTAAAACAAACGTTCACAGATCAGTTATTGCAAAGCAGAGAACCCGCTAAAATTTGCTCAAATATTTAGAAAATAATAATAAAAGAATTCCTTGAGAGATACTCAGAATAAACTAGTTCATTAAAGTCATATCAGCACTTGTAATTGGCCCTTGTTGGCCAATAGAAGGAGACATTTGCAACTTTTCCCAAGAAATTATATTCTAAATCCTTCATGAGGTGGACCTTGTCCTTTTCTGAGGAAACTTGATAGCAGTCTTTAGTATTCACTAGCATAATTAGGGCTGCAGTTAATTTCATTAAATTCTCTTGCTGCTAAATGAAGCAGATTATGAGACATCTTTTATTGCAAGGCATGAAATTACAGCCTGTCAGCTGCCAATGGTAGAGTAAAACTAATGAATTACAGGGTAAATAACACCAGAATTAACCAGCCAATTTAACATAGCAGAGAACAAAGTCATTTTTACTTAGAGCTCTGGCAAACACCATCTCCAGGATACCTTTCAGATGAAGGGAGACCAATTCAGGGATCCTCCAAACTAAATAACCAGGGAAAAACCACATTTATTGTGCAGCAACATTATAAAGTGAACGCTACCAATAAGTTATTAGAGATCTGTCAGGTCAGTGTTAGATATCGCATCACTAAAATATTTAAACCGTGGTTTCTCCAAGCAGTTTGTGTAATACATTATTCTTTGCACACCATAGGGAAAAGTGCAGATGTGCATTAATTTGTCACTATTATAACTAGCTTAATGGTGACAACTCTTCACAGACAGGACCAGACAAAATCCCTATTAATGAGGTGTTGGAAAGCGCTTGTACAGGACGGACAGATAATTAAAGAAAACCAAAACCAAGCGTAACTACTTACGTTCCATTTTCTACATCTGTCCTTCTAAACTTCTCAACACATTTTCTCTGCACAGAACCCCTGGCTATGCTTCCTCTGCCCCTGCTCAGAGTCCAAACAGAGGTGTAAATACACACTTCATTTCAAACTAAGGCTCTGTAACCCAAGGATTACGTTTCCTGCTGAGGTAAGGAGCAATGTGAGGGATTGTGTTAGCTGGGAGCAGCTGGACCTGAGCACAGAATGGTGTGTGTCAGCATAGCTGTCTCCATCTCTTGGGGACGGACTTAAGGCTGCCATAATACCTGTGGCATTTGCAAGGAAAGGATCTAGGGAAAGAGAAATCCCACGTTATTACAAGGGCTGATTACTAACTCATTTTGGGAAAGGTACCGCAATCGTATCTGCTGTACACAAATTAAAGCATTTTTAGAATGGTTTTTCGAGTTAGGTTTTCAGCAGGTTCTTAAGGTATAGCTCCTTAGGTGATATATAAACCTAACTGGCCACAGAGGGTTTAGGCAGTGCTGATGGTGGGAAGGCTGGAGATGGAGTGAGAAGGGCTGAGCTCACTGGAGCTCAGATCAACATGGTGGAGAGAGATGCATCACATGGGGAAACAATTGCTTGTCAGGGTTTCACTGCTTATCTTGATGATTACGATTATTATCTACCTTGAGGATTACGTGTCTCAAATTCAAGTTCTGTTTGTAACAAAAACAAACAAACAAAATCCCAAGAGACATCGGTGCGTCTTCCAAAAGAAAATATCTAAAATTCAAAATCTCAAAGCATGTCGATAAAAATTAAAACAATTATGAGTAAACATGAATAACTGCACAGGAGAATCCTTTGGAGAATGCATTCGCCTACTGATTGATGTCCTACTGTCAGAAAAACCACAAGAATTTCTGCATCATATTGTTGCTACTTCAAATAAAGATACAACAGTCACTGCTATTTCTCCCACAATACAAAGCACACAAAAATATCTGTGGCAACAAATTATTCAAAATCATGGAAGTAATTAATCCTAAGCTCTTAAAACCCAGCTTTGCTGAGGACACACAGAACCTTACATTATATACACCACCTACTGAAATTTGTTCTTAAAACGTGCACAGAAATGCAAACTTTCTGGCAATATGAGCTTTCAACCAGCTGGGTCAGCTTAATCTTTTGGGATCTCAGAGGTAAGTAAAAACAGGAGCTGTCTGTTTCAGAGTTGCAGTAGGAGAAGCCAAAAGCTACAAACAAGGAAAGCAAATCATGTGCCCAAGCACTGCTGTGTTACACAGGGGTAAACTCGTGCCACATCTGCCCAGCCCACAACAGTGATCTCTCTGGGACCAGCACATCAGCAGCATTCTGACAGTACAGAAATGACCTACAAAAAAATATTCCTGCAGGAGACTAAAACTAAAAGAAGCACGATATTCCAATCCCTGAACAAAGGGAGGCTCTATCTGCCACGATCCAGAAATGAGCTTTCTCTCTCAGACCTTCTCCAAACATATCTGTATTATACAGGGAAGACCTGCTGCTTCCTGAAGCCTTTGCCTGGCATAACCAACCTCATCAAACCTCTCTGCTTAGCACTGCAGGTCAGTATTTCTGCACGCTCATCCTGCTCTGGAAGGTAGTCCTGGCCCACGTAATGCTCTAGACAGAGATGCTGACTCTCTTAAGACACCTTGTTCCTCCTCCAGAAAAAGAAACCTCCATCTTACGTTTTTTAGGTAACTATTTTCACAACATCAGAACTGTTCCAGACAGATGCTGATATTTTGCCTTCAGATTTCAACAGTGGGAAAACTTGCACTCTGACAGCTTGCATGTATCAACTCCAATGCGTTTGT
Source organism: Tympanuchus pallidicinctus (assembly GCF_026119805.1). Classification (NCBI taxonomy): domain Eukaryota; kingdom Metazoa; phylum Chordata; class Aves; order Galliformes; family Phasianidae; genus Tympanuchus; species Tympanuchus pallidicinctus. Next base: position 34,763,038 of record NW_026294669.1, read on the forward strand.
TACCAAAATCTATAGACTGAAAGCTCTTAAGACTGTTCAATTGGAAACAGCTCAGAGGCATTGACAATGTGCCGAAATAGCAGAGCACTCCAGGAGCACCGATGCATTGCTTCCAGTTGGCAATCAATCACCGTGCTTCATGCTTAGGCACCTTAGGAACCAGGCACCTCTAGGGACTGCAGTGCTACTTTCTGAAAGATGCTTAAGATTTTTAGATGTTATTGAACGTCATCTGTTTTCTTGTTTTTGCTTCCTATCTTTGTTCAACAGCCATCGTTCAATATTTCTCCTCCTTCCTCTTACCTGTTTACTATAGATTTTGTTTCCCTTTCATTTTCACCTGAGCTCTCACAGCAGCACTATTTTCCGTGTGAGTTCTGCTTCTCTATTCCTGTTATCCATCATATTGGCATGCTCTCCTATCCTCCTCTTACCTTTATAGCCCAATGCTTTTGTCTGCCGCCTCCCCTTCTACAGAAGCAGAGAGTTTGCCACCTTTGTGCTCCCTAAGATTCAATAAACCTATTTCTTCACCACATCACACTGACAATACGAAACGTCACTGAATCTGAATTAAGTGTCACTTAGTCTGTATCAGGAATCACTAGGCTGCAAGATTAAAGCACTAACAACTATGATCATGCACTTTTAATTTCTCATCCACACTTACAAACTGAGAGCAACATTTACCATACAAAAGGATGATTCAGAAAACATTCTGAAGTTCCTTGCCATGCCATTAACCTCAGTACTGCTCAGTACCAGCAGTAACACTGGGATGCACTGCCCTCTTAAAGCACCAGAACGGGTTTGTGCAGCTCAGCTGCCACACACAACACTGGAAATCCAAAAAAACCCTACATATTTCAGGAGACCTAACACGCACAGCGTGCCCTGTTGGGTTTTTGGTGGTTTTTTTTTCTTCATTTTTAATAGCAAGAGCTGAGTGTTTGTCATACAGGAAATACACCAACCATGTATTTCTATACTTACTCAGTTTGCATCCCAGTAATTCTTTTTCTCCTCACCCAGTACGCTCAGAGCTCCCTTCTCTCCTTTTCTCTCTCCTACAATTCACAGAGCATCACTTTGCCCACTGTCCTTTTTGAATTTGGTCAGGGAGCAGCTTTTAAAATTGATTCTATAAGCGATGATACCTGCTTCTTAACCATTCCCTGTTCTCTTCTGTTCTGTAACTCACCTTCAGAATTTCTAAACAATTCAACCACTTGCCCTGCTATTTTAATTGATTTTCCCTTCCAATACCTGCTGCACTCAAAGATTTCTTAATTTTTCCTCCTGAAATATTCACACAAGAGAAGAGAGCATTAGACGTTAACCTAGCAGCTTGATTTGCAGTTCTCCAGCTCTCTACCCAACCATTTAAATACTGTCACTCATAATAGGGTGATATACTGTACTATAAACCATTCTGCAAATGGTACGTCTTGGTATTTTTCTTTTGTGACAAAGAATCATACTCGCCACAAAGGGGAAAGAAATGAACTCTGCGCTCACGCTACACAATCTGTTTACACGTCTCAGTAGCTCTCCCCACTCCCTTTTTTCCACCCCATGAAAGTCCATGTTATTACTTTTTTTTTTTTATACTGTTCCTTTAAAAAAAGAATTTTAGAGTCTGACAGCCCCCAAAGTCCAGTAAGTTTCGCTTAGAATTAAGCCTGAAATAATCTCCTTATAATCATCCCACAGCTGTGTGCTTGTGTCTCACAGTAGATCAGCTGCAGTTCTTTTCCTGGCAAACACTCCAAATCCCTACATATAATTTTACAATTAGAAGTCATTTCCCCTCTCGTCTTCTAAGCAGACGTGAGATACAAGAACCCACATTACTAGTGCAAACATACACTGATTAGTGCTGCAATGGGAAGTTCCAGAGACCTTCAGACAGACCCATCTGCCAGCAGAGCCACAGAGCTGGGATTCTCTCCAGTACCACCTTGAGCACTTTGCCTCCTCACTGAGTTTAACATTAAAAAAAAAGCTGCATGCATTTTAGATTATGTTTCTTAAATGGCCATTCCTGATGCTCGAGTCAGATCCCTTTTCTCCTGCGACTCAATGCTGTTTTATTCTCAAAGCGCATCCACCTTTTCTTGCACTCAATTCCCAAATCTGAAACCACATTGAACTTCCACGCACATGTCACTTCTGGGCCTGGTTTGGAGCACAAGACTGAAAACCCAGGTGTTCATGTTTGGAAGAGAAGCTACTGACTTTGGAGAACTTAGTCCACTTGGTTTTCTGTGTGCGTTGTACTGCAAAACCTGACTACCACTGCACTGGGAGTGCCCATTCCAGGCACATCAACAGCTCTATGCCAATGAGGGTTGTTAGAGAAGTGCCTTCGTACAGAACACGCTCCAAAACTGTATTTTGTTGAAATAACAAAAATGAGGGCAGCTGGGTTTCAATTCAAGTTAGCAGTTTCGGTTCATCTCCCATCACCCTGCCTAGAGATTACTCTACCATATTGCTTTTGATTTCACCGTTGAGTCTAAAGGAGGACAGAAACAGACTTCTTCAAGCAGGCAGACAGCAGTGGCACGTACCACAAGCAACAACGAAATGAGAAGAAGAGTCTGACATGCAACCGGTTTGGACAGAATAAGATTATTACGCTTCTGTTAACAGATCTGCATGTGTTTGCATCAAACCTGGTTCAATTTATCACCATCTCTGGTCCTTGTAACCTTCAAGACGTGCCTTTCTCTACTGTTTATAATACAGATCACAACTGTGGTTGCTGCCTGTTTGCTTCCACTCACAACCCCAACACTGATGGGACTGCTGCATGGAAGCAGGCTTGGTGCTCAACCAAGCCCTGTTGTCCTGCTTCCAGCCAGCCCCAACTGTGCTTCAGCTCCAACTTGTTTATGATCATGCAGACTGTTTTCAATCCACATCACAGTTTTTAGCCAAATGAATCTGAATACATTTTCAATTAAGAGTCAGCAAGGCATTTTCAAAATGCTTTACTAAAATCCAAACATTTTGCATCTGTTATGTTTGCTTCATCCACTTATTCTGAATTTCTATCAAAAAAGCAATCAAGCTTTTCTGGCAAGTTTTATTCTATATATACACCACGCTATTTCTCACACTTACATTAAGCCACTCAGGAAAGCTCAGTCCTTCAGCTGCGTGTTTGTGTTACTGCAGTTTTCATTTCCAGCTTTACAACTCTGGGACAACTGTATCTAAAATAACCCCATGTCATCTGATGACCTCAATCATCTCAAATTTATCATCAAGCAAAGGATTCTGACAAACAGAAGATGCAGTTCTCTGATTTTTCTCCTTATCCAAACCCAAGCAAAATAAATTAATGATTTTGGTTAGCTTTATTTTCAAGAGTTGCTCTGCTGAATTATTCCATTTAAATTCAAAATATTTAAGTGCCAACATCTGGCCCATCTGCCAAGATGTGCTGCTAATCACTGGGGTCAGAAGGGTTTCGAAGAGAAGGTTTAGAGAGAAGGGCATTCTAACAAGAAGGCAGTGAGCACCACAGCTGCCATGTCAGAGACTGCACAGAGTACCTACGTTCCACAGAGCCTACTGCCCCCACCACCAGCAATGCCCCTTCTTCACCCCACTGCTGTTTGCAATTAGCCATCGCTATTTACACTCTGCATAAATGGGTCCACAAACTTGAAACACCAGTAGTGCCAAAGCTTTTACTTTTTAAATGAAAACACAACAAGGGATGGTGGACCAACAGCCCCCGATTCAGACTTACACGCAATTACCTCAAAATTAAAGGGTAGCAAAAGAATTATGAAAATATTTCGGATGCCCAAGGTTTGCCTCGTTCAAAAAATTAGGCTAAAGGGCTTTAAATGCGTGCTGTTCAGTTTACTCTTTTGATTGCTTTACCACTATGTAAATCAATTTGTTAATGTTCCTTACAAAATGCATGAGCCAGTTATACTGACAAACACACAAAGCTCATTCGTAATTAGCAGTTAATTAGTAAGAAGGAACAGATGCTGTTAGAGTTTCAGCAGGCGAACAGGTTCTGTAAACAATGCTTATAAATCTAAATGAATTTATTAACCACAATGCAACTGTCAACATTTTGCTGGCAACCATACAAATATGGCGGAATCCCCAAAACATCTTTACAACATATTAATAATCATCGTGTCAACCAAAGTCTATCAGGCAGTCTCACTTGGTAACTGTCATAAGCGCTCCACTTAATCTTGTTATGTCACTTCTTCCTCCTAATTCCTCACTCGTGCCCTCAGAGGAAGAGCTGCAGCCACCCAAGTTAGCACAGACACATACGGACTCACCTCCAATACAGAGCAGCTCCTCGAAACAAAGACATTTGTGCCAACCAGCTTCCATGAAAGAAGAACCAACACACAACGAGCACAGCTTTGAAAGCAAATCTCGGTCCTGAAGGATTTGCAGCAATTTTCTTTATCCCCATTATCACTCAATGAGAGATCACTAGTACCAAGGCATCAGCAGATCTCGTGTACTAAAAATAACATAAGGTCAATTATTCCCACCCACCATTTATAAAATGATGCACTCAATAAGCCACTGGGTCATTCCACAGTTTCAGTAAGTTGTTTTCTTTTTTTTCTTCTTTTTTTTTTTTTTTTTTAATTCTCAAGGAGAGCTAGAGATGGCTCAAATAAAGAAGAATGCCTCTTGTAAGCATTTCTGTGATATGGAGATAAACCATTAAAGCAGCCTCTATGTACAACAAGCTCGGTCAAGGCTTCTGGCTAAGGGCCAGCTCTTAGCCTAAGGGCAACAGTGAAGATACCTTAGTGACCTCCTTCCTGCCAATCTCTGCATGTCACATTGAGATGCCACCTTGATATATGACACCATTTCAGCACTGGAAAATTCTAATAAATTTTTTAAAGTCATATTATGGCTTTCTTTATTGATGTTCTCTTTTATACCTATATTGCTTTCGATCATTCCCTCCTCCTCTCCTCCAAAGCACTCTGACACCTCTCCACCATGTTCTGCTCTTGCTTCCAACGCACACAGGTTTTGAATACAGTGCACACAGGTTTTGAATACAGTGCTTGGTTTTCCTTTTGCAGGCACGCAGCCTCACTTCTTCCTTAAGTTCTTTGTTACTTTTCTTCTTACCCTTGCCTTACTTTTGCTCACTTCTTGAAGTTTGGTCATATAAGCTGAATTACCTTTGAAATTGTGTCCACTGCTGTAAGTGACAGTGATAAACATTCAAATGTAATTCTTTATTAAGTAAACTGAATAATCATGTTTATAATGTAATGCACCATAAAGACAGATTAATAAGCTGGGAAAACTTATGAGTAAGTCAGTGCCTCTCTACCACAGCTTGATTCTGTTAGGGAAATCCAAGAGGCTCCCACTGACAGTTGTAGCTTCTTAGGGTGAGAGGCAGTTAAAACATTGATAGGAAGATAATTTCTCTAAAAACTGTATTACTAATGTCTCATTTATAGATCCTCAGAGGTATGAAAGCCATATGCACATCACTATAGAATTCAATTTTCGGAAAATAATATTACTGTAAGGCCTCCATAACTCTCAAACATCACCTCAACCCCTACCAGACATTAATTGGAAACTGATAAAATAAGGACTAACTATACGTGCTGCTCACTTTGTCTATGCATGCTTGAGACTGCCAGTACAATTTTGCAGGGAGTAAGAGCTGTATCAAGAGCAATTCATAGGATGGGAGACAGAAAACTTGCATGTTAGGGCCTCTTAAATACCAGGCAGACACCAATTAAAAGAAACATTGGAAGAAATTCAGTCCTCATAACAGAAACACCCAAATCCCAGCTTTCTTCTGCAACCTTTGAACAACTCATGAAGGGAAAACGGTAGAACCCAGACAGGGGGAAGAAGTAGGTGCCTCAGTGGGACTGGGTGCTGGGAGGAGAGAAACTGTCCCAGTCTGAGGGGTGCTGGGGTTCCTACCTGTGCATGCCTCCTTTGGCTAAAACCCAACGGGGCAAAACTCCCCTGGACTGACACAGGTAGGAATCTTAATTTCAGGCAGGGAGGGTTTAACGCTCGGAGCTTTGAGGGTTGTGTTGGGTTTTCAGCAGAGCAGTGCACCGAGCTGGACTGCACAAATTCACTGAGGATACCTACAAAATAGCAGGTGCTGGGCTTTACGGGTGACAAATCCATTGCAACTGAGGTAATTGAAGAAAATTGAAGAAAAAGTAATAATTAATGACAGGATCTTCATTCTAAAAGAAATCCAGGAACCTTTACGTGCTATTTCATTTCACATAGTCAGCACTACTTGGGACGGTGTGCTACCACCAGCACAACGAAACAGCTTTCACAATCAAATGAAATGCTGTTCCAAGCAGGTGAATGCAAAGCTGGAGCTCTTCTTCTGACGTAAGGGCACATTTGATCTAATTGGAAAAAATATTTCAAGTGCACTGGGAATAGTCACTGTTAACTGAATGCAACAATGAAAAAGGAAAAAAGAGCATGCAGACCCGAGGGAATTACCAAATCAATTAACAACTAATTCAGGAACTAATTTCTGTATTGCCTCTTAGCACAAAACTGTATCTTTAATTTCTCCTGCAATAAGCATCACCATGATAGTCCTAACACACTCTGACGCTTTAAATGAGTTTACAAGTATCTCTTTTTGATTGGCTATATAACATTATTTCTTCACAGTTCAATGCAACCATAGCCAAGTGTTCTGAAATATTTAATTATACTGGTCGCTACCAGTTAACAATTTACAGAACCACAGCGAGCACAAAACATTTTATAACTAGTAATCAACTAATTAAAAACACGGCAAAAATGTGTATGTTCTGATTATAAACAATTGCAGAGGAATTACACAGAAGATTTCAGCACTAAGAGTTATTTGGCTAACACCCATACTCTTGTGTTTGTACAAGCATATCTGGATCCTGATTACTGTGATTAGACAGAAGCGTGACAGGGTAAATTACACCTCAAGGTAGACATAAATAAATGAAAGTCTGCCATTTGCCAGTGCCTTGTCAGTCGTGTCATTTCTGAATTTTGGAAAGCCACCCTCCAGAGTCACCAATCCTGGATGGCAAAGAGCTCTTCAGAAGCCTCCGGGAACCTGGTAAGTCCTCTGGGGCAGAGAACAGAGCAGCAGCACATGGCAGTGCCCTGGGGCTCTGTGTGAAAGAGCCACGAGCTCAGGCTGCAGGTCAGGTTACCGTGTGCCATTTAAAGCATCCTGGAGAAGTACAGGTCCTCCAGACATCTGCTGTTGGCTTTCTTTTGAAATGCATTACTCCAGAACAGAGCTTGATGCTGCATGCAGATGGAAGAGCAATAGGGCGAGCTGCAGCGCTCAGCACCAGCCCAGGCCTGCTTACACGCCAGCTGCTGCAGTGGGGAGCACCCTGCTCTCACTATACCAGCTTCCTTCACCCTGTCAAGTCAGATGAATTCAGCAGGAGGAGACACTAAGAAGGTTGCTTATTTGTACTCTCTTTTGGTCAACTCAAAGTAAACATTTACAAAACCTGCTGCAAAAAGCATTTGTTGTTCATGTCGATGGTGGCTCTCAGGTCTGACACTTGCCTGCAGCACTGCGGAGCTCTTCGGCTAGTGAGAAGGATTAAGCAAATCAGTTTGACTGACTGGATGTGGCACACCGTCACTTCTCAAGTCCTACTTCAAAGTCACTACCAGACGTGCCAAAATAAAGGACTCTGAAGCGCTGTTACTCTGCAGAAAAACCATGCATGCTTGACTCTACACAGAAACGTCCCATCTAGAGCTAAAGCTTAAAGGAAAATGAGGTTAGGAAGGGGAAAAATAGTAATCAAGAGGAGACAGCAGGACTGAGAGTGCTGAAGAGGGGAAAGGAAGGGAGCTGAGGGGCACAGAGCAGTAGACAGGCAGGAGAAAAATTACACCAGGCAAAAATGCCATCCTCAACAGAATGACAATCATAAGGAATAAAGGTGTTTATCCCACCTACCTGAGCTAAAAGCTTACAAACCGATAACTGGGGATTCAGTGAGAAGAAACACAGAAGGAAACGCAGACTAAACGCTGCCTAAGCCTGAACGTGCCTAAGGAAGGGTGACAAGAAGCTGCCCCCTCCTACCCCTGTGCCACTCACTCACCACAGGACGTGTGCTTGGAGGGCTGCAGGAGGCAAGCTGCTGGAGTTTACCAGCAAAGTTTCTCTCCAGACACCTATGAAGCACTGCCTGGTTTCCCCAAGACTCTTTCTGTGGAGTAGTACACAGATTATCTAGGAGAGTTCACTAGCAAACACCTGAATTAAACACAAATTCTGTACCATGGCTTTTCTAAGAACATCTCAGAAACAACACGGATTTTTTTTCCTGGTTAGGAAATGTTTGGAACGTTGCTTCAGAGACACTCAAAGACAAGGACACACGTGAAAGCACTGAAAATTGACAATACAATGGCTAGGCTTCAAACGAAAGCTGAAACTCTAGGGAGTGCACAACTTGACTTAAAAGTCACTTGAAAGAATGGCTGATAAAGGATTGCAAAACACAACACCTCAAATACTGCAGACGTTATGGGACCGGTGACATTTTTCATACAAACTCTGACATTTGTTGAAAGCATTTTAACATTATTTTCCCCAAGTTTACCGTGACCTTTTATAAAATAGGAAGTTGTGTTTTTCTCCGTGCTCATCTTAAGGACAAAAGTGCCACTCAGGCATCAAAAGCTCTTCTTCCTAAAAGCAAAACTCCCACCCAGTTTGCTGGCAGAGCCCCACCAATATCTCAGCCCTAAAAATGTTTACCATTTTTATTTCGGAGTAAAAAAGACAAAATGCTTGATTTCATTCAAGGATTATTTTAATGTATTTAAATGTGCCACGCTAGTGGGCAAAGAAGGTCATCTGAAATATCACCTAAAAGTAAAGACTGAATAAGATATTCAGCTTTCTCCATTAACACAGCCATTTGCAAACAGAGAAGCGAATGGATTCTGAAGTTCACCTTTGCAAGTCATGGATGGCAAATTTTTCGCTATGCCATCAGCTAATATGAAACATGAGAACATTTCTGCTCAAGCCAGGGTTTCATGTTTGCTGTCCCTAAACGATGCACCCGGGAGCTGCGCTGGAATCCGGGGGCACAAGAAGCACAGCACTGCTCACTGTGAGCAAGGTTTGGGTCACCCGTCAAAATGCAAACCCCTTCGGTGGGACGGCTTTTGGTAAAAGAGCAGGCGAGGTGACATAGTTCAGCTATACAATAATGTGGGCACCTGTGATAAGTGCAAATGCCAAAGATGAGAATGTGGAAGCAGAAAGTCGAGGCAAGCTCCTGTGTATTTATTTACGCTCCAGTCTGGGAGGGAGGGGGGAGAGGAGGGAGGAAAAAAAAAAAAAAGAAAAAGCACACAGCTGCCATCCCAAAAACAGACCTCCCATCTGCCACCCACGATTTGCATGTCACCTTCTCCAGGCTCATTTGTACTTCATTAACTGCCATTGACTTAACAAGATTTATGCAAATGACACCATAGGAGCTCGCTAACTCCCACTGCAATCAAGTGATTATGTATGTACAATTCTCCACAGCAATGAAAAATTAATACATGACAAGCCCACTCACCGCTGAGCTGAGCTTCTTGCTTTTATTTCTCTTGTTGTCATTTTTTTTTTTATTATTATTATTATTTGAATATGCTCTACTGCAAGACTGCAGAAAACAAAGTAATCTTCCCAAAACGCTGCAAAAAGCCCAACATGCTGGAAAGTATGTCACTCTGACACAGAGCCTAACACACACTTCAGAGCATTCAACTCAGGCTATCAAGATACCAGCCTTCATTTTCAGCCTACGTGGTTTTGAGCAGAGGACATTTCATATAGAGGAAACCATTCAGCCTAACCTTCTCCCTAACACAAAAGGTGTTAAACACAATCTCAGCGTTCTTGTTGGAAAGTTATGGCACAGCCCAAGTCCTCTGAGGAAGCTGGGAGCAGGGGCTGGATGGCACGTTGATGCTGCCACGTAAGCAAAACCCAGCCTCTCACTTTTGAGCAGTTTTCTTTTATTTCTCCCTTAAACTGAACTTCCTAAATGTAATTCACCTTAGAGTGGCTTTGCAAAAAGCTACCACTCACATTTTGACAACACGCCAACTTTTTGTTGCTTACATTTTGGGCTTCTGCTGAAAAACTGTAGGGTTCTTCAAAAACAGTTTTAAATGGCTTAGCTGAATAAAACCATGTTTAGCAGCATAGGGAAGTTATAGCACTCAGAAATAAAAAAAAAAGAAGAAGAAATAAGAAAATCAGCTCCTTTCAACTCCATTGCTTCAAATTAAAGTCAGGAAGGAGCGAGGTGTTCCCTTGCAAGGAAGCAAACTCCTTTTATAACTGTGCCTACTTCCCCCAGGCCCTCAGGAACTCAGGGGTCCATAAGAGGAAAGAAGGAGCAGGTTCAGCTCTGCTTCTTCGGACTGGAAGAGGCACAGAAACACACCTGCCCAATACCAGTTCTTCCCCTCCACTTCTGCATACCCCTTGAGCTCAGATGAGTTTTCTTTCTGTCTTTCTTTTTGAAAAGAGAACATCTCCAATCTCCAATTAACTTTCCTTCAAGTTGGGAGACATTGTTTCTGATTTCTGGGACACCCTGGGTAGATAAGAAGAACCTACAGTGAGGCAGCACAAAATCTATCACATAACTAAGCCTCTGAGTCCACCATCTCAACGTTAAGACTTCTCTCTTAGCTGTTCTTGAATAACCCTTTTTTCAAGTACCAGGAACACGGAACGCTCTCTGAATTTCAACCCGAACCTTCCCATGGCTTTTTAAAAAATAATTATTTAAATGTGCTAACAAGCTCAATCAACAAAAGAGAGGCACCAAGCAGCAAGTGCAAGCTCAGATTTACTCCCTACAACCAGAGGCGCATCGCCACAGCTCTTAAGTATTACAGCCATGCACAAACCCAAAGCACCTGCAAAGGGAAAAACAAAGTACTGACAGTGGGATTAAAAAGGTCTGGTCATTGACTCCCTTGGAAGATGAGGGTATGTGCACGAAGCTGGCAAAGGCACCTTGCTCAAGAGCAGCTTCAAGAAGTCGTGGGACATTTAATGTAACTGGAGGTGACTGGTAATTGCAGGCTGGGATGGTGCAGCAATGTGACTTTTGGGCTAATGGGAGGAAAGACTGGAAAACACGGGGACAAAGATTAAAAAGACTCTTTTAAGAATATAATAAGAAAGCTTTTCCACAGCAACTCTGTGAATACTACAATCTGCATTCAGCTTCCTGAAAGGAGATTTCTCTTTCTATTCACTGACCGTTTGTCACCGAAACATCCTGATGGAAGGGGTTTCTCATTGAAAGCAGCACAGTAGCATGACATATTACTGAAGTTTTTAGGTCTGAATGTTCCTTTTCACATCCCTCTGTCTTATTCACAGTTAATGCATTAAATGCAACAGAGATCATCTTTTCTAGCAGGAATTTCTACTTCCTCAGAGAGAGCTCCAAGTGTCTCACACCTGTAGAACGCACCAGTAACAGTCAGATCAGCAATGTAACTTAGCACCACCTCTAAGTAAGAGCTATCTGAACAGTGGACAGGAGAAAGCTTCCCCAGTGCCTCATTTCAGAGCCTTGTCTGATGGTGAAAGATTTACACTAACTCAGAACAGTACAATTTGTAATCAAAAGCCCCTTCAAACTAATGCGTGTATTTCAACTGCCATTAAACTCCGTCAGTACACAAACACATTTACATTTCCTCTGGAAGTTCTATGTTTCTAATAAAAAAAAAAAGTTTTGTTTTTCCCCCTGCTCCATCTTCTTTTACTTCACAAATAAAGCAGGGGTGGGAGGATGAAATTTTCAATACAGAAATTCCAAGTGATTGTAGAGGATGCCTTAATTGTGCTGCAGCGTGATCCCACTTAAAATCTTATCTCACCTGTCCTAAACATGTATTTTTACACGAATTAATTTCATGCAGTGCCATTTAGAAGAGTATGCACTCATCAAATAAACACTGGGAGAAGCATGTTTCCCAATGCAATTTTTTATTCTCAGCTGCACTCGCAGTCTGTTTTGTTTAATTAGCATTACCTGAAAGAATCCAGTCGGTTTAACCTATCTCATAGCACACAAAAGCTGGAGAAAAAAAACGTAGCTTGTTTCAGGTGCCTGCAATCTCATCCTCTGAACGCTGAGCCAAACACGGAGCTTATCTGGTGTCACACTGCTGTGTTTGATTAAAATTTGTCTCCTAAAGATTCACAGACACGACTAGGCTTCTGCGGCCTGATGGCCCCAACAAGTCTAACTGCTTTGAGAAAGGAAATCACTACAAGCGTGAGCACAAAGCCATCTCCCTTCTTCCTCACCCCAGCATAAAACAATACACAAAGAACCTCCACAACAGCAGCACCAAACAGGAGATGGCAGACTCCTCCACAAGCTGAGCCGGGAGCCAGGCAAGGTTTGGAAGCACATGGGAAGAGGGAAGGGAGAATCTGAAAAGCAGCAAAGCAACCAAAAGAAACTGGAAAAGAACTGCATGGGAAGAAAATAAGCTGCTTCACTTGGCACTGGTGCTGCCTGCAGCATGGTAGCTCGCATGAAAGCAAATACTTGCAAACACTACTGCAGAAACCATTTGTAAAGCACCCCATGCAAATGCTTAGCGCAGTGTTCTTAACTGCATGAATTCAGCGTAATTTAATTTGGAAAAGTAAATGATCTCATTTACCCAAACACTTTGCATTACATTCCAGTATTGCTTTTGCCTTTCAAAGTGCGTTCAGAGCTACAATTCAGCATTCAGTTTCTGGGCTAATGAAAGTGCATCTAGGCTAGTAAAACAGACCAAAACAAATCCGTGAATTCAAGTCCTGTTGTGTAATGAGGAAGTTTAATTAAGGCCACACATTACAGCTGTAAATGTTCTCTTATATAATAAGGTCTAAATGAAACTGAACCTAATCAAAGTTACAATTCCTTCATTAGCAAATTACAAACAAGAGTGCACAGCTGACACACCGGCTATGATTATCACAACTAATTGCCTTGTTGTTACAAACCAGCCTGAAACTGTGTTCAGATGTCCGTCTGCGATAGCAAATTAGGGCCACATCAGGCTATTCCTGCCATCACAAGGGGCTCTTGTGCAGCACGCTGATTTTCCCCCGTCAAATGGGCAGTGCACAGCCCAATCAAAGCCGGCTCTACAAAGGCAGCCTTTGAAGCCAGCGCAGCCGAGAAACGCGCTCCATATGCAGGCCGGCAGACTGCACTTCATTAGGCCTGTTGTCACATTTTCCCTCTTCTTATTCTAATGATCCTATTTTAATACACATAGGAACCTCTCCTAATTGATGTCAAGTGAGTGACTTCCACATTCATCACTGGAGCACATCAAACAAGGCTTGGAGCGCGGGCCGGCCTCGCGGCGCTGCAGAGCCGAGGTGCATCTCCGAGCACGGCAAGCAGAAAGCTGGTTGCATACCTGCTTAATTGGGATCGCACGGCCGCTCCCGATGCTGTCCGTTCTGCTCTCCAGGACCTTCTTCTCTTTGTCTGGGTCGCTCCCTTTCCGAGACTGCAGAGCAAAAACAAAGTTGGTGTTATTTATTATTATTATTATTATTTTTTATAAAGTAGTATTTTGACATATAAACATACTGAAAGCAAGAGGGGGAAAACCTACAAAAGTACACGACAGTCCCTACATTTGAATGAATTTGAATACCTAATTACCATTTCCAATTTGCAGCCCTCCACTTGTTTGAAATGGGATTTGGGTTTCAAAGAGTTCCAGCCTCGCTGCCTGAACAGCCAGCAGAACACACTGCTGAAGTTTATAGCGCTACTTGAAGAAGGCTGCAGCTTCTTGTTGAGAAAATCTGACATACATACATGAATATATACCTCTATGGGTAATATAACTAATATCTATAGGTTTTTAGAAAGATCATCAACCATGACACTGCCTCTGATCGCATTCATTTAACTTTGCTCTTTGATCATGCCAATTTACAGTTCTTCTTCCCGTACTTTTCCACGCTGAGAAAGTTGGAATTTCAAGAATAGGTACCTGCTGAGGTTGAAAAACACTCTTGTGAACAGAGAGAAGAAACATCAACAAGAGAAAAATTAAATCAACGTTTAAAACTTGACCTGGCTTTCTCTGAGGAGAACTGCCCTATGGAGTGAGCTCACAGAGCTCCCTTCATGACTACAGGAGTTTTAAGAAGTCATTCAGATCCTGGTCGATTACTGTGAAAGAACACACAAGTATATTCATTTTGACAGATTTATTTTATTTTAAAAAAGAAAGAAAAAAAAAGGAAGAGCTGAAAGTCATCCTCTTTAATAACTGATCTGACAAGTGACAACTTCACTCCATTACTTTTCAATAGGAACATTACTCACACAATATTGGAAATGGGAAAACATTTTCATGCGCTTTTCAAATCACAGATGATGTATGAAACGAGTGCATTTGCGGTGTCCAGTGCCACAACGGAAAGCCAATGAGAACCAGAGCAGTACAAGACACCGAGTTTGATTTCTGGCATAAAGGCATGACTGAAAGGCAGTGGCATCGGGACTTAATACCCATTTTCCATATTCCCCCATTCAGCAGGCGGAGGGATGGAAGGAAGAAAATGCCCCAAGCGTTGCTTTAGGGGACGAGGGGCAGGAGGCAAGGGGAGGGAAAAAGCCCACGGAGGAAGACTTCAAGTAACAGCATCCTAAGCAGCACATTTACCCAGCGGGGAGGCTGTGCTTTTCCCGGCTCTGCCGGGAGCAGGCTCCTATCACTAGTTACTATGGTTAGGGGCAATGGAATGACATGGCAGGGAATTAAACAAAGAATAAATGAAAGAAAGCAAAACAAGTGGGAGGGATGAAATCCAATGTTCAAGATCACTATTGTTCCTCTTCCTTCAAGACAGATTTCTGAATCTGAAAGTGCCACTTCCCAATAATAAAACACAAAACAATACTTCAATGGCGCAAAGCGGCCCTAAGTGACATTTTAAAGGAACTCAATGAAGGTAGCCAAATCCTTGGGAGGGAAGTTGTCAACTTGAATGTTTCTTTTTGTCTTGTTTTAAAAGAAAGGATCCCGTCTCTGAAAAGCAATCTAAATACTATGCACTCATTTGTTTATTTTTAAATCATCACATCTTCTCTTGCAGAAAAGTGACTGCAGCAGAAACGAACGCTGCACATAGCAGGGAAATGCTACAAAGCAAAACGTTGTCAAATGCTTCAAGCATAGAAATCTAGGAAGGGATGTTAGTCAAATCCCTTCTGGCTGCTGGTAATAAGAGTACACGCAGTTTTCAAAGGGAGAATTCTATCAGGCTCCACTGTTTATATCATGTAGTCAAATAGAGAGGTACCCTAGACTTCCATGCTTTTGTATTTATAATGCATCCATTCCATTTTAGATCACATAAATTAAAAAACAGACACTAAACCACACTGGATCAACATTTGCTAGGATTTTCTCTGACGTCACGTTAACGCTTCCAGCAATCCTATTTAAAACTTTACAGCAAACCAGAGGAGGTCCCAAAAGTCAAAAAACAAAACAAAAACAAAACCTGCCTGAATGCCATTTGACCTATTTTCCCTTTGCACCAGAAGTCATACGCAGCCTTACGTCAACACTGAACCTTTCCCAAATCAGAGCCTAGAAATGAGATTGCTTTCAACCCAGGAAAAAACTGCAGCTGAGCTCAGGCACAACCAGAATCCTGCATCCACAGCCCAAGAAGTACCAGTACTGGTCTCTAATACACTGAACTAGAGGTTTACTTAACTTTTTAAAAGGTCATGACTGCAAATCTGCAATCACGTAAGACAGGTAATACTGACATGTGAACGGAGCTGCCTCACTGTACCTGAAACTCATTCAGCCCACAAGAAATCCAACAAGAAGTAGCAACCAGTGCTTTGCTGAAGTGTAAATCCTCACCTGTGCTGCACAATAGTTTAATCACCCCTAGTTGTACTGTGCAAAAACAAAAACATTTACCCTTCTGCTTTATTTTGAAGCCGAAGTAGATAGCCTCCTATTGCAGAAAACATTAATATCCACCCAAGTTGTAACGATCAGATACCACCATGATGTGCTTCAGCAAGCCCATGTTTAAAATGGTAAACATGGTTAAAATGCTCGGTGCTATTCCAAATCAAAAGCTGTAAGAGGTTTTTTAAAAAAAAAATCACATCTTCTTTCTGCTTAACCCAATTTTCTTCCAGTGCTACAAGAACTTAATGGAAGAAACTAAACGTATTACCTACGGGATGTAACAAGGGTCAGTTTGCAATTAGACAAATGCAAGTGGTACTAATCGTATGCAAGTAACAGTCCAGGAAAGAAGCACAGCAAACCAAACACAGCTAACTGACACAGCTTCACGTTTTGCTCTTAGCAGACAGGCCATCTATTTCTTTATAGACATCTCACCTATTTGTTCAGTCTGGTAATTCCAGATTACAGCTTGGCTGACATGGCATGAGAGCAGCGTTACGAGCAGGGTCAGCAATCTCCAGGACAGGGATTACACTGTGTTCAATATGGTCACAACACAAAAGACAAAACTAATTCTGAA
This sequence comes from Tympanuchus pallidicinctus, assembly GCF_026119805.1. Lineage (NCBI taxonomy): Eukaryota > Metazoa > Chordata > Aves > Galliformes > Phasianidae > Tympanuchus > Tympanuchus pallidicinctus. Next base: position 34,779,680 of record NW_026294669.1, read on the forward strand.
AAGACATTATTTTTTTTTCCCCACAGCACTTGGTTCTTCCCCAGGTTATCTGGCATTAAGACAACTATTAACATCCTCTTGTGCGACGGTTCTCCCTGTGCTGTTAGTTACTGCAAACCTGTCTGTTCAATCTGTTGGTAACACGCAGCTGATTTCATATTCCTCTCAGACCTCTTCCTCGACTGCAGATGCGTATGTTTCTCTTCATTCGCTTTCTCAAATTTACACCTACTCCAATATAAATCACCCACAGTTTTCCAAATGTCAACAGCATCTGAACAGCCCTCTCAGCGCCTGATGCACACTCGAGGCAGGAAATGGTCGGCACACGCTCCCGCCGAGCTCTGGTGGTCTCGGCTCGGCTCCCAGATTTATGGCTGCGCTCTCGGTTTCCAGGATGACACTGACATCTAGTGGAGTTAATAACTCACGAGTGCTCCTCAGCACGAGCCCTGTGAGCAGCAGGGAGATGCACACGCGCTTGCTATAAAACCTCGGTGTCAAAACATGGCAAGTTCTCATCAGACACTCAACTTGCATTTTTCAAACTACCTCAACGAAAATTCATCATTTGCATTCCTTTCTAGGAGGATGAAGATCTAAATCAAAATATCACCGGCAAGATGGGCACATCAAATATGACCTGTGAGACTGTGCTGCCACTCAGCACTCCAAAACCAGGACAAAACTTTTGACTTGCTGAGGGATCAGACCTTGTTTAGAAGTTTCCAGCATTTCTCATAGTGCTTCCCTGGATAGGAGCGAGCAGCCGACCAGCGCTGGGAAGTGAGCAGGACATCAGCTTTGGAATACAAAATGCAAACTTTTGATGAGAACAGGGAGAACGTGGCTTGCCAAATGCAACTCCTGCATAGCTGCAGTCACCAAAGAGCTTGCACAAGAGTGTTTGTTAGAAAGCACGGTTAGAAGTGTCAAAAAACTGATTATAAAGCCACAATTACACACAATCCCAAAGCTTTCAGCGAGACTGCTAAAATAAGGGAACCATCACTCAAAGCTTCATTCTTGTTTCCCAAAGCCCTTGTGCATAGCAAAGGTTCAATCACTATGGACCAGCTGAAGTGTTTTGGTTGTTTTTTGGTTTTTTTTTTGGTTTGTCTTTTTTTTTTTTTTTGCCTCTCAATGAAGCAAAACCCAGATATTCTAGGAAGGAAGAAAATAAGAAGTCATTTTCTTCTCCATCATACCTTTTAACTCTGAGAAAGCAGTAACCAAAGGCTCGTGGGGCAGCTACTTTCCAGTACCCCACAGAATTCCCATGGCTGACAGCTCTCTACAAACACTGGATACCTCACAAGGAAGCCCCGAGCCAGCAGAATTATTCAGAACAAGGACAGGGTTTAGGAGCAGAGGCTCAGCTTTGTCTTCGGTCACTGAAGGTGGGAACCTAGGGAACCTGGGCAGATCTTATAATCGAAGTCACACTAAGGCTCCAGAATTCATCCGCTGGATTTCCCAGCGTGGTGACTTCACTGCTTTACATCCTCAAAGAGAACAGCCCCGTTGTCATTCTAAAGTGCTTTTGTTTTCAAGATCCATCTCACCACTCCTGTCTGGATTAGACCAGCTCAAGTCAAGCGGGTTGAAGCTCAGGCCACGGTCACAGAGCACGAGTAGAAACACAGCAACAGTCTCCTCCTTGGCTCACTCACCGTGAAGAGGTTGGATCGGCGCTTGGACTGTTTACGGACAGGAGTTGGTGTGTTGGCAGTGGGAGGAACATCAATCCGTAGCTCCTTCTGGCTGGTGCTTGGAGTTGATGGGACAGAGGAGGAATAATCACTTAAACTCCCTCCTCCATTACTGGTCTGCAAGGATTAAAGTCAGTTTTAAACAGCGGTAACACTGCTTTCAAGAAATTGCAATCCTCAGCTGCATCTTATTTAGTCCTGGCACCTGAGAATAGCAGCCTAAGCTCAGAAACACAGCAGGCCTGCCCCTACTGCCATTTTTCCATGCATTTCCATGGCAAGGCTTTAAATATTTTTCCTGTGCCTTCATTTATTTATTTATTTATTTTAAACCCCAATATTTCAGGCACATTGGCATTCTACACAATATACCCCTAGATGGATACAAACAATTTCATTTGTTGTATTAGCGTAAGAGTAAGCAAAACACTGGGGAAAGGCTGTACGTTTTACTTTTCTACTTCAATTCTGCCTCCAAACCTAGAAAAAATATCTAGAGCAACAGAACTGCATAGCTGGACTTAATCCTAGTCTGGAATCATCAGCCTGCTGAGAGCTAATCAAGGAAATGAAAAAACAATCCACCAACGCTGTAAAATGGCTCCTGTAGTAATAGGTAGCTCTTAAGACATTTGCTGAAGCCATGAAAACCATTGGCACAGGGATACAGAGCTTAAAAGACATCCCAATTTAATCAAAGCAGCCCAAACGTAAAGTTACATCATAGACTCCTAAGAAGTTTAGTCAGTCAGTGAGTCCACAGAGCTATTAATGAACTGATGCCACAAGTGACTAATAGCAGAAGGGCAAGGAAAACAGACTGGAAAAGTACCAAAATGTGATTAATGTTTTGATTTTTTTATTAGACATAACAAACGAGCATTAAAAACATCATTAAGAAGGACGCAGAGATAATTTACAGGTTTGTTTTTTTTGTCTGTGAGGTACACGTGCATCCTCTGAGGACATGCATGCTATGTGTGGTGAGTGGGGACTGAGGCAACGCAAAGATGGAGAATTCCAGAGGCTTTTGGAGAAAAGCTCAATGGAAGAGAAACAGAAGTCCAAGGTAACAACTGCAAGGTAACTTATGAGAGGGGAAACGATCTGCAATGCTCATCAGAAGGTGAAAAGATACCTTTGAAACTACTGAGTTTCCTGTAAGAAGCAAGGAGAGGAGGTAAAATATGGGATGCCTAAGGAGAAGGATTTTCCCATAGCACTTCACATGGGGCAATTCATTTTAATTGCTAAAGCTAGGAATTCTCCAGGTTGCTTCAGAGGTAAAGAAGGCAGTCCAGTGTTTGCTGTTCAGCACTGCCCTTTGCTAGTGACACAGGAGCTGCCATAACCTGCTTGGAAGGCACAGCAATACAAGCACTTCCATAACACAACCCTCAGAGGTCAGAGCAAGGATCAGGATCTCAAGTGGAAGGGAAAACCCCTGAAGGAGAACCAAGCAGGAGACAGTTCTTTGCATCATCCACTGAACATTTCTTTCAGAAATTTCAAGTTTTTCTTCGGTGTTTAATTCCTTTCTTTTCTTTCAAAATTCAAGAAGAGAAAGGTTAAAACAAAGAGGCATGAGTCCAAAGCTCCTGCTTGCACTAAAGGGCCAATCAACGCAGCCACAAATCCAGGAGTATCACTTCCAAAAGTCAATACATGCCAATGTTCCTCATACTCTGTCCTGCAGGTTAGGAATTACAACTCATGAAACAAACTTTCTGATGGAGAAAAGTGTCCCGTTTTCCCTTTAAGAAATGGATATGAGATGTTATCTGCCTTTCCTTCAGAGTTAGAGAAGGGCTGCTGCCAGGAAGCCAGAGGTATAGGGGTACTGGAACTAACAGAGGATCTGACTGAGGTTTTCCTACAGTGTTTTCAGGTACAGAGAGAAAGTAGCAAGCAGAATTTGGAAGTGGCCCAAGTGACTAAAACAAAGCCAATACAAGAGCAAGAGCTGGAATTATCATTTTTAGTCCTGGTCACTTTAGTCCTATCAGCAAGCGATAATGAACGAGAAGAACTACCTGTGAAGAACTGGCCTCAATCTACCCCACATTCACTTTCCTCTCTCTCCTTTCTGTATGGTGCCTTGCTGAGATAGCAAGTAAAAGGTCAAATGGGCAGGGCAGTAAATAACCTGCAGGAAAACACAACAAACCTGCGAAAATCAGAGATCACTCCTCCAAAGAACAACAGGAAGGGCTGTGGCAGACAAAGGAAGGTTTAGGAGGAGAATATCTGAAAACTCAGCAGCTATGAAATAGCTTAGATATTAGAAAAGGAGACCAAAGATGCTGAAACAAGTAACTGGTCTAAAGGAATGGCTTTTGGACCACAGTGGTAAGGACCTGCTGTTTGGTCCTTTTTGCCAAACCGAGGAGGAAAAAGAAGGAAATTTAAGCAAGTAATGAATAACAGGAACTGAAGGTGCAGAACACATCTAAGATTAGAACCATGCAGCTGAAAGGCTCAACACAGGAGGGGAAAAAAAGATGAGAACAAGTGATGAAGATGGTGGAAGAAAAGAAGAACAATCATGCCTGAAGAATTAAGAAGCCTGTTCTTTCTGTATGAGAAAGAACATTCAATAGTACAAAGGAAGGACTAAAATATTCTACAGTGATGACAGGATGTGAACCACAAGTTCCTGGAAACAAAAGGATGTAGCTATGTATGCTATGCATGCTTCATAATACTGAAAATCTTGACAGTGATGCATCTGTGCCTTTTTGTGCTAAAACAAGGTAACTGTGGTAATTTAACAAAGCAGCTCATCAACACTACGCTGCTCTTACTCCTTGTCTTCAAAAGAAGAGGGAGAGAAAATACAATGAACAAGGCTCACTGGTTGATCTAAGGACAGGGAGATCCCTCACCAATTGCTGTCATGGGCAAAACAGACTCGGTACAAGGAGATGAACTTAATGCACTGCCTCCTGCTAACAGACTGAAGCAAACAACAACACCTTCCTCCACTCACTCTCTCCTGCCTTCTCCCCCCAAGCGGCAAGGGAGAATGGGGCTGTGGGCAGCTCATAATGCTCCATCTCTGCTGCTCCTGTGTGGTCACTCCCTTCCCCTGCCCCATGCAGGCCTCCCCCACGCATGCTGTCCTTCCCCAGCTGATCCTGTGTGGGATGCAGAGGCTGCAGCTCTCCAAGCACAGCTCCAACACTGCTCCAAACCATAGGGCCACCCCTCAGGCACTTCTCCAGCACAGTTCCAAGGGCAGCAGCTCCCACGGCCCTCCTGCTGCACCGCGGGTTCTTCCGCAGCTGCATGGGGAGACGTGCTCCAGATGGTCCCCATGGGCTGCAGGGGACAGCCTGCTCCATCACAGGTCTCTCCTGGGCTGCAGGGAACTGCTGCTGCATGCCTGGAGCACCTCCTGCACTCACCTTGGTGGCTGCAGGGCTGCTTCTCTCACATCTCACACTCCTTTCTTCCAGCTGCTGTTACAAAGCACTTTCCCCTTCTTTAGACCTGCTCTCTCAGAGGCCCACCCCAGCACAACTCACAGACCAACTCTGGTCAGCAGCAGGTCCCCTCCAGAGCAGTTGGAGCTGCTTCTGATCCGACCCAGAGCAGTGCTAGGCTCTGCCATTCCATCCACCAAAACTTCAGCATCTGAACCCAGCACCTCACACCACTCACTTCTATGAGAAACATATTTAATAATCGTGATTAAAATAAATATTCATCACGTTAACAACACAACCCTCACAAACTTTACTTCCATCAAAGACAATTCTCCACAAAGATCCATACAACATCACCTCAATGACAACAAAGAATAACTTACTCCCCACCATTTGTCCCTTATCTGCACCACAAATTTTCCACAACTGCTACAACATCTGGCATCATCCAGTCCAGGTTTTGCCCATTACCTCTCCCAGTCACCATCCTCATCTCCAATCCCTCAGGTGCCCCAGCTGGGCATGGCAGCTTCACATCCATGGGCAGCTCAGCTCTCCCACTTCTCCTCCTCAGCAGGACCTTGTCACAGGAATCAAATGCCACAGCAAAGACTTCTATCCTAAGCACAGTATGGATTCTGTAGATTGCTACCTTTTTACTATTTTCTCATCCTACAGGATCATTTTATACTTACTGCATGGATGTACAGTCTCATGGATTTTGAGGTGATTTGCTTTCCAGGAACAAATCCTCAATGATAACAAACTTTGGGCATTCTAGTTCACCCAGACACAGTAATCCTACAACAGGCTTCTTCCATAAAGACCTGCTGTCAACGCTTCCCTTCACGCACACCTAGCTCCACTTGGCTGCCAACAGTCTGAATAAGATTCTGATGCTGGTTCAAAATGCACCATGTTTTCACTGGAGTCGAGCACTGAATTTAGGACACATGGCAAATAAATATAACTCACAGAATTTAGCATCCAAAGCCATAAAAATCCAGTCAGTGAATCTGAAGAACAGTCTCCCTTATGACACACGAAACCCAACACGCATCAAATATAAACCCATCTGCTAACTGCAGACACACTGGCCAAATTTGTGGCAGTCAGAACCAACCCAGTAAGTACTCTAAAGCCCATGGGGACGTTACACACCTTAACATTACCTTTGCAATGGAGTTTTTCCACTAAGCTGCTCTCAAGACACGAAGATACCTGAGAAATCAGTACAAGGGCCACTACTTTAACTTGGTCTTGGTCAACCAGATGGACCTAGGTGCAAAAACTATCAGCCTCAGCAGAAACATTTATCTTCCCCTTTCAGCTATCTTGGCTGATGGCTTTACTTTTCTGCCTGTAGCAAGGCAGCACATTCACTCTCAAATGTGCCAGGCTTTTGGATGTACATAATGCAACACGATCTTTTTCTCCTGCTAGGGAAACACAGAGTTTGATGGTGTCCAATGAGCCTGTACAAGTTGTTGCAGAAAAGCCTAAAAGTCTTTCATTTCATGGATGTGTTACTTCTAGAATGCATCTTGCATGAATGGCCAAAACTCCATTTACAGAATACCTCTAGCACCTAGACACGTATAAATCTTTATCAGCACGTGGACCGCTGCTGTAAGAACCTCCAGGTCAAGGCAACGAGCACAAACTGAGCAGATGTTTGTCACTACACCGTTACAAGACAAAAGCAACTCGGATGAATCTCACTCTGGTATCCACGTGCCCAATTCTGTCAGTTGAGCTACCTCACAGGTAAACACTGCCAATAGCGACTGCAAGACTTTAAAAACCTGTAATGAGATTCCTGGTGACACCTTTTAAAAAAAATAAAACAGAACACTGTCCACAGTTCTGTGCTGAGAAGGGATCAAACCAATCCAAATGGCACACTTTCATAAATGCTTTTACTTATCTCAGCCTCACCAGTAAATAAACCAGTGAGTTCACCTCTGCACGCCAGACTTGCATTAGCAGAAGGTTGGACTTATCTTTGGGACATGTTCCTAAGCAGCCAAAGGCTGCAAAATATTCACCTTATAACTTGCATAAATCTGGCAGTGCCAAGAAATTCAGAAAGCATACAGTAAAAACATCAGGCAAAACCAATGAATGACAGCAAAGGAAGAATAAAGTTGAACTTTTTCATCTTATCAAATTACCCAAATGCAATCAATGTTTTTCTGCTCTCCAGATATAACGGGACACCCACCAAGAAAAATCATCTCAACTGCTTGAGGAGAACATGAAGGCAGCAGGTTCTACATCTAAAACAGATGAGATTGCCAGAGCTTCAGGGAGCCTAGAAGCAGTTGGAATAAAGCAAACCTTGATCAAAAGCAGAGATTCCACGCTCTATGACAGAACACATTTGGTTTCTGCACCTTCTGTTCTTGGGGAAGAGGAAGGAAAAGTGCATTTCTGCAGAAATACAGGAAAATCCCTAGTCAGGACATTTCTTCTCCGCACACTTGTGTACAGTGTTGCTCTTGAAAGCCCCATTATCTCTGACAACATTATAGGTAGGAGTCCAATTCATTCAAGGGATTTTGGTCAAACGCAGGGACACATCCACAGATGGATTGAAGATGAAACTGTTTATTCCTTGCCTTAGCAAAAGCCAGAAAGCTTTGATTGTGTTGCCACGGAATACAAATTTCACACTAGATTTCAAACCTACAAAGAGATAACACGTGCTGAGATTTCAGTACGTCTCACCTTCTGCACTAAGACCAAATATAGGAAATCAGTACAGTTCAACCTTTGGGACATATTAGGACTTGTTAATCCAAGGAGCGTTTGCCTTTTCTTGTAATGAAAAGGCAGAGGAAAGATTAGATTTCTCCTGTCAGAACTATCAGACTGATAGAGCTCAAGACTGAGTACCAAGAGAACTTAAGACAGCTTGGCTAAAGTAGGCTGGCACATCCAAGAAAAGTTACCAGTGAAACTACCAATGACTTTCAATTAACAGCACGTGACAACAGGCTTCAATACTGCACTGTTTCATGAACTAAAAGAAGATCAAGTCAGAGCCTGAAATTTAAACTGACCTCAGAAAGGAAAAGAGACAAGTAGACTTTACAAAAACTAATAGGAATATGAATACGGTCTCATGAGGACAAAAAAAGGAAGAAAAAGTGCACCAACAGATGAACTGAAATGTGACATCCCAGTCCTGCAGAACACACTTCCCTGCACATGTGCTCTGTGCATGTGAATAAAGGTGAATACATGTACTTACATTTATTTTTAAATGAACATTAGAGATTACTTAAAATTAATCTTGCACAGACAAAGCATTCTGATGTATGCTGCAGTGGCACTAAATGCAATTTGCACTTCTCTATTTGATTGTGCAAATCATAACACAACATTTCTCCCAAGTGATCCCCACTGTAAATAAGATAATGGTGCCCTGTTAGTTACTACTTACCACAATCAGGTCTCACAAACAGTAAAATAATGGACGATTAAGCAGACTGCACTTTTCTTGCAATAGTTTAATTTATGTATTTAGACCGTTGCTGTAAAAAACTTTTTGGAAGCCTGATGTAAGCCATAAGTAATGCATCTTTATGAGATTGCAGCAGGTAGCAAGCTCAAATGCTAGCTGTGCCTGAGCTGCAGTTTAGCAGTATGTATGTATATATACCCCATACCTTTCAGAGATGCAGTGCTGATCTCCTGGGAATGCCACACTGCTGACCAGTAAGCAGTGTGCATGAACACTCTGCATGAATAATGATGCTGGGGGGGGCCTACAAGACAGCACTCAATTCTCAGGCAAGATTCTTAAATTCAGAGCATGGAGAGTGTGGCATTTAAGGCCCCCTCTCTGTCACGTACTACAGGCATGTGTGGAAAAGTGCTGGCACACATGGCAAGGACGTTGTCATTTCAGTTCTCTCCCAGAGAGCTTAAACAGGCAAAGTCCACAAAATACAGAAAGGTATCAAATGTCATGTGATTTTCACATGTTTTATCAACAAACTATGCAAAAGGTACAGACACATCTTAGGGTAACCACTCGATGGGTTATCAGGTATGGGGTCACTTCACATGACAGTTTCTGATATACCTTGATCCTTGGTAGAATACATCGAAGACTAAATGTCTTCAACAAACAGCAGCTCTTCCTTGCCTTACAACTCAATCTAGTTCTTGAAGTGTTCAGAAAGACCAGAACGTGAAAAATCGTGAATGATATCCTTGAATTTGAGAAAAAAAATACTATGCATGAATTCTGTACTGCCCTGAAAGCCCATGAATGGATGTGAATTGCTTGCACCAAAGGTTACTGACCCTGGCTATCAAAGGCTTGCAGGTAAAACCCTCACCTTCACAATATAAAAAAAAGCTGAAGACAAACAAAAGCAGTACCTACTGCAAATAGAAGCAGAGTTCTGTCACTGGGATAGGAAGCATCTCACATTCCCTGAGACAGCAGTCTGGAAATACATATGCACTCAAGCATAGGCATACCTAAGAGTATTTTCTGGCCAGAAACATGACCTAGATGCTCACCAACTAGGACTACTAACGTAAGTGTAGACACACATCCAAATACACAAGCTTTCCACACTTTGAAAACAGAAACTACTCTGTGTAGAAGTCCTTGCATGAATTAAGCTTTAGAATTTACCCCAAGGGCTAGCCTGGGTATGGTGATACTGTACTCTTTCTCCTCTGAAGGTCAAGCTCTTGAACACAGAATCATCATAGAGTTTGACAAAGTTGGATTGCCAGAGTAATCTAACCATAGAAGGAAAATCATCTTATCTGCAGTGATCTGTAACCACTACTTGTGAAGATCTTAACTCCTGTGGAGAATGCAGGTGACAGTGCCTTCTAAAGACAGCATTTCTGGGAAACCTCAGTGAAGCATCATCACGTCCAAAGAGATGCTCTAAAGAACACGAGTCAATCCTCTTGTGAGGATCAGAGATGGTAAATTCTCCTCAAAACCACCTGGAACTTGGAACTGCATCCGTAATACTCTTTCAAGTCAAGGATAAGGACTCACTCTAACCAAGGTCCTACTGCCAATAAGTGCCGCATCAAGACAGTAAGATGTGAAGCAGGTTTATGATCCAAACATAGTCTCAGAAGACAGGCATCTTTGGGCAGAGCTGCTATTACTTCTGTTAATTATGTCAGCCAACAAATGTGGTAAAGAACATTATTTCAGGATCATAGGAATAGATTTCAGGGATCCTTATCACATAAGCTACCTTGACTTTCCCAAACAGTTCTTATTCCTGGCAAGAAGTAGGTGAAATACTTGTCTAGAATTTGGTATTTGCTGCCACTGTCCAAACTGTCCTTGAGTGGGAAACTGTTAAGAACAGAGATATTTCATGTTCTTAACCAAACAGGCTTTATCAACAAGAAGATTAATCACAACTGTTTTAAGAAAATGCAGAACAGGGATGTATTTGGCTAAAATTGGGTTGTAAAAAGTATCATCACCTATCCTCTGTAGGATGTCTTTAAAAACTATATGACAACCAGCAGAGGAAAAGAAGTCCTGATAAGATCCAAGAATAAGATCACAACAGAAATTGTGCCATTCAAACACGTTGTAACACACTTCCATCACAGCAACTTTCCTCTTCAACCACCAAACAGGATGGGTCTCAGTACTGAAGTTCTATACAGCATAATTCATCTTGGTCTAAAAGTATCAGCTTATAGAACTGTCTGGAGGAACTGGATCAGGAGAAAAGCATTTTACACAGTGGGCTACTTCAAAGTGCTAAGGGAAATGAGCCGGTCAGAAAGTGGCTGAATGTCATATACATCAAGAAACTGAAGAAGTTCTTCCATATGAGGAGCATATTTCACCATGAACAGTTCTTCAGAAGAGTCACAATGTGAGGCTGGTACTTGGGTTGAACATGGCAATGCAAAGAACTCTTTATCTAAACTGGCATCCACACCTGCAGAGGTTACTTGATGGTGGAGGCTTCCATTGGGGTACAAAAGGAGACCAGGAGAACCAGAACCTTCATCCAGTGGCCCAAATTTTAAAAGAGAGCTTCTAAAAGACACTGACATGGCAAGTGAGAGAAAAAAATTCTCTCTCACAAAGAGAGCATAATTCTTACTATGCTGGTTTTGCTAAAAAGCAGAAGGGTTGATAGAACAAAAAGTGAAATGGGTTGCTTGGGACTGCTACGTAACACCAGAAGACATTATTGGCATTTAAGACTTAAAAATCTGCCAGGAGAAATGGTGGGTATCAGACATTTCCAACTGCTCCAGTGAAAATCAGTAGGGCACAGTTCTGGTCATATACCAGAGGGGCCACTAAGATGGCCTATACATCTAACTATCAAGAGTGAAAGAGCACAGTGGGAAACAGTTCTTCTGTCTGCAGAAGGCTTGTATGTCAACACTGGAGCTTGTATTTATCCACCCTGTGAATATACACAGATTATCAGTTGTCAGTAGAAAAAGACAATGAGGGAAGATGTCACAGCAGAAATACAGAAGTTGGTATTAATGCACGTGGGTAAAAATTGTGCACGTTGAAAAATTTTAGTATTAGCCAAATGTTCCCAAAAACACAGCACTTTGGCTTCAAGGCCAGCGTGTTTTCCTGCCATAAATAAAGGCAGCTTTCTGTTTCGCTTTCCTCTATCTATCATCTCATTAGTGATATACACTGCCAGGCCATTAGGTGGAATCATTTCAATTGAGCATCAGCAGAGACAGCCAATTACAACTGCACGCAGTGGTAACCATAGTAAAATTCTAGTGCCAAGCACTCAGATACACCAGGTACTACTGCTCATACTACTGAATGAGACCATTAACCACAAACACTGTGAGGTGATTTTAAAAAGCCATACAGCAAATCCTGCTACTGTGACAACTGGTCTGCTCAGAGCAGCAGGCTGCTGGGCATAATCAGTACCATGAAAAGTGGTTGAAAGCCAAAGTCAGTCACCACCACAGTTACGTGAAACAAAGCAAAGGCAATTAAAAACACTGCTTTAAACTACAGATCACTGATGCCTCTCAAGAAGTGCCAACTACCTACATCAAGCAGGAAAATGAGCAGTGACATTACACACACGAGATGAAAAGCAACCTATTAGCTCATTTTTAAGGCAAGCACTGATTTTAGGCTGTACCTGGCTGATATGTACAGCAGAAACCTGGGCAGAACACACAGATGAGTGACTTGGAGAGTTTGGTAAGGATTTGCAGGGTCCGATTGAGAGCTGCTGTTTCTTCCTCGTCGCAACGATCTTCTGAGCAACTAAAAAACAAAACAAAAACAGAACATACAGGCAGATAAGCTACAGGCAACACTGAAAAATATGGCAAGTCAAAAATATCCAGAATATACAAAATACAAAACAGGGCACAGCATAATTTTTTCCACTGTTGAAGGCTGCTTCAAAAACTGAGCATAGTGTATCCAATGAAGATGACAGATGCTTCACAGGAGCCAAGAGCTCTGTTCTCCACGTGGATGAAATTGTCCCAGCCCACCAGATAAGTACACCTAAACCAGTAAGACTGAAACAGAAGGGGATAATTCTAGTGTGCAAGTTAGAAAAAATACTCCCAGGAATTCAGCCCAAATAGCCAGATGCACAGCAACAAAAAGTAACAGAATATTGGCAGGGAAGTTCAACCTCTGCAGTCATATCACCAACATCTGCCTCTGACATCATGGGCCAAGGTAATAAAATAGGAGGCACTACTTTCAGAGCAGCCTCTCCATTTGCAAAAAGCAGCTATACTGTGATTTCTAGTTCATGTAATTATTGTCATTAATATCTCCGCCTACAAGTTAACAGACTGGTTAAAAATACATATATACATAAATATTTTATGTGTATATATATAAAAGGAAACAGAGCCCATCTGAAACACAGCAGCATCCACGCATCTCCTGCAACTTTTCCAATTTAAAAAGTCACACCATTTCAGATACTACAGAATTTCAAGTATGCTGGAGTCTACTGAAATTTCAATTTATACTAGGCACAGCTTAACTTGAAACCAAATACACAGATTAATGCAGACCCCAGCTTTCAAACCCCACTGAGCATACAAACTCATGCTGGATCACATCAATACTTATTTCTTACTCCAAAAATCAAGGAACTGCCCTGACACTCTGCAACGGAGGCCACAGCCACTTGCTTTGTCTCTGCCAAACCAGTCAGAACTGCAATGATGACTGGCATCTACTTAAGAAGTTGCACAGAAACTTGCTGTGATTAAACTAACAGCACTCAATCTGTATTATTCAGAGAACATCAAAAGATAATGATGTAAATGCCTCGATGCAGTGCAAAACAGGCAGGTACTGTTTAGCAGAGTAAGCATACAGTTTCTCCTCAAATGCATTTTTAATAACAAACTGGTCCATGGCTTATGTTCTTCATGTAAATGAGTGATGGCACGACCATGATTTAGTGAGAATATATTGTATAAAAAATGGCTTGTATATAAGAAGCAGCAGCTTCATTACTTACATTCCACCTCCAATAGGCCCCTTATCATCCTGAAAGGATGATATCAATTAATTTATTTTCCCCTGCCATATTGATCATAACCTTCATCAGCTAATCATGTTTAAATTACAGAGGAATATCGTAGCACTCCGTCATTTCAGAACCATTGGTTTATTGATCTGGACTCTAGAAAGCCATATATTAAAATATTTTAAGCCACATTAGTGAACGTAGAGAGCAAACCTAAGGTCAGACTTTAACATACGTGAACAGATTTGTCTTCATCACGTTGTAAAGACCCAAATTAAGACCAAAACTGAATTAAAACCACGCTACCTTCTCAGCAAAATCTTCCACTCTCCATGAGGGGGGGAGGAGGGGTAATTGGTTGAGGAAAACACTTATTTCTTTCCTCGAGTCTGAACGTAGGCGTTTGTAGCCTACATTATGTTAACTAACATCATGCAGTCCTGCCCAAACATCTCTCCAGGAATTCACCAAAAAAAAAGCATTCCCAAGGCAGTCTGAACTTAGCTACTCAAATGGATTACCTGAATACTAGCTGAAGCACTACCAAAGCAGGCATGGTTTCATTAGCCCACTTCAGTGCCATCTGCACAGACTTTGACTGCCAAGGGGTGTTCCTGCTTCTTGGAGGAGGTGAGAACAGGAGGAGGACGGGATGTTCGGCCGCAGTGCTCAAACTGCATGCGTTGTGGATACAACCACAAAGGACAAGCTCAACAGCCAAGCCAAGATTTGTAATAAAGCAAAATGCCCATATAAATCCATATAAATACGTACATAGCTAGGAACGTGAAGGGTGAGCCACAAGGTAGCTGGAAATCCTACTCCAAAGATAACAGAGCAGCACCAAGGGTAAATGATCCTGCCAACTGCAAAAATGGTAAAAAATCACAGCAGATCTAACGTTACCTTCTTAAAATTGGGTTTCAAACTTGAAAAGAGACCATTCCTATCCTCAAATTTCACAGCCTTTCCCTCAGTCAGAAAGATGACATACCCCCTAATGGAACTCCCCATCTGAGCTGCCAAACCTTCCCAATTCCTCCTCCATTTCGGCAACGAGCCCCACCAGAGCATGATCCTTCCTGCCTCTCCCCCTCCTTCATTAGGCGACCTGCTCTCCTTTCAGACACCAAGCAGTTTTTGCTTCTTTCATTGCAGTCATGGAGCTCTCACTCCATAATTAGACTGCATTCAATATTCAAGTGCTCGGGGCTACTTGCCCTTGGATATTAAGGGGATTTGAGCTTCTGAAGTGCCTAAAGGAGTACGGTGACCCTTCAAAGTTTGCGACATATGAAAGATGTGACTGATCATCTGCGGGGCAATCGCCGGACTGTCAAAAGACCCACTGTGCTCTTTCTAAAGCTACCTTGAGAGAAGAGATGAAACCTAAATCTTGCCTATCAGAAGTCAATAAAAGGGGTTCAGCATATCTCTCCTCAGCAGTGCTGCTGCAAAATCACATTTTCTACACCTTCTATTCCAGAGAAAAAAGCCCCGAAATACACAAAACTTAAAATGGCTGGCAGTAAAAACCCCACGGACCTGCTAACTCCTGCTGCTGAGATCTTCAGACGCAGTAGTTAGGGAGGAAAAATACACAGTTAAATGGTTGTGTAGCAAAAGAAAAATACACCGTAATTGTAAGAACACCAGAGACCAGCTATACTTCTCGTTCAGCCCCCAAGCCTGTTTCTGTTATTACACCTCTGTCACGTCTCAAAGCAACAACTCGTTAACCACTCTGCATTAGGAAAAATCCTTAAACAGCACAGCCAGGTTCACACTGGAGTTACGAGCATCTCTGTCACAGTCTTCCTAGATCAGCATGAATACTGTTTTCCCAACTGCAGCAGCAACAACAGAACAGTTCAGACAACCGAGCGGCTGTGTGGGACCTCTGTGACAAACAGATCAGTAAGTTCAGGTATGCCTCTTGTAAGCTGTGGTACATGCAAATCCTTCTGTATTTCTGGTAATAAAAGCTAGCCAGTGTATTTCATTGGCCAATTTAAGACTACTTAGAGTCAAAAGCTTTAGATTAATGCGTGTTCGAAATTGAAACGTCAGTCCAGAGAAAGCTATGCAAGCAAAGTAAGTGCTGTGCTATAAAGTGAACAAAGAAAGGAAAGCAGAAATACTTTAGGCCTGTAGATACTGGGTGTCATCTCATCTGAACGATTATTCCGTGCTTCTGAATTTAGTATAAATATATTTGCTAAGGTATGCTTCTAGAACAGATGAATGCCAACTTACTCTGCGTGGCAAGTATCAGAAATAATCAAGCAAGAGACAGATACTTTAGCTATTCTGGAAAAAAACACAAACTGCTTTCTCTGCTTTCACATTCAAACTAACAGAGATTTTTACTATAAGCCATCTACATAAAGTTAAAAAGCAAATACGACTTATTTCCAAAGTTAGGAACTCTTCTGAAAATAAATGGAAATATGCCAAGAATATTCAAAGTTATAAACCAGGCATATTTACGTTTAGCAAATATTTGGTCTTTGGGGGAGACTGATGTCTCTTTGCTGTACGTGCAAATTTAATTTCACAAACTACAATAGCGAGAAAATGCGTTTTCCTTTAAGGTCTCATTAATCAAAAGCGTGTGAAATTCCTCTTCTGGAGGACGAATAAAATGTGCACGTTGGGATAGGAAGCTCTTCACTTGAACGTCTCTTCTTCCCCGCCTGACCCCAGCTCACTACAACAAAACCAATCTCCCACCCTCTGCCACTTTCATCATAATATGACTTTTTGTTAAGCAAACTGCTGTTTGCATGCGGTCCCACTAACTTGATTCCCTCTGGATTGGAAGCAAAGTAAAACAAAGTAAAGCAAAGCAAAGCAAAGCAGGAAGGCTTGGAGGTCTAGCAGTCTGTAAGTGGCCTCGCAGCGCTTGCTTGCCCTTGCAGAGCTTCCCATGGCTCGTCAGATCTGTATGCAAACCACCACGGCTCCTTCACAGACCCATTCAGTTAACTGTTGGCAGTGAAAATCTGTGCTGATTTCCACAGATGACAAACAAAGCTTTCCTGTTCCCCTCTCAGCAGCTCGGAGGAAATGGGCTGCCTTTCCCCAAGTCTGAACGCACTCGAGGTGGGGATATCAGGTCAACCCTCTCCCTGAAACCAAGAACAAGGCCTCCCTAATGAACCAACTCCTCATTGTGTGCAATTTCAGAGCTAATCACCATTAGAAACGCTGTTGCCAGAGTAACTGATCTGACAGAGTTGTCTTTCAGCGGTTCAAAGGGCTGTTCATATGTCAACTTCTGGTGCAGAAGCATCGGGCTGCTTTGGCAGGGGCAGCTGGGTCTCTAAAATCTCATTAGCGCAGCTTCATTCAAGTCTACACTCTGACAAGAAAGTCAGAGGCCTGAGGGGAAACCAGTCCTTCCAAGAAGTTTGAGGCGCAAGGTAAGGCGGCCTCATCTGGATCCGCCTTCCCAAACCCCAAATCCAAAGGTACCTCAGCGCTGCATAACGGCTTCATTTAGGGAAATCTCACCTCGCCTGAGAAATGCTTTCCCTGTTTTTCAGGCATGTCCTGGAAAACGTCCAGAGTGACCAACAACTTCATCACGGCTCTCCTTCCCCGAAGGCGATGAATAGGGTTACCGCTGCGCCTTTTACGCTGCTTTTCACTGAGGAGCACTTCAAATAATGGAAGGCCATACAATCCCTCTGAAATTTGGTGATACTTCTCATTTATTACTGCTAAGAGAGCAGCACGGCTTTAAAGGAGATGAAAACAGCCTTCTCGAATTACCACTGATTTAAATAAAAATTGGTTTCCCATAAAATCACATCCAAGAACTATTTATTTTTCACTGCATCTGAGTAAGAGAAAACACTGGATTCAGTTCAGACCTGAACAGTGCAAACGACGTGCACTAAATTTTGTTCCACTTACAGAAAAACTAGCTTTCAGCTCATGGATGACTGAAAAACAATAGAAGAGACAAAAATCACTAATGGTTGTTTTTTTTTTTTTTTTAAAACTACTGGGAAAAACCAAGTTTACACAAAGATTTCCTCCATCTTAATGCAATCCCTCCCCTTCACGCACACATTCATGGATCACCACAATGCCTTGACAGAAAGTCTCTGCTCCGTTCACATCACCCACAAACCATTGGTAGTCTCATCTCATTGGCTTCATCCTGCTACCAAAACCTTGCCACGTAAGCCCAACACACTGCTGCAGCTGATACATCAACAACTTCACGTTTCATCAGATGAAAAAAATGATCTGCTTCTGCCCTGCTGAATGCTGTGCTGCCCATCTGCATGTTGTGGGAAGTTAAGGCACCTAGCAGCATACCTACTCAGAGTGCTGTATTTTAGCTTAATATTTCATGCCTGTAGTAACTGCTTTCAATAAAAATAAATTTATTCCACAATAACAGGACAGCAGTAATAGCTGTAGGAGCAAGCACTAACCACAAATGCTTTTCAGTGGGAAGCATTAATGTAAGCATCCACTTTTAAAGCCGTCGGGGCTGTTCTTGTATTGGGATTTAACGTAACAATTATGTAAGTTATTTACCGAATAAAAGCAAACAACCCAGGTGCAAGAACTTCCATTTGGATTTGCTGAACCTCAGAGCCACTCCTGGGCCCACTGCTCAGCCTGTCCAGGTCTCTCTGGATGACATCCCATCCCAGGCATGCTGACCTCACCCCTCAACTTGAGTTTGCTGAGGGCGCGCTCGATCCCACTGCCAAAGTCACTGATAAAGACACTAAAGAGCACCGACTTCGGGGGGACACCACTTGTCACTGATCTTCATCCAGACATGGAGTCACTGATCACCTCTTTCTGGGTACAATCTCACAACCAGTTCCTCGCCCACTGAACGGTCCATCAAATCCACATCTTCCCAATTTGGAGAGAAGGATGTTGCAGGGAACCATGTCAAAAGCCTTACTGAAGTCCAGGCAGATGGCCTCAGTAGTCTTCCCTTGTCCTCTAATGCAGTTATGCCATCACTGAAGGCCATTAGTTATGTCAGGCAGGTCATGCCTTGGTGAAGCCATGCTGGTTATCCCACATCATCTCCCTCTCCTCCATGTGCCTTAGCATAACTTCCAGAAGGATCACTCCCTGATCTTCCCTAGCCCTAAGGTGAAGCTGGCAGGTCAATATTTCCCTGGGACATCCTTTCTATCTCAAAAACACATGCAACACGGCGTTTTTTTCCAGTCACCAGGTATTTCACCTAACTGCTGGGACTTTTCAAACATGACTGAGCGTGTCTGGCCACCCACATCACAGAGATGTGGGTGCACTCACCTGTCTAGTACCAAAGCCATGAGATAAAGCACAGTGGTCTGCATTTACCAAGAAACTTTGGTCAAAGTAACTCCAACTGCTGGAACAGCCCAAAAGCCAGCGCCTCAGCGCCCTACAGAGCTCTACATGCAGCTTAAACTCATCCTTCACACCCCAACTATAAGAAATCATGCAATAAGGAGCTAGAAGCTAGAAAACCAGGTGGAACTGAGCAAGGCTCTTTAGAAACGACACAAACATAGGGAAACAGCACAAAGTTGAAAGTTTCACTGCATACATCACACTGGCTCACAGGATGGCCTGGGTTGGAATGGACCTCAAGAATCACGAATCTCCAACCCCCTGCCACACGTGTGGCCACCAACCTCCGCATTTCATAGCAGCCCAGGCTGCCCAGGGCCCCATCCAACCTGGCCTTGAACACCTCCAGGGATGGACGGGGCATCACAGCCTCTCTGGGCAGCTGTTCCAGCACCTCACCACTCTCACAGGAAAGAACTCCTCAAGAAATCTTGAAGTCGTAACTTATTACACACAAACACAACTCTCTCACTCTATTAAATTGATCTTATAACTGGAGATTCAAATAGTTGTCAACAACTACAGGGCTATTTCATCGTGCAAGTGAACAGGATGCATACGTGAATTCTCAACTGCTTCAGTTATAATTAAGCTCCACTATAATGAGCAAGCTTAGTGCTAATTTTTATGCAATATTTTAAATCAAATTCCCATTAAAATAAAAATAAAAATGCTACCTTTGATATTTTTGTGATACGTTCACTGAAATGACGTTTTCACTTTGGCTCTCAGAGGAACCGCTCTTGTTTTATCAGGACTAAAAACAGTCACAGAAATAAGGCTCAGCATTTAATATCTCTAATCAATACCAATGCATACGTTTTTTATTTACATAGGTAACTATGATTTACACCGCATCTCTCTTATTCCTAACTTTGATGCAAATCTCTGTCTCTCAGGATTAGGTAAGCAAATACGCCAATAAATCTGCTAGACAATCTGGAAAGCATCTGGCATCTAAGGAAATTAAAAAACAAACTTAAGTTTTACTCACTGCACAAACTGTGTTGCAAGCAGAAGCATATGGCTTGAAGATTTATTAAGGCAAACACAAATACGACCTTTTGCCTTAAATTTGTTGCTTTCTCAGTTAAATATATCGTTACTAAGACGCCTGCTAAACTCTCAGATGAAGCAACACCTTTCCAGAATCAATGCCACAATCCAAAATGAGATATAAAGCCATATGCTCCATGCCAAAGGCTAACGACTTTGCTTTGTGGCTGTTATGCACATTCAGCTGTCAAAGTCAGCAGTCCAGAGCATAGGCAGCGTGCAGCACGTAGCACGGATCTCACAAAACATGCCTTTGCACTTTGCCCCCCTCACCCCTTGGCACCTTAATCATTTGCTAACTGTTACAATAAGGTTGTATTAAAAATTTAAACTGCCCTACTTAACGCAATTTACCTTCAAAGGCCCATTTCCAGAGAATGAATTCAAATGATATAAACGTCGAACACTCGATCAGATTTATTGCGCCGAAGAATATTTCTCTTGATACAGATCTGACGAGTGAAGGCTAATGGCTTTGGTTTTATTACTTTCTAAGCACATAATGGGAAAATTTAGACATTTTCACAAGACCAAGCTTGGGCAAGAAGGGTACATTTACAAAGTGACAGCACAGAAGCACACTATGCCATCTCTCTAGAGATGACCGACTCAACGGCATCCTCAACAGAGATTAAAAAAAGACTTCCAGCCTTCCACCTCTCCATTACAACCACATTTTTCATAAACACGAAGAGTGCTTCCAAAATACCACGTAGCAAAGAGTTTTCTTTGTCCAAAACGCTATCTTTTTATTTATTTATTTTTAATTGAAAGACAGCTGGGAGTCCTCAGGTTTCAATTAATGTCTAGATACTTATCCAATCAGTCACCAAGTGCTGCAAATTTCCTCTATTTCTCATTAGTTGCGCTATTGCACAGGTTAAATATAAACACACATTTCTGTGAGACTGTAAATTATGAAGCCTAAGACACAAGCAACCGTACAGCCATCACAAGAGACATAAATGATGGCAGTAAGTCAATTGTACCTATGGTAAACTGAAGCTGATTTACTCCTCAGTTATAATTATCTTTTCAATACAGAAGTATCACCAACAGAGGCATCACCTGCATGCTCCCAACTCCTGGAGCTTGCATATACAGACTCAAAGCCAGTAATGATCTGTGCCTTTACTAATATTAAAAAGTTTTATGCCCCAAATCCAATCTTCTACAGAAAAAAATTCTCAGCATCTGCCAATAACATTCCTTCAATAACTGCAGATAGGCAAGGGGCTTTGAAGCTCTACGTTCAGAATGGTTTTAGTAGTAATGAAAACCATTTTCAACCTATCCAGAGGGCACAGCCCAGAAGGTACTGAACAGAGCAGCACGCTGTGTGCCCAGATACCTCAAAGTCTGCTGCACTGACACTGAAAAGAACACATTTACATGTTTATTAGCAAAATGCTGTTGGTGTAAGGAAAAGACACAAGAGATTGATATAAGCCCGAGGAGGCTGTGGATGCCCCATCCCTGGAGGCATTGAAGGCCAGGCTGGATGTGGCTTTGGGCAGCCTGGTCTGGTGGCTGGTAGCCCTGCACACAGCAGGGGGTTGGAACTGGATATGCATTGTGGTCCTTTGCAACCCAGGCCATTCTATGAGTCTGTATGATAAGCAAACAGCACTCGTGTGGAGCATCGTTTTAGTCACGGAATCATAGAATCACCAAAGCTGGAAATGACCTCCAAGATCACCCAGTCCAACCAACTGTCCACCTACAACCAAAATCCCACCACTAATCCACGTCCCCTCCTGCAACACCACAGCCTGCCACTGCAAGCCATCCCCTCCAATCAAACTCTGATTTCAAGACTGAATTTAGAGGCAAGCAGTCTTGAGAATTCTCTTTCTGTACAACAGGAAAAAGCCACGCGGCTTTACAATCTGGCAGCAGTGCTGGTGCTCTCTGGCATAGGCAGGAGTTCAGAAAGGCTGATGCCACAACCATTGTGCCTCACTACATACACACACCACCCCCATGTATTCATTCAGGCTTTTAAATTCTGACTACACATGTGCTCAGCCCAGAGAAGCAGAGTTTCAATAGGATTTGCATATGCATACGGATTAGTTGAAAGGGAATGATTTGCAATGCATTTCAGAAATCCCCTTTGAAGAACAATCAATGCTAATAACAAACTTTGAAGCTTAAAATGTTTACTACACAACAGAAAACATTACAAAGGGATGTTGATTACACAAGTTTGAAGTGTTTGATTGCTCTGACAAGAGAAAAAAAAAAGTATTATTGCTACAGTAAGTGCTACTAAGTGAGATAAATATACAGGCAGGGATAGACAAAAGCTATAGAAACTAAGAGCCATATTAACACAGTATTGGCATTTTGACAGATTTTTGTGGTTTTGCAACTTGAGATGAAAGAGCTTCAGCATGCTACATGCTAGAAACGATGAATACATCAGAACCACAGCGATTCTTTGGGAGATCCCAGCAGCCTGCCCAGGGGTGGCGCTGCCTTTGCTCACAAAGCTGACAGTTCTGCCCTGGGTACCGATGGCATCTCCGGGTGTCCTGTGGCTGCACTGCATCTGAGTCATTTTGTACCAGCTAAATTTACAGCTCAATCCACCAAAGTTAAAACTAATGACCAAGGGACAACGTACAGAGCCAAGCTGTACAGAATACCAGGTGTCAGATGGCAGAAAAGGTGTTAATACACTGCCTTAAAATTTGTCAGTAGGAATTTAAGGAAAAGAAGCAGTTGATCACTATCAGATTAGAATTTAACAAAAACTGAGAGCAGAAGATGCTGTCATTTCTTCATATGTGCTCATAGAATGCAATCCCTACCTCTGAACAGTGGCACTCCTGCAGATTAACCCACATCAGCACGCTTAACTGACATCAGCTGGAATTTAGGATCATAGAATCAGAATCACAGAAGCACTGAGGCTGGAAAAGACCCACAGGATCACCCAGTGCAACCATCCACCCATCAGACACAGACATTGCTCACACACACACACACAAAGAGTAGTTTTTAAACATGTGATGGAGGACAAATTAACATGGAGGGACAAGAACAAAAGTCCCAATTTGTGCAGGGATAAGCAAATGAGACAGAACAAATCCAGGAACAAAACAGCAAAGATTGAAACGCTCAGCTGTAGCCCAACAGGAATTTTCAAACTTTCTCCCCCTTTCAGAATTTGCATTCATGTCATTTTCTCGTGTTAATGGAAAACAGCCCTGATCTGTTTGCAGACGTTACACGAACCTGCTTGTGCCATTTTATATCTCAAATAAAATTTACATGAACCTATAAAACACACTGTTTATGCCTCTCACCCTCGGGTCTATTGCCAATAAAAGGCAATTGACCACCAAACAACCATAATGCTTCCTGCCCCAGAACTTCTTCTCATATTTGCATTAAAATATATAAAACTACTGGACCAATCCTCCATCTTCACTAATAGAAACCTTGTGCTCTCATACTTTAATGAAATATACCAACATTGTTTCCATTTAGAGAAGATCTTGTGGTGAACTAAGTCCATCTGTTCTACCCACTGCAGAACATCATAACTCTGCATCACCACAGCATCCAAGGCTTCAAGTAGCCTTGCTGCATATATTTGAGTTACAAAAAAAAAAAAAAAAAAAAGCCATATATATGTGCCCAATAAAATTAAGCACATGAGAAGTTTTTCAGAGGTTGCTGTTTACTCCATATAACCTAATGGATGACACACTGCAGCTGAAAACTAACCTTCTCTGGAACTTTATTTGCAATACAAATTACAGTTGCACCACTGAAGCCCCATTTCTGTGAAAGGATAAAAGAATCCCCCAAAATCACAAAACCACGACGTGCTGCTGGCATTTTTAAATCAGGATGCACACAAGGCCTAAATAAGGAATAAAGGCTAAAATAAGGAATAAAGAATAACTGAAGTTTGGGGACTTTGAACAGTGAGAGTTGAAATTTTACTGACGTTCGGATTTAAGAGTGAGCCTACAAACATTGCTCAGCCATAGCAGAAACAAGGCTGATGGCACAACAAGGTTTCTGCTGTTCTGCAAGCAGTGAGCAGACGTGAAAGCAAGAAAAAACCTCAAAGTTTTACTAGGCTGATCCAGTCCATCTTTGACAAGTCCAACTAATGAGTCATCAGGGCCGCCTGTCACTTCTGATGCCGAGCTGCAGCCATAAGCACTCTGCAGAAAGGTCACAGCTGTATGTTCCTGAAATCAGAGTAATTACAGAAGCCAGAGGACCTGCTCCCAAGCTCTGCACAGCACTTTGGGTGCACACAGCTTCAGCCTCTGACTTCAGAACTGAAGCACCCCCAGGGCCGTATCGAGTGTACGAGTGAATACTGCTCTGCCTAAAAATCTGTCAGCCTCATAGCACTCAGGCTTTACTTACCTCCCATTAGACTGATTAATGTTTCTTAATGAAAATACATCCATAAAAACCGACTTGCTAATACTGATCACAAGCGACAGCCGTTCCCCGCAACCCAGGCCTGCAAGGATTAATTTGTCATCTTCCATCCTGTAATGGAGAATTTCTACTCCAAGGTACACCTTCCAGGCACAGCTGTTCCACAAAACAGTGCCAACACTAGTTGGTTGCAGAACATCCCAAGCACAGGACTTGGGAATGAAATACCTGATCATGTTCATAAGCAGGCATACCATTCAAATAGTAGCTTAATTCGCAGAGAAAATAGGTAATAAAAGACTGCACAATACCAGTAATGGTCCAAATATTGAAGCAGCACTGGCCTGCTTCAGACTAATGGCACAGTATGACAATTCCTGCCCCAAGTTAAGAGATTTGGGAGTTATAGTGCAAGTGTGACTATCTGGCAGACTGTCAGCATCTTGCAGTGTTGTAGTAGTGAGACAAAGCAACGTCAAAGATCCCCATGTTGAAACTTCACGCTAAAAAGGAACTATTTTCCACTTTCATCACTCGCAAGTGGATAAATGGAAACTGCTAAGCTTCAGTAACAGACTCAATATTGAACTGAAATCACGTTTGCCTTTCCCTCTGTAACATAAGAGAGCTGCACAGCACATAATTAAATGGGTCAAAAAAAGCTGAACATGAACCAGGGAAAGCCATGCAATTATGAATACATCGTGAACAAAAATAAAAGCAATTCTTATGCATTAATGGTACATCAAGCTAATTCAAGAAGGCTAAAGTCATTAAAAAGGCATCCTGGGGCAGTACAGTCACTGCTGTATTGCACTGACAAGAAATATTAAGATAATCATTTCCAATGTCATTGATAAAATCTGTTTTGATAAGCAGGAAAAACCCCTAATTCTTAACGAGGCAATCTGAAGCAAGATCAAATACTAATCAGACCCATCTTTAAAGCTTAATTCTCCCATCCAACAGTCTCAAGTTGCAAACACCAAGAGCTACAAGCACATTACTGAGCTGGAATTCTCCACTTCCTTTGTTTTAAGAGTGAAATTCAAAGCCTGCTTGTGCAGCTCCAACTTCAAACAGCATCAGAGATGAGACCTGAATGGGACAACTCTAAAGGCTACAAAGACCCCTCTGAAATGTTCCAAACTCTTCTGACTTCAGCATTCAAACTCTTGAAAGAACACTTCATACATCTCAAACAAGTAAGAACAAACATCCTGACAAATCCTCTTAGAGAGAAATTTACTTTAACTAGGAATTATAAAAAGGTTTTGGACACTCGAAGTTTATTAGTCACAGATTTAACACCCTACCAGCAATTCAAACTTCCTCAACAACAGAAGCTGGAATTGGGGTTGGCAGTGTTGGATGTACGGTCATTAGGAGCCTCGACTGTATGCATCAATCACAGATGACACAAATCATTGCATAGTGTTGGACTTGACTAAAATAGGACTCAAATTATGCAAAACGAGATACTAAAGCTAAAATGAGTAAATCAAAACCAATCTCTCCCATTTCATCTCCCACTCCACCAATATTCAATAGAAAAGCATCTACTGCCATCAGTAAGTTCATCAAAACTGTGAGCCAGCAAAATTAGTGGGCCCTTGCCAGGTGAAATGCCTTTACAGAGCTACCAAAGCAAACACCTTGGAGCACTCCAACCCTGAGCATGAGCTCACCTGGAATTGCAATACAAAGTGATTAAATCCTAAACCCAAATTCCGAAAGCAAACAGATCCAGACACAAGCAAAGCGTGGAAATAATTCCAATGCACAGAAAGTGCTCTTCATAAGTATGGCAGCAAATCCATGTCTTCATACAGCCGTATTTGTGGGAGATGATAGGCAGGTGTTATTAAGAAAGCGATCAACAGCTTTTTCTTCCTCAGCTATGAGCAAACAAAGCAGAACAAACCTACAAACCTGCCTTGTCCATTCAAGTACCAACGGCCTGATGAGGAGGAGGCCTGATTCCTTTAGACTACAAGGAAGAATAAGCACTCCAGGGTCACACCAGCTTCCTAGAAGATAAGATAACCCAGCAGGGCACCAGACTGGCTGCACAAAGAATCACTAAGAGCTGAACCTTTGCCTAACTGCTGTGCCATCTCCACACGGGCTGTTAATGCCTGTGAACATACAGGACTGAAACAAAACTGGAGGACGTGTGTAAAACTGGCATACATTTCAGGATGCTAGCCCTTATTTCCTATTGAATAAACAACTTATTCTCACTGGTCAAAGGCTGAGATGAACAGCAATAATGATCAGGAATTAGATTTGACCCCAGACGTGCCTGGAAACTGTAGCACATCTCTACAGAAGAATTCTTAATTCCACTAGTTGGTAAATATTAACTTCCATGTCAGTGGAATAGAACTTGGAATTTCTTGAACAGGTTTGTTGATTCTCTCTACTACTGAATTTACTACTGAAATTTAGTAGAGACACGAATAAGCTTCCTAAAACCTTACAAATCCATCACCTCACCTTTTCCCAAAGATAGTTCTCTCTCAAAAGCTCCTTGAGAAAGAAAAGTAGAACGTACACTCTGAATATGTCAATAAAAATTTAACTACAGCTAGCACTCAAAAATAAATATACCAACAAAAAATCCCAAATGGATTTTTGAAAGTCATATTCAGTGCAGAAAGTTTTGGCAGTGAAAACAGCAATTCCTGTAAGCCTTTCAACAGAAAGCAGCAAGCAAATTACAGCTACAGCTTTAAATAGTCTTCTCTGAGATCCTACTAGTAGGCTGGCTACACACACTCTTATTTGGACTTAAGCACGGCATTATTTTCCATTTAAAAACTAGAATTTTTTGTATCTTGTTTCCTAAGTCATCTTGGCAGATACAGAACACCTCTGTGCTCGGATACTCACCGATGTGATGCTCATAAAGCTGCGGGACTTGTAGGCAAACAACAAAACTAAACAGGGCAATACCTCCAGAACCAAAGACTCTGGAGGAGCAGTTCAACGTAAACTAGGTTTCTAAACGCAGAAGCAATAATAGTACACTGCCATCACTGGAACAGGAGGCAAAAAAATCCCAAGACACGTGGCTGAATTTCCACTAGAGGGTGCACCAAGTTCACAAATGAAAGATTTAGCGTAGCTTCTCCAGCCACAGTTCTGCCACTAAGTTAACTGCCCAAAATAGGTTACTTGTTACTCCTTTTTTAGATGGCACACAATGAGACCTTTCATGAGACAAACTAGAACATTGCCACTCTTCACCTGTTAAATTACCCGTAAGCAGCCAACTTTACTTCTGAATACCTACACAAAACTGCCAGCTTTAAACACTCCAAGAATGCCATGCATTACTTCTAATGACTACTATGCCCTTATCAATTGTCTTGGTTTACTTCTCATTTCTAGATCATGCAAGACACAATTTACAACTACTTATCTAAAATGCCCTTAGTGAGCACTAAAGCAAAGAAAACTTTGCTGATATAAAACCAAAGCAAGCAGAAAAACAACGCTGAATTAAGAAGCTCAAAATGCTTGAGGCTAAAAGAGTTGTTAGTCAACAATTAGTCAACCACACTGCGTGATATGGATGAGAAAAAGTCATCTTTACCATCTTGAAAGACTCTCTCCACGTTGAGCCCATAGGTGGCACAGGTTTCATAGTAAGTGCATCTCTTGAGGTCGTTTGATAACTTCCTTGCTCTGGCATCATCTATGACACGTGGGTTACTGGAACTTATAGCATCTGCAGCAACAGGAATAGAAGAAGATGAATAGATATTATAAATTGATGACTTTGGCTCATAATTACCACTGCCAATACAGTTGAACTACAATAAACATAACTTCCAAAATTTTTTGTAGAAAACAGAGGACATCAATCTAACTTTATACTTTGTTACTACTTTGAATGTATTTGGGCCACCAGTTAAAAAAAAAAAATACATTCTCACACAAAAAGACATGAGGTTTGAAGTAAGACTAGTTAGGAAAACAAGTGGCTGGTAAATATAAACACCTCAAATGACTTTTAAGCCTCCTAAAACAGCAACACTGGCTTACAAGTAAACTTCACCTGGAGCGTGAAGCATCTCATGTTTGTAAGAACCGAATGCTTTCAGCAGGGAATCAATGGAATGGAAGGAAGAAACAGAACCATGCAGTACTGTAACACCTAGAGTGTTAGATTTGCACACACACACACAGTGTTCTTCAAACACCAGAAAACAGCTGGGCAAATCTCTGAAGTGATCGTACAATCAAATCTGAACCGCAGACTTCTTTTCTTAGGCAGCAGAGGGCGCTAACAACATTTAAGCAGAAATTAACTGAGACCCATCAACTCTGCAAAGCAAATGCCGGGCTGAGCTGCAGCCTGGGCTGATTTCTTTGGGAGAGCCCTCATTTCAAAGAGCATTTCAAACACAAAGCTGGTATCAAACGGGTCAATTCCAGAATCAATCTCTGCACAGTTTGATGGTCAGTGTAGCCACAAGGCTTTGTTTTGTTCTCATGCTTATTCCACATACCAGCATTTCCATTTTTAGCCACATTTTAAAAATTCCCCTTGCATCGGTGCTGCAACAAAAAATGACCTTTGTAAAACAAATACATTTTGGGTCGGAAGAGACCTTTAAGACCATCTCATCCCAACCCCCTGCTATAGGCAGGGACACCTCCTTCTAGACCAGGTTGCTCACAGCTCCATCCGGCGTGGCCTGCAATGCTCCCAGGGAGGAGGGCATCCACAACCTCACTGGGCAACCTGTTCCAATGTCTCACCTCCCTCACTGTAAAGAATTTCTTCCTGAAATCCGGTCTCAATTTCCCCTCTTCCAGTTCAAAGCCGTTTTCCCCCATCCTGCCGCTCCCTGCCCTTATAAAAAGTCCCTCCCCAGCTTTCCTGTAGGAGGAACTGGCAGGCGGCTATAAGATGAAAGACCTCACCCCCAGGTGACAGAAATGTGTTGGAAAAATATCTCAGCTTCCCCTTCCTATTTTTCAGCTCCAATTTCAGGACCATGATGCTCTCTAGAGCAGTTCATTTCTGCTTTTGTCTGTAATTTCTGCTGTCCTAGGAATTTTTTTGTACCTACTTCCCTTTTCGTGTTTTCATCATCTGTTTCCACCCTAAGACTTTGCTGCTCTTCTTCCTTCTTTGCTCCCCACACTTCCCCTTGCTTCCTGCAGCACAGTGCTGGTTTCACAGCTCTGCAGGCACGCAGCTGAAAGCAAATCACTGACTGTAAGATGGACAAGAAGAAAGCTAAGAAAGCAATGAAAAGCTTTGGCAGCACTAAAAGGGAAGAAGCCCAAAACCAAAATTGCACTACACAGCAAGCAATGCTTCACTATGAAGGAACTCAAAAAACAACTTGTGCTACACTCCCAAAGCAGCAGCTCTCTGAAGTGAGATGCCTGAAGCATAGCACCCATATGCAGGAACTCCTATTTGATCAGAATTTATTGCAGGAAACCCACTAGATACAGGGACCTACTGCATCCCAAGGGCACCACGTGGCCATTTGCCTCCCCTCTGAAACCAGTCCCTGCAGTGCCAAAGCTCTGTTGCAAGCCAGCCAAGGAAAGCCAGATGTCAGCAAGTCACCTTGCTGAATACCTGTCAGCTTAACACAAGCTCTCATGATCAGATGAGTGGGGCAGCACTGATGGGAAAGGACAGGACATGGCACTACCAGCTTGGAACAGCCTGCATGTGTTTGCATGTAATAAAGAATGCACTTACCCTGTGTTCCCACCAGTACCATTGGAATTTCACTAGTGTTACGATAGTTAGCCATACGGCTGTAGTAGTGGTAAACAGTCTGGAAGCTAACTTCATCTTCCAAGCTGAAGACAAATATAACAGCATCCACCCACATGGCAAACTGCAGAATAAAAATGGAAAAGGCACATTGAGAGCAATGCAGTGGAAAGAGGGAAAAAACTCAACTCTTATCTGACATAGCAGGAAACTGGAAGTAGAAAAATGCAGTGACTGTAACCAGGTCTTAAGAAAAAATACGTGGTGCAGTATTTAAAAGATGATGAGTCAACGTTCACCACAACTCGCATCAATATGCAAGTATCTGGGATGCACAAAGATTTTCCCCAATGCTCACAAGGGAATGCCTTGTGATCACAACCGCTATCAGTGCACGCTGATTTTCATTAACAGAGATAACATCACAGTCTCAGTTTTCTGTATTTGTGGATTATATCTCCCTAAGCTCCCGACTGCCCCACGGAGCGCGTTATTTTCCCCGCTCTGTGCTTGGCATGCTTCATGCTGCTGCTTCTGTGGGCAAACATGGCTGTGGATTTACAAGCAATGCTAATAATTCTCTCATCTCTGTGTCCAAAAATATTAACTTCAGCCCCCCAATTACTTTCTGCAGAGACCCATGAATTGGACAACCAGGACCGGCTGTCTCATTCAGCTTTCTGTGTGAAAGCCAACTGCTCTCTCCTGGCATCAGAACCCCACTGGAAGACATGCACACACAGCTCAAGGCAAGGTGCTGGGTTAGTGACCATGCAAGTTTCAGCTTACAGGTGAAATAAGACAATCTAGACACATTTAACATAGCAGTAAGTGTGTACAGAAAAGAAACTGCAGCTTACCTCACTGCCTTTATTTTTCCCTAAGTGATTCCATTCCTACCCAAATTTAGACCAATGGAAACAAGTTTTAGCCAGCAGTACTCGTGCCTCTTGTTACATTGCTACTACAACATGCCACTTAGGTTAGGGACACACTGGGCATACAGAGAGCTGCAAGCAGATTCATTTGGGAAATGTTTATGTACATTTAGCAAGCTTTCTGGGTTTGTAAGCACTTACTTCAGCGCCAGCAGCTCGTGCAGGTTTTTCCTGCTCTGCTGACTGCAGTTCAGCTCTTTACTTACTGAGGTCAAAATTCTATCCTAATTATCCACAGAATTATACTGCACCGTTGCAAAATGCAGAACCTTGAGGCTAAAATAACTAGTCCTGTCTAAATTATAAGGGAAGATTGAGATGTAAACATTTTTCTCCAGATAATGTTCCACTTCTGTTATAAATATTCAGTAGCCCAAAGGTAAACTTTCTACGGTAGGAATTAATAAGGAGATTAAAGATATTAAATATATGTGCAACTTGAAATTATGCCCATGACACAATAAAGAGAACTGACAAGTAAAACGTGTCTTCTGAAAAGCACACCAGCACTAAGACCTCAGGCCTTTCATTACTTCTCTGAAGAGCCACAGCGGGAATTAAACACCCCAATTTACCTAGCAGGGATCAAAGGCAACGCCGTGTCTGCTCATGAGTCTGCAAACAGTTCAGATACACTCTGGGAAAGCAATTCTCCAGGTACCAAAATGTCTGTTAGATGGCTGTGTGTACTCACACAATCGCAGTATTAATTTTCTTGTCTTTTTTAATGAGTGAATGCTCTCTGAGAATCAAGGCCTGGCAACTGCTGTGTACATCAGCCAAATTATTCACAGGCTAAAACAGAGAACTTCATTGAGGCTGCAGATGTGTGAGCCACACTTCCTCCCAGGATGTCCCTTCCGGTCTCCGTTTCTCATACCTCCTTTCTCTTCTCCTTTGCCCAGACACTTTCCCCCACGCTCCCATCCTCCTGTAGTTCATCAGCAACAGTGGAGCTCTGAAATTCAAGCTGCTGCTGCTGGCACGGCTCCCATTCAGCTGTTTGGCAGTGGTGCAGCTCCTGCTGCTGAGCTGCTACTGAACAGCTGAGCAAAGCAAGGCCAGCACAGGCTGTGCACTTGAGAAACCCTGCTGGTCCTACCTAGGAAAAGGTAGGGGGAGAGCTGGAGGATGACTGAAGGCAAGGATGCTGCCTACAGCCAGGTGGGCAGAAACTTCTCTGTTTCAGAATCACACAAGCAACGAGGAAAGACTTTGTTACAATAGCACGACAGTGCTAGGGATACAAATGCGCAGCTGCCTCCTTCTGATGAACCAGCTGCCTTCCACAGGGCAAGGAGGTGACACCCAGTTATACAGAAACCAGGTAAAAACCTGAGAACTCAACAGTGACCCAGAACGTGGAAAAGTGAGTCTTACAGTGGCTCAGGGAGGAAAATGTGGAAGCAGTAAGGAATACAGATTTGTACACAAGTATGAACACTACTGAGTATGCACCTATTTTACCTGTCTTTAATGAATATTTATTCTGAATTAGAATCTAAAAACTGAAACGAAATTTTGTGCTACCATAATGGTTAGGTATTCGGTATAACTTACCCATATTGCTACAGGACTTCACACTGTTCTTCAAATCACAAGTATTTTGTAAACAGAGTACTTTTCACCCGAGAATAACATAAGCATTTTAGCAGCAGAAAAATGAGCAGGACACAGAAAAGGACAAAGTAAAGCAAGCTCTCTTATAGGAGATGGCAAGAGAAGAAATGGGAAGCCACGATGAAGCTCCACGTGCAATGCTCACCTGTGCCTCTGGAGGGCCACCTTCATCTCTAATCAGCAGCAGATAGCTCTGTCCATCAACTACTATCTCTTTCTTGAATCTCCCACCTGTTACACAAAGCAGCTCATTACAGAAGAGAAAAGGTATGAGAGCAAAACAGAAAAAGGCTTCGCTTGTGGAAAAAAGGATATCTAAGTCGCATGCTTTAAGGATAATAGGGAAAGAAAGCCAAAACTGCATTATAAACGTTAACTCTCACATTAGATGTGCTTGCTTTTGATATAGCCAGGTAAAAGAAAGTAGTCTTTTTTTTATGTAACTGTGAGAAATGCATCTCCAAAAAGGGCAAATTCGTCACGGTTGTAAGCAGAAAGACCATCTATTAGCATTCAAATAAGTTTCCCATAGGTCTTTTCCTCAAGAGAAGCCCAGTTCTTACAGTACACACACAGTGTTATGAAAATGGTACTTCTATTGTCACAAATCACAGTTAGGGGAAAAGAGTAGACACATGTTAGACAAAAAGCTACAATGGTGCTACCTGATAGAGACGTACTATCTGACAGAGAATGATGCGCCCCTTCCTAGCAGGGTTTGGGGTTTCTGGTGTGACAGAGCCTAAGCCAGGATTAGCAAGCTCAGGGTGCTTCAGGATCTGGGATGCTCTCTGACTCCTGAAAGGACTCAGGTCACCCACTGTGCCACAAAGGTCCCCCAGCTGTCGTACTTCTGAACTTAGCAGGCTCAGGTAAAACATGCCTGCTACGATAAAATTATTTCCTCGCTGTCACTTTATAATTGGAGTTACCTTCACGTTTCAATTCTATTTCCCAACAACCACATCAAATTTCTCACCCTGCCACACTAGATCTGTTTAAATACTCGATGGGTGAGTGAACAACATCAGCCCTTCCAGCAACTCAGCAAGCACACACAGGCTGACTCTGACCCTCCCAGCACTCACAGCAATAAGCAGCCTGAGACCTGCCAATTCCCAGCCCTTTAGAGCAGGTTTCAGACCCATCACCTAAGAGTTCGTTATTTCTCTATGTTGTCAATTAATTGTACAGGCTTCCTAACGAAGAGTTAAAACGAATTACTTAATACACAGCCCTGCAGAGGGGTACTTCAAATCTTTAAGTAAATGCAGCATATATGTGATTGAAGAGGAAAAGCTCTGCATAATCACCATCTCCTGGTTCTTCTATCTAAACACTGAAAGTTCACGCAGCTAATTATAAAATACCATGAACCAAATGCATTTAAGAACCAACTCATTATTCCCCTCTTGCCAACAGGATGCCTTTCAAATCTCACTACGTCTTCAAACACAGAGGC
The DNA here is from genome assembly GCF_026119805.1 of Tympanuchus pallidicinctus. Classification (NCBI taxonomy): domain Eukaryota; kingdom Metazoa; phylum Chordata; class Aves; order Galliformes; family Phasianidae; genus Tympanuchus; species Tympanuchus pallidicinctus. The sequence continues at coordinate 34,813,974 of NW_026294669.1, forward strand.
ATTAAGAACGTACAGAAAAAGTGAAATGGAAAGCTTAAATAGAACACTGGGGAAAAAAACAACCATAGGAGTAGCATTAAAATGCTTACAGATCACATGTGAGCAATGATATGGAATCTGCTCAAGAGTCACTTCAGGGCCAATACAATTTTCATTTATTCTAAGGGAGCAGCACTGAGAAGCACACCATGTTTAACTAAGATAGCACAAAGTTATTCAAGGCCTCCCTCCCTGTAGGAACCCACCTTAGGAGACCAACTTGCTTGCACCTGATCCTGGCCTTTCCCAAGTGTTTAAAAGGATGCCCTAGAATGGAAAAGATCAGTTGGAAGGAGACCACAGGGCTCACCAGGTCCAGCTGATCACTTTGGGGCTAACCAAGAGCTTCAGCACTGCCCAAACACCTCCTGCACACTGACAGCCATGGGCACCAAACAGCTCTTCATGGAGCCTGTCCCAGTGTCTGAGCACACTCAGCAGGAAAGAAATGTTTCCTGATGCTCAGCCCAAACACCTCTGGTGCAGCATTCCATCATTGCTGTCTGCCCTACCACCAGGGAGAAGAGACCATCTAAAGCGATGCAAACAGAGAAATGACCTTCAAAAAGAATAATAAATAAATGCATGAATGAATAAGGTTCAAAACCATGAAAAATCATGTCAGGTAGTCCCAAAGGAGGTAGCTAGCTTTGTTCCAGTTGCATTAGTATTATGACACGTGCAGCTTTTTAATGAGGAAATCTCTCAGCTCCCATATGTACCTGCCAAAAGAGGTCACTGGCATAAAAAGATGAGCAGCCTGGGCCAGCTTCACGGAACACAACCATCACTCCTGCGATGCCCTAACAGCCATGGCAAAGCACAGAGTGAAAGACAGGCCATCAACAGCTCAACTACATCCACTCACACCCCCAGTTCCACCTTTAAAATCACGGAAAAGCCAAGCAAGAGGATACCTACTGCCCTACATCCTGGAAAATATTTCCACGAGATACAGCCATTCACATAAAGAAATTACTCAAGCTGCACAGAGGTTTTTATTTGGGAGGATGCTACTACGTGGTTTATTTTCTCTCTACATCTCTAGACTAAAAATTGCTGTGTTGTTCTCAGTTTTCCCAGGCAAGATCAGTATCGATTCATACAAGCCAATTTTCAGACGTGCTCCCAATTTTGCTTCAGGAAGCAAATACAATTTCTCCATAGGAAGCAAACAAATACCTACTAGAAGACACAAGAGCAGCGCTTGGGATGCAACAAAAACACCCACTGTGCTCTACGTGTCTTATTAGGTCAGATTCCAAACGTGAAATGCTCCAGATAAAAACCCAGCTTTGATGTACGCAAAGCTAAACAAAGTCTGTGCATCAGCAATTTGCAGCCATGGCTAGAGACCTGGCACTAGGCTGAAGGCTGGGCCCAAGGAATCAACAAAAGCTCCTTAATCTCATTTCTATGCGTGTCACTCCCACAAAGGCTGACGGTTGGAATCGGCAGCAAGGATAAAACCCACCCCTCTGCAGAAATCAATGCTCATTTCAAATAGAGCACACGTTTGTGATGGAAGATGCTCTACATTGTAAAGTCTTCCTACCACACGGGGAATTCCACAGGGTGAGGTTTTCACCCTGTTTGGAAGGCCTGGGCACCTCTTCCTCTAGCTGCTAACCGTTTCACTGAGCAATTGCTCACTGAAGCAACCACTGATTTTCATGCTATGTCCCCAGGCTCAACTTCAGTTGCCAGACTCTTTATTCAAGCAAATTGCCACAGGGATGGAGTTATTTGGCCATATGAGAAAGATAAATCTTGGGGGGCAGGCCGTCTGACAAACCCGTGCAGCAGCTGACTGTCACAGCTGTGGGGGCAGGGCGGGGGGCACGAGGAGAGAGCACAGAATCACAGAATGGCCTGGGTTGAAAAGGACCACAGTGACCATCTAGTTTCAATGCCCCTGCTACATGCAGGGTCAGCAAACACCAGACCAGGCTGCCCAGAGCCACATCCAGCCTGGCCAGCTGCAGCAGCCTATGCCCAGTAACACCACCTTCCAACAAATGTGGTTGTGTTATAAGCAAAGATTGTCTTTTTTCTGAAGACTAAAGACCACAGCAAGAATGCAGATTATTTCAAGAAGGGCATACTTCAGAGATGTTTTCTCTGCAACTCCCAATTAAGCTAGTAAAGCATACACAAGGCATTAAAATTAATTTTCATTCGCATCAAGTTGAGCTCAGCGATTGATGTCGATTCATATTAGCAGCTGAGAAGCCATTATTCAGCCACACGTGAAGTTTGCTTTTGGGAATTTCCTTAGTGCCAAAAAATTGTGCTAGATAACACTTAAAAAACCAAACGTGGTTGAGCTGGGGTGACCGAATAACCATAGGAGTACAAAGATTGGGAAGTATTGCTTTCTCTCACATCAAGAGCCACAAGCAGTTAACTGCACGAGCTTTCCAATAAAATACAACAGCAAAGCAACCAAGTCTGGGCTTTTCAAAACCCACCATCTGTTTCTCCTGAAATGCAGATTTCAGATGTGATTTAGGAAACGCACGGATTCATCTGCTGGCTAGAATATCAGCACTCTCCTTGAAGTGCCAAACAATGTCCCTACTTCCATCAGCGTGCCTTTTTCTCCTCCTTCCTAACCAGAGCCCCTAGAAGGGCTGCTGCCCAACTCCTCATACCTTGCTGTAGGCAGAAAGATGAGAAGTAATTCAGACTGCAGCACGCTGCCACCAAAATAAGCTGTTTTGGTGGGCAGTAATGACTCACGTAGATGGATTCCTTCATAACTCCTGTTGCTGATCTTCATCCCATCTTGCCCACTTTTACAGTTAAAGCCAGGTACCCCCACAGGGCACAAGGCATGCATTATCACATTGTACTGACAATTTAAAAATGACAGAAAAACTGCCAATGAAGCACTAATGTATCATCTTGCTCTTCCACAAGGCAAGGTTTGGAGGCCTTTGTAGCTGCAATGACACTCAGCAGTGTAATTTTGAGAGGCATTCACTGACACACTTGCAGTACTTGTAGAGAAGGCTTTATCTAGCAGGTCCACAAAAGCAGGCAGAAACGTGAGTGAAGATGAACTGATTTTAAAGCATTCAAAAAAATAGAGCTTATGCTTCTAAGCAGTATTAACTACCCGAGTTGCACAGAGTCAGAGACTGCAGTTCATGCTATGTAATACGGTTAGATAGAAACCAGGTGTGTGTGTTCATCTTGACAGCAAACAGAGACACTTATGCTGAAAGACAGCTCTGCAGAGGTACTAGTCTCATTCCCAAGAGGCAATGAATTTAACTATTAGAGTAGAGCAGTCCTGAACTGCAAAGTTGCAAATTAACCAAATGAGAAAAAGCTACATGTCAGGGTAGAACTGGAAAAGATCCATCCTAGGCAGCTACAGGGAACACTCTCTAGCTGCCTCTGCTGTGCTGAACCAAAGGAGAAAACATTAACTGGCCCTTCTTCATCTTAGTTATCTGCTGCCTTATAGATATAAGTCTTTAGCCCTCAGAGATAAGTGTTTGTAACTGGAACACTGATTCTTAGCTAGTCCACCAGAACTACGCCTGCCACGTTACACATGCCTGAGAAGAACTTATGGTCGTCTCTCCTCCTAAGGAAGGAACACCACCAACCTACATAGGATTGTTCATTATAACAAATAGGCTTGAGATTTTAACATCATTCAGTATTCTGAAACAGAGGTAAAAAAGTACCCGTGTGCTGCAAGTGAGCACACAGACTTTTAAAATTGCTAGCAAGATCAGACCCCCATCTGACTGCTGCGATGAAGTAACATGTTTTCATCCAACGTTTACTGCACAGACAAAAACTTTGGCACTGAGCAAATAACAGCTGAATACATTTTATTTGGTAAGGATGCCCTCTTTTCACAGTTCATCCGAGTGAAAAAACACTGCTGACAGTTTATCGGGGGAAAACAAACAGCAGTAACCTGCAAGGAGCTCCTTCTGCCAGCACTCACACAGATCCCTGGTGCTCACCCCCAGCTCCCAAGTGCCAACAGAGCTGTCAGCAACACCTCCGCCACCACAGCACCTGCAGCACTTTCTCTGTGTGCTAAGCCCTGTGATTGCAGCTCGAAGGACCCTAAGCCTGGCTCACCACAGCTTGCTGCCTAGCTGCTCCTGTATTCCACATTTCTCAACACCACGGTTTCTGAGCTTAGCCCAACAAGGCACAGCCACGACTGCCACGTGTTCGAGCTGAATCAGGCAGTAACACTCTTCGGACCAAGGCGCTGAGGGGCTTCAGGAGTTCTACCAAATTGAGTACTAAAATGTAAAGCAAAGAAGATACCTATACATCTATATGGGTATGATTAAGCTAATGGTTCCATTTCTACTTAAAACCAGGCTTCTCCGAAAGTCTCTGCTTTTGATTTCTTTGGTTTTACTTCATTGACAGCAGGTGCAGACAGTCACTTGAACACAACACACCCACTAATTGCATAGATGCTGCAAATCTAATTTTAAAAATCTGGTTTTTTCAAGCCTGCTGGAGACAAATAACAAAAAGCAGCAATCAACTTCTTTGAGCAGGATGTAACACTGCTTTAGCACACTCCTACCTACCCGTTTCCATCAAGCACTTTTTTTTGTCATTTTAAGTACACCCAAAATACCACTTTCCAAATGTAAGCCCCACAACTTAAAGTAACTTAGCCCTCCTTTACTGCAATTCCTTACCAACTAAACGAGCCTGCTGTACCTCCCACCTTTCAGACACCAGTCTGAATTCAGGCATTAATAACCAAATATTCAGGCACTACTTTTCAATCTAACAAATTATCTCCAGCCAGCATCTGCTCAAAGTTTCTGTGTGCAAGTTTAATTGTTGTTGTTGGTTTGGTTTCTGTCCTTCCTCAGTGCTCCTTGGCTTTTTATACGTGGGTTACAGCCAGCTTCCTTGACAGCTGTCCTTTCACTACAGTACTGCAATGCAAATAGTGCATGTGTAAAAACAGTAAGAAGTAAAACCCTGAAACTAAAATTAGATCATGCTACTATATGTCTGAACTCAATAAAGAAACAAAAGAGTGAGATGTGCTAAGAAAACCTGGCCAAGCCACCAATCATCATCTCTGGTCTAAGGTTTGGGTTTTTTTGTTGTTTAATTGTCTCCCAGAATGTTCCAAATAAGAAAAAGAATACAAGCTGGAAAAAAGAAGCAGCAGTTTGCAAAGTCTGTATTTTGCTTTAAGAGCTAAATGTTGGGCTGTGGTTTAAAGATTACATCCAGAATCCAAATTTAACAAGGAAGAAGAAAGACAGCCCCTTCTTCCAGCAGCAGCCACTTCAAGCTGACTTCTGCTTAATAGCCACTTCTACTGTTATTAAGAGCCTGAAGTTACAACGGCAGCTATAAATCTAAATTCCAGTTTTTACCTGGGAAGGAACTTTGAGAGAAGCCTGTTATTACAAGGGCACAAACCCCTCAGACATAAGTCATCAGAACCTTTTGAGTCGTCAGGCTGCAGTGCATGAAAGACATCATCTCAGAGATCACCCTGTCCTCAAGGCACACAGCCTAAGAAGGAAGTCCATTCCAGGAAACCGCTTCCTCAGCATCTTCTCCCCAGGAAAAGAACAAACACTAATCTCTTCCTTCAATCACCATCGTTCCTTATTTGTGTAACGCTTAAAGCAGCAGCTGAACAGAGCTTTTCAAAGGAGTCTCTAAACCACACCGCTCGTCTCAGGGGGACGAAGAGGAGGGCTATGGAACGGAGATCTCAGAATACATAAACACACTCTTTTATGCTAAGCCTGAAAGGCTCCAAAGGCCCAGGAGAGCCATGTGCAGCAATACTTAAAAATCATCAAAAAAGACAAGTGTTATTGTGTGTCTGGCTGTCAGCATGAAACGCCAAACAAAAATAATTAGCTGATACAATGAAATACAGGAAAAGAACTGGAAGGAGACAATCTTGAAATCCACGTCTAAAGCTATCGCTGTCAGTGATAGGGTCGGTGATGAAGAGATGAAAAAGGACTCTGATAGCTCTGGCTGCCCTGAGTGCTGTGTAAACCTCATGAAACATTGCAACAAGGATTTGAATTCCACATAAAACACTGCAGCTTCACTATGTTTCCAACCTGGGAATTCTAATGGATGCAGTCCCCAGTTACTTGAAAGGAACAGGACTCTGCCATCAAATTCACACGTGGAATTCTTGCCGAGTCTCACTATATAGGCTACATGTGTAAGGACAAGCATGATGATGATTTTAAGGAATTCCAGTAAACTGCAAGTGTTTCTCCTCACAAACTGCACGACGTTTTCTCTTCACAAAAAGCACACAAGTACACACTCTGACAGCAAATGACATGGCTTTTCATTTACATTTCAGTTGGCTTGCTCACCAGGAACAAACACAGCTTAGCCTAGGACGCATCCTCCTCTGTTAAATGTGGAATATAAATCAGGCTGTTTAGTAAATATGGCCTCCAGATTCCTACATAGCTGGAAAAAAATTAACCAGATAAAAACAGCCATTGATTTGAGCTTAAAGAGATTCGTCAAGTTCAAAACTTAATTGCTCACAGGAGGAGTGAGAAACGTGAGAGAAGCAGCCCTGCAGCCCCCAAGGTCAGTGAGAAGGATGGCAGGAGGTGCTCCAGGCACAAAACAGAACTTCCTGCAGCTACGGTGGAGCAGCCTGTCCCACTGCAGCCCATCTATCTCGCTTGGAGCTTTAAAAACATCATTAATTAAATTAATTAAGAAGTTGCACAAGAAAACCAAACCTCGCCTCATGTGTGCTGCAGCACCACTGCAATCACCATATGCCAACTGGCACAGTACATAATGAAGAACTTCCAACCCACCCTACCAATACAAACAGGAACTAAAACAGGCTACCATTAAAGGAAACGGGAAGGAAGAAACAGATGGACACTGAAAAAACAAGCTGTAGAGCAACACATCATTTGTTCTCTTACAAAATACATCTGACTTAAAAAGCTGCCTCACAGCAACACAGTTACATCCATATTAAACATACAAAGGAATCTGAAAGTCAAATTTCTCCCTAAGATTTACTTTGAGAAAAACAGTTTTCATGTTACACTAGAGACTGAAATCAATTCCAAACAGAAGTAAAAGTGAAGCTAAACAAGGAGAGAACACAGCTCCATGATGTTGCATCGCTCCTCCTCTTGGTGGGGAGGTTTGGGGCAGCAAAAGAGCTGAAGGAACCATGAACCCATCTTTACATACTGAGCACCCATTGACTGGAATGTTGAAGCTACCTTAAAAGCCTAGGGGAGACCTGGCACTCATCTAATTTCAGGCAGGTTTCAGAGTAATTGTAGCAATTGAGAAGGCAAAGGATAGCAGACATAGAGGTCCCCTGCTGTAATCATCATTTTCACACCGAGTATGCATCAATCACTTTACTAATTGGATGCCACTTGTATGATGCCTGATATGTTTTGCTGTTTGTAACCCAGCCAGTCATTAACTTTCTCTCATAACCAGTCAGGTAGCTGAGACTTTAATGCCTGGTACACATCATATTTTTTTAACCAATTCAACAAACCAACATGTTATAAAGACCACAGAGAAGGATAAATAGAAGGACTGCACTGACTGTATGGACTTATGACTAGGTAAGACAGCAATAGAACACTTTAACAAATGTTTAATGTTTACAAAGGAGAAACTGTATGTTTTTCTTTAATGCTAACTTGATTTGAAATCTTGACCCTGTTGCTTACAAGGTGAATTAGAGACCTTTAATTACTTCAGTTTTTCTGCTGTTAATGAAATGGTGTCATTAGCGAGGCTTGTCAGCTACACTTATGTGCAAAGAAATGATTTGACAGTGCTTTTGAAACCTAATCCTTTCGGGAGAAACAGCCCAACGTCACTCAAGCACTGCATATAAAAACCCTTCAAGACAAAGAGGACAGCTGGCAATGCTCTCAAGGAACGCTGCCTAAAACATTCACAGTCCAAGAGAAGAGTGCTAACCCCTGTGATTCATCAATGCAGTTACGTCTTGCAAGATTTTCTTCTCTTTCTGCTTGTGAAATGAGTAAAAAAATAAAAAAGCAGAGATGGCTCGTTATACTATGAGTGCTTGCTGTTAGCAGACCTACATGCTGCACGTTTCTCTCTATCAGCATCTAAAAGCAGCAAGCCTCAATGTCACCGAAACGCAGCTCTGTTGCAAGGCTGAATTATCACTCATCCATCCTAGCAAAAACGTGTAAGGCAAGGTTACAAACCGGCCTCTATTGCTGTCCCTGCGATGGCACAACAGCAGCCCTGTCAGTCAGCCACTCCTTTTCCCTCTCCCATTTTTACTACAATTAGAGACTGTTAGAAAATGGAGCAAAATGCTTAATTGCTACCTTTGGTAAGAGTTAATTCAAAACAGATGTTATCGGAGATGCATGAAGCTACCTACTACTGCTGAGAAGACAACTACAGCAAGGGACAAAAACAGTGAGATGTACTGAAGACTTGAAATCAAAAGAAAACAAAATGATACACAAAACAAAGGGAAAATGCTACGGTACAAAAACTGCCTTCTGTCTCTTCGAAACAAGAGCTGCCATGAAGACAATGTATAGTTACCTGCATCCATATCTGCAAAGAATGGAACAGCCAGTAAGGAAAAGAAGGAACCAGAAATTCAGTGTCTCAGAGATGGATTTTAAAAGTTCATAAGGAGAATAAATAAAGAAAAATGTAAAAGTATTTAGTGTACGACACTACTGTAAGGTATTACGATATTTATGATTTCAAACTACAGACGAGGATTATTGCTAAACACTACTTTCCAGGTACTAATTAATATTCTGTGGCATAACAAGAAGTTTCAGAAGTTTCATTTTTCCCTCTTTTTAAACCTTCAAATCCAAAGATTTAATATATTAAACAAGGAAAAAATTACATCTTTAATTTAGCCTGTTACATTTTTTACTTTCCCAAGGTGAGGGGCCCAGGTCTGTAGAAATCAAACACCAGATACAGTAACTCTGGCATCTAAGAGCACTACCCAGGGCAGTAAACTCTACTCAGTACAAGGCTACAGTTTCCCATATGGACAAATAACTGATGCAAAAGCATTGAGGGGTACTAACAGGTTACAAAAAAAGGTAAAATTAACTTATTTCACCTACTTATTTCAGGTTGGAGAACCATAAAGGGATATTCTCAGTGAACAGTGAAAAAAAAGCAAACTGGATTCTTAACTGATTCATTTTTGCATGATTAAAAATGAATAAAGATGCAGTCTGGGAAGAAAAAGGATTTGCACATCCACATACCTTCGGGTGATTCCTCCTGGACATACGTGCCAGTCAGATAGCGGTGCACAAGTGCAGACTTGCCACTAGCTAGGTTTCCTACGATCCCCTGGGGAAAAAAGGAGAAACGTTCAACTGCAATCAACTCCAAGAAAAAGCAGTATGTTTAAGTGAAATCTTAACACAGCTTACAACTCAAACAAAGCACAGCATAGAGACACAGCATTATTTAGGTTGGAGAAGACCATCAAACATCATGGAATCCCACCATCAACACGACCTGCCCAGTCCCATCACTAAGCCATACCCCCAAGTGCCACATCAAATGTCTTTTAGGCAATGCCTGGCAATCTAATGTAAGGACATCTGAAAGCATACGTGTCCCACCAAAACGACTGCTGCTGCTTTATCCCTGGCCTGACCATATGTGATACACACAGCAAGGCAGATACAAGCCTGGTCATCCTGCTCTGCGCATTGGGGCAGGTGGGTCTGCAGAATGCATTTCCTTTGTGTTTCAGAAGTGCCTTTTGTTCTTGCTCAGCTATCATCCCCCCACTTATTCACCTCTCCCTGTGAAACATAATTCTGCAGACATGGCACATCCTCAGCTTTTGAGAGAGAAGAAGGGAACTAATTTCCTCTTTTAAACAAACCCAGTCTTGCTCTACCCTACTTGTCTATCTTGACCCTAAGCAAAAGTCTGAGAGAAGCTCCCTGCAGACAGGACCAACTCTGTTGATCTGCTTGTGGTTGCTCAATACAGGCAAGATGAACAGGTTACACATTAACACACAGTCTCTGTTTCACTTTCTTAATCCTAATTGGTGAGAAGCTATCCTCCTCATTAGAAACTGCTTAAACCAACAGGGCGATGTCACCTTAAAATGACCCAATGACAGCCTCAGAGTCTGTAGGTTGGGGAGGGAGCAGCAAAGACCATCATTTATTCTTTACTGCTGTGATCAACCTTCAATTAAGACTAATAAAAGAGTAGTGTGGAGGATGTCCATCACTCTACAGCTGACATGAAAGGTCAGCTCAGATAAAGCAGGAGCTGAGGCAGAGAGCAAGTGGAAGACAATTTTGCACCACTTGTGATAGCACAAGCTTTAAATGTAATGAATGGTATGGGATACAGTGAAGAAAAACAACCAGGAATCCCAAAGGATTTCAGAAGTAATGGCAAACAAGAGAAACGCATGATCTAAGTTGGGGGGTGAGAAAAGGAGAGGGAAGAACCAGATCCCCATTCTGACCTAAAACTATAGGAAGCTTCACACTCCGAGCTAGAGAAAAAGAGCTTGAACAGGTAGAAAATGGACTGTAATAAAAAAAAAAGAGGCACAGGAAGAAATGTGGCACAAGAATCCCACCGTAAGTGCAGCTGGTACCAAGGAGCAGCCCCACCAAAATGAAAAGGAATCCACAGCCCTGGATGACGGACACCTGCCTGCCGGGCTTTGAGCTGACTTTGAAGAGCGTTTAAATGAGCAGACTGGATGTTTTTAATTTAATTTACATCTAAGAAATTGCAAGCCATGCAAACATATGCCAAATGCCTACATCTAAAAAGCAGTGCAAATGCCACCTCTGCAGATGACTAACCCTGCATTCTCAGACACTGCTAACGTGGAGCAACGCTCTCTGGGAACGAAGCAGAGTTGCATTCACATCTGGCCATGACAAAGCCTTTTATCAGATCTACCTTCCCCTTCAAGGCTAAGGAACAACTTATTCCAGCGAACTATACGTTACGTGAGCAACTGCAACTCTGCCAGCTTTCACTGCTGAAATTCCAAAATGATCCCTGAAACCCTGACTTCATGCATGTACACACGCTAAGAGCATTTTCACTGAAGCTCCCGACTCACAGGCAGGCTTAAACCCAGGCTGTAGCAACATTGTTTACCTGGAACATCACTGTTCTGCATTACAGAGGATCCCCTCGTCCTCAGATGTACTTTTGAAACCTCATAGAAAAGAAAAAGTGGCCAGTAAACTTTAGTGAAGCAAGCTAACTTCTACAGGGGCATGACTTCATCTGCCTGTAAATCTCATCACATGGGAGGATAAATGCCGACAAGAAGAGGATACAGCTGATACCTCAAAATTCCTAATTATTGGTATGCTCCACATGATCTGCTCCACAAGCAGGTCGGACCTGCAAAGCCTGCAAGATGCCCACGCTTACCTGCTAAAATCAAAGGTTGTAGAAGAGCCTAGAAAGACGGTCTCTTGATTTAAGCAAATCAAGACTTGGGGTATGAGACAGTTTCAGTCTTCTAAGCAACTTAAAGAGCTACACCAAAAACCAAGAAGGAATTAAGCTGCTTGCTAGTTTGTTATTGCTGGTTAGTCTGTTGTCTTCAGCAAGTGGCTGACCAGAATGCTATATTCACTGAAGCAGTAGCTTCACTTCTTAGAAGAAGCTGACTTTGTATTCTCAATGCAAGCTTCCCCCTCTCCCTCCCCATTAGCTTTGTATCACAACAGAACAAACCAAAAATGGCAATCAAACCCCAAACCCCATCTCTAAGTCAGTAGATCAGACACACTACTTACATTGCCTCCTCTGCAGATAAATAGTCAGGCTAAAGCCCTTGCTGAGTAACACAACTTCTGAAGAACTGGAAAGAACACAAATTCTGCATGGTTTTGCTAGGAAAATCATGATAGCAAGGAGTGTTTTGTGTTTTCACTTTAGAACAAGAAGCTCTAGACCTTTGGAAATGGCATATAGAAGCTACTTCTGACCTGCCTTGTAGCCAGTGTAGCCACAAGGCATCTGTGAATCCATTTGACTGTTAGAGTCACACAAACTCACCTCAGACATCAGAACAAAAATACAGCAGGTTTGGATTTCTTTTCCCCCTGAAGAGGCCTGACAGCACTGAGCAGCACAGCCACTCACACCATGCAGATTGCTACAGCCTGCAGAAAACCCGGGTGCTTACTTTAGAGCTCCATAAACAGGATCCAGGAACATCAGCGATGCTCCAGAAATTGACACGTCTCACCCAGCCAGCTGACAATAACAGAAGTCTCACAATCAGTTCTGTTGCAGTATTTGGCTAGCAGAAACAAATCTAACACATGAAAGAAATCCAGCCCAATACATATTAGAAGGGGAAGGGGAGACAGGAGGGAGGACCGTTATTCTTTCTGAAAAATATGTCGCAAAACATATCCACCCATTCGCTTTTTTGCTCATATTCTTGTGTTATTTTTATGAGCCTTTTTTCCTCAATCCTGCATTTTCCCTGCCCCTCTAGACTCAATTTGTGCTCCCTTTAAACGTCCATAGATACTGAAGGTATAACCACCTGCTACAGAAATGAAATGTCAACTCCAGTGTAAGGACTGCCCAGACACTGCAGTAAGCAACCTCTCCCAGCAAGCCCCAGACCATCTCTTCCTACAGAGCACAGCCCACTCCAGCAGGGGTTCCTTCTTAAACCAGCAGCATTTAGACTCATCTCCCCATCTGCACTGCTGCACTCAATGCTGATGGGAGCAAACACTTCTCACTTCTCGTACCTCCCTGACATGCCCAGCACAGACACAACACAGTGACAGTGCTGCAGCAGAAGAGTGCAGTCAGGCTTCAATACTGCCTTTTAATTCCTCTCACACAGACAGGAGCTGATGATTACTCTGGACTCACTACGCAGACCTCCTTCCCAAGGGCAGATTTACAGGAAAGGGAGAGCAGACTTCAGACCTAGTTTGCCCTTTCTGCCAGAGCACAAGTTCACAGCCCCCATTGGTGCAATTAGCTTCAATAATTTGCTGCAGTATAATCAAATTATCATCTCTGCAACGGTAAGAGTTCTGCTTTTATCAGTATTACACAAACTAAAGCCTCAGACAGTGATCTTGAGGCTCACGCATGCTGACCACTGAAAATCAATTCTCTACAGCAGCTGCATAGCAGTTTATTTTCATACGGCTGCTTACACAACTTTGGGACAAGAGATTCAAGATGAAAGCATTCACACAACGCAGCCTTAGGGCACAGTTAGTTCTTGTGATACCAAGACTCTGATGCTCCGAGATTGTTTGCATTCTGTATTATAGCACAGGAACTACAGCTTTGGACTCACCTGCAAGCCACAAGTTTATTTCCAGGTGTTAGGAATTGGCAGGGCCAGGAAGGGGGTGGGATGAACAAAGAAACTCTCTGCAGATCCTGCGCAGCATAAACTAGCTATTACCACCGTGCGCTGGACTCCATCCAACACTTCTCAGTCCTAAATTCTTTTTATTTTCTTCTGCCAGATATTTTAGGAGATAATTGTCTTCTAATAGCAGAGTTTTATGCACCAACCAATTCTCTTCTGCTCACCCTGTGCACCAGTGGAATTAAAACAGGAATGTAACTCCAGGCGGGAGGAAGCTGTTTCCATTGGAATGCCATTGCAAGCTAGGGCATTTGTCATGTTAACTTTAACCTAAGCTTTCTCCATAAGCATTATCATCAATTCCAATTTGGAAAGAGAAATTTGCCATGTGAGAGCTGGACTAATGAAGCATAGCTCCAGCTGTCCATTCTTGAATTGATGTGTTTTTGTCCAATTCACTTTGCCACTCGGCAAGCAGATGCTTAAGTTGGAGCAGCTCAGGCATTTAAAACAAGACAGGAGTGATTCAAGCACAAACTGATCCAGCCTTAAGACCATCCGAAGCAGATCACAGGTGTCTGTGGTATTACCAACTACAGTATCTGAAATACCATAGCACTTTTTATAGACTGAGAAATTCATCGTATTTAATTAAATCTGGACTTTCATAGGGTAAACATCACAGTGATGTTTGATGTCAACAAGTAGAAGATTTCAGCCTTCATCTCCAGCCTCCGTGTTTACAACTTTAAAAAGGAAATTCGGGAAATTCCCCCAATTTTCTGTGTTCTTTTGCCTTTACTTCCATTTATTTGTGAAACTGCTCAGCCAAAGGAAAAACTATCTTAAGCAGCTATTGAATCATTCTTCACTCTTTTAACTAAAACGTTTTTGATTCCTTAAATGAAAGTCCCAAATATTTCTCTTTTCATTAAGTATAATAAAAAGCTTTGAGAAATATAAGCAAACAAACCACCAGACAGAACATTTATTTTTAAGTTCCTTTAGGACAGGGAGAGAAGGCATTTGGTCCTCGAAGAAATTGTGCAAGCAAGATAAAAGGAGCTTTAGATATCACCTGCTAGCATTCAGTTCGCTCCTTTATAGAAGTGTAAGACCTCCCTGTCCAGAAGATCACACCACGAAGCTGGTGCTAGTAGGCACATAAGTTCAAACAGAAATAAAACACACAAGTGGATCTTTGAAGCATGCTGGCTGAACCAAAAAAACACATTCGCTTCAGAGTTTTATTTTGAAGCAAATACTTCACTTCTTAAAATCACCTTCTATGTTTATGGTAAATTTAATGAACCTCAGAAGACTTTTCACTCCTGCACAGCATTTTCAGAATGGTTTTCAGAGAAAGAAGTAAATACAAAACTCACCACTTTCAGCTCTGGTACGGATCGGCTTAGTGTCCATTCCTGGCTATTTACAAAGGCATCTGTAAAAGCAGAAAAACAGTCACCCAGTCAGTGCAATGACATTTAATGGTCTGCCACCCCAAATTCCACATTAAGGCCTTGGACATTCCAGAGATCACAAGACCGATAGGCCAACACATTGAGTTTGGAGAAATCATACAAAACCTCAGGAATCTGCAACTGAATGTTATGCAGAATGGATGCACTGCCTGCAGCAAGTCCAGCTGTACCACCTCAGCTGGAACGAAGACGACCAGTGCTAACTCCAGTCCTGTGTTACAGAAAGGATCTCCCAGTGTGTACCTAGTCCAGCTGCTTCACATCCACCATGCTACAAGTTCTCCCCTACAAGGAAAGCCTTGGATGGCTCGTCCTGTTCTACATCAACAGCAGCTGAATGAATGATGAATCACCATCAGTGATTAGATTACGACTTGTGGTCAGTGAGACAAAAGATCGGAAAAAGATCTGAAAAATTCACTAAGGACTGCACTAAAGAAGAGCCATCTAGACTTCAATAACGCGTAGAGACATTTGCTGCAACACTAACTATATCTGTTAGGGCAGAAAGAACTGATTTCTGGTAAATCAGCAAGTGAAGTTCCAACACTGATCCCAAAAGAAAGGCAGTGCTGCACCTCACTGAGGTTCTCACACACAAAAGAGAGAAAGAAGGCTCTTCAACAACCAAAAATTGTTCTCATTTTGTTTCTTCTGTAAAGGCCCAGACAACTGAAGGCAAAAACACGAACCCCTTTCAGTTCAGAATTCAAGCAGCATTATTCTGAAAGATGAATTAACATTTTCCAAAGCAATGCAAAACTGATTACATTACTGTGTGTCACAGACTACTCCCACCCAGCAGATTAGATTCAACTCTACAGTAATTAAAGAGCACTGGAGAAGTATCAGTGTAACAGATGCAATTCTCGGCGTTGCGAGAAATAACAGGTGAAAAGTTATGCCTGCCTACACTATCTATAAGCATGCAAAAGCTTTGAACAAAGCTATCTTGGGACTGATACACCAACCTGCAGAAGAAGGCAATTGCATTCTCCCTCTGAATCCAGAACATGGAGTATCTGGAAGCAACTTTCTACCCTAAATGGAATCCTTACTGGTTTAAGACACCGTGAGTTGCAAGCAAACTTTCCCACTGCTTAAATAGAAGTAATCTCAAAGCAAACCCGTACTTTGCATCACATCTCCGTTGCTCACTATACACGTTACTCTTGCTCAATATGACAAAGATGCATTTGTTGTGAACTTGGAAGCTTTCCCCATCCTTAATGCATCACTGCAACAAGACCACTGCAACACGATGCCTGCAGATATTGCTTCAACTATTAAAGCAAGCTTTAATAGTTACTGTTTTATCCTTCATATCATTTATGACAACAAAGCTTTGGTTACGAAAGAAAGAACGCCAATTATTACTAAATGTCACAGAACCATTTAAGTTGGAAGGGACCTTTAAAGGTCATCTAGTCCAACTCCCATGTGCATTTTGGTTAAGCAAACCAAGCGTTTCTGAGTTTAAACACAACGGTTTCAATTATCGGGTTAGCAACGTGTTGAAGCAGCATGACAGGGTGAAAAATGAACAGCACATTGTAGTTATCACCTCATCTTGAACTCAGAATGAGCTATTTGTATCAAGCAGTAGGTGAGCATTCGTCAAACATGATCTCATCTCAGCCTCAGACCAAACTGCAGGCCCAGATGAGGACAGGGTAACAAGGGAACAGAGCTTTGAGAGGCTGGATGGAGAGAAATAAATGCAAGTCTCAAGAGCCATCACAAAACAGCCTACTCCAAAACATTCCTCGCTTTTAAGTAATTTGGTACAGCTGGAATACATATTTACTGCATTGCTTGGAAACTACCACATTAGCATATAAAAAGGCTGTAGGGGGTCAGGCCAAAGATCCAGCTCTGGCAGTATCCTGTTACTGCAGCACAGCCCAAGAGCAGATACTGCAGTAAGAATTACGATATTTAGAAAATAACATGTTGTTCATGAAGGCTGCTGGCAATTTAGTTTGATGACATCCTGAGTCATGTGCGTCCTTCCATGTTTGTCAGGGGAGGTATGTGCCTTGAGTCCTATTTTCTGGCATACAGAACACAATTTGGAAGCTAGAAACAAGTAAATATTCCTGTCAGGCCAGATGCAACACGGACCTCTCTATAGAGCACATTGTGAGGGCCTGGCACTGCCGCCCAGAGAAGGTGCTGCATCCCTGGAGGCACTCAGGGCCAAGCTGGATGGATGCAATCAATTCCAGATCTACACACCTAATTTGTCACATTGGTCTCAGAGTCACTCAACATCTAATTCACCTCCACCTTTTAGAGCTAAGATTAAATAAAAGTTAAGCTCAGACCACCTCTTAAGATATATTCACTGAAGGATGATGTTTGCAGTTTATGAGATAGCCTGACAAACCAGGAGGATACGTGAACTACTGTTCACGGACTGGACGGTAACACGGCTCAATAGATTCAAAGGACTTCACACAGAAATTGGTGTGTTTCTTCCCCTGTGCTTAGCAAGCCAACTTTTTGGCAGGGATGAAGGATAACGTGCCTGTTGCTCCTTTCCCCATAGCTGAGTATGCATTCTTACTTTCTCCATTCGTACCCATGAAGTTCACCATTTCACGTGCAAGACTGCAGCAGCTCAGCAAGAAGAACTAGCCAAACCCGTACAACACAAGGGGGTTCTGTGACCTCCAGAATCTCAGGTATCAGAGAAAACCTATCTCAGGCAAATATTATGCCTGTCTTTACAGAGAAAGTGGATTCTGAAACAAACGTCAACAAGCTTTGGCAAAAAGCAGCATTGTATTTTAGCTCCACGTACGATTAGAAAAAGCAAGCAGATCCCCACAACTGCTCCTGCAGAGGCCTGCAAATAAGCCGACCTGACAAGCTGAGGGGTAGACTCACAAAGTGTGATTTACAGTGGCATTTTTACAAGGAATAATGAATTACAGTTAAAAAAAAAAAAAACGAGTCAGGAAGGAATATCTGGTTTTAGCAAAAAAGAGATTAATGTGCCATATTTGTATGAATGCTGATGAACCAAGCTAACGAATTTTCCTTTAGAACAAATGCCTCACAGTAGTGATTTACTCTGAGTTAATCCCCAAACCCATGGAAGTTAAGGTGAAAAGGTCAAATACCTGCAGATAGAACAAGACAAACAAGCCTGAGGTTTTGCTCTTTTTCCCTTCCAGGGGCTATTTGGGGGTGGGGGATTTTTTTAATTTATTTTTTATTTTTTTTTAAATAAGACTAAACCACAGCATGAGAATGAACCATTGGACGCAGCCAACTGCACAACACAGAGCATTTATTGGGTAGTTCACAATCTTATCCTGCTAAATAAAAGCCCACCACCAAATGCTGATTTAAGTATACCGGAACAGATTTGCATAATGAACAGAACCACATGTATGAAGTTGATCAAGTGCCTTGTTTGCATTGCTTTCCAACTTGAGAATTGAAGTGAACTCAACCTTCACGTCCAACTACAGGCCATACATACAAAAGGAATGACTTCTGTCAATAATTAATCACAGCTGTATGTCCCCTTCATTTAACTGCTGCATCAGTGATCAAAAGCTTCAAAATGCACGGTGCCAATCAGCTACTTTTAAAACGTGCACCAAGAATATAACTTATGTTGCATTTTCTTAGCCAAGCTTTCCTTCCCACATCATAGCCTTCAATTTCCCTTGTTATTCCCTAGCTCACCTTCGAGTATTCCTGCTACATGCAGGTTCTCAGCTCTACTCACACATCACTGTGCTGAAACACAAATTACAGCAATATTCTCAGCTGGTTTGAAGCCTCTATGCAGGAACTCGGCTCCAGCCAGAGGAATCTTCCCCACTAGACCCCAAAACTCAGACCCAGGTGCATGTGCTATTTTGCTTCCCCATTAACACAGCATTGTGGAGAAACGCTGGGCTCTGATGATGATTCTTGGCAAGATTTATGTTCTCCATGGCTTTGTCCAACGGCAGACTTCCAGTCCTGCTTAGAATAACCTTTCAAAAAGAGAAACATCTTCCTGCTTTTAGGGCCACGAATAATCACTAAAAAACCAAAGCACCAGCAAAATCCAGTCTCAGTTTGTTAACTTTACTCCCAAAGCAAGCAGTTTGAATCTTGCATCATCCAACCCTAACTGATGTAAAAACACAAAACGTTCCATTATTTGCAAATATTTAAGAAGTGCAATTGAGCACAGTGAATATTAGGAGATGACAGGATCAACAACTCAGCGGCCCATGATTGAAGGGGCTATAAATGGGGAGATGGCCACATTCAGCACCATGGCTACGAGCAGGCTCCAGAAGGCTGTGGATGAAAGATTCAGCATGAGGGGTTGGGAGACAATTTTCAAGCATTTTATCTATTAGAAGAGATAAAAGAAAACCTCTGAATTATCTTTTTTTCCTACTGAAATTCTTAGCTCCTTCAGCAGCCATACATCATTGCCTCCCAACACTGATCTGACTCAATACATCCCATGAAGGTGGTAAGGGAAGACAACAAACCACCTCCTGCAGGTGCTTACTCTTCTCCAAGCACCACAGACCTGCAACATACAGCTGCCAATACCAGAATGAGATAAATCTCTTGCACAGCAAGCTGGCCACATTCACACTTCTGCTGCCTGCTTGCTTTCTTTCAGCATAACAGCATTTCTAATCCACCACACTAATGCCACAGCTGACTTTGGCTCACAGATACCAACCAACCTTGAGCTCTGCAGTCTCATTGCACAGAAGACAAGCATGGTCCTCAACTACTTCATCTAGTCATCACTCCATTCCAGCAGGGACATGGGGGCCTGGAATGCATGGACCAGATATCACTAAGATTACAGCTCGTACGGCAAACCTGAAGTTATTTCCATTTAGAAAGGGGTCACTGTGTCCTTAAAGAGCTAGAAAAAAGTGTGTCAACTCAGGTCAGCCGTTCCCAGCTCAGACTGCCTGTCTTCCTGCTTTAGACATGTAAGAAGGCTCCAGCTCACTGCCTGAATTGCATTACACACAAGAGCTACTTGGCTGTTCCAGGGTAATATCTGAAAAAGCTATAGGCTAAAAAAGGGTGGGTTTTTTTCCTCTCCCTTTTTTCTCCCTGCAGACACCGTGCTTCCCTAGTACTCCAGTAAGACAAGCTGAGACCAGGGAACTTTCTTCCAGAAGAAGACACACAGCCTCAGGGAGTGCAACAAGAAAATAAGATACAGGTCAGACAGACCTGTTAGCAACAACTCAAAGCCAGACTTACAAAAGAACCCAAAAGAGTTATTTGATACACGGAAATCTAGGTGAATCCCATTTATACTAAAGGACACAGTATCAAGACCGCAAGTAGACCACATTATTAATAACGACAGCTGGAGCTGATTAGATTTATACCACCCTCACCATCCTTGTCAATCCCATTACAAAAATCAACAATGACACATACGAAATAAACAACAACAAAAGCCAACCAGATCTTCTGATTAATACTTTGGGAAAACCAAATGCCATCATGATCCCCTGCAGCCTGCCTCCCCAGAACCAGCACAGGAGTCTCTGCCCCATTCACTGCTCTGCTAACCTTGGTTTGTCCTTTATTATCACTGAAACATCTCACCCTTGACTGGTAATTTAAACCAAAGCCTGAGAAGCTCACAGATTTCTTTTCATCTCATCGAGATGAAAACCTAGTGACAAACTCATCCAAAAGGAGAGCTGAGCAGAGAGCTGGCAGAAGTCTTTACACTATGACATAAAAAGACTCAAATCTGCAACGATTCTTGGAAAGCTTCTTAATAAGAGTTTCCCTCAGGCTATCCCAAAGCTCCTTTGCTCTCCTTTTAAATTAGGAAAATCTATCAAAAAAAAAAAAAAAAAAGAGGGATTTCTGTGGAAACCCTCAGCAAAAGATCCTTTTCTATTCGAGAAGAACAGGAGCTGCCAAAAAAACAGAGTGAAGCACCGACTGCGTGATGGCCTGATCCTACCCCCTAACAGCTTCTGCATCACAGGCAATATTTTAAGAGTTAATTTCTACGCTGAAGTGTAAGAATTAGAGAACAAACAGGTAGAAAGAATACGCATGCAAGTTCCTGCTTGCCCGCAGAGATGGAGACGAATCCACACACCTCTTTTCTGGAGTCTTATCAAAGGAGAACTTTTAGAACGTATTTCCCCAAGCTTGCGTGCAAATTCTCTCAACAGAGAAGAAAACACAACTTCTGGGATGAGGGTTCTGATATTAATGCAACACGAATTGTTGAGAACGGGGCAATCTCTCAGCACGCTCTGTCCAGCTCAGCCCCCAGCACTTTAGGTCAAAGTACCTTCAGCTCCAGCACAGTACCACCCTCCTTTTGGTACTGACCCTCTCTGCTTACGCGCTCAGTTCTATAACAGAACTACAAACAGCAACATGAAGCAGTAAGAAATGTTTGAAGACCAGCATGCTGAAGCTGCTTTTGCTCCTCCCTCTCAGCCTGACAATGCGACAGCCGCAGCACTGCATCGCTTGCCTTTGTATCCTGACTAGAAATTACCACTGCACCCACACAACTGGTGAATTACTCTCCCCGCAGCGTAAAGCCCCAGGCTCCTCTTCCTTCCCAAGCTATCATTTATTCCTTTCTGTGTGTTTTAACAGCGCAGGCCCAAGGCAGCAGCCCGGCTCTCACCCTCCTGCCCACACCTCGCTGATCAGCTTATGAGCATCTTGCAGAAGAAGTCGTGACAACTGCAACAAACCAATCCACTTACAGCCCGAAAATGAGAGGTTTTCAACAACTGTCAATTTAAAAGCCTTCGCCTGTTCCATCTGCCGGAACGAACACAAACACAAATGCTTTACAGCGGTCAGGCTTACCACTGCTTACTAATTATCAGATGGGCACCTCGGCCCCCAGTGATCTGAAAAAACATGCCCTGTAACTAAGAACTATATTAAATGGATATTTAGGTCAAAGCCCAAATCCATCTTCCCCCAGCAGCCGACAGCTGCAGCACACTGCCTGCGTGCTGCCATGGAAACAAAAGGAGCTCTGGCAATGGAAAGAGCTGTGCAACCCTAGCGGACAGCAAGTCAGCCTTGTCTAAAATACACCTTTGGGCTCAGCAATTGAGCAGCTCTCCTCTGCCTGCTTTGTCCTTAGGTGGAACAGCTCTGACCGAGGCCTTTCTCCTAGCAGTCTGAGAGCCAGGATATTTCTCATCGCGAAGAGCTTGCAGCCTCACTAAATGACATACACAGTGTGGAAACACGAGGACCACAAAGTGCTTCCAGAGCTCTGCAGCTCCTTTAAGGAAACAGAAAATCCCACCGCTAAAATCAGGGTTTTCTCCGGAGGTAACTGCCATCAGATAACAGCAGCACACTTCAGAGAGCAAAGAGCAAGGACTGTCAGGATTAGACAGAAATTCCAAAGAAATGCAAATTCCTTTACGCTCAGCACCGTTCCTCTGAGGAAATGTGGCACAAAACTAGCAGTCCCTTTCAGAGACGGGCAATGACAACCACAAGAAGAAACTGAAAGGAACATAAAAGCAGACAGAAACGGAAAATTAAAGTAACGTCACAGTAAGGCCAGTCCCAAGCACGTTAACAGCAGGAAAGGCAATGATTGCTTCAAAACAAAAGATATTATAGCAGCACTCCTTCTCTTTTTATTTATTTTCAAAGTCCTTAGCCTCTCTTTTTTACCTGACCCCTCTGGCAGGCATTTAGAGCAGAGCCTCTGCAACCACCACGCACATGCTGCACAGACCAAGTGATGCTGCTGTGTAAATGATCAGAAGTGGGGTGAAGTAAGAACATTTCTGCAATTAAGTGGTTGGAACAACCTCCTCAACATGCGTGGCTAAAAACTACATCGCTTCAAATGCTTATTACCTGTGACAGGACAGAAAGCAGCACTCCCCCCTCCACGTAGGGCTCTGGGTTGTGGGGGTGCCTCAAGGTAGGTCTGAGTCCTGCCACGAAACTGTATCGCTATTTTCAGGCAATACAGAGCGTTGCTTTAAGCACCAAAACCCCAGAGAATGCAGCCGAACAATTAACCAGAGCACAGCTCGACTCCAGGAAAACAAACAAAGCCAAAGCAGATGAAACGCCTGGGAAATGCCTTGTTTTGCTCATCAGAAAGCAGGTCAGTGTCAGAGGTGAGCTCTGTTTTACACCGTATCTTTGGGGAAAGCCAGCGCCAGCACAGGAAAGATTACATCAATTGTAACGAATGAAAACACGGTGATGAGATTTTAAGCTGTAAAAAGCCATGCGTGAGACATCACGGGAGTCGTAAGCATTTTATAAACCCATGTTGGAGGAGCAAAGATGCCCACAGCACCCAAATGGGTGGTTGTTAACTCTAGGTTATGTTTTGTGACTAAAGACATAAACAAGGAATTAACCTTCGTGTCTGAATATAAACGAGAGACTTCCTTACAGCGGGTGACAAAGCTGAAGAGGGACAGATTACACAGTAAACAAAAGAAGAATCAATGTCAAAATATAAATTAAAAAAAGATGAAGTGGGAGAAACATGAAGCGGGTTTTAAATGAACATAGAAAAGGCTTTTATTTGGCAAGCCAGAAAGAAAGCCAACACGGAGATGCCAAGTACAACTGAGAAACTGCTTGGCACAGTTTTACGTTTTCCAAATAGGTAAGAATAAAAGACAAAGCAAAAAAGAAAAAAAATGAACCACAGAAAACCAATGACTACTTGGTAGAGAAGAAAATAGGTTTTTATATGTAAAACAACAACAGTTTTCAATAAGATATTATTATTTAAATTACAGCCAACACTATAATGTAACTCACAGATGATCTGCATTCCTGTTCTGACCCAAGTTGGCAGCTGGGAATTACAAGGTGTTACCACACCTCCTCCCCATGCGCTCCTCCAACTTGCATCAACACGCAGCTCAACTAAAAGTACCCTCTTCAAATAAAAGCAACCCTACACATATTTTATCCATCAGCTAATAGCCAAGCCCTTAAGTATTGAAACTCACACAGTCCTACAGGGGCTCACAGCTCAGTTACCTCTTGGATAGCAGAACAAAAGAGAACAGCATTTGGCTGGTTTTGAACCTGCCTCCTGTTTCCCAGTTGTCATCAAGAAGGGCTCACCAAGAGCAAGTCCATCTCTGCCCTCCTACTCTCCCAGGATGCTGTAACCTCTTTGTCTTGCCCTTCCTACACAGCACAGTTCCTCCACTCAGCTCGCTTGGCCCTTGCATGGATTGAACTTCCTGCTGTTCTCATGCACTTCCTTCTCCTATATTCATTTCCAGGTGCAAGGACCACCGCCACCCCCCAAAGCCCCAGCCACTGCTCTCTTTCAGTGGCAGCATGACAAGGTGCTCTGTTTTCTGCCCCTAACACTACTTGCTTTCAGCTCTGCAGAGGCTCCATTCATGTTTCCCACAAAGCTCTCACAGATGCAAAAACGCAGAGCCTTTGATGAATTATTTAGGACTGCTCTATTCCCATGCAGCTCTGCCACATTTAAGTTTAATCTGCCAGTTTATCCACCATTAACCATCCCAAAGTCTTTCCACAGCTCATTTTTTGACCTTGGAAAAAAAAAAAAAAGAAACAAAACAGGAAACCATCTCCCTGGTTCACCCCCTATACCTCACCCAGGAGGTTTGCCAGTATCTTAACCCAAAACTGTTGTAGAACATGGGTTTGCTGATGATTTTTTCTAAGGGAACTACTTATTTCCAGATTTCCCACTTTTTCCATAACTATACACACAAGAGAAACCTCCCTTTTATCTGATGGCAGCTTAACTCACGCCTCTAGTGAGAGCAGCTCCTCCAGTCTTCAAATGAACCGTACTTAACAAATTTCCCATGTCCTCCTCTCAAGAACCCCAGCAAATTTGTGAGCTGTGATTTCCCCTATAGAAGCCAAGCTCGCCCTTCCCCACTACATCATTTATCCATAGCACTCACGCTTCTGAACAGCCTCTGCCAACCTGATGGCCACATGCTCAGCGTGATTAAAGCACAGCGAGGCAATTCCTACCACAGGCACACCCATGCAGCCACAATCATGTCAGTGTGGTTACAGGGGTGTGATCCAGCCTCTCAGCCCACAAACCAAGACTCTGCTACACGCCTGCTTATCAAAATGCTCCTTCCTTTCAAGTCACCTACGAGGAAGCGGAACAAACTGTACAACCAGCACTGCTGCAATTTAGGATGCTTCATTCTTCTACCAAGTATCAGTGCTGTCCTGTACCAGCTGGTGAAATCACAGCACTCGGATGCAAAAACTCACAGTATCAGGTTCAATTACTTCCAAATCTCTCTCACCCCAACCTCTCTGCTCACCACTTCAAGTCTGAGCTCCAGAATCACAGAAGCATTCAGATTCACTTTCTCACTTCTTTCAATTGTGGCTACAGATAGCATGTTCGTACAGAAGTACATCTAGAAAAACATTCCCCTTCTCCACAAGGGAAATTATGACTTGTTTATGCAACACATTTCTGAAAACATTTTTTAGAACTCGAGTCATGTCTCAGAGATTGCTATGCTGGTTGTCAAAACAGAGTATTTTTTTCCCTGACTCTACCATATGTAATGCTAAGTCCACTTTCCCTAACTTGATATCACCCATGCAAGATTTGGAGATGATTAGTGGAAAATACACAAATGAGACACTGTTCTCCAGAGAGCAGCATAGCAGGAACAATCTTAAGTTCTTCTATTTATTAGCCTGATGCACATCTAACTTGTTTAAACAAGGCTTTTGTCAAATGTCAAAAAAAATGTTAATGCAATCCAAGGCATGCTCTCAAGGGGAATTTATGCTGAGCTGGAACCAACTTGCAAGCCTTAGCTTCAGCCACAAGGAAACACTGAAGGGGGGCCCCTCTTCCCAACTGCAAATAGATCTGCTAAGATAGAAAGGTTTACTTACCAAGAGCTGTTACAGGGAGCTTAAAGCAGGAAATCGGGGTTAGGACACGTATTTGAAACACACCAGTGTGAGGTCAAAGACACCCTAATGCTCATGGGACACCTCAGTGCTCCCCTCTGATCTCCATCACTGCATAGTGATTGTGAAGCTGCACTCAGCTTCAGCAGCTTGGGGAAGCAGTGCAAATGCTCACCTCAGGTGCTCTTTCAGATGCCTTATTAGGTTTTGCTTTCTTCCCCCCCAGAATAAGGATCACGTCCACTCATGTCTATCTCACTACTGTTCTGCCTAAGAGAAGACCAGAAATACTGAACCACCACAAAATCAAAGTATCATTAAAAAAACCTGTGCATCTCTTAGTGCCTCATACAGCTGAGCAGGAGAAATGGTCCTGAAGACAGAAAGCAGATGAGAGGAAAAAGGACTCGGGGCTACCATTATCTTTTGCCTTAGAAGTACATACAGCAAATGTTAAAAAAGTTAAAGCTAAAACAGCCCATTAGAAAAGTGGCTTCCTCAACCAGCTTCCTCTTTAAATGCACCTGCTGTCACAGGACACTCAGAAAACAGCCTTATATAAATAGGAAATATTTATTTTGGAAACAAAGCATCTGTCAGATGAGGGTTCGACTCAGTGACTATTTGTGGAACAAAGCCTTTCATCTTCCACTCACGGATCAAAAATCAGGTTTGTAGGAAACCCAAAGAAAGCAAACCAATTGCCCAAACCCCTGGATCTGCAACCAGCAGCTGCAACTCCACCTCCTCCCCACCGCCCTGTCTCACCCTTGAGTTGCTCACAAGTCTGGAACAGGAGCAGGAAAATCTGTGCAAAACGCTGCTGTGAGCATCACGCTTGCTCACGTTAAGTTCAGCTCCTCACAAGCCTCAGCAGCTGCTGCACACGGAAGGCCTGCCATGTCACATCAGATCTGTGAAGGGAAGGGAGAGCAGCATCCCCTCGCTGCTTATCAGCTCTGCGCACACCCTGCTCACAACCCCCCTTCGCCCTGCGTGAAGAATCAGTGCAACGGCTTGGATCACCCGGATCTACGTCAGCGCAGACCCACAGAGGTCTCTGATGCTGCTATGGCTTTTCATTGGAATCAAAAAAATCCAGGCTATGCACAAACATCAGCTTACTAGTACTTCTCCACTCCATGTTTATGAAGCTGAATTTTAGCCTGTAAGTGGCAATACTTCCTTTCTTAGAACAACATTCAAGCAGGAATTAAACTGTTCCTTGGTCTTCAGAGAAATCTCCCCCTCTGGCTACGTTCTCATTTGTGTTTCCTGGGCGATGCCAAAAAAACTCCAGCTTGCTTCCTGAGCCTAGCAAGTCCCATCACCTCAGGCATGCACTTTGACTCACGTTACTATAGTAGGAACGCTGCCTTTACAGAAGCCTCGGCAGAGTTTGCAGCAGGAAACATCTCAGCTACACCTCAGGGACCTGTAGCTTACTTACAAACCTGCTCTCATGCTTTTAGCATCCAATATTTCGCAGCATTTGAGCGAGACCTAAACCAGGTCTAGGAAAGGCAACTGGAGGACACGATG
Source organism: Tympanuchus pallidicinctus (assembly GCF_026119805.1). Lineage (NCBI taxonomy): Eukaryota > Metazoa > Chordata > Aves > Galliformes > Phasianidae > Tympanuchus > Tympanuchus pallidicinctus. Next base: position 34,841,367 of record NW_026294669.1, read on the forward strand.
AACCGGCCTGCCAGGCTCCCAGTATTTTGACAGCCCTGCTCCCAAGGATGGCAGTGATGAGACAGGGTTTGACACACTTATCTGACTACGTGTGCTGATTTTTTGCAGTTAAAACAATTTTAGCTCAACTTTCCACAGTGCTACGAAGGGGAAATGTGTACTAAGAAAGGGAAACTAGAAACTGCCTTTATGACAGCAAATGCAGAGTCGACCGAAGCGGTTATCACATCAAGTCAGCTACTGTTGCAGATCAAAACTGTTGGCTCCTCCCTGTAAAAAAGGATTCCTTTTTTCCCAGGCAAGGACAGACAACAGGACAACCACAGTGCACGCTGCAGCTGCTGCCAACAGCTGTACCAGATCTTCTTTGGGGTTTTTTTTTTTTAAACTTTAGTTTTGAACTGCAGTGCATAAGAGTTCACATCCCAAACCAAACACAAAGCAAGCCCCCAAAATAAACTTCACTGCCTTACTAATTAAAGGGATCCATTCTTTCAGGAAGGCTGACATAAACCACTGCTGTGGGGTTACAGGAGTATTTTTAGCACTCCGTTCCTCCAACATTTCACAGGAGCAGGAGGAGCAAGCCAGAGCCTGACCATCCATGCAACCTCATGAAACACTCCAGGAAGTGGGCCATCATGTAAGTTCACCTGCAATGCCATGGGGCAGCTGTGTAACGCACTAAACCTTGACAACACAGGATTTCTTCTTCTCCTGTACCAGGGTTTTCATCCCTCATTCTGCTGCCAGTAAATGCTCACAGCTGTATTCAACTGCATCGCCCTTTGCTGTGAGCAGGTCTCAGGGCTGCCTTGCTGTGCTGGGTCAGGAGCCGACACCCTACGTGACAAGAAGCTTAACAGGCACAAGCGTATCAGCCACCAGCTAAGAAGGGTTCCTGCTTCATAATTTTCAGCTGGAGATTTAATACTCTGATAATGAATGTGAACTGCGGGGTCTGCCACACGGCAGCAGCGAGATGCATCTGAAATGCAAATTACATGAAATCTAGCTTTCTGCCACTACGAGACTCACAGAAAGCATTGCTTACTGCACACACTGTACCACAAGGGTAATATCACATCATTTACAAGAAAACAAAGCCTGGTCTTGACAGTGAAAGGCTTGGGCAGGAACGAGGAGGGAAAGATTTTGGAACCGAAGGAAGAAAAGGTATTTCCGAGTTAAAGGTCTTCACCTAGCTCTAGGAAATTGTGTTCACTATGGTGTGGAGTAAGGAGGTTCCATCTCACAAGCAAGAGCTACCTGCTAAGCATTAGCTGGAAGCCAGCTCAGTAAGAAAGGCTCGAAGTTGCTGACACCACCAGGAGCTGGAGCTAGGCATGGCAAGGATGCTAGGCCATCACACAGCATTCTGCACAGGGCTAAGTACACAGCTCCAGGCTGACCTGCCAGACACTACTTCATGGGTACAAAGAACACAAACTCACATTTGCAGAAAGAAAACCTGACCAGAAAGACTGAAAAAAGCATACAATAAAACCAAATAGGAAATAAAGTTTACATACACAATGTAATTACCTCCAAGACACTTCAAGCAACAGAAAAGGCAAGCTGACTGCACCAGGCTACTCCTGACCAGTACAGCAACAAAGGGAACCAACCCTAAATTGCATAAGATACTATTTTTCCCCTACATTCATGCAGAAGTTGAACCAACAAAAAGCAATTTCAGCTGGAGGAAGCAATCTTAGGTACACAAAAGCCAAGCTTTCAAAGGCCTGATAACAACCCAAGTACAAATACCTTATTAAGGGCATAACTGAAGCCACAGCCGTTCCGTAGGAGTTTGTGCTTTTAATAGGTAACTCTGAAACATCTATTTGTCAAATCTGTTCTGAAGATTTTCAGTCCACTGTTGCATGTAAGTGTACTCAACTACAAATTCCTCAGTGCAGCCTGGGGGAGATGAAGAAAAAACCCACAAAGCCAATCAAATTTCCAATCTAGCACCCAAATCACACTGGAAGATGAGCCTTAAAACTGCCCCAGCTAGAGCCCTGAAGTGGCAATCTCATGTAGTCAAACTGCAGCCTTACAGGTTGGGCTTTTACTTTTCACCTCAAAACTCTGCCTCAGTAATTCCTGTAAGGCTGTTCAAACTCCATTCCAGATGTCTTTCACCTCCAGAGCTCATTAACTAGATGTGCTTGTTGACCATACACGAAGGAGAATAAATGGGCAGAACTCCAGTTATAATCCTAACAGCAAAGCATTCTCACTAGTGAAATTTCTCACTCTTCACAATTGCAATGTTCTTCCGTGCTGACGGATAAATAAATAAAACACGCCAGAACTAGCAAAGGAAACCCAAGTCATTTTGTAACAAGTGGGGGAATCACAAAATTTGAAGGGCAAGTCGCTGGAAGGCAGCAGCACTGCAGTCAGCTGGCTCCAATTAGCACTGCACCTTTATCACCTGCAGAAGTATTTCCTTATGGGCTGAGAACCACCCAGTACCCATGCCTATGCTGACTCACCCCAGTATTAAATCGGGCTGGAAAGGGTGGTGCTCTTCCATATATGCAGACAGCATTCAGCACTGACTTGGCAATACATACAGTTACACGCCAGAATATCTGTTATACAACCAAATCACAAGGAACAGTTCTAGGAGCTTGTACTTACAACCCCTTTTTTTTTTTTCCCCCCAGTTAGTATAATGTACTATGAAAACAGCAAAATATAAGGACTTTCAGATAATCTGTGTTGCATGCTTCCAGTCCACGTGGCTCAACGTGCTGAGCTTATCCACCAAGTGCCCTCCTATCCACTTGGTGCTGGGAACTCGTCGCAGAACACTGCTCAGCTCAGGCCAGATCACCAGGGCTATGGACAATGCTGCCTCCTCTAGGACCAGTTGAAGCTGATAGATATAAAGCTGAATACATTGATATTGACTGAATAAGTCGATAGATATAAACTTGAGTCACAAAAAAAGGTGAAAAGGCACGTAGCAATTTTATGCTGGGTCACTTTGCTAGGCTGCATTACAAAACTGACTGGTGAACAGCAGCCTACTGTTTACACAAAATAACTGGATATCAGACGATTACAACTTGAAGCATTACCTTCCATGCAGGTCAGCTTGCTCTCCTCTGTCAACTTTCACATCACTCCACACAGACAGCCTGCAGCAGATGCCTTCAGGCCTTGTGAATTCTGCCTCCCTGCCAGCCAGATGCTTTGTTGTGCTACTTCTCATTAGATAATTAATTAGATCTTCATCATTACAGATGACGTATGTTCAACCTTCCCTGTTCTACCCCGTACACATATCAATAATGGTTTGTATTGCCAGTTTCTAAATAGCTACAGCATATATACAACCAAAGACACGGGGAAAAAAAAAAATAATGGTGCAGGCAGCCTCCTACATCAGCCATTTAAAATATACAGAGAAATACAAATTAAATGATCCCCTTATTCCTGAAGCTTCTACCTGACCAAGAGCCTGAAGACCTCTACAGCTGTACTGCAGTTCAGAGTGTATCTGCATGAACTGCCTCAGCTCCAGTCTGCATCTCTGAGATGTGCCTCACAACTGCTCCCAGCACGTCTGACTGGAAAAAACAAGACATCAAGAGTGAAAAATGCACAGTGCCAAAAGACTGCTTGTTTCAGCACCTCTGCATCTGCAGCTGATTTTATTGGACCCACTATCATATTTTCCTAGCGTTACCCTGTTGGGTGCATGTTCCACTAAGCAATTATGACGGTGGTAAAACTGACTTAAGTGATTTCATGCTCTGGAGTACAACAGAAGGGTTTTTAGAACTCAAAGCTTTCTTAGCTCCAAAGCATAGCAAAAAAAAGAGCACGGGAGCAAAGGGACAAGGCACTGCCTGACTCCACGATCCCATCGGGCAGCTCGCTAGCCTGGACACACACACATTATTTAAGAAGCACAGGGGCTTGCTTGAAATTAACACGCTGCAGCTAGAGTTTAATTTTACACGTGTTTATACAGCACATAAAGTAGCATATAATACATAAAGAAATGACAGATGACAGTGTTTAGCCATGAAAAAAGGTAGAAGGGAATTTAAAAGTACTCCTCAGGCAGGTTGGAAAAGATACAAGCTGACAGATAAGCTAAATTCCAGCAGAGTGTTGGGATTACCAGAGGGGTCCTTTGTAGAAGCTGTATACAAAGAATGAGCCCACTGATTTGTGCCACAAACCCTTGCTTCACACGTTCTGGGTTTCAGTGGGAATGAACACATCCCACCCAGGGAGGAGCTCCCACACAGCAGCCCCCAGAACCAGGCACAGGGAATGATTTTAGGAACACAGTTATGCACTAGAAGCAGAGCACGTAGGGACAGGGCACTGGCTTTGAAGGGAAGTAGAAAACAAGCTTTGGTTCCATCTCGTGCTCATGAAACAGGATTAGGTAAGGTTCCTGTAAGTCAGCAGTATGCAGCAAGCAGCTCCACCACCCAGCAGTGAGCAACACTGAGCCCTCAGCTTGGAACTGCTTCCATCGGCAGCAGCTCCACGTGAAGTAGGTGTTCTGCCCTGCTCACAATTCATCCACGCTATACATGGGCAACATTAAATTCACTGTAGATGGTGTTTCAGCCTGGGGCCCTAAAAATATAAACCAGCATGCCTGCTTGAAACACTACGCTTCTTTATTCGGGGATGGAAAAGGATTTCTTATCAGTCAATTCCTTGCATACTTTGCAAGGGTAGAGGTTAAGGCAAGCTGAGATACGTGTGTTCTGTAAGGATAAAGAAAAGGAGCCCAGTCCCAACACCTTCCTGCAGATAGAAGGCACAGCAGTTACTGCAGAAAACCCTGAGGCATGTTGCCTACACTTCTGACAACATTTCTAGAAGCGACTGGAAAAACAGCTTCCTCCGTTGCTCATTCCTTTTCTAACTGAGCTGCATAAGGGTATTCCTAGGTCAAGGCTCACACTGTGTCCACAGGCACATTAAAGACCAGCAGGGATTTCATAATCAAGTTTGAATGGTATCAGATGCTCACATTAAATACTAACACAGGTCTGAAAGCACAGTCCATGAGCACAACTGAACCTCAGTTTTAATGGGAAAAAAAACATACAGGCACGGCAGGGAGACAACGTGGCCTCACACAAGCAATTATTTAAAACTGTAATTAGCAAAGCAACTAAATCCCTCTTCATTCTGGATACCTGAATGCAGGTTTCTGCTTCCCTACCAGCCTAACCCCAGAGAAGACCTCCTTCCCTGGAGCATTCTGGAGGTCTCAGGACACGAGCAACAATCACAAGGCTTGCAGATGTTCTGACACTTGTGCACAGTGGAGGCAGATGTCGGAAGGCAGTTACACCACCAGGCTGGGCAGCATCACCCACTTCCTGCCACCGACATGGATTCACAGGCAAGAGGAATTTATGGAACTGGCTGGTAGCAAGGGAGTAGAAAATGAAGAGCTCACAGAAGTAACCAACAGGCTTTAAAATCTCCAGTCAGAAACCATCAGCTCACTCCTTGCAGACCTTGTGATTTGATTCTGATGTTGACATGTACAAAAGTGTCCCTCCAAGTCAGCGCTTCACAGAACGAGGCTGAGGCTGGCAGGACCTCCAGGTCCCTCCGGGCCACCTCTGCTCCTGCAGGGATTCCCATAGCAGGTGCCCTGCACCACGTCCAGGTGGCCCTGGGAATCTCCACGGAGGAGACCACACAGATACCCATTTTTCTTAACATGTTCTTCCCTGCAGCCTACCCTGCCTCTCCTGACCCCTGCCCATGGCCCACTGACACGGGAATCCCTGCAGAACAGCATGGAACACATACCTGGCTGCCCGCAGGATTTGCTCCATCGCTGCTCCGTTCATCTTTATTTAGAAATCACTTAAGAGGGAAAAGAAATTCAGCACGGCGTGAAGTTTAACCTACTTATCAGCCTTGTTTACTGGCAGAATTACAAGCCTTAAGATGACTGCAACGCCCTGTAATAAGCCTCTACTTATCATAAAGTCTCCTCCATGCTTCAGGTTAAAAATAGGCAAATATGAAGGGCTGGAGGCTAGCAGGTAATGCACTTACACACACACCAGGAGGACCTCCGCCAAGCTGAGAGGCACAGCACCCATTTCCTGCAGGGATCTCAGGCACACTTCTAAGACTGAACATAATGCAAACCAAAGCAACTTTGCTTTTGTTCTTCCCACCCATTATGTTCACACCACGAGATGAGAAGGGAAAAGGAAAGGGAAGATTCCCACATCTCAGCCTTTGCAGAGACAACAGTCGTTGCAGTAACACTGCGGAATGGCACAAGGAAGGCTTACCTACGGAACAAAACACTGATGCTCAGCCAGTGCAGCACAGCTTACCGTGTGTTCTGAAGCAAAAAAAGAAATGGGGAACACAGAACATTAACAAGATGCACAGACCTGCCCATATGAGAAAGAAGGGCGATGGGAACACATTTCAGCAAACAGAACCATACAAGCAGATTTTGAAACACAGTCACATCACGTACCAGAATGTCTCAGGAAAAGGGTTTGGAGAGGTTCAGAAGCAGCTAACAGATGCTGAATTCATGCCCAACTTAACATCCCTAACACCTTGATTTCCCTAAGAAAAAAAATCTCCTTGAAAGTGACAGGTGGACATTCACTGCGATTAAAACACAGCACCCACTACACAAAAAAGCCTATCAAATACAGCTAATGGATTACTTGACAACAGATGTCATGTATGTTTTAAAATAAATGTCATTACTCAGTTTACCCTAAAATTAATCAAAAAGCTTAAAGCAGAGTATCTTTTTCAAAGGGGCAAAAGCATTCCCATGCAGGTTTTTCCTGCTCCTTGCAGGGGAGTTGGACTAGATGACCTTTAAGTGTCCCTTCCAACTCAAACGATTCTATCATCTTTACTGCCCTGCATCTGGGGCCATAGAAGTTTGAAGGCACTTCCAGAAACAGGAAGGACAGACTGCTGTCCCTTCACACCATGACAATTCAGGGCACAGATAGATTTGTCTCTCACCTAAGCACTGCCACAACATAACGAGGCTTCGTCCCTTTTAGCTATTTAGGGGAAAAAAAACACCTTCAACTTCAAGCAATACAGAATGCACATGGATGTCAGCATGCAAAACTATGGATTGGCTAGTAAAAGTTCATTTATTTTCTACTTAAGCAGGACTTGAGCATTTGAACCTGCTGTCTTCCGTGAGTGCAAAGTAAGATTTTTCAGTGCAGGACTTTGAGATTGAGGCAGAAAAGCTGTTGCCTTGCCAACATAAATATTTCTGTATCGCTCCACAGAAGAGCTTCTGAATGAGGATGTTGCATAAGGAACAGTTAGGTCAACACTGCAGTTTCCCAGGCAGCTTAACCTGACACAAATGCAGTCCCAGTCCTGGAAAGGCAGATGTTTCAGACAGTTGGTAATTCTGGTGCTCATCCCAAAGAAGGCTTCAGTTCTCATCCCAAAGAAGGCTTCAGCCATCTCCATTCTGAAAGTGCTCTGCAGCAGCAGCACTAGGGGAGCTGAGGGTCCCTGATTCTTACAGCATTCAGTAGAAGTGCCACTTTAGACAGTAAGGAGCAACACAACATCATACCATGCCAAACATCACGCTCCTCAGACCCAAATGTGTGCACCCACAGCAAGATGCAGGGAAGCTGTGCAAGAGCTCCGTGCCCCCTGACAGAGGCATCACGCACCCCTCCAATACAGCTGCACTAAGTGGTTTAGCACCTGTGTTTCAAAATAGTTCTCCCTTGTGCCTTAAACATAAGCACTGCCATTAAGACACTGTTCACATGGGAATAGGCAGGGGAAAAAAATATCACGTGATGGTATTGCAATCTTCTGCTTAAAATGCACATGCATGCACGTATATACACAAGAAGCCCAGCACAAGTAAAACAGTATTTCTGGAATCCATATTCTCTAGCCAACCAGCCAGACAAGCCTACTACCAAACACATGCAAACAAAGAGAGAGCCATTATAAATAACTTGGAAATGCCAGGAGCTGGCAGCAGTCAGCACAATATTTTAGTTCCCCTTCAAATCTGATTGCAAAAACTGGCATTTAAAGCTTCCAGCAAGGGAAGATCTGCTATGGGGTTTTCTCTCAAAAATGAAAGCTTCGCTTACAGACATTCAAATTTCATTGCAAAGAACAAGAACCCCCTGCTAGCACTAGGAAAGGAGGAATTGCAAAGTCTGTCCAACAATTGTGATGATTACTTGTTAGGAAGCACATACAAAGCTGAAATTTAGTTCAAGTCCAGAAGTGAGAGCACATTTACCAGTTTACCCAAAAATAAAGTCTTGCTTGGTGCAGCTACAACTGAGGGAGCTAAACGTTGCCTTCAGATGTTATTTAACTTAGTAGCTCCTTCTGTCCGTATTTTCCTATTGGAAAATAAAGTTACAGGTAAAAGGTCTTGGTTAATCAACAAGTAATGGCTCCTGTATTCATTAGATACAACTCTAAACTCCGCAGGTGGAGCAGTTACAACCAGGAAGCACAGAAATAACGTACCTAACTCGTAAACGTCAGTTTCCACAGCTGACATTATAGCCAGATCACATGGGAAAGACTTCATAAAGACTTTTCTACAGTCTTAATATTGAGATTTACCCTGCTTTATAACTTCAGATGAGTGACCTTTACATCTTTATCTGTGCAAGATGGAAGTCAAAACAGAAACAAACACTATCCATGAAGATCCTTCCAGTGCTTGAAGGGAGCCTATAAACAGGAGGGGAGCGGCTGTTTAAGAGGGTGGATAGAGATAGGACCAGGGGGAATGGTTTTACACTGAGACAGGGAGGTTTAGGTTGGATAAGAGGAGGAAGTTTTTCACCCAGAGGGTGGTGAGGCACTGGAACAGGTTGCCCAAGGAGGCTGTGGATGCCCCATCCCTGCAGGCATTCAAGGCCAGGCTGGATGTGGCTCTGGGCAGCCTGGGCTGCTGGTTGGTGACCTGCACACAGCAGGGGGTTGGAAATGGATGAGCACTGTGCTCCTTTGCAACCCAGGCTGGGGAGAAACAGCAAGCCAGGCTAGGCTACAAACTAAGGCTCACTTACAGCACAGTAAAGACCTGAAGTTTTAATTGAGAAGAAAGCCAGCGTGAAAACCTCTCAGAGCGATGAGTCTGTGCAGGCTGCAGGTGGAACAGAGGCTGGCAAGGCTGGGAGCAGCCGCGTGCCCCAGAAAGCAGAACCTCTCCATCAAGGAGAACCTAAACAGAGAACAAGGGCCACAGCTTAAGTCTTATTGGTGTACTCAGAGATAAATAAAACTGCGCAGAGCTGCAATGCACTGCACGCTTGTTATTTTAACGGCACTCGCTGCCCGTGTTGTTGTAAGGAAACATTTGGTACTGTTTTGTCAATAAAGCAGAAGTATTATGTCAAACACTGTCATTACGTATGTCAGAAACATCAAAATCATTCAATGCTCCATTCTAAAAACTCCATCAAGATAATAGCTTATGTTGCATGCTTTTCATGAACAGAACAGATTATCATTTCTCAAGTTCAATACACTGACATTTCTCTCTCCTCAGACGCTGGAAACCCATTCTGCTTTTTTGGCAGAAGCCGCCTTTCGCTGTGTTTACTGCAGTTGCCTAGGGGAAATCCTAACACCAATTATCAAAAGCAACACTATTACATTAACAGCCTGCATTAATGGCTCTTTTTTTTTTTAACCCTACGTGGCTCAAAGTGAACACAAACACACATGCACCCTAGAAGCAGATCTGCACTCTCCCTTTTCCAAAAGCCGTGCCAAAGAAAACACTATTATGTTATTTCAGCACCCTCTCACAGATCAGTTTGTAACCTGGAGGTTGTAAATTCAGTAATCAGCATTAAATTAATTGATACAGCAACATCAAGAGTGGCTGCGGTCTGCAGAGCAGACCCAAACCGTTCATTCAAATGCCCCCAGCTCATTCCTCTGTGCTGACCTACGAAGTCAAGATCTGAATGCAACTCTACTGACGAGCCTGCACTCTGCAACAGACAACACCGTGCTATGGAACCAAATGCAGCCACTGAGAGCTGTCTACTGAACTCCTGAAAAGAACAATGGTTTGACAGCTGATACAAGCAATTCCATTTTTCTCATGCAAAAGAACTGTTAAATCCACTACATCATTGCCAGTGGTTGAAATAGAGAAATCTGGAGCTCCCCTCAGTAAGCAGCACTTATGAGTAATTTCAACCTTTCCCTGGGTCTCAAAAGAGCCCATGTGCTACTTTGCTTCAGGAAAATGAAACATTCCTTCCTTAGCTTGACGCTCATTGGCATTAGTTAACAATTTCAGGTTAAATTTACCTTTCCAGTCACGCTGAGCATCCTCAAATTCAGGACAAATAACAGCAATGAACACTACAAGAATATCACGTTTTAATTGCCCTTTTCCTTGCACAAATTGTGCTTTAGTCACCTACACGTGAGCTCCATTACACCAATACAACTTACCAACACTGGTAACCAAGCAGCAGGCAGAGATAAATACATATGGGAACCTAATTTACACAGCCCAGTTACGGGAGTGGAGATGAATGTCTCTCCAACAGTTTTACAGAAGTATTCATTGATATAACACAAGAAAGCCATCCATTACTGCCACTGGGAACCCAACCAACAACTTGTTACAGGCTAACATAGAAATTCCATATTTCTTTTTAATTTTAACACAATGACTGCTAGCATCTGGCACACCCCTTAATATTGTGCAAACATCAATCCATCTCATTCTTTAATTCAGCCAGTGACCTTAATACCAGTTCAGATCTTAATCATCTGGTTGTGTCAGTGCAGCTGGCAACCGTTCTGCTCGACACGGGACCTGCCCAATAAATTATAATGAAAACCCCTTTAGCCAGCGCTTGACAAAGCTTAACCAAAATGCAATTTCCTTCACCTTCTAGATCTTATTTTCATAACAACACCTACACAGCACTCATTCACAGTAACTGAAAAAGTAAGATGAGCACCAGAAGACTTCCAGACCACTTAATGAAAGGCTTTCCCAGTGTTAAAAGGGAAGCACATCACCAAAAACCTTCAGCTACGACACGGGAAGCTGGAAGGAACCCATTCCAACACGTTTCCACCACACAGTTCAAATTCCACACGCGCTGAAGCTCAGCCTGCTCATCCATGAGTTCACAGGGCTGGCACACAAAGCACCAGCAGCACGCACATGTAAAACCACAGCAGGGCAGCAAGGAGACGTTGCAGAGCTCACAAGAATTCTCAAATGAAGCTCTGCATCGAGACTGGAGGCCTCCAGCTGGTCACTCCTCAGTTTCCTTCTCCTTCCCACAGCCATCAACTGCAGAGAACACAAGGTAAGTGCTTAATCCCAACACATGGTAGGTCTGTGCCACGCTCCTGCTCCCACCAGAAGATGCTTCCCCACACTTGAGCTTTTCTTCCCAAAAGTAACTCCTGGAAAGAAATCTGATCAATGCTTTTAAAGACAGTTTAATGGCCGTATCAAGAATAATTCGCCTCAAATCTACCTCCACCCATTTCATAGCAACAAGAAAAAATGCTCAGATTTAAATATTCCTCGCTCTCGCTTCACAAATCTGGAGCTTCAGCTTGTTCTGAACAGCATTACATGACCAAGGTAATTAGGAACAGATTTGCAACATGCATCACGCAGGCAGCACTGGGATATCTGAGCGATTATTTCAAGTTGAAAATGTCAAAGGCGTGCTTTTCAATTTGTACGTTCTCTATGGGCCTTGGGTAGGTGGTAGAGAGCAAGTACAAAGTCATATAACTCACACAGCACCACACAACGTCACGTGGGAAGCAAGTCTCAAGTAATAAACTCTTTACAACTGGTGACACAGGACAACAAAACATTTAATTAAGGATTCCTCCATCATTACTTTAAAATCCAGGCACAGCCCTGCCAGGAACACACCAATTTTGCTTCAGCTAAAAGAAGCCATACTGTTGACACAACAAGACTTTACTGAACAGCAGCTCATTCCAAATTTAAAACACTAAAATACATCTGGCACGCAAATCATAGCATGTCATGAGACTTTTTCTTCTTAAGAAATACCAGGGGAAATTAAGGACAAAATAACTTAAGCTTTCTGGAAAGTCACCAATAAGTAACAGCTGAAACTTTGCACAGAGGGCTCTGCATGATTTTGCCTTCTGCAACAGGATGACGTTTTTCTAATAGCAGAAGCCTTAGCTGCACTTGTCTGGAAAAAAAGCAGCAGAAGATGCTGGGCAGATAGGAGCCCTGTTTGCCCCCTGCAGCACATGGGGCTGCATCGCTGCTCCTGGGACACACGTATGCCTTCTGGAAAACACAACTGAAAGCTCACTTCCAGCAGACAGACATGACACTGGCACATCCACAGAAACCCTTCCGGAAAGTCTTGGCGCTGAAAATCACTGGTTACTGGTTAACTCAAGTCTTAAACTTACCCCAGACTGACAGGACTGCGTTCTGTGGATATATAGCTGTGCTCTCCCCTTTAACAGTTTAAGTGCAACGGCACGGGACAGGCAAGCACAGCCATATGAAGCAACTCTCTCTTGTGGTTACCTCAAACTTGAACCAAGGTCAGACCACAATTTCCGCCAAGACTACTATGAACCCACATAAATGCCTCTACATCAATAAAACCTTACACTCCTCAGTTACTGGCTCTAAATACACACTCTGCTCCCCACACTTCATCCCTGGACACGCTCCGAGCAGCACCAGTGGGCTGAGTGGGCTGGCAGAGCTGGGAAGCAGCTCTTGCTCCAGTCTCACCCCATGTGCTCAGGGTGCAGTGAAGCCCTGGTGCTGCTGCCCAAAGAAGTCATGGGTGCTGCACGGAGACCTTCAAGGCCAGGCTGAATGGAACCCTAGGCAGCCCGAACTGGTGGGGTGCACCCAGCCCACGACACAGGGGTTGGCACTGGATGGGTTTTAAGCTTCCTTCCATCAAGCCATTCTTTGAAGTTCCCTAGGTGAAGCTCTCTGCTGTACCTGTGCTCCAAGGGATGCTCCACCTGCTGAACTGATAGTTTTATGCTTAGAGAAGCAGCAACCTGCAGATCACTGACCGCTTTGATCAGCTCTTAGCACTCAAGGTATAAGTACCATAGTTAAATGCTTCATCCCAGAGACCTTATAAAGATTTTAAAGTGCAAGTAGCATCACAGGCTCCACAACCAGCATTTCTGGTCTGACACGTCCCAGCCACCACCACCAGGGTACCTTCAGTGCCTCGCAGAGTGCAGTCACCCTGACCTCCATCCTACAGCAAACAGGATGGAAAATTTTCCAAGTTCTTCCTGCATCCTAGGGACACACAAACCCCAGCCTGACTCCACCTGCCATTAGCAGCAACTGGCTGGTTAAGTACTTAGTGGAAAGAAGAAGATAATTGAAAGAGCGTGGCTTCTGAGCTCGTGCTCTTAAAAACACCAAGCTCAACCTTTGGAACAGAAGTACAGGACTTACAACACATTTACATCAACGTTCACCTACTCCCTCACATCAGCAGACATTTCCAGCCACCATCACTCATCTTTAGGATTCCAGAGGTCCATACAGAAGGAGGGAGGCCCAGCGCAGCGTGGCACTGGGTCACCCAGTGACCTACATACTGCCAGCCAGCAGCTCAGCTTCCACAGCATAATTGAGCAGGCTGTGCTTCTCTCACCCTGCCATCCCCAAGCACGGGGAATCCACCAAGTGCTTTTTCATTTCCAAGACACACCTAACGTGTTCACCTCAGAACCACGCTGTGCATCTAAGGAGAAAACACAACCAAGCATTTAAAAATGAGCAGTACGGCATAAAGCACCACCCGCTCGCAGCCCGGTGCTCCCAGAGCTGCGTTTCCCTGTCCTCACGCACAAAGGCCCCTTAACACCCAGCCTCAGGAGCAGGCACCTTTGCGGGGGGACCCATCGATGCTCTCCGAGCTGGACTCGATGTCGGCGGCGGCTCTGCGGAGGCTGCTGAAATACGCCCTGGACCTGGAGAAGCTGCCGCGCGGGGAGCGGCCGTGGGGGCCGCCGAAGAGCGTGGAGGCGCCGTCCTTGCGGGCGAAGATACCGCTGAAGAAGCGCAGCAAGCGGTGCTCGTGTGCCACGGGCCCACCGGGCGCGCCCTCCCGCCCCAGGCGTTCTGACAGCCGCTGCAGGTCGCTGTTATCCAGCGTGCGGTTCTTGCTCTTGCTCCGCTCCCAGCGCTCCAGCTCGGAAAGCGGTTCGGCCTTGCTCAGCACCTCACCCACGTCCAGCGTGTTACGCTTCTCGGCGGCGGGCGGCTCCGCGGGCGGAGAGCCGGGCGCCGCGGCCTCCTCGCTCCGCGCGGCCGGCGCCGGGAGGCAGCCGGAGCTGCTGTGCCTCCGCACCCGGCCCGGCGCCCGCGCCCGCAGCAGCTCCGAGCCGCTCCACTGCCTGAAGCTGAAGCTGCGCCGCAGCACGCCCGGCTGCCTCCGCGGGCTGCGCCCCGGACCCGCGGCCTCCGGCCCGGCGGCCTCGGCGGGAGCGGCGCCGGCCTCCTCCCGGTCGCCGGGGTGCCGCGGCCAGCCGAAGGGCGGCTCGGCGAGGGGCCGCGCGCTCCTCCGCGGCACCTTGAGGCGGCCCAGCTCCAGCTGCCCGGTGCTGAGGGTCCTGAAGTTGCGGAAGCCGCGGGGGCTGGGCACGCGGTCCTTCTCCTCGCCGCCCTCCTCCTCCCGCTCCTCGCCCTCCTCCTCTTCCACCAGCAGCAGCCCGGCGCGGGGAAGGCTGCGGGAGCCCGGCTGCCCGCCTCCCCGCCGTCCGCGCCGCGCCGGCTCCGCGCCGCCGTCGGGCCCCAGCAGCTCCTTCTTCACCATGGTCACGGAGATGCGGTAGACGGTCTTCCTCTGCGGGGTGCCCCGCTGCATCCTCTCGGGAGAGGCGGCGGCGGCGGCGGGCGGCTCGCTGCTGTCCAGCAGATACATGGCTGCTTTCAGCCGCGCGGCTCCAGCCCCATGCCGACCGAAGCGCGGATCGGAACTCTGCGGGGCGAGCCCCGCGTCACGCCCCCGCCGCAGCGAGGCTCCCGGCGCTCAGCCGCGGCGTTCCCGCATCGCCGGCTCGGCGCGGGGGGCGGCGCGGCTCACGGCCGTTCACCGCCCGCACGCACCGCCCTGCAGATCGCGACGCGCGCCGCCAGCAGCCAGGTCCGGTTTTCAAAGGATAAGAGCGGCGGCAGCCTTCGGTTTCATTGTTTACGGCGGACCGCGCGTTTGCGTATTTTGCGCCCCTGGGCTGCCTCGTCTTTTCTCGCGGCCGAGTAAATCCGCTTAGCGCCGGCTGCGCGGGCAGGGCGCTGCCAGGGGACGCGGCCGCTCCGCACCGCTGCCGTTCCCGCTCCGGCGGCGGCACCGGGCGGCGGCAGCCCGGCCCCAGCCCAGGAAGCCGCGGCCCCGGCAGCCTCCGGCCGGGCGGCACCAAGAGCCGGGGTGGAGCCACGCTGCCGGGAGCGGAGCGGCCGTTCCGAGCGCCAGGCAGCGGGCCCGGCCCTAAGCTGCAATTCTGCTGTACTAGAGCCGCACAGGGGAAGGCAAATGCTGCCCGGAGCCTCCCGCCGGGCCGCACGGCTGCTGAACTGATGCACGTCCTGACATCTCAGGTGCGGGGCGAACTGAGAGCAACACTGCCTTTTTGACACCGATGAGTCAGAATTAACCCAGCTCTAAAAACAAAGATGAAGGAAAGGGAGAAGGTAACTGATCAGAACTGAAGCCCAATGCTGTCAAGGCAATGATAGGCAGGAAGAGCTTCAGAATAAGGAGAAGAAAAAAAAGCTTTGCCTCAAGCAAAGCAGCCAAGCAGCGTGACCGCAAGACACACACGGCACAAGGGGAGGCGATGTCAAGGTCACTGCCAGCCGGGTGGCTGCGTTCTCACCCCAGACCCCGCACCGGGCGGAGATGCCGCGCTCAGGGTACCACAGGCTGGGACGCACGCGGAGCCGCCGCCCGCTCCACGCCACGTTTTGCAGCAGCCAGGCGCAGGCTCCCCGCTCCCAGCCGAGCCAACCATTTTTCAGCCGCCCTGCACGGCAGAGCCGTGAGGAGCCGCTCCGAGGCACAGACGCAGAGGCACGTTCCTCCAGCTCCGCTCGCAGCCTCGTCCACCCGCTCGTGGCCGCGGTGTAAGGAAAGGATGGACGTGCCGTGGGATGGGAGGCGGGCAGGCTTCTGTTAAGCAAAGCACCTCCTCGGTTCTCCCAAACCCTCTTTTTCCTACCGAGGCTACGCTTTGGTCGCCGTGCTGTTGCCAGCACGGACCTCATGCTGCACCCATCGCAGCGACCCGCCCCCCAGCCACGCCGTGCCCCGAGAGGCTCTGCAACTTTAGCGCAGAGGCAGCCGTGTGCAACCACTGTCCCCATGCAGGAGGATGCCCTGGAATTCAATTCCACGTGGCTGCCAGCCGGGCCACTGACCGCTCACCTACAGCAGAACGCAAAGGGGAGGAAAAGCATCATTAAGGCAGGTCTACTGCCAGCGAGTAACGTTACCGGGAGCCCAGACAAAATGTGGCTTCTGCAGCAGCAGCACCTGATGCTTAGTTTCAGTCCCAAAAACAATGTGATGGGTTTCCCTGTTTCGCTGCAAGCTCAACTCCTGTGAACTCCTGTGTATTTTGCTTATGTGCCCACACTTCACTTTCTTTTTTTGATAACTTCCAGCCATTCAAATCATCATCGTGCTCTTTTCCAACAAACCAATGTCATGGGTTTCAAAGCAAGTTCACCTCTAGATGCACAGTATGATTCCAAGTATGCGTTCCTTTAACAAATTCTTCATGGAAGATGAAATTAGGTCACCTGAACAATTCTCACCCCTATTTTAACGTGATTTCACTTCTCTCTTCTAGAAATATTGCGTTCCATCCGCTGTTTGTCATTACAGATCAGTGCTCAACGAGGAAATGAGAGGAGGCATCTGGATGAGAACAGCATTCTGCTGGAGGGTACTGGCAACACAGAGACCAAACTCCAGGTCTCTCTCAAGCCATGGGGTTATTACATTAAACCACTGATCTGTGTTCTTCTGTCACTATGCACTTGTCCATTAAGATCTGCCCCAATTCACCACAGGCAATTTTTTTGCTAAGACAAAGAACAGAGACATCCCACAAGAGGAGCTACCAGCGAGATGTCAGTACTTCTGTCAATAACAGCCTTACTGTCAGCACAATGGGATCACATTCCTGCCCTGAAAACATTGGGTGCCAAGCAGGAAATGGAAACAAGCTGATGGGATGTGCACCGAAAATGCAACACAACTCTTTGTTACCAGGAGAGAAGGAAAATTGCTCCCAGTTCTCCCTGCAATGCTAATGCTGAGTTACCTGCAGCTCCACCAGCTCTTCTGCAAAAGCAGCAAATTACTGGCCCTCTGCAGCCTTGCTATCTGCTCTGAGATGATCCCAGCATTTGGCTTCCACTTCACATTGTTTTTTATTTGTTTTTTAATCTAGGCTGTCAACCTGTATCGTCTGCCCTTAAGAAATACGAGTTCTATGATTTGCTTCCACACATGCTGGCAACATAACCTACACAATTCTGCTCACCATTCTTTCCAGCTTTAAGACAAGACACAAGTCAGCACTGACACTTCTCAGATACCAACACAGCAAGGCATCCTCTGTTAGTGATGCTCAGAAAGCACAGAAGGCAGCATGAATCACAGAATGGCCTGGGTTGCAAAGGAGCACAGTGCTCACCTAGTTTCAACCCCCTGCTGGGTGCAGGTCGCCAAATAGCAGACCAGGCTGCCCAGAGCCACATCCAGCCCGGCCTTGAATGCCTGCAGGGATGGGGCATCCACAGCCTCCTTGGGCAACCTGTTCCAGTGCCTCACCACCCTCTGGGTGAAAAACTTCCTCCTCATATCCAACCTAAACCTCCCCTGCTTTAGCTTAAAGCCATTCCCCCTAGTCTTATCAGCATCCAAGAGAGGCTGAAGGGACTGCCCTGTTTGTCTGGTGCCCTTCAGCCACAGGTAGGCAAAGATTCCAGAGCTTCCATGAACAAACAAGATAACTCACCTTTTTACACACCCTGTGCTCCCTTATCAGGCTGTTAACAATGAAAGTTCACATACAATGTCACTTCAAAACGGCAGTTTAAGTACACAGTTTGTGAAGGTAAAAGCCACACACAAAAACACACCTCTGTAAGTTCCAAAAACCTTTCTACCTTATTTTGGATATTGCTTTTGTTAAAATTAAGTGCTTTTCAGCCCACTCAGTGCCTTTAACCCTCATCACACCCAGTAAAATATTCCAACAGGCAGCATCAACACACAGTTCCAACTGCTCACACTCAGGACTGACTCCTGCTTGTTACATTTGGTGCAAGAAGCAGGAAAAAAATCTCTCAGGAAATGGGAAAACGTTCCTGCTAGCTATCAAGTGTTACTCATTTTTAGGCAGGCCACTTTTCACCTCCAGTCATTTACATACTTCAAAGAGATTGTACTGCAGTGAGGAAAAAACCTATCAGAACTCAAACTAAAATTTAAGCTAACAAGGGTTGGAAGCATGTGAATTGTTCATTAATGGCACAACCCAATTCAGTACTGAAGACCATAGAATGGCTTGGGTTGGAAGGGACCTCGAGGATCCTGAAGCTCCAATCCCCTGCTGCATGCAGGGCCACCAACCTCCATATTATTTAATACCGGACCAGGCTGCCCAGGGCCCCATCCAACCTGGCCTTGAACACCTCCAGGTTGGGGCATCCACAGCCTCTCTGGGCAAAGGTCAACTTACTCTCTGCATGAAGCCTAGACAGACTTTTTCAAATCCTATAAATCCAGAGGCTTCAGATGGTATGAAAATGCACTAAGATGAGGAATAGGCAACCTCTCAGCTACAGCATCTGTAGCACAGCTATCATTCTCAGTACTGCTGTTCCATACTCCCAGGCCAAAGGGCACTCAGGGAACAGAGGCTTGTGATGCATCTTCTCACAACTTCAAAAGGAAGTGATGTTTCAGATTCAAACTCAAGTCCACTCTGAACACATACCCACACATTTTGTTTACTCTGCACAAACATCTGCATGCTAAGCCTATGATTTGCACAGAATTACACAAGCACCCCTTCTGCTTCCATAAAGGCAGATGGATGGAAATGGCCCAGACCCCTGGCCCTCCAGTTACTGGATTCAATAAGCCACCTGTGCATTACAGAGGACTCGCATTACAAGCTTGCTTAATGCTGTTCTGTAACCGAGCAGATCACGGCATCTGTAGAAGCTGTTTAAAGCCCCCATTTTCAAGCAATCTAGTGCAGTAGAAAAGAATTCAATAGAAAATGAACACAGTAGGGTTTTCAAGCCACTCTAGGGCTAACAGACACAAAGATGTCTGTGGTAGGTATTGAAAGCACCAGACCAAGCCAAGAGGTATGTAAGTGCCTAGAAGTGGTGAAACTGACCATGCAAAGCCAGCAATCCCAAACACTTCAATTCATATATAACTTGCTAAGTCTTTATTTACCCAGCAACTACATCCTATCTCCTAACTCTACCTCCACAGCTTGGCCACTTTCTGCAGCTCCAGCTTGGTCCTGCTGTTCCAAGAGCATCCTGAAGGAGCACAGGAGCCCCTGTGCTGCACCACAGTCCCTTTGGCTTCAGCCAAGTACACAACATGCAGTGGAACCCTTGTGAATTACTTACAGGCTTTGCCTCTCGGAAGCACAGATCTCACTGTGTGAAAATCAGGCCAGTTTTCTCAGCAGCGAAGCAAAGACAGAGGTGAGAAGCAAACTGAGTCATTACAAGCATCCACTTCAATCGTCTCCAGCACTGAGTACATACAGAGCTGCACTGAGACACAGATTTTGCTGCAACATCTGAAGAGGCCAGAGGAGTGACTGTGTGTGTAAAGCTGAGCTATCACAACACAGTTGGCAGCTGTGCTCCAGTGCAGTAGAAAGGTACAACACTCCCCTACTAGAGATGGGCACCATTCCACATACTCTTACACCACATCACTGATAGGAAACACAAAGATGGACACCATCTACCAGCTCAATGTCTACCGGGTAGTTTTAACATGAAAGGCTCGTCTTTGGTCACTTCAGATCTGCATGAAATAGAAGCACTTCTTACTAACCACGTGGAAATGCCACTCTGCCTATGGACTTTGACTAGACCAGTTCTGAAAGGGTAAGCAAGTTCTCTGAGCCTGTCACTCTACAAGACCACAGCAACTGGTCATTTCCCCCCACCTCCCCTTCCTCTACTCCTGCCCTCCACCATTTGTTAACTGGTTTCCATGCCATTAACAGGATAAAAAAAACAAATCCAACAATTTTCTTACATGAAAAAAGAAAAAAAAAGAATGGGGGCTGGAAAAATCACTTCCTTGCTTTTGCTGTTTTAGCTCCAAAGCTAAGCAAGCACAGCTGCTCAGGAAATACCATTGTAATGAACACATTATTGAACATGGAAGAACCTATCGAGATTTCTGTCAAAAATTTCACGTGCGGCTAACAGGCCAGAAATCAAATGGCTCTTCCAGAATAATTCGCTGCCATGTTTAACAACTTCATCTTTCAAGACTAAGGCACGTGATTCAAATTCCTTTTAAAAAAGGCCCTGTAAAAACTCAATTACAGCAATTCCAACAGGCACACGTGGGTGATTCTACTAATGTGACCAGGGAAAGAAGCTGGGAAGCCTCCATGTGCTCCACGTGCAGAGGATGCTCTGCCTGCCATGGGGCTGCACCACGGAGCTCCCAAGGTCCCTTACAATTTCTCCCACTCTGCACGCAAAATAACCAATTTCACACGTCCTGCTCTCAGGCTGGCTGGCTCATGGCTTTGCTTTTCACAGTGATGTGCCACTCTGATGAACTCATCTCCAGCAAGACTCTGCTTCCTTGCAAGAGCAGATGGAGCACAACTGATGCAGAACTCCCTTCCCAAGCAAATCTTCAGAGTTGCTATTGCTTTCATTTTGTTGTCCTTCATGGCATATCCATCCAGGCGTGTCCTACAGCCTAGATCTTGCAACACAAAGGATGCTTTGCAAGTGAACTTGCCCTGTAGACTACATATTCTTCAATTACTAAGCTGAAGTAACAATATTTTGCTGGCTTTTCCATTTTTCATCCTATTGATCAACTACAATTCAGCATCATCTTATGGAAGTTAGTACTGCAACATTTAATCTTGCAATTTCTGGGGGGCTTAATTTATTTAGTGTATCTTGTGTGGTTAATTACTCACCTGTACTTGAACAAAGCACCCTCAAGTACTTACTACTGTTATCTTCCTGCTTGACAACAGCATCAAGAAAAAAGGAAGTCTCACATAAACCCAAAAATATACCAGAGAGCCTTTGGTGCTCTCTGCTTCTCTCTCGTTGCCCCAAACTCTCTGCTTAAACTGTTTTTGATGAGCTGCCACACTAAATTCATGTAAAAACAGACATCTCCAGCTCTTAAACTCCACCACACATTGGTATCTCATCCATTTGCTCACTTAATCTCAACTAAAGCCACTGTAATAATTAAGTCAAATCAGTGAGCTTTTTGATTCCATGGAGCATGTTTAAAAGCAGATAACCATTTTCTCATCACAGGAGCTTTGTGACCTAACAGGTGCTTGAAGAGCAGCTTATAGAAGGATGATCTCTAAATACAGATATTTGAATCCCTTAAAACACCATAAAAGCACAGCCTTCTACATCAGCATTACAAGCATACATCACCATTAAAAAGCCTCATGAGATGCCAGCTATCCCAACAGACCTAAACTAGGACACCAAATAATTCTGTCAACGCAGGCAATACCCAATTATTCCACAGCATGAGAAGCTGAGAAACCATCACCTATTCCTGCTATTCGTGTTTAGGAATCAAAGGTGAACATGAAGCAATAGGTGGAACGTGACAGAAATGGGAAGAACGCCACGGAACCACTGGCATGCTCCATCTTTGTCTACAACTGCTCGTTTTATCAGCAGTACAAGGAAGGGGCAGCAGATGCACAGACAGTTCTGCAGCATTGCTTTTGGGGAGTTCCTCACTAATGTCATCAACTGTGCATTTTCAGATTTTATTCAGGACAGACGAGGATCTCTTGTTGCCAACTAACATAAAAAAAAATACACTTGCCAATGACAAGGCTTTACTCCTGCCACGTTCTGCTCTACAACAGCTTTGTTATTGTAAGCAAAGCACGTGTAGAAACAAAAGTCATTTTATTACCTAATTCTCTTGATGCAATTGCAATTTTTCAAGTTCATCCAGCAAGGTCAAGCATCCAGGAAGCACATGAGTTGTGCAACACATTCCCCAGACAGCAGACCCCAGCTCTTGGGGTAGATTCTCTGCTCCAACACAGTGCCACTGCCATCAGGTAGGCACCTCAAGTCACACCTCATCCTAATGCTGAGCTTCTGCCCACCAGCACATTCTGTACTGCTAATAGATAGAGGAAATAACTGAAGCAGACAAAACCAGCTACAAGTATTCCCCTCTAGAAAAAGTTACTGGTTTTGTTTGTTGGTGGCGCTGTTGCTTTTAGTGGTGGTGGTTTTCTGTGTACTTTCTTGCAGTGGGGAAGAGGAAAACGTAATTTGCAATATCTGTTTTTTCATTACTCTGTAGAAAAATCTACTGTTAGCACCATTTTTTTTTTTTTATCTCAAGTTGGAAACAGCTCTTTACTGTAAGAAAAATCAGATGAATCAAATTTGTAATTGTGCCACATAAACCAAAATACAGGTGGAACTGTATTTACGCTGCGACCACTAAGTCCTGGCTCTGACTAAGGAGAAAGCCAAGCTGATGACAAACCCATTCGTGAGAAAAGTGCCATCTCCACACTTTGCCTTGTTGTCTTTAAAATACTATTTCCAGGCTTCCTTCCTTCATCAAAACATTACCTGCTATTAGAGAGCAGCAGTTACCATAAACGAATCTTTCACAGCCATAGGGAGACTAGTTTAGCCAAGGGAACAGTTCATACTACGAGAGCAGTTGACATCATCAGACAGAGGATGGATGCTCATTTCAACCAAGAGTTTCTTTTAGAGACTAATGGTGCATTTTGTTTTTCAGCCCCTTTCCTATATTCTTTCTCTAAAAAAAATTTGTAGAAGCTTAATATACTTGGCAAAGCAATTCTAATATTAGCCCATACCTCAACAGCTTCACTATGAGGATCTCAAGGGTGACAGCCTGGGAATCTCCACTGCTCTCTCCTCATCCACTGGGCTAGCCAACAGAGCTCATCAGGTTGGGCAGGTATGACTAGCCTTGGAAAACCCACGTTGACCGCTCCTGGTATTTTTCTTTCACATGTGCCTGGTTCCTAGGATGTGTTTCATCATATTTTCATTGTCTTGGGGCACTTCTCCCAATTGCAAAGATTACAGAGCAGCAGCACCATGACATCTGCCAGCTCCCTCGGAGCTCGTCAGTGCATTCCAACAGGACCCATGGACTACTCAACTTGATTCTCATCCACAAAAGATGCATCTTCCTTACTTCATCTTCTACCTGGTTTCTGGAACCTGGCATTCCAGAGGTGGTGGTGAAGCTGAGGCTAAAAAAGCATTTGATATCTCGACCTCTTTATTAACACTCATCATATAAGCTTCCCTTCCATCAAGGAGAAAAATTTCCCACGCCAAAAATCAATGTTCCATTGCAACATTGGTGAACAGCAATGGTGAACAACGTGCACACACTACAGCCCTCACTCCTTCAATATATTAGAATCCTAGAATGGCCTGGGTTGGAAAGGACCACAGCGCTCATCTAGTTTCAAAATACAGGGTCACCAACCACCAGACCAGGCTGCCCATACTAAAGCAACAGAACCTGTGACAATTCCCTTTGGGAAAACAGACTGCTGCCTTAGAAGTCCTTTATTGTCAGACCTGGCAGCTCAGACTGAGTCTCAGGTAGCTCATGCTGAAGCATTTCCAATTGCTGATCGGGGCTACCTGCAACTACCGTGCATTTCATTGCACTTCAAATGAAAGAACATGAGCTAAATCTTGTTATTCCTGGGAAGCAAAGCAATAGTACAGAGAGCCTACAAACAAGAAAATACAATGAGGACTATTTATAACATTTCTGTAACATGAAAAGAAAATCTCTTTGAAGTCACACTGATAGCGCAATACTGTCTCTTGATGTAATTAAAAATTAATAAGCCTAAATAAGCTAATTTTGGAATATCGTTTACAGAAGAAGCACCGTGTCCAAATTAACATTCTTTACAAGACTCTTTTTCAAACATTATGGAAGTGAAAACAAACAAACGCTCAGTATCAGAACTATGAGGACTTTACACCAAGCACCAGATATGACGGGGTGGAAATAGAGGTCATTCAGTAATGCGGCCACCATGTGAAAGGCTGCTAGGCTGAGTTCCCATTACTTCCCAGCCAGAGCACTGCTCAGTGGAACAGCAGTACTACACCCACACCAAGACAATGTTTCACCCTGAAGCCTTTCCAGTTTGCATGGAGGTGCTTCCCATGCCACATACCGTGCTCTTTACCCATGATCATACATCAAAACTCATCTTCACACGATTTCCAGCACTTTCAAGTCATTCCTCTTGCTATTTTATAAGTACAGCAGAAGAGCACACTGACTTAAACAGACGTATATGAAGCTAAGCCTTGTTAGCACTCCTTCCAAGTACAAAAGAGGCACAAAGCTTCTGAAATGAACTAATACAGTTCTTTCTACAAGCTTAATCAATCAGTATCGATCTACTATTGCCAACATATTCCTAATCACTCAAATATTTACACAGGCACGCTAGCAAAAAGTCACCTTCTTGATTCCACTTAAAGTTGTATGTGCAATCTTGTATTACTTGGAGGAGGTTGGAGGAGACAGGCTCAATGCACTGCACCAAGTAAAAACAACAGCTGTAGAGAGCAATGGATGTTTACAGTACCCTATGTTGGTATTCAGACAAGTAATTCCAAAAGCAAAAGGATTCTTGAAGCTGGAGCTAGCAACAAGCTTCAAGATAATTTCAGAGTATTCTGCAATTAACATGAAGATACACAACACTTAAAAGCCATGCTAGAAGCTCGGGCTGCTCAAAGCCATCCCACCACTCATCACTGAGCCTCACTTATCAGATCCAGCACAGCAGCCAAGAACCCAGTAATGACTTCCAGGTGGGCAACGTGGGTTTGAATGCAACTGGAGTTGCCACCCAAACCAAGATGCAACTTCACCTTCTACAAACAGGCTAACAGTGATCAAGCAGACTCTCAAAGCAGAAATACATCCAAGACATTCAGCAGTTTCTGCCTGCGCACAATGTTTCTCTTCTTACCATTAAAGGCAAGTTGAGCATTCAAGTCATGCTAGCTTACTACCCTAAATATTCGAATGCACAAGGATCCAATTGGAAACATGAAGAGGTTGTAAAAACCTTGCCTCTGCTCTCCCCAGTCATACGTAAGACCTTAGGTCCTATATGGCTTCTACAGATTACCTACTCTAATCCGCTGCTCAAAGCTTTTCTTGGTATCTGATCAGAACCTCTCATTTTCCAGCTTGCTCTTGACTCTCGCCCTCCTACTGCACGTTTCCTCAGCCTGGCAGGGTACCTCCCAAAGGAGCCATCATTAGGAGCTTCCCCAGCTGCCACCACCTTCCAAGACAACAGACCACAGCTCTACAACTGCACAGAACACTCCTCAGCATTCTCAGAAGCATCTCGTTGGGCCAGACGTAGCTGACGGAGAACCTCTGCTGCCAAACTGACCTCAATTCGCTCTGCCAAGCAAACAAGTACTCTTGCTTTCAGCAGTGTAATTTCAGGGAGTGAAAACGAGTACATTCACATTTTAGGGAGCTTACAGAACTAGAGGCAAAATAAGAAGTGATCTAAATATTTACATTCTTTCTACTCTTTAACACACACAGACACTTCATTCTACAAACACTTCTTCTCACAGGCCTCAAAACGACCCACTGATAAAGTGAGATGCTGATGCTCATACCTGCTGTTTTCATGCACCAAAGCATCTCATGAAGGGTTTCACACAGATGCTTACAGATGAAATGTTCGTTGTTCATTTCAAAAGCTCATGCCTTTTCCAATACAATCCTAGCTTAAATATTGCCAAATATGTACATTCTGATTTTACAGTCTTGCTTATCTTTACATATTTATACGCACAATGGAGAGAAAAACAACCAAGCAGTTTTGCATGCATTCACAATTTACTCTGTTAGGCAAATATAATGCTAAAGGTTATTCTTAAGACAGCAAAACAGATGTTCAGTCCAAAGGCAATTTTTCTCAAGAGGAGATACCCAGGAAGTTTGTCTTTCCAATCTGCTCCAGCCCACAGAATTTCCCACCACGCTTATACAACTGGGAAATCTACAGCAGCCTCCAACTGAACTGGATGTAACAGAAATACCAGCTCTGAGGACTCCAGCGCTGTCACTCGTAATGTTATGATTCTCATGGAAGTGCTTTATATTCGGCATACCAACTTGATTTGCAAGCTTGAAATCCAGCTTTCGGTTGTCCAAAATCAAGGCTATCAAACTTCTCAAACTGAAATGGCAATCACAGTACTGTTGTGCTTCTAAACAGCATAACTTTCCACTAGTAAGTTAAATTCCATTGGAGAAGCATGGAAAACGGCCCTCACAATAGCAAGTTAGACATCTGCAGCTGAATTACCTAGACAAATAAAATACACCACAAGTTCCCACTGCATTTATCAGATACAGGAATCCTCTTTTCCTCCATTCGCAGATCATCAGAATGGTTCAGGTCAGCAGGAACCTCCACAGGTGATCTAGTCCAAGGAGGTCACTAAAATCAGGTATCCCAGGCCTGGGACTGTTTGGGTTCTGAGCACCCTTCCAGTGAAGGCTCCACCATCTCTGAGCATCCCATTTCAGTACCTGATCATGGCCAAGAAGTATCTTCTTGTGTTCAGACTACCTGCTGTCCCATCCGCAGGCACTAATGGAAGGGGTGTGCCTCTATCAATCTCCACCCATCAGGTACTTCAGACACACCGGGGAGGTCCAAAGAGCCTTCCCTTCTCCAGTCTAAAGAGGCTCAGCTCTCAGCCTCTACCCACACAAAAGATGCTCCAGGTCCTGAATCATCTTCTGGATCTGCACTGCATTTGCAGAAGTGAATTCCTACCTTTCTTGCCCAGCATTAATACTAGGACTCCAGATATGGCCTCACCAGTGCTGAGCAGAGATGGCTCACCACTCCCAGCCTCCTAGAGAAAGAAAAGAGCTTGGGCCTTTCAATGCTAACAGCCACAGTAATCATTAAAAATAGCCTAAGGCTAAAGCTATATCAAGCACTACTATACTGCATTTCTTTCTACTTTTTTTTTTTTTTTTTTTTTTTTTTTTTTTTTAACATCTAGCAGGACATTTGTGTGCCAAATTTCATCTCTTACACTTGCCAGACTTTTCTTCATTCAGCATGAGAAATAAAACAGTAAGGTAAACCCACAATACCATAACGTTCTTGTAACACGCATTACTTGCTTGTAAACACTCGGAAGTTATCTCTGGCTCATGTTTAGTGGTTTTCCATCGCCAAAATGAAATACATATCAGGATATCTTGCTTGGCAAGCATCCAATTGCAGCTGCAAATAGTGGTTTCAGTTACATGTGGTAATAGAAGGCTATGTTTCAAAATGAAGGTAAAACATCACCAGAACTAAGAGCATTAGGAATTCAGCTAGGGTTTCTTGGATCAAAGCCTGATCTGAGATGGACTGCCTGCTCAAACAGTGCTAAACCCCTTTGCAGCTGTAACACGTCCCGCTTCCAAGATCTTTTGCAACCCAGCAGAACAGAAGAGCTCTTCAGCAAGCTGCATTATCAGCAGGGCATTTTCAGGTGCTTAAAACAAGAGTTGAAGAGGACAATATATGAGCAAGAGATATAAAGTTTGTGGCTAATTATGCAACACATACTCGACTCTTGATGCTCAGCCAGGCAGTATCCAGTGGCACAAAATTTCCTTGAAAAGGATAATTATTTGCAGAATAATTTTAAGTAGAATCAAATAAGCTTGGAAGTTCTTTTGTATTTCGCTTCTATACTGTAAAACAAAAATGGACAGAACCATGACAGCTGACCTGGACTGGCCAAAGGGATGTCACACACTGAATGGCACCACACTGAACTGTAAAACTGGGAGAGCTGTTTATCATTTGTAGTAATGACATTTAATAGTTGCTTGTCATGAAGCTGATTTATTTGCTCTCAGATTTGATTTAGGTAGACCCTTCCTTGCTGTGTTTGCTCCCTGCTTTGCTATTTATCATCTTGGGGGCTGGTTAAAGGTTGCTTCTTGTTCCACTCCCTTGCTGCATGCTGTTTGACACTCGTGTAGGACATGACAGAAGCACTATTCACATTTGTGCTCAGCACAGCCATCATCTCTGCATTTTGGGAACCATCTCTTAGAAACAAGTATGCTTTTTAGCTTGCTCCTCCAAGAGCCAGCCTACGGAAGACACAGGGAATGAGACCTTCCCATTCCCTCTCAACTAGGAAAAATGAAACAAGCTTTCTTAGACATTGCGGGTTTCTGGAAAACGCATATTCTGGATTGCAGTAAGATTGCAAACCCTCTCTATCAAGTGACCCAGAAGAACGATCTCACATGGAGCCCTGAGCAACAACAAGCCCTCAAACAAACTGAACAGACCGCTCATGCAGCAGCCTTTGGGCCTGCATGGGCAGGACAAGATAGAAGGAGGAGAACGGTCCCACCTAAAGCCTCTGGCAGAAAGCCCCAGGGAAGACTCGAGGTCAGCCTCAAGGTTCTGGATTCAGGAATAAAGAAGATTAGAGGCAAAAGCACAAAAGGAAAAACCACTTTCATCATACTTACTGTTGGCATTAGCTAATACCTCAGGTATTGTGGACTTAGAGAAGGGGAATCCTGTGGCACCGGATAGCTCCCAGATACGACCTTTTGGCTGACACACTGTATTTTGGAGACACCAGCCTTAGACAGACTCTGAATAAATTAACACTGGTCATAGTATTAGCACTGTTGGTAATAAGCCTACCCAAAAGCTTGACTTGGTTTATTTCTAGACAGTTTTCAGTCTAAACAACAGTTTTATGCTTTGTAAATCCACCGGCGGGAGGACAGGACCATAAGGAAAGATGAGCAGACCTGCCTAGGAGACAAGAATGTTTCGCAGCCACGGGATCAGCTTAAGGCAGCTGCGAGCACTGAAACAATCCACTATTGCAGCAAAATGCCAAGTCCATGCAGCTAAAAGATTGCCACCAATAGCACTATCACTGAAGACACCGTGGTCTCCTCCTCCAGCCCAACTTTTAGATATGTCCATTTGAAGCTGTAGAGCTTAATTCCCAAGATCCCACTCTTGTACACTCTCTCACCGTGGCAACACCCACACATACATTTCCCCACGTTTGTCACAATACTCAATTAAGCCATCTTCAACTTTGTTACAGCCATCCGACCTTCATTTATCATTATCGCAATATTACCCAGCACCCTGAGGACTTTTTTCATGCCATGCACACTACAGAATATTTCTAGACTTATGCAATTACTTCACACAGGCAGGACAAGACCTGCATTTCCCTTTGCATTATCAGTCAGGTTTTTGCCATACCAGAACACTGCAGGTAATTGATATTCTCCTTTAGTCCTAACATTGCTACACAGAGCATCAGGGAAAAGGATGCACTGACGTGCACACATCCTAGAATAAGAAAGTAGCATTTTGTAACTGCATTCCAACAGCTGAGCATTCAGGGCTATGAAGTTCAGAGAAATACATCAGCTACCTAAAATTGCTTTCTCAGTTCCCTACCCATTATTCAAACAGAAAGCAATTCCTCACTTCATCCCCCTGTGCAGTCCAGGAGCATTAATCTTATTTTCAGCAAATTAACTGTTCTCTGTCCTTCTCATGAGCAAATCAGAAGACTGCACTTCTGCACTGAATTTCTGATGGGAACATCTGCACATTTCCCTCCTTGTAGCTATTTTTTTTTTCCCCTTCACGGAGCTTGATGGAAAGATTTCCCATTTTGACCATGATAGCAGATAAAGGAAACATTAACCCAGTATGGTTTTCTTCCCCCCCAAGACCATCAGCCCCACCACAACAAGCTTTCAAAAGCATCCACGGAGGGGAAAAAAAAGAAAAAAGCAGATATTTTTCCATCTTCCTTGAAATCATAAAATCCTCAGCATTCAAATGCAAAAAAAAATAAAAAAAGAAAAAAGAAGAAATACTGCTAAGCCAAACAATGGCTCTTTTCGCCAGCCACAAGGGACAAAAGCAACACTCTTCCACTGTCTACAGGAAACACAGTTCGCTTTGCTGCTCGTTGATAACCACTGAACAAGAAGAGAAAGCTTGCTGAAAGCCACGTGCTTGCTGGAAGGCAAACGTGAGGATGTCGGCCAAAATAAACATTAACGCATGCCCATGGAGCAGCAAATGCCAACAGCAGATGCTGAACAATGGGTAACAGCCCTGGGTCCTCCTGCATCGTGAGGAGAACTGCTTCTTAGGCAAGAAGGGGTTTGAGGTTCCTGGATAGCAAAGGCTATCTAAGCAAGAAAGCTGACAGAGCACAAGCTCAGCAGAATTCCAAATACAGGCTTTTGGATTGTGTTTTTTGTTCGCTTTGCCAATACGAGGCAGTTTGCATCATTAAACCAAAAACTTGACAAATTGATTTTCTCACTGCTTACTACAGAAACACGGGGAGGCACGAGGAGCAAATACAAAGCAGAGTAATGCACAGCTCTGCACTGAGCACTGGGGGCGAAACAAGGCAAAGGCTGCAGGAGCCGGGTCAGCCTGCACAGAGGGGATGCAGGAGGGGCGCAAAGGGAAGGAAGTAAAGCAGGCAGCCGATAAGATCATGCTCTGCACTCAAGAATCTGAAGTGACTCCAGCTTTCAGCCCAACAAGGAACACCTTCAGAAGGGTATGGATAGAGAACAAGCACAGATCGTGCTACAAGGCTGGCTGTAAGCTCTGCTACCAAGGCAGGAAAATTAACTCTCATCCCCTGCCCACCGCTAGGACCGAAGGTGCCTGCTGAGGCACACTGATGAGATGACAAGTTGCACTTAGGATTTATTTTCCCAGAGCAATTCCAGCGAGCAGTAAATACACTCCATTTCCCAAAAGCCATTTAAGGCAGCAGAAAATCCAGAAACATATAATTTCAAATATTAAATTGCCACTCATCTCATCTTTCTGCGGGACCTCATCTTCACTGAGCAGAGCCCACCAGTGATTCTGACAGGGCTGGAAGGGAGCCCATTGCCAGGCAGCTGCTCTGCTGTACTCACGTGTAGGCTCCCAAAGCCTGACAGAAGTTCAGGCCATATAGCAACAGCAATGGTCCCAAAATCAAGCAGATGGCAGTTCTGGTTGCAGAAAGCATGCCTTCGCTTTCCTACATGTATTAGGATATTCTGTGATTCCAGTTGCTTAACAGGAGTGCGGATGTGCTTTGGTGGTGAGACTCAGGAGGACAGATGGTTGGACTGTGTGCTCTTGAAGTCTTTTCCAACCTAAATGATGCCGTGCTTCTGTGCTATGAAACATTTCCCATTCCCCTTCTGTAAAATTAGATCACTAGCATGCTGTACATTTTTAGCTCATCCACATCACTTTATGACAGACAACACCCCTTACCCTCATTCCACACCTTGGACTTGTATAACTTGGTAGATAACTTTTTTTTTTTTTTTTTTTTTTTTTTTGCAAAAAATAAAAAAAAGTTCCACCATCTCAAACTCAACAAATACCCATGACACTGCACAAAAATACCACTGAAGGGATGGGAATCCCCCCCCATCATCCTGGATGTGAAGCATTGTTATTCACACTGTGTTTGCTTCAGTGCTGAACACATTTCAAGTACAGCAGCTACTGTATAGACAAGTAGTATTTTAGCTCCATATTCAAAATTAAACTTCTGTTTACTTTCATAGAGAATTAAAATTGAAAGAAGATTGCCTTTACATGTAAGGGATCTAGGAATCCACAGAGCACACAAAATAGCCAGAAGGCAAATGCTTCTAAGAAGTAGGTCAATCCTGCTGCCTCCAAATTATTTACAATCCCCCAACAACACACTGCAAACGTAGCAGGCATTAATGTTAGAGGCATTATGGTCAAATCAAGCTCACCTACTTACGGATAAGAAACAAAAGCATCACATTTCAAAAGCCATTCTCAAATAATACTGGCTGACTTTAAACAGCTGCTTCTCTGACAGCGCTGCGTGTGCATAACAGCAGCTTGTGTTACATTTCAGCAAGATGCTGGTCAAACAAGCCACAACTGTCACAAGTGCATTATACAGAACATCTGTGTATCTCCATACAAATGTGTTTTATTAGAATTTGGATCAGTGCTTTAGAGAGAACTACATTTGACCTCATACAACTTTGTATTTTACTACTTCTCGGTGTCTTTTAGATGAGAAAAAGCACCTCCTTCCAGCCTCCGCTGTCAAAGAGCTGTGCAGACATTCTGCCAGTCCCAGAGGCTCAGCTGATGCACCCTGCCTCCCCTGCTCCATCAACAGCAGGATGCCAGTGCCTGAGCCTTCACTACAACACCTGGCTCCATCTTACCAGGTGGCACTATGCAAAAATCCCTGCTTACAGACAGCCACGATGTGCTGAAGGCTTACTGAAGCCAGTCCTTCCGAAACCTGAAGTAATGCTGATGTAACACCTGGCTCCCATTCAGCCCCTAGCCTTTACTAAGAACACTGAGCAGATACATGGCCCAAAGCAGCAAACCATGATCACCTCACAGAAGACACACGACTTCCTAACATTACATTCACCTGGCAACCCAGAATGCTTATGCAGCTGCAACGCCTTTGGATCTCAGTCACATGCATGTTTCCACTTCCCAGCCAACAAGCAGTATCTTTTCAGGATGTAGTACTAGCAACGAGGAAAAAACATGTCACCAGTAGCATTTATCACAAGTAGGATGTGCACACTGTTACCTGGGATGACCTCTCCTACCACACTCACAGGCACCAGATGGGTTTTAAACACAACACTCCCCTTAGCCTAATACTACTTAAGCATTTCCCGCTGTGGAAAACAGATGAAGTGGTACTTGCTAAGAACAGAGGAAACATGGTTCAAGCCAACTCCTTCCTGAAGTGGTTTAAAAAAAAAAAAAAAAAGAAAAAAACCAGCAAAACCCTACGGTTATACAAAAAGCAAGCGCAGAATCAGTCCACAACAACGGCTTCAAAATAAATCCCTTCTTACTTCATGAAGCAATACTGAACTCACAACTACAGGAAGCACTAAGAGCAGCCGTGCCCAACCTCAGAGCCTGCGGCTGAGCCACGCTGGGTACTGCTCACCTTGCACCTCCCCCAGCCCCACACTGCACACAAGGCAGCTGGGCTACATATATATATGTATATACATATATATATGTATATAAGCTACCGGAACAAAATCCCAACAAAATGTTCTATCAGTCAACTGCTGGCTTGGCTCCCCCAGCTCCATGTGAAGTTATGTCTGCCTGTTCCACAATCCCAGCTGTGTATTCTATTTAAAGAGCAGTTCCAAGTCCCTGGGATGTCTGTTGTTTGGTTTTGTTTTGTTTTGTTGGAGGAAGAACTAAGACTTCATTTACTCTTTTGCAGAAGGATTTATTTGCAGCATTAACCAATCAGGTCTTTAAAAAAAATTTATCAATTTTGTGCAATTCTTGAGTGAGAACGTAAGCAGGAAGGACTATATTTTACACTGAAGGATGTTAAAGCAGACAGAAAATGCCTGGCAGGTTTGAAAGCCAGGTATCCCATTCTTCTCTTTATGGCTGGAGGCAAGAAGGGGAAATGCCCTGACCCACTTCTGTAGAAACCAATATAGCCAACCCATGGCTGAGGCTTGCAAAAACAGAATGCAGTCCTGCTCTGTTAATCCATTTCTGCAGAACACAGCTGGTTTTCAATTCTCATATGCCATATACACTCAAAGAAGTCAGTTCTGACAAAATGCTTTACGATCAGTGGTGCGAGCAGACAAGAAGTACCACCACACGTTTTACTAGTAGAGCCTGGAAGAATAATAACACTCAGAACTGACTTTCAGTCAAGGCTGGTAGGTACA
Source organism: Tympanuchus pallidicinctus (assembly GCF_026119805.1). NCBI lineage: Eukaryota > Metazoa > Chordata > Aves > Galliformes > Phasianidae > Tympanuchus > Tympanuchus pallidicinctus. The sequence continues at coordinate 34,875,578 of NW_026294669.1, forward strand.
ATCCCTGCTAACAGCAGCGCCTGTGCCATCCCCACAGTTACTGCGCTGCAGAAGTAACACAGCACCAGTATACACATGGAGCGCTGCTAAGCTTTCATATTGTCAAAAGAAATTATCAGATTAACTAAATTACAATAGGAAAGGCAAGGTACTTACATCTATTTACCCTTTCTTTGCATCCAGCTTTGTCCTTGTTCTTTCAGCAACACAAACTGCAGCATTTTTATTTAATTACAATAGCAAGGAGCTACAACACACCAGCAACAGGTAGCTCAGCATTCAAGGCAAACATTTCATCTTTGTAAAACCTAATACGTACTAAGTAACAATTCTACTCTGCTCTTTCATTTTACAGATGCTGAGACACACACACCCTTTAAATACCTCGCATTCGTACCAGAGCTTTCTTCTGTCTCAGAAGATTTAAAGCCTGACTCTTTTAAGGTCAAAAGCCAGAACTGCTTTCTCTGTTCTGTCCTCTGCTGACCCGAAGACTCAACACATACAGACAACTGAGCAGAAACTCCATCCCTCATCTAAACTGATGACCAAAGAAACTTCCCTGGGTCTCCCTTCCCTTCACATACACTGTGCTATAAGTGTAGATGTGTTTGTGTTTACATATCCCTGAAAGCATTCTAACCATCTGTATGAAAGGGTAATTGGGAACTCAACTTCCGAGCACCCAAGCATACCATTCTCAACAGAAACCTATCATCACACACATGAACACAACATTACCCAAGAGATATGCCAGCACCAGCACAAACCCTCAAGCCAGTCACCACTGCTTTAGGATGGAACACTTCCCATGTCCTACACACAAGCAGTACTGCTCTCTGTTATGGACACTTCACACTGCTGACTGGAAAGCTCACAATTAGCAACAGACTTTGAGCAAAAGTAGTTGCTCATCGCTCCTCCTGCACACAAGCTCATAAGAAAAGCATGCCAACAGGTGGAAACAAAACTTACTTCGCAATTCCTTACCTCTACGCCGTGTTGGTTGTCGAACCTAACACAGGTTACTTCATTTCTCTTCCCACAGTTTGCCTAAAGGCAGAACCAAAACTAACCAGCACTGCACTGCTAAACATGTAATGGCTACAGAAACAGATGCGACCTTTTTCATCAACACTTTCCTCATCCTTCTGAAGTCATAGAAAGTCCATCACTTCCCATATACCTGTGAGTCTTCCTCTCCCCTTCTTCTAAGAGGATTTCCATTTTGATTAGCTGTTCCAAAACCACAATTCAGCTGTATATCTCTCCCTATGTCAGTCCCTGGGTTACAAATGCTAACCCAGGAGCGTACTCACTTGCTCTACCAAGCTGCAACAGCCAAGGCTGTTTCAAAGCTGAGGCACCCGGGAAAGGCACTGAGAAACTAGAGAAGCAACCAGAAAACTTAAGGAATGTCCTCTCTCTCAGCACACAAATCCTATTACCTACTAAATACTTGTCAGATTAAATGACTAACAGCAAAGAATATTTCGCATATCATCTGGAAAGAGCCGAGCCCCTGAGATCTCATTATCAGGACTGAGTGCCCCAGCTGACATGAATTATTTACTGCAAAGCCGTGCTTTTGATTATGCACATGCATTACATGCTGAAGGTGCATCTGTGCCCCAGTTTTAAAACAGTCATGTGAAAACAGCCAGAAACCAAACTAAAATACAACATTCCTTCCACAAAGTGAAACGATGCTCTTGGCTGATAAGCTAAGTTTACGTGTGATAGTAACAGATGCTTTCAATACAACCTGAGGTTAAACAGCAATAGGCTGGAAGATACCAGCATACTTTCTCCTTTTCTCTTGATGCACTGACAGAAAGCAGAATTCACAATTGTAAGCACAGGTACCCAAAGCATGGGGCAATGTTTCACTTATCTGAGTCACAGCTTGTAGGGAGGCAGTCATTAAAATGCACTCATTCTCATCATGCTCACCTGTTTCTCCCCACTAAAGCATGACTTCAGAAGGAAATCTGCCTGTTACAGACAGACGCTAAGAGTTTGTGGGCTGCAGCACTGCAACACCAACAGGGCAATTTTGGGTGTCTTCATAGCGCACCTTCATGCCTGTAACAGCCATCAAGGTGATCAACGCATATGAATTTCCTATCTTCCATTTTAGTATTAAATCCATGTCCTCAGCTTAGATAGAGCCACTAATTTCACCTAACGCATTGTAGAATACTTGCGATGCCAAAACAACTCAAGTATATACGGACGCAATGTGAGAAACGGATAACAATTATCAATCACATCAATACCAGGGTGCTCGTTCCAATTACTTTGCTATGCAGACTTAAGGTACCAGAAGCTAAATGGCCATACAGCTGAGTTCACTGAAGAAAGTCTCATGAGTTATAGTAATAAGCAAAAGAAATGAGAACCAAGCAAAACCAAGTAGAGGAGAACGACCTCTAGCCTTCCTGCATCAAAACCTGGTCCTTGGAAGAGAATATTGTTTAGATAGTATGTGAGATTTGAAGAAATGAAGCAGATTAACCCTGCATTTCACAGAATTCAGACTTCTTTTTGCCAGCGCATCCATCCATTCCCTTTGCTCTTCACAGCAAATGCCCAGAGCTGCGGCACAGGAGATCAGGAGGAGAAAAAGGAAGCCAGCACTGGCCACACCACAGCTGAGCCAGGAGGACCCCAGAAGGAACATCTGGTTACTCCCTCGCAGCTCCTTACCACAGCTGAGATATTTACAACCATAACACAAGGAACAATTATCTTCTTTTATTTTTGTCTCTTCTAGTTCCTACCATTTACTTTTGAAAGCCCCCCCCAAGCCCCCCCAGAACAGCAGCTAACAGCCCCATGTCAAGCCCTTTCCCTTTAGAGGCTGGCATCACATCCTCTCCTGCTACAGTCACCAACTGTTTCCTTCAAGCCTCCTCACAGCAGGTTCAATTAGCAGCCAGCTCACACTCGAGCACATCTGGAAGGTACACTGCCACAACTGTTCATACGTGAGGCATGGGCTGTCTCTGCCCCAGCTCTACAGGAAAGGAGGAGACTGCTGAGCTCAGCTACTGCATCTGTAACAGCTGTATTTCTGCAGTGAACTACTAGCCTTGGTCAATGTTAAGAACAACCCTGTGATTCAAGTGACTTTCATTGAGCTTCTCAGCATTGCTACACATTAATGAGAAATATGATTCTGTTACTGAGCTCCTGAGCCAAGCCAGGACAGAGAGTATTTCTCATCTATTACTGCAAGTTGACAAAAAGATTAAACAAGTGCTATTAAAACACAACTCTCAGAAATACCATTGCTTTCCATACAAAGTTTACACGAGCAGGAAGTAGAACTTGAGGTTCCTCTGACCACATCAAAATCCACAGCTGAGACACACAACAAGGCTGGTTCCACATACAAGCTCCCCTTATCAGACCACCAACCCAAACCCACACCACATTCAGGTGTCTGTTATCACTGGGGACTACTTTTCCCTTACCAGCAAACCTCCAAGCCCTAAGAGGCAAAACAAACACAAATGAGCTAATAAAGCCACTGAAGTTTGAAACTGGAATTTCTATGTCAGTTTGAGTTAAGCTGCTACTGTGTGCACCATTTGGTACAATGTTAAAGGGAAAAGACTTGGCGGGAAAGACTAATTATCTCTTATATTCTTATGGCAACAACGTTCGTTTATTTCTGTCATTCAGGCTCATTTTAAGTAGCTCAAGTGCCAACATGGGAAGCGTTTCCCTTGAGACTCCTCTTGGGACAGCCAGGACATAAGTGAATTCCACATCAAGATACCCATGCACACACGTGTACCCTGCCACACATCAGCATGCTGAGAGCTGCATCCCTAAGTTAGAATCTCATTTTTCCCTATAGAGTGAAATTCATTTGCAAAAACATGCCCAGATGCTGCTTGCATTGTTACATGGCTCATCTCCAATGGGAACTTTCCACAAAGCCATATACAAGTCATGCAAGTCACAGGACCATGTAAACCAGATAGATGGATAACAGTTCTACTTTTACATACCGAGAGTCAGTACCGACCAATGTAATCCATGACAATTTTAGGCAAATACCATTTCCTTTTCAGGCATGCACTTTTTCTTCACAGAAAGTCTCTGAAGTCACACTCACAAGCATCTTGCTAATTAAAACTGGTCTGGGAACATTCAATTCCTTAAACATACAGCTCACTTGCTGTCTGAAATCCCTCTAAAGCCTTGCCCTCTAACAGTAAGTCATACATTCCTTAATGACTCTCATGGAAACAGTTTTAATAGTTGGAGATGGCACTGGAATGTCCCTCCAAAGCATAAATCAGCATCTGTTGCAGGACATCAGTGCTGTACTTAATGCCATTACTTTTCATACCTCTTGGTCATTTTCCAATAGCTCAAACCTCACCCTGTACAATTATACACAAGGAGTTCAGAATAACCTCAGATTTTCAAATAGAAAGTCAGTGTGGCACACGAAAGAGTTTTATGCATTAAGGTATCCTACAGTCCTCTGAAAACCTTCACAAAACTATGCAAGTTAATTGGTTCTTGCAGAATCAATTGAAAGCATCTCCCCAAGACAGAAAGCAGCCATGGAACTGCAACACACCAGCTTAATTTATAGGGTCATCTGCAAAAATGACTTACAAAGATCGTCCTGATGCCCTTTAAATAAAACCAGCAACACTACAGTGGCACAGCTGCTGAGATTAAGAATGTCCAGCTATCAGAGAGAAACGGGGCCATAATTTGATGGTTTTTAAGTAAACGAGAGGATTTTGTGCTGTACACCAGTCACAAAGTCTTGTCCCACAAGCTCAGCCTCCTCATACTCAGACATGCAGCCTAAGAGCCTCAACTCTGCTGAACCCAGTTCCTTCCTGTTATCTAATTTTAAGCAGCTGGACAAAACGTTACAAACCAAGAGGCATGCTAGAAAACTGCTGTACAAGAACCAATTCTCACCATGACTCAGAGTTCAAAGAGCTCCAAAACAGAATTACAGCATCTTAATGACCTGCATAAACCAGGAAAGAAGCAGAAGAAAACCTATAAAAATCCACACACTCAGCGGGTCGAGTTCAAGCCCTACTAAAAACAAGCCTCAATTTCTTCTCCGAGTCCAGTGAAATGCAGAGTGCCAGTTTCCATGCCTGCTGCACATACACTGCTTCGCTCCTACTCCATCCCCACGGGACTGGTTTGATTTAAATATCTCATTACCTCCACCTGCTGGTAGGACTCAACACTCGAGTAAGAAAAAAGACTGCGACACTAACAACAGAAAACAAAACAAACAGCACTATTTCATTTTTTTAAAAAAAACTTTTTAATTTCAGAAAAAATCGACAGTGAAAGTAGTAAAAGAGGAAAAGGCAGAAATTGAAATTAAAAAAAAAAAAAAAATGAAGACCCAGAGAGGTTGTGGATGCCCCTCTGCATCTGCAGGCATTCAAGGCCAGGCTGGATGTGGCTCTGGGCAGCCTGGGCTGCTGGTTGGTGACCTGCACACAGCAGGGGTTGGAACTGGATGAGCACTGTGCTGCTTTTGAACCCAGGCCGTTCTGTGATCCTGTGATATGATGAGATGCACGCTGATACAACTCACAACTCACCTTTCTGATGCATAGGATCCACTCACTGCTACCAGTGCAGGAAATTTCTCAGTTGAAGCTCAACAGCAGGGATCAGCCAGATGCTGACTCTATTTGTTCCACAATTAATGCACACCTTAATTTAAGTGATATCATTCAGCATTCAGCTTTGCAGCCTTTGCCAGTAACACATTAGATGTGTTCCTCTCCATATAATGCCACTAATAACGTGGTTCTTTTTACCCAAGAAAGTACCATCAGCCTTCAGTGTTCTTACACCTCATTTTTCTGTGATAACCCACACATAATTCATTGCTTCAGCTCCAAATCCTACATTTTTTTAAACTCATGCCAACATTTAATGCAACAGAATACACTAATGTGCTGGTAATCCAGCAGTACCATACTAAAATGATAGACAACTTTACCACTGTAAAAAAAAAAGTCATAACCATTATTTTGTTAAGTAGTTATAAGCAGTTATGTTTACTTTGAATTCAAATGCTAGATTACGCTCAGAATGTCCATTTGTAGTGGTTTCTTTCTACAAAACTGAATGGAAATATTCCATACACATGCAGAGCCTCAGGATTAGACCTATTAGACCCAATCCTCCTGTGCACCTGAAACATTTCTTTATATTTCCAGTATCGCTGACTCCTAATTCACCCTCCTCCCATCCACAACCAATTCCCAGTGCTGTCACTAACCAGAAGGGGGCAACATTTCAAACAGTATATGAAAAAACACCCATTTTCTCAAAGAACACTCACAGAACGAGCATTTTTCCAAGCAGAAGTGTTTCAACTTCCACAGTAAAGTCAGAAACTACCACCTGTGGAAGCCAACAAAGGCAGAACCTTGCTGCAGAACCTTACTGTCTTATGAGCAGCTCCTTCAGCTTATTCATCTTTGTACGTCACGCTCTGCCCAAACCATTTCAGGATGGTACCTTTGGCTGATTCACCAGCTGAGCTGCAAAGGTCACCAGAACACTGTGATGGTTATGTCCCTGGTGCCCAGATGCCCAGCAAAACACTGCAGAGAACAATGGTGAGAAGCTCCCCTGGTTTGCAAATAGCTTCATGGATTTGAAATAGGAAAGTGAAGTGACGGCAAAAGGACAACGGAGTTTCAGAATCTACAGGCACAAAGAATTTGAACACTATCACAGACTTCAAGCTAGGGTTCATCATGTTATGTTCCTTGTACCTTCCCCCTCCCCCCCACTTACCCAAAAAATTAATCAGGCTTTACTCTTTCACCTTCAATTTTAGAAAGCATGATAAACGGCAACTGGGAACTTGCAATGGAGCACAGTGTTCACTTTTGAAGGCAAGAATACCACAGCACACACCGATGTTAATCAGTGACTGTTTCAAGCTACTCCCCACGCCTAAGAACAAACCTGTGCCCATGAACTACGGCTCTGCCAGAGCTGCAGAGGAGCCCAGCTTCAGGACTCCAGCACCACTCAGCTGGTGGCAGCTGTGACAGCACACAGCAGAGCAGCAGAATGAAGTCAGGTGCATGTTTCTCAAGGCTCATGGGATAACTGCAGTCTAGGAGAAACTCTGACCATTTGGAACTGGGACCTGTGCTAGGTAAGCAGCTAGATGCATTCAGTAATGCTCGCAATCTTCTGATAATGGTGTGAGAAAGAAGAAAAACAGATATACTGAGTTTTAACCCTTCTCAAAGAACTATTTTTAAGGTACATCATAAGAAAACATGAATTTCATTTCATACTCAGAACATAAGCCAACATGCCAGGGAAGCAATCCATGTTTCTAGAGCTCAAAGTTCTCCTCCTGGCACAGGGGAAAGAAGGAGGCACCAAATGAGGTCAGAAGCTGAAGCAAACAGGCCACGCTGATTTCCTACTGCTGGTAAGGATGCTCTAGTCCTACTTTCATCTCTCTCCACTGATCCAGTAAGAAATTCAGAATACAAACTGTCCTCTTCCTTTCTGGCATTACACCAGCTCAAAAGCACCAGAAGCTGAGAACATGAACTCATATTTTCCGGTGTGTCTGCATAAGATGTCCCTTAAGGCTGATAAGGAGACAGCTCTTTTAGGGAATAAAAACATCAGGAACCAAAACTCAGATCAGAACATCACAGTGGTGTATTTCCATGATCCCTTCCAGCTGTTCTGCCAGAGCTGCAGTTCTGCTGCAAACTGCACATGCACTTACAACCAAGAGCAGCAAGAGACTGTTAAGGAAATATCAAGCACAGCATCATCTATCATAAATGTATTATCTATCATATTGAATGCTAAACTACAGTCATTATTTTCAGCACAAGCAGCATGTCACACAGGCACAGGGGGTGTTCGAAATGAAGCCAACACTCCCTAACAGCTTCATCATACAGCTGCCACATTCCCCAGCAATTTTCTCCTGCAAACAGCGCTGTGTCAACAATAAAATAAGTTGTTCCATAAATATTGCTACGTCAGACGTCAATCTTGACTTAAAGAGTCCTCCACTAATTTGAATTTTGCAGTTCTCACTATTCACAAATTCTATATATTACTCTTCCTTTTTAAATGAAGTATTGATATCATCTTCTGCTTCTTTTGGCTGAGAGTTCATCATCAATGTAAAACGAAAGCCTACTAAGAGTAGCCACCATAAGTTACAAAACCAGTGCTAAGAAATGAATTTCCTTTCTAAAAAATGAATTCAAATGAACGTCAATATTCAGCTTCACCAAAAAGCTCAGCATCTACAGTTTGCATCAGCTGTAGAACCAGCCATCCTACAGCTATATGATCAGTTTGCATTGTGATACACACCTGAAGTTTGTGAGCAATTCAATTTAGATTGAGGTTTTTAACTTGGTCACACAAACCTAAAAGAGAGTAATGCTGGAGTACACTGAACAACTCACTCTGAGGGAACAAACTTTCCCCTAGAGACCCACCTCCAGTAGTTCAAAGGAATTCTCCAGGATGAGAAATGGATGCTCTGCTGGAAGCCCAGCACCACCGCTCACAACACCCTGTTCAAAGGTTGAAGTTCCCAGCTCCACCAAACACAGCATAAACTAAAGCTCAAAGAGGTCATCAGAACCAGCTTTTAATCACAGAATAGCAAGCTTGCTGAGGGCACACTCAATCCCATTATCTTTGTCATTGATAAAGATGATGCTGAAGAGCACCGGTCCCAAGATGGACCCCAGGGAACATCACTCATCAGCAGCCTCCATCTGGATGCAGAGCCATTGACTGCAACCATCTAATTCTTTATCAACCAGATTGGCAACTCTTCAAATCTGTATCTCTCCAGTTCAGAGACGAGGACATGGTGAAGAACCATGTCAAAGGCCTTGCACATGTCCTAATAGATGACATCAGTTGCTCTTCTTTTGTCTACTGATTGTCCGTTGCCTATCACAGAAGGCCACCAGATGGGTCAGACATGATCTGAGTCAGCCAGCATGGCTTTACCAAGGGCAGATCATCTCTTCTCCTCACGTGTGCCTTAACATCTGTTCCATAGAGATGTGCTCCATGTTATTCCCAGGCACAGACACAAGATGTGGTTCTTGATCTACCTTGTCCTAACTCACTTCAGCAGAGACAACCCAAGCAGGGTGCCCAGCACCAATCCAGGTGGCTCTGGAAGATCTCCAAGGACGAGATCACACAAGTCTCCAGGCAATCTGTGCCAAAGCTCCATCATTTGTACAGCACAGAAGAGCTGCCTGATGGTAGAAGAGAACCTCCTGTGCTCTCATTTGGGTGTCACCTGCTGACTGAGGGTACGCTCTGCCTCACCATCCACATCATGGGCATATTAAACAGGATGGCACCCAGTATTTTTGTTGGGCCTCCTCTAATGCGGGGACAGACTACTCCTGAGCTTAGAAAGGTCATTCTTGAACACTAACTACTGAGCATCTCTCTGTAGTACAAGCTTAAAAGCCCTCCCCCTCAAGAAAGTCATACTCTTACCATACTGGGTTATGCTACACTAAAGCAGCAAAGTTATTCTACATCATATGTATCTAACCTGCTAGAAATCACTAAACTTAAATGTCTGTTTTGGAGAGCGTAGATTAGGAGAGCCACCATAGATGTTGGCTTTATTATGCTATACCTCCCTTTAAACAATGACTTGTTTTGTCTTTCTCAATATTCTCAAATCATTTTGAATCAGTTTTGTCATTAGCAGCACAATACCTGTAGGAACATCAAACACCTGGTTAAAAGGATTAGCACAATGACAGCTCCACACAGTCCATGGTTGAACAGCATGGTGCTTTGAGTTCTCACCTGTATGGATCTGTACACCCAAATAATGACCTTGAGAAATGATTCAGAAGCGGGTAGCTAGGCATTCTTGATCCACTGTGTTTTAATCATGGCTGAACTAGATAATCTTAGTGGTCTTTACCAACATTAATGATTCCATCTGGATCAGAAAAACTTGAAAAAAGATTATGAGGCCTGGAGCCAACAGAGAGGGCTGGGGGAGTCCCACCCCACAGACACCCATTAGCAAATTATGTTCCCCAACAGCATGTTTGCTGGAAGAAGTCCTTAACCTCAAATGCTACTTACTTTTAGAGCTCTACTACGGTCATTCAACAAAGAAAGCCTCTCACCTGAACATTCATCTGCTTCCAAACAACATCAGTATTCTTGGTACAGCAGCTCCTCTTGGACAACCCAGATGCAGTCTTTCTGCATTTGCTAACATACCAATGATTACTGCTAATTATCCCTATTTATAGAAGTTCATGCCTGAGGATACTGGAATAATATGAGTACACAAAGTTCAACTGAAAATAGATGCATGAGCCCTTCTGTTCATTTTCTTAACTGCATAATTAGCACATGTTCCAACAGAAGCAGTGGTAACTGCTATTTAGACAAGGATTCTCACCCTATCGTAGTTCTTCCTCACATAAGAGACACCAATATTTCACCATGAAAGATCACGAGGCACATTTGCCTTCCTAACTGCACAGGCACACAATCTATTAAAGCAGTCTGACCTGCCTTCAGCACATCATACATCTTGCCTCTGTTGTACCACTAGACATTACTTATATATATTGTCCAATTAAATAACAAAAAGAGCAGGATGACATTTTGTTAGCAGTATCCTTACAACAAAAATATTAGAAATATTGCTAATCACAGTAGATAACTCCATCCCACCTTTAAGTGCCACGTTTCATCTGTAATTAACACGAGCAATGAGTTTTTTTAAAGCATTAAACATAGAAAATTGCATTAAAGCTCTACATTAAAAACCTCTGACAATACTGTAATGCTCTGCTGCTCATTAGAGCTCCCTCTTCCCTTAGTTTACTGTGCAGATACCAGTATACAAGTACCCCCAATTAATCACGGAAGTTCCTGCAGAAATGAAATGCTCCAATTCTTCTGAATAGCCTGAACATCCCGAAGTTCATCAAAATTCCTCTCCCTGTTCCCAGAGACAGGATGCTTCTAGCAGCTTGACAATATTCCTTTTGATACAACAAACCTCAAAATTCATTCGTAAATCCACTGTTTATACTTGAGACCAGCCCTTAACACCGCCTCATGCTTTCAATCCTAGCAGGCATTCGTAATCTGCACAAGAAGAAAACAAATGAAAAAACAAAACTATATAACTTTTATATTGCTGTCTCATCATCTAAGCTTGTGAAAGTGAAGAAATTCCTTAGAAGTGTAAAGAACTCTGGCAGTTGAACTGATTTATCATCAAGATAGGAGGTAGCAATGCTGCTGAGAGCTGCAGCGCCAAAAAACTGATATTAAAAAAAAAATCCACAAAATCTTTCATTCCATATCACAGTGACACACCAGCTGACACAATCAGATTATCTAGCCACGCTACCAAACAGAGTAAATAGCATCAGCAAGTACTTACATTCATCCACAGCTCAGCAAAGAACTGATAACAGCATTAGAGCACTGATGGGTTCAAATCTCCCTTTTTCTCTCGCACTGTACCACACAAACATGTTGCTTTGACCAATGTGGCTGAGGGCACGCTGTGCGGATGGTAATCAGTGCTTATTTCTGCCAACAGCAGAAAAATGTGAAAGGTCAGGTTTTGATTTTCTTTGGCATGCTTATTTCTAAAGCTTCCATGTTTGTTGTCACAGAGATGACTCGAAGAAAATACCACGAGAAGTGGTGCATTAGCAGGTCCCGCAGCAGGCAGGGAGTGCTGTTCCATCCTTACTACCCTGCATTTACTCCCACCAGTCAGTGCTGTGAAGAACCTCTGCACGTGAGGCTTACAGGGCACGTTGTTTGATACCAAAAAGGTACCAAACTAACACACTGACTTGGATAACTCTTGACAGCAAGTACAAATACCCTGCTGCTGACTGTTGCATAACCTGCTCTACCTCACTTACAGAAACATTCCTTTGTGATACAACCACTGAAATATGTAGAAGACCCAGGGAGGGGACAGCAAAAACAACTTTCCGTTTTTTCCTTCAAATATTTTCAGGAATCTTATCTCTAATTGCAGTGCTGCTCTCCTACCACACTACTCCTTACAAACATCCCATTTTTTAGCATTAAATTAGTCTGGGCCAGCCAGGTAGAAACAAACAAATCTTCCACACGTCATTTCACAAGGAATCCAGTGCTGGCCATTTCCCCTCGCTCCTCAACAGATCAGAGTCTGACTGTTGTCTTTCTTTGGTAGCAATCATTGACAGTCTAGGTTTCAGTAACATCTTCCAGTAACTTGGAAGAACAAGGACCTTTTAGCTGCCAACCTGAACAGAAACATCCTACTTCCACTGTTCTGCACGACAAACTACAGACAACCAGTTGTTTATCAGAGCTACCCACAGCAAAGACATTCTGCTACACAATCATGACTCCGTGTTTGGGTAAAGCTTAGAAATACAGCACTATTTAGCTAATACACATCTCAGCCACCTGCAATACCAAAAATCAGCCCTTCCCTACAACTGGCTCTACCTGGCCACAGCATGCACAGGATGCACATTAACAGGGCTTTAAGAGGTGGAAATCTTGCCACGTAAAACCAATATTGTTTTCATTACCTCAGAAAGAAATGCTGTGAACAAATGGCACTTCTGAAACATTTCACCAAATTCTGTACTTTTTCTCAAGTTTGATGAGAAAATTGACTTCCATATCTTTGTGCAGCTCTTTTTTTACCAGAGGTCTGAGTACTTCCCAAGCTGTCCACGCAACGCGATGAAGCCAAGCATCAATTTTGCTTTGCTAGAATAAGGAGAGAAAAGGTTAAGGAGCATCAAACAGGAAGCTTAAGGCATCCAGAGTCTGAACACAAGTTCACGATTCCATGATTTTCTCTGAAAGCATCATGCTTTGTAAACTACTTTGGTCCCCACCATGGCTGGCATCTGCCTGCACTAAAAGCCTTTTTGTATGTAAAGTCATGCTGAGGTGGTCTGAACACATTTCAGCACTTGCTCTTCCTATAGCTGTAAAAATAACTTCTTTGGCAGTAAGAATCTCAATAGCATTGAGAAGCAAATCTCTCTGCTTCTTTTCTTCCATATATGAGCAAAACAAGCACCTGGGCAGAACACGATTCCATTTCAAATCCCTGAAAATCATCTGTTGGACACAGAGCTTTACTGTAGTAAGAAGATAAGGAATCCCCCTAACCTGCCCTCTCAAGCCAGGCTCACAGAAATAGGGCAGGCCATGAGTTTTCTGTAAACTGAATTGTACAAGCCCATCAAATATTAAAGGGCACTGCAGATGTCTGCAGTCATTTCTAAAAGCTTCTTCCAGACAAGCAACAAGGACACATAAATTACATCAACTGCTTCCAAATGCTCCATTTACTTTTCTCCAGATGTTTTTAACTGAAAATAAGTGTTTCTCCTGAGTTTTTAAGCCCAGAGCTCTTTTAAAACTGCTAACAATGCATTTAATTTGCTAACAATGCATTTAATGTCCAGACTTTTAAAAGAAAAGGCTCACCCAAGCTTCACAGAAGTCCATTGCTCTCTGCACAATCTTAAACAATAGATGTATCCCAACAAAGCATTCCTGAAGGCCTCTAGACATCAGCTACATCTTCAGGTTGTCACTTCCACAAGCAAAAGCCTCAATACAAACATAAAATTACATGCACTGCATGTATTTTATTTGCTATTCTCTTGAAATCCCTTCGCACAGAGTTGCATCCTTCCCAATAAGAGCTGCAGAAGTCATCTTGTTCATTATCCGCATGCACACAATGCTGCTTCAAACCCATTGCAAAGACTACACATGATGCTGTCAGAGAATCACAGAGCTCTTCTAGATTGCAACTTCAGCCACCCAATATAAGCAGCTTCTTTCGCATTTTCCTCTTGCATAAGAAAAAGAACTCCAAGTTATCACACGCTCCTGACCATGCAGTCAGTCAGTGAGGTGCTCTGCAGCCTTGCTGCATGCCCACAGTGGCTCAAACAAACTGACCTAAAAGCTCAGCAGCTTTCAGACCAAAGCTCTCCAGGGGGTTTTGAAAACAGAACACAAACTGCTATTGGTATCCACGATCAGCGACGCTGGGTATTGAGCACAAGCCCCACAAAAGGCCTCCTATTTACTTAATCCAGTGATAAGCCAGCTTTACATTGCAGTCAATACCTCTCGGAGAACAGCTGCCTGCTATCAGTGTAGTACTCAGCCCGATGACCTGTATGAAAAAGGCTTCTCAGCACAGCACTGCATTCCACTTGTCTCTACCTCAAACTTCAGAAGGAAGAAAACTGCGTCAGGCTTCCAGAAGCAGCCTCACAGGTTAAAAAAGGTGCAGGTTCCACTCAAATACCACCCACATCGCTGCCAAAGGTTATCATCACTGCACAGTCCTCACACTGACTTCACATATAATCATTGGTTGACAACTCAAATTGATGTTTTTACACCTATAACCTGAAGTTGTGAATTCAGTTTTCAATTAACCAGACTTATCACCACAGCTGTGAATATACAGTCTTAGGAACCTTACATTTGGACTGTGACCTACTGTTATCTTGTACATTTAATCTGCCAAACAATCCAGTACAAAGTCCAGGTCATTACATCTGCTTAAGCAGAAATCCACATTTGGCAGTAAGCCTTCAGCATCCACTTTGTTCAGATGTTGGTTATGCTTCATTCAAGTAATTACAGCTTCTTCCTCTCTGGAACAGCAACTGATACTGCCAAGTCTCAAACCTCTGAAGCCTATCAGGTTCCTTGGTGTTCACAGTTTCACAAACAGCAAAGTTAAAAGGTATATGCAGCCAGCACCACCGAGGCTTACTATTGTTTAACCAGTCTACACTAAGTGTAATGGGGATATTTCATAAGCACTCACCACCACTGCTTGAGCTTCTTAATACAGGTCAAGCCAATTCCTGTTCTGATCTGTTAGCCTTTATGTTTCACCACCTATATCCTTGACAGAGAAGTTTAGAGCCACTTTTATGTGTGCTTTTTTTTCAGTCCTGGCCTCTTGCACATCTCAGATCAGGCAAAGTAGACAAGAGGATCCAGACCTGGACAAGCAAAGCCTATCTCCAAGGGGGCTGTTCAATTTAGGCTAAGTTGAGCTGTTCAATTACTCCATTCCCTACTGAAACCTGCTCTTAATAGCAACAATTCCTAGAGTTTCAGTTATTTATTTCTGCATTTGCTCCCTAGCTAACAACCAATTCACTACCTCTTCAACTAGTGCAGAGCTACAGATAGAAAACAACACACTTAGCACGTGTAATGCTATAATGCGATGGAAAGTACAGCAATAATGGCAAGGTGGCACAATCCTGAACTGCAGCAAATGAAGATAAGCCCAAATGCAGCAGCTATGGATGCAGAAACAAAGAAAGAAAATTTGCTTACCTTTAGAAGGTCTGAGGTAGACCAGGATCTCCAGCAAGATGCCCTTGCATCCACTGCCACCCCTTACATGAGGTCTGGGAAGGGGTGGAACCTGGCCCAAGCCCTTGCAATCACTCAAATGTATTGCATGCACCTGAGCTCCCCTGGGTTGGCACTGCCTTCCCACCAGGTGTTCAATCACTGCTTCAAGCCATGACTTAGCATTGCCACTACAGCACGTTTGTCTTCAATAATCCATTTTTAAGATCTCACATGCTTCCATACTTCCCATTCCACCCACCCATCCTCATTAGCTACAGCACAAAAAAGCTACATCAAATGAAACTCATTCTGAGAGGTGGGTGGATCGATACAATAGCATGGCAATTGGTTGCTTCACCCTTCACAACAGGAAGAATCACTGACAGCAAAAAGGCACACCACGCCAGTCCCTTAGGAAAAGGTCTCAAGGTTATACCTAAGCCTAAAAATAACCCAAGACATCAAATTCTTACTAACCACCTTAGAACCAATTAGTGCACTGCTTTTAATACCAAACACAAGTTGAAAACACAAACTCAAAGCGGAGCTTTGGTACATTGGCATTTCTCTTAGGTTGTCTTTACCAGTGCTTAAAAATAACAATCTGACATTCTCCCACAGCAATTATTATTATTAAACTTAAGGAAATGCTTAATTATTAGCCCAATTCTGTCATTCCTGAAAGAAAAAAACACAGCCATGAAGCTCCCATTAGTTATGGCAGTACAGGAGTCTCCTGATATCTTGAGTTTGAGCAACCTAACTGAGCTGTTAAAAGTCAATGTAAGCTCTTTCCACTGCACAATTACTAATCCAATAATAAAACTCTTCTTCTTCCTGCTCTGTCACAATAACTTGTTCTTCATGCCTCTCCCAGAACGCTATGAATTCAATACATCACATACCAACTGCTCTGAGAATGTAAAGGGATCCGGTTGCTTTGAGATATTTATTATTGCAGCTTTTATTGCCAGCAGTTACAGCCAAGCGTGCCTCTAACAAAGGCTCAGAACATATCACTGTTTTGCTTACAACCTCCTCCTGCAAGCTGCTCAGTCACAAGCAATCATCCTTAGACATCTCTCTCTCAACAAGCAAAGGAGTTCTCTGGATTTGCAGAACCTAATGAAAAAGAATAGCTCTGAGCAGCAGGCAGCAGTAGGGTCACAGCAATGGCTGCCTCTGATCTGCTTGTGTGATCCACACACAGACCTGTAATCACAGGCTAAAAAGGGTCTGAATGTTTCCAAGTAAGTTATGGCTTTGAATGGCAGAACCTGGTGAATGCCTGTAGTGGTGGTATTTCAGTTTATAGATAGGTGATAATTCACTGCTGTTCCCTATCCAATCTGCCCAGTCCAGAACCAAAGCAGAGTCAGAGTTCCAGCTCTGAATGAAATACCTCCACTAGAAAACGCTGCTGCTTCTGCCTGCCATTCTCTCACACAGCTTAGCTGCTGCTCAGTTCACATTTAAGCCAGGAGAATTGTTTACCTTTCAGATCGTGCCATTACGAAAGCGATCCCATTTCCAAGGCTTCCTGAAAGCAGCTGCTACACCCTTCCAGCTCCTACCCAAAGCAGGGCATGCAGGACTTCCATTCATTCCTCCCACAGCCAGAAGCCCGCATGTAGCAACAGCACACTGCAGAGGGGAGCGCTTGGTGGAAACAACACTGCTCAGAGCCTGCACAACAGCAGCAAGGGGCTGTAAAACAGCAGCGACCAATTCACACTGTTCTAAAGCCCAAGATCAATAAACTCCCATCAGGGCTAACTACGGTGTCTGCAACCGGCAGCAGGAAGCACCGGCCTCAGGGTAAGGCTTCCAAGGAGCTGAGCACACGCAAGGTGCTACAGCTCCCTCTTACAGCGGCACGCAGACACCAGAGCAGACAGCCACCTGTCTCTGGTCTCACTGAACTGCTCTTGACCCTCGATAGCAAGATCATAGACCGCATGCCCAGCTGTTCATCCACTGTGGGACAGCAGCACACAAGTTCATTCTGCAAACATCACCAGCTCCCAGGCATAGCGCAACCAAAAAAACCCGCACACAAACCACTGTTATCATCTCACCTCATGGCTTGCTCTCACTCTTACACCAAGTGAGGCATATTAAACAAACCTCCTGCAATGCCTCAGAATCCCATAAAGGCAGCAAAACAGGCAAACTGCTACAGCCAGCACACACAGAAACCCAGCAGTACCATCACTCTTATTTACAAACTAAGACAGCAGCAACCTGCCATCAGTTTTTCCTGTTGCTGCTCATGACAAATAGAATTCCAATTCTTTTAGTGCAAACAACACAAGTTGTGAAATCAAAGTAAGTTTACAATATGCTAGCTCATCTTTCAGAACATATGCATGTATACTAATTCCTACTGCATTTTCATTGAGATGCCGACACAAAACTCATTTGACACACTGAACCCTTGTCTCCCAGGATCAGTTCTGGCATCTGCTGCACATTCACACACAGTTGTGTTGCCTTCGTGCTGCACAGAAACCTAACAGCAATGCTGTCAAGAATTCCTGAGCATCAACCAAGATAGAATTAAGCAATTCAACACATACACATGCAAAACCAAACCGAAACAACCCCACACCAAGCGTCTAGGGAGTGAAAAGTGCATTTATTTTCAGTTTACTATGTAGCTACTGCTGGAATTTCAAGAACACACATTCTAAAATTAGCAGAAGTGAATAACATGCATTTAAAGAAGGCCCACAGATGCCATCCTTCCCCAGCTGATCCAGCATGCCCAATTCTCTCATGGAGTGGAAGGAAAGGCAGAACTAGAATTTATCCAGCCTTCAGCTATCTTGGATGCACTGGAACAGGCTGCCCAAGGAGGTTGTGGATGCCCCATCCCTGCAGGCATTCAAGGCCAGGCTGGATGTGGCTCTGGGCAGCCTGGGCTGCTGGTTGGTGACCTGCACACAGCAGGGGGTTGGAGCTGGATGAGCACTGTGCTCCTTTGCAACCCAGGCCATCCTATGGTCTTCCACAACACAATCACTGCCACATCTGAAATCACCGTGTGTCACATGAATGCAGTCTGACCGATGCCAGTAAGAACACTTGGAACTCTTCCGACTTAGTTCAGAAGAAAAGCAGGCATTTTGTCTATAAGAAATCATTTCAGACAAGACAAATTAGACTGGATGGAACTTTGATTTCTTGCTTGTTCCGATTTGATGCGACTCTGCCAAAACACTGAGTGGATAACTAAAAAGTATTACACCAAGAAGGCTGGTCTAAGCTGGACCCTTATCTTTTTTCAGCCAGTAAAATTTTGTGGGTATTTTTTGGCAAATTGTTGCACGCAATGCATACGTTGGCAGAACTCTTCTCTAAAACATGCTATGCCCTTCCATGCTAATTTGCAGGGAAAAAAAAACCAGCAGTTCCACAGCAAGCTAGTTCTGTAGTAAGAAGAGATGGGGGCAGAGGAGGGGCTGTGTGCAAGGAGACCAAGACTAACACACCTGGTCCTCAATCACTCCCCCACTTTGGGATAAATAAGCATTTCCCATGAAATGCTAACAGTCCAACGCATTACAACTGAAAGCTCTGCCCAACAGTTACTCCTGATGGCTGTTAAAAGCACTGCATGGTTTACTACAGTCACCCATCACACAGAAGCCGGCCTGCATTATGCTACACAAAGTAGTCAGCAACAAGCAGTGTTTTCATAAGATAACAATTCAACTTCAGAAAAGCGTCTCTTGCTTCATTCAAGCTTGTACTTGCACAATGCACGAGTACACAGTACGTATTCACCAAGTTTTAGAGACCTTCTGTTCTTCATTGCAGCAGGCATCAAGTTTGTACACCCTGCCTTCTGAAGGGGCCCGCTCCCAGCTCACACATTCCAGACAAACAGCTGCAGATCACCAAGGTCCACCAAGAACTCACAACAACCCAGAAGTACTGAAGACGACCGTTCCTTAATATTTACAAATATTAGCAGATACTTAATGAAGGCAGCAGACGCTCAAGTTAGCAATAACTTCAGCCATGCCCCATTGTGTTCAGCTCAATATGTTAAGTATTTAAGTGTGTGTTTTACTGTTTTCTTGGCACTTTCCTGAATGTTAGAGCTCTTCTTGCTGAAAGAATAACTGTTCAGCTGCATGACTTAGCATCATCATAAGGATGATACATAACATACTAGCCTTTGGGAAGATAAATTGAAACTTTAGACTGTTAGTGATACAGGCAACTCTGGTTCAACACATGATTAGTCACAAAACACACAAATTATTACAAGTTATTTTGTAGCCTGTAGATCAGCCCAGTGGCAATAGCTTCTGTGCAGCATTCAGCTACCTTCCCCACTGCTGCTTAAGGAAAACGAGGCATAGGTGTAGGCTAATAACAAACTGAACAGATCCAGCAGCTCTGCAACACCACAAAATGCTATCCCAAATCTTGCTATGTGATCCCTCACCTGCAATAGCTCTGAAGCTCACCATTTTTCACATTAAAGCTTTAACCTTTGCAAGACTAAACACAGACTAAGTTAATTTGGTTAATTCCTGTTTACGCGAGTCAGCTTGGCCACTGCATGAAAGCCACCACGTTAAGGTAAACTTCATAAGTTACCAGGAAAGAGTCTTATATCCAAGTAAGCACCGACTTCTCTGCTCACTTTCAGGCTGGTCTGACAGCACAGGCCTACAAAGTGCACTGCTCCACAGCACAGACAACGCTTCACCCAGGCTGCAGCAGACTCCCCTGCTGCTTGTCATTAGCTAGGTACTTTATACAGCTCTTCATGCAAATATGCCTGTCACCTTTCACTTCAACACAGCATAAATTGCTGTTTTTCTCCCCCCCAAAAGTTGCATCACACCCAAAGTCACCAAATCTTTTAAAGCAATTTGTGAAGCACACTGGTTTGAGTACCTCTGATTTATTACAGCAAGTAAAACAACATCTGGCCTCATCCACCGACTAGAATTAAACAAACCTAAATGAAAATACACAAGTCAGGAAGAGCCTTACAAATGTACACAGCTGTGCTATCACCTGTTTGTAAGCACTGCTCTTAGGGCCAGGGACTCCCCAAAACTCAGTGCCACCTCCTCCCAAGATGATCACATAGCCATACCCAAGCTTCCAACAAGGAGCCACTGAGCAAACCTTCCTACCCACACACTAATTCTGCTCCTCCCCCAAAAAGAACCTGACACAAAGCCCATAGGCTACCTTGCTGCTCCAGGCTCTTTACAAACCCTGGCAAAACTGATTTCTCCCATTTGCCTACCAAAGTGCTTTAAAAAAAAAAAAAAGACACCACCTATTGGACTGGCCTAGTGAGGAAACCAAGGGATACATATATTAGTACTTTAATTCTAGTAGCACGCCATTACCTAACATCAAGTAATCCCTAGTGGGGCATACTTGTACTTTTTAGGTCACTGAGGTGCTTTGTCTCTTGCTGTTGACAGCCCCCATTCAAATTACAGTCAAACAGCAGTATTTAAGTGCATTATTTTTCCTTTCAATTAAGTAGTTTCAGCTGTCTGCAGTCTCATTTTAGTGATTACTGGCTTGTTCCCACAGCAAGCCTCAAATTAGAAAACTTCATACTCATTAGTGTCTAAATCACCTTGGAATATTAAAGTTCAAGGTAGATGTGATATGTTTTGTCAAACAGATCAGTCAGGGATTTTCAGCAAACACATCAAGATATTTTGATTACACCACAAACATTATCTGACAGAACTACAGGTGCAGAAGAAAGGAGATTCTGTCCAGCTATCCCATACACACAGCCAGCAGCATGTGCAGCTCTTGACACTAAAGAACCAGCTATCCCACTGCTCTCCTCAACCAGGTCTTTCCTTATTTAGGTGAGAGTTGTCTCTAGACTCCCACTAACCAATCTAACATTGGAAATGGTTTTAAGTTGAAGGAGGGAAGATTGAGGTTGGATGTCAGGGGGAAGTTCTTTACTATGAGAGCGGTGAGGTGCTGGAACAGCTGCCCAGAGAGGCTGTGATGCCCCGTCCATCCCTGGAGGAGTTCAAGGCCAGGTTGGATGGGGCCCTGGGCAGCCTGGGCTGCTATGAAATGTGGAGGTTGGTGGCCCTTCCTGCAGCAGGGGGTTGGAGATTCGTGATCCTTGAGGCCCCTTCCAACCCAAGCCATTCTGTGATGATTCTGTGAACTTTCAAATTCCCCCACCGGCCTAGAAACGCAAAGACCTTTCAGCTTAAGAGCTGATTGATTTGCCTAGTGAACAGTTAGCACACACTTCCTTTACCAGAATCAGACACAGCCAACACATTCTGATTGCCTCGACACCACTAAATTAATGAGCCTTGTTTTATTCCCATGTTTTACCCACTGCAGTTTCTGCTGTACTGACTGCCCTATTTGCCTGAAGACAAATTCAAATACAACATCTTGTACCCAAAAATGCACAATTGTGTACCATGTGCATTCTATCTTTACTGTAAGGAGAACACAAATAGACAAGTCGAAAAAAGGTACAAAAAGACTTCCAGTTCTTCATGATGTTTAAACAACCTCTACCGTGAGGCTGCAAAACCACTTTGCTTTCCCTGAAATGCTACAATGACTAAAATGGACCACATTTCGGCATTTAACAGCTGGTGGTTCTTGTCTTGCTCATGTTTGTACACTGACCAGATTTACAACACATGTAATGCCTCACTTTAAAAGCTTTTACACAATAATTTGGAGTTGACCAGCAAGTGAGTATTACGTACATGCAGTTCACATCAACTCTCTCCTCAATTAGCATAATAAAGCAACCAGCAACCCTCTAACTGAATTCACTCCGTTATGCAGGAAGCAAGATGTTCCAGTAAGCAAACCGTAGCCGGAGAAGTTTCATCATTTCATACATGCAAAATAGTCTTATCTAGGTCTCCTGGTGTCAGCTTAAATACCAGCTTGAAATGGCATTACACACTTATCACAGCAGGTGTCAGCTGTAAATATTTGTGCCTCTACCCAGGCTAGCACTGTTACTCAGTGGATTAATGCACATCACTTCCCACCTCCCTTCCCTGGCAGAGAGCACAAGGTCATGCACCTGTGCACCCAATACATCTTTAGCCTCAAGCAAGTTGTGCCCTTTTAGTCAGCTCCACCTTACAACACAGTTTAGCAAGACGAGTCCCATCCATAAGCCAGTGCATCATTGTACATCTCAACGCTATTAAAGGCTGCAATCCTGCAGCAGTGAAGTAGCATCAGAAAGTAATGACGCAGATGAGAGGCCAGCAAGGTGCAGGAACAGCTTCCCACAACCTGCCTTCACATACTCACTTCTCCAATGGTGAGCCTGCAGATTCACACCAAAGTCACAGAACTGCCACAGGAAGATGATAAACATCCATAGGAAAGCTGTAAATGCAGGTTCAGTGTGTATCAGCTTCTCCTGATACTTTGAGGGCTGCAGTAACATTGTTGATTTTGACCATTTCACACAAGGCAAAGCAGCCATGCGCTGTTAGCATCCTATGCAAAAGGATCTGATGCTTGCCCAGGAACCCACAGAAGCCTTTCAACCCCAAACTCAAGCAACAAACACACAAATTCTCCAGAGGCTTCTTTCACGGCAACCAAAACAAAAGGAAAAACCCAACTGTAAGACTTGAGGGTACCCTGGAAATACTACCAAAGTTACAAAGCTGGATGCATCACTTAGTGATCACACAGCTCCTACCCGGTTCTTACCAGGACTAAGATAGGAGGATTTTCCAAGAGCATCCCACCTTTGCCTGACCATAAGCACCCACCAGCTCTATTGGTGCTCCCAGCAGTACAAAGACCACAGGAGCTTACAGAAAGATTAGTTATCTCTTCTTTGTGAAGCACCCACGCCTAACTCATAACATTACTTTAGGCTTAAAGAGAAGATTTATCAGTATTTAAGCAGAACATCACATCAGCTGAACTACCCCTCCACACCCTTTCAGAATACCTAAAAGGTTTTGTTTTCAAGAGATCTTTTCTGTGTTGTTTTCATCTCCATGACTGATTTTGCGTTCTTAGCATTCACGCAGCTTTAACAATAGTAATTAAGACAGCAAAGCCCCTGCTTTACAGCTAAATTCAGTTAGTATCATCTCCAGAGAGCACCATCCATTGCCTTTTTAGATCATTTTCTGTCTTAGTGCAAATCTTTAGTCCCCAGTTCCACCCATCTGTCCTTCAGGACAAGCACTGCAAGGAGCTGAGCTTCTATCCTCTGCCCCAGGGTAATCCCACTGCATTAAATGATGCTTCCAAGAGCCAAGCGCTTTCAAATAGTATCTGAAATGTCTCCTCGTGTCTCACAAACCCAGAGAAAGTCTTAGTGTCATCAATTATGGATCTCAAGAATAACACATTAAGCGAGCAGAACAGAACACTGCAACTGCAGCAGTAGGAGGTCATACTGGGTGCCACAACCATTCC
Source organism: Tympanuchus pallidicinctus (assembly GCF_026119805.1). Lineage (NCBI taxonomy): Eukaryota > Metazoa > Chordata > Aves > Galliformes > Phasianidae > Tympanuchus > Tympanuchus pallidicinctus. Next base: position 34,899,503 of record NW_026294669.1, read on the forward strand.
AGGCTTTTGCTATGGAGGCACCCAATTACCAACAAATGACCAATCTCACAACTGCTTCAGCACTCACCCACACTACACTTGTCATCCCCTTACCTTCCTTGCTGCCCACAAGATCTGTTTTCCATCACTACTATTTATTCCTGTGCCAGAATATCATTTCAGTACCCTAAAATCACCAGATTCATTCTTTTTAGACTCTGATGACAACAAAGGCAATTCTGCACTCAAAAGCAACTACTTTTATGTGTCAATAATGAGGAATGACATCTGCTGTCCAGTTATCCAAGAACTACTATTCTGCATATAAAATATAAACAATAATATAAACAACTCAGATAAGGCAGCTGAAGTCTAACTAATTTGTCTCATGTCTTTCCACTACACTTATTTTCAACATTAATTACTACAAATGTCAGTCCTCATCTTATTTAAGAACATATGACATCTTTTTTGAATTACTGACCAGGTGATGACTTGCTTTTCACAGAATCATTAAGGTTGGAAAGACCAACAAGATCATCTAGTCCAACCACCAACCCATGCCAGCGACCCCCACACCACAGCACTCAGAGCAACATCTGCCCTTCTCCTGAACACTTCCAGAGATGCTGACACCACCACCTCCCTGGGCAATCTGCTCCAATACATCACCACCCATCCTGAGAAATGTTTCCCAAAATCCAACTTGAACAACTCCTGGTGCAAGTCGAGGCCATTTCCTCTCTTCCTATTGCTTGTTACGTGGGAGAAGATGCCAACCCCAGCTCACCACAACCTCTTTGCAGGCAGCTGCAGAGCGATGAGGTCTCCCCTGAGCCTCCTCTCCTCCACACTGAACAACCCCAGTTCCCTCAGCCGCTCCCCATCAGACCCGTGCTGCAGACCATCACAGCTTTGTTGCCTTTCTCTGGACACACCCCAGGTCTCAGCGTCCTTCTTGCAGCGAGGGGCCCAACACTGAGCACAGCACTCCACAAGGGGAGGTCACCTCCTGCTGGCTGCACTGGCGTGCATACAAGCTGGGACGGCACTGCCCTTCTCGGCCACCTGGGCACTGCTGGCTCACGGTCAGCCAAGGTTCACAATTAGTTAACTCAGATACAAGAACTTGTGAAGATAAGTGGCATACACTTAAATGGCTGCTGCCTTGGCAGCCAGTGCCATGCTTTTAGCATATTTCCCCTGGAGAAGACAGTTGCTGTGATACCTAAAAGACAGGCTTCCTGGCTTTTCTTCTGAGCATGCTAAGCGGAAGCGGTGAAATAACAGCATTTGTACATTCTCACACTACCAGCTACCAGAAAATTCTGCAACAATGACTATCTTGCTGTGTCTGCTCTCCTGCTGGTTATGTTACTGGGAAACGTAGAATCAGAGTGACTTAAAGCAGAAAAGAACTTCAAGATCACCAAGTCCAACACCAATCTGACTTACCAAGCCCCATCACTAGCACACATTCCTCAGCACCATATCCATACACCTCCTGAACATCTTGCTGCTGGTCGTGTGGTTTTGGATACAAGCTGGGATGCCATCAGCCTTCTTGGCCGCACATTCAAGTGCGGATGCAAAATACAGACAGAGGTAAAAATTCATAGAAAACATCCCAGCAGGAAGAATAGTTAAATTTAACAGAATATAAGCACTACCAACTTAAAGGCAAAATGGATTTTTCTCCAGGTTTTAATGTTAAATTACACCAAACAGATTTGGTCCAGGCTGTAAACAGCCCTTGAAATAATGCAAAGAAAAACAAAAAAGAAAACAAACAATCATCCAGTATGAGTCAGAAGCTTCTCATAAACAAATAAAAAGCCCACAGACATACTGCAATACAGCCAAAGCTGCACATTCAATTCCAGTAGTGCTAAGAGTCACTTTCCTTGCCTGTATTTACTTTCTTAAGTAAAGGAGGGGAAATTAGCAAATAAAATAGCTGTCTAATGATTAGGCTTACATTCATTATCTGACTGTGTAAGCAAATAAAGCTGCTAAACAGGACAATTTATACAGCTCATTCATACCCAACCTGCGTTTCCATACTCGCTTCCACAAGCGCTGAAGCAACAGGGGAGGGAAGAAAAACCCACCAAGTTACTCAGTGTTAGAAATGCACTGACATTTTAATAACCCTTCATTTGTGGCATTAGACAGGCTCCAGGTATATCACATTCCCACAGTAGCCCAAACGTGTCAAAGTAAGAGCCTGTTGTTATTTTATTCCTAACGTTCATCATAAGATTCACGCTACATCCATAATCTTACCACAATTAAATCAGAACTACACATTCACTACCAACAACTCTGGTTCAAGAGCCACCCAGAAGCCTAAGAAGTTGTTGGCAAAGTCATTGCATATATATTCTCCATTTTCAGAGCCTTTAAATCCAGTTTAAATCTTTTAACTCTAAAAGCTGTTCATCACACTCTGCTCATAGGCTGGAGAGTTCACAAATACAGCTGAACTTTACCTGCTCATCACATTTAAACACCACATTTTACAGGACAGCAAAAAGGCTCAATATCAGTGTAATGCTACAATGCAATGGAAAGCGCAGCAATGGCCTACACTGCAGCAAGTGAAAACAAGTCCAAATGGAGCAGCTATCGATACAGAAACAAAGGAAGAAAGCTTGTTTACCTTCAGAAGGCCACAGGTGGACAAGGATCCCCCAGCAAAAGATACCCCCACCTCCACTGCCAACCCTTAAATGAGGGCTGGGAAGGGTGGATCCTGGCTCCAGCCCTTCCAATCACTCAGGTACATTGCTCGCACCTGAGCTCCCTTGGGTTGCCCTGCCTTCCCACCAGGTGCTCAATCACCACTTCAAGCTGCAACTTACTATTTCAACTACAGTCATGTACTTTTCTCATTAGTAAAGACAGAAATTCCCTGTTGCAATGCCATAGAAAACTGAACGTTGTTGAGATTTGGAGAATTTTTATTTTATTTTATTTTTACTTCTCAGGCACCGTTCCCAAACTCCATCATTCTCCAAAATAGAAAGTGTTGTTTTCCAGTCCCTTCTTCAGCTTCACAGACCTTGTCTGAACTCATCCTTCCTGCAGTGAAAGGCCAAAACTGAACACAATATTCGAGGTGCAGTCTCACCAGATTCCCTACGTCTCATTCATCTGATTTAATCACATTAATTTAATCCCCCAGCACAACAACAAAGCCCTTGCCCTTGCTCTCACAAATCTGAAGAAAAGATCACTGTGCTGTGAAACTGTTCCCCAGACACTGTCTCAAGAAGTTACCCTCATCTCATCATCAGCCTCCAAAACCATTCTTAAATGTTTCAGACCCCAAGCGAAGTGATTTTGTATCATTGATTGGAATGTTTGAAGCATTCCTTTTATCACTTCAAATCCCGTGGAGCGATTCAGTTTGAAAAGTCACAACAATAAAAACTCTTCAACCCTGTGAGTGCTACTGAAGTTTAAAGGTGGCACTGTCTTACATAATACTCTCTTCCCCAGGCTTAATTATTTGCTTGCATGGAGATCCATAGATACAACATCTCTTAAGTCTGTTTCAACAAAATAGCTAAGTAAAAGCAGTGACTGATATTTAGTTTTGAGCCTGACTGTAATTGTTTTCAAGCTGCAGCTTTGCTACAGCTCTTAGCAAAAGCTGATTGTAGTACAAGCCTTGGCAGCTTCCCACCAGCTATTCGTAGGCCTGCTGGAAGGCTCAGTTTATTAAAGAGAGTAGACTTTACAGCAGCAATTCACCTCTCCTTATCACAAAGTTGGTAAGTTAATGAAGAGAGTCCATATTTTCAATAAATAATCAGAATATATCTATATATAAATAATCTAGGATGGAAAAGACCTCAGAGATCACAAGTCCAACCATCAGTCTGACCTACTGAACCCCACCACCCAACCATGTCCCCAGGTGCCACATCCACACATCTCAGACACCTCTGGCAATGAGGACTCCATCACAGCCATACTCCAGAGAAAATACCACCAAGTCAAAAGGCTGCAAGGAAAGCATGGCCTTGGCAGGTAACAAAACCAGACTGGAGTCCCATGCCAGTCAGTGGCAGATGCTAACTACCATTCACAAAACATTTATCATTTATTTAACAGGAAAGTTAGCAGAAATCTCTGGAACACAGCTCTTCTAGGCTGCATGCTGCTTGCTATGACTTCCTGAAGTTTCAAAGCAACAATCCCCCCAAAAAAGCGTCAAGAAAAAAAGAAAAAAAAATACCAAACAACCCACAACCCACAGACCACAAAGATGATCTTGAAATCGTTTTCAGGGCACTCTCAAAAGAGTTATCCTGAGTCTGGTCGCTGAGGTTTTGTTTTAGTAGTAGAGATCTGAGATACTACTTGCCCTCTCTCTAGTTAGAGAGATCTGCTCTGACCCCACACTGCAGCAGGATCTGCTTTGCTGGGCTCACCCCAGTGTAAAAGGATGCAAACTATCCCTGCTCAAAGCCCGAGGTATCAGTATCTGTTAGTAACAAGTATATCAGCAAAAGTATTTTGATGGACTCTCAGACGAGAAAATGTTGACACTTCAACTATTTTAAAGCCCCCTCGTGAAGGATTACAAATCAAGTTTTTGCAGTGCTTCACTTCCTTTCCCTGGGTTTGCATCATTCTTTGAACCTCGCAACAGCACAGCGCTATCTACGACCTGCCCTTACACACCTATATGCACAAACCAACAATGCAGCATCTGGAAAACCCAAGAGGTTCCTGTCAGTTTAAAGACCGCTGAAGTCTATTCATGTGTTTGTTTTACACGGTTTCTTCTTCCTCTCCATTCTGAAGTACAATACATATTTGATATAAGAAGCATCAAATACTGATCAAGTGTTGATGCGTCTATTTGTGGAATTAAACTCACAAGCCACAGAACGCATGAAGGCAGTTTTCACTTAAAGGCAACAGCCTAACTGACAGCATCTAAAGTGTTTCAACCACTTATTACACGTTTCATACAAAGCAGCCCGTTTTTCTATTTGATTTTGCAGCTCTGAAATGCAAAAGCCTGAAAGTAACTGCTTTCAGGATTCTTATACGTGGAACAACTAGTGAAGCAGCCCCACACTTCGTATGTGCTTTTACCAATCATCACACCTAAGTCAGAATAATACAAGGAAAGAAACCTCTGCACAAAAAATAACAAATACTCAGGTGTCCATTCAGGACCCAATTTAGGAACAGTCGGCAGCAGCTGCTCTTTTAAGGTTATTACCTACAGCTCCTGTATTTGAACAGAAAGAGCCAATGCTGTTGTAAGACCCATTTAATGTTGTATTATTTCAACTGCCACTGATCCAGCCAGCGTGCCCAAACACTTCTCTGACCGAGCTCAAATCCTAGAAAGGAGTTTGCACTGCCAATGAAACTTTTTTCTTTTTTTAATGGAAGGCCAAATAAGTCGATGACACCGTAATGAAAAAGAAAGGCAGTAAATAAGTAATGTCTTTCCTTCACCAGAAGTCTCAAACTGCTTTAGATTCCAAGCATGTACTCTTCCAGATCTGTAAAACGTCTCTCAAGCACCGAACTATTACACGAGCTGATCAAGGAGCATATGTTGGTCGGAGTTACAGCTTAAAGCAGCCTGAACTAATGAGGCTACATTCTTTAAAGGGTACGGGTTTTTTTCCCCACTGGAAAAAACTGCTTCAGCACTTCGTATTTTCTCATCTCAGCCTGCGCCAACTACACCGCAACTCCTCACTATCAGTGAAAAAAGAGCAATGCCCTGAGCTTAAAGGGCTGTGCACTGCTTGGGAACCATCACTGCAACATCAAACTCTGCAAATCAGCAAGGACTTCCCAGGCAAAACAAACCCTAACTCCCAAGTTCTTCTCACATGCAATAACAAAGAGGTTTAGCACAGCGTGCAACTTGGTGGAGTTATAATCCAGGAGCGAAGAGGATTTCTGGGGGCTTGATGTTGAATCTATGCAATTTTCACGTATTCAGAGTTACTTGAAGAGCTCTCAGAACAAAAAAAAAAAAAAAAAAAAAAAAAAAAAAAAAAAAAAGAGATCTAAAATAGACACTTTTTCTAGATAAATCTTTCCCATGAATCAGATCTACTGGTTCCATGACTCAGTGTACAACGCAAGTTTGACAGCAAATTGTCTACAGAAATTTTACTCATCAGCTTTGCCTTTGAAACACATTTACAGGCTGCTATTTTGGTTTTACAGCCTCTGAAACTGACAAAGGAACCAAGTTACGGTTAGGTAACAAATCAGCAATACATGACAAGGCTGACAGCAGTCACATGCTGTGAAGATAACTACACACAATGCTTCACATTCTCCTCCCATTTCAACACAAACCTGGCTGCACCACTATATCCCATACACCAACACATCTACAAGCACAAGAACAGGCATTAATTACCACTAAGCAGTTTTGTTTTTTTGCTGAAGGACATCCTTTAGCCCACAGAAACCCAAACACCAGGGATGCTAAGAACGGAACAGCAGTGCCTATGTTGTACTTCCCATAATACAAAGTTTCCAGCTCCTCAGTGAAAGAGCAGAGGGGCAGGAAGGGCTCCCAGGAGCTGACAGCCACTCGCCATCGTTTCGAGGAAGTAAAAGTACATAGGCAACGTGCATAAACCTCCAATGCCCATTCAGTCCCAGCGCAGCGTGCCTCCAGCGCTGCTGTTCAATGTGTGACAGGCACTGCCAGCCCTGCTGACCCGCTGTGTGCGATGCTAAAGAGGATTTCAGCCCCCCTCCCCCCTCCACAAAACGTTGTTGATGGTATTAATGTTTAATACCACGCTGTCTGTTTGTTCGTGCTGCGCTGCTTACCACCCGGATGAATAAAGCAGTCTTTCAAGCAACAATCTCAGCCACTTTTTCATGACATATGCTCTAAGGACAAGACAGGCCAACAAACCGAGATCGCTTTAACCAGCTCTCCATTTCAGATGTTGTGCATCTTGAACGACGCCTGCTAGCTCGAATACCAGAGCTGGGCAAGCTGGTCTGCTATTAAACGTGGAGGTTGGTGGCCCTGCCTGTGGCAGGGGGGCTGGAGATTCACGATCCTTGTGGTCCCTTCCAACCCAGGCCATTCTCAGTTCTGTGAATCCCTTCCAAGCAGCGGCAGGCGACCTCCACACACAACGCACAGCCTTACATTACTATGCAAAACAACTCCAATCCCTTTTTAAAACACGTGCTCCTAGCCAACCTCGTCCACTCTTTTTACCTGCAGCTGTAGTTCAGGAAGACACCCGCGCACTGCACAACGCAGGCGATTTATTTCGCACAGGCTGAGCAGTTCTTTGGGGACAGACGCACGCAGACCTGAGCTCACGAGGCTGTTGTCTGCCTCCCGCTTTCACAGCCGCCGTTTTGCGCTCTGCAAAGCAGCCGCACACCTCGTTTACCCAACCGACCGAACCGCGGCGCGCGGCTCAGAGCCCAGCACCCGACGGCCCCCGTTTTCTCAGCGCCTTCCGCACCATCCCAACAACTTCGCGCTGCCCATCCCCAGCAGGCCGAGGGCCCCGAGGGAAGGCGGCAGGAGGGCGCACGGCCCGGCCGCCCCCCGACTCACCCTCGATGGCGATGACGTGCTCGCGGATCTGGTTCTGCAGCACGGGCTCCTCGACGCGCTCCAGCAGCTCGTAGATGGAGTAGATGTTGGGGTGCACCGATTCGAAGCGCTGGATCTCGGCGCGGATGGCTGCCGAGTTGGCCAGCTGCTGCTGGTAGTTCATGGTCCCCCCTTCCCTTCCTTTCCTTTCTTTTTTCCCTCCCCTCCCCGCGCCAGACCTCCGCTCGGGCTGCGCCCTCCGCCTCGCGCCCCGCCGAGGGGCTCCGGGGCCGCGCGCGCCGCCGCGCCCCGCCCCCTGTCACTTCACGGCGGCGGCGGGGCAGGGCGAGCCGGCAGCCCCCGGCCCCATGGACGGCGGCGGCGGGGTGGGGCGCCTCGCGGCTCCGGGCCGGCCGCCTCCTCCTCCTCCAACTCCCCTCCCAGCCTCGCCTTCGTGCGCGGCGCCGGAGAACGGCGGCAACGGCGCGCTCCCTCTCCGGGACCGGTTCCCCCACCCCCCCCGCTCTCGCTCCGCCGCCCCCTACGTCTTTCTCCTCCGCCTGCCTCACGCTCACGCAAGCCGCACCCCTCGCCTTACCTCACCGCGCTGGCCGCCCCGCCCCGCGCGCGCGGAGTGAAGGTAGGTGGCTCTGGGAAATGTAGGCGGCAGCCGCCATCTTGGCCTCCCCTCTCTGCCGCGGGGCCGCCCTGAGAAGCGTCAAAGTTGGCCCAGAAAGCGCGTTGGCCTAATTACTGATAGTTACAGTAATTGTTTCCCCGCTGGCGAGGCGCTAATTGGCGCGCTTGCAAAATTATCCTCACACAAGATGCTATATTGCACCAAAAGCTTCGTCTCGGCCCCAGCAAAAGAGAGGGCGATGTTCAAAACAACAGTGCGCTCAGTCAAAATCACCCTGTAATAGCAATAAATATCCAGTCAGGATCAATTCCGGGGTAACAAAACACTGCTGTCATTAGCGCTAACGAGCTTTAAGTAAAACAAGCAGTATTACTTTCACACAGGCTGTACGCGCAGTTGGGAACACACCTCAGCGAGTTCATTTCTGCGATCATTATTTGATGGATTTCAGTCCCAAAGCTGTAAAAATGGAAAGTACAACTATCCACCTGTTTCACCAGCAGTTAACTGAGTAACATCTATAACAGACTTGTTTTTCTCCAAGTGCTTGAGCAAATGATTTGCAGACACGACTCTGCAACAACAGCCTTGCAGAGCTGTTCAGGTTGTCAAGAAAAGTTTTTTGTCTTTGGAACCATCTGTGAATTTGGGCTGAACCTGGTACTTCTGAAACCGCTCTGGATGTAGTGCAATGAAACGTTGAGAATTGCTAGTGTCTTCGGTGTCTCCTTTGCATGAATATGACACAAACTGCCCTTATGTCAGCAACCAGTGAAGAGGACAGGGTTGGGGACAGAGAGGAGAGGCCTTGTCCCTGGTACACGGTGGGTGAGGAAGCAGCAACCAGCAAGCTGGTTTGGTAATTTAAACCAATGTTTTCGTTACCAAAGAAAACTTGGTTTCCCTCAAACCATTATATACTGCCAGTTTTCTCATTCTGATACCCAAATAGGGAAGTCTTAAATTCAAGATGAGGGTGTGTTTGCTGCTGCATGAGTTGTCTTCTGCTCATTTGAATAACTGGGGGAGAGAGAGCATATGTTCATAGCTATCTGTGTTCTCTTCCCTCTTCTTTCTCAATAGAGATTAGTATAATTCTTGTTAGCTTTCTTGGCTCTGTTTTCTAATCCTGGTAGGAAACTCCCACTGTTTCAATCAGTTAATGGTTTGCAAAAAGCTACTAAATGCAAGCTGTAACACTCATTTTCTTCCCTCTGTCCAGTTCTGGAGCAGAAGCATTACCTCTTATCTCTTGGTGCTTCCAGAAATGCCAGGGAGCAGAGAAAATAGTGAGACAGCAGCTTCCATTGCACGTGAGGCTGACCATTTCCACCGCGACCATATATGTGTTCTAACAGCTCCAAAGTGTATGATAGTCTAAGACTTGACTATAAACGAATGCAACGATTACACACAAATAATTGAAACATGAGAATCCTGTGTTAATATCAGTTTTCTAATTGTGTAAAGCAGTGGGTACTATGAAGGTCATAGAATCATTCAGGTTGGAAAAGACCTCTAAGATCACCTAGTCCAACTGTCAACCCATCCCACTGTTCCCTCTGACCACGTCTGTCAGTGCCACCTCTCCACTGTTCTGGAACACCTCCAAGGTGACCCTACCACCTCCCTGGGCAGCTGTGCCACTGCATCACTACTCTTTCTGGGAATAAATTGTTCCTAATATCCAACCTGATTCATAGACCTTCTACAAAGTGTTATTTATCCTGATTTTTTCTTTTTTGCTGCAGAATAATAGCTTGCATATAGTCTGTGTAAAATTAAGGCAATCAAGCTACTACTGCAGTTTACTCGGTAAGAATGCCATAACAGTAAGTGATATTTTCCTATGCTTGTAGCTTGTTTAGTTTTAAATGCTGCTTGTGTTGCGCAGAGTGATGCTGGATATGTTCCTTAGCCATAAAACTCTGCTTTAGGGAGTCTGGCATTAGAAGTTCTCCATCATCCTTCAATGTGGGCTGGGCTTTGGCAGCACTGTGTGAACATTAATAAATCTAGATGTTTTCCTTTGGTCTGGGCCAAGGCTAGCTTGGGTACTTGACAGCTTTTCCTTCCCTGCTTTTGCCAAAGGCAATATAACCACTGAAACTGGGGCTCATCTCTTAATCTGTGGAGATCATGAAACCCAAATAGTTTTTTTCTTACATGTGTAGAAGGGCCAATGGGCTTTGTGTAAAGAGTACAGAGTACGCTTCCAAGGCAGATCAGTGCTACGTGCTGGAGGTGGGGCAGGGCCCAGCTTTCCTTTCTGAGCGTGAAAGCTTCCCAAGGATGGTCTTCCCATTGCACCATGCTCCCACAGAGCTGGCTTTGTGGTTAGATACATGAGCAAGTGCCATCTGTGCCAACCTCCTACTCCTCCTCCCTATCTGACAAATCCAGTCATTGCTGTGACTACAGAAGGCTAAATTGCATGGTTTCGTTATGATTTCAGTGCTGAATACCTTCAAAGAATAACAATAAGCGGAAAGCAGCATTGAATCAACATCTCAAACAGATCTCACTCCTCTCAGATGATTTTGTTTACCCACCTCATTCTATTCCCTGCAGTCTAACTCTACAAAAAGTATAGGAAAAATGTTGAGGAGATGCAATTAGTAAACCTGGTCTTAAAACTTGTTCACAATTAAATTTGGCTTTTGGAAAGGAGCCCAAACATGCTAGTAAAAACAAGCAGCAGTGGGACCTTAATGAAAGTATGGGTGTAGGAAGCCTCGGTAGAGAAGTTACAAATTGGGCTCACAATCCATGAAGCTGATATTTATGTACATGTAATGAAGAATTCTCACGGCACACTGTTACTCTGACGCCGTTACATGTTAACTGAAAAGAGTTGAAGCATCCTGATCTGGTCTGTAACAGGATTTAAAGTACATACACTCAAAAATCACAAATAAATAGAGACAGGGCTGTTTGCAGACCCAGCTGAAGGGGATTTGCTGATAAATGGAGAACAGGAGAACTCCCAGATCATCTGAGAGAGAGTGGCTGTAAGAGAATTCTAGCTGACAGTCAGAAGCAACATTTCAGTTAATTTGGACAGTTTCACAGCTTGCTCATGGTCATACACCCTCACCATTCACGTGATGACCATAGGCATGAGCAGTGTTGTTTACAGTATGCAGGGTGTGTCAGGAAAAGTATGGGAGATAGGGTGTTAGATGCATCATTGTGCCTGCTAACACTGATGCTGCCACAAAGACTGAAATCAAAACCAAACAGAAAGCAAATATGGAAACATCAAGTTTTCCAGAATTATTTTTGTCATATTCCACAGTGAAATGTCAGTATGAAACTTAAATAGGTTAAGCATCCTCTGGTAGTAAATTATGTTATTTTACTGGGTGAAGATTTGGGTTAGTCAGTTACTATTACAGAGTGATTAGATTGCTCAGGAGGCTTTGAAACAAATGTAACTAATGAATTAACCTCATTCAGCGTGCAGAATCTATTCTAGGATAATTGCCAACTAGTTCAAACAATACTAATTATGGGGTAGCAACAACAAGCATTTTTCAAAGCAGTAGCTCATTCCTCAATGTTCCTGTCATAAAGGGGAAAATGCTATTCTACACTAAATCTGCTTGGAAAAAATAAAAATAAAAATAAAGATGGGATGGCAAATGTAACCTGCATTTCTGAAAGTTGGAGCAGGAATCAAATCAGACAGGACAGAGCCAGGCTCCTGTCAGATGTGCTCAGGGCCAGTACCAGAGGCACTGGGCACAAATTGGAGTGCAGAAGGTTCCATCTGACCATCAGCCAGCACTTCTGTGCTGGTGACAGAGCAGTGGCAGAGCCAGATAGATCTCTGGCTGCCCAGAGAAGCTATGCAATCTCCTCCTTGGACTTGTTCAAGAGCCACCTGGATGTGGTGCTGGGCACCCTGCTCTGGGAGTCTCTGCTGGCCAGAGGGATCCAGAGGTTCCTACCAACCTCAGTCATGTTGTGACTATGATTCTCGTTAACCTAAGTTTCATTGTAAAATTACCTGCAGTATTTAGAAGTTTACACAGCTATCATCTGCAGCAAATCAAAGACATTAATCTGATCTGGAGTTGTGCTGTAGCTTCACTCAGGCTGATGATCTCTGTCTTAAAGCAAGGACTTAAAGTGTTCACAGTGAAAATAAATGACTTCTTCAGATAAAGAAAGATGTTTATAAGAGCTAAGTTCTACCCATGCTATCTAAAGCATAGACAGCTTCATTTTAGCAAAGACTTAAATCGCATGCAGCAAAAGACTTGTTCAATTGCAGGTTATGTATCAAATGCTATTGATACCTTTTAGTCAGGGCTCCATCAATGTCCTCAGTTTTATACTAGGATGGTTTCAGTGACAGCCTCACATCCCAGTTCCAGGATACTCAGCACACCATAGAGCTTTCATCACTTTATTGAGCTCTTATCATGGCTAAATATGATTACTCTGGAAGTGTCCGAGTTTGTTCCTGCTGTCACATTTCTTGACAGACAATCAATATTTGATTCACCACATAATTCCATGTTACACTCAGATCTCACTTCAGTGGTGTATATGCTGACAGGGCTTTAGATGTTAGGGAAACTGTAGGCTCAGCTGTTACCTTTGAACTTTCAAACACGCTACTGACTTCATGCAGAAACAACAGGGGGGAGGTCACTCCCCATGATCTATTAGAAAGCTTTCCTTGATTTTGAGTAGCATGTACGTGCATAGGGCTGTAACATCATGTCATAAGGTCTCCCTGGCTATCTACCCCTGTGCTCCCATCCCTTTCCAGAAAGGACAGTAGCACAAGAGTCTTCACAGTCTTTCTGCTACCACAAGTATTTATTTTGGTTGAGGACATGAGAGAACTCAGAACCTCATGCTTTCTTGCCAGTGAAGATCACATGCGATTTAGCCTATAGAGCATGACACTATGAAAGTGGCTAACTCACTATTGCTTAATACGAAGCCCAGGTGACAGATTGCACATTTTAGATACTAACTTGAAACACACAGCTGCAGAACACAGCTATGCCTCTCAGCATTTGTCATTTTCTTTCTGCCCTAGATACTTGCGTGTGCTGCTCATCAATATTAATACCAGAAAAACAGCCAGCAATGAACTGAAATTATCAGGCACTTGGCTGCAGCTGTACAACGGGCTGCCTGGCCAAGAAGAGCTCTGTGTCAGGCAACCCCAGGTTCCGTGGGAAATCACGATAGGTGAGCAGAGACACCCACCTTGGTGCTTGTGCTCTCAGGGTGGCTATGGACTCTGAGCAACAGCACCAGAAGCCCACCCTGCTGCTTGTCACAGATGGGTTTGGCCCCATATGAAAAGCAGTAATTTATAGAATGGCTTAGGTTGGAAGGGACCTTAAAGCTCAGCCAGTTCCAGCTGTGGGCTGGTTGCCCCCCACCAGATCAGGTTACCCAGAGCCCCATCCAGCTTTGAACACCTCCATGGGATGGAGCACCAACAGCTCTGTGCAGCAGTGCCAGGGCCTTGCTGCTCTCTGAGTTAAGAATTTCTTCCTAACATCTAACTTAAATTGCCCCTCTTTTAGTTTAAAGCAATTCCTCTTTGTCCTATCACTACTGGTCAGCCTTCCTCCTGCCTATAAGCTCCCTTCAAGCACTGGAATGTCATAGAGAGGTCTCTCCTGGAATCTTCTCTTCTACAAGTTTAAAAAAAAGCCCACATCCCTCAGCCTTTTAATTCTTTTGATGGTATTTATTCCTGTACTCGATGTACGTATTTGACATCAGCATAACTTGCAATAGTCTTTATGTGGAACTTGCCCTTAAAAATCTACCCTGGCAAAATAATTCCAGTTTTCTAGCTTTGAAACTTGAGAAACTCCTTCATGGAATGACCTGCATGCTCTGCAAGTGGCACCTCCTTCCCAGCACTCAACTGGGAATCAGAATCACAGAGCGGTCCCTCCAGGGCCATCAGCTGTAATCTAGGATGCAGTTGCCACAAAAACTGATGGGATTTACTGTGTGTCTGTCTAAGTTCTCTGAGCTGATTAACGGCTCAGTGGTAACTACTAACATTTTGGCTGTGAAAGAGTGTCTCAGCAGAGACAGGGCTCCCGTGGCTTGTTTGCACTGCAGTGCGGGCTGTGCAAAGATCCTGGGAAGAATTCCCTGAGAGGGGGCTGGTATTCACTGCTTGTGTGCACCACCTTACGTGCCCCCCTTTCAGTACCTAGCTTTTTCTCAGGAAGACATAATAAAATGTCTTGGCTATTTGTCTAGATACAAGGAAGGGCTGTTGGCACATTTTCACCGTCACATTTTGCTTATGGTTTGAGCAGGTTTGTCTGACCTAGTTCTGGGCTTAACAGTGGAGTCCTGGAAATGTTCCCAGCTGCTCAAGTCAAGCTATTCCTTCAGCAGAAATTAATTGCAGTTCAAAAGTCCTTCACCAGCCATGTATCATAACATTAACATAAAAAACATGTTCTCTGTGATTCTAAGATTTGAGCATCCTAGATTTGAGCATGCTCCTTATGGCAGCAGGACTTAAATTCACTGTCACAATGGCACCATGGGACCCTGGTTGTTGGTTTCTTCCCACTAAGTACATAGTGAACTGGAAAAATCTGTTTCCTGTGTACCCATTACTGAACGTTATCACAGGATAGAAGGAAGCCTCACATCGTTTTTCATCAGCTGGGCAAGATTTTTCATTCTAGTCTAACTTACCATCATTTACAGCAAAAGTATTTGGGAAAAAATATTAAGAATTGAAACATGTACACAATAATAACTTAAAAACCATGAAACTCCTGCAGAGTGCTTAACAATTATTACAGATAAGAAGGTTCATCAGTACGAAACAACTAGCAAAGAAGGAAACTTTGCTTGGAACTGAGGGTACCTAAATCACAATCATTAGATCTAAATCATGTAAAGGATGTACTACAGAAATGCCCCGTTTTCGATGTAGTGTTGGCTTTATCCAGACCCATTCAACTTTCAGTAAGTTCAAACTACACAAGGGACCTCAGGTCCTAAACTTTGACAGATTCCCTTGCTCTTACAGTTTACAACCCAGGTTTTCACATTGCTCTTGCTGTTAAGAATATTCAACCTGCAATTTAAAACGTGCGATTCCTCTTAATATCTGAACCATCTCAGTATGCCATTTATTACACACATCCTTAACAGACAGCAGGATGCTACTCTAACACCTATTGATTCTACTGCATTATAAATAGCTAGAGGTTTGCCAATGAAATTCTACTGGAGCATGTATGCTTAAATTAGCTACCAGAGAAGTGAACCACAGGGGAACTCCTCTTGGCTCTGTAGGTCCCCTGATGGTTCCTTGGAGACTTTCCTGGACCCAAACTGCATCAGCTGTCCTTGGTTCCAACTTACTGACAGCCACAGAGCCAATACCACAAGCTGGCACAGTGCTCAGACTGGAGCTGCTGGTTACCTGCCCTGGTAAGGGTTGATTTTCTGATACTTGCATTTTGAGGAAGGACAGTTGCTCCTAGCCGAGGTGCACAACCTGAGATGTGTGTTTGGTATAATGGAAGAGCAACTCAATCAGCACAGTGCCTAGCTTCACAGCAAATGCCAGAAAACCTGTGTAATGAGTGCTTCTTTATCTGTGAAGAGACTAGGACTGAGATAATTATTTGTTTAAGAAGTCACAATGAATCTTTCCCTTCATAGGTTACATCCCTTTCTTGGAATCAAACAGCTTAATTTCCTTAATGCCCTGGCCTAGCCTCTCAGAAGCCAAATTATTTCCTTCCCAATTGTTTGCTTGTGGAGAATCAAAGCAGTAAGCTTCAAAATGAAATTTTAAAGCCTAGTGTTATAAAAGACAGCATTAGCTATAAGACAGCCTTTTTTTTTTTTGAAGGTCAGAGCTCTGCCTCATTGTGCTGAGGGGCACCAGACATCCTTCACCAGAGAGGTCCTGTGTAAAATAGAGTTGTCCTGCTAGCTAGCTAACAGAAAGGCAAAAAATACAAATGACCTGACAGAGTACTCAGAAGGATCTTCTGCTTGGATTGAACACGTGTTAAGAGAAACAAACTGGTTAGAAGTTGTAACACTATAATGCAGTGGTAAGGACAGCAACAACAGTAGAATAGCAGAGCCCCAGGCTGCAGCAAGTGAGGATGAGCTCAAGTACAGCACCTATAGGCACCAAAACAACTTGCTTACCCTTAGAAGGCTGCAGGAACACAGGGATCTCTAGCAAGATACCCTCATCTCCACTGCCAACCCTTAAATGAGGGCTGGGAAGAGGTGGATCCTGGCTCTGCCCCTTCTGATCACACAGGTACCCTGCATGCACCTGAGCTCCCTTGGGTTGGCCCTGCCTTCCCACCAGGTGCTCAATCACTGATTCAGGCTGTGACTTAGCATTGCCACTCCAGAAGTAAAGAGGAATAGAAAAGTTTGAAAAATAAACAGAATCAGGTACTTAAAGAACTGTTAGCAATTGAAAAAAACTACTAACACTCTATATTTAAAAAGAAATCTCCCAAAAGATGAACGTTGCTCACAGGGAGTTTCTGTAAATGCTACAATAATCGAATACACTAATTTGTCAGAATTCAGATGTACAGATTCAGATGTATTCTCTGTGCTGATAAACTAAAGAGATCTTAGGTATTTTGGGCACAATGCTTCAGTTAAAGTCAAAAAACATGTGTTACAGCCTTCAAAGAAAGCAGAGTTGTTAATTTTAGAGCAGCTCCCATGGCTCTACGGTCTTCAAAGTGTTCCTAAGGTGACAAAACTACTACATAACCACAGAGTGAAATGGTTTTATTTAAGGCAGTACAAAGCTGAAAGACCTCAAAGCTTAATTTGGAGGGGACCTGAAAGATCACCTAGTTCCAATCTGCTGCCGTGGACTGGGCTGCCACCCACCGGATCAGGCTGACCAGGACCCCATCCAACCTTGTTAAACTTAGCCTTGTTAAGCCTTAGATTCTCACGTGCCTACTTTTCAAGCACATCCAGGTCCTTTTGGATGGCGTCCCTTCTTTCTGTTTTGTCAACTGCATCACTCAGATTGGTGTCATCAGCAAATCTGCTGAGGGTATGCTTGATCCTAACAACTTTGTTGTTGATAAATATATTGAAGAGCACTGGTCCCAGGACAGACCCCTGAGGGACATCATTCATCACCAGCTTCCACCTGAACGTAGAGCCATTGAAAACCACCCTCAAGCTGCAACCATCCAATCGATTCTTTATCCAGCTTGTTGGGGAACTGTTAGGCCATGGCTGGAACTGGTGATGAAACACCTGCTGAAGGGGAGTGGCTGGCCAAGGGGTACAGGCAAATTATTTGCACCTGTGCTCCCCACCTGACCAGAAGGGGTGGACCCAGAGGGAAGCTACCCTGAGCTCATATAAGAGCCAGCCACTGAAAGAAGAGCATCTTGTAGAGCTGGGCTGCTTCTTGTGGGGGAGTGCTGTATGGCTTGGGAACTCCTTCACCAGCTGGGTGGGTTCAACTTTTGTTCTGTATGTAGTTATTGGTTTATGAATGCTTTAGTGCTGTTAAGAATCTGTTAGAAGCAATTTTGTTTCTTTGCAAGTACAATGCACTTAGAGGGTTAGCTTTCTTGATTCTGTTCTTTACTTGCCATAATGCTATCTCTATATCCTTTCTAAGCTACCTTCCTTGTTTCCACTGTTTTGCTTTTCCTTTTCTTCTTTTAGCTACCACTTAATTGCAGCAGTTTCATGCTTTATCTGCTTAATTTCTTATTCTGGGGGTAGAGAACTCTTGTGCTTTCAGGAAGCTGTCCTTGGAGAATTACTAGCTCTATTCACCTCCTTCTTCTTTGAGGATGGTTTCCTGGGGGCTCTCATTCACCTATTCCTTAAACAGCCTGAAGTTCAGGGTCCTGACAGTATTCTTTGCTACGTCTATGTTCCTTGAGGTCACAAACTCAACCAAGGTGCTGCTGCAGCCTAGGCTGTTTCTAATCTTAATCAATTCTATGATCTTTTCTGTGTTGGTGAGAACAAGGTCCAGCAAAGTATCAGTCTAGTGGTCTGTCCAACACCTGAGCCAGTCATCAGGGGATTCTAGGAGTCTCCTAGGTTATTTGCAGATTGTTTTCTTGCTTTCCTGGCAGGTGTGTGTGTGGCTGGAAACCCCCTGCTAGGATGAGAGCCTGATTGTATCACCTCTTGCAGCTGAAGCTCATCAATGGTGTCCCTTGATATCAGGTGGGCTGTAGTAGACCCAAACTGCCAGATGTCCTTTATTGTTCCAGTTCCTAATTTCAACCTATGTGCTCCTAGCCTTTCACAACTGTTTCTTAAAGGCAGCTCCTTGCAATTTACCTCTTTCTTAACATAGAGGACAACTCCCTCACCCTTCCTGCCTTGTCTATCTCTTTCAAATATCTCCTAGCATTTAATTATGCTCTTCTAGTTATGAATGTCATCCCACCATGTTTCTGTGGTGGCCTAGGATCATAGTTTTCCAAGTGCACCACAGTTTCCAGTTCTTCCTGCTTACCTGTGCTGCATGCATTGGTGGGCTTTCAGCCTCACTGCCTTCTTGGAGGAGCCCTCACAAAAACCTCTGGGACAAATCTGAAGCTTTCCTAAAGTACCAGTGTTCCTTAGCAATATATCCCCATCCCCCACTAAATCTACCTTAACGCCCTAGTGATGAGCCCTGCCAGCTTGCTGCCCAGTATATTCCTGCTCCTCCTGCTCAGTTGTGCCCCATCCTGTGTCAGCCTTCCTATGTTATCTGTTGTGTTTTGGATCATAGAAGCCAAAGCTCCAGATGTAACACTACTAATGCAGCCATTCATTTAACTGATCTGTTCTGCTTCTGCCTGGATTGCAGTTTCCAGAGAGGCTGAGGAGAATGCTTCCTGTGCTCCTGAAGCCTTCTGGCCATTCCCATGTGATGTGAAGTCTCTTCTGATATTTCTTATGAAACTTCCTAGCTGTATCTTATCCTGGCTTCCTAGCTTTCTTAGTGTCGTCTTGTCTACAGCTTCAATTTGTGCTACTACTCTGAAATGAAAGATCAAGTGTGGACTTGGTCTCCTTGAACTCAACTGGCTTCAGGAAGCTACTGACAAAATGGAGTTGTATTTTGTAGGTGAGGGGCTTGGGACAGATGTCTGTGCCATTTGCCCTTACTTCAAAGTAGAATGCATCAGGCTTCTATCGACTCAGATCTGAAGGCTGAAAACCAGTGGAATTCTGGTAGTAGTTCTCAGAACAGTAGATGGGATGAAGTAAGAGAAAAGTATGTTGTGAATTGTTACTTTTTTCAGTCATCTTAACTTACAGATAGCCCAAGGACGGCAGTGTGATAACAGTTGAATTCTGATGACCTCCATAGGGAAAGTTTGAAGCTATCACTGCGGGCTCCTCAAAGCTCCTAGCAAGGCTGCAAGTCCTGGATCAGAAAGTCCTGGACCATAAAACTTGAAGAGAAAAATATCTCTTGTGGTGTCTAATAGCTTCAGGTGTACTGTCATAAGAACTGTAAACAATTTATCTAGTCTATATTTGATTTTAAAAGGTGTGGGGGACCTTTAGGTATTCCCTGAGCCAATATTTTTTTAGAGATGACTGTAGCGTTAAGCCATATGTAAGGTTAAATATGAGATTAGTTAATGCAGTAATTCTTTTAGTTCTTAAGACTGGAAGATGGGATTGGAAACCCAGTCTTCTTACAGCTGGTAAACACTTGCACATTTGCAGGAACTGTGCATGCTAAATAGACCTGAAATTGCTGTTGTCTTGAGAATGTTTAATCCGGATGGTGAATGGTAATCTAATGTAAGATACTTGGTTGAAGTCTCAAAACTTAATTTCAGCTTTAAGAGAAATAAGTGGTATTGGAAGTAAATGCTTTTGTTAGTAGTATACTGCTCAGAAGGACAGGAAGGTTGCTATTTTCTAGGGTTCCTTAGCTTCAGTAGAAGTGTGACTGATTGGAGTGGGCATATGGTGTGAATCAGTGACCCCTTGTGTTATAAAGCCTAGGGCTGCAAACTGTGCTGCAAATACACTGATTTTTGAGTTACTGTTTCAGGAGTATGATTGCTCAGCAAGGATCTCTGCAAGATGTCACGGTGTGCTGAAGTGAAGGAAAATGAAGAGCACTTCTTCAGTGGGGGTTACAGATGTATGGTATCCTGGGTTCTTAGACTGAATCAACTGTTCCTGCATGAGTATTATCTGTAGGTTTGTTGCTGGGATTCATCATCTGTTACAGAACTCATGGCAGCACGCTGTTTTTTAGGTGCCAAACCTCAAGAAGAAAGCATGATGCACCAACTCTGCATCTTAAGTCTTTTGAAAAGGTACCGAAAAGTCCTTTCCAGCCCCTTCAATTCTGTGTAATGTGCCTCTAAATGAAAATAGGGAAATAGCTGGGGAGGAGACAGAGCAGAGCAAAGCAACTTCAAAATGGCAGCATTGTGAAGAAATAAAGGGAAGTGGGAAGCCACTTCCCAGAAAGGAATTCCCTTTGGGGCAGTCAGGCCTTTTACAGGAGTGCGTAATCTTAGATTGACTTGAAGCTTCCCCTGTCAAAGCAACCAAAGCTAAGATAAAGTAGTGTTCCTGCTTCCTCTAAATAGTCTGCTTAGAAACCTTTCAAAGGCATTTCTCCATTGTGTTGCAGTAGGGGAATCCCTGCTATCTCTGACCTTATAAGCAAAGTTAGAATCAAGTTGGAAGTGTGGTATTTGGGATCTGGAGCTAATTGTGGTAACTGGTAGCATGGGGCTGTGTGTAACTGTAACTGCTTTTTGGTTGAGACTCTACCAGGTCTGTAGAGATGATCAAAATTTGATCCAGACTTCTGGTTCTGTGTTTAGATATTTGTGGGCATCACTCACAAAATGAAGTGACAGCTGTGTAATACATGGATCTGTGCTGGCTCTGTAAGGAAAAAGCTTGGTCCATAAAAAAGCATGGCAGTGTTCTGGTGACTATGAATCCTCAACTGCAATGCGTGTCTCATGGATCCCCTGGCACAAGTGTGCTGGGAAAGAAGTCGGAGCTGTCGTGGTCCCTTGTGTGGAGCTCTGGATGGTGTTTACCTATGGAGAGCAAGTTGACTTCTGTCACTGGACAGCTGAGTGGCAGTAAGTGAATTGCTGTTATTCCCTTTCAACGCAGGGAATGCTGAAATGCTTATAGAGTGTTTTAAAGTGCACCTGACTTCTTGCTGTACAATGTAGTTTGCAGGTATGGTTTTAATAGCACCTATCATATTTGATATATATATATATATAAATGTGGCAGGGAATGGGCAATATAAGGCATGAAACAAATGGGAGTGTTATCCAAGGGCGAACACCAACAAGCTTGCTTCCAGCTTTCACCTGTCTACTAGGACAATTGTCTGGAAATGGTTAATGAAATGCTTTTTGGAGGTGTATAAAGGCTCAATGTCCAAGTTGTGTGGCACCTGGGTGTTATAAGTCAACATAATGTGAAAGTATAAACTGTAAACCAGCCAGAAGTGTTGAAAGCTGCTCTCAGCTGCTTCAAAGTATGTGTGTAGTAGTGATAGAAACATGGCTTTGTTGTGGAGGAAATCTCCCCAGCAGTGACCAAAACATGGCTGGTAACGAGAAGAATATATATAAAAAATGGTGCAAAGTGGGGAGTAGCATCCATATAACCTCTTCACCTTGAAGAAATTAATTCTGCTCAGAGGTTACTGGCCTCCTGACAATTGGCTTTAAGAGACTGTGTGGGGTCTTCTGTGACTCAAGTTAAGGCTGATGTTAAGGTAATGGCCAATTCTTTTATGTGTGACCCAATGGGCTTTAACAAAACTATAAGTTTGTCAGATATTTGAGACTGCAGATTAATAACTGTGCAATTGTAATGAGTTGCCATAATGTGTGAGAGAAGAGCAGCTTTTGTGTCTTGTGTGGCTTCAAGTAAGGAGTGTCAGCTGTCACTGTGTGGTACAAGCTTCAGTAGGGTGTCTGGTCAGTGGGCTGCCTTCTGCAGAGTTCTGGCAGTGATATTCACTTCAGTGTTTGTTTCTTTGGAGTAAAGGGTGTAAGGGTGTTAAAAGGTGATGGGGCCACTTCTAGTGAGCTGATGAGATCTTTCAAGGAGTACTTATCCCCCTGAAGTAGTTTATGCTTGATTCAATTTAAAGAAAGCATCTCTATACTTTACCTGAGCTCTTGCTTTGAGACTTTCTGCTTTCTAATGATAAACATCTTTGCAAAGACCAGAAGAATAGAGTTACTTGGAAAAGTCAGTTTGGAGTTCAACGTGCTTTGATGTTTTCTATGGGTAGATTTTATTGCCAGTAAGTCTGTTGTGAGGATATAACTTTACAACTGGAAGGAGCAGATTTGGAGAATACTAGAGCTTTGTCAGGAAGCTCTCTGAATATAGCAGAACCTTGTAGAGGTCCTCACTGGTTTTAGTTCAGGCATTATTCTGTGCCTGTCCCTGGCAACTGTACTGCTGTTATGCCTCAGTGGCACTGGTTGATACTGAAGGCATTCAGCAGCCATCAGGCCAGGAGCCTGCTGAGCTGAGCTGGTACAGTGCTGATTACAGAGCTTTGACCCCAGTGCATAGATAGCCATATTCTACTGCAGAGTTATCTTGCTTTTCAAATCTGGCTTGATGTCCTTCCTGCTTAAAGATTCTTGACACGTGTAAATCAAGAAGCCAGAGTGATGAATTTGCAGTTCTGTTAGTGAAGTTTATCACTGTATTTTTTTCCTACTTGCTTCAGGTCACTTATGAGATTGGGAGAGTGAGAACTGACGTTAACAGCTGAAGAGCCAGGTTTGCAGCCATGCTGCATGAACAGGAAAACAGACAAAGCAATGCAGTGTGGTTACCTACTTTAGTTTTAGTTTTCATGTGCAAGGAGCTCTCTTCAGATGATTTAGCATTCTGAATTGAGCTTATGGTTAGTTCTATGGAAACACTAGCTCTCTGGCAACCAAGCAAAAAGGAACTGAATGGAGAATCATACTGCTTTGCATAAATCATTGTGCGTGTGCATTTCAGTACTGCATCTTGAGACAGGAAGAGAAGTTGCTCAATGAATGGAGCTGTTAATCTACTTCAATATGAGTTTTTTTTTTAAGTTGGGACTTATGTAAGTTACTAAATACAGAAAACCATATCTGAACTGAAACTGGATGATGGGGGAGTCATGATGTAATTTCTTTGTGTTCTTCCCTAGGCAACTGCTTTTGGCATCAATGAATTTGGATGTTAGAAACAGTGACCTTTTCTGTGGCCTGGCAGGTGTGAACAGTGATGCAATGATATACTCTTGAGAGCACATCTAAGGGTTTAAAACAGTAACTCTTTGGTGTTGGTGTTAGGTTGGGTATTGACTAAATTGGGTTGGCTAAAGGAATAGCAGTCATGCCTATTTAAAACCAAGCAAGATGCAGCTTGCCATCACTAGCTAAAAGGACATGCTCATTCTCTGCAGACTTGGGAGAAGGGGGTGGCACTACAGCCATGCACCAAGAGAAGCATGCCCTGTATGAAAATGTATGTACTTAGTAATGCCCTGATAAACTCATCCAGGCTGATTAAGCATACAGAAACATTTGACTGACCTTGTCTGCTGGAGGGGTGAGTGGATAGAATAAAGGAGATTTAAGTCTCTGAACTGAACGTATTTAATACATTGGATTGGAAGTCAGTATCAGTCATCCTTTCCATTTGCTGGATGACTTGTTCTCTGTAGAGAAATATCTGTCCCTCTGAGGGTTTCAGGAGATGCAATGATTCTTGTTATTTGAATCCACTTAAAGCTCCTTTCCAAAGGGCTGCCTCTTTCTGTCTGTTTCAGAATGTGATGCAGTGCAAGTAATGTGGGTCCCTACAGAGCAAGGATTTCCCCTGTATGTTATGGCCAGTAGCTGATGGCATTCCTTAATGTGCCACAGATTGCTGCAGCTCAAGATCATCCCTGTCTGGGTTCTGATTCCCAATTGTACAGTTGCTGTCTTGAAGGTACTGTAACCTGCTCCTTAGCTAAATGACAATGCCCTGAATGTGGGCAGTGGCATGCAGCTGTTGTGCATAATCAAACACTGCATCTGATTGAATGAGACTGCCTGATGCTAGACTTGAGGAAGGTAGCGGGCTCAGTGCAGGTGTAGTGCTGCTCAGGTAAGAACAAACTGAGGAGAAACAGTAATCAACTCTCACTGAAAGCATGCCTCAGTGTCATAACCTGCTTCTGAGAAAGGACCCTGAGGAAAAAGTATGTTGCGTATGTAGATCTCTGTAGGAGTTTAATTAGTAGTTAGTTGTACTAACAAACTTAGAGTCCTTCAGAGAAGCATAGTTGCCTTTTCTCTTTAAAAACTGGGCTTCTGCTTTCAAATTATCTTTTTCTTCCTGACTGGGACTGCTAATGATGATCTAATCCAGGTAAATGAATGCAATAAAGTGATGTTAGTAAATGCAGTCAGCCACTCATCACTTGGATGAGAAGTGTGATATATAATAGCACAGGGTTGCAAGAGACTGACAAGAATGTAAGCATGGTACAAATCTTTTTGTAACAAAAAGTCTTTTTACAAACTCTAGCCTAGAAACTAAGTCACCTTTGCCCTGTAAGGTTAGATAGGTACTTTGTGCTTCAGCTGGAGCTTCCAGTGACTTCTAAATGAGCATGGCATCAAGTGAGCAGCAACCTAGTCAGTAATTAATAGATCTAGTTGCATGTCCCTGTCACCTCGCTGTCTCACATATGCAGACCAGATTGAGGCACTGAGCCCTTAATGCAGCTCCTAAGTAGCTTTAACTGTAGTGCAGGGATGTTGAAGGTTTCATTATGCTGGCATTTATGGAAGCTGAACACTCCAAGTAGTGTGATAATACAGAGGTCAAAATTCATCCAGCACCCAAACCTTATTAGCTGGCACAGGAAGGCAAAATAGAAGAAGGATGACCAAAGGGTTACTGTATGTAAATAGCTTGTTTTTGTTTCTAGCTGTCTAGACAGCTAGGCAAATGCTAAGGTATTCTCAAGGCACTGGCTGTGAGATGTTCTAACTCTTCTTTCAGCATGTGTGTGATTTTCCCAGACTGCCTTGTAGTTAAGAGTTCTACATCCAGCACACTTGAAGGTTTTACAAGGTTGTGTCATTTGATAAAAGGTAAAGATGTCCAAGATTACAGCAGGCTTGGTATGTTTCCAAAGCAGTGCACCACATGGGGAGGTAACTAAAGTTTTCAAAATAAAAGCACAGTGGATCCCTTGGCATATGTTTGAATGACTGCTCTAAGTGTGGATTCTACTTCTATTACTGTAAATGTTCTTGGACTTAACTTGGAAGCAAAACAGAAGGAGAGTTCAGAAAAATGTGATACCCGGCATTAAGGTACACATACTGTGTTGGGGTGACAGCACAAACACGAGCATATTCTCATAGCTGTGCAACTCTCTTGCTCTTTTCCCTCCCAGTTCCACTGTTCGTGTCAGTCTTCTCCAATCTGGTGCATGAAGTGTTTTGTAGGTGTGAGAGCAAACACCAGACTTCACCAATATGTTTTGCCATGCCTTACGTCTATTGCTTTGATGCCCTGCTTACAGCTAGCTAAGGCAACAATCCTATTTAGGTCTTAGTTTCTGCCCCTGACAGACTCTGCCAGCGTTAGCATAAATGATGGCTGAATGCAGAGTTGGTGTAGGGGACAGCTTGGCTTGCTGAAGCATTCAATTGGAAGATGGCACCAGATACTGTGTGCTGCAAGTAGATGATCAGGTTTCATACACAACTAAGATGTGTTCTAAGAGCACTCCACTATCCTTACCCAAAAAGAAAACTACTACTTGAGTACAGAGAAAGTAACCCTAAACAATAACTTCAGTTATTGCCATAGTGCAATACAGGCACAGGAATGCAGCAGCCTGACCTAAATGAAGTGACATGCTGAGCTGAAAAGCTTGTTGTGTAGTCTGTTCTGTATCTCTCATTGAAACTTTCTGTCCATTTCCTTGCATGGGCTCTGTATTAAGGATCTGTCATGTGAGATGGCAACTGACCTCACTTGTAGGTGTTAACATGTTATATTACTTGATACTCAGCATTCCTTCAGCCTCTGCCCCCATTAATTGCTTCCACTATTTTCAGTGAGCCTAGCTTGCACTTCAGCTGGAGTTTTGTGTTCCGACTGTATTCCCTGAACTGTTAATAATAGCTGTGTTCTGGATAGGCTGACTTGTAGTGGAGCTGTATGCTTTTGGCAGAGGGAATTTTCTTGCTTGGGGGCACCCAAGAAATTAATTTCTTCCATTCATTTTCATAATCATTGAATAGAGGCTATTCTAAGTAGGATTCTGCCGTGGCTTATAGGAGTTCACTTACACTAAGGGAAGTAATGTTTATTACTGAGTCAGGAAACAACTTAATCTCCCATGAAGATGCTTGAGTGATGTGAGCAGAGAATCTAATCTCCTGTATAGGAATGCTATGGTGGTAGCATAGCTTAAATCTGGCTGGCAGGCCTGTCTCATAACCGCATCACGAGTTTCCTTTCAAGAGGGATTAGTAAGTGAAACTACTAAGGGTTTATAAAATGCTCAAAACTGTCTGAGAAATGTCTGTGTCTAAAGAATACATCTGTTATCCACATTGGTTGGCCAGTCTGCCTGACTGAAGTTGCCTTTTCTTTGGCTGTACCTATTTTTAACCAACTTTGCTTGCAGTGGGCATGTCAACTTCAGTCTAACTGAACGCTGAAAGTATTTCACAGTTATTGGCATCTACTCACAGCTTCATTTGGACCCTTTTTTTTTTTTTTTTTTACTGCATTAAAAAGACAGTGAACAAAATGGATTGGTTCTAAGTTTTGGTGCACTTAGGAATCTGAGCACAAAACTCTTCCTTTTCCAGCTTTCTTTCCCCTGACATATCTCTGAATCAACGATTCTTCTCCGAATGGAACCATCCCAGCTGACAGCCCTGCCTGTGCTATCTCTTCAGTGCTCTTGAAATGCTTCTAACTCACTTCCCACAACCATATGGCTGTCTGGAGGCTTTAAGCTCTGTACTCAGTTGCGCTTTCACTTCCACGGGCTGAAGAGAAGCTTGCTGACTGCTATGCAGGCCAACAAAACAACCGCATCTTCCTAATATCAGAGAAGGTGCAGGCTGATTTCTCAGAAATGAGCTGACTAAAAGGCTAACTACAGCTTGTGGAAAACAACAAGAAAAGGTTTCAGAAGAAAACTGAAATGCATCTCTGGCAAAAGCAATGAGGCTTTTCAATCCGTGGTGGGAATACTGGTCAGTAACTACTGTAATGAATGGCTCCAATGTATGAAGTCAAATGCATCGTAGTACCCTGGATCTGCTGCTATCTAGTTTCTTACAGTTCCATATCATTTTTTAAAGAGTATTATCACGGTACAGCTCTGCGTGCTGATAGCTAAGCTTTAGCCACTGTAGTGGGGGCTTGAGGCAGAGATAAGTCGTTCTATACCTTTAACTCTTCAGGCATATGTTTGTTAGGTAACCCTCACGCTGGGATGGCACTAAGGAATATTTTTCCCTCTGTTTGGGGATGTAGTACAGCAGGAGGCTTTGAGTGTACTGCCAAGTAGGGGTGTCATACCTCTGAGCTCTGTAATTACTGAACTGCACTGGTACAGAATGCTACAAGGCTGGTACTGCTTAAGGAAAGGCAGCACTAATCTAGGTTTTATGGAGCAGGTTTTCCTTAGTGTTGGAAGTCAGTGAGTTGTAAGAAGTTCTGGGTGTAGCTTTTTGCAGCTATCGTTGTTGCCACGTAGCTGTGCTGTAAAAGAAGCCACACAACTTTGGGTTTAGGTTCAGGTGGAACCCAGCTAAGTGCTGGCACTGTGTAACACAACAGCGTTCTGCTTTGTCTGCATCATTTATATGGGCTGGGAGGAGTGAGAGCAGCATGTGAGTGGAGAATGCCATATGTTACCTATCAACTGTGGTGTTTGCTCACTATGTATTTACTGATAACACAAGTTATCTACTGATCAAATGGTAGCCTTGAGTGTGAGATGATCCTAGATGTCACACCAGAGGCTAGCAGCAAGAAGAGCAGTCCAGGCTTTTACCAGTGACTTTCTGCAGTTTAAAATTTATTGTCCAAGACAAGAGCAAGCATTGATATACAGCCACACACAACTGTCAAGGCAAGAAGGCAACTATCCAGAAGGCACTTGATGTAGGAAAGCTGTACTATTCAACGACACTTAATTGTTCTGTTTTTTAAGCTTTCCACAGCCCTTTTGCAGAGACAAAGATGAAGTAATGCTTGAGTTTGTCTAGTAATTTCTTTCTTGTGTTGGAAATTATTTTCCCTGTTGGGGTTCCCCTACGTATGTATAAGTGTATGTTTGTGCACATTTATTTTTTGATAGTGACACGTGACTCCTGTTGCTACTGTGCTGGGGACCTGCTTCAAGTGATTTCGTGTTGACTTTGTTCAAAGTCAAGCAAATGCTGGAAAGAGCTGCTTGTTGGTACTTGTGCTGTACAGCAGGATCTGCCACTTGCAGAGAAAATGGTATGTAAGATATGGACTAGAAAGGTCGAAGTAGAGATGGCCCACTGAATTGCACCATACTTATTAAGAAGGCAAATTATATCAGAAGATGTAGCAGAACACCTAAGACTCTGCCTTAGAGGAAATAGAGCAGCTCAGCTTCCCTAGGCTATTTTTCTCTTTGTTATTATCTCACATCAAGAAGCTTGCTGCTAATTATAACTTGAATTCAATCTTTGCTAATTAACATGGGTTCCAACGTTGCAAGATAATAATGAAAACTTCTTTATGGCTCCGAATTCTTTGCAATTGGCTTTTTTGAACCATACCAATTCTACAAAACCAATGTCAACTATGATATCAGTTGGGAACTGAATCACAACTAGGATTCAGGACAGAATAAATGTGTTATTGAAACTTAAATTTAAGAATAACCAAACAACACTGGTTAGATTGAAAAGGAAATTATCTCAGCACCCATTTTGTGTTGCCTCCATTAGGAAATTTGACTTCAGATGTGTCTAAGCATAGTATTTTACACAAGGGAACAGCATGATAAATGATTTTCAGATTTGAAATAGCAGTGCTACTCTTCAGCTGCTCTTGGAGTTCCTCACTAGCTTTTCTCTTGAGACTTAAACAGAATTATACTGTCCATCTTCATAGGAAAGTAAAGGTATGCTAGAAAGATCTGTTGGCTTTGCTTTGATTGCCACTTAAAAGGCTGCATTACTCAGGTGTGATACAATACAAATTGCTATAAGAAATCAGCACTGTTCATGATAACTTGTGATTCTTGGCTTCGTAGCCCTGTGGAGCTGAGCTGCAGGAGGTGCAGCCTCAGTTCATGGGCTTGGAAAGCGTATCTACAATAAGTAGTTCAGTGTAGTCGGTCGCTGCAAAGAAATTCCTCTGCCCACTC
The DNA here is from genome assembly GCF_026119805.1 of Tympanuchus pallidicinctus. NCBI lineage: Eukaryota > Metazoa > Chordata > Aves > Galliformes > Phasianidae > Tympanuchus > Tympanuchus pallidicinctus. The sequence continues at coordinate 34,929,131 of NW_026294669.1, forward strand.
CTTCCTGTTGCCTTCTGGATGGGAGATGATCCCTGTGAGATGTTGCTCTTAGCTCCTCCTGACAATGTTTTTTCCATCTGCCCTTATGCTATTGCTGTGATACAGATACATGATCTGGTCATGTAGATGCATGAGGCACACTCGTAACTCGGTGTGCCCGTGGGCCAGGCCAGAACTGCCTCTGCAAACATGGTGTGCTGGTGTGGATGAAGCAGTTGGACACCTCAAGCTGTTTTTCAGTCCCAGCTGTGATGCTCTCAGGATACTTCTCACTTTCCTGCTGTGGCTGGGCAGATTGGAAGCTTAAGATGGCCATATCTGGCAAGTCTGTTCTGCAACTTCCGTGTGCTCGAGGTGTTCAAACCTTATTTGGCCTTAGAGTGTGAGCAAAAGACTTCGTCCATCAGGCTTGGAATTATGAATAATGATTCACATGTTCGTGCTTTGAATTGGTCATATTAGGAAGTCCTCAAGTAATCAAAGTCTTTAAACAAAACTAAGTCTGCCATCTCAGTTGTTGAGTACCTCCATTACTGCTGTGCAGATTTCAAAAGTATTTATAACTACCCTTGTGGGTGGATCTGCAGAAAACCACAGCTTCAACACAGGTCATTAACAATGAATTTCTGGCAGTTGTTCACGATATGTTTATTTTTGTATCTTCTGATGCAATCATTGAAAAACTAGACTTTTCATGACCTTTCTTTCCCAGGAAACTGCTTAATCAGCTTTAGTATCAAGTCTTTTTTTGCTGGTGGGTGGTGTGAAGGTGTTGTATTCTGCTTTTAGCTCTTACTGCTCTAGTCTGGTAGTAATAGGCGATAAATTACATTAATCTCCCTGTGCTGAGTCTGTTGCCTCGTGATGGCAATTGATGAGTGATATCTCTATTCTTAATCTACAAGCCTTTTTCATTCTGTTTTTTCCCCATCCTTTTGAGGATGGGAAGTGAGAGTGTGGTGTGGTGGAGCTTGGCCACCCATTGGCATTAAACCACCCCATATAGAAAAGGGAAATGGAATCTAACCTTTCTCAGCGTTCTGCTACCATCTAAACCTGAGATCAGATGCTGCTCTCAAATCTTCTTGTGTTCCAGCTGTGTTCAGAGAAGCCTTTTAAAAATCTGTTAAATTGTGGCATTCAACTTCCTCCTTATGTGTCAACAGGATTTCTCAGTCACTTTTCTATACTAGTTATATTTCTTCCACACTTCAAAATATAATGCAGTCCACGATCCAACTTTAGAAGTATATTTCAGAAAGGGGTGAGAAGGTGTATTTTTGCTGTCTGGACAGGACAAGGATGGGCCAGATAAATAAGTGAAAAATACAAAGCAATCTAAGAGCTTAGCAACCTTTGCTCTTGGTTTGGGTTTCTGGAGCTGAAACTCTGCAACTTGATAGAATGAGAAAGCTGGGCCTCAGGCAGAGCTGTGTAATCCTTCTTACTGTCCTCAGAGGCTTGGCACACTGTAAATAAGCAGACAACTTGCTCGGGTTGTGCATCCCAAAGTAACTTGGTGTTCTTGGCTATCTGAACAGCACAGCTTGTCCTCGCTTGCACTGAATGGTTTAAAACATGCCATGGGTGATGATAGCTCTCTTCAGTTGGCCAGACCCTCAGGTGAAATGGCCAGAGCTTGTTAATCTTTTATCTTAATTACCCTGTGAGACGCATTGTGCAGTTGTTTTCCTGATTCTGTCTGGTCTTCTGAAGGCTCTAAAACTGTGTGACAAAGGTTATGTCATGGACCAAATGTATTTCTTGGGTCAGTGCCCAGGAAGCCAAGTCTGGCACATCCTGCCCTTAATTTGGATGAAGAAATGGAGAAGTTAGTATGAGGAATTGTCTTTTATGTGAGAGACACAGGAATATTCATCCAATATTCATAAAAACTAGAAGAGAATATTCTGATTCATCCTATGTGTGTGGAAGGAGAAAATCAAAAGACAAAAGAGTGGTTTGTGCTGGCCTTATTTTCCTCATGCGGTCAGTGCTGGAACTGGGCTTTGCATTAACAAACCTGTCAATAAAATATTCTGTAACAGCTAGAGCAGCTCATACTTAATGGGAAAACATGAAATGTTCCATTTGGAAACAACTGCCCTTTATGTAAGACACATTTCTTCTCTTCCCCTTTTGTTCGAGGAATCTTACTTGAATAAAAAAAAGCCTTATCTGTTCAGACATCCTCTGTTCATGCTGCTCATCCCCCAAACCAGGATCATAATCATCCCCCAAACCAGGATCATAATCATCCCCCAAACCAGGATCATAATCCCTTGTTTGGACAACGTAATCAGTTGCACAAATATCAGTTGAGATAGCACGGACAGATTATAGCTTCCAGCAGGATGATGGAAGATGGGTCAGGCTTTAAATACCTCTGCCTTTATGCAACTGTTTTTTTTCCTAAGGATAAAGTGAGAGGGATGTAAACAAGAATTCTTTAGACAGATGGCCTTTAGTAACCTCTCCATGAGGCACTGGTTGCTTATAAGTAAGGAGTGGTGTGGAGAGCAAGCCCTGACTGAGAGAGGGCTTCCCAGACCTGGGGTAGGAGGTCTTGCTGCATAACCTGGGCAAAGCTTTGAACCTTAGCTGACAGCTGACTCTTGAGGCTCTTTAGTGCAATGGTTGTTAACTTGGGAAGATGGAGGGTATTTGTAGGAGCTGTTAACCATAGGTTGCTTTATTTCCTCATTTGACATGGCAGGAGGGTCATCCAGTTGTGAGTTAAGTATGGGGTGCAAAGTAACATGACAAGCATGTGTTTCTAGTCCTGATTCAGGAATAGATCCTTGATGGTCTCTAAAAGTCCAGCCTGTTTTCCTGACAGATCTCTCTCTGGATATGCCTCTTTAAGTGAGAACAAAACCTCTAGATATATCTCTAAAGACTTCACCTGGAGCATGCTGCAGCTGGTATGGCTTTAAGCTAGCTCACTTCAACTACTGTTGAATAACTGTTATTCAGTTATTCTGAAAAATATCTGTTTGTATAATGGTGCAGTGGGCTGCTATCCTTGTCAGCTCAGCTGCATCACTCCCAGCTTTGTGGTAGAGGTTTGGGGTCAAAAAACAAGCTATGAAGATTTCAAATATATTTCCTTTATAGCAGCACTGTTAGAAAACAATCTGCCTTGCAGTGGTTGATGTGAATTTTCTGACAGTTGTCTGAAGGACTAATACTGCTGCAACACTTAGTTGAAATGGAATCCAACTATTCTAGACCATTTGTTTGCTGACTTGAGCTTGATGACTTTTTTTTTAAGGTCCTCCTTTAAACCCCAGTGGTTTAGGGAGGTAGATCTGGGAGTGGGAGTGAACGGGGTGCTGGCTGCATTGCTGCTTCTTGGCAACTCATGCAGTAGGTGTTCAGAATATGATAGATACCATTCTTCAAGATTACCAGGTATCCAGAACTTCCTTCTGTAGCGCAGCTGTTTGACTTGCTACTCCAACTTAAGCTTCTGTAATTGTAGGAGACTGGGGAAGAGATCCTGGTCCTGTGCAGCAGCTGAGAGCAGTGAGTGATTTCAGTGCAGACGCAGCTCAGCTGTGAAAGTGCCCGTGAGCATAGGACAACAGCGAGGAGAACAAGTGAAGTGTGAAACTGAAGCAAGTGGGAGTGTTATGAGAGGTGGGTATGTGATGAGTAGCACAGCATGGGGCAACTTGAATATTCACTCCTTCCTTTATAAGAGACAGGAAAAAAAAAAAATCAAAAGAAGCAGATGGGTCTGACCTTTCGGTTTCCTGTGAGATGACAGATAAAAGCTAGAGTGGCAATGCAAAACTAACCATAACTACAAAATGCTGAAGTAGATATGACTGCTTTGGGAAGTTAGTTGCCAGTGCTTGGCTACAAATGCTTTTAAGATTGTCAACTTAGAGGTAAAGAATATGAGTTGGTAACAGAACTTGCTTTCTAAAGAATACCTGCCTCTTTCGCCTTGTCCCAGTGCATGTCTTGCAGTACTGTTTTGTGTTGATGAAACGAGTGTTTTTGAATATAGATGGTGAGCTAAGTGACTCTAAATGCCAAAGAATGGCACCAGCCTAGACATGGCATGCAGAATTACTCTAGGCTGTGAGTAGACTGCTGGTAGAGGAAATACTGTGGAAAGGAGGGGGTTGGTTAGGATGAAGAGTAATGTGTTTAACCCTTCAGAGAACTAGTGTGGGCAGAGCTCTGGAAACGCTTACTCAGCCAGCAGCAAATGTGAATGCAAAGCAGGTAGCATGCAAATTATCAGCTGGGCTGCTGTGAACAAATGCCTTGCTATATTCTTAGATATCTTGCTGGAAACAGGATGCTGTTCTTTGGAACCTAACAATGAATTCATTTGTGTTATGGGTTTCTAGCAGCTGTTAAAGCCATTGGCTTTAGGTACTTGTACAGCAAGCACTGCAGGTAAAATGAAATGTCATTCTTTGGTCTTACTGATAAACTCATCTACTAAGCCTCACACAGGAGGCATTGATGGTAGATAGTCAGAGGCCAGATAGAAATAACTTGATTTCACTTGTGCTATCAGACAACTGCTTTTGTATGATCACTGAGGGCTTTTTGCAGAACAGGACTTGGAGACAACTGCTGCATCTTTAATATTGGGGTCTGACATATACACAGCTCTGTATGCTTGCAACTCAGGTGCTTCAATTAGATAGGAAAAATGCAGCAAGTAACCATTGCCCTGTTGGAATGATTGTCACTGGATAAGAATTAAATGCATAAATGCATGCAGTTAGATGAACACTTTTGCAAAGTGCTTCTGTACTCAGTCAAACTATAATGAGTAAAGATACTCATTTTTCCAGGGGGAAAATAAAAAAAAAAAAAAAATCAACAAAAACATGGTTTGACTGCATTTAGCTATGTCTTCGTGAGATGTAGTTCTAAACATGCCTTTTTATCTTCAGCATGTCATAATAAAATTGGGCACATGGGGAAGAGATTATGAGCAATGAATTAGGAAACTCGTCTGGCAAAGCGTTTTTTCACCTTTTACCAACACACATGTAAATTGTGTAGGCTGCATGCCCGGTGTGGGTGGAAGGCTTGGAGATGATTCAGCTACATGGAATGTAAATGAAGTCCTCTGTAGTGAAATAAGTGGGAATGTTTTGGGCTTTCTTTAACTTTATGCTGTAAAAAGGTAATTCAAAAGCTGCTTCTAACTCCTGCAATACAGTTCTCAAAAACCTTATTAGGGATGGATGGAGTTGAGGCTTTTGTTAAACCTTCACCACAAAATATTTGTAAATCCTTGTTGCTAAGCGTGACTTGTGAAGTGAAATCTTGAGTGTCTGAAAGGCATTGCAATACTGAATTTAATGTGGAAAAGTTGCCAGCCCTAAACCAAAGGGCTATGGGCAGCTGGCTTGTAGTGAATTCAGTATTTGGGTAATGGTGCTTTAATAACTTCAGCTAAGGACTAAAGAGAATAGTGAACAAGATGGATTACTAGAAGTTGAGTGTGAGTCACCTGGGCTAACCTGCTGCCCTTGTAGCTCTGAACTAGTGATAGGAACTCAGCCATGAGATCTACCCAAGGCAACAGTTGGACATCTGTCAGTGTGTACTCAGCAACAACGAAACCATCGGTGTATGAGCAGCACTGCTTTATTCACAAACGCAAAGCACAGCACCGTGCAGTTATTATGAAGAAAATGTATTCCATCCCAGGCCAAACCAGTGCAGATGGTTAGGTGAAAGCATAATGAGCAGCTCTGGTTTTGGCTTTCGACATAATAAAATGTTTTGGGTTCCTGTGGGTTGTGCCTATGTAGGAAAAAGAATTCAAGCTGGACTAGATGTGATAAACTTCTGCTCAAGGGATCATCACAGTGCATGAACAAGAGAATACCTTTAAGTGAGAGATTGTTTTCTTGCAAACTCCTGAAAAATAAAACGGTGGCGTGCAGCTCTGGTGTAGGGTCAGCACTGGGAAGCAAACACACATCTGCATAGGTGTGCTGTTGCAGTGATCACCATCGGTCAGTATTCATCCACTTCAGTAGAGCAATGTGGGGAAACAGATCTGGACAGAGCAGATATAGGAATTGAGTATAAATCTTTGATTCTCATTACAGCAATACCCACAGAACAAATTCATAGGTCCTTAAAATACGTTATTTTTCACTGTATTTTTCAGTGGTTGATTACTGAAATGTTAAAGCTTCCAGAGTATGAAACTTAAGTAATGTTCACAACATAGTATATGTTCCTTGTGGTATTTTCTTTTGGCACTGAAATAATGTCTTATTCTCCAAAACTGCCCCAATGTTTTCTTCCTGTGGATTTCTGAGAGCAGCTGGATCTGGACATAAAACAATTGCAGCTTTTGAAAAGAGAATGGGTTGGGAGCACCAGTGTCATGAGGCACAGCCGGAAAAGAATTTTTGCAGCAAAAAAGATCTGTTAATGAATTCTGGGTATTTATAGCTCTGCAAGCTTTCCTGCCGAGTTTATCTCCATGGGAAGTTATTAGCTCAAAAGTGAGCTTAGTCACAAGCTGCTTATAGGGAATATTTCTATTTATAATATTCTTATGTCAGTAGATGATGCTTCTATGGATATTTACTAGTCGAGGTGGCCAGCACGGCTCAGGTCAAAATTCATTCCTTTTTACATAACTGTCTTAATGGGGAAAGAGCTCCATGGCTATGCCAGGTGGAGAAACACGTGCCCTGTGAGGCTGGGATGCAAGTGAAGAGAGAGATTGAAGCCCTCTTGCTTGCCCAGTAACCCTGTGTTTACACTGAGCAGCAAAGCAGGGGGTTCCCATGGCAAAGGGTAATGGGAAATCTATCAGTGCTGATGTTGTGTGTGTTATTTTCTCATCCATTTACTGCTTTATCTGATTGGTGGTTGGTGGAGCAGATATTCCTTTTGCAATGCAGAATGACTGGGCTGCCCATATGTCAGCAGAGGAGAATGGCTCAGAGCATGAATTGATATTTAAGGCTGTTCATGCATGAAATAATTTGTTTTGTAATAGCAGTGGAAAGCCTGCTTATGCATCAGTGAGATGCAGCAAGCCTGTAGTTACAGAGAGAATAAAATACAATTGTGACTGTGTATGTTCACAAATACGAATTTAGGCCTAGATGGATTTTGGTGGGTTTCTGTGCATGCAGAAGCTCCCTCCTGAATCCTTAGCTTGTTTTTTGGAAGCATCTTGCAAAAACTTGATTCTTCCATTCTAATTCTAGCTTTAGAGCTCTGCTTCAACTTCCCATCTGCTGGCTACTTTAGGTATCCTGGTGAGGCTTGACTTAGAGGAAGGCCTTAGGTCAGTGATATCCTGCCTTCCTACAGCATCTCCTGAAAAGAGGTATCAGTGCCTCCCTGCTAAATGCAGTGGCAGACCCAGGCACAGGTAGGTGAGACCTCCTGACCCTGAGGGTGCGTCTGATAGGTAAGGCTGGAACCACGTGTAGATTTCCAGTTACCAAGGAGGAACACTTGTAGTCTGTGTCCCCAAAGCTGTCACAGTTGGCTGCACGTCTGGCTACTTAGCCTCCAATGCACCAAAGCTTTGGAGCCATTTTTCTACTGTTTGTTAAATAGCAGATATAATTCAGAAGGAAGCCTGGTCTCAGGAGGCTTGCCGGGCACTGCCAGCTAGCAGTAGAAAAGCAGCTTTAGCAGTTCTAGGAACTAAAACAGGAGAAGTAGAGTGGTATTTGGAATGCTATATTACATGTGGCTTTTGATTTGCTAACCAGTCTGACGGATACTGCAGCTGCTCAGCTCTGTGTGGGCAAGCAACTGCTGTGCTAAGCAAGAAAAGTCAACACCTGGCAGCAAAGCCTGGCTTCCAGAACAGCAGTGCATGCTTCAGCACCAAGTCCTGGGCTCCAAACAGTGCAACCCTCTCGGGGAGGACATGCCTCAGGGTTTCAGTACCTCTATAACCAGAAAGTTGAGGTTGTATTGAGGGCACCAGGAATCCTGTACTGGGCACCAGCTGTTGTGCTGAATTGTACTGAACAGAAGAATCCAATTAGCCCTTCCAGAAGGTGCAGTGTCACAGCAGGCTCTCCTCCAGTTCAGCTCATAGCAGTCTCTGTCTGCTGTGGTTAAAGTCATTAGTTGGGCTCCCTTACCAAAACCTCTAGAATGCCACTCATTTACTGTCACTGGTTAGTGTTAACTGCTGCTCAGGACTCTGGAGGGTGCATTTTTCTTCTATTGCATATGCTAACTGGCATTCTAGGGAGCCCTTAAGGAAGCTGAGGTTAACTCGAGTTCTTTGCTGGTGATGCAGCACTGTGATTCATGTAACCACAGCAGTTCACCTAAACATGCACTACAGTGCCTAAGGTTTATGTCAGCGTATCTCTCAAAAAGAGATGTGATTCATGAACCTGAGAACCCTGTGCTATTATCTCCCATTTGAATGAGCCCGATTGAAATGTTCACAAGAGCCTGCAAACCCTGCTGCCAGATTGTTGGGCTGTAAAGCATCAACACTGTGATTTATTTTGGTTTTGATGTAGACTGGGGGCTATGTGGTCTCTTAAGCCTCTTTGAGGACATGATTCAGCCTTATTTCAGCAAGAAGAACTGGAGCTGTAGATGTCTTCATTGCTAAAAAGCCACTGGGAAGCACTGGCTGCTGTAGACAAACCCTGTCATAAGCAGACCTTACTTGTCATGTCTGTACTGATGAATCCCTGACTCCAGACAAAGCTTGATCTGTGAAGCCATTGCTCTGATGGTCAGCTGGGGTTGATGAGAAGTAAGGCTTCAAATCCCCCATTTATCTACTAGATATTTCCTTCTTTCAAGACCAGAAGAAAGTTGGTACCACACAAATGGACACTCCCAAACTTCCGTTACCCGAAGTGCTGGGAGATGTCTGTCAATCTGCACCGAGCAATGCTGTGTCAGTCCTGAGAGTGAGGAGCTAACAGCTCCAAACAAAACAAGGCAGTGACAAATTTCTAATGCTGATGTAAACTGCTTTGGAACTAACCATGTCAGTGTGTTATGTGGAAACGTACAGTGATGCAAACAGGACACAGGAGCTGGCAGTATTTCATGCTTTATTACACTCCTCCCGCATGGAGCTGGCTTTAATTCTAGCTGCACATGCAGTTTTTGCCCCCCAGCCTCTCTGGTGTCTCATGTTGATATCAGCAGGAGCCTTCACCAAATACATTTGTCTTTATAGTGATAGGTTTTGTAGAATTTGGCTGTGTGCCACCGAAGGACCTCGTGGTTTTAGAGGAGTTCAAGTGGTTCCTCTGTATAATTACTTCTCCGAGGAGATTAAGAAAAGCTTAAATCTGGCAGCATGAATGCCTTGTTCAAGAAGCAGTGGGTCTTTCTTACCCAATCTGACAGAAGAAAATTAAGGCTCATTCTGGTTTCAGTAGAAACCAGAATGCTGCTAAATATAAATCCGAACTTTAGCTGTCTTCTGCGGAGGAGAAGCATCTCAGTGTCAGCTTTAGATAACTACTGTTATTTGCCCTGTTTAACCCCAGTCTGAATTGGTTTGGACTGCATAAACATGCAAGAGGACTGCAACTTGTTTATTCCCTCTGAAGAGGAAGCTATGAAATGTTCCCTTTCTGAATCACACTGAAGATGTGTGGAGGAGCCTGGGGCAGGCATCATCAGACAACTCATGGTTCTGTTTTCCAGCGGAAATGTAAGTGAATTAAAGTGAAAGTGGTTATCTGTAATCTGTCCAGCCCATGCTGCTAAGTTATCACTTGATGGAAAGGAAAAGGCTTGTACTAGCAGCTGATGTTTCCTAACTATTACCAATGACAAATTAAAGCTGCTTGTAAATGCCTGAGAGGTTAAGTAACTTATCAGCTCTATGATGTTGAATGGTTCATATTAGGGACAATTAGATGCCTCCAGAAACAGACAGTGACATTGAACTTGTCTAAATCTTATCAGAAAGGAAAAAGTATTCTTCTGTATTATTCCAATATTCTTGTGCTTTTTGCCTCTTTTTTGGTTGGAACTGGAAACTTAATTAGGGGATTGTCTTTTTTTTTTTTTTTTGTTCCCCTGCAGAGATTGTTGAGCTTTTAATTGGTACAGAAGAAAAATAGTCTATGCTGCCCCATAGAACTGTTCCAAATAATTCAAGGAAGCGGGGTAATTGTTTGCTTAGCTGACAGCTTGAGGAATGGAACTGGTCTCTCCAAAAGCCAAAGTAATGCTTCAGGTGGTAAAGGCAACCAAGTAAAGGCAGGCCTTAACTGTTTGTAGGCTGGAAGAAAACATCGGAGAAAGGGATAACGGGAAATGGAGGTGGTATTTCAACATGATGTCATATGAACCCCTACAGTGTGTGATTGTCCCTCAAAGGCTGACTCTACTGCACTACTTTACTTGAATAATTTCCTTGACAGAAGAGACTATCAATATACCAATCTTGGAAGTGCTGATTTAACTGCAGGACTGTTATCTTGAAGTTCTTAAAGACCAACCTCCTGAATCGCATTCTCTGATCCTTACATAAAGGCATGCTTTCTTGTGAGCCAGCTGAGAACTAAGCCCCAGGCCTACTTTGTAGAGGCACTTTGAGCAGGACTCACTACGTGTTTGTGGCTGAGGATTTGCACTTGCTTTGCTCTAAATTTCCAAGGATTTCAACGTTTAGAATATATTCAGTTGGAGGGGACCTGCAAGGATCATCAAGTTCAGCTGCCTGACGTCTTTAGGGCTAACCGAAAGTGGAAAGCATATTATTAAGGACATTACCCAAATATCTCTTGTCTGGCATTGGTTCCAGGTGTGGGCCCTGACATTTACCCCGTTGGAACTTCATACCATCGGTGATTACCCAATGCTTCTGTAGGTAATCATCTAATCAAGGTGTCTGAAAGTTCTCTCATCCCTCCAGGGTCTGGGCAGCACATCCTAGTTCAGTATCATTGGCAAACTTCTGAAGGAAGCACTCTGATCCTGTATCCAGATATTTTATAATGGTGTTGAACAGAACTGGCTCTAGGATAGAGCCTGGGGAACACTGCTAACTAGATGTAGCCCCGCAGACTACAAGCTTTTGAGGGCTACTGTTGAGCCAGTATAGTGTGGGCCTGTTTATCTCACAGTTGGTCAATTTGTTGAGAGGGATGCTGTGAGGGATTGTATCAAAGGCCTCCCTGAAATCCAAAGTGATTACACCCACCTCTTGCCCTTTATCCACCTAGATGGTGACCTTATCACAGAAGGAGATAACCTTACTAAGGCAAGACTTTCATTTCATGAACCCTGATAAAAGGCACGCAGAGAACAAAGCTTTTAGTATTCCTCAGGATAATTTCTGTGATGTTTCCAGGGACTGAGATTAAACTGACATGTTTGTTGTTTCTTGAGTTGTTTACGTGCCCTTGTTGTGGATGAGAATAATGCTGCCTAGCTTCCAGTCAGCAAGGACCTCCAATAACTCCCAAGACACTTGGTAAATTGTTGAGAGGTGTCCAGCTAGAACATCTATGAAATCCTTTAGTACTGTGGCATGAATACCCTGTGGGCTTCTTAAATAATGTGTCCAATACAGTTGCTCTCTCACAACAGCAACCAGTGATGGAAAGTCACTGCTCTACTCGTCACGGACATCCTATGTCATTACATACATTCTTTGCCATCTGTCACCACAGTGGCCAGTATTGGCTCAAGCTGAGCTCTGGCTTTCTGGTTTTCTCGCAGCAGGTGCAAACTGCAGCTCTGTATTCTCCCTGTCAAGTCTGACCTTGCTTCTGGAGATCATGTTTTCTCTTTCAGCCCTACTTCTACCAGGAGTTTCCTATTCAGAAGGTAGTTCTTGAAGTGACCAGCTCTCATGGACCTCTAAACCTGATTCCCAAGGGACACTGCTAACCAGCTCCCTGTTTGCTCTCAAAGTCCAGCATGTTTACTCTGCTGACCTTTTCTGCTTTCACAGCTGAAATTTTGAGCTCAACTATTTCACTGTGCCTGGGACCATCACCTGTCCCACAAGGCCATCCCAGTTCTCAAACAACAGTACTAGGAGAGCACCTTTCCTAGTTGTCTTGCTCAGTACTTGTGACAGGAAATACTCTCCAATATGCTTTAGGAATTTCCCACACCCGCTTACTGCAGTGTGGTATTTCTTGTTTATGTACAAATACACAACATGCTTTTTTATTTTGCATTAGCCCTACCTGCTGGCAGAGCGCATGGCTGTAGGGTGAGCGTCGGTGCTTCCTTGCTGCCACGACAGAATGGTGTTAAATGTGCTGCTGCTGGGTGAGGAGATTCTCAGGGCTGTGGCCTGAGCCTGCTGGTGGCAGAGCAGGCAAGCAGAGAGGCCGTGTCAGAGGGGCAGCTGGGACAGCATCCATAAATCTGAGAGGTAGCACCAGTGCCCTGTCACAAGATGAAGGCCAATTCAGGCCTTGCTGAAGAGTGAGGTTACATTGTACTGCTATGGGAATTAGTTCATAGGCCTTCTTCAAGACTTTGCCGCCTCGCTATTTAAAAAAAGAAAGAAGTGAGCTAAACTGTGCAGAAGTGTAGCTGTAGACAGTGGGACCATTGAGCTGCAGTGCTCAGTCTGTGGCTCAACAAAGTTCAAGCCTGGCTCATTTCGTAACTTGTGTTTTGTCTCGTCTCTCAGAAGAGGTTAAGCTGGTATATTCTCTTTTTTTGGCATTAAGAGAATGGAATCGAGCAATTTGTGGACTGGGCGGGAAAAGAATCAGTAGCTCAGTTATTGTTCTTTACTGCCAAACACCTTGACAGCAAGAGATCCCCAGATACTCTGGGTTCTTGCTCCATGTCTGAATTTGATCGAATCTGCATAGACTTCAGCATGGCAGCTGGCACCAATGGGGCACACAGGGCACTGCTGTGCTAATGGCCGGGCCCCTGAGTGCAGTTGGACTTCATACAGGTGTAGGGTCTCTGTGGGTCTCTATGGCTCCCAGCAGTCAGGTAGAAGCACAAGCAAATAAAAACACTTATCCTGGCTTTGATCTATGGCCAGGGAAGGGGAGCAAGACTTTTATTGTCAGTTCAGAGTGCGGAAGAGAAGCTATAAAATTTCTGTAGTGAAAATAATACATGGAGCTGTCATGATCTGTGTTGTAAGAAAGCACTCGCTGCACACACAGAGCTGCTGCCTTCCCCTGCCTCATAAAGAGGCTCTTGTTACAGCTCAGGATCTCTGGGCAGCTCCCTCTCTGGGCTTCAAAGAAGCTGCTGAGCCATGAACAATGCAGGTTAAGGTGACCCTAAGATGAGAAAGTGCCACAGCTCATAGTCCCAACATCTGACCTGCTTTTGTCTCGTTCTCCATCCATGCAATGTGTGTGACTTTCTGGCTGTCCTTGGATGATGTGCTCTGGTGATGCGTTCCATCACTTGAGTGCATCCACTGCATGAATCTGCACTGCTTACAGTACAGCTTGCATTGTGCACCTTTTCCCATCTGTGGGCGCTAGGTTTTAAAAAGGAAAATAAGGGAAAGAAGGAAAGGAAGACAGAAGTACAAGTGTAGTAAAGGATGATGACAGCAAATGGGGGAAAGGAAATGTTAGGTAACTATTGTCCTCTGAAATGGAAGGTAACTAGTCTGCATGGCTTCCATAAGATAATATGGAGCTAACAGTGCGTGCTGCAGCTGGGAGGGCAAGAAAAATGCCAGAACAGAAGCATGAGATTCTTCTGCTTGTTCTCAAAGAAGGCTAGCTGGGATCTCAAGTGTGAAACAGGAATGGAACTTGCTAAAGTGAAGCCACCAACTCTTTAAACTGGAATGGATGGTAAATGGAGGGAAAAACCCCAAATGAAACTAAACAGAGTTGTCCAGGTTGGGCTGTGGTCCAAGTTTTTGCTTTTGTCTTCTAGTCCAGATATATTAACAACTCAGAAAATAGATCTAGGAAGGGCACACTGTGCTTTTTGTGTCTGGGGAGGCAAAAATAGGTAGTTATTAGTAGTGAGCTAAGTAGCCTTGCAGTGAGCAGATCAGGTTTAGAGGGGAAATTTTCCTTTTTCAACAGAAATGGTTATTTTAACTGTGTATATCAGTTGATTGCACTAAAAACCAGTTCAGTTGCAGTGGGGAGTGGCTGGAACATGTCCCCGTACTACTTGCCCTAAGTGACCCCAGGGCCGGTGCGTGGGTTGGTAAGAGCACACTAATTAGCCTCCTGAATGACAGAAGATGTATCTAGAAAAATCAATTTAGGCTTCTGCGAAAAAGATTTCCATGGTATGGGAGGCAACAGAAGGCAGAGGCGTAGCTGGAGGATAAGGGCAGGCAGAGAATCATCGGTATGAGGAGGGCAGACAAGCAGCATAGATGGGTTTCCTGAACTGCAGACTTATGTGGCTTTGTTAAATGCAAATTTGCATGCTTTGCTGCTGAGAGATCAGTTTGGTTGTTACAGGCTTTTTTTTTTCTGGACAGGAGGAGGAGATGACTGTAAAGCAGTTTGAGGGACAGAGGATGGAAGGCAGGTCAGAGCAGGTCATGGGTAAAATCTGCAGACCAACTGAGACTGAGCAGAGGATAGCCGGGGAAAAGAGAACAACCAACAGGAAATGAAGCTACAACAATAAACCTTATCCTGAAAAATGCCAGATTGTTTTTCATTCCAGAAAGAATATCTGTCTCCGTTCTCAGGGTAGGACTTCATTTGGTGGGATAGTAGAGAAAACAGCTAGTTCACTGGGGAAAATGAGACGTGCCAGATGTCCAGATGCTGGTGAAGTGCTGTGCTCATCCTGCTGAAGTCAGATTTAGCATACGTGAAAGTTAGATTTCTGGGACTAAAGATCTGAGGTAATAAATGATTTCTGCAGACAAAAGGATATGCTAGTCACTGCCTATGCCTGTGAAGCTGGATAGGCTGGAGCCCAGCCCCCTTTGCACGCACTGTTCTGCAGGCTTGGTTATACAGAGAGCAGCATTTGCTTCACCCAGATGTGCATCTTGTAGCAAGAACTATCCCTGTGTGCACTCAGAAGCAAAATACTTGCTAGAGGAATACAGTCATGAAGCTGAAGAGTGAGAGAACTGCTGGTAGTTCCCACAGCACTCTTGAGACTGAGGTTTACTTGCTTCCTGTCTTGATGTAGCAGCCCTGTGGTTTCGTTGGGCTGGTTTTGGTGCAACATATGCCTTTCTGAGGAATAAATAGTTATGTGTTAGCTTGTGTATAACACAATGGTAACGGCTCAGTGGATTTTAACAGCCTTGTCAGCTGGAGCACAAAGCCCTTTAAACTCCACATTCCAATTCTAAGAACTTTTCAGAAATGACCTTGTTACCTCACTTACAGCAGGAAAAACACAAGATTCAGCAGTAATGATTTGTAGCACAACAGTGTTTTTAGGCGCTGCCTGGCTTCGTGCTAAATGCTTTCTTTCATTCAAAGGGACTGAGACAACTGATGTCTTAGCGTGGTCTTTGATGGTCCTCCCATGAGTTGTAAGGATTACATTTTGATCACAGTGTTGGATTAGGGACTGAGGTTTGTGTGTGAAGATGTTCTGGTGGATTTAATAAGAAGTAGAACCAGTAATTCATACTATGTAATATGGTCATGGCAAGACTTAAAGGCTCTCAAAGCTTTGCCACGTCAAGCTTTGCCTTGACAAGGTTTGATATACTTGCTGGTAGGTGACTCCTTTTTGTTTCGAGATTTGCTTCTGGAGAAAGGGGAGATGGAGCGACTCACGTAGTGGGTCAGGCCTCCTTTACCCATTTGGTTGTTGTCACTAATGTAAAATAAGGACACTTGAACTCCCAGGCTGACAAATGATTTAACTATCTGCCCTTTAGACAGAGGGCCGTTTGTTCTGCTTTGCCAGCTATCTGTGCATTACAGATGCAAAACATTGTGTGACTTACAGAAATGTTGAGTCATTTCTGTTTGCTGGTCAGCTTCGGTGACTTTATAGCCTTTGCAGTCATGGTGTGACACTGGGAGGACTGCATCTTGATTTGCCAATCTTTGGACCCAACCTAAAATGTATGACTTTTGGGATTGAGGCTTAAAGGGTGTCATGCCAGGACAAAGGAGCTCTAGGAAAGATGAAAATACTTGTGGTTTTATGAAGAAACGTAAGGAATGTGGAGTATTTTGCTTCGATTAATGTCAGTCTCCAGCTGCCAGCTCCCAACAATTTCCTCTAACCTGAGCAGAAGTCTGGCAGGATAGCAACCAAACTAGCAAATGTTGGCTCTCAGCCTCTGTCATGATGTTATGTGTTGTTTTTTCTTCCTAGAAATTCCATCATCTTTGAGATAAACTGGTTAGTAGTATAAGATAAAGGTGACTTAGCCTTTCATAGTCCAAACCTCACCCTAAACCCCAAGATAATGTACAGTGCCACAGAATCTTTTCTACAGATGGTCAATGGCAAAATATACAAAAAAGGGCCCAAACTGCAACTGCAAAGCATAAGAAATTTCTGCAGAAGAGCGAGCTGGGGCCAAATTGGTTGGAAGAAAGGATAAGGTTGAAAAGGAAAGAAAGAGCAGCAGAGGGATGTCAGCAGAGGTGAGCTGCCACCCCTTCCCTGCTGATATCTTCAGCCACAGTGTTGAGTGCTTGTCCTTGAGGAGCCAGAAGGACATTTCCCTAGGTCATGGTGCCCTTCCCTAGCTGCTCATTGGGAAGATTTTTTTGTATTTATCGTCCGTTGCCAGAATTAATTCCCATCATCTGTTCTCAGTGCTTACCTACTGCTGGCTGTCAGAGCCAAGTATCTCCTGCATGCCTATGGGACTTGGGAATGGGGAGGTGCCTCTGTAGTCCTGTGTGTTGCTGCCCTGCCAGAGCACTTGGGGTTTTGGCTTTCCATGGCAGTCAACTAGAAGTTGCCACTCTGTGGTCAAATGGTACCCAGACGGTGAAGGACATTTTAATACCAAATCCACGAACAAATCAATTTGCTGCAGTAAGCTACTTAGTGGGCCCATCTGGTAGTTGCTAATTTACAGACTGGGCCATCTGCCACTGTCACAAGCTGGTAAGACTAGGAAAGTTACCCAACACAGCCAACAGTTTAGCTTTGTTTTCATTTTTTATTCTCCCCAGCGCTGTGTTCTGTTTCACTGCTGGCTGATGGGAATGGCAGTGGTTTCTGTTCTGAAATTGGATTTCTCAGACCTCGGATAATCTTGTGCAGCAGGGAACCGCTGCTGCTGTGACTCAGCAGCTGCTGCTGATGTGTTTGTGCAGCATTCAAGCTGCTGACAGTGGAGTGCAGTGGTTTAGGAAGCTGCGTCTCTATGCAGTGCCAGCATATTTCAGCTTGCTGTGACAGGATATGTGGAAAACTTACTTTAAATGCGTGTTATTAAAGCTGGAGTCTTCTCAGCCACAGAGTAACTTCTGCTCTAATGGAAACAAAGAGATAAGGCTGCTGTGATGTGGAGAGCAAACGAATTAAAAGCTGTAGATGTGATCTCCAAGTTGGTTTTGAATATGTGTGAGGAGTGAGAGATGGAAGTGCGTTGTAAATTCTTCAGTAAAGGTCAGCTCTGAAGGGAGACGTCCCTGCAAAACATGCAATGGCATCACAGGACCAAGTGCTGCTGGTGCTTTGGAGGCTGCAACAACTTCAGAGAACAGCTGACCATGCCTGGAGTGGGGTTGTTTCTCCTGGCTCCGTGCGTATTGCCATTCGTTTTCCACAAGGCAGTCAGCACTTAGCTAGTTTTCCTTCAGATAAGAATGCAAAGCAAACACCAGCTGTTGGGTGTTAGCATTTCTCTGATGTTGTGCCTGTGCAATATTTAGTTAAGGCCAGCTGATGGGCGCTTTCCACTATGGGAGTGAACTAGTGGTCATTTTTGCTCGAGGTCTGCCTGGCTAGGTCTTGGCAGATGCTGACTCTTACAGTGCTTACAACTTGGATTTAATTTTCCATCTGAAGATGACATGGTGAAGCTGAGCTAAGTCTCTAATTACAGTAGGTTAGGGTTAAGGTTAGCCTTAGTCTGAAAACCATTTTCCTTTGAGAACATCTTGAAGTGCCCTTCAGGAAGGATCAGAATTTAATCCACACTTGTTTCATTCTAATTAACTAACATTCTAGACAATCTGAGTGGTAGAACTGGAGGTGCACAGGATTTACAGTCATCAGCCGTTAGCTGTTACAGATGGTGGAAAGTGAGGCAGTGCAACAGACCAAACACTGATTTTCTGAAGGTTTGACCCTGGGAACTCCTTTGAGCTTCCTTGGATTAGGATGGTAACTCATCCTAGAAGGGAAAAGCCCTCAGCAACAACAGAGCTTGCAAACCCAGCTGTTCTATTGACAAGGTGAAGACACAAAGCCTTTCCTTACTGCCAGAAACTAATGGTACTCTCCCTATTGGGACAAAAGCTTTCTACTTTGGAGCTGGGATTTGTTTTTCATCAGAGCGTGTTTTTCGTCACTTACTGTTATTGAACGAGTTATCCTTGGGGGGAATATTAATTGAATTCTCTGTCAGCCTCTGCTTTAAGAACTGGGAGGACCCAGAGGAAAGATTGCCAATAGGGTTCCTATGTCTAATGTGATTAAAAAATATTTGGCTGCAGAAGAGAGAATATTGTTGTTCTTGCATTGTATTTCTCTGCGAGGAGATAACGTGGATGCTGACTGCTGAAGAGACAGGTCATACATGTTTAATTTGAACAGCTATAAAAAGTAGCTTGCAGTAGGGCTGCCTATTGGAAATTTAATAAAGAAAAGTTATTACTGTGGCTCAGTATAATCCCAAGGATATCTCTTCATGTACTCTTCTTGGAAACTAAGCTGTCAAAGAAGTTAAGCTAGGAAGTTGTTGTGTGAATAACACATTAGATCTGAGAGGCAGAATAATCTTTTTTATGAAGGGATTTGGGAGCTGAGCACTGATCTTTGCCGTATTCACAAAGCTCACATATCAGTGCTGCTGGACTGTTTCATGGCTGGGGACTACAGGCTCCAATGGAGCGACCAGCCCAAGGCTACCACGGGTCCTTGCTGTGGTTGTGATGGGTGCAGTGATCATTAAGCCCTCCTTATCTCCTGACACTTTCCTACTAAAGACATAATAAACAGCTGTAAGACTACTAAATGCCTTTCAGGGCTTTAGCTTGTGTTTCTTTTTGAAGCCAGGGATATGTTTTGGCCAGAAACCTGCCCTTGGGAGAGGCACCATGCTTCCAGCAGCTCCTGAATCTGAGGAGATCAGCCATAGCACCAGAAGCTGTGATGTCCTCTCCTTGTGACTTTTCCACCTCTGACTGTATGTTGAGAGCGTGGCATTGAGGCTGTGGGCAGTTTGGAAATGATGCGACAGGGGCTTCAATCTCATTTGCGTGTATTCTGCTTACTTCCTTCAGTGAGAGTGTATCAACATATGGCCCTGCATTTCTTGCTCTGGAAGATGCAAAAATGCTTAACAGTACTCCTTTGTCTTCAGATTAACTTAATCATTGACTTATTTTTGTGGTTATTGCTGCCCTTGTTGTAAGACTGTTTTCTCAGTAGAATTTCAGGTGTGTCTTTAACCGATGTTTTTCACTTATAATTTCCAAGAGGTAAAATCTTGGCATGTTTAGAGTATCCTCAAAAGTTCTGAGGGGAGTGTATGCAAGCTGTGCAAGCTTTTGTCATTGCTGCTGTGTGTGAATAGCTTGCACGTGCCTCTTTTACAGTAGCATGTAAAATAACCAGATAGAAGCTCAAGCGATAGGCAGTTAAAATCAGTCTATGAATATATTCCAGGATATTCTTGAGGCTAAAAAGTTGGGAGGACCTGAACACTTGGTTGGGCGTCGGGTAATAGGTAAGCTCCATGGCAAAGCTCCATGGATGGGGATGGAAGTCCTAGATACAGACCCAGGTGAGAGGTGCCTTGTTCAAAGGCTGGACTGGTGGTGAGATGGTGTGCTTTGTTGGAGATGAAGCAATGGAAGGTTCGAAAGTCAGCTGAGTCTGAAAGAGGGAGCAGGGAAAATCTGAGGTAGTTTCTTATCTTTCTCAGTTGACACTGGGTTCATACACCAGCATGGGAGGTAGAGCCTTAAGAACTGGGAATATCCCATCTCCTCTCAATTGGGTACTTTGAGACATTTGGCGTGCCTTTCTACAGGGTGGAGTGATGCTGTGCAGCCCATGGTAGAGCTGGGCAGGGATGAGTAGGGGACAGGGCTTAGCTGAGAACAGCCAATTTGGGAAGTTGTCACTGTATTTGTCCAATAATATTTTAGAAATAAACCTTATAACATAGCTTTTCAGATTTCTAAATACAGACACCTCCTGGGGGTCACAAGGCTGTTTTCCAGAGGCAAAGAGCAATGAACTATTAACTTCAGTCATGTTTAGACATTAGAAAACATTTCACCCAATGTAGGATAAAAACATCTACGTAAGAAATTGACTTATTTTAGGGTTTATGTAGAACTTGAAATTATTCAGCCTAATGAAGCGACGTAATGCTTTGATAAAGGTGCCAAGTAGGAAGTGAGGGCTGTGTTTGTATTTGTTTTTGCATTGAATACATCTCCACAGCTCCCTGCAGAAACAGGGGCAGAATAGAAGACAAGCTGACTATTTCTTGGCTCAAGGCTTTAAGACTGGCTACTGCTTGCAGCCTCAAAAAAGGCCTCTTGATAGGTGAATGGGGCTGTGGCTGGTGGCATTTATGCATTTCACGTGGCAGGCTCATTAAGATGCCACATAGCAATGCAGATGTTTGCTGTGCATCATGTTGTATTACAAAAAAGTGCATCCCTGAGCAGTGGTAGGAAGGATGCACCTACTGTGAGAGCAGTGCCTTTCTTTGCAGTGCAGAGCTGCAGTTCATAGGGATGGCAGGCAGGTCTTTGGGGTGAGAAGGACTTTGCCTGACAGTTTGCCACAACTTGGGCTTGCATCTGAAATCTGATATGTAGCAGCATACAGCAATGAGGTTCTGCTAACGTTAAACACACAGTTGGTAATGAACATGGAAATGCAGCAGCAAGGGAGAGCAATGCTTCTGTAGCACAAAGCAAAACCCTTCTCTGTCTGCTAAAAATGGTCATCTTTGTGTGTGGTCACTAAACAGTGCTGATCCTGTCAATATAAGGCAGAAGGCCCTTGGGATGCACCTTCCTGGCATCAAAGCCCAGCACTGCAAACCAGCCAACCTTCCCTGTTTTATCTCCATATTAAACCTGACAAAATCATGAGGTTGGTTTAAGGGCTGTGTCTGCAGATCTAACATCCTCCTCCAGGAACCTCTAAGTCTCATCACTGGGAGGATGATAACGCTAGAGTGGTTTTCTGTGTGTCCTCCCCATTCTGTTTCCTCTTTTAATGGCTTTCTCACTAGTGCCTTTTCCTACAAGAAAGTGTTATGCTCCCCAGCAAACAAGATCAATGGATGGCCATGATATTTTTTATGCGGGGGAAGGAAACATTGCTTGCCTGGTTGACGAGGCTCTCCATTCCTGCTCTGCTCTCTCATCAGCTTAGCCTGTAAATTGGCAGCCCTCCAGGCTTTAATTTCTATTTAGCTACTGTGTTTTGACATTGCCGTGCAGTGACAAATGTTGAGCTCCTTGTGAAGCTGGTGGCTTCTGATGAACTCTTTCAAGTCCTACATTGACAGGTGGGTTCCTGGGGTTTAACTTGCCCATCAGTTTTCCCTTTGTTAACTACCAGATGGCACTAGAAAACACAGAGGAAAAGCATGATGGAACATCTAATGACCTGTAATGTCACTGAAAGTACCAGAGAGTGATGTTAGTACAGGGCTGC
Organism: Tympanuchus pallidicinctus; assembly: GCF_026119805.1. Classification (NCBI taxonomy): domain Eukaryota; kingdom Metazoa; phylum Chordata; class Aves; order Galliformes; family Phasianidae; genus Tympanuchus; species Tympanuchus pallidicinctus. The sequence continues at coordinate 34,950,872 of NW_026294669.1, forward strand.
CTCAATGACTAACACATTTGTGCTAGGATTGAAGCTTAAATCACAGTGTGCTAGCCCTTAGGAGGGCATATGTGCACCATGCAATGTTGAGCAGGCTTTCCTGAGCAAAGCCTCGCTCCTCTCCTTTTGCAGAGCTGCTTGCTGCCTGCAGCCAGGTGTGGGCAGCACCTTGCTCACGGCCTGGAGGGCAGCAGAAAGGGGCTAGGCCTGAAGGCTGAGGGCTGTAGCCTGAATTCTTGCTAACCTGTCCCAGCCAAGTGCTTTTATGTACTTACGGCTTCTAATCATGTCTCAGAGACAGAGCTTTAAAGGTAGAGTCGGCTATTTCCAAACCGCAGTTTGAAAGCAGTGTTATATGTAGCTGTTTTTTTATTACTAGCAACTTCAGCAGCTGAAATTGGACCCCAGAGCTTCAAAGCAGCTGCTCAGCTGAGGAAGTGCTGCTGAATAAAAGCTCCCCGCTCTGCTACCCTCCCCCTACTTTTCTACACTACCAGCTGTGTGAGCCCAGCAGCAAGGAAGAGAGTTTGGCCTTGAAGTGAATCTAAAGAGGAAAGAGAGAAGAGGAGAGGTGGAGTTAGCAATAGCAGCCTGCAGCATGGGAAGATGAGAAAGCAGAAGCAAAGAGACAGATGCTTGAATCTCTGTGTGGGTGAGCTCTGAGGAGCAAGGTCTGAATAGAGGGGAGGGCCAAGGAGTTTAAAGAGTGAGCACACTCAGTGCAAAGGCAGGGATTGTGTTCCTTTCTCTTTCTGGAGGATCAATCGAAGGGAAAAGGTAAGGGGACAAGGAGGAAGCAAGTGAAATCAGTGCCAAATTCCAGTTACAATATGAACCTTTAACAAACAAGGACTGTGAAGTGGGAAGAAGTGCTGACATCTTCCAGCGTAATGCAGGAAGTGAGGAAAAATATAGAGGCGCATAGAGTATGGTAGGCACGATAGTCCCATTTTGTGACAACCTGGCTGTGTAGCTCTGTGCAGCTATCACTGGCAATACTTCTCTTAACCCCTAATGCAGCTATTAGTGCAGTGTCAAGCATTATGGTCTTTCAGAGGATGAAACTAGCTGGCAAATACAACGTTTTTTTACTTTATTTATTTATTTATTTATTGGAACATGGGTTTAGCAAAAACCTGGAGACAAGAGGATGGTATTTACCTTTGATAGCACTGCTGGCTTCTGCTGAGAAATGTGGCTTTTAGCTAGGTTTAAGAGATTCAAGTTGAAGCTTGAGGCAAACAAATCAGAACCAGCTCTTAAATACACGGAGTAAAAACCATCAGTTCCCTTTGAGATGCTGCAAATGACTGGATTGCTTCTTGTTCTGAAGTCCCACAGGGAATGGAAATTAGGGAGCAATCTTGTTACCTCTTAGGGTCATGCCATAGCCAGTCTGCAATCCCATTCTGTCAGAAGTGCTGCTGTGAAACATGCAACTGCTCCCCTGCTCCTACTATTTCGTAGAGCAGTATTTGCCCCCGTGGGAACTGGGGAACACAGAAGCAGCTGGCTCAGCTTTTCCATGGTGGTGAAGCAAGCACTCAGTGTGGGGTCCTGTGCCTCAGCCAGCATCTTACCACAAAGATATTTTTATCTGATGCTTGTAAGGCTAGTAGTAGGTTTGGGGTTGAGTGGTTGTTGGAAGTGAGTGATCAGGGGGCTGGGGCCATTCTCTTGTCATGCTGTGGAGCAGCCATGAATGCAGCCCCTCCAGTCCAGCTGTATCAAGCTGGGGTTACCAAGCCCACGACTGCTTTGGTAATTCTGGGTAACCACGGTGCTCTGCTTACCCTTTCTTTCCTTTGGCAATGGCAACAGACCAGTGACTCACTGAAAGAAAATACCAGTGTTTCTTTAAGGATTTTGAGGATTTAATGTGTCTCTGGATTATTTTGTTCTGTCAGGCAGGTACTCCTGAGGTGTTAATAGGAAGGGGCTAAACCTCTCTCTTATTATTTTAGTGTTTTAACTGAGGAGTAGAGAGAGACAAGTTAGTGTTGAGAAGTCAAAGACAATGGGATTTTAAGGTGCACAGTGCTAGCGAAGCCATGAGCATCCTTTTGGAAGAAGGTGAGCTTTTTACTAGCTTGGTAGTGGGGTGGCAGAGCCTGGGGAGATCTGAACAGGAGCATGAATAGCCTCAAGTTACACCAGAGGAGATTCAGACTGGACGTTGGGAGGAATTTCTTCTCTCAAAAAGTGGTCAGGTGTTGGGTGGCACTGCCTGGGGATGTGCTGGAGTTGCCTGGAGGTGTTTAAGAAACGTTTAGATGTTGTACTGAGGGACATGGTTTAGTAGGAGAATATTGGTGATAGGTAGATCGTTGGACTGGGTGATCTTGGAGGTCTTTTCCACCCTTGGTGATCCTCTGATTCTATGAGCTGGTCCTGGGAGGTGGACTCCAGACTGCAAAGCTGCCAGCTGGAGAGTGTGAGGAATGTGGACGGATCTCTGCATTAGCAGAAGGAAGCAAAGCCGTTCCTTCATCTAGGTACAGCTGTATATTTTCCCCTTTTTAGCAGCAAGTTCTATTTTCAGAAAGGCTTGCTGTCCCTTGTGGTTTATCTGTTTGGTAGGTGGTAGACACAATAAACCGAAACGTATTACTTTCTTCTCGCCTCCTGGAGCCTGTGTATTACAGTCTCTGGGAGCAGAGTAACTAAGCTGTAAGATCTGCTTTCAACATACTGAAACTGTAGGCTTACTTTTAATGTGGCTGGCTTAAAAGCAGCACGGTTTTCTTTCTGCCTTGTCTAGAGGCAGGACGCCAGGCCCTCCCAGATTCTGACTGTGGTTGTGGTGGCTTTTGGAATTACAGAATAAATCTCCATTTTTCCTTTCCAGCTCTTCCTTGGGGAACTCCTGAAAACTCTGCTCTCTGAAAGGCATGTTAGAAGCCTTAAAATGCCCCCATAAGAGTATCAAAGTGTGACGTGAGAGAATAATCTGCATAATCAGATTTTTGGTTTTATCTGGGCTTTTTGTTCAGAAAAGGCTGCGTCCTTTGCTGAAATCTGGACTCTGACCTCTTACACCCCTTCTTCTGTTTGTTTAACGTGCAAAAACAGTCTCACGCCCAAACAATCTGTGAAACCTTGTGGATTCTTGAAGTTGTGGGGGCCTGAAATAATTGATTTTAAGGCAGAGGTACTGAAGGGGAAAAGCAGTAATTCAATTTGACTGAAAAGGATTCAGGAGTCACTGGATTGTCTGGGTGAGGTGTTCTCTCTCCTGTGACTTCTTGTTTCTGCCAATATGTGCCATAGGTGGGTTTGCGTCATCTCTTGGTTTGCTTTGGCAGCTCACAGCTCCCTCCTTTCCCTCGGTTTTATTGCTCAGTACGATGCCATGTCACGGCCATGTCCCTTCCCAGCCCATTTTACACCCCCAGCCCCTTGCTAGCAAAGCAGCATGAGAAGCAGCAAAGTCACCGGCATGGTGTAAGCACTGCTCAGCAAAGCCGAACCATTTCTGTGTTAGCAGCGCTGTTCTCGCTACAAATCAAAATCATGGTGCTGTATGAGCTACTGCAGAGAAAACGAGCTCAATCCCAACCAAAATAGAGCACTGGGATGGAGAAAGTGGGTGATAACGGATGTCATCAGGCTTGGTTGATGGCAGATTGTGGTAGATTCCACTAGAGGCTTCATGGGAGGGGGCAGAGGGTACAGACCTGTGAAATATGGGTACATACAGCGTGCAGCTGAGACTGAGCCTTGCAGTTCTTTGCTGAGATCTCAAAAAGCAGGTGGTGACAAGGTGATCTTGGTTCCCCACAAAAGCAGTTTGGAAATAAAACTGCAGTGCGATTGGACACAAAATTTAAGAAGCAGTAACAACGTTTTGTGCCATCTGTGGCGTGTTAGGTAATATACTGAAAAGGGCAACCAGTGTTTGACAGCTTATTGTCTCAGAGAGCCTGGGAAATGGTAAACCCGAGTTCATGCTTCTGTGCTTTGCTGTAGCTTTTCATTGGGAGCATCGTGGAAGGTGTATGTCTTCAGAGGGAGTAGCAAAAGAGTATACAGTGCTTTCTGTAGTTGAGCGTGTTTGTGAAAGTATGGCTTTTTGGAAGCCTGGCCCTGAACACAGCTCAGCTTTGAAACTCACCCTCTGCTGCAGGTTCAGCTCTGCTTCAGTTGCAAAAGCAGCATTTACTCTTTAGCTCTCTGGAGCCACGTATTGAGAAATGTGGAGTGAGTCCTACTTACAGTAGTAACTCTGATGTGTATTAGTCTAATATAAAACTTAGGCTGTCCAAAGGTTTGCTGAGGGGCGAAGCCTCCTTCTTGCCATTACAGCTTTTTAACAAATGACCCTGGGAGGTACACCCTTAAAGATTGGGTTTCCACTGCTGCAAACACCGTGCAATAGGATTTACACAGGCATCCCAATTCTGGCTGAGTTCAGTTTCCTTGTTGTAGAAGTGACCTACTTGAATATACACTGAGTAATGTAATTACCATCTGGAAACAGCTCACCTTCTGTTGCTTAATTATGTTTTCCAAGTATACTTAAGTCGATTTCAAAGGAACTGTGTTGGTTGACATACTGGGTTTCCTCTTCACTGTTGTATGAAAATTGCCATGTAATTACACTCTAATATAACGTGCGTGTATCATTATGGGGCTGTGATTTGGGTAATGTCAGTATATTTTATAAGTGTTATGTATGTTCTCCACAGAGAATCAGCAATCCCTTTAATGACAGCAGTCTTTTACAGCTATTCATTACTTTGATTCTCACACGCTTAAGGTCCATAATACTCCTTCAATCATCTTGTTAATTTTCTGGAAATTGCTCTGCTGGTTGAGGTGAGGTGTCCAATGATTGTCATCACAAAATAAAACTGTGCTGGTGCAGAAACAAGGCAAGCACGCTAATAACCAGCTGAAAAACTTCAAGTAGTGGCATTCTGGTACTTAAATGTGCTTCAAGGTGTTTGCTATATGTTGGTTAAAAGAAGAAATTGTCAGTAATCCCATTACTGAGTTGATACAGGTTCAATTAAATATCTTAGAGCTCCACCGGTGCACGCAGGAGCAGCAGCTCTTTATGTAATCTGCTTCTTCTGTTAGGCTTACATGAGAGGTTTGCCAGGGCACTTCTCAAAATTAAATCTAGCCTAAAAGGATGAAGCACCTCTGGAGATTACCTTTGTGTGCATTACTTTTCTAAATAGGCAGTGACCCCAGAGGGGCAATGGGAGGAGCTCTTCAGTCCTCTGCTGTGATGAAAATGTGTGGCACTAAAAACCTTACAAGTAATTTTTGCATTGCTAATCTTGGTGCCAGACTTAAAGGAGAGTTTTGTCTTTTTTTTTTTTCCCTCCTCCATGATGCTTAACCTGCTATGTGATTTCCCTGCTCTTAACATGTTGCATATCAGCCCCTTTTCACTCTTCCTGGTGAGCAGATCACTTTTCTCCTCTGTGCTTTATTTCTTAGCAGTGTGTCACTGCCTGCTTTGGTGCAGGTGTGGAGCCAGGTGTGATCCTTACTTGATTCAGCTTAGGTGCTTATGTACTGTCATCTTCTGTATGCTCATATTTCAGTACAGTTCTGTGCTGAATTCCTTTGCCTCTCTGCGTCTGGGAGAAGAACATAGTGGCAATGCAGTACCAGCAAGATTCTACAGTGAAGAAGGCGATGAATTTTAATGTAACACAGAAAGAAAAGCATTACAGAAAACAGAACCTCTAATTCATTAGAGGATTTGCATTTCTTTTTAATGTGCTTTTTGACTTGCTGGACCACTGCACTGTAGAGATAACTAAAAACTGTACTGTAGTGTGTCTAAGTGCTGCTCATTGAAATAACAGTGCTAGCTCTTGCTGTCCTGTCCTCTCTGAGTCCCAGAGATCCATGGCTGAAGAAATAAGTTGCAAAGAGAGAGATGGGGATTTGCCAAGACCTTTTGCAGCAACTACTATGTGATGACTGATAGTGAATTACCTTGGAAGGGCTTTCTGGGAGGCACAGTTCCTGGAATTTAGAACTGTACTGTCTTATTTTCATCCTTCCAGATTTCTGTTGGCACATCTTGTGTAAATGAAGATGTTCTAGGAAAAATAAATCTCTAGTTATGTCTTTGTGCTAATGAAAAAATGCTACTCTTGCCATATATTCCTGAATTTAGCCAAACTGAAGTGTCTGGACACAACAACCTCATCTGCTTCTGAGCTGTGCAGAGCCAAAGATGATGAAACTGAGTAGGACTGAGCCATGCAGAAAGTGCATTTTTATCATGAATTTAAACATCTGTATGTGGCTTTGGCTCAGTGCTATGCAGACGGAATGAAACTGGCTGTGAAGAGGACAAAGAGCTTGTCACAAACACGTGTGATTGTTTTGTGATGCTGCACAGCAAGGGCAATGGCTTTGCTGACACTGGGCCAGACAGCTGCGTCAGTTGCTTTTCTGCAAACATGCAGCTAATATCATTAATGTCATAATATCATTACAAGCTTCTGTGTGGTTGCACTGCTGTTTTTATACTGTTCTAGTCACAGTTCAGGCACCAGGCAGATGCAAGTCAGACGTTCATTGTCTTGCTGGCTGCACACAGCTGTGTGCCTGTTTGGAGCTGGGCAGAATATAGCAAGGGATCCTTGGCAGCAGTCACTATTTTCCTGCCTCTTACTCCTGTAAGGCCAGCTACTGTCTGTCTTGCATCTTCTCTGTACCAATTTCATCTCTCATAAGACTGCAAAGATTGGTTAATTAATATCTTTTAGTCTTAGATCTCTTGGGAAACTGTCCTTAGGGACACAGGAACAGAATTGAGCTGGCAGTTCTTTAAAGGACATGCTTCTGAGAGCACAGCAACTCTCCATCTTCCACCAAAGAAATCACATAGAAGAGGCTTCCCTTGCTGGGAAACCAGCAAGGCTGAACAAAGACCTGCTGGTCAAACTGGGGGATAAGAAGAAAATGTAGAGGCAGTGGATGCAGGGATGTGGTGCCTGGTAAGAATACAGGGATGCTGTCTGTATGTACAGAGATGGATGCAGGAAAGCCAGAGTGCAAATGGAACTGAACTTGGTGAGTTATGTGGAAAATAACAAGAAAATATTCTATGGGTATGTTGAGAAGAGACAGGGAAATGTATTCCCTCTGATGAGAAGGGAGAAAACGCTTCTACAGACATGGAGAAGACTGAGATACTCAATGAATTCTTTGCTTGGGAAGATCATGGCGCAGATCCTCCTGGAAGAGATGTCAGTGCACATGTGAGATGAGGAGGTGAGACAGTCTGCACAGCTTCACAGAGAGCAGATTGTGCCTGGCCAATCTGGTGCCTTCTACGATGCTGTAACAGCATCAGCCTACATAGGCTGGGCAGGGGAGATGTTCTCTGCCTGGATTTGTGCAAGGCTTTTGACTTCTATTAATGGGAAAAAGATGGGTTTGAAGGCTGGACTGTTAGGTGAATAAAGAGTTGGTTGGATGGTCGCAGCCAAAGGGTTGTTGTCAATGGCTCTATGTCCAGGTGGAGGCAGGTTACGAATGGTGTCCCTTGGGGCTCCATCTTAGGATTGATGCATTTCAATATCTTAGCAATGACCTAAGCAGTGGGATTGAGTGCACCTTCAGCAAGTTTGTTAGATGACATCTAGCTGAGTGGTGCAGCTGGTACAACTAAAGGAAGGACATCATTCAGGGTCTGGATGAGCAAGTTATTGCACTTGATTCGGGGCAATCCCAGATATATGCACTGAGTGGGAGAACTCCTTGAGAGCCCTGCAGACAAGGATTTAGGGGTTCTGGTGGACAGTAAGCTGGACATAGCCAGCAGTGTGTGCTCTTGCAGCCCAGAAGGCCAACAGCATCTACAGAGGGGGTGACAGCAGAGAGTGGGAGAAGATTGTCCTCTACTCTGCTCTTGTGAGGTCCCATCTGCAGTACTACATCCAGGATTGGGCCCTGAGCAGCTTAATCTGGTGCGTGGCAACCCTGCCCATGGCAACGAGTTGCACCTAGATGATGTTTAAGGTATTTTCTAACCTAAGCCATTCTATGATTACATGTACACAATATCATGACTTTCCTCCTGGGCAGAGTACAGAATAAAACCATCTGAGCTTCTGTTTATTTGGTGCCTTATTATTAAGGCAATCCTTAAAAATAGAGCAAACCTTAAAATCCTTTAGCGATCCTTCTTCCCTGGGGAAAACTGCTTTCTTTCAAGCCATTCATCTTCTAAAATGTTTGCCTTCTCTGTTTCTGACTAGAGTGTTGTTTTCCCTTGGGGAGCATTAACCACTGCTGGCTGCCAGGAGCCACCAACCTGCTGTCTCACTCCCCCCCAGCAGGACATGTGGAGGAAACAAGATGGAAAAGCTTGGTGGTCAAGGTAAAAACAGGGAGATCCCTCACCACTTACCATCATGCTTTGGTCTGCATGTCTCCTCTGATCCTGATATCTCCCCCGCATCTCCCTTGCCACCAAAATCTTGCCATGTCAACCTATCTGATCTTAGTATTAATGTAGCATCCTGGTAGGGATGTTTTTCGTGTCCTTGGTCAGAAGGTATGGAAACAGTTTCTTAAATTCTTTCCTGCTAGGAAGGACCACTTTGAGCCCCCCCAGGCACAAACACCTCATGCTATGCCTCTATGTACTTCTATCTGAGAAATGATTGTCTCTTCTACAGTCATCTCTATTTCTGTAGAGCGGATGTTTTGCCAATGCTGGGACAGTCATGGCTTCCCTAATGACTGTTTTCTGTGCTGCAATTATGTCAGCTTGTGTAGGAGTAGCAGAAAATAACAGCTATTTAACATGAGATGATCCATTCAGCTGCAGTGTCAAGAAGTCTTAGTGGTGGGCTCAAGTTGATGAAAAAGGAGGTTTTCACAGAGAGATGAAATGGGTAGGAAGGTGGGGGGTAAATAGCATTTTCCAAATAATCATTTGTCTGTTCCCTTTTAGAAACTGAACACTTGGCTTAAATAGCATCCCTCCCACAACATATTTGCAGTAGTAAATACTATGCCATGAAATCTTATGCCTTCAGAGATGGTCGCTAATGCTATTGTGATTGCAGGAACTTGACTGTTCTGGTCAGCTGTCTTGAAGTGAGGCTGCAGTCTATGCTGCTCCTTGCTAACAGTCTTAATCTTCTGTTTACAGTATGAGCTCAATCATCTGTCACAGAAATAAAAATAGAGTTGAGAGGAGCAGGAAAGAAACAGCTGTTGGCTTTGCACTTGCCCTTTCGTGCTTGTTTTGATCCTTGTATCCTGCTGTTCTTCATGATCCCACCCCTCCCAAACAAGTATCAGGCTTTCTCAGACTCACACATGCAGATTATTTCAATAGATTCCCCATGTAGTTTGCAAATATTTGTGGATGTTGGAATGAGCCTATAATACTGAAGTCTTTTACTCCTCTTGCAGAATTGCAAGTTGCAGTTTCTGACTCTTGTAGTTTATACTATGAAGTATAGAATTTACTGTAGAATTTAGGATCTCAAAGCACGTTCTTGACTTGTGAAATTACCCTTAGGTGCTGTCTTCTGTATGATAGGTGATAGGCAGTTTTATCTCCACAGTGGCAAGGTACCTTACCTGGCTGAGGTTGCTTTCTCAGTATCCAAAAGTTCCTGTAATAGGCTTCTAGAATGTTGCTAGTGATTTCATATGATCTGTGTTGGCATAACTTAAATACTTAACTTTTGGAAACCGTGAGGGTAGTTGCCTTGCAGTGAAATAACTGGGGAGAGTAAGACTCCATGTAGAATCTGGCAGCAAAGAAAGAACATGGGAGGCCTGGTTCTCTCAAGTGTCCTGGACCAGTCTGAAATCTGAGGTTAATGCAGCTCAGTTAGACTTCTGGAAATATTTTTTTTCTTTACCTGAGAATAGGAAAGATGAGTTCAAAACAGATCCTTTAACGAAAAGCATTATCCTTGAGTTGTCTATCTAGAAGAGTGGTATAAAAAATGAAAACAAATCTACTGTACTTGTGTTCTTATGTATAGTGTTTGTAAATAGAAGTAGCTGTGCTTTAATCAGATTGTACAGCACTCTCTTCCTGATGCTGGACCAGGGGTTGATGCATAACCATCAGTGTGCTCTGAACAGGCCTTTATGCCATTAGGGCTAGATGCCAGAACTCTACAATGAGCCATATAAACCCAACAGGAGAAGCTGTTCCACTGTACTGCACCCCAAATGGCTGCCAACTGGTGGCTTTATAAAGCAGCCATCGCGATGTAGTTAGTGTGGTTGGCTCAAACAGGTTATTTGGGCAAATGGATGTGAGAATTTGATTTAAATGCAGGCTGCAAATAAGGATTAAGCCACTCAGACCTTCCGAGTGGTCTCCAAATCACCTCGGTTTCAGTGCATTTTAAATGAGCATCATCAGTTCAGTAGGAAGAGCTGAGTCCCCATCGTTTGGCAACGCAAATAGCTCTAACCTCTGTCACCTTTCCCTGTTGGGATGTACTTCTGTTTTTTAAATCCACATGGCTGTTTCATTTAAACTTGTGGTCGTGAGTTCACTTTTATGGTCTGAATGTTCTTTGGGGATTTTGTTTATGTTTTCTCATGAGGAAAGACATAGCTTGTTGGATAGCTAAGATGAGAACCTAGAGGGAGAGCCATGCTTTGAAGAAGGAGCTGCGATGAGATCAGCATATGAATGTTGAGATGAGAATATTTGGAGTTTGAGGTTAGGATGCTTATTATAATGCCAAACAAGGCAGACTGTGCCTGGGATCGCAGAGGTAATGGCACTGACTAACCTTAGCTCATGTCTTTCTGTGCAAAATTGCTTGGAGATTTATATTACATCTGCTATTTGATCAGCTTTTGTATTTAATGATGTCTGGGCTAGGTCAGACAAAGGTACTTCTGTGGCTCAGTGGGTCTGAAATTCCTCACTGGGTCTTCCTCCCCTGTGCTGAACCTGGAGACTGACTTCCCTTAAGGGTCAGCTGGCTCAGAAGGATTGTGACAGCACTGCTCAGCTCTTGTTTGGAGTGCAGCAGTACGAAATCAGATTCTAAGTGCTGTGTCAGGCATGCTTCGAGTGGGGCTCCATACTGTATGACTTCTGGACCCAGGCGAGCATAAATCCACTTTTATGGGCTTCAGTAGTTATAAATAATGGTGACCAAGCTGAGCAGTTTGTACTTTCACTAATAGGTAATATAAAGCAGACTGGGGGAAGTGAGCAATACTCAATATTGCTATGCACAAACCAGGGAGAAACTAAAACGTTTAACCTGCTTTTTGGCTGTTCAGTTCCAGAGATAAAAAGAAAACAACAAAACAACAAAGAACCAGTTGCTAACCTTCTTTCCCTGGTATGCATTGGATGCTTGATCCTTCAGCCTGCAGCTCTGGAGTGTTCAGTATGACTGATCATAGAATCTTAGAACGGCCTGGGTTGAAAAGGAGCACAGTGCTCATCCAGTTCCAACCCCTGCTGTGTGCAGGTCACCAACCAGCAGACCAGGCTGCCCAGAGCCACATCCAGCCTGGCCTTGAATGCCTCCAGGGTTGGGGGCTTTAAAATAAAATAGGTGCTAGGTTAATGGGGACTACTGTGTCCTCTATGACTTAATTACATGCGATTTAAGGTGGGTGTTTGTGAGTTTTCTTTTCCTTCAAATGTGAATGAACCATCTGGCCTTGTGTACGTCTCTACAGTAGGAGAAGCAGAGTTCAATTCCTCGTTTCAACCAGGGCGCATTGAATAGGATGTTTGTATTAAGGTTTTTAATCAGCTTTGGCACACTCTCTAGTGGCACGACTAAGCGCGATTTACTGCTTTTAATGTAGCAACTTTGCTGAGTAATTGCTGTGTGAGCTGGACTCAGAGTCGATAGGTTTGATGCCTCATGGGCAAATGCTTCCACGAATGCCATCCTCGGAGTGTGAATCCTAAGCAGCTGGAAGGCTACACCATCAATAAATCATGGTTCAGTCTTGGTGAACTGCAAGCTTGCTGCCAACTAGGTAATCTGTGCTGTTTGGTGTGCATCTGATGAAACGTCTGCCCATCTGCTGAGTGGGTCCTCCAAAAGGCTAAGGGTAAGATGGAGGATTAGAAAGAAATGCAAGTGGACTTTCATCCCGATTTATTGTGGCTTTCTTGTGTGGTGTTCCTGGCAAGATTTATAGAGGAAAAATGTAATTGGATTTCCAAAGAAGGCAGAGGATAAGGCAAGCAGGAAAAGCCTGTATGGGAGTGTTATATTGCTAGGGGAACTGGAGGCAGTCTGGGTGAAGGCACAAGGGGGTAAGTTCTCTTCTAAGACCTCAATTCAGGATTTGACATTTACGAAGTAAGCATCTTTCCTGTTGGCAAATACTCTGGACCTAAAGGCTCACAGTGGAGAAGAAAATATCTTAAGAATGTTCAGAAGTTGCCTCTGGCAATGCTTCTTAAGCAGGTTCTCAATTCAAGCTGTAAGCACATTGATATAGGTGGCAGCTACTCACTCCTTAAGGCAGATGTGTGGCATATGCTTCGTCCAAAATGTTGACTGGCTAAAATATCAGCAACTCAGTGAAGGAAAGCAAAGAATGGCAACCGTGTGAAAGAGAATTTAGGCTTTCCTAATGGCTGCCTGTCATTACAGTGTGATGGTATGTGAGCAGATATCAATCCAGAATATTCTGGGCTCACTTGCTGCCTCAGAGCAGGCTCTGAAGTTGTGATCCACTCACGCAGTGTTGAATAGCTCAGAGCCTAAGACTTCTCCTTATTGGACTGAAAGACCATTCTCTGCCAGTAACATCCTCTGCAATTATCATCCTACGCCCAGCTCGGTGAGGTAAGTGGCATAGGAAGCCTTGTGATGCCAGGAAAGTGCAAATGCTCTGTAGATGTAGGCTCTTTTAAATCGGGTCTAAGCTACCGAGCCCATTAGTAGGAGGATGCCAATGACGTTCCAGGTAGCAAATGAGGATATGAATTAGAAATGAGGATATGACTCAAAGGGCAGATACACCTGGAGGGGTCTGGGCTTCTGAGGGGCCACTGCCTTGTGATGTGCTTTGCCCTGTAGAGGATGCTCTCTGGAAGAATAACAGAATGCTACGGATAAAATTTCAATCTCCATGAACATGCACCTGGCACTGGGCTTAAATATGTATTTTCCACAAACTGCATTTACTTTTGAAATATGTTAAAACAGGAGGTCTTGACTTCTCACGTTTCCAAAGAAGAGATAAGATCATCCATGCAAATATATTGTGTTCTGTGGGAAGTACCGGGCTGCTCTCTAGCTGCAGTGGCAGTTTCCCTGAAGTTGCAATCCTCCCTTTATCTTTCTTCAGTCCTCACTCAGGCCTGTCTGTTGTATGTTGCTGTGTTCTACAGAAATGGGCTTGCTTCCTCCAGTCTTAGGTCTGATGAGTTGGATGACTCTGCTGACAGCAGCGTTGTCAGCTGGCTTGCAGTCCGGCTTCAATAAGCCAAGGCACTGCGACCCTTTCATTTATCTGTTTGGCTGCACAGGAAAGGCTTAAAACAGCAGGCTCCTAAGATCTGCACTGGAATTGTTTGCACATGTAGAGACTTAATGGTGAAAAATAGTAAACCATCCCTTTAGAGCCTGAAGAGTGGTATCTAAAGCCGTGCCCTCAGCACTTTCAAGCCATAAATAAGAGTTCAGGCATGTTTGACTAAGGAAGATTATTAGCTTGGCAGGGGAGGGAGGTTGTTTTCTCTGTAATTTAAAAGATTGATTCCTAATTACCTGGTTGAACATTTGCTGTCATGCATGCTGAGTGCCTGAATGCAGTGGCTGAAGACAGAATAGTTCCCTTTGGGAGAGTCATCACAATTGCTTGGCCAGCAAAGTGCCTGATCTCATCACCTTTTGCTGCAGGGAAACATTCGAGTCCTGGAGATCAAAACATCTTTTCCACAGCGTGGGAAGGAAATGAAAAGCAAAACTGTTTGTTTCACACATTCCTGGCCTGTGCTTGCTTCTGCAGTATCCCAGCACTGTCCAGCAGTATGTTAGGTGACGTGGGGAATGTTTGTCACGTGCTGTTTGTTCTGTCATCTTTTTCCCAGGGGTGAGCGCATGCTTTAAGTGTGTAAAGACAGGGAGCTTAAGGAAGTGCATGTTTTATCCATAGACATAGCTGTGCTGGGCACACTGAATGGTGCTGCTGTTACAGAAGGAGGACGGTTTTGTGGCTACTTTCACTTTAACATGATTTAATTTTGCCTAAGCTTAGTTTGTGGTGCTGTATAGTAAAGAACTTATTAAAAGGTTTGGTGGGGGGGTTAAAGAAACCAAATTGAAGTGAGCTTTATTTCACTATAGTGATGGAAAGCCCTTCTTCTGGTGTCTGCTGTCAGATCCACTTTCTTTGTCCTTAGCCTATCAGAGCCAGCCTGGCACTGGTGCCTCTTGCTCCACAACCATCATATTAATGGGATGGCAAGATATTACAGCAAATCCCTGTTGGACAGGCAGCTTGTCTGGCAGCTGACCCCAGCCTGAAGGAACGCTGTCCTGGGGATTTCAATTGTGTGTGGCACCACAGTGGTTGTCAGGCAACATCGATCAGATTGAGCTGCAGAGTTCAGCAGTTCATCCTGAAAGGGCGTCCATGAAGGTGTGCTAATGCAGCCACGCTCTCTGCTTGAGGTGCTAAAATGCTTCCTGGGAAGAGTTCCTCCAGCAGCCGTCCTGAACTTTGGCCCCACCAGCATGTGGGGGAAATGTTTGGTGATGCTGACAGTAGAGCCTAGCATTTTTCAGATGGATGCTTTAGTCCGTGCGTGACTCTGTGCAGCAAACAGAAGTGTTTCGTTTAGAGATGGTGTGAGGCAGTGCCTGTTCTACTAAACTGCATCTTAAACTGAAGAAATTCTGCCTGAAGCTCACCGAGGTTGAAAGGTTTGTTCAGTGAGAGCAGGAGATGAACTGGGAGACAAGGAACACTCTAAAGAGGCTGTGCCCTAAGCTGCAGGCTGGAGTCCCACAATCCCTGCACATGGCACATCTGCAAACGCACCTGTTAACAGCACTACTGAGGAGCTAGCAGGTCCCTGGCAGCCCTATGTAAGGTTAGGGAGTGAAATAGGGAAATCCAAGAGCAAGGGAGCTGGAGTTCTGCTGGATAACGGGTTGGCCATGAGCCATCAGTGTGCTGTTGTGGCCAGGAAGGCCAATGGCATCCTGAGGCACATTACAAAGAAGGTGGCCAGCAGATTGAGAGAGGTGATCCTCCCACTCTGCTTTGCCCTGGTGAGGCCATATCTGGAGCACTGGGCTCAGTTCTGGGCTTTCAAGTTCAAAAAAGACAGGGATTTCCTAGAAGAAGCCCAGCAGAGTTTCACAAAGGTGATTAAGGGCTTGGAGCTTCTCTCTTACGAAGAAAGACTGAGTGACCTGGGACTGTTTAGTCTGGAGAAGAGAAGGATTAGGTGGAGTCCTATCACTGTTCATAAATTTCTAATGGGTGAGAGTCAAGTGAATGAGACCAGATTCTTCAGTGGTGTGCAGTGATGGTCTTTGGCCATGGGGAATGGACTCACCTTTCAGTGCAAAGAAATATCTTATTTAAACAAGTTCACTTACTGTAGAAATTACATACTTCCATGTAGGTGTTTGGCTGAACTTGATATCAGTTAATTCTTGCTTCCTGGAATATTTTGGTGGAGAGTGGGGTGTGCATGTTTTCAACACATCTTGTATGCTGACTCTGCAAGTTGGCCTTTGCTAGATGATGTATTAGAAATGGATAAGGCACGAAGTGTAGTTTGAGGTTACTGCTTCACAGCTGAATGGCAAAGTGTTTTGCTCGTCTTTTCAGGTCTTTGCTCATCATTTCAGGTCTTTGCTCAGAGCGGAAAGCGAAGTTTACCCCGTGCCAGCACTGTGTTGATTTGCCTTGCTTGCTAATGCCTGCTTACATTTTTTCCACTTGCATGAAAAAGCAGCCTCATAAATTAGAAGCACTCAGTAGACAATATGCTGCTCCTAATTATGTGGAAGCACAGACAACAGTCAAAACAGTAACAGGAAAACTACCAAAGCAAATGCAGCAGGCTGCTAACTGCCAAATTAAGGTCTCAGCTCTTCATTGTAACTAAATTTGCATGTTGATGAGATTTGGTGGCACGCTTCTGGATTACTGTCCTCCCCATGGAAGAGGTGGACTGCTCCTGCTGTGTCAGACCTGCGCAGAAGTGTCAGCCTGTAGGACACGCAGAAGGACAGTTTTGAGGTTGCTGTTAGCACACAAAAATAAGCTCAAATTCACATTCCGTTTGCTTAGTTCTATGTCTGCAGTCTGAAATGGCATGCCATTGCTGCTTGCTACACATCTGTGCTACAAATCTTTTTTAGGATCAAGTCGAGGAACTCAAGAAACGTTTGGATGTGGGTGGGTTGAACTGAGTGATCTTGTAGGTCTTTTCCAACCTTGGTGATTCTGTGTGGCATCTTTATTTTTCCCATGAGAAAACACATTCCTTGCTCTTCAAGTACTGCTAGACAACAAAAGCCAGGATTTAAACTGAGACAGGGGAGGTTTAGATTGGATATGAGGAGGAAGTTTTTCACCCAGAGGGTGGTGAGGCACTGGAACAGGTTGCCCAAGGAGGCTGTGGATGCCCCATCCCTGCAGGCATTCAAGGCCAGGCTGGATGTGGCTCTGGGCAGCCTGGGCTGCTGGTTGGCAACCTGCACACAGCAGGGGGTTGGAACCAGATAATCATTGTTGTCCTTTTCAACCCAGGCCATTGTATGACTTCCCCTTTGAGTTTCTTTTTCTCTGTATTACAGCTGCATTGTGACTCCAGCTTACTGAACTGTACTTCTTGCAGTTTTAGATTGGCCCAAGCCATACGGGTTGCTCCTTGCCAGTGTAATTTCCAAGGTTTGCAGCTCAGAAATGTTGGGAGCTGAGGGGAGTGCCAGCAAAGTGCTCCTGAATTTTTGTGGTGTGTGAGAGACCCGGGAGTTAAGGAGAAAGCAATCACTGCACAGCATCTTTGCACGAGCTGTTTGGGTTGTATCATTTCTGATTGATGTGTTTCTTCCTCCTGTAACACTTAGGTTAATACTTAGTGATGATGATGATGGGTTGGCAGTTGGGCTGGATGGAGTTGTTTTCCAACCTTCATGGTTCTACACTTCTATGATTAGTACATATCCCTTAAAGCCTAGTAGGTGTGAAAGCTTTCAATCCCAGAGCGAGGTCTCAATGCGTCCTTGTTGCTCTGTGTCAAGGATTACTTGGCTATGGCACTACAGCAGCCACTTCTGTTTTCTCTGTACAGCCATGGCACACATTTTCTCATTCAGCACTGTGGGCTCTGTTTTCATTTTGTGGCTGAGATCTGTAGCAGAGTACTGCCTGGACAAGGTCCTGGAGGAAATTTATTCTCATTGCAGTGGTGCTTGCCAGGATTTCTTAGCATGAGGTTCCACAGTAGAATGTACATTTTTCATTACGTATCTGTAACGAGATTTAAGGTATGGATTAAATACGACTTTAATTGAAATGCTAAAATGTCCTAGGGCAAAGTAGTAGCATAATTAGAATTGAGGCACATACATCTATGTTGCTGGGCATTGCAACAAAGCAGGAACCAAGATGTTTTGAATGGAAACCACAAAGCGTCTTGTTGTCATTTGAAGACCATAGCTGTGATAATGCTGAATGCCCTGCTTGCTATTCTTTATGTACCAAGGCATGTGTATAATTGCAGACCCCTGTGAGTGTTAGTTACGGTGAGTTCAGTCCTGAGCACGGCGCACTTGGTTTGTATTTACTGCATCATTCAGCACTGATTGCACAAAGCTCCTCCGACAGATGGAGGAGCTCTGCCACCAGGTATGCAGGGGAGGATTTCCTCTGTGGAAAGCAAGCCTTATTTTTAGCATTGGAAATGCTGTGTTTCTTAAATCTCCCTCTTTGAGATGGAGACTCCTGTGGTCTGGCAGAAGGTAAATGTACACCTGCCCAATTCCTCCACGGCTGGCCAGGAATGCTGACTCAAGGAGACCAGATTAAGTGATATGGTGCTGGGTGGCTGAAATCAGCTGTGCCTGTTTCCACAGGGTCAGCTCGCTGTATTCTGTGTGCCTGAAGTATCCCCTAACACTGGGTGTGAGCTTCCAGCTCTGAGCTCTGGTTTCATTTCATCTCAGACTGTCAGGCTCCTGATGTGAGCAGCTGTAACATGGGCTTCAAAGAAAACGGGTGTGATGGCATCTATTTTGGTCTCCACTAATGTCATGTTACTACTGGATTTTTAAGCAACTCCTAAGGAAAGGGTATGGCTGTATGGACCTACATTTTCTTATTCCCTAATCCCAGACAAAGGGAATAAAAAATTACAAAGCAGAAAAACTCCTTGCTGCGTGGAAGGAGAAAGCTCTACATAAATCCCTTTGGCCCTTCAGAGATGGAAGCAGATGGGAAGGCTTTTAGTTTTGGATTTAGAGGGAGAGCACTAACAAAGACATGGTTACTACTATGCTTCTTTGCATGTATTTTTTTTCCTTCTAGTTTTGGTTATCAGTGCCATACATGCATGAAAATTCCCTTATATTTAAGAAACGTAGATGGGAGATGGGAGACAGTTGTCAAACTACTTCTTTGTGCTTTGGAACGTGTCCATGTCAAGCTTGAATGGCTCAGAAAGGACTTAGTTGTGTTCAGAGCCTCATACGTGACCATCCTAAGCGCTGGTATTTTCATTACTTATTAGCTCCCTGTAGAGTGAGATGGGAGAGTTAAAAGAATCTGATGTTGGCTCTGTATGGACACAGAGCTCTTATTGCTCGAGCTGTAGCTGCCTCGGAATGGACAAAATTACATCTTGCTGTAGTCTGAGTTTTCTAGAAAAAATAAAATGCTGCTCTCTTTGGCACTTCTCCATCTGTTGCATTGCCTCTTTTCCCCACCTGGAGGGTATGTTTGTCATTGCTGCTGCTACATCAGCACGAGTGTTTCTCTGTGGCACTGGAGGAGGTGTTAAAGAGGACACTGACATCTCTGCATCTGTGCTGAAATGCTTTGGCAAAACTGTGCATTTCCTCTCTTTAGTGAAATAAATGGCTGGTCTCCCTCTCCTGCTTTGCTTACCCTGAGGAAGGCTGCTATTCTGCTGACATAACGTCTGTTCTGTGGTGTTTGTCAGCTGTTCCCTCCTCTGCTGGTTCATGTATTGAAGCACTTGTTTGGGTTTATTAGGAGTTGAGTGGTCGTGTAGCATTGCTTACCGCATGTTTGCTGGACAGAAAACCCTGCTGCTTAATTACCTGTGAGTGTGGAAATGCTCTGCTTGTTTTCTATGGAGGTGAGACCTGCTAGCATTTCTGCTGGGACGTGGATTGCAGCGAGTAACTTCAGCCAGCAATTGCCACCTGCCTGCAGGATCTCATCATAATGTCTAGAGCCAATTCAGGGAGGTTCTAACAGAGCTGTGCATGACAGAGAACCCCAGGCAGGGCAGTCGTGTATATGAGGGGCTGCTCCCAAAGTAATGCCTCCTCTTTTATGATATCAGCCCGCGACATCAGAGGTGAATGCTGGTGGGATGGCAGTAGAGGAATGGCACTGCAAGCCAAAGTCAAAACAGCAGGCAATCGAGGGGCCCCGTGTGAATTCTCCGAAGCTGCATTGCAAGCGCATGTTTTGCCTGAAGGTGGCAGAGTAGAAGGTTTTGCAGTTACTGTGCTGGTAAGTTAGCGCTCGTCCCCAAATTAATTTGACTCTCAGCCAAGTCAGGTGTTGGGCAAATCAGAAAAAAACAGATTTGGGCCTTATGGGTTCAACTGAATTACGCTTCAGGACTGCCAAGTCGGTGACCTTCCCCAGCACACAGTGCTATCACAGAATCCCTGATCATCTAGTCCAACTCCCTGCAATGAACATGGACACACACAGCTCTTATCAATGGTGGGAAACTAATCCACCAAAGGCATTACATTTTTTTGTTATAATACAATGTCTGTGTGTGTGGAAGTGAGAAATGCACGCAAGACTTTTGGAACTTTAGCCAAAGCACTTAATTTGAATAACACTGTGCAGAATAATTCAACAAGCCAATTTGTGTTCTTATTTTAATTCATAAGGAAGTGATAATGGAAAGTTCCTTTTCCTGTTTAAATGCTTCATCAGATTGTGCTGGGACAGTCTCTCAAGTATTTGTCCAAATATGCATTGCCTAACTCTTTACACTTTGTAGAGCTGGCAAGAGAAGCCAAAATATATGTTCAGTCTGTTCCTCTTTCTAAATACTTTTTTTTGTCTGTAAGGCAGGCAGTGATCTAACAAGTGCTTGAGGTGATGCTTGTCACAGATGCAGCTGCTTTGGCATAACAAATACAGAGGTCCTCCTGCTGTGCCTTTCTCCTGTGGGCTGGTTGAGGTCTGTGAGCTGGTTCATGTTGTGCTTCAGGGGGAAAAGTGCACCTGCAAGTCATGTCAGACACAGGTGGTGTACATGCAGTGAACTCTGGATACAGCACATGGCTGCCCATTAGGCAAGGCAGAGTCTGCACATGGCAAAGTTAAACAGTCATGCATGAACCATGAGCAAAGCTGCTTCCGATGACACTGGCAGATGGCTCTCAGGAGAGCATTTTGGTGATGACAGTGAGTGTATTTGCATGTCAGCAAAGGAGGAGGGTGCTGCACTGGCTGTGGATATGGTACGATGGGATTCCCTTAGGGATTTGGAAGGCTTGAGGCTATAGGCAAGGTCCAAGGATGGGTCCGCAGCCCTGGGGGGGACTGCAGCTGGATGCTCCTGGTAGGTCTGCTCAGGGCTGTTCAGGGCCCTGGTAGCCCTTAATATGATGGTCTTTGTGGTCGAGTACTTTGTGGTTAGTATTTCTTGTTCTTCACTCAGTGTCTTTATCGATTTTTTTCGCCATGCTGATGCTACCTGGAAAGCTTGCTGCTGCAATAGCTTCGTAAGAGCGGGAAATGTTTTCAGAGGCAGATATTGACTGGGTCACGAAGTCCTGGTTTCTGACTATTCACGTTCAAGCAAAGTTCCCAGTATCACTTTGAAAAGCAGAGACAAAATACGCCAGGCAGCCTTTTCTGTTCCTCACATAGGTCAGCAGTAAAATCTATGATTGCTCTGATCTAAACTGCTGTTTTAGCAATAGGTGGTCTTCTGAGGGCTAAGCTGCTTAATTGAAGATGCTTTTGAATGGTGGGGTTTGTGTGTGTGTGTTTTGTTTTAATGCACTATGACTAGGGCTCTGTCAGCTGAGGATTCTATTGCAGAAACAAATTCAGGCTTGTGCCTTGTGCAGATGTGGAGTTTGTAACATAGGCAATCTGCTCCTTTTGCAACTCCAGTTGTAGTATCAGCTCTACCCTCGCTCCTCCTTGTGGCCATTTAAAAACATTGTACTTTTTTAGTTTTCAGTGTGAATATAGTTTTTTTTCCCCCAAATTAGGCTTCTGTCCCTGGATATGTGTGCCTGAGTTTGTGACCTGGCAGCCAGCTGCTTGGTGTAATGGTAGTGTTGCAGAACAACAAGTTTGTGGGCATCATTTGGCTTCTTCTTTGCTATGTAAGGATTGTGACAACAGTGGGATGTTTTATCTTTTTTTTTTTTTTTTAATTTACTTAATGAGTAGAAGCCCTGTGCAGGTAGTCTTCTGTGATGGAGTTGGAAGGACTAACCTGAGTTTTTAGCTCTATAGCAAAATTAGGTTTCTAGAATGATGTGGCTGGCTTTAAATCTCTGCTTTAATGATGTGCTTTATATCACCTTTCCGATACATGACCTGTCAAGTTGCTTCACTGTGCTTTTTTTTCCTCTCCATTAACAGCACAGAATCCATTTAGAAAGTACATTGATATCCCTTTGACCCCAAGGTTTGGGGGTTTAGGTAATAGGATCCTGTAATGGAAAGATTAGCTGAAGTACAGACACAGTAGGTATCTGCACTACTGCAAATTGTGAAGAAGCTTATGGTTCTTCCCTTTGGAACCAGCACGTGCAGCACTGAAGCACCACTAAACATGGGCTGATGTGAGCTTAGATGCTGGGCAGCCTCTTCAGAATGATCACTCTCTATCTCCCACAAGCAGGCAGATGCCCAGCCAGTCTCCAACAGGGATAACTTTCCCCACCAATACCCCTACCCCCTGTACTACTGAGCACAACGCTCCACAGCATGGTATATCCCTTGGGTCAGTTTAGCTCAGTTGGCCTGGATGCATCCCCTCCTTATCTCTTACATGCTCCAAATGTACTCTTGGGAGTCAGAAAAAGAGAAAACCTTGAGTCTGTGTGAGCGCTGCTTACTGACAGCCACAACACCACTGTGTTTGTTATAAACACAAATTCTAAACACGACAGAACATGGGCAAAACAAGTTGGAGCAACAATTACGTGCCCGTCCATTCTTCTTACCTTGTTCCTGTACTGAAAGATGGGGGTTAGAGAAAGCAATTGTAGGAGATGAACAGAAGTTGTCTGAGGGGAAAAGGGGGAAATTGCATGTAGGAAAGATGTGTGTTGGGGAAAGAGCAAGCTTACAAGAGAAGGAATTGTTTGAGGCCGTGTGGGAACTATGCAATGCATTTCTACTTCAGTAGGTGTTTTCCTGGTACTTGAACTGTTGTTTTTTTTTTTATCATGGGGATGGTCAAACACTGGAATAGGCTTCTGAGGGAGTCAACAGCACGTTCTAGTTTAGTATCATCAGCGATCTTGCTGAGGTACCTCTCCAGTCCTACATCCAGATCATTGATAAAGATGTTGAGCAGAACTGGCCCTAGAATCGACCTCTGGGGAACACTGCTGGTCACCAGCCATTCACTACAACCCTTGGAGTGCTGCTATGGAGTCAATTTTATCACCCAGTGCAGCACAAATTTGTTCAAATTACAGTTGGATAGTTTTTCCAGGTGGATGCCATGGAGGACAGTATCAAAGGCCTTGCTGAAACCCAGAATGATTACATCCACTGCCTTCCCTTCACTGCCAAGTGGGTGACCTCGTTGTGGAAGGAGATCACATTACCAGGCACTTTCTCATATTGACTATGCCAGATAACAGCTTTGTGCTTTAAGCATCTTTCAATATCCCTCAGGAAAGTTTTCTTCATTACTTTTCCAGGAACAGAGCTGAAGCTAACATCTCTGTAGTTTTCTGGGTCTTCTCTTATGCTCTTTTTTTATGATGTGGGATAGTGCACCCTCAGCAAATTTGGATAGGGATTGAGTGCACCCTCAGCAAATTTGCAGATGACACCAGGAGGAGCAGTGCTGTCAATATTTAGAGAGCTGGGTTGCCCTTCTGGTCAAGCTAGCAGTTGAACTTCATGAACTTCATGAAGTTCAGCAGGACCGAGTGCAAGGTCCTGGGGCAATTCCAAATATCAGCATACAGGGGGTGATGAGTGGATCAAGAGCAGTTGGCAGTACTGGTATATGAAAAACTGGAACACCTTTCCTATGAAGGAAAGCTGAAACAGTTGGGTTGTTCAGCCTAGAGAATAGAAGGCTCTGGGGAGACCTCACTGTGGTCTTCTGATACGTAAAGAAGAGCTACTTAAAAACAAACAAACAAAAAAACCCACAACAACGCACAGACTTTTTGCTAGGGTCTATGGGGCAGGACAAGGGACAATAGTTGGAAAGTAGATTCATATTGGAGAGAATGCAGAAGTTTTCGTGATGAGGATGATGATGAGACCCTGGAATAGGTTGCCCAGCCAAGATGGGAATGTCCTATCATTCCAAGTGTTCTAAACTGTGTTGTCTGGGACAACCTTGTCTAGTTGAAGAGTTCCCTGCCTGTGGCTTCGGGGTCGCACAGGTGATCTTTAAGGGCTCCTTCCGACACAAACCATTCTATATTGCTGTGGTTCAGTGATGTTCAGTGATCTTCGAATTAGAGGAGACACTTCTTTTCATTGAGACTTTCACAGTGAGCATTTCTTCCTTTCATAAGCCTGTGGTGAACTGTTCCTCTCTGTTGTCCACAGGAAAA
Organism: Tympanuchus pallidicinctus; assembly: GCF_026119805.1. Classification (NCBI taxonomy): domain Eukaryota; kingdom Metazoa; phylum Chordata; class Aves; order Galliformes; family Phasianidae; genus Tympanuchus; species Tympanuchus pallidicinctus. The sequence continues at coordinate 34,974,841 of NW_026294669.1, forward strand.
CTAGGATAAAAGCAGCTTTCTGCCTGTCTGAGGGGAGTAGGCTGTCTTCTCCTTTAAATGTCACACCGCTGCCTGGATAAAGAATCTTTGCTCCTCTACACACCTCCTTTTCTGCAAAAGTATCTACTAGGTAGTGCCTATAAATATGTGTAATTTCCAAGGCTTCATGTCTTTCAATAGCCATCTTTCTATAGAGAAGAAACATTGCAGACTGGCTTGATGTACAATTCTTTTTTCCCATCCTTAAAGCTTTTAAGCCTACAACTTTCCTTGTACACCTCTAGCAACTGGTGAAGGAAAAGGTGTTATCTTCTGACACAACCATGAAGCAGCGTGCTCAGAGCTGCTGGAGCAAACCCTGGGCTGGAGAACTGTTGGACTTGATGCAATAGAGTCAATTTATTTTAACTGTAAAAACAGCCCTGTTGAAAATCTGTTCAGCCCTACAATTCTGATAACGGGACAAGTTTGTAGAGCAGCTTCAGGGCTCTGTGAGTGGAGGAAGCAGCCTTTCTGGTCCTGGAAATCCAAACTCCTGCGAAGACAAATGCCTGCCTCTCCCATCTATCTTCTGGTGTGTCTTTCCCTGTGTTTATGGCGAATCAGCTCCACATGGGTATGTCTGTTTGCTCTTGGTTCTCCTCCCTTGCCCTTAGCACTGTGACAATGGGAACCGGTTTAGAGTTAGATTAGAAAGGGAATTTCCAGGACTGACAGCTCAGGAGGCAGCCCAGGGGCAGGGTGATGCTTAGAGCTGGCTGCTGGGAAGAGGGCAGAGAGCATGGAAGGGATTTGAGTAACAGAGGTCAGCGCTGCTGCTGCTTTAGAGATGGATTTCATTTTCTGACCCCGAGTGTTGATCTAGCTCCTTCGCATTTAACCCTGCTTTCCATGAGGTGGAAAATGATTGCCCTCTTATTCTTGCTTTGTTCTGTTGCAATGCTAAATACTCTGAGAGCTACTTCTCTGTGCTGATAATGTGTAGTAATGGGATTGCTATTTTAAAAAATCGATACAAATATCACACTAAAAAAAGAAGGGTTTATCAATTAGTCTGTCAAGGGCTGTTTTAATAGATCTGTCTGACATTTGAGACACTTTCCCTAAAAGTATGCTTTCAGTTTCAAATTACTTTTTAAATGCTGTTGGTTGCAGATTCCAGGCTAGCTAATACAAACTGTTAATGGTGAAAAACTTTCTCAGCAGTTCCAGAGAAACTGGAAATCATAAATGCTTTCATGATTTTTTTCAATTGATCAAGAATGTGTTCTCTCACAGCAGGGAGTGGCAGCTCCTAACACATGCCTTATTTTTGTGGCTTCAGCTTTCTGGTAGACCAGAGAAGCTGGAAAATTGAAGCTGATATGAAAGTTTAGAACGGATCTTTCTAAAGCTTGCATTTGCAGTATGAAAGGTTGAATGATACTGGCTTGATTGAGGCTCTTTTGAGATGCAAAATAATTTGCTGGCAGCTGCATTTGTAAGTTAGATGTTTGAAGTTGTCTTTATGTCCATTTTGGTCTGTGTGCTTTTCTTTATTTGGGAAAGTATTCCTCTTTTACAGACCCTTAAATCAGTTGTGGAGAGGTAAGATTGTGTTAGGATCCATCTGTTCCCTTATCTTTTATATGGCATTTCTGGGTTAGTGAATGGCTGAAGTCTTGCATGAGGAGGCAGTTAATTGTTTTGCTTAAGCCTGTGCTTGAGACTTGTGGGGCTGGACCAGGTGAAAAGGATTGATTTGTATAACTACTTTGCTGCTGGTCTTCTGTAATTCTTAGAGCATCGTTTATTTGTAGCATTTACTGAAATCTTAGAAGAAATAGGTGTTACAGTGGGAAGAGTAATGACAGCTCTCAAAGAATGCCCAAGAGCACAGTGTTTGAAACAGAGTTCTGTTTCAGACTGGCTTGCTCCACAAGGAGGAAACTGTATTTGAAATGCTTGGCTCCCTGCAGAAAAAGAAGTGAAGACCATGCCCATATATCCTCTGTAAAACATAAAATCCACAACGGCCAGTTTAAAACATCGTAACTCTGCAGCGTTCATTGGGGAACGTGCAGTTCAGAGAGATACACCATCGTACTGCCCTCCCAAAACAGGTTTTGGTGGATCTTATCTCTCCCAGGCAGATGCTGATCTGCAAATAGGAGAAACCAAACGGTTTTAGAAGCCCTGTTGAGCTCTGTGCCGCCTCAGCAAACAGTTGCTGACCTTCCTCACCAGTGCCCTCCTCACACCTTTCCCCCTCAACTTCTGGATTGAGAACCTCCCCATGCCCTCTACTACACTCTCCGTGGTTTACAGTCAGTCAGGTGGCTCAGGTCCTTGAAACAATGGTGTATCTTCAACTTGGAGGGTGGTCAACTTCTGTTGGAGTCTATTCCAGACACAGAGGTAAGAAGCATCAAGGAGGCAATGAAGGGAACAGTGTTATCTTTAAGGCTGTAGTTGACAGAAATGACTGTTATTTTAATGGTGGGTGTGAAGATAATGTTTGCCTTTTGTTAGCCTTGTTCTTTACCAGAAAATGATACCTCCTTCAGTACTGTGACTATACAATGAAACTGTTTTCTGTCGGGAATGCTTCCAGCTGGCACCAAGATTGGCAGAGTTCAGAAGCTGGAGAACTGTTCCTCACATTTCTGCAGCTGAATGATGGACCAGGGACTCGTGGCATTCCCAGGGAGAAGGTATCCAACATAGATATAGTGCAGAATAAGTGTAGCACCCAACTACATCACTTGCTGCTCTTAGGAAGAGGCTTCTGGTTCTGGGGCTGAGTCATTTTTTAAGCTTGTGGATATGGCATCTTGGAGGAAGAATGAGTTCATGCCTTGTGCTGCTGAAGATATACCAGTTGTGCTGCAAGTGTGCCCAGTCTTGGGGAGATTACAAAACCTAACAGAAGTTTGAATTCCACATGCAAGACCAGTATGTTCCAGGGAGTCATTTGTTGTCAGGATCGATGGCAGCGTGGTGTTTTTAAGCACCAGGCTTGGTAGTGGCAGCTGATGAATAATTAACAGAAAATTATGGTCAATGAAAGAAATATATCTTTGCTAATTTATAATGACTTGGCTGCATATATTTTCCATGAGTGTCTTTTCCTTGGAGGAGTCTGAAAAAGGGTTTTTAGGGTTTGCTTGCTTTCAGCTATGGTTTTCAGTGGATAATGACTGAAACTGTGTCCTGATCAGTCTGACCATCCCCAAGGAGTTGCATTCCTTTAACTGTCTCTGTCTCCTTGCCTCTCTCTCTGCGTGCTCAAATTCTTGGCGCAGCTGGTTGCTCTCTCTATTAATGCTGCCTTTAATGCTTCATATTTTATGACCGTCCTGAGCTCAAAACTTTTCTGTACAGTCTCATCTAGGATGGCAGTTCTCGCTCAGCTTGACCTCAGCCAAATTTTCTTGAAAAGTTTCCTCCCATCAATGGGGAGAAGGAATTGGTCCTACTTTTCTCAAACCGACTTTCCAGTGACAGCAGAGAATGAAGGATTTTAGTATTTTACAGGGCTCCAGGAGTCAGATCCTCCGTGTGGCCACAGATAATTCAGTCAGATTTTCCCACCTTAATTCTGGAGTGTGGCTGTTATTATTATTCCTTTTTTTCCGTGGACTTGGCAAGAGCTCCTACATCCTCTGTGTTCCGTGCCACCTGAGTTTCTGTGACTTTCTATTTCACCAGGTTTGATTGAACCCAGCTTCTATATTACAAGAGGTAAAGGTGTCCTTGCCCTGGGACATGGTTTAGTGGGCATGGGTTGATGGTTGGACTAGGTGATCTTTAGTGGTCTTTTCCAACCTTAGTGATTCTGTGACTCCTTCTCTAGTAAATCTTATTCTAGGTTAATGAAAGTGTCATTAGCTGTATCTGACTAGGAGCCAGCAGTAGGAGAGACAATTGTATTTTGTTGATGGCAGTTGGGATGTAGATATTAGTTGGTACAACAGAAAAAGATCACTTCTCTTGTGACTTGTGGAAACTTTGCTTGCAAGAACTGTGCTTAGACCTGGGAAAATGTGTACATTGCCTCTTCTGCCCTTGGAATCGATTATTTTTATTGCTTGAATAAACCTGTGTAGAGTTAGTTCTCGGTGATGGAGCCACTTGAAAGTGTCTGTAACTGCCCAACACGGAAAGAATGAGTGGGAAACATACCCAGGCTGTTCTCCGAGGTGTGTAGGAACATTGCAAAATGCAATGGACAAAAACTGGAAGTCAGAAAGTCGCAGTTAGATATTAGGAAACAAATTTCAGCGTGAGTGAGCTCGGATGCTGGAAGGGGAGTCTAGAGAGGTTGTGATACCTCTTGCCTTTATGCCATATAATTGTACGTATGTGATCTCATGCAAAATCGCTCCTTCCCCTCTTCTCTCCCTCTTCTCTCCCTCTTCTCAACATTTCTATCAAATTAAGTGCCTAAAAGCCTGAGGTGCACAGTCACCAATCACTCTGAATGTTCATAAGCTGAAAATGACATTATTTTTTTGTGGATTTATTTCATTTTTAAGGCTTTTACAGAAAGAATCTGATAGTGTTCTGTTCATACCTATTAATATTTCACACAAAAATGTGCTTTTAAAGCTTTCTGGGCTAACATGCACATCAGTGATTTCACCCATTTTTTCTCCAAATGCTCTGCGCTCTCACACTATAAATAAATATCAATGTCTGCATTTAGGAATTGTTAAAAAGGATTTTAAATGCTTGTAGAACAACAGAATAAGTAATGAGAGAGGGTAGATCTACAGCTTTCTGTTTTGTCATAGCCACATTTTCATATTCTGCTATCAAGAAGTCTTTGTATCCTTGCAAAGGAACACCTGGAGTTATTCAGGAGAGCTGCCCCGTTTCGGTGATCCCAACAGCACGCTTGGAAGAGGGATCCTAGCAATGTTGGGCACTGTTAGTAATCCCTTTTTGAGCTGCTCTAGTATCTGTGATGGTCACAGCACTGTAATTTTGCACTGGTGTGTCACTTATGTCACTGTAGACTTGATGAACCACTGTGTTGCATCTGGGAAAAACAGTGGGTTAAAAAATAACAAAATTGCTTCTGGTAATTAATATGAAATCCTAGTGACTTGAGCAGCCAGCTGGATATCTGACTTTCCACTGGAAAGAAATAAGAATCACTGGAGCTTCAAATCCTTTATACAGCTTTGAGTGATCTCCAACAGTGCACTTGCCTTCCTGAACGCAGGGAGGAATGAGCAAGTTCGTTCACAGAGCTGTATCTTTACTATATCTACTTTGCTATGAGAGTGGTGAGGTGCTGGAACAGCTGCCCAGAGAGGCTGTGGATGCCCAGTTCCCTGGAGGTGTTCAAAGTGAGCTTGGATGGGGCCCTGGGCAGCCTGGTCTGGTAGTAAATTTGGAGGTTGGTGGCCCTGCATGTGGCAGGGGGGTTGGAGGTTCATGATCTTTAAGGTCCCTTCCAACCCTGGCCATTCTGTGATTCTGTATCTCTGGAGCAATGCTTTCTACAGGGGCAGCTTCAGCTCTTTACGCTTTCCAAGATCCATAAAGACCCCAACCTATTATAGTTTAAATAGTTTAACTGACTTTTCTTGGAACAAAACCACCTTCTGCTGCTGCTCATTTTACTGAGCCTTAATATATATTAAGCCTTAATAATTAAAGCGTAACCTCAAGAAACATAATTAGACTGTAAGACCCAGTTAAGTATAATTTCTGGTTATAAATAAGAATTGAAGCCAACAAATTGCCTGCAGTGTCCAAAAGCAAAGAGAGTTATGGTTGTGGTTGGTAGGTGCGCAGAGCATCCAAGTGCTTAGCTTGGAGGTGCCTCATTTCCACACTACTTGTTTTGACTTCCTATCCAGAAGCTTAAGGTTTTAGCTCTTACATAGCAGTGGTGGCCAAGAGAAGTGCAATCCATGCACACAGGAAGGATTCAGATCTCTCTTGGTCACAAGTGGGACGTGGTTTTGGGGAAATCCGTCCTTGTCCATTTGTTTAATCTGAAGAGTTGACTTTATTCCAAAGCATTTGTGGGATACTTGTTGCTGTTATATTGATCTTTCTCCTTTCAGAATCTTAAGAAGTTCTCCTTAGCCACCGGTAGGAGAGATGCAGGGGATGAAACTGAAATGACAGTTTATCCTTCTTTCTCCTCGGGTCTGTCGTGTAGTTCGTGCCAATTATATCCAGCATGCTTTTGAGAAAGTGCTCAAGTCCTGTCTCATACTTTACATTAAACAATTTTAATTGCTTTCTCTCCCTCTCCCACAACACTTCAGAAATGCTGTGTCTGAATTGGAGACGTGATGAAACAGATTTGTTTTCCCCAGAGGAGACTGGGCTGTTTTCTCCTCCAGGCTCATGCTATTAAAAGGGTAGAGTCATGCAGGCTGTTACCCCTGCTGAAGGTGAATTTCTGCTGTTTGGATAAAAAGGGAAGAAGCAGGTCATTATAGAAAGCCATCAAAGAGGGAGGGATGCAGAGGGCAAGTCACACGCAGTAAATAAGCTTCTATGTGAAACTGTATCAGCAGAAATGCGTTAGCCGAGGCAAAATAAATCCAAAGGGGATTTCTGTGATAGAAATATATGGATGTATATTTTGTGAATCTCCATGTAACACTTTGTTTTTGTTTCTGTAATTAGAAAGTGACGTGGCTGTTCCACAAGAGTGGCTGGCATCTTGTTCTCTCTGCTGATCCGTGGGGATAATTTAGATGAGGAAAGCATGACGATGACATAGAACCTTTTTGTCCATTTGATCCATCGTGCTTGGATAGTGCTGCAAAGCCCATCTGTATGGTTGTTTGAGCTCTACTGTGAGTTTTGGGTGAGAACAGGTGACCTCAGCCTGTATAGCCACTGAATGCTGCAGCAGCAGTGTCAAAACCTCCAGAGATATTGTTCTTAAACAGTGCTGATTGCATGTGGCTCAGAGCTTAGCTGAAACAATCTTGTCCCTAATGTGGCTTTCATGGCCAATGCTTGGTAATTTTAATGCTGTCAGCCTGTGATACTTGTTGACATAAAAAATTGAACTCTGCACAGTGAAATGAGGCTAACTGTGTTAAAACCTACAAAAATAGAAGTAATATTTTGGTCAGCTTCACAGGTGCATTGCCAATTCTGCCTTGGGCAGTAAAAAGCCCCATGAAGCTCTGATAGGTCCTGGGTTGGAAGATGATTTACTGTTGAGCTACTGAACCTCATAGCACCAGACTTTCTGCACAATAGAGACTGCAGGGTTCAGAAATCCCTGTAGCACTTCAGGCACCATTTGCCTTAGCTCTGCTCTTTGCTTTACACTTTGCTCTTTTTTTTTTTTTTCTTTTTTAAAGACTCGGAAGGTTCATTTGTGTACAGAGATCTTTCTTCTTTACAGTCTTTGGAACAATGGAAAATACTTTTATACTTCTGTTTCTGTTTGTGTTTTAGTGATTTAAGTGCTTGCCTCCTTCATAGATAGTGGCATAGGTAGTCTTTAAATGCTGATCCTGAGGATGAGAGATTTTATGTCTTTGGTCATAGCAGCACAGTTCTTTAGCCGGGATGTGAAGAAGAATCCATAGTAGCACCTCCTTTGTTGCTCAGAAATACCTTAATTTAGTCCAAATTAGGAGTTATCTTGAAATACTCCTCGGTACGTTCTGTGGAGTGGGAAGGATAGCAAACTCTATGGAGTTCAGCATGCTCCCGTTGAAGTCTCTGGTGGAAATAGAGACCTGTTTTACTGGAATACAGTAAATATTAATGTATTTGCTACCACTTGAAATAATTGGTGTAGGTTTAGAATATTTAGAGGTGTATTCTTGGATAAAGAATGCAGAAATACTGGGAAGTACAAATTGTTGTCAGGGAAGTAGTTCTTGTCTTCGCTTAATATTGTCTGTCTTATGCTTGGGGCCTGCTCCCTTACTTAAGGTACAGATAAATTTACTACATTTGAGAACCATAAAGTTTTCCTAAAACCTCTTCACCAATTTTCCTATACCTACGACCAGACCAAAGAGTTTGTTTCCCCATTCTGAAGTTGCTTTTTAAAACAAAGGATTGAGCTCCCCATTTATCTACTCATTCGTTCTTCATCTCGAGAGCTATCAGTCAGCTGGGCTGCTTTCTCAGGGCTGTGGCTAAGGGACTCAATGCAGGTATAAGCCACAGGTCAAGATGCATCTTCAGTGCTACCCTATTATGGGTGCATGACCACGTTGCTTCTGGCTGCCTCTGAAAACTGTGTTCCTGTGAAATGTGACTGTGAATACAGAACATCACCAGGAATTGCTTTGAGAGCCATTCTTCCCAGGCAGAAGATGTACAGAAGTGTTGTAGCTCCCTCTGAGAGTTAGCTGCAAGTCTTTGATTTGTTTTCTTATGCTTCTGAAGGGTAGTGGATCATGATGAATTATGTCTTCGGGCTGAGTGCACACGTAGAGCAAGCAGCCTGAACTCCCTCCTGACTTGAATAGAAGGTGGGTGGCCAGTGCTATTCTAAGGGAAGTTTCTCTCATGGATGGTGAAACTGCATCCTACATTTCTGGGAGGAAATGAAACAAAGGAAACTTTTTCCTTCAGTCTGACATTGCTCAGAAAGAAAACTGCAAACTGTAGTTGCCTCCAATGGTTTGCACTCTTAATCATTTTTTTACTACCAGCTTTGGATAGACTTCATGGGGTAACAGGTCTTAAAAGAGGTGAAGTAGCATGCGTATGTCATGATTACAGGCTGTATGGCTTTGGTGAGTTCCTGGAGTTCCACGTGGTCATCATTTTGTGATCCTAGCAGCTTTTAGTGTCTAAATGTTTAGTTTCTCCTTCTCTTTTGTTCCTTGTTTTGTGGGTGAACTTATTGGATACCAAGTCAAGAAGGAAAGAAGATGGAGCAATGAAGTCCATGGTAGCTGCCTGTTTCAGGCCAGGTTGGATGGGGCTCTGGACAAACCTGATCTGTACCTGATTTTGTGGTTAGCTATGCTGCCCATGGTAGGGGAATTGGAAAGAGATAATCTTTGAGATCATCCCAAGCCAAGCTGTTCTGTGGTTCTGTGATATGATTCTATGGAACTGCAGAGTGAAGTTAAGCCTCTAAATGAAGACCTCTGCAAATGTGCCGAGGTAACACGAAATTTTGGATAAACAAATCTCCATCACAGATTGCTCTGGGGCCAGGCAGCAGAATGGAAAAAGCAGATTTGTTCCCTCTTCTGCTGCTGCCTCCTGCCAGTCAGTTTGCTTCCTCATCCTCATTGCACATCCTCATCGTCACCACACGACCGCTCCCCACCATTACATCTGTCCTAAGTGGGTGGTTAAATGGGCGCACTGGGGAGCTCTGCCTTCTGCAGAGAGAGCAGATCGGGAGCATCCTGGCTTTCCAAGCAGTTGCTGTGAATTTCATGCCAGTAGAAATGACTTCTACCAAAGTGGATGGTTTCATGGATGTTGATTTTAGAACTGTGTTTTATCTTTTGATACACTAACATCTGATTATTTATTCTTACACCTCTGGCTTTGTAGTAGTGCTGTTGGTAGGATAAATCAGCTGCAGTACTGTTATCAGTTTCTAGAGTACATTGGCAGCAGGTGGAACAGAAACAGCTCTCTCCACTTTCTGCAAATAACCTGCAGCAGTTATTTATTTCCTGCATCCTGCTGCAAGTATGCCTTTCTTCATTATTTACTGGTGAATGAATAGGTAAGTATTCCTGCCATTGATTATTCCTATGCATTTTCTTGTTGTCTGTGCTCTCCCTTAAAAGGAAAGCATGACACAGATTAAAAAAGGTGGGGCTTTGCAAGCTGAAGTATATCAAAACCTTCCTCTTTGAGTAATGATTTCAGTAGAATTGCTGGGGCACATTCTGGAGACTCTGGTAAGTGCTCTGCACCCGTACATGGTGAGGCTTTGTTTTTCCTTTGCTTAAGAGTGTGTGCTTTTTATATGCTGAAACTGAGGTTGCTGCACCTCTGAAGTTCAGCACTACTCTTACCTGTCTGGAGGACTTTGCTTAAAGCCTGCTGTTAGGATTCTGTTGCTGCAAATAGTGGTTAGATTGATCTGAAACCTTCCTGAAAATGGAAGCGAGTCTTTTCAATTGCAGGCAATATTTTTAAAAGCCTGTTTATTAAAACCTCTATTAAAATTTATTGTTTACCACTTCTGTTCTATTTTTTCCATTGGTTGCTTCCAGGCTAGAGATTTCCTTCGATAATGCTCCTTTACGTGCTGAGGAAGCCGTATACTTAGCTGTACAGCTTAGAAGATGATTCTGATTTTTATCTAAGGGCTATTATTCTCTGGAACGTGCTGGTTCCAAACAGTTACACTTTGTCTGTGCCGTAAAAAAAATGTCTTCCTATCTATTTAGTGGATTGGAAGCATGATGAAAAGTGAATTGTGTTTGCCTGTTGCAGAGGCTATAGCTGTCACATCTCTTACAGTGTGTACAACTGCTGTTATTTCTGACACTCGTGGAGTTAACAAGTCTCTCTCCCAAATATCAGCTGAACACTGTGCTATCAGCACATAAACTTACAAGCAAATCCATTTTGCTTGTCTCTGGTTTTCAGGGTTCTTTTGCACCATCGCTAACTTTTCTCACTTTGTTTGCAGCGCGTTCCTTCTTGTCAATTATTTACAAATGCAGCGAGACAAACTTGAAATTCTTTAGTGCTCCGAATGAATAATTTAATGCCCTTGTTTCTATTTAATCTTCTCTGCTTACAGTTATGCCCATGGTCCATTTTCAATGTTAACTTACAAGGCAAATCAACAAGTGAAGTAAAGCTCGGCCAATAAATGCTTCACAAATCCAGACCAACACTCATTTCTCCCCGTGGATCTTTTGTCTTGAATTTTGCCCTTATGAACATTTTTCATCAAAAATAAATCACGTGCAGTAACGAGAATTGCACGGTGGATTCTTTATAACTATGCCTCCCAATGCAATCATCAGGCACACAGCTAAATAAGTGAGGTGGTGTGCATTTGCAGTTGCTTTAGACAATCCAGTTTTGTGTTATCTGCTTTTTTATGATGATAGTGAAATACAAATACAAATGTTTCTGTGAAAACTTGCCTTTTTCTTGCTTTGGGAGTTGCTCTAATGATGACTGCTGCTTCCAGCTGTCCTTGACTGGTAGTCAAGGTAGTTCTGCTTTTGGATAAAATCTGTGGGTAAGTGGCTTATTTTCCACTGGGTTGTTTCTGGTGCTCAGAAATGATCTATTCTCACTCAGGGGTGATTTTTTTAGAGCTGGAGGATGAGCGCTGCTGCACCTGGGAGGCAGCTTTTTCTCCATGTGGTATCACCTGAGGCACAAACCCAGTGTACACAGTGGGAGCAGAGACAGGAGAAAAGGCAGCATTGAAAGCAGTGAGATTTCAGCTCTGCGCCTTAGCTGAGGCTGCTCCACAGAGGGAAGCCAGCACCCTTACATGCTCTAGAGGGTAACTGCAGTGTGTTTGGTACTGAGACTGACTTGTTAACGAACTTTAAATTACTTACTGTCCTTCTGGGTGCATCCTTTGGCTGTCATTAGTGGAGCAGGTGACAGATGTGAGGGCTCTGAATTGAGGTGCTGTGGTGCTGCATCTGCTCTAAGTTTCTGGTGTCCTCCCCGTCCAACTTCTTTTTACATGATGGTTCATTTTCTGTGATTGAAAGTGTCACTTATTAATATCACACACCAAACTAAGAAGCTGCTCATTGTATATGAGCACTCAATAGCATAGTGTGCCCACCTGAGATGGCAGGGAAAGAGAGAAATGTTGGGATGAAATGAGATGTATGTGGCGGAATATACGTTCCTTTCTCAAAGCATGTTGACTTGGAATTCTTTCTGAGTGGGGAAAGAAAGACGAAAGTCTTCTTGTGGAATGAAATAGGAGAAAAGATTTCCTCTGAGTGCTAGTTTCACATTTTAGCAATCAATTCAATGTAAAATTTTTATGTTGAATTTGAATAAGCCCTCCCTTTACCCCCTCCCAGGACACCTTGTCCTTGCTGATCCTGTCTGTTGAAGGAAATGACCATGGCAGTGAGCCTTTCCCCTCTGCCATGCCATTCCAGGTTTCTGCAGGCACAATGAGGCACCGAAGAAATGGCAATTTTGAGAGTTCCAGACTCCTCAATTCCAGCATGTCTCGCAGCATAGATGTGTCGTGCAATGACAGCGTGAGTATCACGACATGGCTGATAAACTTGGGAGATGTTTCATCGATGTGTCAGCTTTGCTTTCATGGAGGTTTCCCAGTCAGATGGACCAGAGTTAACCAGAGTTTGGAAAGTATCATCAGGTTTAACCTCTGTAACCATCCATGCAAATGGGATGTTCTCTAGTCTACAGCTGACTGCATGGTGCCACTGCATTCAAGTAAGATGTTTTCTATGTGGGTCTTCTGGATTACAACTGCTGAAATTCGAGTAAGCTTTTCATGGCAATTCGTAGGGTTTAAATTCTGCTTTGGTGTTCAGGTTTTTTTATGGGGGGAAGCCCCACGTTCTGTTATATTGTGCTTGATAGAAAAGGATTGATATCACTCTTTTATTTGAGTGCCTGTCTGTGATGTTTAGCTGTCTTCTGTGTTTTGTCCGTTTCACTCAATGCTTTCTCTTTCCTCCCTGTCAACCACTTTGAGAAGGCAGACTTGAAAATCACACCAATTTCACTTTGTGCTTGAACTGGCTGTGCTGTTAACTGAAGTCTGTGCTGTTTCATAACCTGTTGAAAGTAATTCTTTTTTCCTCCCAAGGATTTGGTCAACTTCATTCGAGAAAACTTTAAGAAGAGAGAATGTGTCTTCTTTACAAAAGACAGCAAGTCAGTGTAAGCAGCCATTTTCCTCTGGTTTTGCAGATGTTGGGTGTCAGGAGCTGAGGGTATTGCTTCTTGCTAAGCCATGTGGCAGGGGTTGTTTGGGAAGCAGACTCAGGAGTCTGAATCCAGCAGTGCAACCTCACCTCAGTCTTGCTTATACAAGTCCTCTGGTTGTCATTGCTTGTTTGGTCTGTTAGCTTATGTCTGGGATATTGTTCAGTCGTGGTCAGAAGAACTGGAATTCTAATGGTAGGATAGGTACCCTGGGGTGCTTCTCCCAGCCCTACAAAGTGTTTTGATCACACACTCTCTATATGGTAATTTGTAAATTACATAAATTTAATGCTGTGCTAATATAACATACATTATAAGATTCATTTTTATGAAAGGAATCTACAAAGAAGATCAGATCCAACTACCTGCCCGCTTCTGGGTTATCAGAAATTGAAAGCACGTCGTTGAGGGCATTATCCAACTGCCTTTTGAACACTGGCAGGCACAGGGCATCGACCACCTTGCTAGGAAGTGTGTTCCAGTGTTTGACCACACCTGGGCTATATCCCTGTAATCTGCCCCCTATTATTTATGTCCCTGCCTCCATGTCTATACTTTTCCTTTTTGTGCTACCTTTGACTGAGAGGAGTAAGAATTGTATTAGCTGTGCTCCCAAACTGTTATCATTGTGTGGAGGGATATGTTGGTGATTCTGAGTTGCCTTGTTGCTACTCAGCAGTGAAAGAGCAGAAGCACATGTCCTTTCCCTCTCGATCTGACCATGTATTAGACCAGTCAGACCCTGGATTTACATTGAAAATGATTATAATGAACAGAACAGTAACTTTTTACTTTTCCTACCTGGTTAAGAGTGCAGAAAGGAGAAGAAACTATTTGTACCCTTAAGTTTAGTGGCTGATAAGGTCATCTGATGGTGTCTGATGCTGAAACCTGCTCTGACTCTTGAGTGTCCTGTAGGCTTTCAAATCAAGCTGCTGATGTTTTAACTTGGGTTAAGGTAAGGAAAGAAGTCATATAGGCCCATTCACTCTTCTTCCAGGGGCAATTTGTGTAAGTGCGGATACCCTGAAAGTCAACATATAGAGGGCACTCAGATCAATGATGATGAAAAGTGGAATTATAAGCAGCACACCAAGGAACTTCCTACCGATGCCTTTGGGGACGTTCACTTCGAAAATATAGAAAGGAGAGGAAAGGTAAGTCATCTTCTTGAAGGGCAAATGTCAGGCCCCATGGGAGTCCTGAATCCAATGCCAGTGGGGGTTCCTAAAAACAGGGAAGGTGAAGCTGAAGTAGATTTTATTCATAAGGAAATGGGAAGAGTTAGGCTAGAAAGGAGCTGAGATGGTTTCTTTAGCTGTGATAGCTGAAACAGGGAACAATTTCTTCTGTGTTATTTGTTTTATAGACTGATGTGTGTGTGTCTGTGTGTGTGTGTGTGTGTGAAGGTGTTTCCAGGTGTGACAGAAGAATTTGTTTGTTTGGAGTCTGGAGGAAATAGTTTCAGCTTGACCTGTGATGTCTGTGATGAGTGTATCTGCGTGCTGCTGCACTGCCCACTCTGTGTTTCTCACTGCTACTGAAACGTGATGGTGTTGAGGCACGACTGAGCACCCTTTTACCCATCTTTACTAGTGAACCCAGCACAGTAAGCTTAAGTGCCTGAATGACTGAGCTCCTGATAAAGATGCTTTTTTCCTGACTTTCTGACTTTAACATTAAGGCAGGGTTGTTTCTTAGAATGCTGCTCCTTTTCAGTGTGGATAAACTTATCCTTTAGAAAGAAAATGGTGGGAGACTGCGCACCAGTGTGACTCCTGGGGCAGGAGCATGGCTAACATGCTTTGCTGTTGAAGGTGCAGCAGGATTCGGGAGATAATAATCATAGAGATTTCACATCTGGAAGGATGTAAGACCTTTTTTCTGAGGATCTGTGCTCTTCAGTACAGAAGCTGCATGCACGTACCTGGTTGGTTTTCTCCAAAATCATCACTTGTGTTTTTAATGGTGTTACCATTGCATGGCATGTCGTTGCTGCCTGCAGAGCTTTCTGACCACTCACCTTTTTCTCCCCCCCTCTTTCCTTTTTCTCCTCCTCTCTCCCTCCCCCCCCTTTCCTTTTTCTCCTCCTCCCCTGCACCTTTTTCTCCTTGCCCCTATCCCCCAAATCTGAGGTAATTGAAGACCCTCTTCAGTGAGGGGCAGGAAGATTTACGCTCTGCATCCCACTCCCAAGGTCACACCAATATTGTGGTAGAGATGCCAGATGTGAACAGGCCAATCAAAAGTCTACCTTTACTAAGTCCTCCTTCAGCTCGTTTATTTCTGCAGTATTGCTCAGAAGCTGTGCCATCCAAGAACGTGCAGTTTCTGTATTTAATGTTCTGGCGGCCTTCAGCCTGGATAAAAGCTTGCTTTGCTGAATACCTGTCTGAATTCAGCTGCAGAGACGCCTGTTATTGCCTGGGTGTGATGGTCCTCGAGTCTGTGGGCATGCATTAGCTGGGTGCATCAGGCAGATGGCACTGTTGGATTTTGGAAATAGCGAGCTGCGTTCAGCTGAGCGGGTTACAGCCTGGCATGGACTGGAGGTGGAAAGTGCCAGGTGGATGGTGGGGCTCAGAGCCTTGTATAGGGGAAATGCCTTCTACTACAGAGCTAATAGGAGTTGCTTTGGCTGTTCTGAACCATTTGCAGGAACTAGGCTTGGGAACCTTCCGAGAACATAGGAGTGTGTTGTTTGATTCAATTTGAATGCCTTTCAAGGTGTTTTTTTAGCATAGAAAAAATAGAACTGTGATTTTTTTTTTACATAAATGGAGAGATGGTAGGACTATCTGAAACGAGTTATCTATGTTCTTTATGGCATCCTGACAGACTGTTCAGACTTTGCTGTGAGTTTGATGCAGTTAGTTTTGTTACAGTTAGAACTGCTGTACCACAGACTTGCTTGGTGTTCATCCTGTGGATCCAAGGTCTATGAGTGGAAGGTTTGGGAAGCCTTACAGTGACTCTTCAGGCCTCTGAAGGGAGGATTTCAGTATTGGTCAGGGGGATCCTTTCCTCCTTGGGCTTGAGATGCTAGGAGTTGTTTCTGTAGATCTTTTTCAAGACTTGTGCCTGTGCTCTTTCTTCTCAATGCTTCTGAATTATGCAGTTATTTCCATTGGATTTCTCACTTCTAAAACTATTTTTACCTGCCTCACACATTTACACTCAAACATTGATTGTTATTGCCCATTGATTTCTTTTTACAGACTGCTACCTGTGCCATCTGGTGTCAGCATTCTTCCACACCACCCTCATTCTGGTCGTACATCGTTCAGTCTCCACAGAATAGCTACTTGTCATCATTATGAGCTAAAGCTAAGGCAAACACAGACAGTGCTTGCCAGATTGCCAGACGGCTGCTGTCACGGCTGTAACCAGTTCACACCAAACTGATTCTTAGGATGTCGATTCATTACAGAGACAGTGAACTTCAGGTTGGATGTTAGAGAAATTTCTTCTCTGGAAGAGTGGTTAGGTGCTGGAATGGGCTGCCCAGGGAGGTGCTGGAGTAACCAACCCCGGAGGTGTTCAAGAAACTTTTAGATGTTGTACTAACAGATGTGTTTTAGTGGGAAACACTGGTAGTAGGTGAATGGTTGGACTGGGTGATCATGGAGGTCTTTTCCAACCTTGGTGATTCTATAACTCAATGATTTTCACTAGTAGTGGCAAATATGTTTCCTGTGTCATGCAGTTTATCTTCGGTGCAGTTGAAGATGTATGTGGCAGAACACAGGGTACAGTCACGGCACTGCAGCTCACCCAAGTTGCAGTTTTGGGACTGAAAAGGCAGAGCTGGGAGACTTGAGATGAGCAGTCGTGTTCTTCACTATGCTGCTGGTTGTAAGCTACCACTCAGTGCTCTGCTTTAAGACCATCCCTTATCTCTAGACCTGATCTACAAGTAGAGGAAAGTACCTCAGAAATACCATGCTGTAGGTTGTAGGGAGAATATAAAGATGCCTTAGAGGAAGAAATAAATACTTAAGCTCCGATTCTTCATCAGTTCACTTGCTGCCCACCAGCTGTTGCAATGAGAGTGTACGATAGAGAAGAAAATACAATTCCTGGTCTGTTTCCAGCTATCAGTGTTTATCTCTTGTTATTTTTCTCTTATTTTTTCTCACTGAAGTACATCCGTTTGTCATGTGACACAGACCCTGAAACACTCTATGACCTCATGACACAGCACTGGCACCTGAAAACCCCTAACCTTGTCATCTCTGTCACTGGAGGGGCAAAGAACTTCGCGCTCAAGCCCCGAATGCGCAAGATATTCAGCAGGCTGATCTACATTGCCCAGTCCAAAGGTAAAGATCTGCACGTGGATTTGCATTGCTACACCCGCATAAGGCTGATGGAGAGAAAGCAGCTAAGAGGGTCAGCAGGGAAGCAGAGTGTTCGTGTTGTTTCTGCTTGGCTGGTGCATGTGGGACAAATGTTATCTATCAGTTTGTAAGTTAGAGAGTTGAGAACTAGTCCTTTGGATACCCGTGGCAACATAAGGTAGGCTGTGTGGCATGTATTGTGGTGTGTCCCCCAGGGGTCGGTACTGGGGCCCATCCTGTTTAATATCTTCATTGACGACTTAGATGAAGGGATTGAGTGTACCCTGAGTAAGTTTGCAGATGACACCAAGTTGGGAGGTGGTGTCGATCTGCCTGAGGGCAGGGAGGCCCTGCAGAGGGATCTAGATAAGCTGGGCTGAGGTGAATGGGATGAGGTTCAACAAGGCCAAGTGTCGGGTTCTGCACTTTGGCCACAACAACCCCATGTAGCGTTACAGGCTTGGGGATGAGTGGTTGGATGACTGTGAAGAGGAAAGGGACCTGGGAGTGTTGGTTGATGCTCGGCTGAACATGAGCCCACAGTGTGCCCAGGTGGCCAAGAGGGCCAACGGCATCCTGGCCTGCATTAGAAATGGTGTGGCCAGCAGGAGCAGGGAGGTGATCATCCCCCTCTACTCAGCACTGGTGAGGCCGCACCTCAAGTACTGTATTCAGTTTTGGGCCCCTCACTACAAGAAAGACAATGAGGCCCTGGAACGTGTCCAGAGAAGGGCAACGAAACTGGTGAAGGGTCTGGAGCACAAGTCTTATGAGGAGCGGCTGAGGGAGCTGGGATGGTTCAGTCTGGAGAAGAGGAGGCTCAGGTCAGACCTCATTGCACTCTACAACTTCCTGAAGGGAGGTTGTGGTGCATAAGGGTCTGGCCTCTTCTCCCAGGCAAATAGTAGGACCCGAGGAAATGGCCAGAAGTTATACCAGAGGAGGTTTAGGTTGGATATTAGGAGAAACTTTTTCTCTCAAATGGTGGTCAGGCACTGGAATGGCTGCCCAGGGAGGTGGTGGAGTCGCTGTCCCTGGCAGTGTTCAAGAGCGCCTGGATGAGGAGCTACAAGAGATGGTTTAGTGCTTGTGGTACTAATAGGAATGGGAGGATGGTTGGACTAGATGATCTTGCAGGTCATTTCCAACCTTGTGATTCTGTGAGATTTTATGTTTAACTGAAGGATAAATGCCTCAAAGTGTCAAGTTTTGAGTGGGAGTGGGATTGTGGTCTTTGAAAGGGAAGGTATTCCACTGTATCCTCCCGTGTTATCCCTCCACATTGTCCCCAGGGGCCTGGATTGTCACAGGAGGCACAAATTACGGGCTGATGAAGTACATTGGGGAAGTGGTCAGAGATAACACCAACAGTCTGAGCTCCGAGGAGAATGTGGTGGCTATTGGCATAGCAGCCTGGGGCATGATTTCCAACCGAGAAAGCCTGATTCGCAGCGGTGATAATGAGGTAAGAAACATAAACAGTCAGTGGGGAAATAATGATAGGGCTCTGCTCTAAATTATGCAAATTACATCCTTGACTGCTGCTCTGAGCAGTGATGGGCTCAGCTGATGCTATCAGTTATGTGATGACTGACTTGAGCAATTAGCAAAGAGGTCTTCTTATTATGTTATGATAGACCTGAGCTTGCTGGACTTTTTTTTCCCAATGAAATGTTTGTGTAGAAACACAACAACAAACTTAACAACACAACAGTTAGCTTTTGTGTACCTGAAACAATTCAACTTGGGCCCAGCTTTTCTTCAGCATACGTTGCAGGGAGATGAAATACCAATTGCTCTTTCCAAATCAGAAAGGTGCTAAGGTGTTCTCTTATGCAAGATGGTCTCAAACATCAGGTCTGGTGTGGGGAGGATCAGCTGGTGATTCCAGCTGTGGGCTTAGCACGCCTGCATGCTAGTTCAGCTGCTCTAACTTCATGTCTGACAGTTACGGAATACCTCTTCCACACTTACTCTAGCTGTGAAATCCTTGCGTATTTGCCCACAGTGGGGATTCCCATTAACTAAGACACCCTGTGCCACCTGTCCCTGTTGAGGCAGTCCCATCAGTCAGATACACTGGCACATCTCCTTTTCTGTCTTGCATAAGCTAGCTCTTACAAGCATATCTAAAATCCATCCAGTTAGATAAGAAAACTGATGAGTGTACTGATGGCTCTGAGATGATTTGGGGATTGGACTAGATGATCTCAACAGGACCCTCCCAGAATTTTCGAGTCCCTCAAATTCTGCAATTCTCTGATGTGTTGAAAGTAAGTTTTCTGCAGATTTAATGTTTCCAGTGGCTGAAGGAAGCATACTTGCCTCCTGCATTGCTTGACAGATCTTCAGAAAGGACTAAGCTGTTTGAACTAATTTCTTTCTGTTCCATTACCTGAAATGAAGTTATGGGAAGATCATCTCAAATCTGTACTTGTGAAGAAAACAAGATATTTCTACTATGCTCTTCCATGATGTTTCTCTCACAATCTTTTGTTGCTGTTGGGACTGTTAGTGTATGGAGTCAGGACTCCTAAATGATAAAGAATAACTGGTGTTTGGAGGTTCAGCTGCCACTGGTTTGACCTTCAAAACTTGTGCATGCTTTGTCCTTGCTTTTCTGTTAAACACTGTGCTTGTGATTCTAGGGGTACAACTTGGCTCATTACATAATGGATGATCTCAAGAGAGATCCCCTCTATTGCCTGGATAATAATCACACCCATCTCTTACTGGTTGACAATGGCACCCACGGGCACCCGACGATAGAGACAGAAGTACGAACTCAGTTAGAAAAGTACATTTCGGAGCGCGTTATCCCAGGTAGGTGTGGATATCAGGTTGCAGACCTCCTCCTCCTTGGAACTTGCTTGCTCTGGGGCTCAGTGCTCATTCCAAGGAATGAAAAAGCAGTAGAATCATCCCTTGAACGATAAGTGGGAGGAGTGTGTTATCTGCATTTCATCTCGAGCACTTCCAAGAATGAGCAGTCTTCTTCAGAGCCATCTCTTTCCCCTCATTGCCATTTTTCATGTGACAGTAGTCCTTTGCAGGACACAACAAATAATCTGCTTTAGCAATGCAGCCCTTCTTACTCTTCCTTCTCTTGGAAGCTGACTACTGACTTCTGCATGTGGCCCAACTGGCACTGAGCTGAAGCACAGCTACACAGGAGCTGATATTATGCTTTATAAAAAACATCAGTGATGATCCATCTGCATCCTGCTTATAAACAGTTTCTTCTTTGGCCCCTTCTTTGCTAAGAAGGAAAAAGACAAAGGCCTTGGCAGCTGCTCTTGACTTTTTGTCTCTTAAAAACCAACTGGAGTCATGTGGTTCTTAGCTTTCCTTTACCATTGAAAACGTGGAATCAGCAGTTCTGAATCTTCAACTTTTGATAAGAACCTTGCATCTAGACTCCAAATGATCAAAGCAATAGGTAAATAGAGAGAAATCAGATGTTGGGGGCTTCAGAGCTACTAAAATTATGATTGCTAGGAAGAAAAAAAGCTGGAGAAGGCTGATGCCAGCTTAGCAGAATGTTAAGCAAAACTGAGTTTTCATTAAAAATAAGTTGTTATTGATAGATTTACCAAAATCAACAGTAAACTGGTATCAAAATGAGTGCACGAACAACTCAGAAATGACGTCGTTGAACTGAAGAAAACAGGTTGGTCCAACTGCACTAACAGGTTGAATCTTTTTTTCTTTTGGCCTATTCCACAGAATCAAATTACGGTGGGAAGATTCCAATTGTATGTTTTGCTCAAGGAGGAGGGAAAGAGACTTTGAAAGTGAGTTTATTTCTTTCATTTGTTTCTTTCACTTTTTCCAGGAGTGACATAGGAATGTTGCTCTTGTATATCAGAAGAGTCTTTGTCAGCCATGTCACTACTGACCTTTAGTTTATCTGATGGTTTGGTTTGCCAAAATTTGCCTTGCACTTGTTCAGTGGAGATTAGTATTTTCATTTCATACACTAAGAGGATCAGCTTATGTTGGAGATACTCCAGTTTAAAGCCTGCAAAAGCTGACCTTATTGCTGATCCTGTGAACTGTAGGCCACATCTAGTTTAAACCTAGAGAGCCGAACAGGTGAGCTAATACTGAGGCTAGTCAAACTGGTGACAAAAAATGTTCCTAATAATTCTAAGCACGGTCTCTGTTACCATTTCATTGCTAACATTAATCAAGTAGTCTGTATCACTCTGTGAAATCGTTACCCCAGCCTTTCTGTAAGTTTCCTGGTGTTTGATTCTACTTGTGTGATTAATTTAGTTTTGCCCACAAGCATACTGTAGATGAGTGCAGATGCAGAGTTCAGTATGCTAATCAGAAGTCCAAAGATAAAGACGAGATGAAAGCATCCATTCATGTTTTAGAGTGAAGCTTTGCTGTAACTGCTATCTTCTTTTAGTTTCAAACAGCCAACTTTTAAGAGAGGATTTTACTAGAACTGAAGGAGTTGTACTGAATGCTGTATAAGAGCAGCTGGTTGAGAAGCACTGTGATTGCCTGTATGGAGAGACATCAAGCCACCATGATGCATAATATATTTACTAGCTATCTAATCAGTATGATAAAAGCCACGTCAAATTAAATGCTTCGTTCATGGAAGGAGGATCCTCTGAAATGTTACTGGATGATGCTTCAAGGATGGGTTCATGCCAACCATAGGGTTTACTCATTAGTGCTAATAATATACTCAGACATCTTTGTCTGCCTTCTTGCTCATTTACAGATAAAATCAAAACCTATCTTCTGCAGGAGTGAACTGAGTCTCTGACCAGCTCAAAGTGATCAGCAGGTTTCATGCTGCAGAAGTCTGTTTGTGTAAGACTATTGGCTTTTCCTCTAACAAATAAAGCTGGAGCCCTTGTGCTCACCTTTAGTGTTACTTAAGCAACACTTGTCCATAGAAGAGTAGTGACTGTCGGTTTAAGTCGGATGTTGAGAAGAATATCTTCACAGAAGGGGTGGTCTATGCTAAAATTACTAGGCTTTCTTCCTGAACAGTATTCTTGAATAACTAGTATTCTTGAATAGCACAGTGGTGCTGCAAGTCGTCATCTTTCCTCTTTGCTCCCTAGTCTATCCATGTGGCCATCAAAAGTAAAATTCCCTGTGTTGTTGTGGAAGGCTCTGGACGGATAGCTGATGTTATAGCTAGCTTGATGGAAGCAGAAGACACTCTTACTTCCTCGTGTGTCAAAGAGAGCTTGCTGAGGCATCTGCCTCGCACCATTTCAAGGCTCTCGGAAGAGGAGACTGAAAGCTGGATCAAATGGGTAAGTAGTATGTGCTGTTGTAGAGAGCTGGTGAGGTTGAAAGCAGCAGAAAGGTAGAAAGGAAATGAGGTCAGGAGCAGCCAGGTTTTAGGGGAGCAGCATGTACTGCATACATGTAATGCAGCTGAAGGTGGAACAGTGCACATACGCCAGCAAATTCGTTTGCTTTTTTTTTTTAAATCTTTGACCACAGATAGAACCCTCAGAATTCAGATGCCATGCTGACTGTTTATTACAAGAGTTTTCTTTGGAGACTGGGGAGACTGGAGGACTTAGGAGAGCATCTCCTATATTGCTCGGGCCAGACTCAGGAAACTGTTTTGACTTTCCATTTACCTGATCTTCTGACTGACCTGGTTTTAGATATAATTCTGCCCTCCTAAATAGGGACAAAAAAATGGAGCTCTAGGAAAATCTTGATGTTTTTCTGAAGTCTTTGTTCCAACAACACTTCTGCCTTGTAGTCCGTTAACTTAGGTTAATTGACTTCCTCAATTAAAAGCCAGTGCTTTATTATAGGGTCTGACTCAGTTTTCCTCTTCTGTTTAATTATCTCCTGCCTTCATGGTAGGGAGCAGAAGGTGGGAAGTGATTGCATGTTCGTAATGGGGGTGGAAAATGATGGATTGCTTCTTGTAAGTCTCCTTCACTCACTTTTTCCCCTTCTTTATTTAATATTAGTTATTTTTTATGTATGTACCATTGTAAGTTGTTTGCAAGCTCCAGATAGAGATTCAGTCGGTCATACTTTAAGAGTAGTTCCTTATTACTGATACTGTGGTTTTTGGGATGTTTGCTGTATTCGGAGTAAAACTAATCTTATACTTCAGCAGCTTAAATCTCATCTGCTCCTGTCTGGACTTGTGTAAATTTTAACAACTGTACTTGGAAACAGGACTGATGAGATGGAAGTTGGCTACAGTGTGATGGAAGATTTCTTTTAAAGAGGCTCTAGGAGATCATCTGCTAAACATTCTATATTGCTTTGAGTTGAAACTTCTTTTTGTAGATCAAAGAAGTCCTTGAGAACCCTCATTTGCTGACAGTTATCAAAACAGAAGAAGCTGGAGATGAAATTGTGAGCAATGCCATTTCTTTTGCTCTGTACAAAGGCAAGTAATTGTCTTTCTGTTCTGTCATTTTGTGTGTGTGTGGTATTTTTGTGTGCTGCTTTTTAAACAGGCGGACAAAGATGGGTTACTCTGGGATTCTGAATAGTGGGGTTTTGCCCTGTGCAAACGTATTTTCATAAACTGAGTGTTCTGCTGAACCTGGAATCCATCAGTCCTTTTGCATGCAACATTTTCTTAAACTTGAAGTAACTGTCCCAGTGGGAGATGGGTTTGGTTTAGCATTTGGTTTTACTTGTGTTCATTTAATTTTCTCCTGCGAAATTCCCTATTGAAATTAGTATTGAAGACATAAATGAGTTTAAAACAAACAATAAAAATAACAAAATAGTACCATTTTCTGCATGGTGTGTGAAACTGAAGGTGTGATATGCATGCATGAGGCGCTAGGAGTGTCTGTAAGCTTTGGGAATCCTCTAAAACCCAATCAGGAAGATATAGATGAGTCTGGGGAAAGATGCCTGATACAGGGCTCTTGTTGAGCAGAGCGTGAAATCAGAGATGAATAAGTATGCCAAGAAGCTCTTCTGTCTCTGGTCTTTTACCTAGAGGATTGTTCCTCCTCAGCAGCTTTCAGCACCAATGAACATAACAGAGATAACTGGAATGGGCAGCTGAAGCTGCTGCTGGAGTGGAACCAGTTGGACCTGGC
Organism: Tympanuchus pallidicinctus; assembly: GCF_026119805.1. Classification (NCBI taxonomy): domain Eukaryota; kingdom Metazoa; phylum Chordata; class Aves; order Galliformes; family Phasianidae; genus Tympanuchus; species Tympanuchus pallidicinctus. The sequence continues at coordinate 34,999,112 of NW_026294669.1, forward strand.
CAGTGATGAGATCTTCACCAATGACCGAAACTGGGAGGTACAGATGGTTTCTGAGTACGGTGATATGGGCGAGGGGAGAAGGGGGAAGAGAGACATGGTAACAGCAGCAGTGTCTCAGCGTCCCACCCTCTGTGGTGATACTTAAGACCACCTTTTCCTCCTTGCACTGGTATCGTAGGCAGGTCATGCCAGAAGTACTGGAGGCCATCCAACAAGTGCAATTACATACGTGAAAAACTGTTTCTCATGAAAGCGTGCCAGCCTGAAGGAAAATATGGCACTTAGCTACAGGTATCAGTCCCCTTAGGTAAGCTTTTCACATCCCATACGACTGCTGATATTTACTCTTCCATTTCTTCCTAGTCTGCTGACCTGCAGGATGTCATGTTCACAGCCCTAGTGAAAGACAGGCCCAAATTTGTTCGTCTCTTTCTGGAGAATGGTCTGAATCTGAGGAAATTCCTTACCACAGAGGTCCTTAGAGAGCTGTACACCAACAACTTCAGCAGCTTGGTGTTCAAGAACCTGCAAATCGCCAAGAACTCCTATAATGATGCACTCCTCACGTTTGTGTGGAAGATGGTTGAAGACTTTCGGAGAGGTCTCAAAAGAGATGATAAAAATAACAAGCATGAGCTGGAGATACATCTTTCAGTGAGTGATTTCCATTTTGCATCCCTGAAAAGGAGGGGAAAAAGAAAAAGGAAAAGCTATGTTTTATTTCTAGTATAGCAGGATTTACTTTTAACAGTCTCAGCCTTATTTTTAACTTAACATGTGGTCCCATTTTACCAATACATGTAGGGATTGTTTAGCTATGAGCAAAGTGGGTGGATGTATTTGGATGTTGAGTTATAATAATTTATATTGCAGTCATAATCATGACATATCAATGTCATAATTATGCTTATAATTGAAACCAACATAAATGCAGAGTCCAGTACAGAGGTGCTAGCTGGGCATGAGTAATCAGAACTTATAACCTGGTACAGACCATGGTATTTTGTACCAATCTGCTCTAGAGCAAAGAAGTTGATGGTGTAGAACTTTAAGGACTTGTTCCAGAAAGCAGTTTAGTTGAACTTTGGTCTGAAGAATTGTTGCTTTTTCTTTTTTCTTCAGACTGAGTGTCCTATCACAAGACATCCATTGCAAGCTCTGTTTATCTGGTCTGTTCTTCAGAACAAGAAAGAGTTATCCAAAGTCATCTGGGAACAAGTGAGTTGAGTTGTTCTTAGCTCCTGTTTGTAAACAGCACAGTGATGCTCCTCGTCTTCAGGTTGTTGGCCATAGAACTGTGGTAGACAATTGCAAGGTGATTCAGTAAGTAGGTTTACTGTTATCCATTTTGTGTTTGGGCCTGAATTTCATACTTTCCTTCCATAATGCTAGATACATGTCAGCAGTCCAAACTAGTACTTACACATAGCTACATTTTCTTGTCTGTTTTCAGTCTTGAATGTTAAGTGCCCCCCATTCTGCAATATGAAAGCGTTGTGATCCCAGGTATTTGATTGAAATCCATTTCTAAATTTGATTAGAGATTCAGATATAATTGCATCAAATGCATAATTCACAGACTGCAACTGTGATGCTAATGCATGCAAAGCTGATGGATGCTCCTGCTCACATTGGTCTCTGTCTCCAAAGCAGAGCGCTTCCTCCCTGGAATATACTAACGTAGTCAACTGGTCCAGGTGGGTGTACTGTGAATACAGGATTGTAGTTCCTGGCAGAGCAGACCCTCTTCTGTGCATCTTCAGCCAGAGATGCAAAGCTGATATCTGACTGAAAAACAAAAGAACTTTTCAGACTGGTCACAAAGTTGTTTCCAACCCAGTACAGAGATAGTTGTTACCGTTTGTGTCATGGAACTAGATCTTCATTTGCCAGTCTTGACTGGGAACACAGCAGCTGCAAAAAAGGGGGTAATGTTTAAAGAATACATCACTTTCCCTCTTCAGAGGGGTTTGCATGACTTAACTCTCTCTCCACAGACCAGAGGTTGCACTTTGGCAGCTTTGGGGGCCAGCAAGCTCCTGAAAAGCATGGCGAAGGTGAAGAATGATATAAATGCTGCTGGTGAGTCTGAGGAACTTGCTAATGAGTATGAGACAAGAGCAGTAGGTAAGTGCCTTCTTTTAAGCCCTTTAGAAATTTAATAGACGGGTCAGAGAACAGGAAACTGTTGCATTTCTTTGAATGTTACTGGCTTTAGCGATCTCCAGATCTGATGTACAGCAGTGCTTGCCTAGCAGTGCTTTTATTTTGTGCAACATAATGCAAAATGAAAGCAGAATGCAAGGAATATTGTTTATTCAGTTTGCTGCAATACTTCCCAGAAGGCTAGCCTGATTTGTAAAGAAGAGTATGACGTTTCAGGAAGAAGTAGAAAAACCCTTTATTTAGAAAACTAGTTATCCAGCATGAAATCATAGAAATATAGAATGGTTTGGGTTGGAGAAGGGACCTTTGAAGATCACATAGCCCGAGCCATCCCACACTATCTTTCACTAGATCAGGTTGCTCAGAGCCCTGCCCAACCTGGCTTTGAACACCTCTAATGATGAGGCACCCACAACTTCTCTGGGCCACCTGTTCCATTAGCATTGTGATTTTCACTGCTTAGAACTGTTTTCCACACCATCTGTTCCCATTAGAAACTGTTCTGTCTGAACAGCTTGCCTCCAAATATGAGTGTTCAGGGATTTTTTCTTTTTTTTTTTTTTGGTGGAGAATTTCTTTCCTTAGGAAGAAAAGCTACCTGGCTGTAATGGCAAGGCTGAAATAGCAAGGACAATATAGAGTAAGAGAAACTTTCTTCATGAGAGCTGGTAATGTTTGGGTTGAGAGGAGTCATCCTTCAATTTTGCAGTAGTACTGCAAAGTAGGAGTGAGAATAAATTGAGATAAAAAGTATATTGAGTTCCTGAATTCAACGTCCTAAGCCTTTGTTATTCTGCAAAGAAAAGCACTGCTGCCACTCATTGAGAATGCAGATCTAGATCATGCATTCTAGGTCAGTCATTTTACTTTTTATGACCTCTGGTTTCTCCTGCTAAAAGGGTTGTCAGTGGTTCAGAATTGAGTTCTACATCTCATGAGCTGGAGTAACGAGTATTTCTTATTTAAAGAAGCTAATTGGTGTCAGATAGTTGGGGTAGGGCCCATCATCCCATAACTTGGAGCAAAATACAATACACTGTTGCCTTTAAAGACTTTATTGCAGGTTATGGCCTTGTTCTCTTGACTGATCTGCTTATACAAATGGCAAGTCTGTAATTGCATTGTCAAGCAATTTGCTGTCATATCCACAAATCAGATTAGATAATGGTTAACGTGTAACAGCCCATGTTATGCAAACATTGCTGTGCATCAGATCTGGAGATCAGATCTGACAATGTCTTGCTTGTTACCAGAAAGTATCTCCTGCTTCACAAGGTGAAAACCACTTAGACTTTCTTAAAGGTATCCAGGTCTCTTGGATCTGATACAGAGAAATGACCACTGAAGTCTGTTTTCAGGACTGACCTGGTAATACCAGCTGAAGGTATTGCTGTATGTATGCATCCTTGCAGTTATGGTTAAAAGCTGTTTGAAAAACACCTAGGGAAATATGTTGCTGGAGAGGAGCACTTCCTCAGTTCTTAGTATAGAATGCACCTTAACACCATCCCTGTGTAAGGTGACTTTATATTACAGTTTTTCATCCCAACCCGAATTCTGCATGAAAGCTTAATGCATGCAAGTCTATTATGTGTAAAGTGTATGCACATGTTGTTTTATCATGCTGAAAATTTGGAAAGAAGTCTTCAGTCTGCATGGTTTAATGTTCCATTTTTTAAGTCAGTGAGGGAAATTGCATCCAAGTTGGTGAAATACTGAGTGTGAAGTTGGAGCTCAGTGTGTGATTGTGCTGGAAAGTCTATGTACAAGTATGCAGCAAGTGCTGTATGAACAAGTGTTAATGCTGCAGGACAGGATAATTCCTGCTCTTTGAGCTCTACAACTGTTTCCAAATGGGGAAGAGGCTTGGAAGAGGTGCCTTCTCTCCTTATGGACCTTCCTCTTTCCTCCAGAGCTGTTCACCGAGTGCTACAGCAATGATGAAAACCTAGCTGAGCAGCTGCTGACCTATTCCTGTGAAGCCTGGGGAGGGAGCAATTGCCTGGAACTAGCAGTGGAAGCAAAAGACCAGCAATTCATTGCACAGCCAGGAGTGCAGGTAGTATCAGTGCAAAGGTGGTGCACGTATCACTGTAACTCTTGTGATCTGGGTGACTTTAGGAAGAAAAGCAAATATTCTTGCTGTCAAAATGCTGCATCCACATGAATAGCCTGTGGAAACTCCACTGCTCAGGCACTGTCCTCATGCAAGTCAGAACCTACGGGAGTGCTGTGAAATGCATTCCTTCTTGTGGCTTTCATCCCTCCTGGAAATGGCTGAATTGTCGAGAGGGGAGGATTATTTAGAGCAGTAGATCATAAAATAAAATAAGAAAAAAAACCCTGATGATAAAGACTGCCCAAAGTGGCTTCTTCTTTGGCACAGCTTCTGTGTTCACACAGTGTGGATATACTGCCTAGTATAAAGTGCCTCATAAATCAGTTCAAGGCCTGTTTAGGCTCACATTCAATTCTTTGTCAGATAAACTAAAGGATGACTGGATTAAGGAACCAGCACACTGTTACTGATGCTGCTGTATTTTTGATATAGGAATAATTGTTATTTTGTTTTTAATCTGAAGGTTTTTTTCTTCTAAATCAAACTTGCTGTGATAGCATTCCTAAGTTATTTTGTTGTTCTTGAAACAAATGAGAGTATTTTCCTTTTCCCTGCAGAATTTCCTTTCCAAGCAGTGGTATGGAGAGATTTCAAGAGATACTAAGAATTGGAAGATTATACTGTGCCTATTCTTTTTCCCTTTAATAGGCTGTGGTTTCATTTCATTCAGGTAATCAATTGGATTCTCGTTAACAGAATTAAAGCAAGTCAATTAATCGTAGAATCACAGGGCAATTCAGGCTGGTAGAGATCTCTCAAGATATTCCCTTGCTGCAGCAAATTGCCCAGGATTGTGTCCAGTTGAGTACTGAATAGGAGCTGTGATGGTCTGCAGCACGGGTCTGATGGGGAGCGGCTGAGGGAACTGGGGTTGTTCAGTGTGGAGGAGAGGAGGCTCAGGGGAGACCTCATCGCTCTGCAGCTGCCTGCAAAGAGATTGTGGTGAGGTGGGGTCGGCCTCTTCTGCTGGATGACAGCAATAGGACGAGGAGTAATGGCCTGAAGTTGCACCAGGGGAGGTTCAGATTGGATGTTAGGAACAATTTATTCTCAGAAAGAGCAGTGCTGCAGTGGCACAGCTGCCCAGGGGTGGGGGGTCACCGTTCCTGGACGTGTTCACAAAACGTGGAAATGTGGGGCTGAGGGATGTGGTCAGTGGGAATGGTGGGGTGGGTTGAGGTTGGACTTGGGGATCTTAGAGGTCTTTTCCAACCTGAACAATTCTGTGATTACCTTGATACTGCTATCCTGTGCTAGACTTTGCAAGCTTTCTAATTTTCACTTTGATAAAGAGCACAAATATTTCCAGGCATAAAAGCTGTGCTTTGAGACCTTTTCCTTCTTTTAATTCCTCAGGAAAAAACCTGTGGAGAAGAGTAAGAAACTCTTCTTATATTACGTGTCGTTCTTCACCTCGCCCTTTGTAGTCTTCTCATGGAATGTTATCTTCTACATCGTTTTCCTGTTGCTCTTCGCCTACGTGTTACTCATGGATTTTCAGAAGGAACCCACCATCCTGGAGATCATCCTTTATGTGCTGGTCTTCATCCTGCTTTGTGATGAAGTGAGACAAGTAGGCAGCTCTTGAAAACCAAAAATGTTTAATGCTAGATTTAAAGCCTTGTCTTGATGGTTTCCTCCCTCACTCATAGCTTATGGCAGTGCAGTCTGCTTTAAAGTTAGAGTGTAACTGCTTCCTGGATTGTGCATTCTGTCCAATGTCTGGCTCCTATTTACGTCCCAATGGCTGCAGGCTTTGGGGCTGTTGAGCTATTTTACACACAGCTTTGGGGCTGTATGGGTACGTTGGTGCCACTGGAGATGCTTCTTAAGGGCTGCTTGATTGAGGTTGCCAAAGCAGTTGAGAACTTGGAGACCAGATTTAACAGAAGATTGACCTAGATACACACCAACACACACTGGTTTTCAAGCAAATTCAGTATTTTGGGGACCTGAATCACAAGGTGCTGGAAACGTCAGTGTGGTTTCAGTATACAGCTGCCTTCCGCTTGTCCTATGAAGCAAACAAGAGCTTCTGAGTGATGTGTGAATCAGACCACTCTCCAACCAGATCTCTCCCACGAACCTAAATGACTTGACTTAGTGTTGATGCTGCAGTGCTTAAATTTCTATGTAGTCTTTTTCCTTTTTAATACTCATGGTAGTGCCTTATTTAAGCCAGCTTTACTTGCTAAGGAAAATGGGACGAAAGTAAAAGACTGTCACAATGAAAACACCAATGATGTTTGTTTCTGCTGGTTTAGGTTCTGGTGCCTCTGGACCTGTCAATGCATTTCCTCTGTGGACCAAGCAAAAATCCAGGGGAAAGGCTTAGGGGTAGAAACCTTTCTTCCTCCCAGTGCCACTATTTCTCACTAACCTGAGCAGATAGAACAGCTTCAGATCCCAGTGATTTCTTTAATAGCCAGCAGCCTGACTGTATCAGCTTGATTATGGGAGTGGAGGCAGCTAAAACAGAGACTTTATTGAGGATTTAAACTTGAAACTGATGCCCTCGTTTCAAAGCTATTTTTGGTAAAGAGCGGAAGGCAGAACAGAGTCCCAGCCCTACTGGCTTCTTGGGATGCTTTCTCCCTAGCTTCCTCTGAGATTGAGTGGACAAGTATGGGTCCAATTCTGCTATCAAAATATTATCTGTGTCCTTAATAATTACAAAATAGTTTTGTGTCAGATTTTGCTTTCACATCAAAGGAAAAGTCAGAGTAATGTTGCATGTGGTCCAAATGTAGATGCTGCAGTCAGATAACTATATGGAGGAGAAAATTGGTCCTTTGATAAGTAATGTGACCATGGAGTTACCAACTACTAGAAACATTCCCTTCCTGCTGTCTTTTTTGCCTCCTGAATGTAGCCTCCATCCAGGTCAGTGGGCAGATGGAGGCGTCAGGCTCCAGCCTGCTACATTTAATACAGCTATAGGGCAGCGCTGTGCTTATTTCTTTGTGAAAGACATTTGGACCCTATGCATCATGTAAAACATCGGTTCACTGTCATATCTAGTTGTTTTTTTTTGCCTTACTGAAAGCAAGGCAACTTATGTTTGGTGTAGGAAATTCTTAGAATCAACCCAGTGTCACAGGATTGCTGTCCTCCCTCTGCACTCAACCTTTGGTACCTTAAATAGTAAGAAAGGGGTGCGTATGGGTCCCGAGATGCTGAAATAGTATCTGGTAACATCTTGAGCCTTGCAACCTGCTAGCTGCCAAATACTTGTCTATCTTTAGCAATGCATGAGCCACCAAGTGTCAGAATTCTGCCTGAAGGGCTGATGGTCCTCTGGGAGTCAGGAGACTGTGCTCCACATAGGCTGCAGCATCGTAAGCACTTGTTGAACCTCCAGTTATCTGCCACTGCATGGAATTACTTTCAACAACTGCATGTGAATTAGGGGGTTGGAGTTGATTTTGTTGATTACACAAGTCAGATCACTCCAAACATGAATAAGGTAATGGAGCTAACATTCTGTGGAGCCTTTGTAATGGAATTTTTTTAATAATCAGAGCTCAGGACTAGTGGCTCAAACTATCTCTGATTTGAATCCAGAAGTTGGTTGCACACATTTTCAATCCAGGATGCACTACCAGTCATTCAGTCTGGGAAACAGTAGAGATTCTTACTAGCATGGTAATTTAGAGTTAGAGAGAGTCTGGTAGTTAGAAGAATTAATTACATCAGCATCTTTGTTCTAAAGCACATGCATGTAGCTAGGGACAGCTTGCTGAATGAGCTCTGATGAAAGAGAAGCCTGAATGCTTCAGTTGCCCTGAAGCAGTGACCCTGCCTCCCCACATTGTTTCAGCTCCTGGTAGGCCAAAGCAAGACTCCTTTGACCCAACTGGCAGCAGCCTGCTGGAGCATACTATGATCTACTCAAAAGCTCCCCGAGGAGCATTTGTGTTCATTCATGTGATCCCTAAGCACATTGGTCTCAGCCTTCATCAGGAGCATTCATTGTAGCAGCATCCATGTGATTGGGTTGTGTCCTCTGAGCACAGGAACCCACATTGTGGTGCAGTGTCTGCGGTCCACTACAAGAGCATGAAGTCGGTGAGCTCTAGACATAGAAAATCCTGACATGTAAGCAGTGAAAAACGTGTTGCCAGTAACTTCTGGTATTGCTGGGTTCCTAAAAAAACTCTTTGGGTAAATTGGAAACAATCTGGTGTACGTATTGTGTCTTACAAAGTATTACCTGAGCAAGGAAACAAACCTTACTGTTGTATTGGCAGAAGATTTACCCATCCAGTGGGAGAGATGGGGGGAGCAAGTACTCATGTATGAGCACCTCAGGTAACTGGCCAGTGCTGTGTGACTGTTGCTTTCTGCTCTTTCTCCATTCCAGTGGTATATGAATGGCAGTAAGTATCTCTCAGATCTGTGGAATGTTATGGATACCCTAGCAATCTTCTACTTCGTAGCAGGGATTGTGCTCAGGTGAGTGGCGTCTTCTCTTGTGGCCGTTCTGTGACATCCCTTTCTTTCCAACTTTTGACTGTAACTTGTCACGAGATTTTGGGAATCATGTTCCTGAAACTCCCTGTTCTTTACGAAGGCAACAAATACAACGACGTCTTGACTCTAAATTGTTAAAATCAATTAAAGAAATAATAAGGTGATTGGAGGAGCACCTGCATGAAACATTTTCTCTTTTGTTTAATGGAGGTTGAGTCTTTCTCTTGAATCAAAGTCAACCTCCCTAAACTCAGATCTTTCTGGGCTGTTGGGACAACCATTCTTAGTCTGGATTTGCATGTGCATGTTTACAAGAAGATGGCTTAAATGGACATAGATTTAATGACAGTACCTTCAAGTCTGGCAGTACAAAGCATTTCAGGATAAAATGATGAATGTCCCAGATAGTCAGAAGTACTTTGGGATTTCTCCTGGCTCCTGTTATTGACTATTCAGTATGGTAAACTGGACTCTGACCTGTAGTGTGTTGTGTTTAAGTGAACTGTAATTTTACTTACAGTAGTGTAACAGAATGTCCTCAGTTCACATAAGCTGCTTTACACGAATGGGTGGGTTAACAACCATGACAAAGATATGATGGTATTGTAATTGTTTAGTCAGCTATAACTTAGTTTTTGTTACCTCAGTGCAGCAGAGTGGTTGTTGCACTGTGATGAGGCTTAAAGATTACCTAAAGGTGCCTCGCTGTTAATATTAGAAAGAGACAGGGGAAGGCAGTGGTATAGCCAAGAGAGAATGTGTGTAAACATAGCAGGAGCTAACAAGTTTGATGATAAATATCGAGTGGGACTGGGTCAGTGGGCTTGAGACCCCAGGTAGCTGTGTTGTTTTCCAGTGATTTGCTTTTCACTCCCCATTTCAGTTGTTCCAGTGTGTTTTTATGTGAGTTCTGTATGCTTTAGCCAATGCTCTTCTTCGCTTTCTTTTGCTGTTTCCATCAGGCTTCACTCATCTGATGAAAGCTGTTGGTATTCTGGGAGAGTCATTTTCTGTTTGGACTACATAGTTTTTACTCTGAGACTGATCCATATTTTCACCGTTAGCAGGAATCTAGGACCCAAAATTATTATGCTGCAGAGGATGGTAAGATTCTGGCAGCTGTTCAAGAGCGTTTAAATAAATGATATGACAAGGTGTCATATCACCACTGTTCTGCTGATGGCAGCAAGTTCACTCCTTCTGTTAAATCTGCTAAACAGAATTAATTAAGATTTGAATAGGACCTAATTAAGAGCAAGGCCTTTTCCTCTGTGCAAGATTGAATTTCAGACTAAAAAAAGATTAAAGAACAGAAGAGAATTTTTCTTCCTCGTAGCCTTTTGTCTTATGTGTTTCAAATGTTTCAGTGGCATATTTCGGTCACTGGAGGAAGGTTGGTCTGCAACAACAGGAAGGCTTAACTAGGATATTGCTGGTCTCCACATATCTGTCTGCCACTGAAAGCTGGAAATGTATGAAACCACTAGCTGAGTGCTGGGAATATTAATGCCAGCTTTAAGCCACCTGAGATGGCGTTTACAGAAGTGGTGGCTGCTTTCACCTGGCACTTGGCTGCAAGGCTTACTGGTGTAATTGTTCCACAAATAGCTTTTACATGTGGATCTGTTTGTTTTTTTTTTTTTTGTGGAATGGAGCCTGTCTGATGATGGAGGGCCAATCTGTATTCTGAAATTTCTTGTTTTTATGGTTCTGTAAATGTTTTTGAAGTTCCCTCATGGGAATAGTCAGTTATTTCTGTACGTGCATGTTGGTGGCTGTGAATTTGCATGAAAATGATGCTAACTTCATAGAGTTATCTGATATGTGCTCTCCACTCTCACGTCATATCAGGGAGAAAAATGAAATGTGGAACGCCGACACATTTGCTTGTTGTCCTTTTTCAGATGATAGATGTCTTCTTCTTCCTCTTCCTCTTTGCTGTGTGGATGGTGGCCTTTGGTGTGGCCAGGCAAGGCATCCTGAGGAAGAACGAGCACCGCTGGGAGTGGATATTTCGATCAGTCATCTATGAGCCATACCTGGCTATGTTCGGCCAGTACCCTGATGATGTTGATGGTAGCTATCTTCTCTGATTGGTGGAAGATTCTGTCCTTTCAGTGGTTGTCCAGTCCGTTGTTTGAGTGGGAGAGGAATAATTCTGTCATCTGTGATCTTCAGAGGATCAGCAGCTGACTCATTTCCCAGGCTGAGGCCTTTGAAGCAAGGCCTAATATGAGAAATTAATCCCATGTCTAATAGTTTCCAGCTGTTCAGTTCTCCTCTGCTACCGCTTTTGTCTCTAGGTGCCAGCCTTCTTTTCTGCCTAGATAGCCAAAGTAACTGTAATAGTAGCTGTAATATTTGAGGCACAGCATCTGCCCTTTTGTCCCCTTTTCTCCAGAGCAACAGGGAAGGTTTTATGTTTGATTCGGGGGGGGGAGGAAGAGGACGCAACACATGTTGTATTCAGTTGCAATATCTGGGGCTGAACCAACAGAAAGAGAGGGAGAAGTTTCACTGTTTGCTCTCCTCTCTTGCCCTTTGAGGTACCACCTACAACTTTGACCGCTGCACCTTTTCTGGGAATGAGTCCAAGCCTTTGTGCGTGGAACTGGATGCCAACAACCAACCCCGCTTCCCAGAGTGGATTACTATTCCCCTTGTGTGCATATACATGCTCTCAACTAACATCCTCCTTGTGAACCTACTCGTGGCCATGTTTGGGTACGTAATAAAGGAGTGATCATCCAGCACTCTTGTTGAACCTCATCTCACTGGTTTCAGACCAGTGATCCAGCCTGTCCAAATCCCTCTGTAGGGCCTTGCTACCCCCAGTCAGATCAACCCTTCCTAATAACTTGGTGTCACCTGCAAACTATTAAACAGCTCTTAGTAATCACCAGCTGGAAGGGGTCACCGTGAAGCCTCCCCTCAGCCTCCTCTGCTCCAGGCTGAACAAACCAAGGGACCTCAGGCACTCCTCATACATCATACAGCAGTTCCAGTTAATAAAACCACGTATTTATTATCATAAAAAGATTACTGTAATAAGTCACCCATTTGGTCTAACATGACTGATAGTTTGGAAATTTGAGGTTGCACTTGTGATGTAAAACAACAGATAATTTTCAGCAGCACACTTGCCAGTTAAGGTCCTACATTATCTCGTGGAAGGGTCCATGAGGATCTCAACACAGGCATTCTGAAAACACCCACTTAACATTTAATGACAACAATAGAAGTTCAGGCACTCTGTGAATTGTTTGCTCTCATGGCTTTGGCTGTGTTGGGATCATGCAGTACTTGAGTACATTAGGTCTGATCCTTGCCAAAAACTCTCATTAATATCTCTACCAAAAACTTCAATAGCTTTTTTTTTTTTAAGTGACCTATTTTTGGGGTTTCTTTTTTGCTTAGAAATATGTTAGCTGGTGAATTAATGAGATATAGTATCTTGTAGTGAAGCATTCTGTTCTCATGTGTTTCATGTGTTTAGACTGAAAGAAAATTGCCTAGAGCTAAGATAGTGAAAACACATGGAGTATTTTCTCCCTTTTTCTAATTTTTGAGTTTATTTTTTACTTTATCTTTTTTTCTTTCCTCCTCTACTGTCTTAGTTGTATACGTTTGAAGGATTACACAACAAAGGATTGCATGAAAATGATGCTAACCTCATAAACTTTTCTGATACGTGCTCTCCACTCTCACATCATATCAGAGAGAAAAATGAAATGTGGGACGCCGACACAACAAAGGATTACACAAACTCAGTAGCCTTGTAACCAGGGAAAATGACTGGCTCCAGGATGACCTTACAAAAACACGTCCTAGTACGATAAAGAGAAATGTTATAACTTGCCTGTGATTGAGTTCCTTGCTGAATAGCTAATGATGCCTGTGTTTTCTCCTCCTTTGCCTGTCAGTTACACTGTTGGATCAGTGCAAGAGAACAACGACCAGGTGTGGAAGTTCCAGCGTTACTTCTTGGTCCAGGAGTACTGCAGTCGCTTGACCATCCCCTTCCCTTTTGTCATCTTTGCCTACATATTCATGGTGATGAGGAAATGTTTTAAATGCTGCTGTAAGAATGAAAGTAAAGAGCCATCTATTTGTTGTGAGTAGAACGGTTTCTTACTCCTTGAAAGTCAGCTCAGGGGCAGATGCAATTCTTTCATGATGTGCTGTGTTTAAGCCACATACTTTGGGCAGGACACACTCAAGGGCAGTGTAGAACCTCAAGGAGGTGGATGGAGTGGAAACGGAGAGCAGCTCATTTGTGTTCTCCATCAGATGCAAAACCATTGGAGATCTTTTTGACAAGATACAAATCAAAGCCTCAGCTTCTTCTCAACTCTGATCTTCATTCAGCCCAAAGTTGTGCTCTGTTTAGGATATGGGAAATTATACTGTTAACACGCTAAAATTCTAACAGGAGGTTTCAAAAATGTTGCTTTTGTTGTGATTCTTAGTCCCTGTCCCTCAATAGCTTTGGGTTTGGTCTGGTTAGAGAGCTTTTGAGTTCTACCATGATACCTGCTCCGCTTGAGTACTGTGCAGTTATCCAGTGCTTTCCTGTCTTCCGGGGCAGAATTACTTAATGTGCATCAATTAAGATCAATTAAGTCTTTGAATTATTTGTATCATTTTAGGACTGCTTGTGATACTTGCTAGCTTCGAAAGTTGTTTGTGTGTGTGTGTGTGTGTGTGTGTGTATTAGAGCACTGAATAAATTCATTCAGAGGCTGCAGCTGCTGAAAGTCATCTGCATGTTCTGCACAAAGAAATTAAAATAAACTTTTTCTGATCAGCTTCTTGGTAGGGCATTCCTCCTGCACCTTTCCCAAGTGCACTGATGCCTGGCTTGGTATGCTCTAAATGTTGAAGTAACTTGTACAGGAGGTGGCCTTAGTCTCTGGTTACTACTCTGCCTCCTGGAATTTCTTTTTCTCTTTCTATCTACCAGCTGATACAGCTATTAGCTGCAAGGGCAGCCTGACAGCTGTTTTCTTCATGGGCTCTTCCATCTGCTAGCATGTGATTGAATGAACTACAGAGACTTTCCTGGCCCTCTGGCAAGTGGACAAACCACCTCAAAAGCAGAGGAATGGTTTAGTCCCCTAGCAATCCCCTTATTTCCTTTATCAGAGAGCACAGATATGAATTTTTTTAACAAGCTTTTTTCCCCCAACTAGTGGAATGTCTTCAATTATTAAGTGCCATTTAGAAGCAGAGGAGAGATAAGTTGAGCTAATTGACAGACTTATTTCCCTCCATCAGCATCCTGACTTTTGCCGTGCAGCACAGGCAGGATTTGTTACTTCATTAGGACAAAGGCTATATATCTTAGGGCTATAAAATTCCTTAGTGCTGACTAAAATGGTCTTGGCTGTCCACTTCCCTCTCTGAGAAGGTTGTTTAACAGATATTTCTGCACAGATGATGCACAGTTGTGCATCTTGTAGTGACAGCAAATATAAGAATTAATTAAAGCCAGAATGTCACTTTAGTTGACATGTTGATGGGAACTGAGAACTGCACGGAGAAAGCACTGAATTGACTTGCGCTGTGTAGAGGAATCAGGGCTGAAATCATTTGTTGGCTCTTGGCTGCACACCTCTGTGACTGAATTAATTGCTCCTGAGGTTACATCAACCTTGGTGCTTCTTTAGAGAGCTGCAGTTAGTCTGGAGTTGCAAACAGATAAGAGTGTCTGTAATTGATGTACAGGCCTTATGCTGGCTTTTGAAGGGGAAAACTTAGCTAAATTTTGTCGTTATTAGGACCCATATGGTTTGGGCTGATCCAGTTGGAACAAGATAAAGTGCAGAAATATTATCCTAGAGGACTTTGATGCCTCCAAGTTTGTCTTGCTCTTTGTCATTGTTTAATTTACAGCATCAGCAGGAGATGCTTTTTAAGAGAAGTCAGTATTACAGCATTTTGAAATGTTTGAATTGAATGGTAGGTTATGCACATTCCTAGCAGGTGTTTTCTTAACAATCCACTATAGGAAAATGCAGAAACAGTGAATACAAAGAGGAAGTTGACACCCACGTAGGAACTTTCCTGTGCCTGGTGGAATGGCTGCAGTTTCACAAAGCACTAACAAAGACTCAAAAAAAAAAATTAGAGAGACTTTTGTTTGTTTTTGTTGCTGTTTTTAACCAATTGTGATTGCCAGGAGCATGCACTATACTGCATTAGGGTCATGTTCATCAGAACGTTCTCAGAGGTGGAAGCAGGGCTGTGAATGTTCTCTATGCAGGGAAGGTAATAGCAAGCACTAAGCCAGTCTTTGTGCGTCTTGCCAGTAGGGACACAAATGGACTGAATTTGATGTTTTCTCTGTATTTTTGTTTTTTTACCTACATTCCCCAGGCTCAAAAAATGAAGACAATGAAACTCTGTCATGGGAAGCTGTCATGAAGGAAAATTACCTTGTCAAAATCAATACCAAAGCCAGCGATACCTCAGAAGAGTACGTCTAGCCTTCTTTGTCTTCATTCCGTTAACGTTCTGTTGAGTATTTTTAGTGATCCCAAGTTTTCAGCAGCTCTACATTTTTACAAACTATTGTGTATATGAATAAACCCAGTATGAACTCAATAAATAAACCCAGTATAAAGCTGCCTTTTTTTAATAAGATGATTCTTTTTTTTTTTCCTCTCTATCTGTTGGCTTCAGAAATAGTTGATTGGGCTGGTTGGTAAAATGCTTAGACTACCAAATTGTGATGCACTGATTATCTTTGTGATCAATCCCAGCACAATCCCAGCATTTTCAGACTAATAGTATAAGAGGAAAGATAAAGCTAGAAGCTAGAAAACAGCCAGAAAACATTACCTGCTATGTACGATGGCTTAATTTTGTAGCCAGCTTCCAAGAGCTTTGGAATTTCTCCAAATCAAATGTAAGAGAAGAGCTGATAAGAATAGATGGGGAAAAAACAGAGCCTTCCAGACTTCTCTATCCCTGCTGTGGAAGTTGCCATTTATGAACATGTTAAGTCTACACAGAAAGACTCAGCACTGGATAACGTGTTAAAAACAACGGGTCATGTTTTAAATTTGAAGAGTCTTGACAAGAAAGATGTAAAAGTGCAGCGTTAAGAATAATTTGTATGTAGTAATTTAGTAGTAGTAATGTAGTAAAATAATTTGCAGTAAATGCTTACTAAGGTAGGTAAACACTTTTTGTCCAGTGAGGAGCAGATGGGGTGGTTAGCCAAGACTTCTTTAGTATCTGGATTCAGCCCTCTCTTCTGTGTCTCTTTCTGTTTTCAGGATGGTGCATCGATTCAGACAACTGGATGCAAAGGTACTTGTATTTCATTCTGCTCTGGGGGATGTGCCTGTGTCTGATAAAGCAGATAGCGGCTCACTTGGAAAATGAGTCATTTGTTGTCTTTGTTGCTACCACCAGGATCCCATTTTCATGGTGCTTTTTTAACCTGCTCCTTTGCACCCTTGATTCTGTATGTAGCTTCATATTGTGCTGGAAAATGAAGTAGAAAAGATGCTTACATAGCGTTGGAGAAGTGTTTTGCAGTACCTTTGATTGGATGGACAGCAGTAAAGCCAACCACCCACAAAACTGCAGCATTCAGCTGTTTATATGACCCTTGAAACACTGATGGGAAGAAGCAGCATTACACAGAATACATCCTTCTCAAATACATCTTCTATCAAGTTCAGCCTCTAGGCCAGATTGCAGCAGGGATCTCTGCCAAAGGCCTTGGTCAGGGTTATCTAATGAATACCAATTCTGGGGCTGTTCAAGATGGCCTTTATGCTGTTGTTTCTCTGACAGTGCATCTGCATTGCTGTAGAATTTGAAGGCAGCTGCGTGTGTGAGAATGTTTTCTCCAAAGTTACTTTTTTTTCCCATGAAACATCCCAATGACTTCCCAAAGGAATAAGATCTTATTCTCCCTAATTTGTGGTGCTAGAAACTATTCCTTGGCTTGGCATCTCTGCAAATTTATATTGCAGGTGTTAAAGGAAAGGGATATTAAAAAAAACACAACAATTTGGGGTCCACAAAAATACACTGATCAGCCATCTCTGCTTTGGAGGAGCAAAAGGAGATGGGAAATAGTTTGGAGCTTTTAGCTGCTTGATGCCTGCTTGTTAAATAACTAAATTACATATGTATTAGGGCTCACTGCATTAACTGAATAGCTGAAAACTGTAATTGGAAGAGTCTTTTCAAGTACTATTGTATTTGAGATAATATTTTGCAAGGCAATTGCTTGTATCTCATATTACTTATTAGCATTACTTTTGTGTGAAAAGCAATATTAACAGTGCTTCATTTGCTGTCATGGTGTGACTACTGAATAGGAAGAGCAGTCAGTTACTGCTATCTCACTAGTGGCTGGCACCCGCAGGGTAGCCAGGTAAGCAGGAGTTCAGATTAGGGGTTTTATGCTCGTTGTTGCTGATGTTGTATGGCATTTTCTCTCGCATGTTTGTTCTATGTTGTTTAATGGCACTTAAAACTGCTTCCTTTTCCTGTTCACTTTCTACCAACCTGAGCTGCAGTCATCTGCTGGAATGAATTAGACTGACTTGTTTTTTTAATTCTTAAGCTCTCTGATTTGAAAGGCCTCCTAAAAGAGATTTCCAGCAAAATCAAATGAACGTGGCTGAAAAGCAGCTATCTGAGCAGGGTAAGCCCTCTTTAAATCCATTCTCTGACTTGAATGATTTATCTGTGATATTAAACTAATGTGCTTTTGGAAGTCCAACTAGAATTAATCAATTAAAAACATAACTTTCTTCCATGGTTTCTAACAATTTTTGGGAAGGTTTAGAGTAGTTATTCTGCTTTCTTGGTTGTAGAATAGCAGACTTTTGGAGATCATCTCATCCAAGCTGCTCAAACAGCACCAGGTCAGTTTGGGACATTAGATACATACGTCATCCAGGGCTAGCACTAAGCTTCAAGGATGATGATAGAGTGGCTGGGAGAGTGTTTGAAAGAGTGATGAATGACTGGAAGTCTTAACAGCATAATCTAGAAAGGAGGGAATTAATTAGCCTTGGAAAGAACTGAGAAGATGACCATTATCTGCAGCTTCTGTAGTATCATAGGATAGTTGTGGTTGGAAGGAACACTTTGATCCAAACCCTGCTTAAAACCGGGCTAGCTCAGATCAAAGTTTCAGGAGGAAGGAAACCATATATTCTTCATACACATAACAGGCTTAATTCACAGCAGGGCATTTCTAAGTTAAGTGACAGGAAATGTTTTTGAGCAGTAGCACTTGTGATGCCATGAAGCAGTCTGCTTTGGGAGCTTTGGAAACCCAGTTTGGCTAAAAGCTGCCTACAGTGTTTTAGGTATATTTGGTCTGGTATTCAGAATGGTGGACAGAACCGATCTCTGTGAAGGCCCTTCCAACCTGTTTATGTCAGAGCTCATGGGAGTGACCTCTGGTTGTTACTGATCAGTGTCTTGAAAAGTTGGAGTCCCTTTCCAGCTCATGCCCACTAAAATGTCTACGTGACATCCTGGATGTGAGCATCTGCAAAGACATAACAAGTGAGGCACTGGCACAGGTTGTTCGGAGAGTTGGTGGATGCCCCATCCCTGGAGATGGCCTAGGTCAGGCTGAATGGGGCTCTGAGCACCTGATGGAGCTGTGGGTGTTTCTATTCATTGCAGGAGAGCTGGACCAGGTGGCCTTTAGGGGTGCCTTCCATCAAATGATTCTATGATGTTAGGTGATGCAGAGAGTTCATTGATTCAAAGTGTTTTGCAAGACATCCAAGGTTCCAAGTGGATAGAATGAGGGTGAAAGCAAATCTACGATCTCAACTCTGAAATTTTTCTTTTGCTCACACAGGTTCCAATTCACCAAGAATCTCAAAGCTGGCAGAAACCACCACGCAAACAGTCACCAACTCACCAGAGTGTCAGTGTCTCAGTTCTGTTTTTAACAAGACAACCCTTTCACCTTGTTGGATGACGATGGTAAAACGTTAAGATTGTTTCTCTCCTGTCAGAACTCCTGCATTACTCAAGCTCATTTTCCCTTGCTTTCCCAGAAACTCAATGATAGAAGATAGTTCTTATGAGCTTCTGTTAAAATTCACTCTTACTTCCAAGCGTACTGCTGCTGCTGTAATCACTCTGCTTTTGAATTTCACTTGAAGGAATCTATTCATGGGTTTCCTTTGGCGACCAATTGCTTGTCTTAATAAATCTCCCTTTCCTCTCCTTCATGTAGTAGCCATCTCTTTATGTACAGCCTATCTGCTGAAGTCTGTAATGCTGGCATCTCAGGTCCAACAGCCTTACCTTGGACTGCAGATGAACTTCCCTCTTCTACCTGTAACTGTGTAGCTAGCAATGCAGAAAATCAACTGTTACAATCCTGCGTGAAAAGGATGTAATTCATACAGAAACACTTTGGAAATGCCTCATGTGTAATCCTTACTTGTTTCTATGGGTGGGACTGGAGCATTGTAATTTGTTTTTTCTTTCAAGCATCTGTTTGCAGATGTTTGCATTGTGGATTTCAAGTTGCGAAGAGGTTGTTGGCTAGCTTTAAATTTTGTTATACTTACTATGCTCTGGCTGCTCTTGCTGTTTTCTTTCTGAAATAGCAGCTGGTTTGTGTGGCATTTGTGTGATATAACTGGGCGCATCACCAGCTGTAGGGAAACCACTCCAAATGCCCCTCATTTACCTGGCAACATGTATCCATCTTCATCTCCAGCATCTAGGAGCAATCACCCAATACGTTTGATTCTGAAGACTTAGTTTTCCTTATCTCACTATGGCACCTTTAGTCCATGTGCTTTACCATGGCATACAGCTGGTTTGAGGGGCATCAGGCAGAATATATGAAGGCAGGACATATACAGCTAGGTAGGTGGAGAGAGAATTTCTCTGGAAGCAGATCATTTCCTATGGCAAATCAACTCATCTAGTGCAGAGAACCATTTACTGCCTGGCTAAAAAGCACAACAGGGCAACAGAAGGATACAAAGCATGGATGTTTTGGGGGAATGTTTCTACCTCTGAGATGCAGCTGACTGAGGTACAGCAAGCTGATCAAAGAGGCCAGAACACGCATGCATTCTGCAGGTAGACCTTTAAATCTGACCCCTTTTTCTTACATTACCAGAAAACACTCCAGATCGTCCTGCTTCACTGTTTGCAGAAGCTGCTCTGTTTTTTTTCTGTAAAAGCAATAGTTTTCCAGGGAAAACTGATGAGGCCTTGACAGAAGGGTTACTGATTATTTTCTTGCTGCTTGACCTTTCCTGATGTTACTGTACACCCTGCTTTGTCCTGGGGTGTAGAGCATTACAAATAGTAGTGTTCCTAATTTTTATGTATATGGATATTTCAGTATTTTCCTGTAAAAAGGATTAGGAAGAACTCAGCAAGACCTTCATAGTACTCTGTGGTATGTAGAATCACATTATAAATAATTAACATCGATTTACTTTCTAGAAATTATTTCTTGTGTGATGTTTGCATATCTAGGATGTGAAAAATATACTTTCTGTGCATAACTTTAATTTATAAAACCTGCAGGATACATGCCAGAACTCATAGTGAATAATTCCTTTGTGAGATGGTGAATGTAACATCGAGATGAAGTCTGAAAGAACAAAATGCTTGGGATACCTATTCCTGCTTCTCCACCTTGTGTGTGCATGCCTTTCCTTTGTGGCAATGAATCCTTGGACAACTCAAGCCTTGAGCTTGGCTTCCTTCAGCCATGGCCCCCAGCTGAGGACTGGGAGGAGTGGGGGTCTCTTCCAGAGACAGGAGGAGAAGGAAGGAAGGAGCCCGCCTGGCTCCCTGCTGCCTTGCAGAAAGGAGATGGATGTGGCTGAAAGAGGTTTGTGGGCTTTGCATGGATGGATGGATGGATGGAGCCCTGCAGCAAGAATGGGGCTGCCACAGTGCCCAGTAGACTTCCTTGCTGGTTAAACTTCTCCAGAAAAGAAAGAGGGGGGGGGGGTTGGCTTGGTGTTTTTTATGTTGTTGGTCATTTGGTTGTGGGTTTTTTTGAGGAGTGTTAAGAGAGAGAGAGCAGGGATTAACAGCAAATCAAGGTTCTCCTGAGAGTCCAGGATTCAGCTGGGACAGCTGCTGTGACAACAGCAGGTTGTCTTCTGAGAATACATTCAATGGACACAACAGCACAGGACCAGTGCAAGCAACCTTCAGTCTCCCCCCCTACGCGGGATGAAACAATTGCTGTGACAGCTTGTTTAGTAAGCCCTAGAATTTGTGCTCAAGTGAAACTGCAAAACTTAATGCACTAACACACAGTACCATGTGGGCTGCAGTGAAGAACACCAACTCTATCTCAGACAGACCCAGTATAGCAAGATGTGATTTGGAACAGCGTGCGGCACATTTAAATAAACTTGATGAGGTAGTCATTCACCTAGAAGAGCTTGCAAGCAATGAAACGCAGAATTCACTTGGAAATATTTACTCAGCTCTGCTGGAAGCTGATGGTGAACTGATGGGCAGATATTTGCAGATGAACGCTTATGTACAATGTTTGGGATAAGGAAAAAAGCCTTGAAAATTATCAGTATGGTCAGCAAAATGTAAAAAAACAAAACAAAAACCAGGAAGATGTATCTCTCTTTCTTTGGCTTTCCAGGTAATGGTCTTTGAGGCTGGAGGTAAAGTTTGTCTTGCATCAACTACAGCATTTTACCAGTGACCCCATAAGAACTATTACTGCTGAGCTGGCAGAAACAGGAAATATAAATATTTAATGTTTCAAAGGCTCAAGGGAACGAAGAGAGAGACCTCTGAAGTTCTGCTGCAGGCTGTGATGTTTAAGAGCAGCCACCCAGTGTGCAGTGTTGAGATTTTGTTTGCTGCAATGTGTGCTTTCTATTGCTTCACTCTCAAAGTCCACAGCAACGACAGTAAGAACCACGCAGGTTTAGGCTGCATTTCTTAGACCAGCATGGATGGTGCACCTTAGGATTACAGTGCACAGGGGTTTGGGCACTGCCTCTACATGCTCATTGAATTTAATCTTTGTAAATTGTTGTGATGAGCTCAGTTTCCTACAGCTTTCAGTCCTGAGACAGAACAGCTCAATGAGTTCCCTGGAACTACAGCAGATATTGCAAAACATGAAACTTCCAGAGTACAAAATCTGAACATACAAGATGGATCTGTTTCCATCCTTTCCATTCCCACTGTGGGTATGGGAAGCTGAGGTGTCACTATGTTCATTTGTTTTCACTTCACTGTCCTTTTGGCCATCAAATCTTTCAGTCTTGCTAGTGCTTTAAGAGAAAGCTGAGAATGGCACTGAGAAATGCAGCCAGTGTAGCATAGGGTACCATTTCAGGAGGGTATGTGGGCAATTAGAGAAATTGGAAAAAAGAAAGACTTGTTCTCCTCCATCCCAGCTGACCCACGTGGGCGAGAGCTGAATAACTTCTGACAACCCATGGACTGTGCACTGCTGTACCATTGCCTCCTAGTTTCTCCAGGGGCAAACAAGATCCAAAGGGAGTTGAAGTTGAGTCTCTGTTGGTGTCTGTGAATGATGGCTCAGGTCTCAAAGTCTTTGTTAGTTTGAGCAAGATCTGGAAGACTTTTTCCTGTTGCTATCACCTATAGTCAATACAGCAATTAGGCTTCTGCATAATGAGAAACAAGTTAACCACAGAGAAAAACTTTTAGGGAGCCTTTTGATTTTGCCAGTGCCAGAGCTAGGAAAGGAAAAAAAAAAAAAAATGCAAATAGCCAGCTTTTCTTTTACCTAGAGAGACATCATTAACTTTTATCTGCCAGGAAACAAGCCATGGGGAATAGTTTCTGGGTGGCTGATACGGTGTTTGGACTGTTTTCAAGAGTACAGATGTAGCAGTGCTGCACAATTTACATTTTTAATGAAAATGTATATTGCAATAATCAGAATTTCGGAATGATTGTTCTCCCAGTAGTCTGGGAACAGCTGGGAGCGAAAATGGTCTGAAAACAGTCATGTAGGAGAAGTTTAATAACTCTGATGTTCTCTTTTCTTAAATGGTGCGTAACTGTTTTCAGTGTGCGCTAAGTTGGATGTATCTCCCTGCCCTAAGGTGCTTGGCAAGCCTGTAGCATTGCCTGGTGTTGTTGTGACCAAAGTGCAGGACCTGGCACTTGGTCTTGTTGAAACTTACACAGCTTGACCTCATCCCAGCAATCCAGCCTATCCAGGTCTTTCTGTTCAGCCTTTCTACCTTCTGGCAGAACAGCAATTACTCCCAGCTTGGTGTCATCTGCAAACTTTCTGAGGGTGCACTCAATCCCATCATCCTGATCATCCATTGATCTCTACTCTCTGGAGATATGTCCAGCTTCTTTTCAACCCCCCTGCCCAGTTTGTTTTCAACGCTTTCTGCCCAGTTGGACAAGACACAGCAGGCTCTCTTAAGAATCTTGAATCTCCAGCTCAGTTTAAATCTTCAGCATTGTGGTGCCTTGTCCTGGCTGTAGGGGGAGGAATGTTATTGGCCTTCCTATGGCACAGAGAGCAGTTAAGGAGATCTGAAAAAGAGGAAGGACAGGCTTTGCTACATGTGAGTGTGTCCAAGATCTTGGAGGGAATCTCTGTAGCTGCAGTGAACAAGGAGAATGGATGTACAGAGGAGGCTCTGACTTCTGATGAAATTTCAGTCAGTATTTTGATCATGTTCCCAATGCTGAAATTTAAGTTGGCTGGCAAAAAAATCAACTTCATTTTGGAAGATGCACTCACATCACAGCTTGGGTGGGATGGCACACACATCTGATGTGGCACTACCCCGTAACGTGGCTCTGATAAGCTTCCCTTTTTACACTCTCTGCTTATCCCCCCCACGCAGGCATGGCTTTTTTTTTTCTAGCACGGTCTCTGTTTTCATGTGCACTTTTAGCAAGTGCCACATGAGCCCTTTCCTTGTTTGTAGCATGACTTTTGAATCCAGTGACATTCAAGGCCCACATGTGGGCAGCTGTTTATTATCATGTCTTACAACTACATGGCCTTTACGGGTCTTTGTCCAAAAGTACTTTCAGTATTAGTGCTGCCTACCAGAATCCACCCATCTGCCATCCGAACAGTCAGATTCCTCCAGCGTGCAGCCTTGCAGTTGTCTGCCATCCTGCAATCTGGCCTCTTGTGAGAAGGAAGGAGCTCCTGACAACTGTGTCCTTCGTCCAGGAAAGATGAATAAACTGTGGCAACGCTCTGAAGTAAGAGCTGGTGTTGGATTATGAGCACTGTTGAACTGTCACAGCTGTGAACTGCATTTGGCTCATCTGGAAGATATCCCTGGTGAGAGCCAGGGACAGGAGGAACTCTTCTGATGACTTTGCTTGGCTTAGCTTTGCAACATCATTATTTATCACTTTTGGAGTGCAAAGCCCAGACTGAGGAGGAGATGAATTGCTTGTTCTTTCAGCATTGCTTGGAACATGACTTGCTTTGAATAAAGATGGGAGTAGCTTTCCTTTTTTGACTGCAAGTACTTCGTGGTTTTTCCCAAAAATAAGAATATGTAGCCACCACTACAGCACAAGTTATGAATGCAGCAATGAGGAATGGCAGGGAGGTGTGACATTGGCATTGCTGAGTATTGATAGGATGCTGAAGGCTACCTTAATCCTAATGTAGTCCACCAAGGACAAGCAAGTAGACGCAGTAGTCTCAGTGGAGCAACCTGTAATCAAGAAAGTATAAGCAATCAATCACAAATATGGGGAAAATCGAGCAAAAAAGCAAACAAGGGAGGGGAGGATGAGGAATGGCCCTATAAGTGATATTTGGGTTCATTAAGGCTTGACTGCGTATTAAAAAACACACTCATCAGTATTGAGGTGAGGCTAAAATGAGACAGCAGCAACCTCATCCCAAATCTAGAATCTTTGAGCCCCATAATACACACATGCAGCAAAGTTGCAATAGAAGAAGCGATTAGAAAAGGGAAATTGTTCTGTAAACAGCACTATATAAATAACTGCACTTCTGTTTGGGGTGTGCTTGCTTTGTGAAGGATCGCCAATGGCCTGACTCTACTCAGAATTAAAGTAGAGGCTTTGCATGGATTCTGAATCTTCTTATTGACTATGTGCATTGGGCCTGAACCCCACTAGGAAGAACAGTTCTTGGTGTCCAATGTGGGGCTCCCAAAGCAGCCTTTTCCAGTCTTCTATTTGGTGTTGGCAGTGGAGGACAGAATGTCTGGTAGAGCCATTAGATATGTTGCCTGCACTTGGAAAGTGAGACCAGCAATTGCTGAATGCCTTGTGTTGGACAGAATAGAGAGGATAACTTGCAGCTCGGCATTAGTTAGCTAAATGCTAAGGTGTCAAGTCTACCCTGTCCCTGTGATTCTTTACAAAGCTTTCCACACTGAAGAAACTTTGTGATTTTTCAAAAATCCCATTCGTCTATGTGCAGAGAGTGAGTGCTGAGCATTAGGAGGATCTGATGAGGGAAACCAAGTGGTCTCAGGCACTTGTTTTGTTAGCTGGGCTCTGGTTTGGCAAAAGAGGTCAGGGCAATGTGGGACTTCTTCAGGTGTGTGCTAATTAGCAAAGAGCTTATAAGGTAAATGGGCCTGGAGTCTGCTCTGTGCCTTGTGACTGGAGGATGTGTTCAGTGCTTAGTCCTGATGGGTCATGGCATCAGCCGTGTCCTGGTGCATGGATTCCCGTTCTTTTCCTAGGAAATCAGGGGGTTCCAGTTCCAAAGTACTTTCTGTTGTGCCTGGGACACAAAAGTGTTGGTAATGGACTATGGAAAGTGTTGTCTCACCTGCTTTCAGGCTAAAACTCATGGCTAAAGTGAAAAAAATGACTACATCTGCCACTGCCTGTGGAGCTATCAGGTATCTAGCGCTTCTTTTTAACCACAGTGCTAAGGAAAAATACAGCAGTCCATCTCTTATCAGAGAACTACTGCTAAATGGAGAAAAGCTGACAACAAATATTTACTCTCAGATCAATTCTGTTTAAAGTGCAATGTTTGTAGCAGAGCTTGAACACAGGAAGGTCAGATATAGTATCAAGGCTGCATGCATATAAAGACAGGAATATGCAGTGGACACTCTTGCTTAGATGGGGAAAACGCGGGAGGATTTTGAGAGGCACACTATGAGGAGCTTGATTTTTGTCCTCACTCTGAGCGTTTTCTCATGTTCAGGTAAGTTGTTCAGAATTTTTCAGTCCTTTTTCATATGGCTTAGTTAAGAAAAACAGTGAGTTCTAATGGAACTGTGTGTCTGCCTCAGGGTTTCCAGTGTACGATTATGAACTCCCTGTCACAGAAGAGGCTCTCAATGCTTCTATTGCAAGGATCAATTCTCAGTCTTGGGGGCCAAACCTGTATGGTGTTGTCAGGAGCCACGTTAGACATGTGAGTGCACAGACAACAGAGATCCTTTACCTTAAATATGCTTTGCTGTCTTGGAAAACTGGTTGGTGGTTTGGGTTTTTTTTTTGTTTGTTTGTTTGTTTTGCCTAATCTTGGAAATGCAAATTTAGTTGGAGTTCTCTGATGCATCTTGGAAGAGTGTGGTCTGAGGCACTGTACAAAGCTATGGCTTTAAATGTTCGTTGTACGTGCAGTTTTAATTAAAAGCATGTTTGGAGCTCAAATTGACCACCTCTAGAATAGAAGACTTCGATGGATATCCTTAAAGATTTAGCACAAAAATTAATTTAGAAAAGAGCTGGTGTTTCTCAAATACCTCCAGCTGACTGTTTTGCTTTGGGCATAGAATAATGTGGATTCCATCTGATGGAGGTATTCAGTGCAGCTGAACATCTGCCCTCTGGGCAAGCACTCTGCATAAGGAGCTGACAAATAGTGACTCTACAAGCTGCACCAACTCAATGTTCTGCAGTTTTGTGACTTGCTTTCCAGGCTCTGCTTGATTTGGCCTTTCTCTAACCAGGTTGACATGTGGAACAGCAATGATTATAGACTAGAGCTGCAGCTCAGTATTCGTGAAACAGAATGCACAAAAGCTTCAGGAAGAGACCCATTTACATGTGGCTTCAAAGTAGGGCCTTTTGTGGTAAGTGCCTCTGGTGTAAGTGGGAAACTCCCCTCAGTGCAGAGTGATCTCTGGACAGGTTGAAACACTACTGATTGGCTCTCAGAAGACAAAAAAAAGCCCAAATACAACCTGCAGAATAGAGTGGGTATTACATGGGAAGGGGTCATGTTGAGAAACTCTTATTTCTGACCAGTGAGGAATACATGAGCTGCCCTGAGCTGAAACAAGAGGATGCTTGCCTTAGAATGGCATGAGATAAAAGTGTCTGTGTGCTTTGCAAACAAATCCTGGAAGGAAAGCATAGCTGCTTTTACAAGTTAGAGGATGGTAAAACTGGTACTTGACCTGATTTATTTTCTACCATGCATGTAGGCAAGAAGTCAGGAACAAGGAGATGAGAACAGAGTTGGCAGTCTGTATAGGATGGTGTGCAGCATCCTCACAGCTTTGTGCTGCAGCATGTAGTAAGGCTAGGAGTTGATGTGAGGTAGGGATGTTATGCTGTTTGGAAGGTTGCAACAAGGAAGGGTTTGGCGACTAACTACAGTTCTTTTAACTCTCCGAATTCTTGTCTCTTTTCCTCTGTGAATGACTGCCAAGTTCACCTATTCTTCCTGGGCACAGAGTTTAGGGAAGAGGAAGGATTTTAGGAAGGCACTGAAAAGGTGGAATAAAGGCTTTTCTGGTAGAGAATGAGTTGTGCTACCAGCCATTGGAGGCAGTTTATGCACCAGAGAGAGAGGCAGATGTCTCTTTGGGTATTACTACTCTTGAGTTGAGTGGTTTTTGTGTGCATAGAAGGAACAACACAAAACTGATGAATGTTATCAAGTTTTCTTCCAAATCAGAGGGATTGGTGGCTGTGAAGTTATTACTGCGTCCTAAATGGACACTATCCCATAGCTCCCTCAAATCCCAATCAGAGGGCACCTGATTAGATCTACCTGTTTTAGATTAGATTAAATTTGAGTGAAGGCCTGGAATTGGTTCATCTTGACGTGTATGCTGAACATATTCATAAAGATTGAATGTCAAGGGAGGTGGCCCCACCTTAGGCACTACAGTTGGGTGATTGAGAAGACACGTCCTGTTTCTCTTCTTGTTGGTGCAATGCAGCATGAAAGATGTGAGGATGTCAGATTTCCATGCTTGGGTGCAGGCTCTGCCAGAGTTTCTGTCAAATCAGAGAGACAGCTTCTTTAATGGTTGTTCACCTTCTAGAGGTGGAGCTGGCATCAGCATCGCCGTGGGTAGATTTTCTGTTCGTGATAGGTGATGCTACAGCCATGAAAAGGTTTGGGAGAACTTTTTTCCTAACACTACCAGGTTCAAAGCTTCATGCAGGTAATATGCAATTATGAATCAATAAATTGTGTGAAGTTATACACCGCTAGAATATATTGACCTGGCTGCCAGAATTTGTTAGGCATGTCGCTTCAATTCTGTCTTCTTGGAATTTGATTAATAACCCCCTGTGAAGATTTCCCACTTAAACTCCTGCGGAGTGCTTTGCACTGTAGCTTTGTTCCACCAGATTCACTCTATTTTTATCTGTTACAGCCAACTGCAGTCTGCAAAAGTGTTGTGGAAGTCTCCAGTGAGCAGATTGTGAATGTTATTGTGCGATGCCATCAGAGCACATTCAGCTCTGAATCAATGAGCAGTGAGGAGGTAAGGAAGTGAAAAACTGCTTTTTTGCTACCTGGGAACATAAAAATTCTGCTTATCCTCTCTCAAGGAGAAGTCAGGTATTTAAGTGTCAAGTGAATTTTTACAACTGGCTTTGACACTCTGAAGCAGCTTTTCAAGGACTTTCACATGTCATATCACTTAGCAGTGTTCCCACGTTGACAGTGGAAAAGCTGAGGCGTGAGGGAGCATGGAATTTGCCCATAGTTCATCACTGTGTCCCACCCAAAATGTAACAGTCATTTAAGTCTTGAGTATTTTTTCTGTGTGCTGTCACGTTGCCAGAGGACACTCCATCCCAATGGTGGCACATACCATGGAGTCTTTATCCTGTCCTTACTCAGATATCTGGTAACCTCCTTGTTCTGTGCTTTCTGTGCTGTGGAAGCTTCTGACATGTATTTAGAGGCAACTGGAAGTTTACAGCATAAAGCTGTTTGTCATTTGAAATCCAACTGCCTCCTCTAATGCTTCAGGTTCCTTCCTGTGAGAGGCTTGACCTTGCTCGATCGATGCCTGAATGCAGTGTGAATCTCTGTGACAGTCTGGCACATCCACCAAACGTGACACTCTTTCTCCATTGAAATATACACCATGCCTGTGCCTGGAAAATAGTGATTGGCACATCTTACAGACAGAAACAAATTCTGGCTCTGTCATCAAATCCCTCAGCTGAGCATGTAATCATAGTATAGGTGAAGAGAGTTTGCTCCTCTGAGATTGATGATCCACTCATCTTTACTTTTGAGCTCTCATCCAGTTTCTAAGATGTGATTAAATGCTGACCCAATCAGTAAATCCTTGCTAGCTGCTTTCAGATTGTACCAGTATCCAATTTTTCCTTGAACTTATTCTTGAAATTGTATGCCTGCACTTACAACATAGGCCTGCAACGAATGCTGTGCTTGAGGATTATATTCAAGGAATGAAGCTAGTTTCACAGGCAAGGTGGCAGAGGATCTGTGGGCAGCATTTTCGGTTTTGGAAGCTGCACGTGGCGAAAGATTCCATATCATGTTCCCTTTATTTGAACTGCCAGCTTTTGTTCAGAATCTCTTCTCAGATGGAGATAGTAAATGCACCACAGGAATTCTTGATTTGCAGAGCAGAAAGACAGTGTGTGAAGTACTGAAATATGTACAGCAGTTTTGCATGTTCAGTCTGTCCTCTGTGTTAAGCGTAACTCTCCTTTAATTGGGCACTAACTATAAACACTTGCTTATATAAGCAGAGCTCTTCCTGCAAGTCTTCTTTAACTGTCACTTAAAATTCAGTGCTGCTGCCAATATTCCTGCTGGGGGATGTATTTCCTACAAATTTAATAAGGAATAAATGCTAAGGAGAATTATTGCACATGAAAAAGAAAGTCTTTCTGAACAGGGCTGCACTGCAGCTCTTGGTCTGTGGGTTGTAACTCAGTTAAAGGGATCTCAGGTTGGCTCACTGTGAATGATGTTGATGTACTGCTGGTGGTATTTGGGTAGGAGTGGAGCTGTGATTGAGGTTGAGGTCATACTACTGCGATAGGAACCTATACAAAAAGAATATAAAGAGCTTTAAAAACAGTAATTTGATGAGTCAAAGAGATGCCCTGTGTAGCTAGAACAAACTAATTCGGCTCTCTGAGTCCTGTTCTCTTGGCTGTATCTGCACTAAAGGTCAGGTAAGGTATTGGGTACCAATTTCTTTTTGAAGAAACTGCTTTAATTTACAGATGATGCATATGCTGATGACGGGCCCAAGCAAGCGAGGCAGCAGTCGCTCTGAAGGTAAGCCCTTTCTGCCATGCTGGACACTCCTGGCACAGGTTGGTTTGCCATTTGCATTGGCCACATGGAGGTCATCTGTCTGAGAAAGAGGAAAATACAAAAGGCCAGCTGTTTGCTCAGGTCACATCCAGCTTCTGTTACTGTGGAGGGGTGCTTCCCACTGAGAAAGTGGTGAAGGCATGGGGCTGCAAGACAGGGCAATGCTGAAGCTATAAGCTTGCAGCTGTTTTCAGAATTGATGGATTTGTGTTTTCATAACCTGTACTTGTGTGCCAACTTATGGTTGCCTTGATGTGCAGAATGCTGAAGAAACTTGCTTGACAGCATGCAGCACTCATGCATGTCTTCATGTTCTTTCCATTTTTGTTTCTGAAGCCTTCTCATCCAGGGGAAGAGGCCGCATCAGTGGCGACTGGAATAAACCTGATCGTGTTAGCCCTGGCAAGATTGAATAATGCAATTTAGGTGAGTATCATATAATCACAGAATGGCCTGGGTTGAAAAGGACCACAATGATCATCTAGTTTCAAACCCCCTGCCATAAGCAGGGTCACCAGCCAGCAGACCAGGCTGCCCAGAGCCACATCCAGCCTGGCCTTGAATGCCTCCACGGATGGGGCATCCACAACACAGTACACTTGGAATACAGCTCCAAGTGAAGACTTTATGCACGCTAAGTTAGCAGGTTTTGAGGCAGAGTGGGAAGGAGACTGCTCAGGATAAAAGACTCCTTTGGGAACATACTTCTTGACTGGGAGCATGTTAAAAGCCATTGCACCGGAGGCTTGCTTATGGGGGAAATCATGGTGTGTCACTTGGCAGTGGGAACTTGAACAGGGCATTAACACAGATAGAGATGAGCAAGTCACCTGCCATCTTTGTGCCAGTACTATCTTCCCACCTACAGCTTGTTCCCAGCTTCAAATGTCTTTGAGCTGAAACTAACTTAACAGGGCCTTGAGGCTGCATAGTTCAGAAAAAGAAGAAGAAAAAAAAATTAGTAGTAAGGTATCCAAAAGAACAGAGAAGCAGTTTGCCCAGGGCAAGTGTTTGTTGTAGAAAAGCTGTGATGGAGGTGTTTGGAGCTCAGGTAATGGAATAATAGTGAAAGGTACACAAGATTCAGTGGAGCTGGCAAAGCTTAACCTACAGAAACCACTTTAGCTGACCCACTTCTGAAGATCTGTGTGGGAGAAGCTCTCGTTTCTGCTGGTGTGTTACCGACCATTTTATGGAGTGAAAAAAAAGGCAAGTGTCTTTGAAAGCATTTTAGCAGTAGAGAATGAATGTCATGCTCGGGCATGCTAAGGTGATTTAAAATAGTTGGAAAAGGGAGAGGAATTATTGGGCACTATGTCTGTGCAATCAAAAGGGTTTCACACACTCACTAGCAGGTGTTTGGCCCTGTAGAAACTGACTACAGAACGGAATGCTGCATGTGTGGAGCTCAATTCAGGCCCTCTGCCTTTGAAACAACAGTTTTAGATGTTATTTAGCAGTGGTGACTCACCAACAGCATGTTATTCATAAACATATCTGTGGCAGATCTGTGCGTGCTAAAGGAGATGTGCCCCTACTCTCATAGAAAATAGACATGAAAGGAAAACACAGTCATTTTGTTAAGTCAGGTCTTTGTAAAAATGCTTTCATTAAATCCGTATCCTATTTTGGTTTAGCTGTGAGCCTGCAAAGGTGCTGGTTTTATTCCTCTTAGAGGGATCTTTTCTGAATGCTTCTGAACTTCCTCGATGATATGCAGTGGCGTTTTGGCACACGCTCTGCGTCCAACACATGTCAAAATTATTTCACGTGTTTGAGGTCAAGGGAAGTTATTCATGACTTTTTTTTTTTTCCTTGTGTTTCAGTAACTGTGTGAGCATGGCAGGCAATATTGCAAGCCCATCTATGATGGCCATGTTTGCTAGGTCATAGGAAATACGTGCTGTGCTTTGAGATAGCAGTAGCTCATCTGGAGTGTTCTCTCAGATGAGAATATTTTGGAGGAGGCTGGGGAAATGGATTTGATAATAGAAGGCTTTCATCTCTAGCTCAATAAACCTGCTGTTGACAGGCAAAGCTAGACAAGTTCAGGTAAGAAATGAAATGTGATTCTTTTTTATGCAATGGTGTGGGTAACTGACCGCTGCAAGAATTGCTAAGGCAAGCTGCTGAAAGAACGTTTCAAGCTGGAGTTATCATTTTCTGAAGTACATCGTCTCTTCTTTTTGGCTACAGGAATTATTTCAGGAGAATCCTATGTCAGATTGTACGCAGGAAGCTAGGCTGAATGGTCTCACAGGTGCTTTCTGTCTCTCTGTTTCTATTTATTTGAATGTGCCAAATATTCAAGAGGAAAAAAAATCAATGCAACTGTTATATAAAGGACGTTTTCAGGTCTGCAGTGTTCAGACCTACCGACCTGCTGCTGCCAGCCAGGAGTTATCAAATCGCATATGAAAGAACCACACCAATGACTAAAGAGCTTATTTCATTGACAAGTGCTAATCAGATTTTCTGGATTAATTTCCTAGTGCATCTCTGGAACTGGGGAGGCTGTGAATATTACTTGTCGTGCTGTGGACTGGCCTCTCCAACAAATAACTCGGGCACGTGAGCAAGTGACAGCAGGAGAGCCAGCTGCTGTGCAAAGCTATTGCAGCTTAACAACCCGAGCCTGCAACAAGTGTTAAGGTTGCTGATTAGATATAGCACACATCTAGCTCTGCCAGCCATGAGCCTTTAGTGCAAGGTGCAGTCCAAACTGTGCCTTATACCTGCAGTCACCAGCAGTGCTTGGTTTCCTTGAGCAGAAAAATAAAGCATGTCATTGCTTGCATTAGATGTGTGGGATGTGAAGAGTTCTCTTGCTGTCGTTAACCACACAGGGAAAGTGTTTTGTTTGTTTTAACATACAGTGGGATTCCTTCTGCACAAAGACAAAGGGCTGTGATTTCTTCCTGGAGTTTTCTGCATGTTCTTAAAATGATCCTCTGGCTGAGTTCTCATGTGACATAGCTGGCTGGAACGTGATGGTGGCAGTTGGCCTGGCAGAAGCCAAAGTCAATAGACTGTCATCCTTGGCTGTTAGAGCTCTTTCAGTGAAAGAATGACTGGTAATATTGGGCCTCTTCCACTCATACCCAAGAAATCCAGGCTCCCAGTCTCAGAGTGAACTGGATCCTTGTTTCTCCTACTTCCAGAAAAGGAGCAGTGCAGCAGCATGCATAGCTCTACTGGGGCACAGAACTAGAAGCTTTTATCCCCCATGTTATTACAAAGCCATCAGAGGGAAGGGAAATCCCTGCAGAAGGGAATCTTTTGTGTAATGCATGAGCTCCACATCCCGATCAGCTCTGAGAGCAAAAGCTAGAGCCCATTTACCTCCTAATGACAGGCAGCCATTGTATTCCTTTTCCCTTGGAGCCTGTGATTGCAGAGCTCTGGGTGTTACCTGGCATTTATGACAGGCGGTAGGAGAGAAGACAGCATGCCCTCATATGTTCTGACTCTTTGTCACTACCACATGTGTGAACATTTGTTTCTGGCACCAATCTGACCCGCAGAATTGGCTTCCAGAGAATTTTCACATTGCCATGGTTACAAACATGATGGAGATGCAGTGCAGGCACTCGTGTGTCCTCTTAGAAAAACGGATCTCAGATTCCTTTGTGCATGTTTAATTCAAATGCATTTCTCAGAAGACCATGCACCTGCTTATAACCTCAACCACCTCTGCTTTTGAGACTCTCCAGTCTGAGTTGGTTTGTTTCCACTATGTTGCTTATGCTTTTTCTAAACCCCAGAGCCTGGGTTTATCTATCTCTCGCTCTCTCTTTTTTTTTTTAAATGCTAATTAGCAATTAATGTGACTTTTTTGGACACGTGGTGTTTTGCGTATGCAAAACAGATTCCTCATTATATGATTGTGATGATAAATAATAAGCAATTCAGTAAAGTTGAATATCCCTTTTTCCTGGGCTGATTAATTCTGCTAAGCAAGCAAATTTTGAGCTATGACTTTTCTCCCCCACCTCCTTTTCTTGGATGAGATTGGAGGATGAGGAATATCAAGATTCAAGGATCATGGAATGAATCATAGAATGGCTTGGGTTGAAAAGGACCACAATGATCATCTGGTTTCGACCCCCTGCTAAATGCAACCCCCGCTAGGATGCAATGTGTGAAAAGCAAACCTGATGCAATTTCCTTCTCTTTTTCAGGAAAAACTATTCTGTGATGAAGTGGGTCTTTCCTTAAAACCTCCTTCTCCTTTACAGCCAGCTGGCCATTGGATGAGTTCATCAGGTGCTGAATGGGTGCTCAGTCAGTAACGTTCTGACATATTGCAGCTCATCAGGAGGACTGTCTCAGACACCTAATATAACTCTGTCCAGTATGTGTTGTACTATCTCATAGCAGTGATATTAAAGGATCAAAGGATCGCTGTTGCATCTTTGTGTTCTGCATTGCTTTCCAGGTACTTATAATTTTCTGCAATGCTTGCAGCTTATTATGGATTACTTCAGTGTATCTCTGTTCTGGAAAACAAGTCTTTTCAGTCTTGTCCCTTTCTCTGCACTCCGTGCATGTGTCCCCCATCTGCAGTCCTTTAGGAAGGGACTGTGCATCTTGGCTTATTTTTTTCTTTTTTTTTTTTTTTTTTTGGTCTTTGCCATGAAGAATGAAAATCTAGTTTGCTCTCTGGTTACAATTAGGACAAAAACATCAGTGGCAGGGATTTGTCCATCACTCATGGGATATACTGCCAGTACACTGTTACTGCGATGCATAGGATATTTAGATTATAAATACACAGTTATTGTCTGAGCTAAAAAATCCTTCAAGAATGAAAAGTAGGGTTGCCTTTGACCTCCAGATGTGACCCTCATGATGAATGAGTAGGAAAGGTCTTCTGATCCGTTAGCATTGATGTTATGGGTGTCATAGAGTCATAAAGCCATTAAGGTTGGAAAAGGATCACCCAGTCCAACCACCAGCCCACCCCCACCATGCCCACTGACCACATCCCTCAGTGCCACATCTCCATGGTTCTTGAACACCTCCAGGGATGATGACCTCACCATGAGCAAGAGCTTCTCCGAAGGGAGGACTCTGTAGTCATGTCTCTTGGTCACGAGGGCAGGATCTGCAGTCAGGCATCATGGTAGAACATGCAGGGGCTGTAATATTTCTTCTTGACTGATTATAAACAGCAATGAAAGGCCACCCCTCTCCACTGCACATGGGTCACCCGTATGCTAATCATCTGCGTGCACCTCGCTGCAAAGTTTGCAAAGCAAACACTTTTTTTATTTTCCCCAGAAAAATGGATTACAGGTACTTTAATCTCCTTGCTGTATGTACACAAATACCTTCACAGCCAGGAGCTGATGTGACATCTGCTGTGCAAATGTTGCTCTGGGGCTGCGGAGTAATATTTTGTCTGCGTTACTCAAGTCTTCTGTGGTCTCAGTGCTGACTTAAGCACTTGTTATTCCAACACACTAATGATAGTTGCTATGGGTGTTCCCTTCCAACTCTGCGTGTCTGTTCTGAGAAGCATCATCCATGTCCAAGAGCAAATCTCACTGGGACTGGTGCATGAAACCATATCAGCGTCCTGATTCTGTTTGCATTCAGTCATGTCTTCACTCCCGTGGACTGCAAGTACAGTGAAAGACTCCAAAAAATGCCCATGTCAGAGGGAGCCAGCCCTTTTTGCACTCTTGCACCAAGAAATATTTTGACATACTGTCCAAATCTCTGTTCTGCATCTGCATGCTCTGTTCTCCACAGCCCCTCTCCACAGCATCTCATTTTATCCCTGTGGAAGAAGGAAAACTGTTGACTTTTTATTCTCAATGAAAATCTGATTAAACCTTCACTCGTGGCAGTTGGTTCTTTTAGAATTGCAGAATGTCAGGGATTAGAAGGGACCTTGAAAGATCATCAGTTCCCCTGCCAGAGCAGGAACAGCTGGATCAGGTCACACAGGAACATTTGTATTATCCTATGTAATAATAGGCTTAGAGCATGTTACCCTTAAATCCATGTTTATGAGCAAAGAGAA
Organism: Tympanuchus pallidicinctus; assembly: GCF_026119805.1. Taxonomy (NCBI): domain Eukaryota; kingdom Metazoa; phylum Chordata; class Aves; order Galliformes; family Phasianidae; genus Tympanuchus; species Tympanuchus pallidicinctus. The sequence goes on from NW_026294669.1 coordinate 35,035,433, forward strand.
AATAAACACAAAAACAAGAAATTGTTAGTGTTATTGAAATCTTAACAGTTTAAGAATTTGTTCTCATTCAATTGTTATAAACAGGGAAATATACGTATATGTGTATACATGCATATACATATAATGTTTTAATGAAACAGTTAAAATATTATAGTCATACTTCCTAGCATCTTCCCATTTTCTTGGTTCTATGCTCATTTTTCCACTGCTTCTCTGGGCCCATAGGTTGCTGTCTTCAGCCTGGTAACAGGCATGCTTAGGCCATTTGCCAGCATCTGGGGGCATTCACTAGGATGACTGTTGGCTGCTGCTGCTTTACCACACTGTGATTCATCTGGATCTTCACATATTTTTTGCTTTTGCAAACCATCTATTCTGTGTATGATGTACTCCACACATGTTACTTGAGGGGAGTGGAGGGGGGAAAGGGTCTCAATGCCCTTCTTGCCCTTCCATCAACATGTGGGGAAAAATGATGTAGTGGGCATGGTGGTAATGGGCTGATGGTTGGACAAGTTGATCTTAGCGGTCTATTCCCACCTTAGTGATGCTGTGATTCTATGAGTTATCTGGAGATTTGTGCTCCAGGGCAGCACAGCATTTCATTTTCTGGATCTTCTCTTTGCCATCATGTGCTAGAATTACTGGCAATTGTCAAGCGTTTGGTGCTACGTGAAAATAGTCTAGAAGTGTTCTCAAAGGTGGAGATCATCTTGAGCAACAGCTGGGGGAAATAAGCCCATGCTCAGAAGAAGCTTATTTCTCATCGTGGAGGAATGTGAAGATTTCCTGGCATACACCTTACTGTCAGCAGCTTAATCTCAGGTGAGTGACAAACTAGGCTGACCTTTGGACGATCCCTCTGATGAAGGATAGGCCTTCATAGTTGAGCCTGTTTCCTAATCTGGGGCAGTGAGATGTCGGGACTTGAGCAATTTTCAGCCTCAACTCTACCACAGAATGGACACTTCTCAATACATTTACAAGTGCAGATTCAGCACAGAGGCTCAGGAATTCTTAAGGAAGCACAGCTGTGCTGAGGATGGAGTACATCCCTTGCAGCAGCCAATTGGTAGATGATGCTGAGCTGCTAAGGATGTTTGTGAGCCTAGCTCTCTGCTTCCACATCCCACTGGTGGCAGTGCCCACTAGGTGTCAGGATTAAACAAATGCAAGGCTGATGCAGTGGAGAAAGAAATTCTTCTGATTCTTAGCATTTTTTTTAAAAATTCCTAACTTCTACCCTGCTGCGCCATAAAATAACTTGTGGGGAAGAAGAAATAACTTGTGGGGATAGACCTGTTTGTTTGGAGGCTGGAGAGAACAGGGGAAGAGAAAGGAGACGTGCAAAAGAGTCATGGCCTACCCAGATATATTCTGCTCCAGGCACAAAGTTAATTTTACTTTTTAATGCTGAAGTCAGTAGCCTCTTCTCTTTCCTCCATGACAAACTGCTGCTTTTTGATGAAATGGTCATTTGTCACATTATCCATCCGTGAGTTGCCTTCGACTAAGGCTGTAAGATGCCTTTGGTGGGAGGAGGATGCTGGTTGTGGAAAGGGCTTAACTGTAGAGCTGCAATTTCTAGAGGCTCAGGTTTGATATGGGGCTGCGGGACCTGGAGATTTTCTGGGCCATTTGATGGAGGTTTCTGCAGCTGATTCTAGTGGATTCATGGGTCAGGGAGTACTTAGACACAGCCTCTCCACAGCCTTCAAGTACTGCTTGTTTTTCAGACCTTCATGCTGAAACTAGATGCAGCTGCATGTACCCACCTTGACCACCAACATGTGGTTCTAGGGATTCATCTGGATGTTCATTGCAGAGTATGTCAGGGGGAGGTGAAACGGGAACCAACAGGGAGAAAGTTGGAAACTGGGATGTTCTGTTGGCTTCCAGAGTCTGGAGAGGTTCCAGAGTCTGGAGAGGTTCATGGCATTAGCTGGCTACAAGATCTGGGGCTGAAGCAAAAGGCAATCTGAAAAACTGAGTCTGGCAGGATCCCAGGGACCACAGACAGTGATTAATGACAATTTTAAAAGGATCTTGTGTGTTTTCTTGAGAATGAATCTTTTTGTAGGCAGTTGGGTAGGTGCTGCTGCTGGCTGAGCCTCCAGATCTGGGATAAATACTGAAGAGAAAGAAACAGCCTCCAAAAGTGAAGGCTATTAATTTAAATGGGAAAAAAAAAAAAGTGAAACAAAAAAACAGAAACCGGCCCGTAATCTCATTAAAAATAGGCACTGAGCAAAGGTGATCAGAAATATTTAATCCTGGAAATTAAAGCATCCAGCCTTGTGTCCACACTGAGCATACTGGCTGAAATGATCTAGGAAGTACATTTGGCATATGGCAACATCATGAAGTCTTGCCAGTGTTGTTTTTGCAGAGAAAATTTTGGATGCATCAGGAAAGCAGAAGCCTGATGTAGAGTTCCCAAAAGCCTTCTGACAGGCCTTTGTGGAGAGAAGAATGCTAGAGGAGTGACATAGGCGTGATCCAATGAAGCATCATGGCTCAAAAACAGGCATGGACAAAATTACAAAGTGAGTGGATGGCACCTGACAAGTGCAGCTGGGGCAGAGTTGGTGGTTGTAGATAACCTCTGGGAATGCAGTGGATGGCTGCTGGGTGCCTCCACAAGCATCATGTTTGTTTACAAAAGGGCTACGCCTGTGGGCAGCAAAAGCCTCAACGCCAACCATTAAGGATGTTGAAACTAGATGAGTTTTGAGGTCCTTTCTAACTTAAGCCATTCTGTGACTCCACGTTTTCCTTGTGTGTCTTAAAGGTTTCTAATTTTCCTTGGTATTTGTATATTGAAGGTGGTTTTGTTCAAAAGTGAGACGTTGTCAGGTATTTTGTGAAATATGGAGGAGACAAGAAAATGGAAAAATCTCTGGTGTGGTCACTGATGCAGGGGCTACGAAGGAATATCTTACACTGTTCCTGCTTAGCACAATGGCCTTAAAGAGTATTTTGAGGGGAAGAAACACTGAATTTATGAAATGTTAGAACTGATAACAAGAGCTTTTGATTTGATTGGTTTTCCAAGCTAGTTTAAAAATGGTATTTTATGAACTGTAACCTTTTTATCTTGTTGGAAGGAAATGAAACGAACGCTTTTCCATCAAACTGTTTCACCATCTTGAGTTCCCTAAATTTTAAAAGACGTACCAGCCCTGATGGTGGATGGCCAAAGCAATGCCATTCTCCTTCTGTCGTTGGAGCAAGGCAGCAATCATTTTTCAACATGTGAGCATAACCAGAGCACTTTGAGCTAGGCTAGGGGACAGTATCTGTTGAACCCTACGTAGCCAATAAAGTAGAAGGATGGGAGGATTGCCAGGGCTTGCATGGCAAGGGCACAACTGACCTCACAGAGGTGTGTGAGCATATATAAGAGATTCTTCTTGGATGCTGTCCACCTATAGTTCAAAGAGTGTCACAGATTTAGTTCTTTCGCTACAAGAAAGTGAAAAAGGGCCTTAGCTTTCTGCTTCAGAATCCTTAAGAATCTCCTGAAGAATAACTATTCATTGTGACTGTGTCACAAGGGCTTTCTCATTGCTGTCTCCGATTTTACAACAGGCAGCGTTCTGACTCTTCTGAATTTCTTGTCCTTCTCTGGCTGCAACAACTCTCCTAGAAGTTGCCAGTGATCTTGTTTCCCTAAAAATCCCATCGTGGGGATAGCCTAGTATATACTGAGAATATTGCACGGTCCCACTGTGAACAAAAGCAGAGATACTCAGTGTGGTGCTCCTGCCTGCCATTGGCTGACATTTGCAGTGCTGGCTCTGCTGGAGAGCAGCTTGGAGCAGGAGACTGGAGTTCCACTGGGACGCACTGGTGGGCTGCAGCCTGCCATGCTTTGAATGCGAATGCTGCCAGTGATTCAGGAAGCTCCATCTGTTTTGTATTCGCACCCATGCTTGGTTTATGCAGCATGGCTCAGGGCTTCAGATGCCACTCTGCCCAAAAGCATGGCTTGTGAACTCCTGGAGGAACTGCAAGACTTGGATCTGTATCTTAAATCCCTGGAATTTAAATCTCTTTTCCAAGGATAATTGATGCATCAAGGAATCGGTGCATCAGGAATATTGGGTCTTTTGGCCTGCCTGGTGCTTTCTGGAACCTCGAGGTTCAGATCCTGTTCTGCTTTGATCCCAAGGTATAGAATCACAGAGTGGTAAAGTGTGTTCCGAATGGCTGAGTTCTAGAGTGGGCCAACACTCCACCAGTTTCCCTTACGTGAATCCCACCCATACAATGTAACCCCACGACATGGTGTTGCATGAAAATTCTGCTTCATGCAGCAAACAAATGCTTTGCAGTTATTAGAGAGCCATACTTACTCGCCAGCAGGGATTGCTGCCCAGTTGGCACCTACTTGTTCTTTTGAGCTCACTTTTAGAATAGAATTGAGCAAGTCAGTCACCATCTGGTTCCAAGACACTAAGTTTTGTGGAAAAAAAAAATAAAAGAAATCCTGGCTCCCCTTCTTTCCCCCCCTCATCCTGCTCTTCACTGATTCACAGCCAGTTCAAATGTGCAAGTGAAATGCAAGCTGAACACACAAAAGGCAGGGAGACGAGGCAGTTCTGAAACTAGGTTAGAGATTAAATGAGCCTGATATTTGGCAGTTGTAGACAAGGTTGCATTACCCTGGGGAAAGGGCTTGAAATGATTAATGGAATGGTGTTATTAGCCTATCATGGGATTGCATTACTGCTTGAATTCTGAAGACAGAAATTGAGAGGAGCTGTGTGGGTGTGAATGATGTGCTGTGGAAGAGAGAGCGCAAGAACAGTGCTTCCCAGAAGGCAAGTACATCCCTTATGGCAACCTCATGTTTGCTTTGTTGCACCCGGAGGGGTCTAAAATATGCCCTTCTCTACTACTTCATTAGTGATTCATCATTTAGTATTGGGTAAATCCATTTGCACGGCTCTTCTTTCTCATTCTAGGTGGCTCGGAAAGCAAAGAAGGCATTTCATTTTACGGACTGATATTTGCTCTTAGCTTTGTTGCCATCCAGAGAACACCTGAACAGAGCAGATCTTTTATTTTTCAATCGGGTCTGCTGGTCTTCCTACTGCCTTCTGGAACCTCAGGGTTCAGATCTTGTTCTGCTTTTTTTTTTTTTTTTTCTGGCAGATTCTTATTTCAATAAAGCAGAATGTTGGTGTAAGTTGTTCAAATAACAGCTAATGCTGTTAAGTGGTGTTGTAATCCAGTAAGAGATTGATCTTTGCTTATAAGTGCTGTCAACCTCTTGGAGAGGGAAGCTTGGAGAGCAGCTTGCAAGAACTCTTGGTGTCTGCTGTTAGATTAATAGATTGGGGCTTGGAATAACTTAACTGTGCTTTTAAGGGTTTTTGTTTTGTTTTTGTTTTTCACTGTTAAATATGCAGATACAGCACTGCTGATTAAGTCCAAATGTTTACAATACAAAATACAGCTACTCAAACTCTTGTTCAGCAGGAGTTAGTTTGAAGAACCAGTTTCTTTGTTCCCATCAAATGACTTCCATATTTTCAGAACTAGAGACTCGTGCATGAGATTTCTGGGGCTCCTGTGCCCTAACAAGTGCTTGCCTCCTATTGCACAAGCCTATAGCTTGAATTGCATCATGAAGATGCAGTCTCCCAGAAGTTGCAGCTGGAGACTGAGTATGCGTGCTCACGTACATGTATATGGTCATAGATAGAAAGGTGGCTGCCTTTAGAAAATTTTCTTTTCCATTTTTGCTCTGAAGTTCTTCATCTGTTGTCAATTAGGAGGATGATGGACCTTCTGCAGAGCACTGGCAGCACCATTCCGATTAGACAACTGAGATGGCCTTTGCACTTGCAGTTCTGTTGGAGAGATACAGCTCATTTTTCAATGTAAGGTTTGTCTTGCCTTCTTTGTACTCTAATGAGAGCATGAACAAAGTTGGTTATTTCAAAGTCCTCTGTCAGGTATGTTAATGACTGTCACCCCTCACCCCCCCCAAAAAAAAACCACAGCAAAACAAAACAGTGGTATTTCTAGGATTGTTTCCAGATGCAAAGATGTTAACATTTTCTTTGATGATCTATATTACATCTCCTTCTAATCAAGATCCCAATGATATTTTGATTAGGAGAAAAGGATATACAGAAGTATTACTTGAGCTGGAAAAGAGCTATTTCTTTTTTTAAGTGGTGCTCCTTCAAATAAAACACCTTTTGATGGCATGGGATGCCAGTCACAAGGAGACACCTCCTACCCCAATAGGAGAGAGAAGAGTAATGGAGAACAGCTTCAGAGCTGCCTGCTCAGTGTAGGAGGACAGCTATGGCCATCCTTGCCTTCTAACAGCATAAGAACCCTGTGTAACCCTGGTGTTTACCTATGGGAAACTGCTGTACTTGCATTCATGCCACAGAAAGAAAGTAGTGAAATTTGCGTTTGCCTTAGAGAAAAACTTTTGGAGCAGAAAAAATGCATTTGTTTCCAGCCTTCCATTGGATAGGGTCTTTTCTGTATTGAATAATGAGTCCAGTACATTAAATTCAATATTTATCTCGGGCTTTTGGTTTTTAGCAATAGGCCACAGACAGAGGAGCTCTCTGATGGAAGGAGCTGGTGGCTCAAAGCCTTCCTGTGAAGGGCAAACTCTTGTAGCACAGGTAATAAGCTAAGCCAGGGAAAAGGGCTACTGAGTGAGCCCTGTGGTCTGCACCCACCTCTTCTGACCCAAGAGATAATTCCCAGTCTACAGGAGTCCTATGGCAGGAATGAGGTCTGAAAGGCCTTAGTGCTGCCTTTTTGTCTCCCACCAACCTGTGTTAAACCACAGCTGGAGGAGAGAAGATAACAGCAAGAGAAATGACCTCTAATTCTTAAACTGAGTGAGTTCTTTACCTGCTCCCAGAGGTCCTGCTCTCCTAAGCACTGCCCAGCTACAGAAAGCAGTGAGTCTGTACTTGAAAGGAAGACTGCAGAATGGGCAGCCAGCTGGGCTGACTTCATGCACACAGCCTGCCCAGGGCTGCTATTCATGCTGTCCAGACAGATCTTCTCCTGACTGCTGTCAGCAGTGCTGTGAGTTCCAGAGCCTGCCTGTGGCACTGACAACAGATGTCTCTAGCAGTTCAAAAGCTTACACGATGCTCTGAGTTTCCCTCTCTGTGGTGTAAGCGGAAGCACAGGAAGATGCTGCTAAAAATATGTGATAAATCTTCTTCTCTGTGTTTTAATACGTTGCCTAAAAAAATCCACTTGGCAGCTTCTCAGAAGTGGAAGAAACCTCAGCAGCCTTAATACCAGATAGGACAGCACAGAAAGGCAGAGGCACAGCTAGAGCCGAGCTGTCACTTTAAGCAGGGATCTGACACGAGCTGGGTCCTCCCTCACAGACTGCTCACAGCAGTGTTCCCTAATGCTTTTTTGGTAAGATTACAAATCCTTTGCCTGCAATTTTTAATCTAGGGTTTAAGATTTCTAGCGCTCATTCCTGTAGGGTAGTGAAAATCTCACTGGTATTCTCTTCTCTGATGCTTAAATATAGGCAGGGTACTGAAGGTCTCCCATAAAATAGTTTTTTAATTATAATGGAAAGCACTGTGTTTGGTGACCTGACTTGTAGCCCAGCCAGGTCCAGTGGTGTGTTCAAGCCAGAATCAAGCCAGTGCTACAGCCAGCTGAGATTCAGCTCTGCTCCCCACTTGCTTCCTACAGTGAAGCCTCTACAGATAGCTGTCACGTCTGAAAGAAGCAGCAGGAAAGTCAGGAGCAAGTTTGCGTTGGTGTTAAAGCGGAGCTCCTGCAATGCATATTGTTCCTATGCAAAATAATGATCTTACAGTGCAAGTGGTTCTGAAGAAGCAGTAGCAAAATCATGGTTGTGGACCATGAATTGACACTGCCCAATGCTTTTTGGGGATGCATACGTGTAAGCATGCAGCTCCCACTGGCATTTAGAGCAGCATACATGAGGTGGCAAGTTTGTCCTGCTTGCCAGGTTATCACCATAAAGATAGATAGTGCAGCTACAAAAAGAAGTTTCTGAAAACAGCATTTTTTTTTTTCTTTAAGAAAAAAATCTGATGTCTCAGGCAGGTTTTACGACTTCACTCATGCAAAGGATTCCTAGCAAATCAAAGATGATGACAAGATTGAGCCCTGCAGAATCTAAGTTCCCACAATTACTGCTGCAAAGAAAGCTTCCAAAATGTTGTCCAAGTGGATTTTATTGCCTTGGCTGACAAGTGACAGGCAGCAAACTGACTCAATTCCAGAGTTAGTCAGGTTTGAACTCTGGAACTTTTTTTTTTATTTTATTTTCACTTCCTGGGAAAATGGCATTCAGTCATGTAACTCAAAATGAGTGACAAAAGTGGTTTGCTTTGAGAAAGCTGAAGTGGAACCGGGCCTGTAAATGTAATGGGGTGTTTGACAGTCGCTCTTCAACTCCATTTTCCAAACTGGAGTAATGATGAGTATTACAGCTCATTAGAGCTCAGCCTGACTCATGCTTGAGAGTCCACCAAAGCTGGGATGGTATTGGCTTTATCCATAGCAATCTGCATCTCTACTGCTGCAACAGCATTGCTGACTCTCATGCAAAAATCCCAGCAATTCTTAGTTTATATAGAGGGAGACAAGTTCAGTTTTTCAGAGGTAAGTTGCAGTTGGGTGGTGCTTTTGTCACGTAATAGGTGTGTTGCTTCTGGTGCTCAGGGCAGCATGTACAGTTCTCAGCAGAGGCAAAGCCACAGGTTCATAGTTCCAGGAGAAAGCAAACTCTATCTCTCCTTTGAGAGCTGCAGAAAGGCCACACAACAGCCATTTGTGATGGTTTTATCAGCAGGTGACTGAAAAGAAAGAGCAGTGACTCAGATTGTGTGGGTTTGCTTGAATTGTTAAGGATGCAAAAGATTTGCAGTACATGACTTAAAAAAACAAAAATTATCTTCAGGCAGAAAAATCAGAAGGTTGCAGAAGACAGGCCGTACACTTGGTAGATCAAGTGATCATTTTGCATCAAGTCCAGCTGTGTCCCAGCTATTAGCTAAAGTTACAGCAGTTACAGCAGCCACTATCACCCGCTCCTAAGAGTTGGAGACATGAGCACTATTTGAATTGACTGTTCATCCAACAGAGAATTTGGAGAAAATTAACTGCAGATGGAAATTTCTAGGGACTCCTTAATCCCTCTGCTGGGAAATGGAGACCAGAAGACTAGGTTCAAGTTGAAGGGTCTGCTCCTGCCAAAAGCGCTTGGGGGCCACTTCTGACTGCAAAAACACCTCAGTGCTTTATTCCAAGGGCAAGGTATATGTTCCCCAGAAGGGGGAACCTACCACCTACTGTCTACTACCTACCACCAGTGTTGCCCACTAAACCATGTCCCTAAGTGGTACCTCATTAATCAGTTTCTGCAGTATATCCAACATCTCTCACCACACAGTCAAGGCCAGCCCCTCCTGCTGAAAGCTAGGAACACCTTACTACTCCTGCCTACACAGCAAACTCGTTCTCAAGTTGCAGCCTGCTGAGATAAATATTGGAGAAAGCGACTTCTGAGAATGGCCCTAGTTGGCAAGGCAGCAGTAAATGCCACCATTCACACTATTAGAGGAATTAGAGGAATATTCCTATTGTTTGTGCTTGAAGAAGGATAGCAGGAAGAGAGGTTTTTTTCTCTCCACTAATGGCTCAAGCAATTAGCAAGATTTCCACTTTCACTGAGGGAATGATCACTTTTCAGTTCTGCTGAATTTCAGAATATAGCTTATCAGGAAGAGCAACACCAGAAGGAAAGTCAACAAAGTTCTTTACTCCAGAGTGCCAACTGAAATACTTTGATGTTCCAGAGCCATGGAGCTTTTGTTCATGAGCCGTCCAGCTCAACTTGGTGTGATGTGGCATGGGGTATTTAACAGAGATTGGCCCAGGCTTTTCTCTTTTGGAACAAGATCTCAGCTGGCTGAGCTGAAGCAGCAGCTCCTATAGCTGAGGCCCATAAACAGCTGTTACTGCTGTAGTATCTGCCAAGAGAGAAGGGAAGTGTGAGGACCATAGACTTGAGTTTGTTGCAGATACACTACCCTGGCTGAGCAAAAAAGCAGCCTGTTTTTATCAGCACAGAGAACATTCCTGCCCACCTCACAGGAAAATCGACCCTGCTACAGATTTCTTTTGCTGCTTTCCATTCCTGGGTGAGGCAAGAAAACAGAACTTCTGCAATGCCTTCGGGTTAAGTGCTAAAATCATGAATGCAGTTATGCAAATGTTGAAGTAACATGTACTCAAAGTGACAGCCTATTAAGCTGTTTTAATTCTCCGTGTTGTAAAGGATTTAGTAAACATGACAATGCAAAACCAGAATGAATAGGTGGTCAAAAAGTCTCAGGGATTCCCAAGGCGTTCTGGAACAGATATGGGATATATTGACTGGAAAAGGTTACTGTTTAGCATGGTATTTCTTCATGCAATATGTTGACTTTTGCAGACAATTACACTCTACTAGAAGAATAAATTTCAGTGAACAGTTGATAAAATTCATAATTAATGAACTTGGCTACCACAGTTCTTACACTGTTCAAAAAGAAGACAGCATTTCACACTTGTTTTTCTAAATACTAATGAGTTTGCCATTAATAGAATAAAATGGCATTTAGACATATATTGCCTAGGGGGAAGCACATTCTTCAGCTTTTTAGTGTCTGTACCAGTCTGTTTTCAGAGATAAGTCAAATTTGGCCTTCTGGGCAAGAAGAAGTAGGAAGACTAACAACAACTTCCTCCTCTATTCTAGTTTATCCAGAATGTAATTTCGAGAGCAAGACAAACTTATGCCAGGTGAATACCCACAGCAAAAAATGGGTGGAACTGTCTGTGTGAAACAGCTGTCTCCTCTGAGATCAGTAGTCTGTATGCCTCCCATGATTGTTCTCCTGGAGAAAATAGACCTTTGCTGTGGTTTGTCTGGAGATAAGCCCTGTCCCATTCAGATAGCAATGTGGGTGTTGGTTTGCAAGCTTCAGAAAGGCTCTGACTTTCCTGTGTAATGGGTGAGAGGAGTTTTGAAAAATGTTCCACCGTAAAAGCTTGGTGAATACCCACAAAAATACCTGGCTGGTGACCACAAGAAGGAAAAGCAGTAAGGAGAAGAACAGGGCACCTACTATCAGTGAAAGATCATCACCTCTCCTCTTTCTGCTGTGTTGATGAGGGGAGAGCAGCAAATATTGTCAGCTTGGACTTCAGCTAAGAGCAAAACACCTCCTGAGGGCAAGAAACTAGCAGTGTGTGCACATCAGTGTAGCTTGGTTCAACTCTTTGCACTGTGCTTCCTGAAAAGAGGCCCATGCAGCATCCTACAAAAGGTGAGCTCAAACATTGGTGCAAAGCTCCTCATCCAAAGAGAGCTTGCTGTCTCGCCGAGTAGAAGTTTGAGTTTCTCTTGTTTGGCTAACACCAGGAAAATGGAATGGAATAGAATAATGGAATGGCACATGGAATAATGTATGGGCTTTAAAATGGCAACAATAAAGACTTGGGCTATAGCTTGACAGCATGGATAGAGCTTTGTGAGATTGCACTGAGGTCAGACAGATTACGTGCAAGGTTGTAGAGTGAGACTAAAGGGAACTGAGTCAAAGCCACTAAGTTGACCAGTACAAAATTAATTTCTGTAAGACTTTACCTCCTGTCTACCACCCTAGGGTTAGAAACAAGCCCTGTCAACGGCTGCCTACCCTTCACAAGACATCTGCAAGGTAAAGCACCGTGCCCTCTTTCTCACTGTGTAGAAGCAGCATCATTTTGGGGGCCAGGGGGAGAAGGGGAGGCTGCATTCATGGAAGGAGTGTTGGAATATTGGCAGAAAAAGGAGCTCTTGCAAACCCATATTTCTGGCTAGGCTTCCTAGGCTTCCAAGGAAAATACTGAGCTTTATCAAATTTATAGTTTGCAGAAGAACTCATGCATCAAGCGAGCCACTCTTACAGACAGCATTTTGGAATAGGTTTGTTTTCTTGCTGGCAGGTTCAGTGATCCAAGTAGGTGTGTTTGGAGGATAAGCAGTGGAGCCAGTAATTTGCTGCAGGGAACTTCTACCTGGCTGAACAGTCACTTGGAGTACTACAGTGCTGTCCAGTTTTTGCCTCTCTTGATTTCTCAGGCTAGCATTAATGGATTCAGTGCTTACTGAAAACCACAGAAGGCTATAAATTAGCTCTGGCTGCTCAGGAATCCAGGAGAATGTTAATGAAACAATCAAAGCTGAGAAAAGGTGACCTGGGAAAGTTTAATTAGTGAAAATGAAGGAAATTTCAGAAGCCAGCTCAAGTAGGGTAAAGAATCGTAATGTGATTAGATGCTCACATCTGTCAAGCCAGAGCAGGGTTTTTAATCTTCAAGCCAGCCTTCAGATTAGCTATGCCTTGGCAGGGATATCATAATATATTATTTTTCATCTAATTGAGTGAGATGGTTGCCTAAAGTTTGGCAAGTATATATATCACCCAGGGACCTATCAGGAAGATCAGAGCATTTTCCTTGCCTTCAGATCTTAGGGTCTGCGTCTCAGAGGAAATAAATCTGTCTAAGGAGGCTCAATTTTTTCTAATAAAAATTACTTCACTTCTTCCCCACTGCATCTGCTGTAGTTGTCTATCTTGCTCCCTGTTGTGCTGAAAGAAGATGGCTATGCAGTTTTGCACAGCAGCATGTAGGAGACAAATAAACTCAGGTGCTGGGTCATGCCCTGTGTAGATGCACGTGCTGCCAATCTCAGGAAGACCTGGTTGTGCTCACTGAGGTGCTGTAACTTCCATTTACTGAGCTGTGAGACCAGGCCAGGACTGGTAAGAGGAAAGAGAAACAAAGGAGCTGCCTCATAGGTGGGGGCATCTAATGTGGATATGAGCACCTGGTTACCTCCCTCAGATTTACATATGTTGGCATAGGGTTTAATATTCCTCTGGTATCCTGATCCTCTTACAGTCTAATGCAGTTTGCAAGGCCTAAAGGAAAAAAAAGCCCAGTGGATTCAAAGCAGGATTCAAAGGAAAAAGAATGACTCATGGTCCATTTCAAATAATTGAAAGATTCAGATATGTAGAGCTCTATCAAGAGGTTGGAAGGAGTAATACGACACTGTCAAATTTGTTTTAGAGCTGGAATTTGAGCAGCCTCATATAAAATTACAACCTATGAATTAAGCCCCAAAAAGATAACATTATCTAGGTCAAGTCCACATCTCAACTTCCAAAAAACTTCAGCTTCATTCAGCTTTTTTAGGCTTATATTTAATTCCGCTGCCTCAGGGGAGGAAATATTATTTCATTTTTTAAAAAGCCTTTTTTTTTCTTCCAGTTTTTCTTTAAATTCTTTTCCCTGTCACTCTCTTTCTCTCTCTTTTATTTTTAATGCAGAGAGCTTTTATCTTTGAAAAGAAAAAAATATTTGCCCAGCATTGCCTGTATTAGAGTCTAGTAGAGTAGAGAAGATGCTTTGCTGGACAGCCACTATCGTATCTGAAAAGTCATGGCAGTCTGCTCATTGAATGGCAGAGTGGCACTGAACACATTGCTAAGCCAACAACAGTAGAAGGTTCCTCACTCCTAGGCCAAGACTTACTTGTGGCAGCTTTCTTTACCATATATGTAGCATTGCCCTTGATCGTACATTTCTGACACAGGCCTATGAGATGTATTGGCTAGTTGTACAGCTTCTCTGGTTCTCAGAGCAATGAGTGCCTGCCTTATTTTCAATGCTATTCTAGCTTACATGAGCAAAGCTTGAGAGATTATGGAGGTGTTGGTTTGGTTCTGCTAACCACAGATCATGTATATTCATATACATTAGTTTCTCATCACACAGTCTTATGCCCAGAGATGTAGAAACAACAGCATTGTCTTGCAACTGTTTTGTTCATCTTCGTGTAATGAGCACATCCTATCTAGTGCAAATTCTGAGGTTAGGGCTTTGAAGAGCACTGGCTGTAATTGGATAGATGATCAGATTAGCTTCTGAGGCTCAAACTGGTTGACAATGGACAGAGCTGAAGCAAGTCATGAGCAGAAGTTTCCGTCCTACCCTCCCCCAGTGACTGTGTGGCTATGCATGATGCTATAAGCCCAGACCATTGCAGGATACTGATGACTGTACACTGCAGTGAAGCAGTGGGCAGTGCCAGTCATCTAGACTGCTCGTATGTCCTCTGATGGTCCCGATTTTCCCACATAAATGGTTCAAACCATTCACTGCCCATTGAATTCACACATAGGTTTGATGCCCAGCTAGAAGAGCATGAAACACATTTGTGTTGTGTGACTGAAAACAGCAGAGCCACAGCACCTTACGGCCATATGCAAGTTGCCTATTGCACAATGTATTTTGGGGTTTCTGGTTTCAGACACTTGCATCTGCCAAACAGCAAGAGCCCTTTGTCCTTTGGCCGTTGCTGGTCTGCCAGAAGCCTGCTCCTGTCCAGGGCTTTTTGTGCTTTCCTGCTGCAGTTCTGCAAGGCATTGCAGGTGTAACAGCCAGTGACCACCTGGCAGTGAGAAATTTGTACATTGTTTTTTTGGGCTGTTTCTTGGACTCCTTGCACTCAATTGCCCATTAGTAAACAAGGAAATGAGGTGTTTCTGCCGGGTGCCAGGTGTCACAGCTCCAAGACACACAGCTGATTAGGTGATACTACACATCTACTGGAATTTCACCCTGGATTGACTGATCCTCCTCCTCCTCCCCTGCTGTCCTGAGATTTTCTTTAAGCAAACAGCTGAATTTGAATAGTTTTCTCCTTTACGAGGCTGCTACAACCTTGCAGAAAATAGACACTTCTGTGGGCCTCCATTGGTCATGTATCCATCTTCTGCATACTGCTGCAGTGAGCTGGAAAGGACAGATACAGATTGTTCTGTGCCTTTCCTCATTATTTCTTTGCATTTGCCAGGAAAAATTGATTTCCTCTCATCTCTTATGGATCTCTGTTTGCTCTCTATTTTGGTAATTCCAGACTCTAAACTTTTTTTAAGCGGTAATGCTGCAGAAAACAAAAACAAAAGACTCAAACACACAAGATTTAGGAAAATGGGATGTATTTCTGTCCTGCTTCTAACCATATTACTTATAACTGGCTGCACTAAAACACTGTTTTAAAATACCTCCATTTTTACTGTTTCCAGAGATTGCAATTTGAGACAGGCTCTAAATTTATCCGATTGCTCTACCTTGCCTTAAACTTGATCTCTTTGCATCAGGGTTTGTTTCAGCTTGCTGATCAGTGCAATGAGGCCTGAACCTTTCCCTCTCAGAACATTCTCATCTTGTTCCATGATGCAGTGACAGAGCACATTGCTCATTGGGAGTCCAGGCACAGCCCCTGTCCTTTCCTGAAGCTCTGGCAAGTGCAGGCATAGGCTGACTATATCACACTTCCTTACCACCTTTCCATTCTGATTTTGCTTTCCCCGGTGACATGCATTCTCTTGCTGCAACCAAGAAAGCACATTTACTTTTGAAGTTTCAGCTAAGCTGGCAGCAGAGTAACAGCTTTTCAGCTCTCACTTGATGTAATTATAGAAATAACTAACTGCTCTCCCTTTCTAGGCCCAGGAATATTTGCACTTCCTATGACCTTTCAGTAGAATTTGTGTTGTAAGTAGTTGTAGCCACACATTGTTTGCCCCTGGCCTGAAGGCAACAGTGAGCTTTTTATTGTTCTGGAGTGATAGCTACAAAGGAAAAATGAAACCTCTGAAGTACAAGTCCCAGTTAATCCCCTGTCTCAGCACAAAGGCATTGCAGAGTTTTTCTTCTGCAGCAAAAGCGAGAACTAAGGAGACCTCATGGGTACAAGGAAGCTGCAGAAAGCCCAGGGTTTGAACAGGGGAGTTGGGATGTATGTGAAGCAGGAAGGAAAAAGCAGTGCCTGTTTCTGCTCCCTCTGACCTGGGGCAGTAACAGAGGAGCTCATCATGGTAGTGCTGGCTGTGGTTGGTACTAACAGAAGGAAAAGTGGAGGCTGGGCGTGCAGTCGGGGAAATACCTGAGGCAGGGACTTGCTTTGGCCAGTAGCTGAAATTGTTAGCAGGTTTGGTCATAGCATTAGTGAATGGAGTGAAAAACCACGTGGTTGGGGATGAAAGAAAGATGTAAAGTGTGGCTTGCTAGCAGGAAGATAGTTTCAAGTTTAAAGACAAATGTTGAAGCTGTGGGAGGATCTAGCAGTCTAGAAGCAGTGGGGAATCTGGCAGTCAATGAAGAGGTTGCAGCCAGATCTTTCAGTCCCCAGAGGCTGACAGGGAAACTTCCCAGTATGTTCTGCTTTCCAGGCAACTTGGGAAACTGCAGGAAAGAGGGAAAATTAAGTGGAAAGGAAGTTCTTAGAAAAGGGCACAAAAAGCTCCCTTCCCCCTTAGTGATGGAGCTGTGGCCTCTGGCTGCCCCAGTTTGCTGCCTCTCAAATGGAATGCTGCTCATCTCTCGGGTTATAGCAACACCACTGAAGGAGCAGCTGGCTTCTCCACATTCCATGCTCCCTTACTGATGCCCCTCTCTGATCTGCTCCACCAACGTGGTGTAAGGGAAGAAAACCATCATTTCCCCCTTCCAGACCTCTCTGCTGGAGCTGTTCAGTGTGGACTACCTCCACTTAATGAAACAGGAGGCAAGTGGCCTTTTTGACTGCATTTTCCAGCAGATTTCTGGGATTTTTCTTTCTCATCCCTCCCAAGGCTTCCTACATGGACAATAACCCTTCCAACATGCAGATGGCAGCTTCCTATGGAGAGCAGCAGGCATGTGCAGAAGGCTGTATTTTACTTTATTCATGGAACATATGTATATGTCATTTGCAGGGTGTTACTCTCAGTATTGTATTAAAAATAACCTCAGTGTTAGAGTTTTGATTTTCACCATTTTCTTGCCTGATTTCAGAGTCATTTTGATAGTGTTTCACAGCATAAAACTGTAGTTGAGAGAGCTAGTCTGGCTTTCTATGAAATGTATAAAATCAGACTCTGTGTTTCAAGTTGATCATTAAAATCACAAATAGACTTGACTGATTCTCAAACTGCTGGAGTAGGCACTGGACAGTTACATCCTGGGTTGAGCTGGTGCCTAAAGCACAGCAAGTCTGCAATGAACGGTAATGCTGCTGCTCATGTCATAAGTGGCAAAATCTGTCAGCAGAACATCAAACTGCTGAAAGTAGGCAAAAAAGATAGGAAAAAAAATATGTATTTTTAAAAGTTCTCGTTTTTCTTCCACTGTTATATGTGACAGCCTTCTGCCCAGAGTGCTGCAACACTTGGAAGGGCTGCACATCACGACTACCAGCCTATAGGGGGTAAAAATGAAATTTTTAGGGAGGGAGAACAGAAAGAAAAATGAGCTGTTTGAAGCCCTTCATAGTGGCAATCAACTGGCTTCCAGTTCATGGTCAATGGCTCAATGGCTCAACTGGCACCTTGGCATCTAGCTGGCGAGCATTGAGACCCCATGGTAACAGGGTCTTGTGTGTCATGGAATTATAGAGTCATTTGAGTTAAAAGGAACCTTTAAGGGTCATCAAGTCCTGATATCAGAGTGCTTGAAGGCCCCCAGCAGGTTGGAAACCTGTGATTGCAATGCCTCTTGTAGGTGGATGAAGAACGCTTCCTGCCAGGTGCCCTGGCACCCTGGTTAGCTGGGGCAATGCTATCTGGATTCCCAGAGCCAACAAGGCACCCAGGTGCTGTCTTTGTGGCTATCATGTCAAAGAATATATAAATTCTAGCATCAACTTTACTGTGGAGTTATTAATGGAAATTATCACACTCATTTAGTAGCTGCCATCACTTAGTAGATTAACCTTTATCATGCAGCTTTGCCATGCCAGCAAAATAATTACTTTTATTAGAAGCTGCCCTTGATCTAAAGCCATGGGGGAAGCAATTAAATTTAACAAAAAGCAAAAGCCATGACTTCTAAATGAAGATGGATGGCTTTTGTTATCTGTTTCATAAATTTTATTGTGTACAAGTATTAGAAAATAGTCAGTCATCTCGTGTGTGTTTGGCTTTTTAACATGATATTAAACTTTTCCACTCTAGGGCTCAGTTGAATGTCAGCAATGCTTGCTCAGGGACTCAGCTCAGAAATAAAGCTTAGTATCACTTAAGCTTATCACAGATGACTTGCAGGGGGCTTGGGACTTGAGCTGCCATTTGCTTCTCAAACCTTTGACACTTGTGCTCAGCATGAAGCTGAACACTTGTGGTTTCTTGGATCGCCCGATCTGTTTCTATGTCCAGCTGATTAGGAGGTGTTTTACTTTAAACCAAGATGCACTTTTCCTAATTAAGGTTATATAAGTGAAAGTGTTGGACAGCGGATATCGTATGTACTTGTATGATGACTGTATGTTGGTTTGCAAGCAGTTCACAAACAGCAGGTACCAAGCAGATACCAAATGTGTATCTATTCTCAAATTGCTGCAGAGTCGGAGCTCCTGAGGAGAAAATCCATCTCAGTTCTATTGTGTGTGCTTGGGAAGATTGACATGAATATGGATTGGCATTGTGACTGCTGAGATCACTGCTATGAGCAACAAAAGGTTTTTTTTTAGTCAGATACACGTATCTGCTGGGGAATCGTTTCTTCTGTAATGGAGATCCATGGTTGTTGGAGTCTTTGTGGACTTGCATGGTATGATGGATCGCACAAAAACATACAGCAGGCTGCCAAACCAATTTAAACTGGGGCTGTAATAGTGGCACAAGGACAGCAGAGCGCTGCAGTGACTCCAGGCTGATTCCTACAACCCAAGCACTGCGCTGAGGTAGCTGGCATGCAAAAGTGCACACGCAGCCTTTGCATAAACAAATTGCCTTGTGTGATCTGTCAGCACAAGTTTGGGAACATCAGTCCTCAAAGAGCACTGTTCCTTGGGGTGTGTACCAGACAATTAGCTTCAGGTTCTCCTAAGACAGGTAAGGGTGTCCAATTGACTGTGACACTGCTGGAGGGGGAACAGGACAGAGCTTTGTATTACTTTGTTTTCATCTCTGCCACAGAACACAGAGTGTTTGCTGTCCTTATTTTTGATCCGGTGGTGTCATTCTTCGTGGGGAGGTTGATTGAAATGGCAAGGATGCTCCTTTACTTGTGGAGTCAGTTGTTTCAAATCAGAGAGCACTTCAGGCTGCTTTTGTAGCTATCTTTTGTGGAAAAGGTGATAAACAAGTTTCTGAGCGGCTCCGCAAAGCAGCCGTAGTGCGGCAGTGAGCAGCTGGCTGCACATATGCAAGGACTCTTAGGGCTCAGCTCTGCTTCAGAGCTTGCATTTCCCTTTAAAACAGGCTTCTCAAAAGCAAGAGAAAAATGTGTTTAGCATCGAAGGGGCTGGAAGTAGGATGCAGCCTGTCTGCAAGTTCTTGGCACCTAGGAAAGACTTGGAAGTGTTGTGTAATGTGGAGAAATAATGGCCTTTACCATGCTTATGTTGATAAAGATATTTTTACTAACTGGGGCAATATATTGACGTAAGAATATTATAATTTATGTACACAGTGAAAATTAATCTGGATTAATTTAGAAACTAAATATGAGTAAAGTCACTTGTTTGGAATCAGAGTGGCTTTTTATTTGATTTAGCTTAATGGGCTTACAGAGTTAAGTGGCTGTTCTCAGAGAGATGTTCATGCCAATAGTGCCTGTGGAAGCATGCTCTGAATGAATGCTCCACTCTCTGTCCTTGCTGTTGATGAGCCCTTTGGACTCAACCGTGAACAGAACAGTTTGTTTTAACAATGTTATACCATGTAGGTAAAGGGAAGTGACCTCTGGGCTTGCTCTCACCTAGAACGCTGTAAGTGGTGACCACTGTGGGTGACAGCATCCACTGCATCAGGTGATGGGAGTGCAGGAGTTGTTCTCAGCCCTGCGATGCATTGAAGTCATCTCCTCTATGCCTTCAGTTTAAAGAGTGGGAGAAAAGACTGGCTCAGTCTGAATGGTGTGAGGAAAAGGGCAAGAGAATCCCTTGTTTGCTTCCCCTTTGCTGAGAGAACAAAAGAGACAAATAGCAATGCTGGAAGCTGGCAGATACCCCTGATCAAACGAACTTCTGCACTGTATAACCAGCCCCTGGGATTTATAATTGTAAGACTCTGACAAGCCAGGGCTTCAAGATTCCCAAGAGGATTATGTGCATAAACAACAACAATATCCCTTGGAATAAATATTAAAGTGAACTGGGGATTTGAGAGGGATATAAGCATTCATGTCTGAGGCACTGCACCTTCAGCTACTCGTGCTTAAGCAGCCAGATGGGAATTCTTCTCCCAGAGACACCAGCCTCTTCAGACACAGGGGCTGCAGAAAGCTGTGGCTGCTGGAGGGGCTGGGACCACATGGCTGGTATCTCTGAGCCCAGATGGCACTGTCTGTGCATCAGCACATCTAGTACTGGGTAAGATCCAGAGCCATTCCTAGCCTGAAGGGATGGATGGCCCTTCAGGTCGTGGTCTGTGGCTAGGAGGAAATTGAAGGTTGCAATCTTGAAGGGGAAAAGAAACAAATCTGATCAGCACCCAATATAAGGACTGAAACACCTCTTTAGAAAGTATCACAGACCCTCAACAAGGGAACCCATGTAAACAGGACTCTATAAATGAAAGGACTGAAAGGTCAGATCTCGAGGTTGCACTCAAGCTGGATCCCTTTGAGATCCAACCAATTGTTAACTCAGAAAACAAAAAAAGCCCACAAGATAGAATGGTGCGGGAGCCCCCCATCCAGTAGCCTCCCACCCTACATTACATATAATTCCTATACAGGGCAGCTGAACTTATGGATATGGTGCACTGGTTTAGACAAAAACCAAGAGAAAGTGCACCAGCATGGCTGCTCTGGTTATGGGACATGGGGGCAGAAAGTGTCATAGTAAATGGACCAGAAATTTTAAAACTGGCATCCATTACCACTCACTCTGCCCTTAGGCAAATATTATACACAACAGTTCAACATAATGAGGAAAATCATTCATTAATTCAACAGCTGATGGCCACATGGTGAATAAAAACGATAGAACTTTAAACACAAGTTTATGGTCATCTACAGAAGACTTACAAAAACGTACTGGAGAATTAGGTATGAAAGTGGCAATCTATGAGGATGTCTTTGAAAGTCTAGATCTGATAAAATTTTCAGTGGGAATGAGAGACTTCATCCTGCAACAAGATCCACCACACCAGTATGGTACTTTGTTATCTATCCATACTGAACTTCCTAGTGGCCTTGTAGGCCATAATACAACAGGGGGATCTGGGGGAGACAGGGTGCCTATGGGCCAGGTGCAATGTCTGAATAGTGGTGGACATGACCACGACCTCGGAGACCGGCCCCTGAATTAATCCAATCTGGACCCATTAGGGTCTCAAGATAGTAAATGTTCTATGACCTGATTAGGGCAAGAGTTCAATTTAAAAGTACTGACAGACAGCCTAATCAGTTTTTTATATTACAATTATGGAGACGACTGACAAACAAACATTCCAGCTGTCCCCTAAAAGGGAAGGAATTAGAGTCATAGAATGGATTCCACAAGAAACGTGGAATTTCATAGTCCCATCAAAAAAGTTTAAACTCCTCAAGTGGCCAGGGCAGCCGTGGCCAAGCCATCAAAGAAAAAAGACTCGGGGATTGGCAATCTAATGGCCTGATGGGAGGGCCAAAATCCCCTGGGACAGGGGCTCTAAAGGGGACCTGTGTTGAAATGACAACTCATAGGTCTGAAAGAATATTCAATGGGTTATGGCACTAGTGGATAATAGATCAGAAACATCAGCAGGTTGTGGCAACCCAAATAAATTTCCAGGCACTAAGGCAATGATCAGTTTGCATTCACATGGGAGGCCAGGCAGTGGACTTCTCAAGTCCTTCCTCAGGGGTATAAGCAGTTGCCTAACTTTTGTCTTAAACTGGTAGTGTATGACTTGGCAAATTGGAACAAACTGTCTACCATCAAAATGTTCCACTATATTGATGATCTGATGTTATCTGACTCCACGAAGACTAATAAGAGAAGGCAGTAACCTCACTAATTGCCCATTTACAAGAAAAAGGATGGGCTAGGAACCCATGGAAAGTACAAGGACTGAGGCTATCAGTCAGATAGGTTTCTAGGTGCTGTCTGGTCAAGTAAGACCAAGGTCTTAGCTAGTGCAGTCATAGATAAAAGTCCAAGCATTCCCAGTCCCCATAACACCAAAAAAGTTGCAAGAGTTTTGGAGTACATTAGGATACTGGTGATCCTTTATACCCCACTTAGTGCAACTGTTAAAACCTCTATGTTGATTAACAAAAGAAGGCCAAGTATAAGACAGGGAAGAAGGAAACAAGAGGCTTTCCAAAGCAAAAATAGCCATTAAACAGCCCAGGTGCGGGATATATTCAATCCAACCCTTCCAGCTGAATTAGATATCTATGCAACTCATCTCCATTAAAAGAAAAATTGCATAAGATACTTGGACCAGTAAATGTATCACAGCGAGAAACCTGAGGACATGATGGTCACTCATCTGGAGAAGAGTCCCATACAGGAAGGGAAATATCCTGTTCCAGAAGACACCTGGTACATAGATGGATCCACCAGAGGGACCCCAAACAGGGGGCAGCTGTCGTATACCATCCCTCAACTGAAATGTTGTGGTTTGAAGAGGAGAATGGAGTGGATGGTTATAACTCAAGAGCCGGGTGAAAACATGCTGAACATCTGCACAGGTAGTTGGGCAGTTTGCTGGGGGCTTACACTCTGGGTAGCACAGTGGGACACTCAGGATTGGACAGTCCACCTATCTGGGCAAAGATATGTTGGTTGATATATAGAACGTGGCAGATTCTTTCTGGGCTGAGATCATATGCCTGTTGGGCTGTCATGGGAGGAGGTGAGTCTATTTTTCTTCTTTGTTATATGCTATTGCTCTGTAGTGGTTGTATCCCATTAGAAAGCACTGCTATCGCCTTCTTTTGCCATACACGGATGAATGACTGTGATTAAGACTGTGGACACAGCATGTCTTTGTAGGAAAATACCTGCTAAGCTCTCCATGAATTGACATCTTCAGTATTGTTACTGAAATACAATTTAAAGCAATCTGGAGTGGGAGAGATAAGAGTGCTTTAAACAAGCTTATATATGAAAGAAACAAGCAAGCTCATAGACAACCTGCATAATACAAATTGGGTAGTCAAGTACATGTGTGATAAATCTTTCTCTGCGAGTCATTAAAATAATAGACCTCCTTCATGTCATCTCCTTTTTATGTGAAGGAACAATATACAGTCTTTCTGGAGATGAGCAATGAAGCACTGGGCATGCAGTTGAATTAACGGTGTATTGGGAAAGAACTAAAGTGAAAAATATCTATGCTGTATTTTCTTTCTCTGCTTCTTGGGAGCTGAGCAAATAAGCTTTTGCTTGTGCTTAAGTCTGCCTAGTATGATGTGGACAATATGATGGTACACACTGGAAATGGCTGCATGTGAGACAAGTTATTTTAGAATGAGCATTGAGCACTATTTTCTGAAATGTGGGATCTTTTGAGATTGTGTGGGTTTTTTTGTTCTTCTCTTCCCTTCTCTTCTCTTCTCTTCTCTTCTCTTCTCTTCTCTTCTCTTCTCTTCTCTTCTCTTCTCTTCTCTTCTCTTCTCTTCTCTTCTCTTCTCTTCTCTTCTCTTCTCTTCTCTTCTCTTCTCTTCTCTTCTCTTCTCTTCTCTTCTCTTCTCTTCTCTTCTGACAACTTATTGGTTGTCTACTTATTCTCTTGTTTCAGAAGCTGGGACAGTTGTTCTGTTTGTTCAAAGTCTGTTTTTCTAGATCCTAGATAGGAGTTTATTTGAACATGCTGCTGTCTAGCAATTTGAGTCTTTAAAATTATTTTTTCATTCACTATTTGGATTATTAATTACCTGCAAAACTTTGTTTTGATTAGCACAGCACAGCTTAACCCCACATAATTTTCTATATATATGTCATCCAATAACTGATTCCCTATTGGTAATTAAATGTTGAGACCCGTTGATTGACTATTAAATTTAATCCATAGCTCATGTTATTAGTATTTTAGCACAAAAGTAACTCATATGGTGATACCCAGCTCTGCACCACTCTTTCAAGATCTTGAATGTTTAGCACAGCATGAGCTCTCTGAACTAAATTTATAATTAGAAACCAGTAGAAATTGAGTTATCCTAATGAACCTACTGTAATTAATGTCATTGCTACCCTTTAAATGCTTTTAATTGGGTTTCGTCCTCTACAGTGTGGCATCCAGGATCGATACTGAGAGTCTGTAGAACAGTGAACTGGAGACTGGGTAAAAAGTGTAAGGTATCCTTAAGTTACCTTGAGACTACTTTCAGTGAAAGATTTTTTCAAGAGTCAAACTGAGCAGTCTGGGGGTTCTTTAAAAAAGGAACTGCAATATTATCAGATCTTAGTAGTCGGCATTTGACCTTAGAATGGAAAGGTTGTCAGCATAACTTCAATGCTTCCTTTAGCTTGGTTTTCTAAGCAAATGAGATACATAATTAAGTTGTCCCTTCTCCTTATACTTCAATAGCTTTCAAACTCAAATTGAGTTGAAATTTACTAGAAAAGTTATTTTCTCTGACATGAATCTTGTGAATACAGGCTTCTGTGTGGAGGATAAAAAGCTCATCAAGTATCTCTACAGGAGGGCACTGTGGTGTGGGCTCACCACTGACATCTACTTTCCTGCCAAAAAGCTGACTGTTTTGTGGACAGGAATGAATGAATGGCTGGGAGATGGGGCTCGGACAAAAAGCATTACTGCATCTGAGATATGCCTCAGTGCTGGGGGGCATTCCTTGTGGGCTTTCTTGAAATGCCTTCTGGGGTGCAAGAGCTGGGAGTGTTTGTGTGGCTCCAGAATTAGGCAGAAAATCAATGACTGTTCAGACAATGAAAAAGGTATTTATCACATTAGCTATTTGCAGTGATGTCGGCCACAAGGATGCAGAAAGCAATTCCTCTCTTCATTATTCTTAGCAGCGTTATTTTTGGTATGCCATTGTGAAGATTCTTTAGGCTCTTGTGAACTCTGCTGGATACTGAATTATCTGAGTCCCTCTATTGTCAATCAATATAAATCAGGAATGAAATAACTGATTGCATCAAATCCCTCCTTGCTTTTCTTTTGCCTCATGAAGACCATGTCTTACCACTGGTATTTCACCCCAAACTTCTCAAACCAGTCTCTTCTTGACTATGTTCAGTCTGAAACTTACCCGTCGACCATGCAAGTCATTACTTTAGCTTTTGCTTTGTCTGTGCATTAAAAGATCAGTGTGATTGCTTGCGTGGAAGAACAGGCTTTCATTTCAGTTGTCTTTTCATATTTCCTGCCCAGATGATGGTCTCAGTCAGCATGGCTCTGCAGGGAACTCAGCTTTGGAGGCACTTTGGGTAAATTCTTTAAGATAAGACTTACAGTGCTGGGAAAGCTTTGGAAATGTCAGGATGAATCACACAGACTGCTCTCCTGGTAAGAATTTATTTCACGTTTTATGGGAGAGGAGCTCAACAGCCATCCTGTCAGACACTCGTCATTCAAGAGCAGGCAGCACGCATGCTGGAGATAACAGCCCTTCAGCCATCCATGTCTCACAAAGATAATGCCATTTCAGGAAACCCCCCTTCCCAAACAGGTTATGAGCTCTGATTTCTGTATTCTAATCATGCAAATTCCTCCCAGAGGGTTTCAGTGATATCAGCTAGGTCAAATTTTTGTTCTGTAAATGAGCAATTCCCATTTCTCTTGTTTGTTATCCAGGCTTCTCACATTGGTGGAGAAGCAATTTACAGGATTTTTGTCTCCTCCCTCAGTGACTTAATTAATATTATTCTTGACATCTTGGCTTCAATGTACAAAATGAAGAGTCATCTGTTGTCTCTTCTTTTTCCCCTTTGCTCTTTGTTTCTCCCCATTTAAAGGCTTCCTTCCCTGTGCAACTTGACAGTTTACCAGAGGAGTGGAGGTGCAGCTGTTTTGGCCAGACTTGCTTCTCAATGTCCACAAACTCAATTTCATGCCCACAGGTCTTTGTAACAGCAGTTACCAGCTGGCTGCTAGAACCTCCCTATTGATTTTTCATAACACCTCCCACTGATTTCAGGGTTTCCAACTGCTTTGATGGGAATTCACCCAGATTTTGGTGTGTGCTTGATCAGTATTAAAAAGTATTTTTATTTTGATGTTTTGTGACCTGATGATTGAGTTTTTTATACGTCAGCTGGTTTCTGACCCACGTGAACTACTGCTTTTAAAGGTTCCTCTAGAGAAATTCTCTCTCTTTAAATACATACAGGTAGCCAAAGCAGCCTTGATCTCATGCACTACTGAATTGTGATTAGAAACTAGGGCAAGCACAGAAATAGGATCTCTTGCTTTAGTCAGTGAGCACTGAACCTGACTGGAGGCTATCTTGCTTTGAGTGCTGTGCAGGTGTAAGTGCAGAGACGAGTAACCTCCACTGACTGATGCTTGAAGGACATTCTCAGCACCCCACTGTGGCTATGATACGGTAATGGACAGCAAGATGAGGATAACTTGGTTTTGCAGCTGGTTTCCATTTGAGCTGATAGCATGACTAGGGCTCTTGTGGGGAAGAACAGATTTAAGGGAAGGAGGTAGCATTTGTGAATTGAAGGTGAAACTGCCCAAAATAGCTGCTTTTGATGCATCTGGCTACAGACTTGCCTGGACACTGCCTAGAAAAGAGAAACTAAGGCTGAGGTTGTTCAGTCTGGAGAGGAGTAGGCTTGGGGAGATCTCATCTTTTGGTAGTGAAGGGGGCTCTGTAAGAAAGGTGGGGAGAGACTTTTTATTAGGACCTGCAGTGATAGGACAAGAGATCATGGTTTAAACTGAAAGAGAGGAGGTTTCTGTTAGACATTAGGAAGAAATTTTTTACTCAGAGGGCTATGAGTCCTCTGGCACTGCTGACCAGCTGTGGGTGCCCCATCCCTGAAAGTGCTTCAAAGCAAGGCTGGATGGGGCTTGGGGCAGCCTGGTCTAGTGGGTTGCAGTCCTGTCTTTCACAAGGGGGTTGGACTACATGACCTTTAAAGTGCCTTCTAACCCAAACCATTCTACAATTCTGTGATTCTATAAAACAGTGATGTCCTGGGACTCATGAGCCAGAGCAGTCAGAAGGGAGAGAGCATCACAGGATTCATATTAGACAACCAGGTTTTGCAGTTTTGTTTTGAAAGGAATGCTTATCAGGAGAGAGGGATTGGTTTTGCTACCTGACCTATTCTGGGTCAGCTGCACTGGAAAACTTGTAGGATTCAGTTATCTTCTGTAGAAAAGTGACTGGAATGGGCTTTTGGGTGTTATGGAAGTCCTATGGATGAAAATCTCCCAAATGTCTGTCTTGCTCCCCAACAGTGTATGATCTGTCTTGTGTCCTCCACTTCAGTGAGGAGAGCTGTTCTTTTGTGTCAAAAAAACCCAACTCAGTACTGCTGTTCTTCTGCCTCCCCAAAACACAAAGTGAGGATTCTGTATGTGCTGCTCTGTGTTTGGATGTCTGCTCAGGAGGCTTCCCATTGTGTTCCTGCCCTTTAAAGTAGCCTTCATGTGTAAGAGATGAAGCCCTTGAAGAGAATGGATTGGCTCCTTTGCTGTAGAAACAGAAATACTTCCTAGCATTAAAGACTGTGGCTTTCTTGCAAGAGGGCATATAATTTTCATTCCTATAGAGCAATTCAGCCAAAGTAGTGTCAGGCAATCCAACTCAAAAGTGAAAAAGTTTATTTTTCCCTGCTCTGGCTTTGATGGATATTGTATATTAGTTGCAAGCTAATATCAGGCTTGTCAGGCACCCTGAGGTCTCAACATCTGGGTGTAAATTTCAAACAGAAGTTTCTAGCCAATAAATATAAACCTCTCCTGAAGTGATTTCTTCTGAGCTACAAACACAAATTTCAAGACATCACTTTTAGTGCTCAGTGTCTGGTTTTATGTAACATTTCATAACTGCTACTTGAGTGCTGGCTGCACTATACTTAAGTCCTAAAAAAGAGCTATGCTCAGAGCTCAGCATCTGATGTGAAATTCATAGAGTCATAGAAGCGTGGAATGGCTTTGATTGGAAAAGACCTCAAAGATCATCTAGTTCCAACCCCCCCACAAAGGAAAAGATTGCAACCACTAACTCAGGAACTGGATCAGGCTGCCCAAAGACCCATCCAGCCTGGCCTTGAACACCTCCAGGGCAGGGGCATCCACAGCGTCTCTAGGCAGCAGTTCCAGAGCCTCATATTTACATGTGTGTTGTGCTGACATGCTACCTATGTCTTAAAGATGTCTCAGAAGGCTGAGATTGCCTCAGTGTGGACATATGGGCAGGGTGCCTCCCCACTCTGCTGCCTCTCCTCGGAGGAGAAGGAAAGATGGAAGTTGAGGTAGTGGAAGCTCCTCCTTGTATGCCTACTGTTGTCCCCAAAGATGGGAGAAGACAGTGAGAGATGACACCACTGGTGCTTGCTAATGTGTGGAAGAAAGTTGCTGACTTGTGGCATCATCCAGGACTGTGGGGAGATGGGAAGAAGAGTAGACTTTTGGGTCAGACTCGTGGCCTGGTAGCTGTTGAACACCACCTTGTTCATCTCCACCCTTGTGCAGCAGAGGATGGGGAAGCTCCTATCCAGGTACAGCACCAGGCTGCAGGTCTCAGCCTATACATGTCTATCCAGTGTAAGCCTGAATAAACAAGCACTGGCTTTGCACAGTTGAGAAACCTGGACCCTGCAGCTGAATGCTCCAGGTTTTTCCCAGGTTAGGTGAACGTTCTGCAGTGTAACAAGGGCTGAAACAGCCTAGAAATAACAAGCCATAACAATGACATGTTTTCTCTCATGTCCTCTTTACTTTTCATAAACAAAATGTATAATCTCAAAACTGAGAGCAGGCCTGTTTGAATAGGGCTGTTATTTAATCAAGGGGACTAAGGAGAGCTCTTCTCACAAGGTCTCTTTCCAGGTTTTCATACTGTGGTTAGCTGACTGTTCTTTTCCCATGTGGCTTCAGACCTTCAGAGGGCGCAGGCTCTCTGCAAACGGGGCTCAGATTTGACTGGTGTCACCATTCAGATTATAATATACTTTCTTTTTGGTTATTAGAGTTGGTGGCTTCTCTTACTGTTTCTAGTTTACTAGGAATCGCTAACATGTACAGTTTTTCCTGCTGTATACCTGTAATTCTGCCATCTTTACCTGTGTTGTATGTAGTAGTCATCCAGCTGTATTTTCCATTTACCACACGAATGCCTAGAATCATTGCAGATTGTAGTTCTTCATATAGCTGAACAGGATGCTCAGTTAATATGGATGAAGTAGCACTTGGGAAATAATGGGGACATGACAAAGTTTTCATCTCTGCTGAGGACTTCTGTAGCTACTTAAGTGTTTCTGTGTTGCTTACTGGTTCTGAGCTGGGCTAGAAAGAAATAACACACCCATTTGCAGTTCCCCTAAATCCACCACAAAGCTCTGGTACCACTGCAGCACCAGTTTATGCTTCCAGCTCTGGATAGTAGTTCCTTTCCCATTGGTTGCACTGGCTATTAGGGCAGGAGGAATGGATCCTGATGCTTTCTTAGGTGTCTTTGTATCCCCATATTGCTCCCTGCTGGTTTAGCAGTCCACTGGACAACCACTGATACTGGACTTGTTCCCAAGCAGTTCCTATGTGCACACACGTGTTTTGAAGGGAAAATGCTGGGGTTCAATGTAAGTGTAGTGGATGAGGGAAATGCAGAACACAAAGTGCAGCAATCAACCAAGCACATTCCAAAATTCACTTGAGAAACCATTCTGCAAATTACAGTCCTGAAATATCCTAATTAGGAGTTCCAAACTATCTCAGGAGGATCACAATTAAAATATTCATGATAACTAGGAAAGCAAGCATGTCTTCCTTTCAGCATGCCTGGCTTTTTTCTTTTTCTTTGTAACACTTCAAAGGCATTTTGTTCCTGAAATACAGGATGCTTGTTCCCAAAGGGATACACTTATATTTTGGTGTCCTCCCAGGTTGTTCTGGTTAATTACAGACAGCAGATTTCCCACATTTCTGTGTGGTTCAGAGGCCCATATGTAATCATGTGGCGAGCTCTTTATCTGTCCTGATGCTCTTAAGGACAACAAAAATGAATGCTGTATAATCAAGGCAGGAAGCAGAAATTCCTTGGGGGGAAGCTATCCAGGGATGTGTTATCCAGCAAGGGGCTGCAGTGGAGGATGGACGGATGAAGGCATGCACACAAGGTGCAAATCCATCAGTTTGCCATTGGTTCTTTGCTGCAGACAGTGCTTTTGTCCACTCAAAGTGGATGATGTCTGTAGTGACAAAGATTGGGGAAAAAAAGCTTGATCAGCCAACTTGTTCTGCATTTGAAGTGTTACTTCATGCTTTGTCTCATTTTTCTTTGTAAAAGTGCTGATTTCCCACAGCAGGAAAACTGAATCCAACATATGTCTTTACAGGAATGTTACAGAAATCATCCTGCTGCAGCACAGATCCTGCCAAGGCATGAGTGCCTGTAAGAACCTAACTTTTTTTTTCATGGACTTTTTCCCCTCTGCCCCAGCTGGTGACAGTGGTGTCACAGATCACAACCTCTGACTGCCCTCAGTAGAGATGTCACTGAGTTTTTCTTGCAGAAGGGACTGATTCCTGATAGCACGCATGGAGCCATTTTGCTTCCAGTTTCCTTCCAGTGTTTATGTGCACTTGCTCATCCCTGTCTAATTAGAGGCCAAATCTTCAATATCTCTCTTATTAAAAAAAAGAAAACACCAGAGAAGCACAGGCCCTGTATTAAAAAATAGGTCCAGGTTTATGTTCTGAAATGGCTTTGTCTTTTTCCAGTGAAAACATCTCCTGTGCCCAGTCTGTGTTAAGGGGAACAGTTTTTCCTAGTCCTTTTTCTGGAAGACACCAATATGTTAGTAAAGTCCCAGTGCTCATGAGCAGAGGGAAGCTTCACCCCTGCATGTGTCACTGAAGAAAGGTGGATTTGCTAAAATGGATGGGGTCTATATGAGATTATATTGGGCCTACCATGGTGCACTGGGAGGAGGATCATTGTGATAGGACCTCAGGAGGGTTTGAAGACCAATGGGATACATTGCAGTTCAGCTCAAAAGCATGGAAAACTCTATAGCGATCTCAATAGAGCTCAAGACACAATCTCATTTTTCCTTTAAGTGCTACTCCTTTTTCACCTCCTTTTCATTAACCATGTCCTCTACAGGTAGCAAAATCCTTAAGCCAAACACCTACTGCAATTCAAGTGCTTTTATGCATGTCTGTCAGCACCTTTCCAGATAGCCTTTCCTTCCAAAGCATGGTTCATCTTCTGACTAAGGTCAGAGATGCTGTTTAGCTATTAACTGCTTTGAGGCAATCCTTTTCTCACATTCTGGTGACAATCAGAGTCAATGTCCTTCGCTCTCTTAGCCTAAATTTTTTCAAAGGTCAAAGGTAAGCTATAGAAGTTTTGTTCCAGGATGCAAGGTTGCTCACCTGGAAATGCTGTGTTTTGAGTTCACCTTCCAAGGTGCTCTGAAGAGATCTAGTTCCAGCCTGAGAACTCGAGCGTCTCAAAGTGCTTCATTTCCTAGAGTCTTTTCATGGTTAATTTAATGTGAGCCACTCAACTGAAAACTAGAAAATGACTTTTTCACTGGGTTTATTTTACTTGGTCCATTGAGCCTGCCTACTGTAGTCAGAACTCACCTGGCCAGGATATTTCTAATCCCATTCCGGCACAATAGGAGCTTGGAAAGGATTTCAAAAGCACCAAATATTTCTTGCTGCTTTTTCTTTGCAAATGAATGATGGGCTTTGACACATTGCATCCTGGAAAACTTTGAAGAGACGTGCATGGATCCACAGCGTCTTAGCCTCATCTCTATTGCAAAGCAGATTGCCTACTTGGGGAAGATGGCAAACGAGACTTGTTTGCTTTAGAAAATACCTAGTGGATTCATTTGCCGGCAGATGGTGCTCAAGAACACGCACCAGCAGGGACGTGGAGGTATGCAGGAGCAGAACCCTGCTTGTGCTCTCCCTTCAGCAGCTCCTGCTTTCCTGGAAGGCTTTCCCTCCCCGTGAACGTGTTTCTGTGGGTCTGTGCAGAGGGCAACAGACTCAGCTGTAGTTTTGTCCTTTGCTAAATTCCAGGAGCTGCTTTGCAGAGCCATTGGCATCATGCTGCTGGGCTCCTGGCAACTCCGTGAGCTCCATGTTTGAAGTTTGTTGCTTATTTTGGTTGGTTTGTTTGTTTCATTAGAAAAAAAAAAAAAAAAAGAGAGAGAGAAATAAACTGTGCTTCCAGACATGTTATTCCAAGGGATTAATGTTGCAGCTAAAATACTGCAGTATTGCTATCAGTAATCCTAATCTGCCCTGGTGGCGGCTGCTTCCTGCCCTTAAAGTCTTGGAGATGTTACTCTTTGCTGTGGACTTCTGGTGCACTTGTTCAACTGAGGGACACACCAAGGTGATTGTCACCACAAGAAGACTGAGCAGGGAGGTGGAACCTTATATCAATGATTTTGGGGGAGGTATTGAGTATGGGGAGCAGCTGAGGAACTGGGGTTGTTCAGTGTGCCGAAGAGGAGGCTCAGGGGAGACCTTCCGGCTCTTTATGATTCCCTGATGCAGACTGTGGTGAGGTGGGGCTTGGCCTCTTCTCCACCATAACTAGCTGTAGAGCTAGAGGGAATGGCCTCAAGTTGCATCAGGGTAGATTCAGGTTTGATATTAGGAAAAATTTCTTCTCAGAGCAGTGAGGCACTGGAACAGGTTGCTCAGGGAAGTGGTTGAGTCACCATCCCTCGAGGTGTTTGAGAAACATTTAGGTGTTGTACCAAGGGATGTGGTTCAGTGGAGAAATATTGGTGGTAGGAGAATGGTTGGACTGGGTGATCTTGAAGGTCTTCTCCAACCATGATAATTCTATGTTCTATTCTGTGATGCAATTCCACCTTTCCCCTCTCTGTGCCCCCACCTCTTTTTCATGCCCAGGGAGGGCACTGTACCTGAAAGTATTGATGTTTAAGATGTGAGAGGTCTGGCTAAGATAAGTTTATCCTAACAAAAGGAACACACCTGTCAACCAAAAGCTGCAATTTATTCAAGTTGGGATCGTGGCTACTGCAATGCCTGTAGAGAGGGGATGAAATGACATGACTGTTACCCACCTGCTCTGAGCCACAGAAGGATGTTGCCAAGCCAGGAGCTGTACTCCAGCCACTGGTATTAGATTTGGGCTGAAAGATCCTCAAGACTTTTTTCTTTCCTTGAGAAACTCTGAAGCTCACAAAGCAAAGATAAGCTTCATGAGAATTGAGTGGCAAACACAAGCCTGTCAGATCGATATTTCTTCTTTTAGGTGTAAATTACTGTCTGGAGTGAAATCCAAATGGAGAAGGTGACAGGTGAGCCTCGGAGGTGCATTGTCAGGGTGGTGGCTGACAGGGCGAATGCCAGTGATGGCAGCTGGGAAGCACTGTGCCTGGCACTTCTGTGTTTGTACACAACAGTTCTGGAAGGAACAGCTTGTTAAGTCTTCCCTAGATTTTGGGAGACCCGGAGTTGTTGCCTTGAGTTCGCAGATGCTGGTGACAAGGACTCAAGGCTCTCGTGCTGCTTGTTGACTGAATGTGTAGCCATGTCATGGAGCAGATAGGGGAAATGATGTGCTACTAATCAACCATCCTGTCCTCTCTTACCACTGTTACCTGCTTGTTGGTGGCTTTTGGAACGCACCTGCCAGAAAAGTGGCTGAATAAGTGCAGCACAGGTGACAACCATTACCATCATTAATGGGTCCCAAGCCCACTGCCCAGTGCTGTGCCCTCTAACATTGCATGCAAGTCTGGAGAGGAGATGCAATATGCAATTCAGTTGTGCTAGGGAAGGATCAGGTTGGATATTAGGAAAAATTGCTTCTCAGAAAGAATGGTCAGGCAGTGGCACAGGCTGCACAGGGACTGGTGGGGTCAGCATCCCTGGAGGAGTTCCAGAACCGTGGGAGTGTGGCCCTGAGGGATGTGGTGTTGTGGGCATGGTGGGGATGGGTCGATGGTTAGACTAAATGATCTTAGAGGTCTTTTCCAACCTCAGTGATTCTGTGAAGTCTGCGGTAACTGCCCACAACACCAATGTGTGCCAGTTCTGCATTTAACTAGTGATAAATTCTCTTCCCACATTTCTGTGCTGCTCAGAGCATAGAGCTGCAAATGTCTTCATGTGGATATTTGAGTGTGCATAGCTGTACTGGTGGTACTGGATCTGCGGAGATCTCATGCTGGCCCAAATAGGGAGAGAAAGATTTACTTGGAGTGAGGATCACGTCTTGTGACTTAGGAAGGACTTTGGTAAGCATTGCTCTGCTAACTCATTACTTTCACTCCCCTGGAATATTTTGATGGAGGAGAGAAGTAAAAAAGACATTTTGATACTGACAAAGGGCAAGATTTTGAAGTGACAAACTGCATTGACTTTGAAGTTTGAAGTAAATGAATGGCTGTGGTTTGCTATGATCACAAAACACATCATGCCTGGTACCTTGACTGAAAAGTCAGCTTGGATTTCTCCTTATTAGCTCCCAAAATGACAGCTAAGGTGCCAGCTCTTGCAGTAAAACAGAAGGTAGGTAGCAATGCCAGCCGTGAGAAAGCAGAAGGACTGAAATGCTTGTGGGGATTCCACAGTGTTGTAGAAAGAAGCTGCATGTGGAAGCTCCACTTCCCCAGTGATGAGATGCCTGTAGCAGTAGTTTCTGTGTGGTTTGGGCTGCTGGCAGGTGGCTGTGTTGTGTTTGAGCAATATAGAATTTAGCCATAGCTGCATTAGCTGTGACAGACCTGATAGGAGAGTTCATATGCAGCATTAGTTGGACGCACTGATCTGTCAGCTCTAGGCAGTCTGTTCTTCCACTAGAAAGCCTCCAAATAGTTAATGTGCTGTTTCTGTCTCCAATCTTATACTCTTTGCTGGTTTAGCAAATTTTCTAAATATATATATAAGCTTTTCTGTGTGCATATTGAGATGGGAGGGGAGAGGGAACCTAAATCACAGCAGGTATCTGTAAAGCATTGCTGCCTGCAGTGGGTGGTAAAATCAAAACCATCCAGGAGGCCAATTGAAGATGAGAGGGATCAGCGGAAATAGACCTGCAGCTCTCTTTGCAAATGTGCCCAGATATGCTTGGATGATAGGTTTGCTTTGGCAATTACAAGCCACAGGAGGTAACTGCTAAATTTCCTGATAGCATTGTCCTTTGGACTCAGTGTCTCAAGCAAACCTTCAGGAAAAGGGGACTTGCAGCAAACAACAATGTAGAACTCATGCAATAGCTTTCTTCAAGCACCCTTGAGCCAGGTTCACACAGAGCTGATCCCATGTCAAGGGCTTGCACTGACCATCTGTGCATTAAGTTGCTGCAACATACAGCACCCAGTAGCCCACATACCATTCATAAAATCTAGCTTAATTTGAAGCCAGAAGCAAAGAAGAGTTGACTTTCTTAGGACATAGGCTCTAGAATGCAATGATTGTCTTTGCCATGGGCAGCTGTTGGCAGACAAAGTGCTGAGGCAGTAATCTTCCCATTAGGACCTTCAGGAGAGTAAACCCAAAGGCTCTACAGAAGTGAGAGTCTGATACTTCATACAAGGCAACCCCGAGTGGCTCATGAGAGAGAATCAGAGAATTGGAGAATCATTTGAGTTAGAAGAGACCTTTATAAAGTCATCTGATCCCACTCCCTTGCAGTGAACAGGGACACCTGCAGCTCCATCAGGTGCTCAGAGCCCATCCAGCCTGACCTTGGGTGTCTCCAGGACAGGGCATCCACCACCTCTCTGGGCAACCTGTGCCAGAGCTTCACCACCTGCATTGTAGAAAACTGCTTCCTTATATCCAGTCTAAATCTCCCCTATTTTGTTTTGAAACCATTTCCACTTGCCCTATCAGAACAGACCCATCTATCTATCTATATCCACACACACACCCCAGCCTGCAAAACTCCCTTGACGACAAAGACAGGAGCATTCCTTGTGTGAGGTTTATTTCTGTGCACATCAAATCTTCTCTGGGAACAGGAGATTTTGGATATAGTTTGACAGCTATTAGCCTGTCTTCATTAACGTGACACGGAATGCAGGAAGCGCTGCATTCAGACCCTGGTTTAAGTATGTAATGCACATTCAGGAAATGAATTGTAATTTATGATGAATCCCGTACAACCCAGCAGGACTGCACCATTTGGCTGCTTTTCTATGCATTCATCTCCTAGAGTTTCTTTATAACTTCTCAATGTTTTATTTCACACTCCACATTTCCCTGCCGAGCCCGCCAACCTGGAAATTAGACTCCGAGGAGGCTTACCCAACCAGGGTCTATTGATGCTATTCCTAGCCCATTTCAAGCAGTCTGCTCGTTACTGCACACTTTTACTACATCACTCATGAACGTCTGTCTTGTCTACATCTCTTCCTTGGGCTAGGAGTTAAGTGAGAGGGCCTATCTCTGTCACTTGGCTGTGGCAAAATGAAGGTGACGCTCCCATTCTCCTTCGTACTTCTGCCTCTATTTGTGCTAGGTCCTTGCTCTGGCAGGCTATCTGTCTTGTTATCTGGCCTGTAATAGTCATGGGCCAACTTCCTCTCTCTCAAGACAGACCAGAATCTGGGTCACCTCTTCTTGGCTGATATGTGGAATTAAGCAGCAATTTTTTTCTTTTTTTTATAAGCTTGCTCCCTGTAATGAGAAAACTAGTGTGAAGCAAAAGGTGCCTTTGAAGCCTCAAGAGATCCTGGAGAGAGGGAAAGGCAGAAAAAATCCAATCCAGAATTTAATTGACATTAAGAACTTGCCTTTTGTGTATTAAAATTCTGCCACCTTGGCTGCTCTCCTGTGATTATTGCTGGAATGAGCAAGAATCCCTGTATGTTCAATTTGCTATTAGCTAAGGATGCTGGTGTCGGTTTTCTAAAATGACACAGATCAGTAGTTTTCCCTCAAAAATAATCATATTTCAACACAAAGCCATGCAAAGTCTCCCTGTCAATGAGGAGCTGGAGGTGCACAAGATGCTGAGAGAGGACAGAACCAGGACAGCTGACTCCACATGGCCAAAGGGATGTCCTGTACCAAATGGCACCATGCCCAGCCACAGAAGTGGAGATTCCTTTGAGTGATGGTGTTTATTTTCCCAGTAAACCATTACACGTGATGAGCTCTGTGTTCCTGCAAGTGGCTGAACATCTGCCTGCCGATGGCAGCAGTGAATTCCATATTTTGATTTGCTTATGCATGTTTTTGCCCTACACACTGAACTACCTTTATTTCAACCCAAGAGTACTCACACTTTTGCTATTCCAGTTGTCGTCTTCATCCTACTTTGAAGAGTATAAGTGAGCAACTGTGTGGTGCTGCGCTGTTTACCAGGGTTGAACCTCAACTCTGTCATTCATGGGCTCATTTCAAGAAGTTATAAACTCTGTGGGGTGTTTAAGGTTGCTTCAATTCTCTTTTATGCTGCATTCCACTTCATTCCAGAACACTAAGTTTATTGACTACTAGAATCAAAATCTTTCATTTCCAAGATGATCTCCCTTCTTTTTGAAGCCTGCATCATTTTTCTTTCTTTGTAAGAGTTTACAGTTTCAGGTAAGCTGGATGTAATCTCTTCATGTGTTCCAGGCAGTGCTTCATAGAGATGTGTGAACAAAGAGTGTATCAGTTTGAGTACATCAGAGTTCATAAAACACTTACAAATCCTAAACTAAAGGCCAGGTTTTCAAACCTTGCGTGTGCAAGGAATAGTATTCCTCTTTGACCGTCATATCTAACAGCTGAGTTTTTATTCAAAGGGGAAAAAAAGCTATCTTGTATATCCAGCTGTAGCAAATAGTAGCTCTGACTCCAGGGCAGGGTAGCCTTACAGTATCAGCACTTTTTTGTTTCTGTGCTGTAAGTCTTGAAGGGGTTACAGCGATGAATGTATTTTGTGACTCTGCACAGTGTAGAAGCTGAATGCAATGAGAAGAAGGCTCAATTATGGATGGTCACTTTGCAAGTTCTTCCCTTGCCCTATTTCCTGAAGAGATCTGAAAATATCACTGCCATCCCCCAGCGTGTGCAAATGGCCTTTTGCTCATATCACCTTTGCAATGCCCTCCACGTGGCAGTTTCCTTCAGACTCTGCAGGCCTTTCCTGAGCAGGGCTCTCTGCAGATCCTAATATATGAGGCTCTGCAGCTTAGGGCTTCCGTAGATTTTCCTGTACTGTATATAACAGTGATACATCTGTATCAAGGAGGAGGCCCCACATCACTTGTCTTGAGCTCTCTTTGAACCATGGTGCCTTCCTGTTGCTGTCTTTCAACTGCACCCCCAGATTACTTTCAGTACATAAGAAATACAGCTTCAAAGAGTGAGGCTACTCTAAGTCTTGTTAAACTAGCTGCAATTTTAGTCAGTGATGATACTTTCATTGATTTTACCATATATTTTATCACAAAGCACTGCAGGCTACACACATTAAGCAGCACTCTCTAAAATAAAGCATTTGAAGGTAGAAACAGATATGCACATCTTAAGTCAACATCCATCTGAGAAGGAGGTGAAGTAGAAATTTGTTCTGGTTGTTTTCTTATGCTGGCAGCAAGAAGAAGGGTGGTACTGGACTTCAGCTAAATACAGAGCCTTGCTGCATCAGGCTCTGTGACAGTAAAGAGCACATACCTCCAATATAATGCATTATATTGCTTTGTGCCAGCCTTGGGTCTGCCGGACCCAAATCCAGAGCATGCTGCAGTGTTGTGGGCTCCATGTGATACCACTGCTCTACTCTACAGCTTCTCCTCTTGTCCCTTGCTGTCAGGTGTCCCATTTGCCCATCCATCCTCCTGGGCCAGCCTCCATAGCTGCTGCCTGACTTCTCATGGGAGTAAAACAGGCTTGCTGCCTCCTGGGCATCCTTTGGCCAACCATAAAACCCTCTGCAATCCTGCAGTGCAAGCAGACATTAACAGCAAGGACTTCTGCAGGGTCGTGCCACTGCCTACCCCAGTGTTTCTGCCCAGCATGAAGCTCTGGGGGACTTCTATTGTATTTCTGCTCCAGTGAGTTCAAACAAAACGAGCTTTCTGTTTGTGTCTCGTGTCTTAGTTTTAATGAAGGCATGTTTTTGCCTGTGCTGCATCAGTGTAGCAAAGAGCAAGCACAGTAAGAACAAATGGGCCAGGTCTGAATCACATTTAAGTGCAATAAATAAACAGTGGCTGTTAAATGCTTAACGCACCAGAGAGCATCTTGCCAGCTTGGCTCTGGAAGAATCTTGCCTTCCTGCAGGTCTGGGGAGTCAGCTGAGGGGATGGAAAAGTTTCACAGCAGTGCTTACAAGCCTTAAATGCTAACAGCGATGCCACTGCTGTGCTTACATGGGGATCTTAGTAATGAGATGGAGCCACGGTTCCTGCAGACAGGTGGTTGTCTTTGTGCCACAAAACCACTGTGCTTTGTTAGATCGATGACAAAGCCTGACCTGGGGGGACTTGTGTCCTCGCTGAGATGATTCATGGTCTCCTCAAGCCCGTGCACATGCAGCTTGGCACTGAGATGTCACAGGTTTGACATCTCATTGGTATTTCAGCAGGATTAACTTTTTTACTGTGGGGTACTTACCAGTTAAAACCTTTCAATTAAAACGAAATGCGTGATGTGACTTGAATCGGATGTTACAGCAGATCACTTACATTTTTACATCAAGTGCTGAGCTGTGAAGAAGCACTACTCACTGTTATATGGAATGCAGTCCATTAGCTCTGGCATGAATGAGACGGATGGTGGAATTGAGCCAACAGAGAGAAAAGGGGAGGGGAAGAATTCACATGAAGTGAATACGGCTTGAGGCATGGCCTGGCTGGGAAGTTTTTGTCAGTACTTGCAAGAACTGGGTGTCTTAACAGAACTAAAATTCTGAGAACAGCTGAGGAGGATGCTCCAGAGCACAGATAGATGTAACTTTGGCCTTGGGTGACGTATATTCCGTATTTGTTCTGCTGGACCATTGGCTGAAGGCTGTAAATCTTTCTGCTTGGCTCTATTTTTGCAAGGTCGTGGACAGATGTAGCATGGATGCACGTATACAATTAGTTGCAGTAATTGTGAAATGTAGGTGGTCCAAGCAGAGCTCAGGCACAGACATTGCTTCTTACTGAAACAGCAAGTAAGCTGCTGTCTTTGCAGGCTCTGAGGGAACATCTCCCAGACGTATCAAAGCCACAGAAAACAATGGGCCGTGTTTGGTGTTGGCTTCTCAAGTAAAACCACTTCAGACGTGTCCATGTTTCTTGGTGCTAAAAAAAGAAAGGCAGATCAGTGTCTTCTTGCCAGTTGGGAATTATGGACTTTGTGCTGGGGGCCAGGCTGCCAGACCACCATGTTCTATTTATTTCCCATAGCAATTTCCTTGGCTTTTAAGAAACAAGATGGGCAGGCTGAACACTGTAATTACTCCTTAGGTTACCAAGGCACTTTCTCCACCCTGCTGAAAACTGTTACCACACGTGTACTGTACCCAAATCTTGCGACAGCCAGGCTGAAATGTTTTTAGAGGTGATAGTACATCCACCGTGCTTCTGCTTGAAGGTCAGCCATGAATTCTGTTGACCTCTGCTAATAAATAGTAGAACTAAGGAGACTCCCTTATCAAAGGTAGACGTGCTGGTTCTGAAGGTTCTGAAATGCAGTCACAGATGCACCTTAGTATTTGTAGCTTTCTCCAAGCTGCAACTAAATAAACTGAATAAGCTGCCTGCATACAAAGAATATTCTTTGGTGCTGCGTAGTGATGACTGAGGGATTGAGCAAGCCCAGAGGCACTTGAATTTCTTCTCCCATAGGCACTGTTTCATCCTTCCTCCTCCTCACACTGCATGTTGCCCCTGCAGCATCATTCTCATGTACTATCCCAGGCCCCCTGAAGGCAGGGAGAGTGTTTCCTCTTAAGTGTGCTGAAGAAACAATGCATGGTGCTTACTAGCATTCTGCAAAAGATGAGTCATTACAAGAGTCTCCTTATGA
The DNA here is from genome assembly GCF_026119805.1 of Tympanuchus pallidicinctus. Lineage (NCBI taxonomy): Eukaryota > Metazoa > Chordata > Aves > Galliformes > Phasianidae > Tympanuchus > Tympanuchus pallidicinctus. The sequence goes on from NW_026294669.1 coordinate 35,076,607, forward strand.
TAACTGGGGAGAGGGAGCTGCTGCTGCTGCTGCTGCTGCTGAAATATAGGTCAGACTGTCTGTGCATAGAGAGATGAGAACTTGAAAGACAAAGATGGTGTCAGGGAATGTGAGTTGGGTCCAGCTCTCTTTGTCCAAAGCAAAAAGGTGCCTTCATCCCCAGCCAAAGTCTTTCCTGTTGCAGGCCTCATGGTGCTGATAACTTCCTGATGCTGGCTGCAGAATGTGCAGGACACATCTGCTCCCCTTCCTTGGGCGGGTGCATCAAAGCATGGGCGTAGAGCTCTGCTTGTGTGCACGTGGGATAAATCAGTGCTGAGTGCGTGCGTGCAGTGAGAGGCTCAGCAAAGTGTTCAGCTTTCTCCCTGCCACGTGGGGACAGCTCTCTCTGTTGTGGCATTGCTCTGCATGCAGATGACACAGATGTGGTGGGGAAAATTCATTTGTGAAGCGCCTTTCCTTCACTGCCACAAAGCAGCAGCTTCTGGGACACATTTTGTGGGGGAATTCAATCCATCAGGGAGACAACAAAGTTAACCTAAAGAGGGGCTTGAGAGAGAGAGAAGACAACATCTCATTAACAGTCAGCTGGAAAAATCTGCCCAAGATTAGCTGCATATTTTGCAGGACAGCTTGTTGTCATTAAGCCTGCTTGAAGCCAAAGTACAGGCAAAGGTCTCTCAGTCACAGAGAGGGGAAACAGATACTTGTACATATTTAAATACATTTTGTATGTGTATATATGTGTGTATGTGTGTGTGTATAGATACCCAAAAGTGAGGTCTAGTTGTCTGTGAACATCTCCAGCAAGAGGAAGAGCTACTTGCAGGTTTTATCGACTCCTGTGCCTTCCTTGGCACTTGGTCCTCACTGGAAAACTATTTGTGATGGTAGTCAGGGCAGGAAGCAGCAAGAAGCCTAATTTAACAGCCTAGTTTTCTAGAAAAGGGGTGAGACACATGCTCATACAAGAGAGGAAGGACAGAGTGCATTTCCATCGCACCGTATCATGTTCATGCAGAGCAATGGTGGGAACCAGCAGGCAGAGCAGCTGGAATGCAGAAACAGCAGATCAAGCAGAACAGGCTTCAAAGATGGCTTATGTTTGCTTCAAAGTCCTCTCCTGCCTCCCTGCTGGGGATCTAAATATCAGCAGCGTGGGAGATCTAGCAGAGCTCCTTAGTGACACTTGCTGGCAGGAAACCTTCAAGCCCACTTCCCTCTGCCTTTCTGGAGTCCTCTTTAGCTACAGGCTCTCACTTTTTGTCACAGTCCACAGGTGTGCCCCAGCTCCAGGATCACAGGTTGAGAACAGTGGTGACATGCTGCAAATGGCTCATGCTGAGCTCTTTCACGAGTGTGAGACTGGCCTCCTGCTTGCAGGGACTCTGCTGACATCTTACTGAGCTCTACCTCCACATTGCGGTGTCTTGGAGTGTTGCTCTCAGCTATTCTTTGTAAGTTGAGTGTTCAGCATTTTCAGGATTTCAGATGTGTGTTTGTGTGTTTTCAGAATAGAACAGGCCTGAAGGAAGGGAAAATAAAATGAAACATGTATTGTTTCATTTCCTTCCTGCCACTCTCCATGTGACACCATCCCCTTAGCTAAATAAGCCATAGAGAAAAGTTGCTCCAAGCTAAGCAGGGAAGTTTTAAGAATTTAAAACCTGAGGAGAGGATTACAGGTGTCTTTTGAGTTCTTAGAATTTGGGAACTGGATCTGTCATCTCCCTCTGAACAGACCTTCATTTTGACCCTCATGCACACTGTATTTGTAAGTCTCCTTGGGTGTACCAGCACAAACCTGTAATTATTGAGCTGAAGAATGAATTGTGCTGATGTTTCACACATAAACTGGTACTGAGGAAAGAGCTGGAATGGTTCCCACAGTTTGGACATGATGCCAGTATTTCAACTGCTGGTGGACTGGGGCCTTCCAAGTAGTGCTCTTTTTAAAGGGGCTAGGTAGCCTATTTTTGTCCTGGATGCAAGAAATCACATTTAGTTCAGTGCAAGGAAAGGGCTGTGGACTAGCTCATCCTATCTCAAGATGACGTGAGCCCCTATAACTGTGGAGCTCTTGTTTTCTTTTGCCATTCCAGCTCACTTGTTTGATTGCCTGAAGGGATGTGGCAGTAACAGTGAATAAGTGAATCTAAAAAGCAAGGTTGGAAGGCCTTAGCTGCATCAGAATTTAATGGATGATTTCCATTTTTGGGGAAAGGAAGGGCAGCTTGGGATCCCTTCCATTGTGCAAAGATGAAAGCCTCCTGGTCCCATGGAGACAGAAAATCTGCATGAACTTAAGAAGAAACAGTCTGGAAAAACAAACACTTCTTATGTTGAAAATGGATGCCTTGGAGGAGTCATTTTGTATAATGGAGTATGTAGAATTATGCAGAGGAACAGTGGCAAGGTTGAACTGAGAGTGTGGGCTGATGTATCACATCTGCATGCTGCCCCATTCATGGTTACTCCTTGGAGAACAAAGCTATTCCCCTTCTTGTACCGCCCTGCTTATAGATTGGCAGCTTTATCACAGGGTCTGAGAGCTCAGCGCAAAACGTAATTGGTTTCTGATGCAGAGAATAATACTGCATGTTTGTATTTGGGATACAGATGATCCCTTGTGGTGCAAGATTGCATTTTTAATTGTCACAGTAGCCACATGGTGATGAAATATCTGCAGTTCAGAGACTCAGCTCTCAGATGGTGTAAATTAGCAATAACTGATAACAGCTTAAGGACTGGCTTGTATGCTGCTTGCATGTCTACAGGAAATAAGTAAGAAACATTATTTTTGGAAAACAGGAGTGGGCATGGTTGAGAAGGCATGGTGCTGTCTCGTCTGTTTGTATGTTGAAGGCTTATTTGAGTCCTGTTACCTATGGCAGAGTTAAAACAGGACACTGTTTTTGGCACTTAGGGCCAAGGTTTAGTGGGTGCCATAGTGATGAGCTGGCAGTTGGACTAGGTGATCTCAGAGGTCTTCTCCAACCTTAATAACGTATGGTTCTACGGTTTGTGTCTAACAGAGCATCTCCCAAAATCCCTGAAAGTGATCCCTAAGAGAAAAGGCTGCTGGTCAAGTACTCAGCAGGAGGAGGCCATCGCATTTCATGCAGCTATACAGAAATCCTCTGCCGTGGCTGAGCAGGCCAGTGATGTTGCACTGCTGCTACCAGTGCCAAGATTGTTAAGGACAGCTTTGGGGTTGTGCTGGGAACAAGAGCTTTGGTATCTCCTCAAGTAGAACAAAAACCATCCAGCTGCAGGTGTGAAAGGTCATGGTCATAGGTGGTAAGCTCACTTTGCTCCAGGAACTGCAAGCGTGGCAGCGAAAGAACCAGTTTCTGCTTTATTGCTGTCTGCTGGCATGTAGCAGTGTGGCTTTACTTTTAAACTGGCTTCTCTAAGGGTTTCTCTCCACTGCCAGTAGGTTCATCTCTAACTACTGCTGAATTCTTTGTTGTCATTGCCGTTGAAAGAAAACATTATTAACAGAAATCAAATGAGCCTGAACTGCACCTGTTCATAAGAGCACTAAGCAGAGGAGCAGAGCTCAGCAGGTCTGGCTGCAGGGATGCTCTTGCATTGCTGAACAAGATCAAGTGAGCTGTCCATCAGGGAGCTGTCTGGGTGTGATGAGTTCCCTACAAAAATACACGGTGGTGGTGGTGGTGGCTGGAGAACAGAAATATCTGAGCAGAAATGCTGAGGAAGAAATATCCCTGGGGGTGTGTGCAAAAGCCTTGGGACATCATGTGAGGTGTGAGTCTGAACTGGCTCTGGATAGGCTGCTCAGTGCAGAAGGTAGTCCCTGAGCAGCCCCACCAACACTAACCCAGGGAGCATACATGCTCTGTGAGTTTTTTTCCTCTGGGAAGGAAGGCAGGAGACTGTGCCCTATGTTGCCTTTGTTGTGTGCTTTGCTCCTGTGCTAACAGCACTCATTGAGAGGGCTGAGTGCTCCCCAAACAGCCCGGCTCAGTGTCTGCAGTTGTGTTTTTTTGTCCTTCACCCTCTGCAGAGCAGTGCTAAGCAAATGTGAGTTAGAGGTTATGAGGAAGTGGCACCTCTTTACACAATGAAAAGCCTTCATTTCAAAGTCTGCATAAGGAAAACTCAAACCTCCAGGCTGTTCTTCTCTCCAAACCCCTTCCTGTCTCTCCCCACCCCTGCCTTCATCTCCATCCCTCTACTGAGGGATGTAAATCTGCTAAAACATTCATGAAGATGACTGCAGCTTTCCGCTAAAAAGCATGGCCCAGAGAGAGGTCATGTCTGCAGATAGTTAAATCAATACGTTGTTGAGTCATTGCAAATTGAATCGGTTGCTGGAGAGAGGGAGCCCTCTCAGGTCTTACTGATGCGTGATGGCTTAGAGCAGGCAGCACTGATCTGCAGCTGGCCAGCTGCTTTGGGGGACCCTGCATGAGGAGGAAGAGCCGGGAGAGTCCTAAAAGCAGTATGTCTACTCAATTGCTGGTGTCCTGCTGCTCTCCAGCTCGTCACAGGAATGCCTAGCTTCTGTCCCCGATGTCTTCATCCAATATGCAGCTCTCCTGGGGCTGAACAGCAGGTCACCCCTGGCTTGGCCATTTTGCTTTGCCTCTTGGGTCATGCACTCTCCTGTGAACATTGCTGTGGTATGCGTGTTTAATCCTCAGCACTGCTGAGCCTAGTACAGGGTCACCCTGATACACAGCAAATTTCATTATCTCTAGGCTTTCAGGCCTTATTAGACCCCAAGTTAACCTCTGAGCATTCCCACAATGATGGGTCATCAGATTTTTAACCCACAGGTATTTCCAGACTGTTATCTCCTTTAATCATCACTCGGCTGAACAAGCCTTATTGAACCCTTGTGAGTCCCTCTGCATCAATCAATCCCTCCAGACCCCCGTTGTTTGTTGTTAATCAGCTTTGAGCTTGCTGTGGTTTGTCAGCCTTTCTGGGAATGGCCTGCCTCGAGCTCAATGCAATCCAGATGCAATTACCAGGGTCCTATGGAGAGGAAGGATTACTTCCCCACTCCACAGGTCAGGGCCTGTCTTTGCACAACTGCTCTGACTTTTTTTTTTTTTCCCTGCCATATTGCTTAGCTGTGTGACAGATCCAGGCTAATCTGTCAGTGATTCATGCTTCATGTGGAGCAGAAGTAATACTCAGAGGTGGTTCAAAGAGAAGGAACTGTCTGCCCTGTACAGCTGGGCAGCAGAAGGTAGGCAGCAAGGCTGGCCTTGGTTGATGCTGCTAAAGGATCTTCCTCAGGTGGTTCTCGTGACAACTGGGTCCAACTCACAAAAAGTACATCAAGCTATTGGATAGCCTCCAAAGGAAGGCTGCAAAGATGGGGAAGGGTCTGCAGGGCAAGGTGTGTGAGGAGTGGGTGAGGTCCCTTGGTTCGTTCAGCCTGGAGAAGAGGGAGCCGAGGGAAGGAATCATGGCGTGCAGCTCTTCATAGGTAATGCATTCTGCTCCAGACAAAATGTTCTGCCTCACTAGAACAATGTCTCTAACGTGTGTCCTATGTACAGCCAGGCCCAACGGGTGTCTTCAGGTCCAGGGTACCCAGCAAAGGAAGGAGTCTGCTGAGACACAACAGGCTCACCAAAATCTGCCCACCAGCAGGTGGGTCCGAGGACTTGGACACCAGTGCAAGTGAAAAGTCCTCAGAAATGGCTACCTGGGGTGGTAAATAGGGAACCCATGGAGGAGATGGGAGCACTGGAGAAAGGTGAAGGAGGTCATCAGGTTAACTGACCCTTATCTCATACCCTCCTGCAGCCTCCTCCTGACTCCAGGCACTCCTCCACCCCAAACCTGCCACCCTAGCAAGCTTTCGCAGATCCTTTGCCACCCTGTCTAGATTTTCAGCATAATATCTTTACAGACTGAAGTGCTCAGAACATGAAGGACTAAGGGCCCCTCTTCAGCCAGAGTCCTTCTTTGCTGTCACCTGGTTCATTTAGATTGACGCAGCTGTTTGCTATCTGATCTGACATGGCTGAGCCTTTAAACTGGTGGTGCTGTCTGACAAGGTAGGCTCTGCAGATAGGCAGATGCTTTTCCTCTCTTGTGGAGATAAGCAACGTAACTAAAGCTGCCCAGCATCTAATTAGCTTTCATTGACTCCCTGTGAGCAGTTGTTAGTGGTGCAGAAGGCTGTTAACTTTATCTCTGATTGAAGAGCTGACAAAGTGAACATGAGCCTCTCCTTTCTGCAGGCTGAGTCTGGCCATTGAAATCAAGCATGTATTTTAGCATCTGGACTTGTGGATTTTCTCACTGCACAACTAGGCATTGTGCGTGTTACCATTCACATGTCCCAGTCATGTTTCACCCACCTATTTATACTCTGTCTAAGCATTGTTTCTGCTTCCTGAGATGCTTTTAAAGGGAGAGAGTACCTTCACTCTTTTGTTGCACGAGGAGTTGAATTTCTCTAATCAGAGTTTGCTTTTATTTGCCCCTTGGAACAAGACCCACTACAGGTCTGAAATCCCTCCCTTCATTCAAACCTTCCTTGCAGCCAGGGTGCATTTACAGCTTAGTTCAGGCAGCAAGCTGAAAACCTCAGTGAATTGTTTTCCAGAACAAGTTTGGCATTTTTGTGGTTGAGCGCCTGAAAATTCAGGTAAATCCTGTTCCTGGTAAAGCAAAGCCTGCACAAAGTAGCAGAGAGGCACCTTGCACAGTCCTGCTCACGTGCACAGATGGAGGTGAGCAAACAGGATTCTGGGGGCAGTTTGAATCTCTGGAGGTGCTCAAGACCGAGCTGGATGGGATCCTGACCTAGAAGTTGGCAACCCTGCCCATGTCAGGGGGATGATATTTAAGGTCCCCTCCAAACTAAGCCATTCTATGATTCTTTGATTCTCTGACTTACTTAAAGGTGCTCTGTTGCTGCATCACCCACTGTGGAGATGCTTCCTTTGCAGGCACAGCCACACTCTCAGGGGAGTGCCTGTCAGCATTGAGTGTCCTTGCTGTCTCCTCTGATTATGTTGTCAAAGGCAGGAGCTGGGTAAAGGCAGCCTGCTCACAGGAACAGCCAGCAAAGAGACATGGACAAGAGAGCCTAACTGTGCTCATCACCACTTCCAGGGCTGGTGCTCCCTGAGACTGCCCTGAGCTCTTTAGATTTTGCAGCTCCATCCTGATAGTGTTATTATCAACTCACGGCCTCACAGACTTTGGTGCCTGTGACCAAGGACATCTCTACCTCAGGGTGCCAAGGCAGTGCAGGGCACTATAGATGGGTTGGGCCCTCGTGAGTTAGGGGAAGAGGTGGCTGTTACCAGCCCCTCACACCTTGCTTCTTGTCCAAATCAAGCCTGTGCCCAGAGCAGCACAAATCCAGTTCTCAGGACTGGGAAATGTTTAACCAGAAACAATAAGGCACGGGCTCTGTGTCTCCAGCCCTCCAAAAAGCACAGCTGCTGTGTGCATGAGGGTTCAGGCTCAGGATGGAGCTGGAAACCAGAGCTGGTGCAGTGTGTTTGCTCTATTCAACAGGCAGGAAGCTCACATCCAGACCACAGAGCAGACAGCATGTATGGAGCTGGAATGGCAATTTCCATGCAAGTAATGCATGTTTTAGGAGGAGAAGCAAGAGAGAGATTATGGAGAGAGATTGCAGTACCTCTATCAGTATCTTTAGAAGTCCTTACATTTTCATATGGGGGGGGTGGGAATGTGGAAGGTAAGGAATGCCACAAGTCTGTAAATGAGCTTAAATTGGGACAGAAGAGTTTTCATCCGTTGCCACTTACTTGTCACCTCGTCTGCAGCAAAGATGGAATCTGCCAGCCCCCTCACCCAGACTTCACACTGGCCTGTAGGACGTGGCAGTGCTGGGATGCTGTGTGCATTAGGGATGTCTCATTGAGGCTACACTGCCATCAGGATCTGCTCTGACTTGCTCTCCAAAATCAGAATGGCTGTAAACCTATGTGCTGCTGATGCCTGCTTACATTATCCCAACATAAAGAGACGATTTTTCTTTTTCTTTTCCCCTCTTTTTTGTTTTTTTTTAATGGGTGGTGTTGGCATTCCCCCAAGCACAGGAGACCCAGATGGAGTGGTAACACAGCGAAAACTTGGGAGAAGGGAGGGGATGGGAAAGGTGCATCCGTGAAGAAGCTGATTTGAAAATAGGATAATGTAAAGCAGCGCTGAAAAACATTTTCATTCCAGAAAAGGACAGTATGGGGACTGATATATAAAAATATCCCTGAAGGCCAGATGTATTTAGGTTGTGCTTTGAAAGGTTAGCAGGTCTCACCTAGAAATGCTGAGAGGTGTTGTGGGGGGCTGCATGTTGAGCAGTGCGAAAGCTCTCTGCCTGCTTTTCTCATGGGTGCTGCTCTGGGCTACTTTATGGAGTCTCAGAGAGGCAGAGAGTTCACCCCGAAGCCTTCAAACTTCAGCACTGAGAATTTCTCCTGACACATCTCCCACAAGGCGTTAGGCAAACCAGCTCTCCAGCGTATCCATTCCCTGTGATGCAGATAGGAGAAGACATGTAATTAGGTAACCATTTCTATGTGACTTGACATGGGCTCGCCTTGCTTTGAGGTTTCACAGCTGTGAAAGCCCCAGTGGCATCACCAGTGCCTGGCCATTTACCTAGGTACCTGCTGCATTGCTCTCATCTAGCTGAACAGCCAGCAGGGCATGTGGCCTCTTACACCCCATATTATCGTCCGACTAAGGCAGCTATTTGCTTCTGCAGATTGCTGTGAAGAGGGAGGACAGTGTGATAGATACTGCACAAACAAAATGAGACGCTCTGTGTCCTAAGGGACCCTGTAGAAACTCAGCAAGTGCACGCTCTGAAAGGCATCCCAGGCACGGAACTCCCGTGAACAGCATCAGATAGAGGGCTGCTCCTCAGTGCTTTGAAAACTGATCTCACTCTTAGGAGTGGTGAAAGGGGGGGAGAGGAAAAGTCAGTAGGAGAGTAGGATTAAGTGTGTGCAGGGAGCCGTTCCTGCACACGGGGGACAGGAATGCAAGCAGCCTAGTTACACAAATATGCTCTGATGTGGTCCCTGCCACTGCTGCAGAAGCCCAGCAGAATTCATTTTCTTTTCTGTAATACACTGATATGTTTTATGCAGAGCTGGCTATGACCATGCAGCAGGAAACTTCAGATTCGTGGCAGCTTCCAGCCATGATGTCAGGAGGAACATGGGCTCAGTGCGGATGTGAAGGACACTGTTTTCCCTCTGAGCAGGAATAACAACCCAGCAGATCATATATACAGTGGGAAAAGCTTACATGCACGACACACAGCTTATGCAATTATGCTGTGATAGCCATTGGCACAGAAGCATGGATTTATGTTCCAGCCAATGTCTAAAACAGTGAGTGCAGGAATTCAGTCTCCTTGGTGATAAAACCAACCAACAGAAAGCATAAAAAAGGAGCTAAAACCTTCCATGGGACCTACTTTTATGCTCAGAGCAGAGGACCATGAATTAGCATGTCTCTTATCTGCTTTCTTACCCACAGAAGTGGGTGAAAAGCAGAGGATACTTTGATTTTTTGGTTGTACAGGATGGACAACCACGTATCCGTGATACCTGTCTTTATGGTATCCATATTTTGTGGTATCCATAAAAAAAAGAGAGGACTTTTGATTGCTGTAGACTAAGATGAGTGAGAAATCTGGGCTAGGGGGAGAAGTAACAAAGCAGCCCTTCAGCTTTTGGTCACCGAGTCCTTGTTTGATGAATGCCCACAGATGCAGTCATTATCAGTGGGAAGCCACTTGATGACCTGGGTGAAACGAGTTGCCTTTTTCCTTTCAAACCAGATGGCTGCTTTCATCAGAGATCATGCTATTAGCTGACATTAATGGGAAACCCTCAGGGGGCTTCAGAGCAGGAGGAAGTGAATGGCAGACGGAGTGGAAAGGCTGATTTCCCCGCCTGTCCATCTGGAACAACTCCTTGCAGCCCACCGGTGTCTGACCACCATGGGCATCCTCTGGCTAAGAGCAAGCCTGGCATAGCTCCTGCCTGCTCTTGTATTTCAGCTGTGTTGATAAGCAACCCAAGGCATCCCAAAACACACCAAGGAAGCATCCCTGCAGGTGTTTAAAGTGGTTTTAAATCACCAGTTAGCTGTAGTGATAGACCTCATCAGGGGAAAAGATGCCAGCGTAGCCCCCACGTGAGCAAGGAAAAGAAACTTGGAAATGTTCTGCATGTTCAGCTCCCACCTGCAGCTCCTTGAAGCTCTCTGAGTGTCCTTGGGCACCATCCTTACCATGCAGTATTTACCTCTAACCTCACAAGGAAGATAAGTTTTGCTATAAAGAACCATTTGCCCTTCTTACAGAGCCCTAGATTAAAACTAGCACTAATTTGAGAATCTCTGATGAGAATACAGACCGTCCATGTTGACACACAAGGCAGGGAAAACGGTTTCCCCTTGTGTAACAGCATCCCCCTCCAGAAACAAGAGAGCCATCCAGCCCATGCCAGAGCCCTTCAGAGCACAGGGAACATAACATAGCAAAAGTCATCACAGGTTGTTTATTGCGTTTGCACTCATTCCAGTTGATCACTGGAGGGGGGGAATTTCATGCTCCTTTTCACTTGCTTGGAGTTCTCAGGAGGGAAACACATTCCCAGCATGGTGCAGTCATCTAGGGTCACTCCAGACCCGGCTTTGGTCTGTTGCAATATAGGATGGGCAGCAAAGCCAGCATTTGCTGAGTGGTGGTGGCCATCCTTACCAGCAGAGACTTTCACTAACAGTAGTGAGAGGGATCTGACATTTACCCACTGCTTAACCACATCTTACCATGAATGTCTGGTGCAAGGTGCCACTTGATGGAGGCACGTGGTTGAACCACATGGGGCAGCTCTTATTGCCTCCCAAGAGGAAAGCACCCCAACAGCAGTTTTGTTGCTTATATCCCAGTCTTGGGATATGGCCCATGTGTGGGCTTTGGGCTCTTACACTGTGAGAGCAGTCCTGCTCTTCTCAGTGCTTTTTGGAGGTGGCCATAGACTCAGCCCTCTGCTGACAACTACCTGCACCCAGAGAGCTGCACCACGTCCTCAGCAAGCTTTCCTGCAGAACAAATGCCTTGACAATGCTAATTGTTTTTGCTTTAGTTCAACAAGCTGGAAAGAAAAATTAGTTTTCCCAGGTGGAAAATTTTCCATAGAAAATGTTGGAGCCCTGTGTTGTGTGTTTTTTTTCCCAATAATGACTGCTGTGACCCTTCCCTCCCTGGCTTATTCGAGTAATGCCCCAGGATCCTAATTAAGACTGAGCCCAGCGGCTCTTGGTATTGTGCAAACACAGGGGAAGGCTCCAGCCCTTCTCTAGAAAGCTTCTCATCTAGTTTGGTTTAGGCAAATGCATCCATTGATACTTTCTTTACTTTTTCAACAGTGCTACAATGGAGGCTTTCATCTCTATCACTTCTGTGTATTCCAGTGTCATGCCCTCTGCTTTCAAAGGCTTAGGTTTGCCTTTAATTGTGTTGAGAACTTTTGTTTCTAAGCCTTTATTAATGGATTTTTCTCCTCTGCCAAAAGAGGAATTTTGTTTCTTTACTGGCTTGTCTTCTAAAGCTGAAGTGACAGTTCCCTCTTCTCTGCGAGATTTACAAAGCTTATCTTTTAATTTCAAGAGCCAAAAAGCAGAAAAAGGAGGGAGGGAGGGGGCTGGGGATGAAGCATCAGCATGCCTTTCAAATGCTGTCGCTAGGAGAAGGCTTAATGATCTAGAAATATATAAACTGTGCTTTCAGGGTTGCTTCAATTCAGTTAAGAGGCTGCTCGTGACGGACTCCTGCTAAAGGATGGAGCTGGGAGGGGGCAAAGCCACTGATTTCAGGAAGCCCCATTTTGCCATTTGAGAGTACCCAGCAGGCAGTCCTGCCCCAAACCCATTGCCATCATGCCTTAGCGCCAGGGGCACAGCAGGGCTGGCAGTGTCTCACCTCTCTGAGACTCTGGATGTGGCCAAGGACAGAGCATGAACTCATGCACCGGTATTTTTGGAGGAAGGATTTGCAAGTGCTCAGTGTGGGGTGTAGGTCACAGTCCAGTAGGTCTTCAGTCCTGTTAGACGTGATGCATTCAAGGATCAGAAATCAGAAAGCAAGTATGGTTCCCATATTCCTTTTTCTTTCAATTGCAACCCTGGGAGCAGCTGCTGTTGTGTTGCATCTCATGACTCAGAGGATTTGGCTCAGTACGGGGAGAAAGAGCAGTTGAGACTTTTCCAGGGCTCTGTAGAATAAGCTGGATCAAGATGCTGTTGACTGAAGTGGACACTTACAGTGCAATGTCCCTAAAGACACTGCAGGATGTCTTTCCTTCCTTGGCAAATGTCTATCAAACCTAAGACTCCATGAAAGAAACCTTTCAGGCTGAACCATGCAATGCTTTCTACCGATGCTCTAGTTTGGACCTGTGCCTGTCTCTGGACCATGCTGCAGGGCTGTGTAAGTCTAGTGTACATCTTCAAGTGGGTCACAGCGAGCGTCCTTAATACAAGTCCAAGCAGCATTACATGCCAAGAAACCATTGAATCCCTCAGGTTGGAAAAGACCTCTCAGATTCCCAGGTCCAAACCCAGCCCACCCCACCATGCCCACTGACCACATCCCTCAGGGGCACATCTCCACCATTCTGGAACACCTTTCAGATGTCCAATCCTCAGCCCTAGCAACGAAGGACAGGAGGTGCAGAGGCCCCTGACATGGAGTGTATTAAGGCAGTCCTGGGCTGAATCACAGAGGCTCCATTCCATGCAGCAGAAGGAAAATGGCTGATTTCCTGCGTACAGCTTGTTTTAACATCATGTGCAGCTGGTGAATGCAGTTCATCTCCTTCAGCAAGGCCTTCCATCCTCTCTCGACTCTATCACCACTGATACTTCATTGAGCAGCATTGCATAAATCTTTAGGCAAACAGTTGAATGTTGTAACCTCATTTGGTAAATTGGGGGATGTGGGGGGGGGGAGCTTCAGTTTAATTATTAAATAAATAGGAAAACAGCCTTCTGTCTAGCTCAGCTGGCAGGTTCTGAAGAGACTCAAGCAAAGCAAAGCTGATCAGCTAGCTCCTCGCTGTCGGCTTTCCAGCCTGCTGGCTCCTTCTCTGGAGCACCCTGATGTGTGTTTGGAGCTGGGCTCCCTGCAGGGCTGGGGGACTCATTGCCTTGGGGAAGGAAGCAGAGACCCTCCTGGAGTAGCACACTGCTGTGCCTCCAGGGCAGTAGAGCTGAGTTCCAGGCAGTCCCTGTCCTTCCTTTCTTGAAAAGGATTTAGATTTGAATCCCAAAGTAGGGCATTTCAACAGAATTCCTTTTTTTTTTTTTTTTTTGCAAACATCCAAAAGATGCAGCTTTCATTTCAGGCAGCGGAAACTCATTTGAAATCTCAAGAGCTGCCATGAAATGGGATCATCATTTGCCAGGGAGCTCCGATGCCTTTTGTGCCTTACAGCAATCATAATGAAATCTCATCCCAGCCTGGCATTTGAGCTATATAGTGCCATTTGTGAATATTGGGATGCTAGCTGAAGTCCTCATTTAGTGGAGCAGGCTGCATTTGCAACTCTGTGATGACTCCGTGGTGGGTTTAATGCCAAAGATGATAACTCTAAAATCAGATAGCAGTGTTTAGCAGAAAATGTGCATTCCCAACCAAGGCTTGTCTTACTTTTTCTGATCTTGCTGTGCACTGTTTTTCTTTCTGTTTTACTTTCCCTTCTCCTTGCACCTGTCTCATTTTGCTTCCATTCCCCTGAGCAGGAAGGCCAGCAGAAGATCAGCTGCTCTCCAGCAGCAGTTCTAAACCCAGACACTAACAGAGCACATCGATATAAGGATTGCTCCACTCCATAGCCATCTTCTCGTACTTTTGTGGGCTCCAATAAGCCTGAAACACCCTGTTCCCAATTGCCTGCCCTCCCTTCTATGCTAAATGAGGAGGAGAAGGGAAGTCTGAATGAAGCAGCTCATTCAGCAGCTCAGGCAGACGTTTGCTGCAGGGCGGTGCAGCGGCTTACACTGCAGTTCTCCCAAAGATAAAACGTTGCATCTGAGCCAAGCAGCTTGTACTAATCCAGACTTCCAGCTTTTGAAACTATAAAAATCTCACTGAAAATGAAATGATCAGAAACCAACAGCTGCTGTAATTCATCCAATTCAGCTCCCGGTCTCTGTGTTCTCTGGGTTCCCAGTGGAAACTACAGACATCAGAGAAGCATGACTCGTGCTGAAAACAGGTCGGTTCCCAGGTAGGGAACTCAGTGATTTCAGGGGCTTGGGGTGAATAGCTATTTACAGTTACACACATTGGTAGAAAAGCAACATCTTAGCTACACACCATTCAAACAAATAAGTTATGCTTCTGGATAGATTTCCTTCTTGTGCTGTGCCTCTTCTTCAGCCTTTGCAGAGTAGCAAGCTGTTCTCACTCTTAGCCCTTGTGTTCTATCACTACGGGTGCTGCTGATGTGGACAAGGACACAGCAATTTCATCAGCTGCACAGAGCTGGCCATCATTCAGGGACACTGTGATGCTCTGTGGGTATGGCAGGTAACCACTTCTCGAGGAGAGATCCTACACAGGATCTTGTTGCAATGTCAGCCTGTATCACATCAGGACAGATCAAACAGCATCTGACTGGCTTACAAGGCCAGCACCCCCTCTTGGCATAATCCATCCCCCTGGCCATGCATATGAATGAGAAAAGGAAATGTTATTTCTATAGTGACACATCCCTGAGAGCACTGAATCTGGATTTATTGAGGTCACAAAACTGACTTAGCACTGTGCTACCCAGACTGTAGGATAAATAGAAGTCTTCTATTTATAATGCTGCCAATCTGACACGGCTTGCAAGCACTAAAAATAAAACTTAGTAAAAAATAAGTTGAATTAATGGATGTTCTTTTTGCACTGTCTATGAACCTGCTCCTGAACCTGCAGAACACTGCATGCTATCAGTGTTTGGCAGAAATCCTGCACAGCAATGCTGAAATGCCCTCTTTTGAGGGCAGGACAGCAATGCCCCTACTCCTCTGATTCCCTTGCCATGCACAGAACCTGACGTGTCCTTGTGTCTGGAATGAGGAGCCCTGATGCTCTCTCCCAGCACCTGATTCACAGCAGTGCAGGTGGTCCCGCTGTGTCCCCATCCCTGTTATCTCTGCAAGTCTGGGGCAGCAACTGTTAGTCCTGATAATTGAACTACACAGAGGAAGCCTAGCAAAAAGGCAGTTTTTTCCTATCACGTGCTTCTGGTTTGCCTGCATGAGACCAGATCAATGCAAGCTAGCACAAGTCACACCCTCTTCTCATTACCCTTGCACAGGCTTGCAGCTGGAGCATATTGCAGGGTGGTTGCAGCTGGAGGCAATTCATTTACAGCTGAGCTGGAATTCAAGTGGCTGTTTCCCCAGAGTCATCATAGTGATGTTTTCCTCTCTCCTCCTGCTGGGTTTCAAAAAGTGGTGGGGTCCATCCTGGTCCGTGCGTGTTGGTAGGGCTTGGACTGAGCTGGAGATTTGGGCAGGATCCTGGGCAGCTCCAAGAACAAGATCTTGTAGCAGGGCACTCTGGGAGAATTGTAGCAAGCTGTACCTTCCAACTACATTGAATTCAATACCAAACCCTTTTTTGTTGTTGTATGAATACTTCATGGAATCATAGAGTCATAGAATGGCCTGAGTTGAAAAGGACCACAATGCTCATCGGGTTCCAACCCCCTGCTATGAGCAGAATCACCAACCAGCAGCCCAGGCTGCCCAGAGCCACATCCAGCCTGGCCTTGAATGCCTGCAGGGATGGGGCATCCACAGCCTCCTTGGGCAACCTGTGCCAGTGCCTCACCACCCTCTGGGTGAAAAACTTCCTCCTAATATCCAACCTAAACCTCCCCTGTCTCAGTTTAAAACCATTCCCCCTGGTGCTATCAAAGCTGTGTTTAACTCACTTGTGTAAAATATGTATTTCTAGTGGATACAGTTTAACTTTCCACATCAGCCTGTTCCCAGACCTTGTGACCCACTTGGGTTATAATGTTTAATTCAGCTTCTCAATCTCCTTCTCTTTTGTAGGAAAGCAGAGACCTTGATTTTGTCATTGACACTGTTTTGGACAAGTTCATAGTGCAGATAACCTGTTGCTGTGCTTTAGCACCAGCCTGGGTTCCTCTACAATGTTTTCTGGTTTTGCATTTATATTCAAAGCTGACAGGGCTCATCTATCCTGCAGTTCCCAGCTGTTGGGGCCTATGAACATCACACAGTTAGATATTCCTATGGCTCTGCTGGAAAGGCAGCAGGGGTACAGATGCCAGGGCTAGCTCTCCATCAGCCCTCCTCTCAAAATGTCTGGCTTTAAGAAGTGACTTAACCAAGACCATCAGCTTCTTGCTGACCAGTGGCCATTCAGGACTGCTTGTCATGGGCTGCCAGAGCCCTGCCACACAGGACAAGTCCTGAGCATCAAAACCTCCCATTTAGTGCTCACTTGTGCCCGAAGGACAGGCTGAGTTCTTCTGGTTGGAAGAGCAGCAGTATGCAGCCCTTGGAGCTGGGAGGCAGCAGGGCTCTGGCTTCATTCCCAAATGCAGCAGGGGAGGCGATGTCAGGTTTTCGGGTAGGTCTCCCTCTGAGGGACATGCTTTGTGCATAATAGAAGTAAGCCATCACATTTTCCAGTTCCAGTTTCAGTCAATAACAAACCACAGCTCACAAAGTCAGTTACTCCCGTGAGTTTCCAATATCTTGGGATTCCCAAGGGTGAAGCGATCTGATAGAAGCCTGCTTAGAGCTGGGTCCACATTTCAGATGCCTTGAACCCCCTGAGACTCATCTGTCTTACAGTCAGCTGTCAAGCCCTTGAAACTTGTCCACCCTCCAAGAAGGGATGATTCCTCAGCTACAGTTTCTTCCCACAGGAAATCTATACAGTAGTGCTGGCACAAAAAGATCTAGGGTGTGTGCATCAGGTATGGTGCAGCATGGTGAGAAAGTAACAGATCTTGACATTCCCATACACTCGTGATCAGGTTTGTTGGCTTTCTGTTTTGTCCTTTTTGATCTGTGGCTTCATCAGTTTGCAGAGTGCACATGCCAGATACATGTAGGGGAAAACTCATAGCCAACTGAACTTGTCCCACATGGGTTCTCATGCAATTGCAAGACCTCCCAGAGAAATACCTAACACAAAGAGATTGTCTTTGACTCATCCTTGCTAAAGATAATGGTAGAGGCACGTTCCAGGATTTAGCCAGGATCTTAGGATCAGCACTGCAGATCCCAACATTGGGAAAGCATGGAATCAATACATTTGTGCTGTGGTAATGGGCACGTGGCATTGCTGTGGCCAGGCAGAGGTGGGTTTTCTGCTATTTTTTGGCCCTGAGCTCCTCAGTAGGTTCTCATAACACTGATAGAAAGAACCCACTGAGGAAAAGCTCAGTTGTCTCCTTTCTGATGTTCTTCCCCCAGTCAGTGTCCCAGCTGAAGGTGAAGGATGCTGCATCTGATGTTAAGCAGCTGCTCTTTCAGTAACCTCAGCTCTCATTGGTATTTGACAATGCTGTTTCTAAGGCTTATGGGAGAAACAAAGTGCCCCAGCATTACCCCACAGACCACCCTGCCTGCAATCGTTTTGTCTGAGTGTTCGTTATGCACACACTGCTCTTTTGTGAGGTCACAGATAGGGAATTTTGAGACCATTCTTAGGGTGCTATCACCAGGTTCCCGTTTAGATCCGAATCTTGAAGATCTGGATCTGATGAGCCTAACTGTTGATGCGGGCATGGGTAAGACAGTAAAACCTGAGGTGAGATAAAAGCAGCAATCCCAGACTGCATTTATTTCAAAATGGAGTCCCTTGCAGGAGTTTCAAGCCCAGTGAGTGGGGTAGTGCTCACCAGGCTGGTAGGTGGCAGCTTGATGCCAATTGCACAGTCATACATGTCATACAGTCACCTAGCAAGGCTGGGCAGCACCAAGAGAATACAAGGATTTTCTGCTTCATTTAATGAATAATTCTGTGCCCAGTGCTCCCACTAACTAGACAAGCTTAACCCTTGCACTTCCACTAACCCCACTGGCATGCAACCCCACCAATGAGTACAGAAACTTAGCTTGCTCAGTTACACCTGTGTGCAGTCTGCTCAGGGAATGAGAGAAAATAGGAGCCCAGAGGACTAAAGGTCAGGGAAGGAGTAAGCTTTGTAAGTGCTTGATCCTCAGAGCTCTTCTTAGCTGAAATGAGAAGCGTGTCTGGGGGAAGCTCTTTCGCAAGAAGCACATTCGTCCTGTGCTGCAGCGTGAGGAAGGATGTATCTGTAGCAGGGAGACAGCTGGTGGGTGGGTGGAGGGAAGATGTGGAGCTTTGCAGCAGAGCAGGGCACCAGTTTGCAGGGTGGGAATTTTCAGGGCTCTGTGAAGGATTTCACTTATTTGTGTTGAGTGGGATTTCACTGGCGAGGAAGATTTCTTTTCCCCCTGCCAAGTCTCTTCCTTAACCAAAATCCAGCACTGCTAATAGTCCATTCCGTGTGCTCTTCTTCTTTGGCCTTTGCTTGTCATCTGGTCTGCTGTCACAACCAAGGCAGGGCTTCAATTCAACACAGCTCGGCTGTAATCTCACCAAGGCGCCGTGCTGTCCTTTCTGTTTTCACAGTCCCCAGGTATCTTCTCCGCCCTGAAGCCATGGGAGCAGGAAACCCACGGGAGCAGGAAACCCACCAGCTTCTTAATCCAAACCCAAGGTGACAGAGCAGGGACCGAGGGGAGAGATGGCTCTGGGATTTCTGGTGGCATGATCACAAAGAATATGCATTTCTGACAGCAGTCAGGCACAGTCTAACAGGGTTTGCCAGCAAAACAACCTTTCTTGTAGGACTCAGTGGCTTTCTGTGCTGTTGACCTATTCATTAGTGGTGTTGGTAATTATAGGGGAGCCCCCAAGCAAACTGCAGGGGAGGCCCAGCTGGAGCTATACTGGGCAAGTTTTCCCTCTTAAATTGTCCCCAGTGAGGTATGCTTAAAGCCAAGGGAGAACTGCAATAAGCAGTTTGGTAGCTAGAACATGAGGTGTCCTTGTGTCTGCATGTTTATGTCCTTCTGTGCTATGGATTGGCAAGGCTCTTCAAAGGCATAGGGCAGAACCCTGCAAGTATAAATTGTGCTGCCAGTATATGCTGTATATGGTGGAAAGAAAGAGCAGATGATCTGTCTGCTCATCTGAAGGGACATCTGAATATCATCTGAAGGGCACAAAAATAGGCCTGTCCAGGCTACTGGATATTGTAGCATTTACTCCCTGGTCATGCCTGTCTTTTCTCCTGTCAGCAGTGCACTGCTGAGTTTTCTGATTGCCATAGAGGAGCAGGCAGTCTATTCTGGAGGAGAATGCTCTCAGGCATGCAGTTTGATTTTTGGATGGTGCTGTGTGGAACCCAGAGCTGGACTCAATGATCCTTATGGGTCCCTTCCAACTTGAGATGTTCTGTGGTTCTATGATTCATTCAAGACCACAACAATCAGTTTATCTTCCCCTGTTTTTTTATTGATATTGATATAAGTGATAGTGATACAATCTGTCGTGGGTGCTAGGGGTTGGTTTTTTTGCATCACATCCTGGTTCCAGGTGATTTCTGTGCATATAAGCAAGCACTACACAAACTAAGCAAACAGAAAGGAGGAAGAAGGAATGTCAAACCCCCAAGCTGGGGTCACAGGAGGTCAGCCCTGCCAGTGGCATGCAGCAAAATGAGGTCTTCACCCAAGGCTTGTTGGTGGGGCAGCAGGGATGGCTTTAGTGGTGTCCCTGCTCAGATCTCTGTGAACTCTAGACATAAGACAGTCCCAGACAGAGCACAGTGATGATCCAAGCAATGCCCAAAGGAGTGTCTCCTTGCCAGGACGAGGCACTGAATGCAGTATTCGTCTGATCTACAAGTACAGCTCACTGCCCCATTGATGTCCCATACAGGTTGGGGCGTTCTCTGAGTTCCCTGTCCCACCTGAGCGTGCATTTCACACAACTGAGATCTCCATCAATATGTTTTCCCTCGAGCTTTCTGTCCTTTGCTTAGTGGAGGAAGGGAGACCTTCACTGCCACCTCTGTCTTTCAGATGATGGAGTGAGTTTTGTTTCTCAGGAGAGATCAGGTTGCAGTCAGCACAAACATCACCCTTTGTCTCCCAACAGATGGTGGGTTCCTTGTTCAGAGCTGGGAGGGCAAAGCAGGGAGGGCCCGTCCCTCCTACCCCTTGCCCCACCCTTGCCATCCGTCATTAAGAATCCATCATTCAGTTCCTGTGTGGTTTCTTTGGATGGAAACAGATGATGCAAAGCCAAAGGCTATGCAGGCAATTTCACTCAACGTTGTCACAGGGGCATGCTGGTGCCTGTGCTTTGCAGATGTGCTATTAATGTGACCAACCTTCAAAACTTGCTGCTCTGCTCCAGGTGCTCTTTGCTAGTAGGAGCTGCTTCAAATCCATGTTGCTTTTCTCTATAGCCTCTGGCCACGTATCTTCTGTGAATTGGATCCTCCCTTTCCTAAAGCACAGAGCCTCCCTGCAAACTCAAACACTGGAATTCCATAGCAACAGCTTCGTTCTCTGTCCTGCTGGGTGGATGCTCACAGAGCCTGCTCCTGGAAGCCATCTCCTACACCACTCCAGATGTGCCCAGGCAAGCAGCAGCTAGGACGAGCCCACCCCCAGCAGAAGGTGCACTGGGTTTTGGGGCTGCCTTCTCTGGCAGCAGCCGGGCATCAAAACACAACGCTTGGATGGTTCTCCTGTGAATAACTGTGTAATGGATGGTGCCATCACAAAAATAGATCTCGCAGATAATCGTCTTCCATGGTGGAAATATTCCACTTATTTTTATCCTTGCTTCCTGCCTGTTAGCCGGTTAATTATCCCTTACAGGACTTTCTCTGAGCCTCTTTTGGGAAGGAAACTTGGCGAATGCTGCCTGAATGTCCTTGTCCGTTTAAATGAGAACAGAGGATTCAATTTTAGTATCCTCTGGAAAGAAAAAAAAAAGCAAAAAAAATCAACCAAAAGCTTTTTTTTTTTTTGTAAAACTGGTTGTTTTTAAATCCAACTGTGATAAGCTGCCAGTAATGCAGCTTTCCTCTCTGGATCTTCTTTCCATGTGCAAGCAGGGCTCTCTGCAGAAGGGACATGAAGAGGAGGCACTTGTACTCCAGCATGGCCCTGCACTGAATGCTGGACACCTGGGCTTGCTGCAGAGCTGCTTGTCCTGTGCTGAAGCCATCATTCAGCCCCACATGGGCAAGGTGCTGTCGCATCCCTCTGTTCTCCCAGTCATTATGTTCTCTAATGGATGTCCTCGTGGAAGCATTTAAAAATGCAAACCATCTCTGTTGCCATAGAAACAACTCTGCTGGATAAGGGAAAAAGCCCTGGGAGGTCAGAGATGATTTTGAGCAACTGGGAATAGCACAGGGTGTGGACAGCAGAGTGCAGGTGGCAGCCAGGATCCCCATATACCACTGCTGTAGGGCTGTGGCAGCCATAGAATCAGGTGTAGGGAAATTCCTGGATCAATTCTAGCAGCTGGAGCTGATGCAGGTGGCTCTCCTGTGCTTGAGGAATAGCCACAACATTATGTAGAGCCATCTACTTAGGGCCTTTTAAAGTCTAGGAGTTGGACTCTGTGATTCCTATGGGTCCTTCCATATTCTATGATTGTTGCAGTTGGTCAAAAGTGGAAACTGCTAACAGGGCATCCTGCCCATCCTCACGGGCTTCTATGCTGAAAGGGCTAATGGAGGAGACAGAAGCTTCCCCCACGTAAAATCAAGCATCTCAGTTGGAGAGACTGTTATAAAACCCTGTAGTCCAGGGAGTGGTGCAGCCCTGGCACAGATTGCCCAAAGAATTGTGGATGCCCCATCCCTGGAGGCGTTCAAGGCAAGGCTGGATGGGCCCTGGGCAGCCTGAGCTGGTGGGAGGCAACCAGCTGATGGCAGGGGTTGGAACTGGACGGGCAGTAAGGTCTCTTCCAGCCCGTGTCACTGTGTGAATCTGTGAAGAGTGGGACAACTGGTGCAAGCCTCCCATCCACAAAAAGGTTTAGGTTAAGTGTCCATAGCCCTCTGAAACTGCAGAAACCAAGAAGGCATCCTCCTTCTCCTGCTCTACACTTGCCTCCCTCTCTTCTACTTCTCTGATCTCTGCAGGAGAACAACTTTCCTGAGGGGCTCAGAGAGAGCCTGGGGCTGCCATGTGAAAACACTGGGCACAGAAGCTGCCTCCTCCCCACTCTCACTCATCCCTTTGCCATAAGCTTGCAGGGATTGACTTTCAGACTTGCCAGGTCTCCACTTGTAGACTGACCCCATTAACTCAGACAGGGGGACTCACAGGGTACTGCTCCCCACGCTATGCTGGGGATGAGACCTGCCAAATATCTTGTCTAACATTGCCACCATGGCAGGGGAGCCTGTCCAACCTCCTGAAGCCATAGAATCAAGTGGGAACACCTGCTTCCAAAACCACAGCTGGCAGACGGCAGGGATCAGCCGGATTAATCTCAAGCAGCTTGTGCATGTGGTTTTTATGCAAATACATAAGGAAAGGTGGGTTATCCTTTTAGGCTGCTGGCACTGCAATAGGAAGCTCTGCTGATGGAGTCTGGGATGAAGCACAGTTGCCGAGCCTGTAGATTTCCTTCTGTGCTGGAGCTTTGTGTTAGAATGGGTTGGGGAGGGAGAGCATGTTTCAAAACTAGAAGTCCATGCCAGGTGAGACAGCTACTGTGTGAAGTGCAACCTCTGCAGTCTCCGTATCATGAACTCAAATGGCCTCTTTGGATCAAACCCAAGGGAAAAGCTGCCAAGGCTGGAAATGTTCTGCTGGAATTGCCCTCCTCTGTCTGATTGCTGCCTGTTCAAAATGCACTGCAGAGGCAAACTTTCAGACCAGAGCATTGCCTTAGTGCTTGCTTGAGCTCTGTTCAGCCTCCCCACCCTGGTGTAAAGCAGAGGTAGTCCCTCTGTCTCTGAGGCACCTGCAGTGCTGGTTTTTGGGACTCAGCCCTCCACTCTGATTCTCCTCTATTGCCTCTTAAGAAGAGATGGTCTAGATGAGTGAGTCTGTAGAGTGTGTGCCTCGCCCAGGGGAGTCTCTGAAGTGCACTCTGAGCACAGCCATGGGGGAAAAAATACCTTTTCAGCAGTAACTCAGGCAGTAATTTTCCATACAGTAGGCACTTAGGGAGCATGTGCTTTCTGTGGCTGTGATATACCAAGAGCAAGCATGCAGGTTGGTGAGGCTTCACATATGGCTAAGAGAGACATCAGTCCTTGATAAGATTATTATGATAGGATTATTTTGATGGGAGATTGTTTCCAGTGTTACTCGCCATCAAGGTACTTTTAGGCAGCTCCTGGAAGCCAACCAAGTTACTGCACCTTCACAGATTAGGGAGTGTAACTGAATCACAACAGCAAGAAGCGTGCTTGCTGCAAGGCTGTGGGATGTGTGAGGGAGAAAGTGCTCATTTGAACCAAGTTCATAAAGCTTGTTTTACCCTGTACTGCAAAAGGGTATGGACACAAGCACAGCCAGCACTGTCAGAAGACCTGATGCTCCACTGCCACTTGATCTTTCATCCACACTGTCAGATCAGACTTGCGTGGAGCAAAGCAGTCATATATATATCTTAGAGAGCTTGTGCAAAGTGCTGTAGAAAAGAGGAATGGGCATTTCTAAAGGGTTATCATCTCTCCTTTGCCTGCAGTATGTTGAATTAGCACCTCTCGGTCCGGTAGAAGCTTCTGCCAAGAGCTGCGAGCAATCAGAACAGAACAGTAAAAGATGCTTGTTGAAGGACTCAGCAGTGACCCTTTTGGAGTATGTGCTGTTGGGGTGGAAGCAGTGTGACAGTGTGTATTGCTCATAATGCATTCGTGGGAGTTGTTCTCTTAGCAAGAATGTGAAAGGTCTTGCACTTCTTGGGCCTGTCTGAAATCTAACAGTCCTTCAGTATTTAGTCATGCTTCTCTCCCTGCCCCCTGCCTGCACTGCTTATACGGTCAAGTATTCTGTCAATAGGAGGGCAATGTGAGCTCCCAGACTGAACTGCTTATTTAGCAGTGTTCTCCACGTTCCTGCGGGTTTCACTCTGCACTTGTGGTCAAATATCTTAGCTTCAGTTAGTTGTTATTATTTCATTTTGAGGTGAGGAGTTAGGGAGAATTCTGGTTCTATTGAAATCGGTGCTATTGTCCAAATGGTCAAGATCCTGCTTCTTTTCTCCCTTGAAGGACCACCCTGTCCATGCAACAGAGGTCCAGTTTTCCTGAAAACAGTAAATCATGTTATTGCTCATCACTGCTATCACCAATGTGGGTCAGATTTGGCTTAGTTTTCACTTCAGACTTTCAGTGTAGGTTTGAACCCATTCTAATTTCAGTGAGGTGATGTTGGCTGTGCCAGAGATGTTCTTCACACAGTGATGTGTCATTGGGCATCTGTATCAAAAGAATAAGACCCATTAATTTTCTTTCCATGCACAAACACATCTGCATGCTCATCTTCTAAAAGAAAAGAGCTAATTAGTATAGAATTTTCTTCTGCAAATGTAGAAGCATCACTGACTCCTACACATAGTTCAACACAGAATTGCTTCCACCCATCTCCACAGTCTGAGGGCAGTTGCTTTGTTCTGGACCCAGTCCCTTGTTTCTAGCTCCTCTGATCTACTGACCAGACTGCTTAAATTGAAGAATCCATTTTAGTCAAGGAAAGCTACAGTAATATTTTGAGCAAGTGGTCGTGTGACCAGCTCAGCTCAAACTCCTTACTTTTTATTGATGGGCGATTTTTCTTTCTAATGAAGTAGGCAAACCCAAGCATTACCACAAAAATTTTGAGTGGGTGGGAAGCAGTTGAAAAAGGGAGTCAACAGGATGTGCTCAGAAGCAAACAGCACTGCTCAGGGCTTCACTTTGGAACCCATCTTCATTAATATCTTCGTTAATGAGCTGAGCACACATGGAGGAGTGAATGGATCACTTCTGCAGATGAGATAGCTGAGAGCATTGCCAACATGGAAAAGAATCTCATTGTCACGCAGGAAGGATGGAGAGACCTTGGAGACTGTGGCAGAAGCAGTATGAGATATTGTAACTCATGGTGCATTCGGATCTATTAATAAAAACTTCTCTCATTAGCTAGATGCTCATAATTGCTAGAGGAAGAGGAAGTTGGATAGTAACTAATTGCAGGATAACTATAGGCACAGGCGGATGTTACTAATGCAATCCTGAGAGATGTATTTTGCAGAGGGAGATGTATTGCTGCCTCTGTGTGAGGCTGATTAGACCTTCTCCAGCATGTTGGCTATAGCTCAGGAAGAGTGTGGGGAGTAGAGAGCCTGTCCTACAAAGGGACAGTGGGCTCCATGCAGGTACAGTTCTGTCCCTCACTTGCACCTCTCTTGGGATATCATTGGAGGGTAAGGTCCACACATTGGGATGGCATGACTCGGGACAGGTGGACGTGGACTGGATACGGATCAGGCATGAGCTGGGATCTCACTATGGTTCAGAGCTGTATGGGGAGGAGAGAGTTCCTGGATAAATATTCAGTCCCATCCTAAGGGGTAACACGATGTAACTACGAAGAAGGATCTGTTGTCTTCACTCCATGACAACAGGAACCTGGATGACCCCTGATGTCCTTTTCACCTCAGTTTGTCCAGGCACCAGTAACTAGGGCATTCATTAGCAAATTGCTCTGATGTTTATTCAGCAACCACAGAGCTCTGCTTGGAATGGAAATGTGCATCAAGCTCCCTTTTTACATTTCAATGAAAAAAACAGAGATCTCTCTAATATCGTATCTTCCTTCTCCATGGGTGCCTATTCTGTGATTGCATCACTTCTGATAATGGGAGTTCTGGCAGATGGTGCACTTTTTCTCTGTGTCCAGAAAAGAGAAAAGTAAGCAATATCACAGGCTTGGCCCCTTTGGCTGTGTTTTGTTGACACTTTGCCTACAAAATGTCACCCTACAACCCGCACAGGGGCGGACATTTGCTGCCATATATATTGAATGGATAGGAACACAGCAGCCACTCGTGATATTTAAGATGTTCTTGGACCAAATATGGACCAATATTAGACATTGTCTAATGATTTTTCATCCAGTCATTTGGACCTGCTTTTGCTTTATATGTATAATATTTATGCTTAGGATGAATATATTCTCTTTCCTGTCCTCCTACTGAGGACGTAGATATTGCTCTGGAAGTGCTGTACCTATGTACAGCTATTCCCACCCAGGAAAACTTCTGTCCTAGTGTGAAGGCATGCCTAGGGCAGACTGAAAACTGGCAAGAAACAGAAGATTGCATTCTAATGGTCTCACCTTACCAATGCAGCATCTCTGCCAGCTTGTGTGTACTTGCCTGTGAGCACGTATATCTCTAACCATCTTAGCTGGCTCCATTTTCAGCCTTCCTAAACCCGTAAATTCTCTGTTAGCTGCCTTCCCAGCTTACCACACAGGAACACCATTAAGGCTCTCTAGGCAAGGAAATGATCCCCCATGGTTTTTGCATATCTGCTTGATACCAGAGTGCCTAACTCACTTAACCCTTAGTATGAGTGCTCCCAGCGCCAGAAGTAAGCACCTCTGTAGTCTAACATCCCACCAGCACTGCACCAATTGAGTTGCTCTCCAGAGGAGGGTTAGGCCTGGGGCTGCTCAGCAGTATTGCTCTTGCTGCCCTTAGGAGGTTGTGGATAAGAGCAGGGTAAGAAGTGCACTCTCAGCAGGTGTCTTACTTGAGAACTGTGTAATTGCAGCTTCACAAATCCCTCTGCCCCGTGGGACTTCCTGAGCCTTGCCCAGGACGTGCCCTGGCACAGGGTTCCCTCCAGATGCCAAGTCCTGAGTGCAGATGATTTTCTAGCAGAGCAATGAGTTCTCTGGTCTTAACATACAGAGGAAGTCTTATCTTTCCAGGAGGCTGTTCTGCCCTGGAACACGACATCCTAATTGTCACTGCTCTTCAGCACATCTTCACAGCTTTGTATTTAGCCCCCAGACCTCAACTGCAACAACCAAGGATAACACTGGCAAGCAAAGACATCCTTGATGTGTTTGCAGAATGGTTACAGGCAGGCAATATCCAATAAATCTATAAAGAAAGATTTTTTTCAGTAAAACTAAGTGAACTCTTGCTGAGAGCTCACAGAGAAGGGTCGTGGTTCTCATTGCCTCTCAGTGCTTAGAGGGGGGAATCTATTTTTCACAATATGCAGGCACCAGAGAGTGTACCCAGTTCAAAGGCTGTAACGTAAATCTCTTTTTCCTCTGAGGTTGTTAACATAATGAAATATTCATTTATAGCACATATTGGCAAATAAAGGCTTGACATAAAGTAATTCACCCCCAGCGCGTTCCATTTAACGTGATTATTCTTCAGAGTAATCAAGACTCCTTTGCCTAAGCTGAACTTTCGATGTGTGCCCATGCACACCTGCAGTGGATATTGATTTACTGGGGAGCTGCATCTCACAAGCGTGCTTGTTTTCAACCCCTTTTCCCTGCTCTGTGTGCTTTCCTGATGGGACAGGATGATGGAGGGATAGCTGCAATGTGTATTCTCTGCACAGCTGTGCCCTTGAGTTCAAGCTGACACGCTCCACAGACTGCCCTCAGCAGCTTTTATAGGCAATTTCAGAATGAGCATGTGGACCCTCTCATGTCCTGAAATAAGAGCGATGCTTCCCTCCTCAGCAGCTCCACTCTGAGAGGCTTTATTATTCAGAAATAACGTGGGTTATACAGAAAGTGACTGCCAAGAGCCTGACCTCCCTGTCCTCTGTCCCTGATGGACACCCTCGGCCTTCTCCTGGTCCTGCCCATGCAAAGGGAAGCTCTTTCCTGCAGATGATAATCCATTATGGCCCTGCTCCAATCTGTCTTATCAGCAAGCCTTGCTCAAGGCCCTAATAAGCTGCTGCAGTCAGCAAGACACCAATGGTCCCAGCATGTGGCAGAGCTGTGGGCAGGACTGATCTCCATCTGCATGAAGGACCGCAAGGGCATGGAGGAACACAGCTGATGTTTCAGATGTTCATCTCTTGCCCAATGCTCGCTTTGCCTGCCTGTTGTGCCACGCTGGCCCAGCTTCTCTCCCATTTCCCTGCAGGGAAGGGTCACAGCGGTGACAGCTGCACGAAAGCAAGCTTGTGACTGTGACACATTTTTTGTTAGTCAGCAACAACCGGCTCATGTTTCAAACTGGCCAAAACAATGAGTCTCAGCCTCTAAATATTTACTGGGGAGGCAGGAAATGGGAGCAAAGCCAGCTAAAAGGACAGGCTTAGATAGGACTTCGGGGTGTGCAGGGGTGTTGTAGGGAGATTTTAGGCATGTTCAGGGGATGCTGAGAGCTGGGAGCCAGGTGGGAGGGTGGGAGGGGAGGCCTGGTCCTGTCAGGTGGGAGAAGCCTGGGCTGCCGGCTGCACTGATCAGCCCTGCCAGCATATTTCCCATGCTCTTTTTGCAACAAGCAGTGATCGAGCCACTGTAAAACATGCAAATCGTGTGGAGTGATTTAAATGACTTAAAATGTGTAAAATGTGTAAATTACTTTTCCTGTCTCTGTTTGAGAACTCATCTCAATGAATACCCTGACATGCATAAATATGGAGAAATAATGTCTCCAAATCCACCTCTGTTTCTAGTGACTTTCAATGCAAAACTTTCACCAACCCCCTTTTTGGGCTGCTCAGAGGCAGCCAAATGGCTTGGCAGAAAAGGTGGGAATGTAGCAGGGAGACCCTCAGAAGTGAATTATAGAGAAGTAAACTTGGGCTGATGCACACAAGGGGCTACATGGTGATTTGGGAAGACCTATCACTCACATCCTGTGTAGGTAAGGGTGGTTATTCCTTTCCCCATAATGATAAAGGATCCACTCTGACCTACAGGGCTGTAGATATGGAGAGCTTAGCAGGGTTTAGGGTGAATCACCTGTGCTTTTTTTCTCTTCTTTATGCTACTTCTCTCTTGAGACTTCCAGCACCGACCAATGAACCGAATCTTCCTTCATCACCATTTTCTTTAGCGCTATTGGAAACTGTTTGAGTTCACTTCAGACTTAGCTGAAGTTTTGAGAGCAGCTGAGGGTTGGAGGCAGTAGCAGGCTTCAAGTTAACTTGTACAGTCCCCATGTCTTGGGTATGCTCATGGTTCTTATCCAAGAGAGTGCACAGAAAGCTTGTAGGAAATTGAACCTCCCAAAGGAAGTGTGTAGGGCTTGTGTGCAATGGGACTGGACAAAAGTGTGCAACCATTGTAATGACCTGAGGTTGCAAGATAATAATTGGGGAGCACTCAACTGATCTCTGTGAACGAAGCTAACTCCAAGCTGGACCAACTGCTGAAACCACAACACCTGAGACACCAAAACTTGGCCAGCTTCACTTTTGCACCTTGTCTGTTGCAAGATTTTCATCCTGCAAACCTTGCTGAGATGCAAAGCAGGAAGAGCCTCTGCCAGGCACTTTGGTGCTCTAGCCCTCAGAGTTGCTGTCTCCTGGCTTTTGGCTTCCGGCACAGCTTGAATTTACTCCTGAGCAGACCTCATGTCTCTGCCTTGAGTTTATCCAGCTGTTATCAACAAATGTGCTTCCTTGGTGACTCACGCTCTGCTCCCTAACCACATCCCCTTCCCTCTCATGCCCCCACCCACCACAACTGAGTCACTTGGACTCCTGTCACAAGGCAGGAACCTCTTTCTTCAGTCATGCATGTAGAAACCTCTTGCTAAGTCTAACGTAACCATCTTCCTTTTTCAGTGCAGGCTACAGAGTGAGAGCTTGCTGGCCTTTTGTGGGCTGATCCTGACCTGCCCACGTTCATTCTGCTCTTCCTAGTCCAGATATAGCCAAAACCTATTGCTCCCTATTCATGCAAAGGTTCTTTCAGGACAGTGAGCAGTCTGTCCTGCAAAGACCTCTTACCCTTTCAGATCCAAAACCTCTCCCACCTTCCAGCTCTTCAGTAGCCCTTAGGAAGCGACTTCGTGGCTGTGATCCAAGACCACAGTCCGGTAGCTGAAGAGCAGCTCAGTCTAATTCCCACCAAAACTAATTTTTTACCAGCTTCACTTCCCAAGTGCCATGTTTATGCACTGTATGAAATGCAGCCACAGCCAGCTTGCTTTGAAGGTATGCCATGCAGCCAGAAGGGTTTGAGTCTGTGGTTAATAAGGCCAAGTTGCTATTCGAGCTGAGTGTGTACTGGATGCTATTTTCCTTCCTGTTTTCTGTTTATGATCAGTTACTCCATCTATCATATTAAGCTTCTGCTAGATATTTTTCTTTGTCAACTGGCAAAGGGTTTTAACCACCATCTTCTCTTTATGGCAAAGCTTGTTCATTTCTAACCTGAAGTAACTCACCGGGGGCTGAGATTATTATGAAGTGTAAACTTGTGGCAGAGAACCTGAATTCTTACTTTTTCCCCTGTAGATCATTACCTGGCTTGTTTCTCAGTTCATCATCTTCAATTAAATTGCACTTAGGTCTGCTCACAGAAGACATTTTAGCACGAAGATCATTGAAAACTGTGGTATACGTTTCCTTTTGCCCACTGATGAGGGAACTGCTGTTGGGAACCTTAATTTAGGGCTATCTCTACTTGCCTCTGGTTTAATTACATTGCTATAATGTTTCATCTTAACAGCATCTCTGTGGAGCAACACAGTGTAACTTTCCAGATAGAAACAGTGAAGATAAAAACATAAACTTGTCTCTATAGGAAAGTTGCAATGGCATAAAATGAGATGAATCCCAGGATGTATATACGTAAGAGACATGTGGACTTGGCGTGGGGGGACATAGTTTAGTGATGCACCTCAGCAGGTCAAATTGACAATTGGACTTTGTGACCTTTGAAGGTCTTTTCCAACCTAGATGATTCTATCCTTCTATTCTTACATGGGTATCACTGTGATAACTCTATTCCTGGGTGACTGCTTTTGATTTTGAGTAAGGTGTACTGGCAAAAACCAACTCTTAGATGGTTTATTTGGAAAAGATACACAGTGTAGGGGCATTCCTGGGTTGATGAAAGCCAGATTAAGTGCTGGACCATCTGATTTAGTCATCCTTGGAGAGCAGACTTGGCTGCTGCCTATCCTGAGGTCAGACATGGTGGAGGAGGAAGATGGCTATCTTGTTGGCCATGACACCGATGACTAAAATGTAATGATACCCCCACACTTCTCTCTCAGACTGGCAGGGCTTACCAGATGTGTGACACGACATGAATACCTCTCCAGTGCTACCAGAAACCTTTATATTGACCTTCATGCAGAAAAGGAAAGAAGAAATGCAGTGTTTCCTGCTGGAGGAAGATAGTGCTGTACCCTTCCCAAAAGCAGTTGTTTAACTCCAGAAATTGCTTAAGATGAAAAAGGAGTGCGATTTTCCAAATTTTTTGGAGACGTGATGGCGATGCAGTTGTAGGAAACTAACCATCGCTCAGAAATGCCTTTTGTTTTACTGGTGATTTTTTTTTTCTTTCTCTCTCGACAGCTTCCCTTATATAATTATAAGGGCAGTGCAGGCTCAAAAGGCATGGCTTAATTGCAGCAATCACTGTGCAGCATTCAGCACAGGTTCTGAATGACTGAATGTGAGTTCAGGCCCATCTCATGCCTGCTGCAGGTGACCGGACTGTTTGCTGGCCTTCAGCAGTGAGCCTCACCTCACACCCAGCACGCAGGGAGGGATGCTTGGTCCCCATCACCAGCAGAGGACAATGCTCGGATGCAAACACCAAGTTCCACTAAGTGCCCTCAGACTTCCCTTTCTCCTCAAAAGCAGACACAGGGCAGCCTTTTGCTCTGGGCATGGTGAGCTGTGCTGGGGGGGTCCATGCATGCCTGGAGCACAACTCTTTGTGAAAGCAAGGTGGGGGCAAGGATGAGCAGGAGCCTGCAGGCAGGTCAGCATCCCCTTTGCCTGCCCACCCCTTTCTTCCTTAAGGACAGGAAGAAAGCTGTTCAAAGCAAGGAGCAATGAAGTCCATCTGTGCCACATCTGAGCTGGGAGTATTGTTGGTCACCTGGACCCAGCGGTGTGGCAACACCTGCAATGTCCAGTAGTGCTGGGAGGATTCACAGATGGGTTTGGGTGGAATGGCTCTGCTAGGAAAGGCAGAAGTGCTGCAACACATGTATGGCTGGAGGAAGCAGAAGCTGTTTTTGGGAACAGAACTTACTTTCAGGGTCAGTCTGGGGATTTTGAAGCTGAGAACTCCCTGCTGATCTTCTGCATCTGCTGGGTGTAACTGCACATGCAATTTCCCTGTAAAAAAAAAGAAAGAAGGAAGAATCTTTCCTGATGCTCTGCAGACCAAGTCAGTGAGGCCTGGATTACAGGACATCACTAGATTCTTTCTTTACCAGGATTGCCTACGAGAGAGTAAATATTTTGAGGTGATTTCCCACAGATGCACAGGGCAGGCCAGGCAGCAGCTTGGATTAAAAGGTTTGAGGAGATGTATGTCTGCCTATGTCTGCATCCTCCTGTCTCTGAGTTACCCCCCACTGCCAGCAAGGTCTGCCTTTGCAGTCAGCTCTGCAGTAGTAAAGCAGCTGTGCACCCATGCATTTGGTGTGTTTGCCTATTGGTGTTTGCCCTGGAGAAGCTGCACCTGGGGCTCTTCTCCTGCCTGTGGCTGTGACGATGGGCTGGGGAGACGGGCACCCACAAATGGGATCTCCACGTGGCCAGGATGCTTAGTGGGGTGTCAGGACTTCTCCCTCTGGGCTGTGAGTTCTTGCTGAAGCACTGGGGAGCAGAGCAGGATGCCTCCCAGCCTGCCTTTCTCCCTGCATCAGGACTTTGTGCATCCCAGACTCTCTCAGAGCTCCCTTACAAAGCTCCCTTTCACCATGGAGCATCCGGAAAATATAATGGGGCAGCAATTACTGGGGTGGGTGCAGGCTTGGCCCTAGGAGATACATGGCAGAGAGCCAATTATTGTTAATTAGGCATTTTGCTGTTAGCTAGCCCGGGCTCTTGCTGCTCGCTGTGCAGAAATTTGTTTGCACCAGTGGAGCTTTGTGGCTGACTGAGCCCTGAGAGGCTGCTGGGACTGAGTTCAGGTGTGCTTAGGTCGGAGTCAGGCCAGAAAGGCTCCGATCAAAACCTCATGCTGGGCCAATCCCAGACAGATCTCAAAGCATGCTTAGCCTTCATGCTTCCCCCAGGAAGGGGATGAGGCCTCAGCCAGGGCAGCAGCAAGCAAAGCAGCTGGCGGCTGGGAGATCTGAGCACTGCAGTGGATGCGTGCTGAGATCCTCCTGAGCTGAAACTTCTGCATTGTCTACTGGACCCCAAATAGACTGCTTTGTGGTTTCCATGCCCTGTCGTTTCTGCACAGAGCTAGGGAGCATGCAGGACAATCAGACTGACACAGTAAGATGAGGAGAGCCCTTTTCAACCACCAGAACAACATGTCTTTTGGTTTGGCTCCGGTCTGGAGCAAAGCTGCATATCAAACCTGTTTTTCACTACACATGGCTGCTTATCTATGACAGGGACTGCCATCAGGTCTCTGAAGGCACTGGGATTTCAGTGTGAGGGGAGCTGCCCAAAGAAATAAGATAAATAGGACAAACCAGGGGTGAAAGAACACCAAACTGCCCATCTGTTGCAGATCAGGAGCAGGAGGGCCAGGTTGCCAGCCTGGGAAGCAGCCAGCCAGCCAGCCCTGTGGCCAGCTCGGGAAATGGCCATTACGTTAGGCAGCTCCACGCAGCTCTAATTAAATTATGGGATTAGAGCCATCTCATTCCTCACTCATCTGGTGCCAAGCGCTTGTTCCAAGGGAGTGCTCTCCATTAAAGGGAAAACTGCCCACATAGCACTCTGCACGATCTCATCAAGAGTCTGGGCTGCCACAGAGTCATCCCTCTGTCGCGCCGCATTGCAGACTGGCTGCTTGGAGCACTGTGACCACGTTTCACTGGGTGGCAGGCCAAAGCTCTCTGCTTCCTTGTTGCAGGAACCCCAAGCACTTCTTTGCTGAATTTTCTGAGCAGAGCTCCCCTCAGCACTTGCAGAAAGGAGAGAATGAGACACCTTGTCATTTTCCTAAAGAGAATTCATATGTGGCCTCCATCTCCTTCACCACACTCTACTACTTGCCTATGGGTTCTTCAGAAAGCTCAGAGTAGCCAGCGAAAGAGGAACTGCCAGGATGCACAACAGAGTTGCCTTGTATTTGCTTTTGTTGCACTTAATTCTTGGTTATGTACATTTCCTGCCGAAGGACAGACTTCTCGCTACGCTCTGCTTTGTGATTAAAGATTTGGGCAGTTTCTCAACTTACATTTTGGCACTGGTTTTCTTTTGTTGCTTTGCACAGATGTTGCCAGGGAGACCTGGCACTAAAGGAAGGGCTCTTCTCCTTTCTTCTCCTTTCTTCCACCACGCTCCCATGCAGCATGGCCCCAGTTATCATGATTTATCGCCACGCTTTGAGGAGTCAGGCAATCTGCAGCTCAGCGAAGCAAGACCCCTTGGCATGGCCCATGTGCAGGAAAGCAGGGGCTCTCCTACACACTGGTGCCTCTGTGCTTTCCAACTTATTAAGCATAAACACAGCCATAATTAAAGCTTATTCCTTTAACCAGTGTAGGTGATCAGGTCATGAAAACCTTGTGGATAGTGGGATGACGGACAGTAAACATGGCATGGATTGATGGAGCTTGAAGGGAGTAAAAGGTTTTCTACAGAATGTCGTTGTTTTTTTGTTTGTTTGTTTGTTTGTTTTTTTCCAGTAATTCCTACAGAATTGGGTGGAAAAATACAGCTTTTATACAACTATACAGAATATTATAATTTTATTTTGAAGGTGGAGGGGATTCAACATCACTGGCTTGGTTTCTGTCCAGGTTGACTCCAAATGAGCTCTCTTATGGTCTTCTTTCTCAAGTTCCTGTGAATGTGCCGGGTTCACCAGCCAGATAGTGCCTCTCCTGCAGTGTCCTTCAGTCTGCCCCAAGCCCACTCTGGGGCTGCATGCGCAGCCAGAGATGGAGATGGAGTTCTGGATGAGACAAGAAAGGGCACAGCACACTCCAAGAAGAAGTCCCAGAGGAAGCCTGGAGGTGGACACCAAATAGGAGCCACATAAACCGACACATTGGGAAATTCTCTTGTGATTTAGAGACAAGTGAAAACAAGCCAGGGCATCTAACTGGTGTTCTGGGTAAACCCAAGACAGCCTAAACAGCATGAGGGCAGTTATCCCTGCCTGCACCACCAAGGGAAAGCAGGCTGTCTGTGACACAGCACAAAGGGCATCAACATGGTGGTAGGGAACGTTAACAGGAGGACTGCATCTCTTTGTAAGAGTTCTGCTACATTATTTGCTAACCCTTACTTCCTCAGGGGTTCCAATAGGAAGGCCCTTTGCTGCCACACAGAGCGCACAACCCAGCTGGAGAGAAAGACTTCAGGCTTCTTCCAGTGGTAGGAATTGGCTGTTTGCAAGCCACACACTAAATTTCTTGTGCTCTTTGCAATGTGGCATTTTCTCCTGCTGCTGTCTGCATGTGGCCATTTTGGCTGGGTCATTGGAATACATAAAACTCTAGCTTCTTTTCCTTGTCCAGCACAGAACCCCACAAGAAGTCTGTTGCCAGAGGGTCCATAGCATGAATTTAACTTCAGCTGTCTCCTTTATTCAGTCGCTAAGCTGCATAATTGCTTTTGGAAAAGTCATTTTTCCTATCTTTTGCACTTTCTTGGCTGGAGGCATAGCATGTCTTAGTTTTAATACACTAACTTCTCTCCTGGACAAGCTCTCAATCTCTTCTGTTTTTGCAGAGTTAGGTAAGGCAGTGAAAATCCTGCCTGAAATGAAGCATCTTCCCACAAATCGAGTTCGTTCTTCAAGGCATTCAAACCTCAGTTGCACACAGCCCTGAGCAAAAGTCCTCGCTGGACCTGCTTTGAGCAGGGGCTTGGACCACTGCCCTCCAGAAGTCCTTTCAAACTAACTTACTCTATTCCTGTGATTCCAGTTTCCTACGGAGCCATTTTCCTCCTTTTTTTCCCCCTTACCCTGCTCAAGAACGACCCAACTCAGGGGAACCTGTTCGCTGCAGTTGCCCAGTGTGGGTGAGGGCATCCTCCCAGTGCTGCTGAGATCCCAATCGTGGCTGCAGCTCTTCTGTCTGAGCACAGTGAGCAGGAGGGGAGCCTTCAAGCTTCGGTGCCAGGACCAAATATTTACCCTCTGCACAGTATGTCACAGGCAATTAAGGTAGCTGAGCTGAAAGCAGAGTGATGAGAGAAGCTGTTTGCTTTTCCAACCGGACCAGCAAGTGCATATTAAATTATCTGTACTCCATATAATATTTAGCTATAAATCTTATTAACAGTAGTCTGCAGTAATGCAGATCTGAAGGAAGGGAAGTAAAAGGAAATGAAATGAGTTTGGAATAGTAAAGAAGGAAGGGGACAAACCCTGGCTGATAGCTCAGGAAACGATTTGCAGCTGACGGTTTTATAGGAAAGGTTTCAGCTCCATGAGGAAATCAACTGGAACAGCTCTGGCAGGATAGCTCTCCGCGTGCGAGCTCTTCTCACAGAATACCAATGACTTGAATCCAAAGCAAAGCTGCTTTGGAATAGAAGAAGCTATTTCAGGAGCTATCCCTGCACTACGACAGGAACACGGAGGGGAGGGAGCAAGGACCAGCCAACACTGGGCTTGCAGAAGAGGATAAATCTGAAGTCAGATATCCATGCCAGCTTGCCTTTGTGTCAGAATAGTTGACATCCGTTTGTTGGTTTGCTTTATTTCCCTTCCTACAATATAGGCACAGACTGCCATGAGTATAAAATACTCTTAGGGTGGAGAGGGGGGTATTTTGCTAACTTGCAAATCTGTGAGAATGAATCCAGATCAGTTCATGACTCATTTGGAAAGTGCCCTGTGGAGGGCACTGGACAGGGCTGGAAGCAAGGAGAAAGTGAAACCACTGTTTGCAGAGAGCTGCCAGTTCCACAAGCTGTCTGTGCCTGTGCAGGGGCTCTCCCAGGTATGACCTTTTGCTGATGCTTTATGATATTACTGCTGGTAGCCAGAAACAATTAACTAGCAAATGGAGTGAGCACAAAGGCTACTATGAAATACTGCCTCACAGGAGGATGCCCGCAGCCCTTCTGTTTCCCAGAGAAGAGCCTGGCTCTGGGTTTCATTCTCATTCCATGCACCAGTCCCTTGCTGCACTGCAGCACTTGTGAGTGCCATCCCTTCCAGTCACACCATTTCCTTCTTCAGGCTCAGATGATGTGAGAAATCACACCTCAGGCATGCTCTTTCCCAAGAGGTGTGGGAAGAAGGTTTTGCAGACAGCAAGGCAGCACTCTGAGACACGTTTCCAGCTCCACACAATTGCTTCCCAATGATGCAGATTCCCCAGGCACCTTTGGTGCCATTGCCCCAGCAGCCTCAGAACTGCCCTTCCTGCACCTCCATCACCTCTCAGCTTGGCCATGGGCTGTCTGTACTTGCTTCAGGGGAAAACATGCAGGCCACAGTTTCATCTCCTCTAAAATAGGGAAAATGGGGATGCACAAACTGCTGCTTTGAGTGATGTTTTCCCTGGGTTGAAGTGCAACAGAGAGGTCCCATATCATCACCCCCTTTTTCCCCATCACACTTTCCAGCAGCCTGTTTTTGGAACCTGTGCTGTCAGTGCTCAGCAAGTATTTCCCTCTCCATGGCCACATGGGTCTTCCCCTCCATGCTATGCAAAGAGGATTTCAAAAGCCTGCTTGCAGCTCCAGCCCAGGCTTTGCAAGAGAATTGTCAAGGGCAATCCATTCTTGCCAGGAGAGTACCTGGACAAAGCAACAGCCAGGAGTTTAAATGAACTGAGAACATGCCTATATCCAACCCAGCCATCTGTTACATGCAGGACCAAATATCAGCTCAGGGCACTGGAAGACAGTGCCACATCAGTCCCTTTGATTCTGGTTATCAGCTGGTGACAAGGGCTGGTGGCAGGAGGAAAGCCAGGATCTAAAAGCTGTGATCCAAACCCTGCTCTGCTGCTTGTTTCTGGGTCACACACGTGGCCACACAGAGCTTATTTTTAGATTCTGGCTTAAGGATGGCTGAAATCTGATTGATTTATACCTGGGGAATCTGCAGATCACAGCTGTTACGGCTTCAACTCTGGAGGAATTTAGGGATGCAGCAGGGAAGAAAAGAGTCTATTTTGCTCTTGAGTTTTCTTTCCAGATATAGTGAACCATCAGCCTTACTTTATTAGCAACTGCTAGAAAATATTTCAGAAAGCTTTTCTTATCAGCATGCTGTTCCTTCCCTGCCCCTGCATCAGCCAGGTGTGCACATCGCCTGCAATGAAGCAAATCCAACCTGAAGTCTCCAAGATATCCCAGAATAAAGCTGGTGTGACCCTAGCTGGCTTTGTCTGGAAGCACAACAGCATGCACAGATAAATCTTGGTCATATCTGTGCTCCTCGGGGATGGCAGCAGCTATGCTATTTCTCTGCCACACTCTCCATTGCACTCCTGATGCAGCAGCCAAGTTCAGTGGGTGCCAGGTGTTTCTACTTTGGGTTGGATTTTCCAATCTTGAGGGCTTGGGAATTAGTTCCCTGCCCTGAAAGCCACTGGGTCTGGGTAGAGGGCAAGTTAGGAAAACATCTTTTAAAGTGTTTTGTTGACATGTTTACGATGTTGTTGTTAAGCCTCAGGGAGCTGATACACAACTTAGAAACAGTCTCAGCTTTTATGTTCGTCAAGGGCCACTCTAAGCTGGCACCTTCAGAGAGTTGATTTGAATTGACACTGACTTACAGTGATTAAACCAACTGAAGTCTGGGGGAAGAGTGCCTGGGAGGATGATGCACTCACACAGGGTAATTGTACCAGGGCAGCTCTCATGCTGTGGTCAGGAGGAGACAATTTGCCATGTTATGTATGAGGGCAGTCCTCTGGGACCAAGCTTGCTATTGCATGTCTATTTCTCTGTGCTTAGTGAGAATCTGTGGGCTCCTGTTCCCAGGGTCTGGGAAAGACAACAAAGAAATACCAGTCTGTGCAGGTCATACTGCAACTGTATAACCACATCCCTTCAGAAGAAGTCTGTGTCTCCTGTGCAAAGCTTCTTAGTGGTCTGAAGACAGAAAAGTAAGCAGGCTTGCAGAGAGGATATGTTTAACAAGGCATTTGGAAGGAGGTTTCCCCAACCATCCCAATCTTCATTCCATCCCAAGCACCAGAGCCTCAAGATCAGAGCTTGCCTAGTGCTCAGGAGATCACTTTTGTGTCATGCTGATTTGAATTGGGATTATATGAGAAGTGGCTGAAATAGAGCCAGACTGGTATCGATGTCAGTCTGCTTTGGCCTGAGTTCTAGATCTGCAGTCTGAATGCATGGAGGCAAGTGTTGCATTGCCATTGTGTGATGCGAAGATGCAGCACTGATCCAGAGGCAGGCAGTACATGGCTGGGAGCAAAGTGGGATTTGAAGGCCTTCTGATTCTGCACATTCCAAGTGTCGACTTTTCCGCTCATCAAAAACAGAAGCCAGCTTTGCAGTCTCAGAGCTTCAGGCAGAACAGATCTGCAAACTGACCCAGAGCAGAGCAAGGAGAAAAAAGTACTGAACGGGGTGAGAACTGCCGTGTTCAAAATTACTGAGATATTTCAATACTAAATTGAAATATTTCCCAGGGACAGGGAAAAAATCAAAGTGGAGTTGTTCCTCCCAACTTTGACCTGGCATTCAGCCATTGCATCCGTCCTAGGGGATTTTCCTGTTCCTCTGACCAGATCCTCACCTCAAAGAGGTCTTCTGCCCCAGAAGAGAAAAGTGCTCTTCTACAGATGTGGTGCTCAGGGATGTGATTTAGTGGAGGCTTTTTAGTAAGGGAGATAGGGTAGTATAGTTAGGTCATGGTTGGACTCGATGATCTTTAAGGTCTTTTCCAACCTGAGTGATTCTGTGATTCTATGGTTCTATTATTCCTCTTGCCTTTGCCATGGTTGCTTTCCTCTTGGCATCCTCTGAGTGTCCAAGAAGAACAACTATGAGAGGGGTGGAGGGAAAGGAATATAAAGCCTGGCTGCACATGGCAGCTGTGGACACTTCAGAGCCACCATCACTCACATGGGTCTGAAAGGAAAGCTCTCAACGTGCTCTGCTTGCAGGGATGTTCAAAAAGGAGCAGGTGAAATAGTTTGGCATGTGGTCACATTGGCTTTTGAAGCCTTGGGCTTTGCTGGAGAACTCCCAGTGGACTTCATAGAGTGGGTTTGCAGAAAAGACAGTGGGCACAGGCTGGAGGCCAAAATTTTTATTTTTCCTCTATTTTTAACCAGCTCTGAAGCCCCCTCCCAAGTCCTCGCACTGCTGCTTCGCGGGGTTTGTTTTGCCAGACTTTCACTGCTGCTATTTTGGGGTAGAAATGTGATAAAAGGGAAGAGGGAGGAAAGGTTTATTTTCCTTTTTTTTTTTTTTTTTTTTTTTTTTTTCCTTAAAGCTAGGAAGGAGAAAATGGAAAATAGAAAGTATGAAAATGTCCCAATTCTTTCAGAATTACTCCTTGCTGATATCCACTCTCAATTACAGATTTTGTGCATCAGCAAAAAAAAAAACTAAACTAAATTAAAAGTGTGTAGCTCCTGTAGCAATAGAGGGGCTTGGTCCACTCTGCCTAGGTTGCTGACCTAGAGGCACAGGAAGAGTGTGGTCTGACTACAGCTGCTTTGAAAGACCCATTGTTCCTTAACGGTGATCATTTATGCTGACATAGACATTTTGTGTGTATCTGTCAACAGGGGAGGGGGAAATATTGAAATGGGTAATAAAGGAGATGAAAACAATCCATGCTGCTCTCTCGGTAATAACCAGCTGACATTAAGCTTAAGCCCAGCCGATTACGGTTAATAATAAATGATCATTAATTAAAGCTAAATTACAGGGGGAGGTGCAGGCTTGGCTCTTGAGCCAATTAGAGCCCTGTAATTCATATTGGACAGAATCTATCCAGACAGTGAATAAAGGCTAGCAAAGTCAACAGCAAGGCTGTGTAATGATTAAAATGCTGCACCGATAGGGAAGAGGCCAAAAAAGGTTGAATGGGCCAGACATCTCACTTGGTCTGTATTATGCCAGCAAGATATGCTGCAGTGTGAGTGTGCATGTGTGTGTGTGCACGTAAGAGCCCAGTGCTGAGCACAGCCTGGCTCCAGAACACTTTGGGATCAACGCCAAAAGGAGGTATGGACGAGATGGATGGAGGATGGTCTGATTATTAATTGGGTGGTCCCATGTGGGACCAGGAGTTGGACTTGGTGATCCTCATGCATCCCTTCCAACTTATAGTATTCAATGGTTCTATGATTCTAGGATATTCATTCACTGTGAGCCCTTCACGGTGCCAGCTTGAGGGCAAAGACTCTAGGAAAGTTGGTTGGATCTCCAGAAAGAGGGCAAGAGGCAAAAAGGAGCAAGCAAGGTGTTGATAGCTATGTTCCAATGCATCCACTGCATCTCAGAAGGAGTTGTGGCTGAACCTTACTGACTTTTACTTTGGCATTTATACAAAGGGATAAGACAGGTTTACCTTGGGGATGTCTTCCATCCAGACTCACCATTCAGCTCCCAGTCACAGGCACACCGTCTGGAGTCCAGCACAAAGCCAGGAGATGGAGTCAAGTCAAAATAGTCTTGAGGGCTCAGGAATCATAACTGTGCAAATATGGTTTTATCAGAGCTGAAGGCTCACACACTCCTCCACTCTCCCTGGTCCACTTGGGGTCCATTGTGCAGCAATGTCACCTCAGAGAGTTTGCACCACAGTGTTGTGCAGGACTCACATTGTGCCTGAAGCAGAGGGAGATGATGACAGCTGCTTGCTTCACTTTCAGAAGCCAAACTGAAGCTGGCACAAGCTTGGACCTGATTCTGATGTGTCATGTGTGCGAGGACAGAGAGTCAGAGGAGACATTCATGCTCATTGACGTGATTGTTGGCAAGGGAGAGGCTGTTCACTGAGAGATGAGAATGTGATCCAGAAAGGGGCTGCCAGTGGAGCAGAACGTGCCATCACCTCTGGCAGTATCAGTGGTGCTGATAAACCAGGGAAGACAGGGTACATTCATTGGAAGTATTAGGGATAAGCAGGTGAGTTATGGAGGTACCCAGACAGCTGCAGAGTACGTGAAGCTAAATAATTCCCATTGTAATTCAGTCTTCTGCCAAAAGTCTGTGAACCAAATCCACTGCTCAGACTCTGAGAAGGAGATGGAAGCCCCTCTGCTTGCATGAGTGGCACTCAGGGAACCTTGCTCACCCTCTGTTTGCTCACAGTGCTGGAATTGCTACCACTTCGTGTAACTCTGATGGATTTGGAGAGCAATAGCAACTCCAAGCAAACCAAGAGCCCCAAGGTGTTTGCACACATCAGCACAGCAACAATCAGGCGTGGATCCTGAGGACAAAATATTCCTTGTTAAACTTCTGGTGGTACAGAGAAGACTTAGAGTACCCGAAGGCCCCCAAACTGCCAACTATGAGGAAAAATAAAACATTTTGAAAGCTTGGTGTGTTTAAGGCACACTCAGACCTTCAGATGTGTCTGCCGAATTATCTTCAAATAACGTGTAGCATCGGTGATGCCCTGAAAGCGTTGTTCTGGCCCAAAGAAATTCCACCTGCCTGTTTTCTGCCTATTTCTTCTGTGTCTTACCTGCACAGCAACTGATCCAGTTGTGCTAGACTAAATCAAACTGAATGTTCCTATTTAGGAATAAATAC
The DNA here is from genome assembly GCF_026119805.1 of Tympanuchus pallidicinctus. Lineage (NCBI taxonomy): Eukaryota > Metazoa > Chordata > Aves > Galliformes > Phasianidae > Tympanuchus > Tympanuchus pallidicinctus. The sequence goes on from NW_026294669.1 coordinate 35,119,512, forward strand.
AGGTTCTGTTTCTAGTTTAATGCCATGAAGAAAAAGCCTTCTTGCATTTTGGTTCGACACTGCGAGCATCCACGCAGATAATTCGGAAAGATGCTCTAGTTCAGACTTGCATGCTGTGTAATTACCACCAGGTGCAGAGCAATCACTGTGGCACCATGGTGTGAGCTGCAGGATGGCTGACACAGCTGAGATGTTGGAGCTTGCTGGCCCCAGATAAATGCCAGCTTGTGCCAGCACTGGGTATGGGGTGGTTAGGAGGCAGGGAAGAGGAGCTGGCAAAGCTTGGTTTCCTTTGCACAGCTTTGTCAGAAGCAGGCAGTTACTGACTTAGGGCAAGATTTCCTAAATTGCACTGCTCGTGTTTTCTGGGCCAGCATGTGCATGTACTTGCGTGCAGAACAGCCATGGATGGAGGGTTCCAGGTCTACAACGCAAAGCGTGCCAGTAGCTGTGGTTGTCTTAAGAAGAAGCAAGAGGGAACCTGATCCTGCAGCCAGCCAAACAGCAGTGCAATCAAAAAGAATGAGCTGAGCCTGGAAATATTTTCATCATCATTTTCCAAACAAATCTGTTTTTGCAGAGACTTGATTTTTCCCATTTTTCTGGGCTCCAGATCCGAGCGCACAGACAGCAAGAGCAATTTTTGGGGTATTCACAATCGCCGAACCTACCCCACTGTTCCCATGTTGGATCAGCACCTTTGGCACCACTCCTGATGGGAATGCCTGATGCAGCATTGAAGGCCCTGTTCTGATATGAATTTCCTTCTAACTGTAGCTTCTAAAGACTTCTAAAGTCCAATAACAAGGTATTTCTTTCCCTTCCTCATCTCCACAGGTTATTCTGGAAAATCAATTCTCAAGATGCTGTGGCAGGAAGAATAAAAACAGCCAAACACAATTGCTTCCAAGCACCTACAGTGAAAAGACAATGAAGCCCGTAGGAGGAAACAGAGGGAATCCCTATACAAAAGAAGGAAATTTGGGAAGAATGACTAATCTAAGAGAGAAAATTAGATGCTGCGTTGTTAGCAAGACAAAAGTGTCTCAAAATGTCAAGCTGATGTCTCTGTCCTGTGCATAGTGCCAGGACTTAACACTGCAGTACTGGAACTTACTGGTGGAGCAGGATGCTGGGATCTCACAAGGTTTTCAGGGACAGGCTCTGAGAAGCCCACCATCTGAGTACTGAGCGGTGTGGGGTGACATTTGAAAATGCATCTAAAATGCTAGCTTGCAAACTGCTTAAAACTGAATGCTGTCAAGCTGATTTAGAAGGACGACCCAATTTGATCTTCCAGTGCTGGAAGCTGTTGCTTTTGGCAAAAAGTGTGATGACTGAGACAGAGCTGGCTGGCTTAGGCTCCTGAGCTCTGCTGTGGGTGTCTGTTGTGCAACATGTGTGCAAGAAATGCCTCTCAGAGACAACAAAGAGCACACACCAAGAAAATATGTTTCTAATCCATTTTGACCCTTTCCATCCTGTGTTATCAGAGCTGCTCTCCTTTCCCAGAGCTCTGCCCTCAGGAATTCCTGGGGAAGGGAGATGCAGGCATTCTGCTTTGGCTGTAGCCATTAGCTACTAAGATTATGCTGGGGTACATTTTGACCTTTTAGTGAATGTGGGCTCATACTTTAGAGATGCCTTGAATACAGCACTCACAGGGTTTTGGAGAAGTGAGAGAAAAGATAAGAGAATAAGGAGGAGCTGAATACCAGATAAGGCCCAGAAAATCCCTCAATATCAGTTTTACCTAGAATAAAAGACCTGGCACCATTGCTTGAGGTATGGATGAGGAAAGACTAAAAATAAGCCACTGAGGTTTTTGTGACCCGTGTTTTTTTTCTTGTGAAATGTGAATTCCACAAATTCTTATGAACCCCCCTCTCCCCACAGCCTATGTATGACTTCACAGCTTTTAAAAGCAGGGCTTCGGATGTTCAGTGTGTATCACACTCCCGATCACAGGCCCTGGAGGACTGGTGGAGGTACGGACACCTCTCCATGGCCTTACACAGCACTGGTGACCCACTATGCTGCTACCAGCTTTGTCACTGCCAGCTCCTTCCCATGCGCATTGCTGGTCTGAATCCATTTCACCCAAAGCTTGCTGTGATTGCCTCCGGGTTGAACTCAGTCACTTCAACAGAACCCTACAGCACAAGTCAACAGTCTCAGACCTGGTCACCCTGCCATACGTTGTCCTGTGACACATTCAAAGACCTCAGCAGCCCTGGGATCCATAAGGCAGGGCTGTTGCACAGAATGTGAAAACTCAAGGCAGGTCTTGACAGGCTCTGTGGCTTCAATTCAGTGATGGATGGATGAGTGCCATACCCCATGGCAGGGGTTATCTAGAGCATTTAGGTTATTCTTGGCATCCACTTTATCTCAGTATTCAGTGCCCGGCCCCTCTGGGATCCCAGATAGTGGAAAACTGGCAGATAGTTTCACCCCCACAGCTTTGACACTTCAGTTTTTAGCCATCCTTTTCTCTTGACCAAATTGGCATACCTTGGTTAATTTCACCGTATTCACCCTGAAGTGGTATAAAATGTTCACTTCTTTGGTCCCCTGGATTATCACATGCAAAGTGCTCACAGTACTCAGGATGTTTTGTTTAATCTCTTGCAAAAGCTCAGAGGTAAAGCTCAGCATGTTTGTGATACCCATTCCTCTCTCTTCCATTTCACACATCCTAAAGCCATTTCCCTTGAGGCTGTGGAAGGCTGGTAGGCTTAAGGAGGTGCGACTCTTCAGGCTTTTACAAGTAGAAGCCCTTGTGAGTAAGGTCAGCAGCCTCAAAGGGAGATGTTATCTCTTTTCAGACAGAAAGCCTTCTGCCCCCCGGAGATGCTTCCCAAAGGGATGGATGCCCCCTTCCCAACCAAAGGTCCTGCAGATGCACAAAGGCTGTTCGGGTCCTCATGGATTTTGCCTCCGCGGTTGGAATTTTTGCTATCTGGTAAGAAGTGATTCATGCTTGGGGCCGTCTTTGTGGCAGGGGTTTTTGTAACAGCATTTTCCTAGGTATGGTAAGAACTGAGTGAGTGATGAGTTCTTCCCTCACTCAGGATATTTATAGTGGCTTTCTTTCTTCTCAGGCGAGTCACCTATTTTCGCAAAGCTTGTAGGCGCTTTGTGTCAGCAAGATTTCAACTCCTCTGCCAAAGCTAGGGGAGATCGGCCAAAGGGTTCTAAGGTTTCTTGGAGTGGGGTTGCTGGATTGGCTGCGATACCCCTTAAACCACGCTGCACAAGCCTTGCATCTTAAGAGACAAAGCTAAGAGCCATGAGTCTATATATTTCAGCCTTTATTTTTGGAGGCACCTAGGGTTGCATTTTCCATCTGTTTCTCCACAGCTGAGCTGGCTAACATTTTGTTTCTCAATTTGCACTGGAGCTGGGTTCTCAGCATTTTTGCTATGGAGATTGGAATCAATAGCATCTCTTCCTGAGTACATCAGCTCTGACCATACCAGGTGGGATGAGACCCACAGCATCTGCTGTGAGTTTATTATAGCTCTGCTTGTTTACACAGAATGGATGTAGACCGGCATGTATTTAACTTCACCAAGGGCCTATTCTGGATAACCAATTATAGTTGCCTATTTTTCTGTCACAAAAACATGCATCTGAATTCATGTTTTCACCTGGAGGGCTCAAGAAAGGGGGAGAGCAGGCCGACCTGACCAGATGAGTTGTCAAGATGTCCATCTGTCTCCCCTAAGCCACAGTTTTGTAGGCTTACACACAGAACTGGAGCTGCAGGAATGAATGCTTGCACAATGCAGATTCAAGCCTGGGGGAGGTTTCCTGTCTAAACAGGGAAAAAAAAAAAAAAAAAAGTTTAAAAAATATTTTCTATGTATTTGTAACTTTGTTTTTTTTTCTGTGCTCTGCAATATGAAAAAGATGGTAAGGTCTTTGAATGCACTGAGTTTGTCTAGTTGGAAGTAGACAAGGCTGAGAGACAACCCTAGGTTAATGCTCCTGTGCCACCTCCCTCTGGGAAGGCTGTGTTGCACCATCCTCCAGCAGCTCTGCACACTTGTGCCCCCCTCCTTTTCCCACAACCTGATTTATTGACATTTTCTTTCCCTTTTACTTGCTTTGCTGCACCTGATTTCAGTGACCTTCAGTCCTTGCATAGCTTGCATTCCTCTGGGGAGGGGTGCAGGCTGGCAGGAAGGGCTTTCTCCTTCCCTGAGCCAGTCCAGATGAGCTCAGTGATGCTGGAAGCCAGCCCTATGCTTTCTGTGCCCCAAGTACTTGTCCTGGGAGAAGGCCAAGTTGCTGGAGGATGCAGCGGGTCTCCAGGGAGCGTGAGAGCTAATGTTGCACAGGGTAGGGAAAGACACAGTGGTTTACCTCTGCCCTAAGAAGATGCTACTGCTCCTGTCCAGCTGTTTCCTGCACACCTTGAAAACCCATCTCTCTTTGATGCTGTACCCTCTGGGGCTGGACCATGTGCTAGGAATAGGGAGAGGATATTTCTCTCCAATCAAGGCAGTTATCTTTATTTTGACACCTAGCCAGGCCTTCTCTTTCCTCTTCCAGCCCGTTTAGGAGCTGAAGAAGCAGAGGGGTTGCTGAATGTGAGGATCACACCGTACGAAGTGTGAGCCAAGGCTATCAGTCAGAGCCATTTGATTTCCCACCAAAATCAGGATTCCTGAATCTACACAGCCCTCAGGCAGCAGACAACAGGGGGCTGGTGTTTGTCCTGAAGTGCTGACAGGGGTTGTGCTCATTAATGTGTATTGGCATCTATAGCCCGGGCAGAAGCCTTCTTCCACCCTTCCCAATAGGGCAGTGGCTCCTCAGAACAAGCCACATATAGCCATAGCCCTGCACACAGCCCTGCTGTGGCTGTGGCTGAGCCAGAGAGACAGCATGGGCATTCAGTGTGGATGCTCACTCTCCAGCTCACAGGGAATGAGGCCTGCCGGGGATGGTGCCCAAGGCCCTGCCATCAAGGGAAGACCTTAGCAGTGGAATCAGGCTCACGAGCAGGGCTGTAAGAGGAGGCTGGGCTACTCCTCTGCTCCAAGCAGTGAGTTGTACCTGCTCTGGGAGGCCTTTGGCTGCTCATGGCACTGGAACCGAAGAGCCACGACCATGTGTTAAAGCTCATTGACTGAGGAATCATCCAGGCTTTGCTGCTGGCTGGAGTTTGAGCTCACAGTCATCAGACCTGAACATGTCCATGAATGCTGGGGCACTTCATAGCTCACGTCTAATTACTCCTCTTTTACCAAGCTGATGTCTGATGTCTTTAAAAAAAAAAAAAAAAAAAAAAAAAAAGAGCAGTCTGTTACCAGACCCACTTCTAAGATGGATTTCCAACCAGCCTCTTACCCTCTGTTTTAAGGTCATCTGAGGGCTTAGACTCCTTTTTTCCTTGGAAAAGGAGAACATGTCACCTGCAGCTGTGATGTCTGATTCTCCAGTATTAACTTGGCTTTTCTGGAGTTTCCTGGCTCTCCTTCCCATCCTATGGACAGCCACGGTTACTTATTATAGGCACAATCCTGTGATGCATTTCTGCATTTGGAAGCAAGGTGATTCAGAATAGGGACCAGACTTGAGCTTTGTGAGTGCTGAGATTTTGTTTTGCTGTGGGTGGAAAACCCCAGCCCTCAGGGCTCTGGTCACTGCAGCCTTCCTCTATTTTCTCCACGTGACTTCGCTCTCTGTACTCACGTAGGACATGAGGAAAGCTTTCACATGCAACTTCTGCAGAAATGACTGTTAAAAGGGAGAAAACCAATCCCAACAGGCAGAATTAACCTCCCAGAGATTTACAGCCTCCCACATCCTCCAGCCAGACGGCCTAATCTATGCTGACTGCAGGAACGCTTTGTGCCAGGGACCAGAAGCAACTTGCCACATCCGAAGGGATGCAGACGCTTTCAGAGTGCTGGGATGCCACATCTCCACACAACACGTGGGCACAGATGGACGGCTTGCAGAACAGCTAGGAGGTTCAGTGTTTCTGTAAAGATAACGCTGTGACTGCTCCAAGAGTGTGCAGGCAGAAGGGGCTTCTTTAAATGCTCGTATTTAAAAATAAAAATAGAAGGAAAAAAAAAAAAGAAATAAAAACAAATCCAACGAGCCAGGCTGTTTCAAAATCCAGACTGGCACAAAACTCACAGGTTGCTTTCATTTAACACTAAGCACCAGCTCCTTTTCATCTGCAATCTCAGCTCCTCTTTCCTTCTGATGTCGCAGAGAGGTGGGGCCTTTTGGGGAAAAGCTCCCCCAGGATGCAGAGCTTTTGCTTAACCACCAAATATCACCAAGTTCCAGGTAGAACAACCTAGAGTGGCAGTAATGTGGATGAGCTGGAATTGCTCAGAAGGGGAGGGAAACAGCAGACTGCTGTGAAAGCAAGGGATTGCTGCACAGAACTGGGTTGGATTCATGCAGAGTCACGTCAGTTCCTCGTGGCCAAGGACATATGAATTCTCTGCACTGCCCAGTAAACAGCACCCTGCGTCAGCACTGCGTTGTACCCGCTGTACTTCTGGGAAGTTTTTGCTCCATGAATCAACCTTCAGGGCTTTACAGGAGAGGATCTTGCTGGAGGTGTTAAAACAGGAATGGAGGATGAAGCGCTTGAAACGCTGGAAATTACATCTGAAGATTTAGATTTTAGCTTACTTTTAGATTACCTTAAGTATTAGGATTTGAAGTCACTGGCAGCCAGGTTGTGAGATGATCCGGTCTACGTGACTGATACGCAGTGATAATTGATTGCAAACTGCACTGCTAGACCTTTTCACTACGCGTAATTATATATCAGCACAAACCCTCAAGAGATTAATTACTGCCTGATGTGCTTTTGGAGCAGAGGTAAGCTCAGGGAGGCCCACCTCTCCCTCCCCCACCCTTGTATTTTCCTAGGAAGGAGCTTTGTTTGTAATAGGGGGTGTTTGAGTCAATATTATCAGAATACCATCTTCTGAGCATTGTGTCTGCATACAGCTGTGCAACAGGTGTGGCACACACATACTCACACTCACACACATCCCCTGCTAGATCCTCACCTCCCTCCTGCCCATGTGCAGATACAGGGGTGGTGAGAAGGGAGAGGAGCAGGGGAGAAAGGCTGGGATGGAAACTGTCACCTTTCCCAGATTGTTTCTACCTTTGTTTTCTTTTAATAGAGCAAATTTATTGGGATAGGAGAACCATCAGACTGATTCAGACATGCCTCTATTTTGGATCACAGAATCATAGCATTGTTAGGTTTGGAAAAGACCTGTGAGATCATCTAGTCCAACCATGCTGGTGCAACAACCCTTGTGAATGGAATTAAACACCTCCCAGCTCCTGTTGGCTGTCCTGCTGCCCCAAAGCAAGGTCAAAAACTGGAAAATGAGAAACCCTGGAGCATTTCAGCAGAAGCTCCACCAGCTTTGGCTAGTCAAGAGGTATACAACGAGGGAGAGCTTTGAGGTCAGACCTTCAAGGGATGGGATTTAAATGATCTGCTGACTCCATTGCAGTTTATATGTGTCCAGAGCTTGTTCATGAGCAATTAATGTGGTTGTCTTAAGCAGAGCCGCGGAGAGCACAACTAAGTAATTAATAGTAATTAAAGGCACATTATCCATGAGCATGTTGTCCATGTTTATCCTGCAGAGTCCTCCACTAGTGACAGACCTACGCCTAGGGCAGAAGTCAAAGTGACCAGTGTGAGACCCTCCCCACCTCCTTCAATCAGTTAAGACTTAACCCTTAAGAGTCTTAGTTGTTTTTGCCACTCATCTGAGATTGCCTTAAAGGGAAATTTCAAGCAGGAGCAGTACATCAGCCTCACTCCCACCCGACCTGATCTGAGCAAACCTCTGCTAAGGACAGATGTTGAGGACTAGGAGGAGAAAAAGCCTTGTGGCCTTGTGTTTTGGACTTTTTTTGTTTTTCCAAACGATCCAATAGACAGCAAAGTTGGAACAAGGGAATTAAAAACAACGTGTGGATGAATATCTCCTGATATTTCATATATTAAATCTATTGAAATGGCTCTTTTTTTTTTTTTTCACAAACTATGTATTTACCCTTGCTAGGACTCCTCAAAAAACATGTCAGGGCTTCTGGCTTATGCCAGCACAGTGAGTTTCTTGGAATGACTCACTGCATTTGCAAGGTTTGGGTTTGGGCTGGAAGGTGGATTTCTACACTGGTTCTGGAGACTTGCCTATAGGGAAAAGCTACTCCAGGGTATGCAAGGGTGCCAGGGAATACAGATCTACAGTTAACTGGAAGTGAAAAGTATTCCCCTCAGTTAGCAATTGCATCCACAGTGGACTGCATTAAAGCAGAAAAGGAGGCTCTGCTTACTACAAGCAGAGCAGTCCAAGGAAGGTCCCCACACAAGTCAGACTACCTGCGACAATCAGGAATTGCTATTTGAGTTCAGCATCACCTCAGGAACAGCGCTGAGGAGAACGAAAGACAAATTCCTTTCTCCTCATGTGCTCTCTCATTATTATCTACACATAAATTATTCACATTCTTTGCAAGCTGAGTCCTGTCTTGACTGAAGGAGTTCAGATCATTAGAACCCAACAATTTTCTGCATATTTCATGATAAAAGAAGCTCCATCAGGACAGGAGATGGGGAGCAGGGGGGGTAAAGGGATAGGATTTCTTCTGCTGCAGTTTCCATTCCTGAGATTGCCATACCAGAGACTCCTGGATACTCAGCCAGAAAAAGGCAATGGCATGGAAAGGATGGAAGCATGTTTGTTTTTGGACAGAGAGGAAGGAGGAGCACCATGTGGTTTGCAAGGACTTCCATTACCTTGCAGACATTTTGGATGTGGCACTGAGAGCCATGGGTTAGTGGAGGACTGGGTAGTGTCACGTGATGGTTGGACTCGGTGACCTTGGGGGTCATTTTCAACCTAAATATTTTTGTGATTCTATGACATTTCTCCTAGCCCCCAGGCCTTCTCCCAGGCTATCCTTTATCCAGGGCTAAGCCAAATTTAGCATAAAATGAGCCAGTAAAGCTCTGTTCTTCCTAGCTAGAGCATCCTCAGAGGTTACAAACCTTCAGACCGCAGTGATAAACCTCCAGCAGAGCCCTCATTCCTCAGAGCAGCCCCTTTGGTGACCTCTCGACAGGTTTATGGCCTCATGCTCCACTGCCCCCTTCAAACACATTGTCACATCAGCATCTTCCTGTCTGCAATGAAGCTCCAGTTTTCACCCATTACATCCTAGCAATTACTACAGACACAAAGCAGACAAGCTGAAAAGAAATGCTGATGTTAAGGTTCAGTAAAACAGTTTTTCTCCTCTACCTTCTTTGCTCTAATTGAGTTTTACAGGGAGGGGGAGGGAGGAAGGGGCCCCAGATGAGTTATTTGTCCTGCACGAGGTTTTGTGGCCGTGTGGAGGTGAGTCATCATGGAAATATTTCATCCCTTTCCAGCCTGGACTTACTCTTTCCATCACACCCTTGTGATGAAAAGAAGATGGGCAGCACCTTAAGAGAGGCTGGTCTGAGAAGGAAGACAGATGGGTTCCATGCCAGAAGCTGCAGCGACAATGGAAAGGGATGGGGTTAACCTACCCTTGCCCCATTCCTAGGCTGAGATGCTCTGAGGCTGCTGTAAATCTCACAAGAAATGCAGCAACCCCATGACTGGGCTGAGCCCCAGGAGACAGCCCCTCCTCTCCTCTCATCTTCCTTGTGCTGAGGTTTGCAAAGAGAACATCAGCAAGATCTCCATCTCTCTGAGACCACCAGATGCAACCTCTTGGCCATGTGCTGGAAACAGATCTGTGCAGCTGCACTGTGAAGGTCATTTCTCCTGCAGTCACTAGCTACAGAGGCTGAATGGGGAGCAACCAGTGCACGTGACAAGAATGGTGTGAGGGTGGGTTATCATTTTTCCAGTTTTCCCCACAACCCATTGTCATCTGGGCATCGACTGTGCTCTAACAAAGTCCCCTTTCTAAGTAAGGCGATTTGTAAGGCTGGCTGGGAAATAGCACGGTCCATCCTGGGAGGACACAGTGGGCAAGCAAACATTTTGAAGTCACAGCACTGCCATTCCTCCTCCTCCTGCCTTTGGAGATTTGAAATGGGCAGCAGAAGCTGGAGGATGGGGAAGCTGCCAAAGAGTTGAAAGGGTCCCCTTGTTAGAAGGGGTAGAGAGGGCAAGCAACAAGGGAGGGGGCTTTCCAAGAGCTGTTTAAACATTAGCCAGCCCAACAATTGCCCTGTGTTTGCATTTCCCGTTGCCGCAGTTTTTTTTCACCTCTGTGCTCTCTCAAACCCACAGCAGAGCTGAACAAGCACAGATCACCCAGCCAAACACAAACTGGGAATGTTGCATGCAGTGTCACGAGCCAGAGACACGGAATGGGACAGGAGCGCTTGCACCAATGGGGCTGGCATAGCAGAAAAGGTTGGAGGGGGGGCTGCAGCTGCTGGGAGCAGATTTGAGCTCACAAAGGGGAGTGGGGGAAATCTGGATCCCCCGGCTCCTCCAGCCCTGCAGATGTGGCCAGGGCATAGCTGGTATAGCACTGTGCTGGCAACGGGAGCCTCTGTGCCATCCTCTCTGACACATAGCAGAGCTGACCCCTGTCCCTGCAGTTGCAGGGCAGCCACAGCTCTAAAATGGGTTATTAACTGTCCTCTTGCAGTCATAACTCGGACTGTATGGCTGAAGGGTTTCAGAGAGCCACTTCTCACTAAGTCAGTGTGGCATGGAGATGCTGAGGCTGAATGGAGGCACTGAAGTAGCCCTGCCACGTGCAAGCAGGAATAACTGCAGCAATCTCCCACTGAACCTAGCACCATTCAAACCCTTTTTCTGATGTATCAGAGCTAATCCTGTGAATTCAGCATCTTTAAGATGGAGATCTAAGCATGCCAACACCATTCTGTAGCCTTTAGGAGTATGAAAAATGCTAGCAACCCTCTTATACGTGTGAAAAAGAGGTCTGGGGCATCTGAAAGAATGTGACCAGAATTAGGAGTCCCAGATCTCATCACAAACATCCTGAAGCAGTCTGCAAGCAGGATGACACCTTCTGTGAAGTGCTTTGTGTCCTGCAGACCTGACTCACACCAGCAACTTCTGCTGCTCAGAAAAAAAGTGCACTTGATTTGAGGGTAATTCTCATTTAAGATGAATGAGAACAAGTAAACACAACAATTTGTAGCCTATTTTAAAGAGATAGTCATCCACATGCTGCCCAAATCTTGAGCAAAAGCACCTGGTGCTGTGCAAAGAAATAGCTCTCTGCATTGCACTGTGCTTCAGGGATTCTGTGCTCTAGGAATTACTTTAACCAAGATGATCCCTTTAAAGATACTTGCTTGGGAGCAAATCCCATTTGAAATAAAGCAGAGGGATTTAGCTTAACAAAGCAAATTGGGGAGAGAGGATCTGTTCAGTCAGAAGGCAGGGCACGGGCAGAACTACAGAAGAGGGGCTGCAGGGCTCTTGGGAGCTTGTGTTTGAGTAAAGCCTCAAAGATGCAATATCCTTTGCAGTTTCTTGCACTCAAATGGTAAAAGGCTGCAGGTCTCTCTTACCTGCTTAGTGCTGGCAGAGATCTGGCGCAGCTGGTGTTGTACATGGTTTTCTTCATGCAGGGATATCATCCCTTGCACTGCCTGGTGTTCCGGGCTCTACACACCATGAGAGTCCCAACACGTCGGGCTGGGGACCCCAGCTCAGCACTGCTCAGTTTACCTGAGCTCAGGGAGATGATGTGGCAGCATAAATCATGGCCAGCTCCAGAGCACAGCGAGGTCAGATTGCTTCTTGTGAAACAGTTTCACGACAGCTGGCCCAAACATAACCAATACCCTGCTGGTAAAAGCACTCTCCAACCAGAAGTAGCTGTGGCTTGCAGGAGGATGTCTGCCCTTGCAGCTCGAGGCACAAGGAGCTTTGCTGGCAAGAGGACCCAACCCCCTGCTTGCAGCCCTGAGGGCAGGTCTGATGGCACAGTAACAAGCAAAGTCACAGCCTCTCCAAACCTCCAGCTTCCTGGCTGTTGCCCAGTCTGTGCCACCAGACACCACACACGCTGGAAGCCACGTGGGCAGCAGAGATGAGCCCAGAGCAAACCTCTCCAAATGCTCCAAGCCCATCCAATCGAACTGCCACCAGTTTGACTCGTTTCCTCACCAGATGCAACATCATCATTAAAACCCGAAAATTCAAAAAATCAGTTACCACCCGCTCTAGCTTTCACCTCTGAAATGTCACCCATGTTTCCTGTGTCAGCAGCCACCCGGGAGCAGCAGCATCCTGTCCTGGTGCTTTAACCCCTACAGGCCCGGCTCTGCCACTGCATTGCACATCACTTAGAGAAGCTTCGGCCACATCCATCAAACGCCACAGCCAGGGAAGGCAGCAGCCACATGCACAGGGAAACAACTGTAAAACACAGCACTAGCAAAGAGAAAGAAGCAGAGGAACACGTTTTGTTTTGTTTTGGTTTTTTTTTGTTTTTTATCAGGCCCTTTCACTGTATAAATAATTTATTTCAGTTCACAGCATTATGTCTGCATTTTTTAGAAAAAGAGGAAAGACAGGAAGGACAGAGACTGGTGGTCAGCGGCAGGGCTGAGACGTGGGCAGTGGGATTTCAGACACTGTTGGGAACACGGCAAGGTACCCCCACGAAACCACGGCGGTACCCCCAAAACGTCTGCTAAAAAAAAAAAAAAAAGGGTCATTCCAACGTATTCAGAGAAGACACAACCCGGCAAAAGGCTCAGAGCAACAACACAGGCAATTTCCTTCAACTGTCATTTTGTTGCAGCACCTCTTCCAGCCCACCTTAGGCGACGCTCATTGTCATTCAGGAAAATCAGCACACAGTTGTGAAACGTTAGGGTAATGCCACAGAAGCCATTAGCAACTAATTGGAGAAGTGATTTTAATTATTGCAGAAAGCAGAACTGGTGGGAATGGCACCATGACAGCGTCCCACCTGAGCTTTCAGGTCTTGAGCCTTGAGGCAGGTAAGGTGAGCACATGCCTAAAGCCCAGCTGGAAGGCAGATGCTTCTCAGTGGGGTTGCTCAGCAGAGCGCGGTCCCTGGGAAGGACCGAGCTCAGCAGACACACACCTCATAACTTCAATGCTGGTGTCTGCAGAACCGAGACCCACCTCTCGCCAGCGAGGAGGCAAAGCACACAGCTAACACCTGCACTTGCTCTGTTTCAAACCTGCTCGCTTTTGAGACGGTGGGAAAAAGGAGTTCTTTACTTCACCAATGAAGGTTAAAGCGTTTGGCTTCCGTGGCATCAAAAAATAAATACTGTTTTCTCTCCCAGCACCAAGTACCAAAGTATTCGGGGTGAAGACTGAGCAAAGCAAACCTAAGGAAGCAGGAACAGAGCCTCCTGAAGGGATGGGACCAGCCCACTCGCTCGACGCACAAGTCAGGACTCGTAGGGACTCAAACCCTGCAAAAGAAGGGCCACGCTGCCCGGCTGCAGCGTTTGCTTTTCCAACGAAACGCTGCGAAAGGTACCGTGCTGCAACGGGAGAATCAACTCCCTGAAACCCGAGGGCATTTTTTCTTTGTCTGCTCGGTGGTTTCCTTGGCTGCTTTGGGGAGGGTTTTCTAACAGTAAAACCACTGCAGAATCCTGCCCAACTGCGGCTTGAAATTCAGCACGTTCGGCCCTGAGGGCTGCCTGGGCCTCCCCCATTCTTTCAGTGGGAAGCGCGGGAAGCGGGGCCCCTGCCTTTGTCCTGCATGGTGACGGTTCCAGGCTGCAGCGCTCCCACCCTGCTACCAAACCTCCACCTGCAGAAGGAAACCACGGGGCCTGCCCCTGCCCCGAGCACTCAGCCCTCCAGGAAACCAGGAACGAACCTGCTGGCAACTGGGGGCTCTCTGCTTTCAGTGGGTTTAAATCTTGATAAAAAAATAACCTCCCTTCTGCCCCATGCTTCCCACCCCCCTCTCCCAACTCTTTACATTTTCCCGGCGCTGCCGAGTCCGTTTTCCTGCTGGATTTTGCAACCTTCTGGCAAGACTGGGCAAGCTCTGCCCATTGCACCGCGCAGTGCTGGCAGCTGCCCGTCCTGCCTTCTGCTGCCACAGACCCCCCGCCCCAACCTTCCCCCCACTCGCAGAGCAGCACGGTGATCAATCCACGCGGTGGTGTACAAAGCTTTTGTTTTTTTTTTTTTTTTCCTTTTCCAAAGTAATCCGTATTTTGGATCACCCCGATCGGAGCAGATTAGCACCTTGGAGCATGCCTTTGCCTGGGCACGATAAAGACCTCCTGTGGCTTTTCTGCAGGAGATGCCACAACCAAGCTTTAGAAAACGGGGGCTCCTGGACCCCGTGCCGCTTCCCCCCTCCCTCCTCCTTTTTCTTTTCTTTTTTTTTAAGCAAACAGCTTAAAGCTCAGCACCAGTCACCAGCTGATATGCACCTCCAGCTGCTCCGGCATTGCATGAAAGCTGTCTGTCCTCTTCATCCACTTCCTAAAACACCAGCCTGCAGAGGGGCTGTGTTGTCCTTTTGGAGGGGTTTTTGTCCTCTTGGCCAGGTTCTGTCCCCTTGGCCAGGCTCTGTCCTTCTTTTTGTCCTTTTGGCCACATTCTGCCCCCTTCAGAGGGTTTCGTCCCCTTCGCAGGGTTCTGTCCCCATGCTGGGGTTCTGTCCCGGCAGTCACGTTTCATCCCTCGGTCGTCTCCCCCACAGTGCTGCTCCAAGCCTCCGTTGGCTGACCTTGCACAGCTGTAGCCTCACCTTTGGCCTCTCTCAAATGCACTTGCACAGGGTCCTGCCCTGTTCACCCCTAGGTTTGCCCCCCAGCAGCAGTCAGACCCCCAGGCACGGAGGAGAGCTGGGGGGCTGCCCCAGCTCCGTGGGCTCTCGGCCGCCCGCGGCGTCTCGCCCCGCTCAGAGCATCTCCAGCCCGGCCATGGGGCTCAGGGGTTTGGGAGCAGTGCCCTACCCCTGCTCCATGCTGCCCTATGGCCGGGGATAGGGCGGCGGGCAAAGGGGAGAGCAGGAGGAGGAGATCCTGCAGTCAGGATCTGGGCTTGGCTTGCAGGAGTGGCATTGTTATCACCGCTATTGTAGTCGTTTCAATCGGAAAGGGACAAAAAAATAAAAAAATAAAAAAAACCACACACTCACACCGGAATAAAAAGGGGAAGAAAAAAAAAACAAAAACAAAAAAACCCATCAACCAACAAAAAAAGGATCGCTTTGGTTCTCTCTCCTCCTCTGTTCCTTTGTTTGCTCTCCCAGCCGTCCGCACATCTGCGGGCTTCTACCGCTTCTTCTTCTGCTTAAGGGACTTCCTCCGCTTGAGGATCATCTCGTAGAGCTTGTCCATGCCCTCGGTCAGCCCCTCGCCGATGATGGCGCAGGCCGGCTGGATGTGGTAGGTGGTGGAAGGGGTCAGCTCGTGCAGCGCCAGCTGCTTCTCGATCTCGGCCACGGGCAGCGACTTGGGCAGGTCCTGCTTGTTAGCGATGACCAGCAGCGGCGTGCCTTGGTTCTCGGCGAACTTGGTCACCTTGTGCAGCTCCGTCTTGGCTTCTTCCAGCCGGTCCACGTCCACCGAGTCCACCACGTAGATGATGCCGTCGGTGCAGCGGCTGTAGGACTTCCAGAGCGGGCGCAGCTTCTCCTGGCCGCCCACGTCCCAGAAGTGGCAGCTGATGCCCTTGGCCGTGCCGTTGCTCAGACGGATCTTCTCCGTGTTGAAGCCGATGGTGGGCACGGTGTTGACGAACTCGTTGAACTTCAGCCGGTAAAGCACCGTGGTCTTCCCGGCCGAATCCAGGCCCAGCATGACGATGTGCAGGGACTGAAAGGCGGAGATGTTGGAGGAGATGTTCCCCATGGCCGCCCCCGGCTCCGCCGCCCTCACAGCCCCGCACCCATCCCCGCGCCGGCCCGGCCCGCCTCGGCTCGGTTCGTCCCGGCTCGGCCCCTGACGGAGCGGCGGGCAGCGACGCTCCCACGCCGCGCCGGGGCTCGGGGACTGCCGGCCGCCCCGCCCGGGAGGAGGGACCGCGCCGCCGCCGCCGCCACTTCCCTCCTCCTCCTCCTTCCCGCCTTCCCGCCGCCTCATGGCGGCACGCCCCTCGCGCGCGGTCCCGGGGCAGCCCCCGGGCGTGGGGCCGGGCCGCGGGCGCCGGCTGCGGAAGGGCGGATGCTGAGGTGCTGCCGTCACGGTGACCTCCCAGCGATCCCCACCGCACAGCCGCCCCAGCTCCGAGACCTTTTGTGCTTTATAAACGCCCTCTCTCCGTGTTTTGGCCCCCGAGGGTCCCACACTCTGCCCCGCTCCTCGCTCTGGCAGTTGCTTTTGCTATCGCTCCCAAGAGCAGCGGCAGAGCTGCTCCTGCACTGTTATCCACCTCCTCCTTCAGAGCGTCGGTAAAATGAAGATCCACCACATCTGACAGCTTAACCGGAAAGCCCCGGAGAAAGAAGTATACCGCAGGAGACGGATACTGCTTTTAATATAAGATGCTCTTCCCATGCAGCATGCAGTGGGGATTGTCGGGATGGAGTGGGGTCATTTCTCATCTTCATATTTCATTCTGTGGATGCGTGTTTGCTGCTTTACGGGGAGATAAGACTACCTGCTAACACATGCAGTCATTAAAAATACAGGCAGCTTGCTGTGACACTGCGGAGGTGACAGCGGGTGCAGTTTTTGTGGAAAACACCACGTGGTGACGATGTGAGAAGCACAGGGAGCTCCGTGAGCACAGTGTGCAGGAGGAACGTGGCTTGGCCCAGCATCACCGCTCACAAGGCAGGGCACAGGCACAGGGCTGGCTGGAAAATCAAACAGCCATAGGATCATAAAGGTAGGAAAAGACCTCTCAGATCATCCAGTCCAACCCCAGCCCACCCAACCATGCCCACTGCCCACATCCTTCAGTGCCACATCCCCACTGTTACGGAACCCTCCAGGAATGGTGATTCCACCATCTCCATGGGCAGCTGTGCCACTGCATCACCGCTCTTTCTGAGCACAGAATCACAGAATGGCCAGGATTGGAAGGGATCTCAAGCATCATGGATTGCCAACCCTCCTGCCACATGCAGGGCCACCAACCTCCCCATTTAACACTAGACCAGGCTGCCCAGGTCCCCATCCAACCTGGGCTTGAACACCTCCAGGGATGGGGCACGCACAGCCTCTCTGGGCAGCTGTTCCAGCACCTCACCACTCTCTCTGCAAAGAACTTGGAGCACTTGGAAGCCCTTTTCCCTCCTATCACTTCTCATGCAGAAGCCAAAGCTTCCCCTCCCTTCCTCCTCTTTCACCCCTGCTGCTGAAGATGGCTTTGAGCCTCCAGTTGAAAGGCTTCCTTTTTGAAAGAGGCCACCAAAATCTCTTACTGAAGTGGAAGGGAAAGGTGCCCCTCCTGTTTTCACCCCAGCATTGATTGCGAGTTATAAATAAAGTCGAGATTAGATAGACAGCCTGATCAAACCTAGGGGATGTTCTAAAAAATGGCCTTATATCAAATGATCCCAAGGGGACAGAGATAAACAGGAGCATTGCAGTGGTGAATTATGCTGCAGCTAATGCCAGCTATCCATAAATAAGCTGTTAAAACCTCTGCTGAATATTAAGTGCAGGAATAACAGCGTTAATCGCGGTGAGGGGAGTATGCCAAGTCAATTCAGTGGCAAATTTAGGGAGAGGAAACCCATCTTTTCCATAAGCTCTCCCCTCCCCTACTTTCCTTCTCCCCCCTCCCCCCCCCCCCCCTCACCCCCCCTCGCCCAAGGTTATGCAGCCAAGGTTAAAGCCAGCATTAGCATCTAAATGTGTGCCTGAGAGCATCTGACAAAGGCAGCACTTGCTGGTCCCCAACATTTCGCTCCAGCAGCAAGAAGGTTGTTGCTGCCATAGTAACTGCTTTCAGACATGGCAATTATTTCTTCCCAGCCCCACCAACCCATCTCCCTTCCCCCAGCTAATCTTGTGCTTCGATGTATTTTTTTTCCTTTTTCTTTCTTTCTTTCTTTCTTTCTTTTTTTTTTTTTTTAAATAAATGGTGGAACACAAAGGGATGGAGATTGCACATGCCCACATACCCATGGACAACACAGGGATGCTGCCACTGCGCAGGCACAGAACATCTGTGATGGTGACTCCTGATCTGCATTCGGTTAGCCCTTTATCACTCAGGCAAAGCAAAATCTTGCTGCAGCAGTTTTTGCAAGTGGTCGCTGGCAAATCCAGTGACTCTGGGAGCAGATGGGTTTGTAGAGAGTGTTGCAACTCCTAGCCCATGCCGGCTCCTCTCAGGCTCATCTGCCCATTTCTTCGTAGTAGCATCAGCTGTCTTGGTCTGCTCCCTTTTGTTTCTGCTTTAAAAGCAGAGACACCAGCCCAAACAAAGTTAACAGGCAAGGGCTGTAATTACAGTTTCCCCTGTTCTTGGGGGTTGCCTCTCCGAAGCTAATTAATAGAATCCCTGTGACTAATGCTTGGGCTGTGGGAACTGCTTGAAGAATGCGCTGAGAGCCAGAACTGCAGCAGCCACCCCTCAAATAGCTCATGGTGTGACAAGGCATCTCCAACCGGCTTAGGGGGACCTCCCACCTCCTTCCAGTGATCCTAGAGTGAGCTCTGCCAGAGCTGTGGCTCTCCTGGATGCAGAATGTGTTGTAGGAAGTCTCATCCCTGTTAGTGAGCACTGACAGCCTTTAGGAGGTTTTCTGGGGATGGTGCACCTGCACCTTTCTGTTCAGCAACCTTTTCTTGTGCCTTTCTGTTTATATCCACACTCCCTTCCTTCCTAAGCACCTATCGAGGCTCAGCAGCAGCCCAACCTGGATAATGAGGCCAGGTAACGCAGGATCATTAAGGACTAAATATGAGTTCAACCCTGTCAAATGTTTGAGGCCAAGGAGGCCTTGTGGCTCAGAAGCACCGTCCTGGGGATGGGTGGAGGGTTGGAGGGAGGCATGGATAAAAGCAGCATGATAATGGAGGAATGTCTGAATCCACAAGTGCTCCTAATACAGGAATGAGAAATAATCCGTTCATCTGCAGCTCAGCAGCTCAGCTCCATGTGATGACCTCAGATGCCTCTCTTGAGGCCAAGCAAAGTCCTCCAAGGACTGGCTTAAAGCCAATATTGAAGCCTAACCTTCAGGAAATTTAAAAATGTATCATTTCAAAGGAGTTCATGTGAAAACTGCTTAGCAAGGCAGCACAAAACCCCTCCAGCCATGCCTCATGCCCCTGTAAGCAGTCAGGAGTGGAGCCCTTTGGAGGAATGCAAGAACAGGGCAAGTGTGTGTTACAGTCTTTGCTGTGTTGTTTTTTATTTTATTTTTTGCCACGAATTCTTGACTACAAAGCTTTGCAAAGAGCCTTCTCAACATCCTGAAGCAGAATGCCACAGCTTACCCGTTTGCTGGATAAAAGGAGTCTCTTCAGTGTGAGCCTGCCCAGAAATTTCCCCTGCAAACTCACTCATTAAGTACAGCCTTGCAGTTGAAGCAAAGGCAGGTGAGCACAAATGCTTTCTGACAAGTTAGGATGGGATTTTCACCAAAGATGACTTTTTTCTGTGCTGTGCTTGCATCACAGCCTTAACCGTGCCTGTGACTTTTCCTCCAATCCTGAATTTCTGCAGGAGGAGCAAAACATTTGCCTGACTTGAGCAAACAAAGACAAAAGAAGAGCACTTCATGCTTTTGTTCCTGCGAATTGCTGAGGTGACAGACGTCAATTTTTGCACGATAAGTACTGCTGCAGCTGAACACACCAGGGGGGGAAGCTGGGACCAGGCTCTTTCTGGATCAAGCAGAGCAGCGCCTGTGTTTTCTGGATACATCTAAGGTGTGATTTGGCTGTCCTGCCTGCTTGAATGCCTGAGCTGCAGGGAACAACATCTGATGTGTGGAAGGTAAGAAAAGTAGGATGCCCTCCTTTAAACACAGAGGTATTGTGCGGATTGAGGATTCAGCTGTCTCTGGTTTTAGCTGCTGCATCAGGGACTCCACATTAGTTGCCCACTGCCCTCAGCAAGGTGTCAGGGACACTTATAGCAGGACTAGTTATCTGGGAAGAGTGACAGGGACATTTCTAGCAAGAGTAATTAGCTGGTCCATCATTTCTGAGCACCTCTCAGCCTCTGGCTTCTGGAGGGCCTGCCAGGTGAAAGCATATCTACCCCGTCTTACAAAAAAGGAGGGAAGCCTGAGTTCAGCAGCAGTTTCTTGAACCACTGTCAGACCTTGGTGAATCCCCAAAACCATGGGGACCCTTAGGAGTTAGAGACCCATGATGGGGGCCTGTTCACCCATGCAGCCACCTCTGTAATGGTTGACAAGACCCAAAGGCCTGAACTGGCCCTAGGTTGACCAGATGGCCATAGAAGCCTGAGGTGCTGCTGGCAGCCCATGTCTCAAGAAGAGAGCCAGTGCTGGGGCTGCTGCTCATTTCTCCTGGCCCCAAATGGGAGGCCACCATGGAGGGATCTGCACAACTCCCTGAAAGGAGGTTGTAGCAAGGTGGGTCTTGGCCTCTTCTCCCAGGTAGCAGCGATAGGATGATAGGTAATGGCCATAAGTTGTGCCAGGGGAGGTTTGGGTTGAATGTTAGGAAGAATTTCTTCTCAAGAGAGCAGCGATGCAATGGCACAGCTGGTGGGGTCACCAACCCTGGTGTTTCAGAACTGTGGGGAGGTGGCACTGAGGGACATTGGCAGAGGGCATGGTGCAGATAGTACTGACAGTTGGACTTGGGGATCTTAGTGGTTTTTCCAAACTTTATGATTCTATGGTTCTATGATCTCCTCTTAGAGGGAAGGATATCACATCCTTCCCCTTCTGGGAAGAAAATAATAGTTACTTGGGAGAAGATGCTGCGTTCACCAGGGACACATTTAGAGGGAGGTGAGACATCTCCCTGCCCAAGGGCAAGGGGAAAGCAGTGCTGGGATGATGTGCATCTCTGCCCTGGCTCCAGCCCCCCTGCTTTGCACAAGCAGTGCCTGGAGGGGAATTCCCCTTTGCCCTTCCCTCACTTCCAGCTGGGTAAATAACTTCTTTGACAACTGCTTTTATGCTCACAAACATCCTGTGGACAGAGGTGGAAGACAGACCGAAACCACGCTGGTTTCATTTGCCCCAAGACATTTGGTGCAGCCAGGGGAAAATTAGAGGGAAAAATAACTCTGCTTTCAGCAGCATCCTAATGCCATTAGCAGTGTTCAGAGATCAATGTTGATCACAGGCTCTGGTCTCCCGGGCTTTCCCCCCAGTGAAGCAGGAGGCTGATGCCTGAAGGAACCTGCAGCACATGGAGCCGTCCCAGGAGCAGCACCTGGGCTGGAGCTGCAGCCTGAGAAGAGGCCCATGGTGGCTCAGTTCCTAAAGGATGGGCCCCGTGGGTTGGAGCAGTTCTTGAAGAGCTGAAGCCTGTGGAAAGGGCTCACTTAGGTTCCATGGGCAGGAAAAATGGTTGTGAAGGGCTCTTTTGGAGCTGTCTGATCAGATACGATGGCAATGATAGGCAGGACAGATAAGATGGTTCATGTTTGTCTGTAGAAACATGATCAACACGTTGTTTTCCTCTCTCACTCCTGTCCCAATCAACAGTGGGTTTCAACCTCCATCCCTATCCAGTGTTGCATGCAGTTCTGCCTGGTAGAAGAGCCTGAGCTGCATGTTATCCTACAATTTTTCTGCAACTCTCAGAAAGAAATGTGGATTAGCTTTGCTGACAGCGATAAGCAAGAGGCTTAGAAAAACTATCAATTTCCCAGCACCCATTCCAGGGCAGTAAATCTTGGAGCCTACCTAGCTGTACACATGGCAGAGAGAGCAAAAGCACAGTGCTGGTGGGGATTTAGGGCTCATGAATCACCCTGTGCTCTCCAATGGTGCCCCAGCATCTCACATTGTCTCCTTGTGTGATTTGCAACCACAAATTTCTGCTTAGCCCCCAGAAATATAAAAGTGCTTTATTTGCTCCTGTTTTCCATCCCTTTTCTTTTTTCCCTTAAAGGAGCGGCTTAGTCATTAGAGGGTAAAATCCTGTTCTGAGCTCATTTACCTGCATTTAACTGTTGTACATTTTGCAACTACTTCAGCCAGCTGTAGCCTGGTTTAGAGATAAAATGCACCAGGATCATGAAGGAGGTCATGGAATCGTAGAAACACAGAATGCCTCAAGCTGGAAGGGACCTTAAATATCATAAAGTTACAACCCCCTGCCACAGGCAGCATTGCCCCCCACAAATCAGGCTGCCCAGGATCCCATCCAACCTGGCCTTGAACACCTCCAGAAATGGGGCACCCACAGCCTCTCTGGGCAGCCTATTCCTCACTGCCCTCTGAGTAAAATATTTCTTCCTAACATTAACCTAAATGACATTATTTGCCCTTCCTTTGTCCACCAATGCCATCCATTATAGAAGGTCATCAGACTGGGCAAGCACAATCTGCCTTGATGAAGCCACGCTGGCTGTCTCGGATGACCTCCACATCTCATATGTGCCCTAACATCTCTTCCAGGAAGATCCACTCTGTGATCTTCCCAGGCCCAGAGGTGAGGCTCACAGGCCTGCAGTTCCTTGGGACTTCCTTTCTCCCCTTCTTGAACATGGTGTTTCCATTTTTCCAGTTACTGAGGACATTGTCTGACAGCCATAGTTTTTCAGATGTGATGGAAGGCAGGTTGGCAACCACATCAGCCAGTTCCTTCAGGACTGTGAGATGGATCTCATCCGACCCCGTAGACTTGTACACTTTCAGCCTCATGAGGTGGTCTCGGACTTGCTCCACACTTACACTGGTAGGGATTTTGTTCCCCTGACCTCCACTTAGAATTTCAGGGACACCAGAGGCGTGAGAATCCTACCTGATTGTGAAGACCAAGGAAAAGAACTCGTTAAGCACCTCAGTTTGAGGGGGCAAGAGGAGCAAGAGCCACGTATTCCCTTTTCAAGCCTGGTGACTGGAAGAGAACAGGGCTTGCATCCTTGTCCTGAACAGCACATTTCCCCAGCCAGTACATCTGTAAGCCGGGCTGGGGAAAGAATCTGAGCTAAAAGCTGCCCTCTTATGGCCTTTTATAGTCACTAAACTGAGTTCCTCTAGCTGGTTGGAAAAGCGGGCAAAGAGCTGGGTGTATCTTAGAGCAGCCTGGACAACCAGCACATCGTCATTCTGGTGCCATGCCCTTGCAGATGTTTTGGGGTCCGTGCCACAGCTCTCTCGTGCTCGTGTGAAAACCCTCCAGTTTTCCTGGCAAAGAGCAAAGCTTGTAGCAAGTGTGCTGGCTTTGCAGTACATGCATGACTGGAGCAGCTCCTACACCCATGCAAGTGATGGAGAGGAGACCTGCAGTCAGAGGAGATGTGGTGGCACAAGGAAGCATCTTCCCCAGATGGAGATTGCCAACACATCTCCAGAACAGCTGCTGCCAGCATGTGGCATTTGTTATCTTCTTCTTTCAGAGAGTGTCCTCTAAAATACACGAGCTTTTACCTCTTCTCACACTGTATTACCTACCCCCAAAACTCCTTTGACTGCATCGTTTAGGATGTATTTTCCTAAGGAGGATGGCAGCCCCTGGGGCACATGCTTGGGTCAGGCCCCCCTGTGGTTACCAGCAAGGGAAGAACTTTAAAATCATTGCCTTCCCTGCATGAATTGTCCTTTAGGAATGGAATTCTCCTTTGACTGAGCGGGTACCTGCAAATGGCACAAGATTTTCACAAACCCAAAGCCTTAAACTGCCTGGAAAATAAAAGAAACCTGAATTAACCACCTGCAGAAGGTTCAACTCTACTCAAGGACTGGGACGAGTTGTTTTCTAGTGCCACCTGGTTATGGCCCAGAGACAAACCTCACGTTTGGATTTAGGGGGCCTAGGGACCATCACTTGGCAATGTGTGTTTCCTCTGTTTCCATCCTGGTCCCTGTCCTTTACCATCAGACATCAGATTTTGAGTCTAGGCTGAGCACATTCAGAAATGATGCATTTCCATGCTGCACCTATTTAGCGTGCAAATTGATTCCCAGATGCTTGCACTCAGGCTTTCAATCTGTAAAAACAGAAAGCTGGTACACAGAGTAGAAAAGCCAAGCAACGCAGGTTGACCAGCGGGGTGCTTGATTGCTGCTGGGCAAGTGGCAGCCTTCTGACATGGGGCAGGGTGTAAATCAGCAAGGATGTGAGCAGCGAAGAGCAGAGGACTCGCTATGGAGGGGAAGGGATGTAAGCTAGGAGCAAGTAACTGCAAAAACCATCGTGTTAGGCTTTGTCAGCTCCTCCTTCACCCAGCTGACAGCATTTTCCTGCCAGCAGTGACTTCCATCTCCCACCCAACCCAAGCTGCGTTTTGCCTGTGGCATTTGCACATTTGTGCTGGTGCTGTCACATCCCCATCTATTTCCATCTCATCCTGGCTGCCCCCAGGCACGATGAGCGGGCAGGGTGGGCTGCATGAAAAGCAGAGGAATGAGCTTTAATATTCTCCTTTTGTCTTTCCACGGTGCAGTCAGGAGGCTGCTTCTTGAGGCCGACTGCGGAGTTCATCCAGCCCAGACTTCTGAGAAGAGGAATAAATGAACCACCCAACTGTATCCCCTACAGATCCTTTCGAGTTTGAAAAGGAGTCTGAGCACAGCATCACGAAGCGGGGGGGAGAAGGGACATTTGCATTTCAGTCACCCCTCAGCCTGACTCGTGAAGACTTAGGGCCAGCATTCGTGCAAAGAAACACCACCACAAACAAAAATCCTTTCCCTAAGCTGAGAACTCATTAGCCCGTGCTTGCCGCCAATTCCACCTCGGCTCGGCTCTTGCTCTTGTGCTCTTGCATCGCTAGAGGGAAGCGTTTGCCTGCTGCATGGGCACGCTGCCGGCTCGGGTCGGTCCCTGCTGTCCCCGCACGGTGACAGCTCGCCCCGGCTCGCCGCTGCTTTGCAGGGAGAGAACGGTTGGCCCTACAACTCCCGGTCACTGCTTATTTTTCCGGTGAGGACAGAAAACTGCCGCTAATAACTCCCGGCAAGAATAAACAGAAGTGACTGCTCTTTTCTAACCAAGTTTTACACGGGTGACAAAAGCCATTTTGCACAGCACTGCGCTGCATTGCTTGGCAGTGGGAGAAATCCCTGTCTGTATGGCCACAGCAAATGCACACGGAGGCGCTCACCTGAAGGCTCTGCTATGCCCGTTGCCTGATATACCGCTCCCGAAATTGGTGCCTGGGGCCATCACTCAGTAGAACAATTTGGAAAGGCTTTTACTTGCTTGGTGAATATATTCCAGGCATTGAGACACACCATGGTGGCAGGAATGGGTGATATGGCTCCCAAGCACTCTTGCTCTCCTAGCAGTTTTTTAGCTCCTGGAGTTTTCACTCCTTCCCCTGAGCCCAGTACCTACCACTTCCTTCCTCGAAGAGCTGCATCTTGAGGAGTCACCAGCACTGTTCCTTCTAGCTCCATCTGATTCCTACCTGGAAACATCCAGTCTGAGCATAGGAAGCAACATCTTCCCCCTGTTGAAGGACCCAAAAGCTTAATCTTTCAAAAGGACACATCTACATTGCCCATAAGGAGGGAAGATGAGAGCCTAGATTTGCTTCTGTGAGGACAGGAGCTGCTGAGCCACTTCCAGCTGTCCCAAGAACAGGCTGCCCAGGGAGGTGATAGAGTCATCGTCCCTGGAGGTGTTCAAGAGACATGGAGATGTGGCACTGAGGGAGGTGGTCAGTGGGCATGGTGGGGATGGATTGCTGCTTGGACTGAGTGATCGTCAGGGTCTTTTCCAACCCTGAATGATTCTATGATTTTCTCATTCTATGGTTCTACGACCAGACCTGGCTCATCTGGAAATGGGAGTGTTTCCTACATGGCTCCATGGGATATAAGAGGACTGGAACATGAAATCAGGGCTCCAGAGGCAACATCACACTGAGTCATTGCATGGGAGCTGTTGAGTCCCAGCCTGAACACCTGGGAAAATGACCGAGCCAGCCCTGGAAGCACAGGTGAAGGCAGTTCAGCTGTGCAATTGGAACTGATGGAGCCTGGCTGCACCTCTCTTAGACCCCATTTAAGGGCTGACTGCGATTGGAGGGGGTTCTTTGGTTGGAGATTCCTCTTCTGTGAGCCTAGATCGTTGGCAACTGGTGAGTCCTCTTCTTTCTTTTGTAACATCTTCCCATTGTGGTGGAATCTCTGCTGCTACAGTCATCCTTTCTGATGTGCCTTTTGCACAAAGATCTTGTCAGCATCCCCTCTTTGCCCTGTTGCAGTTTTGAGTTGTACATGTGGGCAAGGACTGGGGCACCTTACCACAAGTGTAGGTGCCTAGCAGCAGCAGCAACTGAGCTCCCAGCACAGTGCTGGGCTGGGAGGTGCCAACTTTTACAGCTTTATTGTGATTCTTAGAGTGTTACAATCTACAGGCCAGCTTGTACAGTCCTGGGGGTTAGCAGGCTTTTGTCCAGTCTACTTTTATCCTCTGCTCCTTTTGCTTTAAGGTGCAGCTTGCAACCTTATGGAGCGTGAGAATATACTGCTGTGCCCACTGCAGCCTGTGGAAGTATTTTCCCCTTCAGAAAGAACGCGGTGTCCATGCAGCTTTAAAAATAAGTCTGCCCTAGGAGTTTGCTTGTCAAAAAAGAGAAATGTCCCAGCTTGTGTCGGAGGGACAAATGGAAGCAGGTTGACCTCCCTTGTTAGCATCGTTTAAACTGGAGAAAAGAAGCTCAGAGAAGCAGCCCAGTGATTTGTTCTGCTATGAAAATGACCCTGTCATCACGGACCACTGTTTATACCAGCAGCAGGGCTGGCACTGAGCCTAGTCTGGGAGCAAAAATAATGAGTGCTCCCCTTCTCGTTCTGCTGCTCTACAGAATCACAGCATGGCTTGGGTTGGAAAGGACCTTAAAGGTCACTCAGTCCCAGCCTGCAGTGGGGCTGTGGCCATGGGTGTCCACCTCAGAACTGGGGGAGACTGGGATCAGAGGCTGAGCCTGTCTGTGGGCTGTGGTGTGATATTACCTACTTATAATAAACATCCCCTCTGACAGACCATCACACAGCCCCAGCTCTTCCAGGACCCAGGCTGCTGCTTAGGAAATGATGGTGTTTTGGTGTTACCTTTTGCTTTTCTGAGTTTGCCTTCTCCTTTGTCCCAGGCAAAAGGAAGGAGATGTTTCAAGCTTTTGTGAAAAACACAAAAACAGTGGGTTTTTTTTTTTGTCGCTCCTCAAGCAAGATGGAAACACATTGTCCTTTCTCCAACCCTCTCTCGTTACCTTCACTGTTAATTCCCATTACTCTTGGCCCAGCTTTCAGATCTTTGACAAATTCTCTCTGTTAGTTCCCAAGTGCAAAACTTCAGCTGTGATTTTTCAGTAGAGGTCATCAATGACACCAAAACTGGTTAGTAATTTTCTTGTGAACTTTCTCAGAGCCAGCTGTGACTCAGCTGCTACAAATCAGGAAATAACAGGGAATGGCATGAATGCCTGTGGGGAAATACCTCCCTAAAATATATTTCTCTTTAAAAATGCTTTTACTGCAACCTGCTTGCTCATGTGAATAACTTTTGGCCAAGGTCTGCCACACAGCCAGGTCTCAAACAGCTCTCTTGTTTTGAAAGCATTAAGAAGCATCACCACGTCATCAGTCATGGATGAGCTCTATAGAGCCACAAAGATTTCCAAAGGCTCCATTTTCACTTGTCTTCACAGCAGCTTGGGACCTCTGTGCTTGGGGCCACTCACACTTCTAGCGTGATCCTAAGGGGGATTTTGGAAGAGGCAGGAACTGCATTGCAGGGAGCAGAGAGGGAAGCTGGGGCATAGTGTTCTGTGAAGGTGGCAGAAAATGAGGCAAGTTCCATTCCATAGTGGCTTAAAATCATCATCCAGAGAGGCCTAGACCATCTTGAGCAGTGAACCTCATTAGGTTCAACAAATCCAAGTGCAAGGTCTTGCACCTGGGTCATGGCATCAGTGCAAGCTGGGGGGTGTAAGGATGGAGCACAGCCCTGTCAAAATGGACCTGGGGATGCTGGTGGATGGCAGCTGGATGTGAGCCAGTGCTATGCCCTCACAGCACAAAGCCAGCCGTACCCTGGGCTGCATGAAAAGCAGTGCAGCCAGCAGGGTGAGCCCCTCTGTGCTGTGAGACCTCACCTGGAGCACTGCATCCAGATGGGGAGTCCTCAGTACAGGAGAGATGTGCATCTGTTAGAGCATGTCCAGGGAAGGGCCACAGAAATGCTCCAAGGGATGGAACACTTTGCCTAAGAGCACAGGCTGAGAGAGCTGGTGCTGTTCAGCATGGAGAAGATGTGAGGAGACCTGAGAGTGGTCTTTGAGTATCTAAAGGGGAGCTACAGGAAAGAAGGAGACTTACCCAAGCATCTGTGCAGAACAGTGAAGTCCTATTTGCCTTGCAAAGACCCTCTGCCCTCCTCAGCCGGTCCCATGCACCCATCCAAAGTGGTGCCAGCAGCTGTTTCCCATGGAAATAAAGGTTATGCTTCCATCTGCAAGCTGACTCCTCAGGAACCCCCTGCTTCTTCTGTCCCATGTTGGAGCTGTAGGTAGGCCATCTACCAGCATGATCTCATTGCCACTGGTGCATTAGTGACCTGTGAAATATGTGCATACGAGGATGTATTTGCAGGAGGGCACACGCTCAGCCAGCTGCTTTGGAGGCTGCATTCTTGGCTGTGCCCTTGTGTGCTGCCAGCACCAATTCACAGCTCCTTCCATAAGCAGGGAAAGTGAAACATAAAATGAATGTACCTGTGGGGAAGAAGAGGTGGTGATCTGAGGAGGGTAACTGAGAGCATTGAAACAGATCGCATGTAAAAAGGGAAAGATAAGGAATTGGTTTGCAATAATTGTTTTGTATGGGGACAGATGTTGAAACTGCAAGGCAGCTTCTAGGGTAGAGAAACTGCAATAGGTTCTTTTGGTTTTTAGACATATATTAATCTGTGAGGGTACTGGAAGTTGGCCTGGAAGATATATGGCATTTTTCTAGCCTTACTGTCAAAAAGATTATTTAAATTGCAGGTTCCCATTCACTGTTTTCCTTTACATGTTGACTTAAATCTGTCAATTTTGTTCTCATTTCTCATTCATTTGCTTTTTAAATTATTTTTCCCCAAATATATCAATGGTTCCCATGCTCCAATTCTGTGATTGCTGGTGAGGAGGAGAGGCCTGAGCTATATGAATGCAATTATACCAGTGTGGAGTTGATTGTATATTCATGCTGACTTTAACTTGCTGTGTTCAGCAGCTGGGTGTTGGGATGGAGCCTTTTGTATCTATAGGTCAGGAGCTCAGGGTCTGTAAGTGCGCCATTCTCATGTGGCATAATAAGATTCAACAGGGCATCAAGGTGCACAAGCCCAGCCCTCACTGCCAAAATCAGATCATCTACTGATAGTCTGTATATATATGTCTGTGCATATATTTCAAAGACACCTCTGATTTATTTCTTGCTGTATCTGGAAGAAAGCTGAGATCCAGCACTCATTTGTTGTACTGAGCCCTTTGAAGATGGGTTTCCCAAGTCCTTCTCTTCTCCATCTTTTTCTCCCTGCTCATGACTTTAACCCTTGGGCAGCTTCTGGCTCGTTTGGCTGATGAAGAGCTGGGCTATCTCTGATGCTTTTAATTGATCTGAGCTTTGGGAAAGCTGGTGGCTGTGAGGAGGGAGAGTCTCTGGGACAGTCTTCCTGCAGAGCAGATGAGGAGAAGTGCAGTGCAGTTAAATGAGCTATATTCCTCTTGTGTGCCACATTTAGAGAGAGTAAGGAGGACTACATGTCTGCATCCAAATGCTTCCCAGACAGGCAAGTGTGGCCTTCTTACAGCCATCACATTTCTCCCATGAGGCTGAGAAGTGAAACCTCCATTTGGTGCTGTCTGTGTTAATTAGGAATCTTCCAAGCCTGAGCCTTCCTCAATAATTAAAGGAGGAAAAAGACAAAAAACAAAAAAAAAAAGACAAAAGACCTATTTTATTAATGGAGTGAGTTCCATGCCAATATAAATCACATCAGAGATGAAGCTGCACAATTGGATGAGTCTGGATGAAATAAGTTTCCACAGGCTTATTTTTCTGTCACTCTTTCTCTCCCTGATGTGATTTGTGCCACCACATTTCTGCCACTCCTCAGAGCTCCCACGGTGTGCTGGGCTCCCAGCACAAGGCAGCTTGAGGCACGCTTTGTCCCAGCACAGTTT
Source organism: Tympanuchus pallidicinctus (assembly GCF_026119805.1). Lineage (NCBI taxonomy): Eukaryota > Metazoa > Chordata > Aves > Galliformes > Phasianidae > Tympanuchus > Tympanuchus pallidicinctus. The sequence continues at coordinate 35,149,772 of NW_026294669.1, forward strand.
AATATCTGAACGCTTGATGGTGCAATCTCATAACATTCTTTATACTGTATTGTTTCTTTTTTTTTTTTCTTCTGTTTTCTAGGAGTGGAATTATATAAGCCTGATGGTAGTTGCACCTCCTGCTGTAAAATGGGCTGTAAAATGAGTTGTTATGTAAAACAGTGGTTTGCCTGCCTTTTTTTCTTATTAATAATGAGCATTTTGCACTATGAAGCATTTTGCAGTGATGAGATACACCCATCACAGAACAAGCACATCCCAGTGTATCTTCACGTTTCCTGGAAACACAGGAGATGCATTAAAGCTGAGTGCAGTGTTCAGTGGGGAAGAGATCACCTGTGACCCTCCAGCAGCCTCTCAGGACTGTGTGTCCTCACTGTGCACACCAGCACAGAGTGCAGCTCTGTATTTGGGATGTTGCTCTCCATCACTGCAGGGTCTTGTTGGTGGCAAGCAGCATGGGGAGCACTTGCTGTTTAGGGTCAGGTCAGGCTGGTCTAGGCCAGAATGTCCCACTGCAATGTGACAGTCTGTTAAGGATTTGGTGTTGCAGGTAGGGTCTGGAGCCTTGTGCACCATAGCTGCTGTGAGTTTGTTCACCACAAATTTACCTAGCTTGCTACTGAACCCAGGACTTTGTCAACATCTGACTTTCCTGTACTCCAGACTGGAATTGCTCTGCTGGCTATGCAGTTAGAAGGAGTGACCCATCACTCCTATTCACTGCTCCTTGCCAGCATTAATGCTGGTGCCTTAATGGTGTCTCTCTCTTTGGCCTTTTCATACTTCTTGCAAAACCCATCCCTGTACTGCCTGCCTGCTCAAGCAGAACAAGAGAGCTCCCTTCTGTTGGTCAGCTAAAAATTATGTGCTTTCTTGTTGAAAGGGTTTCCATTTTGCTCTATTTGCAGTACTTTCTTCCACTGTATCAAAGTGTAACTTATCCTTGTATCTGATCCAGCCGCACACCTTTGCTGCTTCACACTGCTCTGCCCTTTCCTGCTGCTGTTGCAGGGGTTACCCCCATTACAGCAGGACCAAAGCAGCTCACCTCTTTCAGAAGCTTGCAGGACTGTCCATCCACGGTCAGCAATGGGAGGTTGTTGCTGGAGGCCTATGCAAAGACCTGAGCTTGGAGATGGCCTATGGCTAACCCTACCTGCTCAGATGGGTACTGCTGTTGCTTTTCACCTGAAATCAGAGCTGCTTTATTTATGGTGTGATGACTAGCTCCCGGGCAGACAGGCTTCAATGCATACTAATGAACAAAACAAATGTTTTCCCCTCAAAGTATCATGTGTTTTCCCAGACTTCCCTGCTTCTCAACCAGCAAGATAACATCAAAGTGGTAAAATTTAATGAACCTGCCGCATTAGAGCACAGCATGATTTATTTGCTGCTACACAGAGGAAACTTTTCAGTATATTCCTCTGAATTTACTAGGTTAAAAATTATTGCAGCCCATTTGACAGGCAGCCATCCTTGGTGCTGCTCTGTAACAGACAGAGACCGAAGGACAGCTGTGACTGCTGATCAGCAACGTGTGAATGCTCCTGTTTGGAGACTGTAGGCAATGAGCAGTGCCCTATCTTCTCTGAGATGGGCATGTTGCTGAAGCAGCCCGATTTCAAGAGGAAACTGAGGACTTGCTTATTAAGTACAACAACAGAAAAATCCCACATGATGCAGCCCATCTACAGAATGCATGAGAGTGGGGAGGGAGGCTTTAATTATGCAGCTGTTTCCATGACAACCTCTTCTATCAAATGGCCAAGCATAAGGGCTCTCTGCTCCTCTCCTGCTTGGTCTTGTTCACCTCTGGAACAACTACTCCAGGATAAGAGCCCAGCTGTACCTCAGTGCATTTTACACAGCTCTGCATTAACAGGAAAAAAAACAAACCCAGACCTAATGACTGTCCTTACACAGACAGGGGCTGGAGGAGCCTGGCTTTACTTCCATTGCAATTGCTTTCTCCTGCCTTGATGACAAATTCATCAAATTCATTCCAGGTGTTGTTGGTCAAGCCAAGGAGAGACACTTTTCTCTGCATGAGTCTGTTGGAGTCTTGGGCAAGGTCAAAGGGATTCTCATTTGCTTCTCATTTTTGCTTTATGGGACAAGCATGACTTTGGGTTATGGGAACACATTATAAATATGCACTCCTTCCCTCTGTTACAGGAAAAACAGGAGCAATGCTCACTGAGTGGCAGGCAGCCTTCAGCAATTGCTTGCTTAATCCAAAGAGGTTGTGAGTCCTAAGATGACATTTCATAGCAACAGGGGAGGAGGAGGAGGAAGACATCAAGGTGTTGTCCAAATGGAGGAATTGTTCTGCTTTCTCTGAGGCCATGTGAATGGCAAAACATTAATATTTGCTTTTCCATTTCCCTTTGGGCCCCATTGTTTGAGAGTCCAGCCCAGAGACAACTTTCCAGCTCACCTCTGTTTACACTGAGTGTCAGCGTTGCCAGCCTTGTACGGAGCCTTTCCCTTCCTTATATTGGCTGAGTGGGAAGGAAAGCTGTGCTAATTCTTCCTAACATGAGAAGACTCATTGTCCCTCTTGACTGCTGTTGAACAACAGCTGGTTTTGTTGTATTGTGGAGCTGTGTATTTTCTTTTTAACGGCTCAACACTACTTAAAAGCCAGGTCTGTCTCTAGCATGGCTGCCAAATCAAATGGTTGGCTTGCTGTGAAACTCAGCTTAAGACTTCAATTGGAAAGTAGTTCAACAATAGAGCAGGTCAAAAATCCCACTTGGCTCAGATTCCTGGTTCTCAGGTCAAGATTTCTGACAGCAAAAACACCACTTTAGTAGTGACAGTGTCAACTGTTGGTGTGTGCGCTCCTCAGAGAGCGCTGTATATTTTGCTTGCGTTGAAATGAGCTTATCTCAATTTGGAACAGATATTTTGCTTTTAAAGAAGCCTTGCAAGACCTTTTTGGATGTATTAAGAGTGCCAGCAAGAGGTTTTTATCCATCCTCTGTCCTTTAAACTCAGCCAGCCTTGGTCTTTGTAGGTATTGCTCAAGGAATTGATGGGAGCTTCTAGAGCAAGGCGTATAGTGCTGTAATTTAACTTGCAAGTGAGATGATTTTTGCCTCCTAAATCATGGCAACCTGGTGGCTTTTACAGGCTTCTTAAGAATGACTTTAATTCTATCTGAATCCAGTATAACTCCCAGTGTTGCTAATTTGTATGAGCACAGGCGTGGCAAGAGATGCCAAAATGAACTATCTCTCGCTGAGCACCGTTATGTGTCACTGCTGCCTCATGCCTCAGAAAGCAAGGATTTCCCCTCCATTGGAAGCATGAGAAGAAGGAGGCAGTGGTGCCGAGTGTCTTGTTTGGATTTGGGGTAGAATCCAAGCTCTACCTGCCTGCTTCCTGGTGGGGCACTGTGATGGCCAGGTAGGCTGCTGCTCACCCAGCACCACAGCTCACAGAATCACAGAATGGCCAGGGTTGGAAGGGACCTCAATTAATTGCTTCTCTTTCTGAAGCAATTAAAAGAGCTGGTGTTACTTGCTTCATTAGTGCTGTGTGCTTGGGCTGGCTCAAGGGCCTAAATAAGCCCCCATTCCAGCACCAAGTAGCTCAGAGCTTCACATCCTGGGGGAAAACAGCCTTGGAGTTTGGGGCAGATGTTTTCTCCCTGCGGAGCTGGCCGTGCTGTGTGCTAGAGGAAGGCTGGCAAGACCTGAAGATCTCAGAAGAGTCAGGTGGTGAGTATGTCCTGTGTGTGAGGTGGATACCAAGGGCACATCTTCACCTCTGCTGCCCTCCTGGAGGAGGGGAGGTGAGTGGCAAGTTGGCATCTAAACACTGGGCTGCAGTGAAAGGTTGCTGAAGTGAAGGAGAATCAAAGGCAGCAGCTAATTGAGAGGCAAGAAAGTATAGAAACCTAAGGCTTGGAAAAGAAAGCAAATAAAGCTTTAATGCTTTGGCTTTGTAATGAGCATAATTATACTTAAGCTCGTTGCCTAATTCTGAAGCAGTCTGTGAGTGCTGAAAGCCCGGAGTTGACACCAGCAAGAAGCACTGACAAGCTGCGTGCAGAAATTGGCCTTCTGACTCCATGAGGATATTGAAGATGTTCTGGTAAATATTTACATTTTTTAATCTCCATTGCTAATCAGAGCTGAGATTATTTAACTTGCAAGCGTTTATTAAAATAAACTTTGCACTGATTGCTTCTTCTGCTATTTTTTCCTCCTTCTGTCCAAATGCTAGCAAAGCAGGGCGTTTGTTAAAGTTACATTTGCTGAAGCACTGCAGTTGCTGCTGTATAGCACAGCATCGTTTGAAAGGGCCTTGGGGACATTATTCCAAAGTGAGCTGTCATTCTAATCTTGATGCTGCAATTAGTTAACAACAGGAATCTCTGAATAGAGTGATTCTGTGGGTTTTTTTCCTTCTTTGAATACCACTCTTGGTGGCTATGTTCACTATATTTATGCCAGCCCAGCTGGATCCCAGCTTGCATCTACCGTTCCTTCCGTCTTTGGTCCTGGAAGAGACTCAGAGCACACAGCGGTGACTGGGTGGCTCCTGGGAGGGACGGTGCTTCCCATGGAGATGCTGCACATCCTGGCACTCCTGGCTAACAGGGAAAGCTGCTTGATGTCCTGGCATTTTCCCCATTAATGCTGAAAGGGTGGGAATGCTGGTGGAAAAGGATTGAGGGGAGAGCATCCGCAGTGTGGATGGGAAAAGAAAAAGCCACCAGAGCTGTGCAAATGCTTTCTGAAAGCTTGGGTTTCTGAGTGGAGCCAAGGGACTTTTGCAGCCGTTGTCTCTGCTGCCACGGCTCGTTTCACCCCTTGGCGCAGACAGATCTGTAAGAAGATAAAGCAAAGGCTGCGTGCCTGAAGCTGGGCAGACCAAGGGCAAATAGTTGCAGAGCCTGGTGGTGAGGAGGGAATAAATCAGCTTTTTGCAAATCAGAGTAGGACTCTACACCAGTGTTGCCTGTGTTCTAGGGTGAGCGAGCTGTGGGCTCTTTGGAGCCTCGAGGTATCTCTGTCTTTACTTTTTAATATCAGTCTTGCAAAGTTTGTAGCTTGTCTGGGTGTATCCTTTCAGCCCTGCTGCATTCAGCCTCTGAGTAGAGGCGAGAAACCCTCCGTTCATCCTGAAGGAAAGGAGAGCAGGGCACTTAGCTGTTTAACATGACATTTCACAAAGAAGTAAGGGTAACACCACCGAATGAACTGGTCTCTAATTGCTGCCACTGAACCCTCTGAAACTCTGAGCTAATGAGCAGGAGATGGGAAGCATCATCAGCATTACCCTCAAATAGGAATACCTAGGAAAGAAGCTATGTTTTGGTCTCTGATGTGAAAAAATCAAATTGCTATTGTCATCTGTCCCCACTAGCATCAGGCTGTCTTGCAGCAAATGCCTGCCCATCTTTTCAAGTCTGTCAGCTGGTTTTGACCTTGATATGAACCATCCTGGATGTGGGTTTGTCACCAGGGAGGGTGAGAAATGAGTGTAGCAGAGGAGGTAGGAGATGTGAAAAACAGAGGATAACCGTACTGTTGTGGGTGAGTAGATGGAGGGCTGTCTCCAACAGGGAGCAATGTTGTTGCAAGATCCATGGGCTCTGCTGCATTAATGATTCTGATAAGCAGTAAGGAATGTGGAATGAGTTATATCTAATTGATAGGGCAAACTGGGAATACCTGAGGGTCATTCTGCCATCTTCTTCCATGCAATACTTGGGCTGTGAGGTAATAATTTACAGCTCCTTCCAGCAGCAGCTTGCACCAGGACCCCAAGTTCCAACCAGTGATTTGGCCCTGTGCAGCTTGAGGGTTAAAGGGCACTGGTGGTTCCATGAAAAAAAAATAATCAGGAGAATCAGAAATAAAGCAGATAAATTCTTCCATGATTTTTGGGTAGTGCTGTGTGGAGCCAGGAGCTTGATTTGATGATCCTCATGGGTCCCTTCCAACTCGAGATATTCTATGGTTCTGTGATTCTATGGCAATGGAGAGGAACTTCCAGATGTAATTAAAAGCATTGTTACCTTTGTTATTCATAAGAATGTCTGCCATTGATGGGAAGCTGGGGCTGGTATCAGTGAAATGAAATAGAACCATGAAAGTTAAATCAGCATGTCTGGTATCCAGGTGGTTTCTGTTTAGTGTAAGTTCTTAGCCTCATTTGGCCTTCTGCTGTATTTAGCACATAAGATCCAAACTCTGCCCTGAACATCATCAGGATGCTGTTTCCTGCCAGTTTTTTCTGTCTGGCCATGTTATATACCTCACCATACTTCTGCTGTATCTTGCTATTCTATGCTGGCCTTTGCCATGCAGCTCTCAGATCAGGCGGGATCATTAATCCTGCTGTCTCAATGACAAACAGAGCTATTGCCAAGATGTGATATGTTTTAGCCTTTTTTTTTTTCTTTCCTCCAGGTGATGATTTCAAGGTGTGCAAAGTCTGATGCAGCAGGGCAGACGGTGCTGCAGCATCCCAGTTCAAACCTCAGCAGCATTGTGTGGCTTCCAGCCTCACCTCCCAGTGCTAGTGCTGGTTTGGCCATGGTTCTCCTGACTGATCTCTGCAGGAATTGAGTTTGGAAACTTATCTAACACAGAGAACATCAGGACAGCCTGGTCTGTGAGAGGCGTCTGTGCCCATAGCAGGTGAGCTTTAGGTCCGTTCCAACTCAAGTCATGCTATGGTTCTGTGAAGGTCTTGGGGGCACCAAGGTGGTGAGGATCAGAAACACATTGTTGTGGGAGCTGTATGAACATAGGTGAGAGTTATTGAAAAAGAAGCAGCTGATCTGCACACTGTATCTGGTTACACACACCTGCACCAGCACACAAAGGGACAAGGCTGCTTATCCACAAGAATAAAGCAGGCACGTTTCAGAATGTGGACAAGCAATCACCCCCAACACACTGTCAGCCAAATTATGTCCCTCATCACAGCTGCAAACACAGCATGGCCTGTATCCAGTGTCTTCTCTGCTTCTCCCATATAACACCTCAATACTCCTGTAGTGTTGCCAACGGTCTATGGGGTGTGGAGATCTGTTTTAAGGAGATATGAGCAGAACTTCGTTGTAGTTGTGATCAAAGCTGCTGGCTGGAGCGTTGTTCCAATTGCTATGTTTTTGGCATTCCCATGTGCTTGCCTGAAACCTTCACCCTGTGCCTGGGTGGACTTAAGGTGAACGTTGGCTTGGGTCTGATGTGGTCATAGCATGGCTCCTTCCTGCTCTCAGCTCCTTTATTTGGGAGTGCCCCTTTCCCTCATGCTTTCTGGTCCAAAAGCATGCTTTCAGACATTGCTGTCTCTGCACAGATCCTAAAGAGCACAGCAGGTGGCTACGAGCATGCTTCTTAATTGAGTCACAGAATCCTTTGAGGGTTGGAAGGGACCCTCAAAGGCCATCTGATCCAATGCCCCTGTGATGAATGGGGCACCCACAGCTCCATCAGGTGCTCAGACCCTATCCAGCCGGTCTCCAGGGCATCTACCACCTCTTTGGGCTATCAGTGCCAGTGCTTCATTACCCTTATCATATAAAACCTTTTTTTTATATCCAGTCTAAATCTCCCCTCTTCTAATTTGAAAACATTTCTCCTTGTCTTCTTGCAACAGACCCTGCTAAGGGGTGCTGTTTGTCAGAGTGCACTTCTGCTCTCCATCTCAGGCCAACCTTGAGTAATGTGGGTGGTTGGCAAACCTTGGTGCAATGGGATGAGCATGTGGGAGCTGTTTCTTTTGTCTGGGGCTCGTTTAATCAGGCAGGTCATTCAGTGAAAGTTGTGCCTTTTAATCTTCTGATCTCTGTCCCTGCCTTGAGCAGCTTTGCCATCTGTTCAGATGTCGTGTAAGGTGACCATACGTTTTTCTCCAAAGGCCTATGTTTCTCCAAAGCTCCTGTTCCCTATCCAGACCTACTGAGCAGCTCAGGTATGCCTTCCAGTGGCACTGAATTACTTATCAGTCGCAAAATTATTTGGACTTGACCTTCTGAGATAAGCCTATGTGAAATGTAACTGGTTTTGATCTCAATTTCCTTGAAAAAATTGGTGCTCAGTTGGTTTTATTCTTCATTGTGGGTCACCTGGCATGTAGTTTTGCTCTCTGTTTAAGATGTAACTCCTCAAGCTTTCTTGAGATGCTTTCTGTTTGGTGCTGCTTGTTTGGAACTATCACTGCCTTTAGAGGAAGAAAGCTGAAGGTGCATTTCCACACATAAGCTCAAGCTGCAATGGTCCCAGATACATAAACAGACAAATCCTTATCTACAGGATGTGCTGCTCTGAATAAGGCTAACTGCAGAAGCTCTCTTGGATTTGGGTTGTGACAACAGTGTGTGACTCTGACATTGCTTCTGCCATCAGCAGATCTCAAAGCACATAGCAAATAAGTGTACTTTCTACTGATTGATGCATGAGAGAGTGCACAATAAATCAGTGGAAATGTGGGCCTTGATCCTGTCCCTGCTGTGTCTCCAGGCTCGTGCTCCTTGTAAGACACAGCATGGTGAGGATTTATGCCTTCCAGCTTTGCACCTCCCTTGGGGCCTGTATGTGTGCTCATGTTTGTGCATGCTCAGCTGCCTGCTTGAGCTCCCAGAGGGGAGGACTCTGCTTTTTGTCCCTGGAAACGTGTGGAAAGATGCCCACAGCAGTGCCAGTGGAGGTGGTAGCTGGTTTTGTTCCGAGGAATTCATCTTTTGGGGTTCAACAGCTCGTTGTTATGCTATTAATTTCAGACTCTCAGAGCTGGCAGCGATTGCTCAAGAGCGGATGATGTTTGAAATAGTGGCTATGCTGTCATTGTTACTGAATCTTCATTATTCAGAAAGCTTTGGCTGGCTGCTGGGTCTGTGCCGAACGAATCTTGCAGTACAAATATTTGCCTGTGGAGAGATGCCTTATTATTAATTTAAAGCCTGACATAAATCACGAGCTCAAAAATGCAGACTTAAGCTTCCTGGACAAAAATAGATGTGGCCTCTTGCATGGGGAGCCGTTCCGTTTATGCTTCCATAATTGGATCATGCTGAAATGGATACCTTAAATTTAGTTACAAAAGGCTAACCAGAAAAAAATGCCAACAATTTATCACAGCCACGGTGCTATATTTAAAGCTGTCAGCGTTTCCAGGATATAAAGTGATTATAAATCCAAGCGATTTGTAGCCAGCCATAGGAATCTGCCTTCGTGCTGACATTTAACACTGAAGTTCTCCACACCAGAACCCCCTGATTCAGGAACGTAATTAAGCCTTCACCTCTTATTAATTTTAGGATAGCTTATAGCCAATACAGGCTTAAATGTAGGCATATACTTGAATGTACTGTTGAATCCATGTCCAAAAGCTTAATTATTTTTCTCAGTAATGAAGACCTTGCTGTGGATTTGAAGTTAGAAGTACCAGAATGCTGCTGGAACCAAGGGCTGATGCCATCTCCTCATCCCTACTTATTAAATGGAGCATTTGTGTCTCCTAAAAGGTCCTATTATTTGTTATTAAGTAATAGCTTCACTTTTTGCTTGCTGTGACCTCAGGTGAATGAGATCCATTAGCTGCTCAGGAGCTGTGTAATTGAAAGACATTTGCTTGAATTATGTTTTGGATAATCCTGAAGGAGCCTGGCATTTGGAAAACTGGCCAAGAAATGAGGCAGCTAGCAATACTTCTGCCTAGGCTCTGCTTTCTATTGTGTTTTCATTTCCTACCTTCGTTCCTTTTCCCTTAAGTGACATCAAGCTTATGGAATGTACTCACTTATTAGCAGAGTAAAGGATAAGCAAAAAAGAATGCAATAAAAAAGAAATTACTTCTAAACCTCCCTTGCCAAATATGTGAATCTTTCAGGAAACTAACACATGGCCCAGCTCTGCAAATCACTGAAGAATGTGAGTTGTTCCTATTGGAGTAAACAGCACTAAGCAAGTCTGCAGGGGTATTACAAGGGGAAAGTGAGGCCTCAAACCCTGCATCAGTACAGAAAATCTTCCTGGGGCTTCTAAGGTGCTCCATGTGACTGTTGGCTGCTGCTTTTGGGCCCATGCTTCTGTCAGCTCCTACCACATCATTTACACTGCACAGCCCCTGGGCCAGATCAGCATTCATCTTGTGGGTTTGGACTCTGAGCTGCTGGAGATAGGCTTTCATGGCTGAGGGTCAGCTTCTGCCCCCAAGTTTTAGCAGCTTCCAGGTATCCTGTAGCTGTCATGTTTGCGTGTTTCCAGGAGTGCTGCCTGATGGGCAGAGGCAACCTCCTGTGCTCCAGTTTGTGCCCAGTGCCTCTTGGCCTCCACATGAAAATAGCATCTCTGAAAATAGCATCCCAGTGCTATTGCACTGCAGGAGGTCATGCAGAAGACTGCCTTATTCCACCAGCTGCATTTTCATACGGAGTTTGAGAGAGGCATGTGAGAAGGGTGGATAACAAAAGAAGCCTGGGTGAGAGGAAAGGTAATCATAAATGACTCCCATCTGTCTTCTCCTGTTACCTACTGCAGATACTAGATTTATGAAGGCTCTGTGTTAGCTCTGGCTTGTTATAAAGCCTGGTACCAGCTCTGCCATCAGCAAGCCACTGGGGGCACCACCAAGTGAATACCACTGTATGACCAATGCTTGCTCCAGGAAGACCCAGATGCTGCCCTTAGTGGGACACAGAGCAGCAGGCAGCCCTTTGGAGAGCTGCAGAAGGCACCACGAGGTCTTCACTTGACTTCCTTGGCAGCCCATCTTTACTACTCGGAGGGAATTCTTTTCCAAGGAATGAATTCGGAGGGAAATGTTCAGCAATCAGTATTTCCAAAGCTGAGCTGGGTAACCAAGAGAAGGGAGATACATCTGAGAATGCCTGAATTTATTGCTTTGCTGGTGAAAACTGTTTCACAGATAGAAAGAGGCACGTCTGAGTGCAAGCGGTGAAACTGGGGCAGGAGATGTGCAGGGTGCTGGAGTGGGGGAAGACAACCTATGGGTGATGCTCTGCTCCTTGGGTCATGTATGTGCTGTGTTGCATTTCTCTGCTGCTTGCTTCTGACAGCAGGCAGAAGGGGGGCACCCAAGCAGAGTTTAGTTCTGAAGAAGCTGGTAGGTGAAAGCACAACAAGTAAAGCTCGAGAAGCTTTAATTCAAATGGAAAAATGGGGTCTTAGCTAAACCAAGCTAAAATTGAAAGTGTCTGGGAGGTTTTTGTCTGTCTAGCAACCAGTACGAGTATTAACGTAGTGGAAAGAGAGCCAAACCAGAAAATTGCAAGTGCCCTTAAGTAAAAATGTTCTCATTCTTCAGCCCAAACTTAAAACACAGCAGAAAAAATGAATGCTATTATTTAATGGAATCTATAGCCTTCATTTTCTACTTTCTTAACAGAACCAAAGCCCAAGCAGACCACATCTCCTGTGTCATGTCTAGACTGTGACTTGTGGGCAGTAAGGTTGTCTGCTCCCTTTGTATACTGAACAAGTACTCACAGTACTTTTACTCAAGGAAGATGCTTGGTCTCTGGAGAAATATAAGGTCACAGCGATTTGCAGTTGGTAGATAAACCACAGGGAAAATTTCTTTGACATCTCTCTTACAAAATAACAAAAGCAACAGATTCTTTTTCCTCTACAATCATGACTTGCTGGCTTCTTTTGATATCTCAGATTGGCAGCATGCTGCATGCAAGATGCCAACAGCAAACGCAGCAAGAGATTGTTTGTGATGCTTCAGTCGCGTTTATGTTCCTAATGATTGTTTCTTGGACAAAGTAAATAATACTAAGTCAAGCTGACATCCTAACTACAGAGTTAATAGTTATAAGGGATGTTCTCTCTGCTAAAACACCAGATGAGATGTATGTCCCAAACCATCTAGACAATGCGTATCAGCTTGGCAGCCAACTAAAGTGAGGAGACCAAATGACTTCCAAGTAATTGATGCACTCCAGAGAGTTCATGAAACCTTCTTCTAGAAAGATCGTTACACCGTAAAAACAGCTTTCAGGATGCTGTTTAAAGGGAGTTTGCTTGGCTGCTTTGGCTTTGTCGACATGGCTCTGTGGGCTTTGAAGTTGTTCATCCTCCTCCCATGAGCTTGCTCTCGTTTTGACCTTCCTCATACAAAAATAGCTCTTTTTAGTCACAGAAAATATCAAAGGTGTCAGACAATGGCTGGGTTCTTGTTCCCATTGAAATGGGTGGGAACTTTGCCATGATCCTGGAGGGGAACGTGATTAGGGCCCTGTAACAGACCTCAGCCCAAGGAGCAGTAGGATCTGATAAGCTGTGATGGCTCAAGACACTACAAGAGGATGGAGAGGGAGGGGAGCTTTCTTCTTGGGAACACACGGGCCAATCCAGTGTCCATTTGGAGGCCTGTGGGACAGGGGCTGTAAGCCAGATCTGAGCTCATGGAGGCTGCAGCAGAGGACAGGATCTCCAAAATGAGTGTCGTTGAGCTGGCCAGAGCCAAAGCAACAACATTGTCCCAACCTGTAGCCCCTCAGGTTGCATTCAACTCAACCTATGGTTCCTACCTCCTCCTAACCAACAGGTTCTACACCCTACCAACCTACGTGCCTTTCTTCATCCAGCCCACGTGTCATACACCCACCATGGACTCACGCCAGTGTTGTCATCTAGCCTCCTAATAACGAGGCTGATACTGTGAAGACCCTACGTGTCTAAAACGTTGACTTTTGGGGTTTGCAGAGGTTTTTGGGAGGGGGCGGTTTTCTGGGTTAAAAGAGATTATCTTACCACCCAGACCTTTCCTTACCCATGACCTTGGTCACAAAACAGCCACAGAAGTTTTTCCAACAGAAAAAAAAAACCCCTCTCTTTAGAGCCAGTGGCTGGAATTACCACTCCCAACCTAACTGCCAATTTCTCTGCTGGAGTTCAGGCTCCATCAGAAGAAACTTGCTCTGCTGTTTCAATTCACGGCCCTCCCTACGTGTAGAACAGTTTGACATTAGAGACGATGAGACAAAAATAAGTGGAGGAAGCTAAGCACAGGAACGTAATCAAAGGCATCGAGCCTTTTAAGATAGCGTCTGTCTTAATATTTACAGAATCCCTCCAAAGCCAAGAGACTTCTGCTAGACTTCACAGACTCAATGCTGTTCTGTTCTTGTTTATGGCTCCGGTGCCAAAGTAAATCGAGGGGCTGATAAACACAGCGCACCCTGCCACGTTCTGTCAATGGACATCTTCCTTGGAATGAAGTGCCTAAGCAACATGAAAGTGTTTTAATTCTGTTTTATGTTCTCATCTAAACTGCTATTTTCAGATTTATTCTGGAACACCGACTCAGTGGGACTTGTTTTTTTCCCCTGCCTCTCCATCACAGCTATCATGCCAACCTGTGTGCAAAGTATCTCACCATTCTCATGTGTTTGGCTTGCGAGTGCCCCTCACGTGGAAATTTGCTTATATGAATTTAGAGCAAGTTGCAGGCCTAGGAATGGCTGCACTCAAAAATGTAGAGGTATTTAGAGGGAGCTTTCACTGTAGCCCCTTGTCTTGTTCTGTGTCTGGACCCTAATTGGAGAAAGGAATCGTGGACCAGAAGGAATTTGGCAGGACTCAAAAACACACAGGTTCAGCCCCAGGGCTGTAACATTCTGGGTTGCTGCTGCCTAAGCACAGCGATTAGTGGCTCTCATCCCACCAGTTTGCTAGAATACAATAGAAGCCCTCTAATTGTTAATTAGAGCTAATTGCTCACCAGGAAGGAACTTTAGCTTCAGCTAATGATCAGAGATAGCTTAAGGCTCCTGGATGGAGGCTGGAAGCCCCCAGGCGGGGTGCCTGCAAAAGGGCTGCCTTACTCCCTTCCTTCTCCAGCATCTGGGCCGGGGGTAACCTAAGCTGTCCTAGGCCATTACCTCCCCCTGCATCGGACCTGCACCCTACAGGGGCAACGTTTGATGAGAAAATCCACCAAATCCTTTTTCCTTTCAAGAAGTCATGCTAGAGGGAGCTCGGATATGTGGTGGGAAAAGAGGACAGAAGTGTGTCTAATAGGTGTCTGGTGCTGCGTTTCACAAAGCAACTGCAAGCTGGAGGTGAGTTGGGACGATGGGCTGACTTGCTGGGGAAGAGAATGCGTGCAGCAGAAGCCACAGCATGAAAGGAGGCTGGGGGTAAATGCACGGGGTCAGCCGGGTTGTCTCTTGTGGGTTTGTTGTTGCAGGGTGGAATGCAAGCAATTTCTTGGCACTATTTTTCCACAGGATATTAGCATTATAAAAGGGAGCTGCCGAGAAGGAATAGTTAAGATAACTGCTGTTGGCTCTGTTCATCATTTGCATTGAGTCTGCTCCATCCTTATCCAGTTCGTGTAGCCTGAGGAACACTGCATTCAGCGTGGCAAGACCTCTTGTTCCTCATGCCCTCCCTTCCAGCCCCTGCTGTCTCAGGGCATAGGGGGCATCTCCTTCTGTAGCAGTATGCTCCCTGCAGGAGGTGTGCCACCTCAAATCTGAAGGAAAGGGCTTCTTGGCAAGGACAAAACAACAGATCGCTGCCTTCTTTCCTTCCCTGACATGTAGGAAAAGATCCCAAGTGGGTCTTTGTGTTTGTTCTGGCTCTAGTTTGCTTTAGGTATTTAAGGTTTCAGCAGGCTAATGAGCCTGTGGTATCCAGGGAATGCAGGCATGGACCGAAAGTCAATGGAGGGATGCTGAGGGAGGGGAAATAGCGTGAATGTGCCCCTCCTTTCAGTCTCTCCTCAAAGCTATACTGTGGCTCCTTGGGGTGTTTGCTGTTTGGGAGGTTTTTGTCCTTCCTGCAGCAAGAAGAATTTGGCTTCCCTGTCCCACTTCATCCTTCATCCCCCCATTTAGATCATGACAGCTGGGTGGTTTTCTGGGGGTGGGAAAGCACCTCTGTGCCTTCTCTCACAGCAAGGTGAAAATCTTGCTGTTCATCAAGCCAATGTAGAACCTCTCCACTCTGGGGGAAGGAGCTTTCTGTCATTAGGGCAGATTCACCTAAACTTTGAGGCTCAATTTATGTTTGGTACAAATTCATGCAACGCCTTGGAACAGCCTTCTTGTTCCTCCCCTCAAGGTCATACGCGCAAGACCTGCCCTGAGAAATCAAACCAAAGTCAAAAAATGAAGTTGGAAAAACAGCTGTTTATGATCTTCCCCTCCCACTTTGTCAGTATCAGATCCAAACCAGATTAGATTAAATTGTACCAAAAAGTGTCCAGATTGCATGGTTGTACGGTGGCCAAGAATGAATGAGTTTTCTTGATCCCAGGTCCCCACTGCAATTTCTTCTGCATTCCTCTGGCCGCCCACTCACATTGAGCAATGAATGCATGCCATTTCCAGGACCACCAGGAGAAAAGTGAATGTTTACCAACTGAAAATTGCCCTTCAGTCTGTTGGGAAGACATTTGGTCCTCGTTGGAATAAGCGCTGCCATAGCAGAAAGGGAAGATGGCAGCTCTCATCACACCACAAAGACAGCAGGAATGCAGCAATTATATCCTTTCCCAAACCTCAGCCTGTGGGATAATCACCTTTAGCTTGTCTCCTCATCATCACTGTGCTCAGGTCACAGACAGCAACTGTTGTCCTCCAGGATGGAGTTGGCCTCCATCTGCCATGTTGCTCAGAGGTGTTGTGTGAAAGCATTTGGGGTGAAATGACTGAAGGTACCAAATTGCAGCTGAGAATTACAGGCTCCCTGTGATCTCTGGGACCTGACAGTGAGCACAGAAAGTAACACAGCACTGGGTTCAGTTGTAGGAGGATGAGATTCAAGTCTTTGCTCCAGTGCAGACTTCTTGCTCCATGCTACAATTCCCTGTCTGTGAGATGACGTTACGCTGTGCTGGAGGAATGAGGCTTATTCTGGAGAAGCAACCACATGATGAGGTCCAGGTTGGAGTAAATGCATCCTTCCACTGGTAAATACTCTGCAAGGGGGTAAACAGGGCGTAAATGAGATTTGCAATTCTAAGAGATTTAAAGCAGCTTTAGGAAAGTCTGTCTGGTGTGGGAGCACTTCATCATAGCAGAGCAGGGCAGCTGCCTGGTGATGAGCTCTGCTGGAGGTATGCACCCTGCATGCTGGGCCCTCTTAGCCTGGCTCCTGCACATGGGCTGGTCATCCCATAAGGTTTCTTTTTAATAGAGGGGTGTAAGGTAAATAAATGAATAAGACCTGTGCTCAGTTGTCCTCGGACATTACTTACTTCTACTGACAAATGCCAGCTGTTGAGATTGTTCCAAGTTACAGCTGCCTCATGATGTCTTTCCCCATATGTTGTAAAGTAAGCTGAGTTTTTTGGGTCCAGTGTCTTCTGAAAGACTGGGAGAGCATGGGTGATATGCTGGAGCTTTGCAGTAGCTGCAGAAGCAAGACAAGAAGAGGGAAGTCTCAGTAACAGCATGCAGCTTGATGGAAACACTGCATGAACACTGCAAGGATAAGGCATTCCTCGCCATGAAAAGGACGACTGCAGATTTGCCAGCAGATCAAATCGCTGCTGAGTTTTCAAAGTGGTGGCAAGTGAGGCTCCTCAGGCCACGCAACCAATGTGGTGAGTGAAAACACACAGCCCTTACAGAGGAGTGCTTTGGGTAAAAATCTGTGGAGTTTAATGCACTCAGATGGTAAATGAGATAACAGATTTGATCAACAGCCAGTAGTTTTATGGGTAGTGGATAGTGACGTGAGCACTGATGTCAGATTACTTCAGAACTCCATGAAGCATGCCACTAATCAGGAGAGGTGATTGAATCTATGCTTTAAAATATGTAATTGCCCCCAGATGACCTTAAGTTGCTGCTCGGCAATGGCTGGTGCAGCAGATGCTATAGCAGGAGGGAGGCTGCTTATTGCTAAGGGGACGTTTTGAGTTTGACAGCTCTGGCAGCTGTCTCTTGAGACCATTCTACAAAACCTTGGGATTAATGAAAATGCTGCTCAAACAGGGGTGTAAAATAGAGAGCTAAATTGTTTTTTGTTTTTTTTTTTTTTTTTTTTATAGAGCTGAGCAAAGGCAAATGGTTTGAAAGCCATCGGTCCATACCTGATAAGGTGACCTGAAGGCACCTCATGATATTTGCCAGGTCTTGAAGGGAACATCCCATTCCTTCCTCTCCATGGAGGGTCATAGCTCCTTTATGGAGCTGGGCAAGTTCACCAGCAGATCTGGTCTAGATCTGTGGTCCAACCTGTCCCAGAGCTGTTGGACTTGCTGGTTGAGGTCCAATTTATACAAATATATATAACATTTATATAACCAATAACCATTTATATGTGTTTTAATGGGCATATTCAGAAAGCCCACGAGCCTTTAATAATTACAAAATGGTTCAGGTCTAAGCCTCCCCTGACCATTAACCATTTTCTGTTCTGGATTTAAAGTAGGTCAGACTTGACTTTTCAAGCAGTCTAAAACAAACAAATAGCATAATAGTGAAACAAATCATGCCACTGATCTGTATGCAAACTGGTGAGCCTCAGGCGTTACAAATGATTTACTAGAAATTTCAATGAAGTCTGCATGGATGAATTATGGATGGCAAAAACTGGGAATGCAATTTAGCCTTGAAAAGGAGAAAAAGAATAGAGTGTAACAGTTTTCCTACCATATTTATTCTTTTCAGAAGTTTGATGACACTGGGACATAACTCCTGATATACTTTTAAAGTGGTGTTTTTCTTCCAAAATAAGATTGTACTGTAGAAACACTTGTGATAACCTATTTTCATCACAGCTGCCACAACAGCCACGTCAGCTTTTTCAACAGCGCAGTGCAAAGTTAAGCACCTCAGGTGGGATATACAGGCACGGTGGACACGGGCTTTTCACATCACTGCTTCAGTCCTACCTAACCTTTTTCACATCCTGCTATGCCCAAAAAGGACCATCTGCCTCTGTTCAGTCAGCAGAGCCATCTGCAGAGAAACCAAATGTTTTAGTGCACATTTTTAATTCCTTTAAGTACCTCCTGCTGAATAATGAATGCATCTTGCAGGCACGGCACCTCTTTTCCTGCTCAGCTGTGGCTTTTGTGAGGCATGAAGACGGGGCCATCAAGCCAAAGCAAGTATTTGGGCATGTAGAATCACAGAATTATAAAATGATTTGGGTTGGAAGGTACCTTAAAGCCCATCCAAGTCCCAACCTCTGTCATGTATAGGGTTGCCCCCACCAGCTCAGGTTGCAGAGGGCCCCATCCAGCCTTGCTCTGAGCACCTCCAGGGATGGGGCTCTACAGCTCTGGGCAGCAGTGCCAGCTACCACCTGTGCCACACCTGGTTTGCCAGTGATGACAACTGGTGATCGATCTCGCTGTCCTTACCCTCATTTCACCATGTTTTCTACTCTTGTCCTTCAGAGGAAGGATGATAAGAGTGCAGCATGGCACAGCCAAGATGCCCATGGGTATGAAACCACTGCAGCCAGCATGGTTTTCTGCCCATACCTCCCATCTCCATTACAGTGATGGGGTACTGTGCTGTGGGGCAGTCGGGCTCTTCCTTACTGCTGCCACGCTGTGCCTCCCCCAACTCCCTGCTCCAACCACTGCAATGCTGCCTTCACTGCCCAAGAGCAAGGCACAGCCCTGTGTGTTAAGAGCTATGATCAAAGCTGTTCAGTGCTCTTTGCTTTCCTATTTGTCCCAGCAAGAGAGCTGCTCTGACCAGATAGGAATGGGGAACGTGCTCTCGGGGAGGTGAGAGCCCTTTGAACTGAGGACTGTGTGGCATAAAAAGAGCATCATTGTTTCTGCAGCCCTCCCTCCTCCAAACCCAGGAAGAAATGACTCCGACAAAGTTACTGCTGCTGGTTGCACAGAAGCATTTGGAGCATGGCTGCCTTTTGCTTATGGTTTTTCAGGCTGTGTTTCTGTGCCATTTGAAGCTCTGGAGGAGGGACAGTGGCCCCATGCAGCCCCATGTGCTTACAGCCAGCCTGTCTGTCCTTCTGTTCCCTGCATTACTCTCTGGGCTCCTGAGGGTGCCGTGGACAAAAGCACCCCTTTCTGCTGAGAACAGTTCTGCATCCAAGTTATTCTGCTTCCAGGCTTTTCATTACTGATTTGTATTTGGCCAGCCAGCACCAAATCCAGCCCCGCAGCGTCTCTGCTGACCCCGGGGGTGAGTTTGTCTCGAGATATTTCTATCACAAAGCCATCAAAACCAATTTCCTCCGATCTGACTGACTTGAAATCCCAGTGGAGGCAATTCATCTACTGCTGGATGTGTGATATTACAGCAAATAAACATCAGAGACAGGAATGCCTTGCTGGAGATGAGAAATCTGGTCCTGTGATGAGAGGTTATGAACCTTTCTTATCTTATCTGTTGAGTTGTGTAATGAGAAACCTGGCGCAGCAGCAGCAGCTCATGCTGAGCTGCCTGTTCCCAAGGCTCTTGGACAGCATGGGGATGTCCAGTGGGCAGCAGCTGGGATGGGGACATTGGCCCCATGCAGGTGAGGCCACTTGGTGCGGCATGATGGGACTCATGTCTTCCAGGATCAAAGCTGTGTCACCAGGGCTGGCTGCTGGCACCACAGTGCATGCCCTCTGCCTTGTTCCCTTCATCTCAGAGTCATAGATTCATAAAGGTTGGAAAAAACCTCTCAGATTCCCAAGTCTAACCCCAACCCACACCACTATGCCCACCATGCCCACATCCCTCAGTGCCACATCCCCACAGTTATGGAACACCTCCAGGGACGGTGACCCCAGCACTCCTTGCTAGCTGTGCCACTGCAGCACTGCTCTTCTGGAGAAGAAATTGTTCCTAATATCCAACCTGAAATCTTCTGCTTATACTCTCCTTAGCTTGACAGAGCACCGTGGCCCCTCTGAGGTGCCCATGACCAGCACACAAGGTATGGAGCTCATTTCCACTCCATAAGGGACCGCAGACAACAAGGATATAAGTGGTTCTATGTTTGTCTTCTACCTCTTCTTTCTGCCGATGGTAGCTGCTGCTCTGTTATGTGTCTGCTGAGAAGGCTAACCCAGGCGAATCAATTTGGTAGGAATAAAAAGAAAACTGGTGGCAGAAGCAGGATGGGCCCACGTCCCCTGGCACTGCACCGCTTTGCTGGCAGCTGTATGTACAGCAGCAAGGAGGAAATGTGGGGGCTTAAGTGATTTAACTTCAGGAGCAGAGCAGCAAAGTGAAATCCACTTATACAGGCTAATTGATAGCGAATGATTCCGTAATTAGAAATTAAGACCTGTCCCCTAACTTAAGAGGAGGAACAGGACCAACCAATGAGCTGAGGGGTATATTTGTGACTGTGGGTTTTCCTTCGGAGATGCTCTCGTCCATTAACTTTTCATGACATAAATTTGTTTGCCTTAATATATCCAGTTAGAAGCATTTTCAGATGCATTATTTAAGGCCTGAAAATAAATACTGGATGCTCAGGCTGTGCTTTGTGAAAGCTCAGCACGCCTTGCCTTCTCACTCAATTATTGATTGTGTTTTCCACTGCATTTGAGACGCTCTGGTGTGCACAGGGGAACATCCTGCCTTGTTTACTTGCTCGTTCTATCTCTCAAAGTCTCAAAAAACTCATTCGGCGATGGATTTGGGGCTTTTATCCCCACTCTGTATTTCACTTGTGTCACAGGAGAGAATTTATTTCAGATGCTGGCAGCCTCAGGAATTTCTCACCACAGGTACTGATTGGGCAACAGAATGAGATCCACTTGATATTAGGAAGGGAGATGCCAGGGATGATGCATTTCCACCGCCAGTGGCAAAGGTGAGCATTGCACTCTTGCTGGCTGGATGAGCACAGGAAAGGTACCTCCAGTCCTGCAGCATCCGAGGTTGACTACAAGGCCAGACAGATGCTTTTCTCACATTAGGGACTTTTGTGTCTCTCTCTGTGTGGGCTTTCTGATGTTTAATAAGGCATGAGCTTCTCTTGCATTTTTTTCCTTGCATTTTTCCTTACTGAGGCATTTGTGGGATCTGTCTTCTCAAGACAGATGCCATTTGATATAAATTGTTGCCAGGATAGACTTATCCTTGGAATTGCCACACTTGTGTTGGATTTGATTGGCATTAGCCTGGAGGCTCCTCAGGGAGGACAGCAGCCTGCCAGCCAGCTTGGTCCTCACCTTCTGTAGGAACCAGGCTGTGGGATTATAGGAGTATTGAAAGGTTGTGGAGGTTGAATAGAAGCAAGCTGTGAAAGCCAAGTCAGTGAGATTTGTGGAGGGAAATGCATTTGCACAAACATCCCACCTGGAAAGCTGCAAACAGGTTGGCAGGTGTATTTGGGGAATGTGGTCCCTGGGCTACCAGGCTCCTGGCTCCTGGGAGATGCCAGTGCCTAAGAAGTGCTCGCCCTCAGCTGCTGTCAGGAGGTCTGCCTCAAATTTGCTGCTTGGTTGTCTTGCTTTGCAGCTGAGACTCGACACAAACGGCACGGCTATGGGAAAGGGTTCTGCTCTCCATGAAATGCTTCTTCCCATTAAAAGCTGCTTTGAAAGATGCTTTTTGATTAATGGGATGCTGCAGCATCACTTGAGACAGGTCTGAGTAAAGGGATGAGCGTTGTCAGAGGCAAAAATAATGCAGAACCTGTTTCATTTGTGTGGCACCAGGGAATTTCACATCCCAGCTCCTTCCAGCGTGGCAAATTGGAGCCACAGAGCTGGAAAACGCAGTGGGCTTGCAGCCCTAATTAATACTGCAAACAATCTAGGAACGAGACGCCATCAGACAGGCTCCAGATAAGTCCTTAACGTGGCCTCCAACACGTTTGCAAAACCCTGGGCTAAAGCCAGTGGGAAATTCACCGCTGACTTCAAACGGAGCAGCATTGCACTCAAAGGCCTCCTCCTCCAGCCTGCTGCTCCTGTGCCATGCCAGGAGGGCACACAGGGAATGCAGGAAGGGTCCTGCCATAGGGGGACCACACGCTGTCTTCAGGATACTCTTTGGGATGCAACCAGCACATCCCATCTGCATCATAGCTGTCTGCTTTAGTAACTCCCAGGATCAACCCGGGATGCCTGAGACCCTGGCACTGCTTCGCCTTAGGAAAGAAGTGCAAATTGTGGACTCATAAAACAAGGAAGAAAGAAAAATGTAAACCTGAGTGCTTCCTGTTCTCTTTTTCATGCTTACAAGAAAGCAATTCAGGCTTGGCGCTCGCATTTATTAAACAAAAAATTCTTGTGACTTCATTTCTTTCCAGAGCAGTCAACCAAACTGCTTGATATGCCGTGACCTTGAAACATAATGAAGCATTGAAAAGCAAATCCGGTGGTACAGAAAGGAAGTGTGTTTTACCATGCAAGAGGAGGTACTGAGGTCCAAGTGAGAAACAACTGAGCAGTTATCTCTGTGGCTTAAATCTCATCCAGGCAGGGCTTGCACAAGACAAGCTTTGTTAGGAGTGCTGTACGCTGGGCAAAGTGTGGAGAGCTCTGCCGAGGAGCACCTGGCATTTGGTGTGCATCTGACATTTAGCATCGTTTTGCAATGGTCTAATTCATCATGTTACCCTTTGCTCTTGTTAGTGTGTGATAACCCCAAGGACATGGCCCTGCCTGGTGGCAGTGACCAGTGCCAAGCACTATCTGACCTGGCTACCACTGCAGTGTCCTTGGGGTATGGGAACAGAGGATGTCCTGCACAGGCAAGAGAGGTTTGCACGTGTTTGCACCTCCCAGGGGAGGGACCCTGCATCCTTGCCTTGGAGATGGTAGGAGAAAACATCTTTTGATGGATTTGCATTAATTGCTAATTAACTGTTAATTACAGCACAGAGTATCTGTGCACCTCTGACATCCAGGAGATGCTATACAATGCAAAA
The DNA here is from genome assembly GCF_026119805.1 of Tympanuchus pallidicinctus. Classification (NCBI taxonomy): domain Eukaryota; kingdom Metazoa; phylum Chordata; class Aves; order Galliformes; family Phasianidae; genus Tympanuchus; species Tympanuchus pallidicinctus. The sequence goes on from NW_026294669.1 coordinate 35,172,595, forward strand.
TCAGATCTCCAGCGTCTCCTGTTGGGTAAGCAGCCACGTACCCTGAAATACGGTCAAGATGGCAAATTGTGTTGCTGTGCTAGATGGGGACAGTGCAACACAGCTGTGGTAAAGTGATCGTGAAGGTTTTGGCTTGAGACAAAGTGCTAACTGTCGTGGGCTGGATGCTGCCTGATAGAGAGGACCCAGGGCTGCAGGTAGGAACAGGAGGGTGAGAAGCTGGGGGATGCCTCAGGGATTTGCAGCTATTGCACCCAGCGTTAGCTTTGGAAAGAGAAGGCAGCCATAAATCATCCTCATGTGTCCCTGACAGCTGCTGTGACACTGCTAAGTGGGCAGGTGCTTGGACAGGTCTTGCTCTCGTTACCTTGTGATTTATGGGCCTGATCTCTCCTGAATTTCTATGCCAGTTCCTCACTCCTCTTTGCAAGCACATCTGAAGGCCTGGGACTGCCATTTCTCCTGTATCTCTTGACACCTAAGCCCTCTGATAGGCAGATAGCAGGGAGCCAAAGGGGTTCACAGTTTTATCCTCTGCTTTTATCCAGCATAAGGAGACTTGCACCTGGTTTCCCTGGGATGGATTTGCAGAAAATGATGTTTCCTTCAGGTTTGTATCAGCTGCCTTCTTTCCTTGAGTTCAAATCTGAATTCTTATAGGAGAGACAGGTGAACACAACAGCCAGCCTTCAGGCCAGAGCTTATTCAGAGGCAGCTGGGGCTCACGGGGCTGGAAAGGGTGACATGAGCCGTTGAAGCTAGCTGGCTGTCACACTGCTTGCACTGAGGTGGAAATGACTGTGGGCAGAAGATCTGGCAGATCATCACATTTATTGGAGCTGATGATGGGAAACAGCTGTTCCTAGCACAAGTCGGTGCAATCACCGTTTCAATTAACCATATTGATTAATACAGCAGCTCAGCAAACATCCTAGATGAGGCTGCCTGCCACCGAAGATGTGAAATTACTGTGCACCACTCTGGTTCAATGAGGCTGAAACAGGCACCTGCTTTATTGTGCTATTACGTGAGAGGTAGAAAAGGTGTAGCAGGGATTGCAAACGAGTAGATGACAACATGTTGCTCCCCAAGTCTCTGACCCAGAGAAGATGCGATGCTCTTTAGATGTACAGGGGGAATTAGGTAGAAAGGAGAAAGGCTGGCTTTGAGCCTCCAAGGGACACAGAAGGGCATCCTGAAGTCCTGCTTAGCTGTAAAGCAGGGATTCCCCATTAGCTGGACACTTCTTCCCTAAAGATGATAAAGCAGACACGCCTCGGTGGTTAGCTGTAGATAGAGCTGTCACTGAACCCTGGCTTTTTTTGCAGCTTCCGTCATTCTGTTGCCAGCAGAATATCCATCACAAACAAAAACTCTTTTGTTTTGTGCAGTTGGACTCAGGGAGGAGGAGAAAGTCTGCATGGGAAACCACGGCATTAACTTGGGGGTTGCCACCTCGCCATCGGGTTTGGCCTTACCAATGGGTTCGGCCAGTTGGGTCTGGGGCAATGAACAGGAATTACAAGGGATTGCCTGGCTCAGAGTGGAAGGATGAGGAAATCTGACAAGGAAAAGCGTGCTGCTTGCTGGAAATGGGTGATTAACACCAAAGGGTTTGCACAGCAGAGGTTGGGGAGCGCCTGCGGCACAAAAGCTGGGCCTCCCTTATCTCCCACCTCTTTGCTTTCTGTTGTTCATTCATCCCAGCAGCCAAAGGATTTAAAGGCACACGGGAAGCCCTGTCATTTGCTTTGCATGCTTCCTCACACAGCTTAAAAAAATAAGCTCTGTTGTTTGTAGGAAGCGATCACTACCTGGTTGGGTGTTCAACTTCACTCTACAAACACGGGCCAAGCACTGGGAAGGGGAGCAGGAAGCCAGAAAAATGCATGCCTATGAGCCCCCCATGCTTCCCTCCCACATTTACTAAGACAGGGGCACACGTTGGTGGGTAATTGTTTTTGGAATGAGATCAAGCCTGCAGGAAAGTCATACATACAAAATAAATCTCATCTGAATCATTCATTGAGTTTGTACCAGGTGTAAATCAGAGTCCCCTGACTGAACAGCATTCGGACCCCTGTAAGCACACACTGTGTTGGGGATTTCTGGAGCTCACCTCACCCCCTTCACCAAAAGTCAAGAAGCCCTGCTCACCTGGCAGCTAGCAACAGCCTGTCTCCCATGGCCATAGGAGAAGATCCATTTTGCTACAGCACGACCCAAGAAGGACATCTGAATCTGCCAGCTGCCAAGGCTTCCTACTGCTTACCTACGCCATCACTCATCAGTGTGTCTTTAATTTGCAGCAAGGGAGTGATTGGCCTGGAAGAGCCCACCCCAGGGAAGCTGCTGGACTTGCAGCACTAACAGAGCACTATAAGGCATAGCTTGGAAGCAAAGCACTCCCTTGCACAGCTCCAGAAAGCAATCGATAGCATTGCACAGGCAGTGTGGTTTGCTGGACAACTATCAACATTCACAAATAATGGAAAACACGCTCTCTCCAACACGCTCCAATGCAGAGCAACAGGATGTTGCAGATGGGGTGGTAGCAGGAGCCAGGATTGTATGGTGAGCTTGGAGCTTGAATTGGTGAGCGCTCAGCATGCCCTCCCCTCTGCAAGGTATTGGTGGCACTGGGGCAGCAAGCCACCGCTTCCCTCCAGGAGCTTCCTTCTGCCAGGGATTTCCAGCCCAGCTTCTGCTGGCACTGAGGGGTTCAACCCCTATCTGCAATTTCAAAGGCAGCAATTGAGCAAAGGTGAGCCCTTCTCTTCCCAAAAGAGGCAGATGTGCTCTCCTATCTGAGTCATGGGGGTGCCATCCTGGATCAGCTCTTCTGTGCACTGTTTAGCCAGAATAAATGAGACAATGTCCCAGTTTGCCAGGTTTTGTGTATGTGCTCGAGGAGGAAAAACGTGGGCAAAAGGATAGAGAAAGTCTTATCTGAACTTTAAGCATGGAATTCCTCCTAGATTATCTCCAGCCCAATATAAAAGCCTGAGCTCATTAGGGCATCCTGTTCGGGTCTAATTGCTCATCACTACCACTCCCTGATGGAGGAAGTGTGAGTGGCACATTTCTAAAGGTGCTCCACCACCAGGCAGGGAGCTCCAGTGTGCCAAGGCTGGACCCCAGCTGGATGAATGCCCAGGCTGGATGGGGCATTGGGCAATCTGATCTAGTGGATGGCAACCCTGCCCAGGGTAGGGGTTGGAACCGGCAGGGCTTTAAGGTCCCTTCCAATCCAATCCATTCTGTGATTCTGTGATTCTGTGGTTCCACAAGTCCATGGTTCTATGATTCTATGCTTGGGGATACTGTGTTGGTAGATGAGAGAAGAGCAACTGATGGCATCTACCTGGACTCATACAAAGCTTTCCACACTGTTCTACACAACATCCTTGTCTCTAAATTGGAGAGATCTGGATTTGGTGGATGGACCACTTGGTGGATAAAGAATTGGCTGCATGGTTGCACTCAGAGGGTTGCAGTCAACAGCTTGGTGTCCAGGTAGACACCAGTGATAAATGGTGCTTCTCAGGTTTTGGTATTCGGACAGGCTTGAGGAGTGAGCCCATGTGGAGAAAAGCTGGGGGGAACTCTTTGCCACGGGGTGTAGGAGTAGAACAAGGGGTGATGGTTTTAAACCATAAGAGCGTGGGTTTAGAGCAAACATAAGGCTCAGCTGGACTTTCTCCACCGGCAGTGCATCCTCAGAGAGGGGATGGGCAGCATCTAATCTGCATGAATCGCCCGTTTTCATGTAAGCAGACAGTTCCAAGTGTGTTGAAGACTGACAAACACTTTTGCTGCCTGGAGATGAGGGCTTACCACAGAAAGATCACGGGGCTGCTGAGTGATGCACGTCCACCTCCCCCATCCCAGAATCCAGCTCTTCTGAATGAGCACTTTTGCTCCCAGAGGCATCTTTTATCTCCGGCCTGAGATGATCCAGAGGTCCTCACAGCCACTTCTCAGGGTTCACAAATAATTCAGCTATTCAGGAAATCACTTAAATGAATGCAAGTGAATGGAGGGCTTGGAAGGGACACAGAATGGGTAAATTCAGGCTTTTGGGGACTGAAGAGGACAGTGTGATCTACCCCTGACACAGACTGACTTGCTTAAGGAGCGGCTGAAAAGCAGGGTGATAAATGGTGTGAAACACAGCAACTGTGAGACCCTGCAGGTGCCCGCTGAAAGGTTCCCACCAGCAAGAGAGATCAAACTGCCCTCCTGCAACCAGAGAACCGGGCTGTCCAGCTCTGGGGAGCTGTGCATTGATAAACCCCGGCCTCTCAAAGCCAGGCAAGAGAAATGAGCTCCTGAGGTCACTTTGAAGTGGTTTTGCAGCTCGCTGGGTTCACTGCCGAAACGCGTCCTGGAAGCGCGAAGTGCAGGAGGAGCCAAGTCCAGGAAGAGGAAATTTACTCATTGCAACAAGCAGGGCCCTGGTCCTGCCCAAGGAATAAAACAAGGGTGAGCAGAAGGAGGGCCTCACTCCCTGCTCTGACCTCTTCTGCTCCAAGGCTTTGCTCTCCCTGCTTCTGCAGTGTTTCAACCAAGCTGCCCACAGTGGTTTCAGCAGCCACCACTGCTTTGCTGCGAATTGCATCTGTCCCCACACTGCATCCACCCAACACTGCATCCACCCAACACTGCATCCACCCAACAGCATGCTGCAATCTTCCCAAACCCATTGCTTTTCCCTCCAAACATCACCGTTCCCCAGCACAGCCCCCTCTGGAGCCAGACAAGGCCCAGTGTTGGCAGTGCTGGCAGTGAGCACTCGGTTAGCCCGCCCTGTTCAGGCTTTGGCTCCCTGCCTCGAGGCTGGAGCCATGTCAGCTCGGAATCCTGAGCTGTACTTAACTCCAGAAAGCCTCGGTGGAAATGCTCCATTAAGGAGAGAAAAAAAGCAGGCGGTGACACAACTTGCTGCTTTATTAAAAATGAAGGTTGGATTTTCCTCCCATCCTTGGCCTGGTGCAGAAATCCAGACTGCAGCACCGTGACTCCAGGTGCAGTGCCACCCTCCTCCTTCGAATCCTTGTATTCAATCCCCTGGGTCTCACCCCACTGGATGAGGGCTCAGTCAAAAAGTCCTTGCACGCATGCTTGCTTTGCACGAGGACTGCCCCTTGCACAAGAGGTCCCCTCACCCTCTATGCATGCCCTCTTTGCACTTTTGCATCATGCAGGTGCCCTACCCCTTGCACAAGGAGCTCCCATACCTCCAGTGCACACCAGTTTGCACAACGTCCTCCCTAGCACAAGGGCTTCCCACGACCCATTTGCACACCCGTTTTGCAAGTGGTGTGGATGGCTCCTTGCACAAATGATTCTCACAACCCATTTGCACACCTGTTTTGCACAAGGAGCACCTCTGGCAAGAGGGCAGCCCCTTGTACAGGTGTTCCCAAGAGCCATTTGTACACCCATTTTGCACAAAGAGCACTCCCTGCATGAGGACTTCTTGCACAAGGGGTTCCCACAACACATTTGCACACCCATTTTGCATGACCACCCATTGCACGAGAGGTGCCCACAACCCATTTTGCTCAATGAGTACCCCTTGCACAAGGACTGCCCCTTACATTCGTTGTGGATTCCACAACACATTTGCACACTCATTTCACACGAGGAACGCCCTTTGCACGAGAGGTTCCCACAACCCATGTGCACGCTCATTTTGCACGATGAACACCCTTGCACGAGAGCTTCCCAGAACCCATTTGCACACCTGTTTTTGCACGATGAGCACCCCTTACACGAGGATTTCTCACACGAGGGGTTCCCACAGCCCATTTGCACACTCATTTTGCACCATGAACACCCTTGCACGAGGGCTGCCCTTTGCACGAGAGGTTCCCACAACACACTTCCACACCCGTTTTACGCGAGAACTGCCTCTTGCACGAGGGTCTCCAGCACCTCCGCGCCACCATCGCGCACCAAGGATCCCACAGCACACACTCATCGTGCAAGCCCCCCCAGCCCCCCCTTCTCCGGGCCCCGCTCCTGCAGCCCCTCCCCCTGACGTCAGGGCTGCGCGGGGCGGGCGGTGAGCGCTGTCCGGTGCCGGGCGGGGAAACGCGAACCGAGAGCGGCGGTGGCGACGGTGGAGGTTCGGTTCCTCCGCCCGCAGGTGAGCGCCGTGCGGAGAGCGGCTCCGCGGGTCCGGAGTTTGTGGGTGAGCGGCCCCCCCCGTGGGTCCGGTGCGCGGAGTGCCGTGTGAGTGTGCGCGTTGTGTACGCGGGTGTGCTTGTGCTGTGTGTGTGTAAATGCACGTGAGATGCGTCTGTCCGGCGTGCACGGGTGCAGGGTGCGGGTGTGCGCAGCTCGGAGTGCGGGTCCCGTGCAGATCTGTGCTGGAGAAAGTTTTGCTCCCGCTCGGTGCTTTGGCCGATGGCCACCTGAGCGCTGCTTCCCCCTCCTGCAATCCCACTGCTCTGCTGCTCTCCGGATTCGTTCCTGCAGCGCCGGGAGCTCGGCGGGTGCCACCTTCAGAGGTGGCTTTGCTGGTGCCGTGTGTGGGATTGTAGTAATAGCCGAGGCCCTGTGCGGGCTGGTGGCTTCATTCAGAGAGCTGAAGAATATCCCGAGTTGGAAAGGACGTCTTGCTGAGATGCAAGGACCGCCCTGCTGCTCACTGCCACGCTGTGAGGTTTCTTCAGCTGTGAACTGCAGCTCTGTGGCCATGAGTTGTGCTTGAAGTTTCTGTGGCCACGAGCATATTCCAGCAGCCCCTTTCCTTCCAGCACATAGATTTGGCCTTCTGACCACGAGCCAGCATTGTGCCCAGGTACCCAAGAAGGGCAGTGCCATCCCGGCACTAGTGCAGCCAGCAGGAGGTGACCTCCCCTCGTACACAGCTGCGGGGAGTGCTGTGCTCAGTGTTGGGCCCCTCGCTGCAAGAAGGACGCTGAGACCTGGAGTGTGTCCAGAGAAAGGCAACAAAGCTGTGATGGTCTGCAGCACGGGTCTGATGGGGAGCGGCTGAGGGAACTGGGGTTGTTCAGTGTGGAGGAGAGGAGGCTCAGGGGAGACCTCATCGCTCTGCAGCTGCCTGCAAAGAGGTTGTGGTGAGCTGGGGTTGGCCTCTTCTGCTGGATGACAGCAATAGGACGAGGAGTAATGGCCTGAAGTTGCACCAGGGGAGGTTCAGATTGGATGTTAGGAGCAATTATCAGAAAAAGTGGTCAGGCACTGGCACAGCTCCCAGGGAGGTGGGAGTGTCACCGTCCCTGGAGGTGTTCATGAAATGCATACGTGTGGCTCTGGGGGATGTGGGCAGTGGGCATGGTGGGGTGGGTTGAGGTTGGGCTGAGAGCCCTTTTCCAACTGGAATGGTTGTGTGATCTGTACCCGTGGTGGAAGGGAAGTGAAGGAGCACTGCTCTCTCCTCTGTCCTCTTCCCCCTGTTTGCGTATGTGCTTCAGGGTTGCCTCTTGGCTCCATCTGGCACAGGGTTTGCTGGTGTTGGGAGGTTTTTGTTTTGGGTGTGTGGATCGGCAAACTGTTGGTGAGTGCGTTGCTGATAGAAGGTGAACTGGGAGCCCCAGGGCTCAGTGTTCCTGTGCTGTGCTGCCAGAACGGTGCAGCAGCTCCACCTGCCCCGTGGGGGTGATGCTTTGCATCCTTCAGCAGAAAGCACCATGCAGGGTGTGCTTGCTGCTGCAGCATCCCGTGCTGATGCTCCCTTGCAATGATGGATGTGGGAGCAACTTTGTAGCCTGGAAGCTGTACACGTTATGACAAAGAGTTGGAAAGTGGCTGAGTCATTGTTTTCACCTCCCATGTGTTAACCTCATCGCCCAGACACAACTGGGAACATCAGAGGGATGGTGACACACGGCTGTCAGACAGCAGGGGGAGAGGTCCAGCCCAGCCCTGCGCAGCCACAGCGTTCTGCAGGACCTCTGCCCAGAGCCCAGCCAGATGTGTGGTACCTGGGTGGGTTGTTGTGCACGAGTTGTTGAGGGGACACAGCTTGAATGGCACTGCGTGTGTGTGGCCCTGTTTGAACGAGGTCAGCTGTTTCCTTAGGAACAGAAAAGCCTTTTTGGAGCCGAACAATGGCACGTCCCATGGTGCGGTCAGCGAGCAAGTAAGGCAGGGGATATTTCACAGACCAGTTCCTGCTGCTGTGAGCTTGCCAGTGGGCTCTGAGCACCGAGCTGCTGGCTGCCAGCATCGCACGGCTCTGTGCTTTGGGTCTCCTGGGCGCGGGGTTACGGGAGCTGAACAAAGAGAAACTTTTTCTTTTCGTAATGGATCCGCCTGCCAGCAAATGGCAGCTAACTTCAGGGAGGAAAAACAAAACAAGGCTCTGCCCGGTCAGAAAAAGCGTCCTCACATCTGTGGCATTTCCTTTCTTTCTTTCCCACTCGCCAGCCCCTCGTGTCCTGGCAGCAGCATTGAAAACCTGGGATCAGATTAGCAGTGCTGGGGTGGGGCTGCTTTCAGCCTCAATAAGGAGCATTTCTCAGCTGGGAAACCCAGCCCCAAAGCCCTCTGTGCTGGTTTTTCCCCTTGCAAGAGCTACAGCTGGTACCTTTTGGGGTGTGTGTGGCTGCACCTGTGGTGTAGATGAAGCTCTTGAAGTCTACAGTCTTAATACACCTGGTCAGCAAGCAGCTGGTGCTTGTGGTTCCTCAGTTAGGAAAAAGAGGAGACGTTTGGGTGCATCTCCTTACCTATGGAGACTGTAAGGCTCCCTGTCCTGTGAACTTTGTTTGCTCAGATGGAGAAGTGGCTTTGAGAAAGGGGATGAACTCTCAGTCTCCAAGATGGGTGGGGAGCAGCTTTTTGGCTGCAGAAGCTGGCAGACAGCCTGACCCTGCCCACTGCAGGGTCCTGGCCCCTTGCTTTCCTGAAATCTTAGCTTTGATCCCACTGGGCTTAAATGCACCTGTGGCCTGGCCACAGTGTTCCCAGTGCTGGCCACAGCTTTGCCATGTGGCCATTTTCCTGACGGTCCCCTGCTCAGCAGTCCCCTCGCAACCATCACATGTGAGTATGCTTTTCTGATGGCTTAGACTAGAACAGATCTCAAAGCCCACCCAGCCCAACCCCTGCTCTTCCAAGGGGCACCTCCCATAGCCCAGGTGCCCAAAGCTGCATGCAGCCAAGCTAGCACTACCTTGGGTAGGGTGGATTTTTTCCATCCCAATGTCCCAGGATGCAGCTCCTTCTCGGTGCTTTGCAGAGCTGAGAAAAACACAGCAGCCACAAAGCCTTTCTTTTGGCCATTGTGTGCGTTGCTTGGTTATCTCCAGGCAGGGGCTGCAGACAGACAAAGTATTTACTGTCCTTGGGAGATGATTATTACCTCCGTCAGCAAAGCATCTCTGTGCAGGACAGCATGTTTGTTCGCACTGGCCTTGACCAGCTTATTGCCCTGTGAGTTGCAGGTAGCATTGCTCGTTCCTGGAGCTTTTTGCCCTGGAATGAGGGGCGGGTGCCACGAGATCAGACATGGGTGATGGGTCTCTTCCCACATCTGCTGTGTCCTTTACTTTTCCATCCCCCAAATGGCTTGCAGGGCAGACCTTATGTAGCCTATGTATTCCCGTGGCCTCTAGATGCGGTGTTGTTCCTTTTCAACGTCCTGTTCAGCTTGGTGGTGAAAAACAAATGAAGGGTTTGGATTTTTTTTTTTTTTTTTTTTGGAGTCTGAAAGCACTGGTGAGAAACAGCCCTGTGCAATCAGTATGAGTTTCCAAGTCATTGTTCTCCTGTTTTGTGCTGCTGCTGAGGTGTGGCCCCATGCTCCCTGGAGAGTGACCGAGCTGCTCAGAAGGAGCCTTTCCAAAACATATAACGTCGAGCCCTGTTCCTGAAAGTTAATCATGGCAGAAAACGCTTTAATTAACTCAATTAGCCAGACAGTCCATCTGGACTCTTGCAGTGCTTGGTTAAATCCCATGAAATGAGGTCACAGCTCTGGCTGGAGGACAAGGATGGATGCCTGCGAGCCCCTCAGGGATGTGCTGCGGTCTCCAACCCCCAGTGGTGCTGGTGGCATGGGCAGGGGATTGCTGGCACCAGTGCTTTCTTAATGCTGCCATACCTGCAGGAAGGGGGAAGTTTTTCCAGGGAGCACGTAGAGATGTGGGTATGTTGTCATTGCAACCAGCGCAATGCCACAGCCTGGCCGTGGATCTCGGGGTGGATGGGTGTCGTCCCTCCGCTGTCCCTAATTACCCAGCTCCTTTTGCAAGCCTGAGACTGAAATCCCTTCAACTTGAGGAGTTTGGAGGTCACTGAGAGCAATGCAGCTAGTGGGTGAGCAGCGCTTCTTGTTTCAGCAACTTGCCCACCAAATAGCTGGGGACAGAGGAGTTTGGGGGTGCAAACTCACCGAGCACAGAGGGATGGATGGATGGATGGATGGATGGATGCTGTGTGGCTGCTCGGAAGTGCGACCGGCCAGAGCAGCTGGTGCTTCCCTAGCTCCTGCTTGGGCTATTAATAGGAGCTGTTAAAATGTGCACTGAGGCCAGGGTGTGGGACATGACCAGGCATGGAAACAGTGAGCAGAAACCTTTCTCCCAGCATGCTGCTGGAGCAGAGGAATGCAGGGATCTGGGGAAGGCCAGCGTTTAACCCCCTCTGTGTGCTTTCCCTGCAGCAGGGGGTGACCTCTCTGTCGCAGCTTTACCCCATGTGTTGACCTCTGTTTTACATGTAAATGTGCTGGGGAAAGGAGTTAATCTCGTGTTACTGGAAAGCTGCTTGCCTTGCTGCTGCTGGCTGCCTGACCATGGTGGGAAGCCCAGCGTGGTGAAACAGTGATGCGTCCTATGGGCGTTGTGGGCTGTGGAGGTGGCATTTCCCAGCAGAGCTGCGTGTCCTGAAGGCTTTTGCTACCAGCAGATAGCACTGTGCCCAGGGAGAAACTGAGGCATAGAACACCAGCATCACCTGAGCTCAGTGTGATCCCAGCGTCAAACCTTGGTCGGTGCATTTGTGGAGTCCATATGTCCAAAAACGGGCTCCAGAATAAAATGAGGAATGTGTTTGGGGGGTGGAGAGAGAAGTTGTGCCCAGTTTGCCCTGCAGTCAGGCAGGAGCAGATAAAAGGAATGAAAATATGTGCCGTTTGGCCTAATTTTTCATGTGTTGTGAATGGGAAGCGGTGATGCCAACGCCGCATCAGATGGTCTGCTCGCTTGTAGGGGGCAGGGAGGTGTTTTGCTTCAGAAACAGGCAGGTGGTTCCTGCTTTAATGCTGCTTCAGGCAATCTAGCTCATGAAAGCAGGGCAGGAGGTAATTCCCTGCATGGAGGCAGAGATGGGCTGCGGCTGCCAGGTGCAAATGCCGCACGCTGAGGAGGGGCTGCTGTTCCTTTGTTTTCACGCTGTTGGACCCCACGAGGTTCATGTCAGCCTGGCCAGGCCCTTCTCCCCCTCGGTTTTGTCTCATCCATGGGTACGCACCGACCCATCGTCCAGCTCGCCAATGAAGGTGCCGAGCCCAGGGTGCTGGGACCTGAGCACAACTGCACAGCCCTGCGTCAGGGCAACCTCCGCTCCATGTCTGCCTTCTTTCAGGCCCAGCAGCAAAGGAAACCCGTGCTCTCTGGCAGAAGCCCAGGCCATTCTCTTCGCAGGGCTCCTGGTGGCCGGAGCTATTCTTAGCAGTTCTGTAGATAAAGCTGGGCCTGGCTCCGCCGTGGCTGGGGCAGCACGCAGGTCTGCTCCCCCACCTTGTGTCTGAGGCAGTGTGAGAGGAGCTGCTGGGTCCCAGGCACTATTTGCCTGTCAGCTTCGCGAAAAAGAAACCATACTTTCATCCCCTTCCCCTCCCCAGAGTGCAGGTTGTTTTAGAGAGAGCCAGCTGATCTGGCTAAGGAAGTGTTTTCTCCTCAATGAACCGCGCAGCAAAAGAAATAGCTGATTTTGGAGGGCTGTGTTTGACACTGCAACACCGCACTGGATCTCTTGTTGCGTAGCAAAGCTGCGGTCTGTAGAACTTGGAAATGGTTCTTTTTTATCACCCCGGTGTATCTGTTTTACACTCCAGTATTAAAACATTGTTAATTATCCTGCTGAAAAAAAGCTGACAGCAGTAAACACAAAATTAGAAAGACGAAAGTCCCCCAAGAGCCGACTTCATTGTGAATGCACGCAGTGTGCTTTGGTCAATATTCGTCATACAGGCTTTGTCAATGTTATTTACTGGGATTGTGCATGGGAAACCCCTCTGAATTCTGTGTAAAAGCAGAACCAGGGAGGTTGTAAATGCTGGGGGAAGTTGCCTTTCTTTTGTTTTTCTGGACAGTGTAAGAAGTTTCCATTTGTTTTCTGCTAATTGAGAACTTGTGTCATCCGTCTAAATATAAAACCATCCCAGTGCATCAGCTGTGCCTCGGCTTCCATTTCCCTTATAAAAAGGAAAAAGGAGAGTCGTCTGCACTGATGTCTTATGTAGGCTCTGTTCTCCCATCAGAAGCTTATCTGATTCTGCCTGTCCACTCAGAGGCTTGCAGGTTTCTGGGTGCTCTGATATGTGCCTGCACTGCTTGTCCCCGAGGAGCAGGATTTGTGCTTTGAGATCCTCTTCTGGAAGAAGAGAGGACAGGAACCTGGTGTGCTACTGAAGGATGCTGAAAAAGGGAGGGGTTGTGCTGGCAAGGATGACTGTGGGCGGTATGTTGGTCACCTCTAGCCAAGACCTGGTCAGAATCAGGCTGCTTTTAGACCCCAACCCACCTTAGGCCTTAGACAGAGAGTTACAATTGAAATATAAATATAATGGTGGATATTAAGGCAGCTGTGAAGCGGAGCGAACACTGCGCTGCTCGGATGGAAGTTGCTTTCCATAAAAATCAATAAATGAAGTAAGTTCTTTCTTGCCAAAGGCCACTGCTCTGATTGCTGTCCCTAAGTACGGTTGTGGTTTTTTTCACCCTCTTTTTTTTTTTAGCTGTCACTTTCTCAAATCAGGCGTTTCTCCAGAGACAATGGACAAGATTTGGGTTTCTCTGTGTCCCACTGGATGGCTGTCATGAACAGCTTTGCCTTTTTTTCCTCTGTCACGGGTGCTTTTGTGTTGGCCTAAGACAACCCTATACCGCGGCTGATGCTGTTAACTCTGCTTCACCCCTAATTCAAGCTGCAGTAATCTGAAATTCAGCAGTGTAGTCTGTTACCATAGAAATCTCAGCGGGGATAAATTTAGCACTCTGCTTTCAGGCTCGAGCAGGGAAGGCTGAGCAGCTTGCCCATGTTGCTCACAGGCTTGAGTTTTGGGCAGCTTTCACTCGAACTGATGGGGAAGCAGCAGATGCGAGGTGAGGTCTGTCTCCTTCAGCCTTGCCTGGAGCTGACTTGATCGAGAAAGCAAAGAGGGAATTACTTCTTCTTGTGCCTTCTGCTCTCCATGGAGATCTGTCTGTTTTTCAAGGGAAGCTCCTGAGAAGACCAGGAGACGACAGGGATCAGTCACTGTGATTTCATCTGCAATGGGAAGGTGCTGCCGGATAAGAGTCTGGTCTGAAGTGGCAGAAACTGATTCCACTGAACCAGAGCAGCTCTGCTTTAAGTGAGGGGAAATCTTTTATTACTTTCAGTATCTTTCAGGTGTTCTTTTAATTTTGCCTGTTAACTAACGCCGTAAAAACCGCGCACGGGAGTGAGCCCTGCTTTGTCTGGGAACGGGGCCGATTTTGGGCAGATTTGGCCAAACTTTTGGAGGTGGCTGTTTCTGTGCCCTAAATGTCCTGCTAAATAAAGGCTGCTTTCCCTGAAACGAAGGGGCTGGCAGCGTCCCAGCACAGAGAAGCTGCGTGTCTTTGACATTGCGCGCCGGGGAAGTCGCACAGAATCGACTTGCGGTATCATTTCATACCACATTAATTTTGAGTGCTTTGAGAGCAGCCAGGCAAGAGCCTGGTGCCTTTTAACTAAAATAAAATTCAACAGTTCAAAGTGTGTCGCTTTCTTTGCAGATAAACCCTTCCAAAAATGCTCTGGTCTTACAGTAATGAAATTGGTTTCTTATCAGCTATCTGACCCACGATGATGAGATCAAATGGCTTTTACCTGACGCGGCTGAAGGAACGACCTCTGATGCACAGGGTTGGGTTGTATTGTTTTGGGTTCTTTTCCTCCCTCCTGGCACTACTGATGTTATGAAAGTGATTTGAGCTGCTGATTGGATTGTATCTGGGCATCCCTGATCCCCCAGTTGTGTTCCCCGTAGTTAATTTGCAGGTTGCCTAAAGCCTGCATGCAGTTTTGCAAGGTTTTAATTTAAGGGATAACTGTAATTAAGTGATTTCAAGAAGGCACGGTATTTGCTCTTATGTTGCATAAACAGTGGGCTGTTTTGGTTTATCTTCCACCACCTCCTGGCTGACAGACATCATGTCTGCACCTGGGAAGCTACTTCTGTTCAAATCCTGTGTGTGGGATGAGCTGTGTTCTAAAAGGTGAGGACTTGGCTGCTGAATACCATCTGAAGTTGGCCACGTGGCACGCTCTGAGTTGAACCAGGAGTGCCTTCCCATACGAGTATGAGACTCGCTGGGTTTGCAGATGAGATCAAACGGGAAGCGCAGAGGGCCAGGAGTGAAAGCAGGACTGGAAGGGGAGTTAGGCAGCTTCTGCTCCTCAGGAGGAAGAAGGGTGAGAAGAGAGCCTTCGTGGTGTGAACTTACTGCACGGTCCCTGAGAGGAGTCTGACCAAGCTGTGAGTTGGAACTGGATGAGGATCCTTCCAACCCAAGCCTACGATTCTAAGTTAGCAGAGGCCTTGATTGCTTATGGCTTTTTGCAGCAAGTCCTAACCCATGCCCAGTGTTGGAGCAGATGTCTGCTCTCACGTCTCCCTCTTTCATTTCAGACTGCACACTTCTGCTGAGGAATGGTGTAATGAGCTGCAGGTTTGCTCTGTAGGCACTGTGCTGCTCTGAGTGAGCCTTTCAGCATGGGTTCACAGACCAGTGTTGAGTCAAGCATGGAGGCATCCCATGTAGGAAGTAATCAGCAGTCTGATTTGAGCAGAGCACGTTTCTTTCTTGCTTCTTAGGGATGTGTTTTAGTGGGCACGGTGGCGATGGGTTGGCAGTCAGACCAGCTGATCTCGGTGGTCTTTTCCAACCTTAGTGATTCCGTGGCTCTGTGATTTCACATGAGAGACTATCAGCTCCAGCAAGCAGCCAAGCTGCTGAAAGTCAGGCACTGGGGGGGATCTGCCTTGGAAATGTTTATTGGGGCAGGGTGCTTAAAAATGCTGTTTTGAGGAAATTTGTTGCAGCGTGCTGATTGCGTTTGTTTCTGCCTAATTCAGGCTCGTGGTAGGTTTTGGTACTTGTCAGCATTTTCAGCATAGCTGAAAGCATCGTGTAATCCACCAACAGATCAGCACCTGGGCTAATCAGCAAGGTGTGTAAGAACATTAAATCAAGGTTAAGCTCTCGCATGAGCTCATCACCTGAATGAGTTCTCCTGTCTGGTAATCCAAAGAGGTTTTATTTGTTAGATAGAGAATCCGGCTGTGAGACTGTGGCTGCAGAGCACACCCAGGCAGTGAGCTGGGAACAAACCCCTCTTTTTTCTCCAAGGAGGCTCCCAGCTGAATCTCCAAAATAGGTCAGCAGTGAGCTCAGCTGACTCGGGCTGCAACAGCATCCTGGCTACCCTCTCACAAAGCCCTTAAAGTGGGTGACCCAAGGGTGGCTGCCGTATCCCATCCTGACTGCAGCACCTGTGGGCTTGAACAAAGCCTTCTCTTTTCCAGTGTTGTTCTATTCAGCAGCTTGGGTGAGTCCAGAGGTCCAAGCAGGGCCTCTGCTGTTCTACACACAAAGAGATGGTCAGTGTCAGGGAATATGTCCTGGTTGAGTATGTGTTGGCTGGGGGGCAAGATGGAGTGAAAGTGGAGAGCTAGCTCAACTCTGGAGCTTCTTGTTGTCCTCCCTCTGTACCAGGTACACTGCCAGCATCCCCTGCCTGAGTGCCTTTCCTGTGCCTGCCCTTCTGTACGGTGCTAGTGAGACTGGTTTCCCAACGTCACAGCAAGAAAAGCAAGCATGTGGTTGCACCAGCAGCTCGTCACAGCTGGGGACAGATACTTCTTTCCATCAAAAACAAGATTAGTGGAGGGTGATGGAAATGGGACTCTGAAGTGTTGAAGCTGTGCAAGCTCTGTCATCGTTTCCATTTGAGGTTTTCAGGGACTCAAGTCACCTAGCGTTTGGTGGCTCTTAAAGACCAAATCTGCATCTAAATCTAAATTATCTGGGTAAGGAAATGCAGCTGGGACTGTAGCCCTGGGCATAGCAGTGGCAGTGAGTTCCTCCTGGTTTCCCATGGAAAGCCTTTCACCGTGCTTCAGATTCAGTTCATAGTATCCAATCTAAACCCCACCCGGTGCAACTTTAGGCCTTTTCCTATAGAATCATTAAGATTGGAAAAGACCCTCAAGGTCACTAACTCTAACCATCCCCTTCTTCCATGGCAGAGGATAAAGGCTGATCTACAGCCTCCTAAGGAGGAGATGGAAGTCTGTCCATGGCTGGATTGTGGCACTTGAAGATGCAGTGTTGTAGGTTTTTTTCCTCCCTTGTCACATATTCCCTGTCTGAACTAGTGCTCTGAACTGGCTCTCATTCCCTTTTTTTTACAGGATCAATATATCCATGCTTTTGGCTCTGAGCATACCTTCGGAGGGACTGCAAGGGTTAGGAGGAAGAGCTGATGTTATTACTGACCCCTGCGAAAGTTGCTTCCATTGCCACATTTAAAAGCAAGAAAATACTTTGCTGTGCACCAAACCACTCTGCTTCTGAGCTGATAGCAAGTTAATGAGGCTAATGCAGAGGGCAGGGAAAGTTGCCCGGGTGCTTATGAAGGCAGTGCCCGCTGTGCTCCTGAAGTGCTGGCACCTTGCCCTGCTCTGCTCCAGCAAACATCCTCTGGGCACACACAGGCGTCAGGAGCCTGGGTGGGAAGGTGCTTGTGCTGAAGTTGCTGATGTGTGCCTCGCAGCAGTGATTCCCAGAGCTGCCTCTTCTTAGTTAGCGTGCTGCTCTGCTCATCTCTGTGCATTTACAGGCACCTGGTCTGATCTTTGCCCACAAGAGCTGGCTTGCTGCGCTCTTGTTCCCTTCAGGGGTTTGAAACTCGGGTTTGTGCTTCTCTGCTTTGCTCCTGGGAGCCCTGCACTGGGTGTGATTCTGAGATTTTGTGCTTTTGCTGGTCCCAGCCAGAAGAAATTCCCTGCCTGGTGCAGGAAGCACCATCTGCAGCTGTGCAAGAACCTTAGGGCTTTAACACCTGAGTTAGGGATTGCTTCTCTCTTGGAAGAGAATTGTGTGGATAGCAGGAAGAAAAGGGTTAATGGAAACTGAACTGTCTGCTCTGAAAGCAGGCCTGGTGAACGTCAGACAAAGCTGGTGAGAGCCTATCAGCACCTTCGTACCTTTTCAGGTGTTCTGAACCTTCCTCACCATAGAATCATTTGAGTCGGAGGAGACCTTTATAGATCATCTTGTCCAACTCCACAAACTGTCCCAGAACCTCTTTGCGCGGAGGGTGATCCCATGTTGGGGTGGGCTGTCCAGGGAGGTGGTGGAGTCCTCATCGCTGGAGGGGTTCAAGAGGTGTGTGGACATGGCAGTGAGGCACGTGGGTTAGTGGTGGGCCTTGATGCTGTTAGATGATGGGTGGTCTTAAGGGTCTTCTCCTGCCTGAAGGACTGTATGATGCGACCATACTGCTTTACGCATGTTGCATCTCTTCATCCAAGAGTAGAACAAGTCTCTGGCAGAAAAGCAAGGTTTCCAAGGTCTCCCCTTTGTCAGGATTTAGAGCTGCCAATCATTTTGGATCCTGTCCTGTGGGTAACCTGCCCATCTGCTCTCCTCCACCTTTGGCAGCTCTGATATGGGACATTCCCCTCATGTTGTGTGACCTGGACTCAGTGGCATGCTGTGTTCTTCAGGTGGGTGACAGTTCCCAGGCAGCTTGGCAGCAGCAGCAAGCTCTGCTCTCACCCCAGAGATACCATATCTGTATTTAGTCGCTTGCCTATCCATCTCCAGCATTGACTTTCAATGAGACTCGTGCTCCAAAGTCATTGCTATAAAAGGAAGCTTTCCCATCCTCCCTTCATTGCTCACAAAGGGTAGCTCACCCGGTGGGGAAGCTGTAATGGATACCCTGGCTGGAGGTGCCAGCAGACGCCAGGAGCACGTGCTCAGCAATTATTACATTTTTATCCCTGCAGTGCTGCCGGTGCCCCCAAGTGCTGCTAGCTGAGTTGCTCCATGTGCCAAGTTCCCAGCCTTGCATTGCCTAGCAGTCTGGAGTCAGCAAAGAGCACCGTGCTTGTAGAGAGCCCTAAATGGGAGCAGCTTGCAGCTCATTGCATGCCAGGGTCCTGAAGGGAGGAGGAAGATGGGAGTGTGGAGCATCCTCCTGACGTTTCTCTGGTTCCCCACCGCCCATCCCACCAACAGCAGTGCCCTTCAGTCCTGCAGGGACCTAAAATCTGATGAGTTTGCATAAACCTCACGGTCTCTCTGGGGCTTTGCTCACCTCCTGTTTTGCTCTTTCTCCATTTTTCCTCTCTTGGGAATCACCAGCGTGTGTGACCTAAAATGCTTGGTCCAGGTTTCTGGAGAAAAAGCAGTAGTGAGCAGCTCTTCCCTGCCTGTCCCTACTCTTGCTGAGAGAGTGGAAAAAGCAGGCACAAATCTGGATGGTCAGAGTGTTTTCTGCTGGGTGTGTGCTGAGCAAATGAAGGACATTGCCAGCTGCTCAAGGCCATGTCGTAACGTGTATTCATAGAATGGCTTGGATTGGAAGGGACCTCAAAGATCATCCAGTTCCAACCTCCTGCTATGGGCAGGGCTGCCAACCACTAGATTAGGCACTAGATCAGATTGTACAGGGCCCTATCCAACCTGGCCTTGAACGCCTGGAGGTGTTGAGATGAGGCAAGAAAGTCCCGAGGAAGGACTTGAAGGTGAAGAATCTGTAGGGTGAAAACCAAGTTCTTGAATGAGATAGTGAGGTGACTTAGTCTCTTTGCTAAAATAGCACACTGCAGTAACAGAATCTGGTTGATGTAACTCAAACCACTTCTAATTTTTAAGGAGAGCCAGGAGATCTTGACTTTGGAGAAGTAAAAGGTAGATGAAAAATAATTAGCAACAAGTGACTGGAGTTGCTCTTGGCTTTGGCATGGGAAATTGAAGGAGTATGATGGCTGATTGATGAGATGGTCTTTCTGCACCTTCCTCCTTACAGTCTGTGGCAAGATGCAGCCCTGATAGCTTGGGCTTGATAAGGAGAGGTGATTCCAGCCTGGAAGCTGCATCTTGTTAAAGGGTACATGCAGCCAGAACGGGGAGGTTTCCTCTGAACTCATCCTGCGGGCTTAGGGTTTGATGGGCTTTTTATGTAGTACCCGAGGAGAAGGTCATGCTGGGAGGTGTGGGACAGGGAGGGCAGGGCTTCCTCCTCCCTACCACCCTTTGCTGACATGAGTACCGCACCTATCGCTCTCCTTTTGGAACCAGAAGGACCTGGCTCCATCTCCACCCCATTACTTGGTTCCAGCTGGCCCAGTGGGCCTTCCCACGTCTTATCAGCAAAAACTCTTGGCAGCCAGGGGATTTCCATCACCGGCTGTTGTGTGAGCACAGGCTCACTGCTGTCATGCTCTCCTCTTCTACCTTGTTGGAAAACAGCTGGTGCTGGTGGGATTTGAAGCCCTGGAGCTTTGGGAAGGATGGGACAGAGCAAGCCAAGGGTGTTTTCGTGCAACTGGTTTGGGAAGTGCAGGAGGGGCCTCTCAGAGCTCTTGTGCCACTCAAGAGAGTTGGCAGAGACAGAGGTGACCTTTTCTTGCAGCATGTGATGGAGGCAAGCACACAGATGCTCGTGGGTGACATCTGGTCCCAGTCTGTGCGCTGCTCACACTGTTTGGGTTTTCCCCACACACTGCTGTGAGCATTGGCCATGGTCAGCAGTGCTGACGGCTGCTCTGTGGAGTTGTGCCTTTTGCCCCATGCCTGGGGCTGCTCTCAGGAAACCACCCCAGTGCAAGGAGCAAAGCCTTCCCTCTGCCCCTGGGGTTTTTTGATTCTACATGTTTTCATGCTTCAGTTGTGTTCCTTTGCTCGCAGACATGGAGCTTACCCTGCCAGTGGGTATTTCTCCTGAAATTGCTTTTCTCTACTAATCCAGTTTAGTATGGCTGAGATGCCTGTGCTACATCTTTGATTTGTAATTCAGCGGTGATTAAGTTCTCTTGATAAGATATGGGCCTTGTTGATCCAACATGAGAATTGGGCTCAAATAGAGGTGCCCAGCCAGGGAAGCACAGCTGGTGGTGGTAATGGCCATTGTAAGCAGCCAGGGGTGGGTGCATGCTTTGTCCCATGCTGTGGCAATGGGACTGGCCCTGCCAATAGCTGGGAGCAGTGAGGAGGATGGGGCTTGCTGCTGTTCCCCATAGGGCTGGGCTGGGCACGGTGACGGCTCTGCAGGGCTGAGCAGAGAGGAATGGAGTGCTGAGTGGTGGCAGCAGGCCAGGCTGTGTCTTGGTTTCCGGCCTGAGCCACCCCAGAGAGTTTGCTGAAGTTCTTTTGTAACCCTTTCTGTGCCATTTCATGTTCTGTGACAGAAGACTTGTTGGTCGCAGTGGGACGTGGTGGGTTGGCAGCAAGGCTGCTGTCCCTCCACCACGTGACGTAGTGCTGCTGGCCTTATTCCTAACTCCAGCTAACACAAAGCTGAATCCACTCTACAAGTCCCCGCTGCAGCTGGTGGTGTGATTCCCTTACGGGTGAGTCACAGGATGTGAGTCCCGTGGCTCATGATGTCCCCTGGGGTGCAGAAATCCAGCAGATGGGGCAGGGAGGAGACAGCTCTCACCCTGTACAGTGGCAGCACAGGGAGAAAGTGAGCTCTTTTTGGTGCTGCTGGTTGGAAGTTGGGATGAAACAGCCCCGTGGTGCCTCTGTTCATACCAATGCAATGCTGGGTGCTTCTGTGCCCTAGAAAGGTGGTGAGAAGGAATACGGTCCTGTCAGCAGCTGTCCTTGTCCATGCTTCCCTAAACCTTTGCTGTGCCTTAACCCTTGTTCAGGACTCCTCTCCTCATCCCCACGTCATCCCCGACAAGGATGTGTGCAAGGAGGAGAGCTGTTTGCCCTCCTTATCCTTTCCTCCATTCAATAAGGACACTGTTTATCACTGTGGGTAAACAGATGGAGGTAGGGTTTTTCCTATTCTATATTTAGAGTGTTTTCTGATGAATTTACAGACCATTGTCTCAGCAGTTTCCAAACTGCCCTTGCAACCCATGTTTCTCCCCACCCAGCACTTGCCCATCCCCTTTTGTTCTCCCACAGTCCAGGTTTGAAGCAGCAGGCTTGTTCTTTCTAAGCTTTTTGCTCTGGCTCTGCATTCAGAACCATCTCAGGTTCACCCCTTGGAGCCACCAGCCCCAAAACACAGATTCCTTTGTAGTTCCTCACAGTCCCCCCTGAAAACTGCAGTGGAGTGCATGCACACCCGTCCTCCCACGTGTGTGATAGTGCTGCTACGTCCAGAACAGACTGAGAAACAACAGAGGAAATAGCTTTCCCTAATCAGTCATTTTTAATGTACATTCTTGCCGTCTTAGGGGAATTTGGGATGTATGTAGGGCTTATTTTTCCAGCTGTTTCTCCACACAGTCACATCTGCCACAGATCTTTAACATAAAGCTTGCAATGCGCTCATGGAAGTACTGGAATGGGGAGCATCCCTGCTTGTGCCAGGCACGGCGAGGCTTGTGGATACATCGGTGCACAGCTCTAACTACTGATAGCAAAAATATTTGACACTGGACTTCCAGGCAGGTATTTAAAATACATTCATGGCTTGCACTTTGATTCACAGGAAAGTTATTTGTCTGGTTTCTTTCTTGCTCAGAAAAAAACTTTGTGCAGTGCTCACCAAGCGGGGGTGACCTTTGAGCTGTCAGAGTGTTTGTTTTGTCTGTGTTTTGGTTGTGTGCAATAATTGCTAATATTGGGAAACATTTACCACTTCAGCTGTTGCTGTGACAACAGTGCTGCACACCCACTTTGTGCCCAATTAGAGCTGCAGAGGGCTTTACTCGAGCAAAACTCCTGCAGGATCTTACTGTGTTTCTGCACAGTTATGTCATGGCAGGTGTGCAATCCCAAGCAGTGGGTGATGGTGTTTAGCATTATTACTTGCTGTGTTGGAGCTGGAGTGGCAGCACCTTTTTGGAACGCGCCAGCTGAATGGAGCATCTTTTCTCCCTTCCTTGCTTCCCACTGCATGTCTGCTTAGTGCCCTTTCTTACTGCTGTTCTCCAAGTTCCTTGTCTTACCCAGCTCCTCTGATAAGCCCAGCCGTGGCTGTAAGCCCAGTTCTCAGCACCTGCAAAGCCCTCTCCATGCTGATTTCCAGCAGAACCCAAAACAACACTCTTCTCAAAGGGAAAAGTGTTTGTGCAAAGCTTCTCCCTTTCTTTTCTGTCTGCAGCCTCCTGCATCCTTACGGTGACTGCATTCCTGGCATACCAGACTTCAGATGGCTTGAGAAGCATCTCGAGCAGGCTGGAGTATCTCCTGCTTTGACTCCCTCCCCGGATGCAAATTTCCTCTTTCTACATTCCAGAAAAGGGTACTGATTCCTTCAGGGCTTGCTCCTCCTTGCCTCCAGATCTGCAGGTTTAATAACAGCCAGCTGCAGCCCAGGCAGTTGGCGGCCAAACACAGTGCTTGTCTTCACATTCCCATTATCTCCGTGTTCCCAGCAGAGCTCTGCCTTCTAAGGAATTTAGGTTTGGAGTCATTTTCCGCTTGATCTGGTTTTGAAGCAGGGGAGAAGACTGCATGAAGTGAGGAAGAAGGGAGAGCAGCGATAGGAGAGGATTTAAAGTCATTTGGGTTGCTGAATTCAAGCAGGGAATTCGGATTGATATGGCTTTTGATTGCCCAGGGCTTTATTTGTGAACCTCTCTTTGGTGCAAACCTGAAAGAGCAAAGTGGGGCTGAGAGTCTGTGCTGCAGCCTTGCCTTCAGCTAGCAGAGAGGCTGCAGGCTTTCTTGCCTATGTGCTCCTGGGCACCCTCCAAGCTCCACAACAGCTCAGTGACACCAGAGGAGCTACTACCAGTGCTTGCATCAGCCACTGTGCTGGTGGTGAAAGAGAAAGGAGAAGAGAGCAAGCGTGGAAGAGGATGGCAGTGCGAAGCCAGGTAGTGGAAGAGGTTTGCATCTGCAGGTGATGTCCCACCAGGCTGCATCTCTGGATGGTCCTTTTGGTGAGGTGTGGGAAAAGGGCTGAAAGCATGCATAGACTGCGTGTTGCCTTCGAGATCAGTTGTGCTGCTGGTGCCTTGGGAGCAGATGCTTAAAGCAGAGACGGCTGTTTGCATGAGATGGAGATGTGCAGCAGTGTCACGCAAGGCCAGGCTGCCCTTGCTGACCAGACCTTGATTATTAGGAGTCCAGAGGTAATTATCATGATGCTTTAAGGAGAATATGGCTCTGTGACTCCTGCACATGGTCTTGGGCAGCCTGCTCCAGGTATCCCCCCTTGAGCGGGAGGATTGGACCAAATGTCCTCCACAAGTCCCTTCCAACCGTAATTATCCCATGGCTCTCTGACAGGAGGAAGTTTTCCTGAATCAGCACTGCAGGGCCGGCACACAGGTGCAGACGGCCTTTTATCTGGAGTGCTTCTTTGATAAGCAAATGGGAAAGGAAGGATGCAGCTGCCCTGAGTCAGCCTGAGGCTGAAGCAGTGGCACGTGCTGAGCTCGCATCTTGCACAGCACATCGTGTGGGTGTCGTGCCGGGAGCAGGAGGCATTGCTAACATGCTGGCTTTTGTTTTTACCTGCAGGCGGGCTGCCCAGGGTGCTGTGGTATCTGCGGGCTGTGTGGAGGAGCCATGCCCACCTAGCACTGCCCAGGCTCTCGGCGAGCTGAAGATGGCGGCCCAGAGGATCCGGGCAGCTAACTCCAGCGGCCTGCTGCGCTGCAAGTCGGAGGGGACACTCATCGACCTCAGCGAGGGCTTCTCAGAAAGCAGCCTGTGTGACGTCAAAGGTGGGGGGCCAGAGGGGGCCGTGGCCACCAGGGGACAGGGCAGTGTTAGCCTGGTGCCACCGTGTCGCGTGCAAGAGAAGAGATGGATTTGCCAGGCTGGTGACAAGGCAGGGTTGGTTCTCCATCCCCCCCAGAACAGATTCAAATGGGAGAGAATTCCCATTCCCTCTGTACAAATGGATCCTGAGGCGGAAGGAGAAGCTAGCATGTGCTGATGGTCTTTAAAATAAACATGCAACAAAGCAATTGTTTTTGCACAAGGAGCAAGGAGAGTCCCGAACATCAAATGCTCTTGCTGTACATCAGTTTGTTTTTAATGCAAAAATAGGGATTACTCACATCCTTGTGAGTAATTACTCATGCTCACATTCATGCAAGGGAAGGGACTGTCCTGCTTTGCTCACTCTGCACTGGAACAGCCTCACCTTGAGCACTGGGTGCAGTTTTGGGGCACCGCAGTGTGGAAAGGACACAAAGATATTAGAGAGCATCCGGAGGGCATCAACTTCTCTCCAACAAATGTCTTGGGCTGCAGAGCTGCATTAACAGCCATTTCCTGCCCGGGTGGCAAAATAGGTTCAGTGCAGAGTTTATATATAGTTTTACACTGAATAAATGTGCTCACAACTTTCCCTACCTGCTGGTAGAGTCTGTGCAGGGGAAGTAGGTTAACGATGAATCACTTAATGTGTACAAGCTCTTATTTTCCTGATTCTTGAGCCCTGTGGTCCTTATATCTAAAACTTTTTTTTGCTCTTACTGGCTTGTGTTTTTCAGTACTGTTATCACGAGTTGTGCCATTGCTGCACCACATCTTTTTTGTTAGCTTTCCCAGTTTTCTGTACGGCTGACAGGCATCCTGACATCCTGTGTTTTTCTGTGTTTTTGTTCTTTCCTCCCTCCCCCCCTCCTCCCCCCAAGCAAGCATTGTTTTCTTAGGTCTGTCTCGCAAGATAACAAATGTTTGAATGCTGATGTAACATTATCTGCAGCTTATTTCTCGTGATCCTTAACAGAAGTAGGTCCTAAATGTGAAAGCAAAACAGTGACAGAGTGAACATGTCTAGTCTTAATTGAACTGTTTTGCTTGCAATTGTGATCAGATAGTACTGGCTAAACAACTTGCAGCCATCCCTGCTGCTCAACGTTGTTGAAAGAGAGACTGGAGATGCTGCTTGGTCCATGGGAGGTCAGTATGGTGTTTGTGGTGGTTCAAGTATCCTGACTTTGTAAAAGGAGCCAAGTTTTTCTGAGGAAATGTGGTCGTCCCCTTAGTGGGTACTCTGAGCTCTCTCTTACTCTGAAACATAAGTGGGGAAAAAAGGCAGTGCTGAAGTGCTGGTGGCCTAAGATGTTGAGATACCACTGACCAAATTTGTATGATCATGGCCTTGAAAGATCACTTGGGCCATATAACCTCTTCCCATGCAGCCCTCCCAAAATTAACTTCTGTTGTTTTAAATGTGAAAATTTAGGGGATAGCCTGCTATTTACCCTTAAGAACTTAGATCCAGTAATGCCAGCTAAAAGGCAGAGCTGATAAGATGGGGCTCTGGCTCCCTTGGAACTCCCTTCAGCGCAGCTTTGTGTGCATCATTCATCAGTGAGTTCAGAGGCTGTCTCAGAGAAGCAGCTGAGAGAAGTCCTAAATCAAGGGGAAGGCTTCTTGCTAAGACGCTTTGCTGTATTGTTTACCCTCTTTCTCTCCACATGCCTTTCTACCATGGGATGATAACAAATTGCTGTGTCTCCTGTCTCAGCTCCTGCTGTTCTTCCTAGTTGTTTTGATGCCCATCTCTTTCAAGAAGGCATTTTCTCTTCAGCATAAATGTATCAGATGTAGCAAAGTGAATAGTTTTGTTTAAAAATGGTAGCAAAAAGAAATTACTTTTGGGTTGGAGATGCTTTGAAACTACTTCAGCTTCGCTGCTTGATGTAGCGTGGATCGCTTGCCTGAAATAAATGATTTTAAGTAGCTTGTGACTTTGTGGATTGCTTACAGTGTTTTTCTATTTCACAGTGCCTTCTCCTAGTGCCTTGCTGGTTGACAATCCCACGTCCTTTGGAAATGCAAAGGAAGTAATAGCAATCAAAGATTACTGTCCAACTAATTTCACCACTTTGAAGTTCTCTAAGGGGGACCATCTTTATGTCTTGGACACATCGGGAGGCGAGTGGTGGTATGCTCACAATACCACAGAAATGGGTTACATCCCTTCCTCCTACGTCCAGCCTGTGAACTACCGCAACTCTTCCTTAACGGACAGCGGGATGATAGACAATCTACTGGAGAGCCCTGACGAGGGGGTTAGGGAGCTAGACCTGCTTGGGGAATGGACTGATGTGAAAAGAAACTCTGTGAAAGCCCACAGTAACAACCCTTTCTTGAACGGTGTCCAGACAAATCCATTTCTCAATGGGAATTTGCAGACGTTGACCAGCTCAGAGAGAGAGCCCAACTCCAAAGCATCTGTTGACTTGCTGCTCTTCGACACGGGGCCTCCTGCTTCAGCAGTTCCTAGCTCAGCTGCTAATAGCAGCATGGGTAACATTTTTGATGAATTTCCATCCACAAACAGGCTGGACCTGGAAGAGTCTGTGAAAAGGGACAATCCCTTCTTCAGGAGCAAACGCTCTTACAGCTTGTCTGAGCTGTCTGTTCTGCAAGCCAAGTCAGACACTCCGGCACAGTCGGGTTTTTTCAATGGTTTAAAATCTCCCACTCCTGAGCAATTCCAGAGCAGGGAAGATTTTAGGACCGCATGGTTGAACCATAGGAAGCTGGCCCGATCTTGCCATGACTTGGATTTGCTTGGTCAAAATCCTGGCTGGGGTCAGACACAACCGGTGGAGACGAACATTGTGTGCAAACTGGATAGCTCTGGTGGAGCTGTTCAGCTTCCAGACACCAACATCAGCATCCATGTGCCAGAAGGTCACGTGTGCCCCGGGGAAACGCAGCAGATCTCCATGAAAGCTATGCTAGATCCACCACTGGAGCTCAACAGTGATAAGTGCAGCACCATCAGCCCCGTCCTGCAGGTCAAACTCAGCAACATGGAGGTGAAAACATTCATCATTCTGGAGATGAAAGTGTCTGCAGAGGTTAAGAATGACATCATGAGCAAGAGTTTGGTAAGACTGCAGTGCCTTCGGAGCGACATGAAGGAGGGGCCATACACACCAATGCAGCTGAGCTATTCGTATGGGGACACGATACAGGTGCAGCTGGAGAACCTGGAGCCTTGCATGTACATAGCTGCTGTAGCTCAAGGGCAGAACATCCTCTACCCTTACACTGTTTGGGATTATATCAGCAAGAAGATCACAGTTGGTGTTTATGGCCCGAAACATATTCACCCTTCCTTTAAAACAGTTGTGGCCGTGTTTGGGCACGAATGTGCACCCAAGACTCTCCTGGTGAACGAGGTCACGAGGCAGTCTCACAGCCCAGCTCCAGTTGCCCTTCAGCTCTGGGGTAAGCACCAGTTTACTCTGTCCCGGCCTCAGGACCTCAAGCTCTGCATGTTCTCCAACATGACCAACTATGAGGTGAAAGCTAGTGAGCAAGCCAAAATTGTGCGAGGCTTCCAGATGAAGCTGGGCAAGGTCAGTCGCCTTATCTTCCCCATTGCATCCCACGATCCCAATGAGCTCTCGGATTTCACGCTAAGGATACAGGTCAAGGATGACAAGGATGCCATTTTGACCCAGTTCTGCGTCCAGACGCCACAGCCGCCTCCTAAAAGTGCCATCAAACCGACAGGGCAGAGGCGGTTCCTCAAGAAGAACGAGGTTGGAAAGATCATCCTTTCACCTCTGGCTGCCACTGCCAAGTATCCGGTTTTTCAGGACCGGCCGGTGTTGAGCTTGAAGTATGGCAAACTGCTGAAAACAGTGGTGCGGCAAAGCAAGAATCACTATTTGCTGGAGTACAAGAAAGGAGACGTCATAGCCCTCCTCAGCGAGGAGAAGATCAGGTTGAAGGGACAGCTGTGGACGAAGGAGTGGTACATCGGCTACTACCAGGGCAAAATAGGCCTCGTGCACACCAAAAATGTGCTGGTGGTTGGAAAGGTCAAGCCCAGCTACTTCTCTGGGCCTGATCTCACCACCAGCCTGTTGCTCGAGCAAATCCTCAGACCCTGCAAATTCCTAACCTACATCTATGCGTCCGTGAGGACTCTTCTCATGGAGAACCTCAGCAGTTGGAGATCCTTCGCGGACGCGTTGGGCTATTTGAACTTACCGCTCACGTTTTTCTGCCGATCAGAGTTGGACAGCGAGCCGGAGCGAGTGGCCTCCGTGCTGGAGAAGCTGAAGGAAGACTGCAACAACACGGAGAACAAGGACAGGAAATCTTTTCAGAAGGAGCTGATGATGGTGAGTCCGAGGTCTGATGAAGGCATCTTCCTTGACTGTGGTGCAGAGCGGTGCGGGTGAGTGGGAGCTAAGCTATCCTAACTCAGTCACTGAAAAATGAACTGAGGTTTGCAGATTGAATGGGAATTCAGGCCTGCGGTGAGGAATGAAATGGGTAAAAAGTTGTACGTGTTGAGTGAGTGAAGCAGGCGTGCTTGGAAGATGGCTAAGCTGAAGGCCCTTCAAAGCAAGGTGGTTTCAGTCCAGTGCTTTCCTAGCGCTCAGCTGGACCTTGCTGCTGAAGGCTATTTCAGCCTTCAGTGATAAATAGAAGATGTGCATGCGTATCAAGGAGTTACCCAGGAGCTGCTGGTTTCCTCAGTCCAGGATCAAAGTGATGCCAGTGATGGAGGTCTTGGTTTTTTGTGGCAGAAAACTGGAAAAAGGCAAGAAACATAAATACTTTTCCTGTACGGTATGTGGTAGGCAAGCCACCTCTCAAGTCATAGAATCATGGAGTGGCCTGGGTTGGAAGGGTCTTCAAGGATCATCAAGTTCCAACCCCCCAGCTGCAGGCAGGGACTTGCTTTTATATTGCCTCAAGTTTCTCAAACGTGCAGGAGAGGGGTTTTATGGCTGCTGTGGAGTGCTACATCTTCACAGTTACGAAACAACCCCACATTGCTCTATAACAATGTCTGTGTTTACTCCTCCTTTCCTTGAGTGACAGCTAAACCAAGGGCAACTCTGAATTAGGATGCTTTGTGTTCAGCTGTGGGTTATGTTTGCAAATTGTCTGAAGTGCCTGGCTTGCCTCTGTCCTGAAAGGCTTCTGCAGGCATTTGGGCAAGTGCTGTCTGCAGGTTTTTCTAGGATGCTCTTCAGAAGTCTCTAATGAGAAATTGTCTTCACGATAACAGCTTCTAGCATTTCACAGGAGGTGGGCCAAAGAAAATGCAGACCTTTGTGCTGAGAAGAGATTTGAGTTGCAGCAATTCACGTGTCTTGAAATGCCAGTTTAATTAAGACTAGCACAAGCTTTGCTTAGCAGTGATGCAGGCAGGCAGTGGGGCAGGAACATGCAGCACACAGAAGGAAATTAGAGGTAGGCACATGGGTAAAGAGGTCTGCAGCTAAATTAAGCTCTCCATGTCCCAACCTCTCTTAATAAAAATGGGGAAATGTCAGGATTGAGCAGTAGGTGTAAGGCATTATGAAGAGTATGGAGCCTTTCATTACTCATGGAAATTTTTTCAGGGGAGTTCATGGAAGGTGCCTTGTGGATGTACTTCCTCTGCCTAAGAGCACAGTACAATTAATAACTCTTTATAACAGGCCCTGTCTGAGTGTTGGTGTTACTGTGGAAAATGGGAAGATAGTTTCCAAAAGTCTGACTCATGCCTGCACTTAGGGTGAGCACCAGAGCTGCTCGCGGAGGGCAAGGATGTCCAAATGCCACGCTGCAGTCCCCAGGGGAGCATCCAAGCTGAAGGCCAATGGGCTGCAGTTACTGCTGCTGCTTCCCTCTGCTCTTCCTCCCACCTCAGCCTTGCCTTCTCCAGCTCCAGCTGGGCTGCTGCCTGCTGATCTGAGGGAACACTGTGATGAAGAGGTCTGGTGTGATGGGTTCCAGCAGTGTCTTCCAGCAGTCTCTAGCTTGGTGCAGGTGATGGTTGGAATGAGCAACCGTTTGGGCAGCCCCAAATCACCTTGACTTTGAACCACGTAGGTTGGCACTGAGGTGAGAGGCCAAGGAGCTGCTGGGCTGCAAAATGTTTGGTTGGGTAGAGATGGGAGGAGAGCAGGGGTGACCTTGCTGCCTGGGTTTGTGATCTGTGGCTACTGGGACAATGTTTTAGCTTTGGGTTTCGATAGAAGGCAAGCTGTAGGCCGTGTCGTCAACTCAGCTTCTCTTGAGGGAATCTTCTGGCCATTGTATGGCTTGTTTTTTGAGCTTTTGGGAGGCAGCTGCTGCAGCTGCAACAGGCTCTGGGGTAAGACCTGACTTTCTGGCCCACATTTCCAAGCTAAGCTTGGGGCGTCAGTTTGCTTATCCAGTCAGTGGGCCACTTGGGCTCATAATGCCTGGGATGCAGCCATGTCTTGTGCCATGTTTTGCCACAGCTCATCTAGCCTCAGCAATCCCTCCTCTGCTTTGGGGCTGGGTGGAGGTGGTAGCCAGGGCTGTGTCTGACCCTGTGGTTCCTCAGAAGGAGGCTTGGCACCTTTAATCATTCTGTGAGTAATGGGGTAAACTGTGTGCTCCTCTTGCTGAATGCTTCCTAGGGCTTTGTGCTGTTTGCTTTACTGGCTTGCTTTTCTTTTATCTATTCTCTTTGTCTCCAGGGGACAAAGACAGTCTGTAGGTCATGGAGAGGCTGTGCAAACCTAACTGTGGGGATGAAGAAAAGATGAGGCTCTCTGGGGGCTCACAGACCTACTAACTCAAGAGGAGGGCTATAAGCTGCTGGAAAACATACTGCTCCCAAAGGGATGCGCATCTCATGCAGAGTCCCAGAGCGGGTTTTATTTTCCATGCTTGAATGGAGACATAATCCTGAATATTGGCTCTGTTTCCTATTCTGTGCCAGATCTTGCTGCGTCTGAGCCTGTTGGTGAAGGATGAGCCCTTCTCCTGATGGAAAGCTGCTTCTAAACCCCTTGCTGCTGTCAAATGGTCCTTAGCTTACAACGAAACAAGAGTGAGATTGATTTTTAAAAAACCACAACAACTGTGTTTGGGGAATGACAGTTGAAAAGTAACTTATTTTGTCGCGTGTATGGCTAATTTTATTTGCAACAAGTGGTCTTGCTTTCTGCTGGTGAGATCTGTGTATTTCATGTTAAAGTTGACTGTCCCATCCCAGAGGGACTGTGGAGAGGGAAATGGTAAGGCTGCTTATCTCACATCGGTGTTGAGTACACAGGATTGCCATGGCAGAGCTATACACTGGTAGCCAAGCATGGAAAAGCCCTCTCATTGATGACTAGTTAATAAATAATCTGTGATTACTTACTCTTTTCGCCTAGCAAAAGCAGCAGTGTGTGAAGGTAACTGAGGGGAGCATTGCTCACGAGTTAGTCATCACATCAGAGAGAGAAACAGCTCTCCCCTCCCTCTCTGCCCATCAACCCAGGCAGCAAGCAGGCTGCCTCCTCAAAGCCTGTAGGCACTGCAGCCTGGATCTGCAATGATACACGAGCAGCCTAACAGACCTCTTGCAGCTGGGCAGACCTCTGTGGCTGCTTCTGAGGGGAAGAAGTGCGTTTGCTCACTTCTCCATGGCAGGGCTTCACGGTGACATGCTTTTCCCACACACACAGGCAGCATCGCTGTGGTCGGTGGCTGCAGCCCAGCATGCAGGTGCAAACTCCATCACATTTCCAAGCCTTTGGAGTCCCAGCAAACACCGGGTGTTCGGGTGGTTTTGAAAATGTGAAGTCGCATACCACAGTATAATCCAATGCACTCGGGTTGCCACACGAGAGCCGTGCCAGGTTTCATTTGAGAAACTTGACCTAACTTGCCGTACAGTGGCTGCACTGCCTGGTCCTCTGGAGCTGGAGTGAAGCCTGCCATGAAAGACATCACTCCTTTCACTCTGCATTTTTTGATACGGTGTTTTGGTAGAGCCTTGCTCTTATCAGCCTTTCCAATAAATGCTGCTTCTAGGAAGCAGCACTGGTCTGCTGAGAATATGACTGCACTTGTTAGCAGAGTGCTGCAGATCCTATAAGCTTTTTCTTCTCCGAATAACTGGAGATGTGCTTCTGCTTGCTGTATTTATTGTGACTGCAGGTGTGTGAATGCTGCCTCTTTTCTGCCAAGGTTGAGTGAATGCTGCGTCCTCATCCCTGGTGCTGGAGAGCCTGAGCACTGTGTTCCTGCTTAGATCTCGTGCTGCTGTGCCCGGGGCACACAAGCCCAACCTGCTCTTCTTCCCTCCCCCTAGCTCCTGCATCCTGAATTGAGCTGCTGGCAGTCCTGCTCTGAATTTGGGTCCTTGGTGAAAAGCAGGTCCCTCAAACAGAGGGCAGTGCTCCCACCGAGGCTCTGCCAAGCAGGTTGCTCAGAGCAGGGTGGTGGTAGAGCAGTGGCACAGGGCTGGCTGTGAACTTCCCTGCAGGCTCCTTGCTCTGCAGACAACATCAGATGACCTGTTTTTGTTTGCTGGGGCCGAGAGGAAATCGTTGATGCCTTCCTGTTCCTCGGTGCGGGTATTTCAGAGTGCTGTACCTGATGCATTCTCATGCTTAGTTAATGGAACTCTGAACGTTGCTGCTGCTGTAACCACATCTTTGCCTCCCCAGCAGCTACCTTCAGCCCTTTCAGGCAGTGATTAATGCCTGATAACGCTTAGACCCTCCAGGGTGCTTTCTAATTTAAATGCTGTTTAAAAAATCATTAACTAATTTAAAAACTCCATTTCCATCACCGCTTCCTTCTGGGTCTCACGCTTGGCAGGCACAAGTGAACTTGGGGACACTTCCCACCTCTAGGGCAAAGGAGAAAGGCTTCACTCCATGGTTCAAACAGATTTAGGGAGGGGACAACACGTCCACAGCTCACATGGCTGCTTATCCCATCTTGGCTTTATGATTATTGAACTGGGGTGGGGAGGCATAAAGGGGTGCACAGGAATCACAGCTTTTCAACCCCATCGTTTGCTCCTTCCCTGTTTGTGTGCTGTGCTCCACCCAGGGCTCCCTGCTGCCTGTTTGCCTCCATGCTGTTTGCTGTGATTAGAGGACTGGAAATGGGCTTCTGCATTTCAGAGCCGGGATGCAAATTCAGCCTCCCATGGATGCGTTTTAAAGTGGAGGCTCTTCTGCTTTGAACTGGAATTTGAATATCAAACCATCTCCTTGGCTGTGCCGCACTGCTCTGCTGGTGGAGCGGGCTTGGGGCCTCTCTGAGGTTAATAAATGCACCCGAGGAGGATGGAGGGAAGCTGTAGCATAATCCCAAAAGCGCCTGCTGGAGGATTACATCTGCTGAGAGCCCTGCTAATCCCAGCTGGGCAGCAAGGGCTTGCAGGGAGCCCAGTGCCTGCTATGCTTTGGCTGCTTATTCCATCACCTCCTCGCTGCCCCATGTTTCCCTCAGCTCACCTGGGGCTCCCTTTGCAGATTGAGCCTTCCCTGGAGGCAAAGTGAAGGTGCCTGCTTATTAGTAGGCTTCAGAGTGAACGTGCTGAGCCGAGGGGAGCAGAATTATCTCTTTCAAAGCTGTGGCTTCAAGTGATTGTACCACTCATAGCACGGGACTCTCTGCTAAATAACACCTCCCTGCTGTTACTCCTTTTTCCTGTGTTCATTGAAAAGCAGGGCGTGTTTCTCCCAAGTGCTCTTATCCCTGGGAAATAGATCATGTGTGACCAGGAAAGGACAGGGTGCCTCTGCACCGTCCGCCTGATTCAGAACAGTTCACACTTGCTGACTGCTGGTCTCAAGGAGAAGACCGTGGGCCATAATCCTAAATCTGTGCTTCTTAGGACCCTGAAGCCTTCACTTCCAGAGCAAAGGGCCCTGAGCCTGTTGACTGCGTGGAGAGATAACATTGCTGAGAGCTGGATGTGAGTGCTCTGCAGTTATGAATACGGCCCAGATGCGAGATCTGAACCCTTCTCAATGCCCAAGAAAAATATAATGCTTTTTTAAAATGTATTTTGCTTGCTTAACGAGAGGGTTTATTATTTCTACTTCTAATGCAGGAAACCAGTGTAAGCACTTTGTAGAAGCAAATGCTGGTCAGAAGCAGTAATTAGATTCAAGCCCAGCTTTGCTTTGTGTAAGCTGGGAACAGATAAGGGAATCAACATATATTTGCTTTGCAAATTGCTGGAGTGGTTTCAGATGTTACTGTCTTCCCCAGCTGTTTGTTACTGTCCCCCTGATAAACAGTCTCTGAGAGCATTTAACCCCTCTTCTTCTCCAGAGCTGCCTGTGTGCAGAGCCGGGTCAGGGCAGGACGTGGTGACCCACAGCCCTGCTGCAGGGATGGCAGCAGAGGGACAGGGAGGAACTTGGGGGGCAATGGTTCCATCCTCTTGCTTGCCAGCTGGGCATCCTTCTGCCTGAAAACCAGTCTTGCTCAAACGTGTGTGCTCTGAATATGTTGGGAATTAGCAGGAAGGAGCAGGTGGTTCTGGCCACTAAGGACTTTTCTCCAGGTCCCTGATTGCTGTAATAACCTCCCCACGCTGCTGTGACGTTGGTGTTGTTTCCAGTGGGAATGCTGGAGCCAGCACAGCATGCTCCTTGGAAACTCACAGCAGCATCGATGGGGGTTGTCCTCTTTATCACCAAGCTGTGGTTTGCATTTGCTCAAGTGAGCTCCCCTGCTGAGATGCTGAGCGATGCCCTTGGTGTTCAGCTGTCCTGGAGCTGCAGTCCTCATTCTGCTGTCCTTGCAGCTCTAGCAGTAAGCAAACAAGAGGGTGCTCAAGAAAAAAAGGCAGCAGCTAGCAAGTCTGTCTCCTGGTTGTAGTGCGTGATGAACCTGCTGAGCTGCTGCTGCAGTCCACACTGGGATGGGCAGGATGGAGGGAGATGGATGATTAAGTGATGATTAAACCTTTCTGGGTGGTAAACTGCCCCTCAGGGCATCTTGGGATTGTTTGCATTGTTTCAGTGTTGCTTCAAAAAACCCATAAAAATAAAAGGGTTCTTGTTCCATAACACAGAACGTGTTTCCATAAACACTGGAGGTCTGTAGAGGGGTTTGTCTGGGGACAGGGCTTGTTCCTGAGGCTCTCATTATGCTTTCCACTTGGCTGTGGCACACAGTGAGGGATGCCTCGTCCTTCCTGCTCGGCTGTGGAGGGATGCTGGTTCTGTTGATCCTCTGATAATCACCATTTAAATGGTTCCTTTCCATGGGTTTTCCCTGTTGCAACTTGCTTTGTGTTTTGAACAGAGTTTTACCTGCTCTGTCCTTTATTCCTGGCTGAATTATTGGTAGGTAGAGAACACACTGTTGTCAGTCTCCCTAACAAGCATTTTCTCTTCTCCATCTTGTTCTGAGGCTGCTCTCCAGGCCTTGTCCCCAAATGTCCTCCTGTGCTCGATGCAGGTTGTGGATGCTCATGCTGGTTGTGCCACTGGACAGTGCTCCTCTGGGCTGGGGGTACAAGCAGCGCAGAGTACAGAGGGTTCATTGTCTTGATTAAAGGCTTTAAGATGCTTTAAACTGCTTATGTGGCTCCTGAACATCTTGAGCCTACACCATAAAGCCGTGGTGGGCAACCCCAGCTGCGCGCCTGGTTGAACAGGGGTAGGGCACTCGCTTCAGTTAGTGGCGTGACTCTTCTGTCCTGCCCACTGGCCTGATTTCACCAGTTGTTGCCAGAAAGGAGGCAGGAGGGTTTTGTGATGGTTTTTCAGGGACATCCCCACCCGATTCGGGCCCACCCTGACTCCATCTTCCTTGTTTTTCCTAATGATCCCGCAGGCCTTGCTGAAGATGGACTGCCAAGGGCTGGTGGTCAGGCTTATCCAGGACTTTGTGCTGCTCACCACGGCCGTGGAAGTGGCCCAGCGCTGGAGGGAGCTCGCTGAGAAGCTCGCCAAGGTCTCCAAGCAGCAGATGGACGCCTACGAGGCCCCGCACCGCGACAAGAGCGGGGTGGTGGACAGTGAGGTGAGGGCAGACCAGCCTTCGTCCTTTGGGATTTTCCCAAGCTTGTTCTCGCTTGTGCAAACCTGTGCTCTTAGGGAATGAGGAATTGGGTGTGATGGGGGGACAGGAGGGGAAACGTGGGGATGTTTTCACCCACAGTGCATTTGTTCTGGGATCAAAAGGCATTGAGGATGGTAGCACTCGTTGGATGCTGAATGCTGGGCATGGGCCGAGCTTCACGTTCAGCTCTTCTCTTCCCACCCTCTGTCCCACAGGCCATGTGGAAGCCTGCGTATGACTTCCTCCTCACCTGGAGCAGCCACATGGGCGACAGCTACCGGGATGTGATTCAGGAGCTGCACACAGGGCTGGACAAGATGAAGAACCCCATCACCAAGCGTTGGAAGCATCTCACCGGCACCCTCATCCTCGTCAACTCCTTGGACCTGCTCCGGGCAGCTGCATTCAGCCCGCAAGACCACGAGGATTTTGCCATCTAGCACGGCTCCTTGCAGCCATGTTTTCATCCACGTCTCATTTATTGGTGGTATCCGTATTTTTCTGTGCTTTTTCCCCCTTTTATTTTTTTTTTTTAACAGTTGATTATAAACAGAAGAAGCGGGGATGGCTCTCCCCAGGTTTAAAGAGGCCAAAGTTTGCAAGTTCTCAGCAGGACTGGAAATGAGCAGGAGACGACCCTCCTCTTGGTGGGAAGGCATCCAGAAGGGATGGCTTTTCATATGGAATCGATGCCACTTCAACTATTCCTTACTCAGACACTTAAAAGGAGCCAGGGGGGCAGGGAGGGATCACAAAAGAGAATCCTTTTTTTTTTTTTTTTTTTTTTTAGGCATTTACAAATAAAAAGTCTAATTTTTGTAACGAGCAGCAAAGGTTGTAACCACTTTTGGGGGGAAGCTGTTGCTGTTTTGTATGTTGTAGAGACTGCTTTTAAATTATCATTTTTGAGATGAATGCGAGCGATGTAAATACGTATTTAAGATAAAGCACAGCAATGTCCCAGTGGTTTTGGTAAGCTTCCACAGTGCAGACTGACTGCAGAGCACTGTGTGAATTTGGGGTGTCTTCAGCCCTGCACGCAACTTAAATCAGAAAGGAGCTTTTTTTCCTCCCATCTTACAGGACATATCACCTGTTTAGTTGTTTTTGTTTGTTTTCTTTTTAAAATGTATCTACAAACGTGCATTTTGTCATCTGTGGGTAGGGAGGTGCTCGTGCATGTTCGCAGATGCACAGGTACCATTTCTAACCATGGGAAGGGATGCTGCCCCTGGCTCTTGGAGCTGGGTGCTGCCCACCGTGTCTGGAAGAAGCTGGAAGTTGGGGGCTCGGCACAGCCCTGCTCTTTGCTGCCCATGGTGCTGAGAGTGGGTCACTGCCATTGCAGCAAAGTGCTTGGGCATGATCCTCCTAACTTAAAATCCATTCAGAGCTCAGCGGAGATGTTTCAGATGTGTCTGGTGTCCTCATACTCATTGCCATTGATTTTTGAGGGCTTTGAATGGGGCTGTTTGAGGCTCCCAAACTCCAGCTGAACTTGTAAATGTCTTTTGCAGTGACACTGGTGCCATTGAGCTGAATATTTGTGGTACCAAGTGCCCCGTTCTTTCCCCTCGTGTTTTATAGCTGCCTCTTTTGGATTACCTCCCCTCTTCCTTCTGCTCCTCAGCTTTGAAATATTTTACATGGGAGGGGAATATTTTTGCACAGAAACATTATTTTAGGTGCAAAGTCTCTTTATAGCGAGGAAGACGGATTGTTAAGGTTGATTTTCTTTCAGGTTGAACCAGAAAAACAGAAAGAGGGGGGAAGGCATCTTTGACAAACGCAGTAGAAGCACACAAGAGCGGCTGCTGTGGCCAACAGGCTGGGCTCTCAGCAGCCAGGAGCAGGAGGTGGTGACACTTAAGCTTGATTTCTTCTCTTGGGAGGCTGCAGGTGAAATAAGCTCTCTGGAAGAGCCAAGTGTGGGGCACTGCCCATGGATTTGCAGGTGCAGGTGGCGAGTGGGCATCTGATGGTGCTGGCAGCCTCGGGAGGGAATGTCTTCCCACAGCTTCACTGCTTTACATCCTCTTTTCAAAGCGACACCCCCAGAAGCAGTCTCCCTTCACAGGACCCCACCAGAAATAATTAGCACCTTAATTTCTCCTCAGGGGCTTTAAGGAGTTTCCTATGCAACGCGGCGTAGCGCAGAAATAAATGTGGTCTGCCAGCACCTGAGCCCGTGATGCATTTGCTTTCTCTTTACAAGAGCAGGGCACTGTAAGAGCACATTTTCCTCACACCAAGCAAAACCAAATCTCCAATGCAATAAGGAGCAGCTCCTGCAAGAGAGATCCAGCCTGTGCCAGCACGGCTTTGGGCTGTTCAGAGCAGGCAAGGGCAGCCCCAGCCTTCGTAGGCAGTTTTACTCTGTGGTGACTCCAAGATGGGGACATCCCTAAAGGATTTCAGTTTATTTTTTTTTCCCTCCCCTTGGTTTCTCTAACTACCTCAGGTACTCTATACCCAGCTTAACATTTCAATGGCGACACGAAGCTTGCTGTGCTCAGCTCCCCGACTGCTGTGAGCCTCGGTGAAACGCTCAGCACGTTTCGGGGTGACCACTGTGTTGCTTTGTCCCTCCTTCAGTCAGAAATCCCAGCTCTCCTCACCTGCTGGGGCTGGGCTGTGTCCTTCAGATGCCTTCTGCCCGCTGTCCGGAGAGCCCGTCTGGAACTGCGCCTGGGCTTTGCATCGTGACCGCAGTTGGTGCAGTAACTGGTTATTGTACTTACATTTAATGTTCCTTTTTAAAAAAGAAATAATAATTTTTTTGGAGAAAAATATTCCTATTAAAGCTGTTGCTATTGCAGTGCTACCGAGTGGATTTCGTCTGCTGGTGGGTGGGTTTAAGGCAGTGGGCATCAGGAGGCTTTTGTCAATCCCACAGGCTGATGCCCAGGCCGTGTGGCCTTGGGCTCGCAGCACAGACCGTCAGTTGTGGTGCTCTCAGTATGAACTGAATTCCAATTTCAGACCCTGAAAGTGGGTTATTCAGATATCTGTCTCTAGCTATGGCTTCAGCTTGCCAAGGGTGAAAAAAAGAAGACATTGGTTTGATTTAATCCCTGGCAAAACGCATCCCGTGGTGCAGCACAGGGTGGCACAGCTGGATTGCTGGGCCAGGGCCACTAGGGCTCCTGGTTATGAATGGTCATTCTTAAGTAGCCTGGACCTATCTAATAGGAGCAATTCTCCATTAGTTACTTCTCTGATGTCTGACTCCCTCTAATATTTTATCTTCAAGTAAATGATTGGTCTTTTTTTTCTGTGTCCAACCAAGGGAATGACCTCCTTCAGCACAGTCCCCTTGGCAATGCATTTGCAGCATTTCAAGCCATCAGAATAGGATGATATCTCACATCAGCTCAGCTCAGCTTGCCATTAAATGGCTGAAAGAGATATGTCAGAATGGGGAGGGAGGGAGGTCACCCCTGGGTTATCAGTGTCTGGACAGAAATCTGCAGTATCAGTGATTCTTGCTTTGTCCTCCCCGGCTCTCAGTGTCTGGACACCCAGTGCAGTCTGCAGTGAAAATGAGAAACTGTGATGAAAGAGCCAGGAGGTCTCTGGGCATCTGTTTTTATCCCTGGAAATCCCTGCTGAAAATCAATTGTTCTGCTTCCTTCGTAGCTCTCAGCTGAATGCTGGTGGTGGATTATCGGCTGTCAGGACACCCAAATCTTGCAATATGAGGTCACAAGTGGTTAGAGAAATTGATTAAAGGACGACTCCTAGGTGTTTGCCTTGCTGGCAGGTTTCTTTTGGCACCAGAAAACCATAATTCCCAGTGGGTTTGCCCTCCTCTGAGAGACAGACCCCCTCACCAAGTGGAGGCTGTGTAGAGCCGTACCATGGCAGGAGAGCCAGCAAAACAACTTCGATGAGGACCTCACTGCCCCTGCTGCTCAGCTTTGGGAGAAGCCCAGGCGCAGCCAGTGTGTGAATCTTCTGGGTTTGGGTCTTGTGGTCCTTTGGGTCTTTGGGGACGTGGTTAATGAGCACAGTGGTGGCGAGCTGGTGATTGGACTGCATGTCCTCAGAGCTTTTTTCCTACCTCAATGAATCTATGACCCTTATAACCTCTTCACCTTAATAACCCAAGTCAGCTTCATCAGGCCTGAGCCCTCATAGAACATGAGCAAGGTGGCTGCAAGAGGAGGTCGTTGTCCCTGGAGACAGCTCCCAGCACACATCTGTGGCATCACCACTCACACCTTTTGGCCACAAAAGCCCTTTATTTGGTGATGCTCTTTTCACAGCTTCTTCCTTGGGCTGGGATCACAGACTTCCAGCAATAAATGGTACTTTTAGACTCTTGTATTACGTTTTCCCAAAGGCCACGTGCAAGGGAGCCAGGCCCAAAGAGAGCCCATCTCCACGGACTGACTGACAGTTCTGCACTGGATGGCAGATGGCTGATTTAGGGTGGGGATACCCTGCTATCTGTGGTGAGAAGAAAGGAGCCTCTGGCTGGAGGGATGAACAAGTTATTTTTTCACAGTAAGGGCAGTGAGACGCTGGCACAGGTTACCCATAGGTGTGGTGGAAGCCCCATCCCTGGAGACACACAAGGTCAGGCTGGATGGGGCTCTGAGCACCTGATCCAGATGTAGGTGTCCCTGCATTGTATAGGGACACCTGCAAGGACTGTGCAGTTTACCAGGCCTGCCTTAGGAGCACAGCTGGTTTTGATTTCCCTTTCCTTCTCCCTGCCATGACCAAATGCTTCCCACTCCCAGCATCCTTCCTGATAGGATGAAGTCATCTCAGACCAACCGTTTGCAGCTGAGGCTCACAGAGCAGCCCCATTGTATCGTCAGCAGCCTCCAGGGGGTAATTTACCTTGGGTTTCTTCCCCGCTTTAACTGCCCCTTGCTGAACGTTAATTAAACCTCACAGCCATCACTTCACGAGGTCTCGCTGGTTGAAGTGAGTTGCTGGGATGTGGTTGGGTCCCTGTTGGGAGGGCTGCTGGGTGACAGACACGGCGTGCTTTGCTCTACCCCAAAAAGCAGACTGTGCCCATGACAGCCTAGACTGGAGGTATTTCGGGGAAGGATCTGCCAGTCCTGTTTGTTTGGTCCGGCTTGTGAAGGAGGTTATGCAGGAAGTGAGTCAGCCAATATCTGCTGGGAGATTTGGGATTTGATGATGCCCGTGCTGATGGCTTGCTTTTATCATCCCAAGCAATCAGATCTGGCGTATGAAACCATTCTTCTGTCCTTAATGGAAATGGAATTGATGCTGGGAGCGCCTCCTGCCGCCTAGCAAAGCCAAATCCCATGCCAGCACTCTTCCAACTCGGTGGGTGTGAGCTGTGCCTGGCCTCTGACACCCCCCTGTGCGCAGAGGGAGTGTGGTCAGGGAAAAAGGGGCCTCCTTCTGGAAATACTGGTGTCGCGGCTGGCTGTGGCAGAAGGGAAAAGCCTGGGGATGGGATTTCATCTCGTTAAAGCTGGGGTGGGACGGCATCCTCCCACCGCAAGCTGCTGTGACCCCTAGAGCCCTGCCATGCGCAAGGCAAAGAAGCTCTCACCCACGTTTTCAGCAGCTCCCTTCCACCTCAAAAGATTCTGTGATCCTATACTGCACTCAGTTAAAGGGCAGCAAACTCACACTGGTGCAGCTCTTCTTTTGAGGAGCAACGGGAGAGCCGCAGCATCCCTGCCTCCCCGCCCCGGAGCCGCCCGTACCGCCGCTTGGGTTTTGCCCGGCAGCGGTGCGTTGGCGCCCTCTGCTGGACACAGCCGGAACACCACGCGGTGCGGCACCGCCGCTGGGTCCCCGTAGCGCCGCCTGCTCTCTCCCCCTCTCCCTTCTGCATAGCGGTCTGCCAGGCTGCCAACCGAAAAAAATCAGCTCCTTAGAGCAGAGTGGGATTTTTAGCTTGGTTTGTTTGTTGTTGTTGTTGTTTGTATTTGAGGCTTTGGCTCTTTTTCTCTCCTTATTTCTCCATTGGCCAAAGGTGGTGCCCAGCCATTAGGGTGGGTCTGGAGATCTCCAAGGAGGAGACCTCACAGCCTCGCCCAGCCATTTCTTGCTGTTCTAGTTGATATTCAGTGCTGTGATGAGCAGCACAAGGTGTCTCTGGACCTCACGTCACTGAGTAGCACTGCACAGAAGTGCTGCTGTCACCCAGAGCTGCAGGGACAGCCAGAGCTGTCACTTCATGGACATGGGGAGCTGTGGAAGCTGTGAATGGGAAGCAAGCCAGCTCTCTGTTGGAACTCCCTTCCCATGTCCCAAGGAAAAGATTCCTTGTATTCACTGAGTGATTAAATGATAATAGTGAGAAGCAGCTTTTGAGCACTCCATCTTTGCTGCCCAGAGGGATAGCAGAATTGCAGGGCTTGGAAGGGACCTCTAGAGATGGTTCAGTCCAACGCCCATCAAGTTGGCTTGGCTATAGACTATCCATCTTTGCTGCCCAGTTCCAAATACATCAGCCACAGAGCACTTTTATGCTCATGGCACGTTTATATAGCGAAGGGTTCATAAAGCACCTGTGCTCCCCCAGTTGATGAGAGAGGGCATCCAACCCCACCATCCTTTGGACCCAAGCTGGCAGGTTGTCCCCAGCACGATTCCGGCGCCTTTCACTGAGTGCATCACACACTGCTGCACTGAATCATTCCTTCCTCCAGCTCTCTCCATGTGTGGTGAGTGCCCCCACCTCCCTCGAGTCAGAAAACGCAAGAGCCGTTACTGTATTGGGGATTTATTTGAAGGACTGGGGGTTGGGTTTTTCCCTTAACATCATTTACAGAGCATAAATCAGATAGTTTTTAAAAACTGCTTCCAAAGGTCACACTGCCCAACTGGCGAGCTCCAGAGATGGATCTGTGCCCGATGGGGAAGTTGGTGAAGCACCAGTGGCTTTACAACCACTTCCATGCTGAAGAGTGGTTCGAGCCCAGGTATTGTAAACACACACAAAGCCTACATAAGATGTGCAGCTAGCTTGGCTTATGTGACATACAACGTCAGATTATGACATTTGCCTCTTCTATAGCAACAGCTGTACAAAGATTTCAAAGCGCTTCCATCTTACACTGTAGAGCAAATGGTGCTCACAGAGCCCTCAGAGCAAAGGCATATGAAATCCCATATTTCTCCA
This sequence comes from Tympanuchus pallidicinctus, assembly GCF_026119805.1. NCBI lineage: Eukaryota > Metazoa > Chordata > Aves > Galliformes > Phasianidae > Tympanuchus > Tympanuchus pallidicinctus. The sequence continues at coordinate 35,215,867 of NW_026294669.1, forward strand.
TTACATAAAGAGGTTAAAAAAAAAATGCGACCACGAGGCCTCTGTACATCAAGAAGTGGAAGCCAGGCACCTTGGACTTCGCACTGATATCTTCCCAAGTGACTGAAGCACTACTGTACAAATTATTTTAACAACTAATTCTTAATTAAAGACAAAAAATATCAATGAAACAACACTTGGTGTTAGTCTAAGGGAATTAAATTATTTCTTGATTGAAAGCTAGTAATTATTTTAGTGAAATTTAAGGTGTTTTCTGATCCTTGAGGTCTGGAGCAGAGGTCTCACCTCCCATCAGTGTTTTCATCTGCTAGTGGGTCTTTGATTTCCCTGACTTGCTTTTTCTCCCCTTCTTAAAGCAGCACCTGCGGCAGCAGAACATGCAGCACTTCACAGAAATGAAGAGGATGAGGAGGACCACAGCCAGGAGGAAGGCAAAGACGTCCAGAGAGTGATACTGGATCCAGTTCAGGTCATGGGCAGCAGGGCGCAGGTGTGGGGCCCCTTTGTGTCTCATGACAAACTCTACCCAGTGCACAGCCAGGTCCAGAGGGTGGATGGGCCTGTCAAGGTGAAGCTCTGAGAGACGCTGGATGTTCTCTTTGTACCTGCCAAGACAAGGCATTGGCTGTGTTCAGTGACTTGTGCTGCTGGGACTCACTCCCCAGAGAAAAAAGGAACATAGAATCATTAAGGCTGGAGAAGGCCACAGATATCTCCACCCCGTGCACACCATGCCTGCTGACCATTCCCTCAGTGCCACTTTTCCAGTTCTTTAACACCCACAGGACTGCTGACCCCACCACCTTCGTGGGCAGCCGTGCTGCTGCATCACCGCTCCTCCTGAGAAGCAACATTTCCTGACACCGTGGAATCATAGAATTGCTCAGGTTGGAAAAGACCTTAAAGATCATCAGGTCCAACCGCAACCTAAGCATACTACCCAAAATCTAAGAACTCAAAAACTTCCTTCGGAAGGATGCAATGTCAGTTGTCTGAGAGCCCGCTAGGGGCTCCTCCGCATTCTTCCTGCCACCTCCACCACGAGAGAAGTAAAATTGTAAAGTTATGAGCCTTGAAAAGTGCTGCTTTCAATGCTAAACAAAGGAGAAAAGGTAACAGAAAAAGAAGTAGAAAAGCTTAGTTTCAGCTGTCAGCAAAATCTCCTGTTATCTTTCGTCATCTCAGTATCTTTTGTCAGCTTTATTTCTTCCAGTACACTTGCACTCCATTTATTCTGACGCCTGCATCCTCTCAGATCAGGCTGTTCTCATCACCTAAAGACTGCAATCTCAGACTGCAAGAAGGATGGTGCTGGTACAGGGGTGGGACAAGGTTAATCCAGGGCAAACGATGCCTTCTCAGCAACGGAGCTGATGTAAGAAGGGATATAAGAACAGATTAGTATTGTGTTAAACTGGAAGTCAGAGTGCTGGCGTTATACAGCAGTAGAAAGAAAAAGTGCATATGAATTACTAACTTTTTATCATTGATAACTGCTTTCAGGGCATCGGAAATGTCTTTCGAAGTCATTTCTAGTATATTCAGTGTCAGTCCTGCTCCCCGTGACTCCACTCGTTTCGCATTGTCCATCTGGTCTCCAAACAAAGGCATTAACACCATTGGCACTGCATTGCATATGCCCTCATAAATACCGTGTGAGCCTCCATGGGTAATGAAGGCACGAGTCTTAGGGTGAGCTGTGGAAGAAAGAGAGATCCGTTATGTCATGGTTACACACACCTAGGAAAAATATATTAAAGAAAAATGCCATTCTTAGGTGTACATTAAGAACCTTAGACTGTCATAAGCATTGTTACTTATGGGCAAACAATATAGCAGAGAACGGGACGTTATGGAACTATGGATTGTAGAGCTCCATCTTGGTTTGGGTAATCTCTGAAAAGCCCCTTAAGATCCTCCACAGCTTCTCAGGTATTAGGATAAAATCACAACCAGTGAAACTTAAAAAGCAAAGTCATTGCTTTCTCTTTTACCACATCTTCCATTTGCACGTCTCCCACAGCAGAGCCATATTGTCACGCCTAGTATAGAAGTGCTGCCACAGCTTGAAGCAGTGATTGAGCACTTGATGGAAGGCAGGGCAACCCAGGGGTGCTCAGGTGCGTGCAGTGTATCTGATTGGAAAGGATGGAGCCAGGATCCACCCCTTCCCAGACCTCATTTAAGGGCTGGCTGTGGAAAAAAGGGGATCTTGTTGGAGATCCCTGCCTACTGGTTGCCCAAAAGTAAGCACTTTTTCTTCCTTTGTTTCTGCTTCTATGGTTGCTGCGTTTGAGTTTGTTCTAATTTGCTACAGCCTAGTATTGTCCCTCTCTGCTATTATTGCTGTACTTCCCATCACATTACAACATTTCACCAAAAAATGCACTCCTGGCAATAACACACACAATATGACCCCCTTTAAAAGTGTGAGAAGCTGCCTGGAAGTGCTTGCTTGAGAAATTGAAACTCCCCCTTCAGTCCAGGAGACAACAACAGGGCAGGAAAGCATAGCTGAGTGTTGAGACTGGATAATCAGAGACAAAACCTCCCCCCATACTTTACAATACCATAATTGAGAGTTGCAACACCTTTCCAAACAGTAAGGTGATCTTGAAATTGCAGTTAGAGAAGTTTCTAAAAGGCGAATTCTGTTTCAGACAGACCCGCAATGATACAGTCAGCAGAGATGATGGTAATGGGGCCTTGAAACTATGTGATGGAATTGAAAGCAATAAGATGGTACAACCCCAGGCATCTCAGACATACCTAGGAGGTCATTCTGTGGCAGCCACTTGACAAGCTTCACGTTCTTTGGCAGGTTGGGGGGTGCCTCTCCTGTGTATCGCCACAGAACCTTTGGAGGGCAATAAACACAGTGTCAGTTCTCAACAAGCACACTCACACTGCTCCTCTGCTGGTTTGGAAAGCACAGCTAACAGCGTCTCTGCGCAAAACCTCTTTTGCCAACAACAGGGATGATGTTCTCTCTGACGCTTGGGGAGCAGGAGAAAGAAGGGAGGGCTGAGCAATCTAGGAGCCAAAGATAATGTACTGAACACAGCACTGAATTGCTGTGCTGGAAGGAGGAAAGGGATACTGTACCGTCTGAGGGACTGATCCCAAGGCATCTGCAATTTCCATGGCTTTCTTCATGGGGATCTCGGAGACCATGGAGCCCAGCGAGAAGACAACAATACCGTGTTCCCCAGAAGCATTTACAATGGCTTCGAATTCCTGCCAACACAAAGCACATCCTCAGTCAAAACCCCTATTATGTCACAGGTGGCAACTTCTGTCACGTTTCCATGGAGGAAAAAAAAAAAAAGGATGCAGGTGGTTGAATGAAGGTATACAGGGGTGTGAATGTTTGCAGAAATGGAGCCCGAACCAAGGTTTGGGACGGATATGAGGGGAGGGAGAAAAGATTGTAAAACACTTGTGCAGCTCAAAGACATCAGTTTCTGTGCAATAAGAAAGATAATGTACCCGTTAAGTAGGTCAGTTAATAACCATGATTTTCCAATCCTTAAGTGAATACTCTGTGTTTTGCTTTTACACTTATGGAATTTCAGATGAGCTTGATTTAGAGTCGATGTTCTTCTTCTCAGACCGTGCAGCTGCAAGAGAGACTTAAGATTTTGAAGCGCTCTGTAAAAAGATAGCTTTGACTTCTGGTATCTGAAATGTTGTGTCCATTTTGACTACGGTAATACTCATCAGCTGCCAACTTTTTCTGCTTTGTTTCTTTTATTTTTGATAAAAGAAAAACTAGAAGATCTGCCATTGGAATGGAAACACAGATGAATTCTAATGCAAAACAAACAGCCAAAGACTGAAGTGAAAACCCAGTGTCATAGAAAAATACTTGGTAAAGCCAAGGGAGGAGAGACAAAGTTGGAGGGAGTTGTTGTGAACATCAGAATGGAATAAAATGAATGAAGTCTGGCACAAAAATGTAATCTTTAGGGCCTGAGTGGATAACAGAGATTGACTCCTCTGGTTTTTGCTCTGTTGTGTATTTCTGTGGCTGACCAGAAAGCCGTAACCCACAGCCCTTTACTGAATCCAAATGGAAGGACCTTTCTGAAGGCTTGCCGATAGGTGGCATCTGAACAGCAGGCCTGAATCTCTCCTGCAGGCAAACAAGGTGAAACGCGGTTCAGATGTGGCTCTGTCACAGAAGATCTCTCTGAAGACAAGTTCTTCACTAGGTCATTGCAAATAGCTAACGGAGAACTCAGGGCTCCGTTGTGTATGTACTCATGGGCATCTGGGAACTGCAAAGTCCTCCTCAGGTTTTGGGTGTTTTGGGCATGCATTTCTGTGGCTGCTAGGTTGACTTCCCTTCCTTACTTCCTATTGCAGTAGAACAGATGCTGCTGTTTCAGAGTGTGTTTAGCCCTTTTGTTTTCCGTGGGATCAATCGCTTGGTTTTATTATCTTCTTCAAATGTTCTTGTGTGCAAAATCCAACTTTGTCACAACCTTTACAAATCCTCTGACAGTCCTGCTTTGAGAAACGGGCCGTGCAGTGGACATTTGCTCAAAAAATAAGAAAAGCTATGTTAGGTTTCCTTAATGGAACTGGATAACCCATATTTATGAAGTTCAGCATTGTCCAAACAAAATACACTTCCAGACCAGGTCTGGGACAAAGAATCTTATTTAAAATAAGCAGACCTCTTGCTGCTACACCAGAGAAGTAGAGTTTCAATTCATGTCTGCTACAGTCTCCAGAATTCCCGCTGAACTGCTTATCTGCTCCAGGGAAGGGAATGAGCATTACTTGGTCTGCAGAAGTCTTGTAGACATATTAAAAAATGAAATAACCTGAAAGAGGCATGTGGAAGGTAGTTAGGAATAAAAGGGAAAGCTCAGCTTTTCATGAACACTTGTCTGGTAATCTTGGAGGACTTCCAGAAAGCAATTTCCTCCTCATTGCACAAGGGATGAAGTGCAAAGTGCTTTTCTTAGCCACTTCTCCATTCATTTTGCCTGTTATCCTTTCCTACTGATAGGACCGCCATCTAATGGTATAAGCAAGCAGTGCAGACATATGAAAGTAATGGTGGGGTAGGGAAGGTAACTAACATTTGCCTAGTAAATGATTAAACACTGGTTTAATAAAAGGCTGGATAATCAGCACTAGAGTCCGTGTGTGGATGGTGCTACTGCACCCACCGTCTGTTCCTTTCAGAGAAAGAGTAGCAAAGCATTTTTTCACAAAAAGCTGCCTAGCACATGGTGAACAGAAATAAAATACCTGATATACAAAACTACATTTTTATGACCACAGAAATCTGTCAGAACAAGTACTAAAACATGAGTACAACCCACCTGAGAGAGCTGCTTGTGAACACAGTTTATTCCTCCAATTACAATCATGTTGGGCATCAATGGTCGTGGATAATCTAACACAAAGTCATACCTCGTGAGCCAAATGGAAGCCTTGCCTAAGAGATCTAATATCATCACATCTCGATGAAGGAACTCAGAAGCCAGTTTTTCATATGGTTGGAAAAAAAAATTGCAGAGGAAAAGATTGGAGGTGTCAAAGATGACATTCTTCACACGCTGGAGGAAGTTCATGTGATCTGTATGGTCTGTAAGTGCCCTGGGGATATAAGAAGGGGGACTGGGACACTGGGTGGCCTCAAAATCTAATCCACATGGCATTCCCCTCATGAAATACACAGAAGGGATGGAAAGATGCTCAGCCAGTATTGCTCCACAAGGAAACACAGGGTCCGTAAGGAGAGCATCGAAGTTACTCTCCTTGAGGTATCTGATAAGTTCTACGTTGTGCAGTAACTGTTCACAGGATAGGAAACCTAAATCAAAGAGTCTTTTTACTTTTTCTTGCAGTGTATGAAATCTCTCCAGAAATGATCCCTTTTCAAATGCGTCCATAAAAAATGTGTGGAAATTGCCATCCATCTCTTCCTGTGTGAAAGGGACCACGTAGGATTTCATAACAAAATTCTCTGATGGTTTTATGTGTAAATTGGCATCAGGTGCAACGACGACAATTTCATGTCCTTTCTGCTTCAGAATTTCTAACATTTCCAGCACGCTGAACCAAGGGCTCCCATCCACAAACACCACCAGCAGCTTCCCACCTGCAGCCAAGCTGAGCACGGACAGCAGCAGAAGCAGCGACACTGAGACTTGTGGATGAGAAGGAAGCAGCAGGGCCATTCCTGCAGCAATGTGGGAGAGCTGCACTGCAAGAAAACTCCGGGCAGCTCTGAAGCAACAGCAACAGCCCTGTGCTCTTTGAGCTCTCTCCTCTATGCCATAGACTGTGATCCTTCTGTAATGTAATAGCTGTGTGGTAAATGTTTAATCACTGGTTTGATAAAAGGCTGGATAACAAGCACTGGAGTTCAACCAAGTCCATGGGTGGGTGGTGCCACTGCTCCCACATGCTACAGCCCATTGGTTCCTTTTAGAGGAAGGGTGGTGTGTGACCCTGGAAGGAAGCAGGAATAGGCCCATGTGGCTCTGTGCTTCCAATAGCCTCCCTCAGGGTGAAACTTTTGCATCCACAGGAGATCTGTCATGCCCACATCACCAGGGATCCACCATGCCACCACACCTCCTTCAGCCTCACAACATCGACGGCATCTCAGATATCACACGGTCATTACCCAGCAATCTTTGACTGCGGTCTCCCTGTTATTTAAACACAGATGCTGCTTCCTAGCTTGAGTCTGCTTGACACATAATATTCCTGTAGAATTCTGGCTTTGGAAATACCCTCATGTACAGCAGACAATTTCACGGACAAGGAAAGAAGTGGAAAGGCAGCAGTGGTGTCCCAGCGCAGAAGCCTGCTGTGTGTTTCTCTATAAATTCTTCACCCCATATTTGCCAAGTAGAATGATTATATCTGACTGTGATGATTTGACAGCCTCTCAGATTCTCAACTACCTTTCTATCACTTTCTGTGAGATCCTTACGACAGTAACGAAGTTACTCCATTCCATACAATTCCTTTATGAATAAGACCTAATGAGAAGTAGTCCATTACAAATCCAGTGTTCACTTCAGAGATAAATTTACCTCAGATACATTCACTTTCTACAGAAGGTTGAAGCTTTCAAGGTGGACTCTTCCCTACACTTGCCACACTCGTTTTCCTGTACTCAGCCAACTGGAGAATGGCGACTTATAAAGGAAAAGAAAGCCAGTCAGAAACAACTTGCTAACACTCATTGGAGCATATTTTGCAAATGAAAGATGGAGCTGCACACAGAAAAAAACAGAAGCAAAGAAGAATTAGAAGAAGAGAATGACCCACCTGAGAGAGCTGCTTGTGAGCACAGTTTACTCCTCCAACCGCAATCATGTTGGGCATCAATGGTCTTGGATATTCTAGCACAAAGTCATACCTCAGAAGCCATACAGAAGCCTTACGATAGAGATCTAGCATGGTCACATCTCGCTGAAGGAACTCAGAAGCCAGTTTTTCGTATGGTTTATAAAGAAAGTCACAAAGAAAGAGATTGGAGGTGTCAAAGATGACATTCTTCACACGCTGGAAGAAGTTCATGTGATCTGCATGTTCTGTAAGTAGCCTGGGAACATAAAAAGGGGGACTGGGGCACTGAGTGGCCTCAAAATCTAATCCGCATGGTAGAAACATCATGAAATACACAATAGGGAGTGAAAGATGCTCGGCCAGTATTGTTCCACAGGGCAGTGCAGGCTCCGTAAGGAGAGCATCAAAGTTACTCTCCTCGAGATATCTGATAAGTTCTTCATTGTACAGTAACTGCTCACATTCTTTGGCAGTTGACTCAGTGATTTTTTTCATATTTTCCTGTTCTCTAAAATATTTTTCCAGGAATGATCCATCTTCAAATAGACCCTTTAAAATTGACTGCAAACGGCCAAGCAGCCCTTCCTCAGTGAACGGGACTGGGTAGGTTTTCAGAATAAAATTCTCCGATGGCTTTACGTTTAAATTGGCATCAGGTGCAACGACGACAATTTCATGTCCTTTCTGCTTCAGGACTTCAAACATTTTCAGCACACTGAACCAGGGACTGCCATCCAGGGATAGAACCAGCAGCTTCCCACCTGCAGCCAAGCTGAGCACGGACAGCAGCAGAAGCAGCGACACTGAGACTTGTGGATGAGAAGGAAGCAGCAGGGCCATTCCTGCAGAAATGTGGGAGGGCTGCACTGCAAGAAAACTCCGGGCAGCTCTGAAGCAACAGCAACAGCCCTGTGCTCTTTGAGCTATCTGCTCAATGCCGTAAATCTTGATCCTTCCATAATATAATTGCTGTGTGGTAAATGTTTAATCACTGGTTTGATAAAAGGCTGGATAACAAGCACAGGAGTACAACCACGTCCATGGGAGGGTGGTGCCACTGCTCCCGCCAGCTATGCCCCATATGTTCCTTTTAGAGGAAGGGTGGTGTGTGACCCTGGAAGGAAGCAGGAATAGGTCCATGTGGCTCTGTGCTTCTAATAGCCTCCCTCAGGGTGAAACTTTTGCATCCACAGGAGATCTGTCATGCCCACATCACCACTGCGCCTAGCAGCAGCTGCTTTCTTTCCTTTGACCATGGCTCTCCTTCTGAACATTCATCTCTAGCAGACCTATGGGCCAACACTGGATGTGAAAGAGCTGTTCAAGATGCTGTTAAAAATGGCAGCAGTTTGACTGCAGGACACATCACCCTCACAGTGAGGTACTTCCAGTGCCTCAGAACAGCTGGCCAGCCTCTGAGTAAAGAACTCAGGTAATAGAGCACCTTGTCCTACTTTTGTTGGAACCTGGTAGTCCCTTTCGATAATGGGTACAAAGTCCACTACAGACCTTCACTGGAAGAGCAAAGAATTTTTCTTCTACTGAGAGCAGCCCTGGAAGAAATTCTAGGAGAAAAACATTGAAAAATGCTTTGGCAGCTCTCGTGCCATTCACCGGGATCCACCATGCCACCATTTCTCCTTCAGGCTCACAACATCGACGGCATCTCAGATATCACACGGTCATTACCCAGCAATCTTTGACTGCGGTCTCCCTGTTATTTAAACACAGATGCTGCTTCCTAGCTTGAGTCTGCTTGACACATAATATTCCTGTAGAATTCTGGCTGGGAAATACCCTCATGTACAGCAGACAATTTCACGGACAAGGAAAGAAGTGGAAAGGCAGCAGTGGTGTCCCAGCGCAGAAGCCTGCTGTGTGTTTCTCTATAAATTCTTCACCCCATATTTGCCAAGTAGAATGATTATATCTGACTGTGATGATTTGACAGCCTCTCAGATTCTCAACTACCTTTCTATCGCTTTCTGTGAGATCCTTATGACAGTAACGAAGTTACTCCATTCCATACAATTCCTTTATGAATAAGACCTAATGAGAAGTAGTCCATTACAAATCCAGTGTTCACTTCAGAGATAAATTTACCTCAGATACATTCACTTTCTACAGAAGGTTGAAGCTTTCAAGGTGGACTCTTCCCTACACTTGCCACACGCGTTTGTCTGTACTCAGCCAACTGGAGAATGGCGACTTATAAAGGAAAAGAAAGCCAGTCAGAAACAACTTGCTAACACTCATTTGAGCATATTTTGCAAATGAAAGATGGAGCTGCACACAGAAAAAAACAGAAGCAAAGAAGAATTAGAAGAAGAGAATGACCCACCTGAGAGAGCTGCTTGTGAACACAGTTTATTCCTCCAATTACAATCATGTTGGGCATCAATGGTCGTGGATAATCTAACACAAAGTCATACCTCGTGAGCCAAATGGAAGCCTTGCCTAAGAGATCTAATATCATCACATCTCGATGAAGGAACTCAGAAGCCAGTTTTTCATATGGTTGGAAAAAAAAATTGCAGAGGAAAAGATTGGAGGTGTCAAAGATGACATTCTTCACACGCTGGAGGAAGTTCATGTGATCTGTATGGTCTGTAAGTGCCCTGGGGATATAAGAAGGGGGACTGGGACACTGGGTGGCCTCAAAATCTAATCCACATGGCATTCCCCTCATGAAATACACAGAAGGGATGGAAAGATGCTCAGCCAGTATTGCTCCACAAGGAAACACAGGGTCCGTAAAGAGAGCATCGAAGTTACTCTCCTCGAGATATCTGATAAGTTCTGCGTTGTGCAGTAACTGTTCACAGGATAGGAAACCTAAATCAAAGAGTCTTTTTACTTTTTCTTGCAGTGTATGAAATCTCTCCAGAAATGATCCTTTTTCAAATGCGTCCATAAAAAATGTGTGGAAATTGCCATCCATCTCTTCCTGTGTGAAAGGGACCGCGTAGGATTTCATAACAAAATTCTCTGATGGTTTTATGTGTAAATTGGCATCAGGTGCAACGACGACAATTTCATGTCCTTTCTGCTTCAGAATTTCTAACATTTCCAGCACGCTGAACCAAGGGCTCCCATCCACAAACACCACCAGCAGCTTCCCACCTGCAGCCAAGCTGAGCACGGACAGCAGCAGAAGCAGCGACACTGAGACTTGTGGATGAGAAGGAAGCAGCAGGGCCATTCCTGCAGCAATGTGGGAGAGCTGCACTGCAAGAAAACTCCGGGCAGCTCTGAAGCAACAGCAACAGCCCTGAGCTCTTTAAACTGTCTGCTCAATGCCGTAGATCTTGATCCTTCTATAATATAATTGCTGTGTGGTAAATGTTTAATCACTGGTTTGATAAAAGGCTGGATGCGAGCATTGGAGTTCAACCAAGTCCATGGGTGGGTGGTGCCACTGCTCCCACCAGCTACACCCCATCGGTTCCTTTTAGAGGAAGGGTGGTGTGTGACCCTGGAAGGAAGCAGGAATAGGTCCATGTGGCTCTGTGCTTCTAATAGCCTCCCTCAGGGTGAAACTTTTGCATCCACAGGAGATCTGGGTGATGCCCACATCACCACTGCGCCTAGCAGCAGCTGCTTTCTTTCCTTTGACCATGGCTCTCCTTCTGAACATTCATCTCTAGCAGACCTATGGACCAACACTGGATGTGAAAGAGCTGTTCAAGATGCTGTTAAAAATGACAGCAGTTTGACTGCAGGACACATCACCCACACAGTGAGGTACTTCCGGTGCCTCAGAACCTGGTAGTCCCTTTTGATAATGGCTACAAAGTCCCATTACAGACCTTCACTGGAAGAGCAAAGAATTTTTCTTCTACTGAGAGCAGCCCTGGAAGAAATTCTAGGAGAAAAACATTGAAAAATGCTTTGGCAGCTCTCGTGCCATTCACCGGGATCCACCATGCCACCACACCTCCTTCAGGCTCACAACATCGACGGCATCTCAGATATCACACGGTCATTACCCAGCAATCTTTGACTGCGGTCTCCCTGCTATTTAAACACGGATGCTGCTTCCTAGCTTGAGTCTGCTTGACACATAATATTCCTGCAGAATTCTGGCTTTGGAAATACCCTCATGTACAGCAGACAATTTCACGGACAAGGAAAGAAGTGGAAAGGCAGCAGTGGTGTCCCAGCGCAGAAGCCTGCTGTGTGTTTCTCTATAAATTCTTCACCCCATATTTGCCAAGTAGAATGATTATATCTGACTGTGATGATTTGACAGCCTCTCAGATTCTCAACTACCTTTCTATCGCTTTCTGTGAGATCCTTATGACAGTAACGAAGTTACTCCATTCCATACAATTCCTTTATGAATAAGACCTAATGAGACCTAATGTCCATTACAAATCCAGTGTTCACTTCAGAGATAAATTTACCTCAGATACATTCACTTTCTACAGAAGGTTGAAGCTTTCAAGGTGGACTCTTCCCTACACTTGCCACACTCGTTTATCTGTACTCAGCCAACTGGAGAATGGCGACTTATAAAGGAAAAGAAAGCCAGTCAGAAACAACTTGCTAACACTCATTTGAGCATATTTTGCAAATGAAAGATGGAGCTGCACACAGAAAAAAACAGAAGCAAAGAAGAATTAAAAGAAGAGAATGACCCACCTGAGAGAGCTGCTTGTGAGCACAGTTTATTCCTCCAACTGCAATCATGTTGGGCATCAATGGTCTTGGATATTCTAGCACAAAGTCATACCTCAGAAGCCATACAGAAGCCTTACGATAGAGATCTAGCATGGTCACATCTCGGTGAAGGAACTCAGAAGCCAGTTTTTCGTATGGTTTATAAAGAAAGTCACAAAGAAAGAGATTGGAGATGTCAAAGATGACATTCTTCACACGCTGGAAGAAGTTCATGTGATCTGCATGTTCTGTAAGTAGCCTGGGAACATAAGAAGGGGGACTGGAGCACTGAGTGGCCTCAAAATCTAATCCGCATGGTAGAAACATCATGAAATACACAGAAGGGAGTGAAAGATGCTCGGCCAGTATTGTTCCACAGGGCAGTGCAGGGTCTGTAAGGAGAGCATCAAAGTTACTCTCCTTGAGATATCTGATAAGTTCTTCATTGTACAGTAACTGCTCACATTCTTTGGCAGTTGACTCTGATAATCTTTTCATATTTTCCTGTTCTCTAAAAAATTTTTCCAGGAACGATCTTTCTTCAAATAGATCCTTTAAAATTGACTGCATAGTGCCAGACAGCCCTTCCACAGTGAACGGGACTGGGTAGGTTTTCAGAATAAAATTCTCAGATGGCTTTACGTTTAAATTGGCATCAGGTGCAACGACGACAATTTCATGTCCTTTCTGCTTCAGGACTTCAAACATTTTCAGCACGCTGAAAAAGGGACTGCCATCCACGGATAGAACCAGCAGCTTCCCACCTGCAGCCAAGCTGAGCACGGACAGCAGCAGAAGCAGCGACACTGAGACTTGTGGATGAGAAGGAAGCAGCAGGGCCATTCCTGCAGCAATGTGGGAGAGCTGCACTGCAAGAAAACTCCGGGCAGCTCTGAAGCAACAGCAACAGCCCTGAGCTCTTTAAACTGTCTGCTCAATGCCGTAGATCTTGATCCTTCTATAATATAATTGCTGTGTGGTAAATGTTTAATCACTGGTTTGATAAAAGGCTGGATGCGAGCATTGGAGTTCAACCAAGTCCATGGGTGGGTGGTGCCACTGCTCCCACCAGCTACACCCCATCTGTTCCTTTTAGAGGAAGGGTGGTGTGTGACCCTGGAAGGAAGCAGGAATAGGTCCATGTGGCTCTGTGCTTCTAATAGCCTCCCTCAGGGTGAAACTTTTGCATCCACAGGAGATCTGGGTGATGCCCACATCACCACTGCGCCTAGCAGCAGCTGCTCTCTGTCTGGAATGAGGAGGCTGATGAAGAATGAAGCACCATCCCAGGTTGGTGTGCAGGATGCATCACCCACACAGTGAGGTGAGGTACTTCCTGTGCCTCAGAACAGTCCCAAAGCACAGAGGGAGGGGTTAGCTTTGCCCTCTTTTACCCACATCTGCTTGCAGGTCCCATCATACACCCACAGAACGGTAGAATCACAGAATGGTTGTGTTGCAAGGGGCTGCTAATCTCACCCAGTACTCTGGCATGGTATCCACTCAGTGGATCATGTTGACCAAAGCTCTATTGAAAAATGATCTGCTGCAACTCTGGGGATGAGGCCTCGTCAGGTTCTCTGGGCAGCACATTGCAGTGCCTGGCCGCAATCTGACTAGAGAAGTCAGGAAATAGAGTACCTTGTCCTACTTTTCATTGAACTTGGCAATTCCTCCCTGTAGTGGGTACAAAGTCCCACACAGACATTCACTATAAGAGCAAAGAATTTCTATTCAATTGGGAGTGGCTCCGCAAGAAATTCAAGGAAGAAAACACTTTGGCAACTGTTGTGTAATTCACCAGGATCAACCATGCCACCAAACCTTCTTCAGTCTCACAGCACTGATGGCATTTCAGTGATTAACATCACCAAGGACAGCCTGTCTCAGGTCTGCCTGTAAACACAGACGCTGCTTCGTAGCTTGAGTGTTCATCACCTCTGGCACTCCTGTTCATCTTTGGTCTTTGGAAATAGCCTTGTGTGTTGCAGACAATTTCACTGACAAAGAAAGCAGTGGTCAGGCAGGAAATGTGCCCCAGGACAGAAGCCTGGTGGAAATACCTCAGTAAATAACAGACACTGCTCCCTGTGGTGTCAATTTGCCAAGTTACACGATTGTATCTGACTGTTTCACAGCCCCTCACATTTTCTACCAACCTTCCTTCACTCACTCTGAGGTACTCATGAGACAGCAAAGGGACTCGACTCCATACAAAAGGTAGTTCAATAACACATAATGAAAAGTAGTCTGTTACAAATCCAGTGTTGATGGATACATTTCCTTCACATAGATTTGCTTCCTAATGAAGGTTGAAGCTCTCAGGGTGGAGCACCACTCCGGTGGCATACATAGAAGGGAAACTTGCCTACACTCACCACAAGCACTTGCCTATCCTCAACCAACTGGGAGAATGATGCCTTAAAAGCAAAACAAAAGCAAGTTAGAAACAACTTGCTGACTCTCGTTTGAGCATATTTTGCAAGTGAAAGATGGGGCTGCCTACGCAGCAAAAGCAGAAGCAAAGAATTGTATAAGGCAAGAACTAAAAACAGAGCAAAACCCACCTGAGAGAGCTGCTTGTGAGCACAGTTCACTCCTCCAACTGCAATCATGTTGGGCATCAATGGTCTTGGATATTCTAGCACAAAGTCATACCTCAGAAGCCATACGGAAGCCTTACGATAGGGATCTAGCATGGTCACATCTCGCTGAAGGAACTCAGAAGCCAATTTTTCATATGGTTTAAAAATGAAGTCACAAAGAAAAAGATTGGAGGTGTCAAAGATGACATTCTTCACACGCTGGAGGAAGTTCATGTGATCTGTGTGGTATGAAAATGCCCTGGGAACATATGAAGGGGGATTGGGACACTGGGTGGCCTCAAAATCTAATCCACATGGTATTCCTCTCATGAAATACACAGAAGGGATGGAAAGATGCTCAGCCAGTATTGCTCCACAAGGGAACCCAGGGTCCGTAAAGAGAGCATCGAAGTTACTCTCCTCGAGATATCTGATAAGTTCTGTGTTGTGCAGTAACCGTTCACAGGATATGACTGTTGACTCAGAGAATTTTCTAATATTTTCACGTACTTTAAAAAATCTTTCCAGAAATGATCCTTCTTCAAATAGATCCTTTAAAAATGACTGCAAACGGCCAAGCAGCCCTTCCTCAGTGAACGGGACTGGGTAGGTTTTCAGAATAAAATTCTCCGATGGCTTTACGTTTATATTGGCATCAGGTGCAACGACGACAATTTCATGTCCTTTCTGCTTCAGGACTTCAAACATCTCCAGCGCACTGAACCACGGGCTGCCATCCACAAACACCACCAGCAGCTTCCCACCTGCAGCCAAACTGAGCACAGACAGCAGCAGAAGCAGCGACACTGAGACTTGTGGATGAGAAGGAAGCAGCAGGGCCATTCCTGCAGAAATGTGGGAGAGCTGCACTGCAAGAAAACTCCGGGCAGCTCTGAAGCAACAGCAACAGCCCTGTGCTCTTTGAGCTCTCTCCTCTATGCCATAGGTTGTGATCCTTCAATAACATGACTGCTGTGTGGTAAATGTTTAATCACTGGTTTGATTAAAGGCTGGATAGCCAGCACTAGAGTTCAACCAAGTCCATGGGTGGGTGGTGCTACTGCTCCCACCAGCTATACCGTATCTGTTTTTCTTTAGAGGAAGAGAGGCACGTGACTCTAAAGGGAGGCAGGAGTGGCTGTGTGTGGCTCTGTGCTTCTAATAGCTTCCCTCAGGGTGAAACTTTTGCATCCACAGGAGATCTGTCATGCCCGCATCACCACTGCGCCTAGCAGCAGCTGCTCTCTTTCCTCTGGGCATGGCCTCTCCTCTGAACATTCATCTCTAGATGGCCTATGGGCCAACACTGGATGCGAAAGAGACGTTCAGGATGCTGTCTGGAATGAGGAGGCTGATGATGACTGAAGCACCATCCCTGCTTCATCTTCAGGACACATCATCATCCACACAATGAGGTGCTTCCAGTGCAGCACAACAGAGAGAGAGGACTTACCTTTCCCTCCTCTCCCCTCATCTGATTGAAGGCGTTACCGTAGTGTTACAGTAATATGAAATTATTGAATGGTTGTGTTGGAAGGGACTTTAAAGCCCACCCTGTTCCAACCCCTCGTCACCGACTGGGTTTCCACTCTCCAGATCAGATTTTCCAGAGCCCTATTCAGAGTGGCCTTCGAGAACTGCAAGGATTGTGCATCCTCTGTTACGCTGGGCAGCATGTTCTAGAGCATGGCCCCGTTCTGTTATCACATGGTCATTGCCTAGGAAAGTGGTAGAAGCTAACAATGCAGCCATAGGAAAGTAAGGGGGAAAATAAAAAGGCAACTAACCTTTGATAACAGTTTTTCCCGAGTGCAGGTTATGCCTCCGATCAAGACCATGTTAGGCATTACAGGCCTGGGATACTCAAACACAAAGTCATACTTCATAAGCCAAATAGATGCACGGCTTAAAAGTTCAAGCAGTGCTGCCTCCTGCTGCAGGAACTCTTTGATCAAGTGATCGTATGGTGAATAAAGAGATCTACAGGTTAGGGTACTGCTCAGGCTAACTAGGAGATTGCCGAGGCGCTGGAAGAACCCCATGCGATCCGTGTACTGTGTGAAGAACCTGGGAATGTAAGAGGGAGGATTTGGGCAGAGGGTAGCATGGAAGTCCAGGCTGCACGGCAGTCCGCGTACGAGGTACACAGAAGGTATGGAGAGATGTTCAGCCACTATCTGTCCACAGGGAAAAAAAGGATCCATAAAGACACCATCAAACGTGCTTTCTTCAAGGTATTTCATCAGCTCTTTGTTGGAAAGAAGCCTCTTGCAGGAATCATGAAACATTGCTGTAATATTTGCTATTTTTGAGAATTTTTCCAAGAAAGGTTGAGGTAGGAAACTCTTATAGCCAAGCTTTTTAAATTCTGCCTCCACAAACTCCCTGGTGTAAGACACGGGGTATGTTTTCATGGTATAATGCATCGACGCACCTATTCGCAAACTTATCTCTGGAGCAATGACCACAATTTCGTGTCCTCTGTGTCTGAGCCGCTCCACAACCAGGCGCATGCTGAGCCAGTGACTGCCATCAATAGGGATAACCAAAAGCTTCCCACCTTCAGAAGAGGTCCTCAGGAGTAGGAAAATCACAGCCCAGGAGGCAAGAAAACGAAATCCTGGGTGCAAAGAGGCCATTTGCCTTCTGTAGAATGTCCGCAAGACTTTATGTGGATGCAGAGATCCCGAAAGCAAGAAAGAATGACTTGTACTTTGCTCTTCCATCTTTGCTAAGGTAAATGTTTAATTCCTAATGGTCCCTAAGCAGAAATTAGGGTAATTTTTAACTTTAAGTAAAGGTTGAATTTATGATTTGCACACACAGAGAAGGCTTTGGACAAATGAGATATAGTTGAGCGGTGGCGTCAACACTGAAGCGTTCAAGCGCTCCGAGGGACAGCAGTGGGCAATGTGCTTACGTGAAACACTGAACAAAGCCATGAATGGGAGGCAGTGCCTGAGCCAGCAGCCACTGTCAGTGCCCAGCGATTAACATCATGTGAATGCTGAACTCCCTGCCTTCACGTCTGTTCAGCTTGTTGGTACAACACTTGCCACAGAAATCTGAGCTTTGCATAATTTTGCTCCACCATAAACAAAAAGTAAAGATGGATAGGCAGCAGGTTGATAAGGCTTATCTTCACATTTGTGTCTATACGGCAGCAGTTATCAAAGTGAAAGCCTTTGGTCTACAGTAGAAAATGCAATGCAAATATGGCAATAACTTCTGCAGTTGCAACACCACAGTGGTGTGAAACAGTGAATAAATGACCACATCTGCACTTTTTACAAAGTTTACTATTCCAAAGTTCACTAGGGAGATTTGAATAAGTTACGGAGGAAGAGTAGATAGCTAGAAAGGTAAAGTCATCTTTTTCAGTTTTTCTCATGTGCCATCCTACACTGCTTCTTACAGAAATTCAGAGTCAAAGCAGCTCTCTTTATTGTGTTTGATTGCATACACTACCGAGTGTTGGGGTACTCATCCACACAATCATTCTCCGTGTATAAAGCCCAACACCATGAGCGTTGGGCTTCATACACGGAGTTAGTTTCTGTCCTTTGCATCCTTTGTCCATCCAGGTCTCCTGCAACTAATCAGTATTCCACAGCTACTGTGGATATTTAATCTTCTGACATACAACTACTCTGTCATTTATCTAAATACAGCATGTGTGCCATGAGTGTGTAATTTTTTGGTGACGTGGTTAGGCCAAGCTAAGCCATCCCGACACAACTGTGCAGTTTAGGCATCTTCATTGAAGCTTTTCCTGGCAGAAATCCTTGAGGAGAAGGCTAAGTACATCTGTAAGTCCTGAGCACGTAAGGACTGGGATGAAGGGTGGCTTTGTAGTCTAAGCCACACTGAAGACCACACGTGAAATAAACTGAATAGAGAAATTTAGCAACGACTGGTCCACAGGGAAACATGGGATTCATCATGATGGCATCAAATTTGTCATCCTGGAGATAGTTCATTAACTTTTCGTTGCATAAGAGGTACTGACAAGCAAATGAGAACACATTGGTCAGTTCTGATACATGACTGAGTGAAAACATAACTATTTCTCAAAGGGTCGGGTCAAGAAAACATATTTCACCAATGAAGCGAACAAGCTCAGCGTACATCTGGTATTTCCACTTAACTGCATGGGGCTGCTGGCAGGAGAAGAGAACTTCTCATTTCTACCAAACGGCACATGAAAGCAAAAATCAGTTGCATCTCATTTTGTAACTTGATCTTTAATCTTTAGCTCTATAAAATGTTTCAGCTTTGCCTCCTCCCTCCGCTTTTGCTAGGAAAAGCGTCCAGAGTTCACATACCAAGTTGGCAGCAGTAAACAGGAGCCTGCAAGCCTAGCAGTGGTGTCACCAAAGTTTGAGCAACATATTAACCAAAGCTTTTTTCCATCAGCCACGACAAAGCAGAATAAGCTGTCCTTGTTTACGAGGGATCACAGGAGTTCATAAGAGAGTGGCTCAGGACAAACTTCTTTGTGAAAGAAATGATGCATCAGAAAAGGCAGTCCTTGATCAAGGGGGCACGTTAGAGTTAGTAAATTTGAGGTTTGGGCCAAAATGTTTTGAGATTTCTTGAAAATTGCTACTTTCAAACAAAGTTAAGAAGACCTAGCTGTGCTATGAGACAGTGGGAATTTTCCACTTCTGTCCTCTGATTACTAGAAGAAAGGGAGGACAAAGCTTTTGAGCTGCTTCTGCAGGTGCTGTGCTAAGACTTTTGAGGAGAAAAGCAAAACAAAACGAAACAACAACATAAAATCAGGATCTTGGAAGTCCTGTTCTCTGTCACACTCTGCAGTAGCCTGCAACTGCTTTAGACGGATCAACAGTTATGGTGGAGTCAAACTTTTCTTGATAGCAGTCATGGCATAAGGTCACGTAATGGCTGCAAATGGCAGTTGGAGAGATTCAGCAGGGGGGTGGGACTAAACGACCTGTAAGGATCCCTTCCAACTCAAGCAATTCTATAATTCTACTGAGATTTGGAAAATGTTTCAGTGCTTTTTACCCCTGAGGTGTAGACACTCTGCCTGTATAACACCATGGCGGACTTGATCTAATGTTGAGGAGTTGCACCCTGAGGACTTCCTTAGACATCCAGATCAGGTTGATTTGAGTGGGATTGAAGTGCTTAAACGCTGCGGAGAAACTGGGCTGAAGCTGTAGCAACTAACACAGTGGACAGACAGGGAATACTAAGTGGATAAGTGAGTGAATGACTGAGTGTCTGTTTCACAGCAGATAGGAAGAACATGCAAAAGCACATTAAAACTTTCAAGATAAACCTGGAAGAGTGGCTGTCTACAGTTTGTGCTTCAAAGAGGGGCCTCACCAACCTGATCTCATCAAGCCGATTTCACAGAAAGGGAAAAGGTGAATGACAAAAGTCTGCAGATTTACCAAAGCTCTCTAGCTGGAATGCTATGCGTAAAGTGAATTTTCATGCGTCACTCTCTGGACTGCAAGAAGAATTCTGACACCCAGGGAAGAGGCAAATTTGAGGTATGGTCAATTCTATGTGGTCTTTCAGCCCTGCTGACATTTCTGCCAAACATGTATCTATCTGCACAGGAAACACTAATAACTAACCATCTAAAACTAATAACATAATAATATATTTTGCAAACGGAAAGATGGAGCTGCATACACAGAAAAAAAAAGAAGCAAAGAAGAATTAAAAGAAGAGAATGACCCACCTGAGAGAGCTGCTTGTGAGCACAGTTTATTCCTCCAACTGCAATCATGTTGGGCATCAATGGTCGTGGATATTCTAGCACAAAGTCATACCTCAGAAGCCATACAGAAGCCTTGCCTAAGAGATCACGTACAGTCACATCTCGCTGAAGGAACTCAGAAGCCAATTTTTCATATGGTTTAAAAATGAAGTCACAAAGAAAGAGATTGGAGGTGTCAAAGATGACATTCTTCACACGCTGGAAGAAGTTCATGTGATCTGTAAGGTCTGAAAATAGCCTGGGAACATATGAAGGGGGACTGGGGCACTGGGTGGCCTCAAAATCTAATCCACATGGTATTCCTATCATGAAATGCACAGAAGGGATGGAAAGATGCTCAGCCAGTATTGCTCCACAAAGGAACACAGGGTCCGTAAAGAGAGCATCGAAGTTACTCTCCTCGAGATATCTGATAAGCTCTTCGTTGTGCAGTAACTGTTCACAGGATAGGAAACTTAAATCAAAACCTTTTTTCACATTTTCACGTAATCTAAAAAATCTTTCCAGAAATGATCCTTCTTCAAATGAATTCTTTATATATCTGTGGAAATTGTCATCCATCTCTTCCTGTGGGAAGGGGACTGGGTAGGTTTTCACAGTAACATTCCCTGATGGCTTTACATTTATATTGGCTTCAGGTGCAACGACGACAATTTCATGTCCTTTCTGCTTCAGAATTTCTAACATTTCCAGCACGCTGAACCACGGACTGCCATCCACAAACACCACCAGCAGCTTCCCACCTGCAGCCAAACTGAGCACAGACAGCAGCAGAAGCAGCGACACTGAGACTTGTGGATGAGAAGGAAGCAGCAGGGCCATTCCTGCAGAAATGTGGGAGAGCTGCACTGCAAGAAAACTCCGGGCAGCTCTGAAGCAACAGCAACAGCCCTGTGCTCTTTGAGCTCTCTGCTCTATGCCATAGACTATGATCCTTCAATAACGTGACTGCTGTGTGGTAAATGTTTAATCACTGGTTTGATAAAAGGCTGGATAGCCAGCACTAGAGTTCAACCAAGTCCATGGGAGGGTGGTGCCACTGCACCCACCAGCTATACCGTATCTGTTTTTCTTTAGAGGAAGAGAGGCACGTGACTCTAAAGGGAGGCAGGAGTGGCTGTGTGTGGCTCTGTGCTTCTAATAGCTTCCCTCAGGGTGAAACTTTTGCATCCACAGGAGATCTGGGTCATGCCCGCATCACCACTGCGCCTAGCAGCAGCTGCTCTCTTTCCTCTGGGCATGGCCTCTCCTCTGAACATTCATCTCTAGATGGCCTATGGGCCAACACTGGATGCGAAAGAGACGTTCAGGATGCTGTCTGGAATGGGGAGGCTGATGATGACTGAAGCACCATCCCTGCTTCATCTTCAGGACACATCATCATCCACACAATGAGGTGCTTCCAGTGCAGCACAACAGAGAGAGAGGACTTACCTTTCCCTCCTCTCCCCTCATCTGATTGAAGGCGTTACCGTAGTGTTACAGTAATATGAAATTATTGAATGGTTGTGTTGGAAGGGACTTTAAAGCCCACCCTGTTCCAACCCCTCGTCACAGACTGGGTTTCCACTCTCCAGATCAGATTTTCCAGAGCCCTATTCAGAGCGGCCTTCGAGAACTGCAAGGATTGTGCATCCTCTGTTACGCTGGGCAGCATGTTCTAGAGCATGGCCCCGTTCTGTTATCACATGGTCATTGCCTAGGAAAGTGGTAGAAGCTAACAATGCAGCCATAGGAAAGTAAGGGGGAAAATAAAAAGGCAACTAACCTTTGATAACAGTTTTTCCCGAGTGCAGGTTATGCCTCCGATCAAGACCATGTTAGGCATTACAGGCCTGGGATACTCAAACACAAAGTCATACTTCATAAGCCAAATAGATGCACGGCTTAAAAGTTCAAGCAGTGCTGCCTCCTGCTGCAGGAACTCTTTGATCAAGTGATCGTACGGTGAATAAAGAGATCTACAGGTTAGGGTACTGCTCAGGCTAACTAGGAGATTGCCGAGGCGCTGGAAGAACCCCATGCGATCCGTGTACTGTGTGAAGAACCTGGGAATGTAAGAGGGAGGATTTGGGCAGAGGGTAGCATGGAAGTCCAGGCTGCACGGCAGTCCGCGTACGAGGTACACAGAAGGTATGGAGAGATGTTCAGCCACTATCTGTCCACAGGGAAAAAAAGGATCCATAAAGACACCATCAAACATGCTTTCTTCAAGGTATTTCATCAGCTCTTTGTTGGAAAGAAGCCTCTTGCAGGAATCATGAAACATTGCTGTAATATTTGCTATTTTTGAGAATTTTTCCAAGAAAGGTTGAGGTAGGAAACTCTTATAGCCAAGCTTTTTAAATTCTGCCTCCACAAACTCCCTGGTGTAAGACACGGGGTATGTTTTCATGGTATAATGCATCGACGCACCTATTCGCAAACTTATCTCTGGAGCAACGACCACAATTTCGTGTCCTCTGTGTCTGAGCCGCTCCACAACCAGGCGCATGCTGAGCCAGTGACTGCCATCAATAGGGATAACCAAAAGCTTCCCACCTTCAGAAGAGGTCCTCAGGAGTAGGAAAATCACAGCCCAGGAGGCAAGAAAACGAAATCCTGGGTGCAAAGAGGCCATTTGCCTTCTGTAGAATGTCCGCAAGACTTTATGTGGATGCAGAGATCCCGAAAGCAAGAAAGAATGACTTGTACTTTGCTCTTCCATCTTTGCTAAGGTAAATGTTTAATTCCTAATGGTCCCTAAGCAGAAATTAGGGTAATTTTTAACTTTAAGTAAAGGTTGAATTTATGATTTGCACACACAGAGAAGGCTTTGGACAAATGAGATATAGTTGAGCGGTGGCGTCAACACTGAAGCGTTCAAGCGCTCCGAGGGACAGCAGTGGGCAATGTGCTTACGTGAAACACTGAACAAAGCCATGAATGGGAGGCAGTGCCTGAGCCAGCAGCCACTGTCAGTGCCCAGCGATTAACATCATGTGAATGCTGAACTCCCTGCCTTCACGTCTGTTCAGCTTGTTGGTACAACACTTGCCACAGAAATCTGAGCTTTGCATAATTTTGCTCCACCATAAACAAAAAGTAAAGATGGATAGGCAGCAGGTTGATAAGGCTTATCTTCACATTTGTGTCTATACGGCAGCAGTTATCAAAGTGAAAGCCTTTGGTCTACAGTAGAAAATGCAATGCAAATATGGCAATAACTTCTGCAGTTGCAACACCACAGTGGTGTGAAACAGTGAATAAATGACCACATCTGCACTTTTTACAAAGTTTACTATTCCAAAGTTCACTAGGGAGATTTGAATAAGTTACGGAGGAAGAGTAGATAGCTAGAAAGGTAAAGTCATCTTTTTCAGTTTTTCTCATGTGCCATCCTACACTGCTTCTTACAGAAATTCAGAGTCAAAGCAGCTCTCTTTATTGTGTTTGATTGCATACACTACCGAGTGTTGGGGTACTCATCCACACAATCATTCTCCGTGTATAAAGCCCAACACCATGAGCGTTGGGCTTCATACACGGAGTTAGTTTCTGTCCTTTGCATCCTTTGTCCATCCAGGTCTCCTGCAACTAATCAGTATTCCACAGCTACTGTGGATATTTAATCTTCTGACATACAACTACTCTGTCATTTATCTAAATACAGCATGTGTGCCATGAGTGTGTAATTTTTTGGTGACGTGGTTAGGCCAAGCTAAGCCATCCCGACACAACTGTGCAGTTTAGGCATCTTCATTGAAGCTTTTCCTGGCAGAAATCCTTGAGGAGAAGGCTAAGTACATCTGTAAGTCCTGAGCACGTAAGGACTGGGATGAAGGGTGGCTTTGTAGTCTAAGCCACACTGAAGACCACACGTGAAATAAACTGAATAGAGAAATTTAGCAACGACTGGTCCACAGGGAAACATGGGATTCATCATGATGGCATCAAATTTGTCATCCTGGAGATAGTTCATTAACTTTTCGTTGCATAAGAGGTACTGACAAGCAAATGAGAACACATTGGTCAGTTCTGATACATGACTGAGTGAAAACATAACTATTTCTCAAAGGGTCGGGTCAAGAAAACATATTTCACCAATGAAGCGAACAAGCTCAGCGTACATCTGGTATTTCCACTTAACTGCATGGGGCTGCTGGCAGGAGAAGAGAACTTCTCATTTCTACCAAACGGCACATGAAAGCAAAAATCAGTTGCATCTCATTTTGTAACTTGATCTGTAATCTTTAGCTCTATAAAATGTTTCAGCTTTGCCTCCTCCCTCCGCTTTTGCTAGGAAAAGCGTCCAGAGTTCACATACCAAGTTGGCAGCAGTAAACAGGAGCCTGCAAGCCTAGCAGTGGTGTCACCAAAGTTTGAGCAACATATTAACCAAAGCTTTTTTCCATCAGCCACGACAAAGCAGAATAAGCTGTCCTTGTTTACGAGGGATCACAGGAGTTCATAAGAGAGTGGCTCAGGACAAACTTCTTTGTGAAAGAAATGATGCATCAGAAAAGGCAGTCCTTGATCAAGGGGGCACGTTAGAGTTAGTAAATTTGAGGTTTGGGCCAAAATGTTTTGAGATTTCTTGAAAATTGCTACTTTCAAACAAAGTTAAGAAGACCTAGCTGTGCTATGAGACAGTGGGAATTTTCCACTTCTGTCCTCTGATTACTAGAAGAAAGGGAGGAGAAAGCTTTTGAGCTGCTTCTGCAGGTGCTGTGCTAAGACTTTTGAGGAGAAAAGCAAAACAAAACGAAACAACAACATAAAATCAGGATCTTGGAAGTCCTGTTCTCTGTCACACTCTGCAGTAGCCTGCAACTGCTTTAGACGGATCAACAGTTATGGTGGAGTCAAACTTTTCTTGATAGCAGTCATGGCTATCAAGTCACGTAATGGCTGCAAATGGCAGTTGGAGAGATTCAGCAGGGGGGTGGGACTAAACGACCTGTAAGGATCCCTTCCAACTCAAGCAATTCTATAATTCTACTGAGATTTGGAAAATGTTTCAGTGCTTTTTACCCCTGAGGTGTAGACACTCCTGTATAACACCATGGCGGATTTGATCTAATGTTGAGGAGTTGCACCCTGAGGACTTCCTTAGACATCCAGATCAGGTTGATTTGAGTGGGATTGAAGTGCTTAAACGCTGCGGAGAAACTGGAGAAAAGAATTTTTCTTCTACTGAGAGCAGCCCTGGAAGAAATTCTAGGAGAAAAACACTGAAAAATGCTTTGGCAGCTCTCGTGCCATTCACCGGGATCCACCATGCCACCACACCTCCTTCAGGCTCACAACATCGACGGCATCTCAGATATCACACGGTCATTACCCAGCAATCTTTGACTGCGGTCTCCCTGTTATTTAAACACAGATGCTGCTTCCTAGCTTGAGTCTGCTTGACACATAATATTCCTGTAGAATTCTGGCTTTGGAAATACCCTCATGTACAGCAGACAATTTCACGGACAAGGAAAGAAGTGGAAAGGCAGCAGTGGTGTCCCAGCGCAGAAGCCTGCTGTGTGTTTCTCTATAAATTCTTCACCCCATATTTGCCAAGTAGAATGATTATATCTGACTGTGATGATTTGACAGCCTCTCAGATTCTCAACTACCTTTCTATCGCTTTCTGTGAGATCCTTATGACAGTAACGAAGTTACTCCATTCCATACAATTCCTTTATGAATAAGACCTAATGAGAAGTAGTCCATTACAAATCCAGTGTTCACTTCAGAGATAAATTTACCTCAGATACATTCACTTTCTACAGAAGGTGGAAGCTTTCAAGGTGGACTCATCCCTACACTCGCCACACTCGTTTTCCTGTACTCAGCCAACTGGAGAATGGCGACTTATAAAGGAAAAGAAAGCCAGTCAGAAACAATTTGCTAACACTCATTTGAGCATATTTTGCAAATGAAAGATGGAGCTGCATACACAGAAAAAAACAGAAGCAAAGAAGAATTAAAAGAAGAGAATGACCCACCTGAGAGAGCTGCTTGTGAGGACAGTTTACTCCTCCAACCGCAATCATGTTGGGCATCAATGGTCGTGGATATTCTAGCACAAAGTCATACCTCAGAAGCCATACAGAAGCCTTACGATAGAGATCTAGCATGGTCACATCTCGCTGAAGGAACTCAGAAGCCAGTTTTTCAAAAGGTTTATAAATAAAGTCACAAAGAAAGAGATTGGAGGTGTCAAAGATGACATTCTTCACACGCTGGAAGAAGTTCATGTGATCTGTAAGGTATGAAAATGCCCTGGGAACATAAGAAGTGGGACTGGGGCACTGAGTGGCCTCAAAATCTAATCCACATGGTAGAAACATCATGAAATACACAAAAGGGAGTGAAAGATGCTCGGCCAGTATTGTTCCACAGGGCAGTACAGGTTCCGTAAGGAGAGCATCAAAGTTACTCTCCTTGAGATATCTGATAAGTTCTTCATTGTACAGTAACTGCTCACATTCTTTGGTAGTTGACTCAGATAATTTTTTCATATTTTCACGTTCTCTAAAAAATCTTTTCAGAAATGATCCTTCTTCAAATAGATCCTTTAAAAATGACTGCAAGCGGCCAAGCAGCCCTTCCTCAGTGAACGGGACTGGGTAGGTTTTCAGAATAAAATTCTCCGATGGCTTTACGTTTAAATTGGCATCAGGTGCAACGACGATAATTTCATGTCCTTTCTGCTTCAGAATTTCTAACATTTCCAGCACACTGAACCAGGGACTGCCATCCATGGATAGAACCAGCAGCTTCCCACCTGCAGCCAAGCTGAGCACGGACAGCAGCAGAAGCAGCGACACTGAGACTTGTGGATGAGAAGGAAGCAGCAGGGCCATTCCTGCAGCAATGTGGGAGAGCTGCACTTCAAGAAAACTCCGGGCAGCTCTGAAGCAACAGCAACAGCCCTGAGCTCTTTAAGCAATCTGCTCTATGCAATAGGTTGTGATCCTTCAATATGTGACTGCTGTGTGGTAAATGTTTAATCACTGGTTTGATTAAAGGCTGGATGCCAGCACTGGAATTCAACAAAGTCCATGGTGGGTGGTGCCACTGCTCCCACCAGCTATGCCCCATCTGTTCCTTTTAGAGGAGGAGTGGTGTGTGACCCTGGAAGGAAGCAGGAATAGGTCCATGTGGCTCTGTGCTTCCAATAGCCTCCCTCAGGGTGAAACTTTTGCATCCACAGGAGATCTGTCATGCCCACATCACCACTGCGCCTAGCAGCAGCTGCTCTCTCTTCTCTGGGCATGGCCTCTCCTGCTGAACATTCATCTCTAGAAGTCCTATGGGCCAACACTGGATGTGAAAGAGATTTTCAAGATGCTGGAATGGGGAGGCTGATGAAGAATGAAGCACCATCCCTGGTTGGTGTGCAGAATGCATCACCCACACAGTGAGGTGACGTACTTCCTGTGCCTCAGAACAGTCCCAAAGCACAGAGGGAGGGGTTAGCTCTGCCCTCTTTTACCCACATCTGCTTGCAGGTCCCATCATACACCCACAGAACGGTAGAATCACAGAATGGTTGTGTTGCAAGGGGCTGCTAATCTCACCCAGTACTCTGGCATGGTATCCACTCAGTGGATCATGTTGACCAAAGCTCTATTGAAAAATGATCTGCTGCAACTCTGGGGATGAGGCCTCGTCAGGTTCTCTGGGCAGCACATTGCAGTGCCTGGCCGCAATCTGACTAGAGAAGTCAGGAAATAGAGTACTTTGTCCTACTTTTCATTGAACTTGGCAATTCCTCCCTGTAGTGGGTACAAAGTCCCACACAGACATTCACTATAAGCGCAAAGAATTTCTATTCAATTGGGAGTGGCTCCGCAAGAAATTCAAGGAAGAAAACACTTTGGCAACTGTTGTGTAATTCACCAGGATCAACCATGCCACCAAACCTTCTTCAGTCTCACAACACTGATGGCATTTCAGTGATTAACATCACCAAGGACAGCCTGTCTCAGGTCTGCCTGTAAACACAGACGCTGCTTCTTCGTAGCTTGAGTGTTCATCACCTCTGGCACTCCTGTTCATCTTTGGTCTTTGGAAATAGCCTTGTGTGTTGCAGACAATTTCACTGACAAAGAAAGCAGTGGTCAGGCAGGAAATGTGCCCCAGGACAGAAGCCTGGTGGAAATACCTCAGTAAATAACAGACACTGCTCCCTGTGGTGTCAATTTGCCAAGTTACACGATTGTATCTGATTGTTTCACAGCCCCTCACATTTTCTACCAACCTTCCTTCACTCACTCTGAGGTACTCATGAGACAGCAAAGGGACTCGACTCCATACAAAAGGTAGTTCAATAACACATAATGAAAAGTAGTCTGTTACAAATCCAGTGTTGACGAATACATTTCCTTCACATAGATTTGCTTCCTAACGAAGGTTGAAGCTCTCAGGGTGGAGCACCACTCCGGTGGCATACATAGAAGGGAAACTTGCCTACACTCACCACAAGCACTTGCCTATCCTCAACCAACTAGGAAAATGATGCCTTAAAAGCAAAACAAAAGCAAGTTAGAAACAACTTGCTGACTCTCGTTTGAGCATATTTTGCAAGTGAAAGATGGGGCTGCCTACGCAGCAAAAGCAGAAGCAAAGAATTGTATAAGGCAAGAACTAAAAAACAGAGCACAACCCACCTGAGAGAGCTGCTTGTGAGCACAGTTTACTCCTCCAACTGCAATCATGTTGGGCATCAATGGTCGTGGATATTCTAGCACAAAGTCATACCTCAGAAGCCATACAGAAGCCTTACGATAGAGATCTAGCATGGTCACATCTCGCTGAAGGAACTCAGAAGCCAGTTTTTCAAATGGTTTATAAATAAAGTCACAAAGAAAGAGATTGGAGGTGTCAAAGATGACATTCTTCACACGCTGGAGGAAGTTCATGTGATCTGTAAGGTCTGAAAATAGCCTGGGGACATAAGAAGGGGGACTGGGACACTGGGTGGCCTCAAAATCTAATCCACATGGTATTCCTATCATGAAATGCACAGAAGGGATGGAAAGATGCTCGGCCAGTATTGCTCCACAGGGCAGTACAGGATCCGTTAAGAGAGCATCAAAGTTACTCTCCTTGAGATATCTGATAAGTTCTGTGTTGTACAAAAACTGTTCACAGGATAGGAAACCTAAATCAAATCTTTTTTTCAGATTTTCACGTAGTCTAAAAAATCTTTCCAGAAATGATCCTTCTTCCAATAGATCCGCTAAAAATGTGTCAAAACTGCTATCCATCTCATCTTGTGGGAAGTCAACACGGTAGGTTTTCAAAATAAAATTCTCTGATCGCCTTACATTTAAATTGGCTTCAGGTGCAACGACGACAATTTCATGTCCTTTCTGCTTCAGAATTTCTAACATTTCCAGCACACTGAACCACGGACTGCCATCCACAAACACCACCAGCAGCTTCCCACCGGCAGCCAAGCTGAGCACGGACAGCAGCAGAAGCAGCGACACTGAGACTTGTGGATGAGAAGGAAGCAGCAGGGCCATTCCTGCAGAAATGTGGGAGAGCTGCACTGCAAGAAAACTCCGGGCAGCTCTGAAGCAACAGCAACAGCCCTGTGCTCTTTGAGCTCTCTGCTCTATGCCATAGACTATGCTCCTTCAATAACATGACTGCTGTGTGGTAAATGTTTAATCACTGGTTTGATTAAAGGCTGGATGCCAGCACTAGAGTTCAACCAAGTCCATGGGTGGGTGGTGCCACTGCTCCCACCAGCTATGCCCCATCTGTTCCTTTTAGAGGAGGAGTGGTGTGTGACCCTGGAAGGAAGCAGGAATAGGTCCATGTGGCTCTGTGCTTCTAATAGCCTCCTTCAGGGTGAAACTTTTGCATCCACAGGAGATCTGTCATGCCCGCATCACCACTGCGCCTAGCAGCAGCTGCTCTCTGTCTGGAATGAGGAGGCTGATGAAGAATGAAGCACCATCCCAGGTTGGTGTGCAGGATGCATCACCCACACAGTGAGGTGAGGTACTTCCTGTGCCTCAGAACAGTCCCAAAGCACAGAGGGAGGGGTTAGCTCTGCCCTCTCTTACCCACATCTGCTTGCAGGTCCCATCATACACCCACAGAACGGTAGAATCACAGAACGGTTGTGTTGGAAGGAACTGCTAATCTCACTCAGTTCCAACCCCTTGCCACAGGCAGGATATCCACTCAGTGGATCATTTTTCCCAGAGCCCTGTAAAAAACGGCCTTCAACAACTGCAGGGATGGGGCAAGCACATGTTCTCTGGGCAGCACGTTGCAGTGCCTGGCCGCAATCTGACCAGAGAGCTCAGGTAACAGAGCTCTTTGTCCTACTTCCCACAGAACTTGGCAGTCCCACCCTGCAGTGGGTACAAAGTTGCAACTGAGACCTTCACTAGAAGAGCAAAGAATTTCTCTTCCACTGAGAGCAGCCCTGGAAGAAATTCTAGGTGAAAAACTCAGAAAAACACTTTGGCAGCTCTGAAGCCATTCCCCAGGATCCACCATGCCACGATTCCTTCTTCAGGCTCACAACACTGATGGGATCTCACATATCACATGGGCATCACCAAGGAAAGATTCTCTGCTGTCTGCCTGTAAACACAGACGCTGCTTCGTAGCTTGAGTGTTCATCACCTCTGGCACTCCTGTTCATCTTTGGTCTTTGGAAATAGCCTTGTGTGTTGCAGACAATTTCACTGACAAATGAATTTCCTAATGTGCCCCAGGACAGAAGCCTGGTGGAAATACCTCAGTAAATAACAGACACTGCTCCCTGTGGTGTCAATTTGCCAAGTTACACGATTGTATCTGATTGTTTCACAGCCCCTCACATTTTCTACCAACCTTCCTTCACTCACTCTGAGGTACTCATGAGACAGCAAAGGGACTCGACTCCATACAAAAGGTAGTTCAATAACACATAATGAAAAGTAGTCTGTTACAAATCCAGTGTTGACGGATACATTTCCTTCACATAGATTTGCTTCCTAATGAAGGTTGAAGCTCTCAGGGTGGAGCACCACTCCGGTGGCATACATAGAAGGGAAACTTGCCTACACTCACCACACGCACTTGCCTATCCTCAACCAACTGGGAGAATGATGCCTTAAAAGCAAAACAAAAGCAAGTTAGAAACAACTTGCTGACTCTCGTTTGAGCATATTTTGCAAGTGAAAGATGGGGCTGCCTACGCAGCAAAAGCAGAAGCAAAGAATTGTATAAGGCAAGAACTGAAAACAGAGCACAACCCACCTGAGAGAGCTGCTTGTGAGCACAGTTTACTCCTCCAATTACAATCATGTTGGGCATCAATGGTCGTGGATATTCTAGCACAAAGTCATACCTCAGAAGCCATACGGAAGCCTTACGATAGAGATCACGTACAGTCACATCTCGCTGAAGGAACTCAGAAGCCAGTTTTTCAAATGGTTTAAAAATGAAGTCACAAAGAAAGAGATTGGAGGTGTCAAAGATGACATTCTTCACACGCTGGAGGAAGTTCATGTGATCTGTGTGGTATGAAAATGCCCTGGGAACATAAGAAGGGGGACTGGGGCACTGAGTGGCCTCAAAATCTAATTCACATGGTATTAACCTCATAAAATACACAGAAGGGATGGAAAGATGCTCGGCCAGTATTGCTCCACAGGGCAGTGCAGGATCCGTTAAGAGAGCATCAAAGTTACTCTCCTCGAGATATCTGATAAGTTCTGCGTTGTACAAAAACTGTTCACAGTCTATGATGGTTGACTCAGAGACTTTTTTAATATTTTCACGTACTTTAAAAAATCTTTCCAGAAATGATCCTTCTTCAAATAGATCCGCTAAAAATGTGTCAAAACTGGTATCCATCCCATCTTGTGGGAAGTCAACATGGTAGGTTTTCAGGATAAAATTCTCCGATGGCTTTATGTTTAAAGTGCCGTCAGATGCAAGGACGACAATTTCATGTCCTTTCTGCTTCAGGACTTCAAACATTTCCAGCGCACTGAACCACGGACTGCCATCCACAAACACCACCAGCAGCTTCCCACCTGCAGCCAAGCTGAGCACGGACAGCAGCAGAAGCAGCGACACTGAGACTTGTGGATGAGAAGGAAGCAGCAGGGCCATTCCTGCAGAAATGTGGGAGAGCTGCACTGCAAGAAAACTCCGGGCAGCTCTGAAGCAACAGCAACAGCCCTGTGCTCTTTGAGCTCTCTGCTCTATGCCATAGGTTATGATCCTTCTGTAATGTAATTGCTGTGTGGTAAATGTTTAATCACTGGTTTGATAAAAGGCTGGATAGCCAGCACCGGAGTTCAACCAAGTCCATGGGAGGGTGGTGCCACTGCTCCCACCAGCTACGCCCCATCAGTTCCTTTTAGAGGAAGGGTGGTGTGTGACCCTGGAAGGAAGCAGGAATAGGTCCATGTGGCTCTGTGCTTCTAATAGCCTCCCTCAGGGTGAAACTTTTGCATCCACAGGAGATCTGTCATGCCCACATCACCACTGCGCCTAGCAGCAGCTGCTTTCTTTCCTCTGGGCATGGCCTCTCCTGCTGAACATTCATCTCTAGATGACCTATGGGCCAACACTGGATGTGAAAGAGATTTTCAAGATGCTGTCTGGAATGGGGAGGCTGATGATGACTGAGGCACCATCCCAGGTTTGTTTGCAGGACACATCATCATCCACACAATGAGGTACTTCCAGTGCAGCACAACAGAGAGAGAGGACTTAATATTCCTCTTTTCCCCTCATCTGATTGAAGGTATGTGATTATCGTAGTCTAACAGTAATATGAAATTATTGAATGGTTGTGTTGGAAGGGACTTTAAAGCCCACCCTGTTCCAACACCTTGTCACAGACAGGGTTTCCACTCTCCAGATCAGATTTTCCAGAGCTCTTTGCAAAGTGGCCTTCAAGAACTGCAGGGATTGTGTGTCCTCTGTTACACTGGGCAGCATGTTCTAGAGCATGGCCTCGTTCTGTCATTGCCTAGGAAAATGGTGGAAGCAAATAATGCAGCCATAGGAAAGTAAGTGGGAAAATAAAAAGGTAACTAACCTTTGACAACAGTTTTCCCAAGTGCATTTTATGTGTCTGGTCCAGACCATGTTAGGCATTACAGACCTGGAATCCTCAAACATATTTCAAAATTTAAAATGCTTCTGAAGATTGGGAAGGGTCTGCAAAGCGAGAAACATGGAGTAGCTGAGGTCCCTTGGTTTGTTCAGCCCAGAAGAGAAGAGGCTGAGGGGAGGTCCCTTGTGGTGGGCCACAGCTTCTCATGGGGAGTGGAAGGGCAGAGCAGAGCTGTGCTCTCTGCTGACAGTGATGGTCAGGGGACGGTCAGGTTGTGCGAGGAGAAGGCTGTGCCCCAGAAGGTGGTGGGCATGGAGCATCTCCCAGGTCAATGGGCACGGCCCTGAGCTTCTGGAACTCAGGGAGCATTGGTACACAAACCTCAGCCACGGGGATTGGGTTTGGGGGGTGCTGTGTGAGGCTGGGGGTTGGACTCAATGACCACTGTAGTTCCTTTCTATCTGGGCATATTTCGTGATTCTGTGATTCCCTGGCTTTTGGAAAGGTTTTTCCTTTCTGGAGGAATGCTGGGAAAGGAGTACTAGTGCAACTGGGACTCAAGGCTGAGAGAATAATAGCCACCTCATCCACACCTGAAAATAGCTTTCTGTATAAGGGCAATTCACCCAAAGTAGAAACACACTATGAGAAGCAGCATCCATGAAATCAGCGAAAGGAGGAAGAGGTTTGCAAAGCAAGAATTGCCACAAGTTCTTGCTGCTGTAAAAAGTCAAGGGCAGAATCTGGCATAGGATATTGGTTCTTCAACCAACAGACAGTAAGAGAAGGATCATAAGCACAGGTTCAACCTCTAAGTAAAGACAAATCTGAAAGACCAAACTAGGAGTTTCACAAATAACCATAACTGCTCACATACACACACAAAAAAATCATCTTGTACTATTCTCACCACCTTTTATACTATCTACCTCTATCAGAGAAATTGAATTCTCCAGATGGTGGCAGAAGGTATTTTGGGTGTGCTTCTGAGCAACAAGAATAGATTCAGACCCTCTGCATATTTACATAGATGTCAGCTGAGATATCTCTGTTCTAGACACAATTTTTATATTGTGATATGCAAGTGTCTTCACCCAAACAAGTACTTGCACCCCCTGGAAGTGAAGCTTGAACCTGTTTACACAGTTAGAGAAACCTTTCTAACTAAATGATAAAAAGATTCTATAGTGAAAATAATAGTTTAGGAGAAGAAAAAGAAACAACCTAGAGCATCACCCATGTGAGATAGCTTTTCATGAGTGTAGGTTATTCTTTCAATTATGATCATGTTTGGTATCAGTTGTCTTGGATAATGAAACAGTAAAAGCCAAATAGATACCTTGTGTAAGAGATCTAACACAGTCACATATTTTAGAAGAGTTACCCAGAGCCATTTAAATTTGAAACACTTTATCTTTTGAATGAGATATTCGGTTATCTTCACTGAGTCGAGTACTGGCAGCTCTTCATAAATAAAAAGCAGCTTGAAATCCTTTTGCCATCAACAGCTAAAAGAAACCTTCCAAAAAAAAATGTGTGTCACAACATCTCAGTGTATGTAAAAGCCCACAAGAATGACAGTAAAAAGAAAACAGATGACCCACCTGAGTTAGCTTCTTCTGGGCACAATTTACTCCACTAACCATAATCATGTTGGGCATCAGTGGTCTTGGATAGTGTAAAACAAAGTCTAATTTAATGAGCCAAATGGAAGCCTTGCTTAAGAGACCTGGCACAGTCACATCACGCTGAAGAAACTCAGAAGCCAGCTTTGCATATGGCTGAAACACGACATCACATAGAAAAAAATTTGATATTTCAAAGATGACATTCTCCACACGCTGGAGGAAGTTCATGTGGTCTGTATTTTCTGTAAATATCCTGGGGACATAAGAAGGGGGATTTGGACATTGAGTGGCTTCAAATTCCAAGCCACACGGCATTTGCTGCAAGTAGAGCACAGATGGAACTGAAAGATGCTCAGCCAGTATCTGCCCACAAGGTAGCAGTGGATCTGTAAAGACAGCATCAAACTGACTTTCCTGAAGATATCTGATAAGTTCTTTGTTGTACAGCAACTGTTCACAAATAGACAGGAACATAGTGGAACTATTTTTCAACCCTTGATATGCTATAATAAATCTTTCCAAGAAGGATCCTTCAGCAAATACATCCTGGCCAGTCCTCCGGAACATGTCATCCATCTCTTGCTGCGTGAAAGGGACTGGGTACATTTTCATAATAAAATTTTTCGTTGGCTTTATGTGAACACTGACTTCAGGTGCAACAACAACTATTTCATGTCCTTTCTGCCTGAGCTCATCCAATACTTCCCGCATGCTGAGCCAATGACTCCCATCTAGCGGCACCACCAGCAGCTTCCTACCTGCAGCCAAGCTGAGCACGGACAGCAGCAGAAGCAGCGACACTGAGACTTGTGGATGAGAAGGAAGCAGCAGGGCCATTCCTGCAGAAATGTGGGAGAGCTGCACTGCAAGAAAACTCCGGGCAGCTCTGGAGCAACAGCAACAGCCCTGTGCTCTTTGAGCTATCTGTGCTATATCATAACTTTTGATCCTTCAACAAGGTATTTGCAGTGTAGTAAATGTGTAACCTGTGATCTCATAAAACTCTCGATAACAAGTACTAAGTTCAGGCAGTTCACAGGGGACTGGTTAGTCTGATGAACACATCAATGAAACATCATTTGTTTCAGTTCGAGGAACAGTGAAATGTGATCTTGTAACGAGGAAGGGGTGGTTCTGTGTACAACTGTGCTCCACATTCGTCAAGCATCAGGGGGTACACTCCTTGCACAGACACAACTATTCCCTCTCAGGCCTGTTCAGACTTCTTATAGGATGATTTTCCATGAGACCTGCTCATCAGCTAACGTCCATCCCTGTCTTCCCTTCGGAACACTACTGCACCCATCTCCTTCTTTCCTCTCTGATGTTTATTGGGAGATCTGCTCTTGCACCTTCAGGGCCAACTATTTCACATTTCTTCTGACTGCACTCATCTACAAGCACACAGAGACACTGACACGTACCTAGCAGAAGCACCAGCTGCTCTCATGAACAGTGCTCTCATACAAACATCTTAAGCTGTTCTCATCACCTTTTACATTTCCTACCTCTAGCAGAGAAGTTGAATTTCTCAGATGGTAGCAGAAGGTATTATGGGCTTGGTTCAGAGCAACAAGCGTAGATTCAGATCTACAAATCTACATAGATGTCAGCTGAGATATATCTGTTCTAAACAATCTGAGCTACTCAGTAACTTGTGAACCTTGGATGTATCCAAAGTGTGGTAAATGTGTATTCCTGGGTTAGGTAAGAGGTCAGATAACAAGCACTAGAAATCAGAAAAGTACATAGGTGGGTGCAAAAGGGGTGGATACAATAGATAAGCTGCAGAATATTCTACAGGATGAACAGTAGAGTGTAACACAGAAGAAGGGAGGGAGCATGTTGTATGGAACTGTGCTCCTGATAACAGTGATCTTTGAAGTTCTTTGTCCTGGTTTCCACAGTACCTGGCAATGCTTTTGGATAGTGGATACAAGGCCCCACCTCAGACCTTCACTAGAAGTGCAAAGAATTTCTCTTCAACTGAGAGCAGCCCTGGAAAGAAATTCTAGGTGAAGAACATAGAAAAAGAAAAGTGCTTTTCAGCTCTCATGCAATTCACCAGGATCCACCATACCACCATACCTCCTTCAGGCTCACAACATCGACCGCATCTCAGATATCACGGTCATTACCAAGGATTATTTGCCTGAGGTCTGCCTACAAACATAGACACTACTTCTTAGCTTGCACATCCATGACCTGAGATATTCCGGTTCATTCTGGCTTTGGAAATCCCCTTGTGTATAGCAGATAACATCACTGAGAGAGAAAGAATTGGTAAGGGAGCAAAGGTACCTGCGGACAGAAGCCTGGTGTGCATTTCTCTATAAACAGCAGACACTACTCCCAACAGTTGCTAAGTTGATGATTATCTCTGACTGGGAGGCTGTGGCAGTTCCTCAGACTTTCCACTACCCTCCCATCACTCTTTATGAGTGATCTAAAGAAAGATCTTTATGAGAGCAAGAAAGTACCAAATTACTCAACGTATTTCAATAGCACGTAATAAAAAAAGTAATCTGTAACAAATCCAGTGTTCATGTCACAGTTCAATTGACCTTAGATAGCTTTTCTTTCTAATGGCAGTTGAAGCTTTCAGTGCACACTATCACTCTATTAGCAGACACAGAGCGGAAGTCATCTCTCCTCAGCCAAGTGGGAGAATGCCTTCTTGTACAGGAAAAGAAAACATGCCAGAAGCCACTTACTGCCTCTCAATTCACCATACTTTGTAAATGAAAAGGTGAAGTTGTCTATACAGGAAAAAAAAGCGGAAAGTGAGGAAGAAATGACAGAAATACCATTGTTTTCACTAACGCCTGCACAGGTCACTTCCATTGGGAACTAAATATCTACATTATAAAAAATCACAGTTTTAGGAGCACGGAAGTCTATCATAACAAGAATTAAAACCAGAGCACAACCCACCTGAGAGAGCTGCTTGTGAGCACAGTTCACTCCTCCAACTGCAATCATGTTGGGCATCAATGGTCGTGGATATTCTAGCACAAAGTCATACCTCAGAAGCCATACAGAAGCCTTACGATAGAGATCTAGCATGGTCACATCTCGCTGAAGGAACTCAGAAGCCAATTTTTCAAATGGTTTAAAAATAAAGTCACAAAGAAAGAGATTGGAGGTGTCAAAGATGACATTCTTCACACGCTGGAGGAAGTTCATGTGATCTGTAAGGTCTGAAAATAGCCTGGGGACATAAGAAGGGGGACTGGGACACTGGGTGGCCTCAAAATCTAATCCACATGGTATTCCTATCATGAAATACACAGAAGGGATGGAAAGATGCTCAGCTAGTATCGCTCCGCAAGATAATATAGGATCTGTAAAGAGAGCATCAAAGTTACTCTCCTCGAGATATCTGATAAGTTCTTTGTTGTGCAGTAACCGTTCACAGGATAGGAAACCTAAATCAAAACCTTTTTTCACATTTTCACGTAATCTAAAAAATCTTTCCAGAAATGATCCTTCTTCAAATGAATTTGTTATAAATCTGTGGAAATTGTCATCCATCTCTTCCTGTGGGAAGGGGACTGGGTAGGTTTTCACAGTAACATTCCCTGATGGCTTTACATTTATATTGGCTTCAGGTGCAACGACGACAATTTCATGTCCTTTCTGCTTCAGAATTTCTAACATTTCCAGCACACTGAACCATGGACTGCCATCCACAAACACCACCAGCAGCTTCCCACCTGCAGCCAAGCTGAGCACGGACAGCAGCAGAAGCAGCGACACTGAGACTTGTGGATGAGAAGGAAGCAGCAGGGCCATTCCTGCAGAAATGTGGGAGAGCTGCACTGCAAGAAAACTCCGGGCAGCTCTGAAGCAACAGCAACAGCCCTGTGCTCTTTGAGCTGTCTGTGCTATATCATAACTTTTGATCCTTCAACAAGGTATTTGCAGTGTAGTAAATGTGTAACCTGTGATCTCATAAAACTCTCGATAACAAGTACTAAGTTCAGGCAGTTCACAGGGGACTGGTTAGTCTGATGAACACATCAATGAAACATCATTTGTTTCAGTTCGAGGAACAGTGAAATGTGATCTTGTAACGAGGAAGGGGTGGTTCTGTGTACAACTGTGCTCCACATTCGTCAAGCATCAGGGGGTACACTCCTTGCACAGACACAACTATTCCCTCTCAGGCCTGTTCAGACTTCTTATAGGATGATTTTCCATGAGACCTGCTCATCAGCTAACGTCCATCCCTGTCTTCCCTTCGGAACACTACTGCACCCATCTCCTTCTTTCCTCTCTGATGTTTATTGGGAGATCTGCTCTTGCACCTTCAGGGCCAACTATTTCACATTTCTTCTGACTGCACTCATCTACAAGCACACAGAGACACTGACACGTACCTAGCAGAAGCACCAGCTGCTCTCATGAACAGTGCTCTCATACAAACATCTTAAGCTGTTCTCATCACCTTTTACATTTCCTACCTCTAGCAGAGAAGTTGAATTTCTCAGATGGTAGCAGAAGGTATTATGGGCTTGGTTCAGAGCAACAAGCGTAGATTCAGATCTACAAATCTACATAGATGTCAGCTGAGATATATCTGTTCTAAACACAATTTCTACACTGTAATATGTTAATGTCTTCATCTAAACAAATACTGGCATCTCTTGGTATGTGAAAAGCAGTTTGAACCTGTTTATACTGTTAAATCTTTCTAACTAAATGATACAAACTTCTACAGTGAAAACACTAGTGAAGAAAGAAACAACTCATCACCTACCTGAGATAACTTCTTATGAGTGCAGGTTATTCCTCCAATTATGATCATGTTTGGCATTAGTGGTTTTGGATAATAGATAGAAAAGTCAGATCGTACAAGCCAAATAGATGCCTTGCGTAAGAGATCTAATACAGTCACATCCCGCTGAAGAAACTTGGAGGCCAGTTTTGTGTACGGTTGAAAGAGAAGATGACAAAGAATAGAATGTGGGATGTCAAAAAGAATATTCTTTACACGCTGGAGAAAGTTCATGTGGTCTGAATTGCCACTGAAAATCCTGGGGACGTAAGAAGGGGGGTTGGGACATTGAGTGGCATCAATATCTAATCCACATGGTATTTGCTGTAAAAGAAACACAGAAGGGATTGAAAGATGTTCAGCCAGAATTTGCCCACAGGGTAAAAATGGGTCTGTAAAGAGAGCATCAAAGTCAGACTCCTCAAGATATCTGATGAGCTCTTTGTTGTACAGTAAATGCTCACAAGAAGACAGGTATACGGCAGACATTCTTTGAACACGTTGACGAATCGTAGCAAGCCTTTCCAGAAAGGGTCCTTCTGCAAACGCCTCCTTAGAAAATTCCCGGAAACTGCCATCCATCTCTTCCTGTGTGAAAGGGACTGGGTACATTTTCATAATAAAATTATTCGTTGGCTTTATGTGAACACTGACTTCAGGTGCAACGACAACTATTTCATGTCCTTTCTGCTTGACTCCATCTAACACTTCCCGCATGCTGAGCCAATGACTCCCATCTACAGGCACCACCAGCAGCTTCCCACCTGCAGCCAAGCTGAGCACGGACAGCAGCAGAAGCAGCGACACTGAGACTTGTGGATGAGAAGGAAGCAGCAGGGCCATTCCTGCAGAAATGTGGGAGAGCTGCACTGCAAGAAAATTCTGGGCAGCTCTGAAAGAAAAGCATCAGCTTTGCACTTTTAAGTAACGTGAGCAACTCAATAACCTGTGAACCTTGGATGTACCCAAAGAGTGGTAAATGTTTAATCCTGGATTAAGTAAGAGGTCAGATAACAAGCACTAGAAATCAGAAAAGTACATAGGTGGGTGCAAAAGAGGTAAATACAATAGATAAGCTGCAGAATATTCTACAGGATGAACAATAGAGTGTAACACAGAAGAAGGGAGGGAGCATGTTGTATGGAACTGTGCTCCTGATAGCATGTGCTTCTTTCTAATGCCAGTTGAAGCTTTCAGTGCAGACTACCACTCCATTGGCAGACACAGAGTGGAAGTCATCTCTTCTCAGCCAAGTGGGAGAATGCCTTCTTGTACAGGAAAAGAAAACATGCCAGAAGCCACTTACTGCCTCTCAATTCACCATACTTTGTAAATGAAAAGGTGAAGTTGTCTATACAGGAAAAAAAAGCGGAAAGTGAGGAAGAAATGACAGAAATACCATTGTTTTCACTAACGCCTGCACAGGTCACTTCCATTGAGAACTAAATATCTACATTATAAAAAATCACAGTTTTAGGAGCACGGAAGTCTATCATAACAAGAATTAAAACCAGAGCACAACTCACCTGAGAGAGCTGCTTGTGAGCACAGTTCACTCCTCCAACTACAATCATGTTGGGCATCAATGGTCGTGGATATTCTAGCACAAATTCATACCTCAGAAGCCATACAGAAGCCTTACGATAGAGATCTAGCATGGTCACATCTCGCTGGAGGAACTCAGAAGCCAGTTTTTCAAATGGTTTATAAAGAAAGTCACAAAGAAAGAGATTGGAGGTGTCAAAGATGACATTCTTCACACGCTGGAGGAAGTTCATGTGATCTGTAAGGTCTGAAAATAGCCTGGGGACATAAGAAGGGGGATTGGGACACTGGGTGGCCTCAAAATCTAATCCACATGGTATTCCCCTTAGCAAATACACAGAAGGGAGGGAAAGGTGCTCGGCCACTATCACTCCACAGGGCAGTACAGGGTCTGTAAATAGAGCATCAAAGTTACTCTGCTCGAGAT
Source organism: Tympanuchus pallidicinctus (assembly GCF_026119805.1). Classification (NCBI taxonomy): domain Eukaryota; kingdom Metazoa; phylum Chordata; class Aves; order Galliformes; family Phasianidae; genus Tympanuchus; species Tympanuchus pallidicinctus. The sequence continues at coordinate 35,257,641 of NW_026294669.1, forward strand.
ATCGGATGAGCTCCTTGTTGTTCAATAACTCTTCACAGGCTATGAAGCCTAAATCAAAGAGTGTTCTCAATCTTTCTCGTACTGCATGAAATCTTTCCAGGAATGATCCTTCTTCAAATGCCTGCTTTAAAAATGCTTGTAAAACTCCGTTTGTCTCTTCCTCTGATATGGGGACTTGGTACAGCTTCATTGTAAAATTGTCTGATGGCTTCACATGGAGATTGAATTCAGGTGAAACGATGACTATTTCATGTCCTTTCTGCCTGAGTTCAACTAACACTTCCTTCATGCTGAGCCAATGGCTCCCACCTACAGGCACCACCAGCAGCTTCCCACCTGCAGCCAAGCTGAGCACGGACAGCAGCAGAAGCAGCGACACTGAGACTTGTGGATGAGAAGGAAGCAGCAGGGCCATTCCTGCAGAAATGTGGGAGGGCTGCACTGCAAGAAAACTCCGGGCAGCTCTGAAGCAACAGCAACAGCCCTGTGCTCTTTGAGCTATCTGCTCAATGCCGTAGATTGTGATCCTTCCATAATATAATTGCTGTGTGGTAAATGTTTAATCACTGGTTTGATAAAAGGCTGGATAACAAGCACTGGAGTTCAACCAAGTCCATGGGTGGGTGGTGCCACTGCTCCCACCAGCTACGCCCCATCAGTTCCTTTTAGAGGAAGGGTGGTGTGTGACCCTGGAAGGAAGCAGGAATAGGTCCATGTGGCTCTGTGCTTCTAATAGCCTCCCTCAGGGTGAAACTTTTGCATCCACAGGAGATCTGGGTGATGCCCACATCACCACTGCGCCTAGCAGCAGCTGCTCTCTTTCCTTTGACCATGGCTCTCCTTCTGAACATTCATCTCTAGAAGGCCTATGGGCCAGCACCTGATGTGAAAGAGCTGTTCAAGATGCTGTTAAAAATGACAGCAGTTTGAGTGCAGGACACATCACCCACACAGTGAGGTACTTCCAGTGCCTCAGAACAGCTGGCCAGCCTCTGAGTAAAGAACTCAGGTAATAGAGCACCTTGTCCTACTTTTGTTGGAACCTGGTAGTCCCTTTTGATAATGGGTACAAAGTCCCAGAACAGACCTTCGCCAGAAGAGCAAAGAATTTTTCCTCTACTGAGAGCAGCCCTGGAAGAAATTCTAGGTGAAAAACACTGTGGCAGCTCTCGTGCCATTCACCGGGATCCACCATGCCACCATTTCTCCTTCAGGCTCACAACATGGATGGCATCTGAGATATCACAAGGTCATCTCCAAGGAAAGATTGTCTGAGGTCTGCCTGTAAACACAGACTCTTCTTCATAGCTTGAGCGTCCTTCATCTGTGACATTCCTGTTCATTCTGGCTTTGGAAATACCTTTGTATACAGCAGGCAATTTCACAAAGAAAGAAAGAAGTCGTAAGGCAGCAAGGGTGCCTCTGGACAGAAGCCTGATGTGCATTTCTCTATAACTAACAGACACTACTCCCAACAGGTATCAAGTTGAAAGATTTTAGCTGACTGTGAGCCAGTGGCAGTCCCTCAGACTTTCCAGTACCCTTCCATAGCTCATTATGAGATCCTTATGAGAGCAAGCAAATCCTGTGTTACTCAGCACCATAGATGATGTATTTCAAGAACACACAGCAAAAAAGTCATGTGTAACAAGTCCAGAGTTCATTTCACAGTTAAACTGAATTTGACAGAAACACAGAATAATATAATCACCAATGTTGGAAAAGACCTTCACGATCATCCAGCCAACCGCCCGCCTCTCACCAACAGTTCTCACTAAACGATGCCCCTCTATACAACATGTAAATGTTTCTGGAACATTTCCAGTGTCAGTGACTCCATTGCCCACTGAGCAGCCCATTCCAGCACCTGACCACTCCTTCACTGAGGATTAACCTAAGATAGCTTTTTGCTCTAATGCCAGATGAAGCTTTCAATGCAGGGCACAGCTCCATTGGAATACACACAAGGGACACATCCCTATAGTTCTCATACACTCTTACCTCTCCTCAGCCAAGTGGGAGAATGCCTTCTTGTACAGGAAAAGAAAACATGCCAGAAGCCACTTACTGCCTCTCAATTCACCATACTTTGTAAATGAAAAGGTGAAGTTGTCTATACAGGAAAAAAAAGCGGAAAGTGAGGAAGAAATGACAGAAATACCATTGTTTTCACTAACGCCTGCACAGGTCACTTCCATTGGGAACTAAATATCTACATTATAAAAAATCACAGTTTTAGGAGCACGGAAGTCTATCATAACAAGAATTAAAACCAGAGCACAACTCACCTGAGAGAGCTGCTTGTGAGCACAGTTCACTCCTCCAACTACAATCATGTTGGGCATCAATGGTCGTGGATATTCTAGCACAAATTCATACCTCAGAAGCCATACGGAAGCCTTACGATAGAGATCTAGCATGGTCACATCTCGCTGAAGGAACTCAGAAGCCAGTTTTTCAAATGGTTTATAAAGAAAGTCACAAAGAAAGAGATTGGAGGTGTCAAAGATGACATTCTTCACACGCTGGAGGAAGTTCATGTGATCTGTAAGGTCTGAAAATAGCCTGGGGACATAAGAAGGGGGATTGGGACACTGAGTGGCCTCAAAATCTAATCCACATGGTATTCCCCTTAGCAAATACACAGAAGGGAGGGAAAGGTGCTCGGCCACTATCACTCCACAGGGCAGTACAGGGTCTGTAAATAGAGCATCAAAGTTACTCTGCTCGAGATATCGGATGAGCTCCTTGTTGTTCAATAACTCTTCACAGGCTATGAAGCCTAAATCAAAGAGTGTTCTCAATCTTTCTCGTGCTGCATGAAATCTTTCCAGGAATGATCCTTCTTCAAATGCCTGCTTTAAAAATGCTTGTAAAACTCCGTTTGTCTCTTCCTCTGATATGGGGACTTGGTACAGCTTCATTGTAAAATTGTCTGATGGCTTCACATGGAGATTGAAGTCAGATGAAATGATGACTATTTCATGTCCTTTCTGCCTGAGTTCAACTAACACTTCCTTCATGCTGAGCCAATGGCTCCCACCTACAGGCACCACCAGCAGCTTCCCACCTGCAGCCAAGCTGAGCACGGACAGCAGCAGAAGCAGCGACACTGAGACTTGTGGATGAGAAGGAAGCAGCAGGGCCATTCCTGCAGAAATGTGGGAGGGCTGCACTGCAAGAAAACTCCGGGCAGCTCTGAAGCAACAGCAACAGCCCTGAGCTCTTTGAGCTGTCTGCTCAATGCCGTAGATTGTGATCCTTCCATAATATAATTGCTGTGTGGTAAACGTTTAATCACTGGTTTGATAAAAGGCTGGATAACAAGCACTGGAGTTCAACCAAGTCCATGGGTGGGTGGTGCCACTGCTCCCACCAGCTACAGCCCATTGGTTCCTTTTAGAGGAAGGGTGGTGTGTGACCCTGGAAGGAAGCAGGAATAGGTCCATGTGGCTCTGTGCTTCTAATAGCCTCCCTCAGGGTGAAACTTTTGCATCCACAGGAGATCTGTCATGCCCACATCACCACTGCGCCTAGCAGCAGCTGCTCTCTTTCCTTTGACACTGGCTCTCCTTCTGAACATTCACCTCTAGCAGACCTATGGGCCAACACTGGATGTGAAAGAGCTGTTCAAGATGCTGTTAAACATGGCAGCAGTTTGACTGCAGGACACATCACCCTCACAGTGAGGTACTTCCAGTGCCTCAGAACCTGGTAGTCCCTTTCGATAATGGCTACAAAGTCCCACTACAGACCTTCACTAGGAGAGCAAAGAATTTTTCTTCTACTGAGAGCAGCCCTGGAAGAAATTCTAGGAGAAAAACATTGAAAAATGCTTTGGCAGCTCTCGTGCCATTCACCGGGATCCACCATGCCACCACACCTCCTTCAGGCTCACAACATCGACGGCATCTCAGATATCACACGGTCATTACCCAGCAATCTTTGACTGCGGTCTCCCTGTTATTTAAACACAGATGCTGCTTCCTAGCTTGAGTCTGCTTGACACATAATATTCCTGTAGAATTCTGGCTTTGGAAATACCCTCATGTACAGCAGACAATTTCACGGACAAGGAAAGAAGTGGAAAGGCAGCAGTGGTGTCCCAGCGCAGAAGCCTGCTGTGTGTTTCTCTATAAATTCTTCACCCCATATTTGCCAAGTAGAATGATTATATCTGACTGTGATGATTTGACAGCCTCTCAGATTCTCAACTACCTTTCTATCGCTTTCTGTGAGATCCTTATGACAGTAACGAAGTTACTCCATTCCATACAATTCCTTTATGAATAAGACCTAATGAGAAGTAGTCCATTACAAATCCAGTGTTCACTTCAGAGATAAATTTACCTCAGATACATTCACTTTCTACAGAAGGTGGAAGCTTTCAAGGTGGACTCTTCCCTACACTTGCCACACTCGTTTGCCTGTACTCAGCCAACTGGAGAATGGCGACTTATAAAGGAAAAGAAAGCCAGTCAGAAACAATTTGCTAACACTCATTTGAGCATATTTTGCAAATGAAAGATGGAGCTGCATACACAGAAAAAAACAGAAGCAAAGAAGAATTAAAAGAAGAGAATGACCCACCTGAGAGAGCTGCTTGTGAGCACAGTTTATTCCTCCAACTGCAATCATGTTGGGCATCAATGGTCGTGGATATTCTAGCACAAAGTCATACCTCAGAAGCCATACAGAAGCCTTACGATAGAGATCTAGCATGGTCACATCTCGCTGAAGGAACTCAGAAGCCAGTTTTTCAAAAGGTTTATAAATAAAGTCACAAAGAAAGAGATTGGAGGTGTCAAAGATGACATTCTTCACACGCTGGAAGAAGTTCATGTGATCTGCATGTTCTGTAAGTAGCCTGGGAACATAAGAAGGGGGACTGGGGCACTGAGTGGCCTCAAAATCTAATCCACATGGTAGAAACATCATGAAATACACAAAAGGGAGTGAAAGATGCTCGGCCAGTATTGTTCCACAGGGCAGTACAGGTTCCGTAAGGAGAGCATCAAAGTTACTCTCCTCGAGATATCTGATAAGTTCTTCATTGTACAGTAACTGCTCACATTCTTTGGCAGTTGACTCAGTGATTTTTTTCATATTTTCCTGTTCTCTAAAATATTTTTCCAGGAATGATCCATCTTCAAATAGACCCTTTAAAATTGACTGCAAACGGCCAAGCAGCCCTTCCTCAGTGAACGGGACTGGGTAGGTTTTCAGAATAAAATTCTCCGATGGCTTTACGTTTAAATTGGCATCAGGTGCAACGACGACAATTTCATGTCCTTTCTGCTTCAGGACTTCAAACATTTTCAGCACACTGAACCACGGACTGCCATCCATGGATAGAACCAGCAGCTTCCCACCTGCAGCCAAGCTGAGCACGGACAGCAGCAGAAGCAGCGACACTGAGACTTGTGGATGAGAAGGAAGCAGCAGGGCCATTCCTGCAGAAATGTGGGAGAGCTGCACTGCAAGAAAACTCCGGGCAGCTCTGAAGCAACAGCAACAGCCCTGTGCTCTTTGAGCTATCTGCTCAATGCTGTAGATCTTGATCCTTCCATAATATAATTTCTGTGTGGTAAATGTTTAATCACTGGTTTGATAAAAGGCTGGATAACAAGCACTGGAGTTCAACAAAGTCCATGGGAGGGTGGTGCCACTGCTCCCACCAGCTACGCCCCATCAGTTCCTTTTAGAGGAAGGGTGGTGTGTGACCCTGGAAGGAAGCAGGAATAGGTCCATGTGGCTCTGTGCTTCTAATAGCCTCCCTCAGGGTGAAACTTTTGCATCCACAGGAGATCTGGGTGATGCCCACATCACCACTGCGCCTAGCAGCAGCTGCTCTCTTTCCTTTGACCATGGCTCTCCTTCTGAACATTCATCTCTAGAAGGCCTATGGGCCAGCACCTGATGTGAAAGAGCTGTTCAAGATGCTGTTAAAAATGACAGCAGTTTGAGTGCAGGACACATCACCCACACAGTGAGGTACTTCCAGTGCCTCAGAACAGCTGGCCAGCCTCTGAGTAAAGAACTCAGGTAATAGAGCACCTTGTCCTACTTTTGTTGGAACCTGGTAGTCCCTTTTGATAATGGGTACAAAGTCCCAGAACAGACCTTCGCCAGAAGAGCAAAGAATTTTTCCTCTACTGAGAGCAGCCCTGGAAGAAATTCTAGGTGAAAAACACTGTGGCAGCTCTTGTGCCATTCACCGGGATCCACCATGCCACCATTTCTCCTTCAGGCTCACAACATGGATGGCATCTGAGATATCACAAGGTCATCTCCAAGGAAAGATTGTCTGAGGTCTGCCTGTAAACACAGACTCTTCTTCATAGCTTGAGCGTCCTTCATCTGTGACATTCCTGTTCATTCTGGCTTTGGAAATACCTTTGTATACAGCAGGCAATTTCACAAAGAAAGAAAGAAGTCGTAAGGCAGCAAGGGTGCCTCTGGACAGAAGCCTGATGTGCATTTCTCTATAACTAACAGACACTACTCCCAACAGGTATCAAGTTGAAAGATTTTAGCTGACTGTGAGCCAGTGGCAGTCCCTCAGACTTTCCAGTACCCTTCCATAGCTCATTATGAGATCCTTATGAGAGCAAGCAAATCCTGTGTTACTCAGCACCATAGATGATGTATTTCAAGAACACACAGCAAAAAAGTCATGTGTAACAAGTCCAGAGTTCATTTCACAGTTAAACTGAATTTGACAGAAACACAGAATAATATAATCACCAATGTTGGAAAAGACCTTCACGATCATCCAGCCAACCGCCCGCCTCTCACCAACAGTTCTCACTAAACGATGCCCCTCTATACAACATGTAAATGTTTCTGGAACATTTCCAGTGTCAGTGACTCCATTGCCCACTGAGCAGCCCATTCCAGCACCTGACCACTCCTTCACTGAGGATTAACCTAAGATAGCTTTTTGCTCTAATGCCAGATGAAGCTTTCAATGCAGGGCACAGCTCCATTGGAATACACACAAGGGACACATCCCTATAGTTCTCATACACTCTTACCTCTCCTCAGCCAAGTGGGAGAATGCCTTCTTGTACAGGAAAAGAAAACATGCCAGAAGCCACTTACTGCCTCTCAATTCACCATACTTTGTAAATGAAAAGGTGAAGTTGTCTATACAGGAAAAAAAAGCGGAAAGTGAGGAAGAAATGACAGAAATACCATTGTTTTCACTAACGCCTGCACAGGTCACTTCCATTGGGAACTAAATATCTACATTATAAAAAATCACAGTTTTAGGAGCACGGAAGTCTATCATAACAAGAATTAAAACCAGAGCACAACTCACCTGAGAGAGCTGCTTGTGAGCACAGTTCACTCCTCCAACTACAATCATGTTGGGCATCAATGGTCGTGGATATTCTAGCACAAATTCATACCTCAGAAGCCATACGGAAGCCTTACGATAGAGATCTAGCATGGTCACATCTCGCTGAAGGAACTCAGAAGCCAGTTTTTCAAATGGTTTATAAAGAAAGTCACAAAGAAAGAGATTGGAGGTGTCAAAGATGACATTCTTCACACGCTGGAGGAAGTTCATGTGATCTGTAAGGTCTGAAAATAGCCTGGGGACATAAGAAGGGGGATTGGGACACTGAGTGGCCTCAAAATCTAATCCACATGGTATTCCCCTTAGCAAATACACAGAAGGGAGGGAAAGGTGCTCGGCCACTATCACTCCACAGGGCAGTACAGGGTCTGTAAATAGAGCATCAAAGTTACTCTGCTCGAGATATCGGATGAGCTCCTTGTTGTTCAATAACTCTTCACAGGCTATGAAGCCTAAATCAAAGAGTGTTCTCAATCTTTCTCGTGCTGCATGAAATCTTTCCAGGAATGATCCTTCTTCAAATGCCTGCTTTAAAAATGCTTGTAAAACTCCGTTTGTCTCTTCCTCTGATATGGGGACTTGGTACAGCTTCATTGTAAAATTGTCTGATGGCTTCACATGGAGATTGAAGTCAGATGAAATGATGACTATTTCATGTCCTTTCTGCCTGAGTTCAACTAACACTTCCTTCATGCTGAGCCAATGGCTCCCACCTACAGGCACCACCAGCAGCTTCCCACCTGCAGCCAAGCTGAGCACGGACAGCAGCAGAAGCAGCGACACTGAGACTTGTGGATGAGAAGGAAGCAGCAGGGCCATTCCTGCAGAAATGTGGGAGGGCTGCACTGCAAGAAAACTCCGGGCAGCTCTGAAGCAACAGCAACAGCCCTGAGCTCTTTGAGCTGTCTGCTCAATGCCGTAGATTGTGATCCTTCCATAATATAATTGCTGTGTGGTAAACGTTTAATCACTGGTTTGATAAAAGGCTGGATAACAAGCACTGGAGTTCAACCAAGTCCATGGGTGGGTGGTGCCACTGCTCCCACCAGCTACAGCCCATTGGTTCCTTTTAGAGGAAGGGTGGTGTGTGACCCTGGAAGGAAGCAGGAATAGGTCCATGTGGCTCTGTGCTTCTAATAGCCTCCCTCAGGGTGAAACTTTTGCATCCACAGGAGATCTGTCATGCCCACATCACCACTGCGCCTAGCAGCAGCTGCTCTCTTTCCTTTGACACTGGCTCTCCTTCTGAACATTCACCTCTAGCAGACCTATGGGCCAACACTGGATGTGAAAGAGCTGTTCAAGATGCTGTTAAACATGGCAGCAGTTTGACTGCAGGACACATCACCCTCACAGTGAGGTACTTCCAGTGCCTCAGAACCTGGTAGTCCCTTTCGATAATGGCTACAAAGTCCCACTACAGACCTTCACTAGGAGAGCAAAGAATTTTTCTTCTACTGAGAGCAGCCCTGGAAGAAATTCTAGGAGAAAAACATTGAAAAATGCTTTGGCAGCTCTCGTGCCATTCACCGGGATCCACCATGCCACCACACCTCCTTCAGGCTCACAACATCGACGGCATCTCAGATATCACACGGTCATTACCCAGCAATCTTTGACTGCGGTCTCCCTGTTATTTAAACACAGATGCTGCTTCCTAGCTTGAGTCTGCTTGACACATAATATTCCTGTAGAATTCTGGCTTTGGAAATACCCTCATGTACAGCAGACAATTTCACGGACAAGGAAAGAAGTGGAAAGGCAGCAGTGGTGTCCCAGCGCAGAAGCCTGCTGTGTGTTTCTCTATAAATTCTTCACCCCATATTTGCCAAGTAGAATGATTATATCTGACTGTGATGATTTGACAGCCTCTCAGATTCTCAACTACCTTTCTATCGCTTTCTGTGAGATCCTTATGACAGTAACGAAGTTACTCCATTCCATACAATTCCTTTATGAATAAGACCTAATGAGAAGTAGTCCATTACAAATCCAGTGTTCACTTCAGAGATAAATTTACCTCAGATACATTCACTTTCTACAGAAGGTGGAAGCTTTCAAGGTGGACTCTTCCCTACACTTGCCACACTCGTTTGCCTGTACTCAGCCAACTGGAGAATGGCGACTTATAAAGGAAAAGAAAGCCAGTCAGAAACAATTTGCTAACACTCATTTGAGCATATTTTGCAAATGAAAGATGGAGCTGCATACACAGAAAAAAACAGAAGCAAAGAAGAATTAAAAGAAGAGAATGACCCACCTGAGAGAGCTGCTTGTGAGCACAGTTTATTCCTCCAACTGCAATCATGTTGGGCATCAATGGTCGTGGATATTCTAGCACAAAGTCATACCTCAGAAGCCATACAGAAGCCTTACGATAGAGATCTAGCATGGTCACATCTCGCTGAAGGAACTCAGAAGCCAGTTTTTCAAAAGGTTTATAAATAAAGTCACAAAGAAAGAGATTGGAGGTGTCAAAGATGACATTCTTCACACGCTGGAAGAAGTTCATGTGATCTGCATGTTCTGTAAGTAGCCTGGGAACATAAGAAGGGGGACTGGGGCACTGAGTGGCCTCAAAATCTAATCCACATGGTAGAAACATCATGAAATACACAAAAGGGAGTGAAAGATGCTCGGCCAGTATTGTTCCACAGGGCAGTACAGGTTCCGTAAGGAGAGCATCAAAGTTACTCTCCTCGAGATATCTGATAAGTTCTTCATTGTACAGTAACTGCTCACATTCTTTGGCAGTTGACTCAGTGATTTTTTTCATATTTTCCTGTTCTCTAAAATATTTTTCCAGGAATGATCCATCTTCAAATAGACCCTTTAAAATTGACTGCAAACGGCCAAGCAGCCCTTCCTCAGTGAACGGGACTGGGTAGGTTTTCAGAATAAAATTCTCCGATGGCTTTACGTTTAAATTGGCATCAGGTGCAACGACGACAATTTCATGTCCTTTCTGCTTCAGGACTTCAAACATTTTCAGCACACTGAACCACGGACTGCCATCCATGGATAGAACCAGCAGCTTCCCACCTGCAGCCAAGCTGAGCACGGACAGCAGCAGAAGCAGCGACACTGAGACTTGTGGATGAGAAGGAAGCAGCAGGGCCATTCCTGCAGAAATGTGGGAGAGCTGCACTGCAAGAAAACTCCGGGCAGCTCTGAAGCAACAGCAACAGCCCTGTGCTCTTTGAGCTATCTGCTCAATGCTGTAGATCTTGATCCTTCCATAATATAATTTCTGTGTGGTAAATGTTTAATCACTGGTTTGATAAAAGGCTGGATAACAAGCACTGGAGTTCAACAAAGTCCATGGGAGGGTGGTGCCACTGCTCCCACCAGCTACGCCCCATCAGTTCCTTTTAGAGGAAGGGTGGTGTGTGACCCTGGAAGGAAGCAGGAATAGGTCCATGTGGCTCTGTGCTTCTAATAGCCTCCCTCAGGGTGAAACTTTTGCATCCACAGGAGATCTGGGTGATGCCCACATCACCACTGCGCCTAGCAGCAGCTGCTCTCTTTCCTTTGACCATGGCTCTCCTTCTGAACATTCATCTCTAGAAGGCCTATGGGCCAGCACCTGATGTGAAAGAGCTGTTCAAGATGCTGTTAAAAATGACAGCAGTTTGAGTGCAGGACACATCACCCACACAGTGAGGTACTTCCAGTGCCTCAGAACAGCTGGCCAGCCTCTGAGTAAAGAACTCAGGTAATAGAGCACCTTGTCCTACTTTTGTTGGAACCTGGTAGTCCCTTTTGATAATGGGTACAAAGTCCCAGAACAGACCTTCGCCAGAAGAGCAAAGAATTTTTCCTCTACTGAGAGCAGCCCTGGAAGAAATTCTAGGTGAAAAACACTGTGGCAGCTCTCGTGCCATTCACCGGGATCCACCATGCCACCATTTCTCCTTCAGGCTCACAACATGGATGGCATCTGAGATATCACAAGGTCATCTCCAAGGAAAGATTGTCTGAGGTCTGCCTGTAAACACAGACTCTTCTTCATAGCTTGAGCGTCCTTCATCTGTGACATTCCTGTTCATTCTGGCTTTGGAAATACCTTTGTATACAGCAGGCAATTTCACAAAGAAAGAAAGAAGTCGTAAGGCAGCAAGGGTGCCTCTGGACAGAAGCCTGATGTGCATTTCTCTATAACTAACAGACACTACTCCCAACAGGTATCAAGTTGAAAGATTTTAGCTGACTGTGAGCCAGTGGCAGTCCCTCAGACTTTCCAGTACCCTTCCATAGCTCATTATGAGATCCTTATGAGAGCAAGCAAATCCTGTGTTACTCAGCACCATAGATGATGTATTTCAAGAACACACAGCAAAAAAGTCATGTGTAACAAGTCCAGAGTTCATTTCACAGTTAAACTGAATTTGACAGAAACACAGAATAATATAATCACCAATGTTGGAAAAGACCTTCACGATCATCCAGCCAACCGCCCGCCTCTCACCAACAGTTCTCACTAAACGATGCCCCTCTATACAACATGTAAATGTTTCTGGAACATTTCCAGTGTCAGTGACTCCATTGCCCCACTGAGCAGCCCATTCCAGCACCTGACCACTCCTTCACTGAGGATTAACCTAAGATAGCTTTTTGCTCTAATGCCAGATGAAGCTTTCAATGCAGGGCACAACTCCATTGGAATACACACAAGGGACACATCCCTATAGTTCTCATACACTCTTACCTCTCCTCAGCCAAGTGGGAGAATGCCTTCTTGTACAGGAAAAGAAAACATGCCAGAAGCCACTTACTGCCTCTCAATTCACCATACTTTGTAAATGAAAAGGTGAAGTTGTCTATACAGGAAAAAAAAGCGGAAAGTGAGGAAGAAATGACAGAAATACCATTGTTTTCACTAACGCCTGCACAGGTCACTTCCATTGGGAACTAAATATCTACATTATAAAAAATCACAGTTTTAGGAGCACGGAAGTCTATCATAACAAGAATTAAAACCAGAGCACAACTCACCTGAGAGAGCTGCTTGTGAGCACAGTTCACTCCTCCAACTACAATCATGTTGGGCATCAGTGGTCGTGGATATTCTAGCACAAATTCATACCTCAGAAGCCATACAGAAGCCTTACGATAGAGATCTAGCATGGTCACATCTCGCTGGAGGAACTCAGAAGCCAGTTTTTCAAATGGTTTAAAAATGAAGTCACAAAGAAAAAGATTGGAGGTGTCAAAGATGACATTCTTCACACGCTGGAGGAAGTTCATGTGATCTGTAAGGTCTGAAAATAGCCTGGGGACATAAGAAGGGGGACTGGGACACTGGGTGGCCTCAAAATCTAATCCACATGGTATTCCTATCATGAAATACACAGAAGGGATGGAAAGATGCTCGGCCAGTATTGCTCCACAGGGCAGTACAGGATCCGTTAAGAGAGCATCAAAGTTACTCTCCTTGAGATATCTGATAAGTTCTGTGTTGTGCAGTAATTGTTCACAGTCTATGATGGTTGACTCAGAGACTTGTGGATGAGAAGGAAGCATCAGGGCCATTCCTGCAGAAATGTGGGAGAGGTGTTCTAATGAACACAAGCACCTCTGGGCTTTTAAGCTAACTGAGCTGTGTTTTTTGTGATGACCTTTATGCTTATTTGCTTTGTGGTGAACGTATAATCACTGACATGGACAAACTGGCGGTTTTAAAGTTCAGCCAAACTCTCTAGCAGTCATCTGATCCATAGATAAACTGGATAATGGCCATCCATTTGCACTGAATGAATAGTGGGACTGCAGGGAATAACATCTTTTTCAGCAAGTACTGCACTAATAATGCTGTGTAACAAATCATTCACTGAAAAAAAACTATGTACATGTATAAGAAAATAAGGAAACCATGCTGTGGAAGTATAAGACTCCATCTGCGGAGAGGGTCCTGGGTGTCCTGGTGGACTACAGGTTGGCCATGAGCCAGCACTGTGCCCTTGTGGCCAAGAGGGCCAATGGCATCCTGGGGTGCATTAAAAGAGCGTGTCCAGCAGGTCGAAGGGAGGTGATCCTCCCCCTCTACTCTGCCCTGGTGAGGCCTCATCTGGAGTACTGCGTCCAGTTCTGGGCACCCCAGTACAAAAAACACAAGGATCTCTTGGAAAGAGTCCAGCGGAGGGCCACAAAGATGGTGAGGGGCCTGGAGCATCTCTGCTATGGAGAAAGGCTGAGTGAACTGGGTCTGTTCAGCCTTGAGAAAAGAAGACTGAGAGGGGACCTGATCCAGGTCTATAAATATCTGAGGTGTGGGGGGCAGAATGGCGAGGATGGACTCTTTTCAGTGGTGAGTGGAGACAGGACAAGGGGAAACGGCTGGAAACTGCAGCATAGGAAGTTCCGCACAAATATGCGCAAGAACTTCTGTACAGTGAGGTGACAGAGCACTGGAACAGGCTGCCAGGGAGGTGGTGGAGTCTCCTTCTCTGGAGATGTTCAAGACCTGCCTGGATGCCGACCTGTGCGACCTGCTGTAGGGAACCTGCTTTGGCAGGGGGTTGGACTCTATGATCTCTGGAGGTCCCTTCCAACCCCTACAATTCTGTGATTCTGTAAACTGAAAGAGCAACCAGAATGTTAACTGCCAGTTGACAAGAATTGCATGAAAATAAAGCCACTCAGATCCCTTGGTACCCAGTTAGTTAAAGCCTTGGCAGAAGTAATCAATAGCACTTTCAAAACAAGAACTGTTTTTGAATGGCAAGCCATGGTGTTCTTATTTCAGAGGAAAAACTAAAACTAAAATACCATACCTGAGCAGTTAGCAAGCATTTTTTTTAGACATGTGCTAACCTTCAGTATTACATTTTTCTTTTACATATAACTGTGATGCCTAGCTACATCTAGAAGGTAACAAATAAAGGGCTGGAATGCCATTAAGGAATCAGGAATAAAAATATGCTGGACTCTGAACTTTTTAACCCTTGCAAGATAAGGGTGAAAGTGAGCTCTGGTTTTAGAGGAGAGTCGAAATTTGAAGTGGAACTGCGTGCAGGCGAACTGGTCCCGTTGCTTTCCCGAAGGGTCTGTCTGGGCTTGTCCCTGAAGCAGCCTTTAAACAGGTCAGATGAACAGAACAGGGAAAAAAAAGACTTTTCTGTGAGTAAGCAAGACCTGAGCAATAGCTGCTCTGCTGAAGTAAGCAGTACTAACAATGGGCAGCATCAGGTGAAGTAATGGGAGGAATTAAGCACAGCCTGAGGGCAGATAAGGTTGGATCTGGGGAAGGTGTGCAAGCTTGTAAAGTGCAAATCTGTTTTACTATAAAGCATCCTTAATTCATAATCACAAAGGCATATGCATTTACAGGAAGAATAGAAGAGCTGACAGGCAGGGAGGAATACATACACTATGTATGACACAGAGAAGTGAAAAACGTTCAAGGGAAGAACAGAGAAATGCCTGTTTCTTTGTTAGGGGCATGCAAATAGGACAAAACTTTTATCTCTTTCAAGAAACAACGTGATTTGTTGCTGAAACTGTTGGATGCCATTAATTGGAGATTCACCAGCTGCTGAGGAGTGCTATCTCCTCCCATCTACCCTTTTCTACTTAATGGCTGCCTTCACAGCATGAGACTGTTGTACTTATCACAAGCAAGCAAGAAGAGACACATCACATGTAGCTACAAGCTAATGTGGTACATCATGAAGCTAATGTAGTACATCGTGAACACCTGAAAGTCAACATGCATCACACACATGCAAGAGGTGATCAGACCCCACAATATTTACAGGAGAACATTTTCTGTCTGAACTGGATGTCTTATGAAAGGACAGCTGAGCATGCAGCTGCCTAGTTTTTGTGATGGAAACTGTTGCTAGATTGTAACTTTCCCCATAATAAAGTATTAGCCTTTCAACTCAAACCAAGCACAACACCACCATTACAGAAAAGAGCAAATAATGCTATTGCACTTAACCCAGTTACTTTTCTGACTGGATAAACAGCTAGTGCTCTTGAAGAAATACACTATCGTCTCATGGGGCAAAGAATTTTTGGAAGAACTGTTAAGTCCACCTGCACTTTTATGCATTAATTCCTGGACCAGGTGAAGTTTGTGTACCTGACCAGCTGGAATTAAATATAGCATAGAGAACAAAATCCCTGTGTTGGGCAGGTCGGAAAGAAGAAGATGGAATCATGTCTTCTGCTGCTCAACAACACCACTGTTACTCACATGCATTGTGATACAGAAACAGTTACTCTAAATAACACCTGTAGGTAAGTAATGTCTATATGAAATGCTTTTAGATCTGGCACAGACCATGCAAGCATATGACTGCCAGAACATTTCCCAGTCACTCACTAACCTGAGGTAACAGCTTCTTCCTTCCACAGTTTATGCCTCCAATGAAAACCATACTGGGCATCACAGGTGTAGGATAGTCAAAGGCAAAGTCAGTTCTCTTCAGCCAAATGGATCCATGACTTAGAAGCTGTGTCAACGTCATAGGCTTTTGGAGAAAGTCTGAGGCCAGTCTTTCAAATGGTAAAAAGACAATACTGCAGATAAAATACTCCGAAATGCTTATCAGTACGTTCTTCACTCTCTGAGGAAATGTCATATGATCTGTATTGAATGAGAACCATCGTGGGACATAGGACACTGGGCTTGGGCTCTGGGCAGCATAAGTGTCTATAGAACATGGAATACCCCGCAAGAAGAAAACAGTAGGAATAGACAAATGCAGAGCAACTATTTGTCCACAGGGTGTCACAGGATCTGTAAAGACTGCATCAAATTTGCTTTCTTCCAGAAATTTCACCAGCTCTTTTTTGTACAGTAAGGAACTGCAGGAAGCTTGAAACATAGTAGAAGACTTTCTAAAAAGTTCCCAAGTATCCAAAAATCTGGTAAGAAAAGGCCGTTCACTGAAACTGCTCATGCCAAAAGTATGCAAAAGCTCTTTTATCTCTTCCTGCTTGTATGGTACAGGATACGTCTTCATCGTGAAATTCCCTGAAGAATCTATGAGGATATTGCTGTCTGGTGCTACAACAACTATTTCGTGCCCTTTCCTGCTCAGTTCAGTCAGCACTTCCTTCATACTGAGCCAGTGACTGCCGTCCATCGGGACCACCAACAACTTCCCAGCAGCAGCAGTACTCAAGCAGCACAAGAAGGGGAGAAGCATTGCCATCAGCATGTTGCAAGGTGGAAAGAAATCCGTGCAAGAGCCAGCTGGGTGGTTTGAAAGCTTTTGAGGCTTCAATCCACCTGCTCAAATATAGCACTTGGCAATGATACTTTTGCCCTTTTGATTTACTGTTTCACATGTTTATCAGTTTGCACGCAACTGGATTCATGTCAGGAGATTGATGATTATAAAATGTTGAAATGGGTTTTGGACTTCAAAAGCAGGTTTGTACAAGCACGAGAAAGGTGTGACTGCTGTCATAAACTTGGCTCTCCCATACTGTGACTACAACTCAGTGCCTCACCCATCTCCTTTCCATACCAGTACCACAGACTGATGACCTTCTTAGCATCAGCAGCCCATCAGTGCAGACCTCCCCTTGTCTTACCCAAACTGCAGCAGCCCCCATCTCTCCTATTCACTTTTCTTGCCTCTGGTTACACTGGGAGATAGAGGACTGCTAGCTGCTGAGTGAGTTGGCTATGTTCAGTGTTGGCTGATTGATGTAACTATGCAAACAACTGCTGTTCTGAGATAAGCTGAGTCATTGGGGAGATGTTCACTATACTAAGAGCGGGGATTTATCCTTGGGCTCAGTTACTGTTTCACAGGGGCAGCCGTTAATAACTTTGTGTACATGAACGCAAGTCACGCAAGGAGCTGGGATTAACTCTTGCCTGTCTCTTGCACTTTGCCCAGAAAAGTTTGGATTTTAGCTACAACTACACCTCCTAAAGCTGATTATTTTCCTCTAGAATCCATACACTTGAAATAATCACTAGAAAGACAAATCTCTGCAATCTCTTTCTGTTCTCACACAGCAACATCTATTCAACGCAGAATTACTGTAGCTGTGATGTAGGAAGGAGATGGAGACCTATTCCCTGCCTAGTGATCAGATCAGATGGTGATATCTGGGCACCTATCTAATCTTTTTGCTCCTTTCCCAGACATGGTTTAAGGATGAGGTGCTGTGGGTGGCTGTTAAGTGAGCTAATGAACATGCCATAGCATCTCTCACTCAGAGATGGTGAGTATTTATTGGGGATGCCAAGGTAAATGCAGGTTTCTGACTTCCCTCGTTTATAAGAGAACATTTCCCAGGTGCTCAGTCGATGCTGGGTCACCTTCAGCTGATCATTTAAATGTGGGTCTGCAAATTGGAACCATCATATTGGCAAATAAGTTATGAATAACCATGCCTAGGTTTTACTCATTCATGTGATTGAATTGAACTTATATACTATCTAAAATCAGTTCATAGTTTATATCAGCATGACCGAAGGGTGTTGGCTATTTCCAACACATGTGTGAAATAGGACGGGACCATCCTAGCCATCTTAGGGCAACACCAGTGCAAGGGAAAACAGAAAGCTTGTGCACAGAAAATCTGTCACGGAGTGGAAAATTCTCTCACACACATGTGCAATACTTTCACTCCCATGTAAGGCTTCCTCTCCCATCACACACAAAATAGCAGCCTCAAATGCATGCACCTCTCACAGGTTTTTCCCGTTCTCGCTGTACATTCAGTAAGTGAAGAGAAGGTGGGCTGTAACACAACTGGAATCTTGGCACCCAAATGGAGACCTTTGATAAAACAATGCTGGATGCACATCGCATCACTCCAGACCTTAAACCAGTGGCCCAGGACCCAACACAAACGTCTTTAGACAGCAGGCTGTCTGACATGTTGGCAAGTGGGATGAGCACCAATGCAGACTGCCGTGTGGTTTGTGCAGCTGCTGGAGCCCTGGGGATACAAGAAACTGGACTTGGACATTTACTGACAACATACGCCAGGGTACTTGGGAACACGTGACAGAAATGCATGCACAGCATGGTTGTCCAGAAACACTGTTTGGATTACATGATATGGTGCTACTCGGTTTGTAAAGAGCACACCAGAATTTCTCTTAGCCATATAGAGTTGGACAGCTTCACCTCACTGAATTCTGTCAGAGTTGTTACAGTGCAATAACTGGGTATTTTTTAATAAGTATTTTTTTCCTAATAAAGCATAGGCAAATTGTGCAGCGGGGTATAATAGATAAATATGAAAAATCAGTGTGGAAGTACCTGTGTTTTTTCATTTTTGTTTTTGTTTTTGTTTTTTTTAAAAAAGCGAACTAGTTGGTAAAATTGAGAAAAACTATGAAGTTTTTTTTCCATTGAATTGAAATTGCATTTTTGAAGATAGGTACCCAACTGAAAATCTCTACCCGTTTAAACATAAAACTTCCATCTAATCTCTTACCCTATCAACTGCAAAGCTATTGCAAAAGAGAACCATCGACCTTCAGATAACATAAGCCAACGTGTCTCTAGCTGATGAACTTGTGAGTCCAAGGTCTGTGTGAGCTCAGTTCAAGGCTGACACAGTCCATGAACTCTGTGGAGTCAGATCCTTCCTGATCTAAACTGCTGAGTCATTACTGGTGTTTACCTGCTGCAGTAAAACTTTATATATAAGTAGGTGACCAGGAAAGTGTTATCTACAATGAAAAATCCTGCATTCAGCACGCAGTTTGTTACTTCAGGCATCCAAGCTCTACAACACTGGTGGGGCCTTCTTTCCTTTGCATTTTCTGCCTACTTATTTCCAAGCCTTGCGAGAAAGCTTTAACCTCAGTGAGAACCTACCTTCAAAAAGAACATCTAGCTCTACCACCTGCACTATCCACATATCCATAGTTTATGACAAAGGTAGTAGATTAATGTGAATTTTCAAACAGCTCAGGAAAAGGTGATACACAGACAGGCCTGTTACTCATAACCATAGCAAAGGCTGATGAACACTAGGTGAAGTCAAGCTAGACTCTGACATATGAATACAGACAGCTACATGCTTCCTTCATGGGGCTTTCACAGACATCTGCTTGAGTCTTGAATATCAGATCAGTGATCTTTCCTACTTATAATTTATGTCCTTTTGAAAGACTGTACAAGCAATGGCTATTCTTTTTCCCTTTATTGAGATATATGTAACCAGATAGAGAGAACAGGTGGTTTGCTTCGTTCTGTGACCCTAAAGACTCTTGTGGTACAAAGGTTGTCTCAGTCACCTCCAACACAAATACGAAACATACTTATCTAAACAAAAGAGAAGACATCAGGGCTTTGTTCTACACAATTCTGATTCAGGTGCACTTAGAAGATGTAATTCTTGAACACCCCTTTCTTGCACCCCTCCCCCCCATCCCACCCAAATTTGATTCAGAGGTCTGGCTCTCACCCAAAAACCTGTATGGGAATTTATAGAAGACATCCATGCCTAGAATCTAATTAAATAACTTAAAAAGAACAAGAGGACTTATTTTTGAAAGGCTTTCTTCTGGGGTTTAGATTTGGCTGCAGCTTATATATTTGCTACTTTTTCCAAATTTTAACCCTCGTGTGCATTTGATTTCTTTTCCAGTTTATATTAACACCTTGACATAAAGAGAAAGAGGTAATTCAATTTACCTGACTGAATGGACAGAAATACAATTGACAAATGGCAAAAATGTTAGTCCTATAACCTTCAAGAATGAAAAAGGAGAATGGGTATATAGATGTACATGCACAGAAATGCCCATGCCAATCTTCAACACTGATGCCAAGGCTGCCTTCAACAACAGTAATTGGGTGCCCTTTATCCTGCAAGCTTTTCATGACTGTCAGTACAGTCAGATGGCAACACCTAGAGTCCATAGCTCCCATAGCCACCAAAGCAGGTGGACTGAATGCTCCTGGCATGGCAGCAAGTGCCTGATGTGTCCAGATGGACAGTCCTGAACACCGTAGAGCAGACAAAGACCAGACAGTGTCTATGTGTGTTCCTCAGGCTACTCTTTCAGAGCTATGTAGCAGTATGATTGTGGTGCCTGCTCTTCTGGAGGTGGATGTAGCATTAGAAACTTAGATAAAATAGAAGCTACCAAGTTCTTTAGGAGAGAAATGCCTGCCACTTGCCAAAATCCAGATGAGCTTCAATTCAAAAAAACAGTTCATCATTTGCATACTGTTTACATGTAACTTAAGTTTTCTTATTTGATAAGACTTTAGGATTGCCAGGATATGATTTAATCAGAATGCTGGGTACTGGCAAATAATATTTATGAATCTTGCAGGATTTTTGATTAGCTTTCTATTTTTAAATAAGGTGTTTTTAGTGAAGTTTCAATGTGAGATACTTACATACTTTTGTTCTTGGTTTTCAATAAAAATAAAATAAAGTTCTATACCTGAGACAGCTTGTTCTTCTGAGCACAGTTTATCCCTCCAATAAAAACCATGTTTGGCATTATTGGTCTTGGAAATTCAAAGGCAAAATCATATCTCATGAGCCAGACAGATCCATGGCTTAGAAGGTCTGTAGACGTCACTTTCTTTTGCAAAATCTCATACGCAAGTTCTTCAAATAGAGTGAATAAAGGCTGACAGTAAACAAGCTCCAGTATATTGACCAGCATGTTTTTCACACGCTGAGCAAATGTCATGCTATCGGAATTATTTAGGAAGAGCCTGGGAACATAAGAAGGAGGGCTTGGACACTGGGTAGCTTTTGAATCCATACCGCAAGGAAATCCTCGCAAGAAGTAGACAGAAGGAACTGAAAGATAATCAGCAAGTATTGGTCCACACATCAGAATTGGATCTGTGAAAACGACGTCAAATTTGCTCTTTCTCAAATACTGCATCATTTCTTCGTTGTGCAAGAGGCTCTGACACGTGGTGAAAAAAAACCTGAAAGCTTCTACAATGCTGTGATACATAGTGATGATTGCTTTCAATGTAGATTGCTCAGTAAGATGATCATTAACAAATGACTTGAGCACGCCATGTAAATGCTCATCTGTATAAGGTGTTGGATATACTTTCACTGTATAATTTTGATGTTCCTTTGTCTTCATAAAAAAACTTGATGACGGTACAACCACAACAACATCATGTCCATTTTGCTGGAGTTTTCCTACTACTGGTCGCATACTGAGCCAATGACTTCCATCCTGAGGTATCACCAGGATCTTCCCACATTCCGCAAAGATTAAAGATGATAGAAGAAGAAAAAATATCCCAGTACGTTGGTAAAAACACAGAAATTGAAGAGCCATTTCACTGAAAGTAAGCTGTAGAGTTCTGTTCTGGAGACACCCACCACAGTCCTTTATATGAAGGTCTGTGTAACCTTAACTTACCCACAGGAAAATAATTATTGACTACAGAAAGAAATATTTAACTTACCAAAATTTTGAGGTAATTGTTCAATAATTGATGACAACTGTGTATATAACAGGGAAAGAAGTACAGAGTTCTTGAAAAAAGCTGTCCCCCTTTGTACTTTTAATTTATTTAATCATTAACCTTAGAAGCAGGTCAGCATGGTCTTTCGTTGTGTAACTAGCAAGACCTGGGACAGCAGTCTTGCCTATAAAATGAAAATATGTGTATTTGATGGGTGAACCATTCAACAGATAAGGTATTGGCTGGACAGTTATATTCAAAGAGTTGCATTCAATGGTTTGATGTCCACGTGGAAACCAGTGACAAGTGCTGCCCTCAGGCATCTGTATTAGGACTGACATGCTGGAGGGAAGGGCTTGCCATCCAGAGAGACCTGGACAAGCTTGAGAAGGGGGCCCATGATAATGTCATGAAGTTCAACAAGACCAGGTGCAAAGTCCTGCACCTGGCATGGGGCAATCCTAAACATGAGTACAGGCTGGAGAGGGCTGAGCTTGTTCAACCTGGAGAAGAAAGAAATCCAGCAAGACCTCGCTGTGGCTTTTTCATGCTTAAAGGGGGCCAGAGGAAAGCTAGGGAGGGACTTGTTATCAGAGGGTGTAGTATATGGGATGAGGACAATGGTTTTAAGCTGTAAGAAAGTTAATTTAGGTTAGATACAAGGAACAAATTCTTTACTACGAGAGTGGTAAGGTCCTGGCACAGGCTGTGGATACCCTACCCCTGGCAATGCTCGAGGCCAGGCTGGATAGTGCTTTGGGCAGCCTGGTCTGTGGGAGGTGTCCTTTCCCATAGCAGGGATTCAAAGTGGATGGGCTTTAAGGTCCCTTCCAACTCAAACTATTTTATAATTCTGCATCATCTCTTAATAACACTGGAGGCATCTACCACTATGAAAGACTTTGTACTTTCTAAAGGAAACCTTCAAAATATGCTCATGAGAGAGAGTGGAAATTCCAATTCCATTTCTTTTATGGGTTGGTGTAACTGAAAAGTGCCTAATCAGTATGTAGAAGGCTGACGTTTAATTCACAGCTCCTCCAAGTAGTCAAAATTGTGTGTCCTTTGAATATATCATGAACACCAGAAAGTACCATGCAATTCCAAATCTGAAGAGGAGAAGGAAAGAGAAGAAAAAAGCCATGCTACCAGACAGAAACAAAAAACACAGCAACAACTAAATGATGGGTTCAGGGCAGGTGAATGGAAAGGAAGCTAGCAAATACCTTCATGGACACAACACAGCAGTCTTGGATATCTTTTACTAGTCCCACTGATAACACAGAGAAAACTTCAACGAACAAACTGAGCCTCTAAGCTCCCGGCCACACACAGGCAGTAATGTAAGCAACTACATGATAAATAACCAACACCCAGAGAGGGATGAATATGGGGTGTTGAGAGGTGGGAGTCAGTTTTCTGAAGCGCACATACAGAAAATGTGGGAATTCATAGATTTGCAGGTCCAGGGAGGTGATTCAGTCTCTCCACCCAGCACTGGTGAGGTCTCACCTGGAATACTGCATCCAGATGTGCAGTCCTCAGTTCAGGAGAGACATAGATTTGTTGGAGAGCGTCCAGAGAAAGGCCACAAAAATAATTCAGGGATGGAACATCTCCCAGCACGGACAGGCTGAGAGAGCTGGAGCTGTTCAGCACAGAGAAGAGAAGGGTCTGGGGTGACCTAAGAGAGGCCTTTCAGTATATAAAGGGGGGCTATAAGAAAGAAGGGGACAGACTCTTTTGCAGGGTCAATAGTATTAGGACAAGGAGAAATGGTTTCAAGCAGACAGAGGGGAGATTTAGGTTGGATATTAGGAAATACTTGCTTACAGTGAAGGGTGGTGAGGCTCTGGAACAGATTGCTAAGAGATTTGGTGTAAGCCCCATCCCTGGAAACTTTCAAGGTCAAGATGGGGCTCTGACAAACCTGGATCTAACTGTGGATATCCCACATGCATCTTAGACCACAGAAAAAAATATGTCAAGACTCAGTTACAAATTAAATCATTAGGAAAAAAAAAAGAACAAAATCAAGAGCACTAGATGTCCACTACCCATGAAATTACATTGCTTTGGGAAATGTGTAATTTGAGAAAATGAACATACCTTAGGCAGTGGTTTTTTCTCAGCACAGTTCATACCTCCAATGAAGACCATATTGGGCATCACTGGTCTGGGATACTCAAACACAAAGTCAAATCTCATTATTGAAATAGAAGCAGAGTTCAGGAGGTCCATCGGAGTTACATCTCTTTGAAGAACTTCAGAGGAAAGCTGTATTGCAGCTCGATAGTAACCATAACAGTAAAAGCGCTCCAGGAGAGAAATCAGTGTATTTTCCACTCTCTGGAAAAATGTCATGTGGTCTGAATTGAAGGAAAATGTTCTGGGGACATACGACAGAGGGCTTGGGCACTGTTCGGCTTCAAAGTGTAGATTGCAAGGTAATCCTCTCATGAAGAACACAAATGGAAGTGAAAGGTAATTAGCAACTGTTGCTCCACACATAAAAAGAGGGTCTGTGAGGACTGCATCGAAGCCACTTTGATTCAAGTACTGCAGAGTTTCTGTGCTGCTGAACAGTTCTCTGCACTGAAGGTAGAAGGATTCAAAAAGGTATTTTGAAATGTTGTAGGTTGCAAAAGCATACAGTGGGAAAGGCATACTCTTCAGGTGAGTTGCAAGATACAGCTGAAAGGCATTATCCAGGTCTTCTAACTTGGTGGACACTGGGTATGTCTTTACAGTGTATGCGTGTTTTTGTGTTTCTCCCGTATGCCAGCTTACTTCTGGTTTAAGCACCACCACTTCATGTCCCCTCTCGGCGAGCTTCTGAACTACTTCCTTCATGCTCAGCCAGTGGCTTCCAACCATGGGCACCACCAGGAGTTTCCCTCCTTCAGAGAGGCCAGGAACGAGGAGGATAAAAATCCCGGCAGCAAGTGGACAGCAAAGCCGCAGCGTCATTGTGCTGTGGGCAGAGCACTGACTGTGAAACCGTCACCTTCTCCTTCTCCTTCTCCTTCTCCTTCTCCTTCTCCTTCTCCTTCTCCTTCTCCTTCTCCTTCTCCTTCTCCTTCTCCTTCTCCTTCTCCTTCTCCTTCTCCTTCTCCTTCTCTTCTCCTTCTCCTTCTCCTTCTCCTTCTCCTTCTCCTTCTCCTTCTCCTTCTCCTTCTCCTTCTCCTTCTCCTTCTCTTCTCCTTCTCCTTCTCCTTCTCCTTCTCCTTCTCCTTCTCCTTCTCCTTCTCCTTCTCCTTCTCCTTCTCCTTCTCCTTCTCCTTCTCCTTCTCCTTCTCCTTCTCCTTCTCCTTCTCCTTCTCCTTCTCCTTCTCCTTCTCCTTCTCCTTCTCCTTCTCCTTCTCCTTCTCCTTCTCCTTCTCCTTCTCCTTCTCCTTCTCCTTCTCCTCCTTCTCCTTCTCCTCCTTCTCCTTCTCCTTCTCCTTCTTCGCCTTCGCCTTCTCAGGCTGTAGCTTGAATTCTAGGAAGCGGATGGATTTATCTGCTGATTGTTGAAATGTGATTATCTTCTAGTTAATGATTTACTGACTTAATCACTGCACACCTACCAGGGAATAATGATGCTGGTTTTTTTCATTACTTGTAAAGGCAAATACAGTGAGCATTACAGTATCATTGGAGTTATTCAGTGCTTAAGATGAGTTCCCCAACATCCTGATTTCTACAGACTTCTCTCTTGAACACTGATGTGTCTTCTCCCACCTCTTGTCAGGACAAAGGAAGGCAAGTCTCGTGAAAACAACTCCTTATTATCCTATAAGAATGCCAGTGCAATGGAATGCAGGAATTTTGGCCACAGAAAATCTGCTTCAGTGGAAAATTCTCTCACAAATGTGTGTGATACTTTCTCTTCCATGTAAGGCTTCCTCTCCCATCACACACAAAACATCTGCCTCACATTCATGCACCTCTCACAGGGTTTTCCCGTTCTTGCTGTACATTCAGTAAGTGAAGAGAAGGTGGGCTGTTACACAACTGGAATCTTGGCACCCAAATGGAGACCTTTGATAAAACAATGCTGGATGCACATCGCATCACTCCAGACCTTAAACCAGTGGCCCAGAACCCAACACAAACGTCTTTAGACAGCAGGCTGTCTGACATGTTGGCAAGTGGGAAGAACACCCATATGCAGACGGCCGTGTGGTTTGTGCATCTGTTGGAGCTCTTTGGGAGGACAGAAGAAAACTGGACTTGGACATTTACTGACAACATAAGCCAGGGTACTTGGGAACATGTGACAGAAATGCATGCACAGCACGGAGGTCAAGAAACACTGCTAGGATTAATAAGCATTTTCTTTCATAACCACACTATGGCAAATTGTCCGTGAAGTATATCTTACAGTAAAGATCAATAGGAAAAACTAGTGTTGAACGACCTGTGTTGCTTTTTAAATAACCCAAACCACTACTTGGTACAACTGAGATTTTATTTCCCACTGAATTACACATGCATTTTTGAAAGAAGTAGCCAACTGAAAATCTTTCCGCATCTCTACATAAAGCTTTCCTCAAACCTTTCATCCTATCTGCTATAAAGCTATATTGCAAACAGAAGTTCAAAATCGAACCGCAAATAACATAACCCTGTTGCCAAAATGTTTCTAACTGACAAAGTACTCAGTTCAAAGTCGCACTGAGTACAGTTCAGGACTCACACAGTTTATGAACACTGCTGTCTCATGTCAAGTTTCCCCTCCACCTCACCGAGTTCATGTCGGGCCACCGACAAGCAGGTTTAAGCATGTGACTATACTTGGACTCTCTCCTGTAAGTACAAAGGCTGCAATTGCTCAAAGTCAAAGTGATGATGCCTAGCCAAGCACCAGCAACCCTCTCTTGTATCCACAGGATAGCACATCTATTGAATCTCCTGCCTCCAACAAGGAGAATGACACTTGTAAATCCATCAGTACGACACCACACTGGTGTAAAACAGTTGGAGATCATCTCCTAGAGAGCATGGATGGTAATAGATGGTAACATGTAGCAGAGTTAGCAAACGTGGCTCCACTCAGAAGCATCAAAAGAGATCATCAAGGCCACAGTAAATGACAAATTCTGTCATTTCCTTGTCAGCAAACAGTTTTCTACAGGATGAAAACATCACCATGGCGGTACTGAATGGAACCAATTGAACATGAAACTGGAAACCCTGTGACCATGGAACATTACAGAAGCCCACCTGTCCTGTGTACAGGACTGGACATGTCTCCAGTGTGTCCACTACATACTTGATGCTGGTTTGCAGGTCATCAGCAAGCAGTTTCTACCTGGTCTGACTGAGCTTCTGCAGTACATGACTCATGCAAAACCTGTGGTTTTCACACTGGACAGTGCAAAAAGTTTCCCACCATCCCAGAAGATCATCATTACAATCACCCATGTAGCAATGAAAGAATAGGTAAGCAACTATCGTGTTCCATGTCTGTAGACCCCAAAGAAAATCCCATTGAAAACTACTGAAGAAACAAATTGAAGAGCCTGCTAGAAGTCAATTGATCCTTCACAGGTGTGGTTTCATTATCATTGTCATTTATCATCAGAAGTCTGGGCACAGGGCTGAGGTTTCTGATTAATCACGTAAACTATTTCCAAATCTCATATTGGATCTCAAACTGGAATACAGAATGAATTCTCCAGTTCTCAGTTCGGTTCAGTAAGCAGGAGGTCAGGTCGGTAGCATTCACCATCGCCCTCTCTCTGAGCAAAGCAAGCAGGGAAGGAGGGGTACATTTTAGCATGTTCCTCATGTCTTTGCCTTTGGCTCCCAGTGTCACAGTCTCACACCTTCCACACGATGCAGCCCACAGACAGATGATGGCTCTTGTCTTCCCCACCTCCACACCACTTTTGGTAGGTACGACGGCACTGAATTACACCACATGCTCCTCTTACCCAGCACTGCCACAGGACACTGGCTAATGCCACAAGCAAGCACTAACAACCCATATACAGAATAGCCTCTCAGGCTCCTGCAAGACTGACCCCAAGAACCCCTGAACCTAACTCTGTGTCTTTGTATTACACACCCCTCAGGAGTTCATTTACACAATCTCCTCCTGTAATTTATCAGCAGAACTCTATAACTATCATGACAGTCAGAAACCTGAGAGAAAAAAAAAAAAAAAATCAGCTTTTTCTAGTTGTTCTTATATCAATAAGCCATTGCTTGATTTTTCCCAGTCTCTCTTCTTCCTTTCCTATTTTGGAAGCAGCACTGGACCGTTATTTCTTAGGAATCTTCCGCACGTCATTAACAGTCTGTTGTTAAGAATGTAGATCTCGATCATGCCTTTTACCACACCTGTCTCCTGACACGATCTGTGTTGCTGTTCTACAATTCCTTTTCTTAGATGAAGGATAAGACAATATTCAGAATGAAGATATACCAAGAAATTATTTGGCAGCTTTCTTCTCTTTCCCTTTCCTAGTCATCCCAACTTTCTTGTTCTCTTACCTTCTGCACAACAGGATACCGGGTCTCATACAACTCACGTTATGTAGTTTCTGAACATCAACTCAGATTATCCCACTGCATATGGACTGATATTTTTCCAGAACATGACTTACTTTGCATGTTCACACACTATTGCATTACAACCTTGATGCTGGGCACCACTCCAAGCAAAACAGGACTAATTCCACAGTTTTCTTTAGATATACTGGAAGAATACACAGGGTTTTTAAACATGCAGAAAGCACCATTTCCACTCAATGACAAACATCGTTATGAAGATGGAAGACATTGGGAATAAAATACAGGGGGAATAGTTATAATCCTTTTAAAAGAAGTGAGCTACAAAGTGTCAGCACCCTGAGGCTGTCAGGATAGAAAAGTAAGTAAAAGCATATAAAAAACTTCAGTCATGCAATCAGTGAGAGCGTGTCATGGTGCGTTTTGAATCTAGAGTAATTAGTTACCACTCTCTTCAGTCAAACACAGGAAAATGTTTGCAACCAGCTTACTCTGTATTTGCCTCAGTGAATCAGAATAAGATAATCAAAGAATATAAATGAAGAAAGAAAAGAAATTCAACTCATAGAAACAGTGGTGCAATTATGTAGTCATACGTGTGACCACACTTCAGAAGTGAGGAGGAAATGTCACAGGAAAGAAGTGTGTGTCCTCCTCCATGACAAGTAAGAAACGTCCAAAGCTATAAATTGAATTAACAAGACAGAGGTATTAAGAGCTCCTGCAGAACGTTTCTGATAAAAGTAAATGTCAAGAAACACATACGAAAAAGTGATCAGCCACGTAGGGAACCTCCCACTATGGAAATAAAACAACGCAAACAGTTTAAAGACTGATTTCTGAACCAGTGAAATGCATTTCATCATTCCAATTAAAGCAATACATGCTACACTC
This sequence comes from Tympanuchus pallidicinctus, assembly GCF_026119805.1. Taxonomy (NCBI): domain Eukaryota; kingdom Metazoa; phylum Chordata; class Aves; order Galliformes; family Phasianidae; genus Tympanuchus; species Tympanuchus pallidicinctus. Next base: position 35,286,789 of record NW_026294669.1, read on the forward strand.
CATGAACATGAAACCAAAATTGCATCTGACAGAAGAACAATATGAACACATTGAGGGCAGCATGCAGCAGATGAAGACAAACGCTGTTGGATTTCTCTGAAAATACGAATTCAAATAACAGTCACCTGCCACCATTTCAGACCACGGAATAACAATATGCCAAGAGTCAGATCTGTTAATATTTTGGAAAGAAAAATAAAATCAAGTACGCTAACCATCCCTAAGCCATGAAATTGCATTGCTTTGGGAAATGTGTAATTTGAGAAAATGAACATACCTTAGGCAGTGGTTTCTTCTCAGCACAGTTTATACCTCCAACAAAGACCATATTGGGCATCACTGGTCTGGGATACTCAAACACAAAGTCAAATCTCATTATTGAAATAGAAGCAGACTTCAGGAGGTCAGTCAGGGATACATCTCTTTGAAGAACTTCAGAGGAAACCTGTATTGCAGTTCGATAGTACCAGTTACAGTAAAAGAGCTCCAAGAGTGAAATCAGTGTATTTTCCACTCTCTGGAAAAATGTCATGTGGTCTGAATTGAAGGAAAGTGTTCTGGGAACATACGACAGAGGGCTTGAGCACTGTGCTGCATCAAAGTGTAGATTGCAAGGTAATCCTCTCATGAAGAACACAGATGGAAGTGAAAGGTAATTGGCAAGCGTAGCTCCACACATCAAAACAGGGTCTGTGAGGATTGCATCGAAGCCGCTTTGATTCAAGTACTGCAGAGTTTCTGTGCTGCTGAACAGTTCCCTGCACTGAAGATAGAAGGATTCAAAAACATGCTTCGCATTGTAGTACAGTGCAATAACATTCTCTGGGAAAGGCAGACTCTTCAGGTGAGCAGCAAGATACAGCTGAAAGGCATTATCCAGGTCTTCTAACTTGGTGGACACTGGGTATGTCTTCACAGTGTACGCGTGTTTTTGTGTTTCTCCCGTATGCCAGCTTACTTCTGGTTTAAGCACCACCACTTCATGTCCCCTCTCGGCGAGCTTCTGAACTACTTCCTTCATGCTCAGCCAGTGGCTTCCAACCATGGGCACCACCAGGAGTTTCCCTCCTTCAGAGAGGCCAGGAACGAGGAGGATAAAAATCCCGGCAGCAAGTGGACAGCAAAGCCGCAGCGTCATTGTGCTGTGGGCAGAGCACTGACTGCGAAACCGTCACCTTCTCCTTCTCCTTCTCCTTCTCCTTCTCCTTCTCCTTCTCCTTCTCCTTCTCCTTCTCCTCCTTCTCCTCCTTCTCCTTCTCCTTCTCCAAGCTGTAGCTTGAATATGTTTTTGTAGGAAGTGGATGAATTTATCTGCTGATTGTTGAAATGTGATTATCTTCTAGTTAATGATTTACTGACTTAATCACTGCACACCTATCAGAGAATAATGCTGGATTTTTTTTGCTTGTTTGTTCGTTTTATTTTCTGGTAATGCCAACTACAAACAAGCTTTACCTATGCCAAGTCAGTGGAGCTATTAAATACCTAACAGACAACAAGCTCCTTGACATACTAGGTACATGTCTACAGACTTGTCTCTTGAACACTGATGTGTCTTCACTCTGCTCTGGTCAGGACAAAGGAAGGCAAGTCTCGTGTAAACAACTCCTTGTTATCCTATAAGAGTATCAGTGCAACGGAATGCAGGAATTTTGGCCACTGAAAATCTGCTTCAGTGGAAAATTCTCTCACACGTGCAATACTTTCACTCCCATGTAAGGCTTCCTCTCCCATCACACACAAAATAGCAGCCTCAAATGCATGCACCTCTCACAGGGTTTTCCCGTTCTTGCTGTTCATTCAGTAAGTGAAGAGAAGGTGGGCTGTTACACAACTGGAATCTTGGCATCCAAATGCAGACCTTTGATAAAACAATGCTGGATGCACATCGCATCACTCCAGACCTTAAACCAGTGTCCCAGAACCCAACACAAACGTCTTTAGACAGCAGGCTGTCTGACATGTTGGCAAGTGGGATGAGCACCAATGCAGACTGCCGTGTGGTTTGTGCAGCTGCTGGAGCCCTGGGGATACAAGAAACTGGACTTGGACATTTACTGACAACATACGCCAGGGTACTTGGGAACATGTGACAGAAATGCATGCACAGCATGGAGGTCAAGAAACACTGCTAGGATTAATAAGCATTTTCTTTCATAACCACACTATGGCAAATTGTCCGTGAAGTATATCTTACAGTAAAGATCAATAGGAAAAACTAGTGTTGAACGACCTGTGTTGCTTTTTAAATAACCCAAACCACTACTTGGTACAACTGAGATTTATCTTCTTCATGGAAGGATACCTGCATTTTTGAAAGAAGTAGCCAACTGAAAATCTTCTCCCCACGTAAAATATACTCCCTTCCAGAAATAGAAAATAGAACTTCCTTCTAACCTTTCATCCTGTCAGGTAAAAAGCTATATTGCGAAACTGAAGTCCACTATGGAACCCAAGATAACACAAGCCTTTGAAGAACATGATTCTAGCTCATAAAATGGTGAGTTCAAGGTCTGAGTGAGTGCATTTCCGGACTGACATGGTTATTGAACAGTGTGCCGACAGATATTTTGCAGTTGTAAATTTCTGAGTGATGACTACTAGTCACGATTCAAATTTATACGTGTACTCGATAATCTCCATGTGCACAAAATGGCACCCACTGACTTTCATCAATAATTGATAAATGTTTACAGAGACCAAACTGGATAAGTTAGATCAGTCAAGCTGTGGTTGTTACATTTCTGCAGTGTCAACAGCAATGTGGAAGGCGAGCCAAGCTCTTGATGGCCATGCACAGCTGCCCCACCACAAAATGAGTAGGGCCTCAATCAGTTCATGCATGTGAATCCGCCAGGGGTGGTGACTCTGCTGTAGAACAGTGTTTTGTAGCTGAGAGTTTACTCTGACAAATAGTGCTGCTGTGCTCTTTTATCTGTTGTACTTTCCACTGAAAGAAATAGGTGGCATTGTTTTCCAAGAAACAGACATATACAGGTAAGTGACCAGGCAGATGCTATCTACCAACAAGCATGTTTCTATCCTGCCTTGGGGATTTGTTCCTCCAGTCGTTCAAGGCTCTCCATCACCACTGCGGTTTTCCTCCCTCTGCAGTTTTAACCTACTTACTTAGTTTCAAGGCATGCCAGGGAAATCTGAGATCCATGTCACTATCCAAGTCAACAGGGGGCTGTTTACAAAATCACAGTAGCACTCAGGGCAAAACCTGAGAGGGAGAACAGGGAAGCAAGGAAGCCGTTGGTGGCACTGCCATCTGGTTGAATTGTTTTACTGCCTGCCAAAACACATCTCCAGCCACAGAGACGCTGACTGCAGACACTTTAAATTTATGAGTATTTATGATGTAGTCTACCTTGATTTCAGCAAGGCATTTGATACTGTCCCCCACGACATCCTTATAACAAAGCTGAGCAAGTGTGGGATAGACGAGTGGACAGTGAGGTGGGTTGAGAACTGGCTGACTGGCAGAGCACAGAGGGTCGTTGTTGGTGGTGCAGAGTCCGGTTGGAGGCCTGTAAGCAGCGGTGTTCCTCAGGGGTCTGTGCTGGGTCCAGTCTTGTTCAACATCTTCATCAATGACCTTGATGAGGGGATAATGGCCACCCTCAGCAAGTTTGCTGATGATACGAAGTTGGAAGGATTGGCTGACAGCCTGAAGGCTGTGCTGCCATTCAGCAAGACCTGGACAGGCTGGAGAGCTGGGCAGAAAAAAACCAGATGAGGTTTAACAAAAGCACGTGTAGAGTCTTGCATCTGGGGAGGAATAATTGCATGCACCAGTACAGGTTGGGGGATGAGCTGCTGGAGGGGAGCCCTGTGGAAAGGGACCTGGGTGTCCTGGTGGATGACAGGTTGGCCATGAGCCAGCAGTGTGCCCTTGTGGCCAAGAGGGCCAATGGCATCCTGGGGTGCATTAAAAAGAGCGTGGCCAGCAGGTCGAGGGAGGTGATCCTCCCCCTCTACTCTGCCCTGGTAAGGCCTCATCTGGAGTACTGTGTCCAGTTCTGGGCACCCCAGTACAAAAAACACAAGGATCTCTTGGAAAGAGTCCAGCGGAGGGCCACAAAGATGGTGAAGGGCCTGGAGCATCTCTGCTATGAGGAAAGGCTGAGTGAACTGGGTCTGTTCAGCCTTGAGAAAAGGAGACTGAGAGGGGACCTGATCCAGGTCTATAAATATCTGAGGTGTGGGGGGCAGAATGGCGAGGCCTGTTTTCAGTGGTGAGTGGAGACAGGACAAGGGGAAACGGCTGGAAACTGCAGCATAGGAAGTTCCGCACAAATATGCGCAAGAACTTCTTTACAGTGAGGTGACAGAGCACTGGAACAGGCTGCCCAGGGAGGTGGTGGAGTCTCCTTCTCTGGAGATGTTCAAGACCTGCCTGGATGCCGACCTGTGCGACCTGCTGTAGGGAACCTGCTTTGGCAGGGGGTTGGACTCGATGATCTCTGGAGGTCCCTTCCAACCCCTACAATTCTGTGATTCTGTGATTCTGTGATTCTGTGAGTGTTGGATCCTGAAGAGATCTACTTGCTGACCTTGAGGCTGACTGCAAGATATGCAGCTTCCTAGCTCACCGAGTTTACGTGAGGCCACCTACAAGCAGGTTTGAGCCTGTGACTATCACTTGGACGCTCTCCTATAGTACAAAGGCTGCAATAGTTCATGGGCGAAGTGATGATGCCTAGCCAAGCTCTAACAGCCTTCTGTTGTGTCCACAGGCCAGCACAATCTATTGACTTTCCTACACAAAACAACAGGAGGAATAATACTAGCAAAACTGACAGAACAACACCACACTGGCATAAAACAGTTGGAGATCATCTCCTAGAGAGCACAAATGGGACTGTAGCACAGTTAGCAACTGTGGCTCCACTCGGAAGCATCAAAAGAGATCATCAAGGCCACAGTAAATGACAAATTCTGTCATTTCCTTGTCAGCAAACAGTTTTCTACAGGATGAAAACATCACCATGGCAGTACTGAATGGAACCAATTGAACATGAAACTGGAAACCCTGTGACCATGGAACATTACAGAAGCCCACCTGTCCTGTGTACAGGACTGGACATGTCTCCAGTGTGTCCACTACATACTTGATGCTGGTTTGCAGGTCATCAGCAAGCAGTTTCTACCCGTTCTGAAAGAGTTTCCGCAGTACGTGACTCATGCAAAACCTGTGGTTTTCACACTGGACAGTGCAAAAAGTTTCCCACCATCCCAGAAGATCATCATTACAATCACCCATGTAGCAATGAAAGAATAGGTAAGCAACTATCGTGTTCCATGTCTGTAGACCCCAAAGAAAATCCCATTGAAAACTACTGAAGAAGTCAATTTGAAGAGCCTGCTAGAAGTCAATTGATCCTTCACAGGTGTGGTTTCATTATCATTGTCATTTATCATCAGAAGTCTGGGCACAGGGCTGAGGTTTCTGATTAATCACGTAAACTATTTCCAAATCTCATATTGGATCTCAAACTGGAATACAGAATGAATTCTCCAGTTCTCAGTTCGGTTCAGTAAGCAGGAGGTCAGGTCGGTAGCATTCACCATCGCCCTCTCTCTGAGCAAAGCAAGCAGGGAAGGAGGGGTACATTTTAGCATGTTCCTCATGTCTTTGCCTTTGGCTCCCAGAGTCACAGTCTCACACCTTCCACACGATGCAGCCCACAGACAGATGATGGCTCTTGTCTTCCCCACCTCCACACCACTTTTGGTAGGTACGACGGCACTGAATTACACCACATGCTCCTCTTACCCAGCACTGCCACAGGACACTGGCTAATGCCACAAGCAAGCACTAACAACCCATATACAGAATAGCCTCTCAGGCTCCTGCAAGACTGACCCCAAGAACCCCTGAACCTAACTCTGTGTCTTTGTATTACACACCCCTCAGGAGTTCATTTACACAATCTCCTCCTGTAATTTATCAGCAGAACTCTATAACTATCATGACAGTCAGAAACCTGAGAGAAAAAAAAAAAATCAGCTTTTTCTAGTTGTTCTTATATCAATAAGCCATTGCTTGATTTTTCCCAGTCTCTCTTCTTCCTTTCCTATTTTGGAAGCAGCACTGGACCGTTATTTCTTAGGAATCTTCCGCACGTCATTAACAGTCTGTTGTTAAGAATGTAGATCTCGATCATGCCTTTTACCACACCTGTCTCCTGACACGATCTGTGTTGCTGTTCTACAATTCCTTTTCTTAGATGAAGGATAAGACAATATTCAGAATGAAGATATACCAAGAAATTATTTGGCAGCTTTCTTCTCTTTCCCTTTCCTAGTCATCCCAACTTTCTTGTTCTCTTACCTTCTGCACAACAGGATACCGGGTCTCATACAACTCTCTATTCTCACGTTATGTAGTTTCTGAACATCAACTCAGATTATCCCACTGCATATGGACTGATATTTTTCCAGAACATGACTTACTTTGCATGTTCACACACTATTGCATTACAACCTTGATGCTGGGCACCACTCCAAGCAAAACAGGACTAATTCCACAGTTTTCTTTAGATATACTGGAAGAATACACAGGGTTTTTAAACATGCAGAAAGCACCATTTCCACTCAATGACAAACATCGTTATGAAGATGGAAGACATCGGGAATAAAATACAGGGGGAATAGTTATAATCCTTTTAAAAGAAGTGAGCTACAAAGTGTCAGCACCCTGAGGCTGTCAGGATAGAAAAGTAAGTAAAAGCATATAAAAAACTTCAGTCATGCAATCAGTGAGAGCGTGTCATGGTGCGTTTTGAATCTAGAGTAATTAGTTACCACTCTCTTCAGTCAAACACAGGAAAATGTTTGCAACCAGCTTACTCTGTATTTGCCTCAGTGAATCAGAATAAGATAATCAAAGAATATAAATGAAGAAAGAAAAGAAATTCAACTCATAGAAACAGTGGTGCAATTATGTAGTCATACGTGTGACCACACTTCAGAAGTGAGGAGGAAATGTCACAGGAAAGAAGTGTGTGTCCTCCTCCATGACAAGTAAGAAACGTCCAAAGCTATAAATTGAATTAACAAGACAGAGGTATTAAGAGCTCCTGCAGAACGTTTCTGATAAAAGTAAATGTCAAGAAACACATACGAAAAAGTGATCAGCCACGTAGGGAACCTCCCACTATGGAAATAAAACAACGCAAACAGTTTAAAGACTGATTTCTGAACCAGTGAAATGCATTTCATCATTCCAATTAAAGCAATACATGCTACACTCCATGAACATGAAACCAAAATTGCATCTGACAGAAGAACAATATGAACACATTGAGGGCAGCATGCAGCAGATGAAGACAAACGCTGTCGGATTTCTCTGAAAATACGAATTCAAATAACAGTCACCTGCCACCATTTCAGACCACGGAATAACAATATGCCAAGAGTCAGATCTGTTAATATTTTGGAAAGAAAAATAAAATCAAGTACGCTAACCATCCCTAAGCCATGAAATTGCATTGCTTTGGGAAATGTGTAATTTGAGAAAATGAACATACCTTAGGCAGTGGTTTCTTCTCAGCACAGTTTATACCTCCAACAAAGACCATATTGGGCATCACTGGTCTGGGATACTCAAACACAAAGTCAAATCTCATTATTGAAATAGAAGCAGACTTCAGGAGGTCAGTCAGGGATACATCTCTTTGAAGAACTTCAGAGGAAAGCTGTATTGCAGCTTGATAGTACCCGTTACAGTAAAACAGCTCCAAGAGTGAAATCAGTGTATTTTCCACTCTCTGGAAAAATGTCATGTGGTCTGAATTGAAGGAAAGTGTTCTGGGGACATACGACAGAGGGCTTGAGCACTGTGCTGCATCAAAGTGTAGATTGCAAGGTAATCCTCTCATGAAGAACACAAATGGAAGTGAAAGGTAATTAGCAACTGTTGCTCCACACATAAAAATGGGGTCTGTGAGGACTGCATCGAAGCCGCTTTGATTCAAGTACTGCAGAGTTTCTGTGCTGCTGAACAGTTCTCTGCACTGAAGATAGAAGGATTCAAAAACATGCTTCGCAATGTTGTACAGTTCTAGAACATACAGTGGGAGAGGCAGACTCTTCAGGTGAGCAGCAAGATACAGCTGAAAGGCATTATCCAGGTCTTCTAACTTGGTGGACACTGGGTATGTCTTCACAGTGTATGCGTGTTTTTGTGTTTCTCCCGTATGCCAGCTTACTTCTGGTTTAAGCACCACCACTTCATGTCCCCTCTCGGCGAGCTTCTGAACTACTTCCTTCATGCTCAGCCAGTGGCTTCCAACCATGGGCACCACCAGGAGTTTCCCTCCTTCAGAGAGGCCAGGAATGAGGAGGATAAAAATCCCGGCAGCAAGTGGACAGCAAAGCCGCAGCGTCATTGTGCTGTGGGCAGAGCACTGACTGCGAAACCGTCACCTTCTCCTTCTCCTTCTCCTTCTCCTTCTCCTTCTCCTTCTCCTTCTCCTTCTCCTTCTCCTTCTCCTTCTCCTTCTCCTCCTTCTCTTTCTCCAGGCTGTAGCTATAATACACTTCGGTAGGAAGTGGATGGATTTATCTGCTGAGTTGTGTTGAATTGTGATTATCTTCTAGTTAATGATTTACTGACTTAAACACTGCACACCTATCAGAGAATAATGCCGGATTTTTTTTGCTTGTTTTTTTGTTTTTTTTTCTGCTAATGCCAAGTACAACAAGCTTTACCTATGCCAAGTCAGTAGAGCTATTAAATACCTAACAGACAACAAGCTCCTTGACATCCTAGTTAGATTTTTACAGACTTCTCTTGAACACTGATGTGTCTTCACTCTGCTCTGGTCAGGACAAAGGAAGGCAAGTCTCGTGAAAACAACTTCTAGACATTTTATAACAGTAAAAATGCAATGGAATGCAGGAATTTTGGCCACAGAAAATCTGTCACAGAATAGAAAATTCTCTCACAAATGTGTGTGACACTTTCCCTCCCATTTAAGCCTTCCTCTCCCATCACACACAAAATAGCAGCCTCAAATGCATGCACCTCTCACAGAGTTTTCCCGTTCTTGCTGTACATTCAGTAAGTGAAGAGAAGGTGGGCTGTTACACAACTGGAATCTTGGCATCCAAATGGAGACCTTTGATAAAACAATGCTGGATGCACATCGCATCACTCCAGACCTTAAACCAGTGGCCCAGAACCCAACACAAACGTCTTTAGACAGCAGGCTGTCTGACATGTTGGCAAGTGGGAAGAACACCCATATGCAGACTGCCGTGTGGTTTGTGCAGCTGCTGGAGCCCTGGGGATAGAAGAAACTGGACTTGGACATTTACTGACAACATACGCCAGGGTACTTGGGAAACGTGACAGAAATGCATGCACAGCATGGTTGTCCAGAAACACTGCTAGGATTAATAAGCATTTTCTTTCATAACCACACTATGGCAAATTTGTCCGTGAAGTATATCTTATAGTAAGGATCAATAGGAAAAACTAGTGTTGAACGACCTGTGTTGCTTTTTAAATAACCCAAACCACTACTTGGTACAACTGAGATTTATCTTCTTCATGGAAGGATACCTGCATTTTTGAAAGAAGTAGCCAACTGAAAATCTTCTCCCCACGTAAAATATACTCCCTTCTAGAAATAGAAAATAGAACTTCCTTCTAACCTTTCATCCTGTCAGGTAAAAAGCTGTATTGCGAAACTGAAGTCCACTACGGAACCCAAGATAACACAAGCCTTCGAAGAACATGATTCTAGCTCATAAAATGGTGAGCTCAAGGTCTGAGTGAGTGCATTTCCGGACTGACATGGTTATTGAACAGTGTGCCGACAGATATTTTGCAGTTGTAAATTTCTGAGTGATGACTACTAGTCACGATTCAAATTTATACGCGTACTCGATAATCTCCATGTGCACAAAATGGCACCCACTGACTTTCATCAATAATTGATAAACGTTTACAGAGACCAAACTGGATAAGTTAGATCAGTCAAGCTGTGGTTGTTGCATTTCTGCAGTGGCAACAGCAATGTGGAAGGCGAGCCAAGCTCTTGATGGCCATGCACAGCTGCCCCACCACAAAATGAGTAGGGCCTCAATCAGTTCATGCATGTGAATCCGCCAGGGGTGGTGACTCTGCTGTAGAACAGTGTTTTGTAGCTGAGAGTTTACTCTGACAAATAGTGCTGCTGTGCTCTTTTATCTGTTGTACTTTCCACTGAAAGAAATAGGTGGCATTGTTTTCCAAGAAACAGACATATACAGGTAAGTGACCAGGCAGATGCTATCTACCAACAAGCATGTTTCTATCCTGCCTTGGGGATTTGTTCCTCCAGCCATTCAAGGCTCTCCATCACCACTGTGGTTTTCCTCCCTCTGCAGCTTTAATCTACTTACTTAGTTTCAAGGCATGCCAGGGAAATCTGAGATCCATGTCACTATCCAAGTCAACAGGGGGCTGTTTACAAAATCACAGTAGCACTCAGGGCAAAACCTGAGAGGGAGAACAGGGAAGCAAGGAAGCCGTTGGTGGCACTGCCATCTGGTTGAATTGTTTTACTGCCTGCCAAAACACATCTCCAGCCACAGAGATGCTGACTGCACACGCTGTAAATTTATGAGTGTTGGATCCAGAAGAGACCTACTTGCTGACCTTGTGTCTGACTGCAGCATATCGTAGTATCAGAGAAACATAGAATGGCCTGGGTTGAAACAGACCACATGATCATCTAGTTTCAACCCCCTGCTGTATGCAGGTCACCGACCAGGAGATCAGGCTGCCCAGAGCCACATCCAGACTGGCCTTGAATGCCTGCAGGATGGGGCATCCACAGCCCCCTTGCGCAACCTGTTCCAGTGCCTCACCACCCTCTGTGTGAAAAGCTTCCTTGTAATATCTAACCTAAACCTCCCCTGTCTCAGTTTAAAACCATTCCCCCTTGTCCTATCACCATCCACCCTCACAAACAGCCATTCCCCCTCCTATTTATACGCTCCCCTCAAGTACTGGAAGGCCACAGTGAGGTCTCCCTGCAGCCTTCTCTTCTCCAATCTAAACAAGCCCAGTTCCCTCAACCTTTCCTCACAGCAGAGCTGCTCCAGCCCTCTCATCATCTCAGTGCCTCCTCTGGACCCACTCCAAGAGCTCCACGTCCTCCCTGTGCTGGGGGCCTGAGGCCTGGACGCAGCGCTGCAGATGGGGCATCACAAGAGCCGAGTAGATGGGGACAATCACCTCCATCCCCCTGCTGGCCACCCCTTTTTTAATGCAGCCCAGAACACAGCTGGCCTTCCGGGCTGCAGACGCACTCTGCTGCCTCATGTCCAGCTTCTCGTTCCACCTCATCGAGTTTACGTTGGGCCACCTACAAGCAGGTTTAAGCCGGTGCCTATCACTTAGACACTCTCCTGTAAGTACAAAAGCCTGCAATTGCTCAAGGTCACAGTGATGATGACTAGCCAAGCACCAACAGCCTCCTCTTGTATCCACAGGCCAGCATGTCTATTGATTTTCCTGCCTCCAACAAGGAGAATGACACTTGCAAAACTGACAGAACGACACCACACTGGTGTAAAACACTTGGAAATCCTCTCCCAGAGAGCATGAATGGGACTGTAGCACAGTTAACAACTGTGGCTCCACTCAGAAGCATCAAAAGAGATCATCAAGGCCACAGTAAAGGAGATATTCTGTCATTTCCTTGTTAACAAACATATTTCTACAGGATGAAAACATCACCATGGTGGTATTGAATGGAGCCAGTAGAACATGAAACAGGAATTGTTGTGACTATAGGGCCTTACAGAAGCCCATCTGTACTGTTTTAAAGGCCTGGACTTTAGAATGAAAGAATCGCCAAGGTTAGAAAAAGCCACCAAGATCATCTTGTCTGACCATCAACTTCAGGATATAAAAGCACATAAAAGGATATAAAAGACTTCTGTCATGCAATCTGAAAGAACATGACATGGTACCTCAAAAAAGTGAAACAATTAAGCACCAGTTTCTTGAGTTGGAAACAAGAAAATGTTTGTAATTAATTAGCTTATTTTTTATCTAACTTAGTGAAGTTCAGTAGAAACAGAATAAACCCATTAAAAATATAATTGAAGAAAGACAGGAAATTCAATTCAAAGAAACTGTGGTGCAGTTATGTAGTGATACCATGTGGCCACACTTCAGAAGTGAGGAGTAAATACCATAGGAAAGAAATATGTATCCTCCTCCATGACTAGAAGAAATGTCTGATTCTACTAGTTGTTTTAACTGGACAGACTGTCTTTAAAACTTGTGCAGAACTATTCTGATAGAAGTCAATGTCAAGAAATACAGAGAAATGATTAGGCAGTTAGGAAACCTACAGCTAAGAAAACAGAAAATACAATGTAATTAAAAACTAATTTTTGAATAAAATAAATGCATTTCATATATCTGATTAAAAAAAATAAAATTATTGCAGTCCATGAAGATGTAACTAATACAGTGACAGAAAAACTATATGTATTCACTGAGGACAGCATACATCAGATGAAGACAAACTTTTCTTGGATTTCTCTGAAGATATTAATTCAAATAACAGCTACTTGCCTCTACTTCAGACCATGGAACAACAATATGCCTAGAATCAGATCTATTAAAATATTTTGGAAAGAAAAATAATATCAAGTCCGCTAACTGTGCCTAAGCCATGAAACTGCTTTGGAAAATGTGTAATTGGAAAAGAAGAACATACCTTAGTCAATGGCTTCTTCTGAGCACAGTTCATACCTCCAATGAAGACCATATTGGGCATCACCGGTCTGGGATACTCAAACGCGAAGTCGTATCTTAATAGCCAAATAGAAGCAGAGTTCAGGAGGTCCAGAAGGGTTACGTCTCTTTGAAGAACTTCAGAGGAAAACTTTATTGCATCTTGATACATTGCATTACACTGAAAGCTCTCCAGGAGTGAAATCAGTGTATTTTGCACTCTCTGGAAAAATGTCATGTGGTCTGAGTACATTGAAGTCGGTCTCGGGACATACGACAGAGGGCTTGGGCACTGTGTAGCTTCGTAATGCAGATTACAAGGAAATCCTCTCATGAAGAACACAAATGGAAGTGAAAGGTAATTGGCAACTGTTGCTCCACACATAAAAAAGGGATCTGTGAGGACTGCATCAAAACCACTTTGATTCAAGTACTGCAGTGTTTCCATACTGCTGAACAGTTCTCTGCACTCCAGATAGAAGATTTTGAAAAGGTGTACGGTGTTCTTGTAGGGTACTATAACATTCTCCGGGAAAGGCAAACTCTTCAGGAAAGGACTGAGAAAAAGTTTAAAGGCATTATCCAGGTCTTCTAACTTGGTGGACACTGGGTATGTCTTCACAGTGTATGCGTGTTTTTCTTTCTCTCCCATCTGCCAGCTTACTTCTGGTTTAAGCACCACCACTTCATGTCCCCTCTCGGCGAGCTTCTGAACTACTTCCTTCATGCTCAGCCAGTGGCTTCCAACCGTGGGCACCACCAGGAGTTTCCCTCCTTCAGAGAGGCCAGGAATGAGGAGGATAAAAATCCCGGCAGCAAGTGGACAGCAAAGCCGCAGCGTCATTGTGCTGTGGGCAGAGCACTGACTGTGAAGCCGTTTTCTCCTTCTCCTCCTTCTCTTTCTCCAGGCTGTAGCTATAATACACTTCGGTAGGAAGTGGATGGATTTATCTGCTGAGTTGTGTTGAATTGTGATTATCTTCTAGTTAATGATTTACTGACTTAAACACTGCACACCTATCAGAGAATAATGCTGGATTTCTGAATTACTTTTAAAGCCAAGTATAGTGACCTTTACCTATGCTGAGTCAATCGAATTCTTCAATACTTGACAGAGAATGAGCTCCTTGACATCCTAGTTAGATTTTTACAGACTTCTCTTGAACACTGATGTGTCTTCACTCTGCTCTGGTCAGGACAAAGGAAGGCAAGTCTCGTGAAAACAACTTCTAGACATTTTATAACAGTAAAAATGCAATGGAATGCAGGAATTTTGGCCACAGAAAATCTGTCACAGAATAGAAAATTCTCTCACAAATGTGTGTGACACTTTCCCTCCCATGTAAGCCTTCCTCTGCCATCACACACAAAATAGCAGCCTCAAATGCATGCACCTCTCACAGAGTTTTCCCGTTCTTGCTGTACATTCAGTAAGTGAAGAGAAGGTGGGCTGTAACACAACTGGAATCTTGGCATCCAAAGGGAGACCTTTGATAAAACAATGCTGGATGCACATCGCATCACTCCAGACCTTAAATCAGTGGCCCACAACCCAACACAAACGTCTTTAGACAGCAGGCTGTCTGACATGTTGGCAAGTGGGAAGGACATCCACATGCAGACTGCCGTGTGGTTTGTGCAGCTGCTGGAGCCCTGGGGATAGAAGAAACTGGACTTGGACATTTACTGACAACATACGCCAGGGTACTTGGGAACACGTGACAGAAATGCATGCACAGCATGGGGATCAAGAAACACTGCTAGGATTAATAAGCATTTTCTTTCATAACCACACTACGGCAAATTTGTCCGTGAAGTATATCTTACAGTAAGGATCAATAGGAAAAACTAGTGTTGAACGACCTGTGTTGCTTTTTAAATAACCCAAACCACTACTTGGTACAACTGAGATTTATCTTCTTCATGGAAGGATACCTGCATTTTTGAAAGAAGTAGCCAACTGAAAATCTTCTCCCCACGTAAAATATACTCCCTTCTAGAAATAGAAAATAGAACTTCCTTCTAACCTTTCATCCTGTCAGGTAAAAAGCTGTATTGCGAAACTGAAGTCCACTACGGAACCCAAGATAACACAAGCCTTCGAAGAACATGATTCTAGCTCATAAAATGGTGAGCTCAAGGTCTGAGTGAGTGCATTTCCGGACTGACATGGTTATTGAACAGTGTGCCGACAGATATTTTGCAGTTGTAAATTTCTGAGTGATGACTACTAGTCACGATTCAAATTTATACGCGTACTCGATAATCTCCATGTGCACAAAATGGCACCCACTGACTTTCATCAATAATTGATAAACGTTTACAGAGACCAAACTGGATAAGTTAGATCAGTCAAGCTGTGGTTGTTGCATTTCTGCAGTGGCAACAGCAATGTGGAAGGCGAGCCAAGCTCTTGATGGCCATGCACAGCTGCCCCACCACAAAATGAGTAGGGCCTCAATCAGTTCATGCATGTGAATCCGCCAGGGGTGGTGACTCTGCTGTAGAACAGTGTTTTGTAGCTGAGAGTTTACTCTGACAAATAGTGCTGCTGTGCTCTTTTATCTGTTGTACTTTCCACTGAAAGAAATAGGTGGCATTGTTTTCCAAGAAACAGACATATACAGGTAAGTGACCAGGCAGATGCTATCTACCAACAAGCATGTTTCTATCCTGCCTTGGGGATTTGTTCCTCCAGTCGTTCAAGGCTCTCCATCACCACTGTGGTTTTCCTCCCTCTGCAGCTTTAATCTACTTACTTAGTTTCAAGGCATGCCAGGGAAATCTGAGATCCATGTCACTATCCAAGTCAACAGGGGGCTGTTTACAAAATCACAGTAGCACTCAGGGCAAAACCTGAGAGGGAGAACAGGGAAGCAAGGAAGCCGTTGGTGGCACTGCCATCTGGTTGAATTGTTTTACTGCCTGCCAAAACACATCTCCAGCCACAGAGATGCTGACTGCACACGCTGTAAATTTATGAGTGTTGGATCCTGAAGAGATCTACTTGCTGACCTTGAGGCTGACTGCAAGATATGCAGCTTCCTAGCTCACCGAGTTTACGTGAGGCCACCTACAAGCAGGTTTGAGCCTGTGACTATCACTTGGACGCTCTCCTATAGTACAAAGGCTGCAATAGTTCATGGGCGAAGTGATGATGCCTAGCCAAGCTCTAACAGCCTTCTGTTGTGTCCACAGGCCAGCACAATCTATTGACTTTCCTACACAAAACAACAGGAGGAATAATACTAGCAAAACTGACAGAACAACACCACACTGGCGTAAAACAGTTGGAGATCATCTCCTAGAGAGCACAAATGGGACTGTAGCACAGTTAGCAACTGTGGCTCCACTCAGAAGCATCAAAAGAGATCATCAAGGCCACAGTAAATGACAAATTCTGTCATTTCCTTGTCAGCAAACAGTTTTCTACAGGATGAAAACATCACCATGGCGGTACTGAATGGAACCAATTGAACATGAAACTGGAAACCCTGTGACCATGGAACATTACAGAAGCCCACCTGTCCTGTGTACAGGACTGGACATGTCTCCAGTGTGTCCACTACATACTTGATGCTGGTTTGCAGGTCATCAGCAAGCAGTTTCTACCCGTTCTGAAAGAGTTTCCGCAGTACGTGACTCATGCAAAACCTGTGGTTTTCACACTGGACAGTGCAAAAAGTTTCCCACCATCCCAGAAGATCATCATTACAATCACCCATGTAGCAATGAAAGAATAGGTAAGCAACTATCGTGTTCCATGTCTGTAGACCCCAAAGAAAATCCCATTGAAAACTACTGAAGAAGTCAATTTGAAGAGCCTGCTAGAAGTCAATTGATCCTTCACAGGTGTGGTTTCATTATCATTGTCATTTATCATCAGAAGTCTGGGCACAGGGCTGAGGTTTCTGATTAATCACGTAAACTATTTCCAAGTCTCATATTGGATCTCAAACTGGAATACAGAATGAATTCTCCAGTTCTCAGTTCGGTTCAGTAAGCAGGAGGTCAGGTCAGTAGCATTCACCATCGCCCTCTCTCTGAGCAAAGCAAGCAGGGAAGGAGGGGTACATTTTAGCATGTTCCTCATGTCTTTGCCTTTGGCTCCCAGAGTCACAGTCTCACACCTTCCACACGATGCAGCCCACAGACAGATGATGGCTCTTGTCTTCCCCACCTCCACACCACTTTTGGTAGGTACGACGGCACTGAATTACACCACATGCTCCTCTTACCCAGCACTGCCACAGGACACTGGCTAATGCCACAAGCAAGCACTAACAACCCATATACAGAATAGCCTCTCAGGCTCCTGCAAGACTGACCCCAAGAACCCCTGAACCTAACTCTGTGTCTTTGTATTACACACCCCTCAGGAGTTCATTTACACAATCTCCTCCTGTAATTTATCAGCAGAACTCTATAACTATCATGACAGTCAGAAACCTGAGAGAAAAAAAAAAAATCAGCTTTTTCTAGTTGTTCTTATATCAATAAGCCATTGCTTGATTTTTCCCAGTCTCTCTTCTTCCTTTCCTATTTTGGAAGCAGCACTGGACCGTTATTTCTTAGGAATCTTCCGCACGTCATTAACAGTCTGTTGTTAAGAATGTAGATCTCGATCATGCCTTTTACCACACCTGTCTCCTGACACTATCATTTTTTTATTGTACCAATTAGATCTTCAGTCCTGCAATCACTGATGACAAGTAATGCTGGCTCTTCAGACTAAAATAATTATCACACTCTCAAGTCAAAAACAAGAAAATGTTTGCAACCAGCTTATTTTGTATTTGACACTGTGAGGTTCAATGCAATGAGCATGCGCCCGTCAGAGAAGAAAGCTGAAGAAAGAGAAAACAATCCATTCCTAGATACAGTAACACAATCACATTGAGATATCGTGTGTACACACTTCAGAAGTGAGAAGGAAATACCAGAGGAAGGAAATACATAACCTCTTCCATGACCAGAAGAAATGTCCGATGCTGTGAATTGTTTAACAAGACAGAGTGTCTTTAACACTGCTGCAGAACAATTCTAATAATAGTCAGTGTCAAGAAACACATGCAAGAAATGAGTAGCCAGTTAGGAAACATCACGCTATGAAAACAGAAATAATGCAAATTAATTAAAAATAATGTTTTGAATTAATGAAATGCATTTCAAATTTCTGATGGAATTTCTGATGCTACACTCCATGAAGATGACACTGCAGCTTCATCTGATCAAAGAACAGAATGCATTCCCTGATGACCGCATACAGGAGATGAAGTCGAACACTGGATTTCTCTGAAAATATTAATTCAAGTAACAGCCACCTGCCAGCATTTCAGACCACGGGAGAAAAAGCCAAGTCTCGGAAATATTAAAATATTTCGGAAGGAAAAATAATATCAAGTACGCTAACCATCCCTAAGCCATGAAATTGCATTGCTTTGGGAAACGTGTAATTTGAGAAAATGAACATACCTTAGGCAGTGGTTTCTTCCCAGCACAGTTTATACCTCCAATGAAGACCATATTGGGCATCGCCGGTCTGGGATACTCAAACACAAAGTCATATCTCATCAACCAAACAGAAGCAGAGTTCAGGAGGTCAGTCAGGGATACATCTCTTTGAAGAACTTCAGAGGAAAGCTGTTTTGCAGCTCGATAGAACCCATTACAGTAGAAGAGCTCCAAGAAAGAAATCAGTGTATTTTCCACTCTCTGGAAAAATGTCATGTGGTCTGAATTGAAGGAAAATAGCCTAGGGACATACGACAGAGGGCTTGGGCACTGTGTAGCTTCGTAGTGTAGGTTACAAGGAAATCCTCTCATGAAGAACACAGATGGAAGTGAAAGGTAATTGGCAAGCGTAGCTCCACACATCAAAACAGGGTCTGTGAGGATTGCATCGAAGCCGCTTTGATTCAAGTACTGCAGAGTTTCTGTGCTGCTGAACAGTTCACTGCACTGAAGAAACATTTTGCCAGAAACATCTACCGAGATGTTGTACAGTTCTAGAACATACAGTGGGAGAGGCAGACTCTTCAGGTGAGCAGCAAGATACTGCTGAAAGGCATTATCCAGGTCTTCTAACTTGGTGGACACTGGGTATGTCTTCACAGTGTATGCGTGTTTTTCTCTCTCTCCCATCTGCCAGCTTACTTCTGGTTTAAGCACCACCACTTCATGTCCCCTCTCGGCTATCTTCTGAACTACTTCCTTCATGCTCAGCCAGTGGCTTCCAACCATGGGCACCACCAGGAGTTTCCCTCCTTCAGAGAGGCCAGGAACGAGGAGGATAAAAATCCCGGCAGCAAGTGGACAGCAAAGCCGCAGCGTCATTGTGCTGTGGGCAGAGCACTGACTGCGAAACCGTCACCTTCTCCTTCTCCTTCTCCTTCTCCTTCTCCTTCTCCTTCTCCTTCTCCTTCTCCTTCTCCTTCTCCTTCTCCTTCTCCTTCTCTTTCTCCTTCTCCAGGCTGTAGCTTTAATATGCTTTTCTAGGAAGGGCATGGATTTATCTGCTGTGTTGTGTTGATCCGTGATCACCTTCTAGTTAATTATTTACTGCCCTCATCTTTCCTAACCCACGGGTGAATAAAGTTTTTGGCTTTTGTTTAAGAACTTGTGAACCCAAATATAGTGATCATACCTTTGCTGAATCATTAAAATGTTCAATATTTAACAGAGAACAAGCTCCTTGACATCCTCATCGGATTTCTACAGACTTGTCTCTTGAACACTGATGTGTCTTCACTCTGCTCTTGGTCAGGACAGGAACGCAAGTCTCGTGAAAACAACTCCTTGTTATCCTATAAGAGTATCAGTGCAATGGAATGCAGGATGTTTGGCCACGGAAAATCTGCTTCAGTGGAAAATTCTCTCACAAATGTGTGTGATACTTTCTCTTCCATGTAAGGCTTCCTCTCCCATCACACACAAAACATCTGCCTCACATTCATGCACCTCTCACAGGGTTTTCCCGTTCTTGCTGTACATTCAGTAAGTGAAGAGAAGGTGGGCTGGTACACAACTGGAATCTTGGCATCCAAATGGAGACCTTTGATAAAACAATGTTGGATGCACATTGCATCACTCCAGACCTCAAACCAGTGGCCCAGAACCCAACACAAAAGTCTTTAGACAGCAGGCTGTCTGACATGTTGGCAAGTGGGATGAGCACCAACGCAGACTGCCGTGTGGTTTGTGCAGCTGCTGGAGCCCTGGGGATAGAAGAAACTGGACTTGGACATTTACTGACAACATACGCCAGGGTACTTGGGAACATGTGACAGAAATGCATGCACAGCACGGAGGTCAAGAAACACTGCTAGGATTAATAAGCATTTTCTTTCATAACCACACTATGGCAAATTGTCCGTGAAGTATATCTTACAGTAAAGATCAATAGGAAAAACTAGGCAGATGTTGGTGACAGCACCATCATTTAGATGCTTGCATTACCTGCGAAACACATCTCCAGCCACAAAGAGCCTGACTGCAGACACTGTAAATTTACAAGTGTTGGACCCTGAAAAGACCTACTTGCTGACCTTCAGGCTGATTGCAAGATATGCAGCCTCCTAGCTCACTGAGTTTATGTGAGGCCACCTACAAGCAGGTTTGAGCCTGTGACTATCACTTGGACTCTCTCCTGTAGGTACAAAAGCTTGCAATTGCTCAAGGTCAAAGTGATGATGTTGAGCCAAGAACCAACAACCCTCTCCTGTATCCACAGGCCAGCACATCTATTGATTCTCCTGCCTCCTACAAGGAGGTCTGTAGACCCCAAAGAAAATCCCATTGAAAACTACTGAAGATGTCAATTAATCCCTCACGGGTCTGGTTTCATTATCATTGTCATTTATCATCAGAAGTCTGGGCACAGGGCTGAGGTTTCTGATTAATCACGTAAACTATTTCCAAATCTCATATTGGATCTCAAACTGGAATACAGAATGAATTCTCCAGTTCTCAGTTCGGTTCAGTAAGCAGGAGGTCAGGTCGGTAGCATTCACCATCGCCCTCTCTCTGAGCAAAGCAAGCAGGGAAGGAGGGGTACATTTTAGCATGTTCCTCATGTCTTTGCCTTTGGCTCCCAGTGTCACAGTCTCACACCTTCCACACGATGCAGCCCACAGACAGATGATGGCTCTTGTCTTCCCCACCTCCACACCACTTTTGGTAGGTACGACGGCACTGAATTACACCACATGCTCCTCTTACCCAGCACTGCCACAGGACACTGGCTAATGCCACAAGCAAGCACTAACAACCCATATACAGAATAGCCTCTCAGGCTCCTGCAAGACTGACCCCAAGAACCCCTGAACCTAACTCTGTGTCTTTGTATTACACACCCCTCAGGAGTTCATTTACACAATCTCCTCCTGTAATTTATCAGCAGAACTCTATAACTATCATGACAGTCAGAAACCTGAGAGAAAAAAAAAAAATCAGCTTTTTCTAGTTGTTCTTATATCAATAAGCCATTGCTTGATTTTTCCCAGTCTCTCTTCTTCCTTTCCTATTTTGGAAGCAGCACTGGACCGTTATTTCTTAGGAATCTTCCGCACGTCATTAACAGTCTGTTGTTAAGAATGTAGATCTCGATCATGCCTTTTACCACACCTGTCTCCTGACACTATCATTTTTTTATTGTACCAATTAGATCTTCAGTCCTGCAATCACTGATGACAAGTAATGCTGGCTCTTCAGACTAAAATAATTATCACACTCTCAAGTCAAAAACAAGAAAATGTTTGCAACCAGCTTATTTTGTATTTGACACTGTGAGGTTCAATGCAATGAGCATGCGCCCGTTAGAGAAGAAAGATGAAGAAAGAGAAAACAATCCATTCCTAGATACAGTAACACAATCACATTGAGATATCGTGTGTACACACTTCAGAAGTGAGAAGGAAATACCAGAGGAAGGAAATACATAACCTCTTCCATGACCAGAAGAAATGTCCGATGCTGTGAATTGTTTAACAAGACAGAGTGTCTTTAACACTGCTGCAGAACAATTCTAATAAAAGTCAGTGTCAAGAAACACATGCAAGAAATGAGTAGCCAGTTAGGAAACATCACGCTATGAAAACAGAAATAATGCAAATTAATTAAAAATAATGTTTTGAATTAATGAAATGCATTTCAAATTTCTGATGGAATTTCTGATGCTACACTCCATGAAGATGACACTGCAGCTTCATCTGATCGAAGAACAGAATGTATTCCCTGATGACCGCATACAGGAGATGAAGTCGAACACTGGATTTCTCTGAAAATATTAATTCAAGTAACAGCCACCTGCCAGCATTTCAGACCACGGGAGAAAAAGCCAAGTCTCGGAAATATTAAAATATTTTGGAAGGAAAAATAAAATCAAGTACGCTAACCATCCCTAAGCCATGAAATTGCATTGCTTTGGGAAACGTGTAATTTGAGAAAATGAACATACCTTAGGCAGTGGTTTCTTCCCAGCACAGTTTATACCTCCAATGAAGACCATATTGGGCATCGCCGGTCTGGGATACTCAAACACAAAGTCATATCTCATCAACCAAACAGAAGCAGAGTTCAGGAGGTCAGTCAGGGATACATCTCTTTGAAGAACTTCAGAGGAAAGCTGTTTTGCAGCTCGATAGAACCCATTACAGTAGAACAGCTCCAAGAAAGAAATCAGTGTATTTTCCACTCTCTGGAAAAATGTCATGTGGTCTGAATTGAAGGAAAATAGCCTAGGGACATACGACAGAGGGCTTGGGCACTGTGTAGCTTCGTAGTGTAGGTTACAAGGAAATCCTCTCATGAAGAACACAGATGGAAGTGAAAGGTAATTGGCAAGCGTAGCTCCACACATCAAAACAGGGTCTGTGAGGACTGCATCGAAGCCGCTTTGATTCAAGTACTGCAGAGTTTCTGTGCTGCTGAACAGTTCACTGCACTGAAGAAACATTTTGCCAGAAACATCTACCGAGATGTTGTACAGTTCTAGAACATACAGTGGGAGAGGCAGACTCTTCAGGTGAGCAGCAAGATACTGCTGAAAGGCATTATCCAGGTCTTCTAACTTGGTGGACACTGGGTATGTCTTCACAGTGTATGCGTGTTTTTCTCTCTCTCCCATCTGCCAGCTTACTTCTGGTTTAAGCACCACCACTTCATGTCCCCTCTCGGCTATCTTCTGAACTACTTCCTTCATGCTCAGCCAGTGGCTTCCAATCATGGGCACCACCAGGAGTTTCCCTCCTTCAGAGAGGCCAGGAACGAGGAGGATAAAAATCCCGGCAGCAAGTGGACAGCAAAGCCGCAGCGTCATTGTGCTGTGGGCAGAGCACTGACTGCGAAACCGTCACCTTCTCCTTCTCCTTCTCCTTCTCCTTCTCCTTCTCCTTCTCCTTCTCCTTCTCCTTCTCCTTCTCCTTCTCCTTCTCCTTCTCCTTCTCTTTCTCCTTCTCCAGGCTGTAGCTTTAATATGCTTTTCTAGGAAGGGCATGGATTTATCTGCTGTGTTGTGTTGATCCGTGATCACCTTCTAGTTAATTATTTACTGCCCTCATCTTTCCTAACCCACGGGTGAATAAAGTTTTTGGCTTTTGTTTAAGAACTTGTGAACCCAAATATAGTGATCATACCTTTGCTGAATCATTAAAATGTTCAATATTTAACAGAGAACAAGCTCCTTGACATCCTCGTCGGATTTCTACAGACTTGTCTCTTGAACACTGATGTGTCTTCACTCTGCTCTTGGTCAGGACAGAGGAACGCAAGTCTCGTGAAAACAACTCCTTGTTATCCTATAAGAGTATCAGTGCAATGGAATGCAGGATGTTTGGCCACGGAAAATCTGCTTCAGTGGAAAATTCTCTCACAAATGTGTGTGATACTTTCTCTTCCATGTAAGGCTTCCTCTCCCATCACACACAAAACATCTGCCTCACATTCATGCACCTCTCACAGGGTTTTCCCGTTCTTGCTGTACATTCAGTAAGTGAAGAGAAGGTGGGCTGGTACACAACTGGAATGTTGGCATCCAAATGGAGACCTTTGATAAAACAATGTTGGATGCACATTGCATCACTCCAGACCTTAAACCAGTGGCCCAGAACCCAACACAAAAGTCTTTAGACAGCAGGCTGTCTGACATGTTGGCAAGTGGGATGAGCACCAACGCAGACTGCCGTGTGGTTTGTGCAGCTGCTGGAGCCCTGGGGATAGAAGAAACTGGACTTGGACATTTACTGACAACATACGCCAGGGTACTTGGGAACATGTGACAGAAATGCATGCACAGCACGGAGGTCAAGAAACACTGCTAGGATTAATAAGCATTTTCTTTCATAACCACACTATGGCAAATTTGTCCGTGAAGTATATCTTACAGTAAAGATCAATAGGAAAAACTAGGCAGATGTTGGTGACAGCACCATCATTTAGATGCTTGCATTACCTGCGAAACACATCTCCAGCCACAAAGAGCCTGACTGCAGACACTGTAAATTTACAAGTGTTGGACCCTGAAAAGACCTACTTGCTGACCTTCAGGCTGATTGCAAGATATGCAGCCTCCTAGCTCACTGAGTTTATGTGAGGCCACCTACAAGCAGGTTTGAGCCTGTGACTATCACTTGGACTCTCTCCTGTAGGTACAAAAGCTTGCAATTGCTCAAGGTCAAAGTGATGATGCCGAGCCAAGAACCAACAACCCTCTCCTGTATCCACAGGCCAGCACATCTATTGATTCTTCTGCCTCCTACAAGGAGGTCTGTAGACCCCAAAGAAAATCCCATTGAAAACTACTGAAGATGTCAATTAATCCCTCACAGGTGTGGTTTCATTATCATTGTCATTTATCATCAGAAGTCTGGGCACAGGGCTGAGGTTTCTGATTAATCACGTAAACTATTTCCAAGTCTCATATTGGATCTCAAACTGGAATACAGAATGAATTCTCCAGTTCTCAGTTCGGTTCAGTAAGCAGGAGGTCAGGTCGGTAGCATTCACCATCGCCCTCTCTCTGAGCAAAGCAAGCAGGGAAGGAGGGGTACATTTTAGCATGTTCCTCATGTCTTTGCCTTTGGCTCCCAGAGTCACAGTCTCACACCTTCCACACGATGCAGCCCACAGACAGATGATGGCTCTTGTCTTCCCCACCTCCACACCACTTTTGGTAGGTACGACGGCACTGAATTACACCACATGCTCCTCTTACCCAGCACTGCCACAGGACACTGGCTAATGCCACAAGCAAGCACTAACAACCCATATACAGAATAGCCTCTCAGGCTCCTGCAAGACTGACCCCAAGAACCCCTGAACCTAACTCTGTGTCTTTGTATTACACACCCCTCAGGAGTTCATTTACACAATCTCCTCCTGTAATTTATCAGCAGAACTCTATAACTATCATGACAGTCAGAAACCTGAGAGAAAAAAAAAAAATCAGCTTTTTCTAGTTGTTCTTATATCAATAAGCCATTGCTTGATTTTTCCCAGTCTCTCTTCTTCCTTTCCTATTTTGGAAGCAGCACTGGACCGTTATTTCTTAGGAATCTTCCGCACGTCATTAACAGTCTGTTGTTAAGAATGTAGATCTCGATCATGCCTTTTACCACACCTGTCTCCTGACACTATCATTTTTTTATTGTACCAATTAGATCTTCAGTCCTGCAATCACTGATGACAAGTAATGCTGGCTCTTCAGACTAAAATAATTATCACACTCTCAAGTCAAAAACAAGAAAATGTTTGCAACCAGCTTATTTTGTATTTGACACTGTGAGGTTCAATGCAATGAGCATGCGCCCGTCAGAGAAGAAAGATGAAGAAAGAGAAAACAATCCATTCCTAGATACAGTAACACAATCACATTGAGATATCGTGTGTACACACTTCAGAAGTGAGAAGGAAATACCAGAGGAAGGAAATACATAACCTCTTCCATGACCAGAAGAAATGTCCGATGCTGTGAATTGTTTAACAAGACAGAGTGTCTTTAACACTGCTGCAGAACAATTCTAATAAAAGTCAGTGTCAAGAAACACATGCAAGAAATGAGTAGCCAGTTAGGAAACATCACGCTATGAAAACAGAAATAATGCAAATTAATTAAAAATAATGTTTTGAATTAATGAAATGCATTTCAAATTTCTGATGGAATTTCTGATGCTACACTCCATGAAGATGACACTGCAGCTTCATCTGATCGAAGAACAGAATGCATTCCCTGATGACCGCATACAGGAGATGAAGTCGAACACTGGATTTCTCTGAAAATATTAATTCAAGTAACAGCCACCTGCCAGCATTTCAGACCACGGGAGAAAAAGCCAAGTCTCGGAAATATTAAAATATTTCGGAAGGAAAAATAATATCAAGTACGCTAACCATCCCTAAGCCATGAAATTGCATTGCTTTGGGAAACGTGTAATTTGAGAAAATGAACATACCTTAGGCAGTGGTTTCTTCCCAGCACAGTTTATACCTCCAATGAAGACCATATTGGGCATCGCCGGTCTGGGATACTCAAACACAAAGTCATATCTCATCAACCAAACAGAAGCAGAGTTCAGGAGGTCAGTCAGGGATACATCTCTTTGAAGAACTTCAGAGGAAAGCTGTTTTGCAGCTCGATAGAACCCATTACAGTAGAACAGCTCCAAGAAAGAAATCAGTGTATTTTCCACTCTCTGGAAAAATGTCATGTGGTCTGAATTGAAGGAAAATAGCCTAGGGACATACGACAGAGGGCTTGGGCACTGTGTAGCTTCGTAGTGTAGGTTACAAGGAAATCCTCTCATGAAGAACACAGATGGAAGTGAAAGGTAATTGGCAAGCGTAGCTCCACACATCAAAACAGGGTCTGTGAGGACTGCATCGAAGCCGCTTTGATTCAAGTACTGCAGAGTTTCCGTACTGCTGAACAGTTCACTGCACTGAAGAAAGAATTTGCCACAAAAATCTACTGAGATGTTGTACAGTGCTAGAACATACAGTGGGAGAGGCAGACTCTTCAGGTGAGCAGCAAGATACTGCTGAAAGGCATTATTCAGGTCTTCTAACTTGGTGGACACTGGGTATGTCTTCACAGTGTATGCGTGTTTTTCTCTCTCTCCCATCTGCCAGCTTACTTCTGGTTTAAGCACCACCACTTCATGCCCCTTCTCGGCTATCTTCTGAACTACTTCCTTCATGCTCAGCCAGTGGCTTCCAATCATGGGCACCACCAGGAGTTTCCCTCCTTCAGAGAGGCCAGGAACGAGGAGGATAAAAATCCCGGCAGCAAGTGGACAGCAAAGCCGCAGCGTCATTGTGCTGTGGGCAGAGCACTGACTGCGAAACTGTCGCCTTCTCCTTCTCCTTCTCCTTCTCCTTCTTTTTCTCCTTCTCCAGGCTGTAGCTTTAATATGCTTTTCTAGGAAGGGCATGGATTTATCTGCTGTGTTGTGTTGATCCGTGATCACCTTCTAGTTAATTATTTACTGCCCTCATCCTTCCTAACCCACGGGTGAATAAAGTTTTTGGCTTTTGTTTAAGAACTTGTGAACCCAAATATAGTGATCCATACCTTTGCTGAATCATTAGAATGTTCAATATTTAACAGAGAACAAGCTCCTCGACATCCTCGTCGGATTCTACAGACTTGTCTCTTGAACACTGATGTGTCTTCACTCTGCTCTTGGTCAGGACAGAGGAACGCAAGTCTCGTGAAAACAACTCCTTGTTATCCTATAAGAGTATCAGTGCAATGGAATGCAGGATGTTTGGCCACAGAAAATCTGCTTCAGTGGAAAATTCTCTCACAAATGTGTGTGATACTTTCTCTTCCATGTAAGGCTTCCTCTCCCATCACACACAAAACATCTGCCTCACATTCATGCACCTCTCACAGGGTTTTCCCGTTCTTGCTGTACATTCAGTAAGTGAAGAGAAGGTGGGCTGGTACACAACTGGAATCTTGGCATCCAAATGGAGACCTTTGATTAAACAATGCTGGATGCACATTGCATCACTCCAGACCTTAAACCAGTGGCCCAGAACCCAACACAAACGTCTTTAGACAGCAGGCTGTCTGACATGTTGGCAAGTGGGAAGAACACCAACGCAGACTGCCGTATGGTTTGTGCAGCTGCTGGAGCCCTGAGGATAGAAGAAACTGGACTTGGACATTTACTGACAACATACGCCAGGGTACTTGGGAACATGTGACAGAAATGCATGCACAGCACGGAGGTCAAGAAACACTGCTAGGATTACATGTCATGATGCCCCTCTGTTTGTATAGTGTGATATATGATTGCTCATAGCTAACTGCTAGCACTCTTATTCTTCAAGCTTAACAAGAAGCAAAAAAAGTTGCTCCAAGTCCTGAGTTACTGGACATCAGGGCAAGACTGATAAGGAGAAGCTGAGCCCTCCTTTTAAAGCTCTGAGAAGGGGAAATGAGGGGAAACCTCATGGTAGCCTGAAGCTCCTCATGGTGCTCCATAAGTTTCCAGGGCTGTGGACACAGCCCCGAGCTGCTAGAGCTCAGGGAGTGTTGGGGCACTGCTCTCAGCCATAAGAGTTGGGTTTTGAAAGGTTTCTGTGGAGCCAGGAGATGGACTCAATGATCCTTAAGGGTTCCTTCCCATTTGGGACATTCTAGGATCCTAATACATTTGATACCATAGGCTTCTACGTTAAGTCAAAAGGAATCATTCTGCAATTGAATCTGGTGGTTTTTTTGCTGCTGAAATGTCACGCATAAGGATTACAGCAGGTTGGTAGATGCCAAAACAAACCTGGTTATCCAATGGACACCAGGTAATGGCTGTAAGAAAGCAATAACAATCCATATACAGAATAGCCTCCCAGACTCCAGTTAGAGTGACTCAGGGAGCTAGACCCAGGGAACTAAACCTTGTGACTTTGTATTACATATCCTTTTAGGTGTTTTGCTACACAAATTTCTCCTGCAACTAGGTCATCCCAGCCTTCCATTCTCTTATCTATGGGTACTCACAGGGTACTGTGTTTCAGAGAACTATCTGTTCTTATCACAGGATTGTATTTCTGAACAGCAGTGATTGACACAGAGCTTACATCTGTGTATGGATACACACCTCTTATTTGCATGTTTACATTCTGATGCATGTTTGCTTTGCTGCAGGGTGTTGTTCCAAGCAAAATAGGACAAATGCTAACATTTTCCATAGAAAATATAACCAGAGAGAAGGGAGGAGGAATACAGAAGGTTTTTAAAAGTGCAGAAAACATGATTTCCACATAGTGACGAAAGTCATTGTGATGATAGGAGGCACCAGGTATAAAATACAGGAAGAATAGTTATACTCCTTTGGAAAATAGCCATCTACAAACTGTTGGCAGACCTGAGACCTTCATAGTATCACATGGTATACCATTACTGGAAAAGACCTCCAAGATCACCTAGTCTGACCATCAGCTTCAGGATATAAAGACATGTAAAAGGATAGAAAATACTTCTGTCATGCAATCTGCAAGAACATCTGCAAGTACATCCAAAATCTAAATCAGTAAATTATCACTCTCTTCAGCCAAACACAAGGAAATGTCTGCATTCAGCTTATTCTGTATTTGCCTTGCTGAAATTCACTGGAAACTGAATAAATCCATGAACCCAATAAACCCATGAGTATAAGTGCAGAAAGAAAAGAAATTTAACTCAAAGAAACTGTGGTACAAATATGTAATAATACCATGTCAGCACATTTCAGAAGTGAGAAGGAAATATCAGAGGAAAGCAATGTCTGTCCTCCTCCATGACTAGTAAGAAATGTCTGATGCTACTAATTGTTTTAACTAGATAGGCTGTCTATAAAACTACTGCAGAACAATTCTGATAAAAGCCAATGTCAAAAAACACAAACGAAAAATGATTAGCCAGTTAGGAAACATCATGTTATGAAAATAGAAACAATGCAAATTAATTAAAAATAATGTTTTGAATTAATGAAATGCATTTTATCATTCAGATGAAAGAAATACTAGTTACACTGCATGAAGATGAAACTATGCCTGCGTCTGACAGAATAGTATGTATTCACTGACAACAGCATACAGAAAATGAAGTCAAACATTGGATTTCTCTGAAAATACGAATTCAAATAACAGTCACCTGCCACCATTTCAGACCATGGAATAACAGTAGGCCAAGAATCAGATCTGTTAAAATATTTTGGAAAGAAAAATAATATCAAGTACGCTAACCATCCCTAAGCCATGAAATTGCATTGCTTTGGGAAATGTGTAATTTGAGAAAATGAACATACCTTAGGCAGTGGTTTTTTCTCAGCACAGTTCATACCTCCAACAAAGACCATATTGGGCATCACTGGTCTGGGATACTCAAACACAAAGTCAAATCTCATTATTGAAATAGAAGCAGAGTTCAGGAGGTCCAGCAGGGTTACGTCTCTTTGAAGAATTTTAGAGGAAAACTGTATTGCATCTTGATAGAGGACATTACAGTAAAAGCGTTCCAAGAAAGAAATCAGTGTATTCTCTACTCTCTGGAAAAATGTCATGTGGTCTGAATTGAAGGAAAGTGTTCTGGGGACATACGACAGAGGGCTTGAGCACTGTGCTGCATCAAAGTGTAGATTGCAAGGTAATCCTCTCATGAAGAACACAAATGGAAGCGAAAGGTAATTAGCAACTGTTGCTCCACACATAAAAAAGGGATCTGTGATGACTGCGTCGAAGTTGCTTTGATTCAAGTACTGCAGTGTTTCCGTGCTGTTGAACAGTTCCTTGCACTGACCATAAAAGGCTTCAATAAGTCGTGTGAAAAAATTGAAGAGTACTAAAGCATATTTTGGGAAAGGCATACTCTTGAGGTGAGCTTCAAGATACACTTTAAAGGTATTATCCAGATCTTCTAACTTGGTGGACACTGGGTATGTTTTCACAGTATATGCGTGTCCCTGTTTGTCATCCGTATTCCAGCTTACTTCTGGTTTAACCACCACCACTTCATGTCCTCTCTTAGCAAGCTCATGAGCTACTTCCCTCAGGCTTAGCCAGTGGCTTCCAATCATGGGCACCACCAGGAGTTTCCCTCCTTCAGAGAGGCCAGGAACGAGGAGGATAAAAATCCCGGCAGCAAGTGGACAGCAAAGCCGCAGCGTCATTGTGCTGTGGGCAAAGCACTGACTGTGAAACTGTCTCCTACTGCAGGCTCTAGCTTGAATATGCTTTCTTAGGTTGTGATTGGATGTATTTGCTGAGCTGTGTTGTTTTTTGTTTATATTCCAGTTAATGTTTTACTCCTGAGGTCTGTGCTGATTTGTGGGTGAGTGCTGTTGTTGCTTTTTTTTTTTGTTTTTTTTTTTAGTTACTTGTACTGCCAAATACAGTGACCCTTCACTGTGTTGACTCACTGGAGTTCTGCAGTACTCAGTGAAGAACTAGCTCCTTTACATCCCAATTAGCTTTCTTAAAACATTTCTCTTGATCACTGTTGTGTCCTGGTCAGGGTAAATGAAGGCAAGTTTGGTGAAAAGAATTCACACAGTACAATAACAAATGAAAAGAGCCTCAACACATTAGATTATGGTTGGATACACAGATGTTCAGAGAATTTCTCTGAAAACAGAACAGAAGGATGTTGTGTTACTGACTAAAGTGAGATTGACAAAGTCTTCTGGGCTACCAGATAGCAAATACCCCTGCAGCCTACAATGTAGCACTAAGATGAGACATTTAGACAGTAGTCTGGCATCTGCAGCAGAGATCTGTGTATTTGAAGTCCAGCATCTTACTTCCAAGGAGCAACGCAGTTTTTTTCACAGTCTAGGAAACGGCCATGAAACTTCTGATATGCAGCTGAAAACTCTTCACCAATATAGATATCAAGTAGAATCAGATACAACATGGTATACCTAATATGTGTAAAGGTCTCGCAAAAAAGGCTCACATGCGCGCCCAGTTATCAGACCTGATTTTTAGCTAAAGAGCAGAGAACAGCTTGTGTTCTACCAGGGAAATGCCCTGCCCTCTTTTAGGCTTCCACTATTGACTATATTGCAGCATGACGATTGGAAAATCCAAACTTGCAACAGTGCTAATAGGGAAGGTAAAGGGTGCAGAGTCAAACTGAGGACGAGGGAAGTTAATCAGTACTACAGAAGAGCTTCCATGTGTCTGCCGGTTTTCCAAGGCCTCACTTATTTTGCTGGATTATCTGGCAAGGGTTTATGTATGAGTTAATCTTTTCTGGGCTCAAGGCAGTGCTGGATAACAGTTTCTTAAACTGATTTATCCACACAAGGAGACAGGAACTTCAGGCTTGAATGAGAAAGGACATAGTTGGGGCATGAGGAGGAACTGTCTTTCATCTGAAGATGCACCCTTTTGAGTGATAGGACAAGGGGGAATTGCTTTAAATTAAGAGAGGATAAATTTAGGTTAGATGTCAGGCAGGAATTGTTTCTTTGAGGGCAGTAATGCACTGGTACAGGCTGCTGTGGTGCCCCATCCCTGGAGGCATTCAAGGGCAGCCTGAGCAGAGGGGTTGGAACTGGATGGACTTTAAGGTCCCTTCCAACCTCAGCCCTTCTGAGATTCTCTACGGAGGACCTTGGGGCTGTGCTGGTAAGGCACAGCATGACGTAGGGCCATAGGCACAGAGCTGCCACGGCACGGCGGACTCCATCCCCCAGCAGGCCCGGCAGGGCCGGCCCCTCAGCGCACTTTGCGCCGCGCCAAAACAAAAATGGCGGCAGCGGCGACAGAGAGGCGGCGGCTTTGGGCCGTTTGCTTGCTCTGAGCGGTGCGGATCCGGCCTTTTCCCGGTCGGAACCGAGACAAGGCCGAGCGGAGAGTAGAGCGCTGCCGCAGTTGCCTGGCGGGGTGGAGCCGGGTGTTGGGCGGGGTGCAGCCCGTGAGGGGAAGAGGCGGCTGAGGAGAGGTGGGAGGCTGCCGGCGGACGTGAGGTGAGGTGAGTGGTGGGGGGGCGTCTCGTTTCTTCGAAGGGAGCTTACAGGCAGGAGGGAGAGCGGCTTCACGTGGCCCGGTAGGGACAGGACAAGGGGGAGTGGATTTAAACTGAAAGAGGGGAGCTCTGGATTGCATATTGGGAGGAAATTACTGACTCGTTGAGTGATGAGGCGCTGCCCGGTGAAGTTCTGGGTGCCCTGAGGCGTTGAAGGATGGGGGATGGGCAACCGTTTTTGTTGGCAAGCAGCCCCGAGCCCCACCTTCCTGGAACCAGATGGGCCGGAAGGTCCCTTCCAGCCGAAGCCGTGCTGTGATTTTACGTTTCTAATCCGTATTTTATGACTTTTAAGGGAAGGAAAGTGCTGGCAGCATGTTGTGGTTTAAGCCAGCAGGTGGCTCAACACCGCGCAGCCTTGCTCTCGCTTCCCTCCTTCCCAGTGGGATGGGGGGGGGGGGGGAAGGCGACACAACCAAAGTAGAACTCATAGGCTGAGATAATTATTTACCAAGATAGAGAAAAGGAGAAGGAAAATAATTATGACTATAATTACGACATATGAATTTATATTACAAGTAGTGCACAAGCAATTGCTCACCACCCCCTGGGAAATGCCCAGCTAGCCCCTGAGCGGTGGAAGAGAGAGAGAGGTGAGCTCTCTCCTCCTTCAAACACCTTTTGCTTGATGCCGTGTGATATGGAATATTGCTCTGTTCAGTTTAAGTCAGCTGTCCTAATTCTGTTCCCTCTCAGCTCCTCGGGCCCTTTGCTGCAGATGGCTTTGGCTCTCTACAGCGCTGCTTAACAGCTGCTATAAACATCAGCGTATTACCAGTATTGTTTATCTCCTAGAACCAAAACAAAGCATAGTGCTAGGCACTTTGTAGAAAACAATTCCTTCCCAGCTGAAACTAAGACACAGTAATGCTTTGAGGGTCCAGAAGCAAGGAGTAAAGGAAAGTTTGCTATTGTCCCACTTACCTGCTTCTCTGGAGTGGTGAGGGGTGCTCAAGTCAGCAGTGCTTCCCAAGTGTGCGTGCTTTTATGGTGAGCAAGCCTATTAGGATCAAAGTATGTGTTCACATGAGAACAGTATGAATCATAATCTTTGTCTGGTTAAATGGTAAACATTGACACACCCAGTGTAAAATAGATGAAGGCTGAGAGCTTTTGAAGGGTGCTCAACTTATCAATCATGTTTGAAGCAGGGGAGGTGAGATAAAGGTTTTAAAGCTGCATTCAGAGTAGAAAAAGGCATTGAAAAAAGACTTATCCCGTGTATGTGTGTTCATTATTCCAACTGCATGATTTCATCTGTGAAGGAGTTTTAAGATGCATATGCATTGTATAAAGTGATAAAGAATAAGAGTGAATGTTCCCAT
Organism: Tympanuchus pallidicinctus; assembly: GCF_026119805.1. Lineage (NCBI taxonomy): Eukaryota > Metazoa > Chordata > Aves > Galliformes > Phasianidae > Tympanuchus > Tympanuchus pallidicinctus. Next base: position 35,320,882 of record NW_026294669.1, read on the forward strand.
GCTGCTTCGTAGTCAGCTTCTCAGAGCATAGCCTTTTGCATAAAAAATAGGCAAAAGGACTAAAATTATTTAATGTAATGATGAGGCTGTGGATGCCCCATCCCTGCAGGCATTCAAGGCCAGGCTGGATGTGGCTCTGGGCAGCCTGGTCTGCTGGTTGGCGACCCTGCACTGAGCAGGGGGGTTGAAACTAGTTGGTCATTGTGGTCCTTTTCAACACAGACATTCTATGATTCTATGGGATTTTATAAAAAGAGATTTGTTAGATACTTGAAGAACTAGCAGCTGGTTGAGTGGGGAGCTCAGAAATTTTGGCATTTAAAAAGATATTCAGTAAGGTTTGCCACTGAAGGCTCTCTAGGAAAGTAAGCTGGCACAGGAGAAGAAGAAAGTTTTTGCTTGATTGAATAGTTGAGTAAAAGATGGGAAATTGAAGATGAACCCTCACAGAAGGGAGTAAGATGTAGTTTCTCTTTTTTCTAGGGCTCTTTAGGGGTTCAGCATCAGTAATCTGTTAGTCAAAAAAAAAGAAAGTGAATTTTGAAGTGAGTATTTTTTCTTGTGATATCTGCTGATACTTAGCAATAAAAATGAGCACCCTTAGTGAAGTTTGCACATCTTCAAGCTACTGAGAAGCAGAAGGATGCAGTAGCTGATAATGCTGATTGTAGGTAAATTCGTGTGTAAATTATGTGCGTAGTGTCTGAGTTTGAAGTGAATGCACAGCAGAGTACTGGCATGATTGGCATGATCTAAAAAAACCACAAGAACAACAAAACTAAGCATTTCTAAGATGAATGCTCAGCGCTTGAACAAGAACCAAACAATGCTTATTTAGCTATAGCAACCCGTGGTTTGCACACCTCTGGAGCTTTATAAGGGTAATAGAAGATGGAGGACTCACTCAGTTGTAAGAATGGATCATAGAATCCTAGAATGGCCTTTGTTGAAAAGAACCACGGTGCTCATCCAGTTCCAACCCCCTGCTATGTGCAGGGGCACCAACCAGCAGACCAGGCTGCCCAGAGCCACATCCAGCCTGGCCTTGAATGCCTGCAGAGATGGGGCATCCACACTTTTGGGTTAATGTGATAAAGAACCATAAAATTGCAAGTAGGATTAAGGTAGATTGGGAATGATTATTCAGTGCTTCAGTATAATTCGTGAGTTATTCGTTTCTAAAACAAACATTTGCAGCACAGTAAGAGAAACTAGGGAGTGGCAAGTACAAAACAAAAGGGATTGAAGTGAGGGATCTTGTTACGCATGGAAAGGTCATAGAGCTACCAAAAAGACTGAAAAAAACCCTCAAAAATGTAAGTGTTTTTTTGACAGAGTTTCTGGGTTGCACAACATCTGGAAGCAAAGAAAATATTTTGCTAAAGCACTGCTGTATTTTTGCCCACGCGTTGCACTGTTTCTGTCTGAACTAGCTGGAGACAGATTTTATGTGTATGTGGGTTTATTGAGAAACACAGTGCAGGCATATTCAGTAATTTTGGGGACCTTGCATGTGTTTCCTGCAAGAAGTACCTAAAAAACTAGTAAATAATAGATGTTTAGAATGATCTGTTGATTTTGGCATACACATTTGTGCTGATGCAAGAGTGAAATCTGACAAAGTTGATTGTAGTTAAAAGCATGCTGAGATGAAAGCTTCTAATTTGCCCTTTTTTGTTACACTAATGTGTGTTTCTGTATGCATCTGATGTTCATTTTTGGAATAACAGAAAAAGATTTTTTTTTTTTTAAAGGCATAAACAAATTCTACAGTTGAAGAGAAGGCCAGAGGATCTTTGAGGGCTTGAGAAGGGTGGATTCAACTGCGTTTTTCATAGTAAACAGATTATTCTGTGTTTTTAAAGGACTGTTTTTTTTTCACGATGTTTGGGGACTTATTTGAAGAGGATTTTTCCTTTATTTCAAACAATCATTATGGAAAAGGGAAGAAATCAAAGCCCAAAGATTCTGAGCCTCCAGCTCCCAGGGATTTCACCAATCTTAGCGGTATCAAAAACCAAGGTGGGACCTGCTACCTCAATTCCCTTCTGCAGACTCTGCTTTTCACACCAGAATTCAGAGGTACTGTGTTCAGAACCTTCTTAAAGTAATCTCCATTGATATTTTGTAGCGACTTGCATATCTGATTGTTTATTAAAGAAACGCTGCGAGCATAAACAGTTTATTTCAGTTGAATTGAAGTGAGTTATTACAGAATAGCCAGCTTTTGGTCTCTAAAATTAGTATTGTCAGTTGTACACAAAATAGAAATGTTGTACACGTTGTATCTTAAACACCTATTGCTTGTGAAAACAAGTGAGGCTATTGCTCTACATAGCATGCCATTTATTTTGGAGTGCAACCATTACAGTTCATGGAAGAAAAAAGTATTTTGCTATCTAAACATCCCATGCTTCCATGTGTTTTTTAGCTTGAACCGTGTCTAATGATGAATGATGTTGAGATGTTGCATGACTTTTTGACAAAAAGTGACAATTGTAACAACTCCTCAAAGAAAAAGCATTACCTTTTTTCCTTAATGAGTCATTTTTCTTTACAATTACAGAGGCACTGTTCTCTCTAGGACCTGAAGAGCTTGGGACTCTGGATGATGTCAGCAAACCAGACGCAAAAGTATTTAAAATCTTCTTCTGTTTTGTTACTGTTCAGTGTTGTTCTGTATGGTTTGAAACAATATTTTCATGAGGGTGAATGAAAGCTGAGCTTTGATATCAAAAGGCTGGTTGGTTGAAATCCTTTTTGCACACAGATGCAAAATCACAGAATGGATCACACAGAATCATAGAATGGCCTGGGTTGCAAAGGAGCACAATGCTCATCCAATTCCAACCCCCTGCTGTGTACAGGTCACCAACCAGCAGCCCAGGCTGCCCAGAGCCACATCCAGCCTGGCCTTGAATGCCTGCAGGGATGGGGCATCCACAGCCTCCTTGGGCAACCTGTTCCAGTGCCTCACCACCCTCTGTGTGTAAAACTTCTTCCTCATATCCAACCTAAACCTCCCTGTCTCAGTTTAAAACCGTTCCCCCTTGTCCTATCACTATGTCCATCCTCATAGACAGCTGTTTCCCTTCTTGTTCATACTCTCCCTGAAATACTATAAGCTTTTCCTTCAAGAGTAAGGTGTTGAGCCTGTTTCCACTGGCTTTGATAGTAAAGATTCTTCAGTGGAAGCAGAAATGATCCCAAAGTTTGTTCAGAGCCTTTTTGTTTTTCTCCGCTGTAACTAAAACTACAGTGCTCTGACTGATTTGCCACCAGTCAAAAACTAAAAATAAAATCAAAATGTGTGCAGACCAAGTGACCGCATCGAGATTCTGCAGGTTTAACAGCCCACCTATACTAAAAACATTATGGGACTGCGATTTCGTATTTAGTTTAGAAGTGCTTACTAAAATCGACTACTTCAGCAGGTCTGCTAAACTGCTTCAGTTTCATTCTTTAGCCTTTGGGTTGACGTATCACAGTTAATTGCTTGGAAATATGAATTGCTTTGTAAATCAAAGATAAAAATAGGCAGCTGGCAGTGATTATTGACATTGATCCTTCTCCTTTCACCTCATCATCTGTCCTTTTCCTGAACAAGGAGTAGCAGTTGTAACTGCGTTCTTAGATTTCAGGGTTATGAAAAGTAGGAAAGTTGTCCTTTTGTGCTCTGGTGGTGGTTTTGTTTAAATCCATGCAGTCTTGCTTTATCACAAAGCTCATGTTCCGTGACTGTATTGAATATGGAGCGGGGTTGTGTATGTTTGGGATCTGATGTTCTGATGAGAGTCGAGTTATGAAAGCGATCGTTAGTGGTGGTCTGTTAGAGGTTCTGTTCTGTTTATTTTGACTAAATTCCATAAGTTTATTTCAATTGTTGATTTAAAGATATATTTTGCTTCTTTTATACCTAGGTTCGGATAATTCCATTACAGCTTCAACGGTTATTTGCCCAGCTCCTGCTCTTAGATCAGCAGGCTGCATCTACAACAGACCTTACTGAGAGCTTTGGTTGGAGCAGCAATGAGGTACAAGTCAGCACCTGTGGCACCACTGATGCTGAAGTCTGGCATTTAAAAAACTAGCTTAAAATATTTCAAGCTGTGGAGATAGCAATTAATTGGGCCAGCTTTTCTGCTGTGCTGTTGTATCTTCACATGCTCTATGTGTTAGTTGTTTCCAGTCAGCAGCAAGAGAAAATTGTTCCTTTAAATACATTTTGAGTAGCTGTACCATTGTTTTTGCAGGAATGCTTTTTCAACAGTAATTTGGCTATTTGTCTGTAGTTACTTAAGTTTCTGTTCTCTGTGTTAACGCATCCTTGAGCTTAGTGGAGATCTACACAGGTGAAACTACGTCTCATGTGTTATATTTTTATGCACTTTTAACTACTTCAGAAAGCATGACTGAATTAAGAATAACTACTAGTAATACATTTTTCTCAAAGTGGCAAATATATGGGTAACCATTGAGACAGCTTTCTGGCATGCGTAGTTTAAGTTGTTTTTAAGCAATAGACAAAGCAAATGGCACAAAGTTTATTTCTTTGTTTTTTGTTGTGCAGGAAATGAGGCAGCATGATGTGCAGGAACTGAATCGGATTCTGTTCAGTGCTTTGGAGACTTCCCTTGTGGGAACTTCAGGTCACGACCTTATTAATCGATTGTACCATGGGACTGTTGTCAACCAGATTGTTTGTAAGGAATGCAAGAACATCAGTGAGAGACAGGTAATGCTGGAGGATTTTCTGTGTTAGGTTTCTGTTCCCCTTGCTCAGTCCAAAAAAAAAACCAGATGACATCTTTCTGCAGCATCACTGGTGGTTATAGTGGATCTACATATTGGTTAGGGCACTGCAGGCTTGCAGGTGTGTGGAAATTGTGCGTGACTGACAGTTGCTAAATCTTAGCTGGAATTTTCTAAGCCATGTGTATCGTGATGTGACTCATGAGCTTAAAAAAAACACCAAACAATCAGTAAGCATTATTACATCTGAGTTAGTAAGTTCTGTCTGTAGATGTAGTTATCAGACAGCTGAACAGTGGGGTAACAACAGTAAAACATCTTTACGTTGCTTTACTGCTCTTGTAAACTACTTATTATCTCTTTTTTTGTTGCTGTTGTTGTACTTCTGCATAGGAAGATTTTTTAGACCTAACAGTGGCAGTAAAAGGTGTAGCTGGTTTGGAGGAGGCCCTGTGGAACATGTATGTGGAAGAGGAATACTTTGAAAATGAAAACTTGTATCGATGTGGAGCCTGTGATAAACTGGTTGAGGCATCAAAGGTAATGCATCAAGTCATTGTCAGTGTTTGATTTGCTAATGTTTTGAGACTTCACTTACATTGCTGTGCCTACCCTCTGGCCCCAAAATAAAAAAGATGTTACAAGAGCATGCCAAAATTGGACTTGCATTTTAAATCTCAGCAGCTTGTGTGATCCATTTCCTGACTTGAATGTTGTTGCAGTCTTTAAGTAATGATGAGTGGGACAGCATGTAGTTATGAGAATACTGCTGCATTCACATGCTTCTACTGCACCTGGCTGTGGGCATTTCAGAGCATAGGCTGAAAGACAAGCTAGAGCCCAAAGAAAAGAAGGAGATAAACTATCTGGAAATTTTTACCTGAAGAGCACCTGTGGCAGAGAAACATAAGTAATTCCTTGCTTTGGGCAGGGAAATGGGGTCTCTTGATTTAGGTATTGCATTGTTTCTCTGATGTTGAACAGCTTGCAGTGATGTGTTAACAGACTGAAAAAGTCTGCTGCAGTGTGCCTTTAAGTGGGTAACATAGAAGTAATTACTCAGGTTTTCCAGCATCTATGGCAATGGCTGTGTATGTTTTCACAGCCTACACCTGTGTATAAGCACCACCATGTCATGTCTTCTCTCAGCGACCTAAGCCACATGCTAAGCCGGTGGCTTCCAGCTCTGGGCTCCACTGGGGGTCCTGTCTTTCCTCTTACTCTTGCTAAAAGGCTGTAAAGGCAAAGCAGACATAAACAGCTGATAATGCACTTTGCCTTTGACTTGTTGTCCCTTCTCCACAACAATGAAGCTCTTCGTCCTGCTCTGGTGACTGTCCGGCATCAGGATGAGCAAACCTTGTATCATGTTTAATGTGGAAAGGAAAAGGTGCAGATGCAAGTTCAGGTCACAGTTAATCAGTACCTTAAAGGACTTCAGGAAGTTTTGTCAGTGCCTCCCATGGCTTGGTTATAAATGTTTGAGTTCAATTTCCCTGAGTTCAAAGGGGAGTGCAAGATAACAGTTGGCTACCTTTGAAATTTGATCGTTCACTCAAGACAAGGGGAACTTGGAACGTGAAGTTGCTTAACTATGGATTGGCAGCACGACTGGGGCCACAGTGTAGCATATGCAGGGTGCGTGATCGCGGTTGCCTGCGGAGACTGAGGAACCTGCTGAGTCACGCTGACAGAGCCGTGCACTGTGACCCATACCTGGCAACACCTCTCCTCCATTTCTTCAGTATTCTCTGGGTCTTTGGATGTTATTTCCTACCCTGTTTTGAAGAACCCTGCTTTTGCACCAGTGTTTCTGCTGTGCTTACGCACCTTGTTGTTTGATCTCAGTGAATTAGGTGTTAGGTGAATGGTTGGATTTGATGATCTTAAGGATCCAATCTAAACTATGCTGTGATTCTGCCTTTCTAAAATGGGCTATGTTCCCACCACTGTAAATAAAATAAAGTGAAGAGAGATTTTAACGCTTGCTTGATTGTTCTGTGGGTGCCTGTAGTCTTCCAGGATACATCAGACACAACCTCATCTTGCTTATCACAGGCCACTGATCTTAGTCAAGGCTGTTTTCTTCAATCAATCTGGCAAATGTTAAGCAATGTGCCACTGTGAGATCTTCTGGTGATGTATTTTAGACCATTTCTATTGAATTCAGAAGCAGTCCAGTAGTCACAGCAGATGAAAATTACTGTCTTGCTTTTTCAGCAGTGTGCTCCTTCATTTTCATAGCAGGATTAAGTATGGGACTGGTGATCATTGAGGGTGTGGACTGCAATGTAAGGGAAGGATCTTGATTGCTTTACTTATGTAGTAAAAATACATAAATACCAGTCTTGTCTGCCTCCTTGTGACGAAAGTAGAGTCATAGAATTGACCATAGCAAGGTTATTCTGTGTAACAATGTGCTTATAACTTTTTTTTTGTCATGTTACAGTCAGCTAAACTACATAAGTTGCCTCCCTTTCTCACCATCTCTCTCCTGAGATTTAACTTTGACTTTGAGAAGTGTGAACGATACAAGGAAACTAGTTGCTATACCTTCCCTATGCAGATAAATCTGAGGCCTTTTTGTGAGCAGGTTTGTACTGTTATATTTGTTGAAGTTTCTATATGCTCAGCAGAGAACTGATATTTTTAGGTCAAGGTATCTTTAATTCTGCATTTCACAGAATCACAGAATTGTAGGGGACTAATTGTACTAATTTATTCAAAGCCAGATGATAAGGAAACTTTGTGGGCTTCTCCTGTGTCCTTAGTTCATTGCTTTAGCAAAAATGTTTCCAAAAGATCACTTTCTAACAGAGTGAGAGAAATACCTTATTGCTGTACAAGGTGGGAGAGTTTAATAACGACCTAAAACTTAATCTGACATTTGCTTGAAAGAAAATTAAATCTACTTTTGTATTAACTTTGTCTGGTAACTTACATACCTGTGTGTGTGTGTATTGTCCTATATAAAACCAGCTACAAATGTTTTTCAGTTATTCCATTTTCCTAATTTCTCTTTGAATTACTGTACATCTATTCTGGTGCATAACTCAGTTTTCCAACCTGATGTTCCATTGCCTGATGCCAGCTTTTGTTCCTTGAAGTATGTGAAGAACATGCTTAAGGGATGCACTCTCCTTGAAGAGGGTTTTGGGTTTGTTTTTTTTTTCTAGCTGAAATGTTGCAATTCCAGCTCAGGGTTTGTATTTGGGGATGCCTTTTTTCAGTTGGTTTGTTAAGTGTTTGTTTAAAAGGCTAGAGAAAAACAAAATAAGTTGGTTATAAACATCAGGTTGAGTTCTATTATTTGCATCAAGATTGAAATATTTCAATATTAAAATAATGAACTGTTACTCAGAATCACTTTTGTCCACACTTGTGTTCTGCAACACTGAAAAGCCCCTTCAGTCTTGGCACATGCAAAGGTGTACAGAGATATCTGAAGCTATGCTGGTGGTGTAGAAGCATCCTTGTGTGAAAAACTTGCTGATATATATTATTATTGTTATTATTTTTCTTTTTGAAGACTGAAATGGATGATTCAGAGTACATGTATGAGCTCTTCTCTGTTATTATACATAAAGGTGGCTGCTATGGAGGACACTATCATGTTTATATCAGAGATGTGGATGAATTAGGAAACTGGCAATTACAAGTAAGTGCTAAATATTGTGGGTTTTTTTTTCCTTGCTTGTCTCTTATATTTCAGAAAAGCGTTAAGAGCTAAAGAATGAAATGGACATCCAAGCTAATTCATATTTTAGTGAGGCATTTGATTGAGAAGGTTAGTTTTTGCCCTCACGCTGTCTCTACAGGTTGGAAGCTGTTAGGATTTTGTAGCAAACTGTTGTTTTTTTGATCTGCTATCTCTCATAGTATCTGGTATCTGGCTGTTGGACTCTTGCTGCCTATTGTGAGGCAGGTGGGCAGAATCAGACAGCGGGTGCGTATGCACTGCAGTGAGCTGCCTGCAAGCTGCTTCAGCTGTTGTGGCAGTGTGACTGAATCTTTGCCATGTGCTTGATACGTGAGGAACTGGATATTTTTGTGTGGCATCCAGGTATCTGTGTAAAGAGACTGCAGAACAGTCCTTTCTAAAACATTGTGCACAGCTTGCTCTGAAATCTACATTTGGAGGATTGGTTTACAGTGCTAAACTGCATATGCAAATCTCAGTACAGGCTGGAAAACTGCCAGCAGTGTTTGAAGTCAGTGCTTGTGAATGTACTATTTTTCTTACACAGGAAGATGAGGATAGGCTGACTGAAGATAAGCCTTCAAGAGAGAATGAAAATGCCAAAGAAACAGAAAATCCATTGGCAGTGTTGAAAGGGATTTTATCAGAGGTATGGTATGTAAAGAGTTCATTGCTTCAATTTTGATGTTAGGGAACCCAGGAGAAGGGGCTGAAATGTGCAGGAGGCAGGCTGAACAGTACAGAACTCTTCCAAGCTTATTGTGAAGCATGTAAAACTCATAATATAGCCCAATTTTAGGATGAGTCGTGGCAACTCGTACAAAAAAAAGATGTTTTTTTTTTTTTTTTTTTTTAGTATTTTGTAAATTACTTCTTAGGGTGTTGCAGAATGTGATGCTACTCTGACTACTCTGTTAACAAGTATCCATGACTTAATCACTCGAGAATTGCTTTCTTTGTGTTGTTTCCTTGACATCTGTAACCTTCATTATCTTAGTTTTTAATTTCTCTGTAGGAAGAATGTAAACAAATTCCTGTGGATCAATTAGGGCAGAAGTTCTTGGAGAAAGTAAAGGTGTCCTGGAACAAGAAATACCGAAAACAGTACGGAGCATTACGAAAGGTAACGTGTCTGTCTGTTACTTTCTTTTTTATTATGAAGGTAACCTTATGTTTCTATTGAAGAGTCAGTAGGATGGCAATTGAAAATACTGGCACTTGGACTAGCAAGTGAATGCGCATGTAAGAGATTTGTTTGTGAGCCAAATTAATGGTCTGGGAAACACAAACAGGATGCTCAACAGCTTATCAGCCTGAAAGCTTTTTTCCATCTATACTGTTTATTTTTGGCCTAAAAAAGAGTCAGCTTTGGGTACTAAATATTGTCTCACTTATGTCTGTGGATAAACCTGCAAGAGCAGTACTGCCTCTTGGCCATAGAAACAGTGGTGAGAATTAAAGAAGAAATACAGTGCTGCTTTGAAGTCAGACCAGAAATGGGTTTTGGAAAAAGAGGCACTTTTTGGTTGGTTAGGGTACATCCATTAAGTTTAACACTTCAAATAAAGTCTTGTTTTTCTCTAATTAGTTACTACTTCATTTTCTTGCACTTTAAGGAAAATGCTTACACATTTATGTTACAGATTGTGGAAAAAATCATGCTGCTCTTTGTTAAGAAGACTAACAATAGAGGTTGCAAGTAAATTTATATTATTTGTGAGATCTAATATGGATCTTTCACAGAGAGCCCTTTTTCTGACCTCTGTAGAGAATGTATAGAAAGAAGTTCAGAGCTCCCAGTATTAACAATCTCCAAGTTTGAGTGCTGTTGTGAGCATTACCACAGGTGACCTAGAGCTTTTGTCTGGCTGTTTTTCTCTTTATTTTTCTTCCCTTTTTTTCCCTAAGGGAGTTGTGTACGTATGGTTCTCTAATTTTTTTCTTAGTATGGTGGGGTTTTTTTTGTTTTTTTTTTTTTTTTTTTTTTGCCATGTATTTGAAAACAAAAAATACCTATTGAGAAATCAGCTGGAGTGAGTGGGTTGCGTGTATGAATTTGAGGACAAATTGGGTCACTGCGCTGATGCAATCAGCTGATGCAATGTTACATTTAACATTGAGTATCTTCCTTTACTAAAATCTCGTTACTGCACCTTGTCCTTGCTTTTATTTTTAGTATTTGCAGAATCATCCCCAGATATTTCAGTTCAGTCCTGATGAAAATAAAGTTGGTTTAAAGGAAAAATACAAGCTCCCATTTAAGTCGGATTTTCAAGGACAAGATTTCCGAAGCCATCCTCAGGAGAATGGTATCCTGTGGAATTCAGAAAAAGCAGCTCTAAGGCTAGGAGAGAGTTCTGCTGGATGCCATTGGTTTGATCTGAATGATTCAAAAGTCCAGCCCATCAAAGAGGAGGATATTGAGAAACAATTTCAGGGTAAAGAGAGTGCCTACATGCTGTTCTACCGCAAGTCTCAGTTGAAAAGGCCTCCTGAAGGTACACAGAATTCCTCTTTACCTTCTGAGGGGCTTCCTTCATTGATATTGAGATTTTCAAAAGGCTGAAGGCAGTTGGGCATTTCTGTCCTTTGCCTGAGTATCGGGGATGCAGATGTCTTCTAGAGCTAATTGAAGAAAAGAATTAACTCAAGGTACAAGAAAGTAATCTCTGAGGAGATTGTGAACAGTTAATTGGCTGTAGCTGACACTGAACTTTTTCTAATGTGCTTCACAAATAGTAGCAGAGGTGCAAGGTCTTGCACCTGGGTTGTGGCAGCCCCGCTCCAGAACAAGCTGGAGGATGTGAAGGAGGAACACAGTCCTGGCAAAAAGGACCTGGGCGTCCTGGTGGGTGGCAGCTGGGCATGAGCCAGCAGTGTGCTGTGGATGTTCACTGCAGGGGAGTTGGACTCCGTGACCTTGAAGGATCCTTTCCAACTTAAAGGATTTTGTGACTCTATGATTCTAACTTGTCCTACTGAAAGAAATAAAAATTGTTACTAATTTAATCACGTATCAGTTTCCCTTAGGGAAAGACAGATGTAAGCATAGAAAACGTAAAAGCTCTTGTTCTGATTATTGTAAATTAATTTTATCTACTATGAAAGGTTCAGTGTTATTGCATCAGGCTTTCAATGATTACTGTTGTAACATCTCATCTCGCTTTCCTTGTTACCAAAACACATTTTTGAGCCGAAGCCAAATTAGATTATATTATTTGTTGCAGCTCGAGGAAATCCGAGGTACCAAATTCCTGAACACCTTCTGAATGAAATGAATGCTGCTAACATGGAGCTGCAAAAAAAGAGGTACATTAATGTAACTGTACAAATCTTTTCAACAGCATTCTTCATCTGCATATCTCAGAAGTGATTTAAAATGAAAGAAACTCCTAGAACAGGTGTAGAGTCAGCCTTTAAAATGATTCAAAATCATAGATGTTAAAGACTACGAACTTTGTCTTTTTTTCTTGTCCCCCTTCTTCTTGCTAATGGAACTGGATGCAGTTACAAAGGAGGAAGGCATAGATGTCTGACGATTCCCACAAAATTCCTCTTGTTTTATGCTTGTGTTTTGAGAATGTTTATCTGTAACAGCTTGGAAAAAAAAAGCTTACCATCTCCACATCCCTAAAGATAAACTTTGTCATCTTGTTCAGGAAGGTCAAAGCAAGGTGTAGGTATAAACCCTTCAACAATGTGTTCTGTGCAAGTGGAGGATTGTACACAAAATGAATCATCAAAATCTTCAAGCAGCTTTTTGCATATTCCTTGATGATGGGGGTGGGGGGGAATGTGACGTTGAATTGAGGGTATCAATTGCACGGCAGCTGCCCAGAAGCATCTCTGAAATAGTTCAGCCATTTGGCAGTGGTCAATTCATCACCTTTTTTTCTGCTGTTATTCTTTCAAGAGCGGAGTATGACTCAGCAAACAATAGCATTGATTTACATCTCCATTTGAGCACATGTTATAAATTTCACAATGGGGCCTTGCATCCTTCACTTAGTTGGAAAGAGAGCGTTCTAGATCTGACTGTTGACAGAAGAAAAACTCTAGGAGACCTTCGACAATCAATTTTCCAGGTATTTGCTCTATTAAGCAAACATTTATTTTTAGTTGGGCTCCAACAGCATTTGTGTATTTGTGGCACTATTTTTATTTCAGTCAGAAATTTTCCTCAGTATGTGTGGTAGGCTGAGAACTATTTGAATTTTCACAAGAGGAAACATTGGTTTGAGGTCAGCCCTTCAAGTATTTTAAAAGTCATTGACTGATTGGAGAAGCTTTAATTAAGTAGACTTCAAATAATTAGCTTATAAGGCTTATAATTGGGCAAGAATGGTTGGACTAGATGATCTTAGAGGTTGTTTCCAACCTTGTGATTCTTTCTAAGAATTGTTACTTTGCAGAACTCTGGAACGTGAAGAGTAAGTCCAGTTTGTGGGCAGACTGGTACTTGCATTTTTGAGGATTTGACAGGTCTTCATAGAGAATATTTAGAGTAGTTTAAGAGAAAATAAGAGGAAACAATAATAAATCTAACTCAGCTATGGATTGTAATGTGTGCAGTTGTACTCTACTGTGTTAAAGGAATGTGACCTTTCATGAAAGGTTTTCTGTCTACATCTCAAACAAAGCTAACTTGCTCTCTGGAAACAGGTTGCTTACGTGTTACAGCCTTTGGTTGGTATCCAGTTGAAACCATGTTAGTCTACCTAGTGACTAGTCTGAAAGCACAGGACCTAAATAATCTTGTGTGCCTTCTGTGCCACTAGTCTTGTTGAAGGAAATAACAATAAGCTGTTAATTGTGAAAGTGAGCTTGTTAGCCTCTGACAGCTTTTGGCAAAGTTATAATTCTGAGTGGTTTGAGTAGTTGCTTACTCAAGTCTTATAACTCTATCTTTTCTTACCGATTAGATGATGAAATCTTGGGAAGGAGACATGGTTCTCAGTAGTGCTAAACCTTTACCAGCAGGGCTGCACCTTTATCAGGCACTTGATGGTAAGGCTACCACATACAAGAGCTCAGTGTGATTTGTGTGGACGTTGCAGATTTAAAATGCCAGATGTTTGGGAGGAGCACATTCTCTTCTGAATTCTGTAAAGGAAAGTACTTGCCTGAAGAATACATTAATTAATATTAATTAATATTTTAAAATAATCTGCTCTGTCTCCAGCTTTACGTTGCTATGCAACTTCAGGTGTTAGTCCTCAAAAGTCTATCCAGTCATTGGGTATTTATGGTCTGTTTCAGAAAACAGGGTGCTACCAGAATGTAACCCAGCTTTGAAAGATACTGACATCAAAATACAGAGGCACCATTGATATTCTTTCAAATCTTAGTACAGTTCTTAAAATAACAGTAAGTTTACAATGTTTTGAGGAGTACACGTGGAATATGTAGTAACTAAGTGTATAGATTCACTGTGAAATTGCACCTAAATAACCCTCACCATGCAGCTTTGTCAAATGTTAATGTGAGCCTCAGTTTGCAAGGGAAATTGAATTGAAACCCCTGTGCTATGGCCATCTTCACTAAGAGGATGTGTACGTAATGTTGTTCTTGCTACATGAGTAAACCCTGACTTACCCCCTGTAAATTCTGATCACACAGTAACTTTTATAATTACAGACTTCAGACAGTAAAATATGCAGCATTTATCAGCTTACAGCTGACCCTGCACATCTGTTTTGGGGCTGAATAGCTTGACAATTTCCTCTTTTTAGGAGATGAGCTGACACTGGACTGCTTTGGGCTGGCGGATGGAGCAGACATTTTTGTATGGAATGGGAAAGAGGTAAAAGAGAGCCGAATATCCTGTCCCTTTGTCAGTTCTAAAGAAATAAGCTGCAAATTCTCAGACGTGCTTTTAGAAGCTGTGGTCTGTTCTGCAGATGTGCTGCTGATATGCTAACATTTGGGGTCACCACTTAGCCCCATCTAGAAGATGACACCTTCACAGTTTGTCACTGTTCCCTTCTGTGTGATGTTAGAGTTATGCAGTGCGATCAGGTCCATAGGTGTCTGAATGCACTGCCATTTTATGCTGGAGTATGTTCTGAGAAGACCTGGTGCCTCTTGGAAGAAGATGGGCTGATAGCAATGTGATAACAGAAACTTCTGCCCTATGGTGAATCGTTCACTCGTGTTTGTTTGGTCTCCCTGAAGTACTACGCTCATTTTCGATGTTTAATCATCCCTTTAATTTTTAGACCCTTACTTAAATTTCAAATACTCTCCTAAGTGATTGTGTTGACACAGTACAAGTTTGCCCTCTGCATCTATTGTGGAGAAAACATTGCTTCAAAAAGACTTGTGACAGTATGCATTTATTTACTGACTTATCAAAAAGAAGCAAAGAAAAGCCAACGAACTCCCTCCAGGTGACAGAGCTGTTCTGCTCTTGCTTGATCTTTAGGTAAGGTCTTCAATGCTCCAGCTTCCTACACAGTCAGAGTCTTTATGACAGGGAGTTATAACTTTGACCTGGGTTGAAGATCAGGAAGGCCAGATTTCAAAATGTAACACTTCTGAACAGCCTCAGTCACGTTATTATTCTTCCTTTTAATATCCCGCAGGGCTAAATTTCACTGCTCTTAATTTGATGGAGGTTGTGTCGTCTGTTTTCACAGTTAGCTATCAGTGTTTTTACTGCACATACAGTCTCGAACACGCCTTACATTACACTTTCCCTTCCTTGTACCTTTGAGTTACTGTGGTTTTGTTCAGAAGGCGTTCGGTCAAAACTGGTTTATTCCTAATGCTGTGAGAGGATCCACCCTGTTCCAGCAGTTTTACTGCTGTCTCTTATCAGTGTATATAATCTTTTCTGTTTACGATGGAGTGTGTTATCGATCACTGTGTAAACATTGCATTCCTTTCTTCAGGTTGGTGGTGTGAAGGTGATGGCAGGCCCTGATCATCAACCTGTTCTCTTAAACGTTCTTCGTTTAGTGGAGCATAATGAAGGAGGGAAGGGTCAGCATTTCTCAGAGTCGCAGCACGTTTTTCCATGCAGCACAAAACTGGGCGATGTGCGCAGAGCATTAGCACCAGCAGGAGGAATGATCTTAAAGAATGACTCTGGACATAAAGAAGCCAAGAACTGGGAGGTTCTTCTTGAAGAACGTATGAAGGAAACAGTCAAAACCGTTGGTCTGACAGACGGATGTTCAGTATTAATCTTAGACAGCCATGACCAAAGGTAACCATTTTGATTGTGGGTATGATTAAACAGAAAGGCAGCTGTGGCAAAATCTGTTCAGTTAAAATACTAGGTGTGTGTGTGTGTACAAAAATGTGTAAATATGTCTGTTTTGTGAATCAAGCAGGCATTTTGAGACATTCTAGATTCAAGTTAATATAATCTTATGTTTTTGAATGTAAGACACTTCTCAACCATTAGGTATTTTTTAACATGCAGATGCAGTCGCATCCTTTGATTTACATTTATGAAGGGAAAGGCCTAATGAGAACAAATTGTGCTGACACATGAAACTTGATGGAATGAGAGAACTGAGCTGTATCAGAAGAGTATGCAGCTCTGCTGAACCTCCTCGTTGAATCTCAAGTTGCCAAGAGCAATTTCTGCTCTCGTTTCCCTTCTGAGTTTATAGTCCTAAGGCTTCTGTTTTGAGGGATGTGTATATGTGCTAATTAGATAAATTCTGACTTTCTACTTGAAACAGTTCTGAAACACTGAACCTAAATCAGTGACAGGAAAAAAACCAAACTGTTTCTGTGTAGTAGCAGATCCACAGACAAAGTCTCAAATTTTAGTTATGACTTAGCCTCCTTTATTAGTATTTTTCCAGAAGGTTTAAATCGTCTCACAAAGTGAATTGGATTCTTAATTGCCATCAGAAGCTCAGTTTCCATTGAAAGACAGTTACCAAACCAGTTTTTTCAGGTGAATTTAACAGGGAGCCTAATGGTGCCTGGATTGTACTTGAAGCTGCCACTGTTAGTGACCTTGGCATTGTTGATTTAGTTAAGAGCTTTGGTATTTATCAATCTAGCCCAGATAAGATACAGTTTCCCTGTCTTTGACCACCTTTGCACTGCTCACTTTTACAGCCTGGTGAATATTTCAAGTGGTAACTTGACTGCTTTTACATACGACATCAGCTGGCTCCAGGTGAAAAACTTCTGCGGAAGGGATGATGAGGAGAAACACGTTAAAATTACTGCCACAATTGAAACAGTAAGAAGTCTGATAGTCCAGGGTGTAACACTGGGTGTTGCCTTGATAAGTTTTTGCCAGAGAAGGTGGGCCGTTTACTAAGGATTGGAATTAGCGTTTGAGCTGATGTTTCTCTGTGAGACAGTAGCCTGAAGCTTGCACCAGCACAGCCCTGGTCACTGAAAGCAGCACAGTTGGTGTGTTAGTCTTTTTGGACCATCCTATAAGCATGAAACCATGAAACCATCCCATGAAACCATGAAACCATGCCAGTAAATGAATCCCGAGCGGAGAAAGATATTATTTCCTTTCAATGCAGGATAAGGAGAAAAATTCTGTCTTTCCCAAGAAATAGTTTCCTCGGTACCTTTTCTGCTTTTAGATTATTGCCTGTTACAGAATGAAGTCCTGCTTAGTACCAAGTGTAAGCTAAACGTTTTCAAAATGTTACTTTGTTTCATAAATAGGAAAATCTAAAGATTGTTTTCCTTTCCTTGGAATTCTGTTTCTAAGATGCTTTTCCTTGAGTATGTTGCATATAATAGATGTACAGGTATCATTTTTATGTATTAATATTAATAAGAAATGTATTTTTAGCTGTGTATAACGTTAGCAGGAGTAAGAATGTAACTCTGAAGTCAGTCATTTTGTGAACTGGCATTTGAATAGCAGATGTGTAACTGGCTTTTTTGTTTGGAAGTGTTAATGTTGCTTTCTTTTAGGTGATGTCAGATATCAAAATGAAAGCAATACAGGAGCTACAGCTACAGGAGGAGCTAGGTAAGCGTTAAACAGGTTTACTTAAAAATCTGGTCATGCTGAAATTTCACAGACTCACAGTATGGCTGGGGTTGGCAGGGGCCCAAGCCCTTCTCCAGCAGGGTGCCCAGCACCGTGTCCAGGTGGCTCTGGAGGCCTCCAGGAAGGAGATCCCACGGCCTCTTTGGTCAACCCGTGTCAGTGCTCAGCTTCCTGCACAGCACACAAGTGCTGCCTGATGGGTGTAAGGAACCTCCTGTGCTCCAGTCTGTGCCCAGTGGCTCTGGTCCTGGCACTGGGCACCTCTGACAGGAGCCTGGCTCTGTACTTTTTACACTCTTCGGGTATTTATAGACATGGCTAAGATCCCCTCTAAGCCTTATCATTAACTGCATTCTTCCTTTTTGTGTCAGACAGCTTAAAACAGCGAATGCAGTGCTGTGAAGTGATTACTAGACTTTTTGGAAAGATGAGAGGGTGCCGAAGATTTAAAGTTCTCATGATTCTATGTAAAATAATTCTTTTCCCAAGCTTCCCAACAAACAAAAACAGTGCAAGTCTTGACGAAAATATATTTTAATTTCCCAGAAGCTATTTGGTAGGAGTAATCATGTCAAGTCTCTAGAAATCTAACTCCTGCTGATGTAATATCTCCATCCAGAGTCCTCCAAGTTAAACTTGCTGTTATCTTAAATATGTTACCTGTCTGAACCTCTGAGCCAAATTTATGATGATTTGAGTTGCTTAACACTCCTACCTCTCTTCCCCACCCCTTTCTGTTGCAGCAAGTGAAAGCTGTCTTAGACCTGTTGGCAGAAATGGGAAACTTCTCTCTCCAGGTAAATCTGTACACTTATTTTGGTGTAATTCCATAGCTTAAGCTGGGAGACATGAAGTTTCCTTCTATTAATTTCTGAACTTAACCATAGCCGTTGTTTTCTCTTTTCCATTTTTACTGTTTACCAGCAGTACCAATAAACAACTTGGAGTTAAATATTCAACTTGCTTTAATTACTTTCATGCACAGTGAGCAGCACCTGTCAGCATACCTGCTGTTGTTTATTGACCATTGGCCTTATTCTTCAAGGCTTTGGGAATTAACAAACTTCTGTTCTCTGTGCTTGCTTTATAAACTGCCAAGTTTATTAATGATCTGGTGTGAGTCATAGCTAACAGATCAGAGAACAGATCCGTTACGTTCAAGAATCAGAGTCCTTGTTCCATGATCTTCTGTTTCTTGAAACAAAATGGACTACGTGCGTTTGTTAGTGATGGTTGAGGTTGGGTTACTGGATTTCAATGCAGCTGGAGCAGTGGACTTGAGTACTGTGGTGGTGGAGGAAGCATTGTTATGCTCCTGTTCACTGTGAGGAAAAACAGCTTGTGTCTGTGGTGTGTCAAACACAGTAATGTGGTGTGTCAAACACAGTAATTCTGCTTTCGTGAGAGTGGAGGAACATCTTTGTGCCACAACGCAGTCTTTGATTTAGATGAGCACGTAGTATCCTTGTTGCTGTATAACTGAGTTCCTGAGGGTCTGTGTTCAGCAGAATAGAAGCCCCAGCATTGCTTTTCTCATTGTTGGGGGAGCAATAAGAAATTGAGTGGATCAGCTTTATGTTTGCTGGTAAATATTTTCCGTATTTCTATTTTTCTAATACATTTTGTTAGCTAAGTACTACCAGGAGAGCAAGGTTTGGGCATAGGTTTGGGCCAGGTAACCTGCAGATGTCCATTTCAGTCTAAATTCTTCTGTCACTCACTGTATATCAAGAGGTGGTTGGGGAGGAACCTTTATATAGATATACTCTAGTCGTAGAAGGCTTATGGATTTAGTGTGAACACGGAAAAATAAGTTGTCTAAATGTCACTGAACATTTTTATCTTTGTCTAAAGAGCAGAGTGAATGGATATTTTCACTAAGCAGCACTTTATGATGATTTCCTTATTTTCCTCTTCCTGAAGTGCCTGAAGATTATACTGTCAAGGAGGCAGAACTGAAAATGGGAAGCTTGCTAGGGCTGTGTCATGGAAAAGCTCCAACTTCCACTCAGGTATGACAGAGCAGTGACTGAGAAGAGACTAGAATTTGCTTTTGTGCTTTGTTTACATTTGCCAGTATTTCACGTGGTCCTCTTTTCATCTTTAGAATGGTTGTAGTTGTAATCACTGTGGGGGGTGGGGGGGGGGGAGGAGGAATGCTTGCTGAATTTATGTACTGGCAAGAAAGTTTGCACCACTTAGCTCAGTTGCATAAGGCCAAGAGCATAAATGTCAGCAGTTAATATGGCTCATTTGACTCACAGTAAATCACTTATCATTAGTCTGTTTGCAATGGTCCATCATCTGATGTGTAGAAACTTCTCTAAAGAGCATAGAGTAAAAAAAAAAAAAAAAAAAAAAAAGGAGATGCTAAATTTTGTATCTGAGTATTTACAATTTGGAGGAGGGAAAAACACCATGTATATTTCTGAAGGTCTGAAGATCAAAGTGTCAAAAGACAGCCAGCAGGCTACTCTGTCATTTGCAGCGTGCTCAGCGCGTGCATATCTGGTTTATGAAGCTCACCTGATGGCCATAACTCAATTGCATGTGCTCCTCTAGATTGTTTGCTGTAGCCAAAAGTAGCTTCAGTGCTGTTTGACCCATGGCTGGCATGTGATAGCTGATACAGTAACTGCATGCAGTAGGGAGAGCTGTTTCACACTGTTTCTGTACTTCAGTGTGTTCTGAACAGTTTATGCTTGCATTTTTAGCTCTTTTTATATTTTCTTATTGAACGTGAGCACTGTACGAGCCCTGAGATGGAAATCGTTGTGGAAGAGACTGCCTCTGTGAAAGAAGTAAGTCCAGATTCTCTTCAAAGCTTTTTTCATGCTTGTGTCAGGTCTGCTGCTCGTCGGGAACTTTGCTTCTTGCCCATGAGTCACTTCAGCTAAGGCACAAAGTCAAGGGCAGCGTTTCAGCTCTGAAAGACCAGTGGGGAAGATTGCCTTGAACTTTCACCAAGTAATACTTCACAGTTAAAACAGAAAAATCCAAGGAGATGCCAACGAGCAGTAGAACTTTGTATCCTCCATCAGTCAAGGACAGTATTAGCGTGATTTGTGAAGGATGATAGGATGTATGCAGGCTGGAAATTAGATAGTCATCTTAAAAGATTTAACATGTAGCTCAGCTACTCTGTGCCTGTGCAACTGTAGGAGTTGAACAGGAATTAATCACTCTGGATGTGTTTTATGTTAGAAAATTCTATTGCTGATTTGCTGAAAACTTTATTTTCTATGCACTACAAGTCTCAACAATTTTTCTTTTTTTTAGTGTCTAAATTTAATGCTGGAAAAATCTGGATTATCAGGTTAGTTGTACTATATTGTTACCTAATGACCTATTTTTAAGGCATTTCCATAACTGTAAGACAGCTTTTGCTATGTTAAAGATAATAAGTTTGCTATGGTCACTTGTGTGTCACTGTAATGTGAGGAGGGGGGATGAAACAATTACAAACTTGCAGGTTCCTTGACAGTGGAGTTTCCAGCTTTATATTTAATTGAGATAAAGCAAAGCCCACATTTTCTGGGCTGCTCATTTGGGTGCACGTGCAGGTGGAGGTGTTTGGCTGTTTTCTGTTGCAGCCATTGTGTGAGATTAACTTCTTCAGGAAAAAGACATCCTTAGGTCACTGGGCAAAAAGAAGTTAATAAAATGAGATCATGGTTTGGATGTTGCTTTGGAATCTGATGGTAGGAATTCTTGTCACTGAACTTTTGCATGAGGTTTAAGGAAGAGAGAGAAACAGCAGCAGCATCACACATGGATTTCCTGGTTGTACATCTTCCTGTTGATGCTGATGGGGTCTCGGAGTGGCAGTTTCTCCCAGCTCAGTACCAAGCACTCACTGAATGCTGAACATCTTATGGTGATGGCTGCAAATTGAACCATACACCATAAACATAAGTGTACTCCTGAAACATGTTACTGTCAGAGTACACGCTGAGCAGTCCAAGAGAAAATGAAGGATTTTGCTCTTGTGCACATGTACACGTGAGAGGAGTAGATAATGATGTCTTGAAAATATAAACTTAACCTTTATTTCCCTGTGGTGTAGTTTTACTGCCAAGGAACAATGGTCCTGTTTTCGTTGCTTTCTTTTCAATTGCCATTTTTGAAAAACTGAATTTGGCTGTGTGTAGAGATTTGCAGTCTGACTGCTGTCAAAGAAATGTCAGACTTCACTTCAGTTGATCCCACAGTACTCCTTTTCTCCACAGAAGTGATTGGTGAGCTTTTGTTTAGTTAGGAAAGTCAGAAATGTACCCTGAAAAGAATAAAGAGTATTTTCATGAGTTAAAGAAAGGAAATGTAGGTAGGTGAGGAATTGCCTTTATATCTTTTAAGCCTGAACAACAAAAGGGTGTTTTTAGGGTGTGGGGAGGGGTGTGAAGGTGGCACTTGATTCGGTTTATCAGAGCGGTGTTTTAAAACGCACAAAGAAGCAAAACAGCCTGAACAATTTCTGCTGTGGGGTTTCCTGTGCTCTTTTTTTCCTTCTTTTCCCCTGAAATACTGCTATTGACTCATTAGTTTTCCATGGGGTTATTTTTGTTGTTTGTAGGTGACAGCTGGCATTTGAGAAGGATGGACTGGTGCTTTGAAGCAGGAGAAGCTTTAAGTCAGGAAGTAAGAGGATCTTAGTTTTGACTTGACTTGTATAATACCTTATTTATTCCACTTTTTCTGTGGAGATTTTTCCTGAGGAGGAAGTCTGCCTGGTGTTTTGGTGTGCTGTGTTACTTCCCGAGACTGTATGAAGCCAGAACCACAGATTGAAAAGGGAAACTTATGCACTGCCTCCCCTTTTCAGGGACTGTTAGTAAGCTACATTGACCTAAGGTCTGGGATCTGAGGGTGCTTGTATCTACAAACAAGAAATGAGGTGTTAATTGGTAAGAGGTGTGAAGGAGCTCAGCAGGACAGCAGGCTGCTATAGAATAGCGGGTCCTGTTGCAAAGTTGGCTCCTTGTAGTGAATGCAGAAAAGTAAAACACCTTGAGCATTTTGCATGCATGGCACAAAAATTAAATAAATCATGCTTTAGGAAGCAAAGCATAAGAGCATACAGGCTCACAAGGACACTGTGCTTTCTCTTCCTGCAGAATGCTACTCTGAAGGAACTTAATGTTTGCAGAGGAGATACTTTGGTTGTAACTGAAGGAAAGCTTCCACCGAAGGTAAAAGTAGGGTGATTGTGTTCTTTAGTCAGCTGACAATCTGGAAACTTGAGCATGGAAGTAATTTCTTCTTCGGATTATTTCAGAATTTTTCAGCTGTGATATTTTTAGTCAAAGATAATGAATAATGGTAAATATATATAACTGTTTTTTATTTAAATGAACACTTACAATGTTCCTTGTCTGTCTATACTCTCTCAATTCCTGTAGTAAAAGTTTTGCTCATTTCACCTTCTTTGCTTAGGAGTGTGTCAGTGTTGACAGATCCAGAGGAAATCTGTATTTCTGGCATGCAAGGTTCTTGTGAAGACACAAATCTTACACTATGATTTCCTCACAAAATGTTCTTTTCTTTTTTAAAAAGTAACTTTTTATGTCAGGTTTTGTGCTGAGGGTTGTGTTTGAAATTGGAGGACCCTTCTGGGAAACTCCAGTCAGAAGTGGTCAGGTAAGGTTTCTGTGCTACAGGCTGTTGGCAGGAAGTTGGAACAGAACGCTAAAAGGCTGCAGGGAGCTCTGGGCAGGCAGCAGAGATGCCAGCACTGCTGTTGAATGAATCCAGCTTCCTCTGGCAAGGTTGTATCTATGTCCACATCTCCAGACAAGTGTCACTCTGTTGAATCTGTAACAGTAGATGCCAGAATGGCAGAGCAGGGTGGTGATAACGTGTGACATGAGGCTAGACTTTATCACCAGGTCTTATGTGTATAAAGGATGCCCGTGCCTTTACAAAAGCTCAGAGTTGGGCTGATGGTTGCACTCGGTGATGTGGGTCGTCTTTTCCAACCTTCATGACCCTGTGATTGAGGTTTTTTTTTCTTTCTCCCTGTGTAATTTGCATTGGAACACGTAGGCTATCTGGCACTTTGTGTTCATTTCTCAGGGTTTCTTGAAAATTCCTATTTGGTGGTTGAAGTTTTCGAGTCAAACGAAACGTGAAGAGAAGGCACGAGACCAGGTGAATGGGATGACCTGCAAGATGGATGCTTTGCAAGTTTCTCCTGCAGGAGGTGAGCTTGCTTAGTTTTTTAAAAAGGAATTGTGTTGCCTGTGATAGCACTGTGGGCTTTCAGTCCAAACCTTAATTTTATTCTAAAGTTTTAAAATGCTCCTGAGGCCTGTGAGCAACTGTATGAGTTTCAGTAGGTTTGTGGTGAAAGAAACCACTTAGGAGGCAGACACCATTTTTTTTTTTTATTAGGCTGAGACTGTTCCTGTTTCATGGCTGTATTTGGTCAAGAATAATTTTCTGTTTACCAGTCCAGGCTGTTTACCTGCCAGCAAAACAAATTCCTTCCCCACATTTAAGTCAGTGGCTGTATTACAAGGCACCAACTCAAGGACAATGCAGGTGATTGGCTTCAAATGTCACACTTTTAATGTCACATCAGGGTGTATTGCTTTTGGAGAAGGTGTAGGATGAGTGATAAGTAAATCCTACATTGAATAGCAGACATTATATTCAGTATTCTGTAGGGTTTTTTTTTCTTCTAAGGATCAAACAACAAAAAAAAAAACCCAAAAAAAACCAACAACAAAACCAACAGCTTGAGGAGGAAAATCAAGTAAGGGGTAGAGAAGGAAGACAAAACGCAATTGGGGAAACCTGCAAACTGGAAAAGGAAAAACAAACAAATTTCCATTCTGCAGGAAAAATGAAACTCTTCCTTCACTACTGAGCTGTGCTGCAGAGAAATTTGGTTGTTTTGGTTTGGATTTTTTTTCCATTTCTCTCCTTTTCTCATTAATTTTTTTCAGAATTTGGCTTTTTCCCATGTTTGTTTTGGTAGTGTAGGTAAGAGCAGTTTCCGCTTCAACCACACTCTGCGTTTCAGAGTCATGGCTGCTAATTAGTCATAATTATGAATTTGAGTAACTGGTCTTAATTTTACAGTGTAGAATTCATCTAGAATTCTTCCTATTTGGCAGCTAGCAGTGTATTTTATCAACTGTACGTTAGGGTTTCTTAAAGTACCTTCAAATATCTAAGTCTCTAAGTGAAATCTCACCTACAGGTGAGTTATCTCTTAGGAAGATGTGTGAAGTCACTCATTTTTCTACTGTCTCTTTCTTTCTCCCTCTTCTCCTCTTGCCCCCATCCGAAGACTCACCAGAACGCATCCAAGCAGACCTGGATCTGTGCTATGCTGGCACTACTGAAATAGCAGGCGAATCTTCTTTGGAAGATCTGAAGATGCAGGTTAGATGTTCTCCTGTGTTGGAAATGCACAGCGACACAGTGATTCATTGAGCTATATTAATACATATTTTTTATTTCCTTTTCCCTTGTCTCCAGTATGTTCTGATATGGCATTTGCTTATATGCCATGTTCAGTGGTAAGTACCAAGAGGCAGCTTGAGCATGTAGCTCAGATAATTCCTTAGTATGTTCCCTGCAGTTGCCATTCTACCTGTCATGTGTCCTGAGCTGCAAAAGCCTTCTTGCACTTCATCAGGAACTTTGGCTTGCAGCAGCATTTTTATTTCACAATGTAAAAATTATTCATGACAAGCACACACATACAAGCACTTCCTACAAAGCCACTCTCCATTTCCACGTTGTTCTCGTATTGGTTCTTTGCGTGTTTTTTTGTATGTTGAACCTAATGAATAAAGAGTTGCTTTGATGCACAGAAAGTCACGTTTGTCACTCAGGAAAGTACAGCTTAGTTTCTTCAGCCAGAAACTAAGGTGCCTTTTAGTGCTTTCTTTTTTTTTTTTTTTTTTTTTTTTTAAACCAGAAAACTATGAATTGAATGCACTTAAAGCAACAATAACAACAAAAACAAACCAGCAAAACCCAGCAAAAGAAAATAAAACAACAGCTTACTAGAGAATAATTAAAAAGAAAACCTATCACAAAGCTCTTCTGTCGGTTAGCTGGTGGGTTGCTCTACTTCACAGCGTGGGAAAGGATTCTTCTGATGCTGATACCAATACTTTCCATATTTGTTGTATCAATATTGGGTACAACTTCATTTTCACAGTCTCATCCGAACTGCTGGATTTGCATCTCATGAACAAGATGTGCCTTAGCTTGGAAACAGTATTGTGTGCTCAATGTGATTTGAAAGGAGCTTTTCCAGCACTTGGCTGGAGGTTGTGCTAGCGATTCTTCCAGCCTCATTTCCTCCCAATGATACAAACTTTGGTTAAAAAAAGAAATTGAATATTTAAGAAACTGATGGTAAATTTAGTAATGTTGGGAGGGAGTGAAGTCTGACTCGCTGTGAGGTTGAAAAGCAGATCTGTTGGTCAGACTCACTGTCTGCGAGTCTCTAACTGGAATAAATCTAAATGCCTTGCCCTGTTTCTAATTGCTTCAGACTAGCAATGAGAATCAGTCCTTTTTCTTTCATTGTTTTCCAAGCAGACTGGCCTCTAAAATTATTGAAGAACTGTTTTGGTTTTTCAGGCTCTGACCTTAGCACAGTGCCCAGAGCACGTTATCCCACTGCCCACGTTCCTCAGAGCCTGGACGGTGGAAAACAGGCGCCCAGGCAGGCTGCTACGACACAACAAGCAGCAACTCAGGTAGGTTTTGTACTGAAACACTCAAGCAGCCTTGCAACAGGCTGATGGTTGGGTTGTGTGATGGATTAGCGGAGAAATGAATCAGTTCAGTCCAATAAAACCCTTTTCTGATGATTTCAGTTTTTTGACAAGCACTTCTGTCAACTCAAATGCAGTAGAATGGGCAGGCAGGAGCATAAGCAGCTCATAGCATGTTTATTATGCTAAAGTTTAAGTGTTTTTAAATGTAATTTTGGCACTTTTTCAAGCTTTTTGTTGCTATAGTGTCTTGCTTTAGTTTTTCAGTTCAGCACAGGTCTGCTTGACTGGAACTATGATTTTTCTATTTGTGAATTTAGAGTACGTGTGTATCATCCTTTTATTTTCAGTGAATATAAGCTGGGTGCCAGAGTGGAAATCTGCATAGAACCTTTGCAGAAAGAAGAGAACCTGGGGTAAGTGCTTGAAGATACTTATTTGTTACTGCTATACAGTTGAGATGAGACTTTAATCTAGTAGCTTGTTCCTTCAATGCTCTGTCACTATAACAGATGTCTCTATGCAGGAATACTTTGGAGCCTGTCTTTATTTTCCTCCCATAGAGCTGTTGTTTAAAAACAAAGGAGGGTGGGTTGGGGTGATAACGAGGAATTCTGGATTCCAAGTGCAAGATTCACAAGGGTGGTTTATTTTTCTCTTTCTGATGACAGCCCACATGAATTGCTGCTTCGAGTACAGATGGGCATACCAGGGGAAAGGGACTACTATAACTCCGTGGATTTGGTGTGGAACATCTCCAAAGAATGCACTACCTGGGCACTGAGGCAAAGAGTGGCTTCTCACTATTGTCTCCCTGTAGATAAAATTGAAATAGCCAAATACTTCCCTGAAAAATTTGAGTGGCTGCCAATATCTGGCTGGGTAAGATCTGGAGTGACAGAATGCAACAGCTGTGTTGAGAAATGTACACGTTGGTTTGTGCTGCAGTTCTTCAACATGCACGCTTGAATGCACAGCCCCAAATCCCTTCAGCATGATCTGTGAGGTGAATCTGGTGGAGGTGCTTGCTTCTTCAAGAATTAGTTTAGGTCTTCGTGAGATCACAGTGAAGATGTTGTGATTGTTGATTGCCCCACGAGACAGCAGACTTTCACCTGGCTGGCACAACACAAGCCACTCTTTTCATAGTAGCTTTTCCTGTATTTCCTTGTGTAGGAAGAGAACGTGTATAATTTGCCCAAATGTTTCAGTCTGTGGCAGTTATACAGTGGAAGTGACAGACATCTGCAGAAGTAACACAGTGAGAGCATTGCTTCTCTTTGCTGTGCAGGAGATCCTGTGGCTGAGGGTCACTGCTGATCAGTGTCACTTACTGAGCTTTATGGAGGTGAACTGCAAGAGGAGGTGTGGGAAGGGAAAGATGAGGATGTTTTTGTTTCTCAGGGGAGCTACAGAAAGCAGAATGGATAATTGATTTGCATGACTGTAAGGCTTTGAAGAATAGTCAGTGGGGGACCCTCCACCCTTAGAAACTGCCAACGAAAATCAGTGTAAGCAGATTTCTGAAATCAGCCATGTGTTCTGCTTTGATTTTATTCAGACCCAGCAAATTTCGAAGAGAAAACGGAAGAAAAAACAGGAGAGTTTACAGTCAGCCCCTTATCACCTGAAAGATGGAGATGTCATCGGGGTGAAGGTAAATTGACTCGGCTTTAATTTTTGTGCAAGTGTTGGGCTTGGAAATCTTCGCCTCCGCGGTAAACAAATCTCTTTCTGGTTTTCCTGGATCCTGCTACATCTGTGTGAAAGGGCTGGGGTGTGTATCTGTCTGAATGCTCTGTGGAGAGGGAAAATTCGTTGCTACCGATACATTTTGGTTTTTCTTTGTGGGTTTTTTTTTCTTTTTCTTTTTCCTCCTGTTCTTTTGAAGTCAATTTGGAAGCTTCATGCTTCTCCCCTTATATCCTGCTACTGGCACTAGAGGGCATTGCTTCACAGGTTCTCCTGCAGTGCTTTCTTCAAGAATCATGGAATGGCCTGGGTTGCAAAGGAGCACAGTGCTCATCCAGCTCCAACCCCCTGCTGTGTGCAGGTCGCCAACCAGCAGCCCAGGCTGCCCAGAGCCACATCCAGCCTGGCCTTGAATGCCTGCAGGGATGGGGCATCCACAGCCTCCTTGGGCAACCTGTTCCAGTGCCTCACCACCCTCTGGCTGAAAAACTTCCTCCTCTTATCCAACCTAAACCTCCCCTGTCTCAGATTAAAACCATTCCCCTTTGTCCTATCACCATCCACCCTCATAAGCAGCCGTTCCTCTTCCTATTCTGCTTTGTATTTGAGCATTATCCACAAGAAACTGGATTTTTCTTGCCCTTATTTTATCAATTGGGTTTTTCTTCCAACTCAGAATAAAACTCGAGAGCAGTGGCCACTGAACAAAACACATTCTAAATTGAAATCCATTTTCAAAATCAATATTGCCAATCTATGAATAGATTCAAAAAAAGAATAAAGCTGAAGGATATTGAGCTCTGAATTGGCAATAAAACTTATTTAGGAGATATCCAAAAGAAAATACTTCTGGATTTTAAAGCATTTCACTGGACGTGTGGTGTTCTATGCTGATGCATTAGGTTACTGAGAAAAATGCAACTCATTGTTAAATACAAAACCAGAGAAGGAGCTGAAAAATTTTGGTTGTCTTGCCTTTTTAAGTTGTCTGCATTTAACTAGAAGTCATTGTAAAATTAGAAGAAATGGACTGAAAATTAATTTCTTAAACAGAACATCATGTGGGAAGTAGTTTTGGCAGATGGAAATAAGCTAATACTCTGAATCCCTTTTGACAACAGAATCTTCTCCTTGATGACAGTAAGGACTTCAGCACAGTGAGAGATGATGTTGGAAAACAGAAGCAAATGCAGCTTGCATTAGAGAAAAAGAAAAGGTATTGCCTGTTTACGTTTATTCTTCTTTCAAAATCCCCAAACTGGAGAACTTCTGGGGCACTGCTAGCAGACTGCTGCTGTGTGCACAGTTCTGGCAGTGCCAAGAGAAAAGTGCTCATATAACTCAGACTTGTGCCTTTAAGTGCCACATGCCTGCCTTGAGCATTTTTTTTGTCTTGCAACACGCTGGGAAGTTTGGCACTGCCTCAGGAGATGGAAAAACTGCTGCACTGCTGTGGTGTCCCCTTGTAGGCTGTAAGTGGGAGCTCAGTGTTGTTCTTACACTGCAGTAGAAACCAGATTCCAGCCCGGGTGGCTGATGCTGCTCTTGCTGCTGAGGTTCAATACTAATTTCAGGCATCTTTTTTCTCTTAATAGTCAGCAAGCTGAACGCTCCCAGGCCCATGTTGCATCTGAGGAAAAACTGAATGTTAAGCAACGTAAACCAGAAGTGGCTCTTTCCATCAACGTGGGAGTTTTCAGATAGCACCTGGAGATGATTTGCTGAGCAGAACATAGCACCAGTGTGCCACATGTGAGTGCCTCAACTGGACCAGCAAGAGGGATGCTTGTGCTCAGAGAGTCATCAGGAATCACCGAGATAAACTGGATATAAGATTTGGGATAACTCTGATCTGCTTCTAATCTCTCTGAGGAAGTGCTTCAGCATCCCTTAATCGATGTGGTACTTATTCTCAGGCTAGGTAAATGCACTTTATCCATGAGAAAACCGACTAATATATTGTAATACCTTTCGATGACTGTTTTGTAACCACCTTAAATGCTTCTTTTGTCAGATGCTGATGCACCATCACCACAAAGTTAGCTGCATTTTTGAGTGCAGTCTTAGATGTCTCTTTCTAGAAGTTACTTTTTCTTCCCTGATCATTGAGATTACTAACGATACCAGAATTTACTTTTGTCTCTTTATATCTAAACACAAATCTGTGGTAACTTTTCTTGGTGTCACACGGCTGATTTACAGCCTCTGTCACAGAATGGGACGTGCGCAGCCAACTGGCAGCTGAACTCAGTGTCAAAGGTTCTTAAATATTGAAGTGAAACATTTACTAAGTGCTCGTAAGAATGGACCTCGTAGCTGATGGGAGACCTGCCTCTCTTACCCCTGAGGCTGGGAATCAGGGTCTGTCAAGAGCAGATGTTTCAGCACCTTGGGATAAACTGTAGTGCTCACAGTACTTAGGCTGTGCTTCCCCACTGCTTGTGCGTATTCATTACCCAATTTCTCATCAGGTTCAGAATGTTTGTTGAGTACAACTAGTGCTGACAAACTCACCAGAATTCTTAATGGAGTTAATTGGCTGTAATCAAATTCTAAGCATATTTTCAATGATGAGGTGAAGGTGGAATAGTGGAAGGTTAACAGAAGCCTTTCCATGCAGTAGTGGAGGGCTCGTGGTGTGTGGTGTGCTTGCCTTGCACTGCTGGAAACCTGTGCAAATTGACTGCTGTATGAATGAAATCTGCCATGAGACACTACGAAGCCTTGCTGAACTGCACAAATGTCTGGAAAGCTGTTTTGAGATGAGCAAAGCAATGTTCAAAAGTAACTACTGAACACAGCCTGAAGTATCCTTAATTAAAACTGTGATAATGAGCGAACAAATGCAGTTCATCTGGGGACACTGCTGTGCTTGATCTGTTATCTGTGTGGAAAGGATTTTGAAGAAGTTGCCAAAACAGCAAGCTGCTAAAATTTGGGCTAATGTGAGAAGGTCTTCTGATTTACTTTTTGTAGATTAACAGGATTCTGGTATTGAGGACAATTTAAAGACAAAAACTGATGTTCTTAGTTATGAACAAAAGCAAGCAAAAAAAGTAAAAACCACATGCATTGCCTTCATTTTTCTTAGGTATCTTTGAAATTCAGCAGATGCTTCTGGGCTTTCTTAGGCTGTTTCCACCCAGGAGCTATTTTAATTTTAACTTTCCCCCTCATTTCTGGTTGTAGGTATGCTGTACTCAAATCTTGAAATCTTTGCTTTGATAGATTTCTTTTTTCTGATTGAGATGAGAGCAGCCATTTTATTTCCTTTCCAGCTCTGCTTGCTTGCCCTAACTTACTTTGCAGAGCCTTCTTCCATATCAACAAGCATTCTTCTGAGCCAGGTTTACAAGAAATTATGACTATGCTGATTACAAAGGTAAAGGAGAAAGCGTTTTGTCTGCAGGCTGTTCCATTGCACTGCACCTACTTTGCTGTCACTTTAACTCCTCCAGTTCCACGCTGGACAGCTGTTTTGAGCTTAACCTGACTGCTTTGTAATAACTCTGATCTGCTCTTGAAGATGTAACTTTTGGAGAAAGTCAGATAGGGGTTACAAAGTATGGAGGTGGGAATCCTAGTATGTGCCTTTGTTGAAGTGTGATGTAGCAGCTCCTGCACTGAACCCATCTGGAGTTATTTCTAACGTTGGCTCAAAATGCACATTTTTTTTTCCTTAAAACTGTTGTGGATTGCTCCACAATGGAAGAGTTAATTGAAAAGAGGGTGGGGAAAGGGAACACCTTTTAAAAATGCAGTTTTTTGATTCCGCGCTTTGTGATGGTTATATTCCAAAGCCTGGAAGAACTTCCGTCTTTATTTTTCAAGCGATCTTTGCAAAATAAAGAGTGACTTACAGATGTCTGTTTGACTTGTCTCTTTTTGTTTCACTGGTACAAACACCAAGAAGGAAGAAAGGTCACAAAGGGACTTATTTAGAAAGCCAGCAGTTGAACTGTTCTTGTTTTTGCTGACCAAAATGTGGTCAGTAGTGAATGGGCAGAACAGCTCTGCGTGCTGTTGAATGCAAAGGATGCAGGCCTTGTCAGGGATCTTTATCATTACTGTATTGCAGCCTTTCATAAATACTCAACTTTTTTTTTTTTTTTTCCCAGAAGATGCTTTTCCTGGACTTATTTGATGTTTATAAAGTGCTGGGAGCAGATTTTATTACAGAAATAGATCCACTATTTCCCAAAAGTCTCTTAGCAGCTGTCCTTTACCCGTGTTTGCTTTATATAAACTTGAGATGGTTTAAAAAAATCGGTGAAGTGCCTGTTTTACTTACGGATCAAAACATCTTCTGGTTTGTAAGCATGTATCCTGTTCCCATATTTGCCAGCTCAAAGTGGCATAGAAGGATCTTGAGAGGAAAAAATAGAAGAATTTAGCAGCTCAGCATTTGTGATGTGAGGCAGTAGCAAACAGTGGCGAACAGTTCTGCAGGGTGGCCTTTTTAAGGCGTTGATTTGCCTTTCTGTGGGTGGAAAGTTCACCTTGAGGCATCAGACTCTCAGCAGTAACTTTATGAGGAAAATCCACTTCTGAAGCCCCTGTATGGATGAGCCTGGTGTGGTGGCTCAGAAGAATCGTCCCGTTTGTTCGTGGCAGTTTGATGATAAGCTTAACTTTGTACAGTTACAGGACACAGCTGGTGATGGGCCTTTCCTCTGCCCTTGGGCAGTGTCTGTCATTCAGCTGAGCGCAGGCCATAGCAGTGTATTCAGGTGTAGCTGTTCATTTCCACCACTGGAATGAAGCTGTCCTCCTTTGAAAAGAGATGGAAGTGGTTTTGGGTGTCCAACTGCAGTTCTGGTTGCCATACAAGTACTCTGCAATAATAATAATTGGGGTTCCTCTGCATAAGATGTTCTTGGAAGTCTGGGTATGAACTGTGGTTACTTTCTGTACCGATAAGTGTGTGTATGGAAGCCTTGCCAACAGTTAAGCCACTGAGTAGCCCCAGGATCATATTTATGTTGCCAGGAGCAATAGCAACCAAGCAAGAAGGTGCAAACACTCACAAACCGAGGAAGCAAATTGGTGAGAAAGTAATGCTGGAGGCACAGGAGCAGCTGAACAGACAACACACCCTGAGATCTGACCCACACAGAGGGGCTGTGCTCTTTGTGCTGCGCTCAGCTGACTGCGCTTATGTCCAGTGAAGGAGGGAAAAGTGAGGCACTGCACAAGGCCATAGCCCACCCCTCTCTCCCTCTACTTTTGCTATGGATGTTGAAGTCAAGGAAGGAAATGATTTCCTGTAATTTGACCAGGAGTTCTTTGTGGCTTGTAAGCTCTTACCAGTGTGGCTAATAGGGCAGCAAGCTAGAAAAGATTTGGAGAGCAGTGTGAGACTGGATCCTAAAAGATGCTTATCTCTCAGAAGGTGAGCTCCCACCAAAGTCTTGTTCAGCATCTGTACCATACAGGTAAACACTGCTTACAAAGCACAACGTGCAGCCCGAGCATCGTGCTGCAGCACTGCTTTGTTCTGTGCATTCCTAGAATTGAGGATTACCTGTGTTTTGATCATGCTGGATGTTCTTCATATGTTTGCACTCAATGTCATCAGCCCAGCCTGCTGAGAATGCTTTTAATTTACTGCTCAGTATGGGTTCTGAATGGGCAGCTGGAGCCACGTGTACTCACGTCCCACAAACTGCACACCTGCATAACCCAAAGAAAACCCCAGGAGAAGGAGGATGTTCCCAAGCACGTGGTGTGAGGACTTTTCTCCTTTTGAGCACAATGCTGCTCTTAGCCATGATAGAAATCTTACCTGTGAAAGGTAGCTGTGGGCTCCTGCTTCTGCCTGGTAACACAAAGGCATGCAGCCACTGATCTCAGACTATAAATGGGTACAAATGAGCCAATGAGGAAAATAAGGCCAAGCTCTTGTTTTACCGTCCCTTGGTAGAGCTGATCCAGGATCTTCATGGCCTCCTCAGTGCAAAAGGAAGGGCTGTAGTCACTACAAGAGATGGGAAAAGAGAGATCCTTTCTTCACTTTGATTTTTCTTCTGTTCTCTCATTTTCACTGAGCCAGTGAGCCCAGTCCCAGGTGTGGAAGGTTGCACATACACTCACATACATCATCAGAGGTTTTCTGCTCCCTCCAGTTCACTTATCAGACATGGAATGTCACAAAGCAAGTTCAGGAGCACAGCCTGGACTTCACGCAGTGTTTCCACCACCAGCAGCTTACAGCACATTGGTAGACTGAGGCAGAGGATTACAGGAAATAGGGAGCTGGTGAAAGGTGTAAATATTACGTGTTTTCTTGAACCAGAGGGATCCTGTGTGACATCTGGATATAAGTTACATAGGGAAGTTGAATTGTGCAGAAGAAGGGGTGTGTGTGCATCCAGAGAATGAAGGGACACTGTTGAGAATCAGCTCTCATGAAAGTTACTGCTTTCAATTCTAATTACGGCAGGGCAGCTAGAACAGAACCACATGATAATTGCAACCATGTGAGGCCACTGCTTCAACAGACTGAGAAGGAACTATTTCTGCTGAAAAAACATGCCTGAATGTTTAATATATGGCGATTAATTGCAAAACTCATTTTATTTGATTTAGCAAAGAAAGCAAACAAGCCTTGCCATTAACGCTCAATGGGGCAACCTAGCTGCAACTGGCAGGCTTCTCATTGTGGTTTGGGTCTTATTGGGTCTTCTTATTGGGTTTTGGTCAATAGACCAAACTGGACAAACCAAACCTCTGCTAGAGTTCTGAATAGAGCCTCCATTAAATACCCTAGGCAGGTAAAGATAAGAAAAGCAAAGCATCTTAAAAAGTTCTGCGCGCACTCTGTACTAAAACGATTGAAAATGGCAGGAGGGATTTATCTCTGTCTAGTTACACAAAAAGTGTTTAAGGCGTGTTGCTTTCATACCTGAAAAAAAAACTCCCAAAGGCAATTCGCCTCCTTGCTCTCCACAGCCAGCACTCCTAAGTCACAGCATTTTTGGGTCACCTCAAGCAGGCAGTGAGGTGGCTGCTGGATGGCAGAGGCAGGGCAGCAGAGCCTCTAGAGATGGAAGCCCTACCCACATGTCCTATGGCAAGTAAAAAGTTGATTCCCTCCTTTTTACAATCTCCTAAATACTGTCATTGAAGTCTCCTTGCAGCCTTCTCTTTCAGATCAAGATGTCCACACTGAGGGCCACGACTTGAGAGTTGTTTTGTGTCTCACCATTTCCTGCTGGCATTCAGAAGCAAACTGTCATCACAGTGGTTCGAACTCCACTTTTGATGTTTATTTATCTGATAGGCTGGGAGTAATTTCAAGAGTTGACAGGAATCTGAGATGTGTGAGATTGCTGGTCCAAATTCTACACGGAGTAGTAGCTCAAAAGGCAAAACGTGACTTTGAGGGGTGGTAGTAATTTAAAAAGCAAACAAACTCACAGCTGCTTAAAAGAGAAGGAATTAAAGAGTTTGAGAGAATGTTCAGAGGAAGGCTGTTTCCCAAGCAATTGCTCTTGTCTCCACATCTGTTTTTCAGTGGACTTGGTTTGGTTGCTGTTCCCGATGTCAGGGTGAGGGGTACTGCGTGCAGGTTTGTTTCTGCTTCAGGGACTGATTTTAGGGTAAACTTCCCAACTCCTTCCCATGGAGATCTTTGGAGAAACCCCCACTTGTTTTAGAATTCTGCACAACTGCAAACTGTTTGATTTCCAGTTGCCTTTTCAAAAAACTTAGAACTGAGAGACCTGCAAATATATGTCATAGAGTCACCAGCAAAATCTACGAGGATTTCTGATTCCCAAATACCATGTCTGGATCTGTTTAACTTCAGCAATATTTAGTTGTTAGGAAATGGGAACACCAGCTCCCCATACGTTAAGAAGATATTGCAGGCCATCAGTCTGGTGCAGCAAAAACAGTGGGATCTTCTCCACCTCGCTAACAGGCAAAACCACAACTATGCAGCAAAGACATTTTGAACTCTTATCTTCAAGAGACTGCACAAAGATTTGGACAGGAGAACCCCTGTTCTGCTGTCTGCCCTTACTTAAGGTGCTGCACATGTTAGAGGTCTGTGAATCCTTCCTCAAGCCATTTGACAAGCTGAATTGTCTCTTCTTGATACTACGCGGCCAGCTGAATTTCTTACTGACATCTTTGGGAGCACTGAGATTCTGGGAGTCTGAGAGTCAGATTTGGGAGTCTGAGATTCTTAACGCAGCTATTTAAAGACGTGTAAGCAATCCTATGGCTTCCACAGGCCACCGCTGTGTCTGCGCTGGGTTTACTGAGTCTTAACATACTCCCTTTTTTGCCATGTGTGACCAGGTCTCAACTTGGTCAGCCTCTAATAATAATTCTAGTGCAAGGTCCTCAAAAGGACTGCGTCTCCAGACTAAATCTCAAGCTATCTGTTTTGCAGTGTTAGGATACTTTTGAAAGTACCACAGGGACTCGTGGAGTCTTTGTGAGTTGCCAGCTTTTGATTCCTCAGTGAATTGAGCTGTGCTTCCTTGGGGTACCACCTCTCCAGCAAACCGAGCATGCCGAAGGTCAAGCTGAACAAAACCCTCAAGGTTCATTCTCAGGCATTACAGACGCTTCATGCAGCTGGTGGCAGAAGTCCAGATAAACCATACGATTCCAAAATAAACAACCCTCTTCCCTAGAGCAGCTTCTTCCCAGTCTTTTTGTTTCCTGTGAGACTTCTTCTGATGCCCTTGGATGTAGAAGCTGTCAATACCTTTTCTTCTTCCCAGCATTACAAGATCCTGTAGTCACAGCCTGTCTGGGAACCTCATCAATTTCTGAGTGTGTCAGGCTGGCGGAAGAGACAAATTGCTTCCATGCAACTTCCTCCTCCTGAACTACCTGTTCATAGGAGCCTGAGTGCAATTAGTCTGTCAGTGTGGAAGCTGTCCACCTCTGCAGAACAACCTCTTTCCCCTGCACAAGCTAATACCAGATACATCTGTTCTGCAGTGTGCCTCTTCTTGTTCCTAAACCTGATTCATCTTTCTTACTCAGCATGTACTTTGCTTTATTTGGCATTTGCAGCTGGAACGGGAGATCTTGTAACAACTCCATTTACCACCAAGGTAAGAAGCACAAATGCTGCTTTAGCAGATCAGGTGGGTTGCAGATTTGGGTTAAGAAATGGGTAGGCAATCACAACGCACAGCAACTGTGTGCGCTTCTATCAAAGTTTTGATTTCAAACCTTCTTTGTCATGGCTGGCCAAGCAGAAAAGCAGTATTTTCTTTCTTAGGATTCCAAACATTCCAAACAATTGGTAGCGGCACCAACACTGGAGAATAGCCAACTTTTTGCTTTTTGATAAGGACTGCAATGTGTCTAGGACAAAGGGGAGTATGTAGCATGCTACCTGGTGGGCAGACAGCGATGTCTCTCACCTGCAGGTGTGGGAGATCCTGTGTCTTTCCGTTATATCCTTGTACTGGCTTTGATAAGAGCGTGATGCGGGATCAGAGAATTCTGAAGTTGGCTTCTCTCCGACTCATCACTTTTCTGTTCTACTTTATTTAAAGAACAATAAAAAAAAAAAATAATCACCAAAAGACATTATTAACTTAGCACTAGTGCTTCGTTGTTTGTCTGATAGTTATTAATATAACTGTGGGGTTTGACAGGTTGTATGGGATGAGATACTTCTAGGGCTCATTTCAGAGACTCTTTCCCAGATTGTCCAGCTATTCTGAAACAGCTGGGAGAGAACACACACAGATCTTGGATTTTATCTGCTTAGCAAGCTCCTACACCTTTCCAGTTCCTGCACTATGCTTCTACTTTGTCATAGCACCTGCAGAGAAAGATGAGTTTTCACTGGTGTGTGAAGCAACATATTTTCCCTTTTTCCTTGGGTCACTAATACTTAAAACCATTAGACTGTTCTTGAGTAGCTCACTTTCTCCTTGACCCTGCACTTTGTTCATGAATAAACATATTCTCCCTTGCTACCTTAACCACCAAACAGCGCACCCTTCAAAACTGTCTCTCTCCAATTCAGAGATAGGGATAACTCTTCCTCTCTGGGGCTGCTTCTCAATGAGCTCCTCTCCCAGTCTGTATATATATCTGCAGTGCCCCAACCCAAGTGCAACACCTTGCACTTGGCCTTGTTGACCCTCATTTCAAGTCTGTCCAGGATGGCATCTCTCCCTTCTGTCAGATCAATTGCACCACTCAGCTTGGTGTCATCTGCAAACTTGTTGAGGGCGCACTGAATCCTATCATTTACATCACTGATAAAGATGTTGAAGAGCACTGGTCCCAAGACAGACCCCTCGGAGACAGCATTTGTCACTAGCCTCCACCTGGACATAGAGCCATTGACCACAATCCTCTGGCTGTGACCTTCCAACCAACTTCTTGTCCCAAATTGAATAGTCCCAAATTCCTTCAAATCCATATCAAATCCATATTGCTCCAACTTAGAGATAAGGATGTGATACGGGACCATGTCAAAGACCTTGCACAAGTCCCGGTCGTGGACAACCTGACCGGTTGCATCTCCTTGGCTCACTGATGCCATCACTCCATTTTGGAAGCACACCAGGTTGCTGAGGCACAAACTGCTCTTGGTGAGGCTACACTGGATCAACACCTCATCTCTCATGTGCCCTAACACCTCTTGCAAGAGGATCCTCTCCGTGATCTTCACAGGCACAGAGGGAAGCTGCAGTTCCCCAGGTCTTCCTTTCTTGAAAACGGAAGTGATGTTTCCATTTTTTCCAGTCCCCAGAGACTCATGGCCATGATTTTTCAGATATAACATCAGACTAGCAACCACATCAGCCAGTTCCTTCAGGACCCTGGGATGCATGTAGTCCTGCCTCGTGGACTTGTACACATTCAGCCTTGTGAGGCGGTCTCTCACTCGCTCTGCTCTCACGGTCAGAGGGATTTGCCCCTCGAGGTTCAGCGATGTGAGAGCTGTGGGAGGCAAAGGACTTGTGGAGAACCTCAGCCTTCTCCATGCCAGTTCTCCCTTCTCATTTATCAGTTTTAAATCACGCCGTATCTCCACAGATAGCTCTGAGATGTAAGCGCCTAAGATGGCGGCGATGCCTGTTGCTAGGGCCTAAGGTTGCCTAGCAACCGCGTGCTGCGGCTCCGAGCATGCGCAGCGAGGCGCGCTGCGCCGCGGGGCAGGCTGGGAATGCTCACAGCCGACGGCGGCGGCGGCCGCGGCGCCGGCCCCGCCGTCGCTATGAACGAGTCGGTGGTACGGCGGACGCAGGAGTGCTTGGGACAAGTGATCCGCAAGCCGCCCTTGACGGATCGGCTGCTGAGTAAGCCGCCCTTCCGCTACCTGCACGACGTGATCACCGAGGTGGGCCGGGGACCGGCCTGCGGGCCCGCTCTGCTGTTGCTAGGCAACAGGGCCTCCCCCCTCCCCCCTCCAACCCCCTCGCCGGCTGCCCCTTGCGTGGCGAGGGCGCCCCATTACTGAGGGCGCCCCCTGGCGGCTGGGGGTGTAACCCCTCGTGGGTGGGGGGGCTCGGAGTGTCATGGGATGACAGCGGCGTTCTGCTTTAGTATTGTTATCAATAATACTGCACGGTCTGTTGCTGCCAAACGCTGTTCTGCAGTAGCCTCCAAGCGCCCTTAACTCGGTCCTTTCCTTCTCTTCTCAAGGTGATCAGAGTGACAGGCTTCATGAAAGGGCTTTACACGGATTTTGAATTGAAATCAGATAATGTCAAGGTGGGTAAGAAGCTTCCTTATTTATTCAGCCTGAATAAAAATGGTCTCTGAAATGTGCCGCAAGGCACTTGTGGTCTTTTCTGTGTTCAGCTTCCATTGCTTCATTTGGGTGTTGTGTAGAAATAGTAGGAGGTTTTGCCTGTTGGTTTTGCAGTGCCCAGGATCAGGATCGTTTGATTTGGAAGGAACCCTTAGAAGCCGTGTTGTCCAGCTCCCTTGCAGTGAACAGGGACACCTACAGTTCCATCAGGTGCTCAGAGCCCATCCTGCCTGACCTTGCATGTCTGTGGGGATGGGGCATCCACCCCCTCCCTGGGCAACCTGTGCCAGTGCTTCGCTACTCTTACAGTAAAAAACTTTTTTCTTGGATCCAACTAAATCTCTCCTGTTGTAGTTTGAAACCGTTTCCCCTTGTCCTGTCACAGCAGATCCTGCTAAGGCATTTGTGCCCTTCTTCCTTATAGCCCCCCCCTTTAGATGTTGAAAAGCTTCTAGCATACCTCCCTGGAACTTTCTCCAGGCTTATCCTTATTTGTGGATGCCTATAGATTGCATCTATGTATGTAGCTAAGGCTGTGGACACAAGCTATCGTGATTAAACAGCTACTTCTGTACGTGTCTCAAAACAATAAGGTCTGATTTATGAGTAGATCTAGATTTTCAAGATGCTGTTGTATTACAGGGTGTGGTGGTTTTTTGGTAGAATGTGTGTTTTTATATTTATTTCTTTGAAAAATTACCACCCAAACATAGGTATATGTAGAGGTGTATCAGAATGTTTTGGGTTGGACGGGACCCCAGATCCCAACCCTGCTATGGGCAGGGAGCTCCCACAGACCACTTTGCCCAAAGCCCCATCCAGCCTGGCTTTGAGCACTGATAGGTATAGAGCATCCATAGCTTCCCCAGGCAGCCTCACTGCTCTCTGAACAAACATTTCCCCTTAACATATAAGCTAGATTTTCCCTCTGTTAGTTTAAAGCCATTCCCCCTGGTCCTGTCATTAACAGACTGTGAGTGAAGTTGGTCTCCCTGCTCCCTTCAAATATCAGAACGCTGCTTGAATATCTCCCTGGTGCCTTATCCAAGCTGAACAAACCCATATATATATATATATCTGTGTGCTTTATGCACATGTACAGAAAATATTATTGCTTAATAATGCATTCTTCTGTTATGTGTATTATAGAATAGTCTTATTGCCATTACTACAGCCATTATGAATGGCTGATTAATGAAAGATGAGTTCAATGCTATTGGTGAAAATGCTTTTCTTAAGTGCAAGGGTGACTTCAGGCTGTGTTTGCTTACATTCTAGTGCTGCCTCTTTGCTAAGCAATGCATGCTGCCTTCTCCCAATGCCAACGAGGCTTAAAACTTGTCACTTATTCATGCAAATAATGCATGTTGTGTGTTGCTAGTTAAACAGCTACACCCACTGGTGATTGTTTAACATAGCAACTAAAACTATTGGCTTGCCATCTACACAGCTAGTTAAACGGATGGTTTATGCAATTCCCAAGGCTGATTATTGGTCTTACTCTTATTTCTGTTACTGTTCTAACTGCTATTGTGAAAACTAAAATCTAAATGAATTCTACAACGGATTGATTGATTTTGTTTATCCTTTCAGTGTTGAGGCATGTGGGTAGGTGCTGTGAAAAGTTGCTTAGCACGTGGTCTCTCTCATTCGGAGAACCCTGTCCATTTTATTTGTGGACCCAAAAAGCAGATTTCCTGGGCTGGAATTAGCCATGAACTGCATCAAACTGGCAGAGCATGCAGCTGCACCTCAGTGAGTTGTGCTGTGTGCATGCAAAGCAATTCATGTCGCAGAGATGGAAAGGGATCTGAGTGCATAAGGGAATGTAAGTAGGAGTTTTCTTGAACTTTGGGACTGTTCTGAAACAAACACACTTCTTGCTGCCTACTGCACTGGAAGTTGTTGTTCTCTTCATCTTTATGAGGAAGGTTTGTCTCCTTGGGGCTAATATAACATTGTTCTCTTAGAAATGGAAAAACGGAATATCGGGCTGTTAGGCTTTCCCATCAGCTTTATATTATGCATATATGAATCAGGTTGAATGGGGCCCTGGGCAGCCTGTTGTACCAGATCTGGAGGTTGGTGGCCCTGTCTCTGGCAGGAGGTTGAAGCTTCATGATCCTCGAGGTCCCTTCCAATCCAAGCCATCCTACGATTCTATGAGTCTACGATTATGTGCTCGACAGAATGTAACTTTTGCTGTGTGTTTTGTAAAGCTCTCAGCACTGTTTGTTTTTATTCCAATAGAACTTTATTTACTGACTCAAGTAGATAATGAAAATTTCTTGTTTGGACAGAAAACACTGATAACATAACTACTGAAATTGATTCACCTAGGAGGAACTTTTGAATCACTTCTGTTTGAAAACATTTGTGTTAGGACTGTCCTGCTTCCTTCCCTGAGTTAATAGATTGCATGTGGCCTTCAGAGGATGGACAACTGTTTTAATAGAAGGAGGTTGCAGCATTTGCTTCCTTTTTTTCTTTTTGGTTTGTTTTTAGTTTTTGAATGCAGGGTGCACTGGTGAGGGCGAAGTGGTCGTGATGTAAATGGAGACAATCTGGAAATCCTAGCTGTGTGGCAGTTGTTTGTTTTAATCTGTTTGGAAGAGCTGAAGGAGGGAAGAACCCTGACTCCAGAGCCTGCCTTCCCACGCATTTGTTCTTGTTTACAGAGCAGCTCTGGGAGTTGAGACATCACTGCAAAGCTCCATTGCCACAGGAGTAGATAATGCTACAGATGGCCTTTAGAAGGAGTACTGGCCTTGCTCAGCTGAGGAGTTACAGGCTTCTGTTGCTTTCCTTTCTGTTGGTATGTCTGTCAGATTAGATCCAGGTTCGTACTGGGTCTGTTGCTCCCAAGGCAGCCAGTCAGTCAGTGCCAAATCAGCTGTTCAAATGATTTTGTATAATCACCCAAAGCCATCATCTTTGCTGAAGGATGCTTAGGGAAAGTAGTTTGTAAAGTATAGTTATAAAACCAAATCACCCCTGGTAACCGTGGAGATAACATATGTGCCTGTATCCCTTTCACCACCATCCTTCTTATGTCTCCTTGACTCACTGTTCAGGCTGGTTTCTACAGTATATCAATATGTAAGCCTTTCACATCTGTTCTGGGAGGTGTTCAGAGCAGGACAGATCCTGGTGCTTTGTCTCAGCAAGTGCAGCTGTGCCTTTGCTCCTGACAGCCCTGGCAACGCTTGCTTGAGAGCCATGGTTCAGCTGCTCCGGTTGTGCAGTTGCAGTTATTCCTCCTGTCAGAGGTTTCCTAACCTTGAGTTATTGTAGAATCTCGTGGTTATTTCTGAATTGTTGTTTTTTTTTAGGATAAAGATGCCAAAATCAGCTTCCTTCAGAAGGCCATCGATGCTGTTGTAATGGTAACAGGAGAGCCACTGTCAGTAAAACCAGCACGTGTTGTGGCTGGACACGAACCTGAGAAAACAAATGAGTTTCTGCAAGCCATTGGGAAGTGTTGCTTAAATAAGGTATGACATCACCACATACATTTCATCTACATCGTTACAGAGATACGTACCTATGTTATATATTATCAGAGCTCATTTGTGACAGAGTTTGACACTCATTAGCTATTTTGAATTACAGAAGATATACTGCCTTGGGTTACCACTGTAATAACAGATGTATAGAATGTGGTTCATAGCAGAGTTTGAGCCAGGTCCCCACACAAATGCATTCTAGAAGTCTGTGTAAAAAACCTGTGAAGTGATGGGTGAGAAGAAGCTGTGCCTTTAACAGTGAAATACTACAGTATTCCCAAACTGTGTGAAAGTTTTGTCTGGGTAATCTTTGTCCAGTAATCTGATCATTTACACTGCTGTTATTTCCTTTTAGTTAACTGAATGAGATACTCTTCTTCCTTATTCATTGCTTGAGATGGGGAAGGAGGAGCTGAAATGGGCTGAGATTGATGGCACAGCTTTGTAGAGCGTTGTAATAACCAAAGGCTGAAGTCTATCCATTCAAGCCAAGGTTATTAGCCCTGTGTCTTTACTGTGAAACATAAGCTGGATGTGCATTGTGGAAAAGGTTTGGGTTCTAACTAGCTTGATACCTAATTTTGCTACAGTAGATAAAA
Source organism: Tympanuchus pallidicinctus (assembly GCF_026119805.1). NCBI lineage: Eukaryota > Metazoa > Chordata > Aves > Galliformes > Phasianidae > Tympanuchus > Tympanuchus pallidicinctus. Next base: position 35,364,607 of record NW_026294669.1, read on the forward strand.
AGCACCATCTGTTTACATAAGCCTAATATGCATAATGAAATTATTGCAAGAGTTACAAAGAGATGTTTAATTTAGAAGAGCAGAAATGTAAGCTGCATTTCAAAAGAAAGAAAAGAGTCACATTGACTACAGAGTTTGGAAGAAGGGAAATATTTAATAAAGTAGCTCAGTTCAGGAAATTTTTCTGTTCTTGCAGCTGTCCAGTGATGTTGCTGTAAAAAAGATCTTAGCTGGAGAAAGAGCTGATGCTAAAGGAAAACCTCCATCCAGTAAACCTCGAGATACAGAAAGCAGGGAGTCCAAAACAGAAGAGCAAAAAAGCCGTAGGGATAAAGAGGTAGGAAACTTTGTTGGGCACAGTGGCTACCAGTGATTATTGTTTTTTTAATTTCTCTCAGTGGGCATGTTATATGTAGAGAGTAACTACGTGATAGAATTGACATGTATTGAAACTGAATATTACTTTTTAATTTCTTTTAGGGAAGAGGAGATACTGACATTAAAGACAGAAGTTCGAGCAGAGACAGAAAACACAAAGGAGATGTCAAAGAGAGCGAAGAAAGAGAAAAGGAAAGTGAAAAACAGAAGGATAATGAGGAGAGGCACAAAGACTCTGAAAGGGACAACTTTAAGGAAGGAGAAAAACAAGAAAGGGAAAGAAACAAAAGCAGAACCACCAAGCAGGGAAGAGAAACAGAAAAAAGCAAGGGAAAAAGAGACGTAGAACGAGAAGATAACATTGAATGGAATAAAGTACAGCAAAGGGAGAAAAAAAATGAAGGAGGAAGAGAAACAGACAGACTGAAAGGAAGAGACAAAGATAAGACCAGGGAGAGAGAACGAGAGAAGGACAGAGAGAAGGGAAAAGACCGTGAAAGGGACAGACAGAGAGACAGAGGGAGAGATGGAGAGCATGTACAAGAGCACGGGAAGGATAAAGCAGAGAAAAAGGTAACTGAAATCTTACTTAAGAGCAGTGCTCTTCTGTTAAGCACTTTGTATAACAGCGCTTGCTTTCCCAAAGTGAAAGTTGTTTTTTTTGTGTATGGATTTAATCTGTTAAGGATGTGGCCGAGGTTGTGCGTGCACCTTCCTGTCTGTGAGCAATCAGACTCATCTGACTGTGCTTCCTGAACAGTTAAGCAGTTTATTTTCTGAACTGTGCTTGTTTGAATTCTCCTCATTGCGTTAGATTCAGTTTGATAGAGTGGAGTGGCAGCAATTGTTGGAATTCATCTTTGTCATGCATCTTGCCAGTAATGCATGCTGTTGCTTCAGCCTTAGCTCTTGGGAAAGGTGGGGGTTAAAGAGAGTTTCTTTCAGCCATTGCTGGTTGCTTGTCTCACTCTTGAGCTTACTTCTTCCATAGAGGGATCAGTTGAGCAGTGATTCTTGCTCTGTTAGGCTTCCAGGAGAGCCAGGCAGGTTGAGGAAAGAAGGTAGGTGGCTAAGAATGCTGTTGTAACGCGCCCAGTTCCACTGTACGCTCATTTCCCACTTCATATATTTCAGGCTGTTACTCAGCACGTAGAATCTAAAACAAATATTTCCTTTTAGTCTTCAGATTCTGAGGAATCCAAACTTAGAAAACTGCAGAGGCCAACTAAAGCCAGCAAGTGCCAGCCAGATGATGAGGTTAATGATATAGAAGATCTGGGAAGGCAGATTTTGAAAGTGTTCCATTTTAGAATGGTTTGGAAATCTGCATTAAGGAAATTAAGATTGAAAGTTAAGGAGATGCCAAGTTTTAGGGCTCTAAAATAGGTTGTCTGGTTTTTGCTTGTTTTTAAATTTCTTACAGCTTGGACGAAAAAAGCCTACTCAGTTTGTTTCAGTTTCCAGACTTCTAGTTCTTGATATGTTGACTACTTCAGAAAAATGCTTATTTGTTCAAAGGTTTCTCCTTTTTTTCCTCTCCAGTCTTTCCTGGAATGCTGCTATTTGTTTGGTCAGGCAGCTCAGCACCATCCAGCTGCTCATTTGCTCCCCCAGCAGTGGGCTGGAGGAGAGAACTGAGAAAGTTAAAAGTGCAAAAACGTGGGGGTTGAGATAAAGAGTGTTTAATAAGACAAAAAAAGAAAAGGAAAAAAAGAAACACACAAAGAAAAGAAAAACAAACCAACCAACAGCGTAGAACTCATTTGTTCACCACCAGCTGATTGATGCCCAGCAACGGAGTCCTGGCCATCTCACGATGATGCTGTATGTATGGGATATCCTTCTGGCCAGCTTAGGTGAGCTGTCCTGGTTTTGTCCCCTCTCATCTCTTTGTGCACCCCAGTTCCTTGTTGCCAGCCAGCTCAAGAAGCTGAAAAGTTCCTGGCTGAGTGTAAGCACTCGTTAGAAACAATTGGTGTGTTATCAACATTGTTCTTACCCTAAATCCAAGCCACAGCACCATGCCAGCTGCTAGGATTTAGGACAGGTGTTTTAATAGCAGTTGCTGTGTTGAATGGAGAATAAATCCAGTCTTTTGTTGCTGCCTGTGTTTTGCAGCTGGATGATGGTAGGGTGGAATAGGAACTCGCTGACTGCTTCTGAACGGTAGCTGTTGTTTGAGATAGCTTTGTGTCTGCATCTGCTGCTTCTTGATGACCTGAGGCAATTTGGGGAATTAAGGACCCATATGGCTAAATGTTTAAAAGTGAGCCTTCAATAAATTAGCCTGAAGTAGTTCATGCTAGAAAGAAATAGGCAGCATCCCAAGTCCAGCAGGAGTCTCTGTTGGAAGTCTGTGGGCCACTGACATCATCGTGTCTTCTACATGAGATGACAAATTTATAGCTGTTCTTTGACTGAAATCCAACCAAAGTTTTTAAATTATTGGCACTTGGAGGGAGAGCTTATAAAATAGTTTTTAGCCTGAAGCAAACGTTCTTGGCCAAGTTAAACTTCCTGCAAATTGGGTCTCTAATGGAAATTCTGAGCCTCATCCCAAACTATCGCAGTGCTCTTGGGCACCACTATAATATGCTAGGGCAGTAAAGTTTCATTTCCCGTCTTAAGTGCTTTTGGGAGTGATTCCAAGGCATGTTGGTTTACTACCTTAAATCTAGATAACATGCTTTTCCTTTACTTGCTTGCGTAACAGCAGGCACTGCTTTGCTTTTAGGTGTTGAAAACAGACACTTTAGAGCAGTGCGTGACAAATGGTCACTTTACTAAGACTGTGGAAGAGAGGAATGGAATGAAAAGGCTCCCAATGAATCTTTTAAAGCTGGAGAGCTGGGATAGCTGTGTAAAGTGATTTAGAGAAAATTGCATCGTGAGATAGTCGAGAAGTGCACCTTGATGGACTGGGGTTGATCTTAATTTCCTCCCAGTAGTTTCACAGCAGGATAATGCCTTCATATCCAGGGATTTACCCTGATTTAAACTGCTGTGGTACCATTTCAGTCATGTGAAACAAATGTATTAAAAACAGAGGAAACCATTTCTGTCTTTATGCCTACAAGGAGTATTTGATTGTATTATTTGGTAGTGTGTGCTGCATGAGTATATCTTAAGCATCCATTTCTCAGCTTTTTAAAAATACGCAGCAAGTGAAACAAGTTAAAGCAACCCCCTTCCAAGCTGTGTCTGATATGCCTGATGTGTTGCCTGCTTTCTTCTGCCCCAAGGACTGATCTCTGGTTTGTTTCTGTTGGGTTCAGTTACACAGCACTGGCTTACTATAGAGCCATAGAATGACTGAAGTTAGAAGGGACCTTAATGACCATCCAGTTCCAATCCCCTGCCACAGGCAGGGTTGTCAGCCACCAGCTCAGGATGCTCAGAGCTCCATCCAAACTGGTCTCGAATGCCTCCAGAAGTAGGGCACTCACAGCTTTCTGGGCAGCCTGTGCCAGTGCCACACCACCTTCTGAGTAAAGATCTTCTTCCCTACATTTAACCTAAATTTCCTCTCTTTTAGTTTACAACCATCCCCTCTTATCACTGTTAGACCATGTAAAAAGTTGGTCCCTCTCCTGTTCATAAGCTCCCTTTAAGTACTGGAAGGCAGTGAGGTCTCCCCAGAGCCTTCTCTTCCCCAGGCTGAACAAGCCCAACTTTCTCAACCTTTCTTCATAGGAGAGATGCTCCAGCTCTCCGATCACCTTCAGTGCCCTGCTCTGGGCCCATTCCAATAGCTCCATGTCTTTCTCATGCTGGGGCCCCAAGGCTTGGATGCAGTACTCCAGGTGGGGCCTCACAAGGGCAGTGCAGATGGGGACAACCCCCTCCCTTCCCTGCTGCCACCCTTCTCTTGATGCAGCCCAGCATGCTGTTGGCCTCTAGTCCTTGTCTCTGCCATCACGCTCCTAGTCACAGCTTCTCTTTCTTCCCAAGCATAATCTTCCCTGCCTTTACATTGCAATGTGCTTCTTGTTTTCCACTTGATTTTTGTCTTGTTTCCACCATGTTTCACATAGGTGCTTTCATCAGACATGCTGCCTGCTTTGCAGCATAATGGCGTGGGAGAACTGAGAGAAGTGGGGACTTTTATTCAGTTTGAGATGTCCATGGAATTTCAGACTAAGTGGATTCTGTGCTGCATTCAAATTCCTTTGGGCTTTTTAATATTGTCCATGTACAGCAAAGTTACCATATAAAGTTTAGTCGTTGGTATGGCTCCTTTGAGATCAGGGACCTATATAAGATTCTCTCATTATTCATCAAAATTTTCATTTTCTTGCTGCTAATTTTCTGAGGCCAGCCTTAAAATACTATTTCAATTTTCACAGCTTGATTTTTTTTTTCATGTATTTTTTCTTGAACCGAAGAACCTGTATGTTACCAGGCATGTAATAGCCACCACGTGGGTATCTATAATTTTCTGGAACAACAAAAAAAGCAAATATCAGTAGGAATTAAGGAGAAACATTTGGCCAACACGTGGCAATCAGGAGACTCCTTTCTGATTGAAGGCTGTTGCATACCACATTGTTTCTGATCAGAGCAAGCCAGGTTGTGTTCTGTTCACTCAGTCCAGCTCAGGTAGAAACTTTGTTTGGAACAGACACTTAGAAGCTCAATCTGTCATGCTACAAAATACTACTACTACTAATAAAACAACTTTGTCTTTTGACAAGAGGTGATTCGAACTGTAGATCTTCTGAGTGTATGGTGCTGCTCATATGAAAGTGTCTGCAGAGCAGGTATGTCATTTAGCCCTATGGCAAAACACATTGGAAAAGTCTCTTCCATTTTACAGATGGCTGCTGAAACTTTTGGCTGAAGCTTTTTGTAATATCCTGTAACTTCTGGCCACTTCTGTAACAACCTTTATTTTTGCTGTACAAACCATATTGCTCTGGAATGGGACGTTTGAATCAGCCTCTAAAGTCCTATCTAATGAACTTCTGTTGGAACTCATCTATACTGAATGAAAAATGACATAACTGCCCTTGAAGCAGCAGAAAGAATTGTTCCATGGAAATCTCCTAAACATGGCTTAGATAATTTTGTTCCAGTGCTGTGAGCTGGAATGCTGTTTGCTGTCAGTTATTCATAATTGACTCACGTAATAGAAGTCCAGCGTTCACATTTATGTTGTAAGAAATAGCTATTTTTTCCCTAATAACTCTGTGTTTGAGGGGTTTTAATTAACAGAAACTGACAGCAATAGACCATCATCTTCTGAGCATCTCTCAAGAAAAGGTATTTGATCAGTATAATCCTAGTGTCATTGCCACACAGTCAAATGGATCTTTCCACGTTGCTGTAACAAACTAATGAATTATGCCTATTAATAACAGTGGCTATTTAGGAATAGATACAAGAAACAGAGGCAGTTTAAGGAAAAGAGCAATGAAAGTCTTCGAGCCTTAGAACTGAGCTGTATTTATGTGACAGTATTCATGGTACACAAAAACAGAAAGTGTGTTTCATAGAATGGCCTGGGTTGCAAAGGAACACAGTGCTCATCCAGCTCCAACCCCCTGCTGTGTGCAGGTCACCAACCAGCAGCCCAGGCTGCCCAGAGCCACATCCAGCCTGGCCTTGAATGCCTGCAGGGATGGGGCATCCACAGCCTCCTTGGGTTTATACATGTAATATTGTTTTATTGTTACATCTATGTATGTGTTACTGACAGTACACATGTAAATATAGCTCCTCCATCATGGATCTAATTAGCAAAGTCATCCACAACAGACAGAAGATTGAGTTAGATTCCTATTCACAGTTGTAATTATTGTTGGTGAACTCTCAGTGGACCTGATGAGTTAGAGGAAGGAATTCACAGGGGTTTATATGGTGAGCTGTTCACCTCTATTACTTGGGTGGGAGTGGCTTTTCTTCCCGTGAGTGCTGATGCATGGAGTGGCCATGGCAGGAGATGTATGGAAGCAAGTGGGCACGGAGATGATGTGTTGGCAGTTGGGCTAGCTGATCTTAGAGGTCTTTTCCAAGCTCTGTGATTCTTTGCCCGGAATTAGTTAGGAGGGAAGAAACTGTTCAACTCCTGCTGTGTGCATACAGCCATAAAGCAAACAGCATGGCTATAATAGAGGAGAAAAGTCTGACCTCCTGTGTGTGCTGCCTGCTGCTCATATTCAGTACCAGTCATTAGTGGGACTGTCAGTAGGTTCTGCTCACAAAATCAGAGCACATGGAGCTCGAAGGTCCCTGTATAAAAGTTATTGACAGAATCTGTTTATGAGATCCTTTTGTGAATGTGGAGGTCGATTATTGCATGGAAGGAATGGGGAATTAACAGTTTGGCAGGATTTCCTTTCAGACCATGTTCTTCTTGACCAGCTGAAACATTACAAATCGTTATTTTCTGATGTCTCAGGGTGAAAATCAGCCTATTTAAATAGATTAACAATAAAACAGCCAATTGGATGGTTTATAGGAGACTACTGTATCCTCTCCAAATAGGAACGTAATTACTCAAAACTGGGAAGCGTGTACATCCATCTAAGATCCCACTTAAATAATTTTCTTTCTGTATGGTATGAAATGAAGTGCAAGATTACTTTTTAATGACTTCACTTACTGCTTTTCAAAGTTTTGGAGCTTTGGAATTTGTAAGAAGCAGGAGGACCTATTTTATCTCCCTTTGGAAAGACTCAAGTCATAAATATCGTGGGCTTTATGTATTTGTATGCTACCATAGTGATTAAATGTTAGTGTTTTACTTTGCACCTGTTGCCAGCGTGCACATCTGGCACTACAGAAGTGTTAAGCAGCCTTTGCAGTCAGTACCTGACATAAATAAATGACTGAATCTGCTCCTCTAGAAGCCCCAGCACCTACTCAGCTCCTTCCCCACCTGTGCTAATAATTACATCACCCAAATTGCAGCTAAATGGTGAGTGTACCAGATGCAGCTTGCAGGTCTGTAGAACCAGACTGTGAGGCTGTGGGGAGCTCAACTTTTGCCCCTTGTCACTGTGAAAAGCAGTAGTAATTGAGATGAACCACCTCAGTATTAACTGTGCAGTTTGACCTTCTGTCTTTGATTTGTTTGAAACACGTCAGCATCTTGTGGAAGGAGTCTGTGGAATACAGTGTTAACAGAGAAATGGAGGAAGCTGTAATTCTCATTTGTGCTGTGAATGTGGGCATTATTTGTGGAGTTAGCAAGTAACTCTCGCTTGCAAACTTTGTGAGTTATTATTTCACACAAATTGCAAAATAAGGAGAAAATCCTGTGAAGTGCTGATCATCTTCACGGCCCTCCTCCAGACCTGCTCCAACAGCTCCTCATCCTCCTTGTGCTGGGGGCCCAGGTTTGGGTGCAGTCCTTCTGATGAGCCTCACAAGGGCAGAGCTGGCTGGCTTGTTACTGGGGCAGTAATGTGAGGGGTGAGAAGCTGTGAGCACCTGCTGGGCCAGATTCCCTTGCTGGCTGCATCCTTTAGTCTGTGTGTAACCAGAAGCCTTCTCTGCCAGTGCTGAGGTTGTTCTGTGTTGTTCTGCCTGCATGAGTGGCAATTCTGCCTGCCTTCAGACCTTCTGCTGCCCAAGGCTGGGGCATAAGGGGATGCAGGGCCTCTGTTCTGCCCCCATCTGTACCCACAAGCTGTACAGGGCCAGCAGGAGCTCTCCTTTACATCTTGCCCTTTCCCTGGAGGCATATGGCCACTGGATGCTTAACACAGGGCCTTTGCAGGAAGTATTGCCAGTCAGCTGTTCTTAACTTCAGGCAGTGAAAGCTGTATCCAGAGAAAACAAAATAATCATGCTTTTGTGTGCTTTCCTGCCTTCATTTCCTGGCCTCTTTGAATTGCTTGTGGGCTTAGGACAGAGTCCTCATAAAAAGTCCTGATTTTTCCTTCAGTTTTAACTTTTTCACTTATGGATTGCTATCATCACCCGTTCTGTTCCAGCTGTACCTTCACATCACCCACTGCTTCTTCGATGGCCTTTCTGATAGGACCCATGTCTCAGTTTGTCCATGTTTGACTTAAGGGCTATGTATATCTATTGCCAGAATTTTTTAGTGTCTAGTTCTGTTTCAGAAGGAAATTCAATACACTTCCTAGAAAATGGAAGAGAAACTGTGTGTGCAGTGTGGCTGAAACATGGAGGAGACTCTGAGATCAATGTTAACCCTTGGGATAGCCCACTAGTAGCAAAGCATTCTATTCCTAGACCAGTTATGGCATCACGCATGCACTGCACGTTTTGCAAGAACTCTGCTTTGGATGTGCTTAGATCACCTTTGGAAGTTGCCTTTACAGTAGTGAAATATGATCATATTTCAAGTTCATTAAAAAAAAAAAAAAGATAGCTACCACATATCCAGCAAAAACATCTGCAAACTCTTCTGAGGAAAATAGATTCTAGGTATTTTTCCTGTGTGTGCATCAGTTTTGTAAGTATTTTTTAATGTATAATAAATGTAGACCAAAAAAATCAACACATGTAATTCAAATTTAATTTTGAATATATGAATTTTTTTTATGTGAAGACATATAGATTTGTGCTTTTTTTTTTTTTTTTTCCTCTTTTTTTTTTTTAAGAGTGAAAGTCCTGCAGGAATATCAAGGCAGCCTTCAACAAAAGGATCACGGCAACGCGCCAAACCCAGAGGAGAAGGTAACCAGCAGGATGATATTTTTTCTATTAAATATGCTGGAGGGTTGTTATCCTGGAACAGAATAAAATCCTAAACATCCTTGCTTATTATTTTGGGTGCTTGTTTTTTACCCAGTTTGCATTTATGAATCCAGTGGGCTGTTCTGCATAGGTTTGGTACCTGGAGAGTGGTACTTAATTCAGTTTGGTTTCATTCTTCATGCAAAACTGCAGATGTAAATTCAACTTCTCATGATAATTACAGTTTTCTTTCTGAATGGACTTCATGATAGGTCTAAAACTATTTCTTTGTCTATTAGTTTCACAGAAACTGTTTCTTTGCTTCATAATCTGGCAAAATTAGACACAAATGACTTCAAAGACTTTAAGAGACTTAGTTTTTGTCTCATTTCTGTTAGTGAGGGTAAGTAGGTAGTGTATCTCAAATGATTAAATGTTGCACATTACTGTACAAAAAGGAACACGTGAAGGTTCCTCAAATACTTTGAACAGATCAATATTCAGCAAAGTGTTTTAGTTTAAATAAGATTCAAGATGTGGCGTTTTAGTAAGATTAAAGACATTTGTGATGCAAGATATGCCTTCCTGTAGGTATTAATTATACAAATGCTAACCCTGAGATATTTAACTTCATCATTTACTAACATTTGGGAAGTGTGTACTTCCTAGATTTATCTTTTCGATTTTTTTAATCCTTTCTCAAGGATTTGAAGGCCTTGGGTATTGGATTTCTTTAGGAATTATGGGATTGTAAATGAAAAGATTACATTTGCCATAAAAAAGAAGGGGAAAAAAAGCCATGTTCTGGGAGACTGACTCATTAATGCCCAGTGCAACAAGGAATTTCCCTGGGTATTCATTTGGTAAGCAATACATTAAACAGTCCACATTTGTGTTCAACTTTCTGGGTTTTTTTAATCAAAAAGATGGTTGGTTGAATTTGAGACTAGCAAAACCTTTTATAATGATTTACATAACTGGAGACACTTGTCGTAGTCCAGGTGTAACCTGGAGAGCAGATGGAAAGGAGTTGTTCACCGAAACTTCTGGCTTGTAGCCCCTTTGATTAGAGGGTTTTGAAGCAACCCTGTGTGTTTGTAGGTCTTTGGCTTCCAACAGTGTCATTACAGCTGTGATCAACTGTGCGTGGTCAGCAGTCAGTCAGTGCCTACCTGTGGGACCTGCTGTAGGGAGCCTGCTTTAGCAGAGGGGCTGGACTTGATGGTCCCTTCCAAGCCCTACAGTTCTGTGAGTGCATTGCACCTGCACTTATGTCAGGCTAGAACCCTGTGGCTTGAGTCTGAGCAGGGCAGGTTCTCTAGATATCATCAGCACTGAATCTGTATCCCAGATCATCTTCCTCAGTAGCCTAGCCAGATACCATGAGCCAAACTCTGTGGCATTTCTGCTGGGAGCACTGAGGAAGGAAGGCCAGGTATTTATTTGTTACCCACAGATTATCAGCAGGAAATGAGAAGCTGTTAGAGGCCCATCTTGTGCCCACCCAAGAGTATTCCATGCTGAAATTGTGGCTGTCGCCTCTGTCTGGTGTACAGTGCTGCAGCCTCTGCTCCCAGGTAGCAGTGACAGGACAAGAGGTAATGGCTTTAAGTTGCTGCAGGGGAAGTTCAGGTTGGATATTAAGAAAAAGTGTCTCTCAGAAAGAATTATAATGCTTTGGAACAGGCTGCCTGGGGAACTGGAGTCACCATCTCAGGAGGTGTTTCAGAACAGCAGAGAGGTGGCACTGAGGGATGTGGGCAGTGGGCATGGCGGGGTGGGCTGGGGTTGGATTTGGGGATCTTAGAGATCTTTTCCAAAGGGATTGATTGTATGATTGTATGATATAAACAACCCCTTTATTTTGGAGGTTAAGTCATGTTAGTGCTTGTTGAAGATTTTACATCACGTCTCGTCTACTTACAGGCTGTGAAGTTTTAATAATTTTGTTGCTGAAAAATATAATGTGGGTTCAATTAAATGGAGCTTTATTTTATTTCATAGTGATCAACAGCTGGCCCTACCACTTTATTTAGAATTTTTATTTAAAAAAAAAAAATTTGAATATTTGCTTTATAGCCCGGACAGGTCCTAAACTACAGTGACCAGACATGGCATGTTTTATGGGATCACCCAATCTTGAAAATCAGCAGCCATTATTCTGATAAATATGTTTTACCTTTTATCCACTGTTTTGGCTTCAAATTCAGTATTTTAAAATACTCTTTTCATGATGCAGCAGACCAGTGCACTCAAGGTTACCTATGTTACACCCTTTTTTTCCCTAATGTGAGAGAGTTACAGTAAGTAAACAAGGCTCCTGAATGCCCCAAGATGGAATCCTGAGGGTAATAAAACCTTCTGTAGGTGTACTGAAGCCTGCAGTGTGTCGTTGTCTGCAGCAACTGATGATGATGTTCAGACCTTTCTGTATTTTCTAACATTAAATGGAGACAAATAAATGTGCAGCAGTAGAACAGAAAGGAGTTTGTGTCAAGGCTGAACTGGTGAATGCAAATTCAGCTGTTATGAAAAACAAAACTAAGTGGTAAATGAAGGAGTAGTTAAACAATTACAGGTATGTTTTCTCTCCTGGTAATGAAACCAAGTTATAACAGCATTTGCTCACTTCTGTATATTAAAAACAAATTAATAGTGGCATTGAAGCAAAAGGGTTTTATTTTTCTATAGTTACTATTACTCATACCATAATTGCTTTCATAGTTCCAACAAGCCTTGCAGCAAAACCGGTTTCACGTGGTATTTTTTCTAATTTAGAAGTTGATCTGTAAATTGAATGTACTTTTTTAAACTTACAGTTGCTTTGAAAATAATTAACCCTTCTTTCGTGGAGGTGATGCACTGTGTGCGTGTGTTGCACAAATGTGTGTGTGTTGGAAGAGAACTGCCCACAGACTTGCACCTGAATATTAAAACCTGCTTCTATAATGAGGATTAATGTTGCAGAAGAGAATGAGGTGAAAACCAGCATAATTTACTGCAAACCCAGTTTCTGGATGGGGTGGAAGAGCTCTTGGTTTGCAGTCCATGACACATGTACTGGTTTCTCAGGGGTATGGTGCTGCACATGCAGGAGGGAAGCAATCTGGGACTTCTCATTGAGGCAGTAAAAAGAACTAATTTGGGGAATAACACGTTGGCAGGCTGTGAAAGGGTTGAGTGCAACTCTTTTTGAGTGCAACCATCCAACCAGTTCCTCACCCACTGACTGCTCCATTCACCAAATCCAGGTCTTGCTGAGTTAAAGGCAAGGATTTTGTGTGGGGTAGCATCAAATGCTTTGCACAAGATCACATAGAGTTGACCTCTATAGTAAGAGCCAGGAAAGGGAAAGCAATGCTTGCCATGTCAGTCTGATCTAATTGTCTGAATAATTGGAAACTGTCAAAAACTAATGTATGAATTTCCCTGGGAAATGCCATTAGTCATCTGTCTAGCCCAATCTCTGTCTCTGATAGGCAATACCCATACTGCTGGTAGCTGTTTTTCTCTGGTGGAGTATCTTTAGCAATGGATGACCTAGTAATCATTTTAGTACATAGGATTATGTCATTACAGGATTATGTCATTAAATTCTATAAATGAAACCTTTCCTTTACGATGGACTGAAGCACTTCACTTTCTACTCTTGGTATGGTTTTTCAGCAAAGGTTCAGACCTTATGGGTACCTTGTAGCACAGCTGTATGGATTGGTGATGAGCTTTTTAAATGCCTTTTTCAAAGTTTTGTTAAGTAGCTCTTCGTCCTGGCTTTTGTCAGCAATGGTAAATGAAAGGAGAGGGCTACTGTGTCAAAATCCTCACAGCTAACAGAACTCAACTATAATTCCATGGGTGGGCATGGTGGTGATGGCTTGGTGGTTGGTTTTTATGGTGTTGGAGGTCTTTTCCAACCTTCACAATTCTAAGATTCTAACATTGCTGCTGGAGTGGACTGTGTAACTGATGGACACCCCCGATGGCACAGGTGGATGGGAGATCCCCTGCTATTGGTCCTGAAAGCTGCAGCTTTACGCTGCATGCAGCAATTTCATCTCTTGTTCTGCAAGCGTTGGACACTTCAACCTCTAGTGTTAGTTGGGTTTATATCTGCTAAATCTTTTCCTAAGCATTCCAAACTGCTGATTTGTTGTGGTGGTGGAAATTCGGTCACCATAGCATAGGAGCCCCGTGGACCTGTTCTTTACATTTATATTACAGTCACTCAGTTTGCAGAAGCACCCAATTCAGTTCTTGTCCATTATTTTCAGGACCTTTCTTTACCTTTCTTTCTGTGTCTGCAGATCTCTTCCATATCTTTCTGTGTCTTCCTATTTCTGCTCCTGCTGTATTTTGAGGAATGTAAAAACTGAACACATTGCAAGTGAGGTTAAGGCTGTGTGTGTGTGTACTTTTCATATGGCAAAACCAACAGGATGTATAATCTGACAAACTGTAAAAGTAGGATTGTGGGGGTTTTTTGTTTGCTTTGTTGGTTTGTTTTTAATGTTGAGTTTTGTTTGCAGGAATTATATACAAATGGTGCTGAATTGTTTCTTCTTTGTCTCTCTTTGCCCTCAGTGTCACAGAATTTAAGAATCAGTGTACTTCAAAACCTCAGCTTTCTTCTTCCAGTGTTCAAGTTGTGGGGTTCATGTACTGAAAATAAGCTTTTCTTACTTGAAACTTTTTAATGGCTTTAGTATGAAATGCTTTTACAGGAAAACCCTTCCCTTTTGGAACAAACCAAAGTGCATTCCAAGTGGCACACTAACAATATTGTGTATTTTAGTACTTACTTAGGCTTTATTTGTTAAATATTGTTTTACTAGCTTTGAGGCTTATAAATAATATCTCTAACTCACTTCTGAATTGAAGAAATTGCCTTAGTTTGCAGTAATATAAGGAGTTCAGTCAGTAGATCTTTTAAAAAGTATTTGTGAACTTTAAATGTTATTTATTTGCACTCAAGATGGCTTATGAACCTAAGGTAGCTCTTAAAGATATATTAAATGTAACAGGCATTTAGCATGGTGGTTTTTTTTTAATTTAAAATTGTAATTATATCATTTAATTATCAACTTCTGTTATAGGAATGGTAGAAATGAAGAGTGTGGCAGATGGGATTTCAGCGGACAGTGCTGCTAAACTGCAGGAGAAAGCTGAACCAGGACTTGTAGTAAAACAGAAAGGTAGGTGGAATAAGAGCTTGGCTGCCTTGGAAAGGCTAACTTGAGTGCCGTGCAGTCAGCCTTGAATCCGTGCAGTTTCTTGAAGGTAAGGAAGGATAAAGGTAAGGAATTCTTGCATAAAGGTAAGGAAGGGGAGAAGAGGACAAGTTTTCAGTGGCCAATGCTCGCACTGTCCCAGGGAAAATGCTCCTGAATCCCTTGGTGACTTGTTCTGTGTAACTGCATGTTGCCTTTTTGTGCAGGTGTTTGGAAGTGTCACTTGGTATTTGTGTTTTGGAGGAATTTTGAGGCAAATTCCATCTCTGCCTTCTTATTTCTCCCTTAACAAAAATAAAAAAATAAAAAATAAAAAGTTGTATATGGCTCCCTAGACGTGCACTGTTAATGAGATATTTGTATCCAGATACAGCATATGTGGCATAAGAGAAGCAAAATGTAGGAAGAAGAACTGAGAGTGAAGCAAAAAACTGTGGTTTTATTCTCTCCAGATCCAGACACATGAACAAGTTGGGGGAGTTGATGCCACTGTCTTAGTTTCAGCTTAGTTTCCTTCAAGATTGCCTGCTGTGATGCTGTGTTTTGGTTCTAGGAAAAAAACTGTGTTGATAACACACTGATGTTTGTAGTTAAGCATGTTGTGCAGAGCCAAGGCCGTTTGCAGCAAAAGGCCCGAGGAGTTGGGAGGGAACAGAGTTAGGACAGCTGACTTAAAGTAGCCAAAGGGCTGTTCCAGGCCACATGACATTGTGCAGAACGAGTTTGAAACGGATGGGAGTTCATCTGGTTCTCTTCCCCTGCTTGTGGGCTACCTGGGATGTCAGTTGAGGGTGGTGAGCAATTGCTTGTGCATCACTGGTGATATACATTCACATATATATGCAATAACTATTATCCTTTTCCTTTTCTCTATCTTAATAGTTTTATCTCAACCCATGAGTTCTACTTTGGGGGAATGAGACTTTGTGGTGCTGGGCTGCCTGCCAGGTTAAACCACAACAGTCAAACCAGTGACCAAGGTGGGGCTGGAAGGGCTGAGATAACAGCAGATCTGACCAGACTGTGTTAACACAGGGTGTTGGGGTAGTTCAGTAATTGCTGCTCATTATGTTGATTTATCCCTATTTATGGAGCCCTTTCGGAGTCTTCCCATGGAGCTATATTCCTTCTTTCCCTAGAGATCAAAAGCTAGTTACAGTAGCTCTTGAGAACTCTGAATATCCCTGGCGTGTTCATAGCTCCTATTGCTGTGTCTTGAATGTACTTCAGGTTATGTTTAAACAATTATTTCAGCATCTCATCTGCCCCAAGGTGGGATGGTTGAGTGGCACCAATGGCAGTGTCATACCAGTTGGGACTCCTCATATCATAGAATGGTTACAGTGGTTGCTATGTGTGTGGGATATCAAAGGCTGTTTCCCACTCCACCCGTGGCCTTCAGGGCCTCATAGCTGTGTAATCCAAGGAAATGTAGACAGTCAGCCAATATATTTGTGTGCCTTACACAACTGGGAGAAATTCCACCCTACTGCCTTTAGCACTCAAGTGTGGGTTGCTGGAAACAGTCACTTGTGTTTGTCCCTGCTCTCCTGGCAGTGGCAGTAGTTCTCAGCAAGAGAACTTTTGTGACTTTTCTGAAAAACCAATGTGTTTACTATTTCCAGATGAATTTGCCAGTGACTTTGTAGTGACAGAAGACCAGCACTGAATATACCAGGGATAGCTAAAAACTTCTGTTAGAAATAAAGCAGTGCTTTTTAATAAATAAAGCACTTCTGCAATTTAGTGAGTTTTGTTTTTTTTTTTCTCTTATGCTATATACTAAAGATTAAAAAAAGAAACAAAAAAACTGTAATTTGGTTGCATTTGCATGCTTTGAGTAGACTTTATTCAGGTAGTTTGTAGTTGAAAGAATACCAAAAAGCAATCTATGAAAGTGCTTTGTAATTCAGGTTAAGTGCTTTCCAAAGGGGAGAGAAACCCAACAACATAAAGTGGTCATAAACTATTACTTTTTTTTTTTAACTTGAAAATAAGCAGATCCTATGGGGAATTTCTTGCAATATGTTACAGGTAGTTACTGCAACAACCACTTCAATAAAACCTATAGTTTCCATTTTCTTAATGCCTGCACACAATGTTTTTTCCCTCCCATTACTTGTATTTGTGGGTTCTGCTCATAACAAAAGTTAAAGCGATCCACAGAACCTTCCCTACAGCAGCGGGTAATGGGGGCAGTGATGAACAAGGAGGGTAGAATTCTCCTTTCTATCTTATAAGCAACGTGTGAGACAGATGTCAAGATGCAGTGAGAGCCGAAATCAGCTGAGACCTTGGATATATAAAGCTTATAGAGTTGTATTTAGTTTGTAATACAACGCATTTCATTAACACATTAAAGTATAGTGCTGATAAGGCTTGAAATACTGTTGTAAAGAATTAGATTTGCATTGCCAACATGACAGGTATGACACTATTACACTTTTTTTTTTCATTGAATAGAAGAAGAAGCAGAGAACCTTGATCCTGAAAAGCCTGAAATATCTGAAAATGGTGAAGTAGCCAATGATCTTCCACCTCAGGCTGTCCAAAGGTTTGTTCCTGTTCTTTATTCTGTCTGACTGAAGCACAGAATGGTGTCTGGAGGTAATACAGTTGCAGTGGAAATGCTGAGTCGTGGCCTGAAGCAGTGATTGAGCACCTGATGGAAGGCAGGGCCAACTTAGAGGAGCTCAGATGGATGCAGTGTACCTGAGTGACTGGAAGGGGTGAAGCCCGCATCCACCCCTTCCGAGATCTCATTTAAGGGTTAGTAGTGGAGGTGAGGGCATCTCTTGCTGGAGATCCCTGTGTTTTTGAGGCCTTTCAGAGCAGCTCTTTTCCTTCATTTTTGCATGTGGCTGCTGTGTTTGAGCTTGTTCTCATTTGCTGCAGCCAAACACTTTGCCACCCTGCTATTATCACAGTACTTTCCAGCCCATTATAGCATTACAACTGTCAATTGGAAAATAGCAAGGGAACGTTGGGCAGTTTGTGCCTGTGGCACTCAATAATGAATATTATCCCATGTATGGTTCATTTTAGTTGTTTTCCTTCTATGAAGAAAACTTTGAATCTTGAATGTCATTCTTAATCCAAAGAGTGCTTTGATGTAATCTTACTAAATTAAAAGTGATCTGTGAGGAGTCTCTTGAGTCTGTTGCATCACAAGCACTTCAGAAGTGTGGTGTTATGGGTGAGATGAACTTGCCTTTCAAATCCCAGTTTACCTTTTCTTTGCCCAGAAGAAGGCTACTGTAAACGTATCACTTATAGAAATGCATTTATTCCTTTTGCTGTATCCAGATTATTTTTTAGTGAGACAAACTAAGAGTTGGTTTTACCCAAAAATGATATTATTCTTGTTGAAGGTCACACTTGCTAGGTTTTCCCAGACTCCTCATAGGACAGAAGGCATTGCAATATAGGACTGTACAATGGGGATGT
This sequence comes from Tympanuchus pallidicinctus, assembly GCF_026119805.1. Classification (NCBI taxonomy): domain Eukaryota; kingdom Metazoa; phylum Chordata; class Aves; order Galliformes; family Phasianidae; genus Tympanuchus; species Tympanuchus pallidicinctus. Next base: position 35,382,312 of record NW_026294669.1, read on the forward strand.
TTCATTGGTTTTATGCACTGGCAAAGTTACTTGATTCATCTGGATAGGCACGTCTGCCCCTTTGGGGGACACGTGAGCTTCCTTTTGCAATATAGGTGAGAAGTCTCTTTTCTTGCAGACGTATTCCCCGTCCTAGCAGTGCAAGGCCAGCACCACCCCGAGTAGTAAAACGCCAAGAGAGCATGGAGGCCTTGCTTCCAGAAAGGTGAGGAGTGTGGGAGATGCAGAAAAGATGTTGTTAATTCTTATGCCACACTATTTTAAGATTTTTTGTGCACCCCGTGCGAGTGAATAGCATCAGGCTAGTTGGTTTGGGCAGGAAAACTTGAGCCTTTCTGCAAATCCAGTGTATGACTTGGAAGTTACAGTTGGTGGCCACATCAGGAAGTTCAAAGGTAGATGCAACCTAATTTTTTTTGCCCCTGGGAACTTTGAAGCCGATAAACCCAGGACATTTAATCTTAACTACCAGAAGAAGAGATCTGTAAGGCATGCAGTGTATCTTGTGCTCAAAAAAGGCTGAAACAGCCCCTTGAATTTATGGCCAAAATGTCTTGCAGGTGGTATCAAATGAGTGCCAAGCACTAAAGCAGTGTATGCAGAAGTAATGGCAGTGAAGGAATTTGGTGTGCTGCTTTGTTTTATGGAAGGAGGTGATGGAATGGATCGGAATGGGACCTAATAGGCTTCCATGTTTGTTTTATCTCTTTCAGGAACAGTAGTAGTAAAGCAGTCTCACATGTGATCATAGACCAGAAGGCTTCTGATGATGATGATGACCAGTTTGTGGTGGAGGCAGCCTTGCCAGTGCCCGAAATGCCAGAGCTGGAAATGGTCTGTTAATGTTACAAATTATAGAACCTTTCCACCCTTTGTAACTTGCTTGTTTAAGTAGCTTCTAGCTGGACATGCTGTTGAATAGCTTTGTATCATAGCAATGCCAAATATTTGCAACTAAAGCTCTCTCCCTGCACGTGTAGGAGCCAGAAGTGGATCTGGAGGAGGATGAAAAGCATGGTATGTTTGCTTTTGTAAATATTTGTATGCATATACATATAGAAAAAAACAACACATTTAAACTTAGAGCTAAGCACTTAAAATGAGGAATACAGCAGCAAAGTATCTCTTGAGGGAGCAGAACCTTCTTGCAACTTTGCAAGAAAAAGGCAAATATTTCTCAAATGAAGTCTTGCACAGTTGAGCATTGGGATTTACAGCTGATGTCAAATACCTACTGTACGTCTCTCTGAGATAGGTGAAGGGGTTGGCAGGTCAAGGCAAGTTACAGGAAGCCTCCTAGGCAAATGGATGGTCTGGTTCTTAACAGTGTTTATGCTTCTGACCTCAGATATCTGATTCAGGGCCTTCCGTCCATTATGGCCACATTGCATATTATTTAGGTGGGCTTAGTTCTCTGTATCAAAAAATGACTAACAAATTGCTATCTATGTATACACATGTGCATGTGTATGGAGATAAGACACTGGAAAAATAGATGTAAAATATCTTGTATCTCAGTAACTGAAATATAATGGGACACTGTTCATGTTGGTTTTGATGTTATTGTCCGGAATGTTTAGAATAATATTTTTGTAACAACAGTGCTGAGACATATCCTCATTTTATCCAGGTGGACTTGTAAAAAGAATCCTAGAAACAAAAAAGGATTATGAAGCATCACAAAAATCATCAAAGACAACAGAAAAGGTAAGATGGAAATGGCCTGCAAGAAATTATGACCATTAAATATTGTAATCATGACCTTTTCTTCTCCTTTAGGTTTTTTTTTTTCCATTTTTTGATCAAACTCCTCCTTTGTATGTTATACTTACCTGCATTAGTCCTTCAGTCCTCTACATTCTCTATGTTGTGCTTTATACAGCATTTAGTAGTCTTCCTTAGCCTGTTTGTTTTCCAGAACAGTCCGATTTCAGCCTTGCCATAGATGCAATAGGACACATTCTACATTTATGTGGCTGCATAATTATTGTTCCAATCTTAATTGTCCTCTGGTCCTATCAACCATCAGTCATTACCTGTAAAAAGTAGGGATCTCTGCAGTTAACCATTCACAGTAAGCATTTCCATATCACCAGATGTTATCTTAGTGAAATCCAGCATACTTGAGCTTTCTTGACTGAATTGAGAAAGTGATTTCATTTCATTTCCCCATCCAGAAATTGGAATAGGGAAATGGGAGAGAGGGAGGTCTAGAGAGATTCTAGGAGCAATCACAAACCAGAAGCAAAACGTTGAAGCCCCCTGATATTCATGTATTCCTTCCATCACTGGGCAGCTCTTGCTCTTCTAGCCTTGCACAGCTCATGTTGCGAGAAGGCACAAAAGGCAGAACACTTTGGATCCTTGGCCTTTTGGGAACATTTTGGATAAGGAGTGCAGTTCAGAGTGCTTTTACAAAAATACAAACAGGTACACAGCATTTTGGAGAGGCAGGTGCTTTTCACGTGCTCTTAAATCTTCAGTTCTACCTGCATCTCTCTTCTTACATTTACTCAGTACTAGGGATAGATGTAGTGTGGCATTCAGCACTTTTAGTAGGTACTGCAACTCAGATCTTAAGAGCTAAGCTTTTAACAAAACTCTTTCAAATACCTTTCTGAAACTGGGAGAAACTTTTGAAACATAGAGCACTTTTTGGCCTCCTGTTACTTTAATGAATGTAGTTCTTGGCAACGAGTAATGACATTGTGATAGGTTATGAGTAAAGTGCACAGCTGGAAAAAACAAGTCCCTGAAGGACTAAAACTCATGATAGACAGTAGACTTTTCTTTTTAAAAAAGGATTTTATCTAGAACTTGTATGCTTTCATAATCATTTCTGGCAATCTGCAGCAAAAATGACACAACTTGTTAGGACTGTGATTTTTGGGAGGGTGAAATCAACAAATCTCTTAAATAGGGACACTCCCAAATGCTTTAGTGGTAGTGAGTTATACTGTCATGCCAGACCAGCCTTTTTGTTCCTTCCCCAGCACATGGAGGAAATGAGGAAGGTGGATGGGGGACCACCTTCCTATCTGAGGTTTGGGGTTGCCTGAGATCCAGGCTTGCTTTGCAGACCAAAAATTCCTTTCATATATTGCATGGGCTGAGATTAAAGAAGAAAAATAATTCTTACAATGGGAAAGCCTTCATTTTCTGCTCATAACCCATTTTGAGTAAATACAGCTTTTTCCAGCTTGCTGAATTGAATTACAAACTATTTATTACAAAGGTGCACCTTGTATTGCCTATATAGTGATCATTTGAATGTTCTTGGCTATTTCTAGTAAGTTCTGCCTTTATAGAGCTGTGTGGAGAAAGGGAAGAGTTAGAGATAATATTGCTCTGTTTATGCAGTAGCTCTAAAGCTCATTACTGGAGTGTGTGTTGAGCTGGCAGTTGTGAGAACAAGAGATACAGCTGTTCCTGTTCCTAGTTTTATAACTAGGTGGTGCTGTTCAATCAGCAATCTCCAGGCTAAGTTTTGGAATGGCAGTAGCAGTCGAATTAGACTTTTTTCTGCCAGTACATAATTGTATTGCAGGCTATATTGTGTCCTGTCAAGTGAACACTTGGCACAGAAAGGAACAATGGGGAGCATTTACAAAACCTCATGGGTTTCATGTTCTGGAAGTTTCCTCTGGGAATTGTACTAAGTTTTCCCTTTTTTTCCTTTTTCTGCCCTGAATACATGTAGCTCACTAAATAAAACAATTCCCTTTTAACCCCTTCAATTCTTTTTACATGCACATTAGGCCTCTGTGTCTTTGTACAATCATCGTTTAGTCCCACTGCCTATTTTCAGTCTCTAAAACACTCATTCTGTCCTTGTTTGCCTTTTGTTGCTTCTTTTGAAGCACTGATCTGCGTTAGCAGCACTGATAATGGACAACTAATTCTGGAAAAGCAAACCTGCTGACTTCCATCACGTGAAAATTTGCACACAGCAGTAAGCTCCTGAATATCATCTGTTCTCATATCCAAGCAGCTGGCTGCTGCTGCTGCATTTAGTCTTCTTGCTGCTACTGCTTTTCAAATTAAATCACAGAATGGCCTGGGTTGAAAAGGACAACAATGCTCATCTAGTTTCAAACCCCTGCTGTGTGCAGGTCACCAACCAGCAGCCCAGGCTGCCCAGAGCCACATCCAGCCTGGCCTTGAATGCCTGCAGGGATGGGGCATCCACAGCCTCCTCGGGCAACCTGTGCCAGTGCCTCACCACCCTCTGTGTGAAAAACTTCCTCCTCATATCCAACCTAAACCTCCCCTGTCTCAGTTTAAAACCGTTCCCCCTTTCCCTATCTCTATCCACCATTGTAAGCTGAAGCTGTTGTGATACAGAGAGGAGAAGCACAGTTTTCCTGACAGCAAAGCAAAAACTCAATGGAAAAGATGATTAAAAATCTTTTTTAACCAAATCTCAGAGTTGGTGACTGGGACTTGACAGATGTAGCCCAAAAAAAAACCACGAGTTTGAGAGACTGCTGAGTTCTTCTGACAGAAGACAGTGATAGGCTGTATAATCAATGAATATTAAGATACTATAATTATAAAATAAACAAGAGAGTTAGGCAAAGCAGATAATGGTAACAAAAAGAGACTAGATAGAAAGCTTACCCCTATCCTGGGCTCACTTACAAAACTCCAGCACAGCAGATCTCCAGAAGAGATCCTTCCCCTGTGGTAGCCAGCTCTTAAATAGGTCTGGGAGAGATGGAGCCAGGCTCCACAGGTGAATTGCCTTCACCTGTGCTCCTCTGGCTGACTCATGGCTCACCTCAGGTGATCAATCAGAGGTTCAGGCCCTGACTCAGCAGTTCCTATACATAGGCATACCTCACATGAGAGCCCAGACCAGTAGTTTGGGAAAGAACAGTGACTGGTCCGTGGGATCTCGTTGGGAAGATGCAGCAAAAGTAATTAAAAAGAAAGAATGGTTTCAGGCGGTTTATTCCCGCCGAGTGCTCTGTGCTTGAGAGTGTAACCAAGTCCTGTTCTGTCGATGGGACTGTGAGAATGGCTCTGTGAGTGCTGGCCAACATGTTGTGTTAAATAGCTGTGGGTTTTGTGCCAGGTCTGGCTGTGCAGTCTGCTGGGAGCAGCATCAGTCTGAGACCTGACTGTTTCTCCCCAGCCTCTCAGCTCTTTCATTTAATTGGTTTTCCATCAAACTCTCCAGGAGAAATATCTTCTCCATCAGCATGCAACAGTATTCCAAAATGTGTTTTGCAATGGGGAGTAAAATGTGATTCTTGTATTTTGGAGTAAGATAATCACAAGTCCAGCAAAAATTTGAAAGAATAATTCCTTGGGAAATTATACCTGAGGTTGATCTGTGTGTCTGTCAGTGAGAATGTTTGTCTGCCCTGGTTTTATTAAACCATTCAATGCATGTAAAATAAATGAAATATTCTCTCTGCTATGTTCACTACTTCTTAAAGCCGTGTCTTTCTGCCAGAAGATGAAGAGGGAAGTGGAGATAATCTGAGCACGGGATCTTTTGGCTGATGCTTTACAGCATCTAATGCAGCAATTACCTGATCGGTGGCTCTACCTGAATTACTGTGGATTAATCAATTAGAAATTAGCAGAAGCTGATGAAGTAATACTTAATGGAAACATAGCACTCGTGGGCTCTTGGGGATGTTCCATACCTTTACTTGTAACTGCTGATTGCAGAAGAGTATTGTTTGTGTTAAAAGCATTTGCCTGAAACCTTCATTGTGCTTTTTAAGAAGTTTTAATAAAGAAAGAGACAAGAAAATCAAGAAAGACAGGGACTTTCATCATGTAGGTTTTGCATGTGCAGAAACTTAAAATAATATACACAATTTTCAGGTCAAACAAAAAGGTCAGTCTGGAAATACACAAGGTTTCTGCTGCCTTGATTAGCTGTGTTCAGCCTAACAAATTCCTAAAAAGACTTCCTAAATGTATTTGTTTAGAGTCTAATCCTCTTACGTTAAACAGAGAAAGAAACAGATGGTACGTTTTGTATTCCACTTCATTTATTTGATGTGTGGAAAGCGTAGGCAGGTTATTAAATAGTAGAAGCAAGTGGGATCACAGAATTCCCATCTTTCCCAAATATAGTCTTTGGAGAAGAAACAGATTCAAGGTTTGTGCTAGGAACAAGTGATATTAAAATAGCTTAGCACCTGGATAATATTAACTTCAATTACAAGTGCTGTAAATCAAGTAGGTACTTCTAAGCTCAGAGCAAATACAATCAATGCTGATTCTGTTTGTTCAGAGTTCTTCAGGTCATTGATTTTGTGCGTTAACCCACCAGCTGCACAGCACTGTGTCCACATCCAATTAGTGCAGGCAGTAATGTGACGTTTAGTTAACCATTTGTATTCATATCTCCCATCATGCCAGTGTTTCAAAGGGGCTCACAGTTTCTCAGCATCCTACCAGGTCACAGAATCACAGAATGGCACAGGTTGGAAGGGACCTCAAAGATCATGAATCTTCAACCATTCTGTAACATGCAGGACCACCAACCTCCACATTTCATAGCAGCCCAGGCTGCCCAGGGCCCCATCCAACCTGGCCTTGAACACCTCCAGGGATGGATGGGGCATCACAGCCTCTCTGGGCAGCTGTTCCAGCACCTCACCACTCTCACAGCAAAGAACTTCTCCTTGGCATCCAACCTCAGTCTTCCCTCCCTCAACTTCAAACCATTTCCCTTTGTCCTGCTGTTATCTACCCTTTCGAAGAGTTGATTCCCCTCCTGTTTATAGACTACCTTTAGGTACTGAAGGCTGCAATGAGGTCACATGTTGTAAGAAGTGCTGAGAGTGAGATTTGATAGGAATTACCTGCACAAGGGCTTTTGTCTTTGTCTAACAGCTCTGGCTATGGTGATGTGATGTTAGCTGAGTGGTTATGGAGTAAAGATGCAGGGAGAAACGTACCAGAACTGTACCATGCAGTTTGCTGGTGGTCAGGTGTTGCTGGAGCTTGAACTGAGTAATTAATGCTTGAGTTTCCCTGCTTATTACCAGGAGGAAAAAAAAAAAAAAAGAAAAAAAAAAAAGTGGTCCTCAATTAATTGTCTTACAAGCAGTGAAGGTAGGAATGGAACTTTTGTCACTATTGTGATATTCTTGGTATAATGGCAGCTGTGCGGTGGCCTTTGCATACTACACAAAATGTTTGCTCCTGTGGATACATACATAAATAAAAAAAGAGACAGCAGGTGGATCTGTTAAACAGAAAGTATATGTAGAAGTGCAGTGAGACAGCTGTGCTTTCCATCCCTAGGAAAGGATGCTGTGCTGGCAGCTCTTGTAGGAGAGCTACAGGTGATGTTCATACATTTCAGGAAGGTTATCAGTGGATCTGGCTGAGACATTCTGCTGGGCCATAGTCTGGTGTGAAAGCAGTTGGGTAACCCAAGGAACACGTGTTACAATTCATTCTGAATGGAAAAGGGGCTGCTGTTTCAACAGAGAAAACCACGGACCCACAGAGTGAGCAGGGCAGGTCTGGCACCCAGTGTGTCGTTTCAGATGAGCTGATACTGGAGTTGTATCTTGGTGTGTGTGTGGTCAGACACGTAGGATTCTGCTCAGCATGGTGAATAGCAAACTGACTTCTCTGCAGCAAGGCGAGCCAGCTCAAGGAGCTGAGGTGGGACGTTTACATACGTCTGAAAATTCCATCCTATTTTTTGTGTCTTGCAGCTCTGAAACAGGTCAGACTCTGGTAAGTCTAATGGTACAGAACATGGTGTCTCTGCTGCCTTGGCCTGCTGCTGAACTCGATACCTGGCATAAGCAGAAAAAGCATCCTGTTCATTTGAAATGATTTAACATTTACTGTTTTCCCCTCTGTTACTGTGGAGGACTTTCTTACAGTGATCCCTAGTGGATAGTTACCATATACTTAAAATGCAGGCTCTGTAAAAACCAGGAAAAGAAAACACCCTTTATGATCAAAAAATATTTTGTACAGTAAAAAAGCCCACGCTGTTATTTTTGCATTGAATGTATCAAAATTACTTGTCCAAAATGAAGTTTCTGTCCTATCCTAACTGTAGTAAGAGGTGGAAGGGAAATGGTATAGCTCCATAAAACTATGATTACTGGGGTCTGTTTCCATAATGGGACATAATACAATAGTTAAAAGGGGCTGTAGAAACTATTAACTGCTTGATGGATGCTTGTTGTAATTTGTTTCATATTTAAAAACTGTTAATTTAAAGAATGGAAACAAAGGAGAAGCTATATAAAAGTAATCAAATGCTGTTCCTGGAAGTGAATTTTTCAAGCAGGGTGAGTGGGGGGAAGCCATGCCACCTCTTTAACTCCATGGATGCCAGGCATTTCCCATATCCTCAGCAGCACGGATGTTGGAAGTGAATGTCTTGTGAAGGATCCACGTTTGTGCTAATTGCTTTAAGGAGGCTAAATTCAAGACAGGTAAAATTCTGGCTGTTTCTGGCACCCCGTTAATAATTTTCCCTTCATCGTTTAAGGAGAAAATTTCTGCTTTTTAATTTCTTCGGTCCCTGCATTCGAGTCCACGCTGTGTTCCGTTCAGGTTGAGGTAATGGGAAAGGCAGACTGTTTCCCAGGAATCCAAAATAAACATTTATCTTGGTGCCTTACGAAAAACATGAAGGAAAGGAAGCGTGTTGGGCCTACAGAAGTGATAGTCTTTTTACACGGAGATAATTTATTGATTCTTGGGCTTTTGTGAAAGGAGAGTTCATTGAGGTGTGTGACCTAATTAAATAGGCTGGAACAATTCTGATTCTGGCATTTTTCTTAAAGCTGAATATATCCTGTTACGTGTTTGTGCAGAATGAGCAAAGGTGGCATTCAGGACTCCAACCACCCACGTTGCTTGTTGTAATAAACCATCTGCCATAATTCTTAGTAATTTCAGGGGTGACCTGTGCAGATTTTAACCCATAACTGTAACTATTAAACAGAACAGACAGCACGGAGCTTGTTTTTTTCCCCCCCTTAACTGCCTTTAATCAGTGATATCTGGTGCAGCTTGAGTACTTCAGCTGTCCCTAGGCTGCGCCAAGTGTAGTGTGAAAAGAAAGAAAGGATTGATCATTATCTGTCCCTCCTCAAGCTAAGGGTGGTGTGCCAGGTGAGTTACTGTGCCCTCAGGTGTTGGGGAGGTTTTTGGGAGCTTGGAGTTTAAGTGCTCTTCCTTGAAAGGAGGACACAGCAAAATACTTTTGTGTGTTCCTACATCGCTTGTATTGTGTGGTTTTGTGTCTCAGAGTTGCAGTTTTCTAACCACCCTGCTGATGTGCCTTCTAAAGACTGAATAGTATTTAATAGACTTCTAGTGCTTGTGTATTTGGACACTTGAAACTGCTTAGGAACAGGGGAAGGAAAGAGGGAAGGTTTGTTGCACATAGGGTGGAAAACAGGGCAGCAGAACTTCTTCCTGGGAAGCTCTTCAATAACATACAGCCCTGCCATGCTTTTGAACTGAAGGTGGGGTTTTTTGATGGGCTTGGGTTGTTCCAGCTCCAGTTTTCTTTATAGATAACCTCCTGGTTTGATGTGGAAAATAGGATCCCATAGACTCAGCCTTTTCTGTGGCTTTGGGGAAGCACGTGTAGCAAGAACTCGTCTGGAAAAAATGAGCTACAATAGAGAGCGTGCAGTGTGTGAGGGTGCAGATCCATTCCATACACTGTTACAAGGTAAGGAGGAAACAAAATATTTCCAGGAAAGAAAGTCTTACCAGTGTCCAATGTACACCGTGCCCAAGGAAAGGTGCCCTGTGATCTGTGCCTTCAGGGACAAGGCATAAAGGGAAAGGAGTCTGACAGAGCCAACTGGGATGCTGTTGGCATTGTGTGTAGAGGTTTGCTAAGGAAGAGACTGAAAGTATCCCCTCAACCCTGGGTGGCTGTGCTCTGAAGGTGGGTGCTCACCAGCTCTCAGCATTAAATGAGTCAAAAACCAGTGCTTTCATCTGCATGCTGTGAGGGACAGCAAGCACACGGATGGCTGTGGGAAGTGACAGAACAACGAGTTTTATGTAATGCAGCATAATGAAACACCTGCTTCTGTGAGAGAGGCACGGGTCGAGTGAGAAGGAATTAAGATGAGTGTTATTTTTAACAGCTTAGCCAGCACTCACGAATTGACTTAGGAAGCAAAGGCCACGAGTTCACCAGCAGTTGTCACTTCAGGCCAGTTCCTTATTAAACAACTTCAACGTTATAAAATCACAGTAAACTCAGAAGCCCTGCAGTTTCCATGTGCTGCGTGTGTGGTAAAACGCAAGCATCAGATGCAAGTAAATCTCAGCCTTCAAATCTTTAGAAGTATTTTTCTAGAATAATATATATCTGAGTTCATCAGTAAGCAGAGGGCTGCTGAAATGTGTTTGGCAGTGGTCCCTGCTGCCTCCAAACACAGCTGAACAAACAGCCTGCAGCTCACACAGGAAGGCAGGCAGTTGGGTAGGAGGGCAGTAAGGGACAGCATGGTAGGCATGGTATCCTAGCAAGTCACAAGCATACTGTCAGCTCTGTGCTCATAGAGCTGCTAGGAACTGTGCTTAGAAGGTGGTTATCCTATGGTTGGGGTGAAAGAAAGACCCTTCTAGTTTTCTAGTGCACGTTAGATGACTGAAATGACTTGAAGTAAACTTAATGTACAGCTTCGTGTGTCTTAAAGAAAAACTCAGGTTGGGAATTAGACATTCAGGTCTCTTGGAAAGAAAGAAAAATCTGCTTGTTTTACCTGGGGGAGAAGAAACAGTGGGCTTCTCTTTAATGGCAGTTATTGTTTCCAGGAAGGCCTTTGCTGGAATAAGGTCATTAGGAAGTGTTAGTAATGTGGTCATTTGGCTCTGTTTATGGCATCGTTTTGCTCTTGGTGACTTTGCTGTTTTAGCATGCACTTTCCCTGTGTTAAACTTGCAGTAAGCTGGGAGGCTTCAGTAGGCTGAGCACAGGGTCTGCAGGCTGCACATGAGGGAAGTGTGCACAGGACCAGATTAGTTTCGAGTAGTGCAGTTGACTGAGGGCACACCTGCAGCCTGTGTGGTTTTACAAATACTGTTAACTTCAAGGTATGGAATAACTGCCATTTATTTTAGCTGTGTGGTGTGAAATTCTATGACTAGGGCCAGCATTAGGAGCAGAGACTTCAGATACAGCCAGAGGTGAGAGAGAAGTATCTCAAAGGGAGTGATTTGGAGAACTGCACTGGAAGGTGGCTATGGAGCATCTGGTGCAGCTCCCAGGCAGCAGCAAAATCCTGTGTTGAGCAGCTCTGATGGATGCTTTTGGTGCAGAACATCATGAGAAGGGATGCTTCTGCTTCTCCAGCTTTTCACAGAGACCATAATCTCAGTTCAGAGGCTATAATCATTACCCTCTGGAGTTGAACGTGACCTTTTTTCAGTGTGGTGGGTTGGGATTTGCAGCAATATTGAGTAAACACCAATCCACAATGTCCTTGTGCCAGGCACTGGAGTGATGCAGGGGCAGTCCAGCTGTGCCCTGTAGAGTACACATCTGGAGCATGCAGGGAGAAGATGGGCAGATGGATGTGTGATTTATGGGGTGGACATAGAATCATTGGATGATAGAAACATAGAATGGCCTGGGTTGAAAAGGATCACAATGCTCATCTAGTTTCAAACCCCTGCTGTGTACAGGTCACCAACCAGCAGCCCAGGCTGCCCAGAGCCACATGCAGCCTGGCCTTGAATGCCTGCAGGGATGGGGCATCCACAGCCTCCTTGGGCAACCTGTGCCAGTGCCTCACCACCCTCTGTGTGAAAAACTTTCTTCTAATATCCAACCTAAGCCTCCCCTGTCTCAGTTGGCAGCCAGTGCCAGCAGCAGGTTGATAACAAAAGTGGTGTCATTATTATGTGAGGTTGTGTTTAATGGTGCCACGTTAAGCCATTTTCCATTCAATATATAGAAACACACTGAAGTAAAACATGGCAGAACGAGGAGGAGGTCTCCCTCCAATACTCCCTTTGCACCCACTGCTCTGGGAAGGATCTTGATGAGAACATCAGGATGATGAGGTCATTTATGGAATCAAATACTAGGTTTAATTTGGAGAGCTCCTGATCTGAAAAGCAATTGAATATTGCCAACGTTATTGTAGTTTTGTAGCAGTTCTCCTTAGCAGTGGTGGCTTGGATGTGATTCTCATTCTGCTCATCTGATTCTAAACTGTTGCTTCATTCTTCTTCCTTTCATTTCAAACTGTGAACACTGAAGATTTCTCCTCGTGGCTAGCAGTGTCTAAAGCATTCTTTCTTTGACACCTTGCGTACAACAAACGTTTTTCCTCGTCTTGATGCTTTTCTCCTTATCCATCCTTTCTGTCAGGAGAAGCCTTTTGTATCAGAAGCAGTGAGGAAGAAAGAGAGAGAGTTGGTAGCCAAAGAAATGGAGAAGTTTCGGGACTCTATTCAGACTCTGTGCCGCAGTGCCTTTACGCTTGGCAGGATCATGGACTACGTTCAAGAAGACATGGATGCCATGAAGAACGAGTTGCAGATGTGGCGGCATGAGAACAGACAGCATGCAGAAGCTCTGCAGAAAGAGCAGAGGTGAGTGTGGTCAGGGAAAGTCTGCTTTATCTCTCGAGGCAGATCTGTTTCTAGCAGAGTGGAGGGTTTCATTCACTACAAAATGCAAATTTAGCATCAGTCTCTGCTGTGCTTCGGGGAATTTTCTCTGCAGTCAGAATTGTTTTTTGAAGTGTTAAAATCTTTCCAGCTCATGTCATGCGATGTACACGGCAGCAGCTATGCACATGTTGAGATGAGATGGGAAGGTTTAACGTTCTGCTTTATTTTTTCCTATCACGAATACATGTGGAGCAATGGGGAGGAACAGGTTAGAGGCCTGGTAGGATCTGAGTTCCTAAATCACAAACTTTTCTTTGTGCCACTGAAATCTGTGTGTTCTGCAGCAGTGTCAGTAACAGCTGTTGTCTGTGCATGGTTTGAAACTAACATCAGAAAGCCAGGAGAATGAAGGTAATATCCCCAAGGAGGTCAAGCCAAGGAAGGGATGCTTCAGCCTTACTTGCCTCACTAGTATGTCTTTTTATTCTCCTTGCAAACAGAAGTACCATCCCAATTCCATGTAATCTGATCTTAAAAGTGATCTCAGATACTGAAGATTGATTTTTATCTTCATAGATTCCAATTTAGGTAACTTTGCTGCTCCATGAATTTAATTCCTGCAGAAGCAAGTATGCCACTGAGTGGTATTTTTAGCTGAGTTTTATCTGGGTAGGTAGCAGTGTGTTAATTGTTGGAAGTTTTACAGCTGCTGGCTTAGTGGGGCTGGGGTAGGAATTAGGATTTGGGTTCACATATAAAGCTTAATGATGTTAATTCCTTGCACTTACATAGCACCTTCTTAAACGGTGGTTGGGCTTAGAATGCAGTACCTCTGCAAAGAGAAAGGAAATGGCACTGGGCTTTATTTTACAGCTGGAGAAACTGAGGCACTGATCTGCTTGCCTTTCCCCAGGCACAGGGAGCAAACCAGCATCACTCCAGCAGAGCCACTCAGCTCCCTTTCACTGCTGCAACATATTACAGCTCTTAGCAGGGATTGCTGTGAGATCCTCATCAGATCAGTGTAGTGCTACGGCTTGTCAGAGCCTTCAGGGAAGAATTACACAGTATCTGACATGAAGAAGGGAATGCTTCCCATATGTAGTGGAATTTGGATGCATTTTTGTGTTTTTGTTGTTTGGTTTGGTTTTTTTTTTTGCTTCTGTGAAAGACAATTGAAGGATCCCATTAGGGAAATGTTAGAATTTCTAGTGATATTTTTTGTGATTTATGCCAGTGGTGTAGAAAGGAGGAGAAATCTAAATAATTATGAGATGCAGACTTTAGCTGGTGAGTCCTCACAGTGACTGGGTAATTCAGAATAACAGCAGGCTAGTTCTGTCCATCAGCTCCCTGGCTGCTAAGCATTATGGAAAGGGGCACGCTGGTTTTAGAGCCAAACAGTCCCATTCCCTTCAGATATATCAGTGTGCTAGTGGTGTTATTAGCATCTAGTTCCTGTGTATTACATTTCCTGTTCTTGTGGGATTGCCTGCCCTTGCCAGCAGCTATTGAGGGGCCAGTACCTTACCTCTTAGATGTCTACTTGCTGCAGCTTGGTGCTGCTGGCAGGCAGTGCTGTGCTGCTGGCTCATTGTAGGAAATAGCTGGTATCAGGCCATCAGCCCCCACAGCAATTGTATTTGTTCCTCTGCAATGTGCCTCTCTCCCCTTTGAAGCCTGTTGCGAGGCCTGGAGAGATGGCTTTGCCATGTGTACCATGGTAAGATACAGGAGCCCCAGTAAAAAGTGGGTGTTGTTCTTATGCTCTGTCCTACCAACCAAGTCCCACTTTGTCCCTGAGCCAGGCACTTGCAGCTCTTGGCTGGTAAGTAAAAGAAGTGCTTGACACACACTCGTGGTGGAGCAGAATAACTGCATAGCACAGAGATTTTAACAGCAAAGCTTGGTTAGACAAGAGATTATTGTTTGCTGTTGAACTGTGGGGTGTTTTTTCCTGAACAGTGTTCTTCTTTTTGGTATTAGCTTTGTCTTTGTGCTTCCCATCCTAAACTTTATTTCAGGAGGGGCGAGCACAGCTCAAATTCTATGCAAACTTTTAAGTATTGAATGTTCTTGGAGGCTTAAGAAACCTGAAGCAGCATCATGTTTCTGATAACACAACACTTTGTGTCTCTTTCAGCATCACGGACAGTGCTGTAGAACCACTAAAAGCTGAACTGGCTGAGCTGGACCAGCTGATTGAAGATCAGCAAGACAAGATTCGTGCTGTTAAAGCTAATGTTTTAAAGAATGAGGACAAAATCCGGAGGATGGTACTTAGCATAAACCTGTCTTCAAGAAGGTGAAGAAGGGAGGGACAAAAAAAAGCCTTGGGACTGATAGACTGATATTCCGACCAAATAAAAATTCTTACCAAATAGTGGAGAAAAGTTAAGATATGCCTTGTTGGGATGTAAAGTGGCTAGGGACTGGGAGCCTAAGAGTTATATGAATTACCATTGATCTTTAGGTGTTGATATTACTGTGGATAAAATTATGTCCATTTGAATACTCAAGGTGCAGAGCTATTAAAATAACTTGTTTGTTTAAATGTGAACTGCTGTTACTCACTTGCCAGGTCTTCACTGTCCCTCTTTCCCTCCATGGCCTGTTGAGCACTGTTTCTGAGCCAGTTCTCTATGCATCTCCTTCCTCCCTTCGTGTCCACTGAGGTTACTTTTCAACATGCTGTTGTGAGCAGGTCAAGGGATTCCTGAATCTTGCAAAGTAAGCTACAAAAGAATGCCACAAGACCAAGAGGTAAAGCCTTGTGTCACTTGCAGTTGCTTGCAGCGTTACAGAGATGATGTCATGTTTTCAGAGCTATCAGGAATCTTATTAGGAAGGACTGAAAATGCAATACAAGCATCACCGTGTCAGGGAGCAGAAGTACTTTATCTGCACAGGTGTTAATGCCATTTTTATTGCGTGCGTTCATTTGGAAAGGATTAATTTAAGTACCTGTTTCCTCCCAAATGCATGTTCCTGCAGCTTTTTGTATGTGAATAATAATTCCTCTGTTTTCTTCTTTTTTTATTTAACTGCAGGTGTCTGTACTGTTTTCCTAATGACCTCTTGTTTGTAGTTTTTCCTTATTCCTAAATCTGCAAAGTGTGTTAGCATAGACACAAATATATGACACTGCCCTGAGCACAGAATGCTTTGGTCCCCTGCAAGGCTGTTCCCTTAAGATTTTTACAGTGTGTGAGTACATCCACTCCCATGTTGTTTGGATTATGTATGAAGTGGCAGTGTCCTCTTCTTCCTTCTTTTGTGGGCAAAACTAGTTCTGGGTTTCTTTTTTCCTTTCTGATATCCAGGCCTCAAAAAAATCTACCGAAAGGATAACCACCAAATAATGTGAGTATTTAATACTCAAATATGAATGTTTTAAAGGGTTTTACGTGTTTGTTTAAGTAAGTTAGTGGGGAAGATTTTATTTTCCTTCCTGGGTAATCACCTGTGGTTACACCTAGAGGTAGTCTGCCCCAGAACTTGGACTGTGACAGGAATTCAGTGCTTTGGTGATGAAAAGTGACTCATTTTCTAAGCTCAAAGTAATCAACAGCACACTGCACCTAGGAGTTGCATCCTAGCTTTGGTCACTGTAAGGGCAGGATGCTTTGCTGCATGAGGTTTTGATCAGATTGGAGAGCAAGCAGGGAACTGTGAGAGAGTATGTGAAGTGTCTGTTCCCTTCTGAACAGTACACAGCATTGTGCTCTGTGCTTTTGAATTGTCATCTCAATTTTTTATTTGGTGAAGCAGTATCTCTACAGTAAAAAAGGAGACAGACTCTTTAGCGGGGTCTGTGGTGATAGAACAAGGGGAAATGGTTTGAGAGAGAGGAGACTGAGGTTAGATGTAACTGGAACAGATTGCCCAGTGTTGTGGTTGATGCCCTGCCCCTGGAGACTTTCAAGGCGAGGCTGGATCAGGCCCTGGGCACCCTGATCTAGCTGTGGTGTCCCTGTGCACTGCAAGGGAGTTGGACTGGATGGCCCTCAGAGGTCCCTTCCAACTCTAAGGATTCTGTGATCCTATTCTATGTAGAGGCCAGAAAAGCAAGACTCCTGCTGGGAGCTTTTTGTTGCCACCTCCAGCAACTGTGCATTGATTATCACCCAAGTTTGGAGCCTGTCCGCTGTCTTTCAGGTCTGATCACAGCCAAAGGTGTTCATGATGCCCACCACAAACCCCAGAGCTCAGGACTGGTGATGCAGTTTCTCCATGCAGGACAAACGTTGCCTCAGCAGTGCTGGGACTGCAGTGGTGTGACCAGGCTGTGTCCGGCCCCGCGCAGTCTTGACGTGGAGAATTTCTTGACCACTGATGACTTCCAGTTCTGAGGTCTGTGCTTTGGGCTTTGTAGCTCCAATAAACATCTGTGCTTCGTGAAGGGGAAGGGAGACACTGTGAGAATAGATACGGATGAGTGTGTCTGCACAGATGCTTGTGATTCTTGCACATGCTACACTGCCTATGCCTTGAGCTTGCCTTTCAGCTGTGGGTGGTTCATTAGCAAGGGAGACTTTGCTAGTGCAGTGGTTTGGGATTTAAAAAACCCTTAGACTGTTAGGCCCCTTTAGAGCTAATGGAGCCTGACGGGTCTGGGAAGCAGGACTTGTACTTCATGACATGCCTAACATTCCTCTCTCTTGTGTGGGTCAGGAGGTGGCTGCCAACCCTTCTGGTTTTTAGGATTGGGGAGTGTTTCTCAGCCAGAAAGGTTCAGCTGTTAGCTGGACCCTACTGGAAGGCTGCAGTGAGGTCTTCTCTTGGCTGAACAACAAGCCCAGCTCCCTCAGCCTGTCTCCACAGCAGAGATGCTCTAGCTCTCTCATCATCCTCATGGCCCTCCTCTGGATCCACTCCGTGTTTATAGTGCACTGCAGGTGGGGTTACTGGTGTCAGAACTTACGTGTTTTGTGTCACTCACTCATGAACTAGGAGTCCTTCAGTCTTAAACTCTGCACTTCAGCTACAGGAACACCTCTTCCATCCACTAACGGCCCTCTGGTTTCTCACCCAGCATGAAGGTAGATGCTCTGGATAGCAGACTTTGCATGCTCCTTTTCCCCCAAAATGTCAGTCCTCATTGGCACTTTCCAAGTGCAGTTTCTCTAACTCAACCTGCTTGATCAGTGGCAGAATTTCAGTCTAGTTTTGGCTCTGTTGGCATACTGTCCTGCTTGGAAGTACACAGATGTGTAATTAAGTTTTGCAAATGAATGGCTCTTGCCAGATCTGGCACTCAAATGCTTGTGTTTCAGGCTTTGTGGTAAATGCTCAGTGGTTTGACTGTTTCCAAATGTGAACTTCAGGCTGCCTGCTGATTCAGGAAGACAGTGCTACCATTGCTCACGTCTCATTATCCTCACCACCCTGGGAAAAAGGAACACCAGCAGTGTTGTTGTTCAGCTTAGAAGTCTGGAATTTCTGCTCACTTGTGTGTAATGTAGGATACCCCATCTCCAATGGAGCTGTGGAGCACACATCCCTGAGTCAGATTTGGGTTTTTCTCCATTGACCTGCTTGCCTGATCTTGCTACCTCTGGTTTGGCTCAGCAGTGCTGTGTTGCCATGCTGCAGATCTGAAGACCAGATGGAAGCACCTTTTGGCACAGAGTGCTTGCTAAGCCGGGAGGACTGAGAGAGGGACATGTTGTTGCTTCCTCCATAGCATGCTCTTTCTTTCAGCTGTCTGCTTGCTGCAGTTTGCTGTATAGGATTTCTTCCTCCATGAAGTCAGAACAGTTGTGAGGCCTCAAAGATGCTCTCTTGCCTCTTGGCTTACTTCCCTTGAGCACATCTTGAAACATAAGAGGGAAAAATGCCAATTACTTTTAAATGCATTAGAATTGCAAAGCTCTGGTATCCTGTGTCTGTAGAGGAAAGCCTGGCATTTGTGAAACCAGCCAACCTGTACGTGATTGAGGGGATGCAGCCCACTGAAAGCTAACTGAAAATTAGCTCCTAAGCAGCTTCACTGCAAAAATTAAAAAGAATCAGAGCTTTTATTTCTCCTCAGCAAGTGCGAAGGTGAGTGCATCTAGTATTCCTAGTGGATTGGGTTGCTGCTGGACATGGAGCGATCTCCAGCTCTCAGGAAGCCCCCCACGGTGCCCAGAGAGCTGCCCACCTGGCCAAGGCACTCCTCTTCTCACACATTTCCTGCCCTGTTTGGTGAGAAAATACGAAAGAAATAACATATCCGTTTTCCAGCGAGAAATTTAATTAGAAGGAATTAAAAGGTGTAGTTTATAGTTTAATTTAACGCGATGAAAAAAAGGATTGGTTTCCTCCCCCTACTGCCCAAATCCCAAGCTGAGTCGATGGCAGCCAGGCCTCGAATTGCATCCGACGGCCACAGAAGTGAAATGCTTACCAAGAAGAAAAGAGAGAGAGCTTCCACTTCAGATTTATGACTTGTGAAGCAGAGGTTGCACGGGTTAGCGTTAATTTATGTCGCACCATGTCCCACAGACTTGACTTTGTTGTGTGCCCAGGAATGGGCTGAAAACTGATTTTGTTGGCTGCTTTTACAGGTCACATGCATGCTTTAGGTTCTATTTTAGGCCACTGAGGCTCTCGGTTTTGTATACACAGTGAAATGTGTGTTCAGACATGGGGAGTGTGTGCCTGTCCCTGCGAGGCAGGGTTCTCCCGCCCAGGTCGTTTCCCCTTTTTGGCGTTTGTTTGGATTGTGGCAGCAGTCGAGGAGCATCAGGAAGAAAATGAATGCGTGGGGCCTGTTGGTACTGTAGAGTTTTCCCCTTGGATAAAGTCAGTTCAGCAGCAAATTCTGATGCTGGGCTCTGTAGGGGAGCCCCTCTGCATGGTGGCCCTCCCTCAAGCGCTTCTGTCACGACTTTTCCAAAGCCACCACTTGCTGTTGAGGTTGAGAACCCAGATGTGGCTTCTTAAGGATCTCTCAGCCTCACAGTAGGCTGATGCAGAGCAGAGCCTCACGGTAGGCTGATGCAGAGCAGTTTTCCTCACACTCACAGTTCCAGTGTCTTTGTCCAAAAGAAACCTTTGGGGAATGCTTACACATCTCGGGCCTTTAGCAGAGCCATTGAGTAGCAGTAATAGTTGAGCTGATTATTTCTCTTCGAGGTGAGAGGTGGGGAAGCCAGGGCCAGTGCACTCACCTTCCTGAGCTTCTGCCATCTGACAGAAGAGCCACTTCCAGTCAACCAGATACAAATGGGAAGGACTTTTATGAATTTAATGGAAAAGGCATATTTTAACAGAGCTCTTTCTGTTTCAGAAGGCTGACTTGGTCTAGAAGGAAATGGATGGGAAATGGTAAAGGCAAGCAGCGTGAAGGAGCTGCACAGTATCTCTCAATTCCTGGGCTGGCAGCCTAGCCACAGGGACGACTTTCTGGCTAGCAGCTTTACTGGATTAGAGGTGCTTAATTTCTTCTGTGCTTTCAGGTTTCTCTGTTTTTGGAACAGTGTCTGCTGGTGCTGGAGACCAAGAGTCGGCTGTGCTTGGGAGGAGCTGGGGATACACAGTGCAGAGCAGAGCTGTCTGCGAAGGAGGAGCTGTTTGGATAAGAAACAGTTGCTTTGAGCAGGAGATTCAGAGCGGCTCTGGCTTTATGCTAGAGAGAAAGGAAGTCTACCTGTCCAATTTAAATAATCTCGGTGGTATTTGCAGCGCACGTTACAAAGCCAGAAGCTGGAATCAACCTGAGGTAAGTCCTGAGTCAGCATCAGTGCGTGGAGCACAGGGACAGGTAAGAACCAGAAGCGACTCTGACAGCTTGTGAGTGAGCAGCCATGCTGGGAGTCCTCCTCACACTCTCCTGTGGGCAGACAAGAACCCTTTAACCATTTGCACTGTTCTTTATTTCTTTATTTATTTTTCTGCAGAGACAGTAATGGCAAGAGAGCTTGAGATGCTTCTCTCTGCAGCATCTCAGGTTGGTCCACTGACCATCACAGTAGCGCTTCACTTTAATGTAGCTCCTGTAAGCAGAGATGGGAAAGAAAGGAAAGAGCTGCTCTAAGTAATGTCTAAGGATTAAGTGGTTTCACATATATATTGACCTGAAAATAACTGTTACAATTGAGCATTTTAACTTTATGCCAACATGTCAGAAATAGCTGAAGACCTTGTCACCTCAAGACTTTGTTACTCCCAAGATCGTGGGACTTGAGAAAGTCCCAAGACATACTGATAAATGATGGCTCTGCCTTTAGGAAAACTGTAAAGTTATGGGCAAGGGTGAGATTGGGAAGCTCTCCACAGGCATATCTAACTCCAGCCTCTACTGGAGCAAGCTGAGACCTCATTTCTCCTGGCATTGTTTTTATAGCCACTTTGGTTCATGGCCACCCATAACCCTATGCTGACCAGCTTACTGCTTAGTACAGCGAGCACATCTACGCTACTCAAGTTGTTCAAGGCCAGGTTGGATGGGGCTCTGGGCAGCCTGGTGTGGTATTAGATATGGAGGTTGGTGACCCTGCATACGGCAGGGGGGTTGGAGCTTGATGATCATTGAGGTCTCTTCCAACCCATGCCACTCTGTGATTCTTCAGGTTTCTTGGTTTCTTATGACTCATGCCTGCCTTTTTGTGCACTGAGGTTTGGGAGAAGGACAGAGAGGGCAGGAAAGAAAAAATGTTGCTCCCTTTTTATTTGCTAGAAAAGATCTGGAATTCTTTGGCAGCTGATGCGGAGGTTGTCTTTCTTTCAAGAAGACTTGCGTTATATTTCACTGTACAACCCAGTTGTGTTTGGTCTTTGCTCTGCAATTCTTGCAGGAGGGATTTTCTTCCTGTCGTCTGCAAGTTTTACTCTCCTGTGCTCTCTTCTTGCAGGCCATTCTCTTCCATGAATGTTACTCTCAGAGAAGGGAGGAGAAGGCTGCAAGGAGGGATAGCTATTGTTTAGCTTGGCCAAAGATGCACAGCCCTTTCCAGGCTGTGCAGCTTGATGTAGCAGGAAGGTTTATTTTTTCTGGTCACGCTCAGGGTTTTATTCATGCTTCTTGTTGCTCCTGGCAAGGCAGGAACTTAACAAAAGTACCTCTCTATCTCAGCATGCTGGGCCTTCATAGTCCAAACAAAAGGATCCTGACAGGCAAAGGGACAGCTGCACCAAGAGACTGACATTTAAAGTGCCTGATCCCGAGCAACCTGGATGCAGTGAAGTGGCTGAGCAGAAAAGAGCCAGGCAGGATTTTTTGACAGCAGCAGGTTTTCAGCATTACGGCTGTGGCCACACTCAAATGGCATGGGAGAAGGCAGAGGAGAGCAGGGATGCCCTCTGGGTGGCCCCAGCATCCTGTGGGGTCCTGGTAGCTGCAGGGGCAGCTCGGCTGAGGAGCGGCTTGTGCCTGAGGCCAGCCTCGCAGCCAGGAGGAATTCACGGCCCCACACAGTGGCTGTGGTTTGCATGTAGGCCTGTGCTGATCAGGGAGGAAGGAGTGGTGTTCTCCTCCAGTTTTAGTGCTCCCTGGGTCTCAGCTTTTCATTCCTGTCCACAGAAGTGTCAAGAAAGGGCTGGTTTTATGTTTAACTCTGTTAGACCGAGGGCTGTAAACTCAAAACCCATGTTAATAGGATACTTGTCTTTAGGAGCCAAGCGGAGGGTGAGAGACCAGGGTCTCTTGCAGCTAAATACTGTTCTATTGTGCTGTGTTTTATATCTGCTGGTAGGAGCGATCAGAAGCTGTGTGGGAACGCGTGTTAAATGTGTTATTACGTTAAAATGTCACTTTCTCAAGTATCATGTGCTGTATTTGCACGGGGCTTGCGGGCTCGCAGTATGCAACTGAGGAGAGCAACTGGAGCGCAACAGGATCACCTGAAGGCATCCAGCTGCCTCCAATGTGGGGCCACGGTGGGGAGACAGCAGCCCAAAAAGGAAAGGAGCATGAACCTCCTCTGCAGGCCTCGGCCTCCATGTCTGCTGCCATCCAAACCCTGCCACGGGGTGGCTTTGTGGCCACGCGGAGCCGGGTCCCAGCCACCTGCTGGCACTTGTGCAGAAACAGCCAGGGGGAGTGGGAGGCTTCATCGCACTGTTAAAAGGCCACACTGACTTTGGCAAGCGTTGGGTTATTAAGTGTGGATTTCAGTGTCCCATTAAGGATGAAATTTGCTGAGAGGTGGGTTGTGGGAGGTGTCTGCTGGCTGCTGGCGTTTGCTTCCAGCTCGATCTCATAGCCTGCTCAGAAAATTGGTCCTTAGGTGTTTTGTGCAAGTGCAAAACGCCCTTTCTCGTGTCCAATATTTAAGTTGCATTCCTGCTGTCTCTGCCTCCCTTACTTTGGACACCCTTAACTCTGTATACTTACAGTATTTGCTCTGGCTGTCTCCTGGAGCTTGGCTCTCTTTTTGACACCCTTTCTCATTGTTGAAGCTGCAGACATAACTGGGAAAGCCACAAGGGCAAGCAGGCATTTTTGTTGGACAAGAAGCTCAACTTCTGATTCAACAGCTCAGTGACAGTCCTGTTTCTTGCGCTGAAGTTTCCAGGTGGTAAAGACCACTGTGAGATTGTCATACTGCTGCAGCTCTTTAACAAGTGTCCTCTTCTGAGCTGCCTTCTCCAAAGCTTTGGGAGATGGAAACAGACACTCCAAGTCTGTTTCCAGGCTCAAAAGCAGGCATTAATCAGCACTGACACATACATTTGTATGTAATTGGCTCTCATTCCTGTGTAGGCCATTGCCTTAGAAGTCTTGAGGCTTTTTTTGCTGTAATAAAGGAAAAAAAAAAGAAAGAAGGTGTTGGACATGACACTGGGTTTTGTCTGGCCGGGCAGATAAACAGTTCTGCTAAAATCCAAAAAAGCAGGCAAGCAAAATCTCAGGATTTGAAAGGGAGTCTTACCACTGGACTCAAAGGAGGAAATCCTGAAGTGCCTCTTGGTTGGAGGCTGTTCAATGACCCCAGCCTTGCACAACAGAAAAGGCATCAAAATAGCAAAGCTGCTTGAAAAGGAGATGGTGGAAAATTGCTGTTGAGTCACAGGACTCGAGGCATCATCCAGCAGACTGGCTAAGCTGCTTACTAATTGTTGAGGGCAGCTTTTGCAGTTAGCCAGAAGGCAGAGTGCCCCAGAGAGCCTCGCAGTTGAAGGAGAGATAGTCAGGCAGGTTGGGCTGAGGCTCAGGAGCCTTACAGGTAGCCCATCTCTGTGTCCCAGCCTCAGCCTCTCCATTCTTCATATACAATGGTGGTAACAGATCTCCTTTTCTCCCATGCCCCCTCCTCCTATCTTCTTGCAGCTGCAGGCTGGACATCTGGGCTTCCAAGCCAGGGCTCAAAATGAGAAGAGTCTTGTGCCACCAGAAATTCATCTGTGGAGGCGATGAGCGAGACAGCTCTCCTGGAAAGCCTTCACAGGACAGAAGGAGCAATAATTTGGAGGCAGCTTTGGGATTGGGACTGTTCTCTTAGCCGTGTCTGAGGCCCCAGTGGCAGCTTGGAACCAGAGTGCTCTGGTAATAGAAATGAGGACAGATTCAAATAAGACAAGTGATATGTTACCTTTAACACTGGGGAAAACAGAAATGGCTCAGCAAAGCTGAGACAACATTTCTGGAGCAAAGCAAGGTTTTTTTAAACAATTTCCTGATTACTTTGACTGCTTGATCTTACAGCACGAGTATTACCCTGATGTTATTTTTTTGCATTTCATTTCCTAAGACGTCCTGAAGAGCAGGGAGTGAAAACTAAAATAAAACTTGGCATGTATTTTACAAGCTGTGCTGGCTTCTCCCAGAGTCCCCATCAACCCTTTGAACCACAGCTGCTCAGATAGCTGAGGTCACTGGAAAGGCTCCTACTGACTTCTTATGGGCTGGATTTGAAACTCCTGCAGTGGTGCAGTTGCAAGCTTGCCCAAAAGACCATTTTGATAGAAGAGCTCCCACAGGCTGCAGTAGATGTCAGGCAAGGCCTGGAAAGGATGGTCAGTTGTCTTCTAAGAGTGCTTGCAGCAGCTCCCAAGCTTTGCTTTGTCCTTCAAGCTCAACATGAAGAAATGTGGTTAGAATTTTTTATTTTTTAATGGGGAAAGTTGCTTGCCTCAGGCCAAGCAGAAAAAATGTGGAATGGATTTGGATCAAACTTTTTTTTTTTTTTTTTTTTTTTTTAACTTTTGGAATTTTATTTAAAGAAATAATAGTGCCTTGGGCAAGAGCTGAAGCATGGAAAAATTTATCCCAAAAGGTGGATGCTTTGTGAAATTATAAGCGTGTGAAAACAGGTGGTTAAACTGAAATGGTTTTACAGATTGAAGTACAGAAGGTGCTACCAAAAACCTGTTATAAATCCTGAATTGAACTCTTCTTGAAAGGCCGAGGTAGAAGAACAGGCCATCAGCAAGTAACCTGAGCCACTACCAAACCCACAGGCGACTCAAGAACCAGTAAAGACGCCAAGCAAAATGAGAAGAGGCTTTCTGAAAGGTCAGCAAGGGAGCCAAGTCCAGGCCCAGGCTTCAGTATATAAACTCAGTCTCAAAAACTACACCCTAGTGACCGACGTCTGGCTGGGACAAATTTTACATACAGCACCTGATCCAAAGTCAGTGGCAAGAGCTTTGTGATCTCCTCAGCGTTGGATCGGGGCTTTAAACGTGCAGCCAGGAAGAAAAACATATAAGCACTGTGTTTCAGCACGCTGAAGGGTAGACAAAGAGCAAGAGCCAAAATCACAGTGCCTTTTGCCGTGAGAAGTGGTGGACGTATTGCTGAGGGTGGAAACACTGAGAGGAGCCCTGTCTGTTCTATTCGTGGTCTGCACACTAGTTGACTGAATGGTTTCCAAGCACAACGTGAGGCTCTCACTGTCCTCTTTACTATGAACTAAGTTCCTACTGGAGCCCAGCACCTCAGGAGCACGTCTTCTGGACAGATTCACCTAAAATAAATAAGAAAATTCAATTAGTGAAATGTTATGTGAGTGAAAGCTCCTTTCTCTTCAGATGAACATGCCTCTGTGTGTGTGTGCGTCTATGTTCCAAAGGATGCTTGACTCCATAGTCTATACTGGGAGACTGTCTATTGCTCTGTCCGTTCTTCACATGTCCTAGCAGAAATGAAGGCCATCCCCATTTATGCCTGACTCCCCTGAGCTCAGCTTTGTCTCAGTGAGGTCCTCCCAGAGCAGCAGCCAGGGGCAGTGGGGCTCCAGCCCCACACTTTGCTCCCAGCTCCGTTATTAATGTGTGTTGGTGCAGTGCTTTCAGGCTCGCCAGGTCGCCAGGAATGAGCTGATTGCTGTCGTGTTACTAAAATGTAAGTGTGATTATGAAGTGTTATGATATATGGTCTGCAGAGTTTTACAGCTGTGTCTTAAAAGGCTCATAACATGAGGGGGAAAAAAAAAAGAGTGGGAAGGGGAGGGCTTAAACTAGAAGACAGAAATACAGTCAAATTAAGGAGTACAATGGCATTGCTAATTAAAACCCCTTGGAGAGAAGGGAGGAAGGAAATGACCTAACTCCCAGGGCTGACACAGAGTGGTTATTGCCCAGTGAAGGAAAGGCAAGCCAGAGGCTGGAGGTGAGACCTGGGTGATAGGAGATAAGGCCTTAAGCTCTTTTTCCACTGCCATAGAGGAAGATAGAACCAACCACGGAGACTTCACCAGTTGTCCAAACCCTTTGGTGCGTGGAAAGCAGTAATGAGGACTTCAACCAAGGCAGAGAGTTGCAACCTCAGTGCCGGCTGTGTGCACCTCACTTTGGTACAGAATAGTGTGCTGGCATCTTCCTGGAATGACAGTGTGCTCCATGAGAGCCTTGCAAGGGCTTCCACCAGACCTTCTGTACAGACAGGGTTACCAAGTGTCTGGGCTGTAAATTACAGATTGTTTTGCTGTGTAGCAGTGGAAAAAGAGTTTGGAAAGAGAAATCATGAAAAAATCCATAAATGAACATGATGCTCATCAAAGCCAAACCTGGACAGTTGTTTTCATCAGTACGAAAGAAGTTTAAGTTTGCCTTTTTCCTGAAGTAAGTTGTTTTTCTATGCACTTGTGAGATAAAAATAATCTGAATTTGTCCTGTTGTCTTATCCTTTCTTCAGATATCCTCCACAGAAGTGCAGGACCCTATGACTGTGCTTTGAGCCCTACAACTTTGTCTTCTGTCCCTTCAAAGCAGGATGAGTCTTGAGGTCTCCTCACCAGCCTCTTGAAGCAGGACCTTATTCTGCCACCTGGTATCAGAGCAGCACCTCTCATTCCAAGGCAACAGCGGCACATCACCTGTTGGGCAAGTAACTGTTCAACCAGTCAGCCTTCCTCTTTGTCTGTCCAAGCCTGGTGAAATGGTGAAGTGAGGATGGTGAGGCCCTGGCACAGCCTACCTGGAGAAGCTGTGTCTGCCCCATCTCTGGCAGTGCTCAAGGCCAGGCTGGATGGGACTTTGGGCAGCCTGGCCTGTAGGAGGTGTCCTTGCCCATTGCAGAGGTTAGGGCTGGGTGGGCTTTAAGGTCCCTTCCAACCCAAACTGAGTCTATGAAGAAAAATAAAAGCTTTCCCAGAAAGCATAAGCATGACATGTCAGTGTGAATCGTGCTGCGAGGGGACAGGATGCACTGTTCCAGCCTTTGGCCTTGCTTCCAGAGAGGGGACTCCAGAGAGCTCCATGCCATTTATTCTTGCCTTGGCTCTGATCTTGGCTTTTTCCTTCAAAGCAATCCAACTGGAAAGTGTGTAGGAACTGCTAGTCTTCCTGTTCTCCATTTTATCCATTCAACAGAGTCTCTTCCACTCTCTTTGGATTTTAGTAGTTAATTAGGTGAGTCAGTACTTCCTGGTCATAGGCATGACTTCAGCACCTGATGTGTAAGGTTCAGAGCCTTTCAAGATGACTTCAGTCCACCATCCAGATTTTCTTAGAGCTAAGTATGCATAGATGAGCCTTTTTTTTTACATGCAGCCTTAGAGCTGTTGGATTACACAGCTCCATACAGGTTGGTCCAAAATCCAGATAAATTTAGATCAGACATCAAGTCCTGCCAAAGACTTACAGATCAAAGCAAGAAGAGTGCTGGCATGGGAACGCAATAGCATTCACTACATTGGCTTCCTCTCCAGCTCAGCAATGGATCTCTTTCAGTTTGAGGCAGGCCACCTCCTTTCCATTGCTTGGTTTAAATGGCTTTGTACATCACCTTTGTGCACCGTTTGCAGCAGTGGAGCAATGATGCAAACAGAGATCAATAATAATAGTAAAGAATTAACAGGGGCTAATAATGACTTTGTCAGTTGGAGATTTGCTTTCTTATGAGACTGTCTTTCCCTCCCTGTGTTACTCGCCTGCAGCACTTTCTGAATGTTTCTTAAGCGTATTTGGCTGAGTGAAATGCCATTCCACATGTTGTGGCATTGATAGACTCCTTTTACTGAAGTTAAAAAATGGTCCTTACAGACTCATTTGTGGTGCTGCTAATGCACTGTCTCAAGTGAGCAGTGAAAATAACGTGTCACCACAAGGCGTAAGTAACCAGGACAGGTTTTTAAAGCAGGCAAAGCTGATCTGCCTTACCTGCTCGTGGGAAAGCTAATTTTTCTGTACTTTACTGAATTTTTCCTACATCTAAAATGACACCAACTCTTTCCCCCTGTGCTCTGAAAGGATGTAATTTTTGAGATGGATGAAACCTGACAGCAGTGGGAGCGGAAGTACACAGCACTGATCAAAATCTGCTTTCAGCAATCCACACTGCGTTTACTTCTCTTTGTCTAATGATGGAAAGGAAAAGGAAGAGGACATTTCTGATACAGGATCTGTCAGCACAGCATGTTTGGCCTCAATTGGTGCCAGGGGAGATTCAGGTGGGACATGAGGAAAAATTTAACCTCTGAAAAGAGCGGTCAGGTGCTGGAATGGGCTGCCCAGGGAGGTGGTGGCATCACCATCCCTTTGGGTGCTCAAGAAATGTTTGGATGTTGAACTGAGGGACATGGTTTAGTAGGAAATACTGGTAGTAGGTGGACGGTTGGGCTGGGTGATCTTGGAGGTCTTTTCCAACCTTGGTGATTCTATGTAAGCTGTGGTCAATTTCAAGCCAGAAGCCAGTCAGCCTAAGATAATTAGGACAAAAGATGACGTGGAATGTGATGATTTCAAATGATACTGTGTTCCTGTAAGCTGAAAGTCTATCACTTATTAAGGCAACTCTTAACATCAGAAACTTTCAACCTCATAAACTTTTCTTCGAGGACCACACACAAACCTGGAGCAAGTTTCCAGCCATATAACTGGTCACTCTAATGCAGTCCAGAGTCTGGAAAGGACAACTGCCTCTTCTCTCGTTTAACTTGAGCCTAATTACATGTTGCGTGTCACTGTCACGAATCCTAGTGCATCCGCTTTGCTGTAGAACTGGCCTCCGGGTCCTCGGGGAAAGAACAGGCTTTCCCTTGGCCAAGGAATGAAACCTTGCTAACTGCTAACTCCTGAAGATCAGGATGAAGTTAGAAAGTGAAATGATACTTGCAAGTCCCAGAAATGAGGAGTTTAAGGGTGAGAAAGGGGCTGTGTGCTGGAGTTTCCAGCTGTCTCTGTCACTTCCAAGGGGAAAGAAAAAAACTCACAAGCCTGACCAAAGGCTTTCCTGGAGGATCTGTTCCCTGGGAATTCTCACTTTGATGGCTGTGAAATCCATAAAGTTTTTCTTCTTGTATGTGGGAAACTGAAGTTAAGATCCAGTGGGGCTGTCCTTGGTTAAAGAAATGATGGTAAATATAACTTGCAAATGCAACACCAAACGTGGGCACATAAATCAACACCTGAAGTGCCCGTTTATATAGGCTGCCTCCTTTCTGGGGGGCTGTGGAGGAGTCATCCTGCAAGCAAAACCCCATCGAGCAAGAGGAGGCAAAGTCCCATCAAGATATGACTTCACAAATCCATCAGCAATTTCATTTCAGAAGAGATACAAGGATTTAATACAGCTGTCAGCAGCATTCTTCAGGTCGCACTGCTGCATGAAAGAGAGTGTTAGAACCTGGGACTTAAACTAAACAGATTTCCTATAGGAAACACACACAAAATTACATTGCTTCTAAAGTTACTTTTATAGACATTTTCCCTGAGAAGTATTTCTCCCTGGAAAAATAAATTCACAGGATGTAATTAAAACAGCTATATGTGTACACTGGAGTGGCCCCCTTTAAGTGCTTCACCAAATGCACCACTAAATAAAGGAATGAAAGCCAGCTTTGTTTAAATCTATTAATAACAATATGTATTAATTATAAAATGAGACATTGTTCTCTTAGTTTATGGTTATGAAAATAGCCTTTAATACGGCTGAGAGTGGAGTACTCAGCTTTGCAGTTGTCTGCACTGTTAGCAAGGCTTTGAAAATCTGCCACAATCTGCTTCTTTTCCTTGTCACACCCTGACCTGATAAAGGCAATAGGTATCAGATTCCATGCCCTTTAGATTCTGGTAGTAACTGGGTGTTGGTGAGTTTGTTTTCATCTGCTTTTCTTGCCCTTTTCTCTGTTTTTAGCTCCTTTTTTTTTTTAATTTCATTTTCTTGAAAAAGTATTAAACTCTTAACACACTGCATTCTGTTACAGTTTGACTTGGAGCTTTGGGGAATGACCGCTGAAGAGGTTTGTAGTGATCCATCTCCACTCTGAGAGGGAGCGTTGCTGCTGCTCAGTGCACCTAGATAATTAAGGATAATAATTAGCTTGTCCCCATGCCCCAGTCCAGCACAGCTACTCTGCCTCCCTTGCCATTACTCCCACCAGCAGGGCTGTATAACACAACGCTGCTGACCTGAGGAAGGGATGCTGATGGTACTCAAATCAGGCGCAAGTAGCTGGATGGCTTAGAGATGCTTTTCATGTTTTGGCATCTTGTGGGGTTACCTGTCATCTCCCATAGCCCTTGCTGATGCAGGATCATTGCTCTGCCATTTTGGGGAGCAATTTGGCTGGCCTCATCTGCTGGAGGGAATTGGTGCAGTGCAAAGGAACGTCCCAGCTGCTACTCTGCTCTTCTGTGTAGGTCATCTCTTGCTTTGCTATACTTGGTTGGATACCTTTTATTTTTTCTTATAGTGTCAATTTGAGTTGGAAAGGACCTTTAAAGGCCATCTGGTTCAACTACCCTGCAATGAACAGAGACATCTACAGCTGCATCAGGTGCTCAGAGCCCCGTCCAGCCTGGCCTTGAATGTCGCCAGGGATGGGGCAATTCTTCCATTACTTAGTTTCAGCCTTCATCCTTTCCTGCTAGCAATACAAGCTAGAAGTCATAGAGTAGAGTGGCACCTGTAAAATGTTTTGTATTTGCTATATTGCTATCCTGATCCCCTACAAAGCATTTCCATGTCTTTCAGGCAGGAATGGCTGCGTTCTGTGTCTTTCTCAGTCGGAGCAGAGAGATGTTTCTAATGCAACACCAGTGCTGGACCCCTTTGCAAAGGGCCAGGTAAGAACTTGGGGTCATTTGTTAGAAGAAATGTTGCATCACTGTTAAACCTAGAGAAGGAGACACTGTAAGAAGGATTATCAGAACAGCCAATGTGCTTTCTTTACTGGGAGTTTTGGTAGCTGAGGCATTTTAAATAGCCTCCCCAGAGCTCCTTCCAGTTGGGGAAAAAAACAAAACAACAAAAACCAAGAAGAGACAAAAGGAGCACAGCAAAAATGAACAGAGATTGATCTGAAGTGCCTTGCAATAGAAACCTCTTCCCCAGGAAGGATGGGAGCAGGGAAAGGAGCTGAGAGTCCATTTTCATTTTCTAATTAGCCCTGAGCTGCCTCTCCCTGCCACGACCAGCCAAAGCTGGGCCAGGGAGCGCTGCCCGGGAGCCACTTTGGAGCTGTGCAGCATCACTGCATGGGAGTGGGGAAAACAACTGGGGAAATGTTTTATGTTCACGCTCTACCTCGGAGGTGGGCCCGTGTCCAGAGCGTACGGTAAAACACGCAGGAATGCCGCTGCTCAGAAACACGCTCGTAATTCTTGTGCCCCTCTTTCCAAAAGACACCTTTCTTCATTTAATTGTTTTAAAACCGCAGCATGTTCGCATTACCCTCTGCGGAAATTACATCTAAGAATGACTTTGTAGTTTCTTTTTTTAGTGTTGCGAGTGGAGCAGGGGGTTGCTCTTGCTTTGTTTAGTTTCCCTAAATCCCTCTCACCGTAACAGCCAGAGGCTTCTTTTTCCCTTTTATTCTCCTAGGACTCAATTCAATAAATATACATCCGGCTCCTTCCCAGGCATCGTCTGGCTTAATGAAATTGTGCTAGGCACTTCCAAGACAAGGATGTTTATTTTTCTCCACTGATTTGGTTAGGCTGGCCTCGGCCCCGCGTGCCCGCAGAGCTGCTCCATAAAGAGACCCTTGTGATTGCATGGGGATGCTGTGTCAGCCGGTGAGCGCCTGCACTCACTCAACACGGGGATTCTTTTACTTCGGAGCCGGAGTTGGGCGGGCGGCTGTATTTTCTATATACAACACAGAGGGAAAAAAAAGCACGCCGAGAGCACGGTGTTAAGGTGCGAAAGTCAAGCACTCGCAAGGCAGATATGGCTAGAACTGTCTGGAGAGCAGGCTTAATTCATCTGTTTATGTGAGCACATTATGAAACTCTCCTATTTTTTGCCCAGTCCCGCGCTTGTCTTTAAGTTATGGCATTTTCCAGCTTTTGCCAGAACTTTCTACCTTCACAACCCAACACCCTGGCCTGTTCCTGGATGCTGTGGTGAGGTTAGAGGTGTAGACACTGCCACAGTGGACATGGGGAGCCATTTATCACTTACAGAATTATTCAGGTTGCAAAAGAGCCTTAAGATCACCAAGTCCAGCCATCACCGAACGCTACCCAGCCCACCAATAAGCCACGCTCCTAAGCATCATGTCCATACATCTCTTAAATGACTCCAGGGATGGGGACTCCCTGGGCAGCCTTTTCCAATGCCTGACTACTTTTTCCATGAAGAATTTCTTCCCGATATCCAATCTAAGACCCTCCTTGATGATGTTTCCTCACATCCTACATGTTATCAGCGTCCCACAAGTTTGTTCTCCAGTGCTGGCAGCAAACCTCATTTTAGACAAGGTCTGCATTCTAAGTCACTGGCTGCTGAACCTTCAGCCCTAGGTCTTGCCTACTGGTTGGCAGCCCTGCACATAGCAGGGGGCTTGGAACTGGATGATCTTTGAGGTCCTTTTCAACCCAGGCCATTCTATGATTCTGTAATTTTGCAACTGCCTGAAATGTCTCAGAGTTCCTCGGCGATGGCATGAGCTGCTCAGAGAAAAGGATGTTTTGCTGTTTTCCTTCTGTGGCTTCTCCTCAGCTCAGCCCAGGCTGTTTTATAGGCTCCATCCCACTGGCACACTTCAGTTCCAGCTGTCAAGACAACCTTATAGAGAAGGTCTATATCACAAAGCCATCCCTCTTCTTTGGATGTCCATCTCTTGAGCAGAGGTAGGCCTCCCTCCGCAGTAGGCTGGAGACTGTCAGAGGGATAGGCCATAGGAGCCATCACTCATCAATAGGGAAGGCCAGAAAACACCTCCTGCTTATATCCTGTCCACCTCTCCCGAAGCCTCACATTTGGAGGGCTGAGTTTGGCTGTGCTGATGTCACTGAACGCCCTGCAGCACCCATAAAATACCCGTGCTTGGACATTTCCTGAGCCACCAACACCAGTGCCATAAGGCTCCTCAGTAAAGCTGTCAGCTGTCTCCAGACAAGTTCAAACACTTCAGGCTGCAAGTCAGAGTTTCAGCCAACAGATATGAAGTACGATCTCTCTTTGTGTCAAGAGACAGTCAGTGCTTTGAGACATTCTGCATCTTTCCATGCAGTAAATAATAAAAGCTTGGCCAATTGCCATTTGGACGAACCGATGCAGAAAAGCCAGGTGCATTCAAATGCCAGTAGTTCAGGGTGATTCCTGTTCTCTTCGGCTCTGCTGGCGGTCACTCACAGAACAAACCATTTTCTTTGCCTGAGAAACCTTCTATCAAAGCCACGAGGGAGTTTGGAAATCTCCATTTTCATATTCAGAGGGAGATGGTTGCTCAGGGAGCATCAGCGACCTGCCTGAGCTCATGTAGTGAGGGGCAGGAGTGGGAAACCTGCATTGTATTAGTGGCCTATCCTGCTTTCCTCCTACTTACACTGTCCTCAACTTGTTCAACTACAGCCTTGCTTTGAAAAGAGCTGGTCTTGCTGCTTTCAGTTAGACTCGCTTCCTAGTTTGCTCATGATGAAATGTTTGATGGCTATCAATAAATGTGATTTCTTTCATGTTAGGCTCTCTTTTTAGTTCTGCAAAACTACCAAATATTTCAATTAGGGCAGTTTCTCTATTCAGCTGAGGATGGAAGCAGCAGAGCAAGTTCCAGTCTACCAAAAGAGTGGGTGAAATCAATGGACTAACTGTAACTTTGAACAAACTTTTGACATTTTTTGCCTAGGAGCTTACCTACATTTTCAATGCTTTCAGCAAAGTGAAGGACAAATATTCCCATTCCCAGCAAAATTGCATCATGGTCTCTTTTTTCCTCTGTATTGGGATTAAATCTGGTCACATTTGAGCCAAAGCAAGGGGAAGGTTCAGCTCCCAGTGACGTGGGGAAAGCTGCAGAGAAGTGTTTTGCACATGTGCTGGGCATTAGAAATGAAATTTTCTGTTCCCCCATCTCTTAGAGTGGCTTTCTTCCTGCTCTCGCTTTTCTTTCAGGTACTTCTGCTATACAGTCATGAAAGAAGTTTTCCAAAGGACAAAGAAGAGAAGAAAAAAAAAGGAAAAAGAAGAGAAAAAGATTTCTAGTTTGATTTTCCTATCAAAATCGGAGTACTTTTGTCTTCAAAGTCCCTAGTGAGAGTGTGGGAAGTTTGACTGAGTTGTTCCTGCGTGACTCATTCCTCAGCAGCTCTTTGCTGTCAATGGAAACTTGTCCTCAACAGATTTTATGTTGTTTTCTAATCTGCCTGCAGGGAGGTGTTTTGTTTGTTGACTGAGGTGAAGGAGGTGCCTGTTTCTCCTTTGGGTGTTCCCACATCTACCGTCAGAGGAAGGCTCTAGATGGCAATTTCTCCCAGCAAATGGTGATGTTGGTGTTTCCACCTGCCATCTCCTGCTCAGATGTGGCCTGCAGTTGCTGCTGCTGACGGCCTGATCAGAGTAATGATACCCACCAGCATGCCTGCCCCAAGCACCTGATGGAAGGTCAAAATGCATAAAAATACAGCTTATGCATTGGTCTTCTCCACAAAGACAGTCATATTAATGTATGTTAAGACAGATGCACAGCACTATTAGCTTTCTGCACTTCTATAAATTCATTCCAGCTTAACAGGCACCATGTAACCCACCTGATGACTTCTTTGTGATTACAGCTCCAATCCTAATGGCAATCCTGGATGCTATAATTAAGATCTCCTCTCATTTCTCATTGCTGGTTTCTGTTGCAGCTACTTATTAATATACATCTTCATGTCCACTACAGAAACTACATAAATACCACAGAAAACTGTTGAACTCTGCAAAAAGAGGGAAAGAGGGGATTTCCCCCCTCCCTTCCCCACAGATGCATTTATCACCAGGGCAACTTGACTTTAGCATTCACTAAAAATTGAAGTTGTTGGCTTAGATCCAGGAAGAGAGTTTTATAGACTGAGCTAAGTGTGAATTACAGTAACAGCAATGACTTCTTTTCTCCTTTTCTTTTCTTTTCTTTTCTTTTCTTTTCTTTTCTTTTCTTTTCTTTTCTTTTCTTTTCTTTTCTTTTCTTTTCTTTTCTTTTCTTTTCTTTTCTTTTCTTTTCTTTTCTTTTCTTTTCTTTTCTTTTCTTTTCTTTTCTTTTCTTTTCTTTTTTTTCTCTCCTCTCCTCTCCTCTCCTCTCCTCTCCTCTCCTCTCCTCTCCTCTCCTCTCCTCTCCTCTCCTCTCCTCTCCTCTCCTCTCCTCTCCTCTCCTCTCCTCTCCTCTCCTCTCCTCTCCTCTCCTTTCCTCTCCTCTCCTCTCCTCTCCTCTCCTCTCCTCTCCTCTCCTCTCCTCTCCTCTCCTCTCCTCTCCTCTCCTCTCCTCTCCTCTCCTCTCCTCTCCTCTCCTCTCCTCTCCTCTCCTCTCCTCTCCTCTCCTCTCCTCTCCTCTCCTCTCCTCTTTCTTTTTCGTGTTGGTGTGGCTGAGCTACCTGCCCATGGCTGAGGATTCCTCAGAAGGTGCTTTCTTTGCATGTAGACATTTTTTAGTTTTTCACTGTTTCAGTGTCAGGAGCTGGAGAAAAGCCTTGTGTAATGATCCAGGCGTGTGTCTGCTGTGCTGGATTGGTATTTTTAGATCCTGGAAGCTGTCCTTGAGAAAATAACAGGTCCCAGTTGCTGGGTGGATCTGGTTTCAAATGGCCTGGGATCAGTGCAGTGATGCAAAATGGTGCCCAGAGAGAATGAATTGCCAGACTGCCAGCCATGGAGCAAAGGTGGGGGAAGGGAGCTTGTGCCCTGGCTGCCAGTAGGCCTGGCCATGGCAGGTCTCAAGAAGTTACATGCCCCAAGAGAGCGAGCTAGCAAAGCCTGACTCCAAAGGAGCTACTCAGTCCAGTGCCTTTTGCAGCCTTTAAAAATAAGCCACGCACCTCAGGAGCACAGCTGGAAAGCAGACACTCTCCGATGGTGAATGTTGTGATAGGAAGTCCTACACTCTGCTTCTCCACTGGCATCTTCCCTTTCAAGCTGCTGACCATGCTGCAGGCTCCCAGCTATGTACTGGGAATAGAAGATAACTGTGTATATGCTTGAGCTCTGAAGCTGGGCTTATCCAGCCTCCTGGTGTGACAGGCTGGAAGAGCAGCCAGGGTGCCCACTGCTTATCCTTTCAGCTTTTAACAGATACATCTGGTCAGAGTAGTCAGCTATTCTGGATTTAAAATTATTTTTCCAACCTTGGAAAAGGCATTTCTTAGGTCTTGTACCAATGCTAACATATTTGCAGAAGGTACATTTTTCCATTGCACTCATTTAGTGATACAGATTTACATCAGCTTGTATTTCTGCACAGCAGTTTGGCAAGGCACCTACAGGTTCCCTGTACTGGCCATCCCCAAGACTGGGCAGCAATTACAGTCACCCCCTTTCTACTACCTCCCAATGAGAACCAGTTAGGTCTTCTTGGGATGGGTTGGATTTCATGTAAATACATAAAATCATATATAACTATGTGGATATGAGAGAAGTGAATGGTTAAACAGGAAGCATTTTCTGCAAGAACTGAGAACCCAGAATCATGAGCAGACCAGACACTTCCTTTCCAGCTTTGCCTGTTCTATTTACCAGTCACTCTGTGCTTCTGTGGGGCTCTGCTTTGCCCATGGGGACAACATACTGCAAGTAAACACTGCTGTGCCCTCTGCTTCCTTTTATTTCCTGTCTACACTGTACCCATGACAGAAGAGGAAAAAGCTCCAAATGACACAGCCAAAAAACAAATCTCTAAAGCTGTGCTGACAAGGCCTCTCCTTACATGCCTTGAAAGGTGGCATCATGTTCTTGCTAGGAAGACACTGAAGTAGCAAGGTTTCTGTACCTTGCAGTAACTATTCCCTTGTGCACACAGTGTTACAGCTTTTGGACTGAGGCCATGCATATGAAAGCCTACGGACTGATGTGCCTTTTTGCTCTGGATGGGACCCCACCTCTGGCCAGCAGTCCAGCACAATGGTCTGTAGCTGGGGAGCTCGTTAAACCTAGCCCCATCAAATCTGTGGTGACAGCAAACATGACAGCTAGCATGCTGCTCTGGTCTGTCTTGTGCTATTATCAGGCATAGCTATAGGGAACTGAGATGTACATCTAAGGTGGATTTTGAGCTCCACCTAGCCCTAGTGTCTGGTTTCCAGATCTCATCCCTTTGACTCAAAGAGATCCCAGCAGGCGTTGAGTCACTTTTCCAGACCAGCAGCCAATTAATTCTAGAGATGTTCCTTGGCCTGACATCTGTCTTGTCTAATGGCATAAGGACTGCAGCAGGGGAAGGTGGCAGTACTGGCCAGCATCACTGGCTTCTGAAAATCCCATCCATTCCTTTCCCCTTCAGATCTTTTACTAGGCAAGGCAAACTGGTTTGATTTGCAGATTGCACATCTCTCCCCTGCATTACTCCTGCCCAAATAGTTACAGGAAACCTTATTTGCA
Organism: Tympanuchus pallidicinctus; assembly: GCF_026119805.1. Classification (NCBI taxonomy): domain Eukaryota; kingdom Metazoa; phylum Chordata; class Aves; order Galliformes; family Phasianidae; genus Tympanuchus; species Tympanuchus pallidicinctus. The sequence continues at coordinate 35,420,071 of NW_026294669.1, forward strand.
GCCAGTCTGGCATTTGTGGACTGATGCCCTGTCACAGAGAAGCAGGAGTGGAACTCGAGGAAAGCCAGATGGATTACCACCACTCCCTCTGGCACTGGGAATTCAGATGTGCAGGCAGATGCATTTCCAGCACTCAGAGAGCGGCTGCGGTCCACAAGGAGTTGCTCCAACAACTGCCCTCGGAGGAAACTGGTGTTGATGAGAGCCACATTCCTTGCAAACCTTTTGCACCTCTGCATGTCTTTCTATATCAATTGCACTTCCAAAGTGCTGTGCCTGTATGGCCACCCTACAAGCTCTCTGCTCCCTTCTAAGGGTGCACCTCTGAGCTCTGTACTTGCAAATACCTGAGGGGCGGGGGTTACACATAGTAGCAGATTTTTGGTCAGAGCCTGTTCCTGCAGATTTCCTGGTCACGTCTTCATGGCTTGCCTTTTTGCTGACAGCCACCTCCATCCATCCTCAGCACAGCTCCTCTCTCCCCAACAGCAGGAGACACAGGGAGCCATGCTGCAGGGAAAAATGGGGAAATATGATTGCACAGAACTCTCTCTGCAGTTTGAGTGATGGGTAGACCTTGTTTAACCTAAGAAAGATCCTGCAGCCCACCGGAGCAGCTTCTACTCCCTGAGCTGCAGGTGGTGGCTAAGGGCTGAAGAGTGATGGCACTGCCTGTTTCCAGCACATCTCTTCTGGAAGTAGGAGTGCCCAGATCCGTGCACCAACAAATGAGCTCTGTGCTTTTGGAAAGAAACTTGAGAAGCAACCAGGGCTTGGATCTGTGGGGAATGGACCAAAGGACATTTTGGCTGATGATGATGAGCTGGCAGAAGACAAACCTCACAGACTCCCTCAGCCCAGAGCTTCGTCCTGCTGAGCTCCTCACAGCCAATCACGGAATTGTTTGAATTGGAAGGGACCTTTACATATTATCTGGCTCAAATCCCCAGTGATGAACAGGGACAGCTACAGCACAATCAGGTGCTCAGAGCCCATCCAGTCTGATCTTGGGTGCCTCCAAGAACAGGGCATCCACCAGCTCTCTGGGCAACCTGTGCCAGTGCTTTACTACCCTTACTGTAAAAAATGTCTTCCTTATATCCAGTCCATATCTCCCCTCTTAGTTTGAAGCCATTTTCCGGTCACAACAGACCCAGCTAAAGAGACTATCTCCTTTCCTGTAGCTCCCCTTTAGATACCGAAAGATCTCTCAGGTCTCCTTGCAGCTTCTCTTCTCCATGCTGAACAGCCAACAGCTCTCTCAGCCTGTGCTCTGAGGCAAAGTGGAGCATTTCTGTGGCCTCCCCCGGACATGCTCTAACTGATGCACATCTCTCCTGTACTCAGGGCTCCCCATCTGGACGCAGTGCTGCAGGTGAGGTCTCACAGCACAGAAGGGCAGATCCCCTCCCTCTACACTGCTTTTGATGCCGCCCAGGCATCACGATGCATAGACATGATGCAAACCAGGCTGGCTTTGCGCTGTGAGGGCACAGCGGTGGCTCACGTCCAGCTGCCGTCCACCAGCATCCCCAGGTCCATTTCGGCAGGGCTGCGCTCCATCCTTACACCCCCCAGCTTGCACCGATGCCACGACCCAGGTGCAATACGCGGCGCAGCTCCACGAGGAGCTCCGGATTGCCGGCCGGGCCGAGCCGAGCGGTTCTGAAGGACGAATCGCTCGCTGAGAGCCGCCTCCTCCGGCCGGGGAAAACCACCTTAACGCGGAGGCAGGAAGCGGCGGCGGGCACCAATCAGGCCGGGCTGGGGAAGGGAGGGCCGCGGCGGCGGCGGAGAGGAGGCCGCGATGTGAGCCGGCTGCCTGCGGGCGGATGGCCGAGGGCAGTCCTGCCGGCGGCGGGGCCGCCCCGGGGGAAACGGCGGGCGCCCTGGGCGCCCCGGGCGGGCCCGCAGGTAACGTGAGGCGGGGGAGAGCCGCGGGGCGGTCGCGGGGAAGCTCGGAAGCTGCGGGGGTCCGGGATCCGAGCAGCCGCCCGCCACGGCGCTCAGCCCAACGCCCCTCTCTCCAGCGCAGGTCGGAATCTGAAGGAGTGGCTGCGGGAGCAGTTCTGCGACCACCCCCTGGAGCACTGCGAGGACACCCGGCTCCACGATGCAGCCTACGTGGGGGATCTGCCCACGTTGAAGAGCTTGCTGGAGGAGGAGAGCTTCCAGAGGTGAGGAGGTGCTGAGGGAAAGACGCTGAGACCTGGAGCGTGCACAGAGAAGGGCAACGGAGCTGTGATGGTCTGCAGCACGGGTCTGATGGGGAGCGGCTGAGGGAGCTGGGGTTGTTCAGTGTGGAGGAGAGGAGGCTCAGGGGAGACCTCATCGCTCTGCAACTGCCTGCAAAGAGATTGTGGTGAGCTGGGGTCGGCCTCTTCTCCCAGATAGCAGGGGTAGGAGGAGAGCTGGTGGCCTCCAGTTGCTCCAGAGGAGGTTCAGTTTGGATATTAGGAACAGTTTCTTCACAGCTGCCCACGAAGGCGATGGGGTTGCTGTCCATGGAGGTGTTCCAGACCTGTGGGGATGTGGCACTGAGACACGTAGTTAGCGGGCATGGCGGGTTGGACTTGGTGATCTTAGAGGTCTTTTCCAACATGAATGATTCTACGATTCTATGACCCTCCTGGTCCTGCACTTTGGCCACAACAAAACCCAGGCAAGGCTGCAGGCTTGGAGCAGACTGACTGGAAGACTGTGTAGAGGAAATGGGCCTGGGGGTATTGATTGATGCTCGGCTGAACATGAGCCAGCAGTGTGCCCGGGTGGCCAAGAAGGCCAATGGCATCCTGGCTTGCATCAGGAACAGTGTTGCAAGCAGGAAGAGGGCAGTGATTGTACCCCTGTACTCAGCTCTGGTGAGGCTGCACCTCAAGTACTGTGTCCAGTTTTGGGCCCCTCACTGCAAGAAAGACATTGAGGCCCTGGAGTGGGTTCAAAGAAAGGCAACAAAGCTGGTGAGGGGTCTGGAACACAGGCCATATGAGGAGAGGCTGAAGGAGCTGGGAATGTTCAGCCTGGAGAAGAGGAGGCTCAGGAGAGACCTCATTGCTCTCTATAACTACCTGAAGAGAGGTTGTAGTGAGCGGGGGCCGGCCTCTTCTCTTGTATAACTGGTGATAGAACTAGAGGGAATGGCTTCAATCTGCACCAGGGGATATTAGGCTGGAATTTTTCCTAAAGAGTGGTCAAGCACAGGAATGGGCTGCCCAGGGAGGTGGTAGAGTCTCCAACCCTGAAGATGTTCAAGGAATGGTTGGATTTTGTGTTGAGGGACGTGGTTTAGTGAATACTATTAGTGATGGGTGGATGATTGGACTGGATGCTCTTGAAGGTCTTTTACAACCCTTGTGATTCTGTGATTCTCTCCCTCCTCCCCACAGCCTGCTCCTTTTGAACACCTTTCCCACTGACAGAAGTGCTGTGCTCTGTTTCTACAGGAGCTGTCTGGTGGGAGGCTGCTCTGCTCACACCTGAAATCAACCCTGTGTTAGTCTCGCTGGAGGCAAATCTCAGGCCACTTTGTGAACTTGCGTTGTCCATGCACAAACTCTTTTTGGATCATGATGGAAATACAATACCATGAAAATAAGAGTCTACATATAATGAGAAAAACATACAAAAGGAGTTATAATCAGTTGTAAACCTGAAACACCCTATGTTACAAAATCTACCCACTGCTTAGTCTCTGACCATGGGGATAGTTAATTAATTTTCCTGCAATATGGAGAAAAATGCTTAGAGTGCACAATGTTTACTCGCCTTACAAACTGTCATTTCAGCAAAAATTGAGAATGAGCCAACCCCTTTTTCTGTACCTACACAGCTCTGCTGGGCCTCTGGTCCCTTGGTCTGAGATTTTGCCTTCTTTTTTTACCATGCTGCAGGACCAGGCAGCCCTTCAAGACAGTGAGCTGACCCAGGTTTCTGCATGAAACAGCAAAGTTTGGCAGGACCTGCAGCACCATCACACAGGTGGTGGAGTGAACAGAAAAGTGTTGTCTTTGAATGCAGTCACTGAATCATTAAGAGTGGAAAAGACCTCTAGGATGAACAAGTCCATCTGTTGACCCATCACCACCACTAACATCGTACTGGGTGTAAGGTGGAGATGCCCAAACCTGCTAAAGAGCACTTCTACAGGGTTTCTTTTACTCCTCTTCCGAAAACATGTTTGAAGAAAAAAAAGGTTGTGGCATTGCTCTCTTAGCAGGTTCCCTTTAGTGCAGTGTATGAAAAGTGTTTTGTCTTGTTCTTGTTACAGAGGCCAGGACAGAGTGAGCTAGAAGAGCAAATCCACCACCACTCTGGCTAAAGGGCACTTTAGCCAGCATGCATTGGTCTTAAAGAAATCACTTTCTCTTGGCACATTGCTTCTAAAAGAGTACTTGCAGGGATTTACAGGGAGTTGGGGACTGAGGCCTGGATATTTGAGACATATGGGTCTAACCAGATCTGGATTACTGTACTGAGTGTGACAAGTAGTGCAAGTAATTTCAGAGGGGATCCAAGCAGCTTCCTGCCAGACAAGTCTTATACAATTTGAATAAAGCTCTTCTGGACAATAGGCTAACAAGGATGCCAATGATCTACTTCTGCTGTTCTGTTTAACGTGGCATCTCTCTCCAAGCCAGCTCCTTTCTTGCTGCCAGGGCAGTGTTTGCACGCTTTTGAGCTTCCATGGATTTGCGTTTATGTCATTGTATGGTGCCAGGCTGAGTTTGTGGACGTGCCAGCAGTGTGATAGAGGTGTATACCTGAGTTTCCGTGCGTTTCTCCTCCTCTAGTTCTCTTCTGTTTTCCTGCTGCTTTGTCAACCTCCTGCCACTTTTGAAGCAGCTTTAATTAAGCAGTTTTGGTCCCTGACTCGGTCACTTCTAGTGGGGTCATCTCCCCATGGAAAAGGAGTAGGGGGAAGGGTTTCTTTGGTCATTTGGCTGAGTTTTAAGGAAGAGTTTGTCCCTCATTGTGCATATGAGCAGTTCCTGATACAGCAGTGCTGCACTAGAGCCCATAGTCCAGGCATGCCGTATCTGCCACAGCCTGCTGCAATGGAGACAGGCTATCGGCAGGAGCTTTTCAGAGCTGCTGTAAAGCCCCCAAAATGTGGAGGGTGCTGTTTGTGCTGTCCTGTGGGGCTGGGGCAGGTGGGGTGGCAGAAGGTGACCGGAGACCTCTTGACCCCATGTTTCTCACTAGCCGGATCAATGAGAAGTCGGTGTGGTGCTGCGGCTGGCTGCCCTGCACTCCTCTGCGCATTGCTGCCACTGCTGGCCACGGCCCCTGTGTCGACTTCCTCCTCCAGAAAGGGGCTGAGATCGACCTGGTGGATGTGAAGGGGCAGACCGCCCTCTACGTGGCTGTGGTCAACGGGCACCTCGAGTGTGCCAAGATCCTGCTGGAAGCTGGAGCCGACCCCAACGGCAGCCGGCACCATCGCAGCACACCTGTCTACCATGCAGCGCGTGTGGGCCGGGCAGATATCCTCCAGGAGCTGATCAGGTGAGAAATATGTCCTGGAGTTGATCCCAATGGGGTGGAGAATGGCTTCGCCTTGCTTTTCTTCTTCCCTTGGATCTTTCCATTATGCGGCTGGGGTATCCGTTTGCTCCTCACCTGCCTGCTTGGCACAGCTGGGCAAGAGGAGTGCTGTCGGGAGAAGTTCCTAAAAGGGTGTTAGGTGTCTTTCCCTTTGTTTGGGCCTCGTGACAGATCCTGTTTCTGTGTCCACCGTCCACTATTCAGTCTTGCAGGCCATCTTCCCCTCAGCTTCTGTCTTGACTGCTTGGCTCCTGTTACTACTGCCCAGTGGCCAGCTCCGCACTCCTATTGCTCATGGCATGGATCACCCAGACAACCAGAAAGCATCTTTGCTTAGTTCTGCTGCTCTGAACACATTCTGTCCTTGGGAACAAAGGCAGCACAATCTGTTCTTGGCTGCCAGGCACGTGCCCATCAGTAGGACACTCGCCATGCACCACGCCAGCAGGGAGTGGGCTCAGGGTCCAGCAGAAGGCTGTGTAAGCTTGAGTTTCCTTCCTTTGGCATGCCGTGATACTTCCTGTCTTCTAAATTGGAAGCTGTTTGTACAAGGGACCATGCTGAGCAACTATATGAGCCTTTGATGCCAAATAATAGTGGATTATAGGGGGGAAATACAGGTTGTAGAAAGGGGTAGTAAAAGAACAGAAAGTTTATTTGGATTCAAAGATAAACACTCTCCAAGGAATCCCTTCAATGGCTGTAACTGCTAGCAAATAACAGCAGAAAGGAATTTTGCTTGCGGGCAAATTAATTTTCACACAGTGCAGCTTTAAGGAAGCTGAGAAGTAGAAAGAAGGAGGGAAACTGTTCCCACTCCTGCAGACAGAGAAAGATGTCGCATTGCCACGCGCTTGCTGGTACGGGGCTCAGCATACGTATTGCATTCCCCAGAGCCTCCCCTGATGTCCACTAAGGCAGGGTGAAATGTAGCAAATGGTATTTCAGCACATGGAGAGCTGATGCATTGATTTATACGTCTGCTCCTCGGGATACCTTGCCAGCAATATTAAAAGCAAGATTTTGGAAAACTTTCAGGATTAAAAATTAACTGGAGTTGGTCCAATGCCTTTTTATTAGATGATGTCTCTCCCAGGGCTGCTAAGCTAATACTTAATTGTCAGATTGCCCAAAATTTCAACTATCTCTGAGTACGGATTTCATAGATCTCTTCAGAGTTGCTTGCTTTAAAATGCACTCTTATGTTACAAAGCTCACTCAGAGATTTTTAGAAATGTTGCTCTGAAGGATTTAGCAGAAGAAATGCAACGAGGAAGACGCTTTTACTGAGATATGAGAAAATATTTCAGAATATTCAACTTGACAGAGTCTCAGTGTTCTGAAATGAAAGCCCAACCAGTCAAGCTTGCTGCAGGTGTCCAAACATCACCTGGTTCAATTTTCGTAATCATAAAGCAGCACAATCAGGATCCCTGAATCCTGCCACAATTGCTGTACCAGCTAAGCAAGCAATAATTGAAATCATATCCACTCTAATAGTAAATACACAGGTAGCTGTGGAATGGAGATCCATTCTATAAGACAACTGGCAGAAATATTTGCAGTTCCATTTCCAAGGTATAGATTACTTTCCTAACAGCTTGTTATGGGATCGACCATCATACTGTATTTCCAGCACAACTGAGGGATGACCTCTGGATGAGAAGGTCCTTCTGCTGCACTAAAAGCAGCAAAAAAGCAATCTGACAAATCCCACCGGTGCCTCAGACAGGTACCTGACTCTGAAACAGCAGAATTCCATGTTTTGGGGAAGTGGGGAACTGAGAATGAGAATGTTGACAGCAGTAATGAGAAGGGATTAAGACTGAAATGAGAGTCAGACTGCTGTGTGGTCAGAACCATGGCCGCAGAAGGCAGTGGCCCCATAGCCATCCTGTGAACGTCCCATAGTAGCACAAATGATCCCATTCAAATGCTTGCGTAGTCTGATTTTAAGTGATTTCTGTATCTATAGGGAGCGTGTGTGATTGCCAGTGCAAAACAGACACGTTTTCTTATTTTGCTCTCAGTACTTCTGAAAAGCATAAAGTGATGCAAACTCAGCAAAGTGCTGTGGGATTCTCCAGAAGGTGGGAATGTCCCATTAAAGTGCACTGAACTGGGAAGCAAAGCTCGGTGCTGTGGCTGTTATGGCACTCAGCCGTATCATTACTGCCTAGCTCCGATTTTTTCTTGCTTTTCTCCACCCTATAGATCTCCTGAGCTCTTAGCCAAGATCCTCATGCTTGGGAGATCTTGTGCATTAGGGTAAAATCACCTCGTATGCCCTTTGCAGGGCAGGCAGGAAACCTCAGGCAGGTTTCCCCGGCCCTTGTTCTCCATGTGCTTAATTTAAATGAGATGTAGAATCATCCAGCGTCCCAAGTTGGAAGGGACCCATAGGGGTCTTCACGTGCAACCTGACTATTCCTATCCTCTGAAGTGCTTGGCTAAGAATTTAATGGGTAGGGACCAGTCTCTACTGGGATCAGCAAGAGACATGCTTGCAGTGAGGAAGAATTTGTCCCCACGTGGTTTCCTTATTTGTTTTTTATTAACTGCAGAAAGGAGTATTGTGTGCTATCTAGGAAGACAGAAAATCTAGTTCTCTGAATGCTTGATTTGCAATTTTGTGAGGGGGTCTGGTGACTGGAGGAATGTCTTATTCCCCTGTGGGAAAGAAACAGGGCTTTGCTTGATCTATAATACTGCAATTAAAACTGGTTACACCTCAGGGGATTGTATTGTCTTCTTTCTTGTTCCAGCCCAAGCTGCACGTGAAGCAGATGGGGAGCTATGGTGTCCCACTCCTTGGGTGTTACCCAGCCTGGGGGAAATCAATGCTTGTTTCTGCAGTCTCTTATTTGTGCTGCATTACCATTTTTTGAATTCCGTGTTATTCTAGAGTGTGACACCTGACCCTTTTGCTCTCATTTTTTTGGCTGTTTCCTTCATTCCCTCCAAAAAAAAACCCAACAACATTTTAAAAAAAAAAGGATTCAAAGCCAATACGCCCTGTTTTCTGTTCTGTTCTGTTTTCTGTTCAAACTTACAGCCACCTGTACTCCCAGAAAAAAAGTTACTCCACTGATGTTACTTTCTATACCATGATGATGCTGACTTCCTTTGAGCTGGGCTGTAGCCTGCTTGCCCGCCTTTACACCACAGCAAGCTGGCACCTACCTTGCTTTGGCCAAAGGGCTTATGGAGCAGTTGAGAGACATGAGCCTATGTAGCAAATATGTGAAGTATTGACTTTCCTCTGCGGTAGCGTGAGGCCTGAGCCATTTGCAAAAGACTTGAGAGGTTTTCTGTTGCAGCTTCTGGAGGTCCCTGCTTGAGTACCCAGAGTGCTGGCCAGTGATGTGTAATCTCTTATGCAATGTCTCGCATTATATATAACCTGTAAATTGATCTATGCAGGATGGATGGGGAGAGCAGAACGTCTGACAACGTTTATTTTATATTGTTCTAGTTTCTGACACGCTTAGAGTTGGCGGGTACATCCTATCAGCTGAGATAAACACCAGAGAAAAGGTCTTTCTTTGACTCGGATGGGATTTTTGATGGGATTTCAACCATCCAAGTTTCTTTGGGAGCGGGATTTATCATATGTGTTTCACTGCTGAGCACTGATTTCTGTTTCCATTTCCCTGCTGTTTGTGACAGGCAGATCAATTGCTTGTATTGCTTTTTGGCCTGTTTTGTACTGGTGGGGAAGTTACTTCACTGCATCTCTTCAACTGAGTCATTTGGAAACATCCCCTGCTTTCCAGCCAGCCCATTAGCATCCAACATTCCATGCTGCTGGCTCAGGGCTGAGCTGTTCCTTGTGCCAAAGCTGTGCTTGGCATATCCTTCAGGAGGGTGAGGGAAGGTGTCCCTCAGCCTCCTCTGTCTCAAGCCTGGGCTATTTCTGGCAGCAGGACAGCTTTGCTTCTCGAAGATCAGACCATGCTGGATATGACATCCTTGCTTCTGTACTAAGCCTGTCCCTGGAAGAGAGACAATTACAAAAAGGTCCCCTGAATTAACTTTGAAGATAAATGGGTGAAACTGCATTAAGTCCATTTGCAGACACTTCTTCTTGTGAACCAACATGGCCTTAGCTTGACTTTTTTTTTCCTGTACTTTGGGGATAAGCATGGGTGGAAGATGGGTGGTGGGCTCAGATGAACCAAGGACGGGCATCCCACATGGTGCTGGTGCTCTGTGTCCTCTGCCTTCATCATTTCGTGTCCCTGGGCTGCTAGTCATGCTGATGTTGCCCTTGTTTCTAAGAGGTTACTACTCTCCTTTCTAGATATGGTGCAGATGTGGATGTGAATCACCACCTCGCTTCTCGGGTCTCCAGCCCCTCCTTGCGCCCCCTCACCACACTTGTGGTCTGTCCACTATACATCAGTGCTGCCTACCACAACCTTCAGTGCTTCCGGCTGCTGCTCCAGGCTGGAGCCAACCCAGATTTTAATTGCCGTGGGCCGATCAACATCCAGGGCTTCTCTCGGGGCTCACCGGTGTGTGTGATGGATGCTGTCCTGCGGCACGGCTGTGATGCGGCGTTCATCCACCTCTTGATTGACTTTGGAGCCAACCTGAACCTGGTGAAGGTGGAGGCCTTGGAATTTGACTCCACAGGGAGGGTCAAAGTCAACCCTGAGGCTCTGCAAGTCTTCAAAGAAGCACGAGGTAAGTGGCTTTGACTTATTGTGGTGACTGGTTTTATCTAGCTCTGGATTCAGGAGAATTTCTTGGCAGTGGCAGCTCAATGACCCCCTTGTTCCCAGCTAGACTCCCTGTTTTTCTCTTGTTGCATTTTGCACTTTTCACCTTCTGATTTCCCTCTTGTATCCTTGAGCTCCCAGTGATCCCTGTCTCCTCAGCCCAGCCTATGTAATTTTACTTTTTAAAATCTTTCTCCCAGCTCTTTTCTGTTGCCTGGTGTTGTCCTCAGCTGCCTAAAGGAAGGTTAGGTTGGTACCATAGCAGGGATTTGTGTCTGCAAACCACAGGCAGGTGTATCCTGTTGGACCCAGTTCTCCAGAGCTGTATGGATGAATCCTCACTATTCTTGAGAGACCCTGTGCTCAAGGGTAGTTGTGTCTGGGCAGGCTTCTTGGGAAATAAAGATGCAGTGGTGGTGGTAAATGCGGAAAAAAGGAACAAAAATGGTGGAGAATGGTGGCCAGGGCTTTGTACCAGAGTCCAAAGTGGGGTTTCCCTCTTGAACTCCAGACCAGAGAAATTGAAAAGAGTTTCAGGATATGGGATTCAATTCCCAGGCTCCACCCCAAAGTTATTCAGCTTTGCACATGCCTTTTTCAAACCTGCCTGGACTTTTGCTGAAAGGAGACACAAATGCAGAGCAGGTGGTTTCCATTAAGCCTGTTTTTAGGAGGCACATGGGACTCCTCGGGTAGAACATGATGGATAATGGAGGGATACCCAGGAGAGCCTGGGTATCCTGAATCAACATGGACGCCACCATCCTCTCATCCCTGTGGTGGAAGAGCTCACCGTGAACTCAATGGAAGCCATCAAAGGAAATCTGTGGTAAGACCTGAGCTGAACATCAGTGCTGTTGATTCCCAGGGGATGATTTAGTGCAAAAAGAAAGTCCGCATCTATTTAAAAATGATTGGATTAGGATAAAGTCTCTCACAGCCTCACTTGGTGTGGATTGGGCAGTGATCTTTTGAACCCGCTCTGGCAGGAACTCGCTCTGTAGTCACAACCCCTTGCAGTTGCCCTTTTTACCCTTCCAAGCTGCCTGTGTGGCAGCTGTGATCGCTCCAAATCCTTGGCCAAAAGGTTTGGCCTCTTCGTAGGGAGGATTTGTGCATACTCAGCTCTCCTGCACTGCCTTCGTGTTGCTGTGCAGGTCATAGCCTCAGCATTTGGAAGGGGTAAATGGCTCCTCCGCTGCCAACCGTAGCTCTGCACAATTTACATGCTGTTATCTTCCTCCATCTGTCCCTCAACAGTTCCTCTCTGCTTTCTTTATTGCAGGCCGCGCCCGGAGCCTGTTGTCTCTCTGCCGCATAGCTGTACGAAGAATACTTGGCAAATCTCGTCTGGATCTGATCCATATCCTTCCAGTCCCAGACCCCATTAAACAGTTTTTACTTCATGAGCACAGTTAAAGGGCAACCGGCTGCTTTCTGGGACAGTTTGATTTGCTAAACGAGTGAGTTGACAAAGCCAGGTGCCAATTCTTTGCCCCCAGAAAAATACTGGTTTGCTCATGGAATGCACATAATTCCCTGCCCCTGTGGGTTTCCCCTCCAGTTTTAGGGTGCAATGATTTTGTGTGTCTGCACTTAAGCTGCCAGTTATCTCACTGGTGATCTGCTGGCAGCAGGTCGGGCAGTGAGGTCACAAGTGTGTGTGGCTGTTACATGAGCAAACACAGTATATCCCATAGCTGTTAGCATATGTCTGTTTGTTACGACTCTACCTCTGTTATTGCTCCGTGTTACACACGCCTTGGGTCTCAGAGGCACTTTTGTGTGGCAAACGTTCCTGTACTGAAGCCTTTCATTTTCCTACAGTGTGCAAGGGAGTCTCTCCTTGCCTTGGTGAGGGGATTGCAGCAGCACTGTTCTCTTTCTGCTGTCAGTACCTGGCCTTTCTCTTCCCTGTGGAGTTTGTGGTTGCTGCTGTAAAAGTAGGTATATTTTCTTCTGTCCTCTTCTGGTGTAAAATGCATCAAGTTTCCTGTCCAGTGCTGTGCATTACTTGGAGAATTGTATCCATGTCTCTACGTGCTGCAAGGTAGCTGCTGACTTGGCTTTCTTCCTCCAGAGGCCCCGTTGCACAGATGGGAGAGCAGCAGAATGTGTAATCCTATCCCATCTGAGTCGTTTCTACAGACCACCAGACCTGCTGTGGCACGTTAGCTCGCCTTCCAGCACTGTGATGGATGAGGCAAGGGTTGGCCAGTCCTCCTGCCAACTGCCCAGGACACTGCTGTAGCACAAATGAGAAGATACAGACAGAAGAGGAAATAGTATTTTCACCTATGGAAACTGAACAGCACGGAGTTCATTGCAGGGATGATGTGATCCCTGTGGTTCAGTCACTGCTGCAGTGGTGGTGGGTCAAGGACTGAGATACTCAGACGAAGCCAGAATGTGAACCTGGAAGATTTCTAGGGTACTTTCTGGAAAAGCAATGACCAAACACATCCATTCACTGTAAAATTGGTTTGAATGTTTGAGAATGACCAAGAATGACCAGGAGTGGAGGGGCTGCTAAATTAAATTGTTTCTTGCAGTGCTGGATAGTGGTTGATGCAATGGCTGTGAATATATCTGTGTGATTATGAAGAAAAAGATAACAAAAATTATCTGTAGACTGCCTTCTTGCTATATTCCAGTGATTGTGATCTTGCTGAAGGCCCAGTAAAGTAGCTGACAATGCAGAGCACATAGAAATTCCTACCTACCTTTTAGTCCTTACCTCACATGACCAGACAGATCCACTTGACAGGCATTTTTGTTTGATCCTGCTTCTCTCAGCACTGTGGAGAAGGGAGAAGAAAGGATTTTTTATCTTTTATCGAAGAATCAGGAGGTAGCATGATTCTGAATGAAGCAGTCCTTTATAGAGCCTATGCCAGCAGTGTTTTACCCTGAATGAGTGCTCTGCTCTTAGACACTCCTTGAATTGCTGCGCACTTCAGATCAATTGCTGAAGGAGGGGTAAGTTGCATGTCTTTTAGTTGGAGATACATGCTTACAAATACCTAAAGAAAGAGCAGAAAGGTGAATAGGGTGTAGCACTAGTTTATGAAATGCTTCTTTCCAGATGCGCCAGTGACTGCAAAGTCACAGCTCAGTTCCTGGTCTTCGCACTGAGATATTTTTTGTGGTGGAGTTTGATAAGCAGCAGTGAACTTCTTTGTATGTTTTTATTATCTGCTGAAGCATCTTTCTGAGATGCTTTTGCAGAAGGAGGAAGGGCAGGAAGAAATGGAGACTCTTGATTGTTTCCTTTTATTTCTGTTCCGTGCCTGGGCCTGGAAGAGCAGTCTTGTACATTGCTCTGCTCACTTATCTTAGGATAAGGAGGCAAGATTTGCATTACTGAGCATTACACTGTTGAGAAAAGGCTGAAATGCGATGGTCACACTCACTCACTGTTCAGACCCTTTCAAAAATCCTCATCAGATGAGATATAATGGCAAGGCTGTGTAGCTATGGGCGTGCTTTCAAGGTGAGAAGGCAGCAGTATTGCATTGTTTCCTTTTCAGCCTTGCAGATGGTTTAGGTTTTCACCGTATGGGAGGCTAGGGCAGCCCATGAGCATTTTGCCTGAGAGTTGTGTGCCTGCTTTATGGAAGTGTTAACATGCCTAAAAGATGCAGGCAGGTTGTAAAGCCGCTTGTCACCTTGCTGGTAGAACCATAATGTTTTGCAGGAGCACGGACCAAACATATTCTCTAACCCTAGTGTACAGAGGCAGAAAATGAGGGAGGATGTCTAGAGAAAATGCCATGGCAACAGCTTCTTTGGGTCGACTTTTTCACTCCAGTTTTTACTTCTTCACATAGTTTTGCAAACCACTCACACATTAGTGCCTTTTGGGAGAAAGTAGCTGGGAAGAGGTGGAAGGCACGTGCTCCTCTGGGGAGGCATAACAAATAACTCAGTGCACAGTGTAACTAGAATGCACAGTTAAAGCTAAGCCTCTGCAGATATATCTGTTACAAGTTTCATTATAGCTGCCTTCTGTATTTGGTCTGTTGACTGTTGTGCCCTTGATTGACACTGTCCTACATCTTTCCTGTGGATAGTCAGCCAGTGAAGCCTTACCCAGGCCAACAGTTGTAGCCCTCCTTCTGTGCTCCCAGCCATGGGAGTGTGAGTTGGAAAAGCACTCTTTCCGTGGGCTGTCAGGTTCTGATAGGATTCCTTTGTAGGTCCTGTTGGTAAGCTCAAGCTATGCTGAGGGTGGGGGCTTCAGCCTTGGTTAGTTCCCATTCTTTATTTATGATTTGAAGTACAGTAATCATGATGCTCTAACAGTGTGCTGAACTTTGTGCTTCGGGGTGGTCCTTTTGACCTCACATCTAAGGACCATACGGGTCTCCAAATCCAACCTGTGTGGAGTTCCAAGTATTCCCCTCACAGTGAATACCTCAAGTCCCTGAGCCCTGTGGATCAAAGGATGGTTGCCACACTCATAGCAAACAAGCTTAAAGTTCAACAAGCACTTGGGTGTCTGCACAATCAAACCTTGGAAGTGCAGGAGGCTTTTTGCTGGACTGCCCACCCATCTGCCATCTTAACTGAGGGACTGTGCCTCCTGCCAAGGTTTCAGCCTTAAACCTGAGTGGACGACCTTTTTGAGGGACTGAAGAGAGTCCAGTGCTTTAGAACAACTCACGTAACATTAAGCTGTAAGTGTGAAGGCTGCTGCTGGAGTTGTCCTTGTGGACATTTGTTGCTAGGCAGCATAAACCCAGCTTTGCCTAGATGAAATGGTTTGGTACACAGAATATCTGCAATTTTCATTGTAATAATGAATCTCAAATTAGATTTATGATGTCCTGCAGGGCCACAGCACATATCCTCTGGCTGTCCCTGTCCCTTTAAACCCAGTAAACAATAGTCTTCCAGTATGAAATCTGAGTAATAATATGCATATATTATGTCTTCACACTATGTAAGTGACATTTATTTTTGCCTTAATTCAGACTTTACCATTTCCTCCTATGTAGCAATACATTTTTTTGTAAAAGTATTGTTTTCCATGCAGACTGGGAGGCGTGCTCAGATAACATGAATAACCAGTGAGACATGGGAAACTGAACAGTTCTGCAGTGTGCATCTCCTCCACTGAGGAATGCCTGTTGTATTTGTGCATTATGTATGAAGTGTGCATTGTGTGGCCTTGCTGTAAGTATGGGGTGGGATGAGATTTGGAAAATGGTTAAAGAACTGAAGCAGATCTGGAATAAGCAAAGATATGCAAGAGAGTCTTTTTCTTGTGGGTTTTCTTTGTTCTATAGGGACTTTTGAGAGCAGGAGATGCTGGTAGCTGGCGTAATACCCAAATGTAACTTCCTGTCATTTGGGTGTTGTGCAAATGGCAGAATGAAATCTACCAGGTTGCAGTGTTTGTTGCTTTTTTTTTTTTTTTCCCTTATTCAAATAAAGCACTTTTTACACCAAAACCGGCCTTTGAGGCGCAGCACCTCTTTAGCCCATTAAAGAAGGGGGTCTAGGAACCTGCCCAGGACAAAGCAGAGGTGACAGCCAAGAGTGTTGCTTCAAGGAACACTATTCAGTGCTCCTTTCTTTTGCCCAGGGTAGAAGGATTGTGCACAGCAGTAAGATTTGATCCAAGAGCAGATAGGAGATATCTGTGGTGGGTCTGTGTGTAGCTAAATAAAGATGTTCCAGTGCAAGAGCTTGGCTGTGTGCCTAATCATTTACCTCGCCATGGGAAGAAGAAATGCTCCTACGTATTTCCTAATATTCTTAAACCTGAATTATTTCCTGGTTTTCCTACTCCTGAATCCAGGTCCCCTAGTTGACTCCACAGCCTGTTTTGTAGCCACTGGAGGGGGCTGGAGAACCGTGCTTCCTGCAAGTGGGTTACAGCCAGAGGCTGAGCGGTGGTTTCCTGTACCATTGTCACCCCTGGACAGTTTGCAAGAGGGATGTGGAAACCAAATCAAACCGTAGCCCAACGGGGATATGCAGAGCAAACTGCTCTCAGGAGCATCTTTGCCACCAGTCCTCATTCACAAGCTCACATCAGCATTGTTGACCTGCCCTTTCCTTGGAATGCCATGGCAGCACTGTCACCCCTGCTGCTTTGAGCAGCACACAGGTCTTGTCTTTCCACCTAGTCCTTCAAAGTATACTGAAGAAGGCTCTTCAGATCTTTAATTTCTGTTTCTGCTTTATTTGGGTCCCTCTCTGGAAATGTAGCCCCTCAGTTTATCCTGGCATGGAAGTATTCTGAAGGCAGTGTAATTCTTCAGAGCGTTTCGGTTCTGATAACTTGGCCTTTTCTGATATTTTCATTGGAAAACTCCCTAGAAGCTTGAGCTGCAAGCACTTCTGGTGGGTGTGGGCTTGGCAGATGTAGTGGGGTCCATCTGTCATACCTGGATAGTTTGCATTCTTTAGGTGGTACAAGGAGATTTTCGGGTACTTTTCAGTACTCCTTGTAGCTGTCTCCAATCAAGGATACCAGACTTTTCTTTAGGATCCCTGCTCTTTCCACTTGGGAAGCGTTTGTCCTAGCTGATGCCAGAATTTCCTCTAAAGTCAAAAAGAGGAAGAAAATGATGAAATGGTTTGGAATTGTGGTGGTGGTGGATCAAAACAAAGCCAAACGAACCCTGATCTGAAATTCTAGAAATCACATCCAACCTCAGTATTGCTGCAGTTCAGAAGTGGCTCCTTCCAGTGCCCCAACATGAAGCTCATGTTGTGGCTGTCCCAACTGGGTGCCCATAACCCTCCTGGGGAATAGGTCAGCAACTATCTCCGTGCAGCAGCTTGGAAAGTACTGGAGATTTATTGTCACTGGGGAGAGATCTGAGCTGCAAATGCCAGCCTGATAAATATGAATTGTTTAAAGGGCTGCTGGACTCAAGCCCTGAATTTGTGTGCTGTAAACCTGTCCCCTCTTGGTCGTCTCTCTGGAGGAGACAGGATGAGGTTTCTGGTCACCTCTCATTGAATTTCTTGTATTTCTGAGGAGAAGAGCCCATCTGAGAGCCTGCCCTTGTTTTTTATAATGTCAGTCATTGCAACTTTTTTTAGTGGATCACATTCATCAATCTTATCTCAGGATCTAATGCAGTTACTTTTCCTGCAGCAGTGTGGAAGGGAAGAGGTTTTGCTTTGCACTATGAAATGCTCTAATATTTGCCCTGGGCTATGAAAACCAACCAAGGCTGCAGTAAATCTCACAGTCTCAAAGTATTTCCTCTAGTATGTGTTACTTCCATTCCCCCAGCTCCTGCTGGGGAAGCCCCTGCTTGTTTAACTTGCTTTGTTCCCTATCAGCTCCTTCAGGGTCATTTTCCAGTTTCTCTGCGTGAGCCCTCTGTCCCATGCAAAGAGTAACCTGCAAGAAAAAGAAAACCCACACAGTGTTTGAGCCTTGTGTGGAGGAAAGGAGGCTCCAGCCCTCCAAGACCATCGTTGCACCACAGAGCCCATTAATCCGTCTCCAGGTACATGCACTTCTCACTTCTTTCACCACTTTCTCCCCCTGATGCATATGTACAAGCTGTTTTGCACTTTTTTCCCTTTTTTTCTTCTTCTTTTTTGTTTATTTTGTTTATGCTTTAGAGACAAATGAAACCTGCTTTTGTTTACTGGAAAGTATGCTTTATTTTCTCTTCACCGAGCATCTGGTGTTTGTAAAAGGCACAACAAATCTTTCCAACAGCAAATCATCCCGTCTGAGAATGCCTGGCCAGGAGCTCTATGTGTGCTGTGATTGTTATCCTAAAAAGGTACTAAAATGCCCAAATACTGAAAGTGCTGGCCAAGCTGGCTGCCCATCAGTGGAAAACCACAGGTAAGATGCTGGACATTCTTGTTACCTATCAAATGTATGCTTATTGAAGGCTGTGAGTTAACGGGGGGCATGGCTAAGCCTTTGCCTGAAAGCTTTGTGCAAGATGCATTCAGAAAATATCTAGATGCATTTCAGGCAATTTGGTTAAGATGGGCCAGACAGATGGAATCAGCCATTATGTCTCCATACTCAGCCACCTTCTATCACTTTGAAACTGGGAAGAAAATTAAAGCCACAATGGGCAAGGTAGACCAGGACTGCCATTAGCACTGATTAATGGCTTCAAGTGTCCCCTCAGAAAGCAGCAGGATGATGTATGATCTGCACACAGCCCACTCCCTGTGGCACAGGATTTCTATAAGCTTTCCAAACATACCAGGGTGAGGTGATGCTTGCAGACACGACGTTTTCTCCGATGGCATCTTTCCACAACCATCTGAAAGCCACTAGGGGAATGTGGAAGCTGGTTTCCAGCCATAATTTGTTTGGCCAACTCTGCACTTGCCTTTAATTTTAATAATTTGGCGATATTCATTTATTTGACATCTTGCAAAGAGGGGTCTGCATTTGCTCAGAGAAAATGAGAGTTGAAGGATGGTAAAATGCCTTCATAAATTGCAAGTTAAATTAAGAAGTCGCCTTAAAAGCACTGAGCTCTTAGCCCCGTGCAGTGTCATTTATGGCATTGAGAGCTGTGGTCCCGTTTGGAGGCCCAGAACGCTAAGGAGGCACAGGAAGTGGGGTCAACTGTTTTGTGGGTGTTTCTGGCCTTTCTGAGCCCATTTTTGTTAGTGGGTGGGATGTAGTAAAGGGTTCATATGTTTCTTTCATTTCTCTCAGCACACGGTTTTTACCAACAAGTCTTCATTTTCACGATTTTCAGCATTTGAACATTTCATGTCCATGCAAAAGCTGTTCCTGAAAATTTGCTCTTTTATTTGATCGTATCAATATTATTCTGTAACACTGTCTGTAGTGAAAACAAATTGTCATGTGATACAATAGTGTAAGCACTTATTTTTATTATTTCTAAATTGCTACTAGCATCTGCAGCTGGGCTTTGATTGGGACAATGTTGTGATTTATTTTTTTTTTTCAGAGCATCGTTTTCTTACGTTTTAGTGAAATTGTGATGATTTGAGATCACAGAATCACAGTTGTTGGAAGGGATCTCATCGAGTCCAACTTCCCTGCTAAAGCAGATACCCTACAGTAGGTCACACAGGTAGGTGTCCAGACAGGTCATGGGCATCTCCATAGGGGGAGACACTCTGGGCAATCTGTTCCAGTGTTCCGTCACCCTTACTTGATGTAAAGATGTTCTTCCACATGTTAGTGCAGAACTTCCTGTGCTCAAGTTTTAGGCCATTACTCCTTGTCCTATCGTTGCATACTGTTGAGAAGAGCGTGGCCTCATCCATTTGCCTCCTGCTTTCCTTTGGATATTTATAAACATGGATCAGATCTCCTCTCAGTCTTTTTATGCCCCAAAAAGTGGAGTGTATTGTTCTCACCACGTGATGAAACATGGTAAAAAAACAAAAAGGAAGCCAAACATGAAATAAAATCAACCCCAACAATTCTACAGGACAGTACAAAGTGCTATGTTTCACAAAATTTATATTTTTATGAAAAGGCTTTTCTTTCAAATGACTTCCTTCCATACACTTCCACTGAAAGAAATATAACGTGACGTCGCATAATGGTTTTTTTTTTAATTTTGTTATTATAATGAGAACTGTCTGGAGGGGCTACAGCCTTTGTGACATTGTGTAATGCTTTGTGAAGACTTCCTCACATCTCAGCACCACCCTAGCATTTAGACACTCACCTCCAGATTCTTCTTGTTGAGCTGGAAAGGAATTTTCCTTTAAAGTAAATGTGTTGTAAGACCTTCTGTTGTTTAAGGGCATCTGAGTCCTTACTTCATCAAAGCAAGCATTAAAGCCTCCTATAAATACTACCTTGGAAAGCAGAAGTTTTCAATTACCACAACTCCTCTCCTGATATCAGTTCCTATAACGATCAGCCTCCATTAGTGCAACTTTCTTTAAGCCAGGGCACCAAAGCAGATTTCTGCTTCCCCAGAGCTGGTGGCTGCCACCTGCCTGGAGGTGGGTCATCTGCATGTTCTGGCTGCTCTTTCCCTCCCTTCTTCAGCAGTTATATGGATCTCATGGCACAGCACTGTGGCATCCTATCCAAAGTGCCCTCTGCTCAAAGCAGAACTATTTCCTATAGCCTGTCTGAACTTTGCATCCTGACATGGTCTGGTCCATCTTACCAGGAGCTGTTTTTGCAGGGAGTTCAGTGAACTTTGAGTTTAGTCTGTAAGCCTTTGGTTTAGTGATAATAATAAGTATTTCATGCACTGTAGACTATGAATGATTCAAGGATGCCAATGAAGCACATTGTGCCACTGCAAACAAGTCTAGGAAGTTTCACTGTTCCCACTGCTGGTGCATGAACCCTGTTTCTCTTTGCTCTGTACGTGTGAAACTGTATGGAGAGGGGCCAAAAGAAAAGAGTGCAAATACAGATGACTTCTATAATGTTATAGCTAAAAGATAAGAAGCAGCACTGTTAAAGGACGTTTGAGCATTGAGATTTCCATAGCACTGAGAGAAGATTCATTGCCATTGTGAAGTGCCGTGGATTTGTGTTTGCTCCCCAGCGTTTAAAATGCTGCGGCTACATACTGAGTATGCACCACTCCTCTTCAAACCAGCACAGATAGCCTTGGCTCAGCATGCATTGACGTGGGACCTTCTTCAGGGTCCAGCACGAATATGGACGACACCACCCTGCCATTTGGAAGAAGTGATCTAACTGGCGATGCATTCGTTTCCAGCGTCTGCGGAAATGGTAAATAGGCTGGTGAAGGGGATGTCAATGGGTGTCCGCTGTGAATTTGGCTTTCTGTTTTTTCTTTTCTCTTTTATGAAAAATGAGTCACATGGCTTTGAAGTACCCGGTCTTTTTAGCATGGGTCAGATGTTGAAACATAACTAAAGATGTTAAACGGGCTAATTAAATCAGTGCATCTGGCTTGCATATCTGCAGATAGATTTCCATGGAAAATAGTTCATATGCCACGAATGTCATTAGAAGTTTAGATTACAGATCAAATGGATCTTCTGTTCTTCCACATACCACCTTGCTTTCAAATTGTGTTTAGGCTACTAAGGGGAGCCTTGTCTGCTTGAGTGCGTGTTTGGCTCTTGAGCAGTTGGCATTTCAAGTCTAGAGCTCTGCTCTGCAGTGCAGCATCTGCTGCTCTCAGCAAGGTAACTTGAAGTTTCTAACCAGGCAACTATCCAGCATTTTGTCTTGAAGATAAAAGCCTAAAACTTCCCATTTGCCTTCTCTGTAGACAGTAACAAGACAAGGGAGAGGGCAACAAGCTTTCTGGTTTGATGTGGCTCAGACGCATGCTGAGCTCAGCAGCACATTGGTTCCATGGGAAGGTGGGAGCCAGGAAGCCTCCAGACCTGGGATGGACTCCCCATTTTCTCAGTGACTCAGGTTTTTCCTTCACGTCACCTTTTCTACTCAGATCTCCCCATGTCCCAGCTAGGTCGCTGTGGGCAAGTGCCATGTGTGCTCCTTGTGATTCATCGCTAACAGGAATGTGTGATGTTGGGATCGGAAAGCCCACGGCTGGCGATTCATTTCCATGTAGCTAAGTGCTGACGTTGGTTTATCCCCAGTGGGGTAGGGAGAAAGGATTTTTCATGAAACTACCCCAAATGTTGAAGTCCCCACGTGTTTCAGCTATTACTCACGCTCTCTTAAAAGTAGCCTCTGAAAGAATAGGTCAGAGCCTCCCTTTATGGGAGTCAGCATGGTCCATTGGAGGAGAAAAATCAGTTTGTACCAGAAGATTGTAATTAGTTTAGGAATTCAAAAACCCAGTGCAAATCTGGTCTCAAGCAAACACCGTTTTATTGTGAATTCTGAGACAGCGCTGCGCCTCTTGCTCTTGTTTCTGAACTGCCTTCCTACCTTCAAATTCAACAAGGTTCTCTGAATCAGGGGCCGTACAAGTCCACGGTGGTCTTGGTTCATGCTGGAAATAATCAGCATGCTGAAAGTCACCACGGGACACAAATATCCCCAGGCAGCTGTGGCTTGGGCAATGATAAACCAGTTGATAAACCAAGTGCAGAGTAGGCGGGGGATACACCCAACTTATTTGAGCCGCTGGACAGATGGGAGGCATGCAGCATCTGCTTTTTGGGTGTCTTCTGGCTTGTGGTCATTTTGTCAGCCTACATTTGAGCAGGAGCCGATCTCGGTTCTGCCAGGATCCAGGAGTTAATCCTTGTTCCATGAGAGAGCCAGAGCTCGCATCCAGCCAGTTCCCTGGGGTGCAGAGAAAGAAAGTCTCTGAGAAATAAACACAGACACAAACAAACACCAGACTTGGCATGCAGCTTTGCAGGCAATAGGAATATCTTTTAGCTTCCCGCCGAGGTAATTTGCCTGTGAGGAAGCTTTTCCACTCTGCCCCTTGGCTCCTGAGGAGGGCCTGCATGCCAAAACGCTTCGTGGCCCCTCGAGCCGCTCCTAGGCTGGGCCTCGTGCTTCTGTCTGGCCATCCCACCCTGCAGCTGCCTGGGTGCTCACTGCTTTCTCACTGGATGCTGGGGACCTGGGCTTTGCCTTTTCTTCTGCCCTGGTCTACTGGGCATGGCACGGCCCTGCGCCCATGTGGGCTGCAGTGCTCCTTGTCTTGTCTGATATGGACACGGCCTGTGTGTCCTCTCATTAGTTGTGCTCCATAGCATTTATTGAAAAGGGAATCACAGAATCATGGAATCACGGAACAACCTGGGCTGAAAAAGCCCACCGATGCTCATGCAGTTTCAACCCCCAGTGCCACGTGCACGGTCACCAACCACCAGACCAGCCTGCCCAGAGCCACATCCAGCCTGGCCTTGAATGTATCCAGGGAGTCTAAAGGGAATCCCACCACTTTGTTCTGAGAGGGGACAAACCTTGTCTAAACCACTTCTGGAGATGTGCATTGAACCTACTCCTCTGTAAGTCATGGAGTCCATTTTTTTCTAAATGATCACAGAATCATTTAGATTGGAAAAGATCCATGAGATCATCAAGTCCAACCACTAAGCCACATCCTCATGTACCACATCTACACATCTCTTAAACACCTCCAGGGACAGGCACTCCACTGTCTCCCTGAGCAGCCCTTCCATTGCCTGACCACCCTGTGAATAATGAATTAATTCTTTATGATGGTACAATCTGAACCTCCCTTTGTGCATCTTGAGGCTGTATTCCACTTGTCACCTGAGAAGAGACTGCTTTCTTTTTGTGCATTTTATTGCAATTCTTCGTACTCCTCATGCAGAAATTTCCTTAAATCTCCTTGAGATTGTTCCGATTTTCTCCTACATCTCACAGGAAAAGATGCTAAGATTTTCTAGTTTTGTGGTTTCCTCGGTATTGATGAGGCTTGTTTCAAAAAACAATTTCAAGTGTAAATGGAAACTGGCTACGCATGGGGCCACTAAGAAAAATGAATGTAAGACAGGGAATAGAAAGTATTTAGCTGTGTAAAGTCTAGTAAATATTCTCTATGGGAAACAAATGGCTGTTTTGAAGCTTAGGCTGGAGGTGCTTTTAAAATATATCATTCACCAAAGTGAAAGACAGCTTATTTCTCATTGATCTCTCTTTAGGCAAAAGCAGTTTTCCTCGGGATTGTCTCTGTGCTTGTATCCTAGAAGCATGACCATGTTTTGTGCCAAGCAAGGAAAGTTACACCCTATGGTTTTTGAATTACAAATGGGAAATCCATACTGTTTTGGAATAAACAGCACTGGCCATTAGGCAGTCTATTTGGTTACTATTTGGTTACAACTGCATGAGGAACAGCTCTAGTGGAAAAAAAGAGAAGCAGCAGTAACAGTCAATCGTCACTTTTTTTTTTCCTGCCTGGAAAACTTGGAGTTTTATGGCCTACAAACCACAAATTAGAATTGCAGGCAACAGATAAAGCTTCAATATAAATTCAGCTATGTCAGTGCCTGTTGGCAATTGCAACAAGGCACTTGTCAAAATGCCCCTTCAACAGTTATTGCCTGAACAGGGCCTTTCCAAGCAGTGAGTGACACCATATGGATCTGGACCCATTTGCAAAACTGGAGCATCCCTGGGGGACCCTGCTGCAGCCAAGTGCTGCTCCTCTGTCTGCTGGGCCCTTCTGGAGTGATGACCAGTGAGGAGGCTGCTGCTCTTCCTGTAGTTGGCATCGGACCTCTTTGTAAAGTGGCAGCAACCAGTAAGTCTTGAATGGTTTCTCTAGGAATTTCTCCATTTTCTCCAAAGGGTCCCAGAACTGACATATCTGTTTCTTCCTAGGAAAAGCAGATCATTTGTCCAGGTAGGAGGACTTGAACCAGCTGGTCTCCAGGAAATGAATCCCCGTGCTTGTTTGTCCTTCCTCTTGGAAAGTTTTCTGCAATTTCTGCCCTGTACCTATCTGGCTGTAGTTTAAGCAGGTGCTTTGCCCTTTCGCCATGCTGCCATGAAAGGACACAGTCCTCCCCAGGGGTCTTGTTCACACGGGCCAGGATATGGCTACTGGATGAACTGATGTCCTGGAGTGGATTCCACTGCTCAAAGACATTGCCAGTACAGTACTGGCGAGTTATGCTGCCAAGTCTCCCACCTCTGCTCTAGAAGGATACTAGAGATAGAATGGAATCAAAGAATCTGTAAGGTTGGAAAAGACCTCTAAGATCAGCTAGTCCAACCACCAACCCACACCCACCGTGCCCACTGATCGTGTCCCTCAGTACCCCATCTCCACATTTGTTCAACACCTCTAGTGTGCCTCCACCACTCACCTTGGCAGCCTGTTCCAATATCTTACTAGATTCTGGCTTTCAGAGAGGAAGCAGACCTGCCTTTTGCTCTTAAATCCTCTATGTAGGCCCATAGATGAGGACTCTACTATCTATGATTAATTTGTGATCATTGTTCTCTAATAGCTTCTGGGGATTGAGGAAGAAGAGGGATAAATGGAGAGGAGTACTTAAGATCTAATTTAAAGGATCTTCATAGAATGGCCTGGGTTGAAAAGGACCTCAGATATCATCTAGACCCCTGCTATGTGCAGGGTCACCAACCAGCAGACCAGGCTGCCCAAAGCCACATCCAGCCTGGCCTTGAATGCCTCCAGGAATGGGGCATCCACAGCATCTCTGGGCAACCTGTTCCTATGTGTCATCTTAAAATGTTCTGATACAGTCTTTGCCACTGAACCAGAATTCTCAACTTTTGTGTAGGTGGTCTGATGGGTAATTTTATCAAGGTTCACCCAGACAAATCAGGAAATGCCTTTTCTGCCAGGAACAGCCCCTGGTGGCAGTTTCTCTTCCAGGCACCAAGAGGATGGTAGGAACTGTAGTACTGCCATTAGACATGCTGAGACATCACGTTGTGATGCTGTGATCCCTGCCCAAGGCCACAGTTTGAGGGAAACAGGCCACAGTTTTGACTTTTGAATTCTACATGTTCCTGCTTAGACATGTGTTTTCAGAAGTGCTTCAGTGACTTAGTGTGAATGTTAGGAAAATCTGTCACTTTGTCACTTCCTAAGCCATGAGGACTGTTAGCTGAGCTAATACAGTATGTTGTGGAGAATAATAAATGTTGAGGGTAATAAATAAACTGGCTTCTCTTGGAAGACAGAGCTGAGAAGTCAAGGTGTCCATTAAGGGAAGAAGCAAAGAATTTATCCTTGCTAATAAGAAAGAGCTCATAACCTTTCACAACCTTTGTCTTTCATATCTGCTGTTGTTCTTGATAATCAGAGTAGATGTATAGGGCAGCATGGCACATTTTTACAGCTGAGGAAGTTTTCCTTGGGTTTTCACAGACAGCAGGCAAAAATGCTGCGAGAGCATTAGGAGAAGCTTGGGTCCCTGCATTCCGCGTTAGGATGGTCAGAGCATAGGTTTGTTGATCACAAACACGTTTGGACTCCGTTCAGATTGAAGGCAGGACTTCAAGTGGGATCAAAACAATTTCAGAGCATCCCAGGAGCACTCTTAGAACTGCGTAATTAAAAGATGTGAAAGCAGTGTGCCTTTTTTTTTTTTGCCTTGTCCTCCATGCCAACAGCAGAGATGCAAAATGGCTCAGCGAGAAATAGATTTAATAACCCTTCAGGGTATCTTTTATTTTGTATTGTATCCATCTATATTTTGCATTGTATTTAACAGAGGTATTCCTGGCAGCTACCCAGGCTTTGAAAGATCACTTTCTGGATAAAATTCACACGAGGCCTGTAGCAATAAGGCAGTGGCTTTTGCTGGTTGATGTAGAATCTCACGCAGAGGAGGTGAGGGCTGTACGTCAGTTGTACACATCTCCCTATTTTTTTTTCCATTAACCATCGCCATTAGCAATTGTACTCAAACAAACAAACAAAAAAGTCCATTTAAATACTGATTTATTTATTTTTTTCTGGCCCCTTAGCCATGAATAATTATGAAATAATCACCAAAGTCTGGTTTCACTTGGCAAATGTTTCCAGGTTTTGTTTTCTTTTTAAATACTTATGGGTTCCAGCAGTCCCCCCACCCCAGCTTATATTTTTTTGGCGGTGATTTCAGCTTGTTGCATTTACTGATGCCTGCTACAGCATGATCAGAAAGCACGTGAGCTTCTTGAATGCATTTCATCTTTACAGTGAACATTTTTCCTGCCTTTATGAATAGCCTGAGATGCAACTTTGCTGCGCATGTGGCCCCAGACTACACCCTACTGCAAAAGTGGCAACAGCTGCTGGCAGCACGAGTTTTTCTCCCAGTTAGACATCAATGTGCAGGCAGGATCCAACCAGGCCCCCGAGTCTTTAATCGAGCTAATTGCATGTGGTTTAAGCCACGTTGAAGCTCAGTTCCAAGTTTGGTGTCAGATTTATGTACTACAAGCTGGTGTAGAGAGAGCCTTGGATGCGTGTGAAGGTCAGTGGTTTGAGTTCACGTGAGTTCAAGAAAACAGTTTTCCACTTTGGCGTACCTGGTTTCACTCCCCGCTCTTTCCTCATCCCCCCTTTGTGTTTTGGTTTCACCCAAAGCAAAGCCCAAGCAGAACTCTGCCAAAGTTCACTTAGTTTCAAGCTCGAATGGGAAACAACTGAATTTCATCTGATTTTCACCCAGAGCAATAAATCACTTCAGGCTGGCCTGTTGCACAGCATGGTTTTATGGAGGGCTGGGGAACCTTTTGGTAGGGCAGGCAGGAATATCGAGTTCAAGTTCATATTGCAGCCACAAAAAAAGAAAAAAAAAAAGATGGATTTTCACCTGATTGCACAGTGCAGCCATTATGTGGAGGCAGGTGCATTTCTTCCACTCACAGTCTAGGTTGTGTTGGAGTCCAGGTGTCCAAAATGAAGTTTTCCCCTGTTTTACTATTGGAAAACTCGCTGGTGCCTTAACATATCATCATACTTCTTCAGTCAGGAAAGGTGGTGGGGAGGTGGGGGTCTGAGGACAAGCTGTGTTATTTCATTGCTGACATTTTTATTACACTGTGCTGTGTAATGCTGTGGGAAAAATCACCAAGGCAGATTCCTTGGGAAGGTTTTATAAGGGCCCCTATCAGCTACCTTCTCTAATGGCATCCTTCATTTCCTCCTGCCCTGAAGATCTCCCCTGACCCCAGGGAAGCCTGCTGGGAATAACACTTATCACTTTGCTGGTTTCTTACTTTTCCGTTTGGCGAGTGTCTTATTTTCCCATTTCTCCTTTTCTTAGATGATATGAGGGTTTTTTCAAAACGTGTTGTTTACTAATTTTGCATAAGAGCACATATAGGCAGGAGAAAAAAAAAGGATGCATACACATTGCATATATCCTGTCTGCAGTGTTAATATTTGTTGTATATCTTCCTTTTTGTTGGTGGAGTTTCTGCATATCATGGCAAACTTGAGGAAGGGAAGGGAAGGGAAGGGAAGGGAAGGGAAGGGAAGGGAAGGGAAGGGAAGGGAAGGGAAGGGAAGGGAAGGGAAGGGAAGGGAAGGGAAGGGAAGGGAAGGGAAGGGAAGGGAAGGGAAGGGAAGGGAAGGGAAGGGAAGGGAAGGGAAGGGAAGGGAAGGGAAGGGAAGGGAAGGGAAGGGAAGGGAAGGGAAGGGAAGGGAAGGGAAGGGAAGGGAAGGGAAGGGAAGGGAAGGGAAGGGAAGGGAAGGGAAGGGAAGGGAAGGGAAGGGAAGGGAAGGGAAGGGAAGGGAAGGGAAGGGAAGGGAAGGGAAGGGAAGGGAAGGGAAGGGAAGGGAAGGGAAGGGAAAAGTTGGTGAGTTCTGCTGGCCAATGTGAGAGAGGTGTGTTGTGAGCATTGCACAGTCTCCATGCACTGTCTCCTCATCTAAACTCTAAATCTACTGTTTTCTGTATGTCTGCCAAGGATTTTAGCTAGGCAACTAGGCAGGGAGAAGGAATGGCTCTGATAACCATGAGTGACCTAACCCACATAGATGGAAATCAGATTCAAGGCAGTTCTTTCCTTTAGCTGCTGCAACATGATATATGCAGCTTGGAGCTAGGTTCCTCCACAGCTCAGCTATTTGTATGCAGTCACTTTTTCACATTTTTAGGAATTTTGATAGCATCTGATAGGTTTAGATTCTGAAAGGCATTTCCTGTGAGGCACCTCCAGCCAGCAGCTGGAGCACTGGCTATAATGATCTGTCCTAGCCTCCTTATCTTCAGTAGCCTTCCATATCTCCAATCTGCCTGTGTTTCTGCATACTGAGAAATGATTGTGGTTGTCATCATACGTGCCTAACTCTCATCCTCCCCAGCTGTGGATTCCCTTACTGAGATGAGACTTGGTAGACCATATCCGGGGATTTGGTTGTATTGATTTGAAGTGAATATTGCGTTTGTCTTCAGAAATCTCTTTCTTTCCCTCCGTCTTCCTATGTGTAGGTCCTTTCTCTCTCAGAGCCTGTTTTCTGGCCAGCTGCAGCCTGATGTTTACTCAGCTGGGGTGAATAACTTTCCTTTCTGTGTCTCTGCTGTGCTGCGTGTTGTCACTACATGGGCCAATGGAGATGGCCTCCCTGCTCCATCCATATCAGCTTCTGACCTGAATTATCTGCTGGCAGACCAGCAGCACTGAAGTCAGTGTGAATGCAGGCATCCATAGAAACGTTCTCACACAGCAGAGGGCCTTGAGAACTCCTAGTGAGGTTTGATCAGCTTTCCAAGCTGATAATATGGAGCCTGAAGACCAAGTGCTGAAGACAGGAGAAACTTCATCCTTGCTTTGTGAGGCATAGGGATTCCAAAGGTCATGATTAGATAGTCTTAAGTTGGTCTAAGCTTACTGCTTCTTGTCTTTTTATTTATTTGCCAAGAATAAAAGATAGTGTGCTTTTCTGGATCATGAAACTGAAGACTGAACACAGTTGAACACCAAAGGAAGCAATGGGAAATATTTGTCATACTCAGGAAAACCTTTTCTTCTTCCCGTTTTTGCTGCCCTAGTTCTAGTAGACACATCCACTCTTAGTCTTTCTTTGATGAAACCTCAGGATTTCTCTTGATTCTCAGTGCTTAAATTTGGGGGTGATCTGAGAGAGGCTTGTTTAGACAGGGACAGCTCCAAATAGCCCTTCTGCTCTACAATATCCCACTGCATCAATCTCCCAAATGCCAGCATTTCAGGGAAAAAAAAGAAGAAGTCTATTTTAGGCTTCCTGAGGTTTGGACCTCTCCCTGTGTCCTGTCAAGCACATGGCATGCGGGCCCTTCTGTTTCATGGAAGAGGGATGGAAAGCATTTATGAAGAAGGAATGCACTGCGATAAATTTAAAGGTGCTTTGCAAATCACAAGTCAAAACTCTTGGTTCTCCAAGACTTCATTTTCCATGGACTTGTGGCAGTGTTATGAGAAGGTGCTCCTCAAAGAGAGGAAGGTTGAATTAAACAGTGATTGGTATTGAAGCCTTGCAGCCAACATGGGAATGAATCCAGTGAGTGGAAGGGAAAATATTATTAGTAATTATAAGAAGAAGATGGCCAGAGTCAGAAATGTGTTTTGGAATCCTCCAAAAATAGTAGAAAAGAGATGCCAAACCTAACAAGTGAAAGCAAAGCTCTTAGGGCGAGTAATGTGCTAAGGGAAATTAAAATAGGGAGAGGAGTTTCAGGACCTCACTTCAGCTGACGTTGTGGCCTCAGGAGCTCAACTGTTCCTCAAATTCAGGAGTAACAGAGGACAGCTGTGACTTCCAAACATTGAAATGGTGTTTGGAGTCATCCAGCATGGCATGCTTGCTGTGTCAGTTTCTGCTTATAAAGCAAGCAGTAGTCAGTGAATGCTACTGAGATTTGGACCCGACAGCTCCAAAGTGGAGATTAGGGTGGGGATTTTCACAGTTGCTGGAAAATAGGAGATGCCTGGACTCAACTGATGTTCTGGACAGTGGCTTAAATATTGAATTTCCCTTGGGATTTTCAGAATTAGACCAGAGAAGGCATGAGAGATCTGGTCAAACTTTGAAACTAAAGCTGCTCTTAGCAGGGCTGAGCCAGAGACCACTCACTGATGGTCCCTCTCAGTGTTAAGCTTCCATGACAGCTAATGTCTGAACAGGCCTTCCTCAGACATCAGGACCATTAGACAGCTTTGGAAATCTTAACCAGAGACAGCAAAAACATTCTTAAACCCCAACAGGAAGAGACTGCAGTCATCTGCAGGAAGAAATGGGTGAATCCAAATGTCTCCAGCACGGGGAAGGAGCAGATAGGCGAGGTTTCCCAAAGGGAGGGGAGGGGTTCATCTACTTTACAAGGAGGGAAGATTTGGAGGGTAAGAACTGATACACATTGTTTTCTGGTTCTGGAACAGATTTCGGGGTAGAATGGACTGGATGGCCGAAATGCAGTTAGGATAAGGAAGAGACTTAAACACAGTGCCCGAGTTCTGATGTGACTGCCATCTCTGGAAAGGACCCATCTGTGTGTGCTTTTTCAGTTTGTAACCTCACACCTGTGATAAGGAGCCAGACAGAAGAGCCAGGTGGATGCAGAAGTCCCCTACAGTAACTCCTATGATGGGAAGCTCAGCATCAACTGCCTTTGACAGCTTGGTTAAGCAACGTGACATGCCTGTCACTTGCAGTGAGCTATCATTCTGCCTTTCCTGCTGTTAGCAGCAGCTCTCACAGCACTTTCATTAGGCAAAGAGCCTCCATGTGGCAGTGGCTGTGAGTTTGTCCTAGAGGGGAAGCTATGGTGCAGCATTGAGGAGGACTTTCCTTGACAAATCCTCAAAGAGGTCCTCCATCTGCACTTCCTTTGCTTTTTGTCTGCAAAGAGAAGAATTTGCTTCTGCTGAAATTCCTAGCCAATGAATCTTGTACTTCACCATCTCAAGTCTTGCTTTCCTCCTCCTAACTCTGAACCTTTTTTTGACTGACTTTCTAGGAAGAGGGATCCATTTTTGCTGTATGAAAGCATACAACAAAAGGTTCTAGGACTTGCTTGTATCCCACTGATGAAGACAAGCACCCAGTCCCCGGGTCCCTGTGCTCCCCAGCCATCACACTCCCTGACAGATGTCCTAGGATGCTGGCTCCCACACTGTACTTCAGAGGTGGCAGATTGCTTGCTTCTCCTCCTTTCGCTAGCCTAGGCTGGGCTGATCTGATTGCCCTTTTCAGCTGTAGAAAGATCCATGTGGACAGGAAGACATCAGAGATATCTAAGACTTCTAGGACATGAGACAAATGCAAATGCATCGCTGACAACTGCTTTAAAAGAGGATAAAATAGACCCTACTGATTAACACTAGGTGGTTGCGCCGCTGAATTCTCCTGCTCCCTTCTGAAGCACCCTGACTTTCTCAGCTGTGCTGTGTGCAATCCCTTGCTCTGGGAAGGAGCACGGTGCTCTGACCACACACATGCTCTTCAGGCTGCCCCCCATTGAGCTGCCGGCACTGCTGAGCCCACCGAGCACTCTGAGCACCTGGGGTCACTGACAGCCAGCTGTCCAAACAGACCCCACATGCTTGGGGCTTGCGTTGGGACCGGTGGGGGAAACCCCACCAGAACCAGACAGCTCTTTGTCTTCAGAGGCAGCGTGGTGGCTCTGGAGCTGCCCTTCTCCTTTGATCTGAGCCCTGCCTTCCTCTGCTACTCCAGGTCACCCCTGCTTGTTTTCTTCTTTTTGTTTTCCCCTGATCCTTGGTGGTTCTGATCTCTGTTCAAGAGTTGATCTCCACCTTAGAAATGCTGCCTTGGGCTTTGAAAGGAATCTGAGAGCGTGTCCTTCCTCTGTAAGTAACTCAGCTTCCATCAAAGTAGTGCCCTGTTCCCCATCCAAATGCTTCACCTCTGTGCTGGGTGACTTCAGCCCATCCCAGAAGACCTAGCTGGGAGGCAGGAGGAAGAAAGCACTTCCTTTGCATTTTGCATAATTTTCATCAATATTGTCTCACATTTTACTTTGCCCTATGGAAACATCACAGAAGTCACTCTGAGAATCCCTATAGTTCACTTGGTGCTTCAATGGGTACTTCACTTTCCCATCTCAAAGGTAGCTCCCTCAAAAAATAAAATGGGAGCCAGCCATTCTTTCTTGCATTAGTCAGAGATTCTGGAACAGGAAAAACACACACATTTATTCATCCCATCTAAATACATTTGTTTTTAGTTTAGATGTATTCAAAATGAGACACAGTGTGGACATCTGTCTTATTATCCAACAGTAGGTTAAAAAAAATAAACTCTGCTGGCTCTGTGGGAGGAATGCAGATAAATGACAGATGGAGGCAAGCAGTGGACTTCCAGAAGCTTTCATCCCTGAACCAGCTAATGGAGCTCAGTGAGGAGAACATCCATCCCATGCTTTTGCATCTTCCAGAGCAATGGAGGAGTTGGACAGTGCTGTATCACATGCACGATCACAACTTGCTAACACAAGTCCTACAGCCTTGGTTCAGATTTCTCTGTGCTCCTGTAGTGCCATAAACGAGGCTGCAGGTAGGCTGAGGCTCCGTGCATTGGATGGAGTTGGAGGGTGGAGAACACAGCTTTAGGTAGAGATGTTAGCTGGGTGTGGATGTTTCAGTGCAGCTGAGTGCTTTCTTATCCTCCTCGACTTTCCTATATTTCTCTCTTCTTTCATCTGGCATTTATGTCTGCTACATATGTTCCCCTTTATACCATGCCAGAGCTATGACACAAGAAAAGGGCAGGGAAAGGGGTGGGGTGGGGGGGGGGAGGGAAATCTCAAAATGGGATTTTATCAAAATATTATCGGAGCGCCAGCTGGTGCAGATTATCATAGCTCTCTGAGTGAGAGAGCTATTTTACCTTGTGCTGTCTTTCTTTCTCTGGGCTGCACATGGCCTTTTCCTGAAGTGTGAAGGTTGCAGCCACCAGGATTAATCTGCTCTTCCCATCCCCATTCCAGCACCGTTTCCGAAGCCCTGCAGTATCTCAGCGCATTCAAAAATTTGACCGATCCAGGCTGAGATGGAAACCAGGTATCAGTAAGTCATCCATCCACAGAGGCTGGTTGAATCTTGCTGGAAAATGAGAGATGAAGGGTCACAAGAACGTGACAAAATGTGTTGAGCAGACGCTCATTAGTTGGACAGCTTTGCTGGTGTGCCTGTGCCCCAAGGGTTGGCTTGCAAAGGCCGCAGTGCTGGGCTGGGTCTGACACTCAAAGCACTCAAGGGGTCTGGACACAACTGCTCTGCCCCTTTGCAGGAGATGCCTCCGTGTCCTGGCCTCCAGCCCAGTGCCAGGCCCTCGCGGAGTGAGGAAAGTATTGCTCATCCATCACTGTGTGTTTTTAGGGATTTTATTCCTGACTGTAAAGTGGAACCAGCTTTTAGAAGCAGAGGATAAAGATTTGGCTGGGAACATCTGAGCTGGAGGACCAATAACTTGGGAGCTGCTCGGAAGTGTTTGATCTGTCTCAGGCCCGCAAGTGCTGAGCCAGCGCCTGCCTTTAAGTGGAAGTTATTTTATGCATCCACTGGAGTCCTATTAAGCCATTTCCTCTGGGACCTCCAGGGATAGTCTGAGCATCTATTTTCTCAACAACACCAATGTGTGAGTGCAAAGGGAAGGAGGATGTGCTGTGTGACAAATGTTGGGGTGGACGTGAGGCTCTGTCTCCAAGCGGCCTTGTGAGAGTGCTGCAATTGCCTCCTCTCCCTCTGAGGATGCCTTGATCTATAGATGCCTCAAATACCCTGTGTATCCCTCCTCCTCGTTCCAGTCCCCCTCTGTCCTCCTTGTAGCTGTTTCTAGGAAGCTTTCATCTGTTCTTTGGAGCAGAACTGCATACTTAGCTCCCTTTGGTCATTCTGGGATCCCACCCCTCTATTTAAGCATATAAAATCTTGAAAAGTGAAGGCACAAAGGTTGTTCTCAAAGAGAACAGCGCTGGAAGTCCCTTTGCAAAGGCTGAAGGACAGCAAAATCACCTCTCCCAGCACCAGCTAAGTGCTAAAGCAGAACCTGCAAGGTGCAGTGCTGGGAGGTGTAAGTGGGAGAAGGCCTGGCAGGAGGTTTCATTCTCCAATTCTGCCCGGAGGCTTTTCCCTTTGGAGCCCACTGAGGGCCAGCAGGGAAATGATTCCAATTCCAGGCTTTCCAGCTTCCACGCTAATTTAACCTGAACCATTTCCTACTCTCTGAGCGGGAAGCAGGGATGAGGTTAGCAGATTCAGATTGGGGGTGGACTGAAAATGATATCAGCAGTTTTATGGCCATTTCTTTTCTTGGCAGGACATGAGGGAGACCGTCTCACAGCCACTAGGACAGAAGGTGGAAGAATGCAAACGCTCAAACATTTTTCAGTTTTTCCTGATTATCTTTCCTCCCCCAGCAGTTTTATTAGGGTTCATAAATTCTTCCTTGGAGCACTCATTCCCCCATGCATTTTAACCCTCGGCAGCCTTGGAGGTCACTGTAACCCTGTGGGGTTGGTGGCTGTCCAGGAGAAGCCACCCTGTCCCATCACAGCTGGCTCTGACCAAAAAGAATGGAAATCACTGCACACGAAGGGTTCTGAGGCACATGGAGCCTTTTCACTGGCTCGAGTGTAGTATGAATAACAACCCCAATCATGCAGTGAAATGGATAGGTGAAGATATGACTCGGGAATCTGATATTGCTTTCAGAAGATTTTCAGTGCATCAGTGCTGCTCTCCCCAGCGTGGCAGGAGAGGATGGAAAATTCCTCCGTCACCACTGCTTGGTGCCCTCCTATAATGAGTAGCTGTTGAGGTAATAGTAACCCTTTTGGCAAAAGCACTTGCTCCATGGAAAGCCAGAATATATCCAATAATGCAGGAGAGTGCCATAAAACACAGCTCAGTAGGAAGCAGTTAAAGCGATAGCCTCTGCTGGATGCTTCACCAGAAGTCCCCAGCTCCTTCTGAGGGCAGGGATGCTTAGTGAAATGCTTGGGGAGGTTCAGTTTGGATATTAGGAACAAGTCTTCTCAGAAAGAGCAGTGCTGCAGTGGCACAGCTGCCCAGGGAGGTGGTGGAATCACCACCCCTGGAGGTGTTCCGTGACTGTGGGGATGTGGCACTGAGGGACGTGGGCAGTGGGCATGGTGGGGTGGGCTGGGGTTGGACTTGGGGATCTTAGTGGTCTTTTCCAACCTGAATGATTGTATGATTATATAGCTGCTGTTTGTTATTATCTTATTCTTGTGTCCCCTTGAGAAGACAGCCCCCAAGGCTGCTGGCCTTTAACTGGCAGCTTCTGCTGTGGACATCATCTCCTTCCCAGTTCGAGCTTCTACCAAGCCCTGAAGCAGGCTAATTTGAGATCAATTCTTGCAACTATAGCCTAGCAATCCATTTGGCTGCGTGGTTTTGTAGCCAGTGCAATGGGATACAATTAGTTTGTCATGCACTTGGTGCATAATTCGTTTGCTGTTTGCTGTAAAGGAGGAGAAAGCCAGAAAAGTACAGTGGTGAGCTATGTTGCTTTGGAACAAAATATTTACATTTTCCACATTTCCCATAAGGCATTAGCACTTTTCCAAATGTGACACAGGAGGAGCAAATGCTTAGTGGTCTGTGGATCTAACGTTTGCTTAAGTACCATGACATATGTGCTTATGTGTATACACACATGAGATATTTTAGTTCTACTATTTAAATTAAGGGTGGGATACCCTTCAGCACTGCATTTCTCAGCATATGTGTTCTTATGTTCACTTATTCTTTGTTTCTGCCAATGCCTAAATAAGGAATACTAAACAGCCACAAATATGCAGCCAGTGGAGACGCAGGAATTCACTGGGAGGGAGCGGACGCTGATCTTGAGCTGATAGGTTTGCAAGGGAGAGAGTCACTGCAGCTGCAGGAGAGATTTCTGTGGTGGTATCTGTCTGTAATGCACATCACAGCCCTGCTTCACCCTCAGGGCAAAACTGAAGCTTTTAGATGGAGAGCAAGTCGTTTCAGTGCCACATCAGGGATGTATGTACATCCATATTTTTATATATATATACACACATATAAGAAACACCTGTTTGCACACTGTTGATGGTATTCTCTGCATCTCTGAGACGGAACATTGGGCTTGCAAGGATGCCCAGATAGGCTGTGTGCACAGACATAGGGGACCACACACACATGCATACATTTATGCCCACTATTCCACTGACTTAGAGCTTGAAAGTCACCTCCTCAGTCTCATGCCATCTAGACAATGTAAGGGTGACACAGTTAGGCCTTACATTTCCTGCCTTTAGGAAAATGCACATGAATTTGACTTCGCATTTGGTTTCCTGGTCAAAAAGTGGAAAGTCTCTAGGAAAGCAGCATGTCCTGCAGCGCAATGTACTGGAGTATTTGCTGTTAAAGTACAGTGATCAGCTTAGAAACTAAAGGGCAGAGATGTCCCAGATTGCTTTTCCGTGATGTCTCTATACTCATAGTGATTGAAATTGCTTCTGTGATTCCTGTTTCAAAGCTGGAGCAATTTAAGCACCAAATACCTGCTGTAGTGGAAATGCTAAGTCACAGCTCAAAGCAGTGATTGAGCACCTGGTGGGAAGGCAGGGCCAACCCAGGGGAGCTTAGGTATATGCAGTGCATCTGAGTAATTGGAAGAGATGGAGCCAGGAATCCACCCCTTCCCAGACCTCATTTAAGGATTGGCAGTGGAGGTGAGGGCATCTCTTGCCTATGTACCTGAGACCTTCCAGAGGCAAGCAATTCTTTTCCCTCATTTCTGCACCTGTGGCTGCTGCACTTGGGCTCGTTCTCATTTGCTGCAGCTGAAGGCTTTGCCACCCTGCTATTATCATCCCATTACAGCGTTACAGCTGCTTGCCATTGTTTTGCCCCTTCCTCAGGTTCTGTGAGGGTACAAGGAACAACAGCTTTTCAGAGTGGGTTTCGCTGTCTTTTCCCACCTTTGTCCGTGCAGCTAAATGTTTCCTCACCTCAGTCCTTGCAGGGACCTTGTTGGCCAGAAGAGATCTGTGATGCAGAGGTTGGGCAAATCATAGAGTTGTTATGGTTGGAAAAAGTCATTAAGATCATCAAGCCCAACTGTCAGCCCAGCCCCACCTTGTCCACTGTCCCTCAGTGCCACATCCCCACAGTTCCAGCCTTAAGGATTCCATGATTATATATTATATAACAACTATAGAGCAATATAAATTGTATTTGATGGAGATGCTCTGGGTGTGTCTTGGCTGCAAGGGAATCCATCCCATCTCTTGTAGGGTTCGTGGGGTTGGTATGTGATTGCCATGCTGCTGCATGTACACCACTATTACAAAGCACATTGCCCTATCTTCGTTGCTGTGCTGCCCAACTCTAAGCTCAGGGAAAGGAAAGTCCAAGCTGATGAGTGAGATAAGTGTACTGAGGAAGGGAGGCAGAGGTTGAGGAGTGCCATCTTTTGTGATCCGTAA
This sequence comes from Tympanuchus pallidicinctus, assembly GCF_026119805.1. Lineage (NCBI taxonomy): Eukaryota > Metazoa > Chordata > Aves > Galliformes > Phasianidae > Tympanuchus > Tympanuchus pallidicinctus. The sequence continues at coordinate 35,458,122 of NW_026294669.1, forward strand.
TTTGAGGTGGGAGCTTGCAGCCAGGTCTCCTTCATGCCCATTCTTCTGTCCTCTTTGCATCCTCTCTTCCCATTTTCCACTCCACCCTTGGAGAGGGGCATGGCTGCTTCTCTCCCTTTGCAGCAAGGGCAGAGGAAGATGAGGGGCTTGGTTGGGGCATAGATGGAGCAGCCCAGGGTGCAGCATTGACCGCCCCAGTCCCTGCTCCCTCCCAGCAGCATTTGCAAAAGATCAAAGCGTGCAGCAAAAATAGCAAAGGGGAAGAGCTTGTGGGTTGGACATCTGGAGGCCAGAAGCAGCTCCTGCTTTTGAGTAGGCAAGAGGTGAAGGAGGAACGGTAAAAATGGGTTTACAGTCTCACTTCTTTTACTGGGATTAAAAACCTCTTATAAAGTTATATGGTTTGCTGTTACTTGAGATAGCAGTGTCCTATGTCTCTGTAAGACCCTAATTTCAGAAGCAAGGATGCTAACGACACCTATAAAAATAGAGAGGTGGGTATTTTCTGGCAGGCACAATGCAGATTTATCTGTGGTGCATCATCTGACAACCTTAGTTTTATTCCAAGGGGCACAAGGAGGCACCTGGGAAATGTCTGTGCTGCTCAGCTGAATAAAACAGGTGCTATTTCCTTTTGCAGCTGGATGTTTTTAACTATAAGAACTCAGAAACAAGCCCAAACCTAAGGGGATGCCTGGGTCACAGCCCAGTTTTTCAAAGCCTTTGCAAAGAAATTGGAGACAGACATCCTAGAACTCAAAGTCCAACCTCTGGACAGTGCTGCCAAGTGTGCGATTAAACATTGTACCCATTTCCTCCAAGTAAATATGCCAGTGTCATTGCAATAAATTAATGTACAAACAGTACATTGCAACATTGGGTTCATTCTGCAAATGGAGCTGAGTGGGCAAACTATTTCACGCCATGATGTGTGTCCAAAATGGGATGAAAACCTCTGGAGGCAGCGTAGCAGGACGTTCTCTGGTGAAAACATTTGCCGTGGAAAAATGCAATTTGCAGGAGATGATTTGCATCCAGCACGATGAACAATTTTGGCCACGGGAAAAATAAGCTGAAGTGGAGGGGGGAGGGGGGGGTGTTTGGAATGGAAAAAGACAATTTTGATTGGTTTTCTTTTAACAAAAGAAGCCATAAGTTAAACACTCTGTTTGGGACAAAATGTACTATCTTATCCCAGGCAGGTTGGAATTCTTTTTCTTTCCATCTTTCTCCTTTTCAATTTTTCCCTTCGCTGTTCGTTCTGTTGGGAAATGTTTTGTGGATCATGGCATCTGGGATCCTCTGTGTTCCTTTCTAAGCTTCACCATCGTTATCACTCTGCCCTTGTTTGTCTTGATGTAGGGTCAGCAACCATCTCACTTTTTGGTCAAATGGTGTTTTGCCTCCTGGTCATTAAAGCGGGAAATTTCTCTCATTCATTTGCATTGGTTTGGCCCGTGCTGCTGGTGTTCTTTCCCTGCTAGGGACATGGTTATTGCTCCCAGTGCCAGGTGTATGGCATGTGATGACACCAAGCCCTGCCAGGTTGCATGTTTCAACGCTTGTGTTGCGCCACTTTCATTAGTGCACTGATTAACCATTTCCCCGTGGCCTAATGAATTCCACTTGCTCATCGCTTACTGAGCATACCCAGAAATCACAGCATTGGGCAATGCTCACTGGGATACTAAAGGAAGAGGAGGGGAAAAAAATGAACGTGCAAGTGCCGGATTGGGCAGGAATGGGAGAATGAAGAAATTCAAACGTTTCTTTTTTTCTTCTTTTGGTGGTGAGGGCAGACAGGATGATAGCTGCCTCCGTGTGAAACTGGAACTACATCCAGGAATGGTATTTATATGCGCGGATGTAGCTTTCAATCAAGATGATGTAAACACTGCTGCAGGATTTTTTGACCAGGCTGTTTGGGAAACGTGATGGATTAAATATGACAAACAAGGTTCCTGGACGTTTATTTATCCGCCTTTTCATTTGTGCCAGTTTCATGTTAGGCAAGGCTCTGGCTACCAGACCGATCCTAAGCCTTGAGGGCAGGCAAGGCTGGGGGAGGGAGCCACAAAGAGAGTGTTTTCCAAGCCTCATCTAATTTAAAGCATCTTTTGCTGAGTGGTGCAGCGAAGAGGATGTGGCTAACACAAATAAAAAAATCATAAAGGGATCAAAGTGTGTGTGCAAATTCATTCCTTGTGGCAGGAGTTCTGCCAGTTTGCTTGCTCGCTTGCTTTCCTAAAAAAAATTCTCTCCCCACCCCCAAGATGGAGTGAGCGATCGCATGTCAGAATCTCTTCTGGATTTCATAAGGGTTTCAGCATTGATGGATGGGCGGGATGACACCAGAGCCTGTACATTGTGCCTGAGATCTGAGCCACTTCCCCTTGGTCCCATGGTTACACATGGAACAGTTACATGGGTGCGATCTATTTATAAGTGGTTCAAAGGCACCACAAAAGCAGGAGGATGCTGGTGTGAAGCACTGGGCCACCAGGAAGCTCTCTAGCACTTGCAGGAACCTGACGTTACCCTGGAGCCTGAACGGTTCCTGGCAGGGTGTAAGATGAGGAAAGTCCTGAAAAGGAAAACAAAAAATGAGCCACAAAAATTAAAAACTAAAAAACCTATGAAAATAGGACTCCTATTAGATTTTTCTGGAAGAGTCTCAGGAGAGACCTTATCGCTTTCTACAACTCCTGAAGGCAGATTGTATCAAAGTGGGGGTCGGCCTCTTCTCCCAGGTAACACTGGTAGGATGAGAGGCAACGGCTTTACGTTGCAATTCAGGTTGGATATTAGGAACAATTACTTCTCAGAAAGAGTGGTGCTGCAATGGCACAGCCTCCTAGGAAGGCGGTGGGTCACTGTCCCTGGAGGTGTATCAGAACCATGGGGATTTGTCACTGAGGGATGTGCGCAGTGGGAAAGGTGAGGATGAGTCGATGGTTGGGCTTGATGATTTTTCTGGTTTTTACAGCCTTAATAATTCGGTGTTCCTCTAAAACAGAATTGGCTGAAATAATTTGATTGTTTAGTGATTCTTAAGAAGGCGCCAAGGATAAAAGTCGTTAAAATAACAGGGTGCTCGGAACTGCTGATGTATGTTAAATCTCATTACAAAGCTATCTCTGGTGATGGAAGAAGTAGGTTAGACAAACTGGGTGTTTTCAGTAAATATGGGGAAGTCTTCTGGGCTCTGGTTAGAAGCATCTACAGCAATGAATACTAAAAATGTTCATTTGCAAACAGTGTTGGTAAATTCCCACTTGCATGTTCTGCTGGTATACACACAACGATGTTTGCATGCTTTAGCACCAGCTTTAGCACCTCTGTGATTCAGTGTTCAGGAACTGGAAGTGGGCTAACCCTGATGATTAGAGGCTGGAACCTTGCAATCCGACCATCCTATGATCCTATGACTGATTTCACAAAGAGGAGCTGCTGGAGCATGTTCGTGGAGGTTTACATCCCATCGTAGGGGGGACCCAAGAACCACAGCACAGATGTGGTTCCCATCTGTGAGCTTCTTCTGGCTGTCCTGCTGACCCTACAGAGTCATTACATACGCCGGGACAAGAAGATGCTTGTCTTCTAGGCAGTCTCTGCAATCACTGAATCTGCCCAGTCCCAAGCCAATTCTCCCAGTTCAGACAACACACACTGCTCTGGAAACCACACGGCACAGCAAGGCTGTGTTTCCTACGGGAGCGCCATCCCACTAAAATAACATCCGCAGAGAACAAAGGCTAAAAGCCCAGGCAAACCTAATGCCGGAAAAGAATCGTTCTGAAAACCAAAGGGAACATGCCTTAAAAAATCCTGTGGCATTTCTAATGAAAAATAAACATCTATTTGCATGTTAGATAGAAAGAAATAGAAAACGAAGTCAAAGAGCAAGGTCTTGTTCTTATATTCTAGGAATTTTCTCCATTGAAGATTGTCAAATACTGCATGCCAACACTTGGGAGTATGACAACAGCATCTTTAAGTGCAATGAATCAAAGCACAAGAGTAAATTTTTATGGAACTCAAACTGCTATTCTTAGAAACCATCCAGAATCGAAAAATAAACAATCCATCAGGAAAAGAAATGTTCAGACTCACGGGGGAGATTAACTCTCATTTAAGTGGAAACAAAACCTCAAATGAGCCACATCGCTATTCCCACACTTAGCTAATTGCAGTATTGTTCAAGGGCAGAGTCAAGTGGTTGGAAGTCTGCACAACTGGATGGGGTAGATGAAGTCTTAAGAAGCAAACAAAAAGACCTCGAGTCATAGCCTTTCCCTGATGGTTAGTTCCAGAGACAGTTCTTTGCCAAGCTGTAGGATGGGAGCGTAACAAACAGAACGGATGGCTCTGGGAAAGAAGAATTGCAGTAAAAAGATGGATTCAACACAAGATCAAGACTCAACATGTATATTTGGAGATGATTAAGAAAGGCATCTAAGATGTCTGATGGAGCAGGCAGAGGCATAAAGAGACCCTGCTATTGATGCGGAAGAAATAGAAGCTCCAAGTGAGATTCCCAGATGTAGGGCAGTTCACAGCCAACCCAGCTACAGCTTTGGTGGGTTCTTCAACACAGGACATCTGCAAGTGAAGATTTGACATTTTCTCCTTTAAAATTAGTAAATCACAAGATAAGATTTTAATGCCAGAGCTACCAAGTGAAAACATGCTACCTGTATCTGGCCACTACAGTCGCTTTTAACAAAGAGCAGATGCCCATGCACTTCCACTGCATGGGAAAACACAAAGCAGATTGCCCTCAGCCTTGTAGGATTCTGTTTTTTCAATTTCCAGCACAGAAATTCTCTTAGTGTGAGTGCACGTGGGGCTGACATGTCAGAGAGGGGCTCTGGTGGAATTCATATTGCACACAGGGCTTCCTTGGCTTCTCCCCTGTGCAGGAATGAAAGCATCTTGAGACCATACGTGGGACGGTTCCACCTCCAAAGAGTGGCCTAAGGGCCTTGTGTGGATGTCAGTCCTGGTACTGATCTCTGCCATGTACTTTGCAGGGAAAGGAAAACCATGTTCATAGGTGAAAATGCTCACTGGCAACTCTCCCCACATGTTCACCTCCCTGGAGCTGCTTCAGCGTGTGAGTGTGCCTGGAACAAAGTTTTCTGCAAACAGACATGCAAAGAAAGATCTTTGTTTCACACAAGACATCCCCTGAGGAAAAACAATATAAAAATCAAGCAAGAGTCAATCGAGCTTTATTTATATACTTATATATTTATTTATCTTAGATAAAACCAAACCAAGTTTCTTGGCACACTGCATAAAAATTCTAAAAATAACAGGGAAAAAAAAAAAAAAAAGAAGCCTGGAAAAACAATTCACACAGACTGAGTACTAAGGGGTCCCTGGTACTTGCAGGTATATTCTGAGTTATTTCTTTTTGGATCACCCAAACACCAACAAAGTCATTAAAGTCAATTCTTTCCTTTTATTAACAATAGTCATGGCTTGATGATTCAAACCACATTGGGTTTTCAGAAGGGAGATTTTGATCAAAGCGTTTTTAAAATCAGATGAAAGAAGTATTATAAAAAATGTTCGTGCAATATGAGCCAGGAAGGGGAAGTGGCTGTCCAGGAGAAGAGCTGGGAATATGTCAGAATGTGAAAAAATGAAACATGAAAGAATTTGATGGTACAAAATAGCTGTATAAGCAGCATTACGAGTAAAAATCAGATTTACAGAGGCTGTGTTTCTTAATTGCGAGATTTAAAAATCCAATTATCACTTTAAAATAAGATTTTCAGTCCAACTGTTTGTTCTTCAGTAAGAAGGTGTAATTATTTTAACTTTGAACCTTTTCAGGAAGGCAACAGCATGCCGAGTTTGATGAGAATGGCCAAGTGTGACAGAAATGGATTCTTCAGGATGGGACCTTTCCTTCTCAGACGCCTCTTACTTCTTGCCAGTCGTGGGCAATGATTTTTCAGGGAAGGCTTTTTTGGTACCAGGGAGAAGTGGCAGCTAGTAGAGAAGAAGACATGGTAAGAGAGTGAAAAGGGTGATGGGTGAGGAGAAGGAGAGATGTGGAGAAACAACCCCCAGGTGTGCATGTTTTCCTGTGAGGGACTCTGGAAGAGATTCCAGCAGTCTGAGAGGAGGTTTGGTTTTGCTAGCAGGGTTCTTTTCATCCCTGTTTCAAGGCCGGACGTGGCTTTGGGCTGCCTGGTCTACTGGTTGGCAACCCTGCCCATGGCAGAGGGGTTGAAACTGGATGATCTTTGAGGTCCTTTTCAACCAAGGCCATTCTGTGATTCTGATTCTATTTGATGGTGGCTGTTCTGAACAACATTTCCATGCAGCGTCCAAGGTATGTGACTAAACACAGAGACCTTCTCCCTCATTTATTTTAAAACATCATACTCTCATTTTCTCAGTGATAAAGGCATTCAGTGCAATGCATGTCCCAGCTCTAAACGGGTAGTGGATTGCTTCTACCAAATGGTGCTGTTATGGATTTTCACTTTGGTATAGACATAGTTGTTCTGGCTTTAAATGCAGCCACTCAGGTCCCGGAAGATGTCTAGCCATAGAGTTCAACAGTGCCTAATTTACTCTGTCAAGAAAACTTCAGAGACTGCCAAGAACTCAGGAAAATTAGCCTGCTCTGAGCTCTGGGCTTTGCCAAAGTCCCTGAGCTGCTTTGTTTTTGGAGAGCTTGGATATCCTGAGCTTGGTTGCTGTGTTATGTTGGAATATTTGGGAGTGATGAAATCAAACTGTGTGGGCAGATGACTCCCACTGAGACACTGGTGTGGCCATCCTCACTACCAACCTCTCCATCTCCTTCCCTTAGGGAGGTCAGAAAGAGCCCCTCTTGATGGAACAGCATTGACCATGAAAATATTGCACAGACATTTCCAAAAACATCTCCTCTCATCCCATTAAGAGTTCCATCTACGGTTTCCTCTGCAAAAACTGGCTGTGTCCAAGCATACAAAAGCATTCACCAAAGTGATGATCTGCAGCTCCACATCCATGCATTTAAGCACACCTGTCAATAAGGAAAGACTCGTAAGAATTATGTTAGCCAATTCCTTGGACAGCAATTTTCCACTTACGGATTTACTCGCCGTAAATGCAGGTCAGTGCTGGTTACAACCACCATGGCTGCATCCGAGGTCAGCTGCTGCACTGATTTCTGGGTATCTGGACAAACGTGGTATCATCCCAGAAGTATTGCTGGGACTTTGTGTTATGGTCACAACTATGAGAAGGTAATTTTGATCTAAACCTCACATGAATCACATTCCATGCGTAACATCTTAAAACGTCAACTTATTGCAGCCTAATTAACATGAAAATACATTCCGGACAACTGCAAGTGTCGTTTGTTTTTTCAGTCAATGATTACTCCTACAAGTCTGTAATTACCAGCTCTTTCAAAAATAAGAATGACCTGAATAGGTTAGGGTTAGGGTTAGGGTCAGGGTTCAGGGTTAGGGTTGGGGTTAGCATTACAGTTAGGGTTAGGGTAGGAGCTTTTGACTTGTCCAAAAGAAGTTTGATTTAAAACCATTAATTCTGGAGGGACAAATCTTGGGTAATTTGATGCAGTGATGCGGTGATGAAATGATACTTGAAGGAAGCCTACAACCTCAGCATGTATAACCAAGTTTCTAGCTTAAAATGAGTCTGAAATAAATCTTGTTTCCAAAGTGAGCTCATTTATCAGAGATGCAGGTTTTAGTGGGCTTAAGATAAGCCAGTCCCTCCTCTTCCTTCTCTACCATCCAGGCCAGGTACTTTGCTAGGGAAGTTGGTCCATTTCTAAGCAATAACATTGCCTGGCAGATGTTTACTTCTATTCTCCCAAGACTGCCAAGTTTCCTGCATTACAGCCTGCTCAGAGTGGATTGGCAGAAGTCAGGTATCCAAAAGAATGGTTTCTGATTGTTTAAAATTTTAAATTAAAAAAAAAAAAACAAAAAAAACCAACAACAAATTCAATGTGATTCAATGTTTTTTTTTTTTTTTTTCCCTACTCATCAAGTTAAAATGACAGCAATTGAAACAGGTAGAGTGAAATATTTTCGATGTACCAGAAAGTGAAGCACTGTCCTGAAGTTCTGAGCAATTGAAAGTTGTATTCAAAAAAACAAAATAAAATAAAATAAGGACATTCAAAAAGCGAAGAGGGGCTCTGAGTGGAAAATTCAAATGCTTTACTTCAAAAAGTATGTCAGAAAAATGCCACGTTCTCAGAATTTTAGGAAGAATTTCTCATCCCAAGTACCCTGGTAAAACTCCTGTGAGCTTCTGCAAACTGCTCTGAAGTTCTTAGGGTTGGTTATTTTCACTGCAAAACCCCTCCACCCAATGCAAAACGCTTGGCAAAACTTCTGTTGCAATAGATTTAAGGCAGAGGGAGATGGGCCGTGCTGTAGACCCGGCCCAAGTGACATGCTTTCATCGCCGCTCCAGAGAGGCTGACGTAGCTCTAGGACAAAAGCCAGCTGCTGTATTTTGTATGACTGAAGTTGGACCATATTGTTCTTGTGTTTGAAATCAGCTCACAAATGCACACTACCTCAATGGCAGTGCTCTCGGTTTGCTCTTGGTGTCACCGCTCACCCTTCAGTGCTGACTACCAAACGTGTTTCAAGTCTCGTTTCTGTTTAATAGCATCAGTGGCTGCCATTTATACAGCAACCAACATAACAATGTGTAAAGAATGATTGCTGTTCAGCTTGTTCTTGGCCATTTCCATGTGTCCTTTCTGCTCTCTGGACTCATCTTGCAGTGCAAGTGTCGATAGAGCAAGGCCTTCCGATGCACAAGTGGCGGGAAGGGTTGACATGTTCTCTTCCTTGCTTGCTCACTTCTGTGTTCCTTTCTTCTCATGATTGCCCTTTTTCTGGCTGTCTGGTTGGTTTTCTTCAGGAAAAAAATCCCCAACATCTCTGTCAGAAGTAAATCTTTTATTCCAAATTTCCCTTTTGTTGGAGAAATAGTTGTCCATTGGATGTATGAAGCATGTCTTTCAGTCACCGCAGAGGGCAAATGGGAAGAATGGGCTTCCCTGAGATTATCAGATCTTCTTGTTGAGGCTGACAGAAAAGAAAGCTAATATGGAAGTAGGTGTGCATGAAAAAGGGAAGGGAAGCATCGCCGAGATCTGCAGAAGGGGTGGGAAGATTTTTGATCTGGTTGAGACGCAGCAGGAGGATCAGAGCAGTTTCTTATTTTGTTTGAGCTTCTTGCCCAGTCCTGATTTACGTTGCAGACGTAGGGTCTGTTTCCTCTTAGGTACTAGCAGTGCCCCTACGTTTCTCCATCCATCACAGCCTGGCATGGCACGCACATGGCCGTGCGGCTGGAGGGGGGGAGGAGGAAAATCAGCCAGCACAGAGTCTTTTGTGAATGCATTGCTGCTCTTTTGTGTTTTATTTGAAGAAATGATTAGAGTTTATTTTATTGCCAGGAAAGGCTGCCAGCCTTTATGATGACAAAATTGCTGAGTTTACTGGGAAGTTTATTTATACAGGCCTTGAAAGACAGACTCTGCCATGACAGACACCAGCGAAGACCTGGGCTTGCTGGGTCTCCTATTTCCCCTAACTGTTCTGCTGACATGTTAACCCTTTGCCCTGACAGATTCCTGAGAAATGAGCAATTAAGAACAAACATCTGCACAAGATACCCCTTCCTCCTGGGAAAACTGGGTATTCAAGGGGAGCTGGGCTGAAAACCTGAAGGAACAAGGGGGTTGGCAGATGTTTGCTGTTGGTACCATGGGCCACTCCCAGGTATGGCTAACATAACCACAGGGATAACAGACATTTTCCCAGGAGGAGATGCTACTAAGGGTGTCTACCATGTCCTGCCATGTGTGTCAACTCTGGGACAACAGATGCCAGTAAAAGTCCTCTCATCTCCCACTATTACCTCTGCTGCAGCAATGGAATCACCAGATCTCCCATCACCAAAAAAAAGCATTTAGGGGAGGACAGAATCATGTAACAAATTTAAGACTCAGCAAGACAATGAGTTTTAGGGTGAGAAATGAATGTTTAAATTTTCCTAGGTGTCAAAATGCTCTGCTTTGACATATTAAAAAAGTAAAGGTTTCATTTGGAAAATTTCCAAGTGTGTCATTTCATCATTAATATTCATTCACTAATATTATTCTCTTTTATAAAGTGGACTGACTTTGGGAAGGTATCCAAAACAGACCAGAATGAATTAAATCAAAAGAGCTGTATTTCACCTTCGTTCCTGGTGTTTGTTTTTGCGTTAGAGAAAAAGAAATGCCCCCAGTTCTGCTCCAACTCTGACCTAACTTTCTTCCACGTGTTCCTCAAACAAGATAAATCAACCCTCTTCCCTCATCACAGTCTTCACCAGCACCTCAGGTCTACTGCTTGGCCTGGAAAAGCCTTTTATCAGGCAGTGACGATGGCAGGCAGTTATCCTCTATGGACAAATGACAGAAGAGGATCCTAAACATAATTTACAAGTATGTTACATCTACACCAGAGCGCTTTCTCTAACTTTCCATCAACTCTTGCATCAATATCACATATGTGGTCATGGTATCCATTTCTTCATTTCTGTTTGAGCTCCTAATACCAGCTCCTAACATTTTGAACTTGTAGGCAGCTTTCAAACAGCTGCCATTTCTTAAAGAGAACCAGACTCAAGCCTTCGCTCTTTTCTTTCTTCCTTCAAATGTGGAATTTCCCCCCCATAAAATTTTACTGACCTGTGTGCTCAGATGGGCAGCGTTCAGATCTTAGCCAGAAGCCTGTTTGGTGCTTCACAACCCATCGGAGCTTGATAACCCCCAAGAAGGTGTGCTTTCCTGGCTGGCTCTCACGCTGGGATGCTTAGTGCACACCTTTGTGTGGGGATGGTTGTGAAGTGCTAAAAGCATGGGCATTTTGTGAAGTGCTCTCTGCAGCAGGCTTTTTTTCTTCCACACCCCTGCAAATATGCATCTCTTACTAAGCAAGTGTCTGGAATTTCCAGGAAGAGGAATATATGTAAGTATATATAGATAAGTGCATCTATATGCACACAAACATTCCTTCCTTCCTAAAAAAAACCCCTTAAAGCTGATATTCTGCAACACACTTGCATGCTGGTTCCATAATGAAGATGTAAAAGGGCTCACTGCCCTTCAAGCAGGTGGGAAAAACTGGGATTTTTTTTGAAATCTTGACCAGTTCTGTTTTCAGAATAAAGTGTGGGTGTTTGAAACACACAGAGAACCAGCAGTCTTTTGAGAAAGCAAAATGTTAGCAAAAGGGAGAAGGAGAAAAGCTGGTGAAAAACAATGAGGGAGCTTCTCTTCATTCCTTTACCAGCCTCAGTTGGCATTTATCCATATTACTTATGGCTTCGCAGGTTGGGGTTTGGTACCACGTTACACCTGAAACTTAAGCAAGTACTTAAAGTTAACAGCTTTCTCCAACCATGGCATCTTTCTTTGAGGAGCTGAGCCCTCTAAGGTGCTGAGCTCTCTGGCTGCCATCCAGCAGAGCACTCAAACACCAGCTTACATTTCATTGTGCTCAAGAACAAATTTAAAATTAAGCATGTGCTTAAGTGCTTTGCCAAAGAGGGGAGGGATTACTCACATACCACGAGTTAAGCATGTGCTTAAGGTACTTTCCTGGATTCAAGTTGGAACAATAGGGAAATAATGACACTGTCTTTGGGCAGGTTTTGATAAAATAATAATTGGGAAAAAAGAAAGTCATCTGCCAATTCTGACAGTGGCAGAATTTTCTATCTGCAAGTAGTTTTATCTAACTCTGTCTGGACTGCGAGAAGTAAGCAGAAAGGAAAGCAAAGTCTTTCTTGTACTTCTGTAACTCTGTTATTACAGCGTTTAACTGGCAGCATTGCTGGGCTGTAGGGTAATATTACCATCTCCATCTCATTATGGCAACTGGACACCCCAAAGGAACCGTGAGTGAAGAGGTAGATGGTGGTACATCCAGAGGGCATCCTTTGTCTGGCACCACCACGCAACAGCATGATCAGGAGGGAGGAATGCTGAGGGAGGAAGGACTTCCCAGATCCTGTCTGAATGTGCAATCTGACCCTCTGGATAGCTGGGTTCAACGTGCCTCCCCAGCTACTGCTGGTCATGAAACTGATGAGATCACCTTCCCTTCCCTGGCCCAGGGAGTAAGCAAAGACTCAATCAATTGCACCTCGTCCATGGCAGTATACCTCTGCTAACCTTCTTTCCATGCTTTCCAGTTGTATCTCAAAGACAGCCATGCAGATAGGAGTGAGGCAGGACAGAGAACCCACAGCCAGCTTTGGGATGAGCTGGTGCTGTACCTTGGGTCTCAGCAGTATCTGTGGATTTCCCTTGGGGGAGGACCAAGGCAGCATCACCACCTTGCCTCCTGCACACCATTAGACTCCCTGGAGAAATGAAACCGTATGCTTTTGCCTATTAGCACAGAAGTCTGGATTATGTGGTTGTGTAACTGTCTCAGGAAATAAAAGGCTGCTTCTTTGGAGTAAAACTGTCCATCACTGTCAGATGTAGTCCAGGCATCCTGATGGTCAGAGATGGACAGAGGCGAGGCCCAGCTGTAAGAAGTGTAGGCCTGGTAACCCTCCTGATGTTTGGGGATGGCTATGACAAATATCACCCTTGAGCCCTCCCTGCTTTCTACATCCCCAGGCAGGTCCCATGTAGTGGCCACTTGTCTCAGCATGTGTCACTGCCAATAATGCCTTCCTTTTTTAACAATTCCACCCACTGAAAAACCTGGGTGGAAGAAGACGATGATGTTTATTCATTCCTTGGGAAAAACTCTTGGCCCCAAAGGGTTAAAATGTCCAGGGGATGCTTGCAAGCTCATGTTTGCATTGTACCATCTTCAGAGAATCTGGCTCAATATCTGTTCCTCCACTCTAGCACTTATGGAGCTTTGTAGCAGGTAAAACTGAGCCCAATTTCCTCAATCTTCTGTTAGTGTTACTAAAAAAACACCCTTAAATTAGGTCTCAAATTCCTGTGATCCTCATAGTGCTGAGCGTGGATGAATAACTTTTGATAACAGCCCTGGATTTGGTGGTGTGGTGAGATTTATTTCCTGATCTTTTGCCCATCAAATCTTTTTCTGATCTTAATTGTCAATCACATCATATGATTTCTCCAGAGAAATGAAAATAGCAGCTATTTGTCTTGAAAATCCACCCTTTGATGTAAGAATTCCAGGAAATAAAACACCTTTATAGTTATAGGATCCAGACCTGTCTGACTGGGATGCATTTCCATCAAGACTTGTGTGGGTTTGTTGACTAGATTTTTAAGACATTCTGCGTCTTTTATGGGGATTTGCAATGGGGCATTCATGGCACATTCATTTTTGCAAGGAATAAAACAGCCTGGGTCATATGCCTTAGGGATCCCTGGTCCAGTGTGCCAGCCCTCCTGGTCCACTGTGTGCTTCCAAGGCAGTGCTCCCCAGCCTGCACAAGTCCAGCCCTTGCTGTGATGCTGAAATAAGGTCCTGCATGTTCAGACCTGCTTACGTGTTGGCTGTTTTCCTTAGGGACCATTAGGCACATTTTCCAACAAATGACACGCAGCTGCCAAGTGAAGATATTTCAGTCTTCTGCTTCGAAGGTCGAACCTTGCCCAGCCTCTGCTGACAGGTTGGCACAACATGGGGTCACTGCACTGTCCTCCATCCAGATCCAGCATTAGCCAATGCATATCTCTGGTGAAGTTATTTCCAACTTAACTTATCAATTCTGTTGGTAAAGATAGAGAAAGTGAAGGAATTTATTTAGAAAAAATAGTCATACCAACCTTGTTATGTGTCCACCAGCCTTAGGGAGTTCTTTAGCTGTGCACCGTGGGATTAAGATGTGTGTTATGAACCTAGAAGACCAGCAAGTCTTTCTCATGAGAACCTATTCCCAACCTTGTTGGTTGGGTGGGTGGGTCTGCAACAGCACAGCTGTGTGTTGTATCTATGTGTATGGACACTGTGATGCTTCAAACATCCCAGCAAAGACGAATTTCAACACCTAGAGTATGGCTTTAGTGTTCCTGAAACCCCAATGATATTACATTCAACTTCTCCAACTTCTCCAACTCGACTCAATTCTGTGAAAATATTTCACTCCAGTAAATATCTAAACTGCCTTCTACCATGTTTTCTGGAGCATTTTGGCTGTGGGTGATGCCTCCCTGCATTGCCAAGTCCTCCTAGCTGTACCAGCCTGGCCCAGTGTCAGTCTTAAGATAGACCTTTGCACCTGCTGACCTTTACATTTCTAAAGGCAGTAAGATCCTGCAATCCTTTCCAAGATTTCACTTTTTCTTCCTTCACTTTTCTTCCTCGGACCCTTATAATTCCAACATGTACCTTAAAAAAAAAACCAAAAAAAAAGTCACAGGGCCAATTCCCTATGCTGGCTTTGCAATATGGATCACCTTTCCTCCCTTCCCTCCTTGGATCCTCTGGTGCTTTCTCAAATTTGGAGGCTATTCCTTCTTTTTCTTCTCATTCCACCAACAATTAATCAATCAACCTGGCAACCTGGGACCAATCTGAATATACATAAAAAAAGAGAAGTAGCTGAAGGAGAAATGTGCTGGTTAGCTTTCTCGTTCCCATTATGTCTCTGCTTGATACTTAGACTCTCTAAAAGCAAAGGACTCTGGGACATACCTTTTTTTTTTTAGTGCCTTTGCAAAATGTCCTCCTGTGCTCAGAGCCTGGCAGGTAGCTGGAGGTGACGTCGGCATTCCCAAGGTGGAGGCTTTAATGAAGAGGAAGCCGATTTACTGCTGAGAAAACATTGTTCCCTCAAGTAAAGCCAACAGGGGTCATTAGCACTTCATATATTTAGGTGAGTGCTGTTTGTTCTGACAGACAACGTTGCAGGTTTCTGGGGGCTGTAGTTGAGCCTCATGCAAAGCTTGCTGTGAGGCGACAGCATGAGAGGTGAGCAGGTGACAGAGGAAGGGGCCTTGGGATTGTCAGCAGTGCATGGAGGATTGTGCCATTTCCCACAGCAGGGACTCATGGCTGGATGAAGGGCAGCGAGCCTGGCCTAGGCAAAGTCTGGGGTATGGCTGCTGCATCCACGCAACTAGCCTTGCAGATTGGAGCTGGCCACTGCATGCACTCTGCCTCAGCCAGCTATTAAAACAGCTGATTTGTAAGCCACTGAGGCATGTAATACAATCAGCTCAAACCTGCATAAATTCATCTTTGTGGCCTACCAGTTTGCGCCACTCATTTCGCAGCCCACTTTCTTCTACCTTCTCTGGTCCTTCTTCCTTCATCCTTATGGATGGGCAGAATGCTTTGTTGCGATCTGCTCGTATTTATCCTGTCCTGTTTTATTGGAAGGCAGCCAGGAACATGATGGGTAAGCAGATTGCCCTTTCCTTCCTTTCAGAAGGGGTTACTCCACCACTCTGATCCCCTCCTGCAAGACAGAGGAAAGGAAAGATCATCGATCCCCTGTCTCTGCATCACCTGGAGCCTGTTGCCCAGGCAGTTGTTTAATGGGGCTGTAAAGGCTCCAGCCATGTGGCACAGCTTCCCCAGGCTCCAGGACCAGGAGCAGCTCTGCCAAAGTCACCTCTACTGAGGTTCCAGTACAGAACCCCCTACTAGGTTTCCAGGATGTGCTTTTTCCCTCCATCAGGCTCTGCAATGACCAGTTGAAGCATCTTGGCTTGAAGATCTTGAAACTGGCTGGCAAATCCTATTACATACTGATGAGCGAGCTGGGAAAAACAGAGTTTTCACCTGTTCCTTTCGTGACTTGTCCACGATGATTAACTGCTTCCCTTTAAAATCAGCACTTTATTTTCAGGTAGCGCCCTGCTACAAGATCTCATTTTGCCTTTGCCAAACTGGAGATCTGAAATCTGGATAAGGAGCTGAAAAGATTTTAGAAAGCAACCAACCTGCAACCAATCTCAGTCTGGGATGCTGTGTTTGTGTGTTCATGTGCCAGTGAGCAGGGAAGGGGCATGTAGGATCTCTCCTCCTGCTTTGATAAGAGCCATGCTGCTCGTTATCCTTCTTTGTATTCTTCCAAAAAAAGCATTACCTGAAAAGCCATTTCCTACAACAGATGGAGAAAAAGACATTTAAAAACAAGCAACTCCGCTAGTAAAACTGGTCAGGAATATTTCAGTTAGGAGGGCTTTCGTGGAAAATGTTTCCTCATCAAAACCAAGAAGCAAGGTCATCTCAGAGGAATATTGGAGGGAGATGAAATGGAATGGAAATTTGAGCCAGCACCAAAGGTACCTTTCCCAAGAGAGCCCTTGGCTGTCTGAGGACATTCCTGTTGCCTGGCTCAGATCCCTGCTTGGGCGGTGGCAGCGGGTCCTGGTTTCTCAGTTTCCCAGTGTGATCTCCTGGTTGCTCAGCTTTTGGGCTGCGTGCTCTTCTTCGAGGCTGTCAGGAAAATGTGACGCTTTGATCCTCACGCGGAGCAACGTTTTTTTCACACTCAGGAAATGTTTTTCACTCTGAGGGGCTACAAAACCGTTTCACACGTAATTCCACCAGCTTGAAAGGAGAGGAGAAAATATACGAAAGCTGAAAAGTTTGGGTACTGTTCCGAAGTTTTCTGAAGTCCTAAGCGTGTTGTGACCTAGAGTTTTGGTTCAGCCCGTTGCAAAGAGATGAGCCAAACACAGACTCGGAGAGGGAAGCTCTCAGAGATGAACACACGGCAGCTCCAGAGCTCAGGGCCTGGCACGCAGTTGAAACTCAAAACACAAAAAACATACATTCTCTCACTGCAGCCATTTATACCAGAATACCAAAGAGGTTAAAATTCTGCGCTCACAGCTGCGCAAGGAGTGGTGCCAGCATTTGAAATCTGGGAATAATTGATTTGTGTTTCCAGAATCCTTTTTATTGAAGGTGGGGGAGAGACAGAGAGAGAGAGATTGCTATTAAAAGCTTTTAAACCACCATGCTTCGAGCATCTGTCGAGGCTGGCAGCTGCTGTCAGTGCCGTGTGAGCTGCCCAGCTCAGCCATCACTGCCACCAAGCTGAATAAACCCCTTGTGGCCAACTGGAGAGATGGCAAAGACCAAAAGGATGCATTTGACAAGGTTTTACAGAGCTAAGCGACAAACAAAGCGACACTAATTGAAATGCTTTTAAACAGCAAACCTGCCAAAAGATCCTCCGACGCTTAGGTGAAAAACTAGGTAAAGTGCAGAAGAGCAAAGATGGGGAACACGGCATCCAGAAGCTGATGGTGTTTTAGTATTGGGATTAGGAGGAAAACAGGCTCTGTGTTGTATCATAGCCATTGCTGTGTTGTATATTTTCCCCCAGGAAGAGCTATTTGCTTGTTTGTAGTTGGTTTGTTGAAAATTAAACTTTTATCCATAATTTTTTTTTTAAAATATATATTTTTTAATATCCATAAAAATATTTTTAAAAGAAGGTTTTGGATATCTGCAATTTAATATTTCCAAATTGCTCAGCTATTCGTTTTTCATCTCAAAATGAATGACTCCAGCTTTCTTTACGATATGAGATAGTGATAGAGATACGGAGAATGAAGTTTATTTAAAAAAACTTTTAAAAAAGGGTATTAATTGAATGAAGCATCAAAATTCATCTGAAATGCATGACTTCTTTTGAGGCATTTCTCACAGAACAGGTAAGAACCTGGTCTCCTGGTCAGTCTTCTCTGGGTCGCAGTAATCATTTCTATCTCTGCCTGCCATAAATCCACGAACCTGAAGTTAATCTTTCAGCTTTTTCACAGGTTAGCATTTACGAACTCACAGAAACGAGCCACACTGGATGGCCGAGTAAAGCCTGCAGCTGTACAATGTTTGCTTTTATCAGACTGTAAGTTGAACACCCTGTTGAGTTGCATCTTGTGGTACCTTTTCCATCATGGTTGAACTTTCAGAGAACATCTCAATTTAATTTAGCTTGTATACTCTGCACGCGCAGAAGTTCTGCAGGGGACATCTGGTTTACTGCATGTCAAGTTGCTCAGTAGTTCTGCAAGAAATCTATGGCAAATGAATCCCAGAGCTTTCCTCCTCTTGCTCTGGAACTTGTGAGTAGATTTTCAAAATTGAGCATAATCCTGCACAGAGAAATCTGATTCCAACTTGTCCACGGGACTTCAGGTCCAAAGTCTTCGCGAACCCATTTTATTTCATCTGGATGTTCTTGAAGTAGCATTTCCCCGCAGAAGTGATTCCCCTCCTACATTGAGTCTAGAAGGAATTTTGATTCAGTACGATCCCGTGTTTTGTCACTATGTCTGGCAAGTAAAACAGAATTTTATAGCCTTCAACTTGGGAGTCCATATTTGGCCACCAGGAGAGCTTCCCGAGCTTTTTATTTGATTCTGATGGTTCCTTGATGAAACTCATGAGTAAGAGAGATAGACTTGGCTTGAAGGCTTGTCAGACCGTGAGAGACACGTCTCCTCTCCGAGGTGGGACAGGAGCTCCCTGGGAAGTGTGAGAGGAGTGTCTCTCCTGCTCATTGCAATATGCATTTCTGGGTAGAAAAGCTGCTGCAGCAGGCTGTGGGAATAGTGCTGTGGGAACAAGGCTACCACCACTACACAGTTGTAGGTTGTAATTGAGATTACGTAGCATGGGATGGACCTTCATTCAATACAAACTGCATTACTCATGTCCCTGACAAGACCTTATAACCTGGGATAATGCCACAAGCAGTGATTTCTACTCCCAAATTAAGACATTACTCGCTAGCCAAGAGCTACCTCCATCCCTCTGCTGCTGGGTGTTGACAATCAGATCTCAGAAACCGACGAGGAGATGCAACTGAAACAACAATCTCCCTCAGCAGGGCCCAGGCAAAATCCCTGTTAACCGGGTCCCAACACGTTTAAAATTTATCGTCGATAATCATTATGGCAAGCAGCAGTTGGAAATGAGCACGGCCAAGGCACAGCGTGGAGCAGCAGTGCTTTGTGCTCGCACAGCGACGCATGCACTGCTGTGATGTGCTCTGAATTCGCAGCCCCTGCAGGGCAGGAATACCAGCTTGTGCTGAGAAGTAGCAAAAAATGAAGGAAGGAAAAAGAATTGGTGTGTTTTCTTCTTGCTGCCGTTTCAGCTTTTAGGCTTGAAAATGCAGAACGAAGCTTTAAAACTGCTACACGCAAACCTGCTGCTTGGAAGGGGAAATGTATTCAGCACATGCTGGTTTGTGCTACTAAGGCAAGTGTGTTTGCAAAGCTCACTGCTAACATCCATTAGGTCATCCACCTTCATATTACAGCCCTACTTCAGTACAAACGACACCAGGAGGTACAAGCCAACACAGGCTGAGTAGATATATTGGAAAAGCAGAAGGGGAGAGGCAGGAGGGGGCTATGAGGTCATCTGCACTGACAGCGTGTTAGGTACTCACATTAGAGCAGAGAACAGAGCCATCTACTTTATGGAACAAGCTTCCAACTGGTAACGAGGCTTGTTCTTCCAGTTATTACACTGAAAGAGCAACATCTGGCTAGGATCCTTCCAGGGGCCAAATCCTTCTCTGCTGCAACCTTGCTGCTGTCAGCAGAGTAACACTAGGGATGGATCGCACGCAAGGAGCTAAATGAATGAGAAGGGCAAACCATTTTTGGTCCTGCTTGAAAAAAGATATAAAAATATTGTCTGCAGAAATAAGTGAGCAATAAATAATGTCACACCTTTAATTGCTTTCACATACACCAGCGCTGTGCGTGATAAACAAGAGGGATTTTTTGTTTCTCGGTAATTATCAGAGGAAAACCCAAGGCTTTTGTTTCTTTTTCCCTTTTCTGATTTGTTAGCAGCTTGGCCACAAGATCAGAGCAGAGACATTCATTAGGAGGGCAAAGCTGGGAGAATTTCTAACTGGTTTTCAAGTCCCTTTTAAAGCCCTATAAGAAATAAGGGAAAGGGAAGGGAAAAATACTACATTTTTAAAGGCACTCAGTGAACTTCAGCAGCTGCTGTTTATTGACATTTCCATAGCTTGTTTCCAATTATTATAAGGTGTCCAGAAGCTATGGCAACACGGCCATGATCTCTCAGTGCCTACGGAAGCTGCCATCCTCTAAGCAGCAGCCTAGCACTGGGTACAAAAATATGACTGTGCATGAGGGAAACTCCGGATCAAACAGCAGGCTGGTGGCTCAGCTGACCTCAGTAACACCCAGCCCTGCTCCTCTATTTTTCTATTCAGTGCAGGTGAATAGTTCAAATTTACAGCAGCCAACAGAGCATCTCACTCATCAGCAGCATGGGACTGACCACTCAGCATCAGCTACTGTCTTTGCTCCCTCCGCACAGAGATGCTGCCTGAATGCTGACATTTTAACAGCACGGTCCCTTCCCTGCACATGATACGGCGTGAGGGAATAACAGGATGTATTAATGTCATTTTAGATAATAATATTCTTCTCAGAGTGGGCTTTCTGGCACCATATGTCCCACTGTGAGAGAACTCTATCCGTATCTCTTCAGTATTAGCTCTAAGCTTGAAAGAAATCCATTTGGACCATTAAAATGACTTGTGAAATGTGGGATAGTTATCATGTAATTAGGACCACATTTCCTTTCTCTCTCTGTCCCAAGCTCTGCACTGTGATCTCAGTTCACCTTCAGCTTTGCCTCACCTTCGTCTTTCACAGAGCGATGTGAGAGCTTTTTGAAGGGTGGTTGTCCTGTTTCCATGCCCCCACGCTCTCTCCTTTTCTCCGAGCTGACAATTTTTACCCATTAGATTTATTTAAGAAATAAAAAAAAAAAAAAAAAGAGAGAGGATCTGTGTTTAGAGAGGGACCAGGGAAAGTTTATGAATGGTCTATGCCTCAGTTTCCATGCTCTGTACAATGGGAGAGCAGCACTTCTCTGCCCCCCACTGACAGGATGACTGCAGGTCTCCATGGCCAGGAGTGCAGATTTGGGAAAGATATATAGAGCTGGAGGAGGCTGTTAGAGCCATATGGCCCTCTGTGAGGTTCGGGATTACCACAGGGCTTGGAAAGCATGCTGGAGTACCTGGCTTTGCAAGGCTGCTGGAGCCCAGAGTGGGGATGAATTCCCTGCTGGACTGCATTTCAAAGCTCTCTGCTCCTCTGCTGCAGGCTGCGTTGGAAAGCGCTGCTCACTTGGACACCAGAGGGGCTGGGATCCCATCACAGCATGCACAGCACTTGGAAGGGAAGCAGAATACCCCTTCCCACCCCCATGCTTCCCCAGGGCATGCGCTCCTGGGCTAGAGCCATGAACTGAAGCCACTCACACCCCTCACTCAGGACCATGACCCCTCCCCCAGCATTTTTTCCCCTCTTCATGCTCTCAGATCCTTTCTCCCAAGCCCAGATGACCGCAGCTCTGTGGAAGCCAGCACTAGCAGCATCTCTGTGCTGGAAATGAGCCCGCAAGATGTCAATGCTGGCTCTGGCAGGAGGAACTGGGATGCACAGTGTCCTATGCACATTGGTATGGGGCCTTGCTCCTGGCCATACCTCATCCTGTAGGGGATCTGCTCTTAGAGAGAGTCTCAACCTCTGCATGCTGCCTCCCCTGCACCACAGAACAGCCATCACTGCTCGTGCCCAAGTGTGCAGTGCTGTGTTGTGATCTCAAGGGGAAAGGAGCAGGTCTGAGACCTGGCCGTGCCATCCTGTATTGCAACTAACTCAGCTCCTGCCAAATCCATCATCCAGGTCCTGATGCTATTTCTCCACCTCACCCTTCCTCTGGCTCTTGCAGAGATGGGGCCAAAATCTCCCCAGGATTTCCAGAACTCTGCTTTTCCCTACCAAAACTCTCCTTCAGAGAGTCCTAGAATGGCTTAAGTTGAAAGGGCCTTAAAGATCACTCAGCTCCAACCCCTGCCATGGGCTGGTTGCTCCTCACCAGCTCAGGCTGCCCAGGGCCCCATCCAGCCTGGCATTGAACACCTCCAGGGATGGGACACCCACAGCTCTGGGCAGCAGTGCCAGCTCTTCATTGCCCTCTGAGTAAAGAATTACTTCCTAACGTCCAACTTAAAACTCCCCTCTTTTAGTTTAAGGACCACATTCCCCCTTCGCCTATCTTTCCTACTGCTCCTTCCAGAACCCTCTCTCCCACCTTTGGAGGGCATTATTTCTCTACAGAGCAGGGTGTGCACCTCACCACCCTTTCCTTTCTGCCTCCTGGCCCTGGAGCACCAAGTCATTCTGGAAAGAATCAGTGCTGAGGACACCAAGTCCCAGAAGCACCTGGCTGAAGCCATTTAATGATCAGCTGGGAATGAGTCATGTTAGCAGCCCTGGCCCAAGAAACCCAGCCAGATCCCTCCTCACAGGACTGAAATAGATTATAACTGACTGATTACAGACCCTGGCCAAGTCCTAGTGAATTAGAGTGGCTTGCAGGGGGATGCAAGGATAAGGGCTATTATTAGCATTGCTATTCATTATTTGGGTAGTGCTCCTATTGTCTAACGTGCTTTCTGAATTGTCGGCAAGGCAGTTCCTCCCCCTAGCACATAGAGTTGCTGGGATCCAAGGGTGTGACTGGAGATGAGCTATGAGCATTGAGCTGGTTATACAAACACTTGTTTGGCATGCATGGATGAACTGGACCATTGGTTTGTCCTGAATAAAGACAAGCTAAAGCCACATTGCTTCTCAGCACCAGGCAGCTACCACTAAGTGCTGTGAGGAAGCATCAGAAAGTGACAAATTGTCACATCTCTGGGGCAATGTGCCAAAGCAATGTCACAAAGGCTGGAGACATAGAGTCTGTCTGCTTGAGCACGTTGTCAGCTCTGAAATTCTGGTGGGAACTAAGGAAGGGAGGCTGATGCTGATAGCTTTTGGCTTCTGGTCTGGAATGGCCCCATGACTCTGGTTTTGCTCAGCAATCTCTCTAAGCCCTCAGGGGGGCTCACACAGAGGGTGGTGATGCACTGGAACAGGTTGCCCAAGGAGGCTGTGGATGCCCTGTCCCTGGAGACATTCAAGGCCAGGCTGGATGTGGCTCTGGGCAGCCTGGTCTGCTGGTTGGCGACCTTGCACATAGCAGGGCATTGGAACTGGATGAGCATTGTTGTTCAAGCCAGGCCATTCTATAATTCTATGATTCTATGTAGAAACTGGAGTGAAACGTCTCACACAAGGTAAACGCTGACAGTGTTCAGAGCCCTGAACCAGGTGTGTGCACCTAGAGGCTCCCTGGGATGCAGACAAAGCTAACCTAGGGCTGGCTTAGGCTCACAAGCTGAAGGAAAGGGGAGCAGGTGGGTCTCAGAGAGGTACGAGCTCATTTGCTTTGCAAACTTCTGCTATGTGATCACCGAGGTCGGAATATGTGCTGCTGCCATCTAATGCCTGCTCAGAAAGCCCTTTTCTTCTGTGGGAATCTCAGCTTCTCACTGCTGAACAAGAGATTGGAAAATATGACCGAAGCATAACCTAGAAGTCAGCAGCACAGAAGGCAAATAAATCTTATTTTGCTCACAAGCCTGAATTTCACCCAAGTCCCAGGCTCTTGAAGGGTAGGATGGATAACTGGCCCTTGTAGCTCCTCAGCTGAGCCCTGGTATCTCTCAGCTCCTCATCAGCAGTGGTGACACGTCTAGACACTCTGGGAAACATTCAATCAGGAGAATGAAGAATGGGTCCTGCTGTTAGGAACAATGCAAGAAGAACAAAATGCCCCAGTTTTATTCTGTGCAGCTGTCTTTTAAAAGGACTATTAGGTCACTGAAAGTTTTAGTAACAGCAAAAAATAACTAAAAAAAAAAAAAAAAACACCAAAAAACAACAACAAAAAAACCAACAACAAAAAATTGGAAATGAAACTGTATATATTTTTGGGAAATTATTTTTTATATATTAATAGTTTTCGCTTACAACTCTTTTCCAGCTGATTTTTTATTCTTTGAATTCTGTGATTATTAATGGCTGTAGCACTAAAGTTCTTGGAAAAAAAAAGCTCACTTGAGAACCATGTTTTTTGGATTATAAAATATCTGAAAGATATTTTTCTTTTCTTCAGCCAAAGATTGCCCAGTTTTCCCAAGCAGAATTTATTCCATGCCACCACATTGGATCCTTGGGACCAAAACTCATCTTTGATGATAAGCAGGCAAAGAAGCTCATTGCAATGTGTTCCTCACTTCTACCACACAACTCTATTCATGTGCGTGTAACAGACTATTTTGGGGGACTACACCGGTCCTGCAGGACTCAGTTCTGCTCCCCGGAACTACTGAGGGTTTTCTGATGTCACTGAAGATTCAAACTGTTCTCTTTTCAAAAGTAGAATCCGAGAGCTGTGGGTAGACACAGACGTGGTGGTTGAGATTTCCATCGACCAACATGCTTTGCAAAAGACTTGTGGTGTTCCCAGCAAGGGGGAAGAGGGATTTGTCCGCCAAGCCATCTTCAAGACATGTCTGCATCACTGCTGGAGGGATGCAGAGGTGGTTCCACACAATATAACTCTTCAACAAGAAAAGCCACAGCTAACCCAGAGACACACCACTGGGGAAATGATGTAGCAGTTTCTGTTAGCCCAGATTCAGCAACCCTCCACTGCCCTGGGTTGCACTCCAGCCCAGCATTGTCTGCTGGATTGCCCAGCTCAGGGGCGTGCAAACCATGCTCCATTTCTCAGTTTAGATTTGCCTTGATGTCTCCCAGCTGGGAAATTCAGCCTAACTACGATACAGGTCAACACTACCCAGTGGCATTGGCTTCATAGTCAGCAAAGGAAGTTTAGAGCAGCCAAATTCCCAACTATGCTGGGATATGCTCAGTGTAGAAGAAGTGCAATAAGAATGGCCTGAAGGCGGGTTCCCATCATTACAGCTGTTAAGAGGAGATGGCTAGGAAAAGAACACAATAAGCAGAGAAAGGATGAAGGCAGTTACTTCCTGGCAGACCTTGCAGATCTTAGTGAACCCTCACCTCAGAGCCAAAGCCTGGGATGTTGTGGGTGTGCCTCTAAAGTTTGCCAATTGCCTGCAGTCCTACCTGATCTGCTCTTCCTGCTGGAGCAGATGCGAGATGATGGAGCGTAGGCCTGAGCATTTTATGCCAATGGAAGAGAGGAAGTGATCTCTAAATCTCAGCAGTTGTAGCCAGGCTGCAGCCTTCTTGCACCTCTCAGGTGACCTGGCTCTCTATGATATAGCAACGATTGCTTGCTCATGCCCAAATATCTATTTTCAGGAGCCAACAGAGCTGCAGTGTTCTCCAGGAACAGCTTTCAAGGTCTTCCTGAAGGGAATGGAATGAGGAGTTTCCCTGTTTGAGCTCCGACTCATACTCTGCTGTTTGAAATTTATCATCTCTCATTACCTCAACAGAGGAAGAAATCAACATGTAGTTTAATGCAAAACAGCAAAACCAGAGCTTTGATTTTAGGAAAAAAAAACCAAAAGCAAAACAAAACAAAACAAAACAAGCAGAAATTGCAGCAAAAATAGGACTTCTTCTGTTTAAAATGCTATTTGAACCATGACAGATGGGCAGAAGCAGCAATATAATAAAATATTGGACTTCTCCTTTCCTTCGTAAATTGTCTCAGTATCTGTGAACTGAGCAGTGCCTCTTTGTATCAGATTGGAGTGGTCTGGGAGTCCCTCCCAGGCAGAAGTAGGGGACAGAGCAGCATTGGAGGCTGGTGATTCTTTGACATTTTGATGTTTTTTGCTTACAGTAGGAAAATTTGTGGACAAGGTAATCCCCACCAGCTCTGCATGCATGGACACTAGATCCACTGTGCTCAAAGATGAAGAGAACAGTAGTATGAAGACCTACAAATTAAGATTAGGTAGGTTTCATCTTCAAGTGGTTTCCTATATTTAGCATCAGACAAATATCCCGAGTGGTATGGTTGTATTAAAGCAGTGCCATGGAGATGAGGCTTCTTCCAAAGCAGCTTCTTGGTATTCCTATTGCCTCCAGCCTTTAGAGGACACCATTAGGAGAGATCAGTTCATCTGGGCTGTCCATGTCTTGGCACCCACTTCACAATATTTTTAATGGGGACTCAGGGCCAGAAAACTTGAGTCAGAACGTCCCTGGAGAAATCCAAATGCAAGCAGTCCTATTTCAAAATTGAAATTTTAATCTATGTAGCTCAGCCTTTCCTTCCAAAATGTGTGTTTTGTTGGAGAAAAATAAGGAGCCAACCAAATTTCAGCTGCTAGGGGGGAGCACAGCACATCTTTGAGGTTGTCCTCGGTTTTGCTGAAAGTTTTCAGAAATGGAATACAACTCCAACTGTTTCCCAGATACTAAAAAAGGCTGGTGGGCACAGCAGATAGCATGAGACCAAATGGGCTGTGGGGTCAGAGGTCATGAAAAGCTGTTCTTTGGATTTTTGTTTCTGAGAATATTTTCCTGGATTGAGACTACCTGTGGTAATAGCATTTTGGGAATCACCCTATGTGCAGGGATGCGCTCAGCCTTCTGCTTAACACTGCACCAGAAGACACAGGGGAAAATAGAATCCAGAAGGAATCACAGGATTGCAGATTGGCTGAGGCTGGCAGGAACCTCTGGGTGCTTCTGATCCTGGCACTGGGCAGCACTGACAGGAGCCTGGCTCTGTGCTCTCTGCACCCTCCTTGAGGTATTTAAGGACAGTGATGAGATCCCCCTTAGCATCCTCTTCTCCAAGCTGAGCAGTCCCAGCTCTCTGCTTCTCCTCCTAGAAGTGCTCCAGTCCCTTCAGCAACGTCGTGGCCCTTTGCTGGACTTTCTCCAGTATGTCCAGGTCTCTCTTGTCCTGAGAGGCCGAGAGGTGAACACAGGACTTCAAGTGTGGCCTCACCCCAGAAGCAGAAAGGATCAGCCCAGTGCCATATGTGAAGCATGGGGGAAAGCCAAGGACAGAGCTGATTCCTTCCAAATCTCAGCCCAGACATGTAACTGTAAAACCATCCTTCCACTCCTAACCTCAACTTCTCTCCAGGCCAAAAGTCTGCTCTGTGTAGTATGAATTAGTTCTTCCTTCCTTCCTTTCTCTTGTTGATGTTTAAAAAATAATAGTCCCAATCCTTGAGCAGACACCATCGAGAGGTTAATAAGGATAAACCATTTTTAGATCTCAAGGTATTGGATCATCCTTTGTTATGGCAACAAAGTTTGTTATTCCTTGTTTCCTCTGGTCTTTTATATGCATCATGGTCATCAAGGCTTCAGTCCAGCTCACAGTAAACACTGGAAAACCTCAGGATTTTAGAACTTCTTTGTTGTACAACTGGTAAGAACATTAAAAAAGAGGACAGAAGAAAGTTTGTCACAAACTGGAGCCTCAGATGGAAGGGGGGAAATTCAACATGAGAAGAAATCTTATGCCTAGAGAGAAATAATACGTGAGTCTTAGCACTGGGAGGCTAGGACGGATGACTTCTAGAGGTCCTGTAGAGCCTGCACGACCTTGCAGGTCTACAACACCAAAACCCTCCAGCAATCTGAGCCCAGCGTGCAGGCAGATCAGGGGCTCCAAAGCTATGAAATGCTGCTGAGCTTCGCCTGGTTTTGGTCCAGAGCAATAAATCTCTCCTCACAGAGATTACTCTACACTTGGACCAAGTTTGCAGAAATATTTGCCAAGGTTCAGCAACAATGTTCAGAGCAAATGTTGAAACCAGGTGTACTGTGCCTTTCAGGGAGTGTTCTGGAAAGTCCATGTACACCTACAGGAGATTTCTTATCTGCTGCAGCAGCACTCTGCTTGGTCAAAGATGGGGCAGGAGCAGATCAGGAGCTTGCCTTCTTATTTCTTCTAATGAATTCATTGAGTAAAACATTGAGGAAAGGCTAATGTCTCAAGTTAGCTCTGTGACACCTGTCCTGGCAATACAGAAAATGTGTAACAGAAAGGATGTCGTAAATTCCTGGGTGGAGAAACCATCTTTTCTGTTGTGTACCAGATTATAGCTCGTACAAATTGCAGAAGTGACCAGATATCTTAAACAAAAAGGATAGTGTTCCCCAATCTGCACCACTCACTGACAGTAAAACACCATGACTTCCTCCTTTATTATTCCAGTTTGCCATAATGAGCAAAACACGTAATGTGTTTTGCTTTAGCCAGCACCATTTGTATCGTCCTCTCGGCTGTTAGGGCTGTTAAAAAGACAAAAACAACACTGGTGAGCAGTGCTTTTGAAAATTTGGATTTCAGCATTTTCAGGACAAGACATTTCCATTTCAAAATGCACCACTTCTTCAAAAAGGAATGTAAACAGGAGAAAGATGACCTGCTCCATTTTATCTGTGTTTTCAATCTTACTGAAGAAAACAGAAATATTCTGCAGGGGGAAAAACTCCGTGACAACTGAATTTGGAGGGAGCTGGCCAACAAATGGAAAAGGTTTGCTATTCAAAGGAGTGATCACTGAGCTCTTCGGCACTGGGACATCAGGAAGTATTGGACCCTTTCAGCTTTTCTTTGCCACCCTCCATCTCAACTGCAAAGTATCATGCCCAGACATCAGCTGGGACGGAAGAATATTCTGAACTTTTGTCACAGGGGATTTGCTGATGTTTCAGTGTTTGCTCCACGCTATGAGAGCACACAAAAAAAAGTTGAAATTCCAAAAATAGATGTAGGACCATTGTCCAGGAAAGAAAAAAAAAAGAAAAAAAAGTATTAAGAAGTCATTTAGAAATGTCAGAAGTGACTTGATATGTAGGTGGACTGAAGTGATGAAGATCAGAACACTGAATGCTTACTTTGGAGTAATTACATTGTTGAACCTAATTTCCCTTTGTGCTTTGTCTTACAGAGACCTGCCCTGCTGACTGCTGATGGATAGAAGAAAAGGGAGACCCAGGAGGAGGCTCTCAATGTAATTGCTTGAGAGGAAATATGGGCTAGCTGGGCCATTTATATGCTATTGCTGTTGGATGTTCTTCTTTGTACTACGCAAGCATGTCCCTAGATTAACACTGTCCCCATGGAGTCAGCCAGCACACTTTGCCTCGTGGGCACTGAGGTCCTCCTGAGTGCACAACCATAATAAAGAAAATAACCTGGAGCTGCACTATTCATGGGGGACGTTGAAGTGTATTCTGAATTGATTTGAAACCAATCCAATCAAAAGAATGAAATATTCCCCAATCAGGTCAAACTGACCAAAATGAAGTGTTTCATTTCAGGTTCATCTCCCCCCCACTCTTCAAAATAAAGTAGAAAGTAATATAAAAAGAAGAACACAGAAGGTTTTCAGCACAATCACATTTCTTCCCCCTGGAAAGCAGTGAATCTGTGGAAGTGGCAAGTTCCTTTGAGAAATATTTCTCATCAGCACTTCTGCACTCTTTGCAACCTCCACACAGTGCTTCATTCTGATCCTGGGATTTATGGCTCAGATGCCTCCTTTGTCTGTCCCAAAATCAAGCTCAGAGGATACCATCAAAAATCCACTGCAGACAACAAAGCATCC
This sequence comes from Tympanuchus pallidicinctus, assembly GCF_026119805.1. Taxonomy (NCBI): domain Eukaryota; kingdom Metazoa; phylum Chordata; class Aves; order Galliformes; family Phasianidae; genus Tympanuchus; species Tympanuchus pallidicinctus. The sequence goes on from NW_026294669.1 coordinate 35,487,567, forward strand.
TTGGCCACCAGGAGTCTGAGCTTGCGACATAAAATACGTTCCAATGAATGCTGGCTTCCTTCCTTTTCGTGTATTTCTGCAAAAAAATAAAGTATGCACACACGTACGTTACACGTGTGTGTTTGTGCTGCTCCATTTTTATTGGTGGAAAGCACCATCATCTTGGGGCAGTATCACTGCCTGGCAGGAGAAGCAGAGGAGTTTGGGACTTGCTCAGCACCAAGCCATTTCCTCAGTTCCGTGCTGACTGCTGAAACAGCTATTAGTGCTGAGCAAGGTGTGACAGCAACACACCAGGCTCCTGAAAAGAGGAGGAAGACCAAAGGCATTTCTCTTTGAAACAAACTGAGAGGCGATAAATTATCTTTTCAGAGGGCGTACTGAGAACAGACGACACAAATTCCTGAATGCCTTTCCCAAAAAGTGCTAAGGGAAAAGGCAAACAGAGAGTAGGTGAGAGAGGGCATCCATCAGCACTCAGCCACCAAAGCACCTTTCCTGCTCCAGAATTCTGGCTTTCAGCAAATCCCTTACGACGACATTCTGCATTGTACCAGCCAGCCAAGGAGTTGTGCAATTAGATGTCAAATATGTTTGGAGAACAAAGTGTGTAAACGGGATGTAATGCAATACTACGTGTTTATTTCTGAACATGAATCCAAGTAAATCCATCCATGGCTGCTTTGCAAGACAAATAAAATCTACCAGCTTAAGACTTCTTGCTGTATTTCTTCTCTTTCCTCTTTCACTAAAGAACTCGGATGAAATGTTTTTAATAAAACCCTCTTTTTTATACATATATATATCAAAGTTCAAATAAATCTTTACTATAATCAGAAGAATGCAGAGAACTGTAAAAGTTTAGAAGGGGTCACTTCTGACTGGCCTCTACTCCATAAAGTACAGTTTGATGTCCTGTAGTTTATAGCTGTACAAAGCCCAGCTCTTCTGCATTCAGATTGGCTGTTAATGTTGTAATGATGTTTAACTGCTGACAAATGAATTACAGGTGGGGAGCGCATTGCCCATTTAAGACAAGGACTTTTTAAGTAAAAAAACCTGTCATTTTTATTTGGTTGCATTTTTTATGCTTCTTTTTAATTCCCTCAAGCAAACAGATTAAGGAACATCATAGCTTGTCAAGTAATGTATGTTTGTAAAAACACCACATCTCTTTGATGCGTCTATCATGCGCTGGAGTGGAGAGACTGGGGTTTTCTTTCACTTGCAGTGTAGCTTCTTTTTATTTTTTGCCACTAATTATGGAATTTCTCATTAAAATAACAAGAAGCACATCTGGCTGGGATTCCAGCACGTGTTTTCACTTTTGCAAACCAATGGGAACCATATGCTTTCTTCCTTCCTCCATGTCCCATGCAGCAATGGCAACATGCAGTCCAGCAGCAGCATCCATGCAGGGCTCCAGCAGCCCCACCACCAGGAGAAGATGCTCTTCCAAAGGCAAGACCAGTGGAAAACCAGCTCTCACTGGGCACGGGAGTGAGGTCACGTTCATTGATTGGTTTCAGACCTTTACAAGTGACACCATTCTGTGGGTTTTGGACCTGCTTTTTCTTTCTTCTCCCTCTTAGGCCTTTTTCCTCTCTCCTTCCTCTCCCCTCCCTTCACGTCCCATTGCATTGTTCTCATGGCAAAATTAACTCACGCAGACCTGCAGTAGTTATTTATAAACCCTCCTTGAATGCCAAAGCGCCATGAACAATCATTTCCCTCCAGTTTACAGGAACATTCAAAGTACTCCAAAACATATTTTCAACATAACTCATCACTTTGAAGATGAGTCCAAGCTTTTGTTCGTGTTTATTGACAGGAAGTTGTTTTTCATTGCTCAGATCAGGAGGGGGATGATGGGGGGAAAGGAGGAGGAATGGGTTTGCCAAAGTGGTTGGAGCTGTACCCTCCAAAACCCTATTCTGCATTCCTGGCACATGTCTTGGCTTCCCCAACCACCCATCGCCCGGCCCTACTTGCCAGTCCCCTTCTCTCTGTACGAGGATGAACTCACCCCCTTTCCTTTTCAGGAAGGAAAAAACTCATCGGCGCATAGAAGTGGTCAATCAGAGCAAGGACTGATGCAGGCAGGTGAGAAGAGGAGGATAAATTTCTGTTATTCAGCACGGCTACATAGGAAGAGCGCGTTCTGTGGGCACCGCTCCTCTCCTTGGCTCTGGAGAGCAGGGGTGAGGCACAAACCCCCATTTTGTCTCCCGGAGTGAGGCTGTGCTGGGGAGCGGGCCAGCACAGCAGGATCATCCCCTTTCGCAATTTGGAGGCTTAGGGGAAATTGTGACTCATTGCGGGGAGGAGGAGTAGAGGGGGGCCCAGCTGAATCACCATGCTGCTGCAGCACGGGCTCTCCATCCCCAGCTCGGGGCTCGGGGGGCTGACAGTGGGGTTCATTGGGGTACTCCCCATGGGGACAGGCAGGGTGGCCAACTGAGGATGGGAGTTATTCCTCAGAGTTGAAATTCTGGAGAAGAACCAAAGCAAATAGTGATGGGAGAGGGGCAACACAAGTATCCCTGCTGCATGCCAAGGGTCAGGTGCCCCTGGTCCCCACCTCAGGTCCCAGGTGAAGTCTTTTCTGCTGGCTTAAACCATCCCGAACTTCAGCAAAGAGCAGCATCCTTTCACGAAAGGCAGGATGACTCTCATGTGCTCCATGACTGGTCGCTGGTGGAGGAAGCCACCAGAGGAGCAGAACAAGTCTCTACTGGGAAGAGGCAGCAGAGCTCAAGATGAGGATCTCAGCCATCAAAAGAGGATTTCCATCACAGGAAAGCACCACGTAAAGCATCACAGGCCAGTTGGCTTTGACCCAGCGTGCAAAATTTGAAACCAATCAGCAGCTCTGGCACAAATCTCTGCTGTGCTCTGTTTAGCAGGGAAAAGAGAGATTTTAAGTAAGGTTGTATCAACCCTTTTTATATTGACAATGGGACTGGTTATTATATACTGTGCGCCTGAGGTTCTTCCACTGAAAGGAGCATAATACAACACTGGGGGCAGTTCTTGATTCCACTTACTCCCAATAATTATTACTTCTTGGCTTGTTCCTACACCATATAGTGTAATGTTATTGCTTGGAATGGTATGTTAACTCAGTTTTTACTGATACCATGTGTTCTCCCTCTTTTATCCCAGTAGTGTGTCAAGAACTGTTTTTCTAAGGATGGTCAAGGGAATATGATTCTAATATTACTGTAGATGATATAAAAAGTTTTATAGACAGTGCTCCACGTTTGAACTGGTATCCCAGCATTCAGACTTGAAGGCCTTAATAAAGCGTTTGAATTGCGAGTTTTGAAGGCTCAGATTGGCCAGTGAGGTAGAAAAGGTACTTCCTTGATCACAAGCAATTGCCAGTTTGAAAGTCTGGGTGCTAGAACTGCATTTAGAGGAAAAAAAAAACAAAACCACAAAGAACAACAGAGCAAAACAGAACTCTCTGAAAACTAGGCTTTCAACATGCAATTTCAGGCACCGTTTGGCTCTAGAACCATGATTTAAGCCTGAAAAATGCACAGGGCCAGGTTTCTTACTGTGTTATTCCCATTAGTGGACCCGTAAAACCTTGCCTGTTAATGCGACAGTTGCTGCTTTTGTCGTCAGAGCTTGAGTAGAACTGAGGTCCTCCATAGCTCAGAGCAGAAGCTGCCAAATTGGCTGCAGAGCAAGACAAAGAGATGCTTATGGAAGAGCCCTGCATGTTGCACCCATGAGAAACTGCTAGAAACTGCAGAAGACAAGTATGTCTCTTTCTGCTGCAATCGAGATGTCTGTTTTCACCAACAACATGCTTTCTTTTTCAGTCATCAAGGTATTTCTTTCCAGCTTTTATAGCAGGACAGGTCCAGCATGCTAAAAGGGGGGGGTGGGGGGGCTTCGAAGGCAGATAGCAACAGCAGGCAGAGTTTTCCAACTCTGTTAAACTTTTACGAGCACTTCCATAATAGCATTTCCAACACTTGGGCCACAACTGCAGTGACAGTTGACGCCTAATACATCATAATCTGCTTTCTATTTAAAAAAAACAACGATGCTGTTTTATTTATTGCAGACGATTACCTTTGCATGGGAATAACACGCCTGGAAATTCCAACACTTTTGTCTGAGCAGCAGGCAGACTTGTCCTGTCTGAAGCAGTGTTCACCGCTGGAGCTGCGCTCTCCTGATTTTGTTGGCCACTTCAAAACACTGCTGCTGTGACACCTGAAGCTTTAGCACCCTCATATTTACGTGCATATTTTTGAGGGCTGAAAAGTGAGCATTTCCTCCTAACCCAGGAGAGCTTCAATTGTGCTGCAAGCTGGAGGTACATTTTCCTGACTTGGTGAGTTCAGGCAGATGTACATCCTTTTTTCTCTCTCTGGACATTCCCTTTATTTCTCTAATGGGTGATGACATTTGGGACATCCCATCAGAAATTTTCCCACCAATTGCTTGCTGCAGTTTGCACTGAGCATGGAGGAACTATTGCAGTCAGTAGCTTATGCTTACTCGGAGCACCCAGTGTTGAGAGGCAGCTTGCAGTGAAGCTGTGATGCCCCAGAAGGATCTACTGGTGTGGGGCAGAACAGCAAAGCGTAAGCCCATATTTGAAGGTTAGGAAAAGTCCTGCACAGCCAGGTAAGAACAGGGTCGTGGGGAATGTGGTGGAATAAGAGATGCACAGCAGTTACCAGGAGGGATGAGGCTCTTGGTTGGATCCTTCCTCAAGCATTATTAGGATGAGAAGTGGTTACATCTAACCTTTCTATGCCCATGTACACAACAGTGAAAATATTCCTACTAACTGGTTTCTCTGGAGTGCCCAACTTTAGAGAATAAAGGCAAGGTTTGTAAGCTGTTCACCTTAGGGTGAACAGATCTTCTATGCAATGCTAGGTAAGGTGAAGTCACTGGTTCATAAGCTTCAGCCAAACCACTGATATTATAAAGCACAGCTGGGCTTAAAGCAGGACAAACACCTGTTCTGGACGTGTTCCAAAGCCAGAGCTGTCCAATACCGAGTGCAACTGGCCAAATAACTCTTAAGTATCTGCCATTACTCCTCTCCCTACTTGCAGCTGAAAAACAGTCTCTGCTAAAAACCACATAGAAGTACACATCTGTACTTTCTAATCCAGGTGAGGAGGCTCTTAAACATGTGCATGGCCTTCTGAATGTACTGCACCCCATCTCCTCTGAGGCTTTGACTACCAAACTAAGGAGAGCTGCTGACTCAGATTGCCTTTGAAAAGTCCAACAAAAATTTGTGCCCATGTCACATTACTGGCCAGGTCATTCTATTTCTGCGTTGACATAGCCTTTGTGTATTAAAAAAAAAAAAAGAATGAAATTGCCAGGCAAGATGTTCCCCTCACTTTCTGCAAAAACAAAGCTTTTTGTTTCATCCCAGTTCCATCAGATCCTAATGAATTCACTGGAGATTAAATCCTACTGTCCCTGTCTGGGACATAACTTGTATGATCGCTCAACAGAATGAGCAGAACTGGAGCCACAGAACTGCTGCATCCCTGGCCACCTCAACTCCCTTCCACTACTCTTGTGACTGTTGTAGATCACAATCCTTGATTGGATTTAAGGACAAAGGACCCCATCTTAGTCTTCTGGGAGCCCCATTAAATCCAAGGGGTGACTTACTTCACAATGCTTCCCAGCATCAGTGATGGGAAGACCTTGGTTCTGGTTTCAGACTGCTTTTCCTTGCACTCCCCACTCACCACCTCTGTTTACAGAGGGCTGGAGCACCTCTCTTATAAGGAAAGGTTAAGGGAGTTGAGATTGTTTAGCTTGGAGAAGAGAGGGATCCAAGCAGATCTCATCGCAGTCTTGTAATACTTGAAAGTAGCTTACAAGCAGGAGAGGGACTGACTTTTTATGCAGGCAGCTAGTAATAGGACAAGGGGGAATGGATTTAAACTGGAGGAGATGAGGTTTAGGTTAGATGTTAGAAAGAAATTCTTCATTCAGAGAAGGTAGTGAGGCACTGGCACTGCTGCCCAGAGCAGCTGTTGGTGCTCCATCCCTGGAGGTGATCAAGGCCAGGCTGGATGGGCTCCTGTGCAGTTGGATCTAGTGGTTGGAAACCCTGCTCATGGCAGGGAGGTTGGAACTGGATGATCTTTGAAGTCCCTTCCAACCTAAGCCACTCTATGATTCCATGAAGCTGTGATTTTCCAAACCCCAAACTCAAGGTAATGCTCCCAGAGTCTCTTGTAGTTTATATTCTTCTATCCTTATGGTGTAGAAGACACTGATTGAAAGCTGTTGCCTCACAGCTTTATAAACAACATGAAAGATTTAAAACAGCAAAGGGTGAAGAGTCGTCTATATGCAAGATTAGAGCTACAGTTCCTGATTTCCTCCTGTCGTGTCATATAAAATTAAAAAACAAACAAAAACAACTTGAGTAGAAGTGGTGTGCAAATGAATCATGGTGTTTCTTAAAGAGGGGGCATGCGTGCCTGTCCACAACCCTCTTCGCAAGGGAGCACCAAGTTGTGGGATGCGTGCTCCTCTTACACCAGACGTGAATATGGTGGCCCAAGTAATGCTGGGAAGAATTGTTCTGCTGTGCTCAATGAGCGTCTGATTTGGAAAACATCAAACATTGTTCCCATATGAGGAGGCAATTTCTTCTTTTGGGGACTCACATGCAATCTTCTGAAGCTAAAACTGAAATTTCATGCTGCTGAGAGCTTGGGATGTCTTTCAGGGATCAGACCAGTGCTCTGCTCCAGTCCATTCCTAAATGGGTAATGAGGCCAAATGCTTTTCTAGAATTAGCACAAGCACAAAATAACTGCATGCAGTGGAGCCTGTATTTAAGAGCAAATCAGATCTTTTTGTTATTGTTGTTAGGTTCAGTTAAGGCATGGAGTAAGGAATCCAACAAGGGGGAGCATCTCCTGGTGATCTGGTAAATGCATCATCTAAATACAACGTGCTCTTGCAAACAGGCAAGCCCAGAGAGATGAAGGAAACCACATTAAAAACATGATGAAAGTTGCCTCTACGCTCTGTATATCACACTTGAGCTTTGGGCAGTTGGGATTTTTATTTCTTCCCTTCTTCTTCCGCTAATAAATCAGAACCTCGCATTCTTCACTTTGGTGTTATAAGCTGAGACGTCCCTTCAGCTTCTCCCCCAAAAACACACATGTATGTGTGCATGTGTGAAGGATGCATGTTGCTTCTGCCCAAGCTACAAGGTGCAGTAAGTGCCCATAGGAGAGAGGGATTTGGGCTCTTGCTCTCACTGCCTCTTCTGGGCCTTTCAGCAGCTGCCTCCTCAGGTAGAAACAACGCTGTTTGCATGCGAAGCAGTCAACTGGATGTCAGTTTGGGCCCATGTAGACAAGTTATGTTGACACCCGGATCTCTTGGTAGCTTCCAAGTGATTCTAGGAGAGGGAAAGGGACAGTGGCAGTATGTGCTGTGTGTACATCCCATAGCACACTATGATGAAAAGAGAGAAAAGAGCCAAAACCGAAACTTCCACAACCCTGTTGTGAACTCCCTTCAGCAATGGCTGAGCTAAACAAAACTCTCACACGGTTTATTTTTGAGTTGACCCCCCTTCCCATCCCTGTCCCCATCCCCTGCCCTTTGATTTATGGTGCTATTGTGCTGCACTCTGACCTAACACGCCGAGAGCTTTGAGCTTCGCATCTCCCACCCTGCTTCTTCAATCATGCAGGTGTAACTGATGTAAAAATGAGGGAGAGGAAGGAGAGAGATGAAGAGAACAGGAGGGAAAACAAGGGGAAAAAAGATGAGGTTACAGACGCACACATCTGCTCTCTGACTAAATCAGGGTATGGCATACCCGCATGGGTCCCTTTTTTATTGCAAACATTCCTTCTAAGTTAGCAGCATTTTTAGCTCCCCCTTCCACCTTTCCTCCAAACTTCAGATGTCCCAGAGGAATGTTTAAATTATTATGGAATCCCAGAGGAGTTTGCTGTTTCCCTTTTTAATTTGTTCCATGCTAGTTGCTGTTTTTTAAAGCAGTGCCCAGCTTACTCTTTCCTAAAGGCAAGCTCAGGGCTCCTTGTTCCGTCTCTGGCACTAAATTCATTGTAACTGTGTTCCTAAATCCCTATGGGTTTATAGCATGGCTATAATAATTTACTTGATGCTGAAATTTGCAATTACCTGCTCTGATTTCTGAGCTTTTGTTTAAGTAGAAATGCTAAAAATACCAACAAAAACCCACCAAAAAAGGCATTGTTGGCTATTTTCCCTTGGCCAGCCTTCACAGGCGAGCTGCCATCCTGCAAGGCTAATGAAGGGGCCATTGTACCTTATGTCTTCACAGCCTCCAGAGCCAGACAGAAAACAACGAATACAGAGCAAAAAGAGGGCTGAAACAAGATTTTAACCTTCACCATTCAGCAACGGCAAACAACTGTGTTTGCTGGAGCAGAGTATGGAACTCTGTTTCTACCTCAACAGCCCAAATTCACAGGATAGCTGGATATAAAACTGAAGCACTAACCCTAATTCTAACCCTAGCCATTTATTTTTCCATTAAAAGCATAGCACAGACCTATACTCCCTAAGTCTAACCCTAACATGAACCCTAGCCCTAACCATAACCACAATCATAACCACAACCATAACCATAACTATAACCCTTTATTTTTCCTTTGCAAGCATAGCATAGACCTGCTCTCCCTGGCTCTGATTTCCCTGTAATCCCTTTTGTTTGAAGGGAAACCATTCTCACTGGCATTATGAATGTCCCTTAGCAACTGCTGTTTCCAAACTAAAAGCTTAAAAGCCTTGGGTGAAGAACAGCAATGAGATGACTGCAGTAGCAAATGAAATTTATAGAACAAAGTGTTGAAGAAGCCTTCTCTAAATGTAGCACAAAGAAAGAAAAAGATGTCGAACAGTTAGGAAGGTTGATGCTTTTTGAAACATCTCTTATTAATTAGGAGAAGATAAGCAAATAGTGGCCACATATGTCATTAATAGAGCCAGTTAGCACTCCTAAACCCAACATTTTGAAGTATTGCTTCTTCATGTGAGAGATTTGTCGTTTCCCTTTCATTAAGAAAACAAATGTCAATGAAAATACAATGCTACATTTTTGTTGGTGGAAATGGCTTTCCATCCACCTCTGCATCCAAATGATTTTAAATATTAGTGAAGGAATTTTCCATGCCACCAATGAGACATAGCCTTTTTGGAAACCACAGTGGGGAAAATAGGAACATAGTTCTGTTCCTTCAAGAAACGGAAGAGGATTCAGATAGTGCTCTAAGAAGCCTCCTGCTATAGGAAAGTGGAGCAAGACAGAGAGAGAACATGGAAACAAGTAAGAAACCTCAACTGTGTTTTGGAAGGCAGCTGGGTGAGATGAGCTAACAGAACCTTTCTATGCCTGAGCAGTGCTTGACAGCATAAAGGAATGGCACAGTTGACAAAGCAAGAAGGAGCTGTCTCAAATGCCTTTTACATCACCCAACATATTGCTTAGGGCTTAGCCCACTGAGATGCTCTACTCTGAACTGTCAAAGTCTCAGATGCTGCCCAAAGCCACTGGGTGTCTCATTGCCTGACTCCACCATTTCTTGAAGCAGCTGGTTTGTTTGGTTTTTGATGTGCATAGGATCTTCACATATGGGCCAGGTGGGCTTAAGAGCTCGTCCAATATTCCCTGAAAGGATCCTTCTAGCAGACACACTCAGTGTGGCTGCAACATACCACAGCAGGTTCGTGATCCCACAGAAGAATGACCCGGTATCCCCACTGCATAAATGACCATGAAGCAATTCGAACCAGAAACCAGAAGGACGTGAGAGCTGCAATCAAAGGGGGCATGAGTCAAATGGAATGCAATATTGCCTTCATATGCCCATTGCTACAAGCTGTCCAGTCCTGTCTGTGGCCATTTCTGGCCATGGTTCAGACCTCCCTTCCTTTCAGTAAGAAGGATGGATATCCTGCCATTGGCATGAGGGTTTCTAGGGAGATCCTGGGAGGACTCAAAGCAGCCTCAGCTGCTCAAAACACCCCCAAAAGGACAGGTCTGTTCTGAAGATCTGCCAGCTACTTTCAATGAAAGGATTAAAACAGGCGTTTCCCCAGCAAAACATCTCAGCTTGGTTGGATGCTCACTGCAGAGGTTCCAGTTCACTGGGTCTTCAGATTGGCCCCATAACCCTTTGGTATTTGTGCATAGAGAAGACACTGTGAGCTTCAGATGTATTTATTCAGGGAAACGACTGCTTTGGACAGGTCTTTGTCTGAGAATAGCATAGTTCAGTGCGGTTCTGCCTAGGTAATTAAAACTGCTCTCACTTTACTAAATCTGAAAAGAACTGATGAGGGAGCTGAGGCTGATCCTAGAAGCTGATAATCCCTTCTGCAGCGAGGAGACATTACTGCTTCTCCACTGGCCAGAGGACAGCAAGGGGGTCGTTAACACTTGTTAATGTTCTGAAAGCTTGGTGAGGAAGATTTCTATGTTGCTGTGAGCTGGGTGAAACATTTCCCCTGCCACTCACAGGCACATGCCACTTGCTTGCTTTCACATCCCATAACTCAGCTCAATCCCTGGCTATGGTTTAAAGGCACTTCAGTCTAACCAGATCCATTAATTTGGCCTGTGAGGGGTGGGAGTGGTTTTCTTTGAGTGTTTGTTTGTTTCTAAATTTCCTTTCCATCACATGGCTGCTTTGAGAGCCTGTTCGCTGGTACCCAGAATCAAAGGTAAAACTTAGGGGTGGGCAATCCTCAGGAAATGAACATCCACAAACTCTTCTGTGAAGTGAGACAGCTGAAACTACGTGCCTTTATGGGGTAAATTAATTTTACATATATTTCTCCCTTCCATTTCTATGTGTGGTATCCATGCTGTTTCAATTTCTCTGTGACAAAATGTATTATTGATAGGAACCAGACCTGTGGCTGCTTTAGTACTTAGATATCTAAATACTTGCCTGCAAGTACCATCTATCACTAAAGTGAAAAACCATGTCACTTGCAATGTCCTTTGGGGAGGAGAAAACCACAATTATTTCAAGATTTGCCAGTTACTTTACAAGTTAAGCCTGTCAGTTTAGCACTAAATCTTAGACTTAAAATGGTAAAAGGAAAAAAAGTCCTTGTTTCAAAGCTGGAAAATTGAGCTTGTCTGAGATATTTTATGCTTGTGTTTGGGACTCGCAGTGATTGATTGATTCATGGGTTTGGGAATGGTGTGTGCTGACAGTTCTGAGCAGCCTGCCTTCATTCCTTCAGCATAGATTAGCTCTACTGTAAACAAGCTAAAAGGAAGAGATGGATGAGTAAACATCATTGTTTTGCAGCCTGTCACTACCTCCCACCTGCAGGGCTTTCCAAGCAGCCCGAGTTCAGCTTCATCAGAGAGGTGAAGGTCTCCCTGCCTCACCATCAGGTCTGCAGCCTCCCAGGTCAATGCTGTAATTGAGACCAGAAGCTTGCATCGCTTTGCTGGATGGGGCATGAGAACTTTTTGCTGGAGGAGAGATTCTGGAAAAGAGTTCAAGGTATAAAAGCTGTTTTTCCCATGGTGAGCTAGCAGTCAGTCTTGTTCCCTCTACTGTAAATCACAGCATAGCCTCTGTTTGGCTGGGATAGAGCAGCACTGGTGCCACTGGAGCAGTGACCAGCCACCACATGGAGAGGCATGCTCAAGGAACCTTTGTCCTTTCCCTTTGCAAACACATTAGCAGACATACCTGAAAAGATCATCTGCAGACAGAGACACCATCCAGACACTGCAAATCGAATGGCCGGCTTGAGAACCTGCTCAGATTTCCTGCAAATACTGCAAATGTGCACAAGATGCATCCTTTGTGGGCAGTGTTCTTAAGGCATTTCACTTTGGTCTAAATGCACTGTCTGCGAGTTAAGCAAACCGTGGATCTCTCATCTCACAGACTTGCTAGAACAGTCCTGGCATGGTGAAAAGAGCTGGGGAAAGGAAAAGGCTGTATTTGATATCTCAGGGCACTGGCACAGCTTGCCCAGAGATGTGGTGGATGCCTCATCCCTAGAGATACCCAATGTCAGGCTGAATGGTCTCTGAGCACCTGATGGAGCTATGGGTGTCCCTGTTCATTGCAGGGGAGCTGGACCAAATGACCTTTAAGGATCCCTTCCAATTCAAATGATTCTTTGATTCTATGATGTTTGCATTGTTCCCTATCAGGAAAGTGAGAGCGAGACTTATGGTTTGAAAGCAGAGGGTCAAAAATTCTCATCTGCAGCATTTAATGAAAATCATCTTATTTCTCCCTTCCACTCCCCTGCTGAGACACTTTTCATAGAAATGTCAGTTTTCAACTTACTGTGGGAGCTTTACTGACGAGAAGTCCATCTTTCCATCAGTAAAATAAAAAACCCTTCTAATCTGAGGATACATGGGTGAAAAGAAGCAGAGTGAAAGAAAAGTAAGGTTTTTCTCGTTTCTCCAAGCCTAATACCATTTTAGCTGCAGTTTCCTACTTATTTTATGTCTCCTAGAGGTCTAATTGTCATTAGAGTTTAATTGCATCTTGGCTTGCTTTGCGAAGCAAAGAAAGAAGCAGCCTGTGCTGGCCACTGGAGACAATCATCTGCTCTTTTGAAATGCATGTGTGCGTGTGTCTGTTTTCTCCTTTCATCTTTATATAAATGAGGAAGTAGGAGCCGCTGTGATCCTTCTGCACCTGACAGCTCTCCCTCTCCAGCAGCTTTACAGCCTGTCCAAGAGCTCTGGCTCCTGGGACTGAACCAAGAGCATTGCATGGGGCTGTGGCTTTGGCTGTCAGAACCAGACACAGCCTCGGGAGGGGCTGTTTTTCATTCTGCCACCCCTTTGGTCTCGCTGCCACCCCTGGCTGCAGCGTTCAGCAGGTGTTGCTCTTCCTTTTGTAGCAGACCCTTTGGAAAACACATCAAAAAAAACCCTCCATTTGCAAAAGGAGGGGGTATAAAAAGGGATTTTTCTTCAGACACAAATTATCTTCCTCTACTAACAAAGGGAAGTGGCTATAGCTTCGTTGATCTGAACCAGCATTTGGGTTTGTAGCCAGATGATGCTCTTGTTTCTGTGCCTGAGCACAAGTTGGTTTCAAGGGGAACAAAACAAGGGAGCAAATGAGAGCAGCATCCCTTGGTTTGTGTCATTGGTGAGGTGCTGCTCGAGTGAGGCACTGGGAAAGATTGCTGGGAGGCTGAGAGGGAACCAAACCCCAAAATATGTGCTGCTGGCCTAGGAGACACTCAACACAGGATTGTCCAGCTTCCCACAGAGGTGCTGGGGGCTCCAAGCAGACCAAATCAGCACTGAAGCTTCATTTGCAAGTGGCAAAAAAAATCAGCAGATTTTCCCCAAACTTAATTATCTTTCCTGCTCTCCCTGGGAGCCCAGGGTTCACCTCCTGGGGTTTCTGGCTGCAGGGGCTCAGTGGTGCCTTGGCTTCTCCCTGCACCTCCTTATGGAGTGGCTTTGTGCCGGGCTGTGAGCACATGTTCAGAGGGAAGGGGTTGATTTCTGGGGCTATGGTTCAGCTTTCTAATGATGCGTGAACGCTGGGGGCAATTTGTATTTTTATTTTTATAAATAGATGTTCTGTTTCCTTGGATTTCTGGTGGTGTGAGGTTTAGCACACTCGTTACTCTCGGCATTTAAGACCAAAAATAAGGAAACATAATAATCAGACAGTTCATGATTTTTCTTAATAGCATCCAGGGGACAGAAAGCAACTTCCTCCCCCCTCACATCCCTTCCTAAGCAGCAGTGATTCAAAACATGAGGGCCGAGTGAGCAAAGCCATACCATTTCAAGAGCAGCACCAGTAGCAAAGCCTACATTTCTTCCCCCCGTGGCTAAAAAGGCACTGAACAAAAGTCTGGGCCATCTAAAATGTAGGTGGATTGAGGATGATCATTACCAAAACAATATTATCTGCTTCAGTCTGAGCTGAAATTTGTTCACCATACCAGTGTGTTCATGCTTTAGTCCTCCTCAAAATGGATGCATAGAAACATCGCTCAGAATGACCAGGCATGCAAATGCAAGTGGAAGCAAAGCTGATATCTTGCTGATTTCTTACTCATTTCAATGCAATCAACAACAGAGAACTTGCAGTAAGACTATAGTGACAGTTTCATGCATTAATATATACTTAATTAGTGCTTTAGGAGATTGGCTGATGATGTACAGGGGTGTCAGGAGACAGAACTTTCATCATTAGGAGGAGAATTGGTTTTGATCACGTTTAACACAAAGTGTTTTATCAGATGCATCTAAGGATTAACATCCACTTGATACCTTTTGGTTATTTCCATATATAAAGGAGCAAGGAATGTCCTTGGACTCCCTGTCTTCCTCTTGTGTTTTGGAGAGGCTCCTTCCAATCTGAGCATTGTCCTGGAATCTGGCTTCCATGGAGCAGATTGCCTGCCCTTGCAGGGCAAAAGGAGGGCACACTGCCTCTGGTCCTCTCTGATTGAGGATGGCAGCCTGCAGGCCTGCTATTCTTCAGCCTTGCCTCAGAAATTAACTGTAGTTAAGGTCAAGTGGTTTTGGAAAATATGAAGACTATCAAGCATCTGAGAAGGCAATGAGCCTCCATCATAAGGAAACCACACAGGAAATCAAAGCAAACATTCATTGCACAGCCCTCTGACTGGGAGCTGGTAGTAGCTCTGAAGAAATCTGGAATTTTACTGAAGTGGAGAAATTGGGATAATCACGAAAAATGGAAAAACTGGGACAATCATGCTTCGTATGATAGTGAGGCAGCTGGATGGTCTTGATACTTGACTCATGGAACTGTACCCCTATCACTTGGCACCATCTCTGCTGGCTCCCTGTGACCATGATGGCATCTCAGAGCTTGGCTTAAAGCAGGTAAGCAGACCTATAGCCTTCTCTGAAGCCCTCTGAAGAGCTGCAAGGTCGTAATCAGAACTCTAATCTGCACCAGTGATGCTGTTACAGCGTGTGTAAGTGCAAAAAAAAACTTGAATAACTTTTTCTATTTCTTAGTAAGACAACCAGGACAATGCTGCCTGCTTAACCTTGCATTCCCTCTCCTTCCTTACCATGTACAGCCTTTTCCCCAGGCCTGGAAGCTCTGCATGCTGTGGACAGCCAAGCAGTGGGGTGAGGGGCTCAGGCTGGGAGAATCTGATTGCTGCCGGATTCTACCTAGCCTGTTTTGCTGCTGTGACACGCAGCAGGCAAGCTATGTGTGGGCTACAAGTTGCACTGCGTCATTCCTCAAGACACCACAATCTTCCTGATCGCATGACTTCATCACAGTGCTGAAACCTTCACAATTTATGGGGATTTTGATGCCGTTGGCTCTTGTACAAAGTTTCTTTTCCTCTACGTTTATTTCACATTTTACATGACTTTTTGCTTTCTTTTTTTTTTTTTTTTTTAAATGAGCAGGCTTTCTTTCTCATAATGCAATGCTATATATATTTTATTTTTTTTTGCAATGCACCCAAGTAATCCTACACCACATGCTCCCCTCTGGAACAAAGGGAAAGAAATGCTGTACATATCACACAGTGGGCAAACTCCCTGCAGCATGTCTGGGAACATGATAGTGACCAAGATGGCTCTGCAGATGCACTCAGTTGGCCATATACCATAATTGCAACACATACAGATGCAAGAACAGTTGGTCAGTGGGGCTGTGGAATGAGTTGGGTTGCATTTCTTTTGTGTTTTCTCATTCGTAACCCGTCTCTGACCTGGAATCTGGCATTTCACCCACCATTGTTACATGTGGGTTCTTCTGGCAGAGCTCCCTGCATGCCTGCTGGGTGTGCAGTGCATGGCAGGGGATGTGGCTAGGCTAATCCCACCTGGGTGGAGAGGCTTGGAGAAGCCTGCATCATCATGCATCTAGCAGAACTCTCTGTCTTAACATAAATATCGTGGTTCCAGCTATTTCCAGTAGTTCTTGTTTCCGCAGTGCAATGCTCTTGAAACTATTCACTGCCTTAAGGTGCTGCTGAGTGCTGGATGGAGGGGAAAGTATCACATGCACTTCTCTTGAGCTGTAGTCAGATGCAGGAGGAATGTGAAAAGGTACTTCATGCGTTGGCTGTAGTTGTGCAGTAGTTGTCAAGAGAGTGATTTTGGATTCAGAAAGCCTGAATTTCACTCAATTCCAGTCTAAAGCTCCAAGTGTGCATCTCACATCTGTGGAGAAAAAGAGGAAGACACTGGGGGGGTTATAGAAATAAGAGAGGTGAGCACACATGCCTTGGGACACATCAACTCATTAAACCCAGAACAGGGCCCATCATGGTTTCCGCTTGCGTGCCTACATGATCATCATCAACTTCTATAGCACCACAAAGTCCCAAAGCATTTAAGAACAGAAAACCTACAGAAGATACGTATTCTTGGATTCTGTGCAACATTAAATATCCTTTTTAGCGTTCTGGAGAACATCCTGCCAACGCTTACTTTCAGTGCTTGAGTCCACTAGCTATTCCTGAGTACTAAATGTAGCACCTTTAAGGACTGTACCAGATCATTCCCCCCACTGTGTATCACAGACAATGTAAGAAGACCATGCAAACATACCTGGAAAGGAAGACATTTGTCACACTCGGGTACCCAGATCTTCTCTACTCCTATAAAGGCCAGCAATAATGCTGTACATTTCTGAATGTCATCTCCAGGATCTTTTGACTGCTCTGTCTTTATCAGCAGGTTTCTCCCGGGCATCAAGCACTGTGCAGCAGTCATCATTTGCAATACAAAGCCCAAAGTCCACAAATAGGGCATTAAACTCTTCTTCTTTTTCAAAGTTAATGACTTCTAATTTCACTAACTGTACAGACATTAATTGAAAAACTCCCCACATGGATGATATTAACTTGTCAACCAGGAACCTTCGCTGTTGGCTGAGTGGAGGATTTGCATGGGTAGTTCTCATTAGAGCTAATGCAAATCATATGGGACAAGAATACTCTTCAGAAGAGCTGGGTTAAAGAGCATATGCAAAAGAAATAAGTGAAAAAGACATGGGGCACTTGGGTGAAGACAAGGATTGTGTGATCTTTTGGTTAAATAAAGCTCTTCTGACAAATGTCCCACAACTCCTAGGATGTGGACAAGGATCCAGCAGCACTGTAAACATTTATTGTGCTCCTTCCTCCAGGGATTTTAACAGCCATATGACCACTATCTGCCATCTGAAGCTGGTGGTACATGTCACAGTAGCAGAAGGTATACAGATTGGTCCACTTTCTAGGGAGCTCACTTCCAAGACATGTTGGCAGATGAAAAGCAAGAAAAATGCAAAAGCAAAAAAGCAAAGAGAAAATGATGACTGTCAAAAGTTCAATAGATGACAACCTCAGGCATCAGTGATCAACAGCAATTGTATTAGTAACATTTCACTATCATCCTACAGACTCTTTAAGGGAAAAATATGTAGAGGGATTGCAAGCTTGATTAATATATAGCTAGTAATTGATTACCATAGGTGAAGAAAACGTGAGGAGAGGTTTGGATGATTAATCTCTGACATGGATGAAGTCATACGAGAGGCAGCAGCAAAGCAGATGTTTGCTTTCCTATCTCCTCAGTCCTGCTTCAGTGCCTTAACAACTAATGTAGATGCTCTTATTTCTAACTCTGCAGTCTGAATGCAAGTGGTCAGACACACTCAGTGCCTTTCTCCAGGACTGCATATTATCAAAAAAAGGTTGGGCTCAGTGTGGTTTCGCTGGTCTGTTCACACCAATTTGACTGTGCTGCATCCATTTCATAGAATCATAGAATGTATTGGGTTGGAGGGGACCTCGAGAATCATCGATTTACAACCACCCTGCCATAGTCAGGGTTGCCAACTGCTAGATCAAGCAGAAGATCAGGCTGACCAGGGCCCCTTCAGGCCTGGCCTTCAATACTTCCAGGATCAGGGCATCTGCAGTCTCTCTAGGCAGCCTGTGCCAGCACTGAACACATTATCAGTGGAAAACTTCCCCCTATAAAAGACGCTGCCAGTGTTGGCTTCTCTCATTACTGACAAACTTAATTTAGAGAGGAGATTGAAAAAGAAAGATGTGTAAGCTCCTGTCTTTCTCGTGGCTCCTTGGTAGGTGCTATCCAAGCCTTGCCAGCAGACCCAGTGCTCCTCTCTCTCAGAGTCTGACTGTTGCTTTCCAGTGTGTCTTAGATTGCTGCTGTACATCTCACTTGAAAAGATGATCAAAGCTGAAGGACCAACAGTTTCTCAGGTCACCTCCTTGGATCCTCTCTCAAGTCTGACCGAAATGTAGCCAAAAAGATATTTGCTGCCAATATACAAAAGTGTCCCAAACTGCAAGCAGTCCCAAAAAGTTCAAGGTTAAAGCCTTTGCAAATGCCTGGAAACATCTTTCCATTCCCAAAATAAATGTCGCTTCTGAGAAAAAGACTGCAACATGTCCATCACCATAAGCTTTTGCCCCTGAGCTGAGATGTCTCTTTCCCAAGGAAGACCAAGAAACTGAGCAGTGGTGGAAAACTGACACGTTGACAGTCAAATGAATTAATCCTGTCCTAGAACAAATTCTTGGTAAATGCTGTAATGAGCCAGCTAAGCATGTTGTCTACATGGGAAACAGTAAAAAAAAAAAAAAAAAAAAAAAAAAAAGTTACAAAACAGATTCTCTTGCAAAATCTTTGCCCAAGAACTCCAAACTTGCAGTACTCTTTGGCTTACACCACAAGAAAAGGTAACTCTTGCTTTATCTTTCACCCAACACCTCCCTCATTGCCAAGTGCTTAAAAATCTCACAGCAGTGTACTTCATACCTCTTCCAGACCAACTGCAGGTTCAGGGGACAGGGAGGGGAGGCAGGAAAGTGAAGCAATTAGGCCAGCAGATGTCTAAATGTCATTTGTTTCATGTACCTAAACCATAGTAGAATTTTACCCTGCAGCAAGACTCTCTCTGACAACTTCTCCATCTGTTTGCATCCAGGAGTTCCCCAGCAGAGAAACCAGGTGTCCTATCTGAATGCATGCAAGCAGTCAGCCACCACACTTTTAAATACTAAGCATAAAACACACCAACAGAGCAAGCTGCAGTCCATCAGGTGTTATCTACCTCATTGCCTGTGGAAAATGGCTTCAGTATGTGTGACAGATATGAAGCTGTCTGTTCCCAAGATCTCAGAGCTCAGAGCTTGTAATAAGCATCTTCCTCCCAAGCTACCCTCCCTCCTTCTCCTTTTAACCACCAGAAAAAGGATGTACCAGTTTTTATTCTTTTTAACATGTCTGAGTGTATGCCTACAGTTGGTTCACTTGCTGCTGCCATTGGAAGGGACTGGCAGAGCCTGGGCTGCAATGTGAGAACTGCATCAGAGAGTCAAACTGGAACCATATGGATGACCTCTGATATGAACAGCATGAGAAAGATAGGGGATAAGTTTCACTGTTATGATAGATCCCACTATCATTTTTCATAGTCCTTGGCTCTTAATCATCCTCCCATGTTCATTCTCTACCTTAGACTTCAGCAAAGCCTTATTCTCCTGCAGAAGCTGGCAGCCCATGGCTTGGGCTCGTTCCTGGGTAAAGAACTGGCTGGAGGGCTGGGCCCAGAGAGTGCTGGTGAACAGAATTACATCCAGCTGGTTTCCAGTCATGACTTGTTTTTGCAAGCGTTGATACTGGGGCTATCCTTGTTTAGTATCTTAATTGATGACCCAGATGAGGGACTTGAGTGTTCCCTCAGTAAGTTTGCAGATGACACCAAGTTGGGAGGAAATGTAGACCTGCCTGGGGATAGGAAGGTCCTACAGAGGGATCTGGGCAGGCTGCATCAAGGGGCTGAGGCCAATGGATGAAGTCCAAAAAGATAAGAATCAGGTCCTGCGCTTTGGCCACAACAATCCTAGGCAATGCTACAGGCTTGGGACAGAGTGGCTGCAAAGCTGAATGTAGGAAAATGATCTGGGATGTTGGTTGACTCTTGGTTGAACATGAGCCAGCAGTGTGCCCAGGTGGCCAAGAAGGCCAGTGGCATCTTGGTTTGTAACAGAAATAGTGCAGCCAGCAGGAGCAGGGAAGTGATCATCCCTCTGTACTGAGCTCTGGTGAGGCAGCACCTGGAGTGCTGTATTCAGTATTGGGCTCCTCACTGTAAGAAAGACATTGAGGCTCTGGAGTGTGTCCAGAGAAGGGCAATGAAGCTGTGAGGGATCTGGAACACAGTTCTCATAGGGAGCGGCTGAGGGAGCTGGGATTGTTCAGTGTGGAGAAGAGGAAGCTCAAGGAGAGGCTTCTCACCTCAAAGACAGCTTTGATGATCCAGATGATCTGACCTTTTCTCACTTCTGTGGCTGAAAGGATGAAGAATTGAAAGAAAACAAGGAAAGCTCCTTCTGACATACTGCAATGTTTTCCATTCCTATTCTGCTTACAAAACCTTGAAAGTATCTAGGAAGCTGGTGGAGAAGACAGATGCTCCCAGACTTCACATTTTCTTCTTGATATAATCTACAATGGAAGTATCCAAAACATATCTAAGCATCACCCAGTTCAAGCCAAATACTCCTGCTTTGGAGTTAAGCATTAGCCTGAACTTAAAATCAGTAGAACAACACTGATTTCAGTACAACCCTGGACAGATGAAACTTATGGCAGACAAGGTTAATTGAATCTACATTAGCAGTGGCTCAACAACCTGAGGAAAGCTAGCCTGGAGTCCAGGTACAGGCCCCTTGCAATAAGCTGGATATGTAGATGAACTCTCTTAAAAAGTTAAAGATTATTTTGCATCAGATCTGAAAAATGCAACAATGAATCACTCCCAGTATCTCTTGCTGGATCCTTTCATCCACAACTTCCTAGAGCTCCTTGAAACATATTAAAGGGAGGCAAAGCAATAAGAACCATCTTAAAAGTCACAAGAGACTAGAAGTCTGAACTTTCAGTATCTCTGTTGCATTCCTGTTTTGTTTTTTTTCTTCAAAAGGAATGGAAAGGACCCAATGGAACAAACTCCTTTCATGAGCAGTGGGTGACCTGTGCGGTCACATAAATAGTGTGTTTAGCTGAATTGGCACATCATGGATGCTAGGCTAAATTCACAATGGGGAGCCTCTGGAAGAAGCACAAAGTGATCAGCTCTTCTCAAATCCCAAGCCAGCATCACTGGACCATTCATAATATTTGAAGCTCATGTTCATTTATGGCATGCAAGAAAAACTGTCCAACCTTCCTGCTCCCTCCCCAACCCATCAGGCATCCAGTAGAAGTTTGTAGAGACCTGACCTGGGAGACACTCTCTCCAAATTCAAGTTCTCCTTCACTGTTTATATTAGTCTCTTTCAAAGCAGAAACTTGATATTTACTACACAATTTCCTTTTCTGTCATGGGCATTCACAAAGACAATAACTTTGGTTACAAATGTGGGATTTATTTTGGTTTAAGAGAACATTTTAGGAACTAGTTGAAGGAAGAAGGAGAAATAACTTCAGAATTCCACAGAACTTCATCTGACCTCCAAATATATATTATTATTCCCCCACTGTCATAAGAGAGTTCTCCTTTAAAATTCATTCAGATTTTGAGGCAGCTCCAACTGCAATAATTTTATTATTTAGATATGAGAAAGATATTTCTGGCAGGTAGCCATTGGCTAGGGATAAGCAAGGGAAGATGCGACTGGGAAAATGTTAACAAACAACCCATCAGCCCTGCACATGAGTGAATAGCAAGAAAAGCATCAAACTTGCTGGTATTTGCTTTTTCACGGTCTGTTTGGCAACCTTTCCAGTAGAAGTCATGCAGAGGACAAGACGAGTCAGGAACCTGTGCAGAACAAGAGACTAGTTGGAGTGCACTTAGGTGCTGGAGGTGACTAAATGAATTATGTTTTCATGTTTTTCCATGGGAGCCATCAGTAGCTCTTGCAAACTAGTCTGTGCTCAGTGTGATTGGAAGAACTTGGCATTACTGGCCTAAGACCAGAGAGAAGTGCTCTGATCTTTCTGGGGTGTGCTGTTCCAAAGGTACAACCACCAAATCAGCTATGCAGCGCCACAGTACAGCAGGAGGCAGTGTGGGAAGCCCATGCCATCTGAGATCCTGACCCCACAGCCTGGCATATTTTGAATGCCAATTTCCATTAAAATGTGATAAAATCTGGAAACTTCTCTTCAGCCCACCTTTGCTGGCAACAAAGACAAGCAGCTCTGCCGTACAAAGCATGCATAAAATCCTCCAAATCTCATCCCCACTTCCCAAATACTTGCTGGTGGAAGACAATCCAGCTTGTGTCTCTAGGGGGAGATGGCTGGTGCATCTGGTGAACAAGTGGTGTAACTCCCTCTACAAACTTGCCCCCTCCTCTTCACCTGACTCCTGATGGGTGTAACAGCATTGAAAACTCCCACACTTGGTTTGGAAGTGCCAAGAGAGATCTTTAACTTCTGTAAGCTTTTCAAACATGAACGTGATGGTTCTTTCAAGAGGAAGAGAAAAAGAGGAGAGCTACAACAAAGGGATTAGGTTGCGCCCCAGTATGAAGGGTTTGGGATAGCTTCTTATTCTGAAATGAAGAACAAAAATGAATTCAAGTTGACTTGGCTTTACTCCTTCCTTTCTGTCATGCGGTGCTGTCTTTAGCTTCAACAGTTTCCTGAGCAGTGAAAAGGAAATATGAAGTTATGAAGAGCAAGAACTGAAAATAATGGAATCTTAGTTTTTCGGTCAAAGATGATTCCAACCTGCATGTAAAAGATATCTGCTTGAACCTTAAGTATAGTCTAGCCACATAAGAAAGTAAAAACTTGCTGAAAAGGCAGAATAGCTCAATTTTCCTCTGAGACTCACCCTTTGCAATTGATCTACAGGCAAGTCAGCCACAGGACATAGACATGGCTCTTGTAGACCCCAAACACATTGAAGAACAACTATGTGCTGTAGCTCAAGCAGCCATGGCTCTTAGTATCAGCTGTAAAATACTCTGGTTCAAACCCAGTTACACGCCTATAGTAAAAAAGAAAAACAGCTCCTGGCACAAAATGTTCAGTGCTGCTAACAAAATCTGTGAGGCTTTTTCCCTTCAGCTCAACACAGTTGTGTTCTAATTTCCTGAAGTCCCAGCAGGCCACCCTAAGCCTCCAGCAGCTGCTTGAGAAAGAAGCATCTACTACAAAAGAAATGCTGAAGGCATCTAGAATAGTTGTCTGCTTGACCACAATCCTATCCAACAAGAGTAGCATTTCAGTAACACTTTAAAGACACTTAAGAGGATTCCTCCTTCAGAGGACATGCAGTCTCCTGCCCAAATCAGAACACAGGAAGATGCAGAACTAGCTGGGGTAACAAATGGAGTTAGAGCACCTCTCCGAGTGCCCTATTCCATATTTTTTTTCATGACCATGAGGAGCTACCAAGCATCTCACTTTGTATTTGTTATCCTTAATTGGGGTAAGATTCCCATCACGCCTCCCTCATCTGTTCTTTTCTTTTTTCCACCTGCCTTTTATTTTATTTCTGGCTCTTTATGGTCTCCCTTTCCAGCTGCTTACTATTATCACCTACAATTCTAATCCCTCCTTAACTGCTCACATAATCACCCTTTTATTTGGGAACCTGGATTCATACCCTTTGATCCACAGGTTGTCCTTGTATTTCCTGATTCCAATTTGTTCCAGGGTGTCCAACCATTTCCAAAGTCTTGGAGCTCTCATTTGATACAATTCCTCACAGCAGAGGAATTAAGTAAATAATTAGCACCAGAGTACATATGATTGTTTTAACCTCTTTGCTCAGATCTGGTCTGTAGTTTGCATTAGATTCATTGAACCTCTTCTTTCACATGTTGTAGACAGGCTGTAGCAGCAGTACTGCTCTTTTTGCTTTATATCTTAGCACGCCAGTTGTGCACATGAAGCACTCTGAAACTCAATTCCTTGTATTTATTGTGCAGAGTTTAGGGCATGTCAAAATGACCATGAACCAAAGTGCAGAATCTGGATTCCCACAAGTGGCTAATACCTGAAGCCTATTTCAGGTTGTATATTAGGAAGAACTTCTCTGCAAGTGCAATCAGGCTCTGAAAGAGGCTGCCCAGGAAGGTGGTGAAGTCACTGTCCCTGGGGGTGTTCAAGAACTGTGGAGATGTGGTTTTTAGAGACATGGTTTAACAGGCAATATTGGGCAGATGGTTGGACTGGATGATCTTAGTGGGCTTTTCCAACCTTAATGATTCTGTGATGCTAGGATCGAGTGCTCTGGTGCCGTGCACCAAGTTTGTCTTTCTCTGCTCATCCTGGCCATATTTACCTGTGCACCAGTCCTGCCCCTGGCCATTCTGACTTGCATGCTTCAGGTAAACTGCACTTCCTACTACACCAAAATCTCCTTTTTTCCAACTCCAGACAGGTTCAACTTGTACTTCTCTTCCAGGCTCAAAAAACATTCTGACGGAGTGCTTACTCTTCACTTTCATGCTTTTACAGTTTGTCCACCACATCTGGTGTCAGTAAGGTCTCAAAAGTGCCAGGGGGCAAGGACTGCTGACATCTCCCCTTTGGGCCAAAACCTTCCACTTTCAGCCTTTCATTTAGATAATTTCTTTTTTTTCATGGCTCATAGCCAAGCAGACCACTGTGGCAACCTACCTTGGGCTCATGTGGCACATAAACCAGAGGACTTCAGCCATAACCCTTGGATTAGGCGCAATAATTTACATCTGACTACAGCATACAACCCAGGAAGGAGCTGGAGATTTGACAACACCAGTCCAAACAGAGCAAGCTTTGTCATATGTGCTCTCTGAATGATGCTAGAAAAGTAAAGGCAAACACAACTGCCACTCAATGAAAAAATTACGATAAATGATATGAAAATACTGCAGTGGATGTTTCTAACCGTGACGTTACAGACTCTTCAAGAGATAAGACAGATGAGTGAGAGGATCAGCACATAGGGAATCTGATCAAGGCATCAACAGTGTGATCATTCTTAAACTGCATTATGCGTGTGCCAAGAGCTACTGAACAGAGGCCAAGCAGCTCATCCAAAGCTGCAGCTCAGCAAAGACCACTGTACTAAGCACAAATGGAAGGGAGAAAGAGACTAATCCCTAAGACACAGCAGAGACTAATCCCTAAAAGACACAGCAGAGCTCCACTGAAGGCTCCTGTGGCTTTAGTCCTTCTGACTGGCAAGGAGCCATATCAGATATATTTTGAAGCTTTTGTTTTCCTGATCCTAGCTTTTCCCTGCAATTGTTTTCGGTTCTGTAGTCGAGAGCTTCCTTTTTTATTTGAGTAGTACTCTCTCTTTTCTTTACCCACTGAAATCTCAACTAGTGCTAAAACCCACTAAGATTAATGTGAAAAGGAATGAGGTAGATTTCATCTCACATTCAAATGAAGCAATTTTATTTTAGTGCATGGGAACTGTAAGAGCCTTTACCTTCCTGGCTGTAAAATCAGTAGACTTCTTTTGACAGTCTTTTCCTGAGGTAACACATCCCTGTGTCTTCACCTTCTGGATAAAGTTCTCTCACAGCCAAAATTGTTTCCCTAGTGGGGTATTTATAGACTGAGAGTGAGTCAATTCTTGCTTTTCTTATTTGCATAACCTCTCCTTTTTATTATATCTCTAGTTAGGGGTGGAATTTTACTGTTAGTATTATATGAAAGAATTAGTAAAGGGAGCCACTTTTAAATGACTGGGATAGACTGAAATCCTCCAGTGTAGCTTGACTGGAATCCCATCAGATAGCTGAAAAGGAAGTGGAGTTAGCTAAAAAGCAGCTGCAGTACAAAGTCCTGTCACATATCAAGAAATTTCTAAATTGAGGGAAATTGTTTTTATGTGACGGTGTTAACTGGGAATCTCCAAACATTCGGATTTTCTACCATGCAGATGTTTTCTTTAAGTGGGGAATTTCTAGTAATCATTAATGTTAACATATTTTTGTGATTAGGCAAATACATAATTGTTTAGCCTTCAGATCTGAAGCAAGAATAGATTCACATCAGTTTCAGTCGGTCTTCCAGCAACTTGTTCTGAACAGCCAGCTTTTGTACGAAACTGGGATGCATTTTGCCATCTCTGTGGATGATTTATGATTCAGCCCTCTGATTCACTCCCATGTCCCATTCCTTGTACTGCTGTGATACATTCTACCTCTCTACAAATAAATGCGTCATTCTTCCTTTCAAAGGATACGATTTGTCTCAGCTTATCAAAATTATATCTTCTGTTGCTAATTAATATAATGCATACATGTAGCTAAAAAGGTAGTTCAGTTCAGATTTGGATTATTGCTCAGTTTAGAGTAACAGAGACATTGCTGCGTAATGAGAAGGCATCAGATCAATCTTCAGTTTACTCCATGAGAGATACTGCTAGTTTGGCACCCAAAAGTATTTAAACAATAGCCTTTATCATTTAAATTATTTTAAGTGGTTCCGAGTTTCCACACCAAGGGATCTGTTCCTTTCTAAAGCCTTTTCAGCAAGGTGTAGATGGCATGAAGCTGTTTGCAGGGCAGCATGGAGCAGGGCTGAGTATTCACATGAGATAACTCAATTTCTGTGCTTCTAGACATCTTAAAATTTTGTTTTAGGGCTGCAACTGTAAAAAGATGTTTGTGATCCATGAACAGGAGATACTCACACCATAAACAATGTGGAGAAGTTAAAGCAGACCCCTTTCCTGCCAGCTTTAATCTTGTAACACAATTTCTTGAATTTTCTAGTCAGAATCTCCTGTGGACATACAGAACAGGAAATGTTTGTAGTGCTCCTAGATGGCTTTCGCTGTGCTGCATTGTCTTTCCAGTATATATCAGGGATGCTGAAGTCTCCCATGAGAACAAGGGATGAGAATTGCATGACTTCTGCCAGCTGCTCATTGAATGCCTCTTCCATCTCTCCATCTTGGTTTGGTGGTCTGTAACAGACCCTCACCAGGATGCCCGCCTTGTTGGCTTTCCCCTTCATCCTTACCAATAGGAATTCAACCTTATCATTGCCATCCCTAAGCTTTACAACATTGAAACACTCTCTAGCATAGACAGCCATGCCGCTGCCTCACCTTTCATGACTCTCTCAGACTTTCAGCTCTTCAAGTCTGAAGAGCTTACAGGCATTCACTGCACAACTCCAGTTATGGCAGTGATCCCACCATGTTTCAGTAATGGCAGCTAATGGTTTGCATGCTGCATTATGTCTTCCAGCTCCTCCTGTTTGTTGCCCGTGCTGCATGCACTGGTGTAGATGCACTTCAGCTGAGCCATTGGCCCAGCTCTGATATTGTTCCCCCAGGCTCATCTCTAGCAAGCCTCACATCAACCCTTCCCCCTTCATACCTGGTTTAAAGCATTCTCAAGGAGCCCTGCCAGCTCCCGGGATGGGATTTGTTTCCCACTTTGAGACCCATCAGCAGCCATCAGCTCAGGTGCTGAGTACACAGCCCCACGGCCAAAGAAAAACACAATTCCAAAAATTAAAATCAAAATTAGCTGAAAAGCCAGCAAGATAAAGCCTGAAGAGACTTAGGCTGGATTCCTGATGCTGGTACGCAAGCCCTCAGGTTGGTGTCTGAGTACACACTCCAAGGCAACCCATCGCCTCAGTACATGTGTGGATGTGGATCTTGCAGCTCTTTTTCCAACCCTAATCCATTCATACTTTCAGCACAACAGTGCAATTTGAGGCTACATAGATGGACACCACTGAACCTCAGCATCCCAGTCTGCAGTAAGACAGAGTTCTAGAATATTACTTTTATAACCATGCTGCTTGCTTGCATCATTTTTTAAAGACACAAAGCCCCACAGTGGCTGCCTTTTCCAGATGACCATTTTTACATGCTTAGCAAGAGTTCCTTCCTCTTTTACCTCCGTTACCAGGGCAGGCTGGATCCATTTGACAGGGGCATGGTTCTCATTTCCTACACAGAGTCGGCAGTAAACTGCTCCTTCATGGTCTGGCTGCTCTGAGGAGTCCCAATTAGATGTCCATGCAGGATGGCAGTTCTGTTTCCTCTTGAGGAAGCCATTGCTAGAGCTGCCGCAGTGGTTAGGATTTGATTATTTAAGTGGCCATGGTTGTTTTCAGACAACGTCTCTGGGGTTTTCACACCTGCTCCCTAGTACCTATAAATTGCCTTCTTTTTCTTTTTCTTTTTTTTTTTTGGCAGAGCCATGAATTAAAGGCACCTTCCGGCTGTAATTACAGGTGACCCTGGCTCAGGCTCCTTGCCATTGGCATCACCAAGGATACAGGTGCTGCTACACACTGCTTTAAACAGCCACAAGTGGGTTTTCTTTGCTTGCATCCTCAAAATGTCCTGGTCATAAATCCTTTTAATAAGGACTTGCATTTCCCTGGGATCTTTCCACTGGTGTAAAGATTCTGCTTCACCTGTTTCACCAGTGAAGATGTGAAGAATTTGAGTTTTTCCAGGACTATTTCTATTAGAAGAACTACAACTAACCTCCTCATGGCTGTTCTGGGAGACATTCAGTAGCATTCAGTGAGAACAAGGGTCACTTTAATCGTTGGGTGCACTCTAGTGACACAACATGACAAATCAAGATTAAGGAATGGTTTCTTCCTTGACATTGGTGCATCAAGGCTCACTTCTTCCCAACATGTTGGCTTATAAATGGAGAGCTGAGTGGAAAAATATATTGGATCCTTTGGGATTGCTTCTTCCTAAACACACTGACCTCAAGAAACCCATAGAAAGCTGTTCAGATTGATTCAGGCTCAATGAATTGCTCCCAACTTGCATAATCCTTGCCTGCTGAACTTCAGACTTAACATGTGGAATAAAAACAGGATTGTAGAGAAAAGAGCTAGGAACACCAAGCTGCTTATGAAGGAGAGCGAAAAATTACCAAGATCCCACCTTATGCATTAATGCTTAAGATACATGTGATCCTTTTCTCCACACACACATACTGCTGCAAAACAGAGAATTTAAGGCAAATAATTGCCCAATTTGCAATGAATCTACTTAAGATTGGGCACATATCTCCTCATTCTCTCTTGGACAGGCATCCTTGCATCTGGCCCCTAGCCCTGGGGAGTGCAGGTCTAGTTATGTTGCACTGTGAGAATCCCAGCTGCCTCTAGCTCCTTCCTGTTCTTCATCTTCTCTACCCTCTCATTCTTTCACTGCAGCCTGCCACTGCTCTCTATCACAGGTGAGAGACTATGTGAACAACGGGGAGCAAGCTTGGGAGAATTATTTTAAAACCCATTAAGGGAGTCACCTAGAGTTTTATGGTGCTCTGGTTTTAAAGCTCTGGAGAGCCTGTATTTGATGTGTAACATACAGCCTGCAGGCATCCTTTCACAAAGTATTCACCTTTTACCCCACGCTGCCATGCCAGTTGCCAGTTACCTAGTTTTACTTTGATGTCTCCCACGCTAACACTGATGACGCTGGTAGAAGAAATCTCAGGAGATGCTTCGTTGTGAAAACGAGACCCAAAGATAAAGCTGATGTCTTAAGATCATAAATATCCTATGGTAAACAGGCAAGTATTTGAACTTCAAGGACTCTTTGGCTTTTTTTTACTTTTCATCTCACCAATTTCACCCGGGAGCAATTTGCAGCAATGCTAATTGTATGTTTTCCCTGAGCTGTGCAAAGTTATAGGCCAATTATTTCTCTTCCACCCCTGTGATGCATGTGGGTTGCTGAAAAATTCTGAAGGAAGAAGCCAAATTTTTTTGTTCAAGCAACAAATCAACAGCATTTCTTAAAGTCAGTGAAAAAGACGTTATCAAAATACAAGCAAGGAAATGCAAGGTAGAAGCAGATTTATCCTGCCAGTGATTTCAGCAGGAAAACGATAAAGCTGATGCCAAACATTTCTGAATATGAGGACGCATGACGGAACATTGTTGAGAAGCGTGGTATGAATTTTCTGCCTGCTCTAAGAAAAAGTTCAACATTACATCTGTTTCAGTGACCTGTAATGAATGTTGTGGTCATCTAGTCTTTAATAAAGCCAAAAGAAGGGGATGTTTAAATTTGCACCTCAAAGAGCTGAATGTGGAGAACTAATCCATGTTCTGCCCCCTGAGCTGCAGGGGGACACTGCTCCACCATGGGCCTCTGCATGGGCTGCAAAGAATTTCTGCTCTGGTTCAAATGTTCCAAATGTTTTTAAAGTCTGTGCTCCAGTATTTTGGGGCTCAAAAGAAGGTCCCATCTTCAGAGAGGGTCCAATTTGTAAAACACAGATGTACTTATTGAATTAGCTGGGATACTCACTCTGTTTTGAAGGTTTTAGCTTGAGTAAAAATTCTGGGATTTTGCACAAAATTAGGAGGGAACTTGTTACTTCAAGAAATTCAGATCTCCTGGAAATACAGAATCAGAATGTTAGTCATTAAAGCTAAGCAACGGAGAGAAGACAGAGAAGTGTGGTCAACAGTAGATCTACACCCCCTGTTCTTCCAGCATTTCTTTATCTAAGTGCTGCCAAAACTGGGAGAACACTTACGAAAGGAAACTTAAATGTAACCATTAATATATATCATGTACCAATCAAGACAGGGAAGTTTGGCAGAGTACTGGCGCAGTGCATCACAACACAGTAGAAGAGATTAAGTGCACCTTCTTGTTTGATATGCAAGATGATATACAAAAGATTTACCTAGCTGGGCAAAAATATAATCACACAATTCAGAGGATGCTCTGAAAAGCACAAAGCCAAAATGCCTGCATTGTGAACAAACAGCACTAGGAGGGATATACAGGCCCAGACTCAGAAAAACTTCAGCACTTGGCTAATGGCAAAGAATGCAACAGATCTGAATTTTTGTGAGAAAAGCAATCGTAATATCTACTTATCAGTCCTGAATAGAAAGCATTTTGCCTTTGGTTCCACATGGAAAGTGCAACTGGTCTCATCTGATTCTTTATTAACAGATGAAAATACACAGAGATGGAAAACAACACCATCCTATCATCATGATGGCAAAAATGGTGTCACGACAATAATAAGGCTTTAAACATGTGATAGGGAAAGAGATCTTTGTGTCAAAGCCTTTTCACACTTGTACTACAGCAGTACAGAGAATGAGACACCTGTTGTAGTGGTATACGTGGTGAAAGCAATTCCTGCTGCAGAGGTACAGAGCATCTTGCATACATTCCTGCATTTGTGGCCACCAACCATAGCTGAAGGACACAACATCCACATGCTATAGAATCATGAAATCATCTAGGCTGGAAAAGATCATCATGGTCCCCAAGTCCAGTCATCAAACTGACGTTTTGATTCCAATCACGAAACCATGTCCCTAGGCAAAACTAAATGGCCAACTTTGACTAGATGCCCAATTTATACTTGACTAAAACAATGTGATTTCAATTCCAGCCAAACTGAGGTGCCCAAGGTCACAAAGCATCACAGGTCTCAATGGAACAGAGGCAACTTTTGGTCTAGATCATGGCTTCAGTGGGATAAGCAGGTATCTCAAGACTAAAATGCTGCCAGGTCTGTTGATTAGACCTCCAAGAAGTAATGCCTGAGTTGCAGTAACAAAGAGTGCTACTACAGAATGGATTTTTGTTGTGTTACGTTGCTCTGTGAGCTATTACATGTGCCACAGCAGAACAGAGACTGAAATAGGCCATCTGTAGTCCAAGGGAAGGGAACTCAGGCAACACAAACCTCCACCCCCACACACCCTATTTCCACTGGGAGAGCCTCTCCAGGTGAAAGATCAGCTATATGGATGTGACTGCTGAATCCAGTGCTGATGTGCATTTCAGATTCACCACTGCAAGGCCGTGTTAATTCTCTGGCGTGCCCATTAGGACCACAGATTTTGCAGAGGTAACCCACTGCAAAATGAAGCAGACAGTCAGGTTCAGATAAGTGATTTGTAGGTGAAAAGCTCTTTAACCTCTTTTGAAAACTCCACAGTTCTGAACTGTGCCATCTGAGATACAATTTTTATGCGCAGCTTATAGATCACGATAAAAACAATAGGCCAAAGACCTATCAACTCTTTTACATGTCCTTGGCAAGGTTACAAGACAGCAATTCATTTCCCTGGGATCTTTTACTTTCCTATAAATTCCAAGAGCCACATTTAAAAGTGAATTGGCAGATGTGTTTTTTATTGTAAGGAAATTTGTTTTGCTTAAACAATAGACAAACATCTTCGGTCATAAACAATGAAAGGGAAGCTAGTTTTCCACCGAAGCTGGCCACAGTAGATAAGCAGTATCTCCATGCAGAAGGAAAAGTTGGATTATGTGGTAATCGACAAAGAAGGCCTGCAGAAAGCTGAATAACAATTTTTGTCCAGAAATCCAAAAGGGCAGACACTTTTGTAAGGCTATGGAATGTGTTACAAGTTGTAATCCTCCCAGCAGAACCTCAAAACCCTTGGCTTCTTCTTCTCTTTTAAATTCAGAACTTGACAGCTATTTAACCAGAACCACAAGTGTTAGAGGTGGAAAAGGCCTGGGGATTATCTAATCTATTCCATGACTTGAACAGAGAACACTGAGACTGTGCTGCGTAAGTGATGTAAAAATGCCTGCACAAGAAAGAATGAACAGAGCTGATGCTGGAAGTCCAAAGAAGCGTATTCCACTTGACTCGAAACTCACTAATTATCTTTTAGCTTGGGTAGGTGGTGTGATGATGCTCTTGATCAGAAGAATGATAGAATTGCAGACAGCACTGATCCAAAGCTACTGATGATGCCCACACATGAAGAATTAGTCTTTCCAAGCAGTGTCACCCACTGAGCAGGTTCCAAGTTAGGGAAAAAAAGGCAACGGCATTCATCCACTATCAAAACATGCATTTTTTTATGCTTTTGTAGGAATGTTGCTTTGAGTCTTATGAAAAAACTCTCCGTAAATCACATCATAAAAGATGTGATAGCCAGACTGATTGTTTACAATAAGGTCTACACTGTCCAGGATATTTGTGTGTGTGTTTGTTTGTTGCTTTGTTTTGTGGACAATCCAGATTCAGAAAAGTAGCATTCCTCTGATGCTGGAGGTAGAACACTTTATTACATGTGGATTAAAAACTCTGCTCACAGCTTAAATAGTTGAAGTTCCATCAGCACACGAATTTTACCACCACCTCCTCCTTATTTTATTGGTATTAATATTTGTGCTCTGCAGGTCTGCTGTAAAACAGTTTGTGACTTGCTGAACTTTTCACCCTACTTCTTCCATGAGGTTGGAAGCATGCAGGAGGACAACACAATTATGTTACTTGTGTACTAGGTAGGAAAAGAAGACAATCTAGATTTTCACTCATGACTTTATGAGTCTTCTGAAAGATGGCATGAATACAACAGTCCCCTCCCCTGGTGGAGCAGGGGAGCATCAGTACTTACTACTAGTAAGTAGTGATGGATAAAGGAGGAAGAAAGTCCAACCCTAACAGAGGTGATTGTAACAGGAAATAGCATGAGATCCAGTAAAGATTCATACACTGTCAGAAATCTGTTCAGTGCTCATCTGCCCTGAACAATTGCAGCAACCAGTGGACTACAGAAGTCCTTGCTGTCCAGTGGTGCCACCAGCTTGCAGAACCTCACCACTGTCTTCCTTCTTGAATACAATATGCAAGCAACATACCAACAAAATCTCATCTCTTATTCAATCCTTTTATGTTCTTGGTGGCCTGTGGGAGAATTTTTCCCATACAGGATTTTTTTCTGTACTCACAAATGACCTTGATCCTGGAGGAGGAAGCTTCTTTATGTGCACAGAAAGCACTCTTCTCACCCACTGAAGTAATACACCCAACAAAGCAAAAGAAAAAGCCTGCTTTTTGATTTGTTTACTTCAAACTAGTCCTACCTAGAAGACATAGGTTTAAATCCAAGGCCTTTCGTGGACATTTCCATTGCACTGCAAGAAAATTTGACTTGTCTCTGTATTATGCCACTGCTCTCTGATGTGAGCTTTGTCATCGTACCACAAAATCCACTCAGACACAGCTCTTTCCTTGGATGTCCCACTGGTCCCACCAACATCTGAACAGGAAAAAGGAGCCTTAGCTCCTCCATCTTGGAAGCTGATGAAGCAGAGCCAGATTTGTTGTCCGGGTCGCTCCCATTCCTCAGATGTTCAAAGGAGCAGATAAACTTTGTTTTCAGAGCAGGTTTTGGATGTGGTGAAACATTAGTCAAGTGACAGAAGAGGTTTGATTCAGACTACACTTGGCAACAAACCGGCAGCTCGTCACCAAAGCTCCCAGTGCCACTGAAACAGCCTGAAATGTGGATCTTCAGGTTTTGACTTTAACATCTGCAGTAAATACACAGTAAACCACTTCTTTCACATACAGAAATTCTGCAAGCAGATGGCTACCACTTCTGGAGCATGAAGTCCTTCCTCTGTCCTTGACTTTGCGTGCCACTGTCCTTATCGAAATGAGTAATGACACATCCCCAGCTGGAACACAGGCTGTGTTGGTATCCAGCAGCCCAGATGCTCTACTTGAAGTCTCCAAATCCCTCCAATCTGTAAGAGTGTGCTGGAAGGATCAGGAGCAGATTTATCCTGAGATTTCTGGCACTTCTCCTTCCAACCATGGCCAGCAACTCCAAGAGAAATGCCTCTCTTTTATGTTTTGGCACTTCTAGTGTTGGCAGGAGGCAGAGGAGAGGAAAACAAACCTGAGTCTTCCAAAAACTCCATAAACAAACAAAGATTTCCTTTCAATGTGGCTGAAGATGGCCAGAGATCTGGGAAGCAGAAGACAGAGGGAGAATTATAGCGTCAACATCACTAAATGTTTCTCCTAAACGCAGCACAAATCAGGGCTTGCACCTCTCCAGCACATTTTACCACAGTGACATCAAGACAGAAAGGTGTTCTAACTGTGAGGGAGGGATCCCTTGAGAATTGCAAAAAATTTGTTTGCTTGAGAGTCTGCCTTGCCAGAGGGGCACTGAGTAGGGCTGGCAGGCTGAGAAAACATGCTTTTTAGGCCACAAAAATGAGGGACAGGCTTGGGAACATCACAACAGATCAGGCCTCAGGAAGGCAGTTCCATTCTAGGCTAGTGCACCGCAGTGCTGAGTGGTTTTGTCTGGGCTTCACATCTCCAGAGGGAATGCTAACACATTTGTCATCATTCTGAAAGGAAATTCTGGTGAAACGTTAAATTCAGGCTCTGCTAGACCTCCTAAGAGAGCCTGAGGACATTTTTAATTCATGTTCCTGGGCAAGGCATACAAGGCAATTGCTTTTCCAGACATGTAGGCATGTCCAGCAACCTTGGTCGTGAACTGCTGGTCACAGATAAAAGTGAAGCAACTTTGGCAGTAGCTCTTCCAGAAGTAGTTTTCCTCAATTTTCTCTTTGTATGTAGAGGTGGTTGGGTTAATAGCAGCTGTTCTCAGAGCCCTCACAGCAATGAAGTCTGGACTTGAGGTTGCTACAGGCGCTATGGTGCCGGAAGAAATGGATAATTATACCTGAACACCCACAAGAAGACATTAAGGCTGTTATAATCATGAGCATTGAGATATGTTACTTATGTGAGCTGTATTGATGAAAACCTGCTGGCTCTAACCTTCGATCCTAACACTGTTGATAGGACTATTTTCTTACAAAACTAAACCAAACGAACGGATTCACCATCACATACTGCCCAAAACAACCCAAGGAAGTGCTACTACATAAACTGAGCTTAAATACATCCAAATTATTTATTTCTTGGAAATGGACATATTCAAATAGAACCAGTCGTTAAAAGATGATGTTTACCACATTGATTTCAGAGAGTAAGGTTGAGTGACCACAATCTGAAACACATCACATTAGTAAATTATTGCCTCCTGGCATGCAATTTGGCTGTGGAGTCTTCTACTATACAGATGTGATCTGAGAAAAGCCAGTTGGTTAGATAACAAGTGCTCAGCTCCTAATCCCACCATTAATGAATGAGTAAGTCATGAATGAGTCATTCCTACCTCTCTGGCTTAGTTTTCATGCTAATAAAATTAAAATGAATAATAGTTTTTCCTTTCCTTTCCTTTCCTTTCCTTTCCTTTCCTTTCCTTTCCTTTCCTTTCCTTTCCTTTCCTTTCCTTTCCTTTCCTTTCCTTTCCTTTCCTTTCCTTTCCTTTCCTTTCCTTTCCTTCCCTTCCCTTCCCTTCCCTTCCCTTCCCTTCCCTTCCCTTCCCTTCCCTTCCCTTCCCTTCCCTTCCCTTCCCTTCCCTTCCCTTCCCTTCCCTTCCCTTCCCTTCCCTTCCCTTCCCTTCCCTTCCCTTCCCTTCCCTTCCCTTCCCTTCCCTTCCCTTCCCTTCCCTTCCCTTCCCTTCCCTTCCCTTCCCTTCCCTTCCCTTCCCTTCCCTTCCCTTCCCTTCCCTTCCCTTCCCTTCCCTTCCCTTCCCTTCCCTTCCCTTCCCTTCCCTTCCCTTCCCTTCCCTTCCCTTCCCTTCCCTTCCCTTCCCTTTTTTTCCCCCCTTTCTTCCCCCTTTTTTCTTTTTTCCTTTTTTCCTTTTTTTATATCTGCATGGGTGTGATGTTCTGCAGGCTGATTAATGAGGTGATTTTCTGTGAGAGAAAAGGATGCTGGTCCTGGAAACAGTCTTACAGACATACTGAAGAAGTTGTGCATATTGTCCAGGAATGACATGGAAGAAAGGAAGAGGAAGAGATTCAGTTTACTGCTGTGAAGCCTCAAGGCATTATACAGTTCCTTCCCAACCAGTCCTTTTTCATTTTTGGACTGATGCTGTCAAAACCAGTGAGGAATTCCTCAGAAAGACACCTCTTCCATCTTAATGAATTACACTTACTAATTTAATAAGACTAACTTAGACTAACACAAAGGGAGGTGTTATTCTCTCCCTTGGAAAGCTGCACAAAGTACAACATTGATCTCACTGAACCACTCTTGAAGTACACGCTTTCCAGGAAATGGATGCATACGTTTATACGTATGTATATATTTACTTTAACATTGCTTATTTCTGCTCTCCCTCCAGCACAACAGCTCCACTGCCTTTCTCTGTGCTGCTCTTGGAAGCAGTTCACACAGCATCACAAAGGGAATACTGCAAACTTCCGCACGAGTTTCGCACGATCGATGGGGCTTGCCGTGGGAAGGGAAAGCACATATGTACCCAGCCTTCTGAAGGTTCGGCCACGTTTTTGGAGCCACAGAACTGGATCCTGGTATAAATTAACATTTGTCCATTCCCAGATGTTCGTTCCGCCTTGTTGCGACACCTCTTACCTACTTTCAGACTGACCTTGCACTGGTCTTGAGAATGTTCACGAGTTCTTCAGTCATTGTTAAGAACAAGGAAAAAGAAACAAACATCTGGTTAGCAGAGCTGCCAAGTGCACATTCCTTCATTGTTTTTCAACCTTTCAATCCCTTTGTTTTTTGCTTGAAATTCCGTTTGATAAACGTGCAGGGAGCCACAGGGCATTGATTAGATGAAATTCCAGCTCTGACCCACACCACTGCTCCACCAGCATTGACTCAGTGGAAGCACCACTGACATCCACAGCCCCCAAACGGCCAAAAGTAGGAATTGTGCCCTGATGAATCTATCCCAAGTGTGTTTATGCGTAGAGACTTCATCCCACTCCCTCTGAGGTCAATGGGAGATTTGCCACCGACTTCATTGGGAACAGGATGGGGCTTTAATATTGTTACTCCTCTGAAATGGTGTTCAAGTCCACCTCCTGCCAAGATGTGGAGTTCTCAGTTTCTATCGC
Organism: Tympanuchus pallidicinctus; assembly: GCF_026119805.1. Lineage (NCBI taxonomy): Eukaryota > Metazoa > Chordata > Aves > Galliformes > Phasianidae > Tympanuchus > Tympanuchus pallidicinctus. Next base: position 35,525,306 of record NW_026294669.1, read on the forward strand.
TGTAATGGTTTTTAATCGGAAACAATGATTTTATTGAATCTTGGCCTGAGGTGCTGGCACTGCCTGACAGAGCAGGTGGGACTGTTCCAACAAAAACTCATGAAATATCAAGCTCACAAACACAGCTTCACCTTCTCTACCTTTGCTGTACAAGATCTAGCCTGCCGCGTCTCCACATGGAAGCATCTTCTCTTGAGCATAACTGCTCAGAACTGGATGAATTCAGCCCTTGGTTCACACAGATATGATCAACTCTCTAAGCTGCTAAGTTGAGGAAAGGAACTGCCTTACATTTCACCTGTTGATAGACAGATTCTTTGTGGCCTGATTCAGACCTAGGGCAGGTCATACCACCTTCCAGAGACAGCTGTCTTTTGAAGGAGCATGCTAAGGTGAGGTCAAATTTTCAGTTGAGGCCAGGAAACCAGGCACAAGAGCTCAGTGTGAAAAGCACCGCTGACTAATTTTGGAGAGTAATCACAGGGAAAAGGTAAGGCATAAAAGGGCTGCTGCGTTCTCCATCGATGAGATGTCTTAGCGGGGCATTGCATTAGCTGTTGCTTGGAATACCAAGGATCTGAGTATTTTAAAAGCTTCCCTCTGTTTTTTATTTACATGTGAGTGAGTCTGTGTCCCTGAAAACCAGATTTGAAGATCATTAATCTGAGACAAAAATCCAGGCAGACTTATGCAATGCTGTCCCACCCAGCTGTCAATCCTTACCGACCCCAATCTACGCACTGACTGACGCTGTAAGCAGGATTGTACCAGACTGGAAAGCTGCTCGTTTCCATCAGAGATGCCAAATCTGCGGTGTGGCTTTGTGATCCATGTTGACACCAGCCATCAAAAAAATTCCATTTTCTTCCAAATGGTCACTTCCATAAATGCCAAGTTTTGGGCAACACAATGTACGGCATTTCCAGCAAACTGCTCAGTGACCTCATTTGAATTGCCAGTTCTTCTTTTTTTTTTTTTTTAAATGCCTTTCTTTTAGCCATACATTTTAGATTAAAAAATAATAATCTTGCAATCTCTCAGAAAAATTGGACTTTCGAAATGAGGATGCAAAGAAGCATAGTCTGGTAGAGACTTGAGCAGGCAGACTATATAGTCCTTCAGTCACTGGACATTCTTATATCTGTTCCACACTCAGGCATTGTATACACAAACATGAAGACCATTTTCAGCTTTCAGGCTATACTCTGCCATCAGTTTTTTATATAAGACATTTCCAAGTGTTGCCTTATTCAAAGAAACTACAGACTCAGAAACTCTAGTTTGTGAATGTGCCATCCTCATGGAATTTCCAATTGTAAGTGATTTCTGAGTGAGGAAAATACAGCCCAAAAGAGATATATTGGCTGCTCAGTTCCTACACACAGGAGGTCCAAACAGCATTGGTAAACTGTCTTGGAGAGATGATAATCCCAAAGAAGAAGAAAACAATTTTGGTAGAGCTTGAGAATATAAATGCAGAAGGACCTTGGCATACTAGGCTTGTGCTGGTATTTCATGAGCAATGCCCTTTTATGATCTTGAGGAAGGAACAGTTGTGCTCACATCTGGAAATTACACAGTAGCTTGTCAAGAAAGATAGTCAGGTACACGCTACTGTGTTCTGTGAAAGAAAAACTGTTAAAACTTTCCTACGTTTTCTATTAGTTTCATCCTTGGAACAGTTTTAGCAATTCTGGATGGTTTAACAGCCTCTTCAAACCAGCAAAAGCACACTCGTAACATCTTTGTAGAAGAAAAAGTTTTGGAAAGCTATTTTGACCAGGTCTTCTCCATATGAGGGAACTGCATTCAAAAGATTGGAAATTCTGCTTTGGTTTTGCACAGGTGTCCTCTCACTGACCCGTAACTTCATTTAACTCTCCTCAAGAGGAACACCAGAATCCGTGCTAAACTTATTAGCTTTCACAAAGAATATTTTCTTTGAGGAAATGGCCAGCACACGTGCTTTGCCTTCTCTGAAGACTCCAATGAATACAGCACAAACTCTATACTCCTGTAGCTAGGAGGTTTTTTCCCCCAAAGACAGACATATATTAGTACCCTTCAATACTCTCTTGCCTATTCTGTTGCATTTCCCACAGGTGCCACTGAGCTCAATAGGCAGACCTCCCTTTGTTTCCATGTTCTCTTTCTCATAGCTAATTTGGACATCTGATGTCCCTTGATCCTATATCCTATTTCTCTCAAACCACCTTTTCTTCTGCAGAGTATGAACCTCCATGACCAAAGCATAGGGTATTCGTTAGGTCGCAAAGATGTTTAATGCTTTTGGTTGCTTTTTCTTCAGCTGCTTGCCTGCCACAAGACTGTCACAAAATGTGAGATTTAGACCTGAGGCACAGCCCAGGGATGTTTGCTGGAGGCCACTACAGTCTCAAAAGACAGCATCTGCCCTATGTTTTAGAGGGAAAAACAAACAAACACAGAATGAATTTGCGCAACGTGTAATCGAACACAGTTGTTCTAAAAGGCAAGAAAGAAGAGTTTCGTGCTGTCCTCATAACATCCATCCAGGACCCCACATCCCAAGGCTCTGCCTAATGTGATCTTTTTCAGCTTCTTCACTGTATTTTCTGCGTGTAGCTGGAGTTCCTTTTTCCCCTCATGGGGGTTTGCTTTTGGTTATAAGAGCTGCAGAGAGTGCAGAAATATTAACAGCAGTTGACAGAAGAGCTCTCAGAGGGACACAGAGGCTCCTGGCTTACCACTCAGTGTACAGCCCTTAGGATAACGTTTATCGTCTTACTGTTATAATTATTATTGCTTTCATTAAAATGGAGGAGATGAGAGACCTGCAAGGGGCGGAGAGCCTGAAATCATGCATATTTTTTTTATGACACCCAATGCATCCCATGCTCCTAGCCAAAGCACCCGGGCAGTCTATCTCATCACTATCAGCAGTAATAGTGAAAAAAGACCTACAAGTTACTTGATAAAATGCCCCAATATGAGATATTGTAGCCTCACACGGGGGACTTCACAGCTGTACCCAGGCTGGTTACAGCTGTTACATGGAGTTGCTGCATCTCAGTCCATGCTCAGCTTGCTGTTTTGGAGCATGCAGAGTTTCCCTCCAAAGTGAAAAAAAAATGCTGTCCCTTCTGAGGAAAGTGTGTAAGTTTCCTTTTTTTCAAGAGCAGATTGAACAGAAAATCCTTTCCATTTCCCCCTAAAGAGGGCTCTTTCTCCACGCAAGGCAGTGCTTTAACACCATGAGCTGAATCAATGCAAGTATTTCACCTTGAGACTGACTGTGTTTTCCGTTGGAATATCTATCACACTAGATAAACCCCATGGCTTTAATCATGTTGAAATTAAAGAGGTTGCACACCAGGCCCCTCCTGATTTTGCAGGGATGCAGGTTTGCATGGCAGAGCTAAGGAGACCTTTGGCAGCAAGATGAATCAGGGTAGGCAGAGGAATGAACATCTGTCCATGGCTGAAGCAAGCACAGCAAAGCCATAACCTCTCACACTACAAGAAAGGCACTGCATTTCTTGGACTGTGACAAAATTGATTCCAATGAGTTTTAATCAAGTCTGTCACATCTCTTGGCTAACATAGGTACAAAGCACCTCTGATTCCTAGGACAGTCAAGTGCAAACTAAGTGATCTCATATATATTTGCGTTGTACCTTCCAATCATATTCAGACAAGAAATCAGCATAAATCACATGTTCCTCAAATGAAAGGATGTTTATTCACGTAGATGTCATCTCAGACATTGCAAAACATAGCCTTCCCACTTCTTCCCCATGCTATGCAAGACCCATCATCCTCAAACCAGCCAACAATTTCCGTCTTCAGAATGTTCCTCACTCAAACTCTGAGTTCTTGGCAACTCCACACAGAGAGGTCACATGCAGACAACTGACCTTGAGCAACAGTGTCACCTCCAGCGCTGTGTCCAGTGCACATTCTTCTGCACTGAGATGTAGCATCTCATAATCTACAACAATGAATAGAAACATATTCATCTTCCTGGTCTGTCTTCTTCTAATCTCTCAAGGAGTGTCCTATAGTCTATGACTGCTGACTCAGTATTCCCAGAATGCATTAATCATTTTAAGTCATAATAATGTTTTCTAATGAAGAATAAGCTACAGCTGTTAAGAAAAGGCAAATGCTAGGCAAGCTTTTGTAGGCGTATTAGTAAGTGCTACTTAGTGAACTTCCCATTTTGATGTGTGCAAATGACATTAATTAGCACAAGCAGAAGGTTAGCTTTATGACTCTTTGAGCATTTTCATCTAATTAGATATATAGGAGACACTTGTAGATGCTAAAGAGCAACGCATTCAGTGAATTCTCCTTTGGAATAAATGGGGGGCAATCGTTAGGCAATGAGGTAAACTCTTCAACAGACTAGATCTTTATCCAGGTTGGTAACTTGAATTGTTCCCAAACCATTAGCCCCACATACCTTTTCACCACCTCCATGTCAGTCCCAGATCTCTGCATGGCCAAGCTGCACAAAGCCACATACTTTAGAAGCCATACGTACCTCAATAAATGCAAACTAGTTCATATAGAGCTTGGAGTAACTGAGATTAGATTTGGTATTAACTTTCTCAGCTGTGACTACGTGACCTTCTGGTCTGAAATGTATCCTGGGAAAATGAAAGGAAGTCAAATGTGTGTGATCTATGTGGAAAAGTGAAAGGAAGCCATGCTTTGGCCATCAGTTATGTAAAAGGATGTGGTAAAAATGAAGGGGCAGAACACAGGGACAGGCTGTGGAGTAGCAGATATCAGTGGAATCAAGGGGAAAATAGACTGGAACATTAGGAAGCATTTTCTACTAATAAAGGATGAGGAAACATTAAGTGAAGCTTTACTGTTACTGCTGTCCTCTAAGAACAGGTGAGACGTCTGTTAGAACTGAGAAGGTGACATTGGTCATGCATTAGAGAACGAAGAGGGGTTGCATGCCTTCCTGGAATTCTCTGCAGCATCACTGTCCAGTAAACAAACAGCCAAACAAATTTCTCAGATTTGGGGAGTTTTTAATTTTATTTTTTTAAAACATTTTCACTTGTGCAATATACCTAATTCTCTAGTGCTGCTGCATTGCTTCTGACTGAGCTGTATGCCTATGACTGATACTGATTCTCGTGTTCATTAAATGCATTACTCCATCAAAAGAACACAAAAACAAAGTGATTTCAGTCATGGTAACTACGGTTACTAAATTTTCAGCTATGGAGCCAAAATTCAATTAGGCAACCACAGGTAAGTACTACTTTTTACCTCTTCTATTGCAGCTGGACAGGTGCAGAGGTTATGCCTTGAAACATCATGCTGATCACACTGAGATCACATCTACTAAACCACCTGGCCAAGTTCATGTTAAGTTTAGCTGTGATGTTCTGAAAAGCCTATCTGAAAGGTAATTTACATTCTTCAACTGAAATAATCATAACTGATTTCCATTTCCCCTCAAAACTTCTATATGTAAACTTTTCACCTATGGTCTCTGCTCATGCAGTTTTGCAGAAAAGCTGTCCTAAAGGTTAAGCTATTTGGAGAAATATATATCATATATATGCATTCACATGGAGGAGAAGACAGCTCTACTGTGCTCCTCTCAGGACTCATCTATCAGCCATTTTTGGGTCCAGTGGGGCCACGAAACTCAACAGCCTGCCTACAGCCTGGAGTTATACAGACCTGGGGTTATACAGACCATAATTCCTTCACCTAAAAGCCAACCTGGATGATGGGAGTTCAGACATGACCTGCAAGTATATTTGTTTAATAACACGGCTTCTCAGTTCCACTGGTAGGAACTTAAACAGGGCTGGCTGTCATGAAAGCTTGACTGCTCTCTGATAATGCCCTGCAGCACACAGGCTGGCTGCAAAATATTTTGTTGACACCTAAGACCTCCACTCCTCTGAGGCCGTAAAAAGTCAGATAAATAACCTACAAGAGCCAGAAAGTGCAAGGGGACAGATGCGTCTGACTAGAGTTTCTTCAGCTTTGCTTTAATGCTAGGAGTTATCACAAAAATGGCCAAACGAAGAACCAGCACTATTTTTTTCACTTCTGCATGTTTGTGTGTGTGGACATGAGAAAGTTTGTTCTCTTTCATTGTGGGTTTCACTGGTATTTCCACCAAGAAGGACAGTGCTTTGAAGCTGGAGGCTGGGTACGTTCCTTAGGAACTGGGGGTGATTCCAGAACGCAATTATATTATTAGTACAAATAAAGCATGACATTTCCTACTACAGCACATCCAGAAGGAATTTTTACATAGTTTTTAAGACCCCAGAGTCACTTCAGCCCTAGTCACGCTGGAATACCAGCTGCTCAGAAGAGCAAGGACTAGTTAAAAGAATGAAGTGTTTAAAACTTCTTTTTTTATTTTATTTTATTTTTTTTTTTAAGAAATAACTTTTCTTTGTCTTGCTTCACTGGCTTCCAGTAACCCGAATAGATGAAGTTACTGCATCGTGAGCAATAGCTGAATTACAACCATGAACATACTTTTCTTTGGTGAACTTGTAGAGAAAATGAACACCATTTTTTCACATACCTGAGGAATAAAAGCACTCGTGGAGAGGAATCTCTCCCACTGGGAACCCTGGTGTACTTTGCAGTAGTATTTTATTAAGAGCTGGAGAGTTCAAGGGTCTCACAAATGTAAGTTTTCAATTAGCTTTCCATTATGTCCCAAACAGTCTCTAAATACTCAACTAAACTTTAATCCAATCACTTGATTTGACTCCAAGCATGATTTATCTTTTAATCATCATCCGTTCAATGAGGGGGAAAAGAAAGCAAACTTGTTCTTGGCTCATCATGACTCATACATGAATTTACTGCGATCAGAGTTGTGTTTTCCTTTTGGCTGATGCCTTGGCAAGTGCAAGCATTGGCTCTGGCTTTCTGTTTAAGTATGATCATTCCTGCTCATTCCCCATCCCCCTTCAAAATGTTGAATAACACTACATGTTTGTCCTTTATACCTTTTCCCACTGAGGCATGTGATTTTTTTGTAGTATCTTAGTGTTTCATTAATCAAAACTGTCTGCTATTTGACCTGCACTCACAATATAAAACACGTTTTTAAAAGGGAGCTCAGTATTTTAAATGAGTGGCATTTTTTTTATTTTTATTTTTTTTCTGGGAGAATGTATTATAGAGAAAGCACCAGGACAACAAGACACAAACCAGCAAGTACCTTCTGGTATTTGTCATACAGCCAACACGGCATACAGACAAGCTCTCTGGAGGAGCTACATGGTGCCACCTCTTCTTCTGAGAGCTGCAGCACCCCATTCACCAGCTACAGCTACACAGGTTTACAGCTTACCTCCCAGAGACACCACAGCCACATGCTTTTGCCTTTGTGCAATAGCCACAGTTAAATGCACCTTCCCAGCTAAAATAAGAAGTAGACCCAACCTTTGCCCACGAGTGGCATGAACTGAAGAGCCTTCGGGGCTTTAAGTGCTGTGTAACATCTCCCAGGCATTATTATTCATGTTAGTGGCTGGTGAAACAGTTCTAGCTGACAGAGTTTGCATATACTGCTTTCATCATAATTTGCTGGCTGCCCTGAACTCTGAAGCAGCAGAACTCCCCAGAGCATACACGTTTCTCAAGAGATTTCCCACTGAAGTGTTCTTTACCATTCACATTGGCTAGAAAGTTTGGACAAAGTCCTTCAGGCTGCCACCAACTCAAATTTTAATGCAAGGCTAACTGTGCTTGAAAGACTTCTCTGAATGCTGAGTTTCAGGCTACCAGAAAGGCTCTATGTCACTCCGAGTGACATTCATCCCCTCATTTGTATGTGAAAAAGAAAAATGAGGCTACTGGAAAGCAATTCATCTCAATGCCCTCTTCTGATTTGCTGCCAGCATTGGTCTCAGGAGCTGTCTCACTCAGTTCCAGTGTCAACATCTGCTTTGTAGGCAGCTCCAATTAGGCAAGATGACTTTGTGATCCAGGTTCCCATGCTGCCCCTAGCCAACAGTTGATATGTGCCTCACTGATCTTTACTTGTTGGTTTGTCTCTACTGCTCCATTTCACAGCTGCTGCTGTGCAGCCTAGCTTCTGGCAGAGGTCCTGCCTGTGGTCTAGTTCTTCCCAGTGATTTAGCTATTGAGAAGGGTGTACTCTACCTCCACAGGACACACTGATTAGTTCCCAGTGCCAAATCCTTTTTAAATCTGACTTTTCAGGCTATGGCATTCATCAGTAAATGCAGACATTGTAAGGTCTTCACCAAGAAAATCAGATGCAAACTTTCAATAAAGGCAATAATGACCTATCAGCCCTTGCAGATCATTTAGTGGTCTTGGAGACTTTGAGTCAAGACTGGATATATCTTTGTAAAAACATCCTTTTGCAACAAGAAAATCTCACTGGGCTTAAGGCCAAAGTTGCTGGGTAACAACTGAAGGTGTGTGCTATCAGGGCAATCAGAATAGAGATCATAATGATTCCCTTCTGGGTTTAAATACTATGAAAATTCACTTCTTGTTAATACTGAATTCATAGAGCAGGAATTCGCACTTGGGATCCTACCCAAGAAAACTGGCAGCCTACACAGCAGATCTGAACACTTCACTGCTTTTACAGTGGGAGGCTGCATTTGTGCTGCTGGGAACGGCTCTTAGATCTTTTACTTTGATGCTCATTTTTTGCCACTGCCTTTTTCTCTCACACAGTCAAGGAATCATAACCTTCCTGGTCTGCAGAGCTGCCCCAGAAAACATTGCCCTGTTAATGGTCTCCAGTTCAGTGCAAGGAGGGAAGTATTGGGGATGGAAACACTAAACTTATTTTTGACACAGAGTGATTCATCTGATCCAAATCTTCCCAACACTCGAGCTCACTCTTCATTGGTATCAGACACTTGCCTTTCACGAGCAGAATGACTACTTCCTACACTGCCAGCTCTTTTACTTTTCCCAGCCATAACTTTTATGGTAGAAAAAAGGAGGAAATGCCAAAACACAGAGTGAAGTCACCATCAGCTGAGCATCCTTGAAAGAGCACCGTGGTTGTGTCCTGCTAGCCTCTCAGGTAGGGCATGCTTGTGGAGTCTGACTGCAGAGCTGTGTCCTCATCTGCTAAGCTCAGCAAACTGCCCATCCACACAGTACCAAAACTGCTTTTTAGAACTTAATCTTTGCATTTGTGATGGAGTTGAGGAAACCCCGGTGATGCCAAGCTGGTGTCTTTTACTTCATCCTAGCAGAGCTTGGTTCAAGCCCTTTTCTGGAAAATGAGAGTGCTGTGTGGTTGCACATGCCCAGCAGCTCAGCAGGCTGCCTGCAGCCCTTTGGTTGTCCCCATATGCTCATCTCTTTGTCCCCATGCAGATCTGGGAGACTGTTTTCTCTTCCATACCTGTTTCAAGGTGTGGCTGCGCATCTGGAAACTGATCTTGTTTTCTGATTTCTGATTTCCCCCTCCTGATTTCATAGAGATGCCTCCTCAACACAAAACAACCCACTGGGCGATAAGTAAATAAGCAACTAAGGCTCTTCTGTCCCATCCTGCAGTGTTACGGTAACATTATGTGGTAGCTCTGCACAAAGAGCAGGTTCTGGGTTTGTTCATTCTGCCCTCTATGTCCACACGTTTGAGGTTACTGGTAACAGCCAGGGAGAAGCAGCTCCTGGCTGGAGAGCAGAGCTGAAGCATCTCACACACGTGGAGACTTTCCGAAGCTATTGTTCCCATTTTATAGTGTGAACATGTGCTGGCTTCCCATAAAGCAACAACAGCTGTCAGTCAAACAGACATCACTCTGTAAATCTGCCCCAGCAACTCTGTTTCCAAACCCTGGGTCTCCAGGCAGGTTTATGAGGTGCAGCCTGCACGATTAACTAGTGCAGAGGATTGCAAAGCAGGTGCAGTGAGGAGGAGGGAGCAGGGCTGGGGGGAGCTGGGACATCCAGCCTGGACTTCAGGCCCTGCTCACTGGCCCAGTGAGGGCCTCAGGCTCTGAAGTCCCACAGATTTTACACATTAATGGGAAATATCACAGGGTTTCTGACTGAGGTGTGATCTAGAGATGCATGAGCATGAGTCTCTTCTCTGTTCTTTTGTTGGACTACAGTGTTTCTCCTCATCAGTTCTCTGCTTAGGAAAAGCTAGAAGACTAATAAAGAAATTAACCAGAGACAGAATCTGTGGGCATGTTTCTTTTTCTAATGACTTCTTTTTTTTCTATTTAAAAAGACCATAAAAAAGGTAGATATGCAGGATGCATCTGAAGAAAAAAGTGTCAGGCTTCCAGGAATGGATAACTCACCCCTTTAAAAACTGTTCATGCAGAATCCAGAAAGCAACTTTTTTGACAGTGGTCTTGCAAAGAGAATGAACTGTTTTCTTCAAGAAGAAAGAAGCAGAATGATTTTCTTAGATTCCGACTGCTTGAATGCTAACTGAACTCACTGACAAAAATTGATTTTAAGGCAATTTAGTCATGAACGAGAGAGGGACACTCAAAGTTATTGCTATGACTCATCTAAAGAAAGCCATTAATAACTGCAGTAGCTATAACATGAACTGAAATTTTTCCTCTCCCCAGAGGTATTTCTCACTGATTACAGAGGTATGGATATTTATGGGCACTATCTGCAGTCTCTGGAGGATGTCTTATGTTAACTTTCCTGTGTTATCTCTCAGGTGGCTGAGGAAGTCACCACGCAGTGCAGGACAAGCAGTCCTCCTTAGGCAGGAACTTTCATTCAGAAGTTTCCATGAGCACTTCACCTTCCTTGAGATCCAAACTGTACAATTATGAATAGGCTGATTTACGTGTTGTGTCCCAAAGACAGCCATCCACTTAAATTAGCAGCCACAAACCCCAGTTCAATGACTTGGATGAGGAACTATTTGGCAGCAACAGTCCAAAGGTCATCCCCTGACTCATAAAATGCTCTGTGAAAAAGGGGAAACCACGAGTGACTGTTTTTATTAGAGAAAATACCTTCCTTCTCCTAAGGAGACTGGGATTAATTTTCCATAGCTTTGCAAACACCCTGCAGAACGTTTAAAGTGACTGCTATCACTTTTAAACACCAAAGACTTTGAAAGCAAAGACTATCTTGAATAGTTTACGTTAATAAAGAAATAAATCAAAGCTATATGAACTATCATTCACCAGTGACTTTCCCCACAAACTCTGGCATCTGATGTTTCTACCCTGTGAATAATAAAGGTCCTGTTACCTTTTTTCACTGAAAATCAACATCCTGTGTATGCTATGATTGTTTCATTTCGCAATTATTTGAGCATCTCAGAAATAGAAATTACTTCTTTGAAATTCTCTTGCTCTGGAAATCCTCCTCCTGCTTTTCATTACACCGTTACAGTTGTTCTCCTTGTAGGTTAAAAAGAAGCACATTCCATTTTTAAATGATAATACTTGCCCTTTTTTTTTTTTTTTTTTTTTTGCCCCCCAGCACTTCACAATGTGTCCAATACTTCAGGAACACCAGGCATAGCATATGGCTCAAAAGAAGGCATAGGAACTCAGTGGTCCACCTCTTTGATGCAGAGAGATCAACCAACCAATCACCAGGTCAGTTCAGATACTGCAAATCCCTCTGAACAGCTGTAGTTCAGCAATATCATTACTAATGTTTGTTGAATAAGTTATACCCCTGAGAGCTGGACTCTCTCACTTGGATAATGCATTCTCCCAAATTTCTGGCCTCTTTCATTTAATTGTCTCTGTTCATTTGGGATCCAACTCCCAGCCCTGCTGATAAACACAGTGTTAATATAAATATTAAATAAATAAATTCCCAAACAAAAACACAGAAAACTCTCAGTGTCTTCAGTAGGAATATTCCCTGAAAGCAGGCTTATGCTCAAGCTCTGAGAAAATCCCAGATAGATTTCTATTTTCATTAGGTGATGGAGAGGGCAAATACAACGTAAGAAAGTAGCTCCCAGAGTGAATATCTCATTGTAAGAGCTGAGTAAATCCAAGACTGCTTCATGAGACTCAATGTGTACAAGTTTATGGGGCTGGATGACATGCATCCCAGGATTGTGAAGGAGCTGGCTGATGTGGTTGGCAATCCACTCTGAATTGAAAAGTATTTGTTGTCAGGTAAAGTTCCTGGTGATTGGTGAAAGGAAAATATCACTCCCATTTTCAAAAAAGTAGCAAGAAAGACCCAGGGAACTACGGGCTGGTGAGCTTCATGTCTGTGTCTGAGAAGATCATGGAGCAGAACCTCCTGTTAGAGTACAAGCAAGGTGAGGAGTTAAGACAGTCAGCATAGCTTGACCATGGGCAGGTTGTGCCTGACCGACTTGGTAGCCTTCTATGATGGAGTAATAACACTGGTGGACAGAAGAAGGGCAACAGATATCATCTATCAGAATGTGCAAAAACTTTGATGTGCTCCTGCACCACATTCTTATCTCTAAATTGGAGAAATATGGATTTGAATGCTAAACAACTAAGTGGATAAAGAATTCATTGGGTGGTCACAGCCAGAGTCGTGGTCAGTCCAGGTGGAAGCCAGTTATGATTGGTGTCCTCTGGGGGCCTACCTTGGGACAAGCTCTTTTCAATATATTTATCAACAATATAGACAGTGAGATAGAGTGCACCATCATCAAGTTTGCCAATGCTACTAAGCTGAGTGGTGCAGTTGATACAATAGAAGGAAGGAATGCCAGCCAGAGGAACCTGGACAGGTTTGAAAAGTGAACCAGTGAGAACCTAATGAGGTTCATCAAGGCCAAATGCTAGGTGTTGCATTTGTGTCAAGGAAGTCTCAGATATGTGTACAGACTGGGAGAATATCTTAGTGAGAGTAGCTCTACAAGGACTTGAAGGATGAGTGGATGAGAAGCTGAACATGAGCCAGCAGTACGCTCTTGCAGGCCAGAAGGCCAAGAGTATCCTAGGCTGCCTCAAAAGAGGGGTGGCCAGCAGGATGAGGGATTGTCCCACTCTACTCTGCCCTTGTGAGGTCCTATCTGGAGTACTGCATCCAAGTCTGGGGGTCCCAACACAAGAAAGGCATGGAGCTGTTGGAGCGGGTCCAAAGGAGGGCCACAAATATGCTCAGGTGGCTGAAACATCTCTTCTATGAAGGAGGGAGTTGGGCTTTTTTAGCTTGAGGAAGACTCTGGAGAGATCTCCTTGTGGCCTTCCATTACATAAGGGGAGATTGTGAACATGAGGGAGACCAACTTTTTACAAAGTCTGATAATGATAGTACAAGGAAGAATGTACTTCTTTAAACTAAAAGAGGGGAAAATTAGATTATTTGTTATACATAAATTCTTTACTCAGAGAGTGGTGAGGCACTGGAACAGATTGCCCAGAGAGGTTGTGGAGGCATTCACGGCCACACTGGATGGGGCCCTGGGCAACCTGATCTTGTGGGGGTAACCAGCCCTTAGCTGGGTGTTGGAACTAGATGATCTTTATGGTTTCTTCCAACTTCAGTTATTCTATGATTCTGTGATTTTATGACTCTATGATTCTACGAATTGGGAAAATTATTCAGGGTGACATGGATACTTAGACCTTCAGAATTCAAATGGAAATCCAAGTGGTCATGGCTCCATTGTCTAACACAGACATAACAGATATACTGCCTCATAGAACTTGCTGTCATTAGGTACTACTGATAGTAGCCAAATTTTGTCTCTAGATCCCCCTCAATCTAAGGATGCTTTGGGGGAAATGAATGTTGAACAGATCTTGAATTCACACTTCACAACTAACAGCATTCTCCCTCAAACTTTGGTGCCACTTTATTCATTATTTGAGACTCCTTTACCATATCTTCCAGATACGGGAAGTGCAAAAATGATCCAACTAGTGGTATATTATGTCCCCATCCGGCAAACTCTGTCAGAAGCATCAGGAGTTCAGCAAGTCTAAAGCTGTGGTAAAGTTTGTTTTTGTGAGGCATGGGAACCTCAATTTCTCTTCTGAGGCCTGATCTCTTTCATAGTTGGCTTTCTAAGGGAAAAACTTTTCTTATTTTTCTTTCCCTCTTCCACTTCCCTTCCCCCACCTCTGCTTTGTCCAGAGCCTTTCTAAGAAAGCCAAATTCCCCTGAACATGCTAAAAGAAAGCTTGCAAGAACATCTGCTTTCCATCTGTGGAGCCAGACATATCCCCAGGCAACACTATTAGCAGTGATGGATCTGGAAGGGAGCATTAAGTGCCGAAGAAGCATCTGATGAGAAAGAGGAACCCAGCACATAAAGCTAACCATATTATTTGCCAGGTATTCTTGTTTCTACCCATTGCTCCCAATGGACAACCATCTCCTCCAAACTCCTATTCAGGAGAAGACCTGCTGTTTTCTTGCCGATTTAAGTATATTCAAGTGTCTTACATTTGTGCCTTAGGTGATCAAATGAGAACTACCAAGTGCTCAGTTAAAAAGCGACTGTTGAAAAGTAGAAGTGTTCAAAAGGGAATCTGAAATCTGGGAACTGCAAAGCACCTACGAGAAGTCAACGACAGCAGCAATTCTGCAGAGATATTTTGAGAAGAGTTGGTGCAGTGCACAAACGGAGGCAAGAAGGCTTTTCCATTCCTTGTTTTCTGCATAGCAGCACCTACATCTACTTAGTAGTGCATACAAAGGACTCCTGGGATCAGTAGTTCCAGTGCTATGAATGGGGAACGAGGAACTGTAGTAAGTCTTTTATTTTGAGATCACTGCTTGCACATAACACTGGAAAATACAGTTACATAGTTTAAAATCAAATGTTGTAGAATGACTTCTGTGTTGACTGGCCTGAGTTCTACTCTCAATTCCGTCACCTGAAACTGTGGCCATTTCTTTCCCCTCTCCCAGACACTGATTCAAAAGATTCAGAAAGGATCCCCTTGCTTTCTAAGCTCCTTCTCTGAGAGGAAACTAGGTGTGGCTAGGTCTAGATCTAAGTTTTATGTCTAAAGGATGATGTGTGTAGTTGCTTAGCAGAATAAAAATCTGGCCTCTCAAATACTTCTGTCGAAACACTTTCACAAAATCAAAAATAGATTGTTTTACTGAGGTAAATATAACAGATTCAAAACTGCCATTGATAAATTTACTAGCTACATTAGTGCTGAATAAATTTCTTATGTATCTTAACAAGGCTTGTGTTCTTAATTTAACACTGAATCCTCACAAAGAAACAGGACATAAGACATAAGCCTTGGCACAAAGTCAAGTATTTGATAGAGTGTATTGATAGAAGTGCTTAATGCCATGCTTTGGGGAATCACCTAGGCTTTCTCTAACTTAAAATATGTTTCTTTTCCATTAAAGTTCTTAAGATATCACTTAAAGTACTTCTGAAGGAATTTAAATATCGACGTCAATATTGCAGAAATCAAGGAGGTTGAATTTACACTTGCATTTTAAACTTGATTTGAAGTTCTGGTGGTGCTTAACAACTTTGATCCCATTTGTTAATTATCGCAGGAAGAAAAGTCACAAATTGTCATACTGGATAATTTCTACCACTCTGCTTTCCAACATTTCTCAAGACATGACCCACTTGTTAATCATTTTAGGACTACGCTTGTGTCAAAGGGACTGCAATTTCCAAGTGCTTAGTATGGTCTGAGAAGAACTACAAAATACCTACAGCATCCAAAAGGTGTGTAATTTATGTATGAATCAGAAAATGCAGCAAATGTATTGGTGTTGGTTTACTCAGTGTGAGGTATCACTGTTTTCCATTTTAACACAGCAGTAAATCACACACCTTTATCCCAACCATTCTGGAAGTGCAGAAGATGCAACTGGCTTCTGCTGTCAAAAAGAACATAGCCATATGTTTCTGACAGCATTATAATAGGGTTTTGTTTGTCCAGTTATAGGAGAATGTGGGGCTAATAACACTTAACCAGAAAGATAAAGAACTGTAGTTTGTTTCCTCATCCAGTTACAGCTTACTGAAACCAACAGCAATAACAATAAAGTCCCAGTGTGAACCCCACTCTAAAGAGTAGACAGAGAGACTGAACTTGTGGATGAACTCAGTAATTGCTTCAATGGGTATTCCAGCAGAAAGGTAATAGAAAAATTGTTCTCATTTGTTACACTCATTCGTATTCTTTTGTAGTGAATAGCTAATAAGAAGAGAAGCACATGTGCTAATTACCTTTGAGTGTAGAAGAATAGGATCCTTCCCCTGCTGAGGAGCCATGAAGTATTTAAATCATGAGTCTCACTTAGATTTGTAACTGGGGGAACTTTTGCAATAATCTTCCCCAAGGACAGGTATTAAGGGGGCATAAATGAAAATGGAACGTCATTTTCCTGATAACTGTTAGCTTGAAGTCTGAAATATTTCCAGTAACTTGATTCAGACTGGTGGATGAGAGAATGGAGGAATCTTTTTACAGCTTTGAGCAGGAAGACCCCACTTCCGAATTTCTCTTCTGGGACCAAGATCCCAACGACGAGCTCCATCTGGACAACCTCCTTCTGGACTATTCCTCCCCGGCAGACCACTTGTTCCCTTGGCCTTCTTCTGCGTGCCTTCCAGCAGCCCCCAGTAGCCCGGTAGCACCGCCGAGCCAGTTGGACGGAGCTCCGGAGCGGACGCGGGGTGCTGAAGCGGACAGCTCCCCTCCGCCCGGCCCCGCCGCGCCGCGCCCCGGCAGCGCCCACCGCCGGGCCGCCAACGTCCGTGAGAGGAAGAGGATGCTGAGCATCAACTCGGCCTTCGATCGGCTCAGGTGTCACGTTCCCACTTTCCCGTACGAGAAACGGCTCTCTAAGATCGACACGCTCCGCCTGGCCATCGCGTACATTGCTCTCCTTGGAGACATCCTGCTCTCCGGCTGCGAACCCAAATCCTACGTGGAGCAGTGCCTGAAGAGCAGCTTGCAAAGCCACCGCCAGGCAACCTGGAATACGAGCGGTGAGCAAAACAGTGATTTTTTTTTTTTTCAGAGATTGCTGAAATCCTTTGGGTTGCCAGTGAGAGGGAATCTGCCAAATTGAAGAAGGAACTGGGGCTGTTTAGTCTGGGGTAAAGGAGGCTGAGGGGAGACCTTATTGCTCTCTTCCAATATCTGAAAGGTGCTTACAGTGAGAGCGGGGTTGGTCTCTTCTCATTGGTGACAAGATGAGGGGAAATGGCCTCAAGTTGTGCCAGGGTAAGTTTAGGTTAGATATCAGGAAACATTTCTTTACAGAAAGGGTTGTTAAGCAATAGGCTTATGTTGCAATGGGCTCCCCAGGGAGGTGGTTGAGTCACCATCCCCAAATATGTTTAAAAACCACTTGGATGTGGTGCTCAGGGACATGATTTAGCAGAGGGTGGTTAGAACTAGGATAGTATGGACAGGCTGTGGTTGGACTTGATGATCTTTTCCAACCTGAGCGACTCTTATGATCCTAGATTGCTTTTGAATATCACTTGTCACTAACTTTCAACCAACAATGACAATTTAAAGATTTTCTCCAGTTTCTTTAAATGTTTCTTTAGCTTTTTCCTGACTAAGACACCTGGCTTTGAGTGTAAACAGAATCTAATTTCTTAAAATACATACGTTAAACAGTTTCTCAGACATGTTACAGTTTGACGTTGAGAACTAGGTTACACAAGAATTTTCTCTCTTATTTCAGATTTGATTTTAAGTATAATGGAGTGAATAGCTGTTTGCAATTAAAATATAAATAATTATGTAAGAATACAGAGTGAAAAGTTGGTATTCTGTTTTCTATTTGGCTTGCAAGGCTTATAATTTTGTACTTGCTTCCACCAGAATATGTCACTTCACCTGTCCAATGTATGAAGACAAAAAATTTCCTAAGTAAAACTGAGTCAGAGTGAAAGCAACAGATCTTTAAATGGTTTTTGGTTCTTAACCAGCACAGGGAGAAGCCAAGTTGGATTTTCAGTAGTTCTTGGTACTTTATGCTGTAAGATAATTGACCTCATTTCCAATTTGGGCCCTTCGTAGTTTATGCTCCTTAGGATTTTGTCACATTTTGGAAATGGGCTTGGAAACATATCAGCCTTCAAAAAGTGCAAAATAATTGTGAAAGAAAATGTCACAGGGAAGTGCCAAAGGGATAGAGCCTGCTTAGGAAAAGCAATAAAAGTTAATTCAGTCTTCATTACAACTCTCCTAAATGTTGAGAACTTTAATTTTGTTTTCCAGCTGCCTCCACCTCTAGCAGTAAGTTAGAGTTGATTACAAGTCTATTTAAAACAAAACAAACTCTTCTCATAGGTTTCAAGTCTTTGTCAGGCTTCAGGTCAGCTAGTATTCCTAAAGAGCTCCACTTGGAAACATCTAAATGAGTGAGGCCAGTTTTCTGGAGTGGCTGAATGTGTTAAACTCTAATGTAAATGTTTTTAAAGTACTCTGCTGTGTGCTTACTTGGTTTTCCTTTCTTCCTTCTGTTTGGTGCAGATCTGACAGCCCGCCTGTCTTGGATGAAGTGGGATTAAGAAATATCCAAAAGAAATATCTCTAAAGGCAACATATTGCTAACCTGATGACCTGACTGCTAGGTACCAGCTGTTAAATTCTCAGTACCACAAGCAAAAGCACGGCACTCGCAACTTTACAAATGGTTACTGATCACTTTCTTTCTGCACATCCAACATCCAGACTCTTTTGGTGTTAATTCACTGCTGTTTAGGACCTTCTGCTTGCTTTCTTCTACTTTCTCACACATTCGTAGACTGCTCTTACATGAAAAGAAAGAACTCTCTCTGCCAACAAAAAACATTAAAAATCAATGCCATTACAATCACAATCAATATAAGCACTTGGAGATTGCTGTCCTTTTCAGTAAGATAACATCCAAATCACATTTTAAGTGCATGGGAAAACCTATCCTTGCCCACAAGAATAAACTAAGCAATTCTCATTGTAAGCCATTGCTTGGCTTAAGATGTCCAGCCAATAACTCTAAAAGTAGCCAGTTATTCAGTGCACAGAGAACACAAAAGGCCCAATTTCCAGACATTTCTGTTTATCACCACCAAGCTTCCCATACCTTCCTTCTTATATGAGAACTTTTGGAGTTTCAAACCCAAACAATTTTGGCTACAAATGTGAAAAAAAAAAACAATGGCTGTTGCATATGCACCTCCTTCACACTCCCTGTACGTTTCACCCTGACTGTTCATGCAGAGACAGTACCCAGCTTTTGATGTTTTCTACAAAATACTCCTTCCTTCTGGTTTGTGAATTTTCTTAAGGATGTGCTAGTTACCTCGTGTTGCTCCAGGAACAGTTAGAAAGGTTCTGCTAAATACTTCCAATACCAGATTTCCCCCACTTTCCTGCTGAAACAGATCTGAGGGGCAAAACAATACACTCACAGTTGGCAAATGATTACCAAAGAGTTGTTAGCTCAGAAAAGCCATCACATTCTGCAGCCTGTGGGTACAGTAAAGGTTTTCATATTAGCAGAAATAAAAACAACTCTAAAACAACCCTGCAGTCACCAAGGTCAGTGCAGAAGAAGGGAAGGAGGTGTTCCTGGCATGCAGCAACAGTTCCCTGTGGCCCAGGGTGGAGGAGGCCGTCTCCCTTGCAGCCCATGTGTTGCAGGTGGTGCCCATCTTGCTGTGGAGGAGCCTGTGGTGCAGCAGTGGATGTGGCTTGAAGGAGGCTGCAGCCTATGGAGCCTCTGCAGGAGCAGCCCTGCGAGCTGATGCCTGAGGTATGCAGGAACTGCTGCCCTTGGGAGCCGTGCTGGAGCAGCACTTCAGGGCCATCCCTCAGGCACGGAGCTGTGTTGGAGCCATACTTGGAGAGCCGCAGCCTGTGGGAGGCCCATACAGGATCAGTGGGGGAAAAATGGCATCTGTGGGAGGGACCCACATGGAGCAGGGGAAAGGAGTGACCATGGAGGACAGCAGAGATGGATCATTATGGGCTGCCTGCAGCCCCATTCTCCCGTGCCACTCAGAAGGAGAAACTAAGAGAAGGTGTACAGTGTGAAGATGTTTTAGTTTGCTTTTAGCTCTTACCTGGTAGCAATATAACAATAAATTACATTTGTCTCCCAACACTGAGTCTGTTTTGCCCTTGATAGTAATTGATGAGCAATATTCCTGCACTTATCTCAACAACTGAGCCCTCTTGCATTTTCTCCCTGGTTCCTTCATGGTGGGAGCTGAGAGAGCAGTACAGTTTAGCTGTCCATCACAGTAAAACCACCACACAAATGCTGCAACATATTTCAGTAAACTTAGAATGAAATTTCTTCTCAAGCTCTTGATTTTCTTTAATTTTTTACCTTAGGAAGCAATTTATTTTATTTTTTTTAAATACAGGTATCAGTGCCTGAAAAAGTTTTGTGAGTGGCCCCACACAAGACCAGTGGGGAAAATAATCATGGGAGCTCTTCACAATTTTCTTGGTCTACAACACTTCAATTTTGTCTCTGTACTCATGCCAAAAGATCAGGAAAACAATACTGCTCACGGTTTCTTGTCAGGCAGACTACAGCACAAGGCTGTTTCTCTCCCAGGAAAGTAAACATGATGGGACCCAGAGCAGATCTTTACTCTGAGGAAAGTCAGTCTCAGTCCTTACTTCAAACAGCAGGGTTTTTTAGGGTGTGAATTCTGTTGCAGCTGTGAATTAATTCCTAAGGAGCTTAGATAGTGGAAAACATCTCCATCTCTTCCCAGGGGGACTGCCTGATTGCAAAGGAGCATTGCACACCAGTCGCTCCAACACCCTCCCTCCTCACCTACTCCAGCAATGATGATCCCTTGGGACACTGAAGTCTCAGAAATTGACAATTGTCATAGTTTAAATGGTCAGTGATTGCTTGGCCCTTGTGTCAAGAATCTCCAGGAGCCTGTAAGAAATGAAGGCATCCAGCCTTTCACTTGGGCATCCCTCCTCTTAGCTCTGCAGTGTGCACAGGAGCTGTCAATACATCACCACCTTCATGGCAAGGCTAAGGAAGGCTTCTCTCAGGAATACAACAACCTGCTCAATGCTTAGAGATCTCCATAGCTCTCTTGGAGTCATATTCAGTAACCAGGACTCATGCTCTCACTGCAGCATGCAGGGGCAGACAGAAACAGCCACGTGTGTTTCTCCCAAAGATAGACAAACCTTTCCACAGCTGTCCAATGAGAGCAGGCTGTCCTGGGCCACAGACTTTGGCCAGAGATCAACAAGGCTTCCTCTAAGTCTTCATTAGAATGCATGTTTCTCCAAGATCTTTACTGATGGTAATGGAGACCTGTGACTCATCCATCTGTGATGCTTTCAGACAGGATTACTGAGGACCTCCCAGGTTAAACATCACAGTCAGTAGGGAGCAGTAGCCACTGCTCTAATGTTGTCGGCTGATGACATTATGGCCTTCAGATGGGAATGCATCCACTGTGCAGGGTCCTTAACACCAAGATTAATTTGGGTATCCAAAATCTCAGTTTCCATTTATCTCCCATTTCAGCAGTATCAGACTGAACTCACTGTGTGGTTTTTAAATGCTACCCCACTCAGAAGTTTGTGGTGGATGCAAAGTTATAATGCTATGCTGCAAGAGGAGATATACATTTGCTGCAGTCACTTGAATACAAGTGAAAGTGTCTCTGTCCTTGTCTCCAGCCTGGAAACCCTTCTGAAGCAGACTGGGCAGCATCAAGAAATCACACTCCTGTGAAGGTAACATTGTGCAATTTCTCAGGTTTGTGATCTGCTTGCTGTGAATGGACAACTAACCTAGAGATGACGTTAGTACCAAAAGAATCCTAATGACAAAAGCAGGAAGAGCTGTCCTGTAACAAAGGGATTTTCCTCAATGTGAGGACGCCAGCTAAGGAAGGCTTTAGCTCTAGGTGTCAGCTAAAGCTGAAGTCCTTGTTTGACGTGCAGACTCCCACCTCAATGCCCTGTGTTCCAACAGCAATGCCAGGAATGACAGAAATATCTGCTGAGTTTCATGCAGCACAGTTCCATCAACAACACCACAGAGTTCCTATGGGAGCTGCCAGTCATTTGAGCGCAGCTGGCCTGTAGTGTGCATGCTGGCAAGCTCTGAGAAACACCTAACTATAGAGGCAGTCCCACCTATCACTGCTGCTGTCAAGGAAACCTTGCACAGGGCATGACTTTGAGGAACAGGCTGCTGGAATTTGATGATGACTCTAAGCTGGGAAAATAAATGGAGCCAATAAATCCTGAGACAGGATATGTAAAGATCGGGGTTTGGGTGGAAGTCAAAACTAGAAATAAAAATGTTCCCTTTGGGAGTTAAAACTCTAATCCTGGGCTCTTCAGCCAGTGAGTAGAAGTCAATACATTTATTGCCCCCCATTAAAGCTGATGAAGCTGTTTCTTCTCACGCATGCTCTGGTTTGACACCTGTATCATTCCATTGCTTCATTGCCACATTTGATTTACGTTGGCTGGAGAGAACAGTCTGCCCCTCACTGCCTACCTTGAGCTTCCTGCACTCTAACAGGTTGTTAATGATGGCACACCAGTCAAAGGACTGTTCTTGGGTGAAGTCTTATTAAACTATATGGACATAATCAACTGCTAAGCTGATGAAAGCATCACAGTCTCTGATATATCACTGTTTAAGTCAATTCCCTTTAACCAAGATAGATAAAAGCAAATTAGAGGGCTGGAGCACCTCTCCTACTCACTCTTTACCTTTCAGTTTCTTCTAGACCCTGGGATTTCTTCTCATAAACAACTATAGTGTTCCCATAAATGATACAAGTCTTATCATGTATACGTATAGTTATACCAGGATATAATTATAACAGATCCTCGTGTAGATCAAGATTTTAAGATAGCTTTATGAAGATGGAGGCCGACCTGAGGCTCTTCAAAGGAGTGCAGTGACTTTCCAAACAGCTCTCAATCACCTCCCTGGGGTTGAACAAGGCTCCACCTTCCCGGTCTTTTGTGTGAGTAATTTGCTACGCTTTCCTTCCTCCCGAATTGAATGACCGATTCTTTCTGAAACAATACAGCGTTGCTCTCCTTTATCAACTTGGAAACTCTGGAACAAATCACTTCTCTGTTGTGAAGGAAGATCTATTCTTTTGAGAAGGCACTGATAACTTCTTCAAAGGGCTGACCTAGAGGTGAATGGACAACTGCTTTTTTTCTTTTTTATGACATAGACTTGCAGCAACAAGCTTCATAACCAAGAGATCTGTTATAAAGAAGTACATGGTCCTAATAGGCAGGTTGCTCCAGACTGTAACTGTCTCTATTCAAACATTACAGACCATGATAGATTTGTTTAGGAGGAGGCTGAACTGCAGGGAATGGATGTGTTAAACTCTGCCTTAAGCAAAACACCAACTACAGTGTCTTCACTCTGATACTTTTTTGGATGCTGAGCACATTTGTAAGATAAACTCATTGTTTTTCCTCTAATAAGGGGATTTGTGTAATCCCTTGGGAGCAAGGCAATCGACAAAGGAGCTCTCTTCACCACCTCCTTGTTATAAAGGATAATAAAGCTTTTCTGTACCTCTCATGCTGAAAATCCCTACTCCTGAGAGTACTAACTAACAACATAGACAAATTTGCAGATGGTTTGGCAGCCAGAGCTGATGCAACATGACAGCTGCTGGTGATTCCTCCATTATCCTCATAAAGCTTTTCAGGTCCCTGCATTTGGATCTAAGTCCAAGTAAGACCAGCTGTTGAGGAGAAGCAGCCTGAAGAACCAGGAGAAAAGAACTCAAGCCATTTTTTCCTGGGCAGCCAGGCCTAGTACTAGCAGTTCACATTTCTTACCTGATTCCACGGGCGACTTTCTTGGCTCAACAGCTGATATGTTATTCACATCACTTTCTCTTCATCACATTCATGTCTTCGTCAGACAGGGCGGTGGTTAGAGACAGCCAACAAGACTTCATCAAAAGCAAGTTGCATTTGGCTAATGAAGCATCATTACACAAGGAACGACTGTAACAGCAAACAAGGGAAGAGCTGCTGTATTTATCTACCTAGAGTTCTGGAAGCTCTTTGATGCAGCCCTTCTCAATATTCTCCTGCCTCTAAATTTAAGATGTGGATTTGATGGACTATTAGATGGACAAGGGAAGAAGCACCATAGAAAGGTGCTACAAAGAAAGAAAGAAAAGCACGCACCCATTTCTGAGGATTGAGGCTCACAAAGGAAACTCCACAAGGGAAGGGTCTTCAACCAGAGATCCTTCCTCAGTGGCAGTCAGCCTTTAAATGATGTTTAAGAGGGGTGGAGCCAGGACATCCCTTCCACTCACACAGGTGAATTGCCATCTCCTGTGCTCTTGGGGCTGACAGGTCCTTTCCCCAGGTGCTCAATCAGTGGTTCTGGCTGTGACTCAACAGTTACCATATGACCTGGAACTCAACAAGACCAAGTGCAAGTTCTTATACCTTCATTGGAGCAGTACCCAATACCAACACAGACTGGGGGATGAATTGACTGGGAGCAGTCCTACAGAGAAGGACTTGGAATTCTGGGAGAAGAGAAATTGGGCATGAACTAGCAATGTGTTCTTGTAGCTGGAAAGCCGGTTCTATCCTGGGCTGTATCAAAAGAAGAGTGGCCAGAAGGTTGAGGGAAGTGATTTCCCCCCTCTAATATACTCTTGTGAGACCCCACTTGCAGTGCCATGTTGAGCTCTGGAGTCCCCAGCACAAGAAAGACAAGGAGCTGTTGGAGTGGGTCCAGAGAAGGGCCACAAAGCTACTCAGAGAACTGGTGTACCTCTCTTGTGAAGAAAGGCTGAGGGAGCTGGGCTTGTTTAGCTTGGAGAAGACTTAGGGGAGACCCCATTGTCAGCTTACAGTACCCACAGGATACTGTAGAAAGAAAGATGGACACTTTTTCCCAGGATCTGTAGCGATAAGACAAGAGTCAACAGTTCTAAACAACAAGAGATAGATTTATATTGGATATAAGGAAGAAATTCTTCCCTATGAGGGTGGTGAGACACTGGAATGCGTTGCCCAGATATGTGGATGCGTCTTCATTGAAACTGTCAAAATCAGAATGGACAGGGTTCTGAGCAACCTGCCCTAGAGAAAGAAGTCCTTGTCCATAGCATGAGAGGGTTACAAGAGATGTTCTTTAAAGACCTCTTCCAATTCAAACTGTCACTGGGGGATGAACTAATTGAGGTCACTCCTGCAGAGAAGGACTTGGGATGCTGGTCACCATACATTGCTCTCCCTTCCTAACAAGGCATCTTCTATGAATCTATGCATAGGGACCCAGACTACAGCTGTAGGGGCTGTAAGAATGCCTTAATCTTCAGGAAGAGTCTTCTAGGCCTCCTCAGCTCATTTTGTGGGAACAAAGTGCAATTACAATCACCATGTCTAATTTTAGATGACTCCCAGCCTATTTGCTTAAGTCCAAGCACATTAGAATGGAGTGGCACCAGAGCCAAAATGATTCCAATCTCAAAGGTAGCTTCTTGCCACACGTGGGGAAATAAAATCAGATTTAATTTTGCAATAGCAATCGAATCCTGCATCCTGGGAGGTGTCCGAGCGGAGGGAAATCAGCTGCAGACACTGCCCTCTCGTGGCAGAGGTTTAAAATCTCGAGTTTCCAGGAAAAGCAGAGGATAATTTCAGTGAGCACCGTTCCTCCAGCTCAGCAGCAAAGCACAGCGAGCAGAAAATTGAAGATAGACAAGTGTATGCATAGATACTTATTTCTGCAATCAGATTGTATTTTTACTTGCTCACCTCAACCGCACCCCATGTAGTTTATCTTTCTGATGTTATTCTTGAGCATCTTTCTGTTCTCTTTCCAAGCCCTTTTTTGCACACCTTCCATGCAGAAAGATCCTGAAATGCTTCATACTGCAGTGTCTAAGCATTCAGAAACATGGTGTAGTTCAGCCCCCCAGGGAGGTGAGGCGACATGGCACAAAACTTACAGGCAGAGCATCTGCTGATCTTGCACATCCCCAAAAACACTTCCCAAAAATAATCAACCTGAAGCAGACATGGAAAATTTTAGCCCAGACGCTGTGCTCTACACAATGGGGCAAAGGAATGGGAAGAGCATTCTCAGGTTGAGCAATTTGGAGCGCTCACAAGTGTGAGTGTACGCGTCCCTATCTCCGAGAAGTGGGAAACAAAAAGCTTCAGGTGCAGAGGTCAGCAATTAGCATTGGTCATAATAGACCACGAGCTTGGGTCTATCTTCATAACAAGTGTTTTCCCAGCGTTCCAGTGCCCAGCAGGCTTTCCTCTCTCCCACCCCTCCAGCAACAAACAACACTCACAGATGAAGCTTATCAAAAACCCATTTCCTAGGTCACAGAGTGAGACTGAAGTTGGGACTTTCAAAGATGGACGTTTGCTAAATTGCCACAAAGCTCCTCCGAGAGGAATCTGATCCTGATAGCCTCTGCACTGAGCTGCGTGCAGGCATGCACGCACACACACATCCTGCTTGAGCGTGCAAGAGGGGTTTCTCAAGCTAACATTTACACAGTTCTCTGGAGGACAATAAAGTTATATGAACTGTAGCCACAATTATTGGATGTTATAGCAGTAGACCTAGCCAGTGAGCTAATCTGAGACCTGGTTTTCAACAAACATCAAATTCTCTCCTTATTCGGATACCTGTATTTCAGCCCCGTGGTTCCCAAGGTTTTTGCCTTACATAGCACTCCGCTCACTCCCCATTATGAGCACCTCTCTCCTCACGCTGTCTAAATCACAGGAGATACTTCTCACAGTGCACTCATTTCCTCCTATCCCACTTTTTCTCCCTCTGTGGAGCTGCAAACCAACCCAGCAAAATCACCGCTTTATTTATGACTCTTGGGTGGTACCACAGCAAGACTTTGCAGTATTAAGTGTAGCAATGTAGCTCGTGGAAATCACTGCACAGATTTCACAGACTGGCTCCTGCTCTTTAATTCCATTCCATCAGACCAGGAGTGGTGAAGTGCATGCTTAAATTAATGTGATGTGTGCTTAAGCTAAACTGGCTTCAGCAGGGTGAGCCTGGCCCTAGAAAGAAGTGTTTTGGTGGATTGACACCTTTATACTGGGTGGTTAATAAGCTACTGAAATGCAAACAGCACTCTTACAGTAACTGTTTCCATGAAAGTCATCCCATGTTATCAACAAGTTTCCAATAGGAACCATCTAACTCTCCTTCTATCATTGTGGCTAGGATTTCTGCAGTGTAATGACAGTACAAAAGTTTCAAGCTTAGAAATATCACACTGCCCTGGCAGAATGATGGATCTACTTCCAGAGGGGGGGAAAAAAACCATCAAACCAAACAAAACCCAAACAAGACCTTTTAATAACATTGTTTTCCTTCTCCACCTTGAACTCTTCTACCGACTCTTACATCTCCGCGAATGGATCCCAGCACGGCTCTTCAACAGCCAAGTTATTCTCGATGGGGTAAACCATCAGCAAAACACACAACCCTGAGCCAACACTGCAGCCGAACTGCTTCACAAAATGAAAGTAATATGCGATCGGTATCTTTCTGCTAAATTGAATTAATAATGTTAAAATCAGTAGTAACTTCACAGCTGCACAAAGCCGTGAAGTTAAATCAGTGGAAGGAGCTGGCAAGTTTAGCTGACAAAAAAGAAAATAGAAATGACAGTCTCTCAAGGTATCTTAAATACAACAGAGGAAGAATTGCATGCAATCAAAATAATGTTCTCTTGGAGCGTTCAGGTGAAATGGATGGCAATCTGAACTGTGGCTATTTCGAGGTTAAATTGTGTTGCCTTCGTCTATTGAAAGAGTTCATAAAGTCAAATGTTATCTAAGGAAGAATCCCATACTCTCTCATCTGAGAGAGTTTAGCACAAATATTAAGGAGTGAGAGCAGACTCCTAACTGATAGAAATACTGAGCTTTTCAAAGTAGTAAAAAGTAGCTAAAGAATCGCATTGAAAAAGTATTCAGGGAATTTTGTTTTTCTTCTTCACTAACGTATGAATGCAGAATGAGCATTTTTTAAACTGCTCTTTCTCGTGGCTTAAATAAATCAAAGATCACAAGTAAACAGTGATTCAGACTCCTTTTTTCCTCCTTTCTTTGGGATTTCTGTTACCTTGCTACTGATTCCTGGCTGAAGCTCACAAACGCAGGGAAGGCTTTTTTCCTGCTTTCCTGCTTAAGTCCAGGAGATTTCATGGTCGTGGCTCTCCCTGCCTCTAAAGCAGAGAAGAAAACCACGCAGCCTTCCTTTGATAAAAGTTGTGGTAGAGACAATCAGTGCATTTGAACCTCAAGCTAAGAAGAAAAAATATGTAGATTTCATAAACTCAACCATATGCTTTTAAAAGAGCGAATATCTTGTTCCTCTTTAATTAAAAGGTATGACAAATTAAAAAAAAAAAAATTAAAAGCCTGCTTTTAATTAAACAGCAGGAGTACAAGATGCTATCTCGCCAGCCATTCCGCTGCACCAAATTACCATTAGCTTGTATGTTTTGAAATCCTGCACCTATCGGCCTAAACTCGGCACGCAGAGGGAGAACTCAGTTTCTATGGGAAGATTTGTGTGCTCAGAGATAAGGCAGCAGGTCCTGACTGAGTACAAACCAGCAGAGCCACCAGGTCCTGCTGGGTTAAGGATAACACCAGTGTGAGTCCTGGATCAGCTGATGCAGAGCTTTGGGTCTGCAGGATACCAGCATGGGTGCTTGTAAAGTAGCACAGGTGTGTTTATTGTAATCCTCCCTCACTAAAAAGAACCAGGTTCCATGGGGGGTTATGGATAATTAGCGTGAGCTGCACTCCTGTGTTTAATCAATACCTTGCTGGTTAAAGTAATCAAGAAGGTAAACAAATGAGGATTAACTCAATTGGTTTAAAAAGATATGTATTCTACTGGGAAAGCTGAAAGGAGTTCTGCTTTGTTGTGCTGCTGGAGAGCATTGCTTTATTTTTGCATTGCAAATGATTTTTAGTGTAAAAATACTTGTCTTGGAGAAGACTTCTCCCTGTCCCCTCTAAGAAAGGGATATCACGGCAACAGCTTGCACTTTCACAGCATCTCTTCCTAGAAGATAATCCAGTGCTTTAAAGTATTTTGCTATACAGCAGATAAAAGATAATATTTGAGTCAGCCAACTGCTGCTCTGCTAATTTCTCCAAGGCAGAATGTCAGGAAGAAATACCCATTTCTTTATCGAGGTTGAGGTCCCAGGTGCTCTGATCACTGCAGTGCAGTGATTCCTGTGGCTGTGCTTTTTCAGCACCTGAGCATTCAGCTCTGTTTGGAAAGACAGGTTGAGGTACTTTGCAATTGAGTTTTACCGTGACACGAGATACCCCTCTGAAATAACCATTTATTTCATGCACAAAGCTTAATGTAAAGAATGCCTAGATAGAGGAAACGCTCTTATCACATTAATGCAAAGCTCGGAGACGTTGAAGCTTCGTGCTCACAAGAGGAAATGCAGATAAATGCAAGAATGTGGATATAAGTCTGTCTGGATGGGTATATATTCTTCGTCCCATTGCAAAGACAACAAATAACTATTGCATTCTCTCCTCTTCCCTGACACACTCTCCTTCTTTTCCTGCTTTCACTGTGAAACAGCCGTGGGGATCTTCCCCAGATAAGTTTGTAAAACTCCTCCAGCTTTCCCAGGCAGGGAAAAGCCAGCTCCACCAACACAGTTATTGATGCAGAATGTTACATACCTGGATGTCAAGATTTTGCTTACAATAAAGACACTTTTCGTGCAAATTCCGTGGAATGCAGCATGCTGGAGTTTGAAGGAAAATGGGGGATTGACATGGTAACAACCAGCACATGGAGGCTGCTGCAACGTGGAGGGGTCCCTCTGGGAAACAAAGCACCACCAGCACTGGAAGCGTTTGCCATTATTATTATTATTATTTTAATTCACATCTGTGCCACAAACATCTAAACAGGGCAAAAAAAGAAAAAAAGAAGGAAACAGGGAAACACCACGGTACTCTTCACTGCTTTGTGAATAAACACCCGTCCTTCCCACTTAAAAGCTGTGAGAAGGGTAAAAGCATCGGAAAGAAATATTCTGCTCAAACTACTCTATTTTAGAAGCAACCTTGTCAGTGCTGCTGGAATCAAAGCAGGTTAGAAAGATGCTTGGCGGAGAGCGGCAGCTCGCTGAGTGCCTGAGCCTGGAAAGCATTAGAGCCGTCCTTCAGGCACGGCGATCCCAGCTCTGCAGCAAGCGCTTTGTGTGCTCTGTTTCAGTTACTCTGAGTTGCTCTGCTGAGCCCAAATCCTTGGGCATGGGCATAGCAGGACCAGTCGTGGCCAGGTCTCTGCTATCCTTACTAAAATCCGAAATTAATGCAGTGTTTTCCTTTGTTATACCCGTGTTTCCAGAAGCTGAACGCTGAGAATGTTGAATAAAAACGGGGGTTACTTTAGTCTGTAACAGAAGATATTTTCTGCTCCTACATTCCTCACTTTGGAGCCAAAACGGATGAAAAAAAGAAGAAAAAAACAACTACCTTTTCCCATGGAATACTTCGTCCTCTTAAAGAGAAAAAAGCCTTTTGAACTGATAAACCATTTCCAACATTGTCTGGGAGGCAATGCATAGTTTAGCCGTGCATTCTGCCTTTCTTATCATTCCTCGCGTTGCCTCGAGGAGCTAGCTGCAGGAGCCCATCTGCTCTGACAGACAGAAAGGTGACTTTACAACCTCTGTCCAAAAGCAAATCCTACTGCAGGAAATTCTATTTCACAGTCATGGCAATACACTCTGTGTAGATCTTCCATTGTGAATGCTCAGCCTCGAGGACTACAGAGAGAAACATATGTCAAGCAATGAGAAGTAGTTATGATCTGCTTTGAGAAGAAATATACTGTTTTTGTTTTGTTTTGTTTTGTTTTCTTAAAGAAAATATCTTTTTAATATTATAGGCTGATAACTTGGAATAAATTACAAATATCACTGCACAACAGCAATAGATCTGTTTATACATCTGACTTTGAAAATGATCACAGGTGTTCACGGGTTTGCTCTGCATTTCACATAGTTCTGCCTGTTTCTGGTGGTATAAACAACAGTGATCTGAACATCCTCTTTTTTCTCTTTTTTTTTCTTTTTCTCTTTCTCTTTCTCTTTTTATTTTTATTTATTTATTTATTTATTTATTTATTTATTTATTTATTTTCACGGAATAATTCCTAATTGCCTGTAAGGCAGCTTTGATTGGAGCAATCTCCTGACACAGAAATCCTGCTCGGGGGCAGGTCCCAAATTGCTGACATTTTGCTGAGTGCAGTGCATTCAATAGGAGCTGGCACCTCTGATGTGCTCGGGGCCAGGAACATGCCATCCACCCGTCGGCTGCAAAGAAGGCATGCAGCACAACTCAGCAGAGCACAGCTGTAAAATGGGCTTTTCCTGCTCCTTTTTAGCACACCCGGTACTTGTTGAAATAAAGGTGGGATTTTTCAAAGCTCTGAGCACGGCAGTGTGAGCAAGATTTTAACCAGTGGTCTCAAAAGGAGCAGAAACAGCCCAGTGCAAAACATTCTGTAATTCCTGCTGTCTGAACACCTGCAAAATCCCATGGTCTCACCCAGAGTGGAAGCGAAACTAGCGGGGACTTCCAAACATCTTTAAAAGTGGGGATGGACATAAAAATGAAAGCGACGTGAGATCCTTCTTTCAGCAACGTCCTTGAATCTCAAAAGCAGACGACTGCCAATAGCCCCTGTCCTGCAGCACCCACTTGTGCATAGCCGTTCCTTGCTGCCAAATGGGAGCCTGCAGCAATCCAAGAAGTGAGATGCACGATGATAAAGAAGGGAGGAACAGCAGCAAAGCCAGAGATGGCTGGGATGTATTACAGCAGCATCTGCATGGTTGGTTTGGAAATTGGGATCGTGGGGCTGCTGTCCCCAGTTCACACTGGCGGGAGCCAAAGTGGCCGCTGCTAAGCACCAGGATCATTCCCGCCTCTAATCCATTTAGTAAGTAGTTGGGATCAGGTGGAAGAATGTGGCAATATATAATCATTTCTGAGCTGTGAAAATTAGTGGAAACCATAATTAATTAAGAGTTTAGAGACGGTGGAGTCATGTCATTCACATGCTCACAGGAGAGAGTCATTAGCAAGAATATCACCATAAAGCACTGAATCAGATGCGTACGTGCGTCAGGACCACGGCTGCGAGAGCTCATGGATTCGTTCCCGCTATGGTTGAAATAAGCCACCAACCTTTTTATCCACATATTTCCTCCCCTTCTGGAACATATTCGCTTTCTGAAACTTCTTTCAGAGATGTTTGAAAGTGCCCTTTGTTTCTGACCTGATTGGACACTGTCATCTGCGCCTCCAAGCAGAAAACAAAAAGAGAAAGTGAGCACAAGAAAGAAAAAGGGTCTAAATATGTACTTTTAAGAACAGTTAATAAAATATGTTTGTGAAAATTCTGATTTTCAAAGCTATACTGTGAGAAAGGAAAATATACAACTCACTGTGGTGGACTGCAAAATAGGAAATCAACAGGAACAAAGGCAAATCCCTCTCCTGTGCTTTTCTAGATGCTTCAGTGAAAGCTTTCTAAAACCTTTATTTTGGGGTTGGTGGACAACCCTCCCATCTTTCTCCCCCTGTGAAAAAAAGTACTGTGGAAAGAATGAATGTTATTTGAATCAATTCACACTTTTTTTTTTCTTTTATCCTCTAAACCAGAAAACAGTAGGGAAAATATGTTCAGATCAAACATGACATCACTGTATCTGAAACAAAATGTTTTAGTTTTGGCTTGGGGTGAACTTTGCACTATTTAAAAACACAACATTGAACACTGAAATTTAGTCTCATAGTACCTTGTTGAAACCAAAACATTTCTCTTCTAAAAACTCTTCAAAAATAACTCTTTTTAATTAGAAAAAAAAAAGCTATTCTTTTCAGTGAGATCTAACTTACATTCAACACCAGCTCGCAAATTGCTTTTGTCAGCCCCCAAAATGCAATATTTTGCACAGCAGCTGAACATCTTTTGAGTTTGGGATTGTGTAGAAACTGGTGCTGTGGAGCCTCGATGTTCTCCTGGGCTCCTGACTATTGCTGCAGTTTGAATATCTCTGGCGTATCTATCCTGCACTGAGAACAATGCTGGGTGTTCTAGAAAGACTCAGATTAAAAATGCTTGAATCTGCATTATTATTATCATTGCTTTTATTGCTCCTATTACTACAGCTTGGGTGCCGCTGGTTTGTACGCTCCTCTATCAAAAATGAAGGGAACGGAATGCACCCCTCCATTTCATTTTTGTTTTTGGATTAAGATATCGTTTCTTCCTGGCATTTCTTTTCTTAGCAGCTCATACTACATTTGAAAGGTTTAACTTTGCCCAATACTGTCAATAGCCGAGAACAGCAGAAAGAGATGATCATCAACACGAGATCATAATATCTGCTCCGGCTCTTCAGTGACTCTGAAAACGTGCAAGTATGTTTGGGGAGATGGAAAATAATATGAAACACTCACTAACAGCATGTAGCGTAGAAACTTAGAAAACCACTGTAGTCATTGACTCACAGATGGTCAAATGAACAACATGTTTCTATTCCTGTATTTAATTAAATCTTAATTATGCCACCAACAGGGTTCAAAACGACATTATGAAACAGCTTGCATGAATACCAAAATACGATTGGCTGACGAGACTTTGAACTCGTGTAATTATCTTCCCCAAAAAGTGCACACGTTGGGTCTATAAAGCCTCTTCTCCAAGCAGCCCATTGCACCGCAGCACATGGTTAAAAATAAATTCAAGTAAAATACGCTCGGTTAAAGATACTCAACTGTTAGATTTAGAGGCAGCTTTTGAATTACTGATGAACCCCGTCGAAAGGGAGCGGAGGGAGTTTTCCATTCTCTGGGCCAGGCCCTCTGCAGAATTTTTTGCCTCTTACCTTTGTAGGTCTGTGGATAAAACGAAGCCATAATAAAATCAGGCAACCCTAATTTAATTCTTCCACCAGCTGATCACGTGAGTTAATTAAAAACAGCCGCTTGAAACGCTCCTTTGAATTGTCTTTTTGTAGTTGAAAGAAGGCCCTTTATTGAAAATAAATATTCCAGACATTTTTTTCCCCTCAGTTTTAATATGTTAGCTAAAACAACGACAACAACAGGAACTCGTAAGTGCATTTTCCCAAGAAGTTCAGATTTACATTACTTCTGAGATTAGGGGGCTGGAAAGGCAACTGGGAGTTCCGTCCTAAATTCAGCTCCCAGATTCTGCTTCAACATTTTAAAGCCATTTCAGGTTGTTCTCCCAAACTCTCCCTGACATTTCTGCCTGATGCCAGCTCCTTCAGCAGAAAGCCATCCACCTGGCCACGTGGACTGTTGTTTTGCTTTTTATCTTGACAGTCAGAGCTGGAGCCATGTGGCACTTTTCTACTCACAAGCACTGTGCAGAAATGCTCCATGTCTGAGAGCAAAAGAGCACAGCATCCAAGCTGCCCCCACCCTGCAAGAAAAAAAAGCATGTTAAAAAACTCCAACCCCTCCAATCTTTCAACTTCTCTGAAAGGTTTTCTACACTGCCAAAGTTTTCTTTGGTGAACACATGCAACACCTGCCCTACGACTCAGTGATCCTTATGGATCCCTTCCAACTCAGGATATTCTAACCCTTCAGCCTACCAGCCTTGTTCTGAAAAGACACTTTTCCTGTGCAAAGCAGTATAGGGGGGGGGAAGGAAAGTGGAAATGTCGTTGATTTTTTTTTTTTTTTTTTCAATGAGGAACCAAAATTTAAGCCACTCTGTTGAATAATCAGTAGCAAAACCATGTGATGCATTTCATGACTGAGCACATGAACTGAGCACTGTGTTTTACAGAGATGGTCAGAGCATGTAAAGCAGAGACCGAGGTTCTGCACAGATTTACTACTTAAAAAATGGGGAAAATCCATAGTTACTTTAGGATTAGATTTTCAGTGGCAGTTATGTTTGCAACAATTTTAATTTTTTAAAAAATTGACCTCCCTCCCCGCCCTCTGAGGTACTTCTGAAGATGAACTCTAATTTCTAAGGAAAGCAGATCATTTTCATAAAAACCTTTGTCAGTGCAAAAAATCTGTTTGTCTGGGGGAATAATTTTACTTGAAAATTTTAACCCATTTAAAACTTTTGCTTGGATCACCTGCTTTCAAAGAAAAATCCCGCTTGAAAATATTAAGGTTCTGCAGGAAAACCAAGCGTGGAAAGCCCTTAGGATGGAAGAAGTCCTGGGTGAGGACAACTTTAGGCCTGTATCAGAGAGGAGACAGACCACAGTATGGCTGTACCCCACAGACCAAAGTGTCCCCACACAAGGATATCCTCTCCTGTGCTGTGCACAGCCAGCGGTGGATGTTACCTCCGCATTCACCTTGCTATACTAACAAAAGTTTTGGGAGAAGCTTCCTCTTCCTTGAGCTTTCATTTTGAAATGAAATACAACACGGAGACGCGCTCAGTAGGCAATTGGCCGAGTTCCTATTTCCTATGGAATCCCACCAGTTCTGTGGATAGAGACTGTCTTTTCACACCCTTTACTAGCACACAGTGATTTTTTATCTAATTTGATTACTGGTTTGTCTTAAAGGAAAGCAGTGTTTTGCTCGGGCTTTCCTTTCTCTCCAGTGAGGCCTCATGCTCCCTGAAATACTCAAAATCGCTGACACAGTAAGCTCCTCCAGGAATCCAGAGTCTTTCCCACTGAGTTACAAGCTGCCAAGGAGGCTATACTATAACAAAAGAAGTTTTTATATCCTCCTGTAGGCAGAGTGCTGGAAAATACCATGAAATGTACATTATCTGAACTGTATTTGTTGATGGTTCGAGTCAACTTATTTAGGAAATTTCCAGCTGATATGTAAACACGTCATGGAGAAGGACAGAGACAGCAACTGTGATGCAGGCAGCATCTGAACTCTCTTGGCCCCACTCCTGGGACTTAATATCTTAAAAACCTTGTCCACATGAGTCAGTGCAGCAAAGGAGCCAGAATTGCTTTTGTCACATTTGGTAAGTGGCTTGAAATGCAGTCATGGACTGGACAGTGAGTTGAAATGGAGCTGGATGGAACATCTCCATCACAACGGAAGTGCCATCATCCACTAGGGACCTCGCAGGGACACTAAAATGCAACTGAACCATCACCAGCAACGGATTTGTCAACTTGAAGCCACCTTCTGAGAGTGAAGAAGTGTTGGCAGATGATTTACAGACTGAGGCAGCACCACAGTAACAACCTGGCTGTTCTGGCCCCATTCCTTACAGGCACCCAGTGATCATGGGACAACCCACGACCCTTAGACAGCCAGGAGTCCTATGCAAGCAGCTTCATAAAGCAAACGTACCCCCTAGACCTGATGTCCATGAAATGGGAATAAAATGTTCTTTTTTCAAGAGTAATCAGACTGTGAGAAGAAGTTGCAGATTCAGGGTCTTTCAAAATCTCTGAACCAAGACATGCTACACTCCTCAACCACTTCTCCCTCTCTTCCTGCTGCAAAAGGGATGGGTAGAACCTAATTCAGAGATGGTGATTCTGCCTTTTATCCTGCTTTCTTTTTGCAGGTGGATGAGAGGAGAATTGTTTAAAGGGTCAAATAAAAAATGGCACAGGGAAATGTGTAAAAGTTTGAAAGAAGTAAAAGAAACAGGTGGGAACTGCAAAATATTAGGTAAACATCAGTGAGCTCTAAACACATATAAGAGCTAAAGTGCGAGAGCTTACCGTAAACAGGAGGTCAAAGTGATCAGACCACGGTGGTTGGCTTTAAGCCTTTAAACGTGTGCTTAAAGCAGTGAAGGATGCTAATAGCTCCTAGGAGGCCTGTCTGACTTTTCATCATGTCAAAGTGCTTTGGCCAATCCCAGGTTTTGAACCTCGGTTTTGCCCTCAGAAGGGTGGTTGTGCATCCCCAATTTGGGTCTCTTGGTAGTTGCTGCACCTAACCCTTCCCTCTAAAATGAAACATAAGCAGGCAAAACAAAAGACTTGCAGAGGATTTTATTATTGATCAGCCCAAATGATCAATCCAGAGCCTAAAGATCAGGATGAGTGAAGTCTCACACATGTTTTGCAGACCTCAATCCCATTGTATGCACAACAGGTTGCATATTAGAAAAAATTTCTTCCCAGATAGAGGCATCGTAACAGGCTGCCCATGGAGATGGTGGGGTCACTGTCCCTGGAAGTGTTCAAGAACTGTGGGGATGTGGCACTGAGGGACGTGGTTTGTAGGCATGGTGGGGTTGGGCTGGGGTTGGACTTGGGGATCATAGAGGACTTTTCCAGCCTTTATGATTCTACCTTACAGTGGTGTCTTTGAACAGAAGCTGGTGGCACAAAAAGAAGCAGGGATCTAGACATGAGTTTGGAGCAATAGAGGTTGGGGGCAAACCACACCAGCTTCCTCTCTTTGCTTCTTTG
This sequence comes from Tympanuchus pallidicinctus, assembly GCF_026119805.1. NCBI lineage: Eukaryota > Metazoa > Chordata > Aves > Galliformes > Phasianidae > Tympanuchus > Tympanuchus pallidicinctus. The sequence continues at coordinate 35,562,699 of NW_026294669.1, forward strand.
AGTCTTAGACTGCAGAAATGATCTGAAGACACCAAAGAAGAGCAAATCTGAAAGTAAACTGGTGGTAGCGTGATTCTCAGCAAGCAGCTTTCTCTTGGGAGAAGGCAGCTCTTCTCGCATATCTGTTTTGCAAACTCTCACAGTGATTTTGTAGCCAGCAAAGTGTCTGTAAAAACAGCACCTTCTGAGTCATAGGAGCTGCCAACTCCTATGCGGATGCGTGTTCTGGAGCTGCAGATTTGGGATCACTCTGAGACAGGGAGCTGCATCACCCTCTGGCTCCCGCATTCCCATGCTAACCAAAATCTTCCTGCAGAGTCCAATTGCTGGCACAGATGTGGGAACAGGAAGGAGCACTGTGAGATATTCAGGTCTCAGCTCACATTCTGCAAAGTAAAACTGGGGCTGGCTAGATCAGCAAGCAGATCTCCCCACCCCCTCAAAAAAACCCTTGTGTGGTGCTTTCATTTGAAACTCTTCATGAATTCAATTTCATTTCCAAGAGGTGGGGATAAAAGGGGAAAGGATCTGTCATGCACAAGTGTCTCCACTGCCTCTCTCTGATTTCCTCTGCTCTATCCCTCTTCTGCTGACAGGGAGACCCTTCTGAACAAAAACCAAAGAGGAGTAAAGCAAAGGTCTGAAATAATTTGTTATTCCCCTTGTTTGATTCTAAGCTTGGGAGGCTTTTACGTAGCTATTTCAAAAGTGGGGATGATGCTCCTCATGAAAAAGGCTGAGGATTCAGGTGGGGTTCCCCCCTTTTAAGACGTAAGAAAGAAAAACACAAGAAGGAAGACCTCCTCCACATTTCAAATTTCATCGTTCCCTTCATTGGGAAATGGAAAGAAAGTATAAATTTTATTTCAATTACCAAACTAAAAAATGTATCATCATTTCACTACTTCCTCTTCGCTTTGAAACACCGATGGGAAAACACAGAAAACTGGAACTTGTGAAAAACTATCTAAATTTTTGTCTGAGATGTACTTTCCAGCAAAACCAAAATAAGGCTAAACAAATCTTATCAGCGACGTGTTTTGATCCCCGCTATCCAACTGTCTCTTTATTTGTAACCCAAGAGATTTGTATCTGGGTCAAGTGTCCGACAAACTGGCCTCCACCCACGACACAAGATTCAGCCTATCATTTCTCAGGTTAGAAATGCATTTTGCAAACTCTCTTTGGGTCAGCGATTAGGCAGCGTTTAGGGCCAATTCATATTCCATACGAATTAGTGGGTCCATTTCTGGTGACAACAGCCAAAATATCAAATATACGACAAAACTGGCCTACTTAATGATATTTAAAACATATGGCACGACAATATTCTGCACATTTCCATAGCTTCACGTGTGTGCGTTACTGATACGCTTCACATTATAATGAAAATATTAGTACACGTTGGATTGCCATCTCCCTCCCCCTTCCCCTTCCCTCCACGTGGAAGGATTTCGTCATATGTCTGCTCCAGTCTGACTTTGTTATTCATCTCTGCTGAGTGCCTGACAGATGTTGGCTTGTGAATTTCTAAATCAGTCTGCTCTGGACTTGCGTTGCTCCCACTGCATGGGGAGTTTTACCCCATGTGTGCTGGGAGAAATGCAGTCTGCCTACCACTGCCTGCAGTTGGGTTGACCACTATGGCATCAACATCCCTTGAGAAAGTTCCTGCATTAAATGCCTTCATCTGGTGACCAAGGGATTTAGGGAAGGACCTCAGGGCTAATAGATGGTCATTGTGTGTCATGTTTCTATGCACCTTCATTGTAGCAAACCCCACCCTACAAAGATTTCACTTCAAAATCTCTTCCCATCTCTCTCCACGAAAGCACAGAGAAAGAAGACTGTATTTAAAAAAAAAAAAAAGAAAAAAGAAAAAAGCAGTCACACTTTGAGGTTTTAAAAATTATTCCATCTATCTGTGAGGTCAGACAGGATTCATCTTTTGCAATAGCAGCAGTGAGCGCTGATGCCTGTGGCCTTCTGCTTTCCCACAAATCAGATTTCTCATGCTTGTGAAAACTTCCCTTGGATAGTTCTTAACTTCCTTGAAAACAAGTTATTTAATTTTCAACCTTTTTTTTTTTTTTTCCTTTTTGCACTCTTAATCATTTTTCATCAAAACAGCTGCATATGCTATCATATGCAATCAGATTCCACTAAAAATATCACCGAGCTCTGGTTGTAAAGCATGTAGCAAAATGCTGACTTTTCTAGCTTTGCCTCATAAACCAGAAGGTATGTGTCCCACCACCCCACCACACGTTGAAAAAGTGCTGCTTCTGTTTTTGGTGGTGTTGATGTGGCAATCCTGTCTCTTTGTTAGCTCCCCGGGTTATTGCAGTGAGGCTGAACCAGGGTCAGCGCTGTTCTTCCATCTCATTCTGGAGCAGGTCCTCCTCAGGCTTAGGCTGAGAAAAGAGCTTTCTGAAGAACATGGTTTAATGGACATGAGCTCTGATGACTGTTCGTATGTCTGTGTGTAGCTTCTTGCTTGCAAGGGACGTTGTATGGAAATGAGGTGACTTCACTGGAATTTATTATAAACGTCTGACCTGCCTCCTGGTGTGGTGCCAAAAAATAAAGTGTGACTAATAGTACTTCCCCAGTCTTATTGTGGATCTGTGCTGTCCCTACTGCAGAAGGAAGACAGAAGACAACCAAGAAGATCTGGAGAAACAGAGTGAGACGTTGTAGGGTGACTGATGGGGAGAATAAACCCTTGCAGAATCATCAAGCAAATTCACAATCACTTGAGCAGTCTGAATGAGTGATTTCATCCCTTCCTGGTAGCCATGTCCCCGTGTGCAGTTCCCAAGGGCAGCCCTGTAATGGCATCCACAACCCATACGTGCCAAGTCATCAAGAGATGAAACCAGAGCAAATGGAGAGCCAGACCACAGCAAGCCACATGGGCTCATCTGCCAGAGCAGGCTCACAGATCAAGATCCCTTGAAGAAGCTCCTCACCTCCTGTTGATAAAGGGTCCTAGGAGACTGGAGGTTCTCCGAGGGACTGCCCAATCCTTTCAGCAGTTGACAGGCCAGCTGTCCTCCTGCTTGGTTGAGATTGGCTCTACTTCCAGTTGGCTGCATCTCCCATTCTATTCTCTGCCATGCTCAAGAAAATTACTTATCTCACAGCTTCACCCATTCCACTTAGCCAAGTGAGCAACTCTGGGAGTCTTCAGTGGAATTCTTATCAGAGCCCTGAAACAACTATGACTCAGTTATGATAAAACTACCCCAAAATCCCACTAGACCCATCTATTCTTGGAGCCAGTGGTAACGTCTGCAGCTCAGCTAGGTCCCTCTACTGCTAATTCTTTCTAAATGAAAGGCTGCCTAGCAGCATGCTGAAAATTAAAGCTTTGATGCCAACACACAACTCCCTGGCCTATTATTGCTTTTTCAGATATACTCCACTATATCTAAATTCTGCAGATGGGTTCTGTCACGAGTGCAAAAGCAATGGTTTCAATGTCTTCCCCACAAATGAAACGTAAGCCAGCTTATAGAAAGGATCTTCCAGTTATATTTCCTCCATGTGTTATTTTTATGTATCATCCAGGGAAGTGCAACTGGAGAATTTGAATTTAATAAGCGTGGGGTATGGGGGACTATTAAGTCTTCAAAGCACAATCAGGCAACAGCGATGGATCAAAGGCCTACAAAAATATTGCAAGATATTATTGGCCCTTTAGGAGACTGAGATATGACAAATGCCTACTGGATTCATACTTCAGCTCCCTTGGGAGGCCAGAATTATTGAAGGTCACTGTAAAGCCTGCTGAGAGCAACATAAAATTTTCTGCTGACTTTGCAAGTTGTGAATCAGACTCCAGGTCACCTGATAGATAATATAGTGGAACTGACAGTAAACTTTATCTTTGCCAAAAGTGCAAAATAGAAGGAAATGAAACATCACAGTAGTGTTGATGCCAGGGGAAAAAAAAAAAAAAAAAAAAAAGTTGCAAAGCTCAATTGATAATGAAAAAGCTGGGGGAGTTGCAGGCTGAAGACAGGTATATTTTATAGCTCTCCTCCAACAATTAAATGCAAGTTAAAAGAAGTCTTGAGGAAAATGCAGGAAAATGTAATACTTTGCAATTCACAACAGGCTGCGGTATTCTTCCCTGTGGCAAAGAGAGCTACCTTGCAGTGCTATTTTTTTAACTGAAGTATTTTGGGTGGGTGGATTCGATGATTTCTGGAGGTCCTTCCCAACCCCTACAATTCTGTGATTCTGTGATTAGATACCATGGAAGGTAGATGACATCCATAAGGCCGCTGTGCTGCCCATATCATCTCAACAGGGGCTGCTCCTGGAGAGAATCTGAGCACATGCATCACCTACTTGACTTCAACATAGTGCCTTACATGCTTGAAGCTGAGCCATAGGTGATGTTGTGCTCATGCTCAGTAACGTGACCAATCCTGTAGAATTTACTGGTGTATCCAGGCCTCCAATGCATCTTACAGCTTCATCAAAAGGAACATTACCCAAAGTTACTTCTCATCTGAGATGCTCAAGGTAGGTTATGCACAGCTGCAACGGAAAAATTCCATTGGAGTACTATTGGAGCACCACATTCCACCAGCTAATCCCAACACAGCAAGTATTTACAACCTGATCTAGATCAATAAGACTTGGTCTGTTCATTCAGGATACTCCAACAGGCAACACGGTCCACCCAGATAGAGGTTGTTACTCTTGAGAAAACAAACTAATGCCACTAATTCATATGCATTTTTATGATTGCTTATTTTAAATTCTACAAACCTTCTGAGATTTTGTTTAGGTTGAGAGTTTGTCATCTAATTGTTTTTGAAATAAATGATTGGGCTTTCCTGCTTTTTCTCAACAGATCTCAATAGGAATGCCAAGCTTGGTTTCCCGTGGATAGGCAGAGGATTCCAGAAGTGGAACCTGATCTTTTGAGGTCCACTTGAGTTTTTAAAAAGTTCTCTTTCCTCCTCAAAGTTTACTCAGGTGCTTGAGACAAGCATGTGTTAGTAAAGACAAAGAAGTTTTAATCAGACTACGAAAAATAACGTTCTCCCTCTGATGAGCAGTTTTGGTTGAATGTCTTGTCTGATGCTCTATAGCTACTCAGTGACACGTGCTTCTTTTTGTTTCTTTTCCCACTAGAAGCTTTCAGCTTTTCAGCAGTAAATGAATTACTGAAGGGAAGACAAATCAACTGATAGCCAAGCAATTTCATCAGGATACAGAAGTCCAATGGGCTTGTAGGATTAAAGGTAAGATTTTTGGCTTTTTATCTCCACTTGTGAACATGGACACAGCAATTCTCTTGCTGCTCAGCTGCTGTGGTTTGTTAGTACGTGGAGACACAAGGATACTAAACTGAAGCACATAGAGGTAAGGGGGTCAGAGTCAGGGTGCTTGGTTTTCCAAAATAAATTGTACTTTCTAAGGAATGCTTCATGAAATGTTGATCTTTTTAAAAGTCAAACATTTTTTTTCCCCTCTGTGACTAATTCTGTCAGATTTTTATTTATTTAGTTGGTGAGAAATTCACCAGTCATCCACAGGGTTTTCCAAGGTAAAACCCCTTCCCTCTTCTTGGCCATTTAAATATATAAAAGCAAGGAAAAAAGAGACCTGTTCCAGCTTAATTGAATTTTTAATTGGTTATTGGAGATATCCTTACCAGATCTTAGACAGTAAACCACAGAAGATGTTCAACAGCATCAACCCGTTCAGAGTGTGAGCCACAGCTCTTCTGAGGTTATGGGTTAGGCTCATATTCTTCAGACTGAAAGTAATAAACATGTATTTTGTCCTCCTGCTTGTGGGAACGTCACTAATACCTAGAGCTGCACAGAGAACATGGAGAAATACTGCTGGGAGAGAATGGAATAAAAAGTTAAAATGTGGTTGAAAGAGATGAATAAGAAAGGAAGAGTGAATATGATTTTTGAGCAGAGTTTCCAGGATAGGGAAGAGGTTAGGCATTTGTTTTTTCCATCAAAGCATGGAAGAACAGCTGTGTTTTGGCTCACAGCAATCTTCATAGCCACCGAGGCAGAAGGTCTAAGTTTCTCTTTAAAGTGGATGAATATTTAGGGGAAGTTCAGCCCAATTTCTTGAATTGGTCCAGTGATGGCAAAGACCCAATGGGTAGAAACCTTCCTTTCTGGTACAGGAAACCAAGATCCCATCTCTAGGATACCACTACCATGTTGACTGGGAGTGGGAACGCTTTGAAGGAGGGACTTTTCACTACTGGGAGCTGTGATGAATGATCTGCCACTCAGCAGTGACCCATCCAACCCATCAGCAATCGCTGCTAATGAGCTGTCCAGTCTCCCTTAGCCAGAAGACACATGCAATGTGATACATGGACTCGATTATGGCTTAAACCCTGCAAGAAATGATTGGAGAATTACAGTGTAGGGGGATGAGGAGTGAGGACAGATGTTGCCTGTTTTTATCTGGGCAGAGGAAGGCTTGAGGGTTTACAAGCTCACATATTAGCAAAGCCAAGGTAGAATTCAGAGCTGGCCAAGAGTCTACAAATGGCTTAACTGACCCTATTCTCTTCAGAAAAATTTGGCTTTCTACACTTCAGAAATATTAAAGAGTTTCCTCTTGTTTCACCCTTACACTCAAAATTGGAATTTTCTAAATTCTGAAAATTCCCCAAGTCCTAGTGGGCTCCAGCCCAGCTGTTTCTGGGGCTGTGCTAAGGCCACCAGCAGATGCATCCAGAATCCTGGGAGGGGTTCACCTCTTCCAGGCAGAGATTTCTCATATCTATCTGTGTCCAAGTCCATTGTTTTGGCTTCCCTTCTACCCAAAATCTGAACTGCCAGATGATGGCGGTTAAATTCTAGAGGCAGCTTCAACAGTTAAAATTTGTTTGGCTAAAGCTCAGGGCTATTAATCCCTCCTCGCTGTGTGCATATCTATAGAGTGATATATCCAGGCAAACAAAGCTACTTCTGGATCTGCCTTTCTGCATGTCATGTAGTTTTTTGGGGCACAACTGTACAGTTAGAAGGCATTTCTCAGCAACAAGGAGGCATGTCACACATCCCCATGAAGCAGCCTTCAAAGACTGTGGTTAATCCTCAAAAATACTGAAGTTCAAGAGTACCAGCAACAATACTTTGGACTTGGTTTTCACACTGGGATCCTGCTGACCTGTTCAGAGAGGTCTGTGGGGTCTGTGGAGGATGGCTGAAAAAGTAAGCCTTAAATCTTCCTTATGGGATCAGTGCCTTCCTTGCACTGCTTCTGTGGTTTCACAGATCAAAGAAGACAGCAAAGGGCTGGCCTGGTGCAGTCAGCTTCTGCAGACATCATTTGTAGTCCAGAGGACAGTCCCTCTTTCCATGACCTGGAAATGGAGATGGTGTCAGTCTCCCTACACTAGCACCAGCCTCGACAGACTTTTCCCAGATAATAACCTGCATTTTGAATTGCTCAAGTCAACCAAAGTTTCATCTCAGGAGCAAACCCGGACTCCATCCACGGTCTGGAGCTGGAGAGGCTATTGAGCAATGTCAGTAATACCAGAAGCCAACATCCATGTTTTTATGAATTTACCTGCCTCAAAGTGGGTGTTGCAACCCAAAAAATGAACAAAGCCTGACCCCTTCAGCAGCGCCTGAATGCTGTTGGAACAGCCAGGTTGGTTTTGGATTCTCTCTTGGTGGGAAGTCCTTTCTCCCCTTTTTAATGAGCCTGGAGATGTGGGAAGAAAAGGCCAGGCAAACAAAAAGCTTAACGTGCTTTGATTTTTCCACTTCATGAAAAAAATATTTTCATTTTTCCTAGCCCAGGTTTTAAGCTACAGTTATTGCTGCAGCAGCCACAATTAATATTTCACCTTCCAAAAAGAGGGAAAAAAAACTGTCTTCCCTGTGGATTCCCAGAGAGACGTTCCGCTCCGATCTGCAATTAGTGGTGGCCTCGGGTAAACGATCTAAAATAGAAATGTTATTTTTGGAATTGTGATAGCTACTACTTTTTACTCCCCCAAATGCTGGTTCTTTTTTGCTCTGCACTGTCATTAAAAATAGAATCCACAATTGCATTGCCACTGCGTTTCGGTTTCTTCCTACAGCAGGACGCACACTATCTTCGCAGCACTACTGACATAAGAAATTACGCAGATTTCTAATCTTGCCAGCAAATGGCAATCAGACTTGAGACAGCGAACCAAGTGTTCAAGGCAGAACTGGATCTGGTCTGAATTATCTCTATCCCACTGACAATGGAGCGTGGACTACCAGGAGCTGTGAAATTGCCCTCTGTCTGACAGTGCAGTGCGTCAGTCCCTCACCCAAGGTCTGTTGAATCCACTGAAGATCTCTTTTCTTATTTCAGAGGGCATTCAGATCAGAAATTTAGCATATATGTCACTGTACACACCTGCTTGTGCTCCACAGGAGCTGACTCAGATGCAACCCTCCTATCCGAAGCACACTGTAGTGCTTTGCAGAAACCAGATCGAAAAAAGCTATGAATTACAATGCCATTCACATTTTCTGAAAGTTGTTTATGATTTGCATGCATCATTATTACACTGCAGACCGTCTGTCCTGGGACTGTGAACAGCAAATAAAGCAAGTTCTTTATAGTCTGAGAGAAAGAAAGACAAAAGGCGAGTATTTGGGAGATGCAGGGCTGGGTAGCCATGGATAATGCACATCTGTCCCAGCATTTGGGGTTGGTTGTTCTTCGGAGCGTGGCAGGAGGGATGTGAGAGCTAAGTTATGCTTTTGGAAGCATCGCTCTTGAGGAAGCATGATGAGGGGAAAACGGCTCTTGTGATCCATGTGCTTGACCAAAGCTTAGGCAGAGCTACTGGCTTCATAAGGGGATGGAAACTAGGAGATGTACAACCCTTTGGTACATGTGCATGTCCTTCTCCTTCTATTTTCTGGGCCCAGGTCAGCCTTTCCTTCACCCCTGTATGCCGATCTGCTGCTTAGGGGTTTTATATCCGAGAAAGCAGAAAGAAAGAACGGGCACATCAGCTGGTAACAGTTCAGAAACAGATGTACATTCCTGCACAAAACTCCAACATTAGCGGATCCAATTACTTTGAAACTGTGCTCTGCTCCACAGCCTTATCCCTAAAGCCTCACACTCCCTACCTCCTGCCTCTTATCTCTGCTGTTCTCTTGCTTCTTTGCTTTTGATTATAAACTTGTCACTGCGGTGTTTGTGCTTTGGGGAGCGTCCATCCACTGTACCTAGCCACTGTTGCAGCACAACAATAAGGAAACTAAGTCAAGAAGCGGAAGTACAAGATGAAACACGGCTGCCCTTGTGCAATGACAGCACGGGGAAGATGCCTGCCCCAGGTCACATTTACTGGCTGCACAAGCATCAAGGAATTACACCGTTTCTAAGTCACATCCAAGAAGAGAGAAAAAAACAGCTTAAGTAGGCCTGGCTGCAGCAGGGCCATGCAATGCTGCTTGCAATTTGCAGGTAGGAACAGCAGGAAAATCCAGGTACTCTCCTCTGCTGTGCAGAGGGGATGAAGGGTGATTTGCTGACCAAGCCCTGCTGTTGGGATAGCCTGGACCACAGCCTTTATATGGGGAATAAGCACTTTCCCTAAAGCCCAGTCTGTATTCACAGTTCTCCTTTAAGAGCAAGCTAGTGAAGCTGTAGCAGCATCACAGTGGATGTCACTGTTTAAACAAAGTGTTAAACATTCACCAAAGCTGCCTACTTCTTATAATGTAGTTTTAATTCTGTAACTCTTTTCTTCCGTGTGGAAGCATCCACCATCCTCTTCCCCCAGAGGTACCCTCTTACCATGGGACTGTGCCACAAGTCCCTCTGATTCTTCCTTCCTCACGCTTCCCCCGGCTCTGTGCCCACGCAGACCGTGGCTTTGGTCTGCTCCAAGGAAACATCCTTGCAGTGTTGTCAACACCACTCCTAGCTCTGGCACTAAGTGCTGCTACAGGGCAGACGTAAAGAGAACACACATCCACAGCAGTTCTGGAGCAATGCTAGCTGGAGCCGGGCTTGCAGACCTGTAATTACAACACAACAACATTTCACCATAAATTTGTCCTACTGAAGCCCTTTGGATACTAAAAAGCTTTGCACATTTAGAGGCTTTGCCCCCTTAGGGAGAAATCCTGCCTTGCTTTCTCATGCAAGCAGTCCTTCGGGTTGTTCGCAGGAGCCAGGCAGGGGGCTGGGGCTGCTGTGTATTTATTTAATGCAGCCGTGGCGTGCAGGATGCGGAGGAGCATGGGGCCTCTTTCGCTTGCTCTGCACTGGAAGCAGCCTGGAGGGGCACAGATGAGAGCACAAGGAGCAGTACTGCAGCTCGAAGCCCAGAGTGTGGTGCCCAGGAGCTGGCTGTCACCAGGGTGAAATGGTTATGCAAGCTGCGAAGTGTGTGTTTTGGGGTACAACCCCGCAGTCTGCCCCAAAACCCTTCTGTCCCCCATCCCCAGAGGAACTAAGAGTCACTGGTAAGAAACCTACTTGCTCAGAAAACCCTGCCTTTTGTGTTGGAAGGCGGAGGTGCCCCTCCATACTTCAGTGACGATCTCCCTGGCTCTTTGTGTGATGTATACTCTTAATATTTGCAAATGATCCCAAGCACTCAGAAGACTTCACCCCTTACTAGCAGTTCTTTGCCCTCCAAGGCACAGGCATCAGGACGTTCTTACTGGGACCACGGCATCGACTGCAGTTTATTTCACACACTGGTCTGCCGCTCAGCTTTCCCAGCACAAATGCCATTTGCCCTGACTCAGCCGAGAGCTGCATCTGCCCACAGACCTCCAGGTCACGACTGCAGAGAAGTGACCAACCCTTGGACACGTCCGCAAGCACCGAGCCCTTCTCAAAGCCTGGCTTTGGGGTGTGAGTGGAGGCACCGTCCTGCCTGACCCAGCAGAGTCTTAAATTGGATTAAAAATCTATTTGCTGAACTGCCTTGCTTTCCGACTTCTGTGCTGCACCTGAAAACCTTTCCTTTTGAAAGCAAACACAGGCTCTCCCCAGGGGCTGCCTGGGGAAGTCTTTCCACTATAAACATTACCTACCAGTAGTGGAGTCAGCCCCAGGCAAGCCAAAATTCCTTCTCCGACCAAAGAACACTTTCCAATCAAACCAGACATTATTTTTTCCATTAATGAGTGTTGATACCTACTGGAAAACTCCACAAAGAAATCTACTCCAAACTAATTCTTCTGATACAACATCTACATTTTACGAGTTTCTTTTGTTTTTCTTTTCTTTTTTTTTCTTCCGAATTTATTTTATTTTCCGGTGCCGTATCGAACACAGGATTTTTGCTGCTCAGGAATGCATCTGTTCCTGCAATCTGGGCTTTAGCTCGAATCAGAGGTCCAAATCCAAATGTGCCTCCACAGAAGCAAGTGGAGTTTTCCCACATTTTCCCCGGTGTGCTGGAGAGAAAAAATAGATCTTCATCTTCTGTTCAATGCATCAGAAAGACAGACCCCCTCCTCCTCCCCTCCCCTCCCGCCATGATGTATATACTCTATATGCCACAATTTCAGCTGTGGGGTAGGCTGTAGGAAAAGATGTCCACTGAGGTTCTGCAACACTCGCTTCCCAAAAAGGGCTGTGAGTAGAGGAATGGGGAGAAATGTGGGGAGAGCCACGGCAGGCGGGTGGCTGCCTGTCCAGGGCGTGCGATGCAGGGTGTTCCACAAGCCAGTGCCTGCTTCTTGATGGTGCAGAATGGTCTTCCCAAGTCCCCGAAAGTGTAGGCATTGCACCCAACCCTCTTCCCTCCCAGTGTCCTCCTGGAGTCACCCGTGGGGCATGTAGACAGATCCCCCCATATGTTGGGGCATAAAGGTTGTCCCCAGAGCACAAGGAGCAAAACTGGGGGCTCTGGTTCAGTGTGGGAACATGGGGAGCACACAGGGAAAGGGGGCAGAGGAACTTGAACAAAGCACGGTGCAGTGGGACTGGGGATCCTCCCCCAAATCCCCATGTTTGTGGGGTGCTCCCCAACCCTGCGGCACAGTGAGTATCTCACAGGGCAGGGGTGGGGGGTGGTCGCGAGTTATCTTTTATTCGAGGTGCTTTCCCAAGATTTTAGTTAAGTGTAACATAAAACTGTGAAAGTTTAGCAGGGGAAAAGCTTTCCTCCCACTGACCTGGCCGGCCAATCAGAAGGGAGCCCCGCACCTCCCTCACTTCTGACAACTATTTAGCAACTGAGCTCAGCTAAAGTTTCCAAAAAGTTAGAATAACTTCCTCTCTCCAAGACCTCAATTTTTTGCACAACTCCGTCCTTGAAATAAGAGCCCTTCAAGCAACCTGGAAAACGTTTGGTCAGCAAAAAAAAAAAAAAAAAATCCTCCTGTTTTTCCAAAGGATCTGTCTCAGGAATTTAAAGCACATTTAAGACACACACACTCACATAACATAAGGAGGGGGGGAAAGGCTCTTCCCCTCCCCTTCTTGCAGAAAGCATGGAAGAAAGCTCCAGTTCTCCTGTTTCCCCTGTGGATAGCTTGGGGACCAGTGAAGAGGAGCTGGAAAGGCAGCCAAAGAGATTTGGCAGGAAGAGAAGATACAGTAAGAAGTCCAGCGAAGATGGCAGCCCCAACCCAGGGAAGAGGGGAAAAAAGTCCAGTCCCAGCTCCCAGTCTTATGAAGAACTGCAGAGCCAGAGGATCCTGGCCAATGTCAGAGAGAGGCAGAGGACTCAGTCGCTCAACGAAGCTTTTGCCGCCCTGAGGAAAATCATCCCCACGTTGCCCTCTGACAAACTCAGTAAAATCCAGACCCTCAAGCTCGCGGCGCGGTATATAGACTTCCTCTACCAGGTGCTACAGAGCGACGAGATGGACAGTAAGATGACGAGCTGCAGTTACGTGGCTCACGAGAGGCTGAGTTATGCCTTCTCAGTCTGGAGGATGGAGGGTGCATGGTCCATGTCGGCCTCACACTAGCCACCGCCGGAGCGAGGCCAGCACAGCCGCCAAAGGGTAAGGAATCGCGGGGCTGGCAGGCGAGGGGACACTGGGATGGGAATGTGAGGATGGAGGGGCCAAACCTGTGGGAATTTAAGAAGAGAAAGTCCCGTGTGGGCAAACTATCAAATACATGGCAAGTTGTTGTTGGGAAAATTGTTGTCTCGCTGCTCCGTGAGGGTGGGGGGCAATGAAGGGGGGAAGCATCACTGCATGAGGTTTGCCGGAATGCGGCTGCTTTGGGGAAGGGTTGGAAGACAGGCTGACAAGGGGATCCAAACCAGCTGCTGCAGCACAAGGAGGGCGGCTGCGCCCCAGGCACCCTGGGTTGGTTGCATCCTCCCCGTGTTGGGGGCACAAGGTGTTCCGCAGGACCCTGCTGGGGCTGGGCGACGAGTTCGTCCCGCTGCACCCCAGGTTGGGTTTTTCTTAAGAGAAACGAGCTGCAGATGTCGGCTGCCCCCGGGCCCCTTCCCCCTTCCTCAATAAACTCAAACAAAGATAGAGGAGTCCTGGGGAAATTTTCATCTGGTTCAGTTTCCCTTCCTCAAAGTGCCGGTCAAACAGAGGTTGGTGTTGGGCTTTTGTTGGCTGGAGAGTAGTTTCTGATTTACTCTCGGAACTAAACTCTTCCTCATCGTTTTCCACGACGAGAAAACCTCTTCCTCTTTATGTCGCCTTTGTAATATTTGGGGAGGAATGAACAGAAAGGAAAGCAAAACCAAACAGCTCTTAATTACGCTCTCGTCCCAAGCTAATTAAGGCGAGCAGCTCTGCGTTGTGTCAGCCGCTCTGCGCGGGGCCGCCGCTGCCCGGGGCTCGGTACATGAAGCAGAGCTGCTATCTCACTCTGCCCAGCACATGCTGCTTGCTGCTGCAGGATGCAGGCAGCTCCAAAGGAAAGTTTACCCCCTGCAACGTGGTGATGCGAAATACAATAATTTCACCCTTTGGAGAAGCAGCTCCTCGAAGACGGGAGGAAAGCCTTACCCCACCAGCCCACTGGGCAAGGTTTTCAAGGCAAACCCATTTTGTTTTAGCAGTGATCAGTGGCTGATTTAAAATCCTGACGCAGCCATGGGATGTTATTTGGAAAAGGGCTCAAGCAGGGCTTACGGGTGGTGCAAAAGGGTTGAAACCATTTTAAAAACCACTTCAAGCAGGCGCTTCCCTCGCGCCCTGACACAGCCTGTCTTTCGGGGCTGTAATTAAAGTTCCTCCTCGCTCACACAGAGACCTCCAAAATGTCAGGCTGAAAAAGAGTTGCTCTGCCCATTGCACATTTTGCCCTGCCTGTTGTTTGGCTTTGCTTAAGCAGGTAACGCTGCTGTCGTGGTTGTATTACAAGTGTTGCTATTTTTGCATTGCTGTGCCCCGATTTCAGCTGCGAGAAGCCTAAGCCGAGTCACTTTTAAGAAGTGCAAGCTCTCTGTTTGTAAAACTGAGTGTCTTTTCCCATGCTAATCTGGCTAAAAGGGCTTCAGCAAATAGATTAACAAAACATACGCAAAACCCAGGCTCCTTGTCAAAAACAGATGTAAAATGTCCCAAACACATATTTCTTCAGCAGTTTAGATTGGCTGAATACTAAAGTGCTGTGATGGAACAATGCATTAATTCTGTTGTTTCCTAAACGATGTGCTGCCATTAGCCAATGGCTTTTTTTAAACCTATTATCTAATATATATCCATTCCTCTCCATCGTTCAATGCATTAGTGGCAAACCCTGAGTTTTTCTACCCCCACTTCAGACTCCTTGTCAGTGCAAATGTTGTTAACAACGCTCTGACAAGGCGGGCTTTGTATGCAGATGCTCAGAGACTGTGTCCCTGAATAAAAGAAATGGGGAGAGACATTTTTGGGCTGCTTTGAAAACCTGCGTTGTCAACCCAAATCCCACAGCGTTTTTGCTTTCTTTGGGGTCAATTCACACTCGATGCCTTCCCCACTCCCATCTTGGTGGTGAGCAGTGGATTTTGCTCAGCACTTGGATGTCTGGGGGGGGGTCATGGCCGCCCCGAGGCCCCCAGCTCCCCGTGAGCCTTCCTCCCTGTATCTGTGTATGCGTGCACACGCGTGTGGTTGAACTGCTGAAAACACTGTTGACAAATGGCCTGGTGTAGCGCGGTGTGGTGTCAAATTCTGTCCTCTATGGTGACAAAAAATTATGTCCGCCAGCATAAAAAGCCCTGATGAGATCCTCAAGAAATGCTTCAGAAAGCCGGGTGGCGTGGCATAGTCTGTTGCATGTGCCTGTCCTGAGCAGAGATATTTTAAGGGACAACAGGGGATGGCAGAAAGTGTAAGAAATGGCTGTCTGAGTTTGGGAGCCGCTCCTGGGGACTGAGGAGTGTGGCATCCATCCGTTAGTGAGCCCCGTTCTGCCACCCTCCATCTCGGTGGGTTTGAGAGACATAGGAGAGGAAAGGCTCAGTCCTGGAAGAGGCGGTCATTCGGCTGCAAAGATCAGAGGAGATATTTGATTAGAAAATCAGAGTCCTGGGAACTGATACAATGCCACCTGGCCGCTGCCAGTGCCAGTAGGTTCGTGCTGCTCACTGTGGTGCCAGAAGAGGTTTTCCTGCTTGCTGGCCCTAATTACAGGCAGCTCTGGTAGTTCCAAGGGAAGCAGGCGCAGCTCTGCCCTTCAGTCACTGCATAGGTAGTGGGATGTTTCAGCAGATGTCCAAAGCTTGGGACTCGGTGAGCCTCCCTGCCCACCTTCCCTCCTCACTGCCAGCACCTGTGTCCCTTCCCTGCATCCAACTTTTCCTTTCCCCTTGGAAAGCCCATAATGCTATAAACCATCAAAGAAAGAAAAAAAAAAAAAAAAAAAGAAAAAAGAAAGTAGGTTTCCCATTATTCAACTTGGTAGGAAAACTCGTGTCCAGTCGGGTGTCGGGGAGCATCAGCAAAGTGCAGAGCCCACACACTTGTGGGCAAGGGGACCCTGCCATCAGCCCTCCCTTCCCCTCAGAGCCCGTGAGCACTTTGCCATCCCTGGGCTGACACTTGCAGCCACAGCACCTTTGCTATCAGTCTGCTTTGGGGAATCCACAGATAGCACATGCCTGGTACTGGTGCTCTTGCAGATTTCCACTGCTGTTTATAAAATGTATTAAACGCGAGCATCCTATTTCGTTTCGTCCTTAAAGAAGCAAACAGATGTTATCTCTGCTGGCCTTGGGAACAAGCTCATTCTATGCTTTATGAGAGCAGGACAGTTAGCTGGGGGTGCTGTGACACTGGAACTAAGCCCTTTTTGTCCCAAAAGCCCTATTTTTTTTTTTATAAGCATCCTTAGAAAATGTAAATATATTTCCTTGACGGGAAAGATTGTAAAGTTTGGTATTTACATTGATAGGTTTAAAGTGGTCTGAGTCTTTTTTTTTTTTTTTTTTTTTATCTCAGTGCATTTAAAAGCTCAGCAAAATGCATTTTGGGTCTTCTGTTTACGTTCGTGTCATTTCTTGGGAAAGAATAAATCTGTCGGGCAGCGAACAGCAAACACACAGCAGTCAGCCAGAAAGCGCTCGAATTCAGAGCCCCAGGAAAGAGAGGATGTGAGGAAAATCCTCCATTGAGCAGGCACGCGAAGGCAAACCAGCCACATAAATTAATTAATGATCATAAGGAGTTAGAAACAGGCGCAGAGGAGAGATGCGTTGGATTAAAACTGAAGGATTGCTACGAGGAGCAGTAAAGGCAAATTTTAATTTAATCCACTTGAGCCACTGCAGTGCTGTCCGTCTTATTAGGAGAGATGTGCCTTGAAGGGTCACTGAGGAAGCAGAAAAGGCACGCGTTGCTGCAAAGCGGTCCTCGTTTGTTTCCAAATCAGTTGTCCTCACTTCGCGCAGAGTATCTCTGGTGTTAAGAGCAGACAGAGCTTCATCGTTAAAACAAAAGGGAAGGGATTGCAATGCTTTCCGAATACCTCGCTTTGCATTCCCCTTTCGGTGCTTGCTGGGCTTGTTTCATAGTTAGAGGTGGTGGTAATACATCAGACTTGCGGATCGCAGCAGTGATGAGACAGATCCTGTGGCCCCAGATTAAATCTCTTTCGGGGACGTTTCTTGTCACTTCTTCCTGCTAGCAACGTAATTATTTTTATAGCTTCAGCCTGGGAAACATTTCCACGTGATTCAGTACATCTCTGAGCCTGAAATCTCCTGCATTTATGTCATGCTGAGAAGCAGTAGGAATAGCCTGGTTGGGGAGCATGTTGGGGAGCACCACCACAAAGCAGAGCACAGAGCGACAGCCAGGAAATTACTGCCGCCGCTCAGGGAGAGCACACAATTTTGGGCACTGTTTTCTCCAATCTTTGCAGAAGATTAGGGGGAAAAAGCTGATCCAAAACCTTCTGTGCCACAAAAACCACGCTGGGCCAGGTTCTGAGCTGCTATACACAGCGGGCGATGCCATCAGAGATCTCAGTGTCACTCCTAGGGGCCCTAAGCACCAGCACTCGTGGTTTACTTCTTTGGCGGATCTGGAAGTGAGGAAAAACCAGCAAGTCCTCCAGCTGGATGCCAGCACCATCATTCTAATTAATGATTAGTTCTTGAGAATTAAAACAGTAGAAATATTTGCTGGGGGGGGGGCAAAAAAAAAAAAAAAAAAAAAAGGAAAAAAAAATACCCTAGGCACCCCGTCATTTAATTAGATTTGTAGCTGTAGAAGATGACCACTCAGCAGCGACAACTAATCATACACAAACAACAAATTAACTCAGCCAGCCAATAAATCACGGCATGGCAGCCCTTACCCCATCCTCGACTCTGTAACCGCTTCCATGCTAACCCAACCTGGATAAACTCTTATTCCAGTGCCTCCCTCACACAGCCCCGGCTTTGCTGGGCTCTGCCCAGTCTCCCAGTCACTGCTGGGTCACATTTTCACTGTAAGAAGTGGATGCTGTTCTGGCTCTCTGAGATGCGCTTTCTTCTTGTGCTAAAGCAGGGCTTTCATTGCAGGGAGACTGGTTAAAACAGGGAACTCTCAGTGATTTTTTTCCACAGTCTGTCACCCTGAGCTGTCACATCATGGGAAGCAGCACCAGGTGAATGGGAGCGCTCAGGAGGGTGTGAATGGGACTCCTTCCCTGCAGGAAGGCAGTACCCCCTATACAGTCTCCTAATAGAAATACTAACAAGCGATGACTCTTGAAGTCCCACTGTTAAATCTGGGTTTCAAAGTGGTTTACAGCCATCGCATCGCATAATTTGGGATTACTTTTTGGCTTCCACACTTTGGCATCTTGGAATGCACTCACATTTTGTTCAGGAAGGCAGCAGCGAGGCAGACCCTGTCCTGCACTGCTTGCAAAGCCATCAGACATCGAAAAGAAAACAATCTCTTTGCAGAATGCCATAGGGTGAGCTGGAAATGAGTGACCATCCCTCCTCTCCCTCCCCCTTCCTTCTCCTCCCATCTTCTTCTCCTTTCCATCTTTTAACCACAGCTTGGAAAACAGAAAAAGAGGTGAAAAAAGAGACAGATGTGGGCTGGTTCAGCATGATATATACTTGCTGGAAGAGATCCAGTAAGCCTGTGCTAGCTTTAATTGAATTCCTAATAAGATAGTTTTGCTTTGTTAACTGTCACCCACAAGAAGCAGCTTTGCCATTTCCTTTAGGAGATACCAGACTCGCCAAGCGCAGGCTTTAGAACATACAAATTAGTTCTGGGATGAATTCAGCCATCAAAAAAAAAAAAAAAAAAAAAAAAAAAAAAAAAAAACCCACAGGAAGTAATTTATGTGATTATACCTTTGGTTTAAGCTGTGTGGGCTGCCTTAAAAATCACACTTTGGTGCTCAAGCTTAAATAAAGCTCAGAATTCGGGGGGTGGGAGGGAGCGGGGGGAGGTTGTTGTGCAGGAAGCTGGACTCACTGCGGTCAGGGCTCCCCGGCATCCCTGCTGCCCAGCATGGCCATTTTCTGCACCTGGCTTGTTTTCTCCTGCACTGATTAGCTCCTTAATGAAATTAATCTGGCAGCAGGATCTGCATCAACCACAAGCACACGCATAGGAGACTGAAGATAGGAAAATGGTAGGAATGCTATTAAGAAGCAAAGGGCCAACTCGAGAGAGTATTGCCACTTCTTGCCAAGGCGCTCAGAGATGCTGTGGGAAGAGCAGGCATCCTCCGCAATGGCTCCCGACTGAATGCAAGCATCGTAACAAAAAACAGAGTACTCATACAATACATTCATGTCTATTTTGACACAATAGATAACAGGAGCATTCTGCCGAGTCCATTTTGCTATCTGTCATTGGAAGTGTGATGCTTCAGGCATCTCTGCGCTCATCCCACTCGGTGGGGTTTTCTGTGCCGAACAAGCAGATGTTTTGCGAGAGGACTTTCATCCTTCACTACTAGAAGGGCTGTCTACGAAGCGCCTGATACTACCAGCACTAAATAACTTCTTTCATACTGTTTGTATCTGAAACATTCATTGCTGGAGCACAGCTGAGCATTTTTTTTCTAACCACCTTCCCCATAGAGAAGATACAGGATCACCCCTAAATTTTGGAGATAGAGGTGTCTCGGACCAGCCGGTTTGGAGCCTCAAGAGAAAAGATGCTCAGGATGATCCTATCCAGTTCTCATTTCCCCTTGGAAATGCCAAACACAACCTAGAGACCAACATTTCTTGTGATAATTCAACACGTGTGCACACTGTGGTGTTTCCCAGCACCATAATTTCACCCATTTATGTGAGTCGGCTGCAGTGCTTTTGCTCCCCGGCGCAGTTTGACCCTAATCTGTTGTTTAGATGCTGCCATATGACTTCTCACACACAGCTTTAGCAACACTTGGCTGTTTTGTTTTGTTTTGTTTTAAATAAAAAACCCTCTTTTTTAGACAGCCTGCCCCTTGGAATTACTCTGAGGTTGCACTGACCACTTTGCCCATCAGCTCTTATATGTTTTGGGCATGGCCTTAAAATTATACACATGTTAAATGTTTCAGAATGAGGGTTTTTTGGCTGTTTCTGCCACTCCACACCACAGGTTCAGACTGAGGAAACACCCAGAGACCTTCCCAGGAGCACCTCCACACAACCCTTCCCGCAGTCTTCTGGGTCCAGAAGACATCAGAGGGGGCTGAGAGGGCAGCTGCCCCTCCAATTTCCATTTTCTTAGGAAACAGCAAATTAACCAAAAGAAAAGAAAAAAAGAAAGAAAGAAAGAAAGAAAAATGATATTTGGCAGCAAGCAGAGGGTAAGGATCGCTGCCAAGGCCTGGACAGCTGTACCTTCTTCCCTAGCAAGTTGTGCGATCAGCGCGGGCTGTGCTGAAAGCCAAGAGGAGTTACCATAGCTGCCACATTGCATTGCACTGATCCTCCCTTTGGGAGACACCTTAAAGAAACAAACCCACCCTAACAGCTACGCGAGCGCTCGCGCCTCGCCGTGCATCAGAGGAAAACTATGGGTGACCTCTCAGGCGTGCTGCTTTGTTTTCTTCTCTTTTTTCCTTCTCCCAAAACCCAGCATCTGAGGGCGAGTGTCGGCTCCAAAGCAATGGGACAGGGGAGGAGGAGAGACACTTACGCCAAACTTTTTCCGCTTTCTGCTCGTGCACAAAAACTCCGCGTGGCTGCAGCAGTGCTCCCTCATCAGGGCCGTCTTGATGGCTCAAAATAACCCAGGAAATGGAGCAAAACCCAGAGGGAGTTCCACCCTGTGATGCACGGCTCTGTGTTTGGGAGCAGGTGCCCCATCACAGGTTCTTAACTGGTGTCTTTGATGCATTACAAATCTTGAAGTGTTTCCTGGATGGGGTGTTGAAGTTAATGCGATGGAAGGGGACTTGGGAGAGGACACAGAGCATCGTTGTGGGTGAAACCTCCACACATAATGTGATGGAGCACTCTCAGATTTCTTTTCAAACAGAAACAGAAAGTTGTTCTTTCGTCAGGGCTAAAGCAAGAGACCTATTTCAAGGTATCCCTGATCTATCCATTCACAACGTGGCGTTTAAGATTTTTAGGTCATGGTCAAACAACATCCTGGCTTCCAAAGCTGCCTTTCACAGGAGCCTGCCACGTGTGCTTTTGCTGCCAATAAAAACCCATTTTCCTTGAAAACATCTCCAGAATCTGTGCCCACAGCCCTACCCACACTGTGCCATGCCAAGCATCCTCCCTGCTGTGTTGGGAATGGGCAGAGGGACACAGGGTGACCAATTGGTTACACAAATTTGGTGATGTACGGAGACCAACCAACTACCTGCTGCATGGGCAGCAGCTTCCCAGGCTCAGAGAGGTGTGTGACAGCACAGGTGAACAGCACAGGCCCCAGTTCCTTGCTGGCTCAGCATCTGCTGGCACTAGAGGGCAGGATGCACTGCATGAAAGAGCAAGGTGGACCACGGATTGCATTCCACGGGCACACCTAACAGAGAGCAAACCAGAGGCATCCTCACCGTGCAAAGCAATGAGGACACTGCAGCAGGCATCAGTGCAGTCCTATAGTGCAGTCCTATAGGTTGTTTAGCTTAGGGTCAGGGTACCAAACGGCACAAGAGGCTATTTGCTGCTTTCCCAGCCGAGCAACTCGGGGTGAAGCATTTTGCCTTGCAAGGGGATGCTCTGAGCAGTGTTTGCTGACAATGCATAGAAGCTTCTGTTCAAAGGCATTTGGTGGATCAGTGCAGCAGGCACGGACAAGCTGTGCTGCAAATGCTGTAGCTCACACTCTTGAAGTAACTTTTTTTTGTGTACCAACCAGCTAGCACTCAAGCTCTTTAATGCACTCTTCCTATATAGAAAATCTGCATTTCTGTTGGTGTTGTTAAAAACCTCATTATTTCTACAGCACTGGTATGTTTTTCTATGTATGCTATAAAGTCTATAGCATCCTCTCAATAGGAGATTTAAGACCTGCTCCAGACAAAACAACTATGGGTTTATCCAGATCTTTATTATAGACATCCGCACCAATAAATAACCAATATTTTGAAAGATCACTTTGGACTGGCCCTGCTGTGCAATACTTCCTTTAGTGAAAATCTGTGGCATGCTAGATGTTGCAATTTGTGGTCTGAACACCAGGAAAACTCCTCCAGAGCCTTGCAGCTGAAGGTTGTGCCTGTAACCCTATGCTCAGTTGCAGGTAGACAGTGGATTACAGAGATGCAAGTGGGTGAAGGAGCCCTCTCATCCATCTGCCCTGGCTCTAGCCCATTTTGTGATGCAGTTTTTGGTGTGAGCTGTGCACATCTGTGCCCCAAGTGCCACAAGGTGGTTGGGCTCTGGTCATCAAGAGTAAAAGTCAAACTTACTCTTGGTTCAGATACAATTTGCCCGTGTAATTTTTTGTTAATGCTTGATGCCTGCATTTCCCCCTCTGCAAAGCAATGCTAATGCTTCTAGTGCCTCTGCTGCCTGCCAGCCTTGTAACCCCCCCTACAAGACAGGAGCTCTGCATGCAGTGTGTAGACAAGGAAGGGAGCTGCACAAAGCAACACTCTGATTCCATTGGGGCCAAGCCCTGGGTTCAGCACTGCTGCCCGCCCCGTGCCCCCATCAGCTCGTCCTCCTCTCTGCATGGATTATCCATCCACTCCCTTGTATTTTTAGGTGCTTTTTTGCATCCCAGGGGGACCCATCTGCTGCCAAATGGAAAATGGCTCTGCACTGGGGCCCTTCTGAGAAGCCTATCTACAGCAATTTGTATGCATTTCACAGCTCCTCGCTCAGAGATCTAAATTGCAGATGTGCTCTTCAGATTTAGAAAGGGACAAAACGGAAGTAAAGAGGTTAAGCAGCGCTGTGAGTCACTCCAATACGCGACCTACTGTTGATTTAGAAACCTACCTCAGCAGTAAATACAGAACAAAGTTCTCCAAAATGTTTAACCTTTTGCATCCTGGCCAGTCAAAAAAATAAACGAGAACAAAAATACCCTCACCAGAGTCAGAAAACCAACAATCTGTGGTGGGGTTAGTAGCAAAAAGAAAGTGACCCGAATGAGTGACCTACAGATGAGGGGATAAAAAAAGAAAGAGGAGCAGACGGAGAAGGCAGAGAGACAGGCACATGCATTAGCTGAGCTGATAATGAAGAACACAGTGGATGAAGACTGTGCTGCTCCCTGGGAATGGTTCCAGGCCACAGAGAACAGCAGACACAAGCAGCCATGTCCCAAATGAGCATAGGAGACTGCTGGGCTTGAAGTTTAGGGCACAATGGGGAACAAAAGAAAAGGAAATATAGTCCAAACTATGCTTCTGCTGAAGACAGTCATAAAACTTCAGTCCAAGAGGCAAGGGCACCCACTCTGTAGGGGAGAGCAGTTCACACCTGCAGCTGCATGGACTCAATGAGGAACATCCAGTACAGTCTCAAATTATCTGCCCACTGGCAGTTTAGTTGTTTCTTTCCGGGGGTCTGGAAGCCTAGGTTGAATGTAAAACATGTCTGAGGTGTGTAATTCAGGAAAAAAGCT
This sequence comes from Tympanuchus pallidicinctus, assembly GCF_026119805.1. Taxonomy (NCBI): domain Eukaryota; kingdom Metazoa; phylum Chordata; class Aves; order Galliformes; family Phasianidae; genus Tympanuchus; species Tympanuchus pallidicinctus. Next base: position 35,586,134 of record NW_026294669.1, read on the forward strand.
TGCTGCATAATTGCAAACAGGCGTAGCATGCAGGCTGACCGACCTACCAGAGAATTAGCTGCTCTGCAGGCAGAGCAGAGGTCTTACTGTGCATGCAGGATGTGTGTGCACTGGTGTCGACGAAGCTCTGCAGAAGGCCATGTGTGCATTGAGGTGCCCTTACCTCAGCTATGGGAAGCCCTGCAAAAATGAAGACAACTGAACCATGCAAACCCCTGCAATCATGCTGAATGTCTCTATTTCTGCCTTTAAAGCACAGAGTGTATCAGCGGAAGGAGAGCATTCCCTGGGATTTGAGGCACTGAGTGGGAGTTAAGAGAAAGGCCAGCATCTGCTGATCTCAGGGTACCATCAGGAGAATTCTACACAATGATATTGAGGAGTTCATTTGGGCCAGAGCCATCCCGAGGACTCGGTTGAAGCAGAATTGCTGCAAAGCCATGCAGAGTCACCGAGGGAACTAAGAGGGCTTTATAGTCCCAACAGTTGAAGTGATCTAAATGAAAACTGATGAGCAAGCATTTGTAGCATAAATCAGACTTTCCTTAAATACTGAGATGTGCTTTAAGTCAGAGGATGCTGCGCTGTGGTTTGCAAATCACCTAAGATTGTGTGGAAATGGAGATGCATTCAAAAAGGACCATTTTGGTCAGCAGGAGACTTCAAAAAAATGCCAATAAGGAAAAGCTAAGATTGATGTAGTAACGGCAAGAGAGGTTTCTGATGCAGAAAGGAAAGCAGGTTGCATACGAGATGTTATTGAGCCAGGAGTGTTCCTAAATTGTGAGCGTTTTCAGAGATGCATTTCTGTACCCTCCCTTTTGTATCTTTTTCCTTTTCTACCTTTTGATGTAGATCCTCAGACAGTGGTATTTGTCTGCAACAAGTGGTCACAAAACTTGTGGGATTCTCTCTCTTGCTGCAGCCCTTCTTGAAAAATGCAATGAGATCTCAGGAAAGACCTTCACCTTTTTGCAGTGTAATCAGAGCATGTGACAGTGGTGGTGGGATGGGAGCCATTCCCGGAGCATTAGGTTCCAGTGAGCTGTTGTCAGCTTCCTCTGAGGTGGGACTCACCACACAAGGGGGAGGATTTCATGCTGTTTTTGGGAGGGAGGATCATTAGGAAGTGCAATCAGTGAGGTTACAGAGAGCTGCTGGAGCCTGTGTGCTCACATATGTGTCGCTGGTATTAAAACTAAGCACCAGCAAAGAGCCCAAAACTGGGTAAAGGAACAACACGAAGCAAAGGCGGGGGAATGTGAAATGAGAATGGGGCTCATCTCCTCTGCTCTCATCTCCTCTGCTCTCATCTTGGCCACAGCAAGTGATGGAGCAAGGAAAGTTGAGGGAGCAGCAGGGCAGGAGGAGCCTGGGAGGCCTTGAGCAGAGGAAGCAGGAGGCCCTGGGGACCAAGAATGAGCCGAGGGTAAAAAAGAGCTGCTTGGACTGGGCTGTGTCACAGAGGGAGGCTGAGACTGAGCAGAGAGCAAGCTAAAATGAAGAGCCTGCTCCCAGAGCAGATTGCTGCCTCGCTACGTAGGCTGTGATGTCTTGTCAGCAAAGGAAAGGACTAACATGGCCAAACACAAGCTGGAGCATGAAAAAATTATTTCATCCTCACTGTGTGCAGGTGCCCACTCTGCACCAGAGCACCCAATAGAACTCGGCCTTCAGATTGCCACTATCACTTTCCTCTGCTCTGTTATTAGGGAAGTAACACACTCTGATGGACAGACTGGAACTGGAAGGTGAGGTTAAGAAGTGTAGGGCCCCTCCAGAGTTGATTTTTTCTGTAGGAAGAGCACTGAATTGCCTCAGCCCGTTAGAAAATACCACCCTATGCTCGCGCCTGAGATTCTTGATATTTCATAGCTTTTTCAATAACTTTGAAAAGCTTCTCTAAGCTGTAATGTGCAAGACCAAGATGAAGAGGGATTAAGCAACATTTGCATGTTCTTAAGTGTGCAACTGGAACTCCAGGAAAAGTCACAAGCTGGTGCAGAGCAGACCCTGTGTATGTCCTGTTACTGCAGCATCCCCAGGCCATCTCCACAGACATCAACCACCACTTCCCTGCACCTGCAACCAAAGAAGACTTCCCACCAGAATAGCTTCCTATAGTAGGAGGCTCCTTGCCCAAGGAGGCTGTGGATGCCCCATCCCTGGAGGCATTCAAGGCCAGGCTGGATGTGGCTCTGGGCAGCCTGGTCTGCTGGTTGGTGACCCTGCACGTAGCAGGAGGTTGGAACTACATGAGCATTGTGGTCCTCTTCAACCCAGGCCATTCTATGATTCTATGAATACTGGAATGCTTTGTTGCCTGAACACAAACCTTTGCTCCACATGGGCAGGGCAGCATTATTACTCCTGCCAGAGAGAGTACATGGAGATGCTATAGACCAGAAGAAGCACCCAAGTACTTTCAGCTTTTACCCAGCTCATCTGAGAGCAAAGCTGCTTCACCTTTACTGCAGTGAGCAAGCAATCCTCTGGTGTCTACACCAGATCATAGCTCCCTTTCCTAGAAAGGCAGCCCACAAGAATCCCCCTTGGCTCTCTCGTGCCTAGAAGCAATCCTCAGCCAATAAGACAGCTTACCTGGGCCTCAACCCCACTCAGGTCTCCTAGAAGAGGAATTGTGCTGATTGTATCAGAAGTGATCCCCTGGTCACCTTTGGGAGTCCCCAGAGCTGAGTGTATGCATGTATTCTCCCCAGACAGATACAGACCACCAGTTGCTACAGTCACAGTCTAGCTTGTGTAACCAGGCACAGCTCCAGTAAAAGCAATAAAGCCAACTCCTCCTTTGGTTAATAAATGGAAGTGGTTTGCACTGGAGAAACCTGACAGCCCCATCTCCTGGACATAAGCACATCCCATGGCCAGAAACAAAGAAGACAAGCAAAGTGATTGGAGCAGGGAGATATACTGTTGGAAAGAAAAGTAAAGGCAGCAATTCTGTATAGTGCCTGAGGTTGCTGTAATAGTGCTCATTTCAGCTAGTTTTCTTGTCTCAGCAGTAACCATTCTGGGGCAACATGCAAACATGTGAAGAGGAGTATCTTCCTTTACGTCCATCAGGATGCTTTTCCAGCACTCCAATGGAATGACTCAGGAGTGTTTGCTAAAGAGGGACTGCGGGGAAGGGGAAGGAAAGGAAGAAGAAGGTATTTAATAACTCCCAAATCATTTTTAAAAAATCATTAGCTATTATTTCAGCTGTGTGACCTCCTGAAGGGACTTTCTAGAGGGCCAGATTATGCAGTCAACTAAAAATATAAATAAGTAAAGAGAGGGCAGAGATCACTTTGCTCAGCCAATTTGTGTGGGATGTCAGGTTAAGCTTCCTGTAGCGTGCATGCATGTGCTTCCTGGACATGAGTGTGGCCCGACAGCTCCCCTAATCTAAGGACACGTCCCCAGTCAGTTGATATGGCAGAAGTAATGAGTTACCATTTTCATTTCTGAAGTGCTGGTTTCCAAATACGTCTTGCCAGTCCTGCAGGAAACAGAGCACATCACACTGCTGCAAGATTTCCAGCTGCAGTTCAAGCTGTCTATGGCTTCAGATGCTAGCTCTCAGACAGGCATGCTTCTCTGGGTAAACGTCTTTATCCCTCCAGGCTGAAGCATTCATTATGGGTAGGGGAAACTTTGAACTCCTTCCCATTCTATTAATGGTTATACCAAGGGTCCTGCTGAACACACAGACCTCTGTGCTATCCCTATGGCTGCACTCCACCATAGCTGCAAAAAGCATCTTTAACACTTGAGAAGTGCAGAGGAGTGAAGTTACTACAAACACCTTATGCTCCTCCACATCTACAGTATCACAGATGTGCATGCCTAAACATTTCTCTACATACAGATTGACCATTATTTCCTCATACCGTCCCTGCATAGAATCTGATTTCTCACTTCTGCTGCTGGACTGAATGTGCAGCCTCCCCCACCCTTCACAAACCAATCTGCACATAAGAAGCTGAAGGAAACATTTTCCTGCACTGAAAGCACAAACTGCGTGTAAAACTTGATTGTACAGAGTGGAAAAGCTGTTCAGCACCAGTTGCAAACACAGGCAAGTCAGATGAGAAACATGTGAGCAGCATTTACAGGGAAAGTCCCTGATTTAAGGGAGAATAGGCTTAGCTCAGGTCTGCATGCCCTAGGACTCACAGTCTGCGTATCCTAGGGCAGCTTGTGAAATACAGAGAGGATCAACATTGCCAAAGTCAAAGCACAAAGCCTTTGTTTTGAACAGATGCAGAGAGCTCCTCTCCCTCCTCCAGAAAGGAGACTGCATCAGTACCACTGTAATACGGGTTATTAGCTCAGTAGGAAACTAGCAGAGTTCAGATTCAAAGGCTCAGACAAGTCCAGCTTGCAGCTGGCAAACCTAAACAAGACCAGCCAGCTGGCGTTGAGCTGAGTCATCCACACAGCAATTTGGTAGAAAATGTTGACTTAACCCATTCATATAATTACCCAAATCCAAAAACCCTGGCAAGTAGAGTCAAGGAAATGTACATCTGCCTTCTGCACAATGACAGACTGGAAAAGATCGTGTAAACCAATTTTCCAGGGCTTTTTATAGACTTTTGTGTTCGTGTTACGTACAATTCAAATTCTTGGTAGTCATTTGTTAGGCTGCTCTGATTCAGCAAAGCACATGACACATCCTCAGTGCATGTGCTAAATGCTGCTGAAGTCATGGGGGCCAGAGGCACTCGGTTAGAAATCAGGCATGTGATTGAATGCTTTTCTAAATGAAGGCAAGCTAAGGACAAGCTGCCTTTCTTTTTTTTTTTTTTTTCTTCTTTCTTTTTTTTTTAACAGTCAAATTGCTTCTTAAGCAGAGAAGTTTCCTCTCTGCATGTTTCTTCCTCCAGAAGTTTGAACTTGTTGGAGTGAGAAGGTTTGATCGCCTTCTTAAAAAGCAGTAAGTGAACGATTGGCTTCTTATTTCTCCTCTCCAAGCCAGAAAGTTTGGATGTGTGGTGGAAAATCCTAAAAAGAGCTTTAAAGTGTCTGCAGGATAGCTTTTGTATGAAAACTTGAAACATAGAAAGCTGGTAGATGGCAATCAGAATATACCACCTTTGCTGTTCACTCGCAGCTCACTGATATGTGAGCCTTGAGAAGAGGCTGGCAAGGAGGAAGGGTAGAAGAAAGGAGACATCAGGCTTGCTTATAAACACTGGGGAGAAAGAAGACTGGCACTGGGGCAAGGTTGAAGAATGAGCTCTAGAGGGCTGGTTTTAAGCTTTGACAGTGACTGTAGAGAGGATGGAAAGGGTTCTACATGCAGCAAATGCTGTAAGAACTGATGTAGTAGTGATGCACAACAGATGAGGGCTCTTGCCAGGCTTACAAGCGTGTTAATGTAGCTGTTGGATCCCTGAAGGCAGCAAGAAATAGCCTCTGGCACTAGCAAACCATGTACTCTACCAGGATATGAATTCAAAGTCATGACAGTCACTCCCCGAGCATGGGGACAGCCCTTTATGGGGTGTCCGTAAGAGAGTGCAGCTGACCTGTTCTGCAGTGGGGCTCCTGCCCTGAGGCTGATGGTGGCATTCAGTGAGCTCTGCTCACCCCCACCCTGCACGTGACCCATTGGCTGCCTGAGGCACGTCATGGTTAGCATCACTGCTGGAGTGCCTCATTTGATGTCGAGAACTTTTTACCACGGCAGCATTGTTTGGTATATAAAGTGCAACTCCCTCTGCATGAGGGCAACACCCAGTAACCCCACATATTTTAAAGAGTTGGACTATTCTTGCCATAAAAAAAGATCAGAGTGGCTTTATTGACTGCAGTGGAGTTAAACTGGTTTATTCCAAGTGAGAATTTGGCCCCTTGACTTCAATGAAGCTGCGCTGATTAATCCCAGATGGAGACCTGGCCTGGTACAATCCCGTCCAAAAATCCTGGCAGATTAGTAACATACACACTGAATCACCACCGTTACTCAGAGTCTGGGTGGTTATCAAAAACCTGCACCTGCTGCAGTGGGAAACACTGCAACTGTGACTGCTGACTTCAGGGACCAGGGTGTGGTGAGCGAGGGCACATTCTTCAAACACTGCCTCATGCAAGGGAGGAGATGCCAAAGCAGCACGCTTTCCTCTGCAAATATTTGGGAACATGGTCTGGGATGTAAGTCCTGGCTCTGATAAAACCCAGGTATGGTGGCTGGGATCTTGCTGGGTAAGGAGATGGGGAGATCCTACTCCTTCTCACTGGGTGTTTTCTGCGATGCTCTGTAAAGATCCTCAGTATAAAAACTGAGAATGAAATCCCCTCAGCTTCAGGGAATCTGTCCTGGCATCAGATTGAAGTGGCAGTTGTAAATGCAGCTCCAAGCACCAAAGGGGAAATTTTGCTGCACTCCAAGTCCCCACTTCAAATACAGAAATAGAAACACTCAAGAAAGCACATCTTTTAGCAGCAGTCATCCCCATGTTTCCCTCAGGGCAGGCACAATTTTGCTTCCTGGCATTCCTTCCTGGCATTCCAGGAACAAGCGCTGTCTTAATGAGGAATGGATCCAGTGAAAACCAAAAGGACTTTACTTTCACAGCAACATGCATACATCCCCATACAGACACGTGTAGGGAGACACTGAAGCTGTGCCTCGTGTTACACTGTGGAGAAACACCAAAAGTCTCTTCAGAGACTGATATTGATGTCTTTTTTGGTCTCAGGTGGTAGAAACACAGGATGAGCAATACGTAGCACACCTTCCCAGCACATTACCTATGCACAGATGTTACCCATGGCTAAAGGATGACAATATCCCTTCCCAGCTGGCGGGCTGGAGGTGCCCCTCATTCACTCCGAGACAACGTCACATAGGTCAAGGTGATAAAAAAGGGCTCAGCATCGCGTGCAGAGAAGCCACGGCATCACAGTCAGGAAGAAGAAATGCCTAAGCTTGCAGTTTGCTTGCTCCAGCTCTGCCTTACAAGCGTTTCTGAAGTCACGCATCTGGAACGTGATGTAATCTGAAGATTGATCAGCAACAGCACACGAACAGCTGTGCACATCTGGCATACAGGTGTTTCGGCTGCTATTTGTCAGGAACTGTATCAAATATTAAAAAGCATCTCGAGTTCATAAGGAAATCTTACCTGTCTTGCAGATTGTTCACAGGAGCACGCAAAATGCCATTGATTCTACGCAAACTCTTTCTGCATTTTAGTGGGTGGCCCAAGTTTTTATTTTTTTATATTTAATAAGGAGTTTGAACCAGAGAGATTCCTGTGAAGTGGGGTTTTCACTGTTAATACCACTGGCATTAAGCCACCAGTGGAATTAGTTGAGTTAGTTGTAATGGATAGCTGCTGTCATCCATTTGCTGATTTACTCTTAGGAGGCAGCACTGTTAAGTACTCGTACATGGCCTTTGTGCTGCACTGATGAATTTAAAGCATCCAGCAGTACCCTTTCTGCTTGCCTACCTATAGACACTGCAAGGCCTGCTCCAGTGTCCTTGAGCCACAAAATGACATTTCCTCCTCCCCATGGAGATGCTGCCACTGAGGAAGTTTGCAGACTGCAGCGGAGTATATGCTGCAACCAGGAAAGAGGAGGAGAGCAGGGAAGGTGCTAGCTGAGCCCCGAAAGAGCTCCCTTGGAAGAAGAATAAAGCTGCAGATGTATATATTTATTCTTGGAGTAGGTGCTTTTCTTAGAATTCCTGTTATTTTGGCAGGAGGGGAGAGGGGGAGAGGAGAAAATGCTTCCCTTTGTCCAATATTCATTGCTTTTCCAAAACGGGATGGAGGCAGGAGGTGTTTTTACAGCCCATGTTGTGCAGAGAGGGACCAGAGACATTCACTCTGACCACCAGCACTGTCAGAGCATGTTGCATATCATGCTGCATGAAGCCCAAACCGCCCACAGCCACAGCTCCACAAAAGCAAGGAGGACCTTGCCACTACTGATATTTTCCACCTGGATATTCTCAACCAGCCCACTAGAACACGATATATTTTACTTCGCGTACAACTTAGCACATATATATGGTCAGTCATCATAGCTGAGTCAATAAACTGTAACAACAGGTCATGCAGCTGTGTCCTAAAGCACACTAAGCCCTAGCTTGCAAGCTGGATAGGATAGGCATTGCACAAGTCTGTATCTCAACAGAAACGTATGGCTCATGCTTGACCACTTCACCTTCCTTATCCAATATCTGTGCAGCGTATTTCCATCACTTCAGCACTAATCTGGCTGGCCCAAGCACGCAGTAGGAGTGTGTTTCAGGCAGGGAGAACCAAACGCCTGCCTGGAATTGCTTATGGGCTGGCAGTTGAAACCCATATTGATATAGGATGCCTCAAGGCTGGAGAGTCAGAGAGGCTCAAAAGGCAGAGGGAGCAAAAAAAAAATAATCAAAAACTGCACTCATCTGCACAAGCTTCATCAGCTTCAAAGCCATTGTTTAAGGATGTGTGCATCTACGCTACCTCCCTCCCCATCCCTACTTGTTTTAGTGTAGCTGCCCAAGAAGAAAATCTCATTTCCTGCCTTCTCCCTCTCCCTGTTCTTCTCTCTATTCCACACCTTTCTGATGCAAAGCCAGGCTTGTCTCCAAGTGCCCACAGGGAGGGGAAGAGAGGAGCCAGGGAAGCGGCGTGGACACAGGCTTTGCTGCAGCATCATTCAGGAGAGCTGGCCCCTGACTATCCCTTGCTCCTTGCACCGTGGGTCCTTGTGCGAGTCAGGAGATGCTGCTGGTGTCCCCAAGCGCTCGCTCTTCAGAGCCACCCACGAGGCAGCTGGGCAGAGCTGAGGACAGAGCTTACACGGTCCTTTCAAATTTCGAAACAGCTCTGCTTTTTCCTGCTCCAACTGCTCATTAACAGCTTCCGGCTTTTGGCAATTTCTAGCAGCGCTTTCAGTGATGTACTGCCAAGATTTTAACAAGGGGCTCCCACAAACCTACCTCCTCCTCCAGCTGTGACGAACCCCACTGCCCCGGAGAGGCCAAGGCTTGGACTGTGGAGGAGTGCAGGGCTGGGGGAACTGTTCCTTTGGGGGACTCTTTCCTGTTTAAAGCTTTTATTTTTCCTTCTTTTTTTTTTCTGGCAAGGGAGGGATGCAGCACCTTGGAGCAAACACACTGACTGCCAGGAGGTTGCTGCAGAAAGGCAGGACATAACGCAGAAACCCTGAGAGTCCCAGCAGCAAAACACTTCATTGCAGAGCCCTCACTTGTCCTCCCTGTTAAGAGGCCAGTCCCAGGCAATGGGTTTTATCCAGGCTTAAAAATAAAAATAAAAAAAAAAAATCAGCCACTGGCCAAAATGCTGAAGATGTGCCTTTCTCTAAGTGCTCTGAGACCCCAAAGGGAAAGATTTTTCTGCTGGAAGTGGTTGAATGCATGAGTTTGTGTGATTTTAAGTGGTAAAGGTAGAGTGTACTTAAGTGATAAATGGAAATTGAACAGGAGCTAAGGGAGCTTTGAGATCAGAGTATGCAGAGGTGTTATGCTTGTTTGTGAGATATGGAGATGTTTCTTTTACCCCAGAGAGCTCAGCCTAGCAGCAGTGCACCTGACCACAGAAGAACAGGAAATCTCACTTTCTGCCTTTAAGTAAGAACTGGGTGCAAGAAGGACAGCTGCACGATGGATGCCAAAACTGTAAATTATGGGGCATTCAAAAGACAGCCAAATGACTGCTGATGTAACACATTAATAGATAAACCTATAGCTTATATATTGATATGCAAGTATTAAATGCAGCTTGTTCTAGTAAAAACTACAGCAGGAACTTCACTAGATCCGTGCAAACCAATGATATCTTGTTAGCTATTAAAGTATTTTCTGTATTTTGTTCAACTCTTTTTTTCCTCTTCATTTAATTGAAACTATTCCTCAAACTAGAAGGACAAACAGAGACAAATACTTTGCAGGACTGTAAAACTGGACTTACAGTGTTGGCAGCTCTACAGGGATCACAAGCCCAGGTGTAGATAATGCCTATTGAGGTAGGTAACCACAGGTACAAAAGAGCCATCCTGCAGGAGAGTAAGGAGAAAAAAAAAAAAAAAAAAAAAGAATTAATGAAGGTTATTTAGGGGGGCTGGAGGGCCCAGGGTTGTGGGCTTGCTTTTTGGTGTTGCATCTTTAGGATCTTTCACCACAAACAGTGAGGTGCGAGCAAGCCTTCAGCTTTTCTTAGCAGGCTGGTGAGACAGAAGCAGGCTCGGGGAGAGGAGGATGGAAAGGATTAAATCTCCTTCCAGACAGGCCATACGTTTGCTTTTTCCACCTCCCTGTCAAACAGTTAGTCACACCCCTGATACCAAACTGGGGAGCTGCGGGACACAGGGAGGATATTTTCTCTTGGACAAGCCATGGGCAGACAAATCCTGCAAGGTCTGGAAAGTCTGGGGTAAATTAGATTAGAGGCTTTCCTCTAGACATTGATAGGCTCTTGAGGTGGGGGTACATTTGGAGAGAACAAGGGGGGCCCTGCAGCTTGGGAATGAACAACTGCAAAGGATATGTTTTTAAATGGTTTCCCAGCTGTAAGATGCACATAATTGTGGCTTTCCTTCATCTGGGAGACTTCAAGAGCGGATGGTTGATAAGAATTCATACCAGCAAAGGCAGAAAAACACAAGCCAAGGTATCTGGTTTCAGTCTGTCCGTACCCGCAGCATTAGATCTGATTTTGTCCTTCTCCCCTCACTGCATGTACACAATTATCCGAATTCCTTTCTCCACTGCTTCCTCTCCTCTGAAGTCTTGCAGGCCGGCCTTTGTGCCTTTTCTCTGAGGGCTGTACTTGCTCACTGCATTAGAGACGGCCGTGCAATTGGTCTCTCTCCATTCAGGGTCAATTTTTGCCACCATAGTGCTGCATCTACAAGGACCCATGCTCCCTGGAAGGCAGCGAGCCACCAGGGCGAGGGAACTCACACTCCATCCCCATCTTTTAGTCTTTTTCGGATGGGAAATAGCCTGTCTAATGACATAACTACTCAAAAGTGCCACTCCTTTGTGCCTTAGTTTACCCTTTGTTCCTGTATTCTTCTATTTGCCTCCAGCTGTGCTCAGAAAAAAGGCCACAAAGCCTTGTACTGCAAATGGGGCATCTCAAGGACTATTCCACCATTTTGGGATGGCTTCCTGGACAACTCTGTGGGCAGTAAAGTAGATATGCTTGAGGACATGGCCTAAACACTGCTTTTCCACCTCAAACAATTGCACCATTCTCCATACCCAGCAGCCCTGTGGTTGAGCAGAAGAGAGACCTTTCCTGACATTATTCTATGGGCATATTGGCCTCCCAAAATAAGACTCTTGATCCTTCTCTGGGATTGCCACACGCCGGTTTTCCCCCACAAAGGACAGCACACAATTGCCTGCTCACAAAAGTCTTAATGCTGCTGTGATATTTTTTCCTGAAAGGTTGCATTTTTGATCTAAATGACAAAAATGACAAAAGAGGTTGCATCTAAATGACAAAAAAATGTTTTAAATATAAACTACTGTCCGCTTTGTCTCCTGGGGCTGCTGACAGCTCCGTAAGATGATTTGAGAATACCTCTTTGGTACAGATGCATCTAATGATGTGAGGCATAGGTTTGTGTAGATCCTTTCTTCCTTAGACTTTACTACAATTCCAGTTTGCATATAAACTGTGCATAAATATGGACACTGTATGTACGGATACGGATTTCCAAACTCTACACAGACTCATGAACACACCTCAAGAACTGAAGAATTCAGTTTAAAAATCCAGTGTGTTTTGATTTTGGTTTTTAGCCTATTTCATCCAAGTTACACATAGAAATGTCAGCACGGAAATTGCACAGAAGAAAATTATTTTCATAATTGCCTTTGAAAACTCTTCTGATGTCCCTCAAGTCAGCACCATCAGAACAGCATCTCATTGCATGGGGTTGCCCTTTACCCAGGTAGGGAACAAACCAAAAACCCCAGCACTCTCTTTCCAATCCAAAGGACATAGATCTGTTGCACATGGTCGTCAACAGTGGTTAAAACTGTTCTTAGCAATCCTCTGTTTCACCTAGAAGTGATCGTGATGGACAAGGTGCACAGGGGAAGGGCTCACTTCAGTGGTGCATGGGCCCTGAGTTAACAGGGGTTAGACTGCTCTGAGCACTGGCCATAGGCTACCAGCTATGGAGTAATTGCATGGAATGAAGGAGGACAGCATCAGGTTAACAGCATTAGGTTAGCAGGTTCCACCATGAGCATTTATGCAGCTCACTCACACCCCAGGGGCAGGTGCAGCCTACGGTGGGCAGCAATGGACACTCAGAAAGGCCTGGCATCATCTGCAGGCTGCAGAGCTGGCATCAGGGAAACCAGAAGAGAGCCCCTGCTTAGAAAATGAGCACTGCCTTGAGTTTGAGCTGGTTACAGGCTTTTCTCCCCTACTTTCACCCTACACAACAGGAAATCAGAGCAGTTTTCATCTGCAAACCACTGCTTGCAGCCCACCTTTGCTCCTTTCCAGCTTTCCTAATCTGCAGGAGCAAAAGCAACAAGGAGACAGCTATGTGTTTTGCCCCATCCTAAGAGCATCAGATAACCTGGTTTGCCTTTGTATGTCCCACTGTGCTGGCCATGAGGCTCGTGGCAGGTAGCACCTTGCCTCCACCCTAACACCTCTCTCCTGCAAGTTTAACAAATACACAATAAAATCTAAGCCAAAAAAATCCCCATTCCTTCTGCCTCAGGTCTGCTTCATATGGCACATAAAGACAGTCACACTGTGTGTTTCCTGCAGGTAGGACACTGCTTTGCAAGCTGGGTATATAATCAAAGAATATATGGATGTTATTATTAAGAAATATACAAGAAAGTTAGGCTAAACAGTTTATCACACTAAGGAAGAATAGATGGAAAGCTTATCCCTGTCCTGGGCTCACTGAGAAGACTCCAAAAGGAGTGGTCTCCAAAAGAGAACCTTCCCCAGTGGTAGTCAGCTCTTAAATGGGGCCTAGGAGAGGTGGAGCAAAGTTCCACTCCATTACCTTCACCTGTGTTCCCAGGGCTGACTTATTGCTTGCCTCAGGTGGTCAATCAGAGATTCAGGATTCAGCAGTTCCCAAACTCTGGGCAATTGGCATGCTGCCTCCAGCCTCCCACCCATCACCAGCACAGCACTCATGAGGAAGCTCTTAGCATTTTGGAGCACGGTTATTTTCCACTTTCCCTTTGCTGTGAAACAGCTGGACTATTTTTTGCCTAGCCTCCAGACAACAAAAACAACAAGAAGAATCACCTTCAGGCAAGGAAAAGTTTCAGTTCAAGCAGCACAAGCTTCAGAAAGATATGAACAGATGAAAAACAGGAGGCTGGAAGGCAAAGCTTACAGACATGACCATGCACATGTCACTGATGTTTGCAGTATGCTTTTTTGAAGCTATTATTCCCAAGACAGCTAGAAGTGGTGGCCCATAGTTCACAAAGCCCAGGGATGAGCAAGGATAAGGGTTAGGACGGGTATTGGAGATCAGCCTTACTCACTGCACTTGGTGATGGCAATCCCTGCTAGGTTAGGTGATTGCTGTGTCCCCAGCAGGACCCTCCTGGGTATTTCAGACCTCTGCATTTCAAGCTGCCATGTAGGCTTTAAGGCTGTTTTTATGGCTAAAAGTAGTAAAAATTTAGGTTTTCTGGCCTAAAAGTCATGGCATTGAGATCTGTTTACCCCTCCAACCCGATTTCTGAAGCAGCTTGCTTTGGCATTTCAAAAATTCAAATCAGTTCATGCTGACCTTTTCTCTCCAAAGGCATGGGGATGGACACATGCATCCCATGTCACAATTTGCATTGTTTGCTGTTGTTCTCCTCATCCCCAGTGTGCCTACGGGGCAATGCACACACAGTGCTTCTGTAGCAGGTGGGCAAACTGGGGCTATGAAATAATGCAATAATCCATCCAGCCACATCTATTTGTTTTGAAAAATTAAGGGCAGCTACTACTTTGTGCTGATGGAAACATTTTGCTGGTCTTCTAGAGCAAGTGCACCTCCTTTTGTGCTGTAACCGAGTAGCGTTTGAGCTCAGTGGTAGAACTTCTCCAGAATAATTTGGCTACATCATATTTTCCCTTCTCTTTATGAATATAGAGAGTCTCCAACCCTGAAAATGCACACCTGGGTAACAATGACTGGAGAGGTCACTGTCTAAAATGCTTGCCCAGTCTTGCTCAGGTGTTATCTCCAGGCAATCCAGGAGGCGATTTCTTCTTCCCCATTCACCCCATGACATCTTACTGCCAAGAGAAGGTGGAGAAAGGAAGGAACACATCACCCATGGGGAAGGGAGCCCTGCATCCTTTCCTTGGGCAGGTGAACAGGCTTTTGTTGTAGGTTTCCCTATATTTATCTCTTCCATTAACTTTCATGTTGGGAGGATGAGTTTTGAGATTATGGGGGACTCCGTCAGGGTTTGTTTGGGCTTGTTCAACATTTGCTTCCTTGTCATGTGTTCTATGGAGGAAGACTGCAGATTTCTTTTGTCACTCGTGTCCAGCATCACTGCATGCTTTCCTCATGCCCTACCTCATGACTGCAGGCAGCCCTCTTGCTCATCAGTCACCTAGCAGAAAAATCACTTCCTGCTCTAAACCACCGGAGTCTGTCAGAAAACAAACTTGCAAGTTAACATCCCATTAAAAATGAATGTTCTGAGGATGCTTGAAGTGCAGGCACGCTCTGGGCAGGGAGACTTCAAAGGAGGCAAAAGCACAGCAGTGGAGGCTGTGCTGAATAGGCATTGCAGCTAGGACACCATGTAACCTGGATAGTCAAGACTTGTGCAGCTACATGCACGGCCAGTTAGATGTGTGCCTGCTGATATAACTTGTAAGAAACTCACAATTGCAATTCAAGCCCCATTCAGCAGCATAGGATGCTCAATCAGGAACTGCATCCCCTTCAGAGGCAGCATCACCAACCCGGGAGCATAGGCATTATGCCTTGCACCAGCACACTAAACAGTGCTGAGGTCTCAGCTTTGACCCATGCTGCTTTTCACTTTCCTGAGATGAAGAACATGGAATAAAATAGTCTATGAACTTCTCAGTGACTGCCAAAACCAGTACCAGGTGGTGCAGGACAAGCAGCTGGCATTTCCTGCACCATGCCACTATTTGTGCCTCTCATCTGCCTTCTCACTGCCCACTCCCAGCATGGCTAGAAGCACAAAGGAAGGGATAGGGCATACATGGTCCCAGGCTGGGCTGGGACCTTCCTGGTGGAGTTTTGTCTGGCTGAAAGTCACATGGAAAGAGAAAAGGCAGGTCCTGTGTGCAGAGCCATTTTTGACATCTCCAACTTTAAAACCAGCTCAAAAATCATCCTTACGTGTGTGTGTATATGTATACACACACACACACACACAAATACTTACACAAATACTTAGAAGTTTTTCCAGTGATTTCCTGTTGCTTTTGCATTCTTGGCTGGGTCATGGAAATGATTTCAATCCCTTGTAATCAAACCCAACCCTAATGCTCTATAATTGAAGACCTCAGGGACCTGTAGCAAAAATTTCCTCCAGTCAAGGCCCTGTTCATACTACCTTACATCAAGCCTGCAGCTCTCAGCTGCTGTGGTTTCCATCCTGGATTCCTGAGCTGGGGAATGGTTTAAAGGAAATTAAAAAAAAGAGGAGCAGCAAGTCCTCAGTTGACTGAATGGCAGCCTGTGTCATAACAAAAACTGCACTGGGTCTGCAGTGCATAACAGCTGTATTTTGTGTTCAGTGCTGTGGGATAACAGAATTCTTGGAAATTATGTTCAGCAGAGGGCTTCATTTCGTACCATTTCAGTCCAGACACTATAACCACGCATAGCTGTTGTGTAATGTTATGCCCTTCAGCTGAAGGATCACAAGCTGCTTTATAGGCACTAGTTAGTTCTAACCCACATGACTACGTGTAAGAGAAGTGGGGATGTACAGTGCTTTCCCGTTCAAGGAAACCAAGGCACAAGAAAAAGCAATTACATAGGCAAACTGAGTGAGCTGGGATTAAAACTGAGCTCTGCAAGGTCCAGCTCCCCTACCCCACCATCTTAGTGCCATGCCAGGAAGAAAATCTGCCCCATCACCATGAAATCTGCTATGGGAGGCCAGAGCCAGTTGATGGGTACAAAGGCATAAGGCACCGCCTGGGAGGAGACACGACTCATCTCACTGCTTCTCTGCCTACCATGAATGCTTCCACACACTCCACCACCAAAGCAAGTCACACTGCAAGTTGGATGACAACCCCCTCCTGTTACCATTCCTATGCTTTCAGTATTGCTTGATCACCTGGTCTTGTGTTTCCCATCATGGGGTCTATGAAGCATTAGTGAGATGTATGACTTCAGAAAGGGACTCACACATACAAACCCAAATCACAGACTCGCACACGAGATGGGGGGGACAGCAAAATGAATAAAGGAACAGGCTGCATTTGACTTGTTACTTGCTTATGAAAGTGTTCCATGGTAGCACTGCCACACGAGATGGCACGCTACTTTTTTATCTAGGACTAGTCTTGGGATTAAAAAGAAAACAATATGGCCTGTGCTCCTGTCCTTCAGCTGGATCCACTGCAGCACCAGACAACACTCAGCTTGTGTAATGCTATAATGGGGTGATAATAGCAGCATGGCAAAGTCTTTGGCTACAGCAAATGAGAATGAACCCAAATACAGCAGCCATGGATACAGAAATGAAGGAAAAGAACTGCTTACCTTTAGAAGGCCTTAGGTACACAGGGATGTCCAACAAGAGATACCTTCACCTCTACTGCCAAACCTTAAATGAGGGCTGGGAAGGGCTGGATCCTGGCTCCATGCCTTCTGGTCACTCAAGTGCATTGCATGCAGCTGAGCTCCCCTGGGTTGGCTCTGCCTTCCCAGGTGCTCAATTACTTCTTCAGGCCATGTAGCATTGCCACTACAGCTTGTTTGACCCATTCCTACAAACCTCAAGTGTTGGAGATCATGCTGTACAGAAGATAAGAGATTGACTGCTGCTTGGTCTGATCTGCTAACTTTACACTGTAGAAAAAATAACCCAAAACAAGAGCATGGGAGAGTCGCTCCCAAGAGATAAGTGGGCTGCGAGTTCTTTTGGCATCGGTTGTCCAGGAATATGTGACCGTGTCCACTCTGTGAATCAGAGCCAAAGGAGACAAGGTGTCCTCCCCCTCCCTTTATTTTTTATCTCTTTCTGAGCCCCTACCTGCCCTCTCTCTGGAGCTGCAGCAGTGTGAGCATTAGGAAGGGGCTGGTCTGCCATCCACAGGACATGCACACATGCAAACCACTGCTGCTCACACACTCTGAGCAGTTCAGCTTTCCTAAGTGGTCCTGGGAAGCCTGTCAAATCCTGAGCTTGGCTGCGGAATGTGGTTGTAATTAGATAATTAATAATTTTGAGAAGGAAAGGAGAGGAAATAAGCTAAATGGAAGCTTTCCTCAGTGAGGAAATAATTATATCTGCTTTTTGATATATGAGCTGAGGCGGCTTTCTGGAGGCAGCGCCGGCAGCTTGCATGAAAAGCCATCCCTCCCCCAGGTTAGATGGGACATCCCATGGGCACAGGCTAGCAGCAGCAGGTTGCTGCAGACCTCAGGCAGCCCTGAAGGCAATGTGGCTCTGTGACACGCAGCTGCACCTTGCCACATGTCTGAGAGCAGAGCAGAGCAGTGACAATGAGTAAGGTCAATAGGAGCTGTGTGGATCACACGGCTGAGCATCACAGCCCTTGGGTCTGGAGGAGCTGCTGTAAGCATAGGGGGTTTTCCATAGAAGCATTACTCCTGCCTATGGGTTTAGCAGACTGCATACTCGTGCATTATAACCATAAGCCAAAGGAATTGTTAGGTTTATGTTGACTTCCTTCTTTCTGTGGATGTTCCTGGCTCTTACATAAGTGTGTTACCCCAGGATGGAAAGAAAATGCATTTGCTTCCAGCACGGCCTGCCTGGTTTTGCAGGAGGAGCTGAGAGGCACCATGGGTGGGATTGCTGAAGCACGCCTCGGGTGAGAGCACAGTGCTAAATGCAGCAACAATTGGAAGCAGCACTCGTGCTGAGCATTCAGTCTCTCTGTTTTGCTTGTCTGAGAGGCCACGAGGGCTTTTCCTGGTGCATTGGATCTGCTGCCAGATTAACCATGTGCCCTACACCGCCTGCACCAGGCCTGGGTTAGGGCTCTTCAGAAGCACTTCTTTGATTTGCAAAGGAAAAGAACTTACACAGCAATGTGCATCTCACATCCTGTATTCAGTGTATTTATTTTCCCTTCTTTTCCCCCCTCTCTCTCCAGACTGTCCGGTGTCTGAGACTGAAGTGGAATTGGGATGTATCCAAGTTTGTAGCTTCTGAAACCTTAACAACCTCAAGTAAACTGGTCCAAAAGACCCTTCTTGACCTCCCTCACTCTGAACTCTTGCAGAGCACTTAGACTGAGCAGGAGCCAGCACCAAAGCTATGGGTCTGAACCTTCGCACCATCTCTCCAAGTGACTGATCACAGAGAAGCGAGAAGCAACATTCCTGACTGTTCATCTGTTCATCGTTGTTGGGTTTTGTCTGTGTGTCCGTCTGGGTGTTTGGTTTTAGTTCTTTTTTTTTTTTTTTTTTCCTTTCTCCTTTGCTGAAAAAAAAATCTTAATTCAGGAACACATTTATGAGAAACCTTTGGGTTCGGATTTTACTTCCCCTTAGCTGTATTCTTTTTGTGTGTGCGTCTACTTTTTAAAGCTCAAAACCTGATTTCTTGTACAGTAATGTCAAAACTGGACCAAGGCTCTCAGAAAAAAAGAAAAAAGAAAAAAAAAAAAAAAAAAAAACAGAAAAAAAAAAAAAAAAAAAGGAATTAAAAAGGCCACAATGTCCCCCAGCTCCCTGCATGATTTGTTTCAAGTACAGCCTGGATTACAGACTGCCTTCCACACTCTACTGCCTCTTCCTTGTTGCTCCATGATTTGCTACCACTCCTGACCCCCCCCACTTTTTTTTTTTTTTTTTTCATTTTTCTGTTCCAGTGTATATGTTGCTTATTTGTTTTATTTATTGAGATATTTTTAACGAGCTAAGAGACTGCAATGTCGCTGTGTATACTGCTTCTCTTGCCAGTAAAAATAAAGATGTCATGCAGCTACTGAGGGTATGTGATTTATGTTCTGACTGCACAGCTCCGAGCAGAAGCCGAGGAGCTGAGCCACTTCCTTGCACCCCACCAATGTTTCAGCACTCACCAGTTCAGCTAACGTCCATTTCCCAGGTTAGCAGGCAATGGGCACAGCATGCATCCTGCAAGCCCTGTAGCACGGCAGCTGCAAGAACTGTGGGAGGGGCTCACGCCTGGACACACTGCTTGTTGCAAACTGCACCTTTTCAAATAAAACCTTCAGCCTTTCCACAGAACTCTTGGCAATAGGGGAGTTGTGGATGCTCCATCCCTGGAGGTGTTCAAGGCCAAGCTGGATGGAGCCCTGGCCAACCTGGTGTAGTGCATGATCTGCTGGTTGGTAACATTGCTTGTGGCAGGGATTGGAACTAGATGATCTCTGAGGTCCTTTCCAACCCAGGCTATTCCACGATTCTTTGAATTTTGTGTAGATGGGATGCAGTTCAGCTGCTCAGCCTTGGAACTCCTATTCATTTATGGACTGCATATTGTATGCAGAAATGATTCATAAAGTGCAAAATATCACAGTTGGACCACAACAGTGGTCACCTGGGATTGCTGCTCTGCTCCTCCTTCCCCCTCACCTTCCACCCTGGGACCACCAATGGGCTCTGCTGGTGCTCATCAGCCTTCCTTTTCTGTCTCCCAGAGCCCCGTAAGGACTCTTGGGCATGCAACATGCTGAAGTGACATCTCAGTCTGAGTATTTTGTCCCAGCAGAGCCAAAAGTGCCATGTAAGAAGGTGAATTTAACAGATGTCATCTAACACTGCATGTCATATGGCAAGCAGTATTTTTTCCTGTGGGTACGTGTTAGTTTTTGCATTTTTGTGAATCTTTAATGATGCTGCAAATTGTGCCAAACTTATTTCACCACAAGGTGAGGCACCATCAAAGTACAGACACCTAAATCTCGCTTCAGCCCCATTCAGTTTGCCAGAAGAGTCTGTTGTGCTGCTTTACTTTCCCAAGACGTGACCAGAACCAGGAGACAGCTGGCGGGTCAAACCTGCTAATCACAGAACCATAGAATCATTAAGATTAGAAAAGACCTCTACGATCTCCAGGTCCAACTGTCAGCCCATCATCACCATGCCCACTAACCCTGTCCGTAAGACACTGCCAAGCCACAGATAAGATGTATGCAACCACAGCAGTGCCACTGTGGTTGCCATATGCCTTCCTTAATGCTTACCAAGGATCAGAACTGCTGAATTTTGTCCTCCAACATCATGCATGCAAAAACATGTAATGGCAGACCAAAGCATTTGCACTCTCTCTTTACCCCTGCACTAGCAGACAATGCTAGGTGAATAGTGACAATAAATGCACACAAGCACTAGTTGGCTCCAGTGAATTCTGGAGTTAACCAAGTTTCTGCAGCTGAACAAGCATGGGGAGGTAAATATGCAGCCCAGAAATAAATTCAGAGTACTAGGATACAATATTTTTATTTTTAGGCAGAAAAAGAGGTAGTTATGTAAACTTGTTCTCCCAGGTAACTAGTGGTAGACTGCGAGGTAATGGCCTTAACTTGCAATAGGGGAGGTTGAGATTGGACATCAGGAAAAATTTCAAGTCCAAATGAGGGGTGAAGCTTTAGAATGCGGCACCTAGGAAAGTGGTGGAATCAGTGTATCTGGAGGTGCTCAAGAAACATGGAGATCATAGACTCATACAATCACAGAATCATTAAGGTTGGAAATGACCTCTAAGATCGTCCAGTTCAACCACCAACCCATCCCACCGTGCCCACTGACCACATCCCTCAGTGCCACATCTCCACATTTCTTGAAAGCCTCCAGGGATGGTGACTCCACCACGTCCCCGTGCAGCCTGTCCCACTGCACTGCCACCCCTTCTCAGCAATTTCTCCTAATAACCAACCTCAACCTCCCCAGGAGATGTGGCACTTAGGGACATGGTTTGGTGGGCACGGTGGTGACGGACAATTGAACTAGATGAACTGGGACTGGGACTAGATGAACTTGGTCTTTCCCAACATAAATGATTCTATGATTCTTGTCAGACAAAAAAACAACAGTGCTGTGAGGCTCCGATGAGAGGTTTCAGCACCAACGTATCAAGCTAATTTGAGAGCTGCAAACTCTCTGAATATCACATTTCAACCAGGAGACGTTTGAATTGATGGATAAAGAGACACATGTCTCAATCAACTGCTGAAAAGATGAGTTTCTCTTTTACAAGCTGCAGCCCATAATCAGCACCATGGGGCTGATAGGAAGCAGCCAAAGACAAGGTAAAATCCAGATCCTACAACTGCAGCTGTGTTGTCATGTACAGCACATGAAGATTTATTTAGTTTTTGTCTTGTGTTTTTTTGTTTGTTTGTTTTTTGCCTTTGAATATGTAGCAGCTTTTTCAATAGGGCACCCCGCTCGTCAGACTGTGACTGACTTTGTCCTTCACAATCCCATCCGCCCATGAAACCCCACAGCTCTGTGAGAGACTGAGGGCAGGAACAAACTCTCCTATGCAAAAGGGAATGAAACCACAACCCCTAAGGCACCAGGTTCAGCCACACAGAACAGATAGTCAAAACAGGGACTCCTCCGAATCTACAGGGCCTGGCTGATCTCGGCACACATGAGGTCCTGATGCAAGGAGTGTGGGTGTTTAACTCAGTACCAGATCAGCTAGGAGTTGCCAAAGCTCCCATTTGCAAAAGGGAAAAAGTTTTCATCTGCCATTCACAGCCACTTTACAGCTAGAGCTCCAGGCCAAATGAACAACTACAACAATAACAACAAAAACCCCAAACAAATCCAAGCTCAGAGTTCCCCCTTGGGATCCCTCCTCTCTATGGCCTCCCCCCCAGGCCACCCATTTTCACGCAGCCGCTGACAGCAAGGAGGAGCCAGGGAGGGAAAAGTGCTGGCAAATCTTCCCAGGGATAGTTTGCAAACTTGGGAGTCCTTGCTTGGCTGGGACCACCCAGGCACCATCTATGGGATGAGAATTCAACTCCCCTTAAAAGATGATGGCTACAAGAGGTAGTCGGTCTGCGATGGTTAGCACCATCTTGGCAGAGACTTCAGCTAGAGCAACACACAACATGACTGGGAGAAGAGAGAGCCCTTGAGGTTTCAGATGCATCCATACAAAGCCAGCTGTAAGATCAGGATAAAAATACGCTCCTATTCACTTCTGCAAGGGAGAAGAAGGGCTGCTTTGAAGCACAGCGACAGGGCCTTTTTTGGGGTTAAACGAAGATAAAACTTGGATGCAGAACTTACAAGAAATGTGAAGTGCCTGAGAACTTTGCCAGAGCTAATATTGCATGTCACCAAGGAGAAACTCACTGTCTTCCCACTGGGACTTGGCAATGCCTTCTACAGGCACTGAAACTCGCTTTCTAACCTCTGAGAAGCCACACTGCATCCCTGATTAAGAGAAAAATTGAAGTCATCCTCAAGACCTTCAATTTTCTCTCTGTGTGCACGCACTGCAATCAAATATTTACCCCAGTGAGACCTGCCCAGCTCATCTCCATCATCCAAACATCTGACCTTGAGAAGATCAATCCCCAAGTGGCACAGGCAGGCTGTTGTCCCTTTGGCAGTTCATCGACCACATGGGAATGCAAAGGCCACCATGATGCTGGTGTGTCCCCATGGGAGAGCATCGTCACTAACGTAGCCCAGCCAGGTGTGGGGAACAATGCATCACAATTGGTCATCCCATCTTCAAGGCCAGGTTACATGGGGCCCTGGGCAGGCTGATCTGGTGGGAGGCAACCAGCCTGTAGTAGGGGTTGAAACTGGGTGGTCCTTAAGGTCCCTTCCAACCCAAGCCATTCTCTGGTTCCATGATTCTATGATTCCATGATCCCTATTCCGTATAACTCATATTGCAGTACTGGCACGATTGGGAGGAGGAAACCCCTCCCTGGGGGAACTTCTTCATCTTCTTCAGGCAGAAAACCCCCTTTCCAGAAGCTGCTTCTGCATCAGATGGACTGCCAGAAACCACGGAAGGCAAAAGGAGAGGTCAAGCACAGAAGAGGACCCTCTCATACAGCCCATTTCTTCACCTTCATCACTTAGACATGCTGTCTTCACAATGTGCTTAAATATCATGAGGTTTTGGAGATGACTTTTAACACTTCCTCCCACCTCTAGCACCGAATCAGTAACCATAGCTGCTCTCCTAAGCCCCAATGAGAAGCAAGCACGACCCGCTACCAGCATTTCATCCATGTTTTAATGCAATAATTCAAGCTGATGTAGAGTTTTCAGCTGTGTTTTGATGCTTTTTGTGGTTTCGATGCCACTCCACTTGCCTTTGTAGTCTCAAAATTTGTTTTGAACATGGTGAAGTGCACTCAGCCCTTTTATGATTTCCTGTCTTGTTGCAGAGTCTTGCGCTGAGAGACTTTAGTTGCCTCCTAAATCTTTTTCCAGAACTCTCCTGTCACTTTAAATATCGGCCAGCGTTTTGTTAGCTTCAAGACTTTGAAACAGTATCAAAGTAAACCTCAAAGGAAAATAACGCACTAAAGGGTAAGGTTGGAGCTTAATTCATATTTAAATAAAGATCTTTCACTTCAGCTTGGGTTGTTGCGTAAAATGACTGGGAGCAAATGGATCTTTTAAAGTCCTTATTCCCCTGTGGGTCTATGGGTCTATTTTAAAGTGAGTGGAGTTAGCCTAGCAGGCAGGGCAATGAAATTGCCTTCCCATGAAAAATTCTCTGACACTGGGAAGAAAATGTCTGAGGTTCTCCAGAACCAAGACGGACTTTTTCCTCCCTCCCCTCCTAAACCGTGGTCCCAAAGGACATCTGTAAGCTGCGCTCTCTCCCTGCAGGCAGACAAGAACACTGTCAAAGCTTTTGCAGAAGGAAAGGAAGCGCTAACGATTTATTTGCACGTAAATATAGAGCTTTAATAGCTTCCTCTCCTCTCCTCTCCTCTCCTCTCCTCTCCTCTCCTCTCCTCTTCTTTTAATAAACCACATTTTTATGAAATGAGACCAGGAGATTTGCCTTGCCACCCCTACCAGAATGCTTTCAGGATAGTAGTGGAGCTGGAAATTGATTTCCTACAAACATCAGCACCTGACAGGAATTTTTACAAGGCCATAAAGGCAGATTTGCAAGCTGAGTGCCCAGCACAGCCAAGCATACAACTCCCCTTGACTTTACCTGGGGATCTTTGATATTTGCCTTTAAGCTGCATATCCTGCTGCTGCACAGAGAAAAAGTGGTGATGCGTTTAGCCTTCCACATACCCTCTGCCTTTATTCCTTAATTCCTATTCAAGCCCAGAGAACAGTGGGTGGGAGGGACTGCTTTTGCTAACGCCAGCAGCTCCAGATCTGCCAAAACCCGAAACAAAGTTTGTGAGAAAAATATTTCTGCAGGAAGCATTTGCTGAAACATGATTCATTTCTTTAAGATAAGTCACATTTCCTACGGCCGACACTTACCGAAGGGTTAGCCTCCCTCACCCGTACTTCAGCCTGGATGATGAATGGGGCTGAAGCATGTGCTCCCAGTTGAGCCTCTGGGATGCTGGCATGCCCACTCGGAGCTTGGCTTGGCGCACCGTTGCAAACCTGCTCTCACGTGAAGGCAGTTTGAGGCTGGGGACTTTGTGGCTTTGCTCTGCTTTGCAGCTTGTTGCCTGAGACACCCCAGCAGGTCATAGAGTGCAAGGGCCTCCTCCCCCCCTTTGCTCACCACCTCCTCAAGCAGCATTGTTTTCAGACATGGCCTGACAGCCCTGCCTCATTCAGCGTGGCTTTTTCACCAGCTCGTACAAACAATGGGCTCTGTGGGTCATTTGCAGTTCATCACGTCTTTCGAGTTGTCCGGGTAGTTATTTGAAAAACCATTCCTGCTTAGCACATGGCCGCAAGATATATAATGATATTTCCTAATATCCCTTATTTCAGAAACCTCTTTCAATAGCAGCCTGCCAGACTGCAGCTTTCTTTCCCAAATTAGTGATCTGGTGGAAACTCAGCAGGATCTGGGCGACAGCCCAACTGGCACAGCCTTGAAGATGTGCGAGGCAGTGGCTTGCAGCACGCCATGGGAGATGGGGACACACACACCATGGTCCCCCAGCCCGCCTGGTTCTCACACCAGGACGCAGCTTTAGCACCTGCATGGCCCATTTTGGACCTTGGCTGCTCATCTTCTGACAGCCTTTGCTTTCTCAGCTGGCACGAGGAGCTGGCTGAGTTCCTTTCTGTTCTTCCCTGCTCTGGGCTCTCAGCAGAGGCTGTGTGAGGCTCTCTCTCCCAGCAGTGCCTATCAGGACATCAAGTCCTGGTGGGCTGATGGACCCAAAACACTGGGCAGGGAGCACCACAAGTACAACCCTTCTCACTGGTGAGGCTCTCACTAGAGCTGTAGAGCCCATTCATAGAGCTGGCCACACATCCACCGCATCCAGGCCAAGCCTGAGTCATGGCCCACCTCAGCCATTCTTCAGTCACAACCTTAAGGTCTATATAACTACTAGAAAATGACCTAAAAATTGGCAGTATTTGTGATGAAGGGTTTAGAGAGCAAGACATGAGAGCAATCACCTGTCTTGCTGTCCCCACATACAGGTGTCCCCATGACCCATTACCCGGCAGTGATGGGTTTGCATCAAGCCATCTACACCCATTGCTGGTCAGCCACATCTGGCGATTGTGCTGCTGCCCCAGCACAGCTCTGGGCACACTGCCACAGCTGGGGAGATGCGGTGGCCAAAAGAACCAATGTGACCCACTTGCATCAGGGTTTGGTCTTGTGCTTTGGTGACCTGCTGTTGCAATGGGGCATCCTTGTCTCATCAGCAGCCCTTTGTCTACAGCCTCCTCTGATCCCCTGGGCTAACACAGCCTGGTGCCCATCCATCACTTCACAGGGAAGAGGCAGCAGCCCTAGGATCCAGGAGGGCTGAGCCTTTCCTCCATATCTATCTGATCAGTGCTGGATGAGCACTGCCTTCCTCAGCCACAAGGAAAGGAACTGTGCAAGAAGGAGGTGCAGAGGAAGAACAAGGCTAGCACACGGTGCAGAAAGGAAGGTAAGCAAAGACATGCTTGTTCTTATAGACAGCACATGAGTACATCATCGAGGAGAGGGATAGGCATTTGCCTCAGATCCATTTTCCATGTATTGAGTGCTGCTTTCAGGTTAGACTTTCATTCACACTAAGCTCACTGTTCTTTTACTTCAGCAATGCCTTTGCGAAACTATGATTTTAAACCTCACATTAAAATCAAATTAAATCCTGGTGGGTTTTTTTTCTTTTTTTTTTTTTTCTGAGTTTTTATTTATTTTTCAGAGAGAAAACATCCAAATGCCAACAGTTCTGTTGCAAACACCACAGGATCAATGCGTTCCCACTAAAGCACTGAAAAGATATCATATGCTATTAAAAACTCTTTTTTCCTGCCACCCATGGGCTAAGCAAGAAGTCCCTAAAATGTCCTCCAGAAATGCAGAGCTCTCACTCCTCACACCTGAGGTCACCAAGAGTGAAATCCTCAGCAGATTTGTCCCTGCCCTACCCTCCAGCTTGCAGTGCAGGAGTTTCTGTCCCACACAAGGTAATGCTCAGGGCAGAGACTGGGGAATCCAGCCTCAGTGCAGCATCACATAGTGGGAACAGTTACTTGTGTTAGGGCTCTGCTGGGCTGTAATCAGATCTCACCCCAGTGAACCTCATGCTGTGACATGTTTATACGACCAGGCCCTTTCTCCTTCATTAGTATTGGGGTCACAAGGAGCCAAAGGTCAGGCTTGAAGCCAGTGGTTTCACTTCTAAACAAAACCATTGCCTCTCTCTACCTTCCTCCTCAAAGAGCTCGGCTCATAAATTTTCATTTAGTACCCCTGAGTGGACTTTCTGTCTTCACAGTCCCTCTAACAAGAGGGATATTTCACTCTCCCAAAGCAGAGGGCAGCTCCTTATTACTCCATGTCCCAAGCTATTTGGGGTTCTGGCTATTTCTCAGCATCCTGCCCCATGCTTCCACTTACAGAGTACCAGTCAGCATTGCTGGAGGAACAAAGGTGGCAGAGATGTGACACATGGCCCCAGGCCAGCCTTGTAACCTCACGGCCCTTTCTTGCCTGATCAGCAGTCCTGCTGCCTGGCTTTAATGGCTCTGCCACCGATATTCCCACAGCATCAGCTCCCTGCTTGACACCCTCGGGCCTGGAATGTGCAAAACCAAACCCCAGCAAAACCTACCGCTGTCAGAAATGATCGTGCTTGCTTCACTTTGAAGAGAAAACAAGGGAAAAGCGGAACATGCAGCTGGCTTTCAGGTTTGCTACTTGCAGTCATCCCCAAACTCCAGCTAAAGCAGAAATCAAATCGAACCCCCATGAGCCAACGTGCAGAGTTTCTCTTTGGGAAATGGCACGTCCAGGAGAGGAATGGGGCTTGTGTTGAAAAGTTTCCCCTCTGCTGCTGCGGACACCTTTGAGACTCCCAAAGCATTCAGCCTTCCTACTGCTTTACAAGGATCCCAGGCTCTCTTGCTGCATATTTTCAACCATCCCAGCAGAGATGTTTTACAGTGCTTGCTTTTCTGTGTCCTTCCTATTGCAAGGGAAGCTGGATCTGGGGTGAAGGGACCCCCATGGCACAGCTCTTGCCAGGACATGTTGCTTTGCTGCTCCTGAAAGTGTTGGAAGAACCAAGGAGATACACTCCAGGCCAAGAAAAACCTGCTGCCCGGACTGCTTCTCCTCACAGCTCCTAGCAGCCACATTAAAACAAATCAACAGAGAGGGATTTCTGAGCCACAGGGTCATTATCCTCTGAAGTCCCCTGATAATTTCAAGCAAAGAGCACACATCTTTCAGCATCAGCCCAGCCAGGGAGCAGATTGCTGTGGATGACTGCTCAGCAGTTCCGCAGTTCCTGCGGAGCCCAAGATTTTTAACTATGCCCTGGTGAGATGTAATCAATGTGAATATTTGCCCACTGCAACACGTGATGAATTTGCTAATGGTGTTACTTGTAGCTCCCCCTCAACCAGGAATGAATGTGTGCAACTACCAACCAGTGGAAGCAGAGGGAGCGATATCCAGCTCAGCTGGCTCTGCTTTTCCACCCCACTTGGCCTTTGTTCTGTTCAGAGCTTTTGAGGAGACTTTCTCCTGACTAGCCTATCTACATCTCCCCAGCCTAGCTCAGCATGGAGGATAGTGCCTGCAGGTTAGTGCCATCGTGTGGATACAGCTGCAATGAGAAGTGGGAGGAAGGACATAGAGAAGAACAAATTTGGTATTGTCCGAGTCAGGGTCTCAGCCTATTTTTCCTCCTCGTGATATTGATGGGCTTACATGGGACCATGCTGCTCCCTCCAGCAGGTTGAATAAATATAATAA
This sequence comes from Tympanuchus pallidicinctus, assembly GCF_026119805.1. NCBI lineage: Eukaryota > Metazoa > Chordata > Aves > Galliformes > Phasianidae > Tympanuchus > Tympanuchus pallidicinctus. The sequence continues at coordinate 35,614,698 of NW_026294669.1, forward strand.
CAGCAAAAGCATATGTCACCTGCACCTTATCTACCCTGCAACATCTCCAGGTGCTGACAGCAGGTCTTCAGAGGGAATTCTCCCATATGATGCTCTAATGAAAGCAACAGCAGTTGAGATTAAGATCTTTGCTACGCTCAGAAGTCTCAGAAGCCAAAATGAAGCAGCGTGTGTTATACTCACTGTGGCTTAACTCAAACCTCCTTGTTTAGAAATGAGGCTGGAATCCACAGATGAATGTATCAGCCCCTACAGGATCTTCAGGACTGTCTGATCTAATGGCACAAATTTACTTGTGAACCTGAAGGAAAATCAAGCTGTGGATTTTGGCTAATGGCACAGGGTGGGTTCTTTGCTCTGAGCTTTGCATCCTGTCCTGGAAGTCACACAGTCCCCAGACTCCAACTCTCTTGCAAAACTGAAAAGCAATCTGAGCCCGGATAAAAATAAAGGGTCCATGGGGCCCTGCCACAATGGGGTCAACTGATGCAGTGGACGTGCAATCAAGCTCCTTCATGTAATCTCTCCTCTGCCTTTTACAGGCTGAATCTGAAACAGAGCCAAATGACGAGCGAGGGGATAACGAATCATGAGGCTGGGGTTTCCTTTGTACAGTCCAAATTCCAAGCCAAGTCCCGCTGGCTGGGACGTTCCTGTTATCTTTCGGAATAGAGTGCTGAACTCCAATGGGCTCCTTCCAAAACCCCATCCGCTGTGATGAAGAGAAACGTGCCCCATCTCCTTCCTGGATGAGAAGGGGGATGAGCCTGGTTCTCACAGGGAGGGGGAGGAAGGCTGCTAAGACCCTGTCCAGGCGCTGCTCAGCCTCCCTCTCCTCAGAGGAGGCAGCCATGTCTCCGCGCCGACCTTGCACCTCCCACACACACGCTACGCCTGTCCACCCTTATCATGTTTTTGGCTTCCCCCGAGTTCGTGCTGCCAAGGCCTTTGCAAAGCCCTTGTAGCAGTGTCACTTCCCACTCACAGACGCTGCCAGGATGGTTCTGGAAGAGCTCTAGATCTTGGACCAGGAAGAGTTGGCCACTGGGGGCCTCCTTGGACATGGTGTGAGGGACACGCAAGGTGGCCAGCACTCAGCCCCAGCACGTGGATATCCCATGTTTGCACGGTGCTGGTGGTCACAAGTTGGACCACCAGCCCGTGGGTGCAAGTGGGAGCATATCTGTTGATCAGAGCACACCAGGGTGTGTGGCATCCATCCTGAACCAGTGCTTCATTTCAGCTGGATTTCACAGCGTGTGGATGACTGCATCCAAGATTCATTAATGACCCAACCCCATGTTGCTGTTTCGTATTAAACTGTTCCCTACGCTATGCGTTGTTATTTGGGAAATGTACGAATTTTTCCCATATGTCTTTGACCTATAAAATGAACATCCCTCAAAACTGAAAGGTTATTGCCAACGACGACGTGTTTTCATTTCTCATCTTTAAGCACATTTCAAGGTTTGCCAAAACTTTTTAGGAGGTTGAAATTGAAGGCCTCGACTCAGGAAAGCACTTCAAGCATGTGCCAAATAGGAGTTATGCGCACACTTGCATCTCAGTACATGCTATGGGCCTGTGCTGAACTTTTTTTCCCAAATGGGTGCCAAAAAAATCTTCCTCTTCATTAACTCCTAGATTCTCAAATTCAGTTCCCAGCTTTATTGACAGTCACCTACAGGTGAAATTTGGCTTGCAGATGTAGAGCTCCCAGATTGCAGCTAGAAGATAATTATTCTGGGATCGCTGGCTGGAGCTTGGGGAGGCCATAAAAAGCCAGATTCAGTAGAGCTGGGTGATATTTTTCAAATGGATGTTTCAAAGAAAAGCAGTTTGCAGTGCTTTAGCTGAGTGGTGGGTTTTCACAACAAAATTTGGCAAATAAAGTCAGCAAACTTCAAGCCTTTCTAAATTAAAGCTCACAAAGGATTTTGATTACTATTTTTTTTTTTTTTTTTAAAGTTTTACAATACAGAGCATTCAGTGTCCAAGCAAGGTATTTAATTTGAGGCTTACATATCATGCATGACCAAAAGTTATGCCTTTTTCTCTTTGGTTGGCCAGAAATTTCCATTTCCTTTTTCAGTTCTCCCCAAATCAACATTTCAACATTTTGAAATTTCACGATCCAGCAAGTCAGCTGTTTCTCATACATTTTTTCATATTTATCTTGAGAGCTGTAAACAGAGGTAGGTAAATGAAGAGAGAGAATGCAACACAATCCCACACTCCTAGTTTCATGTTTGTCTTTAAGAACTTGCAAGTCACCTGGGAGGAATTCAAACGATGGCACAGATGGGTGTCAAAGGACAAGGGAATCTCTACCCCACTTCCAGGAAAGAAACATTTCTTAGTTTCAAGGAGAGTACTTAATGGAAATCAGCCCACTATGAGCTCTCAACTTTCCTACCTGTACTTCCAAAGGCTGATGATGAACCTCTTGCAGAGTGCCTTTTATCCCAGTGGCACGACTCTCGGCATGAAATAAAACACGTATTCTGTTTCGACACGTTTCTGACATAGTCACTGCCTTAACACAGAGAGTGCAGTTCTTACAGATGAGGAGTGGGTGACAGGAGCTTCCCTCTGACTAGCAGCTTTCTGCCTTTTCAAGGTGAGGTCCCAGCCCACGACAGCAGACAACCATAGTAAGTAACGTTTTGCCTGACCTCCCCAGCTGTAGTGAGCAGGGAGAGAAGAGCGGTTGGTTAAGGTCTGTTCATGACTTTCCCCATTGCTTTTTTAAAGGGCCACCAGAGTGTGGTGTCATTTCCCCCACCAAGAACAGCCCAAGAAAATGGCTGCAAGATTGGATTAAAGGATTGACCACATGAACCATGGAGAATCCCACTTCTGAGCCCAGTGTGAGCAGGCTGGGGAGTGGACTTCTCTATCAGCACTCACTGCCAGTGCTTTGGAGAAGGTCTTGACCACGCACAAAGCTTACATCAGCAGAGCAATGGAGCTATTCCACCCATATGACTATTACCCAAAAAGATGGCTAAAGAGGGCAAAAATCCCAAATCACAGGGGATTTTTTTTGATCCGTAAAAAGTTCAGTCGCTCCTGAAATCAATTAGAAATGGAGAGGCTTTAATGAGGATTTGAAAGAAGTGGTAGGGCGGGTCACTTGTTTCTATTCCTATTGTCAAATGGTAATATTGTTCTCATATTTAAGATGTCAAAAGCCCGTGAAGCAAACAAACAGAGCAAAGCCCAAAGCACCAACTTCCCAATGCCCGACCTTAGTGAGATGTTCATGACACAAGGAAATGGGCTGCAACAATCGCAAAAAAAACAAACTGCCGTGAGAAGGGCATTGCTAAAGTTAAGGGGAAAAGAGGTTGTAAGCATTTGTGGGAAACAGTGCTAAGAGGGAAGGAGAAAGGAGAAAGAAAAAAAGAGGCAGGAGTAGAGTGAGAGAGGACTGGGGCTAGGGGCTGTGTCAGTCAGGAGGGATTTGGCCGGATGATGGTTTTACTGCATTTAAATGTGTAAGATACACTTTGATTAATTCTTGTAGACTACACCAAAGTCATACTTGCAACTCCCAGTGCACTAATTATGGAGAAGAGGCGGACAGTGACTCACGTTGGAAACTACCCAACTTCCAAAGGGAAAAAAAAAAAAAAAAAGAGAGAGAGGAATCTCAGGCAACCAAGACTGTCCCCAGATCTGTGTGCAGTGCTGGGAGAAAGGTCAGGGCTTGTGTGGCCATTGGGAAGGAGCTCAGGATGTTCCCAAGAAGGGCTGGCATAGCAGCCCCCAAGGACTGGGTGATTTCAAAGGGACAACATGGAAAGGCTGGGGCTCTCGAGGCTCCATTTGTCAGCCCTTTGTAGTTTCCTTCTGTGTCATACATAAGAAATAAGCTGTGGGTGATCTGGATAGATGCATGGACATCAGACATTGGGACTTGCTTCAGAGGCTGAAATGTGCAAGGATGCATGGGGAGCACAGTTGGGGTTTCTTCAGTCCAACCCCATTTCTAGAGTGCTACAATCTCCTTGTTTGCATGTCTGATTCCCACGGGCACAAAGACTGGTAGCTGAAGAAAGGACAGGCAGAGGTGAGGCTTTCAGCCTCCCTTCTTGCTTTGTCCTTTCTCCTAGAGCAATGAAACAAGACCACCATGTCCTTGGTGGAGGCTGGAAGGCTCTGACCCAGGCTGGATAAGCAGAAATTTCAGGGACTCATCTAAAAGGTTACCAATGAGAAAACAAAGCCACAGACCCCATGTTAAGACCTAGACTGTCCATTCAGTTCCTGAATGGCGGGGAGCTCCCTCCCTTCTGTTTTCGTGTGATGGTCACATCTATAGGCATGCACACACACGTTTGCTTAGCAATGATTCCCATCAACTCTAAAACATCTCTCTGGGTGACAGGGGAGAAACTAAGGGGGGTACTGGCTTGATGTTTATCATCCCATCTCAGCTCTACTCTCATCCACTCATTTTTAATTCTCTGAGCAGCTGACAGCATCAGAAACTGAAGCCAGATCATCAAATTAACAGCATCTTTCTTCTCCAGGCTTTCGGCCACATATCTGAATTTGTTCAGCCCATGAGTAAAATTGAAACCTCACAATCTTACAGGCTTGAGACAGGAATGGGGACCAGGGGCAGGGGCAAGGCACGTTTAAGGCCTAATAGCCAATCATAGAATCCGAGGGATAAAACAGAAGGCAAAGTGTTGGTTTTCAGAAGACAAGAAAAGAAGCTGCAGGATTCTGTGATGTGACTCCCCACATCCACTCTGCTGGCTCACAGCTTAGAGTGCAGCTCAGCAACGCTGCCTGTGAGTGCATCCCTCTCAGACCAATCAGGTACCCCACTTGTGGCCTTCGGATGGTATTAATGATGAAATGAGGTATTAGTGAGCCATTACAATGTGCTCTTCCACACCTCCTGGACACTACCACAGCCCCACTTGGCTTCATAACCGATTTCCTCTTGTGTGTTTTCCTGGGAATCATGGACATCAGAGCACTGGGAAGCTCTGTGTCTGCCTGATGCTTGGGTAGGCCTCCAGATAGGCCAGGCTCAGGCTAACTGCAGTGCATAGTGCATCACAGCATTCACATAAGGATTTCCCCGTCACCCACAACATCAGTACAGTGCTGAAGGAGGCAGCAAATGGAGGAGACATGTGGGCCATTGAGCCTGTTCTCCAGAGAAGAGTGGTGTGGTACTGGCTTTCCAGCTTAGATACCACAGTAATAACAACTGGGGAAAGAAACCCCTTTGGGTTTCTTTCAATTCACAACCCCTGCAAAGGTCCAGCTGAGCCTTCCTAATTGCCATAGCAAGGAAAGGGTTTACTGAGGAGCTATAGGCGGCTAGCTCCCTGTGTCCCCCACCTGGTCTGGTTACACCTAACAGCATCCACAGAGCACAGGCATGGGCCAGAGGTCACCACTATGACCCTACAAACACCTGCTGATACTTACAGGGCATGGTCATATCCAGTTCAACGCTGGCTGGAAGTCACAGTCTGCAGGTCATAACCCCTCCAGGCTGTTGGAGATACTCTTTGCTCTGCCTCCCTTTTTCCTGCCCAATCCTGGCTTCCCTCCTTGCTATTGCAGCTGTGGTGCAGTGCTGATGAGACAGAACTACATCCAGTCTCAGTAATTTCCCAGCAATTAGTTTGAGTTACCAGAGCAAGGACACCAATGTTTTCTCTGGTGGCTGTTGAGTCAGGTTCAACTCAACCACAAGTATGCTGGACTGGGCTCTGAGCAACCTGGCCTAGCTGTAGGTGTCCCTGTTCATTGCAGGGCAGTTGAATTAGATGACCTTTAATGGTCCCTTCCAACTCAAGCAAATCTATGATTCTGTGCTGATGAATACAGGTGGCTCTGGTACGCGTGAGTACTGAGCCTTTTGCTCTGGGGTGGGAGATATGCCCTGCTCCCCATGGCATCTCTTTAGCTCCCAGAACATCTTGTTGCAAGAGGGAACACAGGAGCTCATGACTTCAGTGTCTGATCCAAACTCTACTAACACTGCTATTGTAGATAGAAAAATAGAATCCTGGAATCACCAAGGTTGGAGAAGACCTCCAAGATCATCCAGCCCAACCGTCCACCTATCACGAATATTTCCCCCTAAACCATGTCCCTCAGTTCAACATCTAACCGTGTCTTGAACACCTCCAGGGGCTGTGACTCCACCACCTCCTTGGGCAGCCCGTTCCAGTGCTGACCACTCTTTTGGAGAAGATTTCCTAATGTTCAACACGAAAAGGGCTTGCATTCATTCCCTTGCCTTCCTCCTCTCTTCTGGCTCCTTTGGAGCATGGGTTGTTGCTTCCCACACTCCTGGCCTGAAGCCAGCACAACAGGCCCTGTGCTCCCAGCTGGGTGCTCTTGTGATAAATCTTCACTGGAGGCAATAAGATTCAAACCAAGCACCAAAACCTATTGTGTAAAACTGCTATACCTCACAGGCCACCCTTGGGTCAACAGCAATACCCAGAAGTGGCCACTGAGGGAAGGTGAACAAAGCTGGATGATGAAACCCAAACTGGACTTACGTTGTTCTGTGATTACAGGTTCCAGAAGACAGTGCTGCAAATACATCACAGAGAGCTGACTGAAGGATTTCTCTACAGATGCATGGATGGTAATGAATTTATTCATTCCTTCATTGCAGTCAACTTTGGTTTTAGTGAGGTCCCAGATCTCCATGGTCCCCCATCCAAGATGGCATAATGATTTCAGGTCACGCAAGCAGTGCTCTCACTGCAGGACTCACCAAGCTGTAAAAATGTAGTAGGGAGGGAGAGCTCTCCAATGTGTGCAGCACTCCTCTGGCACCAGAAAATGCACGGGGACCTGATAGGAGCAGCCCCATGGCACCACCAGCAAGGATAGCACACTGGCTGGAGGAAGGCAGTGCAGTGAGCCTGCAAATCTCCTTCTCATATTTTTACAAGAACAGGTCTTTACTTCAGGATACCACTTTCCAGAAAGTGCTGTGCTTGTACATCCCTGTCCTTCCATCCCCCAGCACGCTTTTCTTGCTCACACAAGCTTTGAGGAATCACTGGAAAGCAGGAGCAGGACTTCTCACTGAGCTCTTCCCTGCTCCCCACCAGCTGCATCCCTGCTTACTGACTCCACCACAGAGGACAGCTTTTATCAGCAGGCACACGAGGAAGCAGAGAGCTCTGCAGCGGAGTAGTTGGTTGCTTGACTTCATCACTAGCAAACTGTTCAATATTTTCCTCATTTGTGTGCGTGTACAATTATCCCTTGGGTCACCAAAACAATTCACTGTGCTCTGAAGAGTGCCAGCCATTCTGCTTGGTTGTGGGAGCTCAAAGCAGCCTCCCCCCAGAAATACTCCATATATCTTCTCAAGGTGATGGGGTGGGGCTCTGGTGTAATCAGAGTTTCCCCTTTTATCTCTCACAGATCTGTCCGAGCAGCTCTGGACTCCATCAGCCCCGTGATATCATTTCCTTGGCACGGCTGCGGCCGGCTTTATTTTTGCTAGTTTGAATCCTGTAAACACTCACAAGGAATCACAGCGAGCCCTTGGGGAAGTGCTTTTTCCTCCTCCCCTCCTCTTCAGAAGAGCTGCCCATTCGTCAGAGCTCACTGGGAGGAAGAGGAAGGACAGGATGCCGAAGGCAAAGCAGTTGGGGAAGGACTGCGCTGTGGTTCCTCCTGGTGTGATGGAGCAGCGAGGACAATCTTGACGGCGATGGAAAATAAACAAGTCCAAGGACAAAGGAGCCAGCTGGGTTCTCTGCCAGCCGGATGGTTTCTAATCTTTTATTTTCTCTGGTTGTTGATGCATTTATTGAAAAGGCTTTTCCTTGGATGTGTCAAGAAGCACTGAGAAGCTCAGGGCAGCCAACACCCAGCTGGGACCATCCCTCACCCGACAGTGCTGTACTGGTTACTTAAAAAAACAAGGCTGACAGGATGGATATTAGGAACAATTTCTTCTCAGAAAGGGGAGTAAAGCACTGGCACAGCTGCCCAGGGAATGGTGGGGTCACTGTCACTGGAGATGTTCCAAAACCATGGGGATGTGGCACTAAGGGATGTGGGCAGTGGGCAAAGTGGGGTGGGATGGGGTTGGATTTGGGGATCTGAGAGGTCTTTTCCAACTGGAATGATTCCATAGTTCTATGACTCTAGGACAGAGGGAAGGAAAAGCGCCTCTAAGCACCTTAAAGATTTTGGTACAAACAGATCTCCCAGAGCACTCTGGGAGCTGGGAAGATTAACATTCCTTAACAAGGAAGGCAGAGGAGGGGCAAAGCAGCACCCTCCTGCGAGTCCCACCTTCCTATGTCATCCCCTGTTGCCATCTGGCAGATTTACTGGACCCAGTAACGTTGCTCCCACTGATACAATGAGGAATTGCAGGCAGGGCTGTATTTCCTCCTTAATGTTGCTTCCATGCCAGAAAAGTTCAGGTCTGGGTCAGATTTTCCATATAAAAATACATATATATATATGCATACGCACAAATGTATCTTTCTTTCTTTCCAACTGATTTCTACTTTTCCCCATCTAAGGACTCATTCATCCTCGCCTCCCCATGAAACCTCATTGGTTTCAGCAGTAAGTGATGTCCAAGCCCATTCTGTTGGGACAATAAGCCCAAAAAGCTGTTCATAGGTGAATTTTGTTAGGAGTATAGGCTCCTAGCACTGCTACTTCTCTATTAATTAGAGGTCTGACTGCAGTCTGGTGGTGTTGGTAATGCTTCTCATGGCTGAAGTCTTTGGGATAATAATTTGGGGGACATCCTTAGGGGAATGTATCACCCCCACTGATTAAGGATTTCTGTTTCTCTTCCATTTGACCCTGGGGCTCAGGGAAATTTTCAGTCACAGTGCTCACAGGTTTTCTGCTGCTCAGAATTAACTACACCTGCCTGGTGGAGGGATGCAAGCTTTACCCAGAGGACTTTCTCAACCGAGGGCCTGTTGTCTGAGCACAAATAGGTGTTTAAGTCTGCATTTCTTCAGCCTCTCTCTTTAGATCTCACGAAGCACATGGCAGTGACTTCCCGTGCATGGCTCATGTTGTCTCAGGTGCCACTTTCTCATGTCCTGTGCTACGTAAATCCTTTCCTGCTGGTACAATCTAACCCACCCTGCTTATTCCTTGTACTGGCATTAAGCAAGAGGTCATTTTAAGACACATCTCAGTGTTGTTTCCTGTGACAGGGAGGTGACTCGTGTTCCCTGTGGTTGGAAGGCCTGATGGAGCCAGGACAGAGGGACATTACCTGCATCCCCATTCCCCAAGCACGTTTGACTTGATGATCCTTAGGGGTCCCTTCCCACTCAGGATGTTCTACGATTCTACGTTCCATCTGCTGCTGGAGACCCCAACCTCCCCCCGCCAAGCTGAACAGGGTGATCACCTTCCTCCTCCTCACAGAACAGGAGGTGGAATCAGAGATCAGAGTTCCTGGCTGATTCCTCCTCCAACTCGTGCTGTCCATATTTTCATGAACACGTTCTTGACCGCGGAAACCTGGATCACACCGCCAGGAGGGGAAGGAAAGGACTTGCTGTACTTGAGACACTCCAGCTCCATTGTGAGGAGAGAGTTCTTGTTAAATACGAGGCTGTTCCCTTGAAAGAACAGCAGGAGCCTTTGCCTCTCCAAACACCATCCCAGACCAAGTCACACACCTCCTCACCGAAGCCTGGCTCTAAGCTGCCTTTTCCCACAATTTCAGAGCTTTACAGTCAGCGTTCCTCATTTTCCATGTCATTAATCTCCACGGGCCTCAGTTCCAAGCAGGCTGGAGGCCAGGTCCTGCCAGACAGATTTCAAGTGAAATCCAAGTTGTCTGGAAAAAAAAAAAAAAAAAAATCAGCTAAAAATGTGAAAAGCACGTGAACCATCAGCTGCTGCCCAGCAGGGCCAGGGGGAGGCTGCCCAAGCACACAGATGGCTTGAGAGGCAATCAGAGAACCTCTTTAGAGGCAATCAGAGGACTTTTCCAGCAACCAACCAACCACCAACCAACCAAATACTGGTTGGGTTAACATATTTTTGTTATTTTGCCTGGGAAAAAAAAGACTGGGAGAATATTTTTAAGTTTCTCAATTAGGATTTTCTTGCTTTGAGAACTTCCATGGAGCATTGCAAGCCAATACATTTTTCAGAGCATATTTTCACAGTGATTTCTTTCTCATCTCCTCCTTTTGGCCTTTGTCTGAGCTGCTCTGCCATGAAGCTCCAGTTCCCCAAGGTCCAAGAGCTGAGGAAGAGGCAGACAAGAATTCCTTCAGATGGGGAGAGGGAAACACAGAAAACCAGTCCTGCAGTGGGATAAGGGGAAAGGAGAAAACTCTCTTTCATGGACATCTCTAAGAAGTGTCTCGCAGACACCAACACCACGAGCAATTCCGACCCTCACCTCTTGTTCCGCAGATGACACAGAGCTTGCCATCTTTAGGGCATCTGCCATAAATCTGGGATTCTAGGCAAGAAGTCCACCTGCTTTTGGGAGGTCTTTTGTTCTCAGGGACTTCTTTCTGGCACCTCCACCCTGACAAGATGGCCCTCGGGGTTTTGGCGTGGGATTTGTTCAGCCTCTCCATTGACCCTTGATCTCATGCCAGTGCCACTGGGATGCCCCTCTGGCAGGGCTGGCTCCTTGCAGTGCTGCGCGGGTACCTGCTGCCCGCCCTGCTGATGAACTGGGGAAGCAAGCTGCTCTGGATTGTAGAATGTAATCATGGCTCAGTGTTTTCAGGCTAGTGGGAGGCTGTAGGCCACGAATCCCCGTGGCTGCATGTTATATTTCTCCCTGCAGAAACAACTGCTGACATGGTTCAGCTAGAGGAGTTTCATGGCGCTGCACCAGGAATAAATTGCTAAAAAGAGCAGCAGCACCAGCGTGCTGAGCCGGGATCCTTCAGAACAGGAGCTTTGGCACACTGTGGTGTGATCCATAGTGCCAGCCCTTGGAGCAAGGCTGGGATGCACTTTGGAGGAATCCTAATGGACTCTGCAGACACTTTGCTGCACTGCTGCATCGCTCTTCCTCCCCCCCGGCGTCCTCCCAGGCCCCTTCAAAACAGAGTTTGGAAGCAGCCTTGTGATGCTTAAGTCCTTAAGCCCTGCTTTTCTCAACTCATAAAGGGAACCAAAAGGAATTGTTTTGAAATAACAGTGCAAATCAAATTACCCGTCACAGATAAGGGGGAGAGAGGTGAAATATGAAAAGGCTTTAGATGAAAGAAGAATTAGCCTGCAACCCACAAGGAATAACTCAATTCAAGTCTCATTTTCAGCACCCCCAGAATCTGGCGCACCAGAGGTCCCTAATGAAGCCCAGCAGATAAACCTGGCCAAGGCAATTTGTTACAGCACTGAACACAGAGCCATTTCACCAACCACATGCTAAGCATCAACCGTCGCATTAAATGGGAAAAGTATATCAACCTATTAGAAGCCATCATCAATCAGTGCAGAGGAAACCAAACCGCCCTTATTGGGTTCCAGCCATGGGAAGCCACGCTGTGGTTTGTGCTCACAGACATCCAGCAGCCTTGTGAGCATCCTCCCATGCTGCATCCCCCAGGCGTGGGGTTGAGGACCTGCAGATGTCCCCAACGGAACCTGGGATGGAAAGGGATGGAGGCTGCAAGGCTTCTCCTCTTGGCTGCAGCAATATCAGCCCAGGATTCCTCAGACTTGGCAGGGTTACTGGTGCCTACTGGGCAGGGGGGATAGGCAGGGACCCTCCTCAGCGCTGGGACCCACCTGGTTTGTAAGCAGCCCCCAGATCCACACGGATTCCTGCCGAGCCTACTGATGGGCAGCTGCTAAGCTGAGCTGGCTGCGTTATTCACGGGGATTGGGAGGATTGCAGAAATTGCTCTGTGCAGTGGGGAAGGAGGGATTTTGTTTTTCTTCTCCGTCAAACTAAAACACGTAATTGAAGAGTGAAATTTGGAAAGCTTTCTCAAGGACTCTAGATATTTAATCCGCTTTAAAACACGGGAATTGCTCCCCGTTCTCTGCCTTATTTAATGGGAAACAGGTCTCTTGCTCCCGCAGCCCTTCTGTAACTGCTGACCGTTTGATAATTCTGCCTTGACACAAAGACAAATGCACTGTGCTGTCTGTACATGCATCCCCAGATCCTCCCAAATAAAATAAAAGGTTATTTTTCCTTTAACATATATTGAATTTGCAGATTCTAAACCTTTCCTTTCATGAACAGCAACTTAGCAGAATGGAGACCACAAGGAGCAGAAATTGTGGCTTCAGCACATGCTCCAGAGCTGCTCTCCTTGCACATACGGAAGATGCCTAGGCAGTGTGCCATCATCCCCAGGTGGCTTCCCAGATTTCTACACAGAGCCATAGAGCAGTCATTTAGGGTCTATGTCCTTTAAGATCAGGAAGTCCAACTATTAAATTGACTTACTGAGTCCTATGGCTCTTGGTGCCACAACCACATCTCTCAAATACATCAAAGACTCCCATCACCTCTCTGAGCAGCCCCTTCCAATCCCTGACCACTCTCTCCACAAAGAAAGTCTAACGTCCAACCTAAACCTCCCCAATGCAACTCGAGGCCATCTTTTTCACATCCCATTTCCTGTCACCTGTGAAAAGAGACTCCTCACCTATCCTTATAACCACCAAAGAGAAATCCCACAGACAAACCCAGCGAGTCCCCACAAAATACAGAGATGATTGCTTTTTTTTCTCAAAGCCCGTAATTAGTTCTTCTGGACTTGCTTCTTCTCTGCTGAAACTTTTCATTAGCACAGCCTGGGAGAGGCTTTATTTGCACAGCCATGAAATATGAATATATTCTCAGCAGGAACTGTTTGTGCAAAGTTTGCTGTTGCAAAACAGGGCAGACAGTGGCTTCCCCACAACCTATGGAGATTTCCCTTTTATCTCTCACTCAGTTATTAGAACATACCTAGTGGTTGGCAATCCAGCTTGCAGTGGGGGGCTGAAACCTGATGATCCTTGAGGGGACCTTTATTTAAAGCACAGTCTTGACTTCCTCTTCCTCCTTTAAAGAAAATCAGGTGCCGCTGGTCCCATGGACACCAAAGGAGGCCCTGTCACAGACTGTCCTCCAAAACTCCAAACCCGGCCCTTCTAAGAATCCTCCCTCCACCATCCCAGCTTGTTGGGTCTCAAGCCCATCACTCAGCAGTGGGCATTTATGAGAGCCCAAAATGCACATCTGGCTTTGCAGAACGAGACCTGGGGCTTCTTAAAACATTAACAGCTTCTGATGGGCATGCTGCACCCATACTGAAGATGTATGTGAGCATGCTTCACTCTGCCATCTCCAGCCCTCAGCCCCAGGGCCAGATCACCCCATGGTGGCAATCTGCAGCTCCTGAGGCCCTTCCCACCTTGCTGTGAACTCTGGAACGCTGTTCTGAGGGCTGCCCGCCAGGGCAGATGGCATCAGGCTTGTTCTGCAGCAGTTTGCATATGATGGATCTCTACATTCTGCAGATGTAAATGAGCCTCAGCTCAAGCAGGAGCCCCAGGGACTTGGACATCCATCCAGAACAAAAATCATCCCAACAATGAAAGTATGAAGTGCACGGTCTGAAGTGCAGCTTGCCTTGAGGTCAGATGATGCTTCTGCTGATGAGTGGGGAAACAGGACTTTGGATAATTCAGAGAGCTCCAGACACAAGAAGAAAAAGAGAGGCTAAAAGAAAGAAAAAAGGGTGAGTCTGCTGCACGCACTGAGATCCTCAGCCCTGCTCCTGGGGAAACCCGTGAAGGAATCACAGGATCATAACATGGCTTGGGTTGGAAGGGACCTCAAGGATCATCAAGCTCCAACCCCCCTGCTACATGCATCCAGGTCCTCCAAGACAGGATCCTCTTGAGAGTGGAGCCACTCCCAAAAGCCAGCCCTCGTCAGCTCCTCTCTCCCAAAGGACGACGCACCTGTGGTTTCATTTGCAGTGAGTGAATGGGACGTGCCACGATCCTGAAAATGTGCTGTGGGACTGCATGGATGCACGGCAGCTTTCACAGAGATCTTTTTTTCTTCTTACAGACTCTGCACGCAGATGGCTGGAAACAGAAAGGAGACTGGGCAGAAGCTGCAGCAATTCTCTTTGCATGGATATCATGGTATACACCTGGATATGAGCGGATCAAACATCACAGAATGGTCTGGGTTAAAAGGTGCCTTAAAGCCCATCAATTTCTAACCCCCTTGCTGTGAGCTGGCTGCCTCCCACCAGCTCAGGCTGCCCAGGGCTCCATCCAACCTGGCCCTGAGCACCTCCAGGGATGGGGCAACGGCTCTCTGGGCAGCCTGTTATGATGTCAAACACGAACCCGAAAGCATCGGATGAAAAAAAAGATCAGGCACAGAAACAAAGGTGTTACTATAATTAACTTTTTCTTTTTATTTACACCACAAGAATAACAAGTTGTCATAATGTGGTACAAAATACTGGACTCCTAATAAAGTTGAAATTGAAGTCGGTACTGTCAGAGAAAGACACCATTGGCCAGTTAAAAAAAACAAAACAAAACAAAAAAAAAAGAAACCAACAACAACAACAACAAAAAACCCCACGAAACCAAAAAGAGAGAAAAGAGGAAAAAGAAAAAATAAAAAAAAAAACAAGCAAAAACAAGAGTGAGAAAAATATTCCAACTCCATCAAGTAAAACAAAGGACCATCAGAAAATTTAGCACAAAGAATGCTACCATCACTCAAAGAAGGGTCCATACAATAAGAGTGAAATTGTGTCTAAATTACAGCGTAAACCGGTAGCTGCTACCAATGGTGACGTCATACTGAGCATGTATAGGTATAAAGTAGAATATAATATAGTTACAACTTTTTGATACTACATATCTGTAATAAGCTCTCGGGTGAATAATGTTTCAACCCCTCCCCCCACTTTTATATATATATTATATATATAAGTTTGTCATCCTCATAAATTGGAAAATAGCGCCTCCACTATGGAGCACAGAAAAGTGTTAATTTATTTTCTTTCAATAGGATACTTTTTCATCAATATCAAAGACAAAGTGAAGATGAGCTGAGAACGAGCTCAACTTCGTGACAATGAAGAAACATGATTTTCCTTTCGATGTAAAGTCTTGTTTTAAACCACAGTGTTGCACAGTACACGACTGCTTAAAGTGAAACCTAGCAAGACAGCATGTAAAAGTAATTGTAAAAAAGTTAACACAGCTGTGCTGCAGAGTTAACTCCTTAAAGTCCTCGTCATTCATCACCTCAGAATTAATGACTGCGTGTGTTGACAAAGGGTTGCATCCGACCTCCCCACCCAGCCAAGAAATCAAAATAAAATACCCAACCAAATTAAAAAAAAAGAATAATAATGACACAGGCAGCTAACTTTGTGTGTTCTGCGTAGCTTCCCTAAAAACACTGTTTCCACATAAATACAATAAACTCTATTACTGGTAAGTCACAAGTGCTAGATAAACGTCTTTTTCTTCTTCTTAAAATGAGAAATGTTTAAGTAGTCCTTTTTAACTCTTTCTTAACAACAAAAAGCACGATCTCTTAAGTTCACTGAGACGTGACAAACGTTTCCCACTCTCCTTCCTTTGCGTGTGTGTGTGTGTGGGTGCGGGTGCGTGCGTGTGACAAAAACGTCCCAACCTCAGTCTCCGCAAATGCCACGAGAGGAAAAAAACAACAGGAAAAAAAAAAAAAAAAACAACAAAAGAAGGAAAAACAAAACAAAACCAAAAAAACAACGCAGCTTTTTTTTTTTTTTTCTTTTTTTCTTTTTTTTTTTCTTTTTTTTTTTTTTTTTCCTCCGTTTTCAAAGCTGCCAAGTTTGGCGTGCAAAATCTGTATACAATATAAAGACATGCCAACCTTACAGACCATGCAACCTCAAAGTGTAGGAAACTTAAAAAAATATATTCATATATATTTATATATATATTTATATATATCAATGCCCATAAAAGACGTGGGCCCAAAAAGTTTACAAAAGGAAGAATGGAATGAATACATGACCGAGACTAATAAAAAAGGAATGTTCCGTATCGAAAGTAAAAAACAAATGGTTACTCGTGTACTGCCAGCCATGCCGGCGGGGCCGTGCCGTGACACTGGCACCCGAAAGGAAGAAGCTGTAGGCTCAAAAAGGGAAAAATGCCTCAAAACAAGGGCTCCTCCTCCACAGTGCTGCCCAGAGCTGGCCTGGGCCACGGGCACAGCTTGGAAGCGGATCCACGTGGGCTGGGATGGGGAGGAGACGAGCTCCGGAGCCTCGGGAAGCCCTTCTCTCCTTGGGCAGGCTCAGAGAAATGATGGCAAGAAACAAATGTGGCATCCTGAAAGCCATGGGAGGCCGGTTTTGTAAGAAACCAGCCCGGCACGGCCGGCTCTCAGGAGCGCAAAAAGGTTTCGCCCCAACGGAGAGTGGAAATACAAAACCGCCAGGAAGATCTGACAACAGAAATGCTCATGTAAACGTGGTCACTGCCCACAGCTCAGAAACGGCCAAAGGAAAATGGAAAGTCAGTCACCAGATCCTGCGGCCGGGTTGAGTTTAGATCACAGCAGCAAAGTGGTCATTGGAAAAAACAGCGCCTGTGGGCACGCCGTGCGTCCGCACGGGAAAGGCTGCGTGCAGAACGCGCCGAGGACGGTCCTAGTGACCAAAGCTATTTGTGACTTAAAAACGTACTTGGGTCTGCAAAACTCAAATACAGTAGTGTCTGGTTTTTCAACTGCATTATAAACCGAGAAACAAAAAACAAAAGCCTCTTGCATTTGCTCACACGTATGGTATGCTTCAAATTCCTTCCACAAGCGAGTCTTGAACGGAATGAAAACAGCCCCTTCAAGAACTGGAAAAGAAGTTACTAGAAATGACCCTGTTGGTTCTCCTAAGAACAGAATAAAAGAAAAATCTACCCTTGGTTGTTCAGACGAGGGATCTGTGCTATCCTACGCTGCTGCAAGAAGGTACACTCGCCAATCTGGTCTCCTCTGAGCTGCTCGCCTCTTCCTTGAGCCAGGGATGAGGGGCTGCTCCCAGGGCCGCGTTCCAGCTCGGCTTGGAGAAATCGCTCAGGAAACAGTTCTTCAGGCAGCTCGAGTTGCAACTTCTTCAGAAAGAAGGGGAGAGGGGAAGAGCACGTGGGGTGTGTGTGTGTGTGTGCGTGTCTGCGTGTCCGTGTGCATGAGAGAGAAGATGCCAGCTGTCCCACGAGTGTCTGACAAGCTTTCCGTATGATAGCTACTAAAGCCGCGTGGAATCCTCACTACAATCCACATGGAGGATAAATACGTCACCCATTGTAATACTACTATGTTGAAGGTAAGAAAACTCCTTATTTTCTTTACAGAGCTACTATAACAGAACTGAGGAAATATACAGTCGGCGGTATTATACAAAAGAGCTCATTGCATTCCCTCCTCCTCGGTAAACGCACGCCTTCCAAAAATAAACTCTGACAATCTGCAACAATTCCTTACGCCTGCAGAAAGCTGCTCACTGTACAAAAGACTTAAAGGGGGAGGAGAAAAGGGGGGGGGGGGGGGGAAGGGAGGAAAGAAAGAAAAAGAAAGAAAATAATGTACAAGCAAGAAAAAAAATGGGAGGAGAAAGGTTTGGACACTATTGCCATTCGGAAACAAAACCTGCCAAATAGAAAACAAATGTCAGATTCACACAAACAAGGCTTCTGTAGGGTTTTGTGAAATATCGATATAAAAATCAACAGCAAATTCATAGTCTTTGCTATAAAAAACTCATTCTTTTTTCTTTTTTTTTCTTCTTCTTTTTTTTTTTTTTTTTTTTAGAAAAGGATCGTAACTAAAAACCTTAAATTAAAATACAAATGTTTAGGGTAGTTGCCCAGTGGCTAATGTGTTGGCAATCCGAAAACTTTCCAACCTGTTGTCCGAAAGTCCTCAAGTTTCTACCTGGATCCTTTTCCAAAAGCACCTTGACATTCCAATTCACAAATCTGTCCCTAGGGAACTTTCAATGGCTACTGTTATAGTATGCATTTATTACATATATTTTTCTATAAATGCATTATAAATATTTTATCAATAATTCATAGGAATCCGGTTTCTAAGCTTGGAATACATTTGGAATATACATTATACACATATATATATTTATACCTAACAATTTAAGCAATATCTCATGCTAGTTGCTTTTAATAAAAAGCATTCCAGTCTTAAACCTGCATTTGTGTCTAATACATGCTTCAACAACCAAATTGATAAGTTCAATTACTAGATAATGTAGAAGAGAGAAAACGTTTGAAAATTTGATTTTAAAAATGGTTGAATTTCAAAGACCCAACAGTATTTGCCACTTTCTTGGCAACTACCTTAATTTTTTCTTTTTTTTTAGGTTTTTTGTTTTTTTTTTTTTTTTTTTTTTTTTTTTGAAACAGCAATGAAAGAAAACAAAACAAATCCAAACTTGTAGACAGTTTTTGGAGACGCTCTGTTCAGCTGATGCCTGCTTCCCACCATCATGCCAGCACAAGCCAAAAAGTCTTCCTTCCTGATGGCAGTTCTTGGCTTTCCAACCAGAGGAAAAATATTCACGAACTGCTGCGTTTTCTTTTTTTTTGTGTTTTTTTTGTTTTTTGTTCTTTTTTGTGTTTTTTTTTTTTTTTACTTAAGGCATTGTTCCTCAAACTTCAAAAATCCAGCTGCACCATATCCATCAATTAAAAAAAAAAAGGCACAAACTCATCTTCAGATGGCTTTGGAGACAATAAAGCCGACTCCATCTGGGCTACCGTTTCCTTTTCTGCGTTTCCCCCCTCTCTTTCCCTTTCCTTTAGATGTAAGACTAGTCCTCTTTCCCTGTCCCTCCCCATTAAAAATACACCATCTCACATTGTTCTGGTTTCGACAATAGCGTCGTTGACTCACAGGCAGGCAAGAGCCATTTAAAAAATCCAAGAAATGAAACTACAAGATGGGTCAAAGTGGTTCAAGCGGAGATTGCTGAATTGTGGGTAATCAAATTGTAAGCACCAGTTTCACGTTAAGGTCTGTCTGTTTTATTTTCACGTGTGTTGTTGAATCTTTGACTTTTTGGCAACTCTGCCAAAGACTTCAAGGGCGTCGTTCCCCTTTCCACTCCCGGTGAGGACCAGAGGAAGAGTGCCCAGCGTTGTCAGTCCTTTACTGCTCTTCACCAGCATTTTTCATTTTCAGCAAATATATACTGTAGACGCGTATAGATATGGAGAGATTTTTCGGTTGCTTTGCTTTACACCTGGTTGTCCTTCTGTATTCTGGAAAAAACCATGACAGGACGCAGGAGTAACAAGAGAAAGCTTCTTGGCAGAGCTTCAAGACGAAGACAAACAAACAGGAGAACTCCAGCTCGAAGATGAATGCTACAGGGGAGGTTCCTCTTCCATGGGTTCATCATCGGGTCTGAGCAATTTCACAGCCAGGCAGGGAGGGAAGAGGGAGGAGAGAAAAGATGGTTGAGCACGAGAGCCGGATAATTCGTAGCGCTAAATCTCACACCTTATATTCCTATCACCTTCCCTGCAGGTAATTTTGCTCAGCTGGCTCACCTAGAATTGAAATTTGCCTCCAAAAAGGTTTTTTTCAAACAAAGTGCTTCCACTGTGCAACTCTGAAATTTTTGCAGCAAACTTTATTTCCTCTCATGGTCCAAAAACACATTCTGCTCTGACTGGAGCACAGGGATCAGGCAATGTGTGCACAGCACTAAGGTAACATCCGGGGCTCATGCAAGTGAACTTCTCTTGCAGCCCAGGTCTTTAGAGAATGCACGAAAGGAAGGAGATGGGTGAACGCATGTGCAATGGGTAAAAGGCGAAGATTAACCCAGTAGGCTGCCCCCAAGGCCACCCGTGATGACAAAAGCAACTCACCGCTTCTCAGCTGGCTTCACGCCTACCGACAGAGATGCCATGGCTGTCACTGTCTCAGCCTCTTCGTTCTCACACTTCTGTGCCTCAACCAGGGAATAGCCCACTGTGGAGGCATAGCGCTGGAGTGAATGCCAATACTTGCCTGGGGAGAGGTGAGAAAAGCAGCAGTTAGGTCCCCTGCATCAGGATGGGTCAAGTCACCTGTTCAAAGAATCACAGAATACATGGGTTGGGGACCTTAATGGGATCACCCAGTTCCAACCTCCGGCTGTGGGCAGGGCTGCCATTCATAGGTCAGGCTGCTTACAGCTCCACCCAACCAACCTTCCTATGTCCAGTGATAGATAGCTGAGAACTGACTGGGGAGGACACACCAGGCTTACGCAAAACGCAGTCTTAAGCCATACTTGCTGCCACTTCCAGGCCTGCCATGAGGCCCCTGGGTATGGAGGGAACTTCTGGGGGCACAGCCAAGGGAAACCCCTGGGAACCTTCCAGGCTTGGTAAGTGGTGAGACGGATTCCTCTCTCCTGCTCACAGCTCTCTGTCACGAGCTCTGATACAGCAGGAGATCATCGCTGACCCTTATGGTCAAGTAGGCTGCTTGTGAGAGAGGCTGCTCTGCTCTCTATGCAGAAAAATCCAATTTATTTTCTACACAATTTCAAAAGCGACATCCAAGAATTGCCAAAACTCCTACTTCTTGCCACATATTAATCAATGGTGCTGCAATTCTGCTGTGTCTTGAAGACCTATGTTTTGAATAAATGTTTGTCTTGTTTTGTTATGTAGGCAAGCATACCATCAGCAGGACGTATTTCAGCAGAAAACTGTGTAGCAGGACAACCAAGGTATTCCCTGTTTATAAGGGGTAAAACCCGTGTTCATAAAAAAGAACTAAAAATGGAGGAGGGAGGCTAAAGTAACAGATTTCCACAGCTGGAATCACACAGGAAGAATGGAGACATAACAGCTCTCCTGGGCTGAGATATTTTTTGTAGGGGAAAACATGCTTTAATAAAGCATCTACAAAAATGAACCAGTTCTCTCCCCCAAAGACAACCAGGATGACAAATCAGGGCTGAATCACTGGCTTGCAATGAAAGAAGCTCTTCTCCTTTGGCTATGGAAGAAAGGTGACCTGACGGTCTTACTTAAAACCCCTCTTCCGAGTTGCTTTGCTCAGTTTAATGGAAAAAAAAAGAAATGCCACTAGTTGACTCAAGGTGTCACATCGCTGCTGAGCATTTTGAGTCAGCAGAGTGGCTGCTGGAAATGGAAATGAGATTTCTAAAGCTACCGGGCACTTCTGAGGGGGGGAAATCATTTGGCCTTTTTTAAGCTCTACTTTATTCCTATAAAGAGGAGACTAGCCTCCCTCCAGTTCTACACCACAAGTGTTTGAAGTGGGAAGATGTCAAGACCTAGCACAGTGGGATTCCCATGTTATTCAGACTCTTTTCACTCCATTCCTCAAGAATATCCCCAGGAAACCTTTAACCACAATGATTTTAATCTCAACTAAATAAACCCACAATATTAGCAGTTTCACGCAACGTTCTTTCATCCCTATCCACTCTTCACTAATGAATGCAACAATGCATGATGAGACTCGTGTTAGTCAGAGATACTTGAATTGCTTCTGAAGATATAAGCACCCACACTGAAGAGTAGGACAGTCTGTCCTCTACAGTGATTTTAAAGGTATTACTGCACTGGCTTTAATACTAATTCCCCCAGTGAGACCAGAACAACCTGCTCAATGACCAGGGTGCCTCCCAGCTTGCTTTGCCTTCCTGAACACAAACTTCTGCACTTAACAGCTTAAACTTGTGCCAGCCAAGCAGCGGGCTCTGCAGAAAAAAGCACTGATACAGTCCTCTCTCAAGAGCCAAACTACCTCCCTGAATTGACTTTTAACCCTGTGCACCGCTCAATAAATTACTGAGTGTACAGTAAGACCAGTTGGTGGTTGCTTAAATCCAGTCCACAATGCAGTGACAATCCACAAAGTAGGGTGAGGGTACGCAGTGGTCTGAAGTTGAACACGGAGCTGCCAGGACAATGAAGAATTGGAATGGGTATCCTCCTAAGGGCAGCCCAGCAGGGAACCAGCTCTGTGAATGGGCTTTACTCACTGTGTATCTCAATCACTTTCTCCATTGAATGCACCGCATTAGCATTTGCTCTCTGCTGGAGAACCTTTTCTGGAAGAGGGTCGAGCTGGAGAGGGAGAGGAAGAATGAAGAAATGTTATCTCAAGCTACAGACGAGGCATTAAGCGTGATTTAGCAAACAGCTCTGCCACATTAAGCTTTCACCCCATTCCTCTGATTCCTATTATCTGCCTTTTGTTAAATATCCAAAATAGACAGACTTCCTAAGCGCTCCTGTGATATTCCATGCAGCCTCCCCTGCCCCAACACTCCTCCACAAGCACAAAATGCTGCAGCCCTGGATGGAGACTGTTTGCCATGAGCAGAAAAATAAGGCAAGTGCTGCTGTCTGTTCTCACACCGTGTAAGACTAGGGCTCCGCACTGCCTTGTGCAAAGGTTTCACTATTAATAGTGTGAAAGGAAAATAAAAGTAACTGAAAAATACAACAATGACCACACTTCTTTCTTTCCTCTGAAGAAATAAAAGGGGAAGCTTTTTCATTCCTCTGCATTTACTGACTCAGAGAAGCAGCCGGTTTTCTCACTTGGTGTGCCTTCTCTCTCTTAAAGAGGACTGTCTTCTGAAAAGCTGACCTGTCCTTTTTGCCCTTCAGGAAGTTATTAAACCTTGTGTTGTTGGTATGATGCCTGCCTCGATTCTCATTGGCCAAGAAGCAACAAAAAAAGCCCCAACAACACAGCTATTACTACACATTTTTTTCTCTAAACTGCTGAAGAATATCCTAAGATACACCCATGTGGCTCCTGCCATCCTTTGCAAAGAGCAGCAGCATTTTAACACTGTGCAGGCATGGCTCTAAAAGCAGGCAGGAGCTGGGGCTTCCTCCCTCCGCAGGAAAGAAGCCAGATCTGCAGTCCGGATATATCAATTTATATTAAAAAGAAGAGAATATAAATAATTGAAAACTTTAAAAAGAATCTTCCAAGGGAAGGAAACTGGGTGATGTTGTGTAGAGCACCAATTTGCAATGGCACAGCAGAGATGTCTGCTTGGTAGGTGAGGATGTCCAGCAGGCAGCTCTACTTGGCTCACATATGTGCCTGATGGCTGGAGCCCTAGACATCTCACATCTCAGTGCTCAAGAAAAAAATTTCAGCTGAGTCGATTTTCTCCAAACCCTTTTCTTTTCTTCTCCCCCTTTTTTTTCCCTCCCCTTCTTCTCCACGAAGAACACACACTCATCACAAAGCCGAGTATCCAAAACAAGAAATGCTTGCAGCTGTTGACTGTGTCTGAAAATATGCACCAGTGCTCATCCGAGGGTCCTCCTCAACAAAGAAGCAGTCACAGTTTAATAGTTAATAAAAACTGTGGCAAAGTTTAACTGCAACTTCTGACCAAAGCCAAGACAAGCTCCAGCCAAGAGATCTGCTCTCGCGACCAGATGGCAGCCATCTGATAGGTGCTCCATCAGGGCTAGAAACGGCTCCGCTCCAGATTTAATAATTACGGATTGCACTTCTAATAAATTCTTTACTCTAAAAATAATTCTGGCCAACGCTAGCTTCTGTATGACATTAAGTGAAGGCGAACGCTATTCCTGGACAAATCTTTAGTAAGAGCTTCCCAGTGCCTTTCGGTTAATGCTGACATAAAGCACACAACACCAGGCAGCTTAGCCGTGTGCTATTTCACAGATGAATCATTTCCACCGTGCAGCACTCCTCCTGAAACAACACTCACAGACAACAGCCTCACTCATCGCTCACTCGGAAAAGGAAGAAAATACCTCTGAGCATTAGGCAACGTTTTTAAACAACTGCTTATTATCACCTCCCTGTTCATTCAGGATGTCCAGAGTCTGACACTGGACACATCTCTGCTGCTCGTGCATGAAAAATGGCAGTCTTTGCAGTGCTGTGAGCGCTGCTGAGCACATCTTGTAGCTCTGGCTCTGTCCTTGCCACCAGCAGCTCCCATTGCACAGGCTCTGCTTGGGGCACAGCGCTGGCACCGCTTCCTAACCGGCGCAATTATCTCCTAAGCGATCTTCTCTGCATTCAGCTGCAGTCATGCCAGTATCGAACAACTGAATTTGTAACCAAAGCAACTCAAACATTTTCAAGCCACCCCGCACAGCTCTAACTCATTTCACATTAAAATAATCTGCTGCAAAGCTCGAGCTCCGCTTTAATTTCCTGGGCAGTTGGGAACTGCCTCTGCGTAACGCTTTTCCAAAGCGGGAGTTTTGATCTCCGCCGGTGAAGGCAGACGCTGTGTGGACTGGCACTGCTCCCCTCATTTCCTACCATTTCCTCACGTAACACAACCGGCTCTCTGCAGCAAGCACACTTCCCCGCACCCGTCGCCGGCCGCAGCTGGCTGTCCATGTGCACGCATGCAGAGCTGCCTAGCACACTGTATATCAAACCCCATCAAAGGGCCGCGGGACAAAGCAACAGCAGTTCCCTCCAACTTTCTTGCATTAAAAAGGCTTTATAAAAGACCTTGATAAAACGAGTGTTTCCTGCTTTTTGATGTGCGGGTAAGGGAACATTATCATGATATCTGCGCAGCCTTACAGCCCACCTAGGAAAAGTGAGAATAGCTCCATCTTTAAATATTTAAAAGCGCTTTATAGATGTCCCGATGCAGTGATTAAAAAAACAAAGATTTTTTTTTTTTTTTTACCTTTAAGGATCAATATTCACTCTGCTAAATGGAAACACTCAGCCAGCTGACAACAGCCAAGCTATCGTGAATGCTAAGATCTCCCAGAGCTACGCGCTCCCAAACACATTTGTGGCTCGGATCAAGCACTCCTTTATTGCACGCAGATCCTCACCCCACATTGCAGCCACCCGCCTGCACCACAGCGCTACATTAAGTGAGAGGAATGACATCTTTCACATGTTATTTCCTCAGTCTCTCCTTCAAAGTGCATCCTGCCATTAGAGCTGGCTGCGTCCTTATTTGTTTGGAGCTGATGGGGTCGTCTGTGCTCACAACAGTGCCATTGCTGCCAGATGAAGTGACACAGGTGCTGTTACATCAACTCTGCTCTTCCTCTGCTTACCGGCTCCTGAGTTTTCGTCTGTCCCAAGGGTTGGTGTGCTGGACAGGTTACCTATGTTGAGTGTCTTATCAGAGCTGTCTGGCCAAGCGCAAGGAATGGATACTCTCTGGATGGTTGGAGATGGGATGCTGGATGACTGAAGCAGATGCCTTTTATGAATCCCAGCTGTTTCACTGATGATGTATTAGACTGGTTGGTGAAGTTTCCTCAGGCACTGTCATCATTCACAAAGAGTTTGGACACTGAGAGACAAAGCATTCCTTCAAAAGGCTAGCAGGCACGGAACACAGGCAGTCTGTACCTCCCTGCTCCAGCTTCCCAGACCAGAGAAAGGCCACTCATCACTGACCTGAACTGAGTCACAACAAGCCTGCCCAGGGCTCACCATCAATCCCTGCAGCCAGCTCCCACCACAGGCAGACTGACAGCTGAAATTCTGCTTGGTTTCTCTTCTCTGTGCTACTTACTGCACCTTCAGATGCTGACCACAGGGCTTCCATCAGCTCCTGCACTGGGGCTTCTTCAGCAAAGAGAGCCTGGCTGTGCTCTCCATGGCAGGTGAAAGCTTTGGGAGGAACCTCCTCCCTTCACCAACAGGCAGGAAGGTCTCTTGCTCTGCAGAAGAGACCAATGCCTTCAGAGGTCTGTTCTGTAAGAGGTCACCTCAGCAGCCTCTTTGCGTCCATCTACTGCAGCCTTTTGAAACTTGCTCATTAGCACGGGGTACTGAAGGCAAACTAAAAAGGCAACCTAAAAAAAATTCAAACACACTAGCCAGCCACCTCCAACTTCAAGTCTGAAGATCCTGCAACACGAAGCTGAACTTCTTAGGTATACACAGCCAAGGGAAAAGCCTTGTGCTGCTGTTATGTGTGTCATCAACCCTCAACAATTGCTTTGAGCAGGTCCAGAGTGCCAACCGTGCCAGGGCAACTGCAGCAGATAACAAATAGGGACTGTGTCCATGGCTCCAGCTTGTGCTTCTCTGAGAAGAGTACAATTTTCCTAGGTAGAAAACCAGTGCAAGGCACTTTTGCAGTCTACTGTACCAGTCCAAGACTCAGCCATCAGGATGAGTGTAGCTGTCCTCTGTGTGAAGAACACGTGTATGGAAAAGAAAGAGGCCAGATCCAAACAAGTAATGTGTTCAAACTCATAACCCACAAATTATAAATATGCTTCTTGAACAGAAGTATATGCAGAGGTAGAGACACAACAAATGCCCAAGGTTCCCAATCTGAGATTTTACTGTTGGCAGCTGACTGCTGTACTTGCTGCAGTATTTCTGTAGTGGATGAGCCTGAACACCTTGAGTCCTAAACACATCAAATGCCACCACTGGGAAGCTTTCCATTATCAGTCGCGCTGGAAGAAATGGTGCCAGCTACAGTAGATGCTAAAGCCTGGCTGCATCAAGGAGAGGGCTGCGAAAAGTCTGAATCATTTTTTCTTTAATCCCACCACAGAAAGAAGAGGCAGAGAAGCCAAAGAATCTGCCTCGGTAGGAAAATATCCCAACATTTCCAGAAACCAGAAACTAGACTTCCTTTGTGTACTTCTCTGCCTTCTTCTTATCTTGCAATCAAACACCCTGGCTTTTCCAGACAACTTCTTTAAGAGTTCTTTCAAAACAGCAATGAGCAGAAGGTAGGAAATGAAACGTTGAGGAAAAAATAGAAAAGAAAGCAGCATCAAGCACGCTGCTCAATGGAGCAGATATACTGGCAGGGGGACTGCAAAGAGAGGGGAAGGTGTGGGCAGTAACTTCAGAAGCAAATGAAACTAATTGGTGACTTTCTTAGGAGCACAGTGCAAACTGCATGGATAAAGGTGTGGCACATCCCCTGTTTTGGAGAACGAGAAGCCCACATTTGATGCCACAACTGGAAATTCGGCAGGACGAGGGAGCAGAGGCTGTGGCACCTGGAACGTGCCCCCAAGCACGTGCCACCAGGAGGCCACGGCAGGATTTTTCATTTCTCTGTACCTCGTTTCCCAGCAAAGCAGAAACACATGCTTCTGAGGCATCGCAAATGGCAGTCAGGTCGTGGCCTCCTTCGAGGGCCAGGACGACGCGGCCTCCGGCCAGGCCCATCAGCTGCTTCGTCAGGTACCCAAAGCCTGTGAGGGGAAAAGAGGAAATGCGAGAGAAGGGCAGAGGTTGTTGCTGGAATCAGGCTCCTGGCGAAGGATCAAAGAGTTATAAAAAGGAATTACATCATATTAAAAAACCACAAGGGATCTGAGCGGACTAAACGCATAATATAAGCCAGGTTTGATTTTCATACGCTCGTTTCAGAATTCCAGCCACGCTTCCCTGCTGGAGCGGTGCGGGATGGATCCACAACCCCTGGGCCGCAGCAAGCATCTCACTGGAGGTTATCCCAGGCACCGAGGGGCAACACAGCCCCCCAGCAGCCCTCCAGCAGGCCCCAGGCTCGGGGTGGTGGCAGAGGCCAGGCAGGGAAGGGGAGGAGGAGGACGGAAGGAGGCTGCCTTCGCCCTGCTGTGTGAGAGAAGGAAAAGGCAAAGTCAGAGAAGTTGTGCAGAAGGCATGGGGGGGGAGGAGGGCAAGGGGAACTGGTGAAATTGCTGCCGGTGCTCTCGGTTCTGATCACGGCACTGCAGAGCCCCAGAGATATCTGACAACCGGCCTTTCACAGACGTTTCTTCCCGTATATAATATGCTGTAAAAATTCCTGAGGCACCGGGACTTTGATCATATGACACACAATACATTTCTGCCCTTTAAACAAAACAGAACCAAGCTGTGAGGATTTAAAAAAACATGTCCTCAAACCAACCCTCCCCCCTAAAAATAGAAAAAAAATCCAAACGAAAGAGAACCCAGCACATTTCTACCCTTCATCTATGCTCCCTGCTTTTGTTTTGCAGTGTCTTATAACTCCTACAAGTGCTTTGCAAATCAGCAAATTAACAGCGAGACAAAAGATTCGTGGCTGAGCACGTAACGTGGTACCCAGCCTCATGTTTTGGGAGAGTAGCAAAGCATGGGAAACGCAACACGCAGGTAAACAAGACCCTTTCATTACAAAGTGTTTCTGGATATCTTAAATAACTTCTCTTGTAAATCTATTCCACTTTATTCCTGTATAAAGTTTATAGGCTCAGCTACCTTACGAAGGTCTGAAGTTCACTATGCATAGTTTGCTTCTCGACTGAAACAATCTCTTAAAGAATGCCCTTCTGCTTTTGCAAGAAAAACTGGGTCGATCCAAATAATACAACCAGATAAACCCAGAACTGCAGCAAAAGGCCAGCCCAGAGCTGAGTGCATCTCCTATGCAATGCAAAACATGAAGACACGCAGCAAAATGGGCCGACTAAATTGTTACAAAGATAAAGAAAAAATATTTGTAAAAAAAATTTTGTAAGGGACCCTGGAGAAAGAAATGGATTCCGTCTAGCACTCAGAGCAGGGAATTACCTCTTTAGATCTGACACTGCCTCCCTTCTGCAATTTTGCATTAAAACAACTGTAATTTTTTCAAATTCAGCAGCAGTCTTCTGCATGGATGTGGTTTGGTCACTGAAAAGTCAAATATGCAATGCTCTAAGACAATAAAGGCTTCAGGCAGACTACAGTAGTAACAAAACAAACGAAAATGCAACGGAAAATCCAAAAAGTTTGCCACTGAAATGGAAGGTTTCAACCTAGATCCTCACAGGCTAAAACCTGGAAATATTATATGTAGGTCATCCTGAAAGTAATGCCTCCTATTTATTTCCATGGAAACTACAACAGATATAAAGAGCACAACCACACTATTTGACAGAGCAAATTCTCAGCTATGAAACACTCTTTCAACAGTCACCACTGTTGGCTGATTTGCATGGATGGCCTGATTGAGATGTTCCTCATTTCATGACAGCTGCGCATGGCTATCCAGAACACAGCCTGTCTCTCATATCACAGTCACTGCCCAAAGCCTCACATCCACTGTTAGGTTTCCATTAATGTTCAGTAAGTGTCAATGAATGCCAATGGGTGCCATTTTTTCCCCATAGAGGAACTCAATGACACACGTTTGCTTTACCCACACTTCTGTGTCAGACGCCAGTCTGTCACAGTGCCCCTCTGCTGCCATCTGTCACACAGCAACAAAGTGTACACTGGTGAGAAGGTTTGATTTCTACTGCCATACCAACACCCAGCACTGACATCCTGGGCCAACATCATAAAATAGGAGGCATTACTTTCGGAGCAAGCCTTGCACGTTAATCCCCAAAATTTCACACCAATTGCAGTATTTGCTGTTTTCTAATCCACAACTTACATTTTGCAGAGAGATTATATCCTCCCAGAGGCGTAGGATGGCCTTCCACCGCGTCAAAACCAGATGACACCAGCACAACATCCGGGGCAAACTCATTGGCAATGGGCATGACGACCGTCCTGCAACAGAATCGAACCATGGCAGACGTGTCACTTTGGATCTTGAACAAACGAAGGAACATTTAACTGATCTTGAACAAGCCCCTTAGAAAGCCTCATCTTGCTTTTCCACAATAGATTTTCCTTTTTCTTGGATGCTGCACTTCTCATCGCTCGCTGTGAAAGGCTGGGACCCAAGATGCATGCGAGCACTGCTCTGCCCGCTGCCTCGTGCAGCTCTGGAGGGCACTGCCAGGCTTGGGGCTACAAGCTTGCTGCTCAACCAGCCCAACAAAGGACAAAAAGACAGCAGGCAGCACTTAATGGTTATCACAAGGCATTGCACAGCTGCAAGGGACAAAAGAAGCTCTAACGTGCAAATTATTCCACCTAACTCCAGTTCCCCATCCTCTGATATTTTGCTCTCTAAAACGAGACAGAATTGCTTAGCATCTGCAAACTACTGCCTGTTAGGACCAGTACTTTGATGAGACAAGAGGTCCACCCCTGTGGCTTCTCAGTAAAATGCATTTTCACTCTGGTGTCTCTCTTCAATATTTCTGTTCAAAATCCATGTGAGGTTGCTAACATCCCATTTCCCACATCAAGATGCCAACTAAGCAAAAAGGAAAAGTTCTGCAGAGAGCAAGAATTGCTTCTTCGCCTAATAGCTCCAGCACAAACGCAGCAGAACTGAAATTACAGCAGTGAAAAACGTCAAAGCAACAGAGCTTCTGAATAAACATGAGACACACACACACAATCTTTTCTGGCAAGGTTAGCATTCCGAAACACAGATAATATGCCAGAACACACCTCTGTAAGCACGACAACTGCACCTTTATTGACGACAGCATTTACAGAATATTCTGAAAACAAGGTTCTATTTGCCCCAGCACCAATCTGAGCTCACGCCATTTCACCCTCTGCAGGACATAGTTTTAACAGAGCTTCAGCATCTCCCATGCAATGACCTACTTGCCGTGTTAGTCAAACCCAGCAAGTCATCTCCAATGCAGAGCAGAGCCCTGGTGTGGGCAGGGACACTGGTACCCAGCATACCATGTACCATCCCAGGTCTGGTGGACGTGCTGAGGCAATGTGCAGTCCAAAAAAACCCTTCAAGCTTTCATTTTTGTCATCTTCCTGGTTGCCACTCTCCATGCACAGCAACACAGAAATCTATGCAATCTACAAAAATAAAACAATTCTCTGCTGGTGGTTACAAGTTGCAGAGCTTTTTGGGCAGCATTCACCCTCTCTGTGCTGAGAAAGTTTTTAATTCTGACAGAGTCTGAAAGTGGAATTTTAATTTTTTTCTCCAATGGCTCGATTGCCATATACTTCTGTCCTCAGGGAGACTATTATGTAAGGAAGACAAAATAGTGCATTTTTCTGCTGATGGCTTTACAGTCGACAAACGCGCTTAGTGAAACCCACAGACATCTGAAGTGGAAACCACCTCCCTGACAAAGGACTAAAGCAGCACTTCTGTAGCAAGTGCACGTGGCAAAGGGCTTTTTTTTTTTCCCTTTCTGTTTTTTTTTCCCTGAGCTTTGAAGTACTGCTGAGCTATTTAATTTATAATCGTAGCAGAACTGCTAAAATCATCAGATTTTTTCCAAAGCTGCAATGTCGTGAGAGATGCTACAACCTCAGCTGCCATAAAGCCATTGGTGGAGCAAACCCAACCCAAAGCCTAAACCCAAACCCGAGCTGTGGAGCTGCACGGGCTGTCAGCACTCAGTCAGCGCTGTGCTGCGAGGTGATGGCATCTTCCTGGCTGTGGCACAGCTCTCTGTGCCCAGTGCACCTCAGAGAGATGCAGGGCATGATGCTCAGCTGTGAGCAGGTCAGATGCCCTCTGGCAGCACAGGTACCACACAGGCAGTGCCTGAAATCTGCAGAGATTTCAGGAGAGAAAAAGCAGTGCTTGCTGTTTGAAAGTAAATCACACTGGTGATAGTTAGAAGCAGCCACATTGCAGAGGAAAATGCCCTTTTTGCTCAGATCCATCACTGTATAGCTAAGTCCCCAAGAGAAAACAGCTACTGAACTTCAAACAAGCCTATTGTATTGTCCTGATGACCACACGATAAAAAAAATCCACAGATTGGAGTAAGGTGAGCAGTTTTCTTCAGAGCTGGGTCTTTTTAGCTAAGGTGGCTGCAAAGCCATTCACTCAAGAATGAAACATTTCATAACACAGAATCTTCCCTTCTAGCCACACCGATTTGTTTTAAAGTATGAGGGTCAAACATTTAAATTTCCTACATTTTAGAAGATTGTTTTGCTTGTTTAATGCAAATTAAATCCTTTCATTAGGCTTTGAATGTGGCTAAGCTGCATGGCTGTGCATTAACTAATACCGATGGCTGCAGACAGCAAAACCTGCTGATCATGTTCTGCAAACACTTTGGGGGGAAAACAAAAACAATTTTCCATTATTTTCCTGAAGAGTGAATAATGCTTAGTCTACTACTGGCCAATCCACCAGTCAAACGCTTAACAAATGACAGGCAGATTAAGCAGTTCTACAGAGGATTTCTCCAATGTTCTCCTCCCACTGCTGGCCATACAACACCAGGTGCCATCCCCTGCTCAGGGGCTGCTGGGGACGAAACAGGCATCAGAAAGCATGAAATCTACAAGACAGAAACAACAATTTGAGGCAAAACAGCACCAGGTTCCCCCTCCCAGTTTGTTGCTTCTGGGATGTTTTGTGGATAGAACCCTTCCACCCCACCAACTCAGCTCCCAGACTTGCTCAAGGCAGAAGGAGGGACTTCTCAGCCCTGATTTTGCTTTTGCTCTGGGTGTCTGAAATAAAACCAAGCCCCAC
The DNA here is from genome assembly GCF_026119805.1 of Tympanuchus pallidicinctus. Taxonomy (NCBI): domain Eukaryota; kingdom Metazoa; phylum Chordata; class Aves; order Galliformes; family Phasianidae; genus Tympanuchus; species Tympanuchus pallidicinctus. The sequence continues at coordinate 35,647,028 of NW_026294669.1, forward strand.
ACAGGATTCTAATTGTGTGAGAGACCAGTGTCAGAGTAGGTAAAATTAAGATGAAAAGACAGTTTTCTAGAATCATCAGGGAAAGGTATTTTACATCATGTTTAGAAGAAAACTCCTGCATGTAACACGAATTAATCTCACTAGTAACTGCTGTTCTTGTGCAATAAGGAGCTAGGCACAGCCCTCATGTTGCCTCAGCAGCTCTCCCAGTAGGGTCTGCACGCTATGCTTTTATACAGCCTTTGAAAATGCCACGGGAATTCATAGGAGCAACCACTGTTTCTTGTACAACAAGTCAGGAAACAAAAGACTCCAGTAAAAAAAATAAAATAAAATAAAAAAATAAAGAGTTTTACAACCGTTTGTTTCTATAACTACGGAATAACAGCAATGAATACCAATAACGTTTTGATGAGTTAGGGACTTTTTAAATTACATGCCCTGCGTTTTACGTGTTGGGCTTTCATACATTTCTGCGTAATCTGTGAGATCTGTATTGCCCACATACTTTGGTGGTGACTTCAGCCGTGGAACATTTGCGCAGTAAACGGTCAGCTAAGTTATAACGTAATGCTGCTGAGGGCTGCACTTAGGACAGTGTGGAGGAGTGCCAAGCTCACAGTGAGCTCCCCAAAGCCTTCCAGGGGCGACTCGGGTACCCCACCCTGCTTCCCCTCCATGCACAGCAGCTGGGATTTCACCCCGACCTTCTGCAGTGCTGATTTGGGAACTCAGCTCTGAAGACAACGTGCAGCAAAACGCAAGGCACGGCCGCTCTATGCTTCAGTGATGAGTTTCATTGGGAGTTATTCATTCATCGGAAGAACAATTTGTGAAGACAATTATCTCAGTTATTATTTCGCTAGAGAGCGTGCTTTTATTCATCAATCATTTTATTTCATTCAATCCATACACCAGCTTATCCCAAAACAGAAGAATAAACGGAAAGCTTGACGCTGGCTTTTTCTTAATGTTTTTACATAGAAAGATGGCTTTCCTCCCTAAAAGTGGGCAAGCATGCGAAGGGTTAAGGATTAAAAAAAAAAAAAAAAAAAGGAGAAAAAGTATATCAGTATCTTTGCCTAGCTCAAAGGATTTCCACTGATTCCTCTGCAGACTTCAAAGCCTCACAGTTTGGCATTTGGACTGGTTTGAATTAAAGCTCAGTTCTCCACTGTGAGTTTCCAAGTTCATGGTGAAAATGCCTGCTGCTTCTGGAGTTCATTATGGCCAATTTTCTTATCTTTTCTTCATCTTAGGTTTGATCCCCAGCAAATGCAACGTGGCATTCGATGGGGTGGAATAACAAGGTGCTGCCTTGAAGGCATGCATTGTCTCAAGGGGCTAGCGCAAGAAAAGAAGAAAAAAAAAGGATATATGACCCATTCCCTTCACTTTCTAACTCTCGGGGGACTATAAATTGCAAACTTCAAAGCATTATTTTACATTAAAATCAATAGAAAGATTCAGGAAAAAAATGTTTTTCAAAGAAGCTGGTTAAGATTTGAAAAGGTCACTTGATAATGTATTATCATGACCAATCTTGGCAGAAGATTAAAAAAGCTTCCAATTTAACTTATTGACTGAAGGTGTGCACATGAGGCAGGCTACGGGAGGTGCTACCTATGAGGATGAGTCACAAAGCACTTTGCTTCCCAGAACCCAAAATAAGGGCTGGGGTTAGGTACAAAATCTGCTTCTCACACAGCTGCAGTCTCTGGGCAAAAAGACACCAGCGTCTATTAAGGAATGGCTGGCAAAGGTCTTGTGCTGCAGACTGCTCTGAACAATTTTCCAGGAGCCTTGAAACTCAATTAATATTTAATAGCAAGTATGTCACTCAGTTGCCAGCTACAGGTTCTCTTTATAATGCAGATATCAGTCTTGTTGACTGCTGGGATAAACAGACTTCCACTTTGGAGGAAAGTGCTGCTTTCCTGTACCAGGAATAAAACATCAAGACAAATGAGAGTTATTTGACTAGATGTTACTTTAAATTGTATACATTCTTTGAAGGCTTTTTAATGGCATACTGGAGGGTAAAAGCTCTTTTTGCTCAGTATAACGCAATATGAATACAGGCACAGCAAAGGACAGAAATAACGCTCCCAGATTTCACACACACACTGCTATCCCAGGAAGGCAATATTCCATCTGGCTATTGCCAGAAATTTGCATCTCACGTTTTGGCAATCATGTGTCCCCCTGAATTTATGCAGGGTGTTTGCCAGAAGTGCACTAAATCTGGTCTGAGGACAGAAAACCACTTCAATTGGTAATTGCTAAAAAAGATGCAAGGTGGGGAGGCACGAGGCATATGGGGGGACAGGGGGTGAACAGGACAGCGTCAAGAAAAAATGAAGCCCATGTATCTGCAGGTCAGGGAATTACATTCCTTCTTCTGGAAGGAGTATCAGAGAAGAAAATGTAGTCTCACACAGGACTCTATTCATTACTGTTCTGCTTACCTCTCCACCCAGAAAAACTGTCATTTTATTGTGTTATTCCACTGCTTCCATAGTTCATCTTACTACCTTCATTTTCCCATTCTCTGTGGGTCTGGGAAGCAAATGCATCACACCCCAGGCTTGCAGCAAGCCCCCAAAACACCAGTGTTGTACAATCACCCCATCAAAGCGTTTTGCCCCATAGCTGCCCAGAGCAGCAAGATGTTCAATGCGTGTTTTGCTTCACACACCTCTTCTGATGATACTGACACAAGGAGGAAAATAAGGGTCAAATAAACAATTCCTTGCTGTCCCCAGGTATCACATGTGAGCGTGACAGTAAGAGCACTGGGATACAAACATGTAGGTCAACAAACAGCTCCACGCCCAGCTCCATTTGCAGACTCAAACAATGCCAAGTTTTCTGGAGCACACTTGAGTATGCTTGTACAACCCAACATCATGATTTACATTTGGCCTTGCTCTTACTGCTCGTCAAGGAAGACATCTCAGCAACACATTAATTTAACTCCACAGCTTTGCTTACCTCCATTCACCCCCTATCAGTGAGTGTAACACTTATTTGGTAGAAGGTCATTAAAAGAGGCCCACTTCCCTTCGCTAGGAACTCTCAGGAGTGAGGTAGGGTGGTAGTCACAAGCAGAGCTCATGTAAGGGAGGCAGTGCGTGCCAGCATGCCTAGAAGTTATGCACCATCATGTATATCACAATAATGATGCCTTAAGCTTTGGGACGGCTGCACCTTGAAATTCCAACTCATGGTAACTCATGAAAATTATTTAGGATTCCCTTCCCAATCCAAGTGTATTCATGCACAGAAGCACTCATCCCAAAGATTTTTAGCCAACAACAGAGAGCTCATTCATGTCAGTAGACGTATCAGTCAGTGCTAAGCAGTGAGTACGTCAATCCCCTAACATCACAGACCCACTTCTTGTGGCCAGAAATATCCTCTTTGCTTCATTCAGCTTTATTCCACATGGCACTGCAACTAGATGAAAATCCAGAACGTCTTAACTCGTGATTAAGTTCACGACTGCACAAGATAAAAGAAACCCAATTTAGGTGAAAAATATGATTATAAGAGGGAAACTTCAATATTACCTGAAAGCAGTTAAGTATTCTGTGTCTCCCATCGGTGGATCAAGGCCACCAGTGAAGGCCATGTTAACATTGAACCCAACTCCTGCTCCTGTGCCAACCTGAAAACAGGAAACAGTTCTCTTAATTATACATGTAGAAACAGCAAACTCTGGCAACACCTTTCTGCTGTATCATGATTCTTCCAGTTGAATATGGATTTTGAGCCAATAGCTGGGTGCTAGCTAGGTTAATTTTTCCTTCTAGAGTGACACAGTCCCCAAAGCAAGGATGAAAACACAGCTTCTCCATGCTCACAAATGCTCTGGTGCTTGTGGGAGCTGCAGGCAGGCTGCTTGCCTAAAAAACACCACATCATTAAGTAGATCCTTTTCTAGGATCCTTTCCCTCTTTTGTAGGACATCACATTACATGTAGTTTCTTTCCTTAATTTGTTTTCAGCTTTATCTAGAAGTACACTTTTGTGTCTTACGGTAGTGATAACTAGGGAATAAAACAAGACAATTTTAATCAGAGCGAGCTCCCCCTCTGCTGGGGGAAAATATGATTCACAGACATTTCCACTGCTACAGGGACACGAGTGCTAAATGCAGCTGCATCCCCATCCTTGCCCCTACTGCAAATGTGCCTCTCCTTCCATTCACTCCAAATAATGGAGGAAGGTGAGAAGTTAAAAGTAAACCGGAGCCTTCTAGCAACCATTTGCCAAGAAGCAAGGTCATGCTTCCCTTCATCTGGAATCCTAAAAGCCTGTGCTCGGTGCCTTTGTTGGGTGGGATCTTGCAGTGCTGCTGCCAGCTCAGCACAGCTCTCCTATGCACCACGGTTTTGTTTAGGTCTTGGTGTGTGAAAGAAACCTAAAAATTAATGGTGTTATACAATACACAGCCAGGTAGTTCAGCTAGATAAAGCTGCAAGAAGTGTCAGAGCTTTGTGCATTCTGAGGCAGAAATTAAGAGCTGCTGTGTATTCACTATACAGATGTGCACAAGCAGAGTCATGAAGGAATATCTCACTACATTTCAGTCTCTTTAGAAATCTAAATGGAAACAACAATGCGTGCTGGATGGGAAAACATAAAATGGGCAGGGAACAAATTCTAGGAGTTTTAAGATGTAATCTAAAATGCCTCAGAGAACACAAAACTCACATTTGACAGAATTTAACTGATAAATCACACATGAAGGATGATAATGGAACATTCCTTAGGCACGACCCATTTTCAATTTAAATTTACGACAAAACTACAGCTCAAATGAACGTACTGTACCTTAAAGGCCAGGGAAGGTTTTACCAACTACATACTTCAAACTGTGATTGTTTCTATGCCTCCTGTTTGCAGCATGCTACATTTCAGCCTGGAGGGTGAGGAAGGATGTGATGGATGTAGTAGCATCTGCCCAGAGAAGAAAGGGCTCCACCTTTGCTTGCCCAGCCCTTCTGCAGCAGTGTCTGAGAAACCACCAAGAATTAGTGGACTTGGTCCAACAGCACTGATGGCAGCTGGAGATTAGCACTGGTGTCTGCTGGGCCAGCATAAGGAGCAGACGGGCTTGAGGGTTGTGCCAGGAAAGCTGACCGCTGTGCTGGTGGCACAACCATGGAACAATCTATTCCTCACACCCACATCTTACATCCATTAAGAAGAGTATGCTGTTCTTTGGAGATGAAAGCACTGTCTGGGACAGCTGGCAAAGGGCTCTGGAACAGGTTGTCCCATCAGGAATGGGCAGACTGACTGCATTCACTCCTTTCAGCTTGTTTGCCAAAGTGTGTGCTGTCCTGCCAGCTTCCATGATGCCCACAGCTGTGAGGACTTGGACAAGAACACACCAAGCCCACAAATGTAGGCAATGCACTACTAATCAGACACTAACAAGCAGAAGGGTGGGAGCAGTGACAGAAGCTGCCCTCCAGATCTAACCGAGGCAGGCAGCCCTCAAATTTTGGGGGACACCTGAATTGTAACCCTGAGAAGGTCCTGTTGGACGTGGGAGGGTGCTACGCAGATCCTCTTACCTCATCAGGAGCACCACTGCCTGGAAAGAAGTTCCCATCATCATAGCGATGTAGTGAAATATAAAGAACATTGGGATCATTGTAGAAAGCTTGCTGAGTACCGTTCCCATGGTGCACATCCTTTGGGGACAGAGATTGCAATACATGAGGGAGGTTCGTGTCTCATTCAAAATGACTAAAAGCATCAACCTGGGATTCGGAGGGGTTTCCTCTGGTGTTGAGCTTCATTTTCTGTGCTTCTTTGAGCTAACTGAAGCAGTTCATTGCAAACGAAAGTAATCTGCTTTGCACAGCCAGCTTCAGACTACACTTCTCATTTAACACACCAGATAAATGGCAGTAAGCACAATCGCAAGCACTTACCTGGAGAACAGGATCAATTTAGTTGGGTTTAGAGAATCACATTCATAACTAATCCTGAGGAATGTTGGGCATAGAAAGGCAGTATTAGTTGCCCCAAATTTGCACCTTTAATCAATCAACAGGGTGACCACTGGCACAAGTACCCTGCAAAACTGTCAGGCCTAGCTCAGTGATGTTGAGGGACACAAACCCGTTGCCAAGACCTTCTCCTGCAGTTCTACTTGGTGCAGAAACGCAGTCTGTAGCAGGATGGGTTTGCAAAACACTCCTTCTGACATTAAAAATAGTTGGTGGAAAATGAGGAAAAGGATGTCAATCCAGTAAGGCAAAAAGACAAATACATCCATTTTAACTTGTGGGTCTTGCCCACAAGAGATTTGTTGCAATCTAATCAAAACTCTTGGCTGACACCCAAGGACTCAGATGTCTTCACAGCCAAGAAAAAACATTTTAAAATCAATAAAATGTATCTGCCACATTTTTAAATCTACACGTCACTGTAGCAAAATCCCAAGCAAAAATATTTCACTGTCCTAATCCAACCTGGAGAACACTTCTGACTGCCTGCCCACATGCACAGAGGCTGGCCTGGCCCAGAAGCAGCACACTGAAACCGAGAGTAAAGCTGTGCTGGACAGCCCATCCCTCTCAGAAACCAGCCCTCACACCTCAGAAAAAAAGCTGGGATGGATCCTAGCAATTGAGACCAAAAAGCTTACAAAAAAAAACCCCAACCGAAGCAGCACAGACTGCAGTTATCTATGCTTGAGACTGTGCTATGGGCTTGTATTAGAAGGCAATATCTTATTAATTACAATTCTGTTCGGAAAACTATGGACTCTTTAATAAGCTTTTTGTTTTGTTTTGTTTTGAACTAAAATCTTTTTCAAAAAGTACCAAGCAAACAAATTTTGGCTTACAGACCACAGACAACATTTTTTCACTGACTTACAGAGCCTGGGTTGGCCTCACATGAAACCCAAAGAAAACCCCATGAAAAATTTCCACCTGCTCTCCTGATGGTAACAAGGAAGGTTTACTCACCCAGTCCACTATGAGGATTTTGCTAACATTCAGTCTTTGCTGGAGCAGCTTGGCTGCAATTGCCACGGAGTTAAAATAGCAGAAGCCCCTGGAGGTGATGAGAAGGAAGAGAAAAGAGAAAAAGGAGAGGTGTTAAATATAGGTCTCCTTGGTCCCAGTGCATCTATCATCTGAGACATAACACAGTCGGAAGAAATTTCTTCTGCTTTCACACTGCTTTCCTCCCTGGAAGATATACGTGTGCTCAGTGAGAAACACAAAATAGCCACGCAGCAGCACGTGCCTTGTGATCCGTCAGGAAATGCTTTCCTAAGCCCAATGCAGTGAGATGCTGCTGGGGGCCAGCTGCCCACGAGTGACCCTCGGATCCCCAGTGCTTACATGTAAGAGACAGGGACAGGCAAGACAAAGCAAAGAGGACAAAGAAAGGACAGAACCAAGGCCTGGAGTGCTGAGATGCCATCAGCTGGAAGAGAGGAGATACGCTCACAGAGGCTTAGAACTTTATACTGAAGCACAGAAACTCCACGCATGAAAGTTCAGCACAGTAAGCCTGGAACACAAGTCCAACACAATCCAAGCATGGGACCCAAAGAATGCATGGGATATCTGGTGAAAACCCTAATACAAACCCTGCTGTTTAAAACACACGTCAGCTGCCAGACTTAACTTTGGCTTCATGAAGTCTTCCTGCTCTGCCCCTTTCCTCAGTCAGTGTTGTGACCTCAGGACACAGCTATGCTTGCTATATTGCTATTAATGGTACTCTTGCCTTCCTCACACTGTGTGAGCCATCAATATTGATCTTAAAACAACTCACAGGAGTAAACAAAAGCAGCAGCATTATTCCAAGGCATGACTGTAATGTCAATTTGTGCTAAGAACTACCCACCCAAAAGCACAAAGTAGGAATTTGCCCTCTTCAAGGGAATTACTGGGAGCTTTGCATATGACACCATTTCACATAGAAATTCTGCAATGGTAAACTAACAAACAGCCTTCTTCAGGCTGTAGATCACACAACAGACAAACACTGAAGCAAGATCACAGAGCACAAATGCATACTTACATGGGTGTGCTTTCTTCTGCATGGTGACCTGGAGGTCGAACAACGGCAAATCCATTCTACACACGAAAATAAGAAAAGGAAGAAATGAGACAGGTAGGAAGGTTCATCTCACAAGGATGGATGCATGCAGCCAGGAGCACTAATTGTGCCTTGCAATTATGTAGTTGTCCTCAATGGTTCCTGCACGGCAGCAGATGATGTACTCCCTTGTTCTGGAGGGGAAGATATCCACATGAATTTTAGGGAAACTGGCTGGTACAGCATTTCCTTCCACTCAGGAAAAAATAAATAAATTCTGCATGAGGTCACTGAGCTGACTGGCCCAGCTGAAGCCAGCAGCAAGACCCTCAGATAACACTGGAATAGGGATTTTGCTTGCTGTTCTGGTTTCTTTCTTCCTTTTAATCAGCACGTAAGAACATTCACCAGGAGTCTGCTGTTCACTTGCTGATATCCTCAAAGATTTTTATGACCAAAGCCAGATGGTGCCATTAAAATGAAGCTTGCTGGATCTCCTGCACAACACAGTCATGATCTGAGCCCTGCTGTTCCCGTACACACAGCCCTTTTCAAAGCAAAGTGTTGCTTATTGTCATACCAACCTTCAGTTCTCCTGTGGCCACTTTGAAAACAAGCTCAATGACGCAGCCCACAGCCAGGCGAGCAGCACCAGATGAGTGAACTTCATTCCAGATCGTGTCACTGTCGACCTAAGTGAGACACACAGGAACCATGGTTAGCAACAGTGAGGACAGCCAGGAAACAGAGACTCGTGTCTTATACAGAGTTACTTGAATGTATTAAATGTGGGAATTGGCAGAACTGATCTCAGCAACACCAGGGTTAGGACCGCCATCACCTAAAAGTGACAACACCAACGGCTGTTCCAACAAAGGTTACTCATGGAATGCTTTAGGGTCAGTGCATTAACAGAGGAGGAAATTCAGCACCGTATTTTGCAGGCGTCTCCTACCAGCACTTCTACCACCACTGCAGCACTTCCCCTCAACTGCTGGAGGAAACAGAGTTCAGATGAAAAAGGAGGTTTACAAAATCATTCAATAATCCTCCTAATTAAAGCACTACAGGAGGAATACTTAATAATGAAATTTTAACAACGCCTGCCTAGCCCAGGCCTGCCAGTTGGGTAAGGTTATGCTGACATCAACTTCTCTTGTCCCATCAAAGCTAACAGCAGATCTTCAGAATCTAAGTGCTGATTACAGCGCTGAATATCTGACAGCACCAGCATCCTCTACAGTTTCCCCCAGAAGATGTGCCAGCAGGCCAAAGGCACGGCATCCTTCAGGCAATCTCCGTGCAGTTATGCTACAAGATCCTGCCCTAACTGAAACTAAAAGCAGGGAGTGCTGGCTTTTACCACATTCACGCCACCAACTGCACAAAGATGGGATGGGTTCGAAGACAGATGCTGAGATGCCTGCACAGCTTTTGCTGTGATCCATCTGGAGGCTGCGGGGGGACAAACGGCACGGGGCCTGGATCTCTTCCCCAGCACTCTGGCCTGTTTGCAGGCTGTGATGAGAGCAGAGCTTGTTTTCTTCCTGCCAGCGCCAGCCCTTGTGAAATTCACACTGCTGGGACTATCCCATGTCAGGAAAGCTCTGCTGTACAGTCCTCCTATCCATCACAGGATAAATGCAACATTTCTCAATGTGAAGGATCACCAGCTATTTTTCACATATTGCTCCGCGTTGAGAGCATTTATGGAAACAATGGAGAAGGAGAATGGGAGAAATGGATTATTTGCTTTGTCTGGCAGCCAACCTGCTTACTGAGTTGCGAGGAGATGCGAGTCACCCCACACAACACTGAGCCACCTCCTTCGTGCCTGTGTTGAAGGCGGTGGAAATCATTCCAGGCCCATTACTGGGAATGCTTTCTGGCACCAGCTGCTCTGAGGACAGTTCTGAAGTTGCAGTTAGCCAGTAAAAGTGCCTGGGCTCCCCTGAGTTAATAAGTTTGGGCAGAAACACGGGAACAGAAGTACAACAGGTTTGAGCTCTATACAGCATTGCTAGAAGTCACAGTCACCTGTGTCTGCAGGTGGCAGACACACCTAACCTAAGCAACTGAGAATACCAGCTTGATTTGTGCAAAGAAAATTACAGCCTCAGCGCCGGCAAATTTAATTTCTGTTCTTGGTATCTTGGGGAAGAAGGAGGTTGGTAGAACTCTGCTGCCTCACTGCTACTGCGGAAGGGCCACTCTGCGCTGGTTCGCTGGTTCCATTTCCCTTAACTTAAGGGATACAGCTATGCCACGCAGCCTGGAATGGGCAGATATAACCCATCTGTCTAAAGTCTTGAAAGAAAATGCTGCAGGACAGCAATAAAAAGAGGCGTCCTCTCCCTCTTTGCCCTCCAAGTACCAGGTTCCTCACTTGAATGCAGAGTTTTGCACAGGGTCACATTCATTCACTGTAAAGGCACCAAGGAAACAAATAGCTAAAAGCAGAACTCATATATGACCGGTGTACAGCTTCACGTAAGGACCCTCAGATCTCCATTTGTGCCAGCCTTCCCATAAAGCACACCAAAGCCACCAGTGCCCAAGCCAAACACTGCTAAGTTCACGCCATACTGCCTGCAGAAACCAGGCTTGTGCTGGTAGCACTCCAAGAGGAGCGAGGATGGCAAGACAGGTTTTAAAGAGATGATTTCTGCAGAAATTAAGCACTTAGAAAAAGCATTCTGCCTGCAGCATAAAAGCCAGTCTCTGCCATGCCCAGCTACCCAGTGGGAGAATGACTGGATTAAGAGAGCCAAGCTTGGCACTGCTTTGTCCCACATGCACGCATCTCCACGATAAGGATTTAACACCCAGCCACCTTCCCAGAAAGGATGTCTGGAGACTCCCGGGCCCTAATCCAAGGCAGCACTTCATCATGTTACACTGGAAGTGTCTGAACGGTCCCACTGAAGTCATCAGCACTCTGCAGCAGAGGGGCGTAGGTTCTGCCACGGTGGAAAATCTTATTAATGTGGCCCTGAGCTGAGCTGCACTCTGACTCTAAAGCTGCTGCTGTTCGGTGCTCGGGCTGCTGTTGACCTCTCCATCATTCCTGAATTCTGAAGTTCATCACAGGAAGACACTATTTGGCTTTCCCCATCGACGAGCCCTTTGATGTAGCTGCCATCACAGGAGTTGTTGCTGGGACAGCACATCAAGCCTTAGCATCTGGAAGGACTTTACAGAGGGAGGAAGCACATTTCTTGCCTTTTGTTGATCTGAGAGCGTGCATTTCTCTTTTTCTCTCCCAAACTGGAGGACTCAACTGCGTCAGAGATACCAAGTCTTCCACATCTGCTGGATGAGGAGTGGATAAGCACGCTTGTTTGCTTGAGAGTAATATTAAAGCCAGAGGAGCTGCTGATTCTGCCTCATGGACTTTCAGGAGAGCTGAGGATCTTTGGAATGTGGGAAGAGGGAATTCAGCTCCTGGGGCCTGCTGCAGGCTCTAAAGCCTTCGTAGCGTGCACAATTATTAGAAAATGTGAGGGAAGGTCAGTTTGATAGAGGCTTTGTTTTAAGAGGAATGTTTAAGATGTTTCTGAGCAAAGCATGAAAGAACTTTTCCTTCCTTATAAATATGAAATGTTAAAAAATACAGGCGATGAGCTTCCGACTCACGCTGTGCACTAAATTACGTACTGCCAGGCAGCTATTTAAAAAAAAAAAAGGGGAGGATCTGAAAAAAAGATTTCATTAGAACAAGGAAAACAGAGTGATGGACAGGAGCAAGGGACTGCAAAGCAGAGAGAAACAAAGGAGTTCTGCTCTCCTCTCATCACAGCTCATCCTCACATTCAGGCGACAGCAGCACTCAGCATTCACCCAGTCAGGGAGCCATCTTTACCTTCTCATGTCTCCTAAAGCTCTGGTTAAGTCACTGCTCACATATTTTTTCTTCTAAGACTCACTATTAAGTTTCTTCTCATTTCCATTTCATGGAATATGCACTTTTTTTGATCCCTGCTCTGCAAGAATGTACTTTGTTGCACGCTGTACACCTGCATGGGTAAAGATTTTTTTACACTCTAAACAGGACCCTGCAATCAAAAATAGGAGAACAAGCTCTGGAAGAGATCAAAACCAGTAAGAATCACTAGATTATGGATTTTCAAAGCCTTTTGCAAAATTATTTTCTAATTATCCCGGATTATCCAACACTCCATGCATGTAAGCTATAGCTTAAGAAAAGTGTGTGTGCTGCGGAGAAGTGAACGGCACTAAATGGAAATGCTACTCCTGCAGATGTTGCTGAAGATCAGTGGAAATGAATGACTGTTGTTTAAATCAGAGCTCACATCTGTTGATATGAGTGGTTCTGTGGTTTCTTCCTTCTCTGCTAGGACTGGGACATGTGCAGGTGGGGAGGTTTGTTAGTGTCAGCTGTGACGATGTGAGGGCTTCCTCCTATTAAACAAACCGATGCTGAAAAGAACCAAGAGTTTCCAACCATAGGGGAACAAACCTTCCTCGTTGATCTTGCGAAGCTGTGACTTCGTTTTAGAAGGGAGATCAAAAAGTGTTACGTGGTGAACTGATCTGCCCCAAACCTTTTCCTGCTCCTTCAAAAAACTCCTGTTGTAACACCTGTGCTAGCACAAAGAACTCGTGGAAATTCACAGCTTCCCTCACTGTTAGGCTGATGTATCTGCTGGCCCCAGAGCACCTGGCAGGTCTGAGCAAGGTTCTGAGCAGCACCACAGCATCTAACCCACTGCCCTAACGAGGGGATGAAAAGGCAAAGCAACACTGCCACACCATTGGGGCACAGCCACTGGAGATGTAATGGCTTTGGGGGGGCTTTCCCACCCTCACCCCCCCCACAGTATTGTTCCACATCACCTTTCAGGCCCATTTATTCTTTTAACTTACATAACAACCCTTATGGACAAGAGCTGTGTGTCTGTCTGCAGAAAAAGGACTTGACTTCAAGCTTTCCATCCCATAAATACCATTTGACACCCCCAGCTCCCCTCCTGAATTACAAGGAGCAGCAATCATTCAGCTTTCACCCACTCCAGGCCAGGCCTCCCTCATGCCCTCAGGCATTATTTTGCGCCCAGCAACACTGCTTTTTGTGCTCTACCTTACTACTTAGCTTTGTGTTCTCGTGACATCAATATTTCTCTGCACTCAGCTTTTGTCTTCGTGACCCTGAATAAATTTCGTACCATCACCAGCACGCGCTTACAGACCAATCCTTCGCTTTGCAACATCTCAGAGAATGTGTTGGACTAATTCTGACTGCTGCTCTCTCTCTTCTCATCAGTGATGTACCCAAAAGAGGATTGCTCCCAACTCATTCTACGGTAGCCTGATTTTTTAAAACCTTTCTTTTTTCTTTATGGATCACGTTAGCCCCCTGGCAAGCATTTGCCAGAACAGTATTGAGTGTTCTGGATCAAATCCTCCTTATGAAGCAGTCAGCCAGCTGGAAAGCTGTCTACTGCCTTGGTGAACCATGAATTATTCACTAGGCTGCACTTATTAAGTGACAGAGTCAGAAAAAACTACCCTTCTGCTGAAATAAATCCCTTCTCTTTCAGCTCTGGGCTACAAACCAGATGTCCCACAGGTGCTCGGATCATCCCGTGCTCCTGATGCTCCCTTACCAGTAAAACCAGTGCAAAGCCATAGGAGCTCACACCAACTTCTGTCACCGCCAGGGCTGCCTCCCCACAACCTCCTCAGCTTGTAAGTTAAAGACAGAAGTAAGATAGTCGGCTGTTCAGAAGCAAGTCATGTTCTGCCAACCTGGTGTTCCTGAACAAAGGAGAATCTAAATACAGCTCTGATGCTCCTTGTCCATCAGAGGAGCCATACGGTCACCTTGCAGCCTGCCTACAGCAGCAGGACCCCCAAGCATTCTTGCTAAATCAATTTAAAATTATTCAATTATACCATAACAAGCACTCGATCTCTCAGCGGTCTTCACATGCTGAAACCTCTCAGGCTTGCATCATGCTTCCTCTCTCACCGAAATTCTTCACAACTGATACTTTACCCTTGGCCCTGATGTTTTAAGATCTTCTTTACTTCTTCAAAAAATACTGTACATGTCTCAAAAATGTCTCGTCATCCTCTTTGATGCAGAAAATAACTTGTTTTTCATCTGCTACCGAGAGGCGTGCTCTGTGGCCCAACTAAAATCCCACTGTAGAGCTTCTTCCAACGTTTTCCCATAGCAAATCAAACCAAGAGCAACTTGTCTGACAGAACTGGCATGCTAACAAAGAGTACAGTTTTCCCTCTATTTCTTCAATAGACACGCAACGTTGCTAAGCCAGCTTTCTTGACAGATCTCACACTTTGAAGGACAGCAGAAAACAGGACTGAAAGGAGCTTGTGCGATCGGTGTGCAGATCTCCTACCCCCAAAAGGAGGGGTAACCACTTCAACCCACCCAGGTGTGTACTGCTCAATATGCTATAGCCCATCACTGCGTGCCGTGGCCTCATTTTCCCCACAGATGCATAGCTGCAGTGTATATACTGATCAAAAACGCAGCACAAAAGCAGTGAGGAATCTGCTCTCCTGCAAGTAGAAGCACACAAAGAGCTCGTGCTGCCTTCCAATGGAACTGAGGGAAAGAAAATCAAGCAAAACAACCAGAATGCATTTTTTTTTTCCTTCCACGAAAAATCTGACAAGCGCGCTGTTGATGACTGGTAAATTACCAGTTACACAAAGCTCTTCCTCCAAAACATGAAAGCATTGGTCGGGATGACTGAAACGCTGCAGAAAAGTGGAAAGCTGTTTTATCTCATATTTAAGGCTCAGTGGAGACCAGGAGCAGCAAGTACTATCTTTATCAGCAGCCTATCAGGAATACCAGCGCCGTGGTGCTTCCTGCCCTGATTTAGGACTTAATGCAAGACTTCTGGGACTGCGTTAGGCTCAGGCACTGTCTCTACTTGTTACCATTCAGTCTTCATTTGCAAATGATAATTTTTGCTTTGAATGGCATGCCTGACTGCAGGGCAGGGTAAATCCAAACCTTTTAAACTCCAGCCAAAAATTTGTCATGAATTAGGAGGCTGCAGCATATTTACAATACAAAATAAAATATCTCTACGAGTGCTCAGTTGTGGCGGTATGAATAAACGCCGATTATTCTTTTTTTTTTTTGACGGGATAATTTTCAAAGCAGTGATTTTGCAAAGACTCAGGAAGAAAACAATTTTGTTTCATTTCCATAACAGAATCCAGACCTCCAAATTCAACCTCACGAGCTACAATTATGCATAAGAACTACCACTGCGAATTTTCAAACACAGTGCCTTTTATTGTCTCTTCTCATTCTTTTCCCTTCCTGCTCTATGAGGGTTTCTCTGCTGTCACCCTGCACAGAAACCTTGGAGCAGAAAGTCTGAGCCGAAAGGAAAACTGTCAAGATTTCAGGCTCCAAACAACAAACAACCAACCCAAATCTTCAGCACAAGGCACTGGAATGATATTCCCTCTTTTCAGTCTTCAGGGAATAAATGTCTTTTTCTTTTTTTTTTTAACTATATGAAAGAAATCTTGACAGATGAAAACTGATGTTCAGCTGCTCTGTGATGGATGGACGGGTATTTCAGTCACTTCTTTCAGAATTCACCCTCAAAAAAAATGAAAGATGCCAAATACCGATGACTGCAATTTTACCCTCTGCAATCAGTGAGGTTTTTCATTCTAGGACGATAACACAAGTCCAGCTGCAAATAACTCACTATTTACTGAAACTTCCCAAACATCGTCCTTTAGTATCACCACTTTATTAATAAAGCTTCCACCTGCCCTATGAGACAGGCAGCTCTGAAGCACAAATCCCAAAGATGAAACAGCACATCTTGCTTTCTGCGTGGTTGCGGCGCACTTTTGGGTTCGAAGGTTGCTTTAAATTTCAGTAACCTCTTAGACATTAAGCATCACTGCCTGGGAAATGAGGTTTCTTGTCCCCAAAGCCAGACACGAAGCATGCCTATGAATGTCACCCACGCTTTCAGTGCTCCAAATAGTTTCAAATCATCGCACTGCTTTTGAAGAAAGGCACGTGAGGCTGTCACTGCAAACCCACACCCCAGGCAGACCCTGTTTATGGAGAACATCTGGTAGCAATTACCCACTTGATGGAATGCAAAGCATCGATTTTTGTTACCAATGGGACTCAGAGAACAAACAGGACATTATTTACACATTAAAGAGAGTACTCACCCCGACACCACCACAAGGAAGCCTGACAAACATCGACGTTAGAGAACCTGTAGGAAAAAAACCATACGTAGCCAGTAAGTCAAAAAGTCAAAGTTCACCAGATTGTGGTCCAATTTTATGGCAATGCTGAAATCTTTCTGAACATAGTAACAGATCACAGTTTTCTTGCAATCTTCAGAAGACACGCAGCCAACCCTGCTATATTACAACATGCACATAAACAATATACACACTTGGACATGTTCAAAAGCCTCTCTGACATAAAAGCCTTCTATAAATCACCCATTTTTATGCAATAGTTCTGCACTGTTCCACGTTTCAGGCAATCATGCTGACTATAAATGATTGAGATGCTACCAACGACTGCTCAGCATGTCTGAGGTGAACATTTTAACCACTTTCAACTGAAAGAGGATGGAAATCATAAAAACCCTCTAATTATCAGTCATCTGCACAGGCACTAGAAGACTTTTGAGTCTTCACAAAAGACAGACAGACAAAAAGTAAACCGGTGGCAAGCAAATACAACGTGTTTTCAACTGAAAGAGCAAAACCCATGTTAATAATTTGGGAAAAATGAAGAAAGCCATCTGCAGAAATAATTTTGTAACTATAATGAGTCTAACATCACTTCCTCGGCTTGTGTAGCAGCAATATTATCCACTGCAAATGTTGCATATTTATAAACCATGCACTGAAAGCTCTCATGTCTATTGCTACCCTTTGTACATGCCTTGTATATGTATCTATACACAACAGGCAAGTAGAGAGAAGAAAACATGCACCTGCGAGCATCAGAAAAGAACAGTACAGTGCCAGAGATTCATTTGCCTGATACCTCCTTGAAACGAATGAAAGCTAAAAGTCAGACACATACACTGCCCTTTGACTGGGAGTGGAGTTAGTGCATCTGTGTTGTCAATCCGAGCGCACAGCGAGACTCACTGATTAGATCCACATGAAAACTCTTAGCTCATCCTGCTTTGGACCTCCTGTCACATCTTTCACTGTTAATCCACCTATTATTTCAATATTTATCTTCTTAACAATAATTTATGATTGCTATCCACAAATTAAAAGCAGTTTTATTTGCCTGCATTTAAGCTTGTTCAACAGGTTCCAAAGCTCCAGAGTGTGAAGTGATAAATGGATTCATATTCTTTATCTTGAGACTTTCAATGGATACAGCAACCTTTCCAGGGGTAGAGTTGTGCAGCCTGCCATCTTCAAGCCCTTCAGATACAACACAGCAAAGATCCCTGTAATGCCCAAAGTTGGGTCAGCCTCTTCTCCCATATGACAGGTGACAGGAGAAGATGTAAGAGCCTTACGGTGTACCAGGGAAGGTACGGGTTGTACACTAGGAAAAATTTCTTCTCAGAAAGAGTGGTGAGGTATTGGAACAGCTTGCCCAGAGAGGTGGTGGAGTCATCATTCCTGGAGGTGTTCCAGAACCATGGAGATGTGGCACTTGAGGGATGTGGTCAGTGGGCATGGTGGGGGTGGGTTGGCGCTGGACCAGATGACTGTAGAGGTCTTTTCCAACCTGAATGATTCTATGATTCTAACTCTATGGAAGTGATCTTCACTGTCAGTGGTGGCTGCTGGTAAAGAAGGGCACTTTTTGAAGAAGGAGTGAGACTAACAACTGCAGGACTATTCTGCTGGACACTGTCTAGGAGATCCCTGTCTTTTTTAAACTGAGTAGCCCAGAACTGGACACAGTAGTCTACATGTGGCCTCACTGTGGGAGAGTTGTCCTCCCTGGACCTGCTGCCATGCTCTTTAATACACCCCAGGATACCATTGGCCTTCTTGGCCACAAGGTTACACTGCTGGCTCATGGCCAACCTGCTGCCCACCAGGACCTCCAGGTCCTTCCTCACAGAGCTCCTCTCCAGCAGGTCATCCCTTAACCTGTAGCGATGCACGTGCTCATTCCAGGCGCAATACTCTACATTTGCTCTTGCTAAACCCCATCAGATTCCTCCCTGCCCAACTGTCCAGTATGTCTAGGTCTTGCTGAACAGCAGCACAGCTTCAGAAGTGTCAGCCACTCCTCTCAGTCTTGTATCATCAGCAAACTATCCCTTCATCCAGGTTGTTGATGAAGATGCTGAACGAGACTGGACTGAGCACTGACCCCTGGGGAGCACCACTTGTAACAGGCCTTCAATCAGGCTCTGCGCTGCTGATGATCACCCTCTAAGCTCTGCCAGACAGCCAGTTCTCAATCCACCTCACTGCCCACTCATTTATCTCACATTTTCTAAGTTTCATAACGAGGATGCTGTGAGAGATGGTGTCAAACACCTTGCTGAAGTCAAGATACACAACACCCACTGATCTCCACGCATCTCTCCAGCCAGTGATGACATTGACAGAAGGCTATCAGATTGGTCAAGCATGATTTCTCCTTGGTGAATCTATGTTGACTGCTCCTGATAACCTTCTTCTCTTCCAATTGCTTGGAGACAGTGTCCAGAACATGTTGTTCCATCACCTTTCCAGAGATGGAGGTGAGGCTGACTGGCTTGTAGTTTACCAGATGCTGCTTCTTTCCATTTTTACAGACTGGCGTGACGATGCCTAACCTCCAGTCTTCAGGCACCTCTCCCATGTGCCAGGACCTTTCAAAGATGAAAAAAGAAAGCAATCCAGCAGTCATTTTCCCTAGTCTTCCTTTTACTGTTGACATACTCAAACTTTTCTTTTTATCCTTTACCTTCTTTGCAAGGTTTAATTCCAAGAGGGCCTTAGCCTTCTTCGTTGCATCCCTACAGGCTCTGACAACATTCCTATATTCTTCCCAGGTGCGCAGGTCCTTTCTCCACATTTCACAGACCTTCTTCTTTCCTTTCAGTTTATCCATGAGTTCCTTGTTTATCCACAGAGGCCTCTTTGCCACCTTTCCACGATTTCTTACTCTTAGGGATGCTTGGAAGAAGTGGTGTTTAAATGCCAACCAGCTGCGATGGGCTTCATACCTTCTAATATTCTAGCCCATGGGGTACCTCCAAGTAAGTCTTCGAAGAAGTCAAAGTTGGCTCTCCTGAAGTTCAAGGTAGCAATTCTACTTATGCTTTACTTCTTTTCCCACAAGATCTTAAACTCCACCATTGTGTAATTGCTGCATCCCAAGCTTCCCTCAGCCATCACGCCCCTGACCAGCCTTCCTTGTTAGTAAAAACAAGGTCAAGTAATATACTCCTCCTCATCAGCTCTTGCACCACCTGCACCAGAAAGTCATCAACACGTTGCAAGAACCACCTGCACTCTGTGTGTCTGCCTGTGTTGCTTATCAAACAAATATCAGGATAGTTGAAGCCCCCCATGAGAACTAGTGCCAGGAACCATGAGGCTACTTCCAGCTGTTTGCAGAAGGCCTCATCCACTTCCTACTCCTGACTAGGTGGCCTGCAATACACACCCAAAACAGTGTCACCTACGTTAGCTTATCACTTAATTTTTACCCTCACGTTCTCCACTTTATTCCCTCTGAGTGAAGCTTGACACATTCTAGTTGCACTCTCACATAAAGAGCAACTCCATCTCCTTGTCTTGCCAGACTGCCTTTCCTAAAGAGGACACAGCAATCCATGACAGCACTGCAGTCAAGCGAGCTGTCCCACCATGTCTTTGTGATCACAGTGAGATCATGGCCCCGTGACACATCATGGATCTCTAGTTCTTCCTGTTGATTTCCAGCACCGTATACATTGGTTTATAGAGGTACTTTAGGGAAGCAGGTATCTCTTGAGGGATGCAAGAAGGTTTAAACCCTTCTGGTGATGTTATCACAAGATCCAAATGGACAACTGAGAAGTTTTTCTCCACAGTTTACTAAAAAGACAGCACTATCAGGCCCCCCTCTGTCACAAGTAACTCCATCCTCTTCCCCCATCAGATCTAGTCTTAAAGCTCTGGTAATCAATCCAGCCAGCTTGCTCCCCAAAACACTTCTGCCCCGTCTGCTCAGTTGCATTCTGTCTGACATCCACATACGTGGTCTCTCAAAGGCCTGCCCAAGATCACAGCGGCCAAAATCTTGATCCCAGCTCCATTTCCCCAGCCAGCAATTTTCCTGATCTGTTCTTCTTCCTTCCATGACCCAGCCAGCAGTTGGGAGGACAGAGAAGAATACTGCTCGTGCTCCTGATCCCTTCAGCGTCTTTTCAAGGGATGCAAAGCCCCCTTTAATATTCTGTATTTTCCTCATGGCAGCCTCCCCTGGCCCTACTTGAATGACAACAAGCAGACAGCAGCCATCTTGGTAGAGTCTTCTTAACATCTCTGACACACATCCCCAGAAGATGGCAGCTCTCTGGAAAGGTTATCTGGCAACAAACGGAGGCCTCAGTGCCTCCTAGCAAGGAATCCCCAGTTACTAAGACTCTTGCCCTTTTTTGGTGGAACTAGTTTTAATATGATTCTTTGCTTACTGCATCCTGGGCTCTGTTTGGTATCTAGGCACTCTTTTGTTTCCAGCCCCAGAGCCTCGTATCTGTTGCTCAGGGAGACTGTGCATGTAGGAGGAAGACGTCTCCTTCTGCTCCAAGCAATCCTTGTTTTCATCTTTCAGCTTCACAAGTTTTTCCTTCGACTGAGATTTCTCATGCTTTCTCTTGCTCATAGACTTATCAAAGGCAAAGAGCTTAGACAGAGGAAGTTACCCCATCACAGTCACATATACGTCAAGACACTCAGGTCTACCAAGCTAACATTTGCATACATGAGCCTCATGTGAAGCTTTGGTCTTAGACTTCAAACCTGCTATACATTTAAGCCCACAAATGTATTCAGAAGAACCCCACAAAGCTGTTATTTACATTTAAAAGCCTTTTAAACTTTCAAAAAGAGAGCACAGCTGAAGGGAATGCTTACAGGCTTGTTCACCTCTGTGCACAGATACATATACCGAGGCTTTTCGGGGGGGGTTCCCAACACATCAGAAGCTGTTCTCTCAGCTCCAGCCCAGAACTATGGAAGCCAACAAGTTAGGAAATCGTAGTGTTTTTTGAGACAGCTGAGCTCACAGCAGAGCAATTCTAAGTGCTACCAAAAATACCTTGCAACTAACAATTTCAATGTCCTTTCTATGTCTTCAGCCTCAAACAGTAATAGAAAAGCTGCTGGGCAATGCTAGGACATGGCTGAAGCTTCAGCTGCAATCCCAGCCAAACTCTGGTCTCAGTCACAAATAGGTTATTCTTGGAACTGATTTATCAGGAGTACAGCCCCTTGACAACTTAATGTTCTTTGCAAATTACACATACGCCTGCAACTCTTTGTACTGGAATGCCCTCAGGTGTCAGAACTATTTTTATTCACTAGAGGAAACTTAATTTCTAGAGATATTTTAAAACTGAAAGACATGTGGGGTGCACAGCACACATACTGAAGTACTCAAGGGTAGAGTTTTTCCTCCTGCAGGTTCTCTGAACAGGTTTATTTCAGCCAAAATGTGGGAATAACAATAAACTTTCTTTCCACAAATACACCTGTGGAACTATTGATACAGGTTGTGCCAAGAGTTGAATGTGAATGACAAAGTATTTTGAGAAGCCGTGATATTTGAATGACAAGGAAATACTTATAGTGTTACCCCAGTTCACTCCAAAAACTTATTTACATCTTGCAAGGGGTATCAAATGCCTGACTTTAAGCTGTTTCTGAGAGTGAGTGTAGGGTGATTCAGAGCTTCTCCCAGCCCCACACAGGGTGTCAACCCCATGTGATCCAGCTCCGTGAAGC
The DNA here is from genome assembly GCF_026119805.1 of Tympanuchus pallidicinctus. Lineage (NCBI taxonomy): Eukaryota > Metazoa > Chordata > Aves > Galliformes > Phasianidae > Tympanuchus > Tympanuchus pallidicinctus. Next base: position 35,669,075 of record NW_026294669.1, read on the forward strand.
CAACAGTGCTGAAGGACTGCCTGCATCCCACCGTGAGGAACTCATGGGGACAGGTCATCATCTTCAGCTCTGCTTCATCACTACAGCTCAATGAAGTGAGGTCAGTCAGAATGAAGGTGGTGCAAGTGCAAATGAGGAGCCCTCTTAGATTTACAGGGGAGATTTACACCCTGTTTCTCTGGATTAATGGATATGCCTTATGAAAAGCAAGAGTTTTACACAACCAAAGATATGACATCATAAATTTCTTAAACTGCAAATACTAATTGTGCTATCATTCAGCCAGAAATGTCTATTTCTCATTTCTCTGGGTTTTAAAGAGATGGCAACTTAGCTATAAATACACTGCTAATTACATGTTTAAACAACTGGCTAATAGCTTTCCTCTTTGGGTATCTAATGTACATACTGAATATGTTGCAAAAATCTTTCCAGCTCTTTTGCTATGACTGTTGCAATATGCAGGTCATCAAGTTAATCCTCTTTTTATATCATTCAAAGTGAAGCTAATCCCAAAATAAACATTGTTAAATTCTGGATTCCAGAACTGTCTTTTTGCTGATCCCCACTGCAAAACTTCACAAACTGCCCCTCCAGATTATTACCTCCTGCTGCGAAGAGGAAAAAACAAAGGGAGAAGAAGATGTTCCATGATGGTAAGGTGCCAAAATCAATGTGAATTGATTGCTCTGGTTGGAAATGACTATCCAGCAACCATCCTCTACATAGTCTGCAAGGAAATAGTCTACAGAAGCAGCCCTGTTTCAGGAAGATCCAGTTCCCAGTGAAAGGAATAAACAATCTTGTTCAAAATTAAACAAATGTAGGACTTTTAATAAGAGGCTCCTGCATCTTTCTTGTGGATTATCCACACAGTCCTGACAACTATTTGTTGATGCCTGTGCAGCTGGTTGGTGCTGCAGATCCAGGTCCTTATCAGGGTATTCCGGCTCCTATCAGGCAAAGGAGAACCTTCTAACGTGCAGAGTAGACTGTGCAAAGATATAATAGACTCTAAATTATCTTTTCTCCTCAGAAAGGTTGGTTTTAGGTTTTGAAGGCATTCATTCAAGGAAGCTGTAGCTGGATAAGGTTTAGGGATCTGCCCAAAGATAGGAAGGTGTATAACTCAAGACAATGCTGACAGTAGAGGGGGAAGAATCATCTTGGGAACTGCCTATAGCTGGGGCTGGTGAGAGCACCAAGTGCTCACCTTTCACACCAGCAGGACTAAGGGATCACCAGAACTGGGGCAGTGGGCAGTAGTGTGAATGCTGGGGATCAGGAAGGGCAGCCCACCCCACAGTGAACAATACCTAGAAGTTTCTTGCTGTCCAGTTTCTGTCTGTTCAGAGGGTTTGTGCCGTACAGCAGTGTATGAGCTTCCGAGTGAACTGTCTGCAGCTCTTCTAGAGTTGCTTTTCTTCCACGAATGCACTGAAAGAGCAAAGAAAAGGAGTGATGAGATCACTGGTTTAATGCTCAGTTCTCACTGCTGAATATATGTATTTTTTCTTTCCATAACTTAGCAAGTCATAAACATAACGACCAAAAAACCTAACATTGGTTCTCACATGAAAAAAAATCTTTGTAGGAGAGATTCTGGATTAAACCTCTGTTGAAGATATTAGCTTGACATACAAAGTCATCTTTGGATTTTTTGTTTCTTTATTTTAAAAATATTTACTAGAGAGCACTTGCTGAACTACACAGGAACTGCTAACTACTGGTTATTCAGGATTTCAGTTATAAACCATTATAAAATGATTTACTGATGAAAAAAACTGCAAAACTTCTATTGATGTCAACAGGATCCAACTTCATTCTGATTTTTACAAACTAGGGTCTTTAACACCTCTTTTCATAGAGTTCCAGTATATCTTTCAGGTCAGATGGAGCCACAGGCAACCTGATCTAGTGGGTGGTAACCCTGCCCATGGCAGCGGTTGAATCTGGATGGGCTATAAGGTCCTTTCCAAACCAAGCCATTCTGTGATCTTTGAGGCTCCCCTTTCGTTTCTATTGCCCATTTGTGATGTAACGTGCTTGTCTGCTTGCTGGAACGTGCTGGGCAGTACAAGCTGGCCTCTTGCACAGCAGCGAGCACTCTCTGGCAGGCAGATGCTGCCTGGAGGATATCAGGTATTCCAGAGGAGCTCCTGACAGTGGAAAAAACATCTTGTCTTTTGCACTGGGAACTTGCAACTGCCTCCAAAATGGTGGCAAGGGAAATATGCACAGAGTCAGCAAGTGCTGAGGCTTGAGGTAATACAAGAGGTGGGGAAGGAGTTATTTTGAAATAGGGATGGCTTTGCTTCAGAAATTCGCATGCACTCATATCTCCAGAAAAAAAAAGAAAATAGAATTACTTTATACTTTTTTTTTTTTCTCTATGTAATAGTAAAATACAAGTAGTTGGCAATAGGCATGCTGGAAGCTCTGAAAGCCTCTTGTGGAGATCCCAGGATCACTCTCATGCAGACATGTTCCTCGTCACCTAGCGTGCGCTGCACAGTCTGTGCAGGAATGTGTATGCACACCAGTGTGCATGTACCAGCCCCTCCATGTACCCAGCACAGTCTGCAAAATAAACTTTAGGGAATTGCATCTAAAAACTTCAGCAGAAGCCCTCATCACGTGTTTCAAAGCATGCAGGAAATCCCTTTGTAAAAGCATTTGAGCCATACGGCAGCAGAAATCAAAGCACTGCAGGAGTGCTCGTGCGCTCTGGCTCTCGTAACTTTGGCATCTCTGCTCTCCAGTTCCTCTTTCATTTTCTCCGTGCTCTGCTCCACCACCTAGCATTTCCTGGGGTTAATGATGAGGCAAAAATACACCATCCCATTAAAGAGGCAATAATCACAAAAATGCTGGACCCAGAAGGGATGGAAATATCTGGCAAATCCCCCCTGAGCTTTCATCCTGTCTTCCTTTTTTGTTCATGGTAAGCCTCTCTCAGTTACCCTTAGAGGCTTTTACAGCTTCCCTTTTGCCCATATGCCAATTCTTTCCCTTTGAACGAGACGTACTGACCCATTTTCGGCTGCTACGTTTAGCGGACAGACAGAAATAGTTTGTTGTATTTCTTGGCATCCCGTGGATGCACAAGAAAAGCCGCCCACTGCAGTAAGGCGCCAGGTCCTCTGTGGATGTTCCTGGTTAACAGAGGTGGCCCTACAAGCCCACCAAAGGTCTGTGCTCAACGTCAGGGTGCGGGGACCTCCCTGGCAGTATGAATGGAATGGGAGCTGCAAGAGGACGGAGAAGTTTCTTATGTGCTTCCAGTAAAATGCACGCGAGGAAAAAGCTACTCCTAACTGAAAACAGCAAGTATTCACTGACTGCAAAGGATTGTGCCTGAGACGCTTCTGCACTATTCTTATCTCTCAGCTCACATGCCAAAATCTTGATCCTCAGTTCTAATGCAAAGATACCCAGAAAACGAACTCAATCCCCACCCAGACTAAAGAAGCAACAAAGCATTCCTCAGACGCGGGTGATGGGTTTCCAAATCTATCACAACATGTTACTCAGTGTGCTGTCCGTGCTCCAAATTTGAGCAGTTCTTCACTTCAAGAGCTCTTAGCCTTTTCAGTCATGACACTTGGTTAGTCCTGAGACTTCACAGTGCTTAGGATGAGAAGAAATGGTCTCAAGTTTTGCCAGAGGAGTTTTCAATTGGATATTCAAGGAGTGGGTGCTCAGGCATTGGAAAAGGCTGCCCAGGGAGATGGTAGAGCTCCCATCCCTGGAACTGTTTAAGAGATGTGTAGGTGTGGTGCTTAGGGACATGGGTTAGTGGTGGACTTCGCATTTGGGATGGCTGGACTTGTGGTCTTAAGGGTCTTTCCCAACCTAAACGATTCTATGATTCTATCCAGCTTCTCGCTCTTATTAACACCCCCACAGTCTAACCAACTCCCTGGCTATCAGAACCACGCTTTACAACTCTTAACCCTTCTGGAACTCTTTATCCACTTTATTTGTGCCTTCTTCTGCGTGGAACTTGACGTTCACAACATCTCTCACACTGCTTGATACACTTCCTTCTATTTCTTAGCTAGTTTTCCCTCATTTCAAACCACTAAATGCCAGGTTTGCATTTTATCCACCCTTTCACACCATGATGTTTCAATAGGAGAGGACATGAAACTTGAGAGACAGTGAACCAGATCTTGTCCCACCTACACCCCTCCCTCTATGCCACACAAAGCCATAAAATGGCAACAAAGCTTTTTCTTTTCCCCAGGCACTAGCACCACCTCAGTGCTTTGCAATGAGGATTTTTTGGTGCACAGCTGATGCCCAGCAGTTCTGCGGTGTCGGAGCAGCGACCGATCGTGCCTTCAAGCCAAACACAAGCACCATGCATTGTCAGGATCTCTGCGTGCATCTCCGCTCCAGCAGATGGCTCAGCCCAAGCTCTATTTTTCACGTCTGTCCTCTGCAGCTCCAATTAACCCGAGGGCTTCGGCCAGCAGTGCTCGTACTCTGAACAGCACAGGATCGCTGCCAAGATGTGCCTAGAGACAGACTCTGACTCAGGAACTAATTCTTCTCAATCCTGGTCGAGCAGTCCAAGGGTTTGATTACATCCAAAACGCATAACAAAACCTATTGATTTCCTGTGCTTCTGATGAAGGCTGGGAGGATTATGCTATACAACAGTTGTGGGTTCCCATTTGGGGGAGAGCCTATTTTATTGCGACTGCTTCAATTAGTATAATTGGTGCTTTTAAATTCTGAACATACACCAGAGTAATTGCCATATTTTATAAAGCTAACTTAATTAAACAAGTCGTGCTCTAAAGCCACAGATGTCATTAAGCTTGGACAACTGCTTTCACTCCAAAGGGTCATCTTTAAACTCATGCAAACCTGTTGGACTTTTACCTATCACACTGCAAATCTGCTGCACATCTTCCCCTCAGCTGGATGTAAAATGGTTTTTGGATAACTTCAGCAAATACGTATCTGTTTCACTGCTGAAAAATGAGGGGAGTGGGTGGGTGGGAAGCGCTGTGCTTTTTCTGTTCTAAAAATATTCATGCCCCTTCTGGATCCCTTCTATTGCCTGCAAGAGAAATTACAGGAACTCAGCCCTTGGCAGGTTGTGCAGGAGCCCCTGGGTTGCTTGATGAAAATGGGTTTTCACATTTCTGAAATTTCAAAGCGTGCATTTTTTTGCATGCATAACAAAATATTTATCTGTGAGTTCTTCCCCAGCACGAGGCGTGTGCACAACAGAACCACCAACAGAAAATTTCCAGGTGACAGACACAGAGAATTGCTCAAGCTCGCATGAGAAAACAGAGCACGCAGTTGTGTGGGGACCAAGTGTTGAATTGCTTCTGGAAGAGGAATGGAGGTCCCAATGGAGCTGCATGATCAGTACACAGTATATAGGATTATGTGCTATGCAGGGTGCTGTTTTAATGCATTTCTATCAAACACTTGCTGCTAACAGAATCAAATTATACCCACAACCAGACCACAGCAAAAGGCCGTTCAGGAAGCAAGAGGAAACGCAAGAATAAGGAAACTTCCAATTTCAAACTGTCCTTTTACAGACATGAGTTATAATAAATGGATTAATTAAATAATCACAAACAATTTTCACATCAGGCCCTTGGGTTTACTTAACTGGCTCATAATGTCTGTGGCACAAGACCTGCAACAGCGAATATAAAGTGAGTGCACACAGAAGTGTCACCAATGCCAGCTAAAACATAACACAATAAAAGAGGAGCTGAGGGAGAAAAAGTATGTACACACCTGGCAAACTGCTGATTGCCATAACCCTGGTGCTGCTGTTGACCTGCTGCAGTTGCCACAGACCTAGTACTAGGACAGGGAATGACTAAATTGCTTTGCAGCATGGAAATGAATTACTTTGGTCAAGGACAACAGAAGGTGAACGAGTGTCTGCAGCTGCAGGAAAAACCCTATCATGTACAGAACACTGAAGCAAGGAGGGAGGGAGGAGATGGAGAGAGAGGGAAAGGCTGTGCCCACAAAGCCTGGATAAAGAAGAAAATTTCAATGTGGGTGTGAGCAGGAGTAGGGGACAACAGGTGTAAAGGAACGGGGAAGCTGATGAGAGAAAAACAGGACTAGGTATCCAGAAAGGGCAGGTGAGATCTTTAGGAAAGACAGCAGAGAAAGAAACACAGGATGGCAGGTAGGAAACTAGCATTACATAGCTAACGCTTTCAGAGAAGGGAAGAGTCAAGATGAAGTTGAATTTCACCAGTGGTCATGAGGGACACACAGGTAGGAAGCAGGCGAACATCAAATCCAGCTCCTACTGCAAGACCAACCTGAAGTAACTTCAGGAAAACAACAGTTGCTTGGGATGAAGAACTTCACACACTACAGAACTGTAGGAGACAAGGCAATTACCATAGTGTGAATTAAATATACTTCTAACCAGAGGAGCTAGACAGCAGTGAGGTGCTTAGTTTATTTTGCCAGACACCATAATCCCAGAATTCAATTACACGAGTCTCCAAAGACTGAAACAGTTCTGAAGTTCTTCCTTACTCTGCTGAGGGATAAACACGCTTGTGACAGGGGAGCTTTATCTAATGGCAATGCTGCCACCACGTGGATGTATTTCTTGACTGCTCAGAAAATCCTTCTAGACAGATGCTGACATAACTCATATTTGTGGTGTGATTTGAACCCCTCAGATGCTCGGAGAACTGATGAACAAACACTACTGTTAATATATCATCATTACTACTAGCTATGAATAATAATTTCTAAACACTAGTCTTTTTATCTTAGCAACTTTCACATACTTTGCTTTTCCAACCATCCGTAAAGGAACAACATTTAGTTGCATCCACCTACCCTCATTCTTTTCACAGTGTTTTCACTGTAGGCTGATCATTAATTACCAGAGAATATTAAAAAAAGTTAATAAGCCTCTGAGAAATAAGATACTTTTGCTCCACAGCTCCTGTTATGATTGGAGCGATATCAAATGAGATGGTGACTTCATGTCTGCTCTTCTATTTGGCCATTTTGAAACCCAGCAGTTGATAAGGACTTCCAGGACTTCAGGGAATAGGGCTGAAAGTTACATGAGAAGCTTCACTGCAAACTCTACAGTTTACATCAGGCAAGAGCCTTCTCCAGCATCTCACAAAATTTTAACAGTCACTGCAATGCAATGAAATCGGACTGCTAGAAAAGCACTCCTGACAAGCAAACACACAAGCATTAACGTCATCTAGGTGTTAAATTTAAGCCACATATGGCCAAACGTTGCCAACAGCTGGAGCTATAAAATGATAAAGCTGGAATGCAGTATAAAGTTTGCACATCCAGGTAGCAATCAGCAGTCTGAGCTGCAGGTTCAGTACACACACATTACTTTCCAAACCAGAACCTGGCCCCTAAAGCTGCCTGTAATCCACCAGTGCAACCCACCATGCAAACCAGATGCTCTCTCCCCCAGGCCCACCACCCTTCCCCCTTGCTGGTGCTCATTTTACCTCGCACTTGCCACGGAGACCTGTCTCCTGCAGCCTGGACCAGATGCTCTGGATCCTCCCCGCATGCTCCGGGTGGCTGTTTGTGTTTCCACAGGTACACTGATGTTTCAGCATCAAGGTGTCATAGACAAGGCCTGCAGCAGAAGTTACAAAATTATCTAATTGAACGAAACTGTTTTGCCAGATATATGGAAGAAAAAAATCTTTTTTTCTATTTTTTCTCTACTCTTTTGGTCTACAGCACTTTGCATTCAACTGAATACTTGCACGTCTCACCAGGAGCCACAGAGCTCTAAGAGATGACAGCCTAAGGTGCCAAGAAAGGAGATGGGCAGCTGCTTTGAAACAGAACCAAACCTACAGCAATCCCCTCCTTTAGAAATCTCAGTAGATACAGCAAAGAGTCACCACCATCACTTCAGGCAGAGGTTGTGAGAGTGACAGAAGAAGGTGACAAATGACAGCGTTGGTATCAGTGCAGTGTGCCAGAGCTGGAACACGATTTAGAAGGGGGCTGACTTCAAACTCGTCGGCTGGGTACTTTAATAGTTGCTGCTAAAATGACTCTAGGGCTTGAGATTAAAAACAAGAAGGAATAAGTCGTTAGCAGGCACTATGTTTTATAACATAGTATGTGCTGAAGTCTTCGCATCAACATTATTTGGCAACACGCTAATTAAGACTATTAGAACACACTTGGGAATAATTATTCAGCACGATATGCAGGTATTTAGCTAAATCCCCTTGCACTGCAACTATTTATGGCATGACAGCAGCGTAGGAGACTGCTTCGTGCTCTGGAGCTGCCCGGGTGCAGTTTTGGAACAGGAGCTGCAATTTCACTGCCAGTGTTTCACAGAACAAAGCCAGCAGTTCCTCCCTAGCTACACACTCTGGTGACACAACATTTTTCTTCCCTTATGCAAAAGAGACGCAGTGAAATGTTTCAGTCTCCCCCTCCCTTCAGCCAGGCATTGATCCTCCTAAATCCCACTGGACCTAGCAGCGCCAGGGCAGCTTGCAAGGCCAACCTGAGCCAGCTTCAGGTGAGCAGCTGAAGTACTGATAAACAGCACAATCTGCAGATGCAAGGAGTTCAAAGAGGACTCTGAATACACATGGGGCATGAAACCCCAGCTAGCAGGCCTGACCAGAGCTGAAATTGCACCTTCTGACTGAGTGCAGGCATGTTCTGCCACTGCAAAACTTGGCCCTCCCCTCTGAGGCAAAGTCTGGCACCGACACTCAGCTATTGTGCCTCAGGGAAGGTACCTGGCAGCTCCTTGCTTGGCTGTAGGTGAGCACAAAGGAAAAAAAAACCAAAACAACACAACCCATTCAGTTCTAGGAAGGGAATGGAGTGCTGGTGAACTGATGGGCTCTGGGTTAGCCAAAGTTCAGTTAAATAAGATTGTGCCGCAGTGCTCTGTAAAGGGCTCCCCTGTTTGATTCATCATCAGATGCCATCAGGAGCTGCTGGGCAAAGCCAAGCACTGCAATGCCATCCGAGGAGAAAGTGAAGACCAGCAGTAAGGCTAACTGTCCTTAAAACTCCTCCAGTTTAATTAGACCAGTGTGAGGTCTGTAACTGCTCACTTTTCCTCTGAGGTTAATTAATGAAGTCATCTTCAGGGGATGTCAGGCACTTTGACTAAGTATTTGCTATCCCAAAGGTCTCCATGTAGGCGCCTTCCAAGATCACGTGAGACTGCACTGGGTTTGGGTAAAGTGCTGATACTAAACAAAGGAAAGCACTTCTGTCATCTCTGGCTGCCAGACACATCTACAGGGACTTCAACTGCACGTTACACATTTGAAGCAAAAGAGTGCACGTGTATATATTGAACATATATATTCAGACACGATGAACCTTGAGTTAAGCAAAAAGAAGCATGAGCAGCAAGCAATTCGCTGCTGACTTGCCTCTGTACACCCTTGACTCAGAACAGGACCATCCTGCTTTTGGGGTCAGGATGGTAACTTCTCGAGGCACTGACATGCGCATTGCATTCCCTTGCCAGAGACAGGCTGTACTGCAGCACAGTAGGAATACTGCCAGTGCTTGGTTACTGGTAAATGACAGAACAGCAAGTCCAACTGGAATCTTGTGCTGGAGATGTTCTTGCTGGCAATGCTCAAAGCTTAACTTTCTACAGAGCAAGCAAACGTGGGGATTTACTCACAGCCTGAAAGCTTTAAAGTCAGCTGTTTGGAACTGTTTAGAAAAAAATATTGTCTCGTGTAATCAACAGTTTCTACTAATAATGACTAGTTGGAAAAGCAATTAAAAAATACCAAAGCAATACCACTCCCCAGCAGTGAGGACAGCATACACAGAAGCTTGCAAGCAAACACAAAAAGACAGAACAAGTGAGGCACTCTGGGGATGGCCAAAGAGAAGGGCAAGAGGAAAGCATGCTGCATGGAGAACTGGTGAGAGAGTGCACCAGGAATTCACTCATAAATTGAGAAAGTAAAATATAATACAGGAACATGCAGAATTAGAAGCTGGAAAGGACATTCCATCCTGCAGCTAAGCCTGAGGCTAGCTTAATATCACGCCCTTAGAATCTGAGGAAGAATCAAGCATTTCCAAGCAGTTGTGAGTAGTTTTTAAGCAGTCTTTAGTTTCCCAGATTGTAATTCTGACAAATCTTTTGGCTTCTCAGGAACTGGTCACAACTTGACAGTGAATTATACTGAGTGCACTGCACAGTTGGAGAAGAGGTCCAGCACTATTTAAATATTAAGTATGAGAGCCTGTGTTGCAATTTGTGCTTCTTTTTAAAGGCGTTTTTCTCAAGTTCCTAAGGTTTAAATATTAACTCATCTAATACCATCAGGATGTAACCCCAGCTATGCAAACAAAACAATATCTGGCCACATCAGTGGCTTCTGTTTCGTGCCTGGGTAGCACTGGCAGGGCAGAATGCAACACGGACCAAACCAGTGATAAAAACAAAGGAAAATTCAGATTTTTGCAATGTCTTACACTCTTCTGTCACTCTCCTGATATCCTCCAGCACAGCAGAGCAGTGAGTGGCCTCAAACTTTTTTTTGGAGGAGCCTGGTGTCAGCTCAGAACCAGGCAGTGGCATTTACCAGCTCACCTTACTCAGTGCCACAATGAGGAGAGCAAACATAAGCAACTGTGGGCTTGATCCCCAGCCACACAAACCAGCACCTCTTCATCCACATCTGCAAATGCCAGAAAGCTGCAGGTGTGTTTAAAATGCATCTGTACATCTAAAATGGATTTTACTAACCGAGTCTGTTAAATACAAGATAGAAAAAGGAGTTAAAGGAAAAGGTTTTGGAAAATGTGGTGGTAGGATGCCTACTCGTCCTTATTTCTGAAGTTAATGGGAACTGCAGCACTACAGCAGGGTTTATATAGCTTGGATGAGCTATGAAGTTTCTCCAAAGATTCACCGATAACAGCAGTCAGCCACCTCTCAGCGAAGGGAAGGGAACTGCTCCAAGTTGCTCATTGTGGCCGTGGACACTCAGATGAAGACATATACACAAAGGAAATCTTGATAATTTAAGCTTAAAATATTTAATTACGTTGGCCATTAGGAGTTTAAGTAAGTGATGTTGGAAGCAATACTCTTTCAGACACGACAATCATTTTTAAAGGTCAGCACTACACTACAACCGACTCGCCTTTCCTGGCAGAACAAACATATGATTTGAGGTTCAGATAATTACATCACTCTGCACAGGAGAGAACAAATGCCTTCATCAGAAAAGAAAAATACTTTAAAGCAGAACATCAGAATAATTTGTGGTGCCGTTTTTAGAGGAGATCAGAGACTGGATAATTGGAGCTATGCAAATTAATGGCCTAACCTGAGAAGCCCTACTGAAGTGTGTAGAACAGTGCATGCAGAAGTACTCATTAAAGTCAGGGGGCTATTCATGCTAGTGAGGGCAAGTTCAACAACTAACTTTCTTTCATATTCTGCTATGAAGGAAAATTTAATGCCATGCTTCAGGATACAAAATGAACTGCTTGCAGAAGTCAAGGAGGGCACTGTTTTCACTTTCATGTGAAGTAACACACATCATGTTTGAGTAGTAAGTACATCATGTTGCTGTTTTTCTTTACCTTTGAAGTCTCAGGTACTAGTCACTGGCAGAGACAGGAAAACAAATTATACATCAAGAACAGAATTAGGGCTACCTGGTCCTACTTCTGCCCAGGGAAAGCATTAGCCCTTTTCTGCACAGTATTCTGAAAGTGAAAGTGAGGAACTATCCCTTTGTTTGTTGGACAAGAATTGATCTGTAGGAGCCACATTTGTGTCTACAGTAATCATGCTGGCTTCATTAGGGCCACTGAAAGAGGCCTGTTTTTCCACCCCTCCCACCAAATGATCACAAGAATTCAAATCTTAACTTCTCCGAAATCCAAAGCACATATTTGTGTTGGAATCAACCTCCAAAGCAGCCACTTATCAAACAGATGGGTTCTCCTAGTGAAAAAGAAGCCCGATGCACTTCGGCATCACTTGCTTTGAAAAATCCCCAAGGCTTTAATTTCCTGCCTTTCAAAGAAAAGTTCAATCCCAGCGATTAAGCTTTAGTATCCACCTCCAAAACACAATCACTGATAGACTACAGACTGCTTCAGGAAAACAGAACCAGCCTTAGTAGTGCACACATGCTCAACATTTGAGATAGCTGCCTTTCTCTGAAGCTGTGCTCAGAGTAGTAGGCTCTCTTTCCTGCCACTGTCAGCAAATAGTGCAGGTTAACTAAACAAGTCCTTTGCCTGGGTAAGAATGCATGTGGGGAATACAGTAACTCTGCCTGTCTGAAAGATCTCTCTCTGGGAATTAAAAAGGGAAGGAAACAAGAGATTGCCAGCCTGAGTGTGTAGAGGGCTTCAAATTTACTAGTGCCAGCGAATGCCAAGAACCACCTTCTCTCTTGGCAGCAATTAATTGTGTTTTCCCTCCTCCATCCACCTATCGTAAATGAAGAGACGTGCATGAGATGCAAGGCAGTGGAAAAATCAAGCCCTTGGAGTCTGGACATGGATAAATGCCATAAAAAGGAAGTTTAACAGGTGAAATAGACTGTACATTGTGCACGTCATTGCACTGGCTTAAATACATGTACAACACCATATAAAAGCAATGCAGGGTTTTTTTTTTACTTCTTAATGTAGGCTGTCTTTTGTAACCTTTCCTATAAGGAACACAAATCATAACACTCTACCAGTGTCCTTCCAATGCAGCATCGTTCTCCAGACCTGTGTACTTCCTGTCACATTCTTATCTAATGTTAACGAAATTCAGAGGCACATATCTGAGTGACACATACATCTTCTGGTAGGAAATGTTACTGTATATTCAGTCTTGTGCATGACTGACAAGGCAACTTAAGTACTGGAGGTGAAGGGAAGAGAGAGAAGAACGAATAATCTCCTGTAGTAGGGCCATGCTTCCACTTGTTTTCAAAGGAGCAAGGTTTGGGACTAGGAGTGTTAGATGCTCAAGTTTCATCTTGGTTTCACTGTGAGCTGGAGGATTACCTTTCTTTTCACTCCTGGCTAAAGCCAAAAGCTAGAATAATCTTGGTGCTGTAACTGGCTACACTGGAAACATATTTTTGCTAAAATTCAAAGTTTAAATATTAGCAGCAGATGGAGACTTGAAAGGCTGATTTTCAAAAATTAGCTACTACCTGGACTTTTAGAGCTGATTGCACATGCCTCCCACCCAGCAATTAACAGCTACAGAACAAAGCCAGCTTTAATGCATCACTATCACTATCCCATCAGTATCTAATTCACAGTGCTGATTTTAACGATGCAAAAAAAGAGTGGGTGAAATAAGATGAAATGGATAGATCATGAGTTGCCCTTACTGCAGCATTTTTTTCTCCTTTCCTCAGGGCATATATCAGATGGCAAAATGTTCATTCACAAAATAAGAGCTCGACATCTTGGGAAGAAGGCAGAACCTTCAAAATAAGGTTGCCTAATTACCTAATGTGGGTTCTGACAAGTTGCACATAATTTACTTTTATCTGTTATGAACAGACAGAAAAGATTTGGATGGAAAAAAGGCACTCATAAGCCCTCCCTCATTTAGGAAGAATAGTTATTCTCGACCTTAAATCTTTGTGGGGAGACTAACATCTTTTTTATCATCTTTTTTGCATTTCTGATTTTCGTGAGACAAATACAGAATTGCACTCATAATTTTTGTTTTGAGATGAAGACTGAACAGGTTTGTGGAAAGTGCTCTTCCCTCTGCTCCTCCACACTGACATCTTGGAATGATCAACTCGCCTCGCTTTTCCTAACCCACAGGCAACTGACTCCCAGGCAGAGTGCTGTGGAAGGAAGGGTAGTCTGGCACAAAGCCCAAACTGGATGACTTATGGCATGAGATTATGCAGGGACTGGAGAAGGTGCAGAAAATACAGCCGACAGATACTGCATTTGGCACGCTGTCCTTCGTCAGTAACATTGCCTCTCTCCTCCTTGCACCTAAATCAGCCTTGTCACAGTGTATGACTTGCCCTTTTCTTTTTCTTTTTTTTGGAGATACATAATTAAAGTACCACGCTATGTTTCTATTGATTTTTGCAGACTGTTTTCTGTCTGGACTACAGGGTGTCTGTCCCTCAAAGGAATGCAAAAGCAGGACAACAGGGCACAGGATGACCAATCACATTCTCCAAGATGACAGGATGTTAAGGAGCTCACAGCCAGCTGAGACTCAGCCCTCGGACAGGGGACAGAAAAACACAACGTGAAGCAGAACAGCTACCACAGCCCCACCGACTGGTTTCCAGCGCTCTCCAACATTACCTGTAGTGAACCTTGGCTTAGTGGGTGGCTCCTGTACAGACATAGGGAAGGTGGCCGAGGCGGGTGAGGACTGTGCACGGGACAGGGGCCGATGACCTCCAAAGGAGACTGGCATCCCAGCTGCCTCCAGCGATGCCTGGTAGTTTCTCAGCTGGTGAATGCGCTGCTGCTCCAACAGGAGGGCTTGCTGTGGGGAAGAGAAGCAGGTAGCTACTGAAGGTAGCCTCACAGAAGGTCCAACATCAGCAGCACTTCACATCATGTTCATTTATTCATTCTTACTAGAGAAATGAGGCCTACATGTGATTGCATAAATCTAGGAGATTGCTTTGCACAAGCATGGTTGGCAACAGCATCAACCCCTCAAGGCAGCACCGTTACGAAGACAATGCTCCTCAACTTGGGACTGAAGATGTCCCTGAGCTGCAGGCAGTGACATGTGGGGCCCACAAGCTGGCCCCACAGTGCCAGGGAGACAGCAGCAAGCAGCTCAATGCAAACATCTATGCAGAGCAAGCAATTTGCACCTGATTCAGACATTACAACAGCAAGCCTGGCACCAGTCTGCCTTCCATAGCCAAGGGTTGTGGATTTATTCTGAGAGCTACACCCTGGCAGTGCTTCAGCAATCTGTTCTTGGCTGCAGGGGCTGTGCAGGGGTTCACGAGGCTCAAGGTACAGTCAGGCACTAAGGGCAGCAATGACAAGCTGAGCACTTCAGGTCCCTCCAGAGAATTGTAACTTTCTCACTCGTTACTGCTACCACAGACAGTGTTTTCTGGGAGACTGCCATGTAATTGGGAGGTAATGCTATACTACACGGTTACTGGATTTTATGCTTCTAATCCCAAGGCTCTGGTCTTTCCCATCAAAAGGGAGCGCACCTGTGATCTCTGGGATTTGCAGTGCTGAAGAAGGAATCCTCTGCAAAAAAATCACTTTGACACTCCAACCCTTATCTAGCCCTCCTCTGCAGTTGTCAATTTGCTTTAGAATGTTAGAATCATAAAACAAAATCCTCTGCTAGGATCCCTTGCATGAGCAATTTCTCTGCTAGTATTTAGTGCTCAAAAAATGTTAGGAGTAGTCACAAAAATCAGAGTGACCATTTGGGACTTGGCTAATAAAGGATTTACTTTGTAAAACAATTACACTGTTTTCCTGCAAGGCTTTTTCCCACCGCCCTCTGTCCCAGAGGCTTGTATCATCACCCTCACAAACACCAAGTCCTGTCCTCTCTGGGACACTTAGGGATGTGTCTGCAAGCACAAGCCAAGTACGTCCAATTAGTTTAGTACTAACCTTCCCATTCTCTACACATAAAAACACATTCTCTACACAAAAAAAATTCTCTACATCGTTTGATACAATGATTACAAACTGCCATTGAAAGGCTGGGAAAATCTTAAGCTATTTTTTAGGAACTGGGATCTGTAACTAACAGATTTCTGACACCCTCTCCTAGCAGCTGTAAGTATCTGTGAGGTGAGGGCTGGTTATCTCCTTGACTTTCATCCACAACAGCGTACACAGATTCAACCTGTCACTCCAGATGCTGCTAAACACCTCAACTCCAGGAGCCTCCAGCGCATTCTGAGCTCACCTGGCGGAAGAGCAGCTCCTGCTCAGCCTGCCTCTGCCCAGACTCCAGCTCCTGCTGCGGCTCAGCTTCCTCCTCATCGCTCTCGATGGGTTCTTGCTTCACCTGCACCATATTGGCCAGCCCTGGGACCTCCTTTTGGCTCGACACCCTGTCACTGTACGGCTCCTCCAAAAGGGCTTGGTGTTCTCGAAGCTCTTCTTCTGTCTCCTCTGGGTGGCTTTCATGCTGGCGAGCTGGCTCGTTGGGTTTTGATATTATCTGCAAACATCCAGGAGGTTAATTGATAAAATAGGTAAAATGTAACTTACTGCGGGTCAAGTTTACTGTGCTCTCCTGAGTCAGTTTCGTGAAAAGAGAAATCATGAACTATAGCTCTTATCTTACAAACAAGGTCTGAAACAGTAAAGCAACAGAAAGGTCAGTTTAGTCTCAACATTAAGCGCTATCAAAGAAATACTACGCCCTATGTAATGAAGGCCCCTTAGTTTGCACTTGGTTTTCCCCCTTAAGCAATCAGAACCTCTTATGCCTACTCATCTACAGATGCTAGTGAATTCACAAATAATGTAACAACCATCAACACATCCAGCAATCCTGAAAAAATAAGAGAGACAAATGCTCTCAGAGGGCTTCTGCTTCGCTGTTTGTCCAGCTTCTTCTGCAATCATCCCATGAATTTTATCAAGAATTTTCACAAATTACTGTAAATAACTGTGAGGATTTTCCCTGAAGACGCCTACAAAACTTGTGCTCTTTTGTGGTCAGTTAAGAGGAAACTGAGGATGCTAAACTTACAGCATCTTCACAGAAACCAACTGCAAGAAGAGCATCATTCTAATCAGACCTCTCCAAACGTGCCTGCTAAAACAAAGGGAACAGTGCAATTTCACTGTAATTCAACAAGCCCAAACGCTTTGCAAATGGATCATTGAGGCAGAATTCTCAGCGCCCGGTCTCAAACTGCTTATGATTTTTATTTGGAGCAAAAATGTATGTGCACTATTTTTAAACCCGCAGAGGTAAATAGATTAATGTCCTTTCTTTTAAAGAGTTCAGACTGTACCCGTTTCACAGGCTTATAAAAAAAGTGCTGAACTTTGAAAGCTGTCAGGGCAGAGCTTTAATAGGGATTAGGTCATTGGTATGAAAAGCAATATTGATTTTAAATCTAATAAAGCTAAATCAAAACACGGTTATTGAACACATGCAGGAGTGACTACTTAAAAGTAACTCATTCTTTGAAGAACATTGACTCAAATCTGAAACTAAGCCTTTTTTCCTAAATGTAAGAAGAGAAGCTCTGCCGTGTAACTTCAGCAAATCTATTCAAAGAAGATTTAGGCATAAAAAGGCCATACTAAGGATTAATTGCCTGAAAGTATCACACTAAGGACAGCAACAAACTGTTCATAACTACAGCAGAGGGTGTCACAGAAACGGGGTTCAAAACTTCCCTTATCATCAGAGCACTGTAAGGATGAGGATGCAGAGCTTGAGCTTTCTAGCACTTGCAGATTGCTGAGTTTTGTATATCTCAGCTCCTGAAAGAAGCATAATATGCAGAAGGGCCTTATCTTGCTTAGCATAAGGCAAACCCTGTGGGGTTCATCTGATCCCCAATGTGTATGGTGGGTGCAGCCCATCCATCCTAGTCACAAAGAGCCAATAATCTTGTACTGGTCAGTGACTGGTTGAATGGCTGCTGTTGGCAAGAGTGAGTTTCCATAACCACAGGGTCCTCTCTGAGAGCCAACAGCTGCTTGGAAGAGATAGAAGTCACCTACCTAGATAGAGCTTTCTCAATGGGCAAGGCAACCTGGTAGAGTCAGCCTAATCTAGAAAAGCCAGGGCAGAGAGTGATTCCTCAACAAGCATCTAAGACAGCTGTGGACACTGTAGTCAAGCCAAGGACACAAAGTGGTGAGAGAAAATAATGAAACAGCAATCCACAAAATAGCTGGCACCCACTTGTGTACAGGCATGTGATAAAGGAGGTGGCTGCACTACAGCCTGGGGGGGAAAGCTCTCAGGTCTGTCCTGGGGAATTAGCAGACTTGGGTGATTCTCTGAAATGCCTCTGTACTACTACATGAGGATCACACAGGAAGATCTGAGTTACCTGTGCAGTTCCAGGACCATGAGCTCCCCTGAAGCATGGAGATTTTGTGGAATAACATAAATGACTGGAGTGCTGTGATGCAGGGATGTTGGTTGTTTAGGGGGGACAAGCTGGGATGTAAAGAAAAGGCCCTTTACACTGAGAAAAAAACAGGAATGCATGGAATTCTGCATGTTGGTATGGGTCTGGAGTTAATCAAGAACAAGCAGGCAGACCAAAATGGGTGCTCATGTAATTACGTAATGGGTAAGCTGCTGTAGACTTCCTGATCAGATAGAAGTAGGTGAGGGCTACTTTGAAGTAAGTCCTGGTGCAGTGTGACATCACGATGGAATTTGAGACCCAGAGAGTAGAAACTCGGTAAAAACAGGACCACAGCCATGGATTTCAGAAGAATAGACTTTAGCCTCTTCAGATATCTGCTTGGAATAGCCCCATGGCTATAGCACACGCAGCAGAAGGCCAGCACGGATGAGCAGAGATCTCCTACCTGAACTTGACACAAATGGGCAGTATATAGAGGAGCAAATATGACAGGTGACCCACAAGAACACTGTTTCCATATGATCTTGCAGCAATGATGCTAGGAAACCCAAAGTTGACCTGGAATTGAATCTGGCAAGGGATACGATGGGAAACAGGCAAAAGGAAGATCAGGGAAAACATGGGCCCACTGCCAAAGAGAGCAAAGGACCTGGTTACATGGACATGGGCACGATACTCAATGCCTTCTTCACCACTAAGACTGGCTTTCAGGTATCACATGCCCCTGAGACCAGTGGAGAAGTGTTGGAGCAAAGAAGCCAGGGGATGAAAGACCAGATTTGGCAGTATTTAAACTAGACAAACACTGGTGTGTTTCACTCACATGACAGAACAAGAGGCACTGGACAGAAATTAAAGCACATGAATTTTATTTTGAACACTATATAACTCTTTTTTTTTTTTTAATTTTTTTGCTGTGAGTGTGGTCATGCCCTGGAACAGACCGCCCAAGAACAGTTGTGGAGGTCTCCATCCTTGGAGATACTGCAAACCCAGTTGGATGTGGTCTTGGGCAAGCTGCTCTAACTGACCCTGTTTGGAGTAGACGATCCCAAGAGAAACCTGCAAATCTAAATTATTCTGTGATAACTTTTGAGGATTTTTGTGGGTTCTTCCCCACAGACCCTTCATCTCTCCAGTTTCATGGCTATTTACACACTCTGCACAGCTTAGCCACGTTAAGCTAAAGGTAGTTCTTCAATCAGTTTTCTTTAAGCTCACCGAGGCTTGATGAATATAATCTGGCTTAAAGGTAATTTAATCACCATAAATCACCATTGACTTTTTTCTGCTTGGATCGCAGCTCTCAGGCTTTGAACTTGATACCTTTTCAACTTATGAACTATGCAAGGTGAGTTAAATGCTGGTAAAATAACTTACAATGTCCCTGTCAAATCTAATGGAAATGAGAAGCAGCGTAATTCCCTAGAAGTTTAAAATTATTCAAATTCCATTAAGACATAGTAATGTAATGAAAAGCACATTGTAAAACTCTACAATGCGGGCTGAAAGATCAAGTGGTCCACGACAAGGTCATTTCAAACATTCTGTTTGCTGTCCTGATATAAACTGAGTTTGTTGGTATGTCACTTGCTCCAGCGGCTGCAAATCAATTCTTCTTCAAGGACAATTCTGCATAGGAAGTACTGCTATGAACAAATTTCACATCATTCACAATGCTGCGTGCCCCCCAGGCCCATAAAATGACTAAAAATGACTTGAAAATCCTCCTTTTTTCCTAATTCTATGGACACGTGCTCAACACCAAGATGTCGACTGAAGAAAAGCTAAGGTGATCTAAGTGCAGGGGAATGAATATAAAGTTAAGAGAGCATTTAAAATGGTCACAAATGTATCTTAAATAGTAAACAATTACGCAGTGAACCATAAACAACCCCTTCTTAGCTCTTTCATATCCTTTTGCAGTGAGGTTATTACTCTATTTTTAAACACTGTCACCTCTGGCAATGACACACTGCCACCATAAAACAGTGAAAGGCACTGCCTCTCTACTCTTGGACAACTACTTCAGTACAGAAGTAACAACTCAATTCATGTGCATTATTAAGAAATAAACAGAATT
This sequence comes from Tympanuchus pallidicinctus, assembly GCF_026119805.1. Classification (NCBI taxonomy): domain Eukaryota; kingdom Metazoa; phylum Chordata; class Aves; order Galliformes; family Phasianidae; genus Tympanuchus; species Tympanuchus pallidicinctus. The sequence continues at coordinate 35,689,256 of NW_026294669.1, forward strand.
ATTCATTTTTCCATGGAATGCTTCATATAGAAAATTTTTAAACAGAGGCTCTGTTCTTTGTTAGTAAAATTTCACTGGGCACCTGTTGTATCTACTACATACTTCTGTATCTGCTGCTTCTCGTTATCTTTTCTGATGCTAAGAGGCAGATGCAGAGCTCCTTGGGAAGTACATGCAGAGATGAAGTATTTCAATGAGGCTCTATAGCAAAGCTTCCTATTGGAAATCTCTGATTAAACTGTGCACCTCTGAATCTGTCCCTTAGAAGATAAGCAGTTACAGAAGAAATTTCTGATCCTACACAAATAAAAGGCTTTCAGAAATAATAGGCTGACAGAGCAGGGCATGACTGTAGGTAAAACCTGAAGATCTCAAGATCTCTGCCAATTTCTGAGTGCAACAAAGGAACCTGGTGTTTCTCCTCATTGTAGTTACTGAAAAGTTAGAAGAACTAAGAATCACTGGCTGCTTTCAAAAACCAGATTAACAACAGTTTTTTTGGAATACAGCATACCTTCTGAAGGGAATACATCAGTCATGTCCTCAGAATACTCATGACTGCCAGACAGACTGGTGTGTACAGGACATGGGTTGGGGGCTGAAAGCACCACACACACCTTTGAACTTCAGGATAAACTGTCACAGTTCCATAAAGCCCGTTCAGGGTTATCTACAGGTAGAACGAGCTCAAAGAGATCATGCTTGACAATGTCCCAAAAGCCCATTCCACTTTGCTAGGTAAGTAGAGTGGGCCAACTTTGCATAGATAGGAAGATGCTGAAAGGCAGATCAGACAACATTACTGTTGAGAACAAGCCCTTTTCCGTGCTTGGAATGGCAGAGCATATCCAGTGGGATGGAGCAGCCTCCTTGTTTGGGTAATGGGGAGGAACAGTGGATGTTACCAGCTGGGACCCCACTCTCCTTCACTGCTAACATCAATCACGCAGAGGAAGAGAGAAGAGGAAACCTCCCTTTCCTTCCTCTGCTGGAAGATGAAAGAGGACACTCAGGGAAGAAAGAACAACTCCGGAGAGCTGCAGAGGCAGCTTTGGTAAAAATGAGAAGATGAAGTGACAACAAGGGCTCAGCTCATAAGCATCCTAAGCAAAAAAAAGTGTCGCTCGAGTTAAGGATATAGCTAGGAATTGAAAACTGAGAGGCAGTGGAGCGACTAGCGGCAGGGATGCTCAAGGAAAAGGGAAGCACCAGCAGGGAGGCACAAAGCATCTCGCGAGGAGCAGGCGCATACACAAGGTTTTGGAGGAGCAAATACAGTGCTGAGGGCTCGAATTAACCACTCAGAACTGGCAACACAAGCTCTCCTCTTCTGGCTATCAAAGTTGACTCTTCCCACACAAGGTATTCCCCTGAAGAATGGGAAAGTCTAGTTTTTTATTTTCACAGGCTAAAGAGAAGAGATGATATGGAACAATGGGGAGAGGCAGCACTGGGCACAGGCCTCGATGCAGGCAGCTGGCAGAATGTTCTGCAGTGGCTGAAAACAAGAAAAATTTATTTCCTTTTTTTTTTTTTTACCCTGTCAAGTGATGAACACCACCTGCTGGAAGCAGCCTACCTGCTGGAAGGACCACCAGCCTGCTCACCTCTGTGCCTAGGCAAGAGGGAACGACTGAGCTGCAACAAGCCAAAGAACAGGGACTGTCTGGGAGGAGAACAGGAAGGGAAGCAAGAAAAAAAATGTTTTGGCAACAGCAGAAGCTGTTTTTTTCCTCCCTCCCCCAAATAATTGGGATTATGGACTTGATTATATCAGGTGAGTCGAGCTTTGCAACAACAGCCCACAGAGCAACGGCTCCTGGCAAAACCCCTTAATAGCATGTATGCAGCAACAGGCACATTTCTTGACGAAGATGAAAACTCCTTCTTACTTTATCCATCAGCCTGAAAGTAAAGAGAAGAGAGTGCAGGGGGAAATCGTTTGAGTGATAAGTGAGTAGGGACTACTCCTAAACAGGTTTTCCTTAGGCTTCCAATGGATAACAGCCCGAGCTGAACGTTGTGCAATACAATCTACAGCGTATTTTTCCAATCGCTACAAATTGAACATTGTATATTAAAAAGCACTCCAGAAGTCACTTGAGGCTAAACAGCCGACGTGTTCCAAAAAAGAAAAATGCAGGAAATAGCAAGGTTAAATTCTAGGTGTTAGTAAAAACGTACCCACCCAACGCTGCTGCACCACAGACAAGTCAAGGCACTGTAGTCTGGCATATATACATTGCCATATATACGCCACAGCTGGAGAAACACTGCTCTTTCCAGTGTGCTAAAAACGGGGTTTACCCGGGAGAACCATAATTTGACCACAGAAGCTCTGTGTTAATCTGCTTAACAGTACAATTCAGGACTAAAAGGGAGATTATCTGATCTATGAAGGCTTCGTGAATTATACATTCGGTGGACTAATGCCAAAACACTCATCTTTGCTACAGAAAAGCAAAAAGTTGAGCCTTCTGGCACTTGCATTTTTCTCTTCAGAAAGGGAATGGCTGCTTCAAGATCCATCCTGCTGCAAAGCTATTCTTTTAACTCAGAACACTCAGAGAACACTATCCTGCTTCTCCAGGCTCCAGAAGGCTGGCATTACAAAAATATCCCTTGATGCCAACCTCCAATGACACAGAGATCTGTAAGCAATACACTGCTTCCCTCTCACACATAAAAAAGGCTAAAATTGTGTCTTAAAAGAGACCGAGGCCCGCAGAGAAATGACTGTTACTGAAGATGAAATGCTGCCAGGACCATTGTATATGTTTACTTCACAGCAAAACAACAATTCCTCACCCCCAGCAAAGCTCCTCCAACCATGAAAAAAAACCCACAAATATTCCCAATGAGTGTTTGAATGTTAAACACGCAAAAAAGGTGGGAAACACAGGCGTGTGTTGCTAGCGCAATTTAAGGTCATTTCTCCAATGCACCTGTGTTAATGTGTAGCTTTTTTTTGTTGGTTTCTTTCAGGCTTGTTTAGTATTTACTGTTCCAGGGCTCATGCCTCATTCAGATCAAAGGTTGCACAGAGCTCAGTTAACAAGGAGTCATCCAGTATCTCATCCAGAATCTTCTCTACTGAACCAACCCCTGGCTCTGAAGAAGGAACTGTTGAACCTCTGTATGGAGTGGGGGACACGATCATCCCTGCACTCAAACTCACAGCAACTTGACTGAGGGAAAGGAGAGGAGCTGCTCCATGCCACTCAACAAGCAGCCCAGGCAGAGCACAGGGCTGGGCAGCATCAGGGAAAGCCAGGTCTGCGGCAGGCCTTTATCCCTTCCAGCCATCCCTTGTTGCTCCTTGTCTGCCCTCCATTTGTCTCCATTTTTAAGGGAACGGTGTTTTTGGGGGGGTTGTGTGTGCTTTATTTTCCCTCCTCAAAGCAAACACAAATGTCACCACCAGGTGACAACATGAACACTGAGCATGCAGCCCCCATACGTCTGTCAAATTCCAGGTTACTGCTCCACAGCCTCAAGCACCAAGGCTTTACAGCAGAATCCCCTAGGTGATCATTCTTACTCTTATTATCAGGGAGCAAAACTACCTATTTTCCTTAGCTGCCCCTTTGGAAACAACAAGCCTTGTTTTAGCTAAAATCTAATCCGACGCAGATACCAAACAGGGAAAGTTTAAGGCCAAAATCTTAAAAAAATCACAAGCAATTGAAAACAGTCATGTTATTTACAGGAACTATACCCCAACCCGAACAGACAGCGCCGTCAGTTCTGCTAATAATTAAAAGGCAGCAATCTATTACATTATTTTTAGTTGTGCCCTCACGCTCCTGCACACAGGGGTCTTAAAATATCCGTGTGTCTGGGAAAAGTCTTCTTCCGTGTCAGCACTTGGATGCTGTCCCACGGGATAAATTTGCCACACACACACATAGCGAGCACCGAAACGCTGTTAACTCCTTGCTTCTATAAATCAAACACACGGAAACTGCCTGTGTGATGGGTTTAACTGCGCTCCCCCTGTAGATGTGCTGCATCCCCAGGCTAACAAAGCTGAAATTCAGGCTTCTCCAACGGCACGCTCTGCAGCTTCTGGGAGGTCCGAGTGAAAGGCTGCATGAGTTGGGGAGGTACGTCACAGCGAGCCTTTGGACACTTGCAAGTGCTGGCAATGGGAACGCTGGAAAACTAAAACAAACAAACCACTGAAATAGACTTCCTAACAAAGAAACCCTACCTGGCGCCCCGAGACCGAACGTCTGCTGCAAGGAGCGTGTCAGGAGGGAGGGAAGGGAAACTTCTCTGGCGACAGCAGCTCCCAGCAGCCTGGTGTGTGGGGCCAAGCCGAGCCCAGGGCTGGCACAGGCAGTGCACGATGGCCACCATCCAGAAGTACACGACTGACGTCAGCAGCTTGTGTAATCATCCTGCCTTCGCTCCAGTCCGTAAACAGCACTTTGGGGGGCAGGGGGAGCTTTCTTTAAATTGTTGCTTTCTCCTCACTGGAAACTTGTTTTCTGCTGTTTTTTTCACCCAGCTCTCAGTAGTTCTGTTTTCTCATACGACAGAACAGTGGAAATATTTGGAGAAATCTCCACCATAAATTAAACTGCAGCAACCCCAAAAGGTGTACGTCTGCTGTCTGACTCGTCTCCCTGAGCCCGAAGCCTATTTGTAAAGAAAGCCATGCTTTCTTGGAAATGAACCAGCACCAATAAAAGAGCCAGAAAAATATCGTGCTGCTTATGAAGTATTTCCCCCTTTCCTCACAGCTTTTTTACACTGTAAGTCTATCAACAGACTTTGTCTTCTGACAATACCTCAGCTGGGGCCAGCTGGCACAGCTCCATCCTTATCACTGGTGATCAGATCTCACCCTTAGAAAGCAAGCTCTACCTTCCGATGGGCTACAGCACCAGGACAGATGTTGTCTTTCTACATGCATGTCCCAGCAATCACCCTAGAGCAGTTTCTGTTTGAGCTTTATCCACAGCATTGGGATGCCCAAGTTTGGGCTGCAAAACAGCTGCAAAACTTGCATGCTGGCAAAGTGTTCTGCAGTGTTCACTTGATGTTGCCTAAGTGATACACAGAAAGCGAGATATTAAACGTAGAGCTTTCTTTCTTAAAGTAATTCTTGAATCACTTCTAATTAATCTCCAAAACAATCTCTGCAGGATGTACAGCAATACACCCTCATTTTCAGGAGAAGAAATGGATAGACACCTGTCATGTTTTACACAGGGACAGAATTGAGAGAATCTAAACTGGAGATGGGAACAGCTTCTCTCTTTTCTCAGTGAAAAACGCCTCAGTGTGTCTGGAAGTCTTCCCTTTCAGTCATTTTCTAGTTTTGTCATGTCTGAAATCTCTCTCTGCTTTCTCTTAAATTCATATTACCGCTCCTTCTCCTGTTCACACCAAACGTACACACAACAGTTATTTTTCCCATATTACCTGACAGCTTTTTAACTTCTCTGCTACAAAACTGACAAAGATCTAGATATGGATGAACAGAAACAATGACAGCTTTAAAAAGTATTACTGCAAAGTTCCAATCATACTGCTTCCCACTGCTTGCAAGGGAGGCATCGATCCTTAGAGCGGTGATGCATGCCCCCATCCTTGTTGATGTATTTCTCAAAATCATGAAAAAGAGTCTCCAAGATGAAGGCCAATTAGTTATGGAGTCAGACACCACGTACGTTACAACACAAGAAACCATCAAAGTGCTGGCTACTGCTCGAGTTGATGCCACGTGAGGAGAGAGCCTTTAAAAGCGTTGTGCCTACCTTGTTGATGTGCAGTTGTTGTTGCTGGAATTGCTGTTTGTGTTTCTCCAAGAACTGCTGGTGCTGCTGCTGGATCACTAACTGCTGGAGGGCTTGGGCGTTCTGGGGAAGGGGAGCAGACTGCGTGCGCCCCAGTGGGCGATGCTGCCGGAGTTTGTGTATTGAAGGGGAGACCCGTTCTCCACCAACCAGAGACTGTGCGTGGAGGGGCAGTCCTGAAAGATACCAGTCTGAAGATAATATGGAGGAAAAAACAGCAGAGAAGAAAAAAAGGAAGAAGAAAGGAAGGGAGAAAACGGCTGTTGAGTAACACTGATGGTGACAACAACATATAACGTTAAAACCAGCCACCTCACCATTTACAGCTGAAGTATCCTTAGAAGGGAACAGATAACCGTTAATGACCACTGGATGGAATAACACTTCTAAATTCTTTGCTTGCCTGTTTACTCAGAGACTCTGGACAGTATTTCATAAATTCAGCAATATCTTGCGGACTCTCCTATCACTCAGTGGATGACATCAATCAGATGCACAGTGATGGCTTTGAGGAGAAGCTGAAGTCTAACGACTTGCCTTGGTACAGCAAGTCACTCCAGGTTCATTTCTAGGACAGCACCAACCTTTGCTGCTGCCCTGCAGCACACAGCAGCTCTGCCTTAGAGAATGCTCTCAGATGTGCTGAAGGACGATGGCTGATGATGGAGCTGGTTCTCTCTCTAGATCATGTAGGGAAGCTCTTGGTGGTGCTATAACTGCTCTGTGGAAGTGACTAAGGATGTAGACATTCATGCGATGAACTGCTGACTGTGTTTGCTTTGGAAAAACATGAATGCATTTCAGGAATTCGAGAGCCAAGAGGTATCATTATTTCTTTAGAAATAAGTTAATTTAGAGGATAAAGTGTTAAAAAGATTTCCATCCCTGTCCTGTATATTCATGCTAGTAACTTAACTAAAACACAAGGCTATTTTTTGGGATGTCATGGGTTACTCATACGCCCTGGGCAATTTGGATGACTACCATGTGAAACCTATCTGAGCTCTTTTAAGGGCATACCTGCAGGAACTGTCTTCTTTTTTTTCTTGGTAAGCCAGTTCGTGCTCTGCTCTCGTAAGACATACCTTTACATGCTTCTTAGAAAGCACAAAGCCAAACCCAAGGGTGGAGTTGCTGAGGGTAAGCCTTTGGAAGCAAGCAACACCTTGGGACAGAAAGTCATAACTAGTGTGAATGGTCACCTCCCTGACGTGGATAAGGGTGTACCTGGTTTTGGGAAAAAAAGTACCTCATTGTATCAAACAGTAAAAACTGCTCGAATAGTAACATTGAGACCTGGTTCTAGGCTTGGAGAAGTTGAAAAAAAAAGGAAAGCTGCACAGAAGTCTGCAGCCAGCTGAATGAAGCAGTTCAGAAACACCTGCAAGCTTCTGGCCCAGGACAACGCCTCCTTGTCCCGTTAATTTACAGAACTGCCCTACATGGAGGAAACCAATTCATTTAGAGGCTTCTTTTCTTGGGCCAGTTTGCCCTTCACTTTTCTGAAGAGAATGGTTTAAAAGAGTATCTTATTTTATAACTGTGTGCATGCATGTATATACATACATAAATATACGTGTGTGTGAATATATGAATAATTTGAAAGGATGTGTCCATCTTCCTTACAGCAAAGTCCATGTTAGACAGTTGAGGAAGGGATCTTTCATGACTCTACAGGATATCTTGGAAGACTACTTGTCTCCAAGTGAACAACAAAGTCCTGCTGCGAAGGTTTCCGAGGGGGAGACATTGGTCCTGCTCAGTATATACATGTCAATCTGGCAGGGTGCAGGAGCAATGCCAGATCTGCTCTAGTGGGGGATACAATCATACTGCCTAGATTCTATTCCCACTTTCTATGCAAGGTAAACCACTTACCGTGCTCCAGCTAAAATCCAGAAATTAGATTTGCAAAACCCGTACCGAGCTCATAAAATCAGCACAGCACTGTCCAGCAGAGACTCTTAGTTTCCCCGAATCCCCACGTCTAACTGCACGGAGCCAGCATGCTGTGTGCTGGATAATTTTGCAGTAGTCAGGAGACTATCTCCACAGCTGAAGGCTACCAACAGAATACTAATAACTCCACTTTGTTTCCAAGGAAGTTGTAAGTACTAACTGTAGTCTGGCAAGCAGTCCACTTAGGGCTTTTGAGACCACGTGTTAGCTTGCTCTGTTTCAGCTGCTGCATCTGGAGCGTGTGCTTCTTGTTGCTGCTCTGCTGTACAGTGAATATTTCTCCTTGGTGTCAGTTTGTTACAAGTTGTACTTGCTCTAAAAACACCACACACTGCAGGTGGACTAGAAGGAATACACATAATAGACTGTAAACAGATGGAAGCTTTGAGAGAGGTGGAATAGGAAACAGAACAGCACTCCCTATGAGCTCTTTAATGCAAATACCTGTACGAATGGAGAAAAGTTTTGGTGATATGATAAGAGAAAAAGTCTTTTGCAATGACTCTTCATCAGCAGTCCTCAGTCAAAGAACAACTGGTGTCATGACTCTGGGCACAACATCACATCATAACAACTATGACGGAATGCAAGAGAAAATTACATTAAGGCTCAGGGAATCTGCACGCACCACTCTCACAGCTCGGAGGGTGCTGGTTTAACACCATACTCAGATTCTCCATATGTACGTGCTTATAAGCTTATCACAACCCCATGTATATTCCTGGAATTCGAATTTAAAACCAGACACGATTCAAATGCAGTGCTGTAATGTTTCAGCAATCAACATCTCTCAGTAGTTTCAGAGAAACACAGGATCTTTTGTCTTGGAAAGGACCTTCATAGCCCACCCAGCCCCAACCCCTGCTACAGGCAGGGACACCTTCAAGCTGCCCAAAGCCCCATCCAGCCTGGCCCTGAGCACTGCCATGGATGGGGCAGCCACAGCTTTTCTGGGCAGTCTCTGTCAGGGCCTCACCACCCAAGAAATTTTCCATTAGAAATGGAATGAAAAAATCAAAAATCAACACGTCTGTTAACTTAAGCAGAAAATCCTTTGTCCCAATACAACTGTAAAACAGAAACGAGTCCTACTGGGAAATATTGCTTTGAATCAACCCTATTTATAGAAATACGCCTTCCCACAGGTACTTAATGCTGAAAACATGACACAGGGAGTGATTCAAAGCAATTAGCATACTGCAAATGTAACATATACAAACAAATACAATCTGTTTGAACGCAGTTGGTTTTGCCACGTTTTTGCCATTTGTAATAATGATAAAAAGCCAGTATTTTAATCTGTGATTTTGTAAATGAGTGCTTCTGTTAGACATGGAACAGAAACCATCAGTGATAAACAGGAAGGGTAATCACAAGACACAGCATTTTTGTTGCCTCTTCACAGTGGCTAGAACGATATTCTTACAGTTGTTACGCGCATAAGAAAAGCAGAAATAGCAAGTTAATGCTATTTAATTTCCTTTTGCCAAACTGACAAGGCATCTTCCTCCTGCCTCTGGATGGTGTGGTTACCCTAGCTGGAAATGTATTCACTGTACACACTGGAAAGCCTACAAATTTGTAAGTTAAACCAACAAAACACATAGACAACGGTCAAGACCCTGCATGTCAGGCTCTGCACATTATCTACCACGTGCTCACCTGTGACTAAGGGAGTTTGTGCAGTTGGCTGTTCCAGTAAGACCATGTGCTGCAGAAGAGGGTTGTGTGCTGTTCCCCCATCTCTTTCCAACGTTGTAGTGCTCAAGTAGGGAGTGAGGTGGGTGCCAGGAAATAAAGAGATGCGCTGCTGCAAGGCTGGGATAGCAAGTCTCTCAGCATCCTGCTGTGCTGATCCTCCCTGCGAACGCACAGGCGGTGTCAGGGTGGGTTAAAGGAGAAACGAAGCACCAATGCAAAGCCCGTGTTCCCCATCACTTACGCTGGAAGGGCCAGTGGCAGGCAGTCCTAGTGTGATGTTGGGCAAAGAAGGAGATGTGTAGAGTGGAAGCTGTGTTACAGAGCCTTCACGATTCACCAGTCGGTGAGCCAGGCTGGTCTGCAAACAAAATGAAGAACACTGTCCCAGTGAGACTGCACCACCGATGGGGGGGAGGACACTGCACAGGAGCTGAGGGCCCATCAGGAGAGTACAGAGCAGGAAATGTCACTTCTGACATTGAGGATACTGAAAGAGGGAGCTTCAGATCCAGCCTTACTTCTCTTTCTATAGAGTGTTTGCCCTTCTAAAGCCACAACAGATTACCGTAACAATAAAACAGGCATTACTCTGGTGGTTGTTCTCTTTAGCAAATCACAGACAATTTATTCTATTTACCAGTGTGCTTTAGCTTAAATCAGACTTCAAAATTTCATCAAAGAGCCTTTTTATGTTGCTATTCCCCGATTTTCAGGATGAAATGTGAGATTTACTGAATTACCTTGCGGCCATTTAAAGCAGGAACACTTAAGCAGAAATGCCTAATTACAAAATGAGATTGATTTGAAATAGTTGGTAGAAAGCCCATTATAAAAATTACATTATTTTAAACCGCCTGATTTTTCTATTAAGCAACGCGTGTTCCGTTCACTTAAATCAACTTCAGTAGAACTTAAATAAACAGCTTAAATCAAACAGCCTTTAGACTTCGGGAAGATTTTCCATGGAATTTCTATCATTTTATCTCAGTTGTTGCTGTGGAAAAAAAGCAATAATGATTAATCTGGTATGTTACAATGACATACATTATTCCCACAGTGTTAGAGATCTGGATAACGGATTTATACATTTCAGACCTAAATAGTTATGTCAGGAAATGGGACTTGGCAGGTTACTTCCTTGATTGCAAGACTGGGCCAGTCTCTGGGTAACAAAAACCTGTTTTTCTCCTCAAAAGGTGAAACGTGGTGAGTAACATCACTGCAGCGACCACCAGGGGGGAAAAAAAGAGCACTAAAATAAGAAAAAATACTGAAAAACAAATAATGCACAGCAACCTTCAGAAGCAGTCCTGCCTCCTTGGCTCACAGAGATTCTGGTGGGCCAGCTGATATCTCCAATAGGAGAGCCCAACTCTGTGAGCTGGGGTTAGAGATGCCCATGCAGGAAGAGCAAACCTTCCCACGACTGCGTGAGTTCACCTTTATGTGATGCTGGGCTGGGCTTGCAGATGCCCAGGTCTGAATTCCATACATCCAAAGCAAAGCTGCTTAGCTTTCATACGATACTGTGCAAAATTTCACCTGCAGAGTGAATTTTTTATTTCCCTTTGTCTTATTGTGCCTTCATTAATGTCAGTCAAGCTTATGGGAAATACATTAAAAAGTAAATCTGCTTTTAAGATCTCGGTTACAAATTTGCTGCCACAAAGGAGGAAATTGGAAAGGAGCATTTTGCTGTTGAATGGTACCTGCTAAGGGCGTATGGTTGTGCATACCCACACGCTCAATTTTTTGAGTAATTCTGAACACTACTGGCAATTTGCCTTTAATTTAAATAACACAAAATGTTAGCACGCCACGTTGAGAGCAAGATAGTTACTGCCAGCAGAGTAATGAAATATTTTACTGATACCGTAAACGAAATAAACCAACATCCATTTTCTCTTTGAACAATCGATAAAGTGCAGTTGCGCCTCAAACCATCTCCTGGGGATTTGTTTTAAAAACAACGATGAGAAAAACAGCAGCTTGACACTATAAGCACAAGATATTTAGCAGCATTATCATCACTTTAAATATACAAATCCCATCTCTGGATTGTACACAAACAATGTTAGAATTGCACAGAAGAGAGCAATTTCAGCATGCACAATTTTCCCCTGCAATCGAATACTTTTTATAGGCTCCTACCAGCTACGATGGCAATGAGTATCACGTACCTTTCCAAGGCAAAGAAAAAAACTTCAGACCTAAAAAACATTATTTAAAAATAGGCATTGTCTTTTTTAAAGGAGGCAGAGAGCTTGAGTCTTTCTATTTGGAAGGCAAGCACTTGAAACTGCCAATGAAGTCCATATGAAGTAATGAAGTCCAATACCACATTCCAGCATACCTGGAATGGTTCAAGAGGTGACCTAGCAAACCAACAAGCAGAGGGGCACACTTCTCACTTAAAATTAGAAAATACAGGTAAGCATAGAACAGAAGGCTGCCAACACTAATTTTTCAGAGGCATTTCAACAAATATTCTACTCAAAAGTGGAAACATAATGCAAGCCTGGTCAGCTGGTATCAAATAAATCTTATTCTCCTAGGCTGCTAGGGAGTATTTCTTACACCTAAGAGGATTCGAAAGAAACCAAAACCCTGCCACATCCAGTTCTTCCCAGATAAACCTCTCCAGGCAAAAGGATCACGCAATACAAAACGCAGGGCCATTTTCCCCCAAACTGATGCCAGGAACTGGGACATTTAGCTAAGCCATTCAAGTATGCCTGAAATGCTGGGAGAACAATTTGTGCGATGGGTTATCGACGTCCTGTTTGCCATCACACATTGATTTATACTTTATTCTGTTCTATGATGGCAGTGATCCAATACACTTTATGCAGTCCTGGTCAGCTTTTACATTAGAACTGCACAATCTTTCGTATGCTATATATTCATTATTAAAAAAAAAAAAAAAAGGAAAAAAAAAGGAAAAGGTGAAAACACCCCATGCATTCTCTTCAGGGAGATTAACAACTACATTTTCTTCCTGCTTTTTGTATAAGAAAATGATACATGACATGTTGTTCTTTTAAAAATTTTAGCTCAAGGTGCTTCCTTCCTCCCATGCAGTGGTATTGATGTGAATTAGCCACTGCAATACAGCTGCAAAAAGAGGGGAAGGGAAGGTGGTGGCCTTTGATGCTCAAAGGCTTGCAGTTTGCTAAGTATAGATAAGATTGACAGCTCCTGCATCAGCAAAGCTGGTAGATGAGCACTCATATCCTCCTGGGGCTAACAGCTACAAACCTAGGAAGTGCCTGCAGGTCAGCCAGCCTTCAGTTTCACAAACCCAACCAACAATCCCACTCCTAACATCTTTTCTGAGATCTGCTCCAAATTACTAAACAGAGTGCATCTAAAAAACCACATTTTGTCAGAACACCCCCAGTTTCCAGGGCCAAGCTAAGATTAACTTAGACTGCTCAGCCTTCACAGTACTCGACTTAATCCTTTAAGATCTGCAGTAGAGTGGATGAAGACAAGTTTTGGATAACTCGGCAGGGGAGAATAAAGAGTGGGATGCATATTCCCCATGTAAAATCATAGAATCACTCAGGTTGGAAAAGATCTTAAAGACCATCAAGTCCAACCATGACCTAACCATATTACCCTAACTCTTAACAACCCTCCTCTGTATCACGTCCCTGAGCACCACATCCAGGGATGGTGGCTCAACCACCTCCCCACTACATCAGCAATAAAAATAAAAGGAAAATTTGTAAGGCAGATGCTATATTCATTAGGGAGAACAACTGAGGGCAAGCTGGATAAAAAGAAATGCCCCAATGGCGTGACACAGCCACCCTGGTTTTCTAAGGCCTGCAGTGAGGGCTAGTTAACATGGCCTATAATATGCCTTTAGGAAAAGGTGGGCTTCAGTAAGACCAAACACAGTGCTATGTTGAAATCCAGCCCTTCTACCCAGTCCAACACCCTGCTCCTAACAGCAGATGCCTCAAGTGATGGTGGGAGCTTATGGGATTGCAAACCTTAGCACAAGGTATCTGGCAACATGCTTTCAACCCTAAATGGGGAAGAAAAAGTTCAATCTGTTTAATCCAGCTCTGCTTTGGCCATACTCATAGCAACCTCCTGTGAGCAAGATCACCCTGCATACAATATACGAGAACAGATTGCCCGATATGTTAAAACCCTTGTGCTTGACCAGGAAATGCTCGTCGTGTTTTACCTTGTCAAATCACTCTATTTTTACTCTCCACTCAGAATAAAACCAGCACAAGTCACCACAGGCAGCTCCTGAGCTGGTTCAAACTGGATTTAATAAACAGGTAATGCATCCTGTCAGCCTAGCCCGAGAGGTAATTCCCCAAGTCTGCTCCAAGTCATGATCTGGGGTTTGCCGTGTTCCACACGCCCGTCTGTGTGCCCCAACACCTAAACCTCTGTGCAATCTGATCAGAAACCCAAGTGTTAAACTCAGAGAAAGGAAGGGCTCTGTACCTCCGCCTGAATACTCGTGACTGATCCTGTAATTCCATTCTCAGTGCTGATGTTATTGGAGCTGTTGTTTGGAGAGCTGGGACCAGATCCAGGAGCACTGTTGCATGCAGAGTCTAAAACACATCCAAGACCAACTTTTAGCATGACAAGCAATCTCTGAGATGATATTCAGACAGATAACAATCCCTCAAGTTTTGTTTGGGAGGAAGACAACCCTCCTCCCCATCTCCTCCTTAAATTTTCACAGGGCTCTTAAAACACCGATACACACTTTCAAATGGCCTCTCCAAGCACCTACTTACCTTATTTATGTATTCTCCTCATGGGGATTTCTCTTTAAGAGAGCATTCGTGACTTTAAATACAATTGGAAGATGATAAAAGACACGGAAAGCTTGCAGAGGCCAAACAGCAGTTATGTGGGATTGTTCTGCATCATTTTTCCAGAACGTTTCTTTAAACCTCATCAGCCTCCCAACTCCTCGTCAGCACGAATTGTGCAGGACTTTGCACTTGCCTCAAAGGGAACCATTTCAGTAGGGATGTTTCAAAGAAAGCCAGGTGAAACTCCACTGGATTTAAGAGACTAAACCCGCTTCAAAACACTGCCTTCTTGTTTGGCAAGTCTTCTCCACTCTGAGAGCAAACCACTTTCTCACTGGAAGACCTAAAGCAAAATTAATGCCCCCGGATAATTCTGTTATCATCAGGACTTGCAGAAAATCCTCTCACCTCGCTATGTTTTATCAACACACTCCCTGTGAACTCGCCAGCCAGAACCACAGAGATGGCTTGAAATCAAAGCCTCCCCTTAATTACGTAGAACTAACAACAAACAAAACCAGAATATGGAATTGCAACAGCCAGAAAACTTCCCTCCTCATGTCTCTCACCCTGTGCATGGCACAGCTTCCAGTGTTTCTCCTTTTTTTTTTTTTGTAAGTAAATAAAATTAAAACATTTTTTTTTCTGAGCTTTCCTCTACCCTCAGGCACAGGATTTGCCCAACATCAGAAGAATCTCCCAGCAGCTGCAAGGGTTCAGGCTGCAGCAGTCTCATAACTGCTCTACGATGCCCCAGAAGAAATAAAAGCCAACTGTTACAACTACTTTTAGTTACTTTTATTATTATTATTGCTATTTTGATCACTGCAAGGACCTCCAACAAATTATCGGAGATGTCTGGTTGGCTTTTTTTTTCTCTCTCTGCATTTAGCAGGCTTCTCATTATCAAGAGCTCAGCAATGAGTAACACCAAATTGAACAGCTGACGTTGAACTTCTCTATGAAAAAAAACATTCTGACTGCATGCAGAACAGTCTTTTGGTGGGGTTTTTTTGGTACCATGTCATTGCCAACAATATAATAGATTTCATGTATACTATCTAGACGTAGGAAAACTACTACATTCAAACTTTGACTCCATGAATATGTGTTCTTCAAGGATTAGAAGTGATTTCTTACCCTTGCAGAGGGACTGTTAAAAGTGATGTTACACTCAGAAGTCTGCTCTTACCATAACTGCTCCAACAGACATTTGAACCCCCTTCATTCACATCTGTGCACCCAGAGCCAGCACCAAGCACAGCTCTGCTCCTGCTCAGCTTTGCTCAGATATTTCTCCAGGCAGACTCCAGGCTGCCTTCCAGAACCACGTCTGTGCCCAGAGAGAAGCAGGAGCTTCCACTGCTATCTCTGAGGGCATCACTTGGATCACACAGCCAGACACTGGGGCCTGATTTATCCTAAAAGCTATGTGACACATAACAAGATATGAGAGGTAAATTCAGTTTTCAGATCTAATACAAATTATACATAGCTCTTGAAACCCATTTCCTTTACAAGCTGCGAGGTGCTGACACAGAGCCCCAGGACCACCTGAAACCTAAAGAGCGCTCACTTGGAGTTTGGGTGAGTCATGATAGCGTGCCTTAAAACCCAGATGAAAGAAAAAAGCAGTCACATTACTGCTTTACACACTCTGTATTACACAGAGGCATCCCTAGATGGTGCTAAGAATTAACTTTACAGTGATCTATCCAAACCAGTTTATTCAGAGCCCTCTTTACAAATTTCACTCTCAGAAGAATACTATTTTTCAACAAGGAACTGTAAATACGCAGTCAAAAATACCAGCTATATATATACTAAGTAAAAAAGCCTTAAATGTTTTAAACTGCAACATAATTACTTAACAAGGAAAAATGGCAATCTTCCCAAATCCAAAAACATCCCAAAGTTGTAAAGCATTTACTGCTGGACAAAGACAGCTATGAGTTATGGCCTCCCCATGTATATTAGGAGAATCACCTTTGAGAAATTTTATTTCTCAACCACCAGTTGCCGAAGATCAGAGAAATGCTCAGGAAAAAAACAGCAGTCCTATGGCACATCTGTATCTGTCTACGTATGTTAAATGTAGCTCAAAAAAAAGGTCACTGTGCTGGCAATGCTGTCTCTAGATGGGTATCTGAGAACTTGTGTTGCTGGCACACACCTGCATCACCCACTAGTGAACTATTATAGAATCACAGAATGGCTTGGGTTGGAAGGGACCCCAAAGCCCATCCTGCCCCTGCTATGGGCAGGGACACCTCCCACAGACCAGGCTGCCCATAGCCTCATCCAGCCCGGCCCTGAGCACTGCCAGGAATGGGGCACCCACAGCTTCTCTGGACAGCTGCACCAGGCCCTCACCACCTTCACTGTGAACAATTTCTTCCTAATATCTAATGTAAATCTCCCCTCCTTTCAGTTAAAACCATCACCCCTTGCCCCGTCGCCATACTCTTCTCCAACATTAAGACCCACACGAGATCCAGACTGCAAAATCAGCCAGATGCAAGAACAGCTTTTGGAAAGGGACGCCTCCAGTGAGTTTGCAGCTTTTGTTGTTGGCCCAACGCACCTGTGACATCCAGCGGGCGCTTCTTCAGAGCAGTGACCACCGGCCCGTCCTTCCTGCGCAACAGGGGGCTGCTCCGTCGTTCAGCGACTTTTTGCTTTAGCCTGGATCGTAATTTCAGGTTGGGTTCAGAGGCTGAACAAAAGGAGGAAGAGCAAACGGTGTTTTAGTCAGTATTATTTCAGTAGCTGTGTTACTCAGTGCGAAAGCTAGGTTGCAGTTCAGCATCGGCAGAGCCTAAAGAAAAATAGTTATTTCATACTGTGTATCCGGAGCAGTGACTTCTAAATATAATGAATGGTTTCCCGCCTATGCAGTATCTGAATTCACTGATAATGAAAGTCAATACTGTTTTAATTAAAAATAATAACCGTCCTGCAGCATTGGCTCTCCAGCGCCTTACAATCTGCTGTGAACTCATTTGGACCAGACCAGAGAGCATCAATTCACCTCCCCCGTTTCCTGCTACTGCTCAACTTTCTCCCAGGCCAGAGGTGGAACCTAAATTAACGAGATCTAAAAATCAACACAGGGATAGGCGAGACAGCTGAGATGTTGCTGCTTGGTCAGCAGGTAGCAACACTGTGGGGCTGGGAGGCTGCCTGCTATGGCTTGGTGCAATGGGCAGCCCCACACCCTTGGAGTCATCAGACCGTGATGAGAGCTGGCCCTGGGAGGGACAGCGGGAGAGACGGAGGGGAGAAAACACAAATCAAATCCCACAACAAAAAACACAAACATTTTCTCACTGGTTCAGCTCCCCAGAGCACCTCACACCGGGATGCAACGAGCACCAGCAGCAACTGGAGAAAAAGGGCATGGGAGTGCGGCCAGTGGCAAAGCCAAGGGCAGGGAGGAGGAGGTTTATTTATTTGGAGAGATACTTGATTACATCATCTCGGTCACAGAGTAACACCGTATCTAGAAAACACATCAAATACTTGGAAAACTCAGGGCTGCCCAGAGTGGGTGTGCATCTGTTTGCTGAGACCACAGTCTGACTTGCTTTGTGTACATCACACAGCTGAAATATCCTCTTAAATAAATACTCCTGTACCCAAATCCCGGGATTTCATTTCTCTGAAAGTCAAAGCAGAACTGCTGGGATCCCCTAATACCTCTGGGCTAATGGCAGCTGGCAACACCAAGCACCTTTGTACTGCGCAGCTTATCAGGTTCTTACAAAGGTAATGAAGCCTTAAGTCAAGATTCCTCCTGCGAGATGATTTTCTCTGTAAACTTTGCAACCTCCGGAGCGTATACAAAATATCTGCTTTGGTGCTTGAGGGCTCCTGACAGTTATGAGATTTGTGAACTGGCCCAATCTTTTCCATTCCTCAATCTCTTAACAACTCGGCGGCTTAATCCCTTTGAACCAGCAAATCCTGTGCTCTTGCCATTAACTACCAACGCACTCAGCTCCCTGCACTCCCAGGCCAATAATCTGCATTTCTTTAGAAGACTTAAAATGGGGTTTACAAACTGATTTGAATTAACTAAGTCTGGCTGCGGATGTATTTCCCTACAATTGGCTTTGACCACCAGGTCATGTAAAAGATCAAGACCAACCGTGTTAATTGCAGGGCTCAAAAATCAGAAGCTGATGAATTCAAGATCAAATGCTTTAAGTTAAGCCATCAAAACAGTTCTTTGATGAAACTTTGGGAAGGGGAAAAAAAAGAGCTTTTCATGACTGTTTGGGACAGAAAAATGCCAGTAAGAGATAAAGGAAGCGCTAAAAAAAAGTGTCACTCATCAAGACGATGCTTAAAATGCAGTATGAAGTGCATTAGCAAAGGAGAGAATCATCTTATAGAATATTTGCATATACAATGGCAGGAGGCTGAATGCAAATCTGTCATTTGCTTGGAGGACAAAATTAGAGGAGTGGACTAGATACAGTACAAGCGAGTGCTCTGACTAGTTCCTGCATGAAATTCTCCTCAAAGCTGAAGTTGGCCTTAGTATTTTTAAAGTTGTCTTTGGACATGAAGGAGTTCAGTGTCTCAGGCTACGTGCTTCAAAGTTGTTGCAAGTATCATTGATTAGTAACCATCGAGATGCTACTATCGAGATCTTAAAGAATAAATGGGAATGTGTCACAGCTAGATGCTGATCCATTCCATTTTAGACACATTTACACTGCCAGCTAGTAAATGAAATATAAGCCCGTGCCACAGCTGTTGCAAGGATCTATCTTCTGACAAAGAAAAACATGACAATATAAACTGTACTTTGGTGTAAATTTCATTCACACACGATTTATATTGTGCATGGCATTCATCTGACGTACGTCTGCTGCTGGGAACAGATGAGTAATTGTATGATTCTCAAGCACAGAGAATGAATGGATTGGAAACACCTTAAAAAACGTCAGGAAGGACGGATCTGGGGATCACAGTTTACCAAGCATTACCAGATATGCCCCCTGCATGCAGCCACAACAGAAAATCCATCCGTGTAGAAGGAAGGGAACAAACATACAGCATTACAAACCTAAAAGAGAGAAGTTATGGCAAAAATGGCGTGTGATAATTTGCCAGACAGAAGCATTTTCGGGTTGAAGTATCCTGTGTACTCCTGCTTTGCTCCCCCAGATGGAGGATCAAATTCTGAAACACAAAATGTCTACTTAGGAACCACACTCGTTTAGATACAATCCCGGCCTTTGTTCCGTGATAGAACTCTGAGTTTTTCTCCTAAATATAATCCCAAATCTAACATGTCATCGAGACCTCAGAAAGCATAATCCCTACATGCCTTTAATTGGGTGTTATACAACCCAAAGCGAGGGAATTAAGGCTCAGCACCGGCAGTGCAGAACAGCCTCCAGTTCAAAGAATGTACATCTATCACATTTCATAACTAAAGAGTAAGTTTTCAAGAGGCTTTTCCAAAACTCAGAACAGTAATTTCAGCTTATTCACATGGCTTCTAAACCACTACAGTTTTTAAACCAAAGAGAGCTGTCCTTCAGAAGAATAAATTCTGAATTTAGGTGACATACGAATTTGAGCAATTCTATGATTCCATGCTGCTGTTAGGGTAGTATGGCTATGCTGTGGTTGGATTTGATGACCTTTAAGGTCTTTTCCAATTCTATGACACACAACTATCAATACCAGTAAACTCAATTTTCAATAACCCCAGTTCCACTGAGGACCTCTTGAGGCTCATCCTTCAGGCTTCACATCCAAAGTGTTGTTCCCAGTGACTGCTAACGAGTGTAACGTGGAGAACTTTCAATTGAAACCCAAAACATACTGGTCTTTTACAGCTTCAGGTGGTGAAGTATTTTAAACAAACGTTGTGAATTTATTAAGAAATCAGTTTGATTCCTGCTTAGCAAAGAAATGAAGCACAGGGCCAAGTCTGAGTCAGCTTCAGAGAAGCCAGTGGGATTTCTTAAGCAGTGACATACTTAATTTGGCCCATAATAGGGGTTTATTCAAAGAATATTTTGTTTTTCTCTGAGTAAATTAATAATTAGAACACAGGCCAAAAGCTTCCTTAGTTTTCACAGACTCAAACCCAAGTTACCCCTCTTTTACTTCACTTACTGCAGCAGGACTCATGTAATCCAATTCTCCAACATTTATGTCACTCTCATTGTTTTCTTCCTGGAACTGCATCCACTAAGCTGCTGAACTAATCTGACATTAAGTCTCTGCAAGTTAAAAACACAAAATCCTGGGCAGAGTTTGCCCTGTTCCCATTACACATCTACGAAAAAAGCAAACAATGCACCGTGAAAACTCTAATTCCAGTCCTCGCATATCTTAATTTTGGAGGCTGGGATTGAGAAAGGCTATTCTTTTTTTTTTTAAACCACATTCCAAGCCACAGCAGTCAGGCAAAGGCCAGCGCAATTACCTTGTCACTTTATTCTAGAGTCCAGGTTACCCCATGGCTAAACAAAGGAGAGGAACAGAGAAACCCATCTGAAGCAGGCCTTTTGCACAACACGGAGTCTTAATGAAGACAAATGATCTTTTGTTTAGGTAGGAGGGACCACAGGTTGTGCAATTTAGAGTCTGCCTCTCCTCCCCAAAAATACTGGATCAGCCTCAGCTGGTCAGAAGGACCTGGTAAAGCTGGCAGTGGCAAAATTCACCAGTGGCCGAGCAAAAGGCTTCAACAGCCACAGGACTGTTTCACCATGATCCCTCTGGAGCACAAGGATGCTCACATTCTTGACTTCCAATCCCTGCAGACATCGGTATGGAGGAGAAGCATCTGACCCTTGACAAACATACCCAGAGGAGAGAGGTACCACAGGGCACAAACAGCAGCAGCAAATTCCTGAACTAGAAAGGAAAATGAGAACAAGAAGACCTGGATCTTCTGCAGAAACAAACTCAATTTTTCGTGTGCTAGGTACCATGCTAGGGAGCATGACCTGAAAGAGTCCATCTTGGAATGCAGATGCATTAGAAGGGCTAGAGATGATATTTGCAGAGTTTTCTCTTGTGTGCTGGCACAAGCACTGTTTAAGAGCTTTGTGAACAGACTATTTTGTCTATTTGTGGAAGGTTGTGTCCTTAAAATGAAAACTTATTGAAGGCTAATACTTGGCATTTCTTCATGCTGAAGCTTAGCAGTTTCAGCATATAAACAGCACAAAGGAGGCTTCATTAAGCTGAGCACACAACGTTCACACTTTTTTACAGCTTCACTATCATTTGCCTGACTATAGAACCGTGCAGAAAGGCAGCGTCGCAGAGTGCCGCAAAGGTTTCCACTGTGAACAGCCAAAACTGGACTAGAAAAACAAACACATGGAAATGCCACATCTTGTTTCTGCCTTCCCCTTTCCAAGTCTAAATAAAGACAGCAACTTTGCAGCATTTGATGTGTTATCTGGAAGGAAAGATAAGAGATGTGGAAGGAAATAAGGAAGAGAAAGAAGGAAGAAAATGAAGTCCAGCGTACGAGTTTCTCCAGTAAGGTGTTTAACACAGCACTGAGCTCTGCAGGAGGGAAGGAGACAAACATGGAATTTCCGTACAGACACAAAAAGCTGCAGTGCTTGTCCACAGAGAGCCCTGATTGACTCGGCACGAGGGCAGGGAGCAGCTCCAAGCAGCAGAGATGGCAATAGAGGACCACAGCTGCTGGCAGCCCAACGCCATTTGCCTTCTTCCACCTCCTTGTCCTGTCCTTCCAGCATTGTGCCTCACTCTGATGCCGGGCTACTCCTAAGATAAACAAACCTGGGCACGTATATAGGTATTTGCTCCAAAAGTGCTGTGAATGAGAACTCCAGTTTTCCCTTTTTGGATTCCCCATACTCATGCTAGAAGTGCACCCTGGTTGTTTTAGCAGAGCTCCTGAGCAAGAAAAGGGGGTGACCCCTCCTTTGGTTTCTAAACAAACCTCAGCACTGCGCAGGAGCCCAGGCAGCACATTTCATAGCTGAATTCCCTATTATGCCAGTGAGGCCCTCAGAAGAGATGGAAGGAATAAAGAGAGCAATTGCTGGTCCTCCAGCTGCACTTTGTTCTGTTCTCTGAAATGTCAATGGTCTGATCTGAAGAGCTATTCTGTAGCATTACAGCAATAAGTGATTTTTTTCTTCGTTAAGTTATTTTTGGATTTGGACTGACGTTCTCCATTTGGAGCAGAGCACTACGATAAGATAGAAGCCTTCACACAGCAGAGCAGGGCCGGGGAGGCAGGACCCCCAACCACACTGGCCGGGAGGACAGGGTGGGTGGAGAGCAACACTGCTTTTCAGCTTGAGCGATGCTCCATGCCGTATAAAGCTCAAAGATTTCTCTAAATTACACTCCCACTACACACCAGGATTTCAGCCTACTCTATTTTCCTCTAAACAATCTTTGTCACAAAACAAACCACTCAGAACGTTCCAAAATCAGAACTCACAGAGGTATTGTGCCTTTCTTGACAAATACAGTATATTAATTATGGACTTTCATTTTGCCCTTTATTGTTTCTAAGTACAGGCTCAGAACAATTTCACCTGCTTAGCTCCAATAACCCTGTGCGTCAGCAACACTGCAAGGAAACCAACAGCATCACAGAACCACACAATGTTGGGGTTGGAAGGACTTTAAGTCCATCCAGTTCAACAGCTGAACTGCCACCCACTGAACTGCCCAGGGTGGGATGATGGATGCCTTTCTCCTTTATACTCCTCATCAGCATCTGTCTTGATCCAGCACCACAACACCTAGCTCCCTTTTAGGGCTGAAAGCTGAAGTGGTTGCTGGGATCAGCACGGGTGATGTGTTTCTCAGATTCCCTCTGTGGCATTTCCCAGAAGCTGCTGAAGTACAAGAAAACAAGCAGCCGTTGTGGCCTTCCACCTGTGCTACCCACGGGGAGGTCCAAGGAGCAGCTCCCAGTTTGCTGCCTTGCTTTGTCCCTGGAAGGAAGTCGCTGGAGTGCAGAGACGCACAAGCCAGGCCCTGACAATGCTGAGCCACAAACTTCTCCTTGGAAAAAGTGGGCTGTGAAGGTTAAGGACAGCTTGCTTTTACCACAAGCCCCAAGACACAGTATAACCAGTTCTCCTTCGTCTATCAAGAGGCATTGCTGGGAATCGAGCTGTTGTGCAGGATCCCTGTTTTTGCCTGGTCCTCAGTGAACAGGAGCTGAAAAAGGAGCCTGTGACACTTCCCAGTTGTCGCTTCTCCCCAAGTACACACCACACACATGCACATGCTCATTTACTACCTAGCCAGGAAACTGAGAGACAGATACTTGCCAAAGATGTCTTTGTAAGCTCCCAGTCTGGCATTACATTCAGACTGGCTTTGGAAATAGTGGAAATTCACACCCTGAGATGCTACTCCATGGTTCTGCAGTGCAAACACACTTGGGACCACAGGAATCCCTTGCCTCTCTAAGATCTCCATGCTCATCCTGATCATCACCATGCCAAAGCAGCCAGCAGACAGGCTGGAGGCAAAGCAAAAAGCAGGAGCCAGAGCCTTGGATTCTCCACAGAACGGGAACGGTGGGTGCAAGGTCTGAGCCAAGCACACCAAGCAGCTGTCCCTTGCTCCTTATCCAACAGCAGAAGCAAAACCACAGCAAGACCTGGGCCTGCCTCACCTCACAGCCTGCCTGGATGACTCCTGCGGACGCAGGCACATTCATGCTTACAGTTTCTCAGAACATCTTTTATAAGCTTGCTGAAGAAATGGCTTTTTTCCCCACTTGGGTGTCAGGTTTAAATATAGATGCACAGACAGGGAGATGTTTCCAGTTCATGCATCCCAGAGAGCTGAATGCATGTTGGCCAGGCGAGTCTAGCAGGTGCTGTGCTTGGCAAAACCACTGATTTCAGTGACAGCTAATTGAAACGCTGTGGCTTCCATTAGAAATCCTGATTAGCTGTCAAGTCCCAAGTAATGTGAGGAATCCTCGGCCCTTTGCAGAAGCCAGAAGGAAAGCTAGTGTCTGATGGCTAAACCCTGCATGGCACGTTAAAAAAACAAGCAAAGAAAAAACTCCACACAAGCAAAAGAAAAAGCATGTTAACAAGTCAAACAATGCTCTTCAGTCTTTCACGAATCCCTGTGATGTAGGTCATTCCAGCTTTCTAATTAACAGCATGTCAAGATCATGCATACAGCAAAGGAAGCATGCATATACGTAGTTAAGGAAACTACACAAGTGGGGAAATAAGAAATCCTTGTCTTAAGTTATTTAAAGCAAAAGGAGAAAAGCATGAATGGCATCAGCTGAACTATTCTTGGTTCGGTTAAGGAAGGGAAGGCCACAAAGGGTTCAGCTAGAGAGAACTCAGTGAAACACGCCCTGCAGCCAGGCTAAGTGCAAGTTCAGGCCATTGGTAACTGCACCAGCCAGAGCCTGGCAGCACAACAACCTCAAGCAGAACCTGAACAGCCAACAAACGGGGACATAATTTGATAAAACAAACCGGAGGGGGGATTTCAGGTGGCAGGATGCATTAAGAGCACGCTGCAAGTGTTCGCTGTTTCACATGCTGACTGTTTCCAAGCACTCTCAGGACACTGCTCACGCACACATGTACTTTTACTCAAGAGAGCGTGGCCAGCCGATCACGTCTCTTATGCAACATTCACACTTGAGTGTTCCACTACCAGGCGATCCCCAGGGGTGCACAGAGGGCTGCTACACACCACTCCACGTCGCAGTGCTTTAAGTAATCAGAGCGAAGAAGGGTAGCACTTTTAAACCCACTGCAATTACAGGTTCATTCTTTCTGAACAATTACTCAACATGCAGAACGTGCTGCCAACTCCAGAAATGTACCCTAGCAGAAATCACTGCTCCAAGTGCCTTCCTGCAGCGTCCCGAGTCCCCCCGTCCCTAACAATGACACTGGATTGATGCCAGCCCCGCGGATCACAACTGTGCTGCGATGGACTCTGTTATTTGAACTGCAAATATTTAATCTAATTTAATAAAATTGGACTACGTGATACGGCGGTTTTAAATTACAAATACAAAGCCAGAGTTTTGACTGGTGCCAAAAATCTGAAAAGCTCACTTGTAATAAAGAACTTTATTTAGGATGGGCTCCAGCCTTCCCTGCCTTTTGTTTACACCAGGCTGTTCAGGAGTCCAAGCAACTTAACATTCTTGGCAATGGAGTTTCTGCAGGATATCACTGTGTTAGAGTCTGAACTGCTGTTACATTGAAAAGAAAATAAAAGAAAACAACAAAAAAGGTCTCCTCTGAACCTTGCAAGGGAACTTGCATGCGCTGCATACAAATCTCCAGAAGATTAATGCCAGTGCCCACAAGGAATAAGCATCGGTGTTCTGGAAAAACAAAATCAGCTAACTATCCTCCTATTTTAAAACAACAATGATTTTTAATAACGCCATTAGGTACGTTTATCTTCTTTAATTCACTCTGTCCGACAGCAGTTTTATCAGCAAGAGGCTTAATCAGAACTCAGTCTAGGAAACAACAGGAGTATGTTCAGACACTCCTGCAGAAATCCACTGTTAGAGCATTTGCAGTGAGAAGGATGATCTATTCTCAAATTAAAACTGGCAAGAAATGGCCCTAAAGAGAGGGAGGCTTTTGATAAAAGACCATTTCTGCCATGGGGTTGCTAATGTGCGCTCCCCCAAAGTGGAGGTTCTGGTTTCAAAAGAGCAGAAAGGTCTTCGGATTCGTGCTGTCCACAAGCATATGATGCCAAGGGACATTTCCTTGTGAGGACATGCTGTGAATTTCCAGAGGAGACCAACAGCCTTCAGCAGAGAAGAAGCAGACGGCATCGGTGGATTCTAGCAGCCCAGGACCAGTCTTCCTTCTTCCTGACAGATGTGTATGCAAAGCACATCTTTGTGTGCTGACAGCTCCAGAACTGAAGGAAATCTCCTTTGAGGGCAGCCCTCTAGCAGCACTCATCTCCTCCATGCAAGGACAAGTCCTGAGGCCCAGACAGCGCCACTTTGGCTGTCTCCAACACGGACTACGCAGCAGCAGATGCTGCACCTAACACAGTGTTTGGCTTGTCATTATCTAGAAATGGAGATTAGAGGATGCTCTACACTTCAGCAAATTCTTTTCCCTCTCTGCCCTTGGAGTCCTGCAGAAAGGGCCTGCTTTCTTGTCAGTCACTTACCCTGAAGGCACAGGGTGTGTACAGGAAGAGCCCTCACCCTGGGAAGGACTTTCTCATCTTAAGTTGATTCTTGTGCAGCTGATGTCTCTGGTACCTGCCGCCCAGCCCAGCATGCCTACTGACTGGGAAAACCATCTACAGATCCATCCAGCAGTACAGGTACTATGGTGTGGAAGCAGTTCATAAAATGCCTTCAAAGGCACAGACCTGGGAGGCAGGAGGCACAGGGTAGCAGTGCACAAGTGTTATGTTTTTCTAGACAGATGACAGAAGAAGAAAAAAAAAAACACAAATAGAATATTCCACCTTCACATCAATTTAAAGAGATAATGAGAATCATGATGAGGACACATAAGACCCAATTGACTTTCAGCTATTAGGGGAAGAAATATGAGAATACCTACGCCTCTCCTGGAAGGAAATGGATGTGCAGCCAGCTCCTGGGAACTGATTTAGGACAGCCAATTTGACCAAAGGCTGTAGTAAATCCATAGAAAGGTCTGGTTAACATACCACTACCATTCCTGACCACAACAATCACTAACACCAGTGCTCATTCCTGTACATTTAAAGGTCCACAAAACAAACCTGAGAAATAGCTAGAAGCACCTGTGGGACACACAAAGCTCAGTCAAGACAGGATTATTTTCCTGTTCTGAAGCAATTTTCAACATGCACCACTGTGTGCATCATCCATGCAAGCAGCAGAGCTCCCCAGATTGGGGTGAGCTTGTTGCAGCTTGGCTCTTCCCCGAAGGGAGCTGGCTGCTGAGGATCACAAGCCTGCAAGGTTAGAAGCTGAGGCAGTGTTGGCCAAGGCATGTGATATGGAGCTGAGAACCACAGCCAAACAAAACAAACTGGTTTACATAATATATAGCTGAGAAATAACTGACTTGCTTAGCCACCATGCAGAGAGAAACCTAACTGAGAAATAACTGTCTAGGTGTGAACCAAAACCTTTGCAGGAAGTCCCTACACTTTGACTGGCAGAAACGTTTTTATTTATTTAAAGTATAAACTTGTATATAACATGCAAATCCCAGAAGAAATGAACTTTTCTTGGTACTTTTCTCACTCAGCAAAACATACTTTGACTTCAGACACGCAGATCTCTGTATTAGTTTTGACTCTGTGAAAACATCTCACAAGCTTTGACACACAACGAAGCTGTCTTCTGCATGTAGCTCTGCAAGCCTGCACAACCAAAGCCTCCCTCTAACACTGCTTGCTCAGTGACAGCTGGAAGGGGGAGAGGAGAGTGGGGTGGTGTGAGCGCTTCTTAAATAAATTGCTCCATGAAATATAGCTTTTTGGCAACGTACACTTTTTTTTTTTTCTTTCTTTTGGAAATGTAAGGACCAAGTGTCACGGCAAAGACAGCAGGTAACACAGAAAATCAATGGGAGCATTACCTGTTTTTCTGAGTGGGAAGTCATCTTTGGAATCGTACATCCCCAGGACAGGGTGATTGTAGGTGCCGGATACGCCACTTTGAGGTGGGGAGCTCTGGTCCAGGGAGCTGTGCTGTGTCTTCCTGCACGGTCAGGGAGAGAAAGAGAAGGGAGAAATTTAACACAAGTGAAGCATAGAGGGAAAGAGTTCAGTTTCACTTTCTCTGCTCCACTGTGAGCAATGAAAAGGAAAATCTCTTGGGACCAGCTTTCTCATTCTAGGTACTAGAAAGCGATTAAAAGATCATCTGAAAGCTAATATACAGGGAGGAGACTAAACATATGCTTAATTTTCAGTACTGGAATGACCCCGCTGAGGAAGGCTCCACAAATTTAGGTATTTAACCACAGTTTTAAGCACATACTTGAGCCAGGTTTCGATAAGTTCTATCTGCAAAGCTAAGCACAGGTCTCACTGCTTCCCTCAACTACAGCATGAATGAACAATTCCCCTTCACTGCATAAAACCCTGAGAGAAAGCCTAAGGATGAAATCAAACAGAGGATGAGCACGTGAAGAGCCACATGTTTAGGCAGGCCAACAGCAGTTTTGATGCTGCGCTGCGCCCTGACCCCAGCACTTAGCATGCAACGGGCCAAAGCACTCAGCACCCTCCAAGGTAACTTCTGGAGGCTGGTGATTTATAGCTTTGTTTGAGCAGGCTGCTGGAAGGAAAGCACATGCTATTTGCTAAGGATATTAAATAATAAGAGAGTTTTCTAAACCTCCTACCTATGTGTGTTGGCTGCACCTTCCCTACTTAATGCCTTGTGTCCAGCTTTGCCATGAACCCCAGTTGGTAAAGACTTCTGGAAACCTCCACGTTTCCACGTTAGCAGAGCAGCCACATCACTGATTGAGCAATACAAGTGGCAACCATACAGCTGTCAAGCAATCTCAGGTTTTAATTCAAGTAAAAACAACCTAAACCCTGTTTTACTTCTTCAAATGATTGAACAATACAGGACAAGTACTTAACTGAGAGACGCAAAGAGCTGAAATTCTACCCTGTTTAACAATCAGGCATTCACAGAGATTTTGACTAAAATATTCTGCTCTAAAAGGCTCTTTAAGGAACGAAATTGAGCCATTCCCAATTTGAAAATGACTCTCCAGTCCATGAGATTCCTTGAGCAGCACGTTCTGAAGCTCGAGTCAGAAGGAGGCTGCTGGGTGAGATGCGGCATAGTGATTCTAGTTACGCCCTTCAAGAAAACAGCAGAAAAACACACCGTGCTTTCTAAGTGACTGTCACAAACACTTCTGAAAAGTTTGTTCAGTGTCTATATAGAGTCTCATACCAGCAGTTCCCACCAAGCAGCGTGATTCACTGCGCCTTCCTAATCCTCCCCCCTTTATATCCCGAACTTCCCTACACACAGGCTGAATAATTGTGTGTTCTCACACTGCTGCATTTCACATGAGCGTTCGCACACATCTACACATGTCCTTTGTCACACTGGCAGCACTAAATGCCCATACGCAGCACTGTTTAATCATCACCTGAAATAAAAACAGAACCACGTTGAAAAATATTTGAATCCCTCCTGAAAACAGACGTCGCTTTCTCTGCTCATACCGTAGGAAGGCTGCACAGAGAGATGTTTCACAAACAGGAAGCCCAGGCTACGCAAGCCAAGAGCCCCTCCAACCCACCATGGCACACAATCGCATTTTTCTCTTGCCTATACAAGCAGTAGGATTTTTTTCTTTCCTTTTTTTTCTTTTTTTTTTTAAATCATGTCTTAAGCTGAACAATCACGTACATTGAAGCTATTTTCATCACTTTGTTAGGGAATGTGCAGGAACTCAAAGGGCCTGTTTAGATGTGCTCTGGAGCTGCTGAATGACAGACGTTTCACTCTGCAAACATGAATGCACTGCATTGCTTGAGGACTAGGATCCAACACCCTACAGTGCTCAGAGCAAAATGCACTGGTCTGCATGCCTGTTCAGGAATTTCAGAGGTCCTGAAAGAGGTGAAATTGTATACTAAATCGAGTTTGCAGGCATTCCTGGAAGTACATACCTTCACATAACACATTCTCTGTGCTTTGGGCTGCGAGGTCCATCCAAAGCCCGTGCACACAGCAAAGCATGTCTGACACTTCCAACATATTCATGCAATGTAAACTGAATATGTATTTGAACGCATGTCTCTGTTGGAATCCTTTGCGCACAGAGAACAGCAACATTTATGTACGTTGGCATAATTTAACGTGTAATTATTTCTATCTCCTTAGCATGCAAATACTCGGTTCAACTCCCTTTCACGATGGCTACTGTGTCGAGTGGCTACTTCCCAAGAGCACTTCTGAAAACTTCCAAGGGAAATAACAGCCCTGTTTGCTGAGCCCGAGATGCTCCATCTTTGCTCCTGGTAAGTCACTTTTATTTATGTTAAGTGTCTTCAAGAGCAGGACCTCCTGCGATGAGGGCTGCCCAGCAGATTCAGAATCCACAGGAGGGACAGTCTGACAATGGAATTCAAAAGAACCTCTTCTTTTGTTGCCTGCCATTAACATAATCTGAAAATTATAGTTCACCACAGAATCCCAAACAATTGCGTTTAGACTGGAGCTGCATATATTAGAGTATACAAAATGGCTTGAATACCATGGAGTCAAATACGGAGCAGGATCTCTGTGAAAGCCTCTGAGAGATAATAGGAAGCAGCTGAAGGAGCTGGGGTTGTTCAGTGTGGAGGAGGCTCAAGGGGTCCTCATTGCTCTACAGCTGCCTGAAGGGAGGTTGTGGTGAGCCGGGGGTTGGCCTCTTCTCCCAGTTAACAGCAATAGGATGAGAGGTGATGGTCTCATGCTGCACCAGGGGAGGTTCAGGTTTGTTACTGGAAACAATTTCTTCTCAGAGCAGTGCTGCAGTGGCACAGCTGCCCATGGAGTGCTGGGGTCACCGTCCCTGAAGGTGCTCCAGAACTGTGAAGGGGTGGCACTGAGGGATGTGGGCAGTGGGCATGGCGGGGTGGGCTGGGGTTGGACGTGGGGATCTGAGAGGTCTTTTCCAACCTGAATGATTCTATAGTTCTATGATTACCTAGTTCTTTCCTTTAGTAGATCTTTTGGATCATGAGTACATTTGGCAAGACCTCTGCAGCTAGCTGCATTCCATCTCAAGGTTTGACCTGCACATCTGCCTACAACGTCCTTTAATATTGGTGATTAATTAGAAAATATTCACCGATTATAGACAAAAGACAGTGCTGAGTGAAGCTCAAGCGCATACAAGATACGGAAGGTAAATTATCCACACATCTTAGTGGGCAGTAACAGCTATTTCACATGCAAAGAGCACATATTTCATGTCAAAGCCACTGACGCAGAACTGTTGTGGTGTTCAAGACCCTTAAGAGAACTGCTGTTTACAAGTAACGCTTTTAAATTTTTTAAAGGAAACTGCAAACCTTAATAATACCAGAGGAAGTGCTTAAAAGCAGGCGTGTCATTTAAGAGACTATTTCAGCATCTGTTACCATTTAATTGGTTTGCCTGCTCACAGTAGGAGCATCAAATCTATCTTCTGCAAGCCTTGTTTGCGTGTGTCAAATCCAACCACCACCCAATTAAATCACGTTACAAGTATGTGCGTAAATATCCCTGTAACTGAATTGGTAACCTATGAGATGATATACAAATAAATAGTAATACACAATTAATTTAAAGGTTTTCTTTCTCTTTTTTGTGTGTTTTGTTTTCTTCTGAATTTAAATAGAAGGGAAACAAACAAACAAAAAAATCTTCAGCTCGTGCCTTAACAACCGAAGGGCTACACTCAGAACTCTCATCTGCAGTTGCAGAGCCTTGCTGCCCTCCTCAAAAGCTGGGCAAAACGAGCTCCCATCTGCCTGCAACTCATCACTGAAGCATGCCCTTGGAAAGATTTGTGAGGCCTCTGAGGCTCCTTCTTCCTTCCCCATGTCTTGTGTTGGAAACCAAACCCTGCTACTAAACAGATGGAGGTGAGATGAGGGAATGGTAAGCCTGTAAGAAAGGGGCTTAGCCTGTTGTGGAACAGTCAGTATGCTGGCTCTACCTGTTGCATCCCCGAGGCACCACAAGAAAGGGATGTTCAGATGAAAATGCACCACATTAATAACAAAAAATCCTAAAGATAATGAACCTTAAAGAATGTATCCTTGTTCAGAAGGGTCTCAGCATTTGCTTGAAGTGAGGAAGGAAGACTGAAACCCAAAGCACAGCTGGGCTCAGTAAGTTACTGCACTAAAGCTGGCCCTGCAGCATACCCCATGTCACTGACCTGGACTCAGCCGAGTGCTGGCATCTCGGTGAAAAAGCAGTTAATTCTAAACTGTAAAACATAAGACATGCAGACCACTCCCAAACTTCTTTTTTCCCTTTTAGACACAGATCACAGATCATAGAATGGCCTGGGTTGCAAAGAACCACAACGATCATCTTGGTTCCAACCCCCTGCTGTGTGCAGGTCGCCAACCCGCAGCCCAGGCTGCCCAGAGCCACATCCAGCCTGGCCTTGAATGCCTGCAGGGATGGGGCATCCACAGCCTCCTTTTCTAACAGATTAAAATCATCTATGATGACAGTTCTAGGTGAGGTTTCTCGGCCAAAGAGCAAAGATTTTGGAAGAAGGCATTTATTTACTAGCCTTAATTGTAATATAATATAATTTCTGCATTAAAGT
Source organism: Tympanuchus pallidicinctus (assembly GCF_026119805.1). NCBI lineage: Eukaryota > Metazoa > Chordata > Aves > Galliformes > Phasianidae > Tympanuchus > Tympanuchus pallidicinctus. The sequence goes on from NW_026294669.1 coordinate 35,721,830, forward strand.
TAGGCATTTTAAACAAATAAATAAATAAAAAGAACACAATGCCTCAGAGAGCCTTCAAATGCTTCCAAAATCCCCTAATTTCTTTGTGAGTCTCAATAAAGGATAGTGGAAAATCACTTATTTAAAAATACATATTTACGTTGCCATGATTTAGATTCATTTTTTCCTATTTCTTCTACTATCTTTCACACCACCTTAGCAGGCCCTAAACATTAGCTCTGCACACCCTACCCGCATTTCACCACTTTAACCAACGTCACAGCCATACAATTTTCAAATCTCAGATGAGATTTTCACAGACGTATTAAGAGTTGCTCAATCTCCCCCTGGCAGAATAACATTAGAATCTTCTGCCAACTACACTTCAGCATTTCTGTTCTGGCTCATAGCTGGGATATCTTTCCAATTTAATTTCAGCTTAGTTTCTTGCATTTGGAACCATCAGCTGACAATGACCTCATCAACCCTACATAAATGCTTATTGCTGAAGACTGAAAATAATACCAGATTCTCAACTTGAAAACAATTTTCACAGCAAAATTTTCTTGGATTTTCTCATTCAAAATTTCATCAATGTTATGGTCGATAAAGCAACATTCTGAACACATTACTTTTTTTTTTTTAATAGATATTTTTATAATGTTTTAGTAGTGAATGTTTTCAAATTACATCAAATTTCCAATTTTTCTTTACAAAGAAGTGGATTTCTAGAACTGGAATTTATACCTCATCATTTCTAATGCCACCCATGGCTCTTTGGTACATTAGAGCTAATTGAAGAAATCACTCTTTGCTTCTACAACATTCTAAGAACACCCGCTATCTTCTCACTTCACATGACATTTGGATTTTCTAGGATATCCACAGCAGAGCATTTTCAGTAGAAAATGTAGACATCAGCAGAATTACACAGGGTGCACTTCGTGTTTTCAGCAGTTTACAGGGAAACAAAACTTCCAGCTCCGAGAGACTGAGATGAGCAGCAGGCAATAAAAGCAATGCTAGCTCAACTATCCTGAGTTGCAGTTCACTAAGCATAAAGCCTAATTTCCTGAAAGTTCATGTTTTATAATCCTTATCTGGAGCAAATCCTGGTGAAAAACCAAAGAACTTATAAAGGCAGATCGTGACAGCAGAACCTCTTAGTTCAAATAATCACGGATCCAAGACGTCAGCAAAGACCACTGCTCACAAAAATACAGGGATAGCACTGAAGATAGGAAAAATATTCACTTTGAAACCCTTCAAAAATGCTTTTCACTCATGATCATTCACCAAATTCAAAATCTAGCTCTATCAGTGCTACGGCTGACCAGTAAATAGAATCATGTAATCATAGAATCACAAGGTTGGAAACGACCTATAAGATCATCCAGTCCAACCGTCTCCTCATCATCATTGCCACCACCAGCACTGTTTTTTTGCATACATCAGGACTATTCCCCAGCTGCAGCAATTGTGAGAAAAGGTGGCACAGGCTGCATCACACAGACAAGCCCAGCACCACTTACCCATACCAGAAGCGAGGGTCACTGGAAATGCAGTGGTTGAGATTCCGGTGTGCCAAAGCTTTCTTCTTATTTAAAACAAATTCTTGTAATTTCATCTTTACTTCTGTGCTTGCCACTGCACCTGAGAAGTCAAGAACAAAAATTAAAGATATTTAATCAATTGACTTTGGACAAAAGCCATAGCAAAAAAAAAAAAGAACAACACAAAAAAACATACTTTAAGAATGAACATTTCTAAAAGGATTCAGAATTAAAGGCTTGGTTTTTCAGTCCAATAGAGGAGCTTCTGTTTCAAAGAGAAGAACAAAGTGCCTCCAGTAAGGAGCTCTTTTTTTGCCCCTTCAGCTTTGCATATAATCGCAGCGGATGTTTGAAAGCGGAGATCTAATCAGAGATTTATCATTTTACTACAAAAGATCTCTGAAGAGGATTTTTACACTTGCATAAAAGTTAACTTAGAAGAAAGCACCGTACGAGGTACTGCAGCTTTCCTTTAATCAAAGGTATTTAAGAAAAAGGGTCTTGTGTACACTCAAACGAAATTTTAAATGTCACATCTGCAAGCAGAAGGGGAACGAGACGAATGTCTCATATGTAGATGCTGCCTTGAAAAAGCTTGTAAATAAGGACTTCTTTGTTCAGAAGTATCTGTGTACAATAAGACACACATAATATTCCAATTCACTTACAAGTGTGCAATCTGTTTCTTCAAATAGAGAATCTAACATTTAAAGAAAAAAAGTCAGTAATTTCGTAGCGTAGAGTTAAAATGTCAACTGTATAATTTCTGATCATTATTTCCTCCACAATAGAGACCAGTCTGTTTTACTGCGGTGATGGATTAAAATTATCATTCAGTTGACAGAACAGACTTACAGGCAGAGTTCCTGATGGAGTAATGCATAGAAAGTTTGGCAAGCAGAACATGTGGAAAATTATGGTTCATCTACACCACAGCGTAAACCAAGAATTCCAAAAGGAAAATAACTGGGCTACAAGTAAATGAAAAGGCCAGGAAAATCGTCTGCTCTGCTGGCATACCTAAAATACAACAGGGTGATCTTCTGTCTCCTGGATCCTACACAACACCACGGTGCCATTTGACAGACCGGGGAAACAATTTCATTTCATTTCATTTCATTTTTTAATATCTCCACAAGAGAAGGAAACTGCAATAATTCTGCAAAGCACTGCCTGAAAATGTAATATTGCTCAACCACTGAAGCAGAGTTGAAAAGCTTGAAAATTCACTTTTTTGGAGCCCTGCATTTCTCACTAGTTCTACAAAATGTAGGTTTGGCATGCACCCCAGTGGGAAGTTCAACTGAGGAGCTGGAGATAAATTCCTATGAGTTTGTGAGCAACATGGCTAGACCAGAATAGGTGACAAATTCACACATCAAGGCCTTCTCTCTCCAAAAAGTGTCATCTTTGATCTATTAGCATCTTAAAAATACTCAAACATGGTTGTGTCCTATTGGTTTTAGATAAATCTGACATTATTTAGAGGAATTTGAAGCCAAATGCTGTTGGATTGTGAGGTTTCCAAAGGCTTCTTTGGCACATCTTCCTCCTAAACTAGCAGCTGAAGGGCCCCACATATGCTAACAGGATAAAAACGTGAAGATCTTCTCTACCCTGAGCAAAGCTGGAGCTGTGGACAAAGATGTCATGTTGAGCAGATCATCGTTCAGCTCCTGATCCTTGAGTCGGAAGACGAGAAGAAAAATCTTATTCATTTTCAATGTATCTCATACGTAGTGATGGGATACAGGCAGAACTACTTGGCAATACCCAGTGGAGACATTCAAGAAGAGGAAGCAAAAGGCAGAAAAGCACAAGGTGGCACATAGACAGTGGTGTGTCACCATGCAGGGAACAGGCATTGAGGGCAAGAGCAGAAGTCAGATGCCCACATGCATGGAATAAATCCACAGGCAGGAAGCCAGAAGAGACAGACCACAGAAGGATAATATGGAATGAAAGAAGACAGGTTAAATGCTGTCCCAGAATCGAACTATAACTGTATGTAGGATAAAGCACGGGTAGAGGTAAGAGAATAAAGGTCAGAAGCAGGAGCGAGCTCCTCCAAGAAGGAGGGGATTGCACAGTGCAAGAAGAGAGGAGCAGAACCAATGGAAACTAACAAAAGAAAGCCCTTTGTGATAGTGTAGGTTGATCACAGCCTGCCAGCTTGTAGGAGAAAGCCCCAGCCTGAGACTGCCTGAGCAGAAGGGCATGGGATGGTCCCTGCCCAGGAGGAGGGAGACAGGAAGACAGATTTGGTCTGTCTGGAAACACTGATGCACACAGCTGGTTCTAGGTTCAGTCATAACAGTGGAAAGACAGGACAACCAACTATCACTCCTTATCCTGCCCAAAAAGCACCTTTAGTCTCATATATACTTTCCTTCTTCTCTTAGAAGTCATGCTTTGATCATATGCTTTGTGATAACAGATTCCAATTCATAAGGCTCAAGGATCCTGAGATGAGAAAGGAAGGGACTATTACTACGTTAAGCTAACTCTATTTGTGATTTGCCTTCTACAAGGTACAAAACAATGCCTTTTGGCTTACAGTGATGGAGGAAGGATGGAGAATAAACGACTTTCTTCAACTATTACAGACTTCATATTTCAGATTTGGACAACGTCAACTATTTGTAAAATTTTCTGATGTGAGAAGGATAGGTACTCTTAAGAGGTAAGCTTCTATAGTGATTATATGCTGTAGTACTTCTCAAATGAAAGTATTTTTAAAATAAAACTGTAGACACAGATTCCTTAAGTTCTGCTCTTTCCTCTACACCTATGGTTCGACCAGAAGGTGCTTCATATGCTTCAGATTTAGGTGCTCAGGCACTCAGGAGCTTTTGTTTATTGCAAACTATCTTAATGAGAATAGCCAGATGTCAATTTTGCAGAGGGATCCATTGAAACACTGAAACAGTATAAGCAGTTGATGAGAATAGCAGGATGAAGTGGAAGGACTTACAGATCTCACTCAGTTCAAGCTGTTTTTATTTGGGAAAACAGCCCAGTTCAACTGCTTCTTTCAGGGAAATTCTGATCCTTTGGTTTCTCCCCTACAGCTTAAACACAGAAAACCCAAACAAAACCCAACACAAACACAGACGTTGGACCTCCTATGAACTGCTCTGCTGAGATATTGGGGCAGGTCTGCAAGTTCCCTCCCATGAACGCAGGTTAAACAAAAGTCTGTTCTAGCATGATGTGCGCAGAGGGAATGAGGAATTCAATGAGGAAAGTATTTGCAGCCTCCTACTCCCCAGCTTCTTCCTGCTGGAAAAGTTGTTCTGAGAGCTTTATCTCATTCCTAGTCCCCAGAGAGCATCTCTTCTGCTGGTAGCCCTTAGCCCTGTCTGCTGCTTCCATCACAGGCTGCCTTATTTCACACGGAATGGAGACCTAATGAGTTGACAGTGCAACTCCGCAAGGTATTTTTCCTCCCATTCACTTCTAAAAGAAAACTGAACAAGTAACCAAAGTATCTTTGATAAGGGGATTTGCGAGGCCATAATCATGTTACTGAATCTTGTGAAGTGCATAATAACACGTGGGGAAGCCAACCACAGTCTGTACCTCATGAAAGAAGTGCTTCTGAATGAAAACACTTTAAAGCTAAAAACTGAGAACTCGCCTACAACTTAAAAGGGTGAAATTAAGAAAAGAAAAAGAAAAGCAGTGTGCATCTGGTGTATTTTATGGTTTTAATATTCTGCCTCCATTAGGAAAGCTGCCAAAAATACTTCAGAAAATGTTAAATCAAATGAAGAGATGATACGCTTCCTTTTGAAAAATGCTAAAACGGCATTTAGAAAGACAAAAATGAAGATAAAGCATAGAAATAAATTCCTCTTTTACCCTCAATACCTCCAAAACATTTACATAAGCTGCTGTGCAGAGAAGCTCTGTAGAAAGGCTATCAGGGAGGCTTCTTCAGCTTTATGAAGCTGCTTTATGGCTTCCATCCATCTGCTCTACCTGTCATCACTGAACCAAGTGAGCTTTTGCTACTTACTCTCCTTTCCTTTCTCTTTGTTTTTCAGCTGTTGAAGTTTCTGCTCCCGGTGCTGCTTTTCCAGCTCCTGCTCCTGCCGGTGCTGCTCCAGCTTCCTCTGGTGCTCCAGGAGCTCCTGCTGATGCTTCATTGCCAGCATCTCCTGCTGCTGCTGCGGAGAAGGGACGAGGGAAAAGCAGCAAATTAACACAGTCAGACCTCCTGGTGCTAGAGCAGAACTTCCCATCAGTTGACACCAATCATGTTTAGACCATAGAAAGAGGACTGGCTGCATTTTCTTTCCGGAAAGAAACACTTCCAGGCACTTTGTGCGGCCCCATTTTCTAACACTGCCCTGCCAAAACCTGTGGATCCTGTCCTAACGCAGCACAAACCACTGCACAGTTGCTGGACAACTGTCTGACCCAGCTGAGTTGGATAGTTTTTTTGTTTTCCCCCTGCTATTTCGCTTGGGCTTTTGTTTTCCCCCCATCGCAAAACTCCATTATGACATCTTACATGCACTCTTGCTGAAGGAATATGACTGAGCTCATGTCCAGGTGCTTGAACCAAAGAATGCTACCATCAACGCTGGCTCTGCAAAACCAGTTCCACCACACAGATGTTTTTCTGAATAAACCTTAATTACACAACTTTACACACTGGTTTCTCCAAAGGTCCCTCTCCTCTATCAGTGAACAGAGAAGAGTTCCCATGGACCAACTCAACTACTGCAGCCTTTTCATGTCATCACACACTGGTCACCTCCTGTCTGCTGTGCAGACCTCAGACCCGAGATAAATGTTTCCTCGAGGAAAGGATCACCACCCATTTCTAAGCTTAATTATAGAGCATTCCTTCCTTAGAAAAGCATCTTCCAATAGCCTCTCAGGAAGGATACACCCCAGCCCTTCCAACACCCATGCAAGAAGCAGAGATGGGCTGCTTAATTAAGGACAAAACTTGCAAAGCTTTCATCAAATGGAGTGTTCAGGAGCTCAGACACCAAAGGCTGATTTACCACAGTGATTCTTCACGAGGCCTTCACAGAGGCAGCAGTCAGCAACAAGGGTACCTGGGATCAGGCACTTGTTTATTTATTTTTAACCAAGAAAAAATTGATTTTGAAAAGGCAGTTTTTGGCAGCTTGCCCTCTTGTATAAGATAAGGAAGGACATCATAGCATATGGCGGGGAATCATAAAAGCATTCTGGTTGGAAAAGATCTCAGATCTTTCTCAGATCTTCTCATATCAAACCCCAAAACAGCCCACCATGACCACTGACCATGTCCCTCAGTGCCACAGCTCCACGGCTCTTGAGCACTCCAGGTACATCACCTCCCTGAGCAGCTGTGCCACTGCCTCATCACTCTTTCCAAGAAGAAATTGCTCCTGACATCCAAGCTGACAAGGGGCAGTCAGGAAGATGCCAAATGATTCCTTCCCTAAAACTGCATGGTAACCCTCCAAGCCTATAATGAGCTTCACTGCCACCAAGGCAGCTGCTCAGGGTCCCCATCCAGACCTGCAGTCTCCACTCATGTCCCCAGATCCAGCCACATGCACACACCAACCTGCTGGGACACATGGAGTGATCCTCTCCAGCCCCAAGCATCCCTCGTGGGGCTGCTTCAGCAGTGGACTGGAGGTGGTGTGCAAGGCTGTGGGGCTTTGGGGCCTGTCAGTGATACCTGTCAGTGATCAGAGAACACCCTGTGCCCTGACAGTCAGCCAGCAGTGAGCTGTGCTGAGAAAAGCAGGTGACAAATGACAAGTCTCAGCAGCTCTCAGCTTGGCAAGGTGTGAACTGATCTCCATAGGGCTCGCAAACCGTGCTTCCCCCTAAAAAAACTCAAGTTCCACTGAAAATCGCTTTATTTGTAAGAAAAAGCTGACACTAAGATCCTACCATCTTATCCTAAGAAAGGTCACTGCTATTCCTCTGCCACTTCCCAATTTCATTTGCACCCTTCCCAGCAAGACAGGCACTGAAGTCAAATCGCCAGGCTGCTCCAATTACCCTTCATCTCCCCGGGGATGCAGGCACCCCTGTCACCTCACACTCGCCTGCACTCTTTATGTTGGCAGCTTATAAATTAGCAGATTGATCTGAAGTTGGCAATGTTAGCATTCAAAACCTGGAATGCTGCATACGCTCTGGCCATCGCTGAGATGCTCAGAGCCTGGGCTTAATGGGCGCCTGTGCTCCGATGCCACCCACTGCTCCAGGCTCCCGAAACTCTATGGGACCAGGCCAAGCCAAGGCCATTGAGCCAGGGAACCTGCTCCCCTCCAGCGTGTGGGTCACTGCATCCTTTCTCAAGCCCTGACATCATATGCGCACGTGTATGCAAGACTTCTACACCCAAAAGACTGATTTTTTCCTTCTCTTCCACATTTTCTATTTATGATTTGACAGCCATTTCTCATTTTAACTTGCGGTACCGTGCATTTGTACTATCGAGTGTTTCAACCGTGGCTGTGCTGTACATGAAATTATACAATTCTATATAAAGATGCAAAAAAATAATGCAAGTGCTACTGTACAATCTGCTGGGCTATCTGCTGGAAGCTCCGGATCGAGGAGTCCCTGCTGCTGCTGGCTCCAGGCAGGCAGACTGTTGTACAACAGCGAGCCCGAGCTAGCACAACTCGCAGGGACTGCACTACGCTATCCTCCATAATGCTATTGTATTCTAAGGAAACAACTAAAATTCCACCCCTGAAAACCTACAGAAGTAAAAAAAAAAACAACAAAAAAACAAAAATGAAACGTTAAAAAATAATAATAATAATAATGCAGAAAACAAGTTATTTTTGTGTTATAATTAAGCAGCAGCTTCCACTAACACATCTCCATTTGGAGAAAGAGTATCTTTTCAGACTTCCAACAAGTCCACCACATGGTGGGCTTTTATAACCTAGCCATAGGAAGTATGCAAATGAACAATATTTAATGCACAATATGTTAAAACAGGTTTTGTTATTTTTATGAAATCAGGAGCCTTTTCTCTCCATCTGCAGTCTCCAAGGCTCTGCATGCTACGCTTCCCGCAATGGTTTACATACATTATGATGCTTTAGGAGGAACTGTGCTTTCATTGACATCTGTAGTGAAATGTAAATGAAAAAAACAATGCGTTTCTGGACGGCTTATGGAAAGAGATGCTCACTGAGAGGTGGCTCTGATAAAGATTATTAATTACTGTGTCCGATCTGGCTCACGAGCCACACGCTGCATTTGGTCTCCCTTGCTGGTAAATGAAATCAATGCCATCCCTGCAAGGCTTGCGTGCTAATTGCACGTAGTTGAAGTGGTGTGCTTTTCTGAACTGCAATGAAATCTAAATATCTGTGAAATACAAAGTGATACAGCAAGGGAAATCCCTTGCATTGACCAATAATTCAGCTCCCAACTTGAGAAGCGTGCTGAGTGACAAATACACACACTGTATTAGTGAGCACAGCTCAGAACATCTGAATATTTTGGCTTTTGCCAAAATAAATATTTGTAAATATTTATAACTATGGGGATTCCTGCATATGTTTAATGTCACTGCTTCCACTATTTATGAAAACTGCACAAATGTTCAACTGTACCTGTAGTTGGTGTTTCTGGTGCTCCTCGAGCATATATTAATATTAATAAACGTAATAGGGAACATGTAGAGCATTTCCAGCTATTTATCAATTTTCCACTGGCCGTATGGGCTCAGCAGTGCGGTGGATTTTGCCATCACATTCCACAATTGTCTTCAGTTCTCAGGCACATCTATCTGGAACACAAACTGACACCATATCTGTACGCAAAACTTTCTCTGCACAGAGAAACTTCTTTTTAAGTTACGTGGAGCAGAATGGTTTTCTTTAGCAATTACAACAAAACTGGCAAGTGAAACCTTTCAGCAGCCTCAGCCCAAAAGAAAGCCAGTGTCCTCCTGGAAAGAGGGTGGTACTGACACCAAAGATCCCATTTACTGGAAAGAACGAGGACGTGTTTCACAAAGATGTGCAGCATTAAGGCTTCCATAACCCTTCCTTCATTTGCTAGATGAGCAGAAGAATGCAGATCCTTCCTGTGTCCCCCCATCTGCTGCAGACACCACCCTATTCTTCCCCCAGAAGCCAGACACAGCTCTCTGCCCACATTCTGCTCCTTCCTTTCCATACAACAGCTGCTATAAAGGTCCTTCTGTCATTCACTTGACACACCATGGTAAAAGTGTTTAAAATCTGCATAGCAGGAGAGGCTTTAAAGCTTCAACTATAGCTCCTACCTCTTTATAATATATATTTCGAACGCTTTACCTTACAGCAATTAGTGGAAGGCAACATAAAACTACCTGTAACCAGACAGCTCACCTTACTCATGCAGCTGAAGATAACCACACAGGCAAGTCTGGGTGAGCAACAGCCGACACACTGCTGATAAAAGTTTGCTGTGATCCAAAGCAGCTTTGTTTTGCATCTATCTCCTAACTGCAACCTCAACCTGACATCACCTATGGAAGGTGCTACCATGCACAACAGCATAGCAGGACATCACACTCAGCACTTCTGCTCCTCTTCGAATCTGACGTTTCTAGCTCCTTCCAGAGCAACGCAGTTGAGCAGAAGCACAGATGAAAGGGTAGTCTGGCCCCATGGCCAGCATGCAGCATACCTACTTCCACAGGTGGAGATCAGTAACAAATGGTGTCCCTCGAGTCTGTCTTGTGACCAGTGCTGCTTAGTATCTTTATCAGTGATAAACAGTAAGACTGAATGCACTCTCAGCATGGATGATGCCACGCCGAGTGATGCAGCTGACACAATAGGAGTAAGGGATGCCATCCAAAGGGAGCTGGAAAGACTTGAGATGTGGGCCTGTGTGAACCTCACAGGGCCAAGCGCAAAATGCTGTCTCTGGGTCAAGGCAATCCCAAACACCAGTACAGACTGCGTGACGAATGGAGTGGGAGTAGCCCTGTGGAGAAGGAGTTGGGGGTTCTGGTGGAATAAAAGCTTGACACAAGCCAGCAGTGTGCACCTGCAGCCCAGAAAGCCAGCAATATGCTGGGCTGCATCAACAGAAGGATGGCAGTAGGGCAAGGGAAGTGACCGTCCCCTCCTGCTTTGTCCTCGTGAGGCCTCCTCTGGAGTACTGCATCCAGGTCTGGGGTCCCCAGTACAAGACAGGGAGCTGTTGGAGCGGGACTTCTTGCAGGAAAGCTCAGAGGCTGTGTACAACAGCTTCAGCTGCTGCCCATTACCACCCCTGAACAACAGGCTGCTCAGTGATAGAGACAACAGCCCCAAAGAAGTCACAAGGATGTACAAGTAAAATACATCTTTCAAAACTGACAACGCTGGGCATTACCAAAAGCATCCCATCATCTTCTCAGCACTTGCTGAACACGCAGCTTAAAGGCAGAGGCACGACCCAGGAAATACTTTCAGAGATTTCACAGGATTACGCTCTCGCCTCTCAGGCAACGAGGCTGGGGATTTGGAGCAAAGATGTTTTTAAGGTAAATCATATGCCACTGGTTTTGGCAAATTCTATAGTCTGTGAGAGGTTAAATCATATATTCAGAAGGATCTGGAGCTCAGACTGTATGCAACTAAAGGAAAATTGTAGGTGAAAAATCAAGGAAGCACCAGCTGAGAAAAAATATATACATCAAATCACCAAAAAACCTCACCAAAAAAAAAAAAAATATCACAATGTATGAGTGGACGGCATATTTTGATATACTCTGGAAGGTATACATATATATTCTATGGGGTCATTTTAAACAAATTTCAAAGCTAGCCATTCCTTTGGCTGAATTCTCCACTTCATGTTCTTCCCATCCTGTTTACTGCAGTCTCAGGCTATTGCTCTTGTTTCAGGATTCTCTCTCTTGGCTCCGTCACAACGGGTTTCAATTCCAAGGACAAAGCCAGTCAGGCTTTATGGAAGATACCTTCTGGAATACTGGAGACAAGTCAGAATTAAATGGTTATACTGGGAAAGGAGGGGGAAGAGTGGTGGTTTTCAGCAGGAGCCAAGTAGCGAGAGCTCCTAGTCACAAACATCTGAAAATACAGCTCAGGCAAACAAATGCCTATCACCTCTTTTCTTGGACATATCTGAACGTAAATTCAGCCTGCCCCCTTCCAGCTATCAGACAGGCTGACAGCAGCAGTCCTGTGCCAGAATTTGCTGCAGCCAGCCTCTGCGCTGCGCAGGAAAACAATCCTTCCCTGCTGACAGCTTCCTGGGCAAGAGATGGGTCTGAGGTAGACATATCCAACTGAGACTGTCTGGTCTTCAAGTTTATGAGGCTCAGACGTCTTCAGGAAGGGGAATGATGGCTAAGTTTCCTTACTGCCAGTCCTAGGTGAAAGGATCCCACGTTATTAGTTTAGTAGTTCATACATGGATATATTCTTCTGTATCTCCATTTCTTTCACACCTACGACTGTTTACCATTCCTAAAAGGCTAAAAGTTTGTGCACTAAGTTCAATTTCTGTCCTCTGTGTATCCAGAACTGACCATGATGATAAGGACTCTCGGTAAATTGGAGCCATGCAATTCCCTGAATAGGTATGAACCTCAGATATTTAATGCCACACGAGGTTTAGTCATGCCCTCACTGATCAGATGTCAGTCCCCAGAAGAAAAATTGTGTCTTTTCAGACACCCTTTTTCTTCAGGGTGCAGGGAATGGAGGAGCTGGAATGGAAATCTTATGCAAAAATCAGTATCAGGAGTAGAGATGTTGGGCAAAGATCCTTCAGTGGGAACATCTAGAGAAATCGCCATCAGATTTTGGTCATTTCAATGAAGGAAATATGAAGAGAGGAAAGAAGAAGCATGGCTGCACTGCTGATCCACCACTCCTGGTCATCTGTATAATGGAACAGGGGACAGAGCAACTGAACCAGTAAGCTGGCAGGCACAAGAGGAGGGAAGGGAAACTTCACCAGAGCATTTCTGCCAGGCTTCAACACCTGCAAAGCACCTGTGCAAAGTGAAATGAGACAAGGAAGTGCCTTCCACTCCTGAACAGAAAGGGACTGGAGGGCAGCAAGACGTGTTCAGCTGCATCTTTGGCATTCTCACTGTTGGCAGTCCAACTGCTGCCACAAAGCATCAGCCACCGCTTGTGTGCCTGAGATTTCTGGTTCAGCTCCATTTGTCAGAGTTTTAATGCCCTGAGATGAGGTGAAGCAGATCACTTTTTGTTCCTGTGTCTGAAAGGAGACAGTGACAGCCCACATGCCTGCTGTGCCTGCAGGAAAGCTACTGACTGAAAGAGAGTGGCCAACATCATTCAATGCTCATGCAAGCTGAGCAGAAGAGTCGTGTTTAAAGGTAGCATGCCACCAACTGAAATACCAAGCATCTGTCATTCTTACACACCATCACCAGTTCAACAGGAAACATAAACATGGAGATTAAGCCTAAAACATTGTTCGTACTGTGTGTAGACAAGTGAGGTTATTTACTGTATGATTTACATTTTAAGCACAACTTCACCCTCATGTACACCAGCTGAATCTTGCTGAGACCAGAGACAGTAACAGGAATTCTCAGTTTATGAACGTTAATTTAATCAGTGATAGTGTATATTAACAGGTCACTATTTCTGATATTTTAACAGGATTTGCTTGGGTGTTTCTCTGCTCCTGCCCTGATTCTCAACGTATTCTCTTAAACCTTATACCGATCTAATTTTATCGAGTTCAAAAATAATATAAAGTTGAAGCTGAAAATTTAAGTGTGAACTGGAAATGTGCTTTTTTTTTTTTTTTTTTTTTCCCTGCTGTTTATTTTGAAATTCTAAACTGAATAGAAACCATAAGGCCTTAAGCTTTAAAGAAATACCAGTGTTCCCCACTCACATTATGCCAGGAGACAAATTCATGCTATGAAAAGAACACATTTAACCACTTCAAAAGTAGCTTGGATTCCTCTGAAAAAAATGACTAAGTGCTATCAAGTAAGCAAGATCTTGTTATTTGTGAGCCAGTGAACCCTGGCATTTCTCTCATTTACATCAGTCAGGCTCTCAGAATATCCAAGAGCCAGCCCAATTTAAGACTCCACAGAAAGACTCCACATTCTGATAGAAAGCTGGGAACCTTGAAACAAAGGTGATGGTGCAAGGAGGGCATGGCTTTCTCCACAGCCAATGCCACAGATGCTGGCACAGGGCTCCACAGGATGAAAGCCACCGAGTCCACCTGCTGCAGTGAGATCTGTGATTTCCCATTCTGCTCCTTCCACCCAGCAAACAAGGTCCACCTCAGAAGGAGCCAAATGAAAACATGTTCCTTTAACCACTTAATCTTCTGAGACCATCTGTAAGGACTACTGCAGACAGTTCTCCCAGCCAAGCAATCCAGCCTCGGTCCAGAAACCACTGATGCTTCTCAGAATTCTCTATGAACCCAGCATTACACACACCTCCGCGTGCAGATCTGCCCCTCACTGTTCTTGGAAAAGATCTTGCCTTTGAGCACGAGGAAAGTCACCCCCAGCTTTCAAAGACAGCAAACGCTCTGATCTTACAAAAGTCTTTCCCGGGGGCTACTGCCATCAGAAGTTAAGTTTTGCAGGATCCAGGTTTAAGACTTTCAGGCCACAGAGTCAGCTACGTGTACCAGAAGAACAAGAGAAGGTCACTGACAAAGAAGAGAAAACCATCTAGAAATAGCAAGAGAACACTGTGCAATGAATTCAAGTCGTAACGAGGCACAAAATGTTCAGTCTGTTTTTACCACTGCCTGTACCCAGCTGCAGTTCTTTAAGATGAATAATCCTATCATATCAGAACACAGAGGCAGACACCTGGTATCTCCGGGCTTTTTAAGTTTCTCTTGAAAGCGGTGCAGACTGCAAGGAGTGGGTGCTCTGCAGAACAGTCACAAAATGGAGCTGAGGGAGTCTGGCTACATGGAGGCAGGTCAGATCCAACAAGCAGCTCAGCAGCACAACAGAAGGGGCAGCAGCAGGGCAGGACAGGCCTCTGGCCAAGGCTTCAAGGTGTTTCTTCAGCATCCCCAGCCTGCTGCATGGAGAAGGAAGCAGCCAGCAAAGACGTGGGATGAAAGCAGATGACACCAACTGTGTCAGCAGGTTTTTAACAGGAGTACTTTTTCCTGTTTGGAAAGTAAGAAACAACTCATCTCAAAGAGGCCACCAAGAAGAGACTGGGCAACACAAGGGCTGAAAAAGCAGGCACACTAACAGCTAAGGTCATCGCAGTCCTGTGAGCAAATCAACCAATTCAAGGGCAGCTGTCACCAAGTGAAAGCAAAGAGTAGCTTTTCACTTCAACATCAGCATGATACAAACCCTAGATATCGTTGGAAAGAAATTCCATTTTATTTACAGCATGGAAAATCTTTCAGATTCCCTGGAAGACCTCTACCCTCAAACAAAACGAAGGAATGGCTGGAGAGCTCCTCCCCATGTCTCTGAATAACCAACTCGGATGCTACCAGCTTCGGTATGTTATCTCCCCTCCATCAGTTCCATCAGAAGTCGTGCTAATGGAAAACACGTCATTTGAAAACAGCAAAAACAAATCCATTTCCCTGTGTTTTATCTGAATGTTGCTATATATAAAGCCAATGTCTGAAAACATTCCACATATTTTTATTTATTGGCATGAGGCCACTCAGCAGCACAAGCATACTGTTGAAAGTATGAAATTTCTGTGTTAATAAAAAAAAACCCCAACAATTCCAGCATCATTCCTTGGTGAACACTGTTACAGAGCTCCCTCCTATGCACAGTGCTATCACTTATGCACGAACCCACGATGTCTCTGAGCACCATATAGATGCACTTTTCTCTGCCTTATATACACACAAACAGCACTGTGCTCTAATACACACTCTGATAGTTTGTTACCTGATGCCAGAAAAAAAAAAGAAGAGTTGCATGGCAGAATTAACACCACTGCATTCCTCCAGGTTAAGACTTGAGTTTCACTAGGAACCGTGAGCCTTAGCTGCTTGCCTGCAGCCACCCCATCACCATCAGCAACTGCTGCAGCCTGCTGCCACGTGCTAACACTGATGTACGTCAGCATCCTGAAAAATTTTCCGGCTCTGGCTATAAAACAGCCAGAGCTCCTCCAAGCCCTGCTCCAACCTCGAGCAGCGCAAAGGCAGGGATGAGCTGCATCACCCACCAGGCATCTCGCTGCTCTGTGGAGCTCACGCTGCCCCAGATGCCTCCAGCACCGCCAAAGCACACGTCCTGCCCCTCTTCGATCGTTTAGCTCCAGCTCTTGACCAGAAGGCAAATGGAAAAGCTTTTGGTAACTTCCAGCTGATCTTGGCTGGGAATCAGTGACTCAGAAAGGAAAATATTCCCTGCCGGTGGCTTCACAATCAAAGGTCAGGCCGAGCTCACGCTGGAACCTGCAGAGAGCCTTTCCACAGTCTCACCGGCAACAGCCTGGGCGCCGGGCTCCTTGTTCCATCCTTGTTTTTATTTCAGAAGGCAGATTGGAAGGCTACAAGCACTGCTGCACATCTGGTGAGGCACGCCTCCGTGGAAAATCTGCTTCACCAAAGGTGAGTGGCTGTGCTGGAGCTGAGCTCCCGTCCATCCCTCCAGCCAGCCCGCTGCAGCCCGGTTCCCATCCTGCTCCACTTTCAGATGTCAAGTTGCAGCAATTTACAAAGCTGCACTGTAGTTGTGAAAGACAGTTTTCTGTATTTCCATATGGTGTGAAGTCTTCAGAAGGCTCAGCTAATTTTCCCTAAACAAGTCAGACTTTTCTCATTCCTCCCTGTGCGCGACGATCCCGCTCCCTCAACACGTCGAGCTGCAGCTACGTCCCATTACATCCTTTCCTTCCACAAACATCATTTTGCTCTCAGCCTGCTCCTCCAGATTGCACCATCTTCCGGAATGTGCCCCCTTTTACATGAAGACCATTTTTTCCTAACGTTAGTTCTACTCAAATGCGAGCAGCTGATGAGTGCCTGTGACAGCAGGGACGGATGGGGGGACAGGGGATGGCGGCCACCCGCCTGCTCCTGCTCTAGATCAGATGATTAAAGCCTGCTGGAATAAAACCAAGTTCTGGAAAATACCAGAACTTCAGATTAAGTTATCTACTGGAATAGAAATGCAGAAAAACATGCCAGCGTTTCTCAAGCCAAATTTAATTGACTTAAAAAGAATTTAAGATGTTTCTTATAGTACTGCTTTGGCTGGGCCGGAGAGGGAGAGATACCACCCCACTCCCTTAGCCTTCTCTTGAATCAGAAGTTTCTCTGCTCATACCAACAACATGGTATTCAAAAGAAAGAAAACAAACACAAATCACAATTGCAGCTGTATTAGCTGAGAGTTTAACACATGAAACAAAGAAGTGCTTTAAAATCTCAGCGCAGCTTGCTGCAACTCGAAAACGCTAAACACAAACTCTACCTCCTTTGGGTATAAGAACTGCTAAAGAAATGCATCAAAACCATCCCTATCCTCACCTCTACACCCTGTGTGTGACACTCTTTGGAGCAGACACCCAGCCGGCGTGTTCCTGTTGAAAAAACTATTCAACATCTACAAGTGGAAGAGTGCAAAGGGATTTGATCCAAACGTCTTGCCAAACGGGAGACCCAGTGCTGTATTTGCTCTGTGCATGCAGCTGCACCCAGAGGCTGCCCCACCACAACGAAATACAGTCCCTAGATTGTAGGTGTAGGCATGTCGTTTCAGAAACAGGCACCAGACAGGGTAAAGCACAGAAAGCCCTGCCTTTGCACTTGTTGGTTAAATGGATGCTAGGCAGCAATGAGAAAAGCCAAATTAATACATTCTAAGTAGCATCATCAAGATATGCAAAACACAGGAAGGTGCAGAACTCTCCTCTCATTGCGGAAACAGTCTGCAACAAAGCAATTTCAGAATTCAACAGCATGAATAACAAAGGTCCTGACCATTTCCAAGGAAACCAATGTCAGAGAGAAAGTCAAAGAACTGCCATTTTGTTTGATACGACTGTAAGGTTTGAACTTTTATGTTTGTATTTTAATTTTTGATCTGTCTCAGTACATTCTGAGGTTGTTCTGACATTGAAAGTTCTAGTTAATCTGCAGGAGCCACTATTTTTTTTTTTTTTTTAAAGCATGCAAGCTTGCAAGGTATGCAATTACCTTGCAGGAGCTGCTGAAAGATTGCTTTCTGCACCAAAAAACCCCAATATCTGGAGGGAGCTGAAAACATCTTAGAGCTAAAAGTGATGTCGCAGTAAGGCACACTGCAAGTCCACTCTAGTTGCCAGTGCTAACATGCAATCTTAACAGGAATCAGGCAAGCTCAGGCTCTCCTGCAGCCTTCAAGCAGGCTACACGTCTGCCTGAAGAGGAAATTGGAAATATAAATTTATTAATGAGAGTGACAGACACCTTCACTGCAGTGCTGTAAACTACTCAGGCTACAAAACAATATTTTCAGTTGAAGAAACTCATAACTACATCACTCAGTCTGAATTATTCCTGCATACTGAACCGTTTGCTTTGGAGACAAGAGACTAATGAAATTCTTAATCTCATCAGTGACAACATAAACCAATCATCTAATTCTGAGTGTCAGGGATTTGCTGTTTCCTTCTTACAGTTAATCTAAAGACTCAGCGTTGGGAGCGAACAGAAAAGATCAGGAACTGCATCCCTGTCTTGTGTTTCTGTTAAGAACACAATGGATCAGAGCTGCTCTGCAATAATGCTTTAGACCCATCATCTTCACGTGCACCAGCATTTAGGTCCCAACGACCTTAGGAGTGCTGTGCACCCCCAAGTCAGCAGCATCAACAGCAAAGAGGAGGATAAAAGCAGTGGGAAGCTCTCTTGACTCAATGTAGAGTCAGTCCTCCCCTTGCATGCTTGGAGCAGAGCAGTATGTACGCATGATTTTCTAAAAGCACATGAATTTCTCCATAAAAAACCTCTCCATCTTCATTCAGAGCCGCTTCTATACCATATTTCACATTTCAAACCCTTATGCTCAGATTTTTATTTCTTTCCTCTAATATTCTCTCCCCTCCCATGTTGTTTTTCATGAGCCATAAAGCAGCTGAACAGCTCTGAGTTCAGAGTTCAAATATGTGGTTGTAAGTTTAATTTCTCCAGACAAACTAACAAATTCCCTGCACTTACAGCCACTGCACCAAGAGCAGCTGTCAGCCTCTGAAACTCAGTAACCAAAAAACTGGTGAATCTAGCATCCAAATGCTGACCGACGAACACAAACACAAGAAGTTTGCTCTCACAAAAAACCTACATTCCTAATTGCTCACTGATTGGTCTGGGGTTTGTTTTCTTTGTGAGATACTGTGGGATTGACTTATTTTAATATAACATGCCATTTCATTTTAAAAGAAATTCTGGGCAAGATGACACACTTACTACAGGAGATGGCCTCACAGGTCATCATCCTTCGTTGTACAGGATTGCTTCATTTCTATTTTAAGTTTTTATCCAACCAGCCCTACAGACTAGAGGAAGACCTTCATTACTTCATGGTCTAGATATACCATGAGAACTGGCTTCTTAAAACTTGATCTTGATTTTCTTCTAATGCAGACTTTTACCCAAATCAGCTTACATATAGGCACACATGTACACAACAATTACACACGCACCCACACACATCTGTGCATACAAACATTTGCATGTACATCAGTGCATATACACACGCACCTCCCCACACCTCTGTCCCAAAGACAGCAGACTGCAGGCAGGACCCACTAAGGACAAAGGCATTTGCTGTTAGTCAATCTACTTTCAAACTGCCTGTATTCTCGCAAAGGCAGGCTAATAACTGTGCTTGAAAAGTCTGTAAATAATACAACATTAACTTTTAATCCTATCTTCCCCGCTCTGACATATACTTTATATTAAAATGAAAGTTATATAAGGTTGAATTGAGGTTGCTTTTTAATATTACATTAACACTATTTACCATGTGCCATGCTAATCCCCCTTTGAAAAGGGAGCCTATTAGCAATTCTGAAAGCTTATGTTACCATAGCAATAGTCTATCACTGTGAAATATTTATATAACGTCTAACATTTTCACTATGCAACAGCCATCTTCTGAACTGCACTTCCTACTTACCCAGTGTGTAAAAAGATTTCCTTTTTGCCCTGCATGACGGAGCCAGGTAAAGTGCCCGGCCTGAGAGCTGAACTGGGAAAGCCTTGTGGCGTGCCGAGCCCAGAATGTCATCTCCATCCCAAACCACAGCCCCCCGCAGCAGGGCTGCCTGCCGCTTACCTTGATGTGCTCGTGCAGCTGGGCCTCGTGCTGCCTGGAGAGCTGCTCGTGCTGCCGCTGGAACTCGGCAATGAGGATCTGCCTCTGGATCTGCTGCTTCTGCTTCAGCGCCAGGAGCTCCTGCTGCAGCTGCTGCTCACGGAGCGTCGGCTCTGTCACAGGCATGGGGAACTGGTGGTCCAGGCGCAGATCCATCGGGACTGAGGTTGGGGCAACTTGCAAGGGCAGTGCTGTGCTCACGTCAACTGCAGATGGAGAACACACGGGAGAGATGAGCGGTAAAAAAGCACTATGGGAGACAGAGCTCAAGCAGTTTTTCTCCAGCCACCGTCTCCTATGAATACGTGCATTTTCTCAGTGCAAAAACTTCAGTGAACTGCACGTGACCCTACTTGTTATCACTCCAAGCCTGTGTATTCAAGCACACGTCCCTGTTGCACTCTTCTAGCATCACTTGAGATTAGATGGATAAATATTACTCCGGGACTTCACAGCAAAGATCCATCTTGTCTTACAGCTGATCAATTCATACACTCTTACGGTCAGGAACATGAAGCTCTCAATAAAAATTACCCAGAAAAATCACTACACACTGTATCCTTCATAATATTTTTCTGAAAGGAGCTTGAACAAAAGCAAATGGATAATGAAGGGCTCCTGTGACAATCTAGAGTTCGCTGCTGCAACAACCAGACAGGCGTAAATGTTTGGGCCCGGGGAAGTGCCCCAACGTGCCTCTAACTCAGACTCTGAGGGAGACAATGCTGAAACACAACCAAGAAAAGGGCAAAGGACAGCAAATTTCCCTACAAATTAAGCTCTTATTTCATTTTAAGCCTGACCAGGTAGTACTCCAGCCACCTTTTCAGGGAGGTGAGACAAGCACACGGAGCGAGCAGCCCACATCCTTCCATCCACTGCACTCTCTGGGGCACCTGGACCCAGCTACACAGCACCCAACACAAACAAGGATGCTTGTTTTTGCTGTCAGCACCTTTGCCATGCAACACCACAGCACGCAGCCAGATTTGGGCTGGGAGGAGCACAAGGTGCCCACAATGAGACCCGCAGGCACCTACCTGCACTTTGCCCAGGGAAAGGAGCTCAGCTCATGCAGGGAGGAGGAGGCTGCTCTTGGGTGGAAATATTTTCTGTAAAAGGTCACCTTGCTGGAAGTGCTGCCGTTATTCAGCCCATGAGTTCTTCCCCCGTGTTTTCCTTCCTGCATCCCTCTCTCCAGGGCTCTCACCTGCAGGGCAGGCTGGCAGCACAGAGTGTGGGGCAGTGCCTGGTGTGGCTCTCAAAAACCCAACCGAATCATCTGAATCTAAGCATTATGGCTCTCACACTCTCACACTAACGTGAGGACCGAATGTTGTGACAGATGCTGAGTGGCTGCTCTTGGAACAGCAGCAACTTCGTTTGGCAGCAAATACTGGGGACTTTGTGCTTCAGCCCCATTTTCTGCAAGTGTAGCAGCTTCACAGCAAGGTTCAGACTCATCTCTAAAAGAAGATGGAACCGAATTAAACAACTCAGCAGGGCTTTACTCTACTTCAGCCCACCAAATCATAGGATCACAGGATGGCCTGGGTTGCAAAGGAGCACAATGCTCATCCAATTCCAACTCCCTGCTGTGTGCAGGTCGCCAACCAGCAGCCCAGGCTGCCCAGAGCCACATCCAGCCTGGCCTTGAATGCCTGCAGGGATGGGGCATCCACAGCCTCCTTGGGCAACCTGTTCCTGTGCCTCACCACCCTCTGGGTGAAAAACTTCCTCCTAATATCCAACCTAAACCTCCTCTGTCTCACTTTAAAACCATTCCCCCTTGTCCTATCACCATCCACCTTCACAAACAGCCATTCCCCCTCCTGTTTATTCACTCCCTTCAAATACTGGAAGGCCACAATGAGGTCTCCCTGCAGCCTTCTCTTCTCCAAGCTAAACAATCCCAGTTCCCTCAACCCTTCTCCATAGGACAGCTGCTCCAGCCCTCTGACCATCTCAGTGCTCTCCTCTAGACCCACTCCAAGTCCTTCCTGTGCTGGTGGCCCCAGGCCTGGAGATGGGGCCTCACAAGAGCCGAGTAGAGGGGGACGATCACCTCCCTGTCCCTGCTGGCCACCCCTTTTTTAATGCAGCCCAATCAAACCCCAAGTGATCAGAAAGCAAACCCTGATGTAACAAACACATGAACCCACAGCTTCTCCCAGCCTGCCTTCTTCCCTGTCCAAAGGCACACATTGTATTTTTCCAGAGCTCCTGGACACACCAGAGTATGGTTTGCTGTAACTCCATAGTCCCAGAGCTGGAGAAGAGCTCCAAGAATTTAATGCGGGAGGATCAAACCCACCGACCAGGACAGCAAACCAGGCTCTCACTACCTAGAAGCACGGGAGCTGGGAGCTCAAACTGTGCCAGTGACAAATTGTCCCGCTCTGCTCCACAACAAGGGCCCGAACCCGCAGAGAAAGGCAGCCGATCTCCCGGGAAGACCCAACAAACGCTCCGTTTCCCGGAGCTGGGGACAGCAGCACGCAAGCCTCCCCAGCGCCTGGCACTGCGCACAGCTGGGGCGCCGTGGCCACAGCTCCCATTCATCGCCCCGCAGAGCTGCGTCATCCCGGCCTCTTGCTATTTCGGTCTCAAGAAACTCTTGGAAACGCCATGAGTTCCCAACAGAAGCTGCGAGCGCTTCTGACCTGCGGGGCCCTCCCGAAAACAATAAAACCTTCTCTAGTTAATGAACGCATCATCAAAACAAAAAAAGCCTGTATTCTTATGAATTTTTTATGGTAGACTAGAAAATTGCTTTTATAGGTTCTGCCTTGAGAACATATTAATACAATCAGATTCATGACGTTAGCAAAAGCACAAAGACTATATTCAGAGTTTTAATGAGAAATGCCAAACCCATGAATTACAAGACAAGATCTCAATTATGAATAATAAACTATCTCGTGTTACCCTGCCTCTTCCTTCACTGTAAGAACACAACGCAAAAAACAGGAGGAATTATCAGCATTATTATTATTTAACCCAGGCGTGCAAAGATTTTTTCCACAGTCCGGTTACCATTATTTTTACACCAAGTTGGAAACACTCTGATGCTTTTCCCTCCCCGCATAAATAAAACATGGCTATACATCAAAGGCCGCCTGCGTGCCGCACGTTAATTAAGACCTAAAGCATTCCAGCCCTCATCGATTGCAGGCACAGAGCGGCCTCGTGGCTGGGACTGTAAATTTGGCATCTCCCAGCTCTGCCCACACCATCTATCAGATCAACAGAGGACGGAATCTATCAGTTAAATGTATTTGCTGTAACAGACCGATCAGCTCAGTTTGCAAAGCAAGGGTCCATTTCCTACAGAAAATGTCTGGCATTAAAATCATTTCACATCAAGGCTGCATATAAATACATTATCAGAGTCGTACGTTGGGCTTGTCTGCAACAGAAAAATCACCTCTCTGCAAGCATCGGGCAGTTTGGAAGGGATTAGAAGAGGGAGATGCTATTTAGATATGTGCATGCATTATTTAAATAAGAACTGCAGTAATAACTGTATTTTCTCCCTCTTCTCCGAAACGGCATTTTCTTGGAAGTCCTTAAAGGACTGACAAAATAGAAGGATTCAGTCCTGAAAGCATGCTGAGATGTACGATAAAAGAAAATTTCAGTATGAGAAGGACACGGGATATCTGAAACATTTAAATTCAAACCTTGTTTCAGCGTAACCTTTACTGAAGCTGAACTTTAAGAACATTTTCAAAACTACTTCTTTAAAAACCAAAAGCTGTCGCCAGAAGGACTCTTTTCATTTCAATTTAAGCAGCACAGAAAGCTGCCTCCCCTCTATTTCAAACTAGCATCAGCTTCAAATAGAAAGTGCAAGGAACGTGCTCCCCGAGACCCCCCTCCCTCCAGCTCAGAAGGCCCCAGATCCACTGCTGGAGCTGCAAGAGGACAGAAAGTGACAAAGAGGAAGGGAATCACAGACATACCACCACATGCCGTGACAGCATGAGCTTAGCAACCCAGGCACACCAAACCCTGCTGGGCGAGCAATTGGGCTCCCATAGAAACCCACAGCTCCGTGGGGCTGTGACTGGACATCCCTGGCCAGCACTTTCCAGACACCACTGACTCAGCTTCTCCCCCGTGCTTTATTTCCAACTAATGAGTTTGCTTTCTAATTACTGGTGTGCCAGTGTTGCCCTCTGGCCGGATTTTGCCAATAGCAGAGCAGCAGCCACTCAGCAACAGTCAACAAAAACTGCAAAAGCGAGAGTCTGTGCTGTGCAGCCTGATGGCTGGGGACGTGCGTGCACAGACCTCAACCCAAGCTTGATTTTCGGCTGCTTGCATGCAGGTTCCAAAACCACGTCGTTCAATTTGCAGGGGAAGAAGGCACGCCACCAGGCTCAGGGCAGCGGTCCCAGGCAGGCGGCTGTGACCGTCACCCTGCGATGGGGACACAGCTCTGCTTGCACAGCTCGGCTTCCCAAAATGTCACAACTTGCCGAAACACGGAGAGACAGTGAGATCAGGGCTATTAATAGCAACAAGCTGCTGCAGTATCTGCCTGCAGTGCCAGGATGAAAGCAGCATGCATGGTGCTGTGTGCACCGTAAGGAAACGGCTGAGAGCACTGCGCAGCGCTGTTAGAACGCCTGGAAGACAGAGCTGCTCTGAGCCGACAGCACGCTGATTACTACAGAATGCCTCAAGGATAAGCAGTATTTCTCCAGAAGAGAACGGTGAAAAAAAAGGTCGCGTATCACCAAATGCATTTGGGCCACTCTCTAGGCTCAATCTCAGCCTGATCCCTGAGCTTGGCCATGGCACACTGCAGGCATCCGAGGGAGATGCAGGCCGCCATGATTCCTCCTCCCCTCAGCCTCCTCTGCTCCACGCTGAACAAACCAAGGGACCTCAGCCGCTCCTCACGCACCCTGCCCTCAGACTCTTCCCCATCTCTGCAGCCCTCCTTTGGGCCTTCTCATACTGTGGCAGCCAACCTGCCCCGAGTGCTCGAGGGCACACCAGGCAGGGCAGAGCAACACGATTCCTTTCCTCACCTGGCTGGCAGGGCCGGGTCTGTTCAGAAACAAGAGTTTTAAAGGAAGAAGGTTTTAACCTCTACATAAAACTAAAACAACGTTCCCCTAGTCCAATCAGGAGATGGAGCCATCCGCCAGAAGCAATCAGCTCAGCACACACCGTTATTTTTGCAGAACTGTGTGGGTGAATGCGAAAGCAGCCTGGATCCTTCCTCAGCACACAAGCCATGAGCAAACAGCAGTGAGATTTCCTGCGAGCACCACACATGCTGCAGTTCAGCAAGGGCTGGAGTCATTCCCCACTATGAGAACATGTCATGCTGCATGAATGGGAACCGAAATTAATCATCCCATCAGCCACTGAAACACATCGTGAGGCACCACACCGTAGGCAACAGATGGAGCTTTAAATGTCACTCATTCATTCATGGCAAAGAAAGTTTCTTCTCATTACTACCAAGACCTGAAGTCACGATCAGGATACAGGCATTCTGGATTTCAAGAATCAACTTTTTTTTATCCTAATACCTTTTCTTGCAGATTGCTCGTTAACATGTATTAGCAACCTGTGAAAGATAAGCATGCATGTTTTATTCATGAATGCAAGGAAATTAACACTGTAAGACCTGACCACATATCCCACTCTCTCCATCTTAGGCTTCAAACATTAGAAAGCATCTCTATAGTAAAAGAAGAAAAAGAAGTCACTCAACTACATCAACAACAGACACGGATATAACACACACTCTGCAGTGTTTTGTAACCTCAGAACAGCACATCACAGTTGGGAAAAATGCACTCTCCCAGCTACATACCAGGATCCTACAGGCAGGATGCATTTCTAAGGGTCCCATCTGAAGGACCACGAAAAACTTGGGGGCTTGAAGCACCCTGATCAGCTGAGTACCTTCTGAGCTATGTCCTTCTGCAGCAGGAAAGCCAAGCACTTCGCAAATGAAACAGCACTGCAGAACGCACAGAACAGGAAATAAATCCTTAACGAGACTCTGAGGATTTCACATTATAGCACCTGCAGGAAGGCCAAGCATCAACCCTTGATCAAGAGATGAGCATGGGCAGGACAGAATGCTCCAGAGGGAGACATTTCCTGCACTGCTGCCTCCTTTTCTCACTGTTCCAATCAACACCTTTAACAAATGAAGATGATGACAGTTCTTTTACTGAAATTTTTTAAAAATGGAATCGAAAGAGTAAGCCTGGAACATATCTCACTTTAAACTTCATACAACCGGGGCGAGTCCTTCCTCACACAGTTCCCTTGTGCCACCCTTTTGTCCTGAGGGGAACAGCCAAGTGAAAGCCACCTGAGTCTCCATGGGGAAAGTGCCTAAATAAATAAATACTAATTCTGAAGATATTAAAAAGAAAAAAAAATAAAATCATACTGTCCTTCTTCAAGGACATACCTCGGAACATAATTTTGCCTGCATTCTCATTTCAAGCATTATTCAACAAATGAACCTCTTTGATCCATCTGTCTGGGTGTTGGCTTCAGAGACTCCTCACTTTACCAGATACCCGACAGAAAAGGGAGGTAACAAACCCACAAGATTTTTCCAATGCTTTTTCTAATCTTACCCTGACCTTTCCTGAAGGGAAAACAGTACTTTAGAAAGGAGGGCAGGGGAGATGGGAGAGGAAAAGGAATCAAGTCTCATCTTGAGATAATACATCAAAAACACCACCCAACCAGGTATGCACAGCAGGGCTTGAGGAACCTGGGCAACCTGATCTAGTGGGTGGCAACCCTGCTCACAGCAGCAGGGTCGGAACTGAATGATCTTGAAGGTCCTTTCCAATCCAAGCCATTCTATGGCACGCAGCAGAACTGAGGCTACACAGATGTTTGGACAACCTGATGAGCCAGCAAAGCAGTGACCCTACATCATTAAGAATACAGCAGGTGAAGCAGCTACAGGGCATCTCAGGAGTGCCAGGAGTCACAGAGGACTTCTAGGAGGATGGCACATGCTGCATCTCCTCCTCACTCTGATGTTTCAAGGTTCTCCCATTGTAACCCCTGCTTTGCAGACAGAGGAAGGGCATGCTGGGGCAAGATCACAGAATCATAGGATCTTCTCAGTCGGAAGGGATCCTTACAGGCCGTCTGGTCCAACTCCCCTGCAGTGAACAGGGACACCTACAGCTCCAAAGGTGCTCAGAGCCCCCTCCAGCCTGACCCCGGGTGTCTCCATGGACAGGGCATCCACCAGCTCTTGGGGCAACCTGTGCCAGTTCCTCACCCCCTGCATTGTAAAAAACTTCTTCCTTATATCCCATCTAAACCTCCACTGCTATAGTATGAGACCATTTCCCCTTGTCCTCTCATCACAGGCCCTGCAAAAGTCTGTCCCCTTTCGACACTGAAATGCTGCTATCAGGTCTCCAGTAGATGCAATGAGAACTGAAATGGTTTGCCTGCAACTTGGGATGGTGCCAGCTGGTGAACAGCCAGGCCATTTGAACGAGTTGTGCGATAAAAGCAGCTCTTGCTCGGAGGAAATGCTGTCAGCTTCCCAAAGAGATGGAGAGAAGCTGGGAGATCAAAGACACCTATCTGTTGCTGGAGAAATGCTGGTCCCCTGCCAAAACCTTGCGGAGCACACACAGCCAGCCAGCCCGCCTTCCTGTGCCTGCTGCATCCACCAATTCACCAGGCAAGACACTCAGGCTTGCCAAAAGGGGAAAAGCAGCAGCACCAACAGTGCAGAGCACAGGGCTGGTTGCCACCAAGGGAACTGCACAGCCTCTGAGATCAGCATGGTTGCTCTGTGAGAGCCAAGGCTTTAGCTAACAGCTCGAGATCTAATGCACTGATTTATCCAGAACGTAAGCAAGAGTATGCAACTCCCCATGATCAAAAGAAAATGTAAAATGGAATTCTAAGGAATTTCCCTCCCCATTATATGCGTGTGCTGTAGTGTGCCAAAAAGATATATTCTGACTGTTTCAGGCCTGGTTATTATTAATAGGCTAGGTAGCTAATTTATATCACCACTCAAGTGATAGAGACTCCCAGCTTTACAGCAGGCACTGAAACATGCAATGCAATCTCTTCAGTCATGGAAAAGCAGCAAAAATAGCAGCTAAATCACAAGCTGTAAGAGGAAAGAGTTCAGCAGCTCTCACAGAATTTCATGGATTGCTGAAAGGCTGCAGTGTTTTCAACAGTTTATTAGAAATCAAGATCCTGGTCCCACACAACCAGCATATGTTCAAGCAGGCAAATAGCCACAGCTTTCTGTATTGCCCTCTGGGGGCTTTTGTTCTCAAGCAATTCTAACACACAGGTGCATAAGCTGTATCAGGACCCAGGATGGTACTTCTAATCCACTCAGAACGAATAAAATTAAAGATAGATAGATATATATATATATGCTATTTTAAGAGAAGGTAAAAACCAAACAGCTTTCTAGAAGAATTCAGACAAACACAGAACAGTCAGATTCCAGGACATAATGGAGAGATTACGCCGAAGCCCTTCCTCGCTTCCCCAAAATGAGCAAATGTTGTCTTTCAGCTCCTCAACACAAACACTTAATAAAACTCTCACTTCAGATTTCTGTAAAAAAAAAAAACTTTCTTAAAAAGAAAAGAAAAGCACCAGATAAAAGTGAGCGTATTTAAACACAGCCGGCTGATAAAGGACAGAGTAATTACAAAACCCTTTTGTGAAGGAAACCCATCTGAACCAGCATGGACTAAGAGAAACAATCAGCCTTTCAGTTAACTGGATCCAAAGCCTGAAGAGCGGATGGCAGATTTCTCTTGCACCCCCCATCCTGGTAGCACTCCATGCATGACGAGTTTCCCAGTGTCACAGCAACGATTCTCACTCAAAGCAAGCTTTTTCTTGGCATTTATGTACAGCCTTCAAGCCACTGACATCAGCATGGCCTTTTAAAGATGGAACAACAATTCAGCAGTCATCCTGCTGAAAACATCCCCAGCCTGGGAAGACAAGAACATTATTTTCTTTACTGTATTACATAGGCACTTCTTCCCATGTCGAGAGCCAGAGTGACACAGGGATGAATTTTAACACAAGAGCTTCAACAGAACAGAACCACAACAATGCAACAGTTCAGATTCAGATTCAGTTATAATTCCACCGAATTTTGAATTCTGTTCCTTCCAGTTTCTAGAATTAAAGTTGTATTTTATTAAAACGTAGAAGCTGGGTGGTTGCCAGCAGCATCTGAATGATGACAGAAAAATGACTGCTGTCACTGCCCATCCACCCCGTGCATGCAAGTCTTTAAGCAACCTGTTGCAATTAAAGAGTCCGAGCCATTGAGAACAATATTTGAATTTAGCAAAGCACTACATATATGAATAGTAGGTCAAGCACTCACAATGACCATTTCCTAGCTTTCCCAACATCAATGAAATGTGGAACACAAAATGTGTCCTGCCTACCCCTCACCATTTCTCCTGACATTCAGCTACAGTTTACCTGCTGACTAATGTGTAAAAGCAAGAAAAAAGTACATACTTATTGTAGGGCTCACAAAAATAGCTTGCCCTAAAAAAAAAAAAAGCTCTGTCCCCTTCCTATATTTTCCTTCTGTTGGATGACTGCTTAACTACAACTGAATGCTGGAGCAACGACCAGCACTCCCACCAGGCTCTGCAGTGGAGGGCAGTACTCTACTGTGATGCGTACCATCAGTGAAACAAAACACACTTACTTAAAGGGTGGATGGAAGAGGACAGACATCTAAATGAGGTCCCTCTTCTCCTATTCCTTCATTGTGTTTTCACCATCTTCTCCACGGCACCCATCAGTCTCCAAAACCTTGGTGGCATGCATGGAAGAGCAGGAAGCTGGGCAGCAGCTGGGCGCAGAAGCGAAAGCTTCAACTTTGCTTTGACACCACTACAAGAAACTTTTCCGACATTCTAACTCAGGAAATAGTAAGAGTTTCTTCCACAAGAAGAAACAAGATGTTGTGAGAAACAAAGGTGAGAGACTCTACCTGTAAGTCTGGAGATATATATGTATCCTTACCCAAAATAAAACAACTGGAAATATATACAAAATAAACTGGAACACAGGGCAGGAGCCAGTAACAACCCTGGGGAGCTTCTCAGCAGGAGAGGGAGGCCAGCACAGGGAGGAGGAGGATGCTTCCCATCACATCTCCTTTCTCTGAAGGTTTAGAACGGGATCAGCATCCCTGCTCTCCCCAGAGGGAAACAAGAGCAGCAGAAAAGCAAAGGCTGGGTACGAGCTTATCAGAGTCTGTCTGCAGACCCAGAATCTATTTTTACAGCACATTTCAATACCTGAAACGTGTGACAAAAATGGAACGTTCAGTTCTTCTAAACGCTTCAACATTTCTATACAAAAATTTGTTTCAAAGGTGGCAGCCAGAGCTAACCAGGCAGATGATCACTCCCAAACCACAGCTTCTTCTGATTAAATTCCTGCTTGATACGATACACAATTCATCTCTGTTGATTATGTTCTCTACAAATACTAGCTTATTTTTAGGTCACTTTAGGTAAGCATCATTTGTAGCCTCATTCCTCTCATCTGAAACTGTTTTTTAGGAAATGTCCAAAAGCCATTTGCATTAAATCTTTTTTTCTTCTGAGCAATACAAATCTGAAAAAAACAAAGAAGGACAAAGCTGCTGAAGAGGCACAAATGGCAGTCCAGCAAGTGGCATCAGATCGTGCTTAACTCTGGGGCAACTCACCATTGAACACACTGCATGTATGAAAATGAGCTGCTTAGCTCTCTTTAGAGCATCAACCTCAGAAAAGCAATTCTTGCTCACAAATCCTAAAAATAGACATAGTGTAAAGAGAATTTTAATTATAAATACTGCTGATAAAAATTCACAGTTCCAGTAACTAGTTTTTAAAATGAGTGTTGAACTCGAGCAGCCACAGAGAAGACGACCACAACGGCCAGAAGGCAGTGGAGAACACACCACTGTGATGGATGTGAGGTGGGTAAATCCATGGAAACTGCAAAGCTATCAGGTTATAACCTGCAAGCAAGAGGGCTCTTGAGCAGCAGCGGAGGGCCTTTCAGCTGGAAGAAGCAAGTTTAGCTGAGGTCAAAGTAATTATCAAGATGGAGACGCATAGTAACTACTGAGAGGAGTGGTACATCTGCCCCCCTCACTTCACAACTCTGTCTTACCAGATGGAAATCCTTTGCAAAACATAAGGAACTGACCTAAATGTTTCTGGATGGCATTTAGTTTTAAATATAGTGCAAAGCCAGGCAAGATAGTCCAATACCTTTCTATGTGATGGACTCCTAGAGTAAATTCAGAGCTGCAAGATGAATCCCAGATCACGCATCTCCTGCCATGCCAGAAGCCGTTGCCTGAAGGTCATACAAAGCTCTTACATCCTGCAGCATGCCAAGGCTGCAAAAGCCCCTTTGCTTTGCTCTGCTCTGCTCTCCCAGCTCCCAAAGGAGCTGGAATGGAGCTTCAGAAACAACCGTTACCAGAGAGGGAAGAAAAGAGTTACGCAGAAAGTTTATTAACTATCCTCTGATCATCCTCTGTACCACCACAGTGGGGAAAAAACAAGCATGCAATTCCATAATTTACCCAAACATAAGCTCTCACTGCACAGGAGTGCTCCAGTCTCTTCCTAGAGGCTGCTCCTTCCCCAGCACACCGTACTGCCCTGAACTCTGAGCCTTAAGATTACAGATTAGTTCTCAGCATTTCCAAAACACCTTTGTTACAAGTTTGTGTATGAAGAACCTTCTAGAAAGAGGGAGATTTCTGTGTTTGCCTATGGGTCAGACCACCCATCTGAACGACAAAGAAAACAAGTAGAACCTAATGCACAGTAAGTTTAATGTAAATGTTTCCATGCTGAAATAAAGCAGGCTTAAATCACTGCAAGTCTAAATCCTCCCATGATTTAGCATGCTTTAATTTGCATGTTTCCACTTCACAGCTGATTTGCCTCAAGCTTGCTTCACTCAAGGTAGCAGGCTTTCACTGCAGAGCCCTGCTTTGGCAGGTATCGTGCGAGAGCACCGTCCCCACTGCGCTGATCTGAAGCCTTGCAAAAAGCCAAGGAGATCTGCTAAAGCCTTCACTGCTCATGCATAAGGTACTTGGGAATCCAGAAGCGATGCCTAAAAACAAGGGAGGGCTGGAGCAGCAGGAGCTGGTAGTTCTCCAGCCTTCTGTGGCAGAGGGGGTCCTGCCACCCGCACCCTGTTTCAGCAGAACAGTCCATCCCCAGTGGGCACTGTGAAACTGGGTTATTGAATGACCAGAGAAATGGGTGCTGCTCTGCAAGAGGAGGCAAAAACTAAACAGAACGGAATCGGTTTGGCAAGAACCAGGCTGGTAGGTACAGAAAGCTGCTCGGACTAATCTGATCCAATGGATGACCTTCCTGCCACCGCAGCATCTGTCTGACTAGATAGCCTTCAAGGGTTTCTTCCAACCCAAATCACTCTGTGATTCTCTAATTTCTAAGAGATGTGTATATGAAGTAACTGTAAAGAAGCACTATTTGCTGATAGTACATTATTTAGCAAGGAAGTTGAGCCCTATTTCCAGGGAGAAAGCATATAAATAGGAAAGACCAGAGCTGTTTCCCACAAGACACTTAGGCCTTCAAACTGACACAGAAGGTCTGCTGTAACAACTTTGCTTACAGATAAAAATGGAACGAGATAAATCTGACTGCAGTTGCAGGCAGGAAATAATATCTGATCAGCAGAGTGTACTTACAGGTAGCAAAACTCATCCTTGGCCTTACCCAAACTTTGACTTCCTTGTACAATCAACATTTTGTCAGAAATGTTGTCTCTGAAGCTTTAGGTGACATTACATTTGTCTGTACTGCATATTTCTGGAGAACAAGCCTGCTGTATTTGGTAGGTCACTTTGCTTTACCATCTGCCTCGATTTATGCTTAAGAAACATGTTGTTTCTGAAATCCCTGGTGCTGTACACAATTGCATCATGACAAAATCACTGCAGGCATAACAAGAAGCCATTCGATTTTGTGTCACCTCAATGTAAATGCTCAAGGCTAATGGAAAAAGTGGTACTACCAAAAGCTTGCACAAGAGCTCCACAAAGGTGCTTCGTGGTATTTGTCCTGCCCACTCAGCCCCACACTGAGCCAGAGCAATTACTGTTTTCTCTGGAAAAGCCATTGTGGGACAGCCTGAAGGACACGGCCAGTGCTGGGCACTGCTGATGGCACCACTCAATGAAAGAGTCACAGGGAGATGCCAGTCCACCAACACCTGTCATGCAACAACTGGAACTCATCCACTCCTGCATCCACCCCTGGGAAGATTCACAAGTGGGAACACAGGCAGATCAACAGTAGATTAAAATGAAATCACACATTCAACATTTTCTTCCAAGAAAATAATTGCAAGGTTTCGCAGGAAACCTTTCACAGGAAAGGTAGCAGTGTTTTTCATTAATTGTGTTCTAAACTTCAATAAAGAAAGCTTTTAAAAGCTTAGCACCGTGGTGTGCTGAAAGCATTGGCCCTGGGCTGCAGATAAATACAGGTATCAGTGCTGCTCACCCTCAACTCAAAGTGACCATGCTTCTGCAGCCTGACACATGCAACACTGCAGAACACAGTTAATTCATCAGAGCACGCATGAGAGCAAGAAGCCTGCACAGTTGTGTGGCACTACACAACAGGAAACTAAACCCATGGCAGGACAGATCCTTCACTGCCAGGTTCTTCCTCTCACTGTGATCTCAGATGCAGAAAGAAGCTTTCCCAGCCATACTAGCAATGACAAAAATACAGCAACAAACCAGCGGTCCTGTAGATGGAAGAAAAATACTCAGTGAGGTCTTGGAATGTATGCCTGATTTCTCCTTGCTTTGACCATAATCTCACATGTGACGCCAGTAGCAAATCCATCTGGCACATATAAAGCTAAATATCTACTGCTTGTTAAAATGACTGTCTTAAAATTAGCATACATGTTAAGATCTGGCTTACAAATAGCTCAAAGAACAGAAATTTCAGTGTAATTTAAAACCCTCTGCACATTTACCAAGCAAGCTTAAATTGGTTTAAACCTAAAGGAAAAAGGGAAGGTTCCAAAATTCAGGCACACTCTTAGCATAGCCCCTGGCTGCCTGAATCTGCCATAACAGTGACTTGGTTTATCTCACAGGAGGCAAACAGCTTCCTGACCACAACACTGCGGGACACCTGTTACCTGATGAAGACCAACAGCACAACATTCATGATGTTACAGCTCTCCTTTGCTCAGCAGGATCGACTGTGGCAGGTAATGAGGCAGAGATAGCACTGAATCCATTAAGGAGGCAGATTTAAAAAGGGTTTAATCTTCATTATCAGCTATATTAGAGTTAGAAGTGTTCTCAATACTTGCAGACAGCTAGAGTCACCAAGTGATGCGCAACATGCTCTTTTAGATGTAAAGCAGTGTTTAGGTATAAAACAGCAGTTAATACTATAACTCAAAGGTGCAAAATAATATCAGCATCATATAATGGGTACTTAGAAGCAGAAATTTTCGTCATAGGCAGGAACCTGCTTTCTGGGATAAGGAGCAAAGAGCATTTCAAGCTGCATGCCAACTTAATATCAAACATGCTCTAAGAAAGCTTGAAGAAAATGAAGAAAGTAGCTTTAAAGAGCTAGAAACTTAGTATTGCTGACTTCTACACTGCATGTAAATCTTACTGCCTGTCCCCTCATGCACTTCGTTCAAAAGTAAGTTTTTTTCTTGTGTAGAAAAACTGTCGTATGTTTCCTGTGCTCTATCCTGACATCGGTAATGCTGACCGCATCAATAATTTCCTTAGCTCTTTCACACACAGCTACATCCCTCAACTGCAGCCTAAGTTCTTAGAAGAACACAAGGCAAAGCACACGTTGGTAAGCATGTGAGAAACAGCACAAGAGAGCTATTGCTTGGCAGAAGCATATGAGTATTTACGAGCTTCAGGAATTTGGTCTGATTCAATGATGTACAGAGACAAGTTGCCAAGTAACTGCATTTTCTGCTTCTCTCTTGGCGCGGCACTGCAGCAAGCCTTTTCAAACCTAGCAAGCAGCATCAAAACTTCAAAGCTCCTGTCTCTGTGCAAGAAAACATGAAATGTTTCCTTTTTACAAGAACCCAATTTCCTTTTTACAAGAATACAATTTCACAACAGAGTTTATCCAACAAAGGATTCTCATTGAATATGACTAAACCATCTTTTTTGACTCTGAAAATGCACAACTGGCATCTGTAAGTCAATGTTTTCAGGGGGAGAGGAAAGATGGTAAATCAGCACAGGTAGCATCTAAATCAAATCCAAACTATCTTCTCTTCTGTTGAAGGGGGAGAAGCAGTTACAGCCTTACATTTCGATGAGGGCAGCGTATCAGCCCAGTCTGCCTGCGCTTACCTGAAATGGCTTACAAGGCTGTTATCAGCATCCTGAGGGCCACACTGAGTGCAACACTTACAGGCAACACAACTATACACGAGAAGAAATTCAGCACTTAAGATGGCTGCAAAGAACCCAAACGGCTTAAAAGAAGAGGGCTGCCTCGGATGTAATATTTGAACGGTGTTTTGGAAAGATTTCAGAAAGGTGAGCTGAATTCCAGGATGCTTGTGCAGTAGCTGTGCCATTTCATACCTTTAGTTGAGTTTACACACGAAAGCAGCCACAGCTATCGAGACAAAAAGAAATCCTCTTCAACTCAGAAGCTGGTGAAAGTGCACTGAAGACTATGCTCTAAGATGACTCTATGTGCAGAGCTGCAAGGCTCTTACCTTCAGATGGAGGGACCTCCAACAACAATCAATCCAAGGGACCTCAGGCACCCCTCACACACGTTGCCCTCCAGATCCTTCACCATCTCTGCAGCCCTCCTTTGGATGCTCTCCAATAGCTCTATGTCCTTCTCATACTATGGTCCCCAGTGCTCCAAGTGAGGCTGCACCAGGTAAAGCACAGCAGGACAACCCCTGTCCTGCCCTTGCTGGCAGTGCTGGGCCTGCTGCACCCCAAGGTATGGTTGGCCTTTTCACAACCCTTCTTCCCATGGGGCACAGAGGAAAGCTGGTGATGGTGACGGCAGCTCCAACCTCAGCCTGTGAGCCAACACCATGGCCACTGCAAAACCAGACCGAGCCCCACATTCAGGCTGCCTTTGCTGCTCCCTTATCTCCCCAGGACTTGCACAAGTCTCAGGGCTCTGGAAGGGTGCAGAGATGAGGGCGACAGATCTTTGTAAGCCCATGATCACTTCTCACAATCACAGCTCCACTGCCATCTGTGGGAGCAGCACTTGCAGGGAAGCAAGTCAGGCAGTTGCTTTTGAAAGGTTTTGTGCCCCTTTCAAAGCAGCGAAATCAGCCCTAAGCGCTGCGGCTGCTATAAAAAAAAACTGCAAAGACAGCACAAGAAAAGGATACGGCACGAGGAGTAACAGTGAAAAACGCAAACAGGAATCCATCAGGCACCCAAGGCAGGCATATTTTCTGTATCACAGAAGGTGCAAATCAATGGCGTGAAGATTCTCTAACCAACATCCCCTGTGATGCTCTGGGAAGGCAGAAGAGCATCCGCAGACCTGCAGTACGTGGTCTGACACCAGAAGCCTTTAATAAGAGCAAACTTCCAAACCCTCTGCCACCATTGCTCAAAATACAAACCAACCTCTTTACTAAGAGCATCCATATAGTGTCATCACTGTGATCGCTGTGAATGTATATGTTAAAAAGGGAAATCTGTGGGTTGCTTTTTTCATTTTAAGATCCATGGGTATCGCTTCCATTCTGTTCGTGCACACAACCTTAATTTTTGTATGAATGGTGAGATCCCCACCAGCTAGCTTCAGGAACAAATAGTTTAAAGCACAGGGGATTAATCTCTGTGTCCCCAGAACATGATGAATAAGGAATTTTTGTGGCAGTTCTCCCAACTCCCTGTTACACTGAACAAGATGAAATTACACCCCTGCCCACCTCTTGCTCTGCCTCAGCACAAGAAAAAGCCAGTTACAGACGTTGTACATATTTGGCTTCACAGAAGGCTAGATGGAGCTTCTTGGCTGCCAGTGTCTTTCCGGCTATTTTATTTCCATCTCTTATCAGTATTTAGACACTGCCACATCATGTCTCTAAGCAAAAAAGCAATGGTCTAAACTGAGGTTAAACTTTTCCCTACGCTTTCATCCCAGTTCTCTGCAATTTCAAGGATTACTTTCTTACTCTTTTTTTCTTTTCTTTCAACTGTTGATTTTTCATTTTAACCACCTCTTCCTCTCCCTTTAAAAAACAAACGCACCATCAAAAATAAGCAGCCCACCACTGATAATCCTCATGCCTCTTACACTGCAAGCTCACTTGCTCAGCCAAGAAGAATCTACAAACAATATGAATTCCAAAACTGGGAACTGTAACTCTTTCCCCAAACAGCACAGGATTTCAAAGCAGCATCTGCACAGGAGCATGTCTGAGTGGGGCACCATCCTCCTCTTCTGCTCCAAATGAAGACACGGCACAATTAACCACAGAACAGAAGACCCTGTCCTGTTGGAGAGCACATACTGTGACAGAGAGAAACGCAAGCACTGCAATTACTCCTCAGCTCTCCCTTCCCATCCTACTTGCTTGAGTAGCACTTCATTTCTGAAGCACGCAGGAGAAACTCTTATCAAATGGGTCATCTAAGTACATAACAGGACAAACAAGTATCGTAAAGTTATTCAGGTGCTGGTTTTTCCCTTATTCGCTCTAATTGCACTGTCTAGCTCATAACACAGTTGACTGGCAGACAAAAAAAAGCCTCCACGAACAGAGAAATGCAGCATGGGTTTGTTTGCCACTCCAACACTCATCTCTTAAAACACACTGGGTTTTAATGCTGCCAGTTATAGAATCACAGAATACCCTGAGTTGGAATTAGTCAAAGGGATTGAAGGGATCATTTGGGAACATTTTTTTTTCCAACAAACTTTTCCCCCACAAAGCGCCATTAACAATGCTGCTGACTTCATAAGAATCCTGAAACACACTTCAAAAAAAAAAAAATAAAAGGAAAAGTGAAGTGAAAGCTTCCTATTCAACCTCAAGCATGCAGTCACTGTTACTGACCCATATACCTGCCTGATACAAGATGCATGGGGCTCTCCAGCTTCCTCAGGCCATGTCTGGACCAAAATACTTCTGTCACAGCCCTGTCTCAACCCTCTTCCTCTCCAGTCTTTATCCTATCTTCTTCTCACCACTACCTTATAAACATGAAGGAGCTGAAGGGTTGCAACTCCACAGCCTAAGGATGGAGGACAAAGATCTAGATTTTGTATGGCACTGCTTTAGGACACGACAGTCCGTCACACAGCAATGCAAACATGATATGCACTAAATCTTATGGGTTTCGTACCTACATATACATAAATAGGTAGAGAGATGTGTGTGCATGTGCTTTTTCCCTTCCCTTTTTAATCCCACTTGCAGCTTGCCTGCACAACATACTTTCCACTGGGAAAAAAAAGGCTGCTTTTTAGCCCCTATATATTACCTGAATCAGAAAGCCATTCCCTCTACAGCACCCTAACCAGCTCTAAAACCCAAAACATAGCTTGTGAGGCTAAATACCCTAACACAGACACTGCAAACAGCCAGCAAACCCAAACTGTGCTACATATTTAGATTCAAGAGGACGGTGCTTAGTGTTTCTGTTGAGCTCCGTGCCTCTGCTCCCACCTGGGAATGCCCCATGGCTATTAGCAGCAGCATGGCAAATCCTGTTCAGCTTGTGTAATGCCATCTTTCACTCTGAAACGCAGTAATGAAGTCTGCTCAGAAATAATTTAAGAAAATTCATGCAAGTGACAGACGTACTCCTGAAGCAGTTTTTTTCTGCCTGTATATTTAGAGGTAAGTAGCGCTTCCAGCTCAGGCTGCATCTCAGTCTGGGTAAGCAAACGTGCAACTGCTGAGCACAGAATCACAGATTCTTAAGGTTTGGAAGGGACCTCTGCTGCTTATTTAAATGGTGCTCTTTTCTGAATAGCTGGAGGAATCAAATAAATACACTCCTGGACCCCAGGACCGAGGTGTGCTACATGTGAGCGTATCACACCAGAGTGCTTCAGCACATTAGGTAAAAGGAATTACTGTCACTTTTATCAGCATAACTTCACTGCTCAGTTAAGCAAAATCCTTCGCCATCTAGCCTGTGCTGAGACAGATGGGGCAGGTCTAATACCATCTTAAGAAACTTTCAATTTGAATAAAAAGCATATCAGTTTCTTGGCTTACTGTCAGAAGAACACGAATTAGATCTGCTTGCTTTTTCCTGCCAGTGGATCACAAATATCTTCATAAACCTATTTCTGAGACCTCAGATCATTACCTTTCCCTAACAACAACAACAAAGAAAGAAATACCACTGATCATTATACAACAATTCCAGAAATGGAAGAGTAAGACCCTCAGGCTTCTTGTGAGTTCATCTGCCATCTTGTGAATCCCAAAATGTCTCGAGTAAATGCCTGAGTGCCTAATGGGCAAGCAGCTAACAGCAGCAATAATGTGTTCATTTGGATACCAGACCTCGTGAGACAAAGTTGTGTCCTGTGATGACTGCGTAGTGACTCCTCCTAAAAGGAGATCTCTGCTCACAAGTCTAAAGCACCGCAATGCTTCCGTGTTCCCTGTTCCTGCAAGTCCTACAACATGGGCACGGCATTTGAAAGGGTCTGCTTTGCTCTCCTCCTCTTTTTAACCAGCAAAAGATGCCTTGCAAATTAAAGTGGTCATAATTATCCAAGTGCTAACAACGCTGTATCTACCTGTCAGAGAGTTCATGTTACGATTTGGCCATTCTTCTCTGTATTGCAGTAGGAACGCAACAGAAGCAACACACATTAAAATGAATTTAAAAAAAAAAAAATCACAACAGACTGAATAGATTTTAAAAATTATGACAGTGGCGCACAGAATTCATAAAATCTACATAAACATGAAATCTAGTGCATTCACCTTCAGCTGCATTTAGCAACGACAGAAGGAAATAAGAACATTTACGACCACGAGGATTAAGGAATGTTATCTTTGTGACTGCACACCAAAATAAAAAGCAGCTCTGTGTTATAAATATTTATCGCCAGTAAGGAGATCAGAGACATGAATATGCAGATAGGACTCGTGACACTGAGCTGTCATGTGTTGTCTTGAGCAGCACCAACTGAAGTGCAACATGATGGACATCCACTCCTCATATTACACACCTAGCACTAAGTTTTTGGGTACTGAACAGGCATTGGTTGCAAGAGCAGGTGAGTCCCCTGGGCTCCACAGGCACACATCTGTGCTGACGGCAGGAACATCTCAGGGCCTCCATATCCACCTGGGCATTACAGCAGACCAGCTCTACTGGCCTACACCAACCAAACGAGCAAGAGGGGAACTGCTTGTGAGCAACCAGGACTTCGACATTCCTGCTCTGCAATTGTTTGGGGAGCGGTTTTTTGATGTGGGAAATGATTTCTGAAAGAAAATATATTATATGTATAAATACACACACACGAGCAATGAGGTGGGTGCAGGATTTGGAGCTGCCCATTGCACCATACGCCTAAGGGAAGATGCCCACAGCCCTGCCGACACCACACGGGTAAGATAACACTTCTCTGGCCCTGAGGCTTATCTCAGCACAAGTTACGCTGCCTTCCCCATGCAGTAAGCTATAAATAGGACAGCTTATGGGAAACACAACAGAAGTAAATGCCAGTTCCTGCTGGCTGATTCAGGGCACAAGAATAATATTCAGACTGCAACAACTGCATTTACGTACAATTAATCAGTCATGAAATGCAAAGCTTTAGCCTCTTATGAAGTCAGTTGCCAAAAGAAGGTATGAGCACAGTATTTTGTTCAGGTCTCCAAAATCCTCCATTTAAACGGCAGCAAGGAAGGCTACTGCTGTTTCAATTAAGGACAGCAACTATCAGGAGAAGCCCGACCAAAACGTTCCAAGTTCAAAGAAAGTACAAGAACAAAGAATTCAGACAGACAGTATTAAAAGAAGAAAAAAACACTGAAACGCAGGAAACCACTGCCACTTCTCTGAAGTGTTCTTTCGCCTCCACCATTTCAACTTTTCCCCATTTAAAACTCCCTTGGTGCTGATTTAACATTGAGAATATTCTAAACATCTTCCAGACATTGCTATGGCTTTCATCCTCAGACAAGGTTTTTTCAGTTCTTGTCACCGTCCTATTTTCCTTCATTTCCAACAGTTCCGAAGCCCAGATTATTTCCTGCAAATTCTTTTCACCTCCCTCCAACTCAGTCGCTCTCACAATACGTTATCTGTGCAATAGGAACTAATTGTGGATGCACATAAAAATACAGCCGTGGAATGACTTAGTCAATGTATTAACATTTAACAGAACCTATGTTGTATCAGAGCAAAAGACTGTACAAATCAATAAATAAACAAACGAGGAAAAAATCTTACATTTACTGCACACGAGCCCTGATGCTAACAGTAGGCTTAACATGGAAAAATCGATTTTTTTCAGAGAACCACCAAGTCAAGCTTTGGCTTCCCAAAGAGGACACAGACCAACAGCTGGTAAGACAGACTTGAGGTCAGATGCCCAGACGATCACCCAGGACCAAATTAATTTTAATTCCCTACTACCTGCTGCAGGTATTGAGCAGGTGACAGCTACAGCAAATCCCTGGGAAGACAGGCAGAGTCTGTTATTTTGGGGGAAGGAAAGCCAACTCACTTGCCAAAGGTCACCGAGCAAGCTGGCACCAAACGCAGAGCCTCTCATACCAGAATAATGAACCTCTGGAACAAATCCTGGATATTTTAAGCCTCGTGAGGAGCTATCGCATTCCCTCAGAACGCCTGGATACACACAAGCCATGATAAAGCACTGCTCACACAAGCCCAGAATCTATGCAGGGGTTACAGACCAGGCCTCGAGGTGCTGGAGATGCTGTGCAAGGAGCCTTGCTATCTATGCCCATCTACTTCCAGGGGGCGGGTTGCAAGCATGAGGCTTGTATTTGCAGCAACCTGGGCATTTATTCCCCTTCTCGATGAAGATATATGCTTGCTGACAATTTTACTTTTGCACAGCTGGCATCTGCAGACAACCCACCCATGCTCCAGCTAATGGGCCTAAATCTCCCAACTCCTCTTTGTGTGTACAGCCTTACCCCACACCTCGGGCTCCATGCAGCGCCCTTCCAAAAACCCTTCTGAACCCAGGGCTCCACTCCTGAATCCGACCGCAGATGAGGAGCGGCCATTTTCTGCCACCCCTCCCAAGGAAGGCAGGCCCAGCAGCTGTCCTGCTCTTCTAACACATTATACAGGAGTTTGTGTGCTATACCTTTTTGGGACTGCCTTCAGTGATCTCCGAGCCGTGCTAAGTATGCTGCGTCATATCTTGTACATCACTATCTTCAGAAGAATACGCTGTGGCTGAGGAGCAGCCTGTACAGAGCAAATGGTACAGAAACCACAGCAGCAAATAACGTGCTCTAATATTCTTCTAATAAAACAAATCCCTACGTATTCAAAGGACAGATATGAGCTGTTATTACGTCCAACCGAGAAGTCCGTAAGATCTTAAGGTAGTTTTGGAACAGTAAAAAACAGTGCACAAATGCAGTTCCTCCCGTTACTTTTATTGTTATTATTATTTCAAATACTCTGTTTCAGCAGCTTAATCAAGCTTTAGAAGAAATTGAAAAAATACTGCGTTCATTACTTTCATTACTTTCATCTGAGAAACAATTTGCACACAAGATCCACTCTATTATTGAAAATAAAAACCTGCCATTTGCCAGATACCCCAACA
Source organism: Tympanuchus pallidicinctus (assembly GCF_026119805.1). Classification (NCBI taxonomy): domain Eukaryota; kingdom Metazoa; phylum Chordata; class Aves; order Galliformes; family Phasianidae; genus Tympanuchus; species Tympanuchus pallidicinctus. Next base: position 35,764,561 of record NW_026294669.1, read on the forward strand.
ACTCAGGATCTTAAAGACCTTCATCATACCGTTATGTCATGACTGCTTTTATGAACAGGACTATAAATATGGGTTAAGGAGGGCAAAGTCTGACCTAAATTTCACTGACTTCACCCTGACGTGCCACCTGGATACAACAGCATTGGAAGAACTCTTCTGAACAGCGTTAATGCTCAGTCCCTGAATTCTGTTAGAAACTTTTAAATGAATTCACCTCACACGATCCACTAGCAAGAACTGTAACAGGATAGAAAATATATAGAAAAGTATCATTAAAAATGTGCAGTATGTTTATTCTGTATGATATTACAATTACAGCTCCAAGTCAGTGATTCCGAAGCCTTTTATTAGATCATAAAAACTGAAGACCAGCTTATAATGAAATCTCTAATCAAATATGAATGAATCATCCAATATGACACAATTTCTTGAATGAAAAACAGATGGAGAAGTAGTAACAATTGAGTGGTTTAAGTCACAAGATATTAGTCAAGCCAAAGGAGCAGATATTTAATCATAAGCACTTGTTTTAAGTTAAAGGAGACACCGGCTGAAGGCAGACCTCAATTCAAGCCATTTAATTGGCGAATGACAACTCAGCATTAGCTGTAAACTTAAATGAGACCCCTGCAGTGTGAACGAACGTGTTCCTCTGTACGTGATGCAGAGAAAATTCTGACTGCACATTTGCTTGGTGACAAAGCCATTGGTCTGACTGCAAGAAGATGGCAAGGAGGCAAGAGGACATTCCCACAGCAGCTCTTAGAGAGGTTGGAGAGGAAGGGATTTTGGAGAACAAGGACACAGAAGGACAATACTCGTGGGCTGGAGTGTTTGCACCACAATCTAGCTCTCAAAAGACCCACTCTGTTGAAGGCAGCGTCCTTCTTTCATGGCCTGAACATGTCAGACGTCCACACAAAGTCAGGCCATTACACACTGGCAGCAGTCTCGCATTAACTTGGCCCAGCGCTGTCGCCGGGATTTTTTTTTTGAAGTAACTAGGTTACAATTTTTATTTGTTTACTTGGCAAACTCTATCTTCACCCAAATTATTTTGGGGTTTGGAGTGGATTTTTCGAGGCAGGGGTAGGAAAAAGCAGCGGAGAGTAAAGGTGTGTTCCATTAATTAACAGCAACTCTCCAGATCAGCATCTGGATGATTTTAAGCATCACTGCAAAAGCCGTTCACCTGATATTCCCTCTACTGCCCAACAACAGAACAGAGCCAAATACAGTCCTGAAAACCAATATATGCTGGGGAAGAGCTTCTAGGATTTTGATGAATGCACGTCAAAAGAGGTATTTCTAAAACCCCTGGAACGCACATAGCCGCTGGGCACAGACCTGACATCTATTTCCCCCATAGCAATAAACTATACCCAGTTAATTTTGGCATAAAGCACTCTAGGGAGCTCTGCAGTACAGAGCACACCAATAAAAAAAGAACTTGGATCAAAGTAAACACACTGCAAATGAAGCAGCTAATGGGCACGGCCACCTAGCAGGCATTAGCAGCAGCTGGTGGAAGAAGAGGACAAGGTAAATCAGGCCGCTCCAGAATCCTTATCAGCCTTGGAAGGGAAACGCACAGGTTTGTCTTCCATCCAGATGAAACAAAGTGTCTGTTACGAGCCATAGGACAACAGTGTCACCTGGAAGAAGTAGAGAACAAAAGGCCTCATCTTGATTTTCGAGCCTCTCCAGGGCTGCAGATGAAGACAAAACACACAACAGACTGCGCTGCACACACGGAAAACACGATGCGGCAAAGGCACTGAGAGATCACATCTGAAAAAGGCAGAACTCTCCCCCAAGAAGTGCCTGATTCCGTGATCAACTTTCCATGAAATATTTATCACTTTTCATTCACTGCACAGAACTGTTATTTTTAGAAGAGCCAGAGGCAATGGGAACAGATTACTGATTAACAATTCAAGTGAGCCTTTAAATGTCTGCTTGTATCTTGCTATCTCCTCCTTCGCTAAGAAGTCAAAAAGTTTAATATAAATTCTGTCATGCATTCAAAGGCTCTTCCCTCCTTCACCTGCTTTTATACGACAGCAAAGGCACAAAGCAACCTTTCCCTTGGGGGGGGGGGGGGGGGAATGAGAGAAGAAGTATTGTGAAAATAACACTTGGTGAACATTCAGGGCCAAGCAAATCCAGGGAAATCTATAGTCAATTACTACAAACTTAAGCTTAACAAGACGAGGGAAGAATAAAGAAAAGCAGCATGTTGAGTCTTGTGATAAAGCAGACTTGCCTGCCAGTTACCTCTCATCAAAGAAAAACACTGCAGTGTTCACACACTCAAGATTTAAGTGTTGCTTTCAGCTTTTAGAACAGGAACAAGCCATTAATTCTTCCCACCTCCTCTGTTTAATAGCCGTTTCCTTGTGCTTAAGAAAGGAAGTGACAAACGTGGGTTTTTTTCCAAGAAAAAGCACAACAAAATAGAGGTTAAGAGTTCTGAGCTCCTTCCCATCACCCAAGTTCAGGGACCACGCTGTGGGAAAGCACTCAAGTGGTCCCCACTCCAGCAAACCCAAAGCAGAAGGAAAAGTGGTTCAATCTCTTGGAGCTTCACATGCTCAACACTCACACCAGGGTGCTGACTGGAAAATCTGGAATTTGGCTGAAGCATAACACAACACTTTCCTTGCTGAACAGTGGATTGCAAAGGTGAATTTCACCGCTGCCTCCAGTTGGAGAACAGTAACTGCCATCACAGAGGCTGCATTTTGCACTGCTAGCTTAGGGCAGGAAAAAAACCTTGTATTTACTACAACAGGTGCTAACTTGGTTTTACAGAGCAACTAACTACCAAAGCTCTAATCTACATTAACCCACAGTTTCTTTGCTGTCGTATGTCAGAGCATCTCAACGGTGAAAAAATTCACCCACCAGGTCTGACAAAAATAGCTGCAGCTAATAAATAAGCAAACAATAGGCTAACAAAAAGCTAATAAGCAAACGGTGATTCGATCTTATCATACTGTTTGGACATTACAGTGATTTCTCCAGAACTCGCTTTGCCCCCCTTGCATGGAGAACAGACGAGGATATTTTTAACATTAAAGCACTGGCCTTTCAGAACGCGAGCTCCCCTCCTGCAGCACCATAAAATTGCACAGCATCCCCATTCCGACACGTCCCGGTGTGAACAAGGAGCAACGAGCTCCTGTCTGCAGAAGCACAAACCTGTCGGGAGCTCCAAATCCTGACTGACCAGCAGCAACCCGGACCTGCTTCAAAGCCCCACCGCGCCACACCGGCTCGGTATCGCTCTGAAGGAGCTTTTGAAGCAGACGTGCTATAGAAAGCAAGCAAATATCTGAAAATGCAGTGTAGCGAGAGGGCATTCTCTTCCTTTGAAGGGATAAATTAACAAAAGCACGCTATTCAGCTCTGTTAGGCCAAATGCACTACCACTCCTTCCTCGTCAAGGCTGGGATTAATCTTGGATTTCAAAAGCCTGTAAAATCGTGTAACAATATTAGTCCGGAGGCTCTCGCAGACCATTTGTTCTCAGATACATCAGCACTTTTTCAAATGAATGTGGAAGCGAGACTGGATAATGAGACCAGGGAAGAAGCAAAGGCTCCGGCTGCCCGGCACGGGCTGTGTGCTCATGGCAGCACCGAGCCCACGGAGCCCCAGGCCCATATGGGACAAGCAAAGGCCTGTGGGCAGGGCTGCGTGAACAGGAGATGGGGCAGCCTGCTCAACACTGCCACTGGGACATCCCCTGATCATGATTATTGCTACTGCCTCTATCGCAGCTTGACCCAGAATGCCACAAACACAGCCTTACAGAAGAAAAAAACGCCCATTCTAAGTAGTGAAGGTATGCTTAAGGATGATCTGTTTGTCAAATCTAGAGGATGGAGTCAACAGTACGTAAGTGATGTTTTTAAGAGCATTATCTACAACATATCTCATACCTTTGAGGTCTTTAAGACTGGCTCTCCAGACGTGCAGTATGGAAACGCATTCTAAAAGCATGGAAGAAAAGGTAAGGGGACAAGAGAATTCTATCCCTCCCCCCTTCATGTTAATCTGTTCCCTTAGCCACAGGCTGTGCGCACTCACTGCTAAGAAAAAAACAAGAACAGTACCCTAAAATCACAGAGTACTTAAAACCAGCATTCCATCACACTTCTGCAGGTGATCCACTGCCACTGGTCACAAACAGACAACGGCCACCTGCGTGCTCACAAACCTGAATGCTTTCTGTCCTGCTGACCATAGCGTCTGTACCTGTGCAGCCCCTGCTCTGAACCTCTATGAACTCGGCAAGCAGAAGTTAAGGAAAGGAAACACAGCACCATCACCTAACAACTGATACCCTTTCCGACCCCAAGCCAAGTGTGCAGCAATATTCTGATGCTGTACAACCAGAAAGCAGCTGGAACGGGTTGTTTATCATTAACAGCAGCTGATAATATTCCTGAGCGAGATACGGGTTGTAGGGAGTTTGTCTTGTTTTCCTTTTACAAGCAACTGAAATCCAGAAGCACCAATTACAGACGATACATTTTTGAAAAGGGAAAATGCATCTTTTCTCAAATTCATCCTTACTTTTTGTGAAAAGGAGACAAATCACCTCCATAAAACCCCACTTTGTTGCTGACTGAACTCCATTCTACTCAACCCCACTCACTCCTGAAGCAGATTCATAGAAATGCCCTAAACACTTCAGTTCTATATTTGAGGTGCTGCCACGAGACAGGACAGAGCGTGCTTTAGACTTGGGTATTTTACATCCCTTGGCTACTTTTTCAGACCAGAGAAGAACAGTGAACATGGATCAGACTTCTCCTTTGCTTGGTTTGTCTGAGAAAACATTTTGGTTTCCTATAAACTCACCACAATGATTTTATCTCAACTGTAAATGCAGTACTGGGGATACAGGTTGCTCACCATCCTCTGCCACACAGCAGTGGGTTTATTCATCATGAGGGCTACAAATCAGTTGCTTTACCACAAGGGGATGAAGTTTGGAGGGGAATATCCCAGGACATGACTGAGCATTTTCTTTTTCCTTAAGCTGTTTTTCAATCCCATTATTTCAGCCATGCCTGAGACTTGGAGTAACATCCCACAAAACCAAATGCAACTTCCTTCTCCAAAGCAAGACTTGGCATTTCTTTCCCTTTCCTCTCTCAGACGGATCTGCAACAAACTTTCTATACACAGCAATGACAAAAAACATGGAGGACAGTGGTTTGCTCACCATTATTCCATCAGTTCATTTCAAAAACTCATCAGGATACACAGGTATAGGCAGGCACCACACTTGAAAGCCAGCTGATAAGCCACTCAAAAGGTCGGTGGTATTTGCTTGCCATTACAGATTCACCAAAATACCTTTCTGCTTTTTGTCAGACCCTGCCTCCATGTTTTAAACTTAAATTAAAAATATAAGACGCATGTTTCTGGCTCACGTACAAGCAGCAAGGCTGAGAAGATTTCTTCAGCAAAACCCAAGTTCAGGATCCCAAGTGAAAAGCACCAGGGTGACTGCTGATCAGAGCTGATGCTGCTTCTTGTGTAAGGTCACTTTTTCATTTCCCTCCCCTCAGAAGTCTCTCCTGCCCTTCACCCACCACGCAGCCAGCATGACCTAAGCTTTCAAGCATGAGACAGAAGTTTCTGTGGCTCAAATGCTGCTGAAAGTCATCTATGCCCACTTCACATGAGCACAGCTCTCCATTGATGTCTAGCTGCTTATTTTTCAGTAGGCAGAGAGCTGAACTACTGAAAATACTCAAAATGCAGTACAAAAGGTAAGAATTCTATGAATCCTGAAGAGTTCATAGCCCTTTAAACAACCTCCTAGCATCTGGTGAACACAGAGAACGACGAACTCTAGCATCAGGTTACCCAAGCTGTTTAACCAGCAGCACCCTTTGTCCTGAAATACCTCTAAAGAAAACGTGAAACATTACAAGCAACAACGAAATCAATTCCAAAACAGAGTAGAAGGCTAAAAGTCATCACACAGTTATAATACTGCCCATTGATCTATTTACTGACAGAAGTGAGGAATGTGATTCCTCTCGTGCACTTAAGCAGTCTCAGAAAATTCCATCTAGCACACAGATACAAAACTGGTTGGAAAATCTTTAAGTTGACCTGTGTTATCAAGGAAGAGTTAAAATGAGAATCTCTCTCAGGGTTAGGAAAGTTTAACCTGCCTTACTTGACAGACAAGCTTTGGAGCACATGCAGCGAAAAGAGATTTCTCAGAATGCAAAGCCAAACCTTCATAGCTGGTAACAACGGTCTCCTCTCTTCCCCCAGCACAAAAGCTCACCCTCCTTAAAGGTTTCCTTTCCCAGAAATGCATTTAAGTCCACAGAAATCTAGGTTAGATCGCAGCCCATTTCCCTCCTCCTGATCTACTCAAATTGTTTTGAATATACTTCATTTACATTTTTCCCAACTTGCATTACCAGAAGCTCTTACATCTTCTGCAAGATCTCTTCCTTAATATAAAAGGACCTAAAGGGATTTTGGAAGGCAATCAAGAAGAGAAAGCTGGGGTTTGGGAAAATTTGAGCTCCTACCTGGAAAGTAGATGATGCTTCATATATCAAATCATCCCTAGTATAAACATTTCTATCAGTATGAGCCTGGAAACAAAACACTTTTGGAAAAGAGAAGGCAGAAGTACAAAAGAAAGCAAGAGATTGCTTTTCATAGCATTTCATGTATTTTGGATGCAAACAGTTGCTTTTGTTTTTTGAAGTGCTCTAACTGCAAGCTGTAAGATTTCTCTCCTCTGCCCCGCAAGAAGCAGCCAACCTCCAAGAGCAGCATTGGCAGCTTTGCTTGCTTCACACCAGAAGGACAAGACACAGGAGACAGTGCAGCAGGATCATTAGGACAGGGAAGAAAAGCAAATAGCCAGGAGATCAGCATGATATGCTTTGATCAGCCTGAGTTTCGCTCCGACTTTTTACTCGTTTCAACACAAGGAGGTTTTTCCCCCAAATAGAAACTCAGAAAACCTACTTTGGTTTGCAGCTCTCCTTTTAAGCTGTGAAAACTCTCATAGGGTGCTGCACTGCACTGCTGCTCCCTTCTTTCTAAGGACAGTGAGAAGCTCCATCAGGCCAGCCTCCCCTTAGCTCCCTGCCGAGGGTTGGGGCAGTTATTTAAGCCTCCACAACTGCTGTGCTCTGTTCTCCCCCTCCACTCCCAAACCCCACTTGCCCAGCCTGGGAAAGTAGATGTGTGCAAGTTCTGACACACTTTGTTCCAGCGTACTGCATTTGCATTCTGCTCATCCACTTGCAAGACAGATCTGCATAACATTTTACTGCATTCCCAGAATAGGAGCAACATTTAATAAAAGTTTCTTCTTACCAGAGCTGGGCATGTGGTTCACTCTAGGTGGATTCAACAGCTCTACTGGCTGGTCTCTGCCAGAAAGCCCATCTGGAAAGAGAAAAAACATCACAACAACTCTTTGGTTAGCTGAGCTATTTTAGACATTCCAAGCAGAAAAATAATAATAATAATAAATCACTAACCAATCAGCAGTGAGAATCAGAAACACACAAGTAACACAAATCAATAGAAACAAGAACGTTAACAGCACAGCAGCTGCCTAACAACTGCTTATGCTACAGCAGAAAATAAAAGACTCCCAAACCACGCTCAGGTTTTCCTGGTCTTTAAATCCAACTGGTGCTGCTCCCAGCTCACAAAAACAGGCATAAACCTCACCATACAGTTCCTAACAAGCTGTTCCTTCCTTCTTCAGGAGGACCGAGCAGAGTTCAGACAGAAACACATCCCTGGTGAAGCGAAGTTGAGGAATGGTTATAAAATGCCAGGGAGATGCTAAGGAAAACTGGCAAATCACTGCCGGAGATTAAAATGTGCAGACATACATAACAAGTCCCATTTTGCATAAGTTTGGATTTCAGAAAGGCATTAAAAACATACTTTGTAAATGATATGCAGAAATCCATCGTGCTGAAGCAGTTCTCTGTTTAAAATATTTCAAAGATTACATCTCGCATTCAAGTAGAGCTAAAACAGAAAAACATGATCCCTACTGCTGTAGACTGCCAGACCAGATTTTCTAGTCATCCACTCCCCTCCACTCTGCCCCCCCAATAGGAGCTGAAGCATAAAAATGCTAAATTCAAGTAAGTGATGCTTCACTACAGTACGTTTCCAGTACTTCGGTTATGAATACTCCATCTCAGATTGGTTTGTTCCACTGTAAATACCCACACCTTTGGCAGTTGTGTCTCACTTGATCTCCTCTACCGTGTTACCGTGCTGCAGCACAGATACCATCAAGCCAAACCCCGTCTGGAGACATCAAAGAAGCCACCCCATCTCTCAGTCAAAGCCAAGCTCACTGCTATAAAATGTTACGCTGTTGGTGGAATGTTAAAAAAGAAAACTACACAAATCACACTTTGTTTTCTTCTCCCTGTTTGCACCGTTTTGGGCTCCTGGACAGAAAGAGTGGTTGGGTCTTCTCCATCACTTACATGGCTTTGCCTCCACTGCCAACACCCAAGCATCAGTGCTGCCCCAGGCAACAAGTAAATGAACCAAACTACAGCCACGCTGAGCTTTCCTTCCCAAGCAAGTAATTACTGTCCTGCAGATAAAACAGGTTGTTCCCATCACAAGCTATTTGCTTCTGGATTGTTACCATGAGACCAACAGCACAGCTGGGGCGGACAGCTTTGTGTCCACAAGCAGTGGGACGTGCACTGAGCAGACTCAAGTGACAACTGAGTCTTTATTTCAGTCTGTGGACTCGCTCCCACACTGCTGTGTGTGCTGAGTGTCACCAGAGCACCACCAACACGTGTGTTGGCAAGCAGGGATTTAAGAGCTGTGTCTGCTTTTAATTCTAAGAATCGAAGTATCTACATTTTCAACCAAATGAAGAACCCAAACCAACAGTCTCTGCTGCAACATGAATGATAATCACAGAAAAACACGGATGTTTTTTAAAGCACTGCAGTCTAAATAATTGAATCAGGCAAGACAGAGGTTCTGTACTCCCTGCACTCACTGACAAAGAAAGGCTCCACTTGTAAGAAGGAAACATTTACACCAAGCACCTCTTCTACCGGTAACGATAAAAGAGGTCCAAGCAGGGTTTGAACACGCACACTCATTGAGGGGTGAGCTAGCTCACAGATAGAGCATGCACCTGGCCACCCTGACACAAGAAATAATGCACTAGCAGCTCAGCTTCCTACAGCCACCCAGGGATCCTACAAGAAGCAAAGGATCCATTTCAAGAGAATGGGTTTGTTCAGAAAGTCAGAACAGCGCTGCATTTAATGAAGCATTCGATCTGCTGTTACTGCTATGCTGCTTTCTTCTTACCAACCGTTACCGAAGCCTCTCTCCTAAATCAGCTGCTACATAACTGACTTCGGCGTAACAAGAAACGCATGATGTTTTATACCAATACTTATGAGGAAGCAATAAGATAAAGACTGGCCTGGGTCTGCAAATGCCAAAATGAATACCATCGGTTTCTGTCACAAAAATAAAAGCTTTTCCCCCACTCCCCCCTTTCCAAAGAATTCAGCTCCAACCCTCTAGAAGCTTCACCCTGCATTTCTAGAGACAGCTTTGGCAATTACAGAACTAAAAAAAAAACAACAGACAGAAGATGCTAAAAATATCTGTGCCACACACACAGATCTCCAGTTTTGTCCTTGCTATTGCCTGGAGGGGATCACAGGGTGCTTCTGCAATGCTGAAAACCTGGGCAGGGATGGGAAGCAGCTTGTCTCACTGCTGCAGAAGGGCAGCAAAGAACACGCACAGAGGGCAAGCTGTGCAATCGCTGCTCAGCACTTCCACCAGCCACAATCTAGCAGCTACACACAGCAGCACAAAGCAGATTACCTACGAAATACTTTCAGCTCTCTACTAGACGAGTGTTTCCTGAGATACTAAAATGAGATGCCGAGAAAACACAGTCTTGAATGGGCTGTAGATGACTCCACCTAACAGGCAGCACACCCAGGCAGAGCGAGTTGTCCCAGCCAAGTGGGAGCCCTGCACCCTGCACACAGACCCCAGGCTGGCTGCACGCAGGAGATGCCAGAAGCGATGCTGCAGACCGTCCAGCCCAAAGCCAGGCAACAAGGAGATGTGCTGCAGCATCCAGCAGGTCTGCGAGGAGGCACACGTCTCACTGATGGCTCAGGTTAGATGAGATTTAGCACAGCTTCATTTTCAAAGGGGTAATTCTACTCACTAATTAATGAGATGAAGCTATTACTCATTGACGGGGACTTGAACATTTCATTTTTATCACAGTCCGTCCTGAAGCGTTCCACAGAGTTACTTCAAAATATATCCAGGTCACTTTCTGAAGTAGCTGGGCTTGCAGGATTTAACCTCATTGAAAAGAGCAAAACAAAGACAAGATGGCTACAGTACACACAGAATAACAGGGAGAAACCTGCACAGATAAAAGCCTCCAGAAAAGATGAAGAAGCCAAATGAACCAGAACAACATCCAAGGTGAAACCAGATTAGACAAGGAAGCGCAGCTTTATTCCTTCTTCCCACTAAAAAAAGGGCAGATGATGAACGAAACAGAAGGCTGGAGCACTCAGTTCACTTCCACCAGAAAAGTGTATGCAGCCTTCCTATAATTAACTCTGATGAGTTAAAAAATGCGGGGCAGAACTGGAAAAGGTTATTTAAATAGCTTTTCATGTATTCAGATCTTTAGGCCTGATGCAAATCAGCCTGCTCTACTTGAACTCCCCACGCTAAGTGATGAACAACCAACAGTTGTCTTTAAAGACCTCCCTGAGAACAGGGAAAGTCCTAAAGAGACACAAAGGCAATTTCTGAGGGAAGGTGGGAAACAATTACAGTAAACAGGAGTTATTTCTGTCTTCCAGAAAGAAAGGACGTGGCAGCACAGAGATTAGTGCCGCCAATGGATGGAGCTGAAGGCAATTACTCAGTGTTGTCAGTGTGTCAGCCCAGTAAAGTGGTGGTTTTTAAAAGATGTTACTTATTATTTTGGGGGATTTTACCCAAGATTTATAAAAAAAAACTTTGAAAGGTTTCAATGGGCACGTTATTAAGAAAGTCAGGTCTGCATGAATCACCCTAAAGCAAGCACAAATCTACTTAAAAAGCCCATTCAGTCCTCATCTGCTTTTAGATGGATTATACCCAGCATGGTGTGGTAGTTCACAATTTAATGATAATGCATTAAAGTTGTATTTAGATCTCAGACCTGACATCACACCACAGAGGTCACACTTGGGAGCACGGCGAGAAGAATTCAATGACAAGTTGGCGAACGGCTGCAAGGTTCAATCAGAAATGGGAAGATCCCTCCCCCCTAAATAACAACAATGGTTAAACGCACAATTAGAGGATGAGCAATGCCCGGCCGAGCAACAACACAACAAAAAAGAAGCACTTTGCAAACTGAGAATCCACCGTTTGGCAGCGATGCAGAAGACACAGGTTCATTCCAGGATGCATTAGCAGGCACATATGCAAGACACGGGAGGTAATTACTCAGAGACGTGACAGCCTGCTCGGCAAAAGCGCTGCCCTTGGTTTTAGAAGATGAATTGCAGGCAATCAAGGAGAAACCTCTGAGAAAACACTTGAGAAAAGTTGGCATCTAAGAGAACATCCCAACCACATCCTTTCAAGAGCGTGCATCCACATTTAAAATTCAGCTTCTGCTACGGTCTCTACAGAGAGAAGGGATGTTTCTGGATCAATGACTCCTAAGTTTATATTTGTCATTGAGCAAATAACTACCTTGCTCTTTTTACTGCTTTCTAGCAAAAGCAGTTGTGAGCCTGTCTCACAAAGGAGAAGAAGAGACCCATTCTCCTTCTCCCCAATCCCACAAAGATCCTGCTTTAAGGTACGACCAGCACACGCTTAACACAGCAACACACAGAAACGCTTGAAGGCAGATGACCAGCCTTACTGAAGATGGAGACCAACTTTGTACATGACAGCAATAGGACAAGGGGGACCATTTTAAACCAAAAACCACAGGTTTATGTTAAATGTTAGGAAGAAATTCTTCACTCAGAGGGCAGTGAGGCGCTGGCACTGCTGCCCAGAGCTGTGAGTGCCCCATCCCTGGAGGTGCTCAAGGCCAGGCTGGATGGGGCCCTGAGCAGCCTGGTCTGTGAGGACAACAGCAGGAGCTGAGATTGGGTGAGCTCTAAGGCCTCTTCCAACCCAACCGTTTTATGATTCTTTGATAAGAGCTCACTTTGATAAGACCAGCACCACATCCACAACCTGTAAGAAGAGAAGCAGGGCAGTGGCAGATCCCCCTCCATCTGCACGCCACCCTGCAACTGCAGAGGGCTTACAGCCAGCCCCAGGCCGCGCTCCAGGCCGTGCTTCTCCTCTTTGCACGTCTTCAGTCCCAGCACGGAGCAGGCTGAGCACAGAGTTGCATTTGAGAGGGACACAGCTCCAACTCGGTGCCTGCCAGTTCACCTAATGCGGTCCAGCCACTAATGCAGACCCTTGCCTGGGAGACTGAGTTTTAATTCAGCCCTAAAACAAGCTTAAAAAAAATAAAATAATAATAATCAAATCAGAATTCCACTTTCACAGCCTGCACACAGCCTCCTCAGCACCAACTGTCACACTCGGCAGAGCTGACCCTTTGCACAGCGCTTGCTCTCCCAACCACAGCGCTGCACACAACCTGCGAGCAGCATTCATCTGCATTGCCTCCTGGGGGTGGGGTTCTGCTCAGAGGCATCACTGCAGTGCTAAAAACAGGTAAGTGCTAACCTCACAGCCTTGGGATACCAGGTGACAAACACAGAGTGGCTTCGGAATAAAAGTCTGCCCCCGACCATTAGGCACAGCCCGCTAAAACATCCTGACTTGCATATTAACAGCTGTGGTGTATAACAACAAGTTAAAATATTAGTAATGAGAACAGTAATTATCATGGATGTATTATTTATTTGTCTACTCATTCGGAATTTACAGAGAAAAAAAAAATCTTCAACATTTACAAGAAAGCAATTAAGGCAGCAAATGGATTATTTCTCTTTAAACCTATGAGAAAATGCTCAGCGCATATTTCCTCTCTAATTTGTCTGCACTCAAGAATCTATTTTTGGACGTCTCCCTAGACTGTATTGTAGCACCACATGTACTGTAATGGCATTTTAATTAGCCCAGAGAGCTGGAAGATGCACTGTGCATCCGAAAGAGAAGCAGCCTAACAAAATGAGAGCATCCTTCTCTTCCTTTCTTTGAGATTTACAGCAGCTATCAAGTAGAAATACCAATTATGGTTTCAATTGGAATTGACTGCAACTACTATAAAAACCCACTGCATCGCAACAGCATATAGAATTGAACAAAAATAAACGTAGTATTTAAGCACTGTTTACTCATACTTTAAGGGTGGATGGTAAAAATAAAATGCTGCAGATACCTACAGGAAGAACAAGGGATTAGAGCAGAGGAGACAAAGTATTTTAGAGTTGGGCTCTAAATATGCATGGCCTGCGAGCGTAATGAAGAAGCTACCCACAGAAACGAAAGCCAATCCAGTCCTGTTTAGGTAGGGTTGGATTTGTTTTATTCTTATTTTTATTAGCTCTAATGCTCAAGGTTAGCCACCTTCCACTGCCAGCACGTGGCACAGCACAAAAACACTGTCAGCAAGTCTTGCATGGAGCCTTGTTTCCACTGCTTTCCCATGCAGAACCCAGCAAGCACAAACCCAGCAGACTTCCATACAGTTAATCTTAAGGTAGAAACAGCACTCAAATAGCTAGCACGAAAAGCAACCTTGCATTGATTGCCATGAAATTTTCCTAGAAGCCAAACAGCGAAGATGTGAAGCAACGCTGAGGTCCTCAAGGTGTCTACAGACCACTGCAGATGTGTCCACACACTTCTTGTCAAGCACCAGATGATAGAAGTTCTGTGATCCACCTCTTAATGCCACTGTTTACTTCAGTCCCTTGCTGTCAGATATTCGTATTTCATTTCGTTTTTCATTCCATTCTTCTGTATCCATTTTCAAAACCAACTGATGAACAGGAATCAACCCATTCTGGACAAGCTGGAGCACACACCCGCACGAGAAGCAAAGCAGCATCCTACACCCCGACTACTGATTGCATGCACACCAGCGATCACTCAGTCTTACAGGCAGCCAGGCAAGATGGGAAACCAAGCACGAAAAGCTTACCTGCTCCTGTTTGACACCAAGCACGATCCCTAAGTCGCACTAAGTGCCACTTACAGCATTTGTTTCTTCACAAACACCCTTCTGGATCCCAATGTGAGCGGCTCAGCTTCCCTGCGACACTCAGCACCTTCTGCACGTGGTCAGCCCAAACACCCGCCGGTTCTGCTCTTCAGTTACAGGCAGAAGAGGTTGCTATTACATTTCATACACACAGCTGTAGCCCAGCACGCAATACCAGGAAAGCGTGGCATCAGATTCAGCTCTATTTTTGGTTTATCTTACCCAACCATTTCCCATAGGCTCTCTTCTGCAGCCATCCATCCAATGCTCCCACCTGCCTGTGCTGTCCTAGAGCTCCAGAAGGACAGGAGCTCGGGGCTTCCATGGGGAATGAAACCGGGACGTAGCCGTGCCCACGTCCTCATGGTGGAGGCTGCCAGATCCCGCCAGGGCCTGACACTGATGGCTCAGACACGGTGCTGTGTGCAGAGCCAACCTGGTACCTTGGCACAGCACCTCCCCGTTATCCCAGCCCTACCCGATGGGAGGGCAGCTACTGCCAGCTGCAGACAGCAGGAAAACTGCCCCAAGATACCTGTTCCTGAATACACCAACACTGGTACCTACAGGCTTCAGACAATCCATACGTAACAACTTAGTGCCAATTAATGTTCAGATTTCTAAAATCTGCAATTCAGATATTTCTAAACCCCAGAAGAATGAAGAAGAAAAAAGAAAAGACTACCATTTCAAAGTATCTAAAAGTAGATTTTACTTGCACAGACTGGGTGGAACAGCAGTACCCCTGCTTGCAATGAAGGAGCTGAGACTACACTGTTTGTTACTATAAATATATGCCTAGATATTTTCCCTGGCATGAAGCACTTTGATTATGCAGGCAAGAGATTCATCAGCCCTTACGGATAGCTCCATCCCTCCTGCTTTTACCCTGCCAGTGAGCACGCACTGCTGGCAGGAGGGGAGGAGGGTGCAATCTGCCGCCATCTGCAGGGGGCTGCCATCTGAAGAGGTGACTGTCCTCAAGAAATTAGCATAGTCCAAGTACTGAGCTTAAATATGGAACAGAAGTTCAGCCAAGCGTTTCTTTCACGGGCCGTTCTGCAAAGCGTTCCCTGTTAACTGTATGGTGACTTCTTCTTAAGCTTTAATGCAGATTCGTTACCGAAAGGGAACAAAACTTTCCATCCTAGCTAGATACAGGAAGACGAAGCCAATATTCCTACAGGAGATCCCCACTGCCAGTGGAAGGTGCTTCATGTGCTGAGACAGATGCCACGAGCTCCAGCATAGCAGAAAAGCAGAACTCGTGCAGCAGGAGAGGTGCTGCTGGCTCCCAGCCATCTCACAATCACCGACTATTCAGAGCATAACAATTCACGTTTGATAGCTACGAACTCACAGACACAATGCCTCCTCTATCACAACTAGTATTTAAGCAGGTTTTAAAAAATGATCGGCGACACAAAAGTGAAGAGAGAGGAGAAAAAAAAAAAAAAAAAAACACCTTGAAATTATCACCAATTCTCAGCAGAAGGAAACCTAGGAAGCACATTACAAAGGCGGGAGAGAAGGCTGAACAACCGGCTTCAATTTCCCCTCTCTCCAGGTGAATAAACCGGCAGGAAGAAAGAAATCCAGCTGAAGGACAACCTGGGTCTTCCACAGGTTCCAATGGGATTCCAGCTCCGATTCACACACTCCCATCCCGGCCCTGAAAGAAAGCCTGCACCAAACTGACTGCTCTGACACCTGCATTAAACACTGAGTGCTGGCAAAACTCATAAACCATGGCAGAATTGTTTGCAACTGCAGCTTTGAAGCCTCCCAAAACAAGCTGCAGAAGAAGAAGAGTGAGATGTACTGCAAAGCTCAGCTCACTCTCTTAACTCTTTCTTCTATTCCTGCCTTGGCCAGCATAAATTTGCTCACCTGAAGAAGTAAACTAACGAGTTGTATTGCATTCACAGTCTTCAAGCTAATGAGCTGCTAGTGGGGAAAAAAGCTTGTCTCTTTAAAGAGGGAATGGATGGTATTCTACTTGCACAAAGCAGCACGGGTTTTTTCCTTCTTCCAGCCCACACCACACAGGACTTGTCCGCGATACTATTTCCATGGCAATCTGTGTCCAAAGGCTCTGAGCATTTCCAGCAGTGAAGGGAAGCAGTAATAATTCCTCAGCAACCCATGACACCAGCGCTTTCAACAAGCAGACAAAGCTGGGGAAAATTCCTGGATGGAGCAGAGGGCATGGAGAAAGGAGGCAAAGGAAACTGATGGTCCCTGGACACTGGCAATGGGATCTCGCTAGCTGATAACCAGATGCTCCCCAGCCTCACAAGCTGCAGCTGCTTGGGTGCATGGCAGAACTGGAAAGAGCAGAGGAAAAAAAGAATTCCTCACTGAGGAAAATAAGTACAAAGACATGGAAACAGATCTGTCAGCAAACAGAGGACTTGGGTTTGATGGAGCTGCAGGGTCCCAGGCAGCTGTCAGTATGCCCAGCAATCAAAGCTGCAAGCTCTCAGTGTTCCACCAAGTCTTGGTGAAAAGCAGGAGCAAAAACACCTGTGAAGACATCCCCCAGCCCAGGTAAAAGTCTTCCACAGGGCTCTGAGAAAGCTTCCAGCCAAAGGCGCAGAGGCACAAGCAGTAAGCCCAGGGTAGCTGGACTGGACACATCTCCTGCCTGGGGAGCAGCTATTTCAGAAGCTTGAGGGACCCCGAGAGGTTGCACAGCCCCCGGGCTGCATTACAGAGAGCAGCACCATTTGTTTGACCCAGCTTCTGCTGTTTTCACAACACATCCAGCTGGCAGAACTCAGGAACAGCCCTCACCAGCAAGCAATCCTTTCTGTCAAACGTTTTAAGGACCAGATCCGAGCCAAGCACACTTATCAGCAGCCTGAACCGTAGGCAGGTTGAAGATGTATGCAGGAAAAATGTTAGCATTTTAAAATGCAATCCCTCCTCTTAAAAGACAAGACAAGAGACGAGTTTTGTTCGCTTGCTCCATTCATAATTCCAAGAGGTGTCATAAAAATTTAAGAAACTGGTGTATAAAGTTTAGATAATTCCTTCTGCTCGCTCCTGTGGAGGACCAAAGCAGCACCTACCAGACATGCTACAGCACGAAGACTTGTGGCACGGTGAGCATGCAAAGTAACAGCCCAGGTGGAAGGAGCAACCACTAATCACTGGGTTTTTAATTGCTAAGAACAGAACTAAATGACACACTTCCAGCTGCCATTGCGTACCGCTCCAGGATTAGGATTTTGGATGTTAGCGACTGAGAGATATCCCGAATCCAGCCCGGAGCCCTGCTCTGACATACAAGCACTGCAGTGAAGGAGCTGCTGGCCATTTTTCATGCTATATTCCAAATCTGCTCTAAAAATAAACAAACCAACCCAAGGAAAGCGCCAAGGAAGAGAGCTGATTTTTAACAGAAGGTAAGGATGCAGCAATCAGAGCCACTCAACAGCAAACTCTCACTTTAAAATACTCAAATGAGGCTGATTTTGTGGAAATGACCATCTTAGAGCCAGGAAGACCCGTGCTTTGCGCACAGAACTGGATGGATATAGAGAAAACCAATTAGATGTGTAACAACGTGTCTGTACTCACATGAGAGGAGGACTGCAAAGGACACTCAATGGATGCTGTCACTGTAATGCTGACAGCAAGGACAAGCCTTTCATTTATTGCCAGAAAGGCAGAAATCCCATCAGTACCACTAATGCACCTTTTGGACTGCATGAATTTCAGTACTGTCTCAGCAATGGAGTACGTGGAAGAGCCCCTCCCAGAGTATCTTATGCTTTCTTTTACTGTATTAATCACCAGCACATGTGCTCCCCCAGCCTCATAACGGGCCCCAAAGCCAGCTGAAATGGCACAAGATC
Source organism: Tympanuchus pallidicinctus (assembly GCF_026119805.1). Lineage (NCBI taxonomy): Eukaryota > Metazoa > Chordata > Aves > Galliformes > Phasianidae > Tympanuchus > Tympanuchus pallidicinctus. The sequence goes on from NW_026294669.1 coordinate 35,782,720, forward strand.
TCAGCATGGAGAGTTTCAGTAGGATGCAAATAGCAGCATGCTGCTTCATGTTTTTACATTGCATTTTTAGCAGCTCTGATCTTCACCTGTAATGGTACCAACAGCTTAATCCTGCATGCCACCGCTCTGACTTACTGCCAAGTTCAGGCTCTTCTGCTGCCTTGATCCTTTCTGCTCTCCACGTTCTTCACAAGAAACACCGCTCCTCTCACTCCACTGAGATGGCATGCTGCAGTAAATTCACATCAGCAGGACGCTGGGACACAGGTGAGCGTTTGGGTAAACAGTGGGCATCTGCACTGAACTAAATAGATTAACCTGAGAAAAGCAAGTTTTGAAGTAGAAATTTCAAACCCTGGGTCTGTTCAGGAGCAAGCCCAGTTTTCAAGCCAAGTAGAATAGAATAGTTTCAGTTGGAAGGGACCTTTAAAGGCCACCTGGTCCAACTCCCCTGCAGTGAACAGGGACACCTACCTCAATCAGGTTGCTTGAAGTCCCATACAATCTGGACTCGAATATCTCCAAGGATGGGGCATCCAACACTTCTCTGTGCAACCTGATCCAGCGCCTCAGCGCTTGTGCTATGAAAAACTTTTTCTTTATATCCAATCTAAATCTCTCCTTTTTTAGTTTGAAATCATTTCCTCTCGTCCTGTCACAACAGACCCTGCTGTGACAAGAGGCAGCCTGTCCTTGGAGGAGAGGTGTTCCAACTCTGGAAGCATTTTTTGTGGTTCTTTTCTGGATGCTAACAGTTCCACATCTCTCCCGTCCTGAGGACTCCACATGTGGAAGCAGTACTCAGTATTACCGTGGTGTCAACCCAAAGCACCAAGCTCTGTATAAGTTCAGAATGAACTCAGGCTCTTGGTAGCAGGGCTGCAAAGGTGATCCTTCCTCCTCCAGCCTACCACAACGGCAATGCTCCAGTTGCTCATCGCTGTAGTCAGCTGGAGGTGTGCAGTCACAGGGGAACATGAAGGTCAGGAACATCACCTCCAGCTGACTACAGTGATGAGCAACTGGAGGATCCACCCACACTGGCATCGTGTACTGACCTCTAGAATGGTTTCATGGAAGCTCAGGATTATTCCTTCCTATATGGACTCGACTGAGCCAACACCTCAGGCTACAGAGTGTAGCCACGCTATGCTCAACATACAGCTCAGTGTCATTCCCTATTCCAACGGGACTCCTGAGAGCTCCAGAATGGACTCCTCCACATGGGAAAACCATTGGACACAGACTGCAGGATGTGCAGCGGTGCCGTGCAGCTTGATGAAAACTAAGTCTCTATTCCCTACCCGACCAGCACAGGCTCCATTTCCAGACCAACAGCACACCTGACATTAGGCTCAGCTGCCCGATGATGCTGAATGGCTTCAAAATAAGTAAGGGAAAAGAGTGCTAACTTTAACAGCAAAATGTGCCAAGAGAAATTCACAGCACCTATATTCTGTGCTACGTGATGAACAGGACAAAATAAACACAAGAGCATATTAACAAGTATTACTTGGTCCTTCCTTTTGAGCCCACGAGCTTTTACTTGCAATATGAAATCTCACAGAGGTCTAAAAATCAAGATCAGGAAACAACCCCATAGATTGCATCTGTGTAAATGTCACCAGCACCTGCATGAGGAGAGTGCTCAAGGTCTGTCCAGAGACCGTGGTAACAACACAGTAAGAAAACTCAGGAGATTGTTAACGTCAAGGTGAAGCCCAAAATCCACGGGGATTTCTTTGAATGCAGACCCAGGTGGCTGCATGATGAAATGTTTCTCGTGTATTACAAAAGAAAAAAAATATGTTTTCTTTAAAAATTAGATCACAGAATGCTTAGGTCGGAAAAGACTCTATCGACCATCCAGTTCCAACCCCTCTACCATAGGCTGGTTGCCACCCACCAGATCAGGCTCCCATCTAACCTGGCTCTGCCTCCTCCAGGGATTGGGTGCACCCACAGCTTCTCTGGGCAGCCTGTGCCAGGTCTGGACCCATACAGGTCTACAGATGTTACAGAAATGGAATATGTGCTGCGAGCGTGGGTATCTGACCTCCTTCTCAACTGAAGACACTACTGCCAGGACTCACACCTTCAGAAGCAGAGAAATTACGAGAGAAACAGAGCAAAACCTACTGGAACCAACCCAAACATCACGCAAAAGAACGCACTGAACTTCCAGAAGAGCAGATACAGGGACCCAACAGCCTGCGTGCCAGGCAAAGACTTGTTAGGTTGTCTCAGGGGCCTTTCCAGCCCTCTTGCCATTCCCTCCAGGATGCTGCCTTAAAGGTAAATGAAAAATGAAGGACAACAGTAAGAAGCTAATTCCAAAAATGAAATGAATGTTAAGTTTCAAAACAGAATTTCCCATATGATCATGGCACATTACTGATGTTTTACTTTAAAAGCTCACTCTACACTTCAGTAGAACCCAACGCTGACTGATGGCACTGATAGTACCAGGCTCTGGGCTGCACAAGTTGGCCAAGCAGAGCCCAGCAGGTGGCTTGCATGGAACCTGAGAGCTGCTAGAGGAAAGGCAGACCCACTATTGGAGCTAAGGAGAATTAACAAACACAGGCCCCACCGCAAGCAGGAAATTCAAAGCCACAGCTAAATAAAGCAAAGACTGAGAGTTGCAAGCAATGCAATAAGGCTGCTTGTCAAAACAACCATGCCAAGAAGTTTCATCATTCTTAGTAATCAGAAAGTATCTGAAAATCAAGGCTTCAGCACATGGGGGTGTGGGGAAACCCACACGAACTGCTGACAGCACTGCAGAACAAGGTGAGCACGGCCACGCAATGCTCTGCTCCTGGAGCTGCTGTGCTGTTCCCTCTGCTGTGATGCCATGGAGCAGGCAGCATGTGGAGCAGGCAGTGCCACCAGGAGCTGCTCCACAGCCTCACAGGCAGCAGAACAGCCCGGGGGTGATTTCACATTTCAGAAAGGCACAAAACAGATTCAGGGCTGCTCAGGGATGGAGGAAAGCTTGTTATTTAAGGTCTATAGGTATAGCACATCAGTACCCCATGTGGCTGCTGCTCTGCTGCTGGAGATGCTGGGCTGTCCCTGTTCTTGCTGGAGGACAGGAGCTGCTGCTGGGCACAGCATCTGGGGCATCTGCTGCCAGCACAGCGCTCACCTCCTTGGTTTCTCAAAGCAGTGCATGTGGTTATCCTGAACATGATCCCACCTTATAATAGTTAAAGAACCAAGCCCCAGCTGCAAGCTGTGCACCAATGCTCAAAGCCACATATCTGACACAGCGTAGGCCAACAGGAACACCCCTCAATGTGCCGCTGATCTTGCCAATGGGATCCCATCAGCAAAGCAAACAGAAGCAAAGAGTCCCAGCTCCTATAGTTCCTCCCCCTCCCCAGCTGTGGATCTGGCCTTTCAATTTGCCCTCAGTTCAGAAACCCCTGAATAATGCTGGAGAAGTAATGCTGGAGAAGTCAACGCTGCTTTACCCACAGTCACTCCTCAGTACCCAAGGCATGTACATGAAGAGCTTTCTCTGAACATATTGTTCTCAACCTACAGTTTAAAATTCATCCATGCCACTGCGCTGTTGTCATCCCGTATCCCCATCTCCAGTACATTGGGGATTGACCTTTTCAGATTCGCATTTACAACATACAGCAGCTCTGCAAGCTCTGTTACAGAGAAAAATGAACCGAGAGGAATTTCTGGAATGGTGACTGGACTGCTGCTGTTTCCTAGGGCAAAACACGCACTGTTTGTGTAGCAGTTTGCAAATACCCCTGTAAACAAGGGAGAAGCGAATGAAGAAAGCAACCTCACAGGCTGGAATCTTCTGAAAGATGGAAAACAGATCTCCACGTCTGCCCACACAAAATGAAGATGCTTCAGTAGTCAGTGTTCAGGGTAATGCAAACAGCTCTCCAATTTCAGAATGAAAATAGTGATAAGACCAGCAATTGTAATTCAAACAAAAAAAATATACAAACCACACACAGAAGGCACCTGGTCGGACACTTCTCATGCTGCTTTTCTTTTGTTCTGCAGATGCCATATTTACTGAGCAGGCCTGCCTGGTTTTACTAAAACAGAGACCCTCCCTCCCTCTCTCCCCCCAGCACAGGACTTGTGGGCACAGCCTCACTGACTTTACCTGCACAGGACTGCAGAACCAGATCCCCAGCTCCATTTCCAGGCACAGTCACCCTTTTTACATGCACAATCCTTACCCTTGGGCTTGGCTACCAAAGCATCACCCAAACCAGGTCTCCTTGGTCCTAAAGCACCCACATCCAGAAACCCTACTAAGAACACGAAATAGAATTTATGGCATGACAGACTTCTCTCGTTAGGGGAGAAATCCTCTTGGCCAGTAATCTTACTAATTGACTGTTAAAGCCTTTTTAATATCCTTTAGTCTTTAGCATGTTGATTACTGCAAATAAATGGCATAATGAGGAAGAGATGGGATATGTTAACAGAGATGGGTTAAGCAGCATCCCCAAGCATCTTCCCACACATCCCCATATCCAGACATGCCACTTCACTTGGAGTTTTACCATCCTGCAAAGCATCCTGCAAAGCATCCTTTCTAACACCCACACAATTTCTTCTCATTCCCCAGAAGTTCTGCAACATCTCATTACCAGCACTGTACATGGCATGGTACACGTAGAGCACCTTTGTACAAAATCAGAAATACTCGCCTGTGTTTTCAGCAATTATTCCTAAACTACTGAAATGCAGTCTGTTCATCTCGTCCCCATCAATAAAACCTATTGACCAGTGTCAGGCACAAAAATCCTGCAGAAAGGTAAAGAGAGAGAAAAGAAATTGATAGCTGACTGCAGAGGAGACAGCTCAGTGCCTCAGCAGGGCCGAGTGCTGGGAAGAACTTTGCAGTGTGAGACAGTCAGGAAATGGGAAATGAGCAGAGCCAGCTAGAAACACACCCTGACAGTGCTGCTTGGGGCCACCAGCTTGCTCACCACCAGCATTTCTCCGGTAGCATCCCCACACTCAGCCTAAGCCACCGCAGACTTAAACCCATAGAGGTGGTGTTTGAATCATGGAATCATTGAATCTTTTGAGTCGGCAGGGACCTGTGAAGGCCCAACTCCCTGCAATGCACAAGGACACCCACAGCTCCATCAGGTGCTCAGAGCACATACAGCCTGACCTTGGGTGTCTCCACCTCTCTGGACAATCTGTGACAGTGGAAGAGTTAAAAACCAGCCCCAAAAATACACGTTCATTTTCTTTCTAATCAAAGCAGCACCTCATGTTGCAGTGTACGTGGTCTGGAACAAAGCTGCCGGCCCTTACATGGGAGCCTTGAGATCCCAAGGAAAGCAGTTCCATGCAAAGCAGTGCTCAGTTTGAGAGGTGAAGTTTCCAGAAGTTGCATTCTATTCAAGTGTCCTGAGCCCATTTTCTACTAGAATATCATGCATCAGCCCCACGTGCCAAGCAGCTCCTAATGAATGAGGCTCATCAGGTGCTACGTGCAATGTAGTAAATGTGAGTAAGGTTGCAAAGTGCAGGAGTTTAAGTCACAGCTCCTCCACAGCAGGCAATGAACTCATGCAAGGAGCTGGAAGGCAGGAGAATTTAGAAAGTTGGGCTGCAGTTAAACCCTGATGTATGATTCATTGTCAGTCCTTAAGAGAATGCCTGCAATTAAGCCGTGTTAATGATTAAAGCAGACTAAAAAAGCACACAGCTCCATTATTTTGGATGTTATTCCCAGGCTGTGAGGCAATCACTTTGCTTATCAATGCTGGAAAGCGAGTGGTTTGCTCCCTTTGAAGACAAGCACTTTACTTGAGTTAGGAGGCAAACAGAGAATCAAAGACACACACATATAAAGCCTGCATTGCATAGCAGCAATCCCCAAAGCCAAAAGCTTCACGTGTGACTTTGTCAGGGCTCATTTGGTCTCCAGCTTGCACAGACACACAAACAGATACAGAAGATGAGGGGAAACACTGCAGAGTGGGTTTGTGGGGTGAAAGGCTGGAGCTCTGGTGGAGCTGTGATGCTCCATGAGTGTGCCCAGCAAGCTCCTGCTGTCCTGGAGGACACAGGACCATTGTAAATGCCTTACGATATGTGTGTGTGTTTTTTTTAACTCACAGGGTGCTATTATCTGTCCTCAAAGGAGATTCTATACATAAGAGAAAGAAGGACTTTGAACGCACAGTTTGGAAACACACAGATCAATCAAACAGGCTCTTGTTTACCTGCAGTGGGGGCATTTCCCCTTTTAAGGAGGCACAGCACTCATCTGGTGCTGCAGCACCGCAGCTCAGCCTTCCATAGGCACAGCCAGCCTCCACCAGGCACACAGCACCACGCACTCACCACGTGTGACAAAAAACATTCCAACCCAGAATGACAGCAATCCCACTGCAAACCTTTTTTACTACAGGGTTGTCAAAGGTCCCCGCAGACCAGGCTGCCCAGGGCTCCATCCAGCCTGACCCTGAGCACCTCCAGGGATGGGGCACACAGCTCTGAGCAGCAGTGCCAGCTCCTCACCGCCTTCTGAGTGAAGAATCCACAGGGATATCAAAGAGCTCAGGACTCAGTGCTGGAAGGACATCAGTTTCTATGCCGCCAGCACGTAAAAGCTACGTAGTTATCTCATAAAACCTAATTTCACCAGTAAAACACCATAAAACAGGTGGCACTGCCTGGTGGATTTTGTGTTTACTTCATATTGACAGGTCTGAGCCCAGGAGTGCTATTTACAAAGAGTTTAAAATAAAACAACACACGCACAACAGAAGATCCTTTCGTTGCTCAAACACTGCCGAGCCACCCAAGCACTCAGAAAGGTGGAGAAGCAGCGAAAAAACATCCCAAAAATCTTCTAACTGCAGCTACAGCATAACAATATCCTGGAGGATTTAATAATTTCCACTGAACTCAAGCGAATAGAAAGATTAACTTGAATTTCCACTGAATTACAACCAAGAGCTTTCCTTTAGTTCAGGATGGAAATATTTCCCCTCCTACTTTCTCGGCTCGCTTCGGATACAGCTCCAAACGGAGACGAGGCACAAAGGTGCCAAAACTGACTGCATCTCCCCTTTGCATTTGGCCCCTGCTGGGGCAATCCCTCCCTCGTGCTGCTGGACTTGCGGGCCGGATCACAACCCACTCCATCAGAAAGCAGCTGCTGGGTAAGACCTGCATTCTTCCAACATTTCAAAGCTTCTGTTGGTATAAGAAATTTGGAGATGGATCGTCAAGCTGGTCACATGCAGCCTTATAAAAACAAGCCTGCACGATGCTGTTTTTGTAAGCTTTCCCTTTTCCAAGTCCAAGAACAGCCTCGGCTTCTTCAAAGCCTTTTGTGGCACCTCCACTTTAACTCACTCATTAGCCTTAAGTGCAGCCATTTGCTAATTTCGAAATGCAGTTATTCATAAGTCAAAGTTCAAAAGGTGCTTAAAAACAATTCAGTCACTGCAGCTGATGACCGCTGATCTTTCCAGCTCTGGAAATACCCTCCTAATGGCAGCATCACCCTAGGCACCTTACCAAGTACTCCCTGGTGTGGAGCGGTGTGCTTGGGCTTTATTAGAGGCAAGGACAGGTGGCCAAGTGTCAGTGAGAGCACTGATGAGAGCGCTGTGACCAACCACACAGCTGCTGGGCATCCGCAACAACCCGCATGAGAACTCAGAAGGGACCCAAAGAGGGGCTGTCTCAGCCAGACTGATAGGCCAAGGGCATTTCCAACTAAAAGGAATCCATGTGTGCACCAGGTGAAACAACTGCCAGATTGTGGCACCTTCCCAAAGAGCTCCTGGACCCACTGCAATTTATCCAGTGTTCTTATACAAAAAGCTCTGCTACACAGAAGCTTTGTCTGCACGTGGTTATCTGTGATAAAACACAGATGACCAAGATTTCTTCTTAAAGTTCTGCTCCTTTAGCATAGCAAAACAGGAAGTTTTCACTTAAAAACCTCAATAAGGAAAGATACGGTTCCCACACACGCCCCAAACATCTCCTCCCATGTACCTTCAATCAAATAAAACCAATAGTGCAGCCAGCAGGACGAGAAGTCATCGTCCCCTTGTAGATGGCACTGATAAGGCCACACCTTGAGTACCATGTTCAGCTTTGGGCTGCTCACTGCACAAAGGACGTCACTCCTTCTGTCTCTATTCACAGAATACAAAGAGGAAAAAAAACAACCAACCAGTTTCACAGTCATATAATCCACAAGCATCAGTAAATGCATGGAACGGCCCTCCGCCACCACCATGATCAATTCTTTGGCCCATGTTAAATCCACCGGCGTCAGAACACTGAGCAGGGATGGGGGTGGTCAGTGCTTAAGAAAAATATGACAGTGGTTAGGAACAGGAGAGCACTGCAAAGTTTAAGACTGTTTCCTACCTGCCTTCAAGTAATTGTACAGATGCTAAGAGCTGCTATGCCATAAATACATGATGTAATGAACTGAGAAAGCAGGATGAAAGTAAAAGCATTTAGAAATGTTTCGATTTTTGTTGTTGCTGTTTTTTAATGTTTGTGGGTTGTTGGTTTGTTTGGGGTTTTTTGTTGTGTTTTTTGTTTTTTGTTTTGTTTCAGGGCGGAGGTTGGAGTTGGTTAAAATAAACTGCTTACCAGCAGCTCTCAGCATTTGCTAATTACTTTTTATCAGTCATCTTCTTTCCCTCTACAGGCAGCCAATACCATCCCCAAGCCCAAAGGAAGAAGCAAGCAGGTCCTGGTGTTTATCTCCACAGGGAGGCACCAAGGCTGTCCAAAAACAGGACAGTTAAAACCAGCTAAAAGTTAATATTTACAAGTCCAGATGAGTCAAATGCAGAGAAAAAACACCGCCTGCTCTCTAGTGTTTTATCAACATTTGTTGATTTATTTAAAAAGTTGGGTAGAGTATGAGTAATTAATAGACTGCCATACGCCCATATGCTGCATCTGCTACAGCAATTTATTCCTATAGTTATTTTATCACTTTCTTTGGGAACTGAATGAGATCAGGATCAGCATTCTGACACTGGGAAATTAGCTCTTTTCCATGGCTGTCAGAAGGAAAGCGGGAATTAATCCTCTAATTTCATTCTAAAAAACAGCGAGAACAAATCCAATGAAGAAAAAAATATTGTCTCTCCGTTTGTAAGAGGGGAAAAAAAAGTGTTTGGAAGAGCAGTGGCCTTATTATGCTGGCAAGCTTACAGCCCATGAGATCAATGTTTTGATGAGCACAAGGACCGGTGCCAGAGGGGGACGGGAAGGAGGAGAAAAGGCTTCAATGAGCTGCAAGCATGGGGAGAGAAAGAGGTCTGAGGATGAACTGGGTCGGGTGGGTTGAGGAAACAAGGAAGCAGAGTGCACTTATAGAGGGATGATCAGAGCCAGAGAGGAGCAGCGGACCTCACACATGGATTCTAAAGGCTGGGAGAAAATGGCTGCTCTCATCTGCAAGGGCAGAAAAGATAGCAGGGGGTTAAGCCAAGGAAGAGAACCGAAGCTTCATGAAACAAGATAGCACAGACCTCAGTGCGTCTCACTTCGAAGGCGTACCTTCATCAAGGGGGCTGCAAAGGGAACAAACTCACTCGGTGTATTTCTGGGAGCAGCCTGCTAACTGCTGGATAGACCTCTAGCAGGGCACAGCAGCACTCTTAAGTGAAGGGCAGAGAAAACTCCCGGATCCAGACTGTTCTTTTTTCCAGCCCCTCTGCAAAAGGGTTCCTGCACATCAGTGGCACCAAGTTGTCTCCCACCCCATGGCTGAGCTTGTCGTACAGATTTATTTCTGGGCTCGCAAATTGCTTCAAGGTGGGAGCTCTGCTCCGGTGCTGACATCGCCTGGCTCACAGTCCTGCTGCAGTCCCAGTTTCTAGGTCAGGAAGCACAGAGTCACTGCCCAAAAGTAGAGAGAATTCTGGAAGAAAGGACTCCCATGTCTGGAGATGCGGAAAGGTGATTCTAACAAGCTCAGCTTCATTGAAGCCCTTCTGATCTTACAAACAACTGAATGTAAAGACAAATCTATATCCTTTTTGAGAAAACACTGAAGAGTAACCTTGGGGGAAAAAAACAAAACCAAACAAACAACCCACCACACACAGAGAAACCTGGGTACATAAGTGTCTCCAATTTAAGCCCAAACTGACAGTTTGGAGCTCACCCAGCACATCAGTAGGAGAGAATGGCAGCTCTCCATCTCCCACCGCAACCTCAGCTCCGTCCCCAGAGCCCGAGCACCCACCGTTGAGCCTCCATTCCAAAGAATTGAAGCCATCGCTCACACACTCGCCTGGGTCTTGTGATCCCAACAGCGAACAAAGCTTCTCTTAAATGTGGTTTGATTGACGCAAATCAAGAGCTGAGCGGGTGATTCATAGTTGTCAGACCGTAACGCTCGCATAAAAACAGCATGTGGACAAACTTGCTGATGCACTCAAATGCTCAGCACGTACCGTGAGAGGCTGAGCCGAACACAGACCTCTTCCATAACGTCATTTTTAGTCCCCCTACTCCCCTCTAGGACACGTTTTGGATTTTCCTAGGTAACAGAAAGCATCATAATAAATCTCCAAGCATAGTGTGTGCAAGAGCCATTTTGCTGCGCTTCCCTGCAGCTTGGCAGGGAATATTTATACAGTGAACAGAGCAAAGGCATAATCCAAGCAGAGCTCAGGGATAGCCCATAACCACACCCCAGTTGGACACAGTTGCCACAGTGCCAGCCGTGCATTCTGACCTTTCCATTGCCGGTTGCAGACTACTCCCTTTTTCCTTTATGGTAGACATTTTTGCATCCTTCTCCTTTTCCCTTCCTCCATGTGAATACACAGGATAGGGTCATCAGGAAGGTCCAGGGAACTACATGACCATCAGCCTGAGCTGCGTGCCAGGAATGGTCACAGAGCAGATCATCTTGAGTGCAATCACATGGCACGTATGGGATGACCAGGGGATCAGGCCCAGCCAGCATAGGTTCATGAAAGGCAGGTCTTGCCTGACCAACCTCATCTCCTTCTGTGATTGAGTGACCGGACTGGTGGAAGAGCATGCAAAAGCAGTCAGCTCTTAAACGAGGTCTGAGAGGTGCAGTCAGGCTCCATCCCTTCTGGTCACACAGCTGAATTGCCTTCACCTGTGCTCCCAGGGCTGACCCAGTCCTTTCCCCAGGTGCTCGATCAGTGCTTCAGGCTGTGACTCAACAGCTCCCATACAACGGCACTGCATTCTGACATCTCCATTAGCACAGCTGGGACCAGCCTAAAGAAGCCTTCCCACCCACACAGGTCCAACAGATCTACTCACCGAGATGGAAATAGGGAAAGGGGAGCAGGAACTCAGAAGACAATTTGTCAGAAGGACAAACATCAAGAAAGAGAGAATTACAGCACATTTAGCACCGCGACACTGAAGTGGCCAGCCCTCCTCAGTTTCTGGTTTAGTCATCATTTAAAAACAAACGCAACCTAAAGCACAAAACCCTAATTGAAATTAGCTGATGAAGCACAGCAGCACAACGCTGCAAAGGAAATTAAGAAGCTAATCTGACGCGCTGTTTCTCGGTATAAACACATGCGGTCCCACGTTGGCTTTAAGCACTCTGTCAAACACACAGCCACCAGAGCTGAACAGCCTCGAGATTCCAGGTATTACAAGCTGCTAGAAACAAGTGGTGCCTGAAAACCTTCTGAGCTCATGCATTTCCAGCGACCCCTCAGTAAGTACAGCTGCAGGTAAAGAGGTGCTGTGGGAAAACAGCGCTGGAGCAACCGCTTCACCAGAGTTCCCACAGCCTCAGAACTGGTAGCTTTAAATTTAGGGCCCTCCCATCTACGCTCTGCTTTTTAGTAAGTAATCTGATTGACTGCAAGATGTTATGGTTGGTTTTTGTTTTGTTTTTTTTTTTGTTTGTTTGTTTTACAAGTAGCATTGAGTTCCCATTTGCTACGAGCTGACCACGGAGCGCCCGTGCAGCCACGGCAGGATTTGTGTCCTGTCACACTGCTGCCCAAGAACCTGGCAGGCTGCGCCTTCAGCTGTGCTCTCCAAACAACAGATTGCCTCTTGTTGCACTGGCTGAGGGAAGAGAGGAAGGGATTTTCAGCAGGATGCTACAAGCAGCTGTCTGCAAGTGTCAGCAGCTGGAAGCCAAAGCGTGTTCTCTTCAAATAGAGGAGAGGGCGGCAGCAGCACGCCGCACGAGGCAGGACAAGGTGACAGACAAGAACACATCAGTGCTTTCCAATATGGTCCCCGCAGGACGTTTCTATAGCTCCTGGGGCCAGGGCTTAAGCAAACATCAGTGTGACTAATATATTTAGGAAGTCCAGAAACTGAAGCTTGTGTTGTTTTTGGCTTAGTGCAGCGAATCGGCTTTAATGACGACCTACAGTCAGCTCTAGAAATTTTCTTTCTTCTTCTCTGACATCCATGACAAGAGTTTATTAGCGGGGCTAAAATTAAAAACAAAGCATTTTTCCCTGCTGTGAAGCACGTGTAAGCATCCGTTGACATCTTGTAAAAGGAGACCAAAAAACTCTATTTCAAAGCAATTCCATCACCTCCTTGTATGTCACTTCTCCATAACACTGCACATTGGAAGTTTTATGCTTCGTACATCCACCACTGTGGATTTTTCACAATCAGGATTAACTACTGTGGAAAATAACTGCCATAGGAGGAAGGATGTGTTGCTTTATCACAAAAATTATGACCTATAGCTTGAAAGCAATCCTGTTGGGCACCCCCAGTCTGAAACACAACTTACACACAGTATCACCCCCAGTGGCATTCCAAATCCAAGCGGTTATTATCACACCATTTCTCTTCTCCTTTGCCCAGTGGCTCTTTCTAAAGACTTTTCAGAGGCTCGGTGGTACCTTGGGCTCCCTTTGAGGAGCCAGAGCCTATTAGGACCCCCAGCACCATAGCAGAGCAGCTTCTAACTGATACAAGAAATGACACAGTGCAGTCTGAGATTATTCCTCCTGAATTTGAGCTGTTCTTGAAGGCTCACAGCAGAACTGTGTAACACAGTTGAAGAACACCATGCCTTCCAGCCCTCCCAGCACAGCTTTCCAGACAGGACCAGCATCCCAGCGCCCCTATCAGGAGAGCGCTTCTATGCACTCTGCAGCAGGCTCCAAAAGCACCATTCACAACCCAAAACAGCTTGCAATCAGCAAACAGATTACAGTAACAAGTTGACAAGTGGGAAAAAGAGCTGCCCTGTTTATTTCAAAAAGGTTTCATTTCTAGCAGAACTTTTCCTGTTTTTAAATCTTGTACAGTAATAACCTACCTTCCTCTCTAAGGACCTGCCCCTTTTTCCAATCTCAACTGTTAAATAAAATAAAAAGACAGCAAACTACAGCAATGTGGAGAATAACGTGGTTGGAGGTTTTACTGATGCTTGTTTGGAACGATAGGGCTTCACTGCTTGTGAATAACGGACACATCTGCAACCCAAAGTCACTAAATAGGGTGCTACATAACTGTGAGAGGTGCGTTCAGAGGGCAGGTCTTTTTTAGGGTGTTCACTCCTCAACTTTCCTGTATTAATGCTAGGAATTAGTGAGAACACATTGAGCAGAATGAGGGGCACTCAGAGCCACGTGAGAACAGCAGATCAGGTGATGGATGGAAGAGACACAGCGACAAAGGTCTGTGCTTATACCTCAGGAAGAGCTTCCCATCAATAGCTACAAACCACCAAATCCAAAGCAGAAGCAGGTTGTTTCAGAAATGTAAAGCACAATTGGTGTTGGAGTGCCTTCCAGGATTCTGAAAAAAGAAATCAAAACCTGCAACAGATTGTTTGATCTCCTTTCTCTGAGGTTAGAGAACCTCGACTTTAGATGGGAGAAATACTAAATAACAGCCGCAGCAAGGAAGCTTGTTTTCCCTAAATCCCCAGACTCCTACTGGGAAGGGAAGAATGCAGGCAATTGAACCTGCAGCACAGAACCTCCCTGGACTTCCCAATCCAATGGAAATGCTCACCTAAGAGCTCCCCAAATCCCAAGTACGGGAAATAAAGCATTCTCCTTTACTGGAAGCGAGCGCACGCAGAGGCCTTGACACAGCTGCCAGTATCTTCATCTGGCTGTAAACGCTCACAGTGTGACTGAGGAAAAAGAAAGCCCTGCTGTCTGTGTAATGAGTTACCAGGCTATGCAGAAAAATAGGATGAAGCAATAAAAAAAAATCAGGGATGGCCATCAATGCCGCGGCTCAAGGCTGCAATACCTCGATTCCTCTTTGCTCCTCGCAGCTGGAACTCCTCGTACTAGTTTATTTTTTGCATGTCTGTCAACAAATTCATTTGATGCAAGCTTGTTAAGTGACTGCCATGTCTATATACGACTCTGGATTTGACCTCAAGCATGCTTTTCACACGTGCAGCTTCAGTCATGCAAGTCACCAGCTCTGAGTAACACAGAATGGTAAGAGTTTTCTAGATGCACGAGGAACCATCAGCTACAGGAATCCCCTGGGAGCTCTGGCTGATAGGTATTTGAGAAATAAAGATGATCTATTTGGCAATTAGGGGAAGGAAAAGGAAGGAGGTGTTATTTAAGAAGTGAATGCGAGCAGCAAGTCCTGTGCCACTGTGGGAACCGCTCTCCCTTCAAGGATCAGCTCCCAGCCCGTGCCCAATCTTGCAGAGCACAGAGGTGGTCACTTGGGTTGCTTTCCCTGCAACGCTGCTGATCGCAGCCATGCACAGCCCAAGGTGCAGCAGCACCAGACACGTAAATGATTTGTTTTCGCCATCACTGATCTATAGAGCATGGATTACATAAACAGTTGTTTCTTGCTCATTTCCACTCCCCCAGCATCTCCCCTGATAGAAACGTGCTTGTCAATACAGCAGCTGCCATCAGGCAGCAGAGCTGTTAGCAGCTGCAAGGTCTGTGGCTTGGAACTCTAGGTGAGCTTTGTGAAGATGTGCAGAAATACAGCTGTGAGGCTGTCACGAGCAGCTGCATCCAGGAACAGGACAGCACTAATCTCTTCCCACACTGTTCTCCTGCATCTTAAACAGAGCACCAAGCCAGTATTCCCACTTTGAGTTGCTGGAAATCCCAGTTTGAAAATATCTGCACAGATCTTCTGGAATTCTTATAGCAAACTTCTATCTAGATTCCACTTCCCAAAAAGACAGTCCTACTTCTCTTAAAGCCATTACCTATGTGTCAACAGAGCGTTATTTTCTGCACATACCCTTACCTTTCTGCATCTCTGCATAGAGGACACAGCTACAACATGCCCTGGAAGCAGGCACAGCGCAGTGCATACAAAGCTGCAGACCTCTCTCTTCTCAGTGCTGTAGGGCAGGATCATCGTCTGCACTCTGCAGGGCTGCCAACCACTCTGCCTCAACAGCCTTGTACAGAAGCAACCCCAAATGTCAGGAGAAGTGGTTCATTTGTTCAAGACAGCAAAAAAAATTCCCATTGGCAATGAGAAGAGGAACCGCCGCCGGAGACAGAGAGTGCTGGTGATGGCTGGGAGCTCCAGGAATAGCCGTGCACGGGCAGAGATCAGTGGGTGAGGTGGTCAAAGGTACGTGACAAACAGCTCAGCGTGCTGAGGGCTTGTGTTCTCTGCTGGAACACCTACAGCTGACACCAGTGACTCCAGTGAGAAGAAATGCTGAGAGATGTGCTTCCTTCTCCACCCCCTTAGAGGGGAGCAAAACCTTTCTACGCCTATCTATCTCACCAGGCTTGACACGGAGCTCTGCATCACAGCTCCAAGAAAGAGTTCCTGCTCCTCATCCTGGGGGCATCTCCTCTGGCACACATAGGCCTGAGCTGCTGCTGCTGCTCCCCAGTGATGGTATCACAGCAAACAAGGGCTTGAAAGCTGCTCTGAACAGGCAGAGATGCAACAAGTGAGCTGTTAAACACGTGTTTGAGTGCCTTCTTCTATCTGGCATCAGCCAGTGCACACCTTGTGTCTTTTGAGTCAATCAAGCTATCAGAGCTCCATCAGAGAAGGACCCAATGGCTGCATTTTAACTTTATGGTGCAAGGACAGTCCCCTGCATGCAAATTTCTCATTCCTCCATTTTAAAATTTAATTACAGCTTGAAGAAGAGAACGTGGTTAGCATATATTTAGAGCTCAGGGGTCTGAAACTCACTTTCATCCACAGATAGAAGCCACTGGGAAAAAAAAGAAAGAAAGAAAATCTTTGTTTTCCCATCAGTGATTTACCCAGCTTAATTTTGCTAGTTGTGCATTGCAAAATCAATGCTTACCTAAAGAGCAGCCTGTTAAGCAATATGCTCTACAGCTCTGTTGTAACCGAAACCGAGCTGGACAATGCACTCAGGAATACCCTCTGCCTGCTCCTCCCCTCAGGTTCTGCTCCATTCCACCAGCAGGACACTCCACTCCGCTTTGCGGAAGGCAAGCATCCATTGCAAAGCAGAGGGGATCATAACAAACACAACCTCTGGACAGCAACTTTCAGCTCTGCTTCTAGAAGTTTGTTTCTCTATTTTCCAGATCAGGATTTCCAGTCTTTAAGCAGGAGTATTCACTCAGTGCTAAGCACATACACAGCTGCCTGTCCTGTGCCACCCTTTGCATAGCTCAGACCTTCCTCTCAGGGTCTGCAAGTTTCTCATCAGAACATTTGCTTTAAAACCCAGATCTCAAGTAACCAGCCAGCATTAAACCAGCAGGCCTGCTCAGAATCACAGAATGGCCTGGGCTGAAAAGGAGCACAGTGCTCATCCATTTCCAATCCCCTGCTGTGTGCAGGGTCACCAACCAGCAGCCCAGGCTGCCCAGAGCCACATCCAGCCTGGCCTTGAATGCCTGCAGGGATGGGGCATCCACAGCCTCCTTGGGCAACCCGTTCTTGAAGAAGAACTTGTACTTAAAGAGCAAATCTGAACATCAATTATCCCTCTTCCTCTTTGCATGAAAAGAGCCATACACCGACCAAAGATATTACACTTTCTTGCAGCCTCAGAGCCACTTCTCCCATCACAGCCCACATCTGCACAACACGTGACCAGCATGTACTTTATTCTCCTTTGCATTTAAAGAGAGCAAGTTCAAGTTAGCCTGTCGCCCTAGCTTATAACAAACAAAGTATTTGTGTAATGGAGCCATTCTGTTGAACCTGTGCCATCCCTGCATATACCACCAAAGGCAAACAGCACACAGACACAAGGTGCCTGCTTCCCCTTGGAAGATGCATATATGTATGTGCAGATATTTAACAGCAGCAGAGTTCCTGTTTTTCATGAAAGCCCCATTAGCCAGCGATGCTGCTTCAATACACACAGACTGTTCTATTCCTCCTCCAAGTACGCGCTCCACAGAGCTCCCACTGCTCACGGAGCTCAGCAGCAGGGAGGACAGCTTGCTCTGGCGTTGGAAGGCACTCTCTGCATCCATCACAGTGAGGAGGTGCCTCCCCCACTCCCTTCCCAACGTGCTGAAAAGTTCATTTATTCAGGAACCGACTGCAGCGGTTCTCTAGCTTACCTGGGAAGGCTTCCCATTCACCACAGGCGAGCGGAGCTCTCAAGACATGAATGTCTGTTTTATGAACATCTGCACTCCATGAATGCTCAGAGTAAGATGTGTCTAAATGCAAGGACTGTGCACATGGCAATGCATTATATCTTCAAGAAAAGAAACATCAGATGCAGGATGGCAGAAAAGCTGAAGACAGCACCGGTCAGAGATCTAGTCACGTTGTCTTCTAAAACAGCATTGCCACCTACCTCACTCCAATGCACTCTTTCAACACAAATCAGAGAATGCCCCACAAGGTAAAACAGTCCCCAGCTGAAAGATGGAGGGTATGGGTACCATGGATCCCTAAAAGCCAGCCAGAACTCATGGTTCCAGCATCTTCAGCTTCCCCACTGTAAGTCTGCATAGAACCCCCAAACCAACATCCCATGGACTACCCTTACAACCTTCATTGAGATTCAGGTGAGACAGTGGAAATTAGATTTTTGGGGAGAAGGGATAGAAGGAATGAAGGCAACACCTCTCCTCAGAACAGCCGACACAGGTCAGCAGCTCTTCCGAGCTCTTTTTTTTCCAGATCACAGAACTTCAGAAAATAGCAGCTGCCTTTGGACAAATATGAAATGATCTGCTGGACTCTGTGCCATGCTTATTATCTTGGTGTCAGTGACAAGTTAAAAGTCAATATAAAGATGCAAAGTGCACCTTCATAATCATCAAGCAACTTCAAGACTCACCACCACTGGTACCTGTTGCCACAGTACAGATCAAATCCATAAGCAAAAGACACATATGCAAGCCCAAATAATGCCAACGCCTTTTCTTTATGCATACAGTTAAGTTTCTCCCATCTCCAGATGAAAATCCCAGCATTCAGGCCTGCAAAGCCCTCATCCTCTGTTGGGTGCATCGGACAAAGCTGCATCCTTGGAGAACTGGCCCAGCCCTGAGTGAGGAATGCACCAGGAGCTCTGCAAGGCAGCTGAAGCCATGCTTACAACACATAATGTCTCTTTAGCTAAAAGCTCTTGGTTAAGTGTGTGGTCATGAGGTAAACTGAGCATGACAACAGACTGTTTTAGTACCTGGAATTCAATCCTCTGTCACTGGCTGTTTGTTCATCAGGTACTGTAACAGCAGAAGCTTTAACACTTGTAGCAGAAGCTGAAACTTTCCCGTAGATGCCGACCTAAGTAAAAGACCAGTACTGAGGGTGAAAAATAATCAAGCTGCAAGGTGAACTTTCTTCAGCTTGTTTGATCCAATTACTTGCAATTTGCCTGAAAACATAATCTTATTGTTGGGCGTTTCAGTGTGAGAGTTTTTCTGCTGTTTAGACCCAAACAGGTTGCTTAAGGACCATCTCAGAACCCCTCGTTCCCAGGAGCTTGCTCATCAACACAGTCCCAGCTGATTTCAGGCTCCACCTGGACATGAACCCATCCAGCATTCTGCTTAACTTGCACTGGTACTTCAGCTGTGCTATGTTCCGCATGAGTAAGAGATCATAAATCAACTTTGCAAGGCAGTAGCCTTCCAGCAGTGCTGCGTTTTCAGCTCAACACCACGGAGTGGCTTCTTTCTTATAGCCTTATGATTTTAAAGCATCTTTATTTAGAGACCATAGGATGATGTCTTGCAGCTGCAGAGTTGACCAGGTAAAGCATTTCAGCATTTAAAGACTGTCAAGTCAATTTTATGAAGCAGCATCATTTTCACAGTAGCCTCAATAACTCTTCTCCATGAGCTACTTCTGCTTGCGTGAGTGCATGCAGGAAACAAACCAGTAAGTAAAAAAAATCAAGGCAGAAACTGAGCTCAATTCCTCTTGCTTCCAATGGCAAATAATTTGAATCCTCACATCTTTCAAGAATAATAAAAAAACAACAACAGCCTGCTTTGCTGGAAGGATCATGTATTGAGCTCATCAGTGAGATTCTTCTAAGCTCCTCAGAAAGAAATTCACTGTGTGAGAAAGGACCATCCAAAGGATCATCTGCACCTGCTCACGTCTCAGGAGTCTACCAACCTCCTTCTCCTCTCCTCATCCTTTGGTCAAAACTATTTCCAAAGGGATCTGAGTACCAGCAAGCTGCCTTTCTAATCAAAGAATAGTAAGAATGGAAGAACCAAGCATGGAAACACAGGCTGAGTGCTGCATTCAAACAGCACCACCCATTTAGTCTTAAGTGCACGCACACCTGGCCCCATACTGCTGCAGCATTCACAGACCAATCCTTTATTCCATCTGAACTGCTACGTCGACCCACAGCAGCAGCCCTCTGCTTTCTGAATGACTGGAAAAAGAGTGGGGCTTTACTCCCATAGCAATGCCATCCCTATGGTACCATCCTCAGCAGCTGCAGCACCTCATACCACAAAGGCGTAATTCCTGCTCTCGGTGCTGCTCCGTGCCACTGCAGCTTACAGCCAAAAGCCTGAGAACTGTACCCAGCTCTGACTGGGATTTGCACAGAAAGGTGGAGGAGCAACCTTTCTGCCCTTGGATTTCAGTTTCTTGAAACATACATACCATCCAGAACCTGCTTTAGGGAAACCCCACGCTCCAGCAAACTGATTTACAAGGAGTGCTTACAGAAAACTGCTTAGCTACCTCTGCTGCTTCACAGCAGTGGGACTTGGGGAACCATAAGCATTACTCTGAGAAGATGGAGGAGGCTCTGAGATGCTCCAGCAGCTGCACACCCAAGTGATATTTGCCAAATGAAGAGCTTGTCAGTAATTCAAACTAGAAATCAAAACAAATGGCAGCAGCTACTATAATACAACCTGAACAGGTAAATGGTTGACAAACACATTTTGACGCTACGCTCAAAACCACGCTCGTCTGACACCGCTCCCACCTTTTATGTACATCTCACCTATTTTCTGCTGTTTGTAGCATATCCACTACCCATTTATTACTGAAGGCATGTATTTATGGCCAGTGCAGGCTCATGCCTCACTTTACACCTCTCCACGCCTGCAAGCTCAGCAGCATCCTACCTGCCTGCTTCTCCTCCCAATGGTGCCCAGCACCCTTGCGACAGCATCAACACATGAAAAAAAATCACTCCGCTATCCCAGTGTAAGAATCAAGCAGTAGGAGAGAGAGCCAAGCTCCACGAACGCTAAGGGCAAGGCCACCGTTTGAGCTGAGATGTTCCCCACTGTCCTCGCAACGGACAAAAATATTCCCACTTGTGTAAATACAGCCTTAGTCAACAGCACGACAAATCCGTACACAGATAAATGTCACACGCTGACGTCAGTGCCAGAACAACCTAATCAAAGTACATTCGTGTATTTTTAAACCCTGGAGTGGTTTTTCTTTAAAAGAAGCTAAACAAAAAAGTCATTAAAACAAGTCTTCAGAAAACCTCTTAAAAAATTCTATGTAATGATGTAACGGGGCTGAAGTCTTTAATTCCCTCTGGTTCTGCACACATGAAAGTGGAGCTGTACCCAGCCCTGAAACTAGCTGTTCCATCTGATGTGTCACTGCACTAGAAAGCAGAAGATAAGGATTTGGGAAAGCGTTACACATCAGATTGGCACTCACATTTGTATTGGAAATTTACCCAGACAGGTTATAAATAACACGGCGAACGTTCGCAGCCATTCTGAAGGTCGCTTTGCACAGAAGTGCTGCTTTTATAGTAGGAGCCCCTGGCTGCACGTGACCACCTACTGCTCATAGTTTGGAACAGAGTGCTTTCTGGGGACAACCAGGTTCCCTTGGCTGAGAAGGAAGGTCACAGAGCGTGGTCACAACCGACACGACAGAGCCGCAGCACAGAAATCGAGCCCAGCAGCCACTGGATTGACTCGTTTTCTTTTGAAAGTGCTCCCCCTTGTAAATCCCCGCTAACTTACGTTGGAAAGAAAAAAGGTCATTTCTCTCAGGCCAGCGCGGTCAGGACACGTTTCTATGGTTTTAAGGTCGCTCGTGCAGTGCCTGATTTCAGTAACATGAGAGGCAGTGCAGAGCAAGAAAAAGCATAGGCACAGGTGAGGCAGGAGACATATGCAGTCTCGTGCCCGTGGCAGCAGGCTCAGCAGAGGAGCAGCATCCTGCCCAGCACACAGTGCCTAGAGGCAGCACTTGGAATGGCCCCTCCGTCCATCCGCCAGGATGCTGGAGACAACAGGAAGCCACCGGCCAGAGAAGAGGAGAGAAAAGACTGCAAATTAATATCGTAAGGTTGAATCTAAATAATCAGATCAGATTCAAATTACAGGAGGAAATATTTTTTTTCCTATCTGCATCCCACACAGAAGCTTCCTGAAGCTCAGCATGTTCCATACATGATACACTCAGTACAGGTCCAACAGGATGAAGCTCCAGTGTGCATTTCTGTGCAGTACTGGAACTGAAGCGAAGCTCCCTCACTCCTCAGCAAGCCAGGCACAGCATTCATCACCAAGGCTCACTGATTGCTGCTTCACGTGGTACCAGTCTCACCTTCCCAAGATCATTTGCCACCATCCAGCAACACGCAAGATTGCCAGCCTTCTGCCCAGAAAGGAAGAAAACCCATCTTGCATCTGGTTTTGCAGAATTGAGAAGACTCCACTCTTGTGTTCCTAATGGCAGTTCATTACAGGAATGGGCAGAAGTCGTTACTTGGCATTAGCAGAGATTTCAGCAGTAATCATATGTAATGAACTCCTTTCCAGGTGCTCTCGTCCACTTTCCATCTCATCCTTGAGTGAAGTGGGGAGGATTGGATGCTATTTGCAGAGACTGGCAGTAAGAGTTCACATTGATCTCATATCCTTCTGCTTTGCTGCGTTTAAAAAGCAGAAACTTGCTGTTTAAAAGAAGGAAGAATCTTTAATTCACGGCCAGCACTTCCCTCGGCTGGAACAAGCAACTGATTTAAGAGTCTCTTAAAGTTATCTGAGGAACACAGATAAATGAAGATAGAAGCTTCATGAAAGATTTCTGACTTATTATTCATTACAGAGAGACAGAAAATAAAGGCCTGCTTGCATTGAAGGTACGCTGAGCGGCAGCCACCCAGCAAAAAGCCGTCAATGCAAAATAAAAAGATTTTTACTCGTAGGGACATGAAAGCTTCATCCATAACAAACTCCACAGCTGTCGGTGGAACAGAGCACTGAGAGGAACCATACATCAGCGGCGTCAATCCCAGCCTGCAGGAAGCAGCCAGAACGCCCAGTGCACACACGAGATCTGCACTTCCAGCCTCCACCTCCAACCTCCCCATGCACCAACTCCAGCAGCAGAGCAGGGCTGCTGTCCCCCGAGCTTAACCAGGCAGAGCAGGAGAGAAGGGAAGAGAATAAATCTTCAGCAATAACAGCAACAAGGAGGTTAAAAAAAACAAGAGGGGAAAACAGATGAATTCAATTCAGCTCGCACTCTGTGAGATGTTATGTGTGCCTCAACTTGTGAAGGTGCATATGAAGATAGGTGCCAAGGGATCACCTTATTTAATGCAAAACAGCAGAGATAAACCTCACAGGTAGACCACGGGAGGAAGAATCCATTTCACCAAAAGCAAGGATCAGTGATGATCTATTTTCCCTTCTATCCCCCTGGTCTCACGGTGAATTTGAGACAGCGTGCTGACCGCAGCTTCCATCCGCTCCCCTCCTAGATGTCTCCTCAGCTCAAGAATCCATGGAAGGTCAGCACCAAACCTGTTTGGGCAGGATTTCATTACAATGCTTAATCAGCCACGATAAATAAAGCAGCTTCGTTTTGAATGCTAAATTTAGAGTAAGCCTGCAACTTGACCATACAGCCTACACAGCTGGACACAGAGGTGGTGTCCTTGGACTGTGCAGTTCCACCCAGCTTGATTCGAGTCAGAAGTACCCCAGCCAGCAGAGCTGGAGCAGCACACAGACCTTAATTACATGAAAGAGCATCAGTGCAGAATAACAAAGTCTTTAAGCAAGAATCACACAGAGAGCTCTCAAGTCCCCTGCAGCACTTTCCCAGTCCCCCAACAAATAAAACTCCACGTTCAGGGGGGAAAGCATTCCGAGTGCATTTACTGTAATAGCGGCAGATGAAAAATCGTAATTGCTCTGCCTTGACATCTGGTTTCTATTTTGCTGCCATTATATCAGATTACATAACAAACAGATGATGCACTAGATTTGCCGAGTTCTTCTGCAAGTCTTGTGTGGATTTGGTGTTTACATTCTTGCTCACAAAAATGTCAGCGATGGCACACACACACACAGCTGTGCGCGAAGCAGGCAGAGGCACCGAAGGCAAAGAGAAGTTTCTAAAGGCAAAAGTAAGCCTGATCTGGGGAGCAGGGACGGGTGCTTAAATCCATATAGAAAAGATCCCATTTCACAACTCAGTTCAGAAAGGTTAATCTGCATGTCACTGCCCTCACAGTTGTGCAGACGAATGTTTATAGGAATAAGCCGCAAGGAACACACAAGTTTACACCCAGGTAATTTGCTCACATAACTGTTTCACAAGTTTACTGATGCAAATGAATTCCACTTTGCCCCATCACGTTACTATTATCTACCAAAAAAAGCATCTCTGCACCATGTGCATCACCTCCTTCTCTTATTTTTGGTCTGCAAAGCTTTAGAGACAGATAGATACACTATGTGTGCACACAGCCATCTACCAACATAAATACACGTAGGGTATTTTCTCCTCTAACCGGTGCTTCTAAGTAATTTCTGCTGTCATGGTGATTCATGGTCTTAAGGGCATGCAGTAAATACGTAACCTTCAAAATCAGACATGTATTTGCTGACCTTAGGCACATGGTATACCTTCTTCTGAGTCAACACATCCTTCCTCTGCATCAATTCAGGCAGCCATGCGGCACCTCTTCTGCAGCTGATTCAGCTGAATGCAGGTGATTCTCACATACCAGTGATGTTTCAGCCTTATTTCATGACACAAAACGTGCAGTGTGCTGCATCAGAAGAGATGAGATTTCTTCCCAGAACGTGCCTGCACATGCTTCCTTTGCCAGCACCGAAAGATGCAACAAAACATTTGCATTCTAGTGTACTGCATTTCAGATACAGGACATGATAATGGAATTACAGAGTTAATATACAGTTACGTATTCTACCACCTCTAGTGCTTCCAAATCACGGACCCCAATGTGATTTTATTCCCACAGTTACAGAAGCATGGAATGGTTTGGTTTGGAAGGGACCTTTAGGATCATCTAGTCCCAACCCCCCTGCTGTAGGCAGGGACACCTCCCTCTGGACCAGGTTGCTCACAGCCCGATCCCGAATGCCTCCAGGGACAGGGCACCCTGGGCAATCTCAGTGAGTGTCTCACCACCCTCACAGCAAAGATAGAATGAATCCTCCCCTCAAACACAACACGCAGGAATTAAAACCCTTCATGCCGCAGCGTTCCATAGTGTTGCATTGCCTTCTACACGTAGCTTGTGCTGACCCACAGGGACTGGCAACCTGTGCTCCCCTGCAGGATGCTTTTCTCTGGAGCAATCCTGACTCATTCATAAATCCCACATTCACAGAAAATCACATCCACTACGTGTTCTCCACAGTCACAATGTGCAGCAAGAGACACCAACTGCAAATCGCCTCCAGCCTTCGTGCTGAACACATGATTCAACCATTTCACCTTTTTTAAGGTGCATTTTTGCACACGTTCATTCACAGGCAGAGCATTTGGGCCATCAAAAGCTAATGGCAAGAATTGCTCTGTATTTCACTTGGCCTCCCCGTTTTGCTTCCCAGGTCCTAAAAGCAGGACAGTGAAAGAGAGACACGGTCAGCCTGCCCACGCATCAACAAGCTTTATGATGGGCCTGGCAGCTTCACTGAAGGCCAACTCCAGCTGAGACACCGTGATTTTTGGCTGGGAAACATCTGCCAGGGCTCCCTGCTGATGGGAGCTCTCAGAGCAGGAGGCTTGTGCTGTTCAAGTCAGAGCCAAATAGGAAAATAATAAAAGCATTCACAGATATCAGCCTAATCTTTTCCGATTAAATCTTCCGATTCCAAAAGGTCAAGTAATTGGCTTTTCCCCTCATCTTATTCTTGCACAAATCTGCACGTGTTTACATTATGTGGTGTGCAGATGCCACCAGAAATGCTGGAAGTGTTAGTCATGGCAGGAAAATACAAAACCATCCCGTAAGACTGCAGTTGTTAGGAAGTCTATCCCTAACAGGTACCTGCTGCTGGCACTGGGAAACGCAGCAGGAAAAAAGGATATTTTGCAGGTGAAAGAAACACTTCTGGCCGTGTCGTAACAGGTCCATCATTACGCACCAATTAAGAGTATTAATTTCACAACAAGACAAGCAAATTCTACGTCAGGGTCACACTGCACGTCTAAAACAATGGAGCTGCAATAGCTTTACTACAGATAGAAGCAATTATGGTGGTTGGCTGTGTAGCCCAAGGTCAGCCTGCCTGCTCAGTAGTCAGGCAACATTGTAATTGGGGTAAAAACATTCTATTGGGACTCCAAAACAGTTCTTTAAAAAGGGTCAACCAGTTCTCACCACAACATGTCAGTGAGGAGAGCTGCATCTGTGCCAGCCATTTCTAACTGCAAAGCCCAGAACGGATGCAGCTTTTGCTGCTGTGCAACATTCACGCTCCACACTCTGAGGGGAAGCCATTGCACAGCACGAGGGTGACCATCTGATAGCCAAAGGAGAGACAGCTTCACAGAGCAGGGGGATGAACCCACAGCACTCCTCCTCCAAAGAAACCCCCACTGCAAACACGAACTCACAGTGCAGCACCTGAAGTCCATCCCAATGGGATGCTTCCAGCTGGGGAAGGAGCTCAAAGCAGCAGAGCCTTCCTTAAGCATCTCCTCAGCTGAGGAGGGGAAAGCTGTCAGCAAAGGAATCCTCCCCAAAAGCTCAGCACACGACCATCTCTGTACCAAGAGCCCCAGCAGGCTGAGAACAGAGCAGAGAGCTCCGCACAGAGAGCGAGGGATGCATGAAATGAAGGCTGTCTCCTTCATGGTGCTTTGATTTAAAGTGAGGAAAGGGGCTGTGAGGCTGTGGCTCTCTCGGAGGCCAGAACAAAAACAGTGTTTCTTCAGCGCTGAGATTTTAAGTGCTTATTCATTCCTCCTTGTCATCTGTAAGCAAACTACTCCTCCATTCATTACAGACTGGCAGAATGCAAAGGCGTAGCACACAAGTCGTTGCTTTTACTATTATAAATGATGCTATTTTTGCCTGTAAGCCTCCAGCATCACAAATCACACATCCTTCACACACATCACCCCAGCTCCCTCTGCTCAGCTATTGTCTCCTGAAGCTGTGGGTGTTTTCCTCCCATCGCTCTACCTGGGGGGAGTTGTGGCAGTCTGCACAGAGCCGCCTGCTCATCTGCAGGGCAGCGCAATTAGCAAAGGGCTCCTGCAGCCACCAAGCACTGCTGCTGTGGGGCTACTGCCCAATCCGTGCTCAGTCCAGAGCTTTCCCCATCTGCATCACCTCCTAGCAGAGAAGGACACAGTGCCACCACCGTTCACCGTCAGACACATGAAGCGAGCCTCGGCACACGCTGCATTTTCTGCCCTCTCATCTGTTCCCACC
Source organism: Tympanuchus pallidicinctus (assembly GCF_026119805.1). Classification (NCBI taxonomy): domain Eukaryota; kingdom Metazoa; phylum Chordata; class Aves; order Galliformes; family Phasianidae; genus Tympanuchus; species Tympanuchus pallidicinctus. The sequence goes on from NW_026294669.1 coordinate 35,809,796, forward strand.
AGCAGTAAGTTTTCAGTTCTGCTCAAATGCCAGACAAAACATCTTCAAGCTGCCAGCGTGCTCTCTGCTGGCACAGCCAAGGGCACTCTGCAAAGGTCAGCGGTTTGAAAAAATCTGTGCAGCGCATCAGAAAGCCTTCTGAGCATGCGATGCTTGGAATGAGAGACCGATCCATAATTAGATGGTTCAGGGTTTGTTGTCCTGGAAAGAGGTCTGCAGTGGCATTTGATGAGTCCAAGATCAGGGGGGGAAAAAAAAAAAAACCCCATACGGCAGTTTGTTTTCTCAGCATCTAAAAAAGGATTAAGCTGAAACCAAAACACAGAGAGTGGCACTGATGCGCACAGCAGGCTGCCACCAGCAGGGCTGCCTGCTTTACAGCCTTGCAGCTCTCCTACCCCTGAACACATCCGAACTGTGAGCTGGGTGAGGCAGAAGAACCATGCCAGTCATTCTCTTACTAAGGGAGGAGAAGCAGCTGGCAGCAGGGCTGTCCAGGAGGCTGCTAGCTTCCATGTGGCAGAAACACCCCAGACAGGATGGATACTCTTCCTTGCAGCACCCCTGCACACAAGGCTATCTTCCACCCAGTTACTCAGCAGAATTAATAACTCGGAAGTGGCAGAGCAATACATAAAGACTATCCGAGCTGATAAATCACTTAAAATTTATCAATTAAAAAAAAAACAACAACATATTAACTGATCAGGAAGCTAACAACAACTAACAAGCGTGACAAAAGCAGTCAAGCTAGTAGACACGATGAAAATGTGTGGAGGAACATACAGTGAAAAAGCAAATGCTGAGCATTATGCCTCCTTCAAAATAAAAGCCCAGTTACAATCTTGCAGACAACAGTTTATAAACACTACACATGCCTTTTTTTGTGTGAAGTACTTCCACTTTAAGATGTTTGGAAAACAGACTGTACTGTTCACAAGAAACAGGTTCACATTCCATTGCCTTCTTGTAAGAGGAAAAAAGCTTCTAGCACAGCAAGAGTTATCTTCCAGCACAACTGCATCTTACCCTTTTCCTTGCTAAAGCCACCTATGTACATCACTTCCACCCACTACACGTGTAATTTCCTACTGCATGAAAACATGTACTTTCCGTGAAGATCTGCAGCCTTTGGGCAGTCAGGACTCAAGGCCATGCTCCTCTGGTTCACCTACTCCTGGCTGCTGAAGGGTGCTGCAGTCTTCACGGAGCAGCCAGGCGGATGGGGACTGCCTGTGAGTGAAAGCAGCCACTCTAGCTTTGGCACCAACACACAGAACCAGCTCCTTGCTAACCAGCTGGTATGCAGTGGCTGCCCTGTAAAAGTATCCAGTTTCAACTTGCTTATCCAACCTGTCTTATCAAGACTGACACTTGCCTAGATGACATCTGGCTGGTCGAAACCAAGAATCTACTAAAATGCTGCTAAAAGCCTCCTGCTACACTCTCGACATGTGGAGATGCCATCTCAGGCAGTATCCAGCTCCAGGAAAGAGCACCAGTGCAGCCGGTCCTGCAGCAGCCACTCGAGAGCAGCAATGCGTGAGACATTGTTTCTTGGGAATTCAGGCATGAATGAAGTCAGAGAGAAAACTCAGGACGTGATAACCAGCACATTTCCTATTCCAAAGGTGATGCAAAAAGCTCCTAGAGCAAGCAGTCTTCTTCAGGGAGGGAAACAACCGCTCCACCTCCCTACCTGACTAACTCTCACATTCAACTCCAGCTCTTCTGTGACCAGTTTCCAAGGGGAAAAAAATAATAAAAAAGGCAAAGCAGACCTAGAAAGCACACACAGCTCTACTCAGCACTTAGGAAGTCTGTGCTCTCTTCATTATGAAGTGCCCAGCTTTGCTTACCATGCTCTCAACACTGTGCTGATGCTCAGCTTCCAGGCATGCCAGACACCTGGAACAGGGAAGGTGAGCAGATGTTCGATGAGACAGGTCAAGCATCAGGCTCCCACGCCTTCCCTGTCAGTCTGACAAGCACAGCCCAGGGTCAAACACAGCCCTCAGGAACAGACCTCACCAGTCCAGAATGGAGGAGCCTGTCCAGAGACAAGCAGCCAGACCACAACACGAAGCGTGCCAGCTAAGAGGAGCTGATCTGCACCCACTAGGAATCATACAGTCACTGCAGTTGAAAAAGACCTCTCAGATCCCCAAGTCCAACCCCAACCCACCCCACCATGCCCACATCCCTCAGTGCCACATCGCCACAGTTATGGAACACTCCCAGGGATGGTGACCCCAGCACTCCTGGACAGCTGTGTCACTGCAGCACTGCCCTTTCTGGGTAGAAAATGTTCCTAATATCCAACCTGAAGCTGGTATTTTAACCAAAAATAAGGCTCCACACACACAGACACACACACACAAAATCCTTGGCAAGTTAAAGATTTAGCAACCAAAGTAGAGTTAAGATAGATACACACACAGAAATATATGCACACATGAATACACATAACCCTCCATTCCTGAGCCAACTCAAAACAGCCTTGTTGCTGTCTAACAGCATCGTACACTCCTGAGCAGCCACTTTCTGCCAAGATTCTCCAATTCAGGCTCACTAGGAGAACTGCACAGAAGCACAACCAACACCCAGCTGACTCCACAATGAGGGAATGGCAAGCACACACCATCTGCACATCAGTACAGGTAAGAACAAGCTGCTGCTAAGCCAGCCCCAGCACTCCAATACCCACAGGCTCATCCTGTACTGTTGTCACTGTGTGGCTTAGAATCATAGAATGGTTTGGGTTGGAAGGGACCTCACTAAGCTCCAACCCCCCTGCTGCATGCAGGGCCACCAAACTCCACATCTCATAGCAGCCCAGGCTGCCCAGGGCCCCATCCAACCTGGCCTTGAACACCTCCATAATGGACGGGGCATCCACAGCCTCTCTGGGCAGCTGTTCCAGCACCTCACCGTTCTCTGTGTAAAGAACTTCCCCCTGACATCCAACCTCAATCTTCCCTCCCTCAACTTAAAACCACTTCCCTTCATCCTGCCATTATCAACCCTTGTAAAGAGTTGACTCCCCTCCTTTTTGTGGGCTCCCTTTAGGTACTGAAGGCTGCCAATGAGGTCACCCCGCTTCCGCAGCGCCATGAGGCACATCTAAGCTGTAGGAACAAAATGATACCATACTGAAAAATATCACTTCCATTCTCAAAGCTCAAGGCGTAACAGGAAAAAGGGGAAAACTATTCTCTGCACAGATTATGCATTAAACTGGACCAAAACACATAAATACCCTCGTGAATGTCAGCTTACAGCTAAAGAGGGGAGGAAGAAGGTAAAGAGGAGGCACCTGCCCCAAAACTTGGCAAAAGATGAAGGATCTCCTTCTAAAAAAAATACAGGGCTTGTCAAATCCCTGCTTCAGGCTGAGAATAAGCCACACTTTCCTTTCTCTCAAGGAAAGTGAACTCTAAGTGGACAACTTTCTCATCAAACAGACACGGACTCTCACTGCAAGTATTCACTAACTGAGCTCACACTGAGGCCTGCCCTTCCAGGCCGACGCATGCCTGCAGCACGCTGACAAATACATCAGGATCAACAGCTTGTTATTTTAAAGGACAGAAACAACTACTCAGAAAGTTCAATAGCACGCTGCTTGCTAGCAGCCAGTTTCTCCAGATTGGTGAAATAACATCTACAGCTTTGATGCAGAAGTGGCATTTCTAAGTGTTTCCCTCCACCCCCTCCACCAGCAGGTTTTGTTTTTGTTTTGATACAGATTCAGAGAACGAGGGGGGAAAAAAATAAACAAATACATTAAAATTTAAGAACATTCTTGATATTCCTCTGCCACTCGTGCCAGAGTCTGCACAAATACATTGGACTCCTGGGTGCCAAACCTACCAACAGGGCGGCTTTGAGCCATTGGTAAGTGATCCCAGCAGAAGGAAGAAGCTTCCAGAAAGACTGCAAAATACCTCACTCATAGGAAAAGAAAAAAAAAAAAAAAAAGGCTTTGTGTTGTATTGCTCTTTCCAACAGAAAAGCACCCAGAGAAGGAGCACTAGCTTTACCATTCGGTTGTACTTAAAACAAGCAGATAAACAAAACAAGAAAACAATAGCAGTGTCTGGAGTACTTGAAATATGCTGTATTATCCTCGTGGTAAAATTCTGATCTTCATGCTCTCAGCTAATAAACAAACACAGTCTTGACAATTCCTGAAAATTAAGTTCTACCTCGTCTTTAAAAGCTGCAAAGTTATTCACCAGGTTTCCTCCCATCCCTTTCCTGATGTGCACACTGAGAGCTGTTCAAGCTAACGGCCTTGCAGAAAGTTTCTCTCGTCTGATTGCTAGAACCCTCTAAAGATTAAGTAACTGTTACCCAATTACTTTGAGCAATTACCCCCAAAACATCTCGTTCTCCTGTGTAATAGCATCCAAATTCGCCTTGACAAAAGCATGCAGCACACACACATTTTGCTGGTAACTAATGCTTTTTTTTTTTTTTTGGTAAGGTAGTTTTAATACTATGTATTTAATATAAACTACAACTACAGAACTAAAGAAAAAAGAAGGGCAGAGAGGGGCCCAGCTTGTAACCTGACATGCAGCAGCTCTGCTCTCCCAGCAGGAATAATACATCCCGCAGCACTTCTGGACCTGACCGCTCTGCAGCTGCAGTGTTAGCAACCTCTGGCCTACTTCTGGGCACATTAGAGTCCAACTGTATTTGCGCTGACAGAGACAAGCAAAGGTTGTGACGACTTATTGACGCAAGAGCTATTTGGTGCTCTGTGCCAAAAATTAATCAGTGGAGGAGGAGGAACTCTCCTCAAGCACCCAGTTAGAAAGTGATTTGGTGGACTGCTTAGAAAACAAGCTGAAGTCTTGCCTGACAAACAGTGAGAGGTCGGGACACGGCAGCTCGGTTTAAGACAAAACCCACTGACCAGAGGGAGATGCTGTGCATGCTCTTGTCACGTAAAAAAAAGTGGTTTTGATCCTTCAGCAATACAAACCGGTGCTATGTTTGTTTCCATCGCATCTCAAATACATTCTGGGTGATAATTATTACAGGATACCGACCCTGCAAGACAGCGGCTGGTTCTACCTGCTGCAACTCTGGGTGCTAAGAAAGAAAACAGAGTCCAACAATCCATTTAAAACAGCTACTGCACAAAGACAGATTTTAAAGGAAAAAATGTCAGACTCAAGGAGGAGCATCACCCCTACCTGCCAAGAAGCCTTCACGATAAACCTGTTAGGAGCTACCAGCCTGCAGAACAGGCCTTCCACCTGCTGGAAAGAAAAAACACCTAATGCTAATCAGATCCTTGCTGTCAGCAGGGAACACATTTCCTAAGCCCTCCTCCTCCGTTTGTTAAGCTGTAAGGACTGCATGCCTTCTCCCAGCAGAGGCTGCATGAGATCAAGGACACCTTGCTCAGAAGTTTCGCACTTTTCTCCCAAAGTGACAAGTCAAAGACTCAAGGCTTGGATGGACTACAAGAGCCTGGTCTGTATGCGCCGGCTTTCTACTGCTCTGGGTTGTTTTTTGACCAGCAAAGAGAAGGAATATCAGCTTGGTCTAGTTCAGGCTTTTATCTCTCTCCACAAGAGCAGCTCAGGCATTTTATAGAACAGGAACGTGCTACTGTAGTGGAAAAGTGTTAAAATAAGATGCTTCTTTTTAAGTCCACCTTAAAACTAAGGTTACAGTTAAAGAAGAGAAGCCTGTCTGTTAAACTAGAAAGCACAGATTTTAAACACTGAAACAATAAAAATCTACCTCAATGGAACATCTTTATGCTTTTCTAGCTCAAGTGCATCTTAACATTACTGGGCTGCAAGGTTTCTCTGCTTGAAGAATTTTCAATAGATCAAAATAGCGGAACCAACTTTAGAGTAGTTTAACAGTAATAAACCCACAGTCCTCTCTTTGCTCAGCAAGTAAGGCAAACGAGTGTGGCAGCAGCCGTGGCAGCTGGGCAGCACCCAAGCTGGCTAGCTGGATGTCGCAGTGACTGCATCCACAAATAACTGCATTGATCCTGGCCTATCGACCAGAAGGTGAAACTTGAGAGCAAAGAGTCATTACACAGTAGTTCATGGACAGCAATGCCTTTAAAAAAAAAAAAAAAATTAAAAGAGAAAAACAACAAGCACTCAACATACACAATCCAGTGAGTGAAGTGCCAGAGAGCCATCCAGCCCCACAGCCCCTGGACCCTGTTAGCTCACAAAACCCAACGGGGTTACATGACTCCAGCAGCAGCCTTTTGGGACAAGATGGGTACCCGAAGCCAAGGCTAGCGGGTCAAAGCGCACTGGCTACACCTCACTTCTATTACAATTTTCCCTGTAAAGCTATTTATGTGGTTTGGCAACATAACAGCTACAAACAGAATGAGTACATAGATTCTTGAATAGTGAAAGGCTCAGGATTGATTTTTTTTTTTCTTTTTTTAAAATGATTTCTTTGAATTCATCTGTCATTCCTCCAACATCCTGATCCCAGCCCTACCACAGAGTGCAGCTGCAGCACAGCCAGATTTTCCACAAGTTCTCTCCACTGCAAACAACTGCATCTTGCCCATGCTTACAAGTACCTAGAGAAGGACTAGGTGGCCCTGGCAAAATCCTTCTTGCTCATACATCCAGATGCCACCACTTTGCTCCTCAGTCAGCAAAAAGGGTGCAGACCCCCAGAGGCATCAATTTGTGGCCATACAAGCTCTGAAGCAGTGCCCACACTCGCCACTCACTGTGGAGGGATTCAACATGAAGGCCAACCATGCTATTCCCTGCAAACACCAAAGCAAAGTAACCAAACAGATGACAGAAACAGAAGAAAGACTGAGAAAGTCAAACTTAACACTCTCAATGCCCACTCCCAAGATCCCAAGCAGCGTATTAAAGCTGTTCATGGAACCATAGAATGGCTTGGGTTGGAAGGGACCTCAAGGATTACTAAGCTCCAACCCCCCTGCCACAGACAAGGCTGTCAACCTCCAGATCTGGTACCAGAACAGGCTGTCCAGGGTCCCATCCAACCTGGCCTTGAACACCTCCAGGATGGACGGGGTATCCACAGCCTCTCTCTGGGCTGCCTGTTCTTTCCCTCTGACAGATCCTCACAAGTAGAGGTGATCAGGATCCTGGCCTCCTCAGACTTTTGGACCAACCCTGCATCACTCTTGTAGAATGCACAGGAACCCCAGAATTCAGGCTCACAGGACTGCTCTGAGGTGGCTTTTACAAAGATAAACAGGCCAGATGCAAACACAAGAAAGCTTCAGCCTCGGCTGCAGGTTCCCTGTCAAAGCCAGTGCTGTGGGTCATCAGAAAGACTGTTGGTGCACATTGACCACAGGGCGAAGAACCCCACATGTGCTTCTATAGCACCCCAAAAATGAGTGCCACCAGTAGCACGTTCAGGCTTAGCTGCCTCTGGGACACTGGCCAAGAGGCAGGCAGTGCAAGGCCTCCCCAAGCAGGAGGCCATGCTGTGCCACCCCTTCACCAAGGCAATGGCAGCCAAGCTGGCCTCTGCTCCCTCCTGCACCTCGGCATCTCCTTGGGGCACAGAAATAGCTTAGTAGTAGCCTATAGAAACAGGCTTTACAGCTAAACTTATCCACCCCATTACATCAACTAACACTCCCAATTACTGTCCTCATACACGGATTCTCACTGTGGGCTGCAGAGGCACAGGTGATAAGTCAGAGACCACGGCTGTGGTGTGAGGTTCATAAACACCAACATTTGCCTTCCAGTGTATTTTAAAGCAAGTAAGAACACAGCAGGTGAAGCACCCCTAGCAACTAGTAGAACAACAGCTATTTGGTTAACTACAAAACAACTTTCTGTTGTGTGGTTTTTGTTTGTTTTTTGTTTGTTTTTTAAACAGATCCCCTAATATACTGAATTTTAGCTTTCTTGGGGGAATAATTAATTGCATATACCACTTCTTATTGATTATGATGTTCAATATATTAGCAGAGATTCACTTGCCTGCTCTCGCACAGTCACTGCAGCCGTAGCCCCTGCCCAGCCAGTACACCCATGGAGGAGGAGAAAAGAAAAGCAACCACTGAAGTTCAAGGAAAAAAAAGTGAAAAATTAAAAAGCCACAAATGGAAGAGATAACAGAAACTCTTCCTGAGACACAGCCTAAATAGATACGAACAGAGAGCACAGAGATGCTCGTGAAATATTGCATCCCAGGGTGAAAGAGAGACTTGTCAAGCCTTTACTGAAGAATTGAAGAATCAACTCATCCACAGTTCTTCCTTCTCTGAACCTGATACGCCCTGTTCAATCACTCTTGGCTACAAAGTCAGTCTTGGTAGATGTAAGAGATACAAAACAAGAAGAAGAAATCCTAAAAACTGCAGTAAAAGAAGCATCAGTGCAATTTTTTCCTCCATCCTTCTCCCTCCCAACCAATAATAAAAACCTTCTGAAAGAAATCAAAAAACCTTGGTCAAAGCTTTTGACCAAGAGCTCTCACAAAGCAACACTTTCTTTTCAAGTGGAGGCAAACAATGCCTACCAAAGCCCAGGTAATCAGATGGCCAAATTCCTACTCTTAAAGGAGGAAAAATGCTACGTATGGCTGACATTCATCCGAGAGTAAGTGGATTTTCTGCCTCTGCTCTTGAATCAGTCTGAGTTAGAGCAATGACTGAAGCACTCCTTCGAGATCAGCACTGTCCTAATTGATCTGACCACAGCAAAGCAAACAAGCCTCATCAATGCAAGAGCCTGGCACTTAAGAAGGCAAGCTGAATAATTTAAAATAAATACTGAGAATATACTCCTTACAGTCTAGTAACAAATTTAACTTGGGGGAAGCATACATGAGAAGATACAGGTCAAACTAAGGTTGACCAGAGGTGAATTCCAAAAATGCAGTAAGGATATGGAAAAAGGTCTTTTTACTTTCCTAGTAAGATACAAGGGCCCAAGGACTATCTTAAACATTATCATCCGACTTCAAAAGTGCAACCTTTTTTCCTACCCTTTTCCTATCCCACATCTCATCAAAATAATCCGGTTATCTCCCTCTCACCGTAAGTACCTGCTTCTCATCTTTATACTGCAGGATACATCACAGGCTAAAAAAACTACTTTAGAATTCTTCAAAAGCCTGCTTTAAAGTGCAAGAACTGCATTTAAAGAAAAAATAGAAGCAAGAGGAATGTACTTAGCAGGGACGCTGACCTAGAAGGAACTTCAACTTGAACCTCAAGTTGAAGCACAGAACAATTTTTCTCTTTTGAGGGTACAATAAAAACCTCATACAGAAAGTCTCCGCTATTTGATGCTCCAGAAAGTAAAAACTTCACAGGTTCCATGGCAGCAGTCTTAACTTGCATTGTCCTCACAATGATACTGTTCCTGTTAGAGGAAATCCAGGACGTGCTCAGCTTACACATCTGTACCAATCTGAACGCAGGTGGAATATGCATTCAGCCATACGTCAAAGGAAGAAAGGTAAACACATAGTCTTGGTCTTGCAAAGGTGTTGAGCTCTTTTAATCAAAGCTTTTTTGCATAGGCTGGTATCACCTTCCTGAAAAGAACCACCTCTGCAGATCAAGCACACCTTGTTTGGATCACAGAACTCGTGACCTCTAACACAGCTCATATCACTGTCCTTGTGATATGAGAACTCCCATCATTCTGCAGCCATCACACCGACCAAATGATCAACACAACTTTTGCTTCCCCGTTTGATGAAATACAGCTCTTTCTCCCAGTCACATTACATACGACAGCGCACCACACCGCTTTTCACGTGAGTGACAACCAAACCCAGAGAGATGCATTCTAAGCATCATGAAGCAGCCATTTCTTATGCACAATGAGAAGCCTAATCTTCCACTGGTACGCCTTTCAAATTTTCTTCCAGAGCTGACAACTTTACTGTAACAGGAGATTTTGCAGAACACCTCCTACCTCCACTCACTGTCAAAATAACATGCAGTCCTCAAAGCAACTTCCCCATATGTTGCAGTTTAAGATAGCTGCCAAAGCTTTTCCTTGGCTGATAGAATATCTACAGTATAGCCACTACAATTAGCCCCTTCTGAAAAGCAACCTAGGGCACTCAACCCAGGCAACAGAAAGATCCCCTTAGCACACGCTTTCTCAGTAACACATTTAGAGAAGAAAAAGCTGGCAAGTACAAAAACAAGCAGAAGCTTCAAGATGGCAGCATTGACCAAGAATGGCAAAAAGCTCTCCAACAAATGCAGGGAAAAAAGTCAGTTGTAAGTCTGAAGCAGGGACATCTTCTCAGTGTTTCTTGTACTTATTACCCTCGTGGCCACGCTGCCATACAGCTTACTTTATCCCACATGGATCAGCAGCAGCAGTGAGTATTTCTTAGTGGCAGATCTTGCTGCTGAGTTTATTTCTCAGCTGATCCCCACGCCTGGAAGGAGTTTCTCAGGGCAACAGGTTCAAGACTGAGGCTCTTGCCACTGAGTTCCTTCTCCTCTGCTGGTCCTGCCCACCAGCTGAATGCTTCCATTTAACCAGCTTCACACTCTCAGCAGTGGGGAAAGCAGGGATACTAGAAATCCCTGTCTTCTCATGCAGAGAAGAGACAGAATGTGAGATAAAGGTTGCGCCCAAACTCACGAGTGTTCTACTTGTAAATAGAGCCTGGATGCCCAATCTAAAACAACTCAGCTGTAGCAAAGTGAAGCACCAGACAAGCAGGGGCAAGCATAGATATGCCATATCCAAATCATCTTCCAGACAACAGCCACCAAGGATCAGCCGTGCCCAAGCTGTGCTGAAGGAGGACTGGAATTTACTCGTATGCTCTTTATGTTTATTGAAAGAATGCTCTTGTCCCCAGATAACTTACAGAAGCGGACTGATTACTGCCAGAAAGTAGGTCAGTGTCATTTAAAGCCAGTTTGAAATGCATCTCCACAGAAACTTCTTAATCTTTAAAAAGAGAATGCATAAAATATTTATTTTATGGTGCAAAATGTTTGAAAGACTAACAGGGAAAGCTCTTATGTATAGTGCATGAAATGGCTTTCCATGCCTCATTAAGCCATGGAATGTGAAAGGAGAGTGGCTTCTTACACTTGGCAGACAAAATGCCACACAAAAGTACTTCTCAGTCTAGCAAAATCACAGCACATGACTTGCTAACTCATTTTCCTTGTGTTCTGTGATCACTTTTCTGCTTTGTCTGGTATCTCCTCTCAGCTTTAATGATCACACTGCAGATTTTTCCATACTAGATAGGCAACTCATTCTTAAATTTCAATATTCCTAATTATCAAACATTCAGCACTTCAAGATGTAAATAACATTTGCATCCCTGCAAGAGCAGCTCTGAAGGAATACAGCATTTGCATTCGGACTAACTCCTGTAAGATAACATTTCATAAACAAAACGCTTCACTGAGCACAGAGACTTCCAGTTTTTACAAAGGAAAGTGAACTTTAAACAAATACAAATCAGTCGAGTGATTAACTTTAAGCATTTAGGTTTTTTTAAACTGGTCTCTATGTATAACCGGTATCAGTAGAAAAATCTTTACTGATTAAAGAATGACATTACAGCGAAACTTAAGCCACTGAAAATTAGGTGAGAGAGGCAGAAGATGACAGCCAAAATTCATTTCAGGTCAATGAGAGGAAATTAAAAAAAGCCCACATCCATGCCTTGCCTGGGCAGACTTGGTTGTGCACAAGAGGTACCAGCACTAAAGGTTACATAAGGTAAGCCTAAATTGTGGGCGACATAGCAAGTTAAGAAGTGAAACTAAACATGCTTGTCCATGCATCCCAAACTCCATCATAATCCTAAACGTTATCTTAATTTGACTAATTTTCTTAATTACGCTTCGCAGCATCTTGATATTTTATAGCACAATTTCAGCATTTTTTCAGCTTTGTTTGAGCACTCAAGCAGCAACTCCTCTGCCAAAGGGCACCCAGTGCCTCTGCACTTTGTGGTGATGAGCTCCACATAGCTCCCTCCTTCTGCCTCCCCAGCCTTCAACTGCAGCCCCATCCCCTCCCCCTGCCCCCAGCCTGCCCAGCAGTTCCACCCAAAATGATTCACGTTCCTGCCCAGGCAACCACAGAGCTTACCAGTACCTGCAGGGAGCTGAATGGTGCTTCATTAGGAGCGGCTGGTGCTTGTGGAAAAGAGGGACCCCAGCACCACACTGCTGTTCCCCCTGCTCCTTAAGTTCCTAGGAGCTGATTATCCCAACCCAGAGCTCAAGTTAGAACTGCAGAGAGCCTCCGAGCCAGAAATGAGCAATAAGAGGTCATGGTCTTTCCCCCACAGCTAGGGCTTAACACAGCCTGGAACATCCACTGGAAGCTCCTGAGGAGTCACTTCCCTTGAGGGGGGACACCATTTCTTCTCCACAAATTCTTATTCTTTTAACAAAGTTACTCCAAAGTATAACACAAGAAATGGCAACAATAGGGGAAGAAAAGTCATTTTCCTTAGACTACCTAATTGTCCATATCTTTTTTGCCTTGTTCAGTGAGAAGCCATCAGTATGCAGCTATTCCCACAAGACAGCTTTGCAGAGTGAAGGAAAAAAAAAAATAAACAAGAAAACACTTTCATTCAGCTACACTGCAACAATTTCATGGAGTTGCTCCTAAAAAATCCCATTTGTGATAGGTTTGGAGAAGATTAGAGAAGAAAGCTCGTATCCACTGAAGCAAAATTTAATAGGCTCTTGAGTTAAAGCAGAGCGTTCCCTTAAACAACACACATCATTAGTAATAATTACCCGTAGCTGTATAATCAAAATAGCTATCACAACTGACATGAGAAGTCCAGATGTCATCTTTGGCCACGCTTGGATATTGTTTCCACTAAATGCTATAAAACTGACTCTCAAAGAGAAATAAGCAGTAAGAACACCACGGTGTGAGCTAGAGGTAAAAACCCATCACAACACACTCTAGAATATCAACCCAGCACTCGGAGATACGGCCAAACAAAGCCAACATCTAAAACACCATAATGTAAAAATACTGTCAAATCACTTCCTGTGCTTTTATTTTATTTTTAAGGTGAAGAACTTGGAAAAATTAAGAGATCTCCAGCAAAACAGCTGACGACAGGAGTCCTTCACTTCAAGGGTTACTGCCAATATGAAATTTCCTCCCAAACACTGAGGATTCACAGCTTCAGCTCACACTGAGCCAACGCATACCTCACTCCAAGCTCCTGTGTGTGACAGTGGGCCAAGAAGTTTAGGAGCTGTAGTTCAGGAAAATGCATATGTATCCAGAACCACCCAGTTCTGCTTCTCTGGGCTTGAGGCAACCAACTATTCCAGCAAGAATCACACATAAACATGTCTGTTGCAGAAGTCTTAAATTGATTTTTAGCACCACAGAAACTCCTCTTCGCATGGCAAGCTTCTGCCTTCTGTCCTTGGCACTTCTTACAGGACTCTCTCACACATCTTGGGCACCAAACAAGGGCAAGGTGAACAAGGGATGAGCTCGCATTCGAATTAAAGGAGAACAAGACAAATCAGCCATGAGAGCCAACAGAACAGCCCAGCTATGAATGACATCTCTCTTTCCAGAACATTGGGAGAGATGCTGCTCATCATTAGGTTTATTTGCTGGTTCTTAACGTAGCTGTGTGCTCAATCTATCCAACTACTGTGCAGGAAAATGGAGAAGGCCATTAGCTCCTCAGTGTCTCATAGAGAAACACAGAATGGCCTGAGTTGAAAAGGACTGCAGTGCTTATCTCATTTCAACCCCTTACTGTGTGCAGGTCACCAACCAGCAGCCCAGGCTGCCCAGAGCCACATCCAGCCTGGCCTTGAATACCTGCAAGGATGGGGCATCCACAGCCTCCTTGGGCAGCCTGTTCCAATAAGAACCATCCACATACTTCAAAAACAGACCTCTAGAAAAGCACTGTATTGCAAAAACTGTATCAAAGCTGAATACCTACATGCAGAACACTACTCATACATATTTAATTTCCCCACTCCCTGTAACACCAGAAAGATGTCTGAAAATCTAACAGACTGCTACATTACAGAATTATAAAACAGGTATTATGCAAGGTTCAGATTTTCAGCCTTGCTGCTTCTAACCTCCAGCATCCAAGTCTGCTGCAACACTTCTTGCTCCCAGCCTCAGAAGCCACTAATGGACTGCTATTAATCATCCTGAAGCACATATAAAATCCTTCCCCTACAAACACATGGTTCCTTAAATCTATGGAGATGCTGACTTAACTTTAGTCTTATTCAGCTGTTAACCCAAAACTGATCCAATGGAAGTCACAAAAGCAACCTGTCAAAAGCATAATTAAACAAGCAGTTCCATGTGCCTCACCACTGCTGGATTACCTTTCTGTGGTCACTGTTCCTAACCAAGAATTGAAACAACCAGCAATACTGGAACACAAATAAAAACTCTTCTTCCAAGCTCACAAACCTAAAAGCCTAACAGTAGCTTACCTGACACTCACTAAATACAAATCAATAGAGCTCAAAAGCACAATTGAAATGCACAGTTTTGTAGTTTTCATGTCTTAAATTACAAAGCACATTAGGGATAATCCCCCGGCCAGCACTGAGATGGATTAATGAACTCTTGCTCCCACAAAACTCTGCTTTTGTACTAAAAAGTACTTCCAATTTAAAAGAGGTTTCTTCTTAAACATCAACTAACACTCACTAGCACAACTGTGACCACTCCCTGTAGGAATACCATGTAACATTAAGACTTATCAGTGCAGTTTTGGCAGAATTAATCATCAGGTTCACATCTCAGCAAACACCCAGACCTTTCAGTGCGTTCAGGTGCACATAACACAACCATCAAAAAACATAAAACAGGCAGAAATTCCTCATGGCTGATAAGAGCAATGCAACTTTCCACCTTCACAAGATCTCAACTATGAAGAAAGAAGCAAAGACTGAATTATTACTTTGACAAAGCAGCAAAAAGCAAAAAACAAAACACAACACAAGGCCTTCTCATACCACATAAACTATTACGCAGTTCAAATACAGCACATTTTTTGCCAAGCCCAGTGATGTCTGGCTCTTGTTTCTAAATTCAAAGGGGTTTTGTCCTTACCTGGATGGCTTTGGGAGCTCATCGCTGGTAACGTCAAGTCCTTTGGAGAAGGGATTGGAGACGGATCAGTTTCCACACAAGTAACAGCAGCTCTAAAGAGCTCCAATGCTTCACTGATACATAGAAACTGAAAGTGGGGGTTAAATTATGGCCACCTTATAAAATCCAGGGCAAAGTGACATGCTGAGTTGCACACAAAGTAATCCAATATGGTGGCAAAGTATCTTCTAACTGTTTTCAAACTGGGAACCTGCAATAAAAAGATGTCTGCATTAGAGAATTAAGAATTACAACTATTTTAATTATGCATTATACTTCCCCCCTCTACCCCCCCCCCCCCCCCCAAGGGAAGAGATTAAGTGAGGATATCATTTTAGGCATTGAAAGTTGCAGAAAGAATAACTTTCACAGCTATGAGTGTAATCTTAAATAACCATGAAAATGCAAATATTTAACCTTGTAAAAACAACCCAAAAAAAACTTTTCAGCTACACATTCAAGCCTTAAAAACCTAAACTTGCACGTTCATTCTGATCCTTCAACAATACCATATGAAGCCACTTCAGTCCAACAGCTTCCATATTTTAAAAGCCATATGCATGAGTGGTAACTGTACTTCACACATCTGTTCCCCGAAGAAGTCTAAAGAAAAACTTCTTGGTGCCAAGAAGTGGTCTTGGAGCAGGAAGGAAAAAAGCCCACACAATCCATTTCACACCCACTCTGCACAAGCCTCCAGAAGTTTACTGAGAAGCAACATCGTATTGCCAAGGAAAAATCCACTGCTCTCCATTATTTTTAAGCTGCATATTAAAGAAAGAAGAGAGCAGAGCGCCAAGTTAGCTCACCTAATTCCTTACACACCCCAAAAATAATCCAAACAGAGACCTGCCGCAGATACACGCTATCAGGTAGAGCTACTGAAGCAGACAGAATGACTCGACTCCTTTACACAAAGCATTACACGAGCACAGATTATTTTCCTCCTTTGCACCGAAAGCATCGTCAGCACTCAGGCCCTCAGCAGAAAACTTGTAGACCCTGAGGACACCATGGTAGAAGACAACAGTCCAGAGGAAACAGACTCGCTGCCCTCACAGCTTTGCTAGCAAGATCAGTTTGCACCCAGCACCCCGTAACCCACTTCACGCTGCAAGCCAGGCTGGCACAAACCAGCCAGCCCATCTCCATTAAACCAGCTGATGCTGCCGAAAGCAAAGCAGGCAGCACTCACCCCAAGCTGCTCCAGCAGCAGATCTGAGGGTGTGGTAGCCTTCAGCAAAGGCAGCAATATTCCCTGGGCGGAGGACAATTATGATATTAACTACTACTGCTGCTTGCACAATGAGCATCTGCCCACAATTTATCTTTGCCATTGCATTCCAAACAGTCCCATTTATTCTTGGAAGAGCTCTTACCTTACTCTCCCTCCTGTCATTAGCTATTGGTGTTCCCTTTCAGTAGGGCAACAACAGTGGGTCTGAGACTTAAACACCAGCACAGCCACTTCTGTTGGGCTCTGCTTTATGATGGCACTTCCTTGGTTTGCAGAACAATGCAAAGCACATGTTGTTTCAGAACAACAACACAAAAAAACCCCAAACCTTTCACTGTCTGTTTCTCCCTACCGCAAGTTTTTCAGCATTACAGCTCTCCAAGCTTCCCTGCCTATCTTGCATTTTCAGAGACCTGGAATGCTCTCTTACGTTACACATTAAATTAAGAGAAAATTACTTAAGTGTCATTTCTAATCCCTACAGGTCTCTGCCATCTCAAGTGTTCTTCCAGTTCCATTAATTTGCACATCCTGTTGAAGACTCAGGTCAGCTTGGACCAGACATTAGCAAATATTAGTATCATTCATTTCCAATAAAAATAGCAGGTAATGTTATGGCACAAGCAATCTCAGCTGCAGATAAAAATTCAGAACAGCGCTAACAGATTCTGGAACACACAGGTTCCTCACAAAGAAGGATTTCTTCACTGTCTGAATGATGGAGCACTGGACCAGGCTGCCCAGAGGGTGGTGGATTCTCCTTCTCTGGAGATATTCAAGACCCATCTGGACACCTACCTGTACAACCTGCAGGGCACCTGCCTTGGCAGGGGGGTTTGGCTAGGTGATCTCTAGAGGTCCCTTCCAACCCCTACTCTTCTGTGATCCCCATCTGCCCATTTACATGATGCAAAATGAATAACAGAGAAAACAATGAAAAAAAAATATATATATATATATATTCTTTTTTCCTTTTCTTGAAGAAATTCGACTGACACAGCAGCAGCAAATCCATATAACAGCACCTCTGGTTTACCTGTACCCAATCCTTCCCCCAAAGGTCTACCTAAATTCAGTCATGCATAAAAGAGATCCTCAACATTAAACTTCTGCATGTTTGGGGCTACTACTGCCCGGGGAGAGCAAGAACAATAGAAGAACCACACTCAAATTCAGTTCACCTATACATTTGTTATTACCTTTAAAGAATTCCTACACTTCCTACACAGGAGTGACTACATTACAAGCACAACAGACCTCCCCAGGACAGGCACAGCAGCCGTTTCATGACTTATCTCACATTAGCTCCTTGTTTTCAGTTACCAGTTGAACTGATCTCAATGCAGTCCAACGAGAGGTTCCTACAGCAGCCAAGAGTTGTTTTCGGGGTCCTACCTATGACAGTTCTTCCATAACTTTGTCATTTCGCCACCACCTTACAAAGCATTTCTCAAAAGTGGAGAAGCAAAAGGTTGCCCACTCCTATGCATCAGACGTTTTGAAGCCTACATGGCTTTTCCAAGAAGGTTCTTTCATAGAAGGAAAGAAAAAAACTACAGACAAAAAAAGAATAAACAAACACAGGGCTTGTTTTATTTCTATGCCACTGCCTTCCAAGACAAGGGCAACCACCACCTTGGCTATAACACCTGAGGCTGTTCAAAGCCAGGCTGGATGGGGCTTTGAGCAACCTGCTCTAGTGGGAGGTGTCCCTGCCTATAGCAGGGGGGTGAAACTGAACGAACCTTAACTGTGCCTTCCAACCCAAACCAGTCCGTGATTCTCTAAGAAGGAGGGATTCAGCCCACACTGCTCACAAGCTCTCTCTCCCAAGCCCCACAGGTGCAGGAAGGACTGGGTCAAGACCTGCTTGACCCACCTGGGGATGAGTGGGTATTTATTTACAGCAGCACGATCCTCGGCAGCTTCACAACTCACTGTTTTGGCCAGACAGGCACCCGCAGCCCCAACTCCTGCAGCGCAGGCTCCAAAGCTGCAGGGCTGCTCTAGCAGAGCCAGTAAAGGCTGGTTTTGCTTCAGCTGCACCCTTGTCACCCTCAGATAGCTGCTGATGCCTGCCTCTGCTGTCACCTTCTTGCCATCAACTGCTAAGGAACTTCTGTATCTGCAGCCACCATATGGTATGACACCGGGGGGTTGCAGCTGCTTGAGCCTTGGCTTCCGAGTTGTTGTGGTGGCTCAACAAACCAGCATGCCTTATGACACAGCTTCCCTAGATGAAAGGCACTGATGTTAATTTCGCTTCTTATCTTACTCATCTCATACCAGCAAGCTCAACGCACCGCACACTCAGTGCTCAGCAGCAAGCGGGCAGGCCTTCCATTATGTACCTGCACAAAACACCTTCACGAGGATCCAACTACTTCTTCTAATATCTAGAAAGAAAGCAAGAGCAAATTCACCAGCAGGCATCAATTCATCACATTTCCCAACAAACCACCTATACACCGGAATAATAACATGTATGAAACAGCCAAGAGAGAAGGCGTTTGGCTCCCATACACAGAATCATTTAACAGTTCTCTGTAAAAACCGTGCTTTTAACCCTGAGCAGTGCTTCCTTGCCTGCCTCCTTTCTAACTGCATGACCAGCTTAGATCCTCCACCTCCAAAAGCACACCCATGCAGACAGCACTCCACCACTCCACTCTGCTGCACTCCTTCCATACACATCTCAACCTGTTTTCCCCCACCCTCCCTCCCTGGCTATCTGAACACAATCAGGATGCAGGACTGCATGTGAACCAGGAAGTCCAAGAAATCTGACTGTTTTCCAAGATTATTTCCCTGCATTTTGCAGCTGCTGGAAGCTTTTTTTTTTTTTTTGTAGGTGTTTAGTTAAAAACAATTAACAAGACTCCTGCTGTTCCACCATACAAATGTTTTGACGGTGCAGATATTCATCTCCCTCTCCTCAGCCCATCTCAGATATGCCCATGCTAGTCAAACCTGCAGATGTGCAGTAACCAATAATTAAGATTACCATAGAGTTGTGTCTGCAAAGCTCTACTCTTCAGAGTTTAAATCGCTATGGTATTTCAGCCAAGATCAGAATCTTGGCCTGAGGGTTAAGTACCAGGATCGTTTTAAGCCAAGTAAGTCCTTTTGCTGCAGGATACCCATATCTCAGTGACCTCATTTCATCTGCAGCCCCTGTCAGACACATCCCATCAGCAACCTCAGACAGCAACACTACAGCGAGCTGACAAGATCACTTGAAAATCACAGTTAAACGAAATCTGTCTGCTGACTCAACGCATCTAAACATGCTGCAAGTCATATGCATGCTACACAGCCCATCCTGCTTTGAAGTTCATTCTGGAAGTCCAATGAGTGCTGCTCTGCCTTTTGAGAGGACAAGCAAGTCATCTCAGAGAAGGCAGCACCAGAAGGAATACAAGGCAAAAGCCTTCTGCCTGCTCATGCTTCTTCAGCATGTAGCAGCACTCCAGCACCTTGGAGCCTCCAAAAAGCCATGGAAACACCTTCTATCAAAAAAGCATTAATTCATCTGTGTTTACATACGCAATGTGAGGCAGAAAACAAGATTTTCTTCAAAATCTACCTAGGTTTTACAATTCTTGCTCTGTAAACAAGCAAATAGTTTTAAGCTCAGCCCCACATGCTCAGCTTGAGATGACAACAACCACAGCTTGATGCTTGCTTGGATTCCTGCTCATAACACGCAGCCTGCAAACGATCCAGTGCTGCAGAATACACGAGCTTCGTACAGGCTTCTGTATTTCATGAGGCAGACCCTTAAAACAAAAAAAAAGTGCTGCCTTCACTGTCCAGGGGTTGTTTTTTAAAGACTGTCAATATAGGATCTGTATATGAAGGAAGAAGGAGACGAGGAAGAGAGCAGGCATACAGCGGTTTGAAACAATAATAATAATAATGATTTACATCTATTTACAGCAGAGGCAGTGTGAAACAGCCTCCTGGGCTGACTCCTCTCTCTAGGGACCATGCCTCCAGAGCCACCACTTTGCAAGATGACAAAAATAGTGGTGGTAGTTCTTAGGACTCGTGCAACCCTTTGGCAACACCACTTCAACTCTTCTCCAGCAGAAGACAGCTTCACTGAAGCTGTCCCAAGAGACCAGGATTCAAAAGCATCGTCCAGTTCCACAAGCTTTTATTTCTTATAGTTTCAACAATATCCAGAACAGAATTGTCACCGAAAACATATTTGGAAGCCTCAAACAACACGAGGCATCTTCTCAATGTGTTTTAATTCTTTGAAGACTGTGTTTCTGTCTAAGCACATCCTGCAGGAGTAATAGCTTTTATTTTTTCATAAAGACTGCACTGTAAGACACAGCACCCTCTCAATGCTCACTTGACACATATGTGTCAGCATACCATGACAGTAATAGAAACTAAAAGTAGAACATCAATTCATATCCCAGTTCTTCCAAAATAAGAAATATTTTGTGAAAAGCTGGACTCCCCTTTCCATTCCCAAGTACACTGTATAACCAGAAGCGTGACAAAACAAAGGGCAAAGTGGTGTGGAATAAATTCCACTCTGTAGACTTTAAGCCTTCAGCCCAGAGATCACTGAGGGGCATTACCATGACAGCGTGCAGAAACATGATTAATAGAAGTCACCAATCACCACAAAATGGATTTCCATTCTTTCTCTAGGGAAGACTTCACGTGGACACCTAAGAGAGGAAAGTATCAGTATATACCAGCTGGAAAATTACAGCAAAGCATTACATGCCCCTTCTTAGCAGTACTGAGAAACTCTGACTCAGGGTGCGAGGAGAAAGTTCTCACGAATTACAAAAGCAAACAGACTAACAGCAAGTACTCCTGCAGAAGACCATGACACAAGTCACTGCCTCACAAGGGGTGCTCCAGAGAACAGTCCTCTGGCAGACTGCATCAGCTATCCAGAGCTGGCTCTCCAGTGGAAAGGCTGAAAGGAGATCATACTTGTGCAACTTCTTTTCCCTAGAATGTAAGTGACAAATGTTTGTTTCTTGCACCAATGCATGTTTCTCTTCCACCATCAAGAAAAGCCACACGCTCAGCTCTGCTTTGCCCCACGCTGACATGATGGAGGTCCATCTTGCAAAATGCTTACTCCTTACAGCTGTCTGCATTGCACTAAGATTACACATTAAATTCTAAATTAGTTTCCACAACAGAAGTTGGTAGACATGCATTAAGTTAAGAATACCTGAGTGAACTGGCAGATGGAAGTACCTGCATGGCACTCAGCCATCCACTCGGAGAACAGAAAACCAGTCTGAGTATCTGAAATATGGGTTTTAGACCCATTTAACTAACAACTAAATGAAAAACCTAAGCTAATTCAGCTATTACAAATAGCTTCTCACCAAAGGTGCAAGAGGAGCCTGCCTGTCACCAAACCAGATGGTGGTGTGCCACGTCTGTGCTCAGCTTCTTGTCTCTATACTTCTATACCAGCAAAACAAGTACTTACCGTAAGATCAAAAGCCCAACGCAACCAACTGAATGCACTAACCAGCTAAAAAACACAGAGCATTGCCCACTACTTCAAGGAATTAAAACACCACGTTTGTTTAGCAAGTGTTGACATTTCAATGCCAGCCCTTACAAGTGCTATTCTCACATGACAGCCAAGGGTAGAACAAATATTGTGTTTCCGCCTCTCCCTTCAACTTCCACATTCAAGTGCACGCTGTGAGGATTTATTACTTACATGCGTGCACCACACATTTTAACTCTGTGACAGGTTCTGTATGGTACGGCGCTAAGAAAGGGATTCAGTATCCAACTGTATTTGCTCTAAGTGTTAAATTATAGTATATGTACATTAAGACTACAAGAGTAACTAATACCTACCTCGTATTAATGCAGTTTCTTCAAGGAAGGCTATAATACACTGCTAGACAGTTCCTGGCAGTTGCTTTTGGAGCAGTCCTGCTCTTATTTTTAGACAGTGGCTTGTCAAGCAAGGCCTTGCAATACAAACAGCGCTGCACATGCACCGAAATCACCAGCTAGTGCAAAAGGAAATGAACAGCAGCAACAAATAAGAAAGACTTAACTGATTGTGACCTCACTGAATCAATCCATAGCTATTCAAGAGCAGCAAGCATATGTATGTAGTTACATTATTTCTAACAAAGCTTCTCAAAAATAATTAGAACAACACATTTCCTACAGTTTCATAGTCTTTTACTTTTTGTAAGAAGAAACACACAATTACAGATGTCCACGGCACGCAGATTTCTGAAGGAAGGTTGATTTTCCAAAGCTTTTTTCAGTTGTGCTTCAGTCAAGTCAGTTGCTCAAATGGATCTCCAGTGGCAGCCCTTGCACTTCAGCCATTTAACTCCAAAGCACCAGAGCACACGGAAAATACAGCGTGAGACATTGATACTACAGTAGAAGTGAATTTCAAAGTTAAATTAGCTTGTATCTGCCTCTATTTAAGGTTGGCCCCAGCAGAAGCCTGCAAGTTGTACAGGCCTTCCTCACTAATTTTTGCACGCCAGGGGTTGGACTGGGTGAGCCTTGTGGGTCCCTTCCGACTTGGGATGTTCTATAATCAAGTACATCACAGGCAGGTCTAAATTCTCTGACATGTAACCCAAGTCTGTGAACGTATCATCTTTAGGAGCCCTAGCAAGTCTGTAAATATCACCTCATGTTCAGCCTGTGGGAGCTCCAAGTAAAAGTGGGCAATGGCTTGGATCCTCCCCCACCTCATTTTAAGCCAACACAGGTCACAGAAGAGCAACAGTTTGAGAAATACAGCCGACTGTGTGTAAAACCTGGGAATATGTAAATTTGCAGGATTACAGAACCTTCCCTGACTAGCAAGACTCTGGCAGAGGGTCTGAAAGAGCAGGATGCTTCTGAGCTCGATCCAGTTTCTCAGCAAGAGCAGCAAGAACAAGCAGTCTCACAGATGGATCCGCGTGGGAGGGAGAAAGGATAAAAGTCTGCCTCGAGAGCCTGCTCCAGCTGCCACTGAAGCCTCAGAGGAGTTGGTACAAATTGGGCAGCTACCTATAAAAATCTACTCTGTCTCAGCCATTTCTGAAGCCCTGTTCTTCCCTCACTCCATTTTTCTCCTCCAACCTAGTATTCCTGCACTAGAAGGAGTCCAAGTCAGACAGCTCAGCACAGCACTTAACAGAAGGTGGATTAATACCAGCGTACTGAGGGCAGCATTTGTCTTATTTCTCCACTCCTTTGTAGAGCACCCTGCACACAATGCAACAGCTACAATAATTCAGAAGCACAAGAAGCCAGAACTCTTGGAAAATACTTGATTGAGAAACGACAGAAAAAAAAGAGTATTAGTCTTAAAGCCTCCTCAACAACATCCTCAGTGCCAGGCAGGTTTTCTGACCAGCAGACAAGTCCAGCTGAAGCACCACACCACGAGCACCGGCTTCCTGTCAATACTCGTGATCCAAACACAGTCCTTCAACATTAACATCACCCTCATCTGTTCAAGTTTCAGCAGTGTTTCAGAACTCACCACTGCAACACATTCTAACAATTCAGCAACACTGCTTTCTCTCTACCCTGCTGACCAAACCAAGTGGACTCAGCCACCACTTTCCTGCAGCTTTCAAAACAAGTCCAAAATGCAATTTCTTACCTGCTTGCACAAGCATACACATACAGCTTTCCTCTTTCCAAGTAGCACAATACAGCCAAAGAAGAATGCCAGCACCTTTAAGCACCTAGTTTTGGGAAACCACTGAAAACCTTCAGCTTTCCAACTGCATTTTCACTCCAGCTTAGTTTTCTCAACTGCCGAAAGCGCACAAATCACAACTTTTTTACCTAAGATTGTCTATTTAAGCTTTATTATATAGGTAGGGGAAAGCAGAGAGAAAAACATCAAACTTTACTGTTCTACTTCAGCTGTTATAGCCCACATCTGAACTTCATGTTCCTTCTGACAAGAAATCAAAATTACTGGTCACTAGCTGTGCCTAACCCATCTGGTCTACCAACAGAAAATAGCTAAGTACATGTGTCATCAATCACTGTTAATTACTTCATTAACTTGAAAAAATATCATTTTTATTTTTATTTTTTTCAAAGAACAAACATTGTAATGCTAGTTTGAACTAGCATTAAGTTCAACCAGAAACTTGATGAAGGCTGCTCAAGCTCACACTGCACAACATTAACCAGGTAGCCCAGCTAACAGCACAGTGCTTGTAGCTGTACTCTGCGTGTTGGCTACAGCTCAACTCATCCAACAGCAGCATGTTCTCATCCACAAAAGCTAGAATTAACAAAGTTTTTGTGTTTTCTTGCTTCTTTCTTATGGTGAAACATTTCTTCTATTTCATTTCTTCTTACATGCAAATACTAAAAGCAAAACACACTTCCACTACAAAGCAGTAACCCAGGAGCCTTCTGCATTTGGGGCACAGCTGGAAGATGCCACTTCTGATTGCAATTGCTCCTCCACTTCCAAGGAGCGGGCACATCACTGAATCTAATTACCCCATTCTTCCCAGTGCCAGATCTTGCTGCATGGCAGCTTTGCACTGATGTAAGAAAGGTGGATGAGAAGGTGGAAGCCTTCTGAACAGGCACCATGTCTCCCACAGCCTCCATCTTCCACAAACTGATCTCAGCCCTATCCAACTTCCGGTGCTACTTCACCATTTCTTCTTTTAATCTTCCTCTGTTTTCCTATGCAGTATGGCATGTAGCTGTACTGCATTACCTGCACACCTTTTCTCAATGCCAACATGGCATCGCAGAATCACAGAATCACCAAGGTTGGAAAAGACCTACAGGATCATCCAGTCCAACCATCCACCTATCACCAACAGTTCTCACTAAACCACGTCCCTCAACACGACATCCAAATGTTTCTTCAACACATCCAGGATCAGTGACTCTACCACCTCCCTGGGCAGCCCACTGCAGCATCTGACCACTCTTTTGGAAAAGCAGTATTTCCTTACATCCAGCCTGAATCTCCCCTGGTACAACTTGAGGCCATTCCTTCCAGTCCTATCTACCCCCAGATTTTATATGAAGAGTATATAGGATATTGCACTGATCAAAACCTAGAGCTTTGCCTTCAAAGTGCCTTCCTCCCACCCCAGTGAACACAAGGCGCACTGTTCAGTCTCTGGCTTACCTGCCCAAGCTGTTGAGGCAACAAGAAATTAACTGCAGGAACATGCCCAACAGGCAGCAGTCACCATTAGAAGATAAAGCAGAGGTATATTCTCCTATACACAGAAAATCCAGGCTTTTCTACCCATTTTGTTTTTAAATTACAAGTCAGGCTCTCTCAAACCACAAACATGCCCAGAATGGAAAGTTAATCACCATCACCAGACAAATGTTAACTCGCATGTTGAAGTAGAAGAGGGTTAAATTGTAATAACAGAGAGCACTCTTTAATAAAAACTTGAATCTTCAGTCAAAAATGTCAAGCTCATGGCCGACAAGCAAGAATATTGTAGTATGTGCAAGGAAGGAACAACTGGCACAGGAACTGGGACATACTTTGTGGACTGATGCAGTACCTGCCATGCAGTCCCTTTTTGGTGTATTTTAAAACACTGTCAGCCACCACTTGAGAAGACTTCAGCTCCCTGCCATCAAGGAAGGCTTAACTCCCCAGCTCAGCTCTGCAGGGCTTCACATTTTGTCAAGTTTCTGCATCTATCCTATTTCACACCAGGTGCTGTAGATTACAACTTACACTGCTCTTTATGGCTTTATACATTACATGACAACTTTCACCTCTCTATGACAGGCAAGGAATCAAGCAAAGCAATTTAAATGCTGTTTTGCCTCTCTTCAGTCTTCACTGTCAATTATTAGAGCATCATAGCCTAAACTTGAAGTCTCTTATTCAGACTCCTGGGATTTGGGTTTTCGCACCTTCACACTCTTTTAGATATCTTCCTCACTAGGCCACGTTCAGCTTCAGCAAACACACCACCAGGAATTGGTTGGCTTTGATGAAGACTCTGGATTTTACTATTCTCTGAAAACGTATGTTTTGCTGCCAGTTTTAAATTCCAGCAACCTCAGACACCGCAAAGTAAACGTGCCTCTGTCACCTCAAGACATTCTGCACACAAAGCATGCTCCAAGGCTGGAGCGAGGGGAAGTAGACTGCAAGAATTTAGTTCTGAAATGGAATGGAGAGATAAGATCAAGCAAAAAGGAGCAGAGGCTGCTGACAGATCTACATGCACGCAAGCCAGTGAATATGCAAATAGACAGACATTTCTACTGAGAGTTCACGTGCTTTTGGTTTCTTGCAAACTACTTCAAGCCCACTAAAACATACTGCATACAAGCGAGCTACACAACTCCAACAGGACATCGTGCAGGACAGTTCACCTTGACCTTGTTCAGAGGAATGCTGAGATATTTTTGGGGTAGAAAATTTGGCTCAACTCTGAACATCACAGTACTTAAGAATCACTTCGGACATTTATCTTTTACTACTTCATGTGGAAGTACACAAAGGACTCGACATTAAGCTGTAAAACACCCTGACAAAGCTGCCTCGGGAAAGAGCTTCTTGCCCAGAAGATGAAACAGTGAATTTTGCAAAAGATTTCAGAGAGAGGGGAAAATAAAGGCTGTCTTGACTGTGCATCCCTGCAGACTGACCTTACAGAGCTGGTGCTGCAGCTGACGTGACTTGGTAGCAGATAACCCCAGAAGCATAGAGCTGTTTCCAAAAAGTGATACTAGGACATCCATCTGCTGTTCTTGAAGTTTTGAGAGGAAGAGACACCCAACAGATGCATTATATACTATTACATAGATATATTCTATGTCTGTAGATATATATTCTATGACATATATTACATATATTCTATATATATATGACATATATTCTATGTCATAGATATATTCTATGTCTATAGACACTGGAGCCAAAGAAAGCATTTATTTTCATTTTCACTTCATTTTATCTGCTCACTAGCTCTGAACCAGAGAGACAAGCTCAGGAGCTGGGTTTGGACGCAGCATGAGACGCACATCTTGCATTTTGTAATCCAGACAGTGCCGGGAGCACATACAGCTCTTCACTACCATGGTGGTAACAGCGCTGCTTTGGTAACGAGCCTGTTTCCTAAGGGAGGAAAAAAGCATTCTAACTGGAATACCTGCTTGACAGTCCTTGGCTTCTTTTGGGACAAAGTGCGGGGGTATGTCATCTACCTGGCAAGCATAAGGAGCACAGAAACTTCAGTAATTGTCGGTATCAAATAGCAAGCATATAGAAAAGCTTAAGCAAAAAAGAAAAACAGACCTTTTCCAAGCTAAGTCACCCGCATATGGCACAACAGATCCGAAACAACTTCCCAGCAACATAAATCTCTGCAGAGAGATGAGAGCAGCCTACAGCTCCTCAAAAGCAGGAGCTTCAGCCAGCAGCGAGGCTTCGCATCATCACCCATAAATCTGTGCAGAGCAGCAGTACTCCGCAGGTAGCACTCAGCACAGCACTGGAGCTCCAGCAGAAGGCTTAGGACAACACAGGCGTGATGTCAGGGAGGCTAAGTGAAAGCTAAAAGGTTTGTGAACGCCTGCTCAAGGAGACAAAATCCACAAGGCGAGGAGAGGGACAACAGTCAAGTGCAGGAACACCACGCCTGCACCCAGGCAATGCTCCATCAGCAGCCACCCCAGAAGTCATCACTGGAAGCAGATTCCCTGCTGCCAAGAAGACACTCAGTGACACGGCCGGCTGTCATCCTCACTCAGCAGCCTCCTGCAGCTGCAGGAAGACAGTACCTTTTCCTATGTTTGCTTGATTTTCACACCCACTTGTTGGCTGGTTACAACATATGCTCTGAACTCAGTTATCTGCATTCAGTGGATGCGATAATTTAGGTTTTCGCTGCCAGTGTTAAGAACGAGCCTCAGAGCTATACACTGAGGCCCTGGAATTTAAATATACGATAACACTGTAAATAAAAGGAAGCAAATTCCTTAAGGAAAACCTTCTCGCATGCCAGATCAGTTCCCAGTAGTAACTGCTGTGCTTTGACAAGAGATAAATATTTACAGTCTAGAACAGAGAACACCTTGTGTTGCAATACTCGGAATGCAAGCCCCACTGGTACTCTGTATACTTCGGTTATTTTGATGATTTTACTTTTTTTTTTTTTTTTAAACAATCTGAGCATCTAGAGGCACACACATTGCATCTGTGCTACCAGAACGAAAGCGCAAATATAAGACGTACAGAGAAATTGTCAGATACCAAATCCAGAGCTGATTTTCACAAGAGACGTCGGCTCCCAAGTGGGTTTACATTATTCACAGCAAAAGTCTAAATTATCACCAATAATACGGCCGTAAGGCTTGATTTTTCTTAGAAGGGCAAAAAGACAGTGGGTAGGAAGTCTACATTTAACTCTCTCCTATGAAGAAAGGCTGAGTGAACTGGGTCTGTTCAGCCTTGAGAAAAGAAGACTGAGAGGGGACCTGATCCAGGTCTATAAATATCTAAGTTGTGGGGGGCAGAATGGCGAGGCCGGACTCTTTTCAGTGGTGAGTGGAGACAGGATGAGGGGAAACGGCTGGAAACTGCAGCATAGGAAGTTCTGCACAAATGTGTGAAGGAACTTCTGTACAGTGAGGTGACGGAGCACTGGAACAGGCTGCCCAGGGAGGCTGTGGAGTCTCCTTCTCTGGAGATGTTCAAGACCTGCCTGGATGCCGACCTGTGCGACCTGCTGTAGGGAACCTGCTTTGGCAGGGGGTTGGACTCGATGATCTCTGGAGGTCCCTTCCAACCCCTACAATTCTGTGATTCTGTGATTCTCTTTAGCCTGGGGTACACCACACTAGCAGTATTTCCAGAAGGAGGGACACATAAGCTCAACAGTTTATTCAGCTTTTCAGCTTGCCTCCCAACATCCCATCTTGATCAGCTGCTTCCAGCAAAGGAAAGAATTAGGGGAACGTCATTCAGAATGGCACTTGGGGGCTTTAAGAAGGAAGGGGACAGACTCTTCATCAGGGTCTGTTGTAAAATGATGAGGGGAAATGGTTTCAAACTAGAAGAGAGAGATTTAGATTGGATATAAGGAAGAAGGCTTTTACAATGCAGGTGGTGAGGCACTGGCACAGGTTGCCCCAAGAGCTGGTGGATGCCCTGTCCTGGAGACACCCGGGGTCAGGCTGGATGGGCTCTGAGCACCTGTGGAGCTGTAGGTGTCCCTGCTCACTGAAGGGGAGCTGGACCAGACGGCCTGTAAGGATCCTTCCAAATGAAAAGATTCTATGATTCTATGAAGGTATACAACTGGATATCCTGCTGACGAGGAGGGATGATAAACTCCACGCAAAGAAGATGCTCTCATTTCTAGAATTACACGTCTCAAGTTGCTTGGTTTTTCTGACATTTTAAATTAGGTAAACACCTAATTAAACATGAATGCCTTCTTTTTTCTATGCTATCTATACAGTCCAACCTCCAATTTCAAACACGATCTACACAGATAAGAGTACGGTTTAGCTGCAACACTACAGGATTTCACGTCTGCTGTCTAATACTCCTTACTCAACTGCTATTTGGGCTTCAGGGGCACAACCTCTGTGGTGTGGCAGCCTGGCTGCTGGTAGGCTTACAGAAGAGTTTGATGTCTATCTATGAGTCTCAGTTTCCTTACTTCTCCCCTTACAATGCAAGTACCGCCTGGTGCAGAACTTTCCTGCCTTGACCTCACTCGTGCCGCAGTCAGCACTACTCTGCGATAACTATCTCCTCAATCAGTCAAGCATAAGTTTTCATTTGTTCCCCTGCTTTCAGCATCCCCGTACTTCAGTTTATTTTTAGAACAGCATTTTCATAGCAAAGACCAGCAGCAGCACACTTTCACTGCCAAACAGAATTCAGCTGAGATTTCTCATACTGTCACTAACTGGCAGAAGGATGCTTTAGTCTCATGGCTGCTGAAAACTGGTACCAGCCGAAGGTCTGCCATCCAAAAGAACTGCCTAACCCCAGGCACTGAGGAGGACTGGATTCTCCCTAAGGAATACCAGCTACCTTCAGATTTGCCATGTCATGGGCCACATGCAAGCACCAGGTACCACCACCACCTATCTTTGCTTATAAGGCACAAACTAACACAGAGAGCACGAGGAAAAATAACAACCACACACAGTCACAGAGATGAACAAGACCACAACCTGTGTAAATCCACCTGAAAACACCACAGAGCGCTCATAAAGTTATGTAGTACGAGTCTCTCCTATTTGCAGTGGTTGACAGCCCGCAAACAACATTTCAGCACACAAGGCAGTCTTTCTGAAGGAATACTTGAAGTGCTACACTTTGTTTTGTATCGCACTGATATGCACAC
Source organism: Tympanuchus pallidicinctus (assembly GCF_026119805.1). Classification (NCBI taxonomy): domain Eukaryota; kingdom Metazoa; phylum Chordata; class Aves; order Galliformes; family Phasianidae; genus Tympanuchus; species Tympanuchus pallidicinctus. The sequence goes on from NW_026294669.1 coordinate 35,840,530, forward strand.
AAGCCTTTTCTGTACAGATCCAAAAGCACCCAGCACTTCTCATTACATCAGGGTTGATAACTCAGAACACAAAAAACTCAGACTGCCTTTTGCTGTTATACGTTCCCATGCACCACTTCACTGCTTTAGCAAAGCTTAAAGCGTTTCTTTTTTTTTCCTAATGCTGTGACTTCATTCATAATTATGATTAAGCTCATCAAACACTTCATGCTTACGGCACTGGGAACAGATGAGGCAGCAGCCTTCCTTCTCTCCAAGGATGAGGAAGAAGAGTGCAGTGGAAGGGTGGAGAAGCACAACCCCCAATGAAGCAATCACCACCTACCACGTGCAGCACAATAAACTCCCTGCCGTTCACTTCTGAAGGGTTAGGGAGAGAACCAGCCTCCCTTCCAAGCTGAGCATTTCATTCAAACACATCTGCTAGTAGAGGCTGAAGAAGAAAAAAAATAAAATAAAATTTCTCCCAACCAAAGTATTACCACTGGACTCAAACAAAATCAGCCTAGGAGAAGGGATGAAGTGCATAAATTAATCTTCTGCATGGATCCTGTTATTTTAGGAGAGATCTGTTTACATCAAATAGGTGAGAAAAAACTGAGATGCAAATGCAGAGCCAACGTCTGTTCCAATCCACTGGAATAATCAATTACCAGCAGGAAATCTCACACCAGGCTCAAATAAACCTGACTGCACGAGGCCTTTCATTTCACCTTCCCTTTCTCTTCAGCACAGGCTGAAGACAAGACACCTTTTTGAGCATATTCAGTACTAACCACATCTGGTTCTTCCTATGTCACGGTGCCCGTGAGCAGCAGTGGCATTAATTTGCAAAGCTTCAGTTTGTGGCACCAATCACTGCCTACAGAAGGTTACAGAAATCTAAGAGTTTGTCAGCCAGCAGTGGAAAACAGCAGCAGAGAGCAGGCTTTCTGCTTCACACATGGGGAAGGAAAGGGCTGTGCCTGCAGCCCGGCAGAGACCTTGGTATCATAGGCAGTGCCCTAAAATCTAACCCAGCCTGCTAGGAACTTCAACTTTACCTTCAAATTCTCCCTCTAGGGCCACCCTGGTCCAATAGCCTGTATTCCTCTCCCACTGATCCTAGGGAAACAGACAGCCTGTAAGTCCTGACTCGTGTCCAGGCTGACTTATCCCACCCCACACAAAGGCTGATGCTCCCATTCTCTTCAGCCCACCTCCTCCCAGACCAGCCACAAACTAGATAAAAATGTAACTTTAAACAACACTCCCTTCTCCAAAGCCTCACAGGGAACAGCATACAACAGAATCCATTCATTGTTTCAGGCTTATGTTTCAGGACCTTTTCTAGGAGCAATCCAAACAAATGGAAACACCAAAACTAACTGGAATATTACAGAGCACACGTAATGCGACTGTGTAAGCTATTTTAGTGTAATTTAATGCAATAAAAATACGTTAACCTACTACAAACAACCCACTGAAAGCTGCAGGCTTCCCCTTTTGTTGAGGTGATACGAAACGGGAACAAAACTGGAAGAAAGGCGAACAGAGCAACATGCTCATCTATCTTTAATCTTGAGCAGCACCCTGGAAGAACTGCTTATTCAGCATGAAACTCGAGGATAACAGCGTGGATGCAGCTGTGATGCTGCACCTTCCCTTTGCTGGCTGTAGGCACAGGCCAAGGCACAGCATAGCCTGCTCACCCACTGGGGCCAGGCCCACCATCACAGCTAGCTCTCAGATATAAGTTAATGCAAATTATAGCTGCCAACTAATGCTATCTTGTGCGTTTGACAAACGCAATTTGATTTCACATAAAGCGAGTCATAGTACGCTAACGTTCACAGAATTTAACAGTAATTAAGTCTTGGTGACAGGCACATCATTAAAGCACTGTTTCTTTGGAAAATAAATCAATAAACGAAATTATTTCCTACACGTGAAACATCAAGATTCCTCGCTACTCATAATAGATAAATGGAATTAAGATTAATCAGATGTCAGTGCTTGCCGAGATGAAAGAACGAGATGCTTTAAAAGGCCAATTAACACAAAGCACAGCTACACCGTCAGTGCCCAGCTTTTAATCTCCTATACATTAACTTATCCTACACAACCACGTCAAGCAAACACTTACAATGCACTATTTCATTCACTTTGGCAACCCTGCCTATGGCAGAGGGGTTGAAACTGTATTACCTTTAAGTTCCTTTCCAACTTAAGCCATTTTATGATTCAGCAGCTTGCTGACTCTTTATAAAACATACTGATACACACGTCCAGGACAGCAAACTCAAAAGCAAACAAGAGTCACCAAACCTCACCTGGCTGTACCTGCAGGGTCCCCAGTGTGCCACGTCATCTCCTGGGTTCCAGGGCTGCAAAGCTTCATCAAACCCTGTGAGCCTGCTTGAGCCACTGATGCCCCGAGGCAACGCAGCATCCTTTCCTCAGCCCCCTGACAGGAGCCGACACATCACCTTCACCCCCAGCCTCCAGCTCCTCCCTTCTGCCTTCCTGCTGGTCCTACAAGCTAAGCAAATGGCCTCAAGTTGTGCCACGGGTTCAGGTTGGACGTTTGGAGAAGAAATTTTTCCTAAAGAGTGGTGAGGTGCAAAGGGGCTGCCCAAGTCATCATCCCCAAAGGTGTCAAGAAACGTTTGGATGTCATACTGAGGAACATGGTTTAGTGGGGAAATAGTGGCAGCAGGTGGACGGCTGGACTGGATGACCTTGGAGGCCTTCTCCAACCTTGGTGATTCCATGATTTTAAATGGCTGCCTTGGAGCACTCTCAGGGTTAAAAACAATGAACAAAATCTTACCCAGACTAGAAAGAGCTTTTTCACTGGCCTAAGATTCAATTTCCAAACTGCAACTTTTGTTGTTTTTTTGACTACCTCTTGTGTCTGAAACAAACATTCAGTCATTCCACGGGGGCAGACGGCTGCGGCGCCCACGACCAGAACTCAGCACATATTCCTCTGCACCAGTGGACAGCAGCATCGGGCAGATTTTTATCAAACTGAGAGAAAATCCAGCAGAAAAAAAACATGAAGGAAAAGAATGAAGTTGATTAAAATCTGTCCAGTAATGACTGCCGTGCAAAAAGATTCAAGTATTACGGAGGCAGGCCAAGCTGTAATTCCTTGCAAACGGAGAACCAGAGGATGAACACGTTCCAGGAGATTTTACACTGCTCTAATTGCTCCTCTTTCCAACATCATTTTACAACTTCTGTCTGCTTTCCTACTTCTCTGTCCCCACTTATGTTACCCATTTTTGCCCCTCTGAATTCACTGAAATTTGCTGACTTTATCCTTTAAGACAGCCAGAAACGCACGTCTACTTGTTCCCTCCCCTTCTCCCAGCTTAAACTGCCTAAAATCTTCCCAGTGAAGGAGCACTGCCCAAAATCTGCTTGCTATTCAAGCAGTCCTGGCAATGACAAGCAGCACTTCATGAATCATCTGTTATATACTGCCTTATCAACATGGTCCGCTGCACAAGAAAGTAAACCTGGCCCACTTCAGTTTCCTGCATAACATAATCAAAATGTGAGTGGCATTAATTACTACAGCAGTTTTAAGACCCCTCAAGCCAAGGTCTCGAATGCAGCAGATAAGAGACTGCTGTAAGACACAACGTAAGGCAAAATCATATTTTCAGTTTTGATTTTATTTTTGTTTTTTTGATCGCTGTTGCTGTTTGCAAGTCTGAAATCAGCAAGCTGAGGAGAACCACGTTCCTTTCATCGCTGTACAGAATTGGTGTGCTTAGACCTCGAGTACCTGTAAATGGAAAGCATGGGTTATCTATAAGGGAAGCAGATGCAAAACTGAAGAGCAATCCTGAGTGAAGTGACAAAACGCATCCTGACGGCTCCTCTGTCCAATGACACGCATTTAACAAAATAAGCTCCAGGTATTCAAGCAGGAATCTGATAGAATGTAAATCCAATGGCTGACTTTGCAGGCTGGGTAGCAGGACTGAGAAAGGAAAGTGAAGAAAATTGATGGGATGCCTAAAAACAAGCTACAGATAAGCTAGGAGAGCAACACAGCAGAAAGAGACACCACCAAAGAGGCCAGCAGGAAGAGTCAAGAACACTTGGCAAATATGTAATGGAGATCGTTATCACTATCCAAACAATACTTCCAATTAATATTTCTTTACGGTCCTTATGCTTGGTAGTTTGGAACAGACCAACAGCAAATACCATTCAGCAAATAAAACGTTCTAGTAACATGACCATGTGCACCAACCCTAAACCAACCGAGACAAGTCCTAAGGGTTTGAAGAGTTGTGTTATATACACATTATTACACACATACACATACACACAGCAGTATTTCCAGTAAATACAAATCCACGTATCGCCAACCAGCACAACACAGCCATTTTATCAGCTGGAAAAGAACAGGAGACCAGAAGAGTGCTTTTCAGCCCATGATGAAGTCAGCCCAGCTGGGTCCTGAACGTTCAGGTTGTCAGACCCTGCGGAGCATTGCTCAGCACACACTTGGCCACTTAACCCAGACAGCACATGCTGCACTCAAGAAAAAGAAGGACTCATTTAATTTACAGTGCTATTACAAAGGCATGGCACACAACAAGAGTTCCAGGAATGCAGCCCAAAGGTGCTGAAAAACAATGGCAGTGGGCTTTCAGTGGGGCATGCCCAGCACTCAGCCAAGCAAGAACACAAGCACCTCATGCTGTCAGCCTGCAGTCCTTGAGGTTAGGCTGTGCAACAGGTTCTAAAGGACATTCAGCATGCAAATTCCTTTTAGCATAAGTTACTTGATAAGTGCATAGTAGCTCTTAGCCATTCTCAGCTCTGGAAACAGAAAGATGACCTGGAGTATCTGACTCTTTCATATACTACATAGGCGGTGGAAACGTTCTTCCTCAATACTTTGTTTTATCAGGTTTGGGGTATGTTCATGCAATAGAAAGGCTGTAGCTGCCTCAGAACTGGAAACCCACAAATGATCACAGAGGGAAAGGTTCAGCCATTGCACCAAGCTTCCAATCCCAGAGGCATCTTCCGATGGCTTTAAAGAAGTCTGCTCCAGGGAGCAGCAAGCCACTTCAAAGGAGGCAACATAATCTAAACCCACGGGCTCCTGCTCAACTTTACCTTTTATTTCCATGAAGCCCTTCTCCCTGCCCTTGCAGGTCACTGCACAGTTTAATGCTGCAGGCTGGAATCAGCTCCACCTCTCCAGCAGCCCATAGCCAGGCGGCTCCCATGCTTCCACCTCTTTTTGCTTAATTCTTCCTTCTGTTTTATTCTTTTTGCTCATAAGCCAACACTAAGTGATAAATGAGACTCGCTCCCACCGACCACATCACGTACTTGGGGCATGGAACCCAGTGCTCCCACCCCAGCTGTACAGCTCAGACCTGCCTACATATCAAAGAACTGTTAAGGCTGGAAAAGACTCCTAAGACCACCCAGTCCAATTGTCCACCTAGTACCAATATTGCCCACTAAACCACAGCTAGCAACACTATGTAAGCAGAGATGGCAAAGAAAGCCAGAGAGCTGAATGGCTTTGCAGGTCATGGACACACACTTCTGAAAGGGCAGCTCCCGTGCAAAGGATGAGAGCTGCCACCTCGTGCTTCCATCCCATCTGCTAAAAGACAAATTCCTCAGGTCATTTTCAAAATGCATTTCTGGCTGTTCTAAAGCATCCTTGCTCCAAAACCAAATCCTGAAGCAAACCCACTCCCCCTTCCCTCCCACCCCTCCCCCCCCCCCCCCCCCCCCCAAAAAAAATCAAGAACGGGAAGATCAATTTTCAAGATTTAAGATTTTTAGAATCACTTTTTCCCCTCAATTCAGCCAACTGAGAGCACAGCTTAACGCCAGCGATGACACCTGTCAGGTGCACGTGCCATTCATGCACAGAGAGAAGCAGAGCATCCTGGAGAGCCGTGCCACGCATGTTTCGCTTCGTACAGAAAATCTGCAGTGCTAAAAACTTACTCTTTCTAACTGGGTGGCATTTTACATTTCCAAATGTAATTGAGTGAGCACGTCGCCATGGTGACGGTAGGATTCTGCAATAACTTTGGTGCCTTGTAATTGCGGTATATTTGTATACAAGCAGCTGAGCTTTCTTAATTCAATGCCCTCTTAACTCTTTCTGAGAGCCTGCAGAGCGACAAAGGCAGCCTTTGGGCTGGGAACTCCAAGAGGAAGGGCTGGAAACATCAGAGCAATCAGAACAGAGGGAGGAAAAAAAGGAGAAAAAAAAGCAGCCCTGCCAAGAAGCAGATTATTATATAAACTTCAGAGCTCCTTAGCTTTTAGAAACGTCGCTGTTATCAAAGCCTAATTCGGATAATTAACTTCAGGTAGCTTTTTGGCAGGCAACGCGGCCCCAGCTGGAAGCAGCCCCTGACAGCAGCACATCGCAGTGCTGTCAGCATGGCACGGAGCTGAGGACAAGCACGGGGCACCCATCCGACCCAGCACTCCCACACCTCGCATCAAGGGAGCATTTTTGGGGACGGAGAGCAACGAGCCGCGCTAGGAAATGGGCGTTTAAAGCAACGAGCCGGGTTGGTGCCAACCTTCGGAGGCGAGTAAGCAACAAAACCTTCCCCTATCATGCCCCAAACAATTACGCAAGTGCTTTGAATAAAAGGCCGGTTCAGCTCCCTCCGTAACGCCAAATACAGCCCTACCATAACGGCAAATAATCGCTCCGCAAACACATTCCCCTGCTAAGAGGCCACGCTGCGCTCGCCACGCCGCTCGGATAGCGCTGAGCATCGTTCTGACAAATTCCTGCAGCAAAACCCGCACCGGCGCTCGGCAGCACCTCCCTTACGCAGCGCCACGCGCGTTACAAGCCCTTTCTTTTTTTCCTTTCTGTTTTTTAAGTTAGGAATCCAACGTCGCAGCACAAACCTTATCCCCCCAACCTAGAAAAACAGCATTTTAGGGGACTTCCACCAAACCCGGGGCGGCGGGGCCGTGCGGGGCCGAGGAGGTGCATACTGACGCCTCCTCGATCCCGCATGGCCCCGCCGCCCCCGGCCCATTCCGCCCCCGGCCCCGCCGCTCACCGCTGCCCGCATCGCTCCGCGCCGAGCCCCGCGCGGCTCCGAGGCGGCGCCGCTGCTGCCGGGGGTGGGAGGAGCCGCGGCCGCCCGCGAGGGGGCGTGACCATCCGGATGCTCCGCCCCCTTGCCTCATTCACAAAAAAACGCCAGCGCCGCCGCCCGAAGGAGGGCGAGCCGAAGCCACGCCCCCACCGGGCTCGGCGTCCAATCGCATGGCACAGCGGCTCAAATCCACCCGCCAATACCACGAGGGCAAACGCGATTGGTGCGGGGAGCTGCCCGTCACCTCCCCCCTGCGGAACCCTCCGCGCCGCACGGCCGGAGCCCGGAGGAAAACAGCCGCGCGCCGTCGAAGCCTTAGGGAACCACGGCGAGGCCCGGGCCGGGATTAAAAGCCGGCGGACAGAAACTCGCGCAGCCTTAAGACCCCGTGCGGCGGGCAGCAGGGCCCCGGCGTGGTCCGGCCCGGCGAGAGGCGCCGCGTACTGACCTGGGTGACGGCGGGAGGAGCGTGGAGCCTTGCGGCGAAGGCCCGGCGGCGGACACGGGCGGCGCGCGCGCCACCAACGGACTCAGCCCGTGACGGGATCCGCCATCTTGGAATTTTTAGATGGAGAGTCACGTGGTGCGACCATTTTTCCTGCCGGCCAATCAGGAAGCGCGGTTTATTTATAGCCGCGGCTCCCTCTTTTTTCTTTCCCCCCTCCCGCTCTCCCCCCGCTCCGCCTCATCCCGGCTGGGCGCGCGGCGGGGGAAGGGAACCAATCGGACCCCGCCTCGGCTCTTAGCCCCGCCTCCCCGCACGTCGCCTAGGTGACGGCGCGGCGCGCGGACGGGCTGCGGCCGTTGGGCGCCGTCCGTTGGGTTGCCCCGTCCCGCAGCCGAGCTGCGCCGCTTTAAACAGCGCCTGAATCACCGTGTGAGAAGCGGAAGGGGCAGAGGCACGGGCCGGCTGGGACCTGAAGGGAGTTGCTAACGACTTTGTCCCTCCTTCATAATTTACAGCTGTATTCTAGCATGCAATCACAACTCTTTTTTCTCCTTTTTTTTTTTTTTTTTTTTTTTTTGAGATGCTTAACAATTACAGAGCCATATGAAAATCCTATTCATTTGACATTTGACCCCTGTGGTTGCTTCTCTTTCCATGCCACGAATAACATGCCTGCTTCTTGGCGGAGGTCAGAATCGGTCTGATGGTTCCATCAGCAGAATCATCCTGTTGAGTTCAGCTTTCCTGTCTTACTTTATTTTTAAGAGATTAATTTGTGAGCAGCAGTTTGGAACAAACATTACATCTTCCAGCACCTAAAGGGAGCCAGCAGACAAGAGGGGAGTCAACTCTGTGCAAGGGTTGATAACGGCAGGACAAAAGGAAGCGGTTTTGAGTTGAGGGAGAGAAGATTGAGGTTGGATGTCAGGGGGAAGTTCTTTGCTATGAGAGTGGTGAGGTGCTGCAACAGCTGCCCAGAGAGGCTGTGGATGCCCCGTCCATTATGGAGGTGTTCAAGGCCAGGTTGGATGGGGCCCTGGGCAGCCTGGGCTGCTATGAGATGTGGAGGTTGGTGGCCCTGCATGTGACAGGGGGTTGGAGATTCATGATCCCTTCCAACCCAAGCCATCCTGCGATTCTACAATTTTGATTATTCTAAGCTTGAGCCTACAGGCAGCACAGCCTGCCTTGTAGAGGACCTGAAGTTTGGGGATATTCTCACTTCAGTACGTGTCTGAGGATACACTGGCGTGCACCACTTCTGCATAAAGCTGAAGCCCGTTTTTGTCTCATTTTTACCATATACTGGCTTGTGGGCTTGTTTGTTTGTTGTTCTTTGGTCGGTGAGGTTTTAGGTTTCCTTCTACGGTCGTTCTGCTATCTTTATTCAGGGCCAGTTTGTGTGCTCACGTGCATGTATGTCTACATATATAAATAAGCTTCTAAATTATTTTAAAGTGTCCAGAGACATGTGGGTGTAAGTGCTTTAGGTCTAGAGCTTCACGAGTGCAGACTGTGCAGCCAAAAACAAGGCAACATTCACATATGCCAGAAGCTGCTCAGTGGATCTAACGAGCGGTGGCCATGGCAGGACATGTAAGCATGTAAGGACAGCTGCGTGGCTGCCTGCCCTCTCCTAAGGCTCCCCATTTCTTGTGCTGCTGTGAAGTGCTTTGCTCACCAACACGCTTACAGCCATCACTTTGCCTAAGTGGTCCCTGCAGCATCCGCACCCCCCACATGTTCCCTGGATGCTCTCCTGCAGCTCCAAGCTGCAGAGCCTCTGCAGGTTGGGTCTGTCACCTCCAATGCCTTCTGCATGGCTGAAGGTGTTTTGAAAAGATGAAAGAAGGGAAAGAAAATTGCACCCTTAAAGTTGCCATGGAGTGTTTTATCTTCCAAATTTGATTGATGCTTTACTTGTGGTCGTGGGTGTGAATATGTGTGTCTATTAATATCCAGTCTGGGCTAACCTGTGCATAATGACAGAAAATTAAACCCTGCCATTGTTCCTATAAACTAGAATTCAGACATGAGCAAAAAAAGTGTTCTTCCTATATATTAAACCTGACTGTATATAGTATGGTCTGTTTTTACTGTAATTGCAGCTGAAAAGTTTACTTAAAAGCCATTTGAATTAAAATAAAAAATTGGGGAAAAAGAAAATTGGCAGAGCTAATTCATAAAGACTGAAATAAAATGCAATTACGGAGCTTCCCGCCTACCTCCACCTCATCTCTACCTGAACTCTACTTCTTGTTTGTCAAAAAGGTTCCATTTTTTGATGTGCTTAAGCAGGTAACATCCATCACAATGCTGCAGCTCGTTTCCTTCCCCAGTCACAGCAATCTGGAGGAAGTAAAAGAGGGTCTCTCAGCTTTGCATCCCAATGCTGCCCCTTCCACCACCTCCTCAGCCAGAAAGAGAACATCGAGTTAGGGAGAAAGCCAGCAGGAGCTTCCTCTGGAGCCTTGCCACTGAAGAGCAACACCTACTCCAAGTGCCAGTGCTGCAGTCAAGCCCAGACACAAGCACCCATGTGTGGATTGCTTTCTCTCCTTCCTCCTGATCAGTTAGTTGCCATCATCTCTCTCCCTTGATATTTTTCTCCTGCCAGTCACCCTTCTTTGCCTTATCTCCCACTCCCATCTGTGTCCTCTCTACATCGTATTCATTTCATCCTTTCTGCCATCAGGAAAAAAAGAAAAGAAAAAAGGAAAAACAGCAACTACCAGATTTAGAACACAGCTGTAATTAAACAGACAATGTTAGATTTACATTGCCCCCTCCTGTGTTTTCCTTCAGGTATACCTTTTCTATTCTTGTCTCGGTGAATTCTGATTCAGCTGGGATGCCTTCCATCTTTGCACAGGACCACAGGCAGCAGAGATCCTTCTCTCTTGTGGTGTTTTTTTTTCAATACGCTCTGAAATCTGTCTTCTGTGCAGAGCAGTCTTGTCTGGCTTAATGTGAGCTATAAAGGAGAACAAGGTGGTTCTCGTTCACTAAAGAGTGCCTGCTGAGGCTGAAGAAGCCTGTATTTGGCTGCAGAAGTTATTTTTCCAGCTTGTCTGCAGACCTAGCACTTCATCAAGTCTTCATCACTCAAGGACTAAAAAGCTTAAATTCTGCAGCACCAAGGCCAGTCTCAAAGAAAAAAGTTACTGCTGTTGTCTTGGACAAAATCAAATCCCCGTCCCACGTTTCAAGAAAATAAGTTCAAAATAAAGGTCACAATGCAAAATTTGTTCTTCAGGTTCATGCTTCTCAGAAAATCTTCAGGCATACGTACTCCACCTCAAATTATGCTCTTTATTTCAGCAATGCCAAACACAGAACACACAACGCTGTGTTGCTGAAAGGAACAATGAGTGATAGGAGATTAGGCAGCCACACAGCGGGCAGGGCTCGCTTCCTATGCTGCAGGTTTGGCGAGGGAAAACACACCTGGAAATAGCTGTGCTGCAGCAGCGTGCGGCCTGGGGAGCAGAGGCAGCCGCGACAAGGAAGAGCCATGGTGCTGCTGTTGGGAAAGAAAAGACTGGGTAAAGAAGACGTACAGAAAAAGCTTTGCAACAAAGGTTAACGAAGATAATGTTGGATATTTATAGCAGTCATTTTATCCTCAGCTTGATACACTTTGCAAATGTTTCCTTGCCAAAATTTGCTCCGAGTGTTTTTTGCTGAATTTTATAAATTCCGTATTTGTTTAGCAATAACATTGATTCTCTGAGCTTGTTGTAGGAGATGGAGAAGGAATGTGGTGCAGCCACTACAAACTGCTGTCCCTAAGATCTTACCTTAAGATGTTATCCCTCCCGATCAGCCTGATGAGCTACGAGACAGAGCAAATCTCCTTCTTCAACTGCCGTCAGTTGTCAATGTTAGTAGCATACTGAGGCTTGAATTTAGAAATACACAAGAAATAAGTCTGTACTTAAGATGAGATCTTTGTGAAATTGAGGCTAGGATAATTGTTGGATCATTTAGCTTATCAGTGACTTTTTTTTTCTGATTCTTTCTATATATGTTATTGAATTCCTTGAATTTTCATCCTTGGCAGCTGCTGAGAGGGAAAAAAAAAACACGTGTGTGTGTGCATGTGTGTGTTTCTCTACAGTGGGAGCCTTAGAGAAAATATTGATTCATTTTTCTGTCTCTTTCAACCAGAAGAAAAAAAAAAGAAGAAAAAAAAGCATCCTGCATGATACAGGATTAAAAAAAACCCCAAACAATTAAAGTAGAAATAACTGTGAGGAACAAAAAAAGAAAAAGAGAAAGAAAACCCACCAAAAGCAACAAGTTACTTTTTCAATAAAAATATATGTGCAGCCTGGCCCCTGGGTGTTGGTTTTAAGTGAAGATATTGACGTGCAGCTGAATGACAAGTAGAATACTTCTCTACTGAAATATTGATAGTAGATTACACTAAACCACAAACTATCTCCATAAAGCCCATCATTTCTTATCCTAATGGTGTTTTCTTTCCCTTGGATGACTACTACATTCACGATACAATGTCTTTATTCTATCTGCGGGAAAAACTTTTTACCATACAGCTAAATTAACTTGTCAAAAGGCTTCAAACTTCGGAAGCTTTTACAGCTCAATTCAAAGCTATTATTCAAGATTGAATGAGAAGGCTGTGGACTGTAAAAGCTGGCAAAAAAATGAATTTCACAAGCATTCACGAGTTGAATGGAATACTTACTTTTTGTTCAGGTTGTGCGTGTTTCATTGAGCTGTCTGGGAATGGCTGTGTTTTGCCCATAAGCCCCTTGCTTTGCAGAGAAGGAATGCTTCTTACTGCTGCCCTCGGAGCTGTGACCCAGTGCTTGCTCTTTCACACACACTTGATTGTATTTCCTTTGGCCCAACCAAAGTAAGTGCCAACCAGCTCTCCAAAAGAGAACAGATAGCTGCTGAACTGAGGCAGAGCAGAGCAGGAAACAAACCTATGTCTACACTTTTTTTTTTTTAAGTGAGATCCTAGGCTCGCATCATCTCACAGTCAGTCACAGCTTTCTCGTGCAAATACGAATGCCTGGTTTCAGGAGCAGCAATTGCCTTTGAGGAGAAGCAACTTTCATATTTCACAGGTAAGTAGCAGCTGGCAGAGCTTGCACTCACAGACTCCTTTTGCAGATGCGCTGCTATTCAGTCTCTTTGAGACAAACACAAGAAGGCAAGGTGGAGCTTACAGAACCAGAGATCTCGGACCCAGGATGCCTGTGGCAGAGGTTGCACAGAATGACATTTCTGACCTGTGAGTCCAGTATCTTGTGGCTAAAGCCTACAGATCGCTGCAGTTCGCTTGGAGTCCACGACTCACCTTCCCTCAGTCAGAATCTCAATCAGAGTCACTTTCCTTCTTTTTATTCCTTCTCTCTTTATTTATTTTTTTTTTAAATCATTATTTTATTCTTCCTTAGCATGCCTACTGTTCAGACCATTTTCAAGAGTTCATAGCACTTACCCATGAACTGAAGGGTCCAGGGTCACTTCTCTCTTCTGCCTGGCAGAATCCTTAAATGCAGCTTCCATCTCTCCAAATGCTGGTGGTCACAGCAGCACAGGATAGCATCCCCTTGCTGCAAAGACAGGCCACTGGACAGAAGCACGATGCACAAGATGATAGAACAGGTGAGAAGTTACATCCCTTAGCTGACAGGCTGTGGAGGAGGGTTGAAAAATACTTATTTTCTGGGACATCATCTGAGTGTAGACCGGTGTTGACAGGACCAGCAGCACAGCACCAAGATATCTCAGGGCTTTGCACTTCAGAAGCTGAGCTCTGGGGAGTACTTCATAGCTGCCTCCAAAATAGGATAGCAATGTAGAGTAGTCTGGGGAAGAGCATCTTTGATCTTAAGTTATTAATTGCAAGCTAATGAAACTACTGGATCTGGCCCTTTACTCATTAGTGCCTTAGTCTTACATCTGTAAAACAGGAATATTACTGTTTCCCTACCTAAGAATAAGATGAGGATAAAAGGCTAAAAGGACTTCTTATGACTTCTTATCGATTACTGGGAGACCTGAAGATACAAATGAGGCAGTATAGCACCAAAAAAAAAACCACAACAGAATCCATCACCAGGCACTTTTGTCATTGCATAGAAGAATGAAACACTCAAGCACTGGCAAACTAACAAAGTTCCTGACAATTTCTTCCTACTGCAGCTTTATTCCATTAAAAACAGCCATTCAGAGCATATCATGATCGTGCAAGATTGCTGATCACAGACTCTATGCATGGACATCGTTAGTTTTGTCCACTGCTGGGAGATTGCCACGGGCATCGGTGCTGATAAGCACGCTGGAATCAAAGCCCCATAGGCCATGAGGTTTATTCACATGGAAGACAAGAGCACACAGACACAAATTAGATCAGCACAGACCAAAGTAAATCATCTTCTGTTGGACACAGTACTTTTTGAGCATGGTCCAAAAGAAGAGATAGATCTTGCTTTAAAAAGTTGAGAGTGAAAGGGGAACTGGTAGATGAAGTATGTGGGCAAAACTGCATGCACCTTTCAGATTCCTAATTTCTCCTCCCTCTGTTTAGATTATCTAAATATTGTCCTATTCCTATTGCACACAGGTCAAAGTTTTAGGTTTTTTTTTTTAATTTAGAGTAATTTTTTATTTTATTTATGTTATTTCCTGAATATATTTATCTACTAAAAGGTTTGGGCAGCTGTGTTTTGTTCCTGGCGAAACCTCACCTCGCTTTTCCTTTCCTATGGCAAAACTAAAACCACAGCTAGTTTTGGATTTGAACTCGCTAGGAAACACAGGAAGACACCAGATTTTCTCTGTCTACTTATAGGAGAGCAATCATAATGGCATAGAACCATTGCAGATAGAACCTTCCTTGTGCATTCAGAAAAGATGGGACAAGAGGAAGGTCAAAAAAAGAAGGTATATATAAACCGAAGAATGAGCTGGGTGCACTCAGGAAGCCAAGTAGAGCATTAGAAAACAATATAGCAAGGACAAAGGTTCATTCTTGCTGAATATAAGTGGACTGGTGTTCACACAAATCATCCATTTTTGAAAGTTACAGCACTGAGCTCACGTCAGGAGGCAGTCGGTGGGTGTACAAGTCTCATGCTGAACCAAAACATCCGTGGGTCATTCCTATAGCACTGGTTCAGCTCCTTTATGCAGAGACACCGAAGCATCTACATAGGGCAAAAGCTCAGGTCCTTTTCTCCTTCTTATCACCATTTTCTCACTGCATTTGTATTTTATCTTTTCAGCCTTGCTAGTTGTATCTTACAGCCTTGCTAGTTGCAAGCACTTTATCTGACTTCTTAAAGAGCGTCACAGCAGATGATGATGTATCAACACAAGTACAGGTGTCCAGAACAGCAATAGTGAAATGGAACTGTGGAAAATAGTATCACGAAACAAACATCTCCAAAGGCTGAAGAGTTATATCCTGCTTGGCTTTATTGGATAATTGGCTGTGAATTCTGAATCTTGGCCTCTCATTTGAAGATATGCTGTTCAATGGACAACTAAGACATAAATAATCAGCCATTAATGTTAAAAATATAATTCAGAATCTGCTACGACAACCTCAGATGAATCAAAACCTCTCCAGCCCTAGAAATATCTGCATATGCTCATAAAATATGGGCACAGAAGAAAGATACTTCACTTTTCCAGGATCAGTAGGAAAGATCAGTCTTGTAAAAGGCCAGGATGTCTCTTCCAGGAAAAAGGGGGGAAAAAAAGTCAAATTTGACATTTTGTAAAAGAGGATGAAGGAAACCCCATCATTTCAAGGACTAGATTCAAGGAAAGGGCTGAGTGGGACAGAGAAGAGACTAACCCAGAAAGGACAGAAAGAGATGGAGACTAAAACTGACAAGCTGTTTCAAAAATCTGCAAGGCAACGGAGTCCAACCCAGAAAAGGAACGTAATTGAGATATAGATCAATAATATCTACATTGCATAATAAGCACCACATATTTTTTTCCTTTAAGAAAAGGAAGAGTTTACAGCAGGTACCTCTTGAGAGGATGTTGCAATGGAATGCATCTGTGCCTTTCCAGCAGTTTTGGTTTAGGCTGTTCACACTGAGATACGCTGGCATCAAAGAGACGAGACTCACAGATCTTGATTCATCCTTATCAGGAGCTTCCTAGTAGGTTGCTTGATGCATATTAAAGGACCAGTTATGAACGCCCGTGGAAGCTTTCCAAACATCACACGTTAGCAGGCTGATATGGATAATTTCTAGGAAAGCTGCTGGTGTGGCTTGGAAATGAGAGTAGGATTAATTAAATAAGGCCTTCTACCTTGCACTGAATGAGGGGCAGGAATGTTCTGGCTGCTATATAAAGACTGCAATGCAAAACGTTGAGATCATTTGATAGGAAGTGTAATGGCCCGAAACTGGGCTGTGCTTCTCTATGAGCAAGGAGGAGAGAGCGTGAACGTACAGCACTTTGGTTAGATTTGGTTTGATTTTTTTGTCTGATAAGAGAACACTTCAGATAGCTCACTAGTAACAGGTTTGTGATTTTGGATGAGGTGCACGGGTGTGAAAGCGTTAGTGGGGGCTGGCAGGGGAAGAGGCTATCAAGTGTTTCAGCCTTGCTGCTAGCACCCTTGCAGTCAGCCAAGAGTAAAGTGGCTATCTTTGTCATGATGGAAGCAAAATAAGGGCTATCGAAGTCAGAAAAGCAAAGGAATTGCAATGACCAGGCTAGAGGAAGGAGCTGTGTCCCGCACAGGTGCATGGATGTATTTTGGAGGTGGCTGTGCCACTGCAGACCTCTGCTCTTCCCAAGGACACCTTGACACGAGGCAGAGGAAGGTGGATTCTTACATCATTGCAAAAGAAGGTCTCAGAAGATCTCTATTTAAAGGCAAGTTCTGAGGAACATTACTCTGATTTGGGCACCTCTGTCACTGGCAGCTTGGCTCAGCAAGGGCCTGACTGACTACCAAACAGCCTTTGAAGCCACAGTCCAAAACTCCAACCTTAGAGTTATTTTTAAAGGAGTGCTTTTGCTTTTCTGGGTTTGAGCCCAAAATCTCACTTGGAGTCACTCGCATTCATGTCAGCAGAACAACATAGCCAAACATAAAGTTTTTTCTTTTTCTTTTTTTTCTTAATTAAACTGCTCTTCTCTCAAGTCAAATGGAGCTTTATCCTCCCTCCAAACTAAGAATGGGCACATCTGAGCGTTGCCAGTGAAATTTGAAGTCCACTAGAAATAGCTTAGCAGAAACTATTGTGTTTTACAGAACATTTTCCTTACCAAGGCAATTGAAATAGGGCAGGTTTCCAGAATACCGGCTGCAAGAGACATCTCTCATCTCTCCACCTGCATTTAGAATCTTAGAATTGCTCAAGTGGGAAAAGACCTCCAAGATCATCAAGCCCAACTGCAGCCTCACCATACTACCCTAACTCTAACAACCCACCATTTAGAAGAAATGCATCTTTATTTTCCTACGTACCAGAAATACACCCATTTACCACAACTGCTTGCTTCGTTCCCAGGACCACAGCAAGCTTTCCTGTCGTGTTTCCAGCTGAGAAGCTTGGCTGACAGCTCTGCAGACAGCAGCGTTCCAGTGTCATTCATGGACCAGCACCAGAAGAGCACTGCTTACACCCAGCCCATAACAGCACTATCTGCCACTACCTCACGTGGGAGCTGGGCGCTTTACAGCATGTGTGCTGCAGTACCTCTGGAGAATGGCAAAAGCCAGAGATGAAAAAACAGAGTGGAAGCTCACATCTACTGCTCATTAGGTGACTTGAAGTGATACTGGTGGGTTTTGTGCATGTGTCTACACATGTTTTCTTCTCCAACCTTAGCAGGGAATATTTTATTTGCTTACTGAAGTTTTCACATGCTATATGTTGTTGCTGTTTTGTTTTGTTCTTAAATCCCTCACCTATATATTTATTATAGGCGGATATTATACCCCCGCAGTATAGAAACACTGCAAAGTGCTAGTTAAGTTCTCAGAGCTGACTGAATAATACCATAAATACAAGGGTACTGAAATGACAACAATAAAGAGAGCTGTACTTTGAGCAATAAATATGAACTGTAGCTGTGCTTTGAATTTTATGTGTGCTCTAGCTAATAGGTATTCAGCTTGTGTGGGCCACTGACATTTAAATAAACACATGTGCAGTCCAAGGGGGTTGGCTGTGGAGCCTCTTGTCAATTGAATCCAGCCCTGGGAGTACAAATAGAGCAGTTCAGGACTGCAGAAATTCCATGCTGGGCCAGCCCTTAGTGGTATCGCTCCTGAAACCATAAGAAATCATCCATGGGGGAAACAGTCACAATGGGAATGAGGGGAGTGGTGGAAAACCCCAAAAACATTTGGCTTCAAAGAGATGCTGTAAATATTGCTAAAAAAAAAATGCCTGCCCTTTGCAGACTCGGGGAACACTCAGCTTCTCTGGAACTGAGCTGGTCAGCCTAAGCAGTGTGCCTACCCTGCAGCAGCACAAACGAATCACCTTCTCATCAAAACCCTTGCTTTTTTTCTTTGCATAGCAAGACTACATGACTCTGATGCCAACCCACTCCTGACATAAAAGGGACACCTGGGTTATGGGACGCAGAGGGACCTGGACACAACCACCTCCTGCAGTGCATGCGTTTCTCTCTGCATGCAAAGACAAATTTGATTATGGTAGAATAATTTTGATTGCATTTCTGGAAAAAGCAAGGACTGACAGTGAGTCCTTTTTTATGTGCTCTAGCAAATTATTCTGCAGCTCTTAAAATCAAAAATAGCTTGGCAGTATCTGAGCAGCTATGGGCTTGCTACTAATATGCAGCACCTTACTCCAAAATAGATGAATAAAAACATTCTCAGTGCCCTGAGCATTTGTTTGAAGCAGTGCATACAAGCTGCGGGTGATGCCATAAGAGTTGATGGGACTTCAAGCATTTCCCATCTGCCAAGAAAAGCAGAGTTTCACACCCAGATGATGCCTTGTCTCACCACCAGTGTACTGTCATAGGTGAGATAGGAATAGCCCAGGAATAAGATGGCATCAACTCCAGCAGTGCCAGCCTTTGGAAAAGGGAAGTGGGCAGAAATAAAACTGAGAGGGAAATCAGCGAGCTACTTAAAGCCCATACGTAACACTGGGCAAAGCAACAGAGGCTACGTAACAACACTGAAGAGGTAGGATGAAGAAAGCATGCTTCTGGGGAATGCTCTGTAGGCATCAGTGCACGTGTAAGCAGGGACAGTTTGGCTGACGCAGTGTGCTCTGGCTCTCAAAAGCTCTCTCACCAGGGGCTCCTAGGAATTTAATCTCTCCTGGGATTAGAAGAGAGGTTCTCAAATGAATTCAAAACTAGTAGGAAATAGGAAGGGGCAGGTAGGAATAAATGGTTATTTTCCAAAGAAGAGGGAATCCTAGTAGAATCTTGAATAAGTTCGGGCTGTGGCACGGGCTGCTTTCAGAGCCTAAATGGTCCAGAAAAAGAATACTTAAAAACAAAATAAATCTGCTGAGGTTGCTAAGAAAAAATTACTTAAGGTTGCAGAAATTAGTGCTGTCTATAAGGAGCTGCAGAAGGACTAAGGAGCTTGGTAATTAAATAGAATAGCTGGTAAATAACTAGCAGCACATAACCAAGATGACCTCACTATAGTTTCTTCATTTTATATTAAGCACTCAAGAAGGAGAACCCAAATCAATAAGAATGCTGGTTCTTTCCCAAGCAGTGAGCCGAGAGATGAACTGGGTGTGAGGAAATGGCACAGGAAGTCATCCCCAAGAAGGCACAGCTTAGGCCTGTCCACTTCCTCTGCTACCTGAGAAGAAGCAACTTCTGGATCTCCCACCACACCAGGAGGCACATGGTGGCAGTGGATGCATTATCACTACTAGCTGAGTACGATGAACATCCTTCACCAGACAGCAGATGGAAAATCAATCTGAAGCACTTTTTCCTGCACGTTATGAACTTTGCTGCCATAGGTGGTTGCAGAAGTGTAAGCTTACTCCAAAGGCAGTTAGCCAGCATAAAGGAAAGCAAGCTGAACATAAAGGTCTAGCAAATATAAAAACAGAGAGAAAACCTCTAGTGCAGTGAGCTGTTAAACTACAGCTTGCTGGGAGTGTTTGCTGGAGTTGGTAACTCCTGATTTTAAGCTCTTCCCTTTCAGCACACCCTACCAGGCTTTGTCAGAGATAGCGCACAAGGCTTTGGTCTGCCTTAGTACAGCTGTTCTTGTGTTTCACAGATTAACTTTGGATCCAGGCATAATTGGTACAGAAGGAAAACACTGAAAAATCCTGGGAGAGAATGTCTAGCACGCGTTCCTAATGGAGCCAACGCTTTCAAAACTAACGCTTTCATCTAAATATAGTTTCCAAAAACCACTGAAGTCAATAGGGTTTAAGCATGGATGTAACTTCTAAAGCAAGCTACTGGCATAGGAAGAAAGAGTATTTGGAGCAAGGGGAATTTTTCCTAGACCAACCTTCTTGACAGGAGACAAGACCTAGAGCGAATTTTCCAGGCAAGAGGCTGGTCAGATAAAGCAACCACAATAATTAAGCTTCCAGATTTAACGACTTCTCATCAGCAAAGTCATTTTTGCTTTCTAAAGGAAATAAAAGATGAAATAACTCAACCACCAGTCAAGCTTGATAGTTAAGCTTGCCAAAACACCAAAGGACTAGATATTGGTAAAGTGAACCACCCTTCAAATGTGGAGATCCAGGGAAGTGAAAACTATCAAGACTCACACCTATGCAGGACAAATTGATAGAAACCATTCTCTGTTTTTGCATTTACAAAAGGAAAAGACATGGATGAGTAAGAATACATCCATGGGGAGTCAGCAAGGGAAAGTTGTCTCATCAAGATATGGCAGCATGGAGAAGGAGTTGGCAAACACACGGATAAGGTAGGCACAATTATCTTTACTTACTTGGATTTCTCAGAAGGTTTCCAGTGCTCTTCCTCAATGGATGCTCTGACACGCCCGGCATAGATTAGAAAATAACAAAACCCAAGAAAGAAGAGCAAGCAGAAGGTGCAAAGCTAACGTGAGCTGAAGCAGACAATCCAGAATTAACTTGGATCTTTCGGCACGTGCTCACTCCTGCTTTCACAGGAAAAGAACAGCATAGCTGCTGTCTCACTGCTGCTCACCACCACGGTGGTAGGGCCTTTTCCCTCACAGCTGCTTCACTCCCCTGTTGCAATCATTGAAGCTCTGGCTCACCTTCCCTGTCAAGGAATGAGATCTCTGCTTTGGTTTGCAGTTCGTTTGGTTTTTCTGTAGCAGTTTGATTTGTGGTTGCTAGCAATACCTTGGTGGCTGCTCTGCCACATAGCAGAGGTTCCCCGCATCTCCGTGAGCCTTGTTTGAACAATCTTACCATGCAGGTAGTGGGTTTGTTGGAAAGATATTTGCACAGCCACAGTACTTTTGAAGCAGGCTTCCACAGTCTTCTACATTTTATTTTTAGCCAGTGTCCCAGGTGAGGCTTCTTTCCAGAGGATTGCCACCAAGCACACCCCATATAGAGGCAGCTGGAGACAATGCTGAGGCTATGGATACACCTGCCTGGGATAATTGCTCTGCTTAGGAAAGCAGGGCTGTGAGTTCAGGTGGCGGCGCACTCTTAACCCAGACTGGAAGTTGGAAAGCTGAAAGCATAACAGAGGGGAAAACAAACAAACAAACAAAAAAGGTTGTGTCGAGGAGTGCAGGGCTCACTGGAAAAGGTGATTTCTCTTCTGCAAAATCACTGTGAGGAAGAGAATGCTGCACTTATATGTACTTATCCACACTGAACGCAGCCCTGACTCTACTCATCCCCTCTCTTCTTTTGAAAACTAACCTGGAATGTGACACACATATATAGAAACATCTTCAGTGTTCACTGAGGCCAACAGAATAATTCCCGTTGATATCAACAGATAATGGCTCAGCCCTCGGGAAAATCACATCGCAAAGTCAACCACAGGGGTGCCTGAAGATACCTGAAGTCCCCAGCCCAATGCTCAGTGCAGCCAGCACATTACCAGCAACCAGGGGGCTTGCAGTGCAGGATCCCAAATCCTGCAGCAGCACCACTGGGAAGCATAGCAGCAGGTTCCAACTGTGAGAACAGTCTGAGGGCTGATATGCAAACACCTGCCTGAAGGCAACTGCATTGGGAGCACCAACTCATCTTGCACAGACTGCAGAATATTTACTATGATTTCCATTCCCCAGCAAGAGAGGCTCAGACATCAGATTGATTGGGTGCAATGTAAGAAGCCTGACAGGCAGAAAGGATGCAGAGCAATCCGGAAAGCAATGGGAAGCTGGGTTCCACAGAACAGCTTGTTATTTTTCAGCACAACCAAACGCAAGTCACTGCATGTAGGAACAAGAGGACACATTGCGTTTTCAGGACAAGGGACTGCATTCACTGGGGACTGAGCAAGAGAGTCCCTGGCAAATAACCAGCTGCATGGGAACCAGCAGGAAGGAGGAGGGAGAGTTCACATCAGTGCCTGTATAAATACAGAGCAGAAAATCTGCAGAGAGCTTTGGTGAGACCGTGGCTGGAGCAGCACAGAAAGCACATCTGGAAAGCAGTGAGGCAGAAGGAGCAGCAGATCTAGGCTGGAGCCTGGAAAACTCACCCGGAAGGCCAGGAATAAGACAACTCATTTCTAAGGATGGAGAGGTGGTCTCACCAGACCATAGCAGTCCATGGTGGAAGAGCAGGAGAAAAGATTTCTAGCGAGAGAGGACTGCTCAACTTGCACGCCTCAAGCTGTGGAAAACCAGTGAAAGTGCTGACGCGTTAACAGCAAGAGTAATTGGAACAGCTCAGCCACACAGCAGAGTTCTCCCCAGCCACTGTCAGACAAGTGGGTAAGCCCAGAAGAAAAGCTTCTCCAAAAGTTAGGCTTGAGAGAGACCCCCCCCAGGAAGCCTATTATTTGGGAACCTGCATCCTTTTGAGGTGTTACTGCAACACCTTCTTTCTTGAGAAAGATCAGATTTCCTACCCTCAGATTTTCACACCCTTGGCCGTGTAATGTTCCCAAAGTGGCCATGTTATTTTCTTCCCACATATTATTACTAGGCAATCTAATTTCTTCGTTTGACTGTAGTTATCAGACAGTTGAATTTATTGCAGCTAGGGGAATATTCCCTTCAAGAGCTGAAGATAGCCGAATGCCCCAAAAGATCATTTTAATTCTTTGAGAAGCAGTTCTATGATATTATGATAATATCTGCCATATATTTTGGTGATCTACTGCTATGCCTTAAGTTCTGTGTTTAAACAGCTGACTTGTGATACAGAGCATTATGTAGATTTGTTTACATTCAGCTGAGTTATTGCTAACAAATAGCCTGTGTTAAGCATTGTAGGACTATATTTCTTTGTGATGAAAAGGTGGTGCAATTGGACTAGAACCAAAGCTGCAGCTCTGTGCTTTCCCTGATGGACTGAGTGCTGTTAGCAGGGAGACCCGTGATCCCTATGCACAACGTGACACCCCTGTGCCAAACACAAGATCCAAGGATTGACAAAAAAGGCTACAGAGAACTGCCCCTTCCTGTCACCAACAAGGCAACTAATCAAACGCAATTCAGCTCAAAATGATTGGCTGCAGTACTGCTTGTGGCCGTACAGGAAATTATGCTGAAGAGGAGAGGAGGTGGAGAATTTGAGGGCAGCGAAACATTTTGCCTGTGACAGCAACAAAACCAAGGAGAAGCAAGACTTGGATAAAGTGCTTAGTTTGGTGACAAAGGGATAAATTCTGCTCTAAAACCACACTCTGTATGAGTGGGACCAAGCACATGGCCTCATCTACAGCTCTCTTCATCCTGCAGCAAGCAGTGAGCGCTGGGTGACCTCCTAACTCCAGTTCTATCTCTAGAAAACTTTCCACTGGTCCACCAGGTCTGCGTCTGTTGTAAGACCAGGGCTTGGGCTGTGAGGCAGAGAAACCTCTGAAGAAGGCAGAAGTACAAAGCAGCATCTTAGCTTCCCTCCCTGTCCAGTTTCCAGCTTTTTTCGATGAGCTCTCCCATGATCAGCAAAGGTAGTTATTAGAGAAAACCGGTGCTTGTCTGCTGTACCCCTTCCTAAGGCAACTTACATGAGAGCTTGGCCACGGGAGTCCCCCATGCAGTCAGGCTCATTTTAGAGGCTGATAAGAATAAGAGATAAATCAAAGGATGCTCGTGGGAATGTCTCTGTGCAGCTCAGCTGCTAAGCCTGTAGCCATTGGCCCTTACTATTTCTTTCCAGAGCCCCTGGCTAGAAACTCTTGTGCTCTTAATAGCAGAGCCTATGCCAGTGAACTCTTACATCTCTGCACATGCTGCCATGTACATGGGCGCTGTTGGGAAAGGTCCATGGGGCTCCCCAACTCTTACTTAAACCTTTACTCCAAAATACATGCTCAGCAGCCAAATGATTTGTCTTTATTTCTTCTGAGCAGCAGCCTCAGAGAGGTGGGGAAGTATTTTTAGGGAAGGAAAACATTTCAGCAAAATGAGCTGGAAAGGGGAGGAAATCCAAGGGGTTCAAGCTGGCTAGCATAGGAAGACAGGGACACAAACTTGGGGTCCCAGCCAGGTGGAAAACTCCCTCCCTTCACACCCTGAATTTTCAGGCACTGATAGTTTTAATGTTCACTCTTTCTAGTTGCCAAAGCAGCAGTAAATCCTAATCCACAGATTCCGCTGCCAGCATGAGAATCTTTTATTACCAGCTACCTGCTGAGAGTTGCCTGTGTTGATACTTTACTGACAGCAGAGCTCTTCATACCCTGCTATTATCTGAAACCACCTGGAAAAACAACACATCCAGAACGCTGCCGTGAAGGCATCCTGAAGATGGTAGCTGCCACCAGTGATGCTGACATTTCAGGATGTAATCTAAGACATTACTCATGGTTAGATCATCTATGCTAGTCCAAAACAAACTCCGTTAATTGTATCACTGAAAGCCAGAGCAGCATCCAACAGGTAATGGTCTTTTTTTTTTTTTTATGAAGAGACAGAACGAACTGTGTCTTTATGAGCACCCAGACTGCACACTACTGTTGTCTTTAATGTGCTCACAGTTTCTTACTCTCACTTCTCAGCTTGTTATACGAGCTGTAATCATACCTGCCTTGCAGTACTCCCATAAAATTGTCATATCCGAGTGCCAGTTGCTCTGGGCCTGATTTAAATTCGTTTCTGACATGCTGGGTAGTTTTTCCCAGTCCTAATAATGTCCTGAAACAGTTCCACTATTCCAGAGAGAAAAGCAGGCTGCTTCACAGCTAGCAAGCAATTTTGCACTAGCTGGGAGTACAGGAAGGCTCAAGCCCTTTGTAAGACAGAGGCAAACATAAGCTGAACCATATACTGACAAGACAGTGTCACTGCTTCCCCCTCAACACACACTGTTTATAGAGCTTCCAAAATATTCAAACTTCCATAGCAAACATTAATCCCTCCCTTCCCCACCTTGCCCCTTGCCATGAACAGAGATAAAAGAAACAGCTGGGCTGCTCCTGCCAAGAGCAATTTCACCACCCAGCAGTGCCAAAAATGCCGTTGCCTGCATCCTGACATCAGCCATTTCAACACAGCCTCAGGAGCAGGATTTGCACGGCCAGCAGTAGAGAGAGCTTGGCTTTTCATGTCTGCCACCAAAATAACGGCTATTTAAAAATATCCCTGGCAAGGGAATGGCAGAGAGCCATATACATCAAGCTATTTAAAATCTACAGGGACTCAATGAGACATCAGAGCAGAGCAGCTTAACTTTTCAGACAGCAAAGAGGGTCATTGTTAGAGCTGCATGGGAAGAAAGGCACTTCCTTTTCAAAGGGGAGTCGGAAATCGGGTTTAGTTTCAAGAAGGGATTTTTTGGTCGGTTTGAGGTTTGAGTTTTCTTTTTTTAACCTTCCCAGTGGAAGGGGAGGCAGCCAAGCTGCAGGGCCAGGCTGCCAGCCGGCGCTGGGAGGAAAAGCGCCTTGCCCAGCAGCAGAGGACTCTGGAAACTAACATTGGGGCAGTTCTATCTTCTGCCCTGTGGCCAGACAGAGGAAAAGCAGCAGAGGGAAGAAAAAAGAAAAATGAAAAGATAGGCATCTAATGGAAATCTCTGTTTGGACTCCCCGACACCTTCCTTAATGTTAAAATGAGCCAGTGAAACATTTCAGCTTCAGCGCAAGAGGATTTTTCCCCCAGTAGTATTACCAGCTGCCTGGAGAGTTTCTCATGTCAGTTACAAGGAGCAAGCAGCACAGCAGAGATTGTCCCAGAAGCAGCCAGGTCTTCCAGGTTCTCTTCTCTGGAAAGCATCAGCTCCTTTTTTCAGGTCTATGAAGCTTGTGGGCTAAGAAAGCAGAACAAGAGCCAGCAAAGAAGCCAGCTGCCCAGCACCAAGGATTTCTACAAGAGGTCGTGAGCACAAAATAGTGTACAGAACACAGAGCAGTAGAGGTATGGAAAACAAGAATTGCTGAGCCTGCCAAAGGGGAAAAAGAGGGAAGGATGCTATTACCAGGATTACACCTGAATCAGCTAACTGTGGTAAGAACAGCAAGAGTGGTAGCCAGGACAGAGCAAGGCACGAGGGGCGTTTCACTTTGCTTGGTGCCAAGAGTTTGGAATGGGATTAACAAGGTACAAAGCTGAAACTCTCACAGTTAATTTTGGATCTGTAGCAATTCCTTTAGAAATGTTGGCTTTCAGGAAGAACTGCTGTAAAGGAAGAAAGCTGTGGTCAATGGGAATTTTAATTCTAGAGAAATAGCTCCAAACAGAGCATAGCTACCCATGGAAACCAGTTAAAGAGCAGCCACTCATGCATAAGCACTGAGGGTCAGGACACAGAGAGAATGGTGTGGGAGGCAAAACCAGCTCAGCTGAATGCCATGCCTGCAGTACTAGGAATTCTGAACAAAGATGCCTGCAGCATAGCTCAGGCACACATGAAGATGTTTTCTATACATGGCTTGCAGAACAACATGCAGCATCAGATGCTGTAATGCAATGGAAGGTGCAGCAGTGACAGCAGAGCAGCAAGATTCCAGGCTACAGCAAGGGAGAATTTGCACAAATGCAACATCCATAAGCTCAGAAATAAAGGGAAGAAGCTGTTTACCTTTAGAAGGACTCTGGTAGAGAGGGTTCTGCAGCAAAACAACCTTGCCTCCACTGCCCACACTTAAATGAGGTCTGGGAAGGGGTGGATCCTGGCTCCTTCCTTTCTGGTCATCAAGTACATTGCATGCACCTGAGCTCCCCAGGGTTGGCCCTGACTTCCCACCAGGTGCTCAATCACTGCTTCAAGCTGTGACTTAGCATTGCCGCTACAGTTGTGTTGTCAGTGTGTTCAGTTGCAGCCAATGCTAGAAGCAGATAAAGCTGAAAGCAGCTTTCACTTTGACAAAGGAGAGAGAAAAGACAAACTGCAATAGCAACGAAGAATAAAACAACGTTGCACATGGACCCACAATCCTCCCTTGCAGCAGCTGCACACAGACAAGTTGGAAACCAGTCCAAAGAGCACAAGAAATGAGGAACTACGAGGTTTAACATGAGCATGATTATCAGTTCCCATGCTCCAAACTACAAATTTCTCTTCTGCTAAGGAGCTGACCAGAGAGCATCAACGTGAAGCAGCGCTGCAAAATAACAGCAGTAGATTTGTAGTGTGAAACAGTTATTCTACATCCATACTATCCATGTTTTGGGGTTTTACTTTGGATAACTAATCTGATCTTGTAACACAGATGCCCATTAATGGCAGCCAGGCATTACACCCCTGATCTGGCAGAACACATCACTGCAAATGCGTTCATTGTTAATGTGGTCTGTCCGTGCTGTGTGGGAGCCCACAGCGGTGCACTCAGCACAGATGTTTCAGCATCTGCTTTGTTTGTCACTGAGATGCTGGCAGCATCGGGACAAGTAGGGGCTTGGAGAGCATGGGTCTTTGTGTCAGAAACTACTTGCTGAAGTCGAGTTTTCAGTTTCTAAGGGAGGCAGCATTACCCAGGAAACAACGTATTGCATTCACACAGCACATGGAACTTTACCCAACTGTAAGTCTCCTGAAGGGTAGTGTTGTGTTACACCACACCTCTCTGTTTCCTCACCTGACTGATGGTACCTTAGCCTGATCACCTGCTCGTGCTCTACCTCTTCAGGTCAGGAGCCCCGTGAATGTGAGAGGAGGACAAACAAGCTTGCTATTGATGTGTTTTGGCATTGCTCCATTTATTATTGATGCAGTGGGTAAACGATGGCCTATCGTCCATTTTCTTCTTTGTAGAGTGTTAATATCAATTATTTAAAATAGTCTGAGGGATGAAATGTGGGGCATAAAAACATTTGCCTGTGAATGATGGGCACAGCTAGGATACAGCTACACCCAGGCTGCATCCTTAATGTGACAGCTCTGAAGGCTGGCGCTAACCGCTCAGACAAGCAGCAGCAGCCTCTGCATGCCATTGTATGATTCTATGCCACTTCCTTCCCAGAGTAAGGCTGGGGGTGGATCTGCTGGAGAAGCACTCTCTGAGTGTGAAAAGCTGTAGGCAAAGCTTTCTGAGGGGAACTAGTGGTGGAACCTCAGTGCTGGTCTCTAATCCTGCTGCACATCTTTTCCCCCAGCGCCACACACACCAAGCACAGGGTCACATGCAGATAGGCAAGACCCATGCCAGAACTTGGGGAAAAAAGAAAAGAAAATCTGACTCCAGCTCAGCCATTTCAAGTCATCTGTTAAGCTCATGGAGCCCAGGTACCCGACAACCACTTTGCTGCTTTGCTTGGCGTGCTGTCTTCGTGCAGATCACTGATGCCCAAATTCTGCTGTTGTCTCTGTGGTACAAACAGGACCATATGCTCCTCTTCCTCAGGCACCCCTGTAACTTGCACTCCAGCAGAGGAAAAGCCTTGAAGTGTGCTGCCTCAGGTCAAAGAAGCATAAGGCGAGGGCCACCAAATCCAGGCTCTCAGTGATCCCACTGCTCCAAGAAGGCCTGTGTGATGGAGATAGATATTTTAACAAGTTTCCTCAGCTCTATAGAAAACAGTTCTTAAAACTGCACTCCCGGAGCCCGTTTTTTCCTCCCTCTCTCCTCCACCCCCCTCTTTTTGGGACGGCAGGCGAGGAGCGAGCGCTGGGTTTATTCATCCCCTCTCCACTGATCGCAGTGTGCGTCACCGACTGCACAAGTGTGGGAGGTGCGAGCGTGCCTCACAGTCAAATCAGCAGCCTTTCAGCGTAATGACACCTCAGGGGATGCAGGCGCTCTTCCCCTTTTCAAAATAAAAACAGGAGAGGAAACGTTCCAATAATATAAACCAAAAAGAAGGGGGGGAGGGGGAAAAAAAACCCAGCCCACACAGCAGGAGGTGAGGGAAAAAGCAATGCTTGGAAATTAAAGAATATATCTAGTTTTCTTTTGCATGAGTTATAAAGGATGGATAGAGGATAGTGAGAACCTGCACCAGGGATGCTGGGCCTCACAGGATAAGACCACAGATCTTCACTGGCCCTGTGACACGAGCATGAGCCATCAAAACACAAAGACCTGGGCAAGATGGTGCTTCACAACACAACCAAACCATTTCCCCAAAGTGGCCGTTTAAGTGGGCACATTTTGAGAACTCTCTTTGGTTGGGAGGCTCAGGAAAGAGCCTAACCCTAACCCTAACTGCCCATTGCTCCATCACTCAGCAGCGATCCCAAAAATGCAAGTGCTCAGGGCCATAGGAGGAGGAAGATATTTGGTGGGGGACAGCAGGCATCCAGGACGAGGAGAGGGACCTGGCATCCGTAGGCACAGCAGCCACGTGCCAGCAGAGCCCACGTTCCAGCAGGGAGATGATGTTTTTCTGAATGCGTCCCCATTTATAATGAGACATTACTCACAAGCTGGAGAATAAAATAGAATAATAGCATCTATCAGCGTTAGTCATGTTTTAAACACTTACCTTTCACAGAAGCATGGGACTTGATAGGATAATCTTCCCATAGACACGTAGGAAGTGCTCATTGAGGTATACAGCCCTGCTGGCAAATTACAGCTTGCTGCTCTCTGTGTTGCTGCTCAGGGTGCTTCTGCCACGGGGCTGAAAGCAGAGCAAGGGTTGCCCACAGCTCCTGAGACAGAGGCTCAGAGCACAACGGGAGGTTTCTGGAGTTCTCTGAACCCTGAGTGCATAAATTCTTTTGGCTGGTGATGCCATACCTGATCAGTTTTGAAAGAGCTTTGTAATCCACTCTGTCTAGTCTTTTTGCCTCCAACATACTCAGTGGACACATTTCCTGGCCCAAACCAACCCCGTGTTCCTGGAAAAGAGCATACAGGAGGACAAACTCATTTTACGCATGTGGAACCAGGGCTCAAACTTCTGTGAGTGAGGAATACCACAGCCTCCCACGAGCTCTGAGCTTGGAATGCCTTACCAGAAGTGGCTGGGAATTCTGCAAGAAGCAGATTAAGCTGGGAGAATGAAGTTTTGTCTCAAACCCCAAAATGCTCTACTAGAGCATCTGTTTTAATGATCTGCTGACAAAAAGCAGAAGCCCACTTGCTTGCAAAGCCCAGCTCTCCAGCATCCTATGTGGGGTCTGCACCAGGACTGCTTTGTTTTGTTTGAGAAAATTCACTGCAGGATTTTAGCTCTCTGAGCAAGTGGTTGGCTTTTTTTTTTTTTTTTTTTTTTTTCCTTTAAAGCTCATGCTTGAGGGGTGGTAAAATCTGCCAAACAATCTGTATGCTTAAGGAGATGATGGAGAGGAAATTTGGCCCGCAGTCAGATGCTCTTAACCAATTTCAGCAGTGGTGAGACACAAGAGAGTAGCAATTTTGCACAGCAGTGCAGTGATGTTCGCTGTAGACTCCTGCAGATCTGAGTAAAGCTTCTGTGATACATTAACCAAACAGAAGGGAGGAGGTGGGAGAAGGGCTGGTGCCTCGTGCCTTGTCCTTGGACAGAGCCCAGGGAACGGGCTGACCTGGAATAAGGTGCTCTGCCTGGTGAAGGAGATCACCTCGCTCTATGCCAATAGGATGGGAGATGGAAAGTCTTCCAATCCTGTTAGAAAATCCAGGCACCCTTCAGGACCACTGAAGGTCACTAGTTGCTCTTGTCTGCGGGCTTCTCTTCCTGAAAAAAATGGGTTGAGAGGAAAAAGGGGAAGGGAAAGAGGCCCGGGAGGATGCTGCTCTTCACCCAGGCTCATGCAGTGAGGACCAATGCCCTCAAGCTGAGAGGTGCTGTGCCCCATTGGTGATGTCTGTCACTGCAAGGTGAGCCATCCATCAGGCACCCTGCTCCTATGCAGGCAGCGGGAGGGTCTGGGGCCTCTCAATGCCCGAGAGAGGGATTGGAGCAGCCCTCTCACCACAGGGCTATGCCATGCTGCCACAACATCAGCAGAAAAATCCAAAGTAACCGAACCATGACGCTGTCCCTCATTTTGTTTTGAACCCAGAAATAGAACGAAATTAGGAAAAGAAGCAGAGGATTGACAAGAAGGAGTTCTTAACGGAAGTGACCCGCACTGCGGAGAGAAGGTGGGAGAGCAATGACTTCCCTTTTAAACTAAATTGGGGTGAAAAAAATAAAAAGAGTATTCTGCACGTTTTCAAGCATGAGACTCCCATACAAATGGTCCCCGCAATGTTTAAATCATTTGGGCTCCTTCCTTATGCTGTTTCTAAGTTTGAAGAATGCCTGCTGGGTATGATTAATATTCCTCCTCCTACACTTACCCGTTACTCCTGACAGCAAAAATTAAAAGAGGAGCTTCTCTTCATTCAACCCCAACACACAGGAACGTGGCTACATGGAGAAAGTTGCTAATATAAAAGGGGAAGGTTTGTAGATTGGCTGAATTCACAGCCAGGAGAGGTGTAGCTCTCATTCAGCAGCCCTGATGGATGGGCGATCCCTTGCCTCCTCCCAGATGGATGCTGGGCATGAGCACTGCTCAGCAGGGCTGGGAGTAAATTCAGGTCCCTTTCTCGCTGCAGGGACACCCGTGGGATCGGAGCAGCCTCGCTTGCTCCAGGCAGGGTTGCTATGGGCAATGCTGCTAGGAGCAGCCAACAAGGCAGAGTACAAAGAAGAGCCATCCCAGAGCCTTCAAAATGCAGCTGCTTACTATGCTGCACGTGTTTCTCCCCTCGCCTTCCTTCTTTCTGCATGTTTCAGGTTAGCATTCACTGTAAAATAAAGCTCTATCCTTAGCACTGTTGGTAAATGTGTTAATTCTTTTGTTTAAGCAGGTGTTCAACAACATGAGGGAGTGGCAGCCCGAAATAAATCATTATCCTGAGCACCTCGTTCCACACCAGCTGTGCCCTCCATATATGTCCATGTATGCAACATGCAATGGTGTGTGAGCCTAATACCTGCTGCTGGTATGTGGAATGAGAGCATGGAGTCCTGTGTCTCACTGCATGAAGGACAGCTGGGCAGAGCAATGCATTTCCCAATTCCACCTGCAGTCAGGCTCATTCAGAATAAATCCCAAAAGGCAGGGGAGCCACCAGAGTCTGGTCCACCCCATAGGAGAACAGCATTTCTTAGACTGAAAAAGTCCTAAAGACTTTCTGAGGCTGGCAGCATTCTGAACTAGGGACTGAAGGTACCAAGCACCTCTGAGATGCACAGCATGGACCTGCAAAGCTGGTATCAGAGGATAAACCCACAGAAGCCCACAACCAAGCACTACGTTCACCATCGTGATTCTCACTGCAAGTGGAGCAGCAGCTGGATCCAAGGGCAGCCTCACAGAATTATTTGTGTGCTCTTTCTGTTTGGCCTGTAGGCTGTAAGAATGCGAAGCAGAGCAAAGCAAACTTCAGTCCCTTGAAGCAGGCAGCATCTGGCTGAGAGAAAGCTTGAAGTCACCCATTGAAGTCACTCATTGGCCTCTCGGGACATTTGGAGACACGCTCTGTCCCAAACTCTGCATGGCCGTGCCCTGACTTAGAGCCACCAAGAACCACATCTTCACATCTTGACTTTGGAAGAAGTTTGGATGGAGAGATAAAAATGCATTGCTCCTTCCCACAAACCACACCTTGCAAAAAATAAAATAAATAAATGGGGTGAGTAAGCCAATTATTTCCTTTCTTCACCATCAGCCTAGGCTGCAGCAGATCACTAAATACCAGGGGGCAGAGATCAGCTTTGATTCTGGAGCGCTTCAAGGGACGTTGTGCAGGAGACAGCTACACGATGCTAATGAGCCAGAGATTTCCTTAAGGAAAAAAAAAAAAATGACAAGAATCATTTTAATTGCAACCCTTTCCCTTCCATTAGCCCCCTCCTTTGCTTAGAAGCGGGAACGAGTCACCAGGAATTGGAGGCAAACCTAAGAAAACTGCTGCTTTCAGATGTTTCACTAACACCTGAGCGATGGGTGCTAGACCTGGGTGGCTGAAATCACAGTGCAAAAGGTTTGGAGTCTTTCTTCCTCCCTTCACATCCCAGGTAAAGCTGGGGAAGTGTTTTCAGACCCTTGAAAGTCTCTGTGCTCCATATCACTGGGCACAGCCTCCCTCCAGAGGAAGGACAGGGCAAGGCTGAGCTGTGTGGGAGGAGAGATCCAGCTCCATCACTGTGACAATTGGGAACTCCAACATCAACGGGTCCGCTGCCATCATGAAATTAATCACTGCACCTTCACGAGTGGGTGCGGAGGGGGAAGAAACAGCAAGCAGCCAAGAACAGCTACAATCCACTTTAATGAGGCTAAAGAGCAAAATGGAGTCAATTAAATCTGGTTCTGGTAGCATTGTCTAAGTACATTACAATTGTTATAAGCTAAAGCAAGACAAGTTGTTTGAACTTCGTGGGCAGGCTTCTTTTTTTTTCTTTTTTTTTTTTTTTTTCAAAATTAGCTTTTCAGGACGCATTTCAAGTTTTTCCTCTGTTACTGCTAGGTTCAAAGGACATGTGGGACAGATTCAACTCAGCAGTTTGTAAACAGCTGACGTGGGAGGGAGAGGGGCACTTAAGTTATTGGAATTGTTTTCATTCAAAAAATTTTGTAAATTAATTCCTCCCCCAACTGCCTGCTATAAACACCACATAGCCGTGTTCCTCCTCTTCAGATGGATCATGCAGACAGATGTGCCTTCTGTTCTTTCGCAAACATCGAGGCTGCCTCGCTCGCTGGGTAAATGTCAAGGTGCTAATTAGTTGTAACGGGAGTCAGGCGGGGACAAGTCACAGCAGCAGGAACACGATGGCAGAGACGCAGCAGAAGGAATCACTGCTGGTTTGAAAGCAGCCCCTCAGCAGCAGAAAGGGGACCAGGATTTGGGGGCTGGCGGCACGTGGGGTGCCCCTTCCTGATGGGTGCTGGGGTTGCGCAGGCAAGGGAGGACATTTCTTCTCCTCCCTCAGTCACGCCGTTGTATTTGAAGCCTTCAGTCTCTTTTGGTCAGACAGTGCCTGCTGGCTATTTAAATACGTAGTAACTGCCATGGAACACCACAGTAAATGGGAAATGCTGTTTCATGGCAAGTGAATACTCTTCTCTTCATGCCTTTGATGCTGGCCGTGCAGCGAGTCCTTCTGGTTCCCACGCATGTGACTCGTGCAGTCATTTCCCAGCCTGTATTTGCCAAACTGTTACTGAGTGTTTACCTGGTGTGCCTCAAATTAACATTTAGGAAAGGAGAGAACAGAGAGTGGTACCAGAAAGGGATCTGCTGGAGAGGAGCACCCTGCACAACATATTCATCGGCTGGTTTCTGCATTGGAGTTGCAGGGGAAGGATGGCAGTGGGCTGACAAAAGGAGGAGGAGGTAGAAGAGTCCTGGTAGATTTGGCACATCCTTCCAGTTGTCAAAATGGCATCTGGAGCCAAGGCATTTCATTTCAGCAGCAATCAACTCCTTCATTACCTTCAAAAGGAAGGGAAACCTGGCCTGCATCAGGAGCAGCGCAGCCAGCAGCACTAAGGAAGGTAGTACTAAGGAAGGTCCCTTTTGCACATTGCTCTGGTGGGACCACACCTTGAGTGCTGTGCTCAGTGCCAGCAGGGCTGTACCAGGGCTGCAGCCCAGCCCAGCAGGGAGGCTCTGATCTCTGTTACACAGGCTTGTTCTGTACCTGAGCAAACAATAATCAACTGCAGCCAGCACATGGGTGCCTCTCCAGGCATTAGAGGTGCAGGATTTCACTAGGAGGAAGCATCAGAGATCTTCTTTCCCAGACCAGTAGGAGTGAGAATTAAATGTTATTTCTCACTATTTATTGCTTCCCCTGCCTCTGTGAGCAGCTGTCTCCTGGCTCCCACTCTCATTTGGAGCTTGCTGGAAGCATCCCTGGGTTGATCCTTCTGCTCCACAGCAAGCTGACTTCCCTGAGAACTCCCTTATGCACTTCCCCGTGAGAAACAAAGTACTGCCTCCTCTGCCAGTTCGTAATCCTTCACTCAAACACACAGATTATTTAAGCATAAGCAGGGATTCCATACCAGGTTTTGGAATGCAAGCAATTCGAGAGTATTAAATTCCACCCTTTTATCTTTAGCATGCTAAGTCCCAGCATCCAGCCATGCAGAAACAGAGCAGTGAATGAAAGGAGTGGAGAAACAAACGTTCTTTCAGCCTGGAGATGAAGCACCACACCTTCTTCTGAGTGGGGAAATGCACATGTTGTATACCAAGGCTGCCCACCTCCTGAAAGCACCATAGGGAATATCCAGAGGCTCATGGCTGCACCTGCAGGGTTCAGATTTGAGTTTGGCTCCTGGAGGAAGGCAAGAATTGCCCTTCCAGATCACAGTAAGCAACAGTGTACCTCCAGCGAGCACCGAAAGCAGCCTGGAGAAGAGCCTGCCAGAGGGTGGTGAGATGGGACAAGCTGCAGCATCATGTCCATGCTGGCTAGGAGGGAGATGCAGCTCCTGGCTTCTCTGCCAGCATGGCCATGGGCTCCCTCTGTGCCAGGACATCACCCAAATGCCACCTCTGTATCACTCTCCACCTCACACATTTCATGCCAAATTCCTCAAAGAAGGCTCAGATCTTTAATGCCAGAGAAACACCTCTGGCAGTGATGTTGTGCCACGCACTCAGCTCACATTTTCCTTCTCTTTGGCACGCAGGCTTTTCTTAGGAGTATCCCGAAAACCAGTTCTCTGCTGTGTTTGTCAGTCTGCTAAGACCATAAATCAAATAGCAGAGGGATGGAAAGGCAGTTTGGCTGTTGGGGCTCCAGCTTCTCAACGGGAGAAGCCTCTGACACCACTCTGCATCCTGAAATAAGGGATGCTGTCTACTGCTGCACCATGCTGGTGTCCCCATGCATGGAGCTAGCTCCCCATGCTGCCGTGCTGGAAATGGGCACTGTGCAGCCCCAAAATGCTGTGCCCTGCTGTCTCTGTGTGCCCTGGCTGGGGGCAGACAGGGAGACGAAGCAGCTGTGCGAGCGCACGGGAGCCAAAATAGTGAAGCTGCGTGGGAGTGAGCCTGACTCTGACTTACCCACTGCTCTCAAATACCCCTTTCTCCAGAGGAAAGTGAGGTAGGAACCCATGGGAAATGTAACCTGTCCTCTCAGTGAAATGGCAACCCTGCTGATCATGGGGCTGTGAGGCTTGTGCCAGAGCTGCTCTGCCTGAACACCATCCTCTTCACTCCCCATGAAGTCCCTGCATTTTTCTTATAGATAAGTTGTTATGTAACTGGGAACGAGAACTCCTAGTTAAACATCCGTTCCCATGTGCCATCAGTCCTTCTGTTTTTACCTTTCCTTCCTCCTTTGATTCTACCCAATTAGCATGTCATAAATAAGCCGTATTTCTTCATCCAAAAGAGAGAGTACTTAATACTGACTCCACATTCACCACCTGTAATCTCTTTGCACTGGTTTTCTTTTTCCTGGCTACAATGGCTTTGCACCATGATTGCTCAGCTTGTTTACTGATCTGTGACTCTGGAAGTCGACACTGTGCTCGGAGAAACCTCCCTCCAGCACTTCTCTCCACCCATTAAAGCTTGCTAACTTTGCCGGCCTCGCTTTTGGCACAGCAGTACAACAGCAATCCTATAATATGGTCATTTTCACACAACTTCAAACCGAGCATCTTTATTAGCAGGTGCTAAATTGCTGCTCCAGCTGCTGAATGGTAACAATTAACTCAATTAACATCTAAACAGATGTAATTTTTGAGGAAACGAACAACATTAATAACCACCAAAAGGGGGAAAAGGCTGCAATTACAAACGTGGAGAAAATCATGCACAGCTTCAGACAGGCATGTGCTGCTTCCAGTGTCCCCTGGAGAGCTGTTAGAGCACGGCCCTTCCTCCAAGTGCTGGCAGTGCATGCGATCCATAATGTGCACTGTGCTTGCTGCTACGCATGGGGCTCTATCTGCAGAGGATGCAGCGTGGCTTCTCTCTACAAAAAGGGGTTTGTGAGGCCGGCCTGTCACACCGAATGGGCGTTCATAAGCAAAGCAGACATAAAGCTGTGAGCTGCCAGGCTTCGTGCTGCTCTAGCTCCGGCCCAGTGACCTCTGTGTACCAGCAGTGACCCGAGCTGCAGCACGCAGAGACATCTAATGGCAGAGGAACAACACTGCGAACGGCGCAGCTTAAAAACGTGTCATTGCAACGGGGGAAAAGAGGGACAAAAGGAATTTCCCACCTGCGTTTATCACTGCACACCGAGCTCTTGGAAAGAAATGATTTGCAATCTGGAAATGAGCCTTGGCACTCGGAGGACATGGAAGTGGGCATTTCCCCAGGGAAAAGCAGGGAGTTGGGGCAATGCCACCCACGCTGGGATGCCGGGAGGAAAAGCAAAACAGAGACTCATCCATGCTCCAGTCCCTACTTTAGCGCATGTTTCCCGCTGACACCAATAACCCTGCTCCCTGCTGCTTTTATTTTTATATCCACAGCTGCTCCCTGAAAGCTCCACTCTTCAAAGTGCCATTCGAGTGTGCTGGGGCTGCCACAAGGCAGCTCTCACACTGAAGGCACGGCCCTGCTGCTCAGGAAGCCCAGCAGATAGCATGGGGACAGGCAGGCTCCCCGGTAACACAGGCAGCCCCATCCCATCCAGTTTCCCCATTGAGGGTGAGGGCTGAGGATGTGATGGGCACGAGAGACGAGGTGATGGGGGGCTTCAACCCGGAACCCTCTGCTCTCAGAAGTTCTGGGTGGATTCAGAATAATTCATTCTTCCCCACAAAGACGGTGAATTTTGACTAAACAGTCAAAAAAAAAAAAAAGTTTGGGGCTAATTATTCACAAAGGAGCTAAATTGGTTCTGGTTCTCTTGCGACTTTAACTCTGCCTTTATTTCAGCACAGATGCAATCTCTGGAGCCACTCGCTCTGTCACGGAGCTTGCATCACATGCAGCTGTTGACGATGCTTACCCACAGCTCACTGCCTGTCCTCTCTTTTAATTTTTAATTTGCTGTAATTAAGAGGCCTACTGGAAAGAAAGCAAACTTCAGGGATAAAAATCCTCACTGCACAGGGCCTGGCAGGCCAACGGCTTGCCTGCAAACTGCTCCGGGAAAGGAAAGGAGAAGAGATTCAAAACCTCTCCTACTGCAAATAGGGGCATCCGTCTCCATTTCATCTTTCTTTAGTCTCTCGTTCAGCTTAAGTGTTATGCACAGCACTGCGATGGCCGTTTGCGAACACGCAGGCACAGGCTGCACGAATTTCCCTCCCAGTGATGCTGTGATGCTGGCACGGTGCCCTCAGCCGGGCTGCAGCAGGTATGGGATGCACAGTGGGGATGAATGCAGCTGCAGCTGAGAGCTGGCAGCAGGGTCTGCCCCGTGTCACGGCTGATACTGAGCAGGGTACATGAGGATGCGCCTACCTGTGAGGAAAGGGGAAAAATAAAGAAAGATCAGGAAGGCAGTCCTGATGATCTGTGAGGTCTGTGTCAGAAGAAAGCATTTGTGATGATAATAATTTGCTCCCAGGTGGCACTTTGTGCAGGAGGATCTTGCAACTCACAGACACAGAGGGTGGTGCTGTTATCCCCTCCCTAATACCCCATCTCTGGAAATGCAAACAGGGCAGACCGCAGCCTCTTTTCATGCCGATCGTTAACATAAAACGAGCTGGTTAAAGGATCGTACAATCCTTTCGTGGACAAAAGGGATGAAAGAATTTTAATTTCAAGGCTTCCTGGTGCAATGTGGCAGGAGCTGCTCCCACCTCCTGGGGAGCCCTGCAGGACAGGGACATTGACACCGCCTGCACCCTACAGAGCAGAGGGAGCTGGGGAGCACCCAGCCCTCTGCACAGTGCTTGTCACCCTTTTGGGCCATCAGTCCCATAAAAAAGCCTTTCAAGTAGGGTAGGATCTGCACAACTTCCACCGCATTTCCAGTCTCCAAGCGTGTGCCTGTTGTTAGATGGGTTTATTCGTGTCAGTGTTTCTCTGTGCTGCGTGCAATATCTGGACAAAATAACCCCATCCCTCAGTGGGGAGTCTCCAGCACAGTGGTCTACACAAACAATAACAGATCTCGGTGGCTTTTTCAAGCAAAAAATGAAAGTCATTCAGGATACGAGCCAATTCCCTTCTCTTTAGCACTCGGTCTCTACTCCAAAGCTTTTTGGAAACCCTTAACTGGTAGCTTTGAAGCATTTGGAAAAAAAAAAAAAAGAAAAAAAAAAAAAAATGGTTTTCCTTCTTCATTGATGTACTGTCTCTTTTTTCTGCCAAAACCCACACTTTTTTTTGCCAAAATAAAAACCCACTAGTGTATGAAAGCAGAGCTCATCCTCCAGGGAAGGGAAAGAAAGCTAGCAAGTAAGATCTGACAGAAATAGAAAATCTTCCAGGAAATAATATCTTCAGCGCTGTTTTTTTCTGCTTCATCATATTGCAGTCAGAAGAAATTCTACCAGGGTCCATCTGAGCCCAATTAAAGCCCTCGCTTTCTAATTTTCACAGACCCCTCCAGAAAATATGTCGCAAACAAAGGCTGCAAAGGCCTCGTGAGGACTGTGCTGCTCTTCACGCTTTCTGCAATCTGCTCACTGCCGTCCTCCTCATTGACCAGAGACGGCAGATAGGCCCTCTCTATCTTCCCCTCCTTCCTCCCATGGCTGTGGCAGGCCTGGCTGTGAGCCCTGCGGTGTGGCTCGTGCCAGGTCTCTCTTTGTTCCCGTGAGAGCAGAGCTGGCCATTGGACAGCTGTGTCTCTGTTGGTGAGGTTGTCAGGAAAGAGGTGGTGGAAGTTGGAATGGTTGGAATGGATGGTTGTAACCAGATAATCTTGAAGATCCTCCCAACTCAAGACACTCCACGATTTCATGATTTTAAGTGACTCAATCTGGCTGGAATCTGAGGCCAAGAAAGCTGATGCATGAGGGGCATCCAGCCCATCGGCTCTGCAGGGCAGAGTTTCCTGAGTACATCCATGGCCAGCAAGCCATGTCACACAGCCCCCCGGCACCCAACCACCATCACAGCAAACCTCAGGATCACAGCCTTGGTTTGCAATTATCACGTCCCCAGAGAAACCCACCAGTTTCAAACCTCTCCCTTAGCAAGGACAGACCAAAAACTAACAAGCCTGACTCAGAGACAATTCTGGTTTGATTTCCAAGGTGCCAAGCGTGCAGCCACTGCTCAGCATTCACAGAGCCAGGAGGGACACGTATGTCAGCCCTGTGCAAGCCAGACTCCCCCTCTGGAAGATGCTCTTTGGGGAAAGCAGCTGCGGGTTGGGCCGTGAGCATCCTGCTAGACCACGTGCCATCCTTTATGGGTCCAAGGGGAACATTTCTCATTATCTCTCCTTGCAATTTAATTAATCTGCGTTCAGTAATGAACCTTGAAATTTCAATTAAAAACATCATTACTAATCAGGACAGGATTCAAAACAGTCAAGGGGTTCTTGATAGCCTTACAGTAGCAGGAGGTTTGGGTTCAAACCAGGACTTTTGCGCACTGTGTGACTGATCTCTTTGTTTTGGATGTGGATCCACAACATTTCACACTTGTCTGTTTCTCCCCCCATCCTGCTCAACCCAAGAGAGATGCATTTTGTCACCAGCACCAGAGATACAGCCTGATTTTCCTTCAGCTTTTGACAGAAAGTCACAAGCCTCAAAAATAAATCCCCCCAAAAAAGGGAACTCGTCAAGACTGACAAAGGAACACCAGCTCTGCAGCCTGATCATGTTACTTCCAAGGTGGTTCTAACAGAACCAAGGCATTTTTCTGCATATTTTCTGGCAATTAAAGCCTTGGGAAGGAGATGTGTGCATCATCAGTGCCTTGACATTGCCGAGCTGTTCTGCCTGGCAGCAAATAAGACAAGCCACTGAAGGCAAATTCTGCCTCAGTAATGTCAGTATTCCCTGACCCAAAGAGGATATCCCTCCCCATCCCAGGCTAGAGCCTCTGGAGGCACTTTCTTGAGCAAAAACTTGGGCAGAAACTCAGGAGAGAATTATCTTGGAAATCCAGCACCAGTGAGCCATAGAGCAAGGTAGAAGTGCACAAAAGAGAAACCAGTCCTGCCCACACTCTTCAAGTAGCCTACAGCCTTTCAAAATGAAAATAAGTACAATAATGCATACATTCAACAGAAGAGGATAAAACTGAGCTCTTATTGAGGTGTGCCAGTCCAATGTCCTGGCAGTGCAGACTTCAGAGGGAAAACAGACAAGATTTTTATTTTATCCCACAACATTTAAACTGTAGTTTTCCAGCCTGGGCATCCAGGAATTGTTGAGAATGTGTTTGTTGTATAAATAAATTACAAGTGGTGTTTTTCAGAGTGGTCAGCACTTGCATTTCTGCAGAGTTGCTGTGGGTCTGTCTCTGGAGCATTGCATGTGCATTATTTCCCAGATACACAATTGAAGGTTGATTGTAGCCTTTTGTAAAGGGCCGAGCAGATTAAATTATCCAGGAGCCAGGAGGTGTCTGTGTAATGATGCTTATGTTGTTTCCAGTGCTACACGAGACTGAAGATCTTGTCAACCACTAACCTCCCATGAAGACCCATAGGACTAGCTTGGAGCAGAGCTGAGGGCTCCAACAAACACACTCAAGGTGCTTGGGCTGTTCCAAGGACACTTGATGTCCCCATGTTGGACAAGAAGCAGCTCCAGCTGCATGTACATGTGCACCTGTATCAAAATGCAAAACCTTCTTTTTGCCATCCTGAGGTGAGGGGCATCTCTGGGAAATTGGGCAGGACCAGTTTAAGAAAGGCAATGACTACAGCTGCTATGTTGCCAGGGGTAAAACAGTGCCTGCCCCAGGCAAGGCACGGACAGTTGCACAGATGAAGCAAGGGGCCCTGCAGGTAATTTTGAAGTGTAGAAGATAGACTGATGTCCACGTACCTTCAGGTGTGGCTGCTGTACAAGCCCTGCCATCCCACTGCCTCTCTGGGGAAAATGAGATGACAAAAGGTAAATGAGAACTCTAGAAAACACTCTCTCGATTCGTGTGCTGTTTCCAATGCCTAGCTGGCCTACATCTTGGATAATTAGATTTCATCCACAGAGGCCAAATTTGCAGAATAAGTTATTAATCACAGATTGTTTGCCCGATATCAAGCAAGAAAGAAGTGAGCACTCACAAAGCCAGCTCAGCAACATTCCCTCTGTCACACTACATGAGACGCAAGCACCAGATCCCACAGCTGGGGGACATGTGTCTGTCCTGGGTGCTCAGACACTCCATATCCAGCCTGGTGGAGTCAGCACACGTGATGGGAAATGAGATAGCACCTCAGCTTTGCAAAAGGAGATGGGATCTCTTCCCACCTCACCAGCAATAGGCATTTCCCAAACATCTCTCCTGAAAGCCCATCGTCCCCTCCTGCACCCATTGGGCCTGGCCACAGAAGATGCTCAGCCCTATGCAAGGTGTTCTCACTCCAGACTGTGGCTCATCTGTGCTGCCAGGCTTGCTCTAGAAGTTCCCAACCTTTCTGAGCCTGGGTGGGTGCAGGGCTTGGAGATGCTCTCTGGCACAGAGCACTGGGGTAATTCAGCGTGGGGCCCACACCCAGGATTATGGCTTTGAGAAAGGAGGAAACATGGGA
The DNA here is from genome assembly GCF_026119805.1 of Tympanuchus pallidicinctus. Classification (NCBI taxonomy): domain Eukaryota; kingdom Metazoa; phylum Chordata; class Aves; order Galliformes; family Phasianidae; genus Tympanuchus; species Tympanuchus pallidicinctus. Next base: position 35,883,176 of record NW_026294669.1, read on the forward strand.
GCTTGGCTCAGAGGAACACAATAATTACCTGAGCAGAAAACAGAGCCTTTTCTTTCCTGGTACAAAACATCTGATAAAAGCTTGAGACCAGCGATATTTATATTAGCAGATTTTACATCCTTCTTGTGTGTACTTGGACTGCAAGATACAAATCAAAGCAGGGGTTCATTCCAAGAACAGTTTATTTTTATCTGAGTTAAGTACGTGCTGGCAAACCAGATATTGGTATGCTGATTCTGTTGGTCTGGTGTGATTTATAATAGTTCCTATTGTTTTATACTGTGCTTCGCTCCAGAGTACTTAATTTCTCCAAGTTGTGGGTTTCTTTTTTTTTTTTTCTTTGCTTCATATAATGTATATTTTCTTACGGGTGGTTTTAGGTTTTAGTGGTCAGCTGCAGTGTCGTAACGCTTTAATGCAAAGGAAGAACATAAAACCATGAAAAGTAATTCTAAATGGGCCCGCAGTCAAATGTATCTCTCTCTACACCCACCCACACGAGGTGCAGAGTAGAGCAGCATAAACAAAGTGCCACTCAATAATTCATAGCTTTCAGCCTTGGTAGCTCTTCACTTGAGCCTTTGGTTGGCTGATGTTGGGCACAGGCTGCCCAGAAGGGTGCTGTGACCAGCCATTGACACTGTCAGCATAAAATATTTGCTCTCCCAAAAAAATCCCAAGGGGGGAATGGATTTAGCAGAGAGGAGGTTGTGGGTCCTCCCTGGATCCCACGTTGCTACCACTGTGTTGGTGCCAACTTAGCTGTACAAAGGAGAGGAGTTGCAAATAATCTGCAGTCCTGTTTGCTGTCACTGTTTTGCCAACCCTGTGGAGCACAAGGAGCCCTCAGTAATCTCCATAGGGATGGGTTTTTGGCAATTCTACAAGGACACCTGCTGTTAGTGCCACGCTGGTGCATAGCTGGCAGGGCAGGATCCATGCTCAGGACAAGACAAGGAGAGCATGCCTGACACAGTGCTGTTCATCAGTGCCATGCCTGTGGCTGGTAATTAAAGAAGGGAGAGAGAGAGAGGGAGGAGAAGAAAAAAAAAAAGAAAGGAAAAATCACCTTCTTCAAGATTTATGAGAATATAAACTCAGGAACTGAGATGTTCCTAGCATCGCCTATGAGACCCAAGGGACAGCTTCTACTTAATGCAGAGTCCAATGCTCATCTCAGTTATGAATTCAGAAGGTGATCTGGAGAGTTTGGAGTGGAGACATACGAGTGCTTGAAGAGGGGCGTGCAAGAGGCTCAGTGCTGCCAACACTGGCCCTTATTTATTGGACTTGTACCTTATTTCCACTGCAGTACAAAGCCTGTCCAGAACCTAGGGGGGCAGGAAGAAGTCTGGGAAAGGGCAGGTGGGCAACATGATTGGTGTTCACCTGCCCAAAGGAGCACAGGCACCTAATGCAGCAGCAAGCAGGATGCAAAAGACCTGCTTAGGAGCCAAGTCACCACGACCCTCCTCCTCGGTTCCCCCATGCAGGTGGAATTTGCAAACCACGTTTAAGGGGAAAGAAGAAAGACACATTTGAAGCACCTAATATTATGCCTGTGTGCAATCAGATGTTTCTTTCTTGATACACCAGCTGTTGAAAGCAACACTGTCTGAAGCTATCTCCTTGACTTTCACAACTCTTCCAGCTGCCACAAATGGGAAATCGTGCTGCTAGCTCAATGAGATATCTGCCAGCTCCAACACAGTGGCTGAGAAAGGACAGTGGGTACGCAGCAATATTTCCACTGTCCATCCTTGGGTTTGGTCACTGGAAGAGCTGAAAGGATGCCAGCTCCACCAGAAAGGGGTGTTCTGTGGCAGGTTCTGGACTCTGCTCCAGTAGGTGTGCATCCCTGTACCCTCACTTTAGTGACCTCTTTCTCAGGAAAGTTATGGGGATGCTTCATCCCCTCCAATTCCCTTAATTCTAGTGGCATCTGGTGAAATTATTCATGGGAGAGTTGAGATGGGTCATGGCCCTGCTCCAGCAAACAACTCTTAAGCCAAGTAGGGCAAGAAAAAGCATTGCTAAGAGCTTAACTTTGGGGCACCTCAGTGCTGCATCCAGCTGGACTCTGCAGCAAGCAGGGGAGGCCCTAATGGATTTTAATAAGGCTATTAAATACTTTAATGGATTTTAATAAAAATAAAGGTAAAATAAACCTTTGCTTCCACCCAATAATAATAATAATAATAATAATAATAATAATAATGCAAGAGCAAGTAGAGCTCTTGGGAAGAATTTATTAAAAAACAAAAATGAAAACATCCAACCTGAAGATTTTTTATCCAGTCCAGAGCAGGATGGAGTGATGAGGAGCAGAAGTTTCTGTAAGCTGTTGCAGGTTTCCCGTAAGAGGTGGGGAAAGCAAGGAGAACTTTTCAGTTTCAGGTTTCGAAACCTCCACGGGAAACCTGTCCGTTCCTCAGAGTGATCCCCAACTTCACTGATGGAACAGCCACATACATTCCAGTTAAGGTAATCTCCCTCCTTAATAATTCATGACCTGCTTTAAAGGAGAAATTGAAGCTCAGAGGAAATCTGAAGGCTGCTACACACATTCTAATCAGCAGCATTGCTTAAGGCCTATCTCTAGTAAAAAATAGAAAAGAAAAAAAAAAAAAATCAGAGTAAGCATTTTTAGTGAGCTACATGGCCAAGTAAGAGCTCCTTCCAAGTGACAGAAATCACAGCTGGCTTATTTACACTCTTTATCTCTTTAAATCATATAATAAAGACATTATCCTGAAAAGAAGAGAAAGATCTTAAGATAAAAGGAGTGCTACATGACAAGTGTACTTTCATGGGCCAGGCAAACAGGTGCCTCGCAGAGAAGCTTGTTCTCAAGAAGTTGTCCCTCGGTGAGATGATAAGACAGCCCAAGTGGCATGCTCCTCAGAAAAAGCACGATGGGATGGCTGTAAAGTGCCAGAGCTTCATGGAGGTCCAGCAAACTACCTTACTACCACCCTGGGGGTTAACCAACTCTTTACAGTTCTCACACATCGTATTTTGCTGTAAAAAGAGTTTATTTAGCAATGCATAGTCTTGTGAGTCAGATGTTCAAAGCATGCACACGACATCACACGAAGAGCCATGATGCTGCCTGCAATCCTGCAGCATGTCATCTCGTTTGATTGCATGCATAACCATTTGTGGCCTGGCTAAGAGAAGCAAAGACATGGTCAATCTAAGTGCAAAGCTCCACAGGAGCGAGTGCTTCTGCTCTCTCTGAGCAGCACCATCTTACTTTAAGACGCACCCAGGGAAGCCCTGCCTGAGACAGCTACTAGGTAACCTGTACCAAACCAGAGGTTAAATCACAACTCAGATCCCCTTCAAAAACCAGCAAGTTTTATTTGCTTAAAAACATGGGGATTCTCCATTGCCATTGATTCTGCAAAGCCAATTCTGGATCTCAGCATCACTTCTACCCTCAGTGATGCTTGGCTTTGGGTTGCTCGGGCTAATGGCACATTGGATGAAGAAAGTATGTAGCTGATCAGCTTGTGATTTACCTTCTCTGCGTATCATCAAGGCATCCTTCTCTCTTCGAACACCCTTATCAGTGAATGCCTCTCCTTCCACGTTAAGCACGCACCTCTACTAACAAGGTTTTTTTCTTCTCAGCTGAGACACTCCTCTTTTGATTCTCTCACTACATCCACCTATTTTCTTTTTACACACCTTCTTGATTTTACAAGGAATTCTGTCTTTCAGCAAGGTTTTGTAATCCTTTATGAGCCTTGTCTGATTGAACGTCACACTCAGAGATGATTTAGGGGAAGGAGGCAAGCAGCTGACTGGGAAAAAAACAGTCTCATAGCTTCTGGGTATATCAGAAGCTGGTCTGAATATCCTGAAGATACAGACAAGGTCTAACATATTGCTGTGGCTCTGGAATCTATCTTCCAGCAATTGGAAAGATCCCAGATGACTGTACACTACTCATAAGGTCTCACATCATGGCCTGCATGCAGCCTACAACCACAGCAGCCAGCCTTTGAAGTTCATGGGAACTCCCCTGGTACTCTCACAGGAGGTTTTTCCTGTTAAGACCCATCTCCAGGAGTCACTGCCTGAAGACAAATGCTGCTCTTACAGATCTCCACAGCTTCCAGCCTCCAAAGACTTTGATCCTTTTCTTCCAGCTCACAATTCCAGTGCTGAAGTGCTGTCTGGTGCCACCTGCATGGCATGGGCTACTTTACACCAAAAGACTCAATGAACACCACAGAGTAGATGTGAGGCCCTGTCACATTCACAGCCATTTTGCTTTTCTTTCAGGAGGTACAGAATAATCTTGCAGTCAATTACTCCCACTTTAGGGAGTAATTGTGAACCGTCAGGTGTTTCAGACAGCATGAAAGATGCTCTTAAAATATTCTGAATGAGTGCTCCAGGCTGTTGCTAGCAAACACTTAACCCAAGGCATGGAAAAGATACACTCCTCTTTGCACTGAGGGACTCAGTGGGCTGCATCTGTGATGAGGCAATATCTTATCCTGCAAGGTGCTACAGCTGCAGCAGCAGTTTAGACTCAGGACAATGGATTGATGCAGCTGCAACCATATTTATTGGCACTGAAGAGTTCAAGTATGGCCTAAATCAGTCCAGTGATTCTCCTTTCATCTAGAGAAAAGTCAGTAAAGGAACAAATAACCCAGAGGCATCTGGGACCAGAAAGAAAAGCAGCAGAAATTGTGTAGCAATAGCTAAAAAAATAATACATAAGATTGCTCTTTACTCCAGATTTCAGTTGCTGAATACAACTAACACTGAGTTCCTTTCTCAGGGAAGGGAAAGGATGCACACAGAGCTTACACTGGTCATACAAGGAGCAAGTGTAGCAGAACAAATGCACTGTTCAGCAGAAGATGAACTTTTAGCTGGTTGGTTTAGTACCTACATTCAAAGAAAAAAGCTGAGAGGAGCCAACAGAGATTGTCAGTCAAGTTGTACTAACACTGTACAACCAGTTTGACCAGGACTGCAGTACAAACACTGACTACATTCAGTTATCTCTCCACTGAACTCCACTGCTCAAAGAGTCATAGAATAGAAGAGCCATAGAATTATAAAATCATAGAATCATAGCATGGTTGGAGGGGATCTCAGAGCCCACTCAGTCCCAACTCCCCTGCCATGGGCCGGTTGCCCCCACAAGCTCATGCTGCCCAGGGCCCCATTCAACTTGGCCCTGAATATCTCCAGGGATGGGACATCTATATCTTCTCTGGGAGGTCTGCTGCATCTGAACTGGACAGAAAATGTCCACTTTGAAGTGTTCCATACTGTCACTTCAAGGATAGTGCAGAAGTGCCACAAGCAGCTCCTGCTCATGCCCAAACGATGCCCTTCAGCTCCACGGACATGTCTGCAGATAATCTGCCTCACCATCAGAAATCTCTGACTCCCATTCTGAGACACTATGAATAGCCGCATGTGCAATTAGCAGGTTTCAGGGCAATGTGCAGAACATCATAATCCACATAAGATCAATAGGATCATCTTCCCTGTCTGTAAAAGCAAAGGTCAGAGGGAGATCACAGAGGCAGGAGATACGACCCCTGGGATGAACAGAGGCACTCACCTGGGTCCCTTCTGCTCCCCAGGATGACCCTGACAGCCACAGGAAGCTGGAGATGCAGAGCAGCATCTCCTGGCAGGGTGACCTGCCCCACTGCATGGCAACACATGTTGCTATGATTAAAAATGCATGGTATCAACTGTGGCTGAGGTACCCGCAGCCATCTATTTAATAATTAATCCATGCTGGCTGTTTGAGGGCACTGCCCGCTTTCCAGCTGGACGCTGACCCACAGCTGAATTCACACAGCCCAGCAAGGAGTTTTCTCCTTTCTCAGCCTTGCAGCACCCCACCAGCAGCAGCTGGGATGCCTGCTGACCATTGCTACAGCCCCTGGTGCAGGCAGCCTGTGTGTATGCAGCACATCATCTGGCTCTGAGCTCACTGCTGGCCAGGGTGAGCAGTGTGGAAGGCAAGCAAACTGGCTCAAGTTAACTTTTCATATGTATGCAAAGCCAAGCTCAATCATCAGCTGATGAAGTGCACTGGGGTAGCAGCAGAACACTGATTCCCACAGGCTAGGTTGTTTCTGCTGGATCTCTCAGGTAGGCAGACCGTATCTCACTTAGCTACTGCAGATCCTAGGGTTAGGGAGATACATGGGGACAAACCATACGTGCTGCTGGAGCAGCTCATCAGCATGGGAGGGACCTGGGGAGATCCTCTTCTGGGACCTCAGTGCAACTGATGGGGGGAATGATCTTCACAGCTCAGGCAGGAGCAGAAGGGAAGCACCGAGGCAGCTCATCAGCAGTGTTTGCAGCTACCTACCTTTGAGGTGTATGCTGGAGCTTCTTCCTAACATGCTTGGCAAGGACATCAGGTACAGAGGTGGAGGGAGCAGGGCTGAGAACACCTCCAGGACACAGACGAAAGAGGATGGAGTTCAGCCCATGCTCTCTTTGGAGGCCATCAGAGACACACACCCTTTTACAGAAGGAAAACAAGAAGTGCCTTTTAAATATGGTAAGTATTTCAGAAATGCCTTTTTTCCTTCCAAAGACAGTTCTTTTCACAGCCTTGCAAGCAGCAGATGAGCAATCCAGCACACTCCTGGGTTGTACCAACCCGAAAGCCACGGCACTTTGCAGCCATGTCACCTCCAAGACCAAGAACTCCAAAAGCAGCTAATGTATGTGCAAAACTGGTTTTGACCAACAACCATCTCAGGGCCCCATTGATAACTGCACACTTTATTTTAGCTGGAACTCTCTATTTTAATGCTTCAACCACATCGCATTCACCCTCCCCTTTCTAAACATCTAGTCTTCCTGCTGTTCCTAATAAACCACTTTTCATCCAAATATCTCCATTCTTTCCTGGCAAAAATGCATAAACCTAGTGACTAACGAGCAATTAATGCATTAGAACGCTACAGTTGACTCTTCTCTACATCATAAACACTCACAACAAAAGCACACTACACACTCCCACTACAAATCTATGTTATTCTCTCTTTTACAGCTTCTTGTTTTTATTTTTTAGGTGAAAAATAGAAGTTCATCCTCATTTCTGACCTTGACATGCATGTCTTAATCAAGCTTCGCATGAGAGAAGTGACCCACAATCAGAAAGAACAGATGCTTATTCCCTGGCCAGAAGAAATTATCAGGAGAGACTTGAGCCTTTGATACCACAGATAAACTGTCAAGCACGAAAAGATACAAAAATGCCTATGGAAAGCATGGCTTTCCATGACAGGGGCCTTTTTTTTCCTCCAGAAAATGGCAAGGATTTACTGTTCACTTTTATTAATTCACACACGCTCCTGATGTTATGATTGAACATTTCTACACCGAGGGCTTTAACAGCTGCTTTCCTCCAGATGCTGATGGGATGCTCCAGCTGAACACAGGCCATTGGGATGGGGATATGCATAGCTTTATGATGGGTGGGACTTTTGGACTGGAAAGTGGAAAATAAGGTTCCCATGCTTGGTTAGAACTTGACTGGGCATGGAAAATCAACTGCAAACTTTCTAATACGCTTGTGTTTCACTACATGCTCTGTACTGTGAAGAGCAGCACGGCAGTGAATTGCAGTAATAACCAGAGTGGCCAGAGACATGTGCTTCATATCCTACAGCCAACTTAACTCCAAGAGATCTCTTGGCATTCCTGGTTTCCTTCCCAGCATTTCTACTCAAGCACCTTGGTGGAAAAGCTATTGTTGGAATAACAGCCTCTCCAAACCACTGGGATGCAGGGAAGGCACCTTCTTGCACTAAAGCATCTCCAAAGCCAAAGTCTGGTACCCAAAAGCCTGTTAAGCAGTCAGCATCTGGAGACTTGGCACAACCCTGTGGGTCAGATCCTGTGGAGATGAGACTCATTTTTCCATTCTCATCATTAACAGTATCTGGATGAGGTCCTCACAAGCACATCCTCCCACAGATCCTGCACATGACAGGGTAGGCCTGGGCAAAGAGCCTCCTTTTCACCATCACATCACAGTACGTTCAGGGTCCAGGCACAACCACGTGGATTCATCTTGTATAAATGTACTGGGAGCTGAATTTGTGGGAACTCCAGCTTCTACCATAGACCTGCACCAGGAGGAAGCATCACCAGGCTCTAACAGATGTTTTACTGACTAAAAATCACACAGAAGACTCGCACAGTCCTCTCTAAGGATTGCATCTACAGGGGAAAGTATGAGCAGTGAATGTTCCCCCTCATTAGTCTCCACCACAAAATCCCCCAGCACAGTTGAAAGAGATTTTCTCACTGTTGTGTTTCACATGAAATTCCTCAATCATTCTGAGCCCCTTTCTCCTATCCTTAAACATACCCCAAGCCAGATGACACCTTTTGGACCTTCCCATACTGCACATACCTGGGAAAGCCCTACCTGCTGCAACTGATTCTGGTCCTGTTCCTCCATGTTCATCTGAAAGTTTGAAGTAGATAATATTTTCCTTTCCAGCCTGAGGCAAAACCATGTTAGCACACAGAGCAGGGGTAACACCTATGACAGCCCCTTTCCTGCCTTGTTTTGAGAGCAGAGTAACCTATTGAGCAGAGTGACTGTTGAGCATTGAGCGACTTGGTGCCCATTTGCTGAGGGATGAGGTGATATTTCAGGTTGTGTCTGCAATTTATATGGCTGAAATAGAAAGAAAATTGGGCTGCACATCTCAGGTGCTCTGTTCCTGGATCCCAGGCTGGAAGTGTTCCTGACAATGTAGAAGAAACACAACAACAGAAATGTAACTATTCTGTTGATTACTGCATAGAATTGGAAAATCAAAACATGAAACTGTGGTTGCACTCCTTACCCTGGAAAAATGCACAGGATGTGTGTTTGCAGTGATAGATACAATAGCTCTGCAATACAGTGGTACAGCTTCACCAACAGCTCAAGAAACAACATCTCTGGTTATAACATTCAGCAGGCATTTTTCCCTTGCAACACGCTGCGCAGGATATAAGAATCCATGGGATCCATGTATGCAGCAAAGCAAGACTCACCTGGCAGCACTGCCCAGGCACTTGAAGAAGCTCAGTGGAATGGCAGAAGCGTTTGGGAACTCCTTCACTGACAACCTCAGAAAGGTGGGACCCTTGCCAGAGCTTCTTTCCTTCCTCTTGCCACATCTCAAAGGGCAACCCTTGTTTCTTTTCCCTTCACAGAATCCAGATGGTGCAACCAGGAATTTCTGGCTGGCAGGACTGTGTTTGGAAACGCACTCAAAGAAAGCCACGAGCCTGCTATAAAGTTTTCTTGAGCACAGCTGCAGCCATGTGATCCAGGTGCCAGCCATGGGCCTGACCTGCTGTGGCACTGCCTGTGGCTTGCTGCTGAACTCAGAGCCCAGCAAGGCTCTTGGGGCTTCTTTCCCCAAACCAAGTAGGAAGCAAAGGGCTCTGACCTAGACCTTGCCCAAGGGTTGCACATTTTGTATGCATACAATTCAGCACACAACAAACAGCTGATATTTAGGTGCACCACAGCTCAGGAAGCAGGGTGATATACCAACTTCAACACCTTCAGTCAACATGAAGAGATTGCTGTGTCTGGGCTGGGGACGTAGGGGCAAGAAGCAACCAGTCCATACTCAGAAAAGATGACCAGCAGAACAGGGAGAAGCAGAAAGAAATTGCCAGGTGGGATTTGATAATTATGGTAAAACTAATTCCATGGCACTCTCAACCAGCCAATCTGTCCCCAGTATCACAGCAAAATGTGATGTTTAATCTCACCTGAGGCAATGAGAAAAGCTAGCTTTCTCATCCTAGAAATTGCCTAGAACTCACTCAAGACTGGAGCAATGACTCAACAAGCCAGAGAGGGGTCAGGGAGCAGAGGGAGGCAGGAAGACGTGTCTGTACCACCCGGGGCAGGCAGGCAAGCTGGGAAAACTTGCAAGGAGAGCAACCTGTGCCAACCTGAGAATAAGTGTGCATCTCCAGCTTACACACTGCAGTTGTGCCAAGGGCCTTGCTTGCCATGGCATGCCAACTCACTGCTGGCCCTGAGGGAAGATGAGCTCCAAAGCTCAGGGTGGGCATGAGATGCACCTCTTGCACAAACTGGAGTTTCATTCAGAAGAGATTGTTCACCTGCACAAGGAGTCTTATTATACATTGCCTCAACACTGCCCTGTGCACAGCTAGCATAGCTTGTGCTGTCCATGTGCCAGGGTCAGGAGCACTTTGCAGAGGTGGCAGGATGCCCTCCCGCTTTCTTGCCACAGATTCATTCTTTTGGTTCCAAATAGAAATTTCCCATAATATTTTGATGCTTAATCAAAGAGTTGTTCATCTCCAAGCTGTACAGACAGCAAAATGTGATTCCAGCAGCTTGCAACTTCCTATTAAACCCAATGATCCTTAGAAGAGAATAGGAAGGAGGGGATGAGGAGAAACTCTGTCTTGCTGCATCATTAGACTTTTTTTTCTGGGAGGGTGTGATGGCTGGTTGAGAGATGGGGCAGGTTTCCTAGAGCATTCCTCATCCTTCCCTCCAACCTGATAAGAACAGCAGTTTGGCTGCAGACTTCATATACACAGGTGCCCAAAACCAACTCATAAACTGCTGACATAGCTACCCTCCCTAGCTCATTCAGACTGCTGTGCATTGCTCTACAGCACCTTTCTACTGGGGATCCACAGGCATGTTTGAATACGTGGCAATTTGCAGACACCCATAGCCTGGCACTGCAAGGTTATTGAGTCTGCTGCAGGGAATTCAGCTTTCCACTGCAGATATTCAGGGGACCATGCAAATCTAAAGACTATGGAGAAAACTAAATTGGGTTATAAGTTCTGCTGTAAGGATTCAATGGAAGGAAAGACTGTTCCAGCCTGTATTCCTCTCATTCATCCAGTGGGAAATGTGACCTCTGAAAGGAAAGCATGAACGTGCAATTGCTTCTATAGAAAAAAGTAGAAAGAAAAAAAAACCCAAACAGAACCATGTATTACCATGAGTGATCACTCCAAAATGTGGGTGTTCAGCACCTGGCAGCCTATTTTCTAAGGACACACAGCAGTACAAGGCAGGACTGGCTCCAGAGACAGTTGAAAAGAAGTGTCAGGACCAGGCTGCGCTGAAAAAGGAAAAGAGAGAAAGGAGAAAATGATGAGGAAGAATGGCAGGGCGTCTAACACTTTGCATCTAATGCCTCCACATGGCTGCAAGTGCCGTGGCAATTTGGCCCTGATAACACGGATGAAGAGACGTTGCTAACATATTGCTTCCTTGTCAAATGTCTCACTGGTTTTGCAGCCAAGTCTCCTGCCAGCAAGGCCACAGCAGCGCCTCTCCGTTACTTTCATATGCAAAGAGGTTTTTAACTCAATTGCCAATAAAATTCTAGTGGGTGGAGAGGAGGACATCTGCCTGTCTAGTCCTGTGCTTGCCAACATGGTTCTTTTATTCCTTCAGAAGCTGCGAGCTCCTACTCGAGCTGGTATTTTGACAAGCATTTCTGTTTTCTTGACACAATGGGCAAAGTGGGCACAGATCTTGTATGCCACTTGTAATATGTCTTCTGTGCCATGATTTGCATCCTTTCTGGAGGATGCCTGGCACCGCGCTGCACAAAGCAGAACGAGCAGCTTGGACAGTGGGCTTAGTCTGACATGTAAATGTACTGCTTAATTATGTGCAATTGCGTTAGGAGAAATGTGAAGAGGACGCTTTGCAGGCTGTGATGGCTACAGGGCTCTGATGAGTTTTGCTTTGCAGGGGATGGGGGTAATGGAAGAGAAGGGGGAAGAAAAAAAAAAAAGGATGGAATGATATCAAAGCAAGTAAGTTTTCATCAAAACTGCACAAAATGGTGACAGCCATTTGTGTTAACTACCCAGTGATATTCTTGGCTGCAGGAGACCCGAGGGTCCCAACTGATAGAAGCTCCAGCCCCTCAAAGACACTTCCCCAGAGTACAGGGGACTTACAGGGCATCTGTGCTTTTGGCACAGTCTCAAAGCCAGTTTTCAGATCCATCAGTAAAACTCCAGTTTAAAATGAAAGCAATCAAATAATCCCCAGTGGCAACCTGGTCACCAGGAGTGGGATAGGTGATCTTCATCCCCTGGGGCTCCACGTCATCTCTTCCAGCCCTGAATTTTGGTTCATGTCTGCCTTCTTTCCTGAGGATGAGCTGCTACCTTTGTAAACACATAATGTGTTTACACGTAAAATAAGAGGTCAAAAAGCCAGAGGGACTACTCCAGAAAAGGTTTAGACACATCAGACTGTGCTGATGATCAGAGCCAGAATCTCTCAGGTATCACACAAGGCACAATCAGCTCTCCTCTATCCTCATGTTCCCCAGGCGCTCTCCACATGCCAACCATGCTGCCAAGCCTCATAAATTCCCCTCTCTGAGCACTGCTCAACAGAAGGATGCTGAAACGTGGTCCAAACTACATAATCCTGCAGCTGCCCAAGGGCACAGCAGCCAGCACTGCTCAGCCTTCACCCCAAATACAGACTCCCTCTCCTTTCCAGGATAATCATAGAATTAAAGGACAGCTAATTTCATGCCTTATAAACCAGCTTCACTTCAGCACAAGAAATAAAAAAAAACTCTCTTATCTCTCCAGGGAATGTCTTGAGACTCAAGCTGTACTGTTATCTGGGTTAGTTTGACATCTGAGAGGAGAAGATTACAATCTGAAGTCTGGAATGGAATGGGAGTTAGTCAATGTAATTTCCTATGTTCATAAATAAATGACCAAGAAGAGATACATGTCACTCTGCTTTTACTTACTGAGCTGAAGGTTCATCTCTAAAGCAAAAGACCAGGAATTTATTGTCTTAATAAATACCTTGAGGCTCTTAATAAGGTACCTTGACCATCTTACCCTTCCATAATTTGATTATCCAGTCTTTCCAGTTCTTAATTGATAATTAATTTGAATAACGTGCAAAGAATTGAATGATGGAAAAGAGAAAGAGAAACAGATGGTTGGTCTATGCAGTTAGAAAACATTTAATGGGGGAGAAAGGCTTTGCATTTTGAGCATAACAATGTACTTTGTTCATCCCCAAGAAGGAAAAATGGCATATGCTGCATCTCATGTCTTCAAACTTCTGCAGTGGCAAAAGAAAGGGCAGAAGACTTATTGAGGCTGTGCCACGTGAAGGTGGATAGTAAACATAAAAGGGTTAGAAAGCCAGCAGATGCAAAGCCTAGCAGAGACCTCACTGGAAAAAAAAAAAAAGTGATCCAGGACACAGAAGTTGTTGGAAATCACACTGTTGTGGACAACCTTAAAGTGAAGATCTTCTTCAACAAACAGGGATGCAAAGCCACAACATCAAGAGTTCCTTGGAAGGCATCTGTATATCTTACATTCTGAGATGAATTCATTGCCTTTGACTACATCACAGAGAAGATCCAACTTCAGGAAATAGAAAAAAGAAACACACTGAAACTATATAGCTTTTTCCAAATTCCCCTAATGAATTGTTCTTAAATAATCTTAATCTTCTTAAAAGCTCACTGGTTGTCTCAGCATAGCATTGCCATTGTAATGCTATAATGTGATGGAAAACACAGCAGTGACAGCAGGGTAGCAGAATCCCAGGCTGCAGCAAGCGAGGATAAATGCAAGTGCAGCAGCCATGAAAGCAGGAGGAAAAAAAAAAAAAAAAAAAAAAAAAGAGCTGCTTACCTTCAAAAGGCCTCAGACAAGCAGGAACCTCCAGCAAGAGATGCCACCACCTCCCCTGCCAACCTTTAAATGAGATCTGGGAAGGGGTGGATCGTGGCTCCAGCCCTTCCAATCACTCAGGTGCATTGCATGCAGCTGAGCTCCCGTGAGTTGGCCCTGCCTTCCCACCAGGTGCTCCATCACTGCTTCAAGCTGTGACTTAGCATTTCCACTACAGTCATCTTCAACATTTCCGTCAACTAATAGATCTCTGGGTAGAGACTGGATACCAGAGTGCCTGAAGAAGGCATTTGCTCGGGAGTTTTTTCCACTTCAAACCATCAGGAAACGCAGCAGGCTACTGCTTGCGAACATTATGCTGATGTTCCTCCTTCTACAGGGCATTTCAGGACTGAGACTGACCATGTATTTTTCAAGCCATGGCCTCTCATTGCAGGGCTCTTCCTTTTGGTGTTTCTAGCCATCATGTGGCTAAGTCTCCTACAACAATGAGTTCTAAGTGAGCATTTTTCCTGGAATTGACACCCACATTTTTTGTAAAGGAAGGTACTCAAATGTATTTGTTTTTCTTCCAAGAACAGTCTATACTTACAGAGACAGGATAGAATAATAACTGAAGGTAATTCTGGCTGTGACTCCAGGAGGGTAAGAGGAACAAATAAACAATATCTTTGCACCTGTGCACCCACGGATTTGAAAGACTTTACATGGAGCAGACCAAAGCACTTACATCACTTGAAAAATTAATCACTCTTAAAAAAACAGCTGTTTCTGTTCCTTGGTTGGTGCCACGTTGGTTCCAGACCTGAAAGAAATCACCGTAACACATAGATTTTTCAGTGCTGAAATCAACAGGAGCACATATAACTCTTGAAGATGCTGTTTGCTGTTTCCCACTTACCCCCACCTTTGCTGAGGCACTCGTAAAGCAGTGGGCATTGATAATAACGGGGATCACAGCTCTCTCTGCTCAGCACAAACTGAGTGCTGTGTCTAGCAAGATGATGAATAATAACAACCACAACTGCAGCTGTGATATGACTACTCCTTGCAGTCTTCTTCCAGTGTTCCTAAGGAGACAGAGTGCCCAAGGTCAAACAACAAACATGATGCATTTTGATAGGGCCTACAAAAATGATTCCTTTCATTTCTTCCAGTTTTACAACCTCTGTGATGGAGTAAGGAACCAAAAAACGTGATTAAAGAGTATTCCAGAATATATAAGATGCAAATGGATTGCAACAGTTTTTAAGCCAGTTAAATTTGCAGCCCAAACTACTTGGCAGAATCTCTCTAATAGTTATTCTTTTATTCATAGCTGTAATAAATAATAACAAAGCTAAACATTTCCATGGCCCCCACACCTCCTGCATCTCCCTAGCTGCAGATCTCAAATATGAATAATAATTACAGCTTATCAAATCGGCCCATGATTAGAGACAACAGAAAGACATTTCATATTGTTAACTTCCTTGCACAAGAGGGAAAAAAAAATCAGGTCATAGGGGTATTAAAAATTTATATCATAGCATTTGACTTGACTCATCTCTTAAAAAGAAAAAACCGAGCATGTATTATGTATTTAGGCAATTCCTTTTAAACCCTTACTAGAATGAGCACGAGATAGGCCCATCACTCGGTAGATGGATGGCTCTGTCTAGATGTACATATTTTATACTCACATGCGTGCATACGCTTAACGTGCACTCACACCTATCTATAAGACCATATCCGTAGAGAGAAAGGTGTAAATCTATTTATATCTCTTTGTTCAAGACAGATACAGAGCTGATGTTAACAAAATCTCTGCACAGATAGCATCTCACTTGAAGCCGGCAGCCTCAGAAGGGGCACTATTTTGCCAATTTTTGTAGCATTGCAGCAGCCCCAGCAGAGCTTGGTTCATAACAGCCTTGTTCCTGTTTATATTTGGTGGCTGGTTTATTGAATCACAGAATCATAGAATGGCCTGGGTTGCAAAGGACCACAGTGCTCATCTGGTTCCAACCCCCTGCTATGTGCCAACCAGCAGACCAGGCTGCCCAGAGCCACATCCAGCCTGGCCCTGAATGCCTGCAGGGATGGGGCATCCACAGCCTCCTTGGGCAACCTGTTCCAGGTTTTTTTGGTTTTGTTTTGTTCTCTTCAGTGATTTTTCCAGATCCCTTAGTCAAATAAACTCTTTGAGGAAAAAGAAAGTCCTTCATTCCTGCGCTGATGGCTGAAGTAACTGGAATACATCAAACCAGAAGAGAAGCTAAACTTTCAACTCAGGAGATCAGCAGAGGAAATCAGCTGCTGCTTGAGAGGTTTTTCAGGACCCACTTTGTGCCCACTCAATCACTCGCACTGCTGGGGCTGCGAATTTACAGCAGGAGTTCTTCCTGCAGAGGCACTCAATGAAGGGCCATTTGCTGCATGCAGCCTGTATGTAAATATGCAGCACTCCTCTGACAAGCAGATTGTCCAGAGTGAAGAAAAGGCATTTGTCCTCTGTATCAAATCTGGGAATGCAGCCACTGCTCAGGATGCTCTGCACTGGGAGCACTGAAGGGATGGCCTCCCCCAGGCATCCTGTGATGCTGGTTGTCCCATGGGTTCAACAGCCAGGCTAGTTTAAGGGAAGGGAAACTAATTTCAGTGCCCTGTTGCCCAAGGTTGCCCTGATCTTGGTGCCCGCTGCGCTTGATGGAAGATGATGGATCTCTGGATGCCTCCTTGCTGCTTAGAGCCTTGCTTGTCATTTTCTTCCACCTCCAACTTATAAAATGCAATGAACATCCTCGTGATGATCAGAAAAACTCTCCTACACGTTTCCATGTAAAATGTACTTTTGTAAGAGATGTGGTTCCGTGTCCAAGGTTGTCAGCAGTGCATGTTTCCCAAAAGATGCTGGAAATCTGGGAAAGGCAAAGCCTGCAGAGAGCTGCAGTGAGCACCTCTGTGTAAACACCCTGACATCAGCTCGCTGCTTTCAGGAGAGGTCAGCAGATTTACATGGATGCGTTAATAGGGCAGCCACCAAAATCTCCTCTAAGATGTTTTGAAAGCTGAAAAAAAAAGGCCCTCAAATATATTTTTTTTTCAACATCTGCAGTCAATGAAAGGAGAGATGCAAATCTGCTGTCATTTGCATGCAAATTTTTTTACATCAAATCAGAGACAGAATGCACAATAAACACTTTAAATTGAAATATTCCACATTCACTTCCTCCTACCCTTGCCTGCAGCTGGGATCCAATTTTCATGCACGGCTCCACACAGGTGACCATCCTCCAGTGGCTCTGAAGCCAGGAAGAGTGTGAGGAAGATGGAATTACAGAGGCAAAATAATTGCAACCAGCTCATGACTCAAAAACCAGCTGTCATGAAAGAGAGTAAAGATGAAGGTTCTTCAGAAATAAATGCTGTTAAAAGAGTTCGAATCTGCCTTAAACCCTGAAGTATCTTTGTGATAACTACTATTATTTTGATCAAGGGGAAAAATGATAATTAGTTACCCTGGAGTCCACACAATCAGAAATAATAGCAAATATCTCTGTAAGGCTTGTTTGCAACAGACAGCTCATTTGATGTGCAACACGCCTGCAGGGGAGGGCAGAATTCACAGCACCAGTGCAGAGAAAGGCAAAGTATGTGCATTAAGGCTTAGGGTTTTGCTCAGGTCATGCTGAAAGTGCAACAGAGCTGCAAATCGAGCTATGTTCACTGTCATGTTTTTGTGTCCCATCTCCATCCCCATCCCCATCTCCATCTCCATTCACATCTCCACCTCCATCCCCTTCCCTATACCCATCTCAATCTCCATCCCCATCCCTACACTTTTACTTTCTTTTCCATATGGGACACATTGATCCAACTAGACCTCCAGTCTCACGTGCTGCCCTGATCCACTGCTGGGAACAACTGAGACTCCCCCAGGGAACACACAAAACAAACAGAGACCATACTGGTAAACGAAGCATTCAAATTCCCGAGGCCGGTCTCCTTGCAAACCATTGCACTGCATGTTGCTCCTGATACCTGGAGAGCAGATTAGCTCAGGTTGAGCCCTCCCAGGTCCTGGCTGGATGGTTCATGGCGTGGGAGCCTTCAGCAATCCCTGGGTCCATCCACACCCTGCAACAGTTCAGCTGCTCGCCCTCAGTGCAGACATGCCTCGCTCTGACTCATGAGCTATTAAAAGCCACATTTCCCCCCGTATCTCTCTACCTAAAGATACAGATAGGCACACAGTGAGGGCTGTAAAAGCATTTAGGCTGGCTAGTTAGATCTCACTGGAAGTTAAATACCAAATTCACCTGCCTGTTAGAAATGAAATGCCTTTTGCAATCAAGCCCCAGGCATTTCTTGTGCAAGCTGGAAAGCTTGGGTCACCGAGACACAGGTCAGCAGAGCACAAGCTGCGTGCACTTCCCTGTCCTCACCTCTGCAGGTGGTAAGGACCTTGAGTCTGGGGAGCAGGGGAGCATGCAGCAAACACTGCACAGAGACAAGCATTATGGCCCACTTGGGCACATGTTTTGGAGGCAAGTTCTCAACAGCACCACAGGAGGGAAGAAATGGACGCTGAAAGAGCCACAGGTATATCTGTTTCTTCTTTGCAAAGCTCTCTGTGGAACCTAAGAGGAAATGTTGATGGAAAGGGCAGAAGGGTGGGATGCAATGTTGTCTGCCCACACTGGTGTTAGTATGCAGGCACACTTACATTACACGTGCCTGTGCTCTCCTGAAGGAGACAGAGTGTGCATCTGTTCTCTGAATGGCATCTCAAATGCAGAATCCCTTTGTTGCTGCATTTCTCCTTTCCTTTTTTTTTCTTTTTTTTTTTTCCAAGAAATAAAAGAAACTATTTGAGATCACCTTATCGGGTAGGTGACAGGATAATTGGATATGCCACAGTGTGGCTGACATGTCCACAGATACATAGAGGAATAGCATGAACATCTCAGCGACAGGCTCAAACTTAATAAGTGTTAGGGACAAATCTAATAACCGCTCTGCCGGTCTCAACAGCTCTTTAGCTGATAAAAGCACCACAGGCTCTTTCTCAGTGCCTTCTCTCTTATTTAACCCTGAGGGAGCGCAGGTTCTGCAGCAGCAAGCCCAGTGCTTCCCAGGTGGAAAGGAAGGGGCTGGGGTCACCGCACTGCCCAGTTTGCCAGGGCTCTGCGGGTGCCTGGAGAACACCCAAATGCTCAGACGTGTCCTAACTCAGCAGCACATCTGCCTCAGGCCTCCTTGGCAAGTCCTGGTGGCCACCCCTGGAGAAGCCCAGATGTTGTCAGCTGCAGGATGGAGATCCAGCCAGCAAATATTTCCTCCCTAGTTTGTGATGGAGACAGCTGGTAGGAGGCTGGAGAGATATGGTTGCCCTCAGACAGATACAGACGTGTAGCAAGCTTGCCTTGGATGAGCTGAGAAGGGCATTCATGACCTTACAGCCATGTCCTGCAGAGAAGCTGCATGATTTCTCAGGTGCTCCTAGGTTGGATATTAGGAAAAATTTATTCTCAGAAACTGTGGTAATGCAGGTCAAGTCTTCCCTGGGCAGCCTTGGTTCTGTGAGATGGAGCCAGCTCTGTCCCATGGAGGATGAGCCACCTCTGCAGCAAAGCACATCCACTGCTCAGTCCAGGCTGAGTCATGGCCAGCAGGAGTGGCTTGGCATGAGAAAAGAAGCTGAATGTGTGAAGACAGACGGATGGCCTCCCTCTCCAATGGCTTCAGTGAAAAAAAAAAACACTGACCTTTTCCAAAAGTGCCTTGCAACCCAATTGCTCTTGTATCTGCTTATTAAAGAGAGGTTTGGGAAGGAAATAATGCATTTCTGAGGTTATCTCTGAGCACAGAGCAAGACGGCAGTCATTTTTCATCCCCATAATCAGAGCAATCATATCAAGCACTGAGCAACACTTACATACAGTAACATGGTTATGGGATGGTGCACCTAATCAAATTAAGGGCCACGTTGCTCATCCACCCTTGCAGCAGGCAGGACACAGCACTCCTCCCCGGGGCTTTCAACGCCCAACCTAAAGTGCCTCCAAACTTGACTGCAAGGTGTCCACTGGCTGCCACCAGCTTTGTTTCAAGCATCTGCTTTCTGCTTTCCTTGCTGCACACTGGATCATGCGGCTCCTTCCAAGTGGTGGTATTAAGGCCCATGTCCTTCTGCAGTTTGGATTTCCCAACATAGGTGAGCTGGATTTTATTTGCTCACCGCTGTGTAAATCCCAGCCTGGGTCATGCAAGGCTCTCTAGAAGGGTTTTGCGTTGTATCTCAGCCACAGCCACAACTAGAGCTAGGCAGGAAAACTTCACTGGGAGAAGCCAGCATCATAAAAACGCTAAGAATTTGGGATCTATCACAAAGTTCGTATTTTCCAGCACATCAAAAAACAGCTTTATCCAAGCAGAATAAATACATATTTCTGCCGCATCCCCATGCTGGGAGCCCACCAGCTTTCCTGCCCATGCAGAGCCACCAGCAGCATCCCTGGCTGGCTCCAACACAGAGCATTTCCAGGCTCACCCAACCACCTTCGATGAAACGCTCAGTTTTCAGCAACCGCCCAAAAAAATAAAGCCCAGCTACCCCCGGCTCTTCCATAGCCATTTTCAAGGTTCACACACTTAGCTGTTGAAGGCTGCAGACACATTTATTATCTTTTTGCAGTGCCATCTGGCATTTGTGTATCAGAAGAAGATTACATATATGTCAAACAGGGGGAAAAATATCTTTTCCTGTAACAGTTGTAGAAGCAGGGGGGGAAAAAACATAAAAAAAATGAAATCCTGGGGACCATATGGAAGGCTTTTTCTTCAGCAATCCATCTTGAGCAATTAGGAATTGTCACAGCCAACGAGCAGAGCCTGTGTCTGCTGTGGGCGCTGGGCAGAAGGAAGGTGACAGGGTCAAGATACCTGGGACACTGCATGGCCTGACATAGCCTGGGAGCACGAAACCTCCCCCCCAGCTCCCCACATGGGGAAGGGAAAAAAAAAAAAAGAAGAGAGGGAACAAAAGAGGACAGCTTGCAGCATGCTAAGTGAATCAGAGCAATGGCCTTTCTTTGCCTTTCAGGGTTTTATCATCGCACGTCTTGCGAAAGCAATAGGTGTGAACCCGCGGTGGAGCCTCGCCAGGTTTTCAGTGCTTGCTCTGTGCCTCCCTGTGCTGGGGATAGTGGAAAATTACCAGCGTCTCCTCCCAGTGCTTCCATGCAAGCTGGCACCTTTGGCAGGGTGAGGGAGTCCACCGCTGGCACAGGGTGGAGACAGCATTGCAGGGCATCCTACAGAGCAGGTGAGCATGGCACGCTCACGGTGCCCTCTTCTCAGCCCTATCTACCTGCTCGATAAAGCAGCCGCATGGTCACAGCTTCACTCAACGATTGCCAAAAGCATCTCCAGCAAGGGAGACATGCAACACGTGGGCCTTTCCCTCCCACCCCTAGCTGCAGTAGCACCTTGCCCATAGGTGCCTTGGGTTGGAGGTGTCAGCCCCTTTTACCCTGCCCTAGCATCCCCCTGCCCACGCCCTGCCTGCGCTGCCCCATGCAAACACCTGCAGTGCCATCTCTGTGCAGGGCCACGTGCCACCACTCCCAGCAACCAGCAGGCCTGAGTCACCAGCAATGCTTCGTTAAGCCTTGACTCTATCACCCCAGGTTCTGGGGAGGGACATGGGAGGGAAGTCAAGGGGCAGAGAGCAAGCTGAACATCTCCAGAGTGATTTAAAAGACTGGGAGTTTTAAGCTGAGGAGGAAGTGCAGCAGTAGTTCACCATGAGAGAAAGTTAACTAATTAATTAATTGCCTAGTGAAGTACAGCCTGACAGCGAGACAGGTGAGAGGGACAGGTGAGTTGGGGGAGTCAGAGGATGCCCAGGAGGATGCCCAGGAGACAGCTCAGGCTTCCCCACCTACCTGATACGGGCCACGGCACCAGCCTGACCCTAGGGATGCTCCTGGTTTCCTCTCCTCATCCCTCTACAAAAGGCTCCTTCTGGCTCTATGGGTTGGGGTGGGGATTGGGTAGGAGGTCTAATCCCACACATCAGGGGCAATTCCTAGCCTGCAGGCTGCATAAAATGGGGAAAGCTGCTGCTCCCATGCAGACACATTGGCACCACCACACTCCCGTCCGCTGGCCTCGAGGTTCTTCAGGCAGCATGAAACAAAAGCGAGTCACCAAAGCAGCAACTGCCTACATAAATACCTATACAGCCATGCTGGAATTCATAACCTGCTTGCTGCCAGGCATGGAACCCCAGGCCTGTGAGTCCCTGCCCAGTGGTTCTGCCCATCCACAGAAGGAGTGAGGGACACAAAGAGGTACGATGGGAGGTTGTCTGCAAGTATCCCTGCCTTTGATCTTGCTATCCATTACTGAAGCTTTTTTCCTAGTCTGAAAACCAGGGGGAAATGTGTCTAGGCTCAAACGAAGCATTTTATTTTGCTAAAATGGGAGGATTTTGTCTCTGCCTCAGCATTACAGTAATTTCCATTTCAGAAGCCGGACATGATTTTGAAGTGAAAATTCAGACTGTCCCATTCCCAAAGGCCAACAAGGGATGTTTCCACCTTTTGTTCTTTCCTCATTTTTGCCTGAAATCAACACACTCCTGCAGCAAGCTTTACTTCTAACAAGCAGCAACATTTCACCAGCCAAACATCCCCGTGGATCTGCAGCAGCCAGGCACTGGCGTGCCATGTGCTCCATCCTTCCTCCGGGATATCGCCTGGCAATCCCACACGCGCCTCTCATTAGCACTTAATACACAGCAAGAGGAGATTATACCTATTTCTTCCAACCAAATTAATCTTCTAATGTTTGAAAATAAATTGCGGTAATATGTACCAGCAGGTGTTACCTCTTCAATGTTGTCTTGTTTATAGCCAGTCACAAGACAACATTCTCATAACATCAGAGGTAAGCAGATGGCACTTATTAATTTACATTGCAAATATACTGCTAATACGTACATTGAAAAGCCAGTTCTGCTGAATGCAGCTTTACCTGGCTCACGGCACACATCACAGCCCAAACTCCTTTGCTGAGACCAGAAAAGGTGCTGGAAGAACTCTGTCCCATTGAGCATTCAGCTCTTGCTGAAACAAGACGACAACTGGTTTTCCCAGTCCCCTAAGTAGTGCTCTTCCTTAATTATTGTATTTTAGGATGTGTTTTTTGGGGAAGAAGATGCTATAGCCATGCTGGTGAACTGGGCATATGCAACAGGGCACTGTGGCATGGAGCTGTGGGCTCAGCAGCCCCTCCTGGGGCATTATTCTGGAGCAGTGCTCAGAAAGTAAGGAAGACCAGAAAAATTGGGATGTTGTGCTATTCTTTTTTCTGCAAGGAGAGATTCTGTGTGTTAAATGCACACCTCCCATCCACCCATGCAGCTTCCAGATGCAGCAAAGACCTCACATCCTTGAGACAGAGAGAAGAGTCTTCGTCCTTGGCAGCACTGTTTGCTGTTTCTGAGGCAGACGTGTCTATCATTATAGCTCTATACACTCAGCCATGCAGATGCATGCAGATGCAGACATCTCAGCCCTCCTTAAGGTTCCTAAGGTGTTCAATTGCAGCATGCTCCTGGCTCCTCCCATCTCCTTCCTGTGACTTCCCATGGAGGATCTGTGCCTCAGGACCAACATGTGCAATTTTTTTAATAGCAGCAGTAAATGAACTACCCCAGGGGAGCAAAGTCTTTTTGCACCCCCTCGGAGGCCTGTTTCCACAGGTGTCAATCAGTGCCCCAGGCATCAAACCAGAGGAAATTACACCCAAAGTTATTAGAGGCAGCAAGACTCCAGGCTGCATGAACACAGCATATGTTCAAAAGTAAACAGATTGCATGAAACTTTTCTAGCACTCTAAGGGGCCATCAGTGCTGAAATCACTGTTCCTGTGATGCGGAACTGACTGCAGGGAGAGGAACATGAGGTGGAAAGGAGCTGATGGCTCTGTGTGTTCCCCTTGCTGGTGTCTGCTTTTGCAGCTCTGCTGGTGGCTCTGCCGAAGCATGTGCTGACCCACCATGCTGCAAGGAGAGATGCATGGGCGTGCAGTAGCTGAAGGATTTGCAAAGTACGGAATCAGAATCATGGTATCATTCTGGTTGGAAAAGATTTCTAATATCACCAAGTCCAACTGTCAATAGCGATGATGCAGTCGCTGCCCAAGGAGTGGTGGGGTCACCATCCCTAGAGGTGCTCATGAGCTTTGGAGATGTGGCACTGAGGGATGCGGGCAGTGGGCATGGTGGAGCGGAGGCTGGGAATTGGACAAAATGATCTTAGAGGCCTTTTCCAACCTTAATGATCTTATGATGCTATGGCAGCTCAAGAACATGCACCCCGTGCAAGCTCCCAGCTTGTTCAGCAATTTCTCCGAGTGTTGCCTAATGCAGGGGCTAGGCCTGAATTTGAGCTACCGCAGACACAGGCTCAGGGCTTTCACAAAATGGGAGCAGGGCTCTGCCCTGCCTCGTGTGTCTCCAGCAGAACTATATTGGGAGATGCTGTGGGGCATACAGGAGTCGTGCCATGGGAAAGGAGCGGGTGCTGGGGGAAGGAAGCCTGGCAGCTGTCAGCTCAACCCAGTGGGGAGCAGCGCAAGACAATAGATGCCTCTGTTCCAAAAATAGCTGGCTATGTGAATGCTTTCCAAGGAGGAACCCAAATCTGCAGCGTGCACGAGGCAGGCAGCAGCATGTTGGATGCCAGAGGAGCTGGACAGGAGCATCTCAGAAAGCCAAACAAACACGCCGACAAATAGGCAACGTGGCAACCAGAGACCTAAAGGAGCAGGTGGTGAAACTGCACATCTTGCTGAAAGATATGCTGGGCTTGGAAACTGGTCGTGCAAGGCTGGCAGTGCAGCTCGCCTCTTTGCAGAGCCAAAATGCATGGGCTTCCCTGAGCAGGGCCAATCACCACAGCACTGCAACTCTGGTCATACCACGGTGACTGCAGCCTGCTCTGTTCCTTCCAGTGGATCTCTTTAGTGCTTCCAAAGGGATGTGCCGTGATTCCACTCCCACAAGTGAGCCTCTTCTCTCTTTCCCAGGCACAGAAAGAGAGGTAGAGCCAGATGGCGCCCAGCAAGGCATGCCTAGCTTCTGCAGCTGTCATTAAACTTCCTTGAGCTCTATGATACAGCATATCGAAAAGCTGCTTGGATGTGGTTCTGGGCAGCCAGCTTTAGGTGGCACTGCTTGAGTAGGGGGGTGGTACAAGATGACCTCCAGAGATCCCTTCCAACCTCAAACTGAAGAGGAAGCAGCAGCAGAGAGAGATTGCTGTGGGCTGACCACAACCTCCCATTCCCCACCCCAACTGTGCTGCTTGTTGGGGAGGAGATAGAAGGGCTGGGAACATAGGACCTGGCTCCAGCTCATCCCTGTGGCCCTGGGGACTTCCTGACGGTCTTCCCACTGGCCAGGCAGTTCAGAACAGTAGAAGTGTTGCTTCTAATCCAGGTCTCCAATGTCACTCATATTCAGCAACTACTGTGATCTCAAGGGGAAAAAAAAAAAATCAGGAGGCCTCGTTAATAAACACAAGCTTGGGTGTGCATTTCAAAAAAGCTTCTTGAGCCTGCCTGGGATCCATCTTTGAGATCTGCTCTTCAGGTAGAGGAAAAGAAGTGCCCTCATTCTCTCCTCCCTCCAAACAGAAATAGATCCACTGATGGAGGTAGGTTAGCAAACATTGCAAAGTCTTTTTTGACACAACATGCGATCTTCAAGTGTGGTGGGCCCTAAAGGTTGCATGCTAGCTCCAGAGGGGTTTAGGGATTGAGATCTAGTTCCTTACCCTGAGTCAGCAGTTGTATGAGCAGCATCACAGTGATGAAGATGTTCTGGCCCTTTACTAAGCTGTTCTTCAGTCTATTCAAAACCTAGGTGCAAAATGAAGGCATCTGAGCATCCTGGCATTACATTATCTTCAAGTGTTCTAAAATCCACATGCCACTGGGTCTGAGCAACATGCCTGTGGCGAGGGCTGGATGTGCAGGACCCAAGCGATGGCAGAGCATCACCCACGTCTGCATTGTCTGCACTTGGGAGAGGAAATTCACCCTGGCTGCCTGCTTCAGGTGATAAGGCAATCTTCCTTCTTCTCTTATTATCAGTTGCTCCACCTCTGATGTTTTGCACCCAAAAGCCTGCTCTCCCCAGCATTTCATATCCTGCTCTGCATTTTCCCCTGATTACACTGAGTCACATTGACGTCAACCAGGCAGAGAGGGGCATGCTAATGGGGCATCTTTCATAACCTGCCTGCCCTGGGGCACTCATTACATGCTGGGGCTGCAAGATACAGGTAACGGCACTGGGACTGATTGCAAGCAGTCCCCAGGGAACCCACACTGGTCTTTCCTCACAGAAAACATGCTGGGAACAAGGCTGGAAGGGGGCAGGTACTTTGGCTGGCACGCACCAAGCTGTTTGCAGTAGTTATTTTTATGTGCAATGATGAATGCAGCACCCATACGAGGGGAATCACTTCCAGAAGGTGAAAGAAGTTAGTTTACAACTCAGGTTGTTGCACAATTCAAAGCCTGGCATGGCTTTTTTCATTTTTTACTTCGTATAGTCTTGGTCAAAGGTGGTCACAGGAGCTAGATCCCAACAGAAAACTCCTGTGAGAGGCTGGTTGGGGTATAAGAGGCATGCAAAAAGCTGGAGGACAGGGATACGGCTCTCCCCCCAGAGCTACAGGACAGACCCCTGCTCCCAAGCTCAGCAAGGTGCCTCCAGAACACGTCACCTGCACAGGACCCACACATCTATCCCAGGACTAAGGTCAGAAGTCTGGCCACAAGCTTCCAGCTTGAGTGATACTTCTTGCTGATTCATCCTGAGGGTATCTGTTCTGAGCAGCAGACCCGTCAGGAGTCATCCCTGCAGGCCACAGCTGTATTGCAGCACCAGACAGGACTTTTTCCATTTTCCTTTTACCAGCACATCTGAAAAGAGAGCAAAAAATCACTAATAATAATTAAGAGCTCCCCAGCCCTGATTCCTTTGCCCATGTATCTGCTCCTTGCTGGAAAACTTCTGCTGGATTTCTCTTCCTTAAGGAAGCTTGTTTGCATATCTTCTGCCATGGTAATCTGATAAATGCTGGCCTAGTTTGGGATTCAGAGAGACCACAGCTGGGGAAGAGGGCACAAATCTGAGCTTTACTTTGGGCCACAGCCTTAACTGTCAGACTACAATGTCTCCTTCCCACTAATGGAAATCCATTTCTTGTCTTTGGGAAGTCTATTGTAGACAGAAGAGACTGGCACAGTTTGCACATGGGAAAGAATTACTATGAGCTGCTTTTTAAAACATTTTTATTGATGTGCTCCCGGTCTCCTGTTTGCTGGTGGGTAATTAAGTCAATTAACAAGCATCTGTTTATTTATTTCCCTCATTTATGAATGTAAGCAGTTTGGGTAGCAGTTTGTAACATGGGCCTGCTGTAGCTTGCCTGCTGATACATGAATATTCAGGCGATTGCTAGTCTCCATCCACGGCGACTTGCCTCCTCCGCCCCAGGAACTGGATGGAGCTCCGCACCCTGCGCAAAATACCTGTCTCTGGTTCCTCCTGGGGCAAGAACCAGCAGCAGATCCTTGGAAACTCATCTCTGCTTCTCTGAGCAAATCTGAGTCCCTTCGCAAGTGTTGGTCCTGACCTACTGGTGGCCCTGACCTTACCCTTCGATGGCCATGATCTTCTGGTGGAGGCTCTGGTGGTCCCTGAAGGCTCTGTCCGGAGCACAGTGGTGTCACAAGAGTACCCAGACTCTGCTTTCCCTCGACTCCTTTGCAAAAAGAATTTTGGCTCTTTATGCCCAGAGCCAAAGCTACAAACTCGGCAAGTGACATTCCTGCAAGGAAGAAATAACTTCTGGTGATGTCTTCAAAGAGTTGTTTAATCACGGGGAGACTAAGGAGGCCTAGGAGCAAGAGAAAAGGGATTAGCTGTATCTGGGAAGAGCATTCATCATGGCGAGCAGTTTGCAGGGGCACATCTGCTGCTGACTCCTCTCTTCCAGATGCACCGGTTTTATTGCCATGTCAGCAGGATGAATGTTTACTCCCTTCTAAAGCCGTCAGGCGACTCAGATGCTGAAACTGTGTAAAGCTCCGCATGCTTGTTTTGTACAAGGGGGAAATGATGCTTTCAGATGAGAGAATTGCCAGAGAGAATTAGATTGGGCTGCATTTTCTGCTCCTGATGTGAGACATCATCAGCACCTCCAGAGGAGGCGGCAGGAAAGCCCACAGCCTGAACACGTGCTGGGGAGCGAGAAGACAGAAGTCCTGACAACCCACTCAGAATTCCCAGAGTTCAGTGATTGAATTAGTTTAAAGAGACAACAGGAACTCCGTGTAGTGTTATTTGGTTGCAGCATCCACCAGTTCCTTGGACTTCCCTCTCTTCTTCAAAGCTGATGACCTCATGCTGGGGTTGTCAGCATCAAGTCTGGTGTGCAAACTAAGATGGAGTCCTTGCAGGTCGAAAAGGCACAGGCAGCAGGGGTGAGGGAAGGAGGCAAACACGGACATGCCACCTGCAAGCACAGGGAGCTGTGGGTGCTGCAGACCTCATACTGGGGTGTGGAGGTGTGTGGTGTTCTTTGGCCAGAAATCGCTCTGGGAATGATCCATCCCTGCCTGGGAGGCCCAACGGGATCAGCAGTAGTGAGGACTTTGCTAGTCTGTGGGTTATCACCACTGCTTGAGATGTTTTCATCCACTGCTGCCCTGGGACTGCACAAAGGACACCTCAGGGGGCTGAATGCACCAGTTCCCATTTTGGCTCTGGCCACGTTTTGCTGAGTTGCTGCTCTGCTGGTTGTTTGGAGCAGATGGCCTCGATAAACAAGAGCAAGTGCTGCCAGTGCCTGCCACTTGGATTGGCTGTGAGCTGTAAAGTGACACCCATCCATCTCCTCCCCATGCTCATTGCTGACTGCCTGCCCCCAGCTGCCCCTACAGCAGTGCCCAACCTGATGGTGCCCACTGTGTGTCAAGGTAAGGAGAAACAGCCTCCTTCCCATCACTGCCTCGCTGTCCTCCTTTCTGCAGACCTCCTCCTTCTTCCCACTGTCTCTCCCCGCTGCAATCTTAATGCTTGTAGCTGCAAGCATGCCAGGGTTCTGACAGCACTGCAGCTGGCAGTAGAAGGCTGTATTGATTATTGCTTCATATTTTGGTGGATAACAATTGTCATTTTTGTCTTAAATGATCGTGGTGAGATCGGAGTCTTCAGCAATACTGGGCCCACCCACTACAGGAGCACCTCAAAACCTCTCTGCAAACCTTACTGCACCTTGCCTCCCTCGTCTCCCTTTTTCCATTGGGGAGGTATTGGGAGGTGGCTCTTATGTCCGCATGACTTGTGACCGTGCTGCATCACACTAACCTCACTGTGTGGACATCCCACTGACCAATCTGTGTAGAGGTCCCATCAACCTCACTTCATGGACATCCCACCATCACTCTCCAGGGATGTCCCACCAGCCATGCTGCACAGAAGTCCCACTGAAGCACAGCGTGGTCCCCCAGCCAGCATCCATAGGCTGCCTAGGACTCAAGGATGGTGACAACAAATCTAGCCTGACCACAGGGAATGCTGACTTCAGCTCTTGCCCCTCTTCAGGGCTGTCACTGCTGCCAAATCCCAGGAATTGCAGGCTGACACCGGGTTTGGAGCACAGGAACATTCTTTGGCAACAAAGACTGACAGAGATGTTCTGCCCTCCCTGGATAGCATCCCATATTGTGTGGGATTCAAATTAAAAGCTAATCATAAGCTGCTTCTTATCAGATTTTGATATTTGGCCTGTTCCGGTGTTTCATTCTACATTTCATTCTACATATTTGGAGCATAGAGTGGGGGGACGAGGAGTTACCAACACAACAGTAGAGGAAATGAACTTCAGCATTAGGGCAA
The DNA here is from genome assembly GCF_026119805.1 of Tympanuchus pallidicinctus. Taxonomy (NCBI): domain Eukaryota; kingdom Metazoa; phylum Chordata; class Aves; order Galliformes; family Phasianidae; genus Tympanuchus; species Tympanuchus pallidicinctus. The sequence goes on from NW_026294669.1 coordinate 35,912,871, forward strand.
GCACAAACCTCTGGAATATGACGGAGGAGGGGAGTTTCTTCCTCCTGCTTTGCCCTCGGAGAAACCACACTCATAATTGTATCCTCTAACCCCTCATTTAATCCAAACCTTCATTTAATTCTTTTTAAAGACTCTGGAAGAAACACACAATGAATGAGTATTATTTTCCTGCGCAAATGAAATGGTACATGTTTCCCCAAGGAAATAATTTCTGTTCTGCACCTTTTCCTTAATCCCACACAATTTGAGAGGCAGCTGATTTATAGAGTTTGGAAGTTCTCCTTTTCCCCTCCACTGCTGCCAGAAATGAAATGGATCCTATGTTACTTTATGTGGGGTGGGGATGAGCTGTCTCAGCTGGCGCAGGGCTTGGTGCACTCAGCGTGGTCCTGTGCTCTCTGAGCATAAAGCTTAATGCAAAGGCATGCCAGAGGCTTCAAAGACCAGCAGAGGATTCCTTGGTATTGCAAAGCAACTTCTGAACACAGGACATGCCGGGGATTGTCCATGCTTCTCAGTATTTGAGGTTCCTAAGCAGGACCCCCAGCTCCACCTTTGATTCTGGGGTCAATAGCACCAGATGCTGCAACATTGCAAAGGAGAAGCTTGGGGGTGAGGGAAGCTGGGAAGCTTGCCGTGCCCTAGGAGGGGAGAAGGGGGCCCTTATTCCTCACTGTGTGCATCCAGCCGACAGTCTTTAATGACTGTCTCTGGCAACTGGAGCTGAGCTATGCATCTGTGCTACCGCTTTGTCTGGCCTTTGGCTCAGAAGACACAGTGAAAGGCATCGAAGGGCTCACAGGGATTAAAAGAATTATTATTCTTCCTTCTTCTTTTCACATGACAAGGTAGGAGGAAGACACAATGGCAGCATATTGTGACCACTGAAAGGGGATCCGAATCTCAGGGAGGAGAAAGAAAAATGTGAAGTGGGATGAATCCAGTAATTGGTGCACAGGAGGAGAAAAGACAAAGTGGAGCAGGCCGAGAGGTTACTTTGCAGATGTGGGTGTTTTCACTGCATTTTTGTAATGCAGTCCAAGCAGGGTCCCTCTCTGCAGTTGTTTTATTACCACTAATAATTACCTCTGTCTAACGCCTTTTCTCTTCCAAGACCTTTCTAGACATCACATGTTGCACGTGGAGCCAACAAAGATGCTGCAAGCACTGGGGTTGCGTGGAGGAAGGGAAATGCTGTTCAAGTAAGACTCTGTTCAGTTAATCTTCCCAACATGATATCTGATGGCTCAATCCACCCTTCACTCAAACTGTGTGCCTGATGCACCGTGATTTTATTGTCTCCTTCCACAGGGCAGATAGGAAGCTGTGCATCCCCTGTGGCCGATTGCTGGAACATCTTGTCCTTCCCAAAGGGAAGTTCTCCAGGGCTTGCACATGTTTGTGGCTCCTGCCCTGCGATGGTGTAAGAGCCCCACACAGGAGGATTTCACTGACAAAAGGACAGCTCTGGGCTCCCGTTCAATAGGGAGATGAAATAATCCTAATGGCATCATCTCACTTGGCCTCTCCTTTGCTCCAGCTGTTCCTGCTTCTCCTCCAGAGATGCAGCTGCCTTCAAGAGTCACTGTATTTGAGAAGAGTTTTTGGCTTCTGTCCCCTCAGTGCCCCCCGCACTTTCTGTGGTGGTGGAGCTGCTCCTAAGCATGGTAACATGAGCAAGACAAAGGCTGTCTGTCTTGTGTGGCCACGTCTGGATTTCAGGGCAGGCTTTCCTGTTTGGACAAATGCACAGCTCGGGCTGAAATTCAAGAAGGTGAAAATCCGTGGGCTGCACATCCAAGAATATATCAAAGTGAAGGAACTGGGAGAAGCCATTTCCATGCAGTGCTGGGCACAGCCACTGGCCTCACATCCCTGTGCTGCCCGGGAGCAGGGAGATGTCAGCAACAGTGCAAGCCACGGTTTGCCTGGATTACTGTCCAGAAGTGACCAAACTGGGAACTTGGAGGGGCTTGAACTAAAAAAATACCCATATACCTAGAAGTACTGGAGGCACCAGCATGGCTAATTACAGTGTCTCCATCACTGGTAAGGTTTTGAACTGGTTGAAAGCAAGCAGGGCTGTGAGCCTACAGCAAAGTCAGCCTGCTGATTTCTGACCTCCCACCCACTGCTTTGGTTCAGGCATGAGTGCTGCTGAAATTGCTCCTGATTCAGGGAGGAGGGCGTAAACCTCAGCTGCAGCAGAGTTTGTGGGCAGATCTGGTTGCCATTCTTTCCTCACTCCTGCTCTGCAGGAAGGTCTCCCTGGTGGGCTCACGCTTTCCAAATAAGATTCATCAGCCACCCTGAGCCTTGCACTTCTTCCATGTGTCCCAGGAGCCAAGTCCAGGAATAGGAGACTATTTTTTCCTTTTTACACCCTCATGCTGTAGACTTTCTCTCTGTTTTCTCAGTGCCCAGAAGGTCTCCCTCAAGCAGAAGTTATGTGCTTTCTCCCTAAAATGACATAATAGACATTGATCTCAGTGGATTTCCCCAAATGGCACAAAAATATTCTACTGATAGGGCTGCTGAGGCAGGCCTGGCAAATGCACTGAGCACTAGCATAGCACTGTAGCAGCAATGTTTGTTCAGCCTCCCTGCACGCTTGATGTGTCATTCCCAATTAGGGGCTGGCTTGACAGCAAGGGACTTTGAGCGTGTTTCTAGAGGCACTGAGATGCCTGTCTATCCTCACTTCCATGCTTGTAGGGGGGAAGATCCTTCTCACCTCTGGCACACTGGCACATTGAAACGTGCCACTTCCATGGCACTTCCTCACACAAACTGCTGCACGCGGCCAAGGGTTGGATCAGCAAATATGCGAAGCAAAGCAAACAAAAAAAGAACCAAACCCACAGGACTGCTGCCCACTCCAAGCTGCCTGGAGGGGAAGAAACACAATGGAGTGATTATAATAAGCCCATAAATCAATGGGGGGAAAGTGGGGAGCATAAACACCGACGTGATCACGTAATGCTCAGGGAAGTGGACACATAAGCAGAGGCAGAAGTTTTAATAAATACACATTCCTGGGGAAGCTCAGCCTCTGGCATTGGCAGAGGATTTTCTGCAGAAAAGAGAAGGCAGGGGACCGTGCACCATGGGGCAGGCCAGCAGGGGCACTGCTGGCAGCCTTGGCTGAGCTCCTTCTGCCCTGTTACTTCCACCCTTTACCAGGTGTGCCTCCTCTTTCCTGAGGAGACTCAGGAAAAAAAACTCAAACCTGAGTTTTTCCTGCACCTTGGCAGTGGCTCTTGTTTTATCTCAGGGGCACAAGTGCATTGTGTGAGGAATGAGAGAGATCACGCTCGCCACGCCAGGCACTGTTCACAACTCAAGGACATCCCCAAGAAGGAGCCCATAAATGTGCAAAAGATGACCATCCCTGGAGGTGTTCAAGAAGGTGTAGATGTGACACTTTAGGGACCAGGGCTAGTGGGCACAGAGGTGATGTCTTGGCAATTGAGCTGGATGGTATTAGAGGCCTTTTCCAACCTCAGCGATTCTATCATCCTATGAAAGCACACCCTGTGTGGCATGACTTTTACATGACTTTTTATTCCTTAGGTCCACCCACTCAGGACCACATTCAGCAAAGCTGCCTGTAAAATCTTTGCCAAAAACCTCCCTTTTAGCTTCAGGCTACATATTACAGGCAATAATGGCTGACAACATGTTCCCTGAAGGATGCAGGGAAGTCCTCATATTTGATATGGCAGCCTTTCCTGCCTTCATTATAGGCATTACAGTGCTTTCTCAGTGATGGCTTCATGTTTGTGCCATCAGCTAGAGGAATATGAACATGGCGGATCAGACTACAGATCAGCAGAGGGAAGAATGCTCACCAGTAGCAAAAGCAGCATCTGACTGCATCATTCTGCCTCCAAAATCCTTGCCTCTTCAACCCACCTGCCACTCAAACTTCCCTTGCATGGCTGGCGTAAGAGTCTGTGCCTGTAGTGTGCAAGAGAAGAGCCCTTCCCTGCCGTGTTCTGCCTGCCTAGGCAACATTTCTCCTATTGAATTCATAAAGGCAGTAACATCCCCAGCAATAGATCCAACTCACAATAGCCCAGGGAAAAGATAAGAACCCAGGAGATATGTTATTCCTGTTGAAGTCCTGGTCACAGTGACCTCTGTGGATTATTTAAACTGTTCTTTATTTGTTTGTTGTTCCATTCTCTTTTCAAAGAAAGTTCCACAGACCTTAAGTCCTGCTGTATATCTAAGTTGCCTTTTTCATTTTATGAGGCAAAGACAATTTAATTTTAAGAAGATGTCTGCCTTCTATGCATGGAGCTATTGCTTCAACCATATATAGATACCATCTGTACTGGAGCCTGTGGAATGGTGGAGACCCAACTGAAATGGGAAGGCAAAGTGTCAACAGCAAAATGGTGCTGGCAGAGCAAGAGCTCCCTTGTCCTTGCCCTCCTCCAGGGAAAGGAGGAAAAGCCCCCTGGGGAGATCTATTGTGCCACCATGAGCAAAGTGCTGGCTGCCATGATGGAGATGTAGGCCACCTCAGCCTCCTTTTCTCTGGGCTGAACAAACCAAGGGACCTCAGCTGCTCCTCATTACATCTCACCCTTCAGACCCTGCACCATCTTCATAGACCTCCTTCGGATGCTCTGCAAGAGCTTTACGTCCTTCTGATATTGTAATGCCCAAATCTGCACCTAGCTCTTGAGGCCAAGCCACACAGGGCAGAGCAGAGCAGGACTCACTTTCCCCAAAAGAGGCTCCTTCCTTCCCGATCTTATAGAAAGCCCTGTTGGCAGCCCCAGCCTCTCCCTGTGGGACGAGCCCTGCAGAGCACAGCCAGCACCAACCCATGTCCTGGGAGGAGCAGAAGAAGGGCAGGGGGTTTGGTTGGTATCGGTGAGCATCCCAGAGAGTGGGAGAGAGGGCTGTGAAGCATTCCTACAGAGCTCCCCATGGCTGTCCCTACACATTTCTAATGCAAAGGGTTACTTCTGGAGCAGCAGGCACACACAGCATCATTCAAAACCCCTCTGTGTAATTACAGATCCACAGTTTCTTCTGGGCTTCCACTTATTTAATCTTCCTGTCTCATCTGCATTTAATACCCCGAGCTCTGTCAGAGGGCAGAAACGCAGCCTTTACATCCAGAAGGACACGAGTTCCCTGCAACAGCTGCTATATTTAACAAAAAAATACACGGCGTTGTCATGGCAACCGTGCTTTCTAAAAATAGAAGTGCCATATACAGCACAGCCCAGAGCACAGCAGAGCTCACGGAAGCCGCTCTAACAGCACACTGGGAAATGCAAGCAGACTTTTGTTCTTTGGGGGGATTGGTCTCGAGCATATCACACGAAATAACCCAACCCTTTGCTAATTAAAACCTCCGTTTCCTGCAGAAGATCCCCCCCCCCCATTTCCCTCAACTCAAACATTGCTCCATGCTCTCCAGCAGCTCTGCTCGGAGGGTGCTGTGCAGGGTGGGAGCGCTGGAGCAGCTGTGCAGCGATGCACTGCGTGCTGGCCTGGGTGTGCGGCTGTCCCTGCTGGCACGGAGATCCACGCAGAGCAAGGCTCGCCCAGTGGGAGCCCTCTCCTCTCTGAATTACTGACCCCATCAGCACAGCATTGCTAGCAAAACATGCAGCGGGCACACTCCGGTATAAGCCAGCCGAGCATCTCCCGAAATCTGATTAGCAAGGCTGAGTAGTCACAGCCTGCTTCTGAACAGCAGTTGTTTCCAATTGCAGCCTAAGTCTCCAGTCGTCTCAGTAATTCTCCTTGACGTTTCTTGCTCCGAGTGGAAAGCTCATGCTGCCAGATTGCAGCCCCCCGGTGTTGTTTCCGTGCCCCGCTTCCCCACAGTGCCCTGGTTCAGCAATCCGTGCAGCACTGGGCTTCTAGGAATCCTCAGGCATGGCGGCTGAGTGCTGCATGCTTTCTGGATGATGCACAGCTTTGCTTGACTTCTGCACCGTTCTTTAAAAGGAAGGCGTTGGATAGCAAGGAAGGCCTCCTGAAGAGGAAAATACTTCACATCATTGTACCAATGTGTGTGAGCGCCCATTTTTTTTCCCCCCTTAAGAAAAAAAACACCTGGCCAGACCCAATGGGAACCATTGTCTGTCCAGTGTGATATTTTCCCTATTTCATGGCTGTCACCAGCAGCCCTGAAAGAGCCCAAGGAATCCTTCAGTGCACATTTGTGGGGCTACTTGCAATGGTTTGCAGTAGTCCCAACAGGTCCCAACACTCACTGCACACTCTGCCTCAGTTTTCTACCACTCTTGTGTTTCCTAGGCTCTTCACTTTAACTACAATATTTGGAGTTTGCCCAGTAACTTTCAAGGCAGCTAAATTTAGACATCTGTTTAGAGAAAGGGATTTGGTGTACCTTGTAGTCTCTGTGTATAAACTGGCTGAGAGGGATTACAGGACTCATACATACTGAAAAAATAATACATCATGTCCCCAGAGGTGTCCAAGAGATGTGGAGATACAGCACTTGCAGATATGGTTTAGTGGGGTGGTTTCAAAACTGAACCAGATCTTAGAGGTCTTTTCCAACCTTTATGATTCCACAGTTCTGTTCTATAATGGTGAAGTCTTACTGTGGGTTGACGTACCAGTGAAGATGATATTGCTTGGATTCAAAACCTTCTCACTCAATAGCCCAGCCTCCAGCTGCAGGCCCTCCTGGCAGCTCATTGTGACAAGCTGAGATGCACCCACCAGCTCATGCACTTACAGGTGCAGATGTGGCTGTTGCTTCTGCAAGCACAGCTTATCAGGTGGGCACACAGTGTTTAAGCTGCTGGACCACAGTGTGTGGACCTGAAGCTGAACCCTGGGGCTTGATAACCAGAGCATTTGCTAAGACCTGGGAGAACAACAGTCAAACCTGTACCTGCTTTACAGTCCTTGTGGCTGAAGATAAGGTCATTGCTTTCCCTGGGTGATTAAACACAAGTCAGGAGCATCACTTGCCCAGTTGAACAGCTTGCCAATGCCATGCCAGGTCCACAGGCCTTCTCTGCAGGCTTTCACACAAATTCATCATGCAAAACTAAAACCTTTGCTCTGCATCTATGAGCACCAGGTGTTACCAAATGCAGGAACCCACCCTTCCTGACAGCGTACAGGGAGACCAGCGCGCGGAAGGTTGGCAAGCAGCAGGAATCTCTTGGCTCACTGCATCTCCAAGCCACGATGGACACCATCAGCACTGCCTCCCATTCAGCTCTTGGCAAGGGAGCTCAGCTCCATCAGCTGGGTCTCTGCCCATGTTTGCACAGCACAAACAAAGCAGCAGCATACTCTGTTACCTCCAAACCTGACAAGATGAAAACATTTACGTGGGTCTTTTAACGGGTATATGCCCAGAGTGTGTTGCTGGGCACCCTCTCACGTACATGGTCATAGCCAGCACGGTGCTGTGGCTGCAGGGAGGTGCCTGGAGGCACTGTTTGGGATCACCAGCACAGGCTTGGAGCAGCCTTGCTCAAGGACTTCAGGTTTTGTTTGCCTCATCCCACTTCATCCTGACCCAGTTCCTGACCAATCCTAACTCACTGCGAGCTCTCAGCAGAGGGTATATAAATAATGGATGTTTCTATGACTCCTCTCACCACCTGTGCTGTCCCATTATAATTTCTGCTCAGCATCTTTCTGCAGCCTCCCTGGGTCCCCAGGAGCCGAGCACACTTGCCCTCCTATGTTTTATCTTAACTCTGGCCTGCATTTAGTCCTTCCCCCTTTGCATTGGCCAAGGTGGGCATGGATGGCATTGTTTCTGCTTGCAGGCTGATAGACAAACACTGGTGGTGGGATCAGCATGGCAGCAGTACCTTCTTGCTACCAATGAGGGCTGTGAATTCCCTGGCAGTTCTACTACATGAGTGAATCCAGGATGCATGTGTGGTGTGTGAAAAGAAACAGCAGAATTAGAAAAATGGAAAAGGGTGTGGATGAGATTTAAATTCCAGTGTGACAACAGGCAGTCCATCTCCTTGGGTTGGGCATGGATGTTCAGCATTGAGCCGGACCAGGTAGATCAAGTGGAGGATGCTTGCTGCTGGGTGCTGATGCTTTTAAAGAAGAGTAGGGAGTTAAGTGCACAGATTCTGTTATTGCTAATGGTGTTTGTGTTCACAGCTCCCCAGGTGTTGCTTTAGAAACAGCCGTGCCCTGGCTGTTAACCCAGTCTCGCCTGCTGTTTAGCTTTTGATACTCAGATGCAAAATTGTATTTTGTTTGGATGTGCAGAGCATGTCATGAAATGCTTGACATGAGAGCTGCAGTTTGCCTCCTGCACTCCTGCCTTCTAGCTCTTTGAAACAAAAAAAGAGATGGATCTACTGCACCTCAAGAAGGGTAGGCAAGCAGGCAGTGATCTCACCTGTTGTCCTGGATGGTTCTCAGCACTGGTTGCACATGACACTTCATTGGGTAATAGAAGCAGCAGAAGTATCATGAACAAAGCTTAGCTTTTTAAGGTCCTTCAGTGTCCTGCCCCATCAGTGCAGAGGTGAGCCATGCCTTCCTGCTGGTGTAGAAGGAATTTCTGAAGAGGGCTTTTGTTAAAGAGAAAAGCCCTGGTTTCCCTGCTGCTGAGCACTGCAGCATCCCTTTCAGGGACATTTCCCTCCCTGGGGTCTTTCTCAAAAGAGATGAGCTGAAGATTTCATGAGGGCATCCTTCCTTTCCCAGGAGGACTCCCATCATTTTGTGAGGATATATCACATGTGTAATGGGAGCCTCCCACAGACTGACCCAAGAAATGCTCGCTGTCGAGCTGGGTGCTTTCTCAAGGAAACCCAGCTAATGGAGGTATCCCAGCCTCAGCCTGCTGATGTCAACCACTGGTTTGCAATGACTGTCCTGTAAAGCCCACAAGGCTCCATCTTGCCAAACCAGGTATTTGGCTAACATGTGAACTGTGTAGCAATCGTGCTGTGAGGGTTGACTGCAAAAGAGATCATGACAAGTGTGCAAGATTTGTGAAGATGAGGCAGAATAAACACAATTAGTTTCCTAATTCTGATGTAGATCTGAATGGAATCATCTCCACCTCTGGGATGTCTGGAAGAAACTCTGTTTGTTGTACAGTCCCAAAGAGACCAAGGAGACACATCCCAGCAGGACTGTGACACCAGCACTTGCAAGGGGATGCAACTCACCCCCAGAAAACTGCATCCCAGGATGTCCACCTACAAATGATCCTTGCCTTACTCTCAGTCTCATGCCACCAACCTGGCTCATGGTTTTACCCTGTCCTTGCAGGACTCCATAGCCATGAGGCATGTTTTCTCCATTCCCATCAGCAGACAGTGGTGAGCACAGTTCACTCTTTTCTGGCTCTGTCTGGCCTCTAGCAACTTCCCTTCAGCAGGAAACTGCTGTCCTCCTGGAGGCCTGGGTGGCTTGAGTGCCAAAGGAGAGAAGTAATTGTAAACCAGAGACACTTCCTTGTGCTTTGGCCAAGAGATTGCCCTGGCCAGCGCTGTCTGTGTTGTTATGATAGATCTGACTTGCTTTGTGCTTGGCAACATACCCTGTGCAATGAACACACTCGCTTCTGGCAGGCAAAAATGAGATAAATTGCAGCAGGGCTTGCATTTCGATAGGAAGCTATGGGTGTCCATGTTACAAACCAAAGGACACACTGGTGCATCCAGCCTGCTGGAAATGATGTGACCTCTTCAATGACAGTGATCATCTGGGCACTCATAGCTGCTCTCTTAAAGGAGGGTCCACTTACAGAGATAACATGATCTGACAAAAATTTGTCCCATTTTCTTCTCTCCAAGAGTTACAGCTGAAGAAAAAAAGATTGTGATTCATTACCAAGCCTTCCCATTGGCAGCAATGCTTTCTAAAATAGAAGCAGACATTTGCTTCTGCTTGTTCCTTGCTTTGCATGCACTTGTATTGCTAAGATGACTTTTCTTCAGGGGACATTAACACTTTCTAGGTCAGAAAAAAAACAAGAAACACACTCAGTTTTCCCATCCATTCAGATTGAACGCTCTAAAACCAAATCTGGCTGATGCCAGGCAAGCAAACATAGAGCCAGGGCAGTATCTCAGTATGACTTCTCCCTCTGGCCTTTTCCTGATCAAAATCCCATACAACCACCCTGAGCTTTGCCTTGGATTTCATTTCTTTGCTCCAAGTTCAGCAACATCTGTCTTCTGAAGGTGGGAAGAGAGCAGCAAAGCTATTCCAAAATAAACAGTTCCACAACTGCTTTTCCGTAACAAGGAAGCTGTTTTCTCAGGGCAAACCATTTTCATTCTAGAGGAAAGCATCAGTGGGAGGAATAGCTGGAGAAAACCTGGCTGTGCTGCTTTTCTGGAGCTGTCATCATCGGGTAGGAAGACCAATGAGTTTCCACTCTGCAGTATTTGAGGCCAAGCCAAGCTGGCATATGGGAGTGACCTGATCCTTAACTCTGCCACTCTGCCTTAAGCACAATGGGAGATGTCAGAGTTGGGGTTCTCAATAAATACCCACAGCTAGGGGCAGCAGTGTGGGGCGAACTGTCTGTCTCCAAACCAGAAGGGCAGGGAAAACATGGAGCTGCTCCAGCAAGGGAGAAAGGCCTGTAATTAATGCAGTGGGAAAATTACACGTTTATATAGCCCCTCCAAACACAATAGCAGACATCCATTTCCTGCAGGGCCATGGACACTTGCCAGCCTGCAAATAAATCACTAAAGCACAAAGCCAACAAGGAGGAAAAGAAAGAGGAATTATCACATAGGATGCAGTAGCCTTTGTACCAGGAAAATAATCAGCGTCGCCATCAGACATCTATTGTTTATCAGTAATGTTCTCCAACACTCCAGCAATTGAAGCCTCAACAAGGAAGTGATGATCAAATTGACTGATGGAGGTCTCCTTGAGTTTTGCAAGTTTCAAGCACACACAACAGAGTGGTAGACTGGGAGATGTACTGACCTTCCCAAGAGGCATTTGTGAGATCAAAATGGAAAAAAAAAAGAAAACTGAAAACACAACCTGGTATTACATAGACTTTGGCATCAGGAAAATATGGAATAAAACCAGAGCCCCCCATTTTCCTGTAGGGAGAAGGTGACTGTTGTGCAGGAGTGGAGGCATGAAATGGTCTGGCAGCAGCTCAACAGCAACTGCATCCATTGATGATGGAGACACAAAAAAAAAAGGAACAGTTTTAGTGAGTAATTGCAGTCCCACCCCCCTACGTTTCCCCTTCCCTCACCTTCCCCCATAAAGACACAAACTCTAACCTCACAGCACTTTCAAGTCAACGAGAGCCTCTCCATTGACTTTCAACTGCTGAAGCACGGGGATCATGACACCAGTTTTATGACTTTCCCTGTGACTTATGAAGATGGACTTCATCAGAAACAGGAGAATGGAAGAGAAGGTCCATTAGCGGGTTTTTTAGCCCTGGGCTGTATCTAATGAATTGCGAATGTCTGCTACACTTTCCAGAACTTACTTTGGCTACAGCTAGCAAACACATGAGCAGTCCTGAGTGTTATTTTCCCTGCCTCTGCTCTATATATTGTAGGGTGAATACTGCTGGCAAGGCCATGGAGATGTCCCTGGGGCTCTGGCCCCATCACACAGGCCTCTTTGCCAAGCCTCAGGATCCTTCACAGCACAGTGTCAATGAGCTTCCCCTGAGCTCCAGTGCAACAGCTGGACCTGCTTTTGTGCAAGCTTCACGAGAGGATCCCCAGATATTTTTCTGAAGCAAGCTTTAGGTTGAAATTCTTTAGGCGGCGCCCAAATCTCTGTTGGTCACGTGGAAGCTTCCCCATCACCTTTTACATGCTAGAGGAATATTCAAAAGTGATCTCTAGGACTGGGGTTGCTTTATTTCACTAAGCATCCTTTATTTTACTGCCTTGCCAGCACAAGTCCACCACGAACACAGGCTCCATGACCAGACATGAAATTCCTACCCCAACCTGAGCTTGCCAGCACCAAACCTTCACACTTTCTGCTCTCGTTTTTCCATTTCTGGAAGACAAGGGAGAAACACAGCTGGTATTTAGCAGTGCCAGGGGATCAAGCAAGATGCTTCACCCCACCTACAGCACTTAAGCTTTTCCATTCTTTCCTTGGACTGCTAAAAAACATGAGACTGTGTATGTTGACACACACACAAGCAAAACATTCATTTAGCAGAAAATTGTATTTCTCTCACTGATTACTGGCTGCCATTCAGGAAGCAGGGAGAACAGCAGCCGTTAATGTCTGCCTGTTCTCCAGCGATTTGTGTGTTTGTGTTTTGAATGACATACATAATTCTGGTAAAGGTACACGTGCATTTCTTGGACAGAATAATAAATTATTAAATGCAGAGCCCTTTATTTATGTGCCTCGGTGCTGAAAACTTAAATGCAAAGCACTGAAGACATTCAGATTCTCAAGGTCCCCACTTCGGGTCTTTCTGTATCCCATGAATGAAATGTCCAAACTGGTTTTGGCTGCATTTATAGGGCACACATTTCAGGGATCACCAGGGCCTAAGGCAGAAATATTTGGATATTTGTGCAGCTCAAAGATGTCTCAAGCCCATCGTGCAGCAGCCAGCAGTATTTGAGAGCAGTGGCTCCAGCAGCAATATCCTCCAAACTGAGTACATAGCACGCTCCCTCTTGAGCTCATTATGACTAAGCAGCACACAGGAACCAATAAGCACATTCAGGATAAACACATCTGGAAGCGAGTCGCGAGCTACAAAGAAATGCTTATTAACACACTTTTCAGAGTGAAAATGGAGCAAAACTAAAATATGGCAACCACAATTTAAGGTTTTTGTTTTTCTGGAGGGGAAAAAAAATAAACCTTCTTCAAACCAGAGGATTCTAAAGAGCTTTGACATTTTCCAAACAACAAACTGATTTCTTTGTTTGTTTGTTTTGCGTTTCCATTTTCTTTTAACCAATACTGTTCCTATTCAGGCTTTGAGCTTACAGAAGGCTGTCATTTCCAAGCTGGAATGAGATGCTGAGATTTCCACAGCAACAACTGCAGCCTTGCTGCTTCCTCCTCAATTTTGAGAGGTTTTGGCAGGGCACAGCTCACAATAGGGCACACTGGCCCTCAGGGCCACCTGCATGATCTTTTTGACAAGGTTGGGGTTAAGATCCTGACTTGGGAGCAAGAAGGGTGTCCAGCCCTTGCCCCATCTCATTCTCCTGTGACTGCTCCCACTTCCTCCCTCCTTCCTCCACCAGATCTCCACAGATTCAACCTTCCCTCCAGCTCCATGTGAGGAGGGGTACTTAATACTCCAAAACACCAAACCAAGCCCCATCTCATGCCTATGAGTCTCCAGCCAGGTAGCATGCATCACTCCTGAAGCATTCTGCAGCCCACGGAACAGCATGGACTCAGTTTAAAGGCTGTCGTTAAAGAAGTAACATGATGTTCCAGGGTCATAAAGCACTCAGTAGTTTAGGCAACGGTTGTCAGAGCCTTGTGTCCTTGCTCAGTTTTGAAATACTGAAGGGGAGAACTCCAAGAAGGTGCAGGTCCAGAAAGAGGCAACAAGCTCACTCAGCAAGGCCATGCGGGCCTAGAGAAGCAGAGATGGCAGTTGTAAACAGGTCACCCAGGGTATAAAATTCATGAAAGCAATATTCAAGATGGGTTCTGATCTGGATGGAGAGCAAGTAGTAGATGTGCAAACAAGAGAAAGCCAGGTTAGTCTGGTTGCACAGTAGGTTGGACGCGATGATCTTGAGGGCCTTTTCCAACCTCAATGACTCTATAATTCTATGCTGAGAATGTAGAGTGAGGAGTTTCAAAGTAGGATGGAGGCCATGAAAGACAAGTTTTGGCAGCAGCATATGCTAGGTGCTACAAGCTGGATGTTTTTTCTTGCAAGTGCCATGCCAAGGAAAGGGCACAAGAAAAAACAATACATTAAAGTCAGCAAATGCAGCATTCCCAGATGTGGTGGTTACCAAAGGCTCCCATGTGCACACATGGCCGGGGATGTGTGATGCTCTCCTATCAGGGGTGTAGGCATAGACCAAACCACACTGAACTCTGCAGAGCCAGCAGCCACAAGGGCCTCATCTTCTCATCCAAATTGATCATACCATGTAGTGGAGCTTGCTGCCAAAATCTCATTGAGCCAGCACTCTCCAAGCAGGCCATGGAGAGCATGGCCACCAGCTAGGACACAGGCTGGGCAGTTGTGCAGCTACAGCACACAGTACTGACTGAGAAACGTGCTCAAGCCACAAATGAGTAATAAATAAATACACTGAATCAAAGCAAGGGTGAAGCCTGGACACGAGCATATGTTACCCCAGGTCTAGGGTGGAGCCTGCAACAAAGACACCCACAGTGCCACCCATAGCCTCCCTCTCCCTGAGAATCTGGCTTGCTCACACCTGAATGAGGATTCCTAATGCCACACACATCCCACATGGAACACTGCATTGCCCCAAGGACAAGCTGCTCTGGAAGGCTCAGGCTACAGGGAGGATTTCAGTCTTCCCGCCCAGGCTGAACTACAGCTGGAGACAGGCGGCCTGGCACACACACTTCTAGCATCAAACGACTAAAAGAGAGTCTTTTCCTTTTCACTTCCATGAAAAGAAAGAAAAAACCTGCACAAAATTATTTCAGACTAATCCTAAAGTGAAAGTTCATATTCTTTAGACAGACTTCACAAAGTCTTGGACCTGAAATGTTTAATTTGACCTATAATCTTTCTTCTTGTTTCTGGTTTCTGCGATATATTGAGGAAACAGGACAGTTTTAAAAACAAACAGTAGTTTAACTCGGGCATTTTTCTTTTTACAGCCTCCTGTAATTTACTTTTAATTTTTAAGTCACTATGCAAGCATCCAGATCATAAACCCTGACACAGCAACTCCAGCCAACAAAAGCTGCAGGACACTGTCCTGTGCATGTAGACATCACTTCAGCCATGAAAGATCCAGGCTTGGGCGAGGAAATCCTTGTCACAGAACAAAGTCTGCCTTCGGCCTCTGGCTTTGATCTTCAGCAGCTCTCACACAACAAGAGGATTTAAGCCTTGAGTTAGGATCTCCTGTGATGACCTAGGAGATCTGGCTGGTTGAAGAAGAGGAACAAAGCCCTAACAGATCTCACTGAACCCCTGGTTTGAAGGAGTTCAAAACAGACCAAAACAACAACCTGCTGCACTCTGGATTTCTCTTTTTTTTTCCTTTTTTTTTTCTTTTTTTCTTTTTTTTTGTCACAAAGCATTTAACATGGCATTTCAAGAAGTGCAGCATTCACTCAGTCAGAAGGCTGTTTGTAACAGCTGCAGGTGTCTAAGCTTTAAGATCTGCTAGGACCCAGGTAGAAACAACAGTTTCCCTTCATGCGATGTGCTCGAGCTGTATAATGACTGCTTCTAAAGTGACTTATGAATCATAATATTAGTTGAACTGTGCATTGCTTTGCTTTCCTGGTTTATCTGCTCGGGAATCAGATTATTGCCCCATAAAACAGTGCAAAGCTACAATTAACCTGTAATTGATACACTAAACGTAGGTATGGGATCCATATGGATAGTAACCACTTGCATAGGATACTCTGTAAAACTGAGTAACTCTGCTATACCATGCAAGTGCCTTTGTTTTTGTCACTGTAGAATGACAAAATCAAATCAGCAGAAAGCAGGATACAGATCTCCAGAAACAACAGACAGCTCAGACTTTACTCCTCCTTCTGCCTGGGCCATGTCACTGACCCCTCTCAAAGCCACCACAGCTGGAAACAGCAGAGCTAAAGATGTAAAGATGAGGTCTGAATCTAACAGCATGTCCAAAAGCAAAGCACAAGTGCAGGATGTGCTTATGCTTCACCTGTATGTGGGAAGGCCCCTGGGTATCTCCTAGCCAGTTCTGAGTGCAGGTTGTGCATCACCTGCAGGCTCCTGAGCATCTCATCATGGGATGGTGCACAAAATGAAAGCTGCCGATGTAGGTGACCAGTTGGACTAGATGATCTTGGAGATCTTTTCCCACCTTAGGAATCATAGGATTACCATGATTATCTTTTACTTCTTCTCTGAAGCTGTTTCCAGTCTTGTCCCCCTGAACGTCAGGGGCTTCTCTCCAAAGAGAAAATATTTTTCTGTTTCCATCAACATATTAAAGATACTGGTGGGTAAAAGGAAGCAGAGGGCAATGAGAGAGCTGGCTGCTTTTCCATATGTTTTGGGAGGGAACGTGAAACACAAGCACTGTTTGTATGGATTTGGATTGAACCAAGTCCTTTGCAGACATATATCAAGTTGATTTCACTTGAAAGAAAAGCTGTTAGGACAAACTAAAGGAGTCACAACATTGTGCTAGTTTCTAAAAAAAAGCCTTTGGTTATTTAATCTTCTTTTGGAAGTTTCCTAACCATTGCAATTTGCTGCCCACCTTGAAATTTCAACCACTTTCAAAGGCACCTCAGGGGTCAGGGTGGATTTCACAAGGCACCAAGCTTGCCTTGTCCTTTGGACACATCATTAAGAAGTGAAGGCCCTCTTGCCCTGCAGGGTTGCTGGGGAGGTCTGACAGGTGGAAGAAGGGTTGATAGAAGTAAAATCTGAACAACACTGGTAGCAAGAAGACACAGACATAGATATCCATCATGACCAGAGTCTGGTTTCAGCAGTTGCTGCTTGGTCTGAAACTGGCATCTTCTAGGTCTTATGGTCTTCACTTTCCGGAGAAGGTTTGCTGGGGAATGCTAAGCATGAACATCCTCTGTATTTTTCTTTCACTGCCTCCCAGCATCTCAGACAGCAGCTTTCACTGTCTGTTACTTGTCCAACATTATTACTGAGAAATGGCTGTATGACCATGGAGTGTACACGTGGCTGTAGCTCCAGCTGACACTAACTCATTGTGCTTGGGTGCCTATTTAAGAATGCTTTAAAAAGGGCTTGGGATCCACTATTCATACCTTTGCTTGTACACCTCTGAAGATTGACACCTCCCTTCAAGCCTTCTCTAATTATCCTTTGCAAAACTATACAATTCTCCTCCCCCCATAGCAGATTCCTCACATTTTTTGCAGGCCTCTGGGTTGTTGCATATGTTCACTGATAATGACCCAACAAGAAATCTTAAGTATGTTATAACAGCAGAATTTGGGCACTGGAACTTTTAGCCAGTCTGACATATGGCTTTCGTGGGCAGAGGATTTCATTTGTTGTGTCTGAGACCATTGCTCTAAATACCTTCTACTCCTCTAAATTTTCCCAGACACTGTATGATCCCAGAGGGTATTCTGTATTCCTTCCAATTCATCTCAACTGCAGTAGAGTCCGAAACTTGCATTGGCTTTTCCAGCACCTAATAAAGTCTCATGAGAACAACAGCTTTTTGTGTGCTGTGTTTCTGTATTCAAAGGATACTCCTGAACTTTAACCTGACTTTCACTTTTGGCTGCCCTCCTAGGACTTTGATCCAAAAAACCCTCTCAACATGTTCCACTTGCTCAGCTGGGGAATTCAGCACTGCAGTATCTTGCATTGCAGATTATTTTTAGAGATGATCAAATCAAAACAGATAAAATAAGAAACAAGCTAGAGCTGACTGCAAAACACTGTGAGTTACCAGCACTTGGTCTCATGGCCAGAGTTGAATTCCTGATGCAAGAAGGAAGAAAACACACAACATGAGACCACAGTATCTACTGGACTAACAAGACTCCCATGAGTAAATCTGACTCGAAAAGAATTTTGATGCCTCTAAGCTATCCTGGACAGCAAGAGCACGCCTTTGTGTAGAAGAGGCCAAGACATTGGTGACTCAGTGGTGCTGCCTACCAGCACCCAGTGAGCAGTACAGTTAGTTTTAGGACTAAAAGCAGAGATTATCGTAGGTCATGCATGTCAAAATACCCAAATTAAATTCAAATTTCTGTTCAAAGCAAATGTCATCCCTAGCTGTGAAAGACATCCTAAGCAGTGACAGCCAGCAAGACTGAAGAGGCATAGCAGAATTCCACTTAAGCCTTTTAATGATTATCTGATCTTTAGTACGCTCAGCTGGGATGTCTCATCTCAGCACTCATAATCTGGTACTTTATTGGAAGAAAAGGAATGGGAGAAAACAGTGACATATGCCTCACTGTGTCATATTCCAAGACTTAAGAAGACTGTTTGGGGGAAAACTCCAGAAAACAGTACAGTAGAAATGTGAAGGACAAAACCTTTTTTCTTCACTGGTGTGAGGAAGCAGGCTTTGCTCCTAAGAGGTCGATATTACATGGGAAATGAAAAAAGCATCACGGCAGTGAGGGGAGCAACAGCTAGTCTAAACTGGCCCCTTAGAGGCATTTTACTTCTTAGAAGGGAATTTTCCCCCCTTTTTCTCAGGTTGATTATTGCCAACAGTGTTTTAGCCCATGCTGTGCCTGCTGACCTACCACATTTGGCCTACTTACACTAATTAAACTTTAATTAAGTTTATTAGGCGCTCATCTAACATCAAAAGTCAGTCAAAGGCTTTGCAAAGCGTTGGCTGAAGCCTCAGTATGACTGGGCAGTTTGAGTTTAAATAACTTTGCACATGTTTTTATACAGAGTGTATTTTAAAAGAATAATTTCTGTCTAGCTATGGCCTTTCTTAAAGCCAAGAACAGCTACGTCTACATATTAATTCAAAACCAGTGTTATATAAGAGGCACTTCTTGGTTTAATGGAGACCCCAAGAGACAGACTTGTTTTAGAACACTGCTGTGAGTTCAGACCCCTCAGGTACCCAGGTCTCTACTCCCAGCCTAACAGCTGTGTCTCGTTACATTTTTATCTCTTTAAAAAGGCAAGGAAAGGGTTCTTTCCCAGTTCCATCCTATCAGAGCAGAGTAGAGTCTCTAGTTTGTGCATGGACAGCTGTCTTCCTGTTCAAATAATATGAATATAGATCCCTGACAGGTCGAATTTTATCTGTGCAGTATCAAATAGTTGTAGAATTGTTTAAGTTGGAAAGGACCTTTTTGAAGGCCATCTGGTTCAACTCCCCTGCAATGAACAGGGTGGTTCATTAGTCAGAGCCCATTCCATCCTGATCTTGGGTGTCTCCAGGGATGGAGCATCCACCTTATCATTCCCATGTTTTCCCTCACCTGACACCATCCAAATCAAATTCCCTTCACATCCTGGGAAGTTCGCTGCCCCCACAAGATTCTGAACAGAAGAAGGCAGTGGTAGAAATTCCATGGGAGACCCCACGACCAGTGAATCCACCCCTCAACTCGTTATTCTTTAATTTCAATAGAATTAGCTTGAAAATCTCCCTCCCATCAAAATGAATCTTGTTCTGTTCTCAGAGGACACTGTCCATTGCCACTGACCATTGCCAGGAGTTGTTTAGATGTTGCATTAAGGGACATGGTTTACTGGGGAGTTATTGATGGTAGTGGATGGTTGGCCTGGATGATCTTGGAGGTCTTTTTCCATCCAACCTTGGAGATTTTATGATTCTAGGAGTCACAGAGGAACTTCCCTACCACAAAAACATGCTTCAAATACAGAACTCCTCAAAATTTTTGGAAAGGAGAAAATAAGCTTTTGGAACAATATGAGTTTTCATCTTGGACAAAGATTTCCAGACAGGCTGTGATAACCATGGCACAAGAAGCTATGCAGATGATTTTTTGCATAAAAATGCAGGGGGGAAAAAAAAATGATTTAAAAAAAAAAAAAAAAACTACTTTTAAAGCAAGCATCAACTTTAAAAAGGAGGTTTTGGAAAAGAATGTTTTGGCAACAAAACCGCTCAGCTTAGTGCTTGGCAGCCACCAAAATATTTAGCTTTGAAAAATAAAAGTTTGTTCAGTGCATGGGATTTATTTATTTATTTATTTATTTTATGATGAGAGATAATGCACTGATACTGTGAGGGGGGAGGGTCTGACAAACACCACACAGTGCATTTATGTGGACTTTTATTTAAGAAGATCCATAAGCCTGAGACCAAGTCCAAACTCCCAGGAGTGTGTGTAGCTACATGCGCTTAATGACAGATCAGCTAGCATTGGAAGGCATTCAAATGGATGTTAGAGTCACAAAAAAACCAATGTCTCTTGACATACTAAAAGTCAAGGGACTTACTTCCACATTTCTACGTCCACTCAATTAACAAAGTGGTTGTTTTTAATTAGGGCCTGGGAGGATGACGTGTTCTGATGTTTGCTGCTCCAGCCACCAAAGTCACCCAGCAGAGGCTGCAAAGCTTCTGCAGTACAAGCAGAGCTGCACTGATGGAAAATGCCAACCCTAACCTTCCCCCACTATCGCCTCACGGTGCTGCATCCTCCAGCCAGAACTTCCCCTTTGGTTCCTATTCCTAGGTAAAGCTGTTGTCTCCATCTCCTCTTCCACACCGCACAGCTGGTCCCACAGTGCTTGTCCCAAGGTACTCACGGGGTCCTGCAGCACCACCGCCTTTGCAATGGAGATGGATGAGTCAGGGCCTCTTTTGGCTGCTTCATCTGGATGCTCTGAGACAGAGGAGCTCCAACTCTAAGAGAAAAGTATCACTTTGTAAACAAACCGAGATGAGATTTATCACAAAACAGCCATTGTTCCAAACAGTAATCACCTATTTATTTTATTTTCCAGTGTAACAAAAAGAAAAATGCTCATCATGAGTTTTCTATGCACAAACACAATTTCCTAATGAGACATTCTGTACATCAGTTAAACCAAACAATAGAAATTCTCTGTGCAGGGATGAAATGGGTGCTTTTACTTCCTCCAACAGAAGGAAAGGTTTGGACTCAGCACTCCTAGCAATTCCATCCTATCCCTGGAACTGCTCAGGGTCAGGCAGCCTGAGCTGATGAGGGGAAAACAGTCCATGGCAGAGGTTGGGGCTGGGTGGGCTTCAAGAGCCTTTCCAACCCCACTCTGCAGTGATTCTGTGTCTCTAGGAGTCTCAAAATTCTAGGATTCCTTTCCCTGCAAGGTATAGATCAACCTCACTTCCCAAGGTGAGCCCTCCCCCTTATTGCTCTGCTTGCACTGACACTGATTTGCAGCCCTTCATGGAATGCATGCTATAAATATAGATGCCAGTTTCCAAAATAGCCTTGCAGGGTTATGCTGTAAACAGTGCTGCTCCCTGATATTTCCTGCATCTATTTTAGTAGATGTGCATAACCCACAGTAAACCCCATTTTCTGGGTTCCTCTCTCTCAGCCTCCCCTTCCTCTCCGTGCACAGAGGCCGGAAGGGCTCCAAGCTAATTTGCTCGATGGCATGGGAAAAATCAGAGAGGTAGCTAGAGAAACAGAACATTTGGCAAATGTGCATTGAACTCCTCACAACAAACCCATTAGTTCGTGAGGCCCATCTCTATGGCAACCAAACAGCAGAAAAACAAGACGTTAACACCTAAATTTATTAGTGTGCAAGTGCCTAGCTATTATAATTCCAGGGGTATACTCCCCCTGCCCCCCACCTCACTTTGGTTCCTAATGAGGACAACTCAGTTCTAGTTCAAATGCCAATGTAAACATCGGCACACAATTTACAGACAGCGTATCTAAGATTTCACATTTTTAATCACAGTTTGAAAAACAAAACAACAACAAGCTGTTCTAGAGAGTTACTCGGTTTCCATTTTATTTTGCAAAATTGTTACAGACTGGCAAGCCATGGGGATGGAGGGAGAGATGCTATTCATCCTGCCCTGAAAGGTATACAAAGGTCTTCCTAAGAAGAAGGAGCAGCGTACATGTACTGCCTCATCACCAAGATTTCAAAGCAGCTTCTTTTTATTTTTCATCACCACTACGTACTGCTCCCTGAGGAGGAAAGTGCAGCACAAACAGCACTGTGGTCATAGCACAGCACTGGGTAAGGATGTCAATGTTTGACTATGTTCCCTCCAAAAGGACGCAAGGGAGGGTTGGAATAAGATGCTGGGAAGTGGGGATGGAGCACAACATCATGTTCTCTGACAGCCATGCTAATGTTCCCAGACATTTTTTTTTGGAGATCCAAGTGTGCCTGAGTTAATTCCCGTGCCCTGAGGAGCTCAGATCAGACTGGGACAGCTTACAGAAGACAAGGGGAAGTGATGATTGGATCAGATGATAGTGGTCTTTTCCAACCTGAATGATTACATGACTCTATGATTGTAAGGCAATAAGGTGCTAGTTCTCTGTCTTCGGCAAGGCAATGTGAAATGGGAACACAAAGAACACATCTCAGCCCAACATGAGCACATTTCAAGTCATGTTGGCCATTCACGCCACTCAGATACTTCAGGTTTAATTGGTATTCACTTAGTTGCTCTCTCTGGCTTTCTTGGAGTGTATGTTCTTAAAGAGAATCACCCTATTCACTATCAGAGATTAATGCACTGCATGGGCATCCCTGCCTACAGCAGGGGTTTGGAATAAGGTGACCGTGAAGATCTCTTCCAACCCAAGCCAGTCTATAATTCTATGGAATATGTGGACAACAATAAGACTCAAACAGGTCTCATAGGTTGGTAAGGGCTACAAATGATTCAACACACTTGACGGTGCATGTTAATAAGGGTTGATAATGCTAAATCCTCTATTGCTACAGCAGGAAGAGTAGAGAGAAGAACAGCTCTGAGCAGTTGAACTGTTCTGACAGCAGTAAGTTGTAGACAGCCATGAAAAATTGCCCCAAACTCCAGTGTAATGTCTCAAGCATAAGCATGTGATTATGCTGGTTTACACAGCTAAGGAACCATTTGATTCCATGTACCAACACAATGGACCTGGAAGGTCTCTTCCAGACTGTTTAGAATTTTTCCTGTTACATCTATAATGGGATGGAAAGTACCATGATAATAGCAGGGTGGCAAAGTCTTTGGTTGTAGCAAATGAGAACAAGCCCAAATACAGCAGTCACAGAAGTAGAAATGAAAGAAAAAGAGCTGCTTACCTTCAGAAGGCCTCAGGCAGACAGGAATCTCCAGCAAGAAATACCCTCACCTCCCCTGCCAACCTTTAAATGAAGTCTGGGAAGGGGTGGATGGTGGATCCTGGCTCCAGCTGAATTGCATGCACCTGAGTTCCCCTGGGTTGGCCCTGCCTTCCCACTGGGTGCTCAATCACTGCTTCAAGCTGTGACTTAGCATTTCCACTACACCATCACACATTGTTTCCAGGTGAACAACACCTTGTTTGTGGGTTAATGCAGAATGTAGCCATTGTAGGGCTAATTTGAATGTAGTTTTTAGGCATTCTGTGTCTTTGCACTAGAACAGCAAAGAAAACTCAGTCCTAATGGCAATCAAACACTTGGATATGATGCCTTAGAAGACCATGGAGTCCCCATGAAGATCTGTCAAAGGTTACCCAATTAAAAGTTTTCCTGCCCAGGGGTGACTCAGGACACCCAGAATAGGTGTTGCACCAAAGGTGCTAAGATCTGTGCATTCACTTCTCATGCGGTGCTGCAACAGGTGAGGAGTCTCATGAAAAATAAGACTTTCCCCTTCCCACTGCAATAGGCACAGTTTGACACAGTAGGTATAAAATGTCAGATCTGTCTGACCAAGAGCGGGGTAGATGGGCCAAGCATAATCCTAAAGTTTTCAGCTCTTTCATGGAACTATAAATGGTTTGGGTTGGTAGGGACCCTTAAGATCATCCGGTTCCAACCCCCTGCTATAGGCAGGGACACCTCCTGCTAGACTGCATTGCTCAAAGCCCCGTCCAGCCTGGCCTGGAATGCCTCCAGAGAGGAGATAGCAGATGCTGGCACGAAAAGGGACTGCTTTCCCTTCAGAGGACTGTGTGCAGACCATATAACCCAGTGCTACTTCCTAGTGCTGAAAGCAAATTGATTACAGGGAACAGATGAAAAACAATCAAATCAACCTTCTCCTCCAGCTTCACCCAAGTGGAGTCAATAGAGCATTTCTGAGCTCACATCAGTGAAACCATGAGCTAGATTCAGCCTATCACTGTGCAGAAGGTCTAACAGCAAATTGCCCGTCATCTAATTTCAGACGTGATCAGAAAATGTATAACATAGGGGTTGCAATACATTAACCACACTGCCATTAGCGGTGGAACAATCCATTACTAATATCCCTCTGTCCCCAGGCAGCACCTCCTTCTGAAAGCCCGTTGCCAGGATTTAAGCTGACCAGGGCCCTAATTTCCAGCCCCTTCAGGCAGGTTTCAAGAAAGCAAATTAACAGGTTGAAACCCTGACAATTTGCTACTGAAGTAAGGTCACTGAGGATCCCACAAGTCCCTAACTAGCTGGCTTGCTATCAGCTGAAAGACTTTAGCATCGGTGCCAAAAATGTCTGGGCTTGTCCCTGCAGCAAAACAGCTTGAGGAGAAGGATGCTGAGGGCAGCGTCAGTGTCAGAGCAGGCAGAGGGGTGGGTGGGTCGGAGTGCTGCCTCTCGCTTCCTGCAGTATCATCACTGCCAGGAAGGGTGAAGCAGTGCTGGCAAGGAGGGGATGTGTCTCGACAGCAGAGCCAGGGCAAAGGCACGACTGGGAAATAGCTGCTCTGCAAAGTCTCCGCTGACCACTAATGAGAGCTCAAAAGGGCCCAGCAGGCAGGGCTGCAAAGTGATTGTCCTGCTGCAGGCAGGGGAGAGAGGCCAGCATCGCCTAACCCACCTCACTTCAGAAGGTCTCTTGCCCTCTCCTGAAATACTCTATGCCACCAAGAGAGTCTCTTGGAGAGTCTCTCCATCAGCTGAAGTCCTCTGACAATTGTTTTAAGCACACAGCAACCATGCTGGCTTGAAAGAACTTTCAGCACGTTCCCTACAAAAGATATAATTCCACCAATACGGCATGTTTGGCAGCATTGTGCTTACTTTTCCTCTATGGGAAAATCTTTTCCCACCCTGCTCTCTTTTTTCAGTCTTCAGAAGGAAAGCCTTCTGTTTTTCTCCCATGAAATTATTCCTTCATAACAAATTTTAGCAGCTGAAGGAAAATCCATCACCCAAGATTTCCTTATAAATCCAGTCCAAGAAAAGTTTGGGATTGGCACAGAATATGAGTGGTAATGCAGTGGCACAGGCTGCCCAGGGAGGTTGAGTCACTGTTGCTGAAGGTGTTCAAGAACCGTGGGGATGTGGCACTGAGGAACATTGTCATGGGCATGGTGGGGATGGGCTGACAGTTGGTCTTTTCCAACTGAAGTGATTATATGATTGTAAGATATCTCAGAATCCTCTTCCAGGGCTTTCTCCAGTGGCGTTTTGGATATATTTCTAAATTCAGATCTGGAAGTCCCTGAGCTGCATTTTGGTGCCCTTTCCCTGGAGCCCCCAGGGGCTGGCCCATCGCTCCTGCTTCGTGGGAACACAGTCCAGCTTTGACTGCTCTTCTCAAACGCAGGGGCATTTCTGTCTCCTGCAGTTCATGTCACCATGCCACTGCTTTGGGGGAGAGAGACACTGACCTGCACGCAGATCCTGGGTACGAGCTTTATTATACCCTCAGTCCACATAAGCACGCACATAGATGCAGATTGTGTAATAGCTTTGAAAAATCATCCAGGCCCTCCAGAGACTGTGCCATCTTGAATCCATTAGCTTTATTACGAATAAATGAATGAACAAAAGCCAGCTTTTTTTCTGATCGTGTGGCAAAGCCACACCTCCCAGCATAGCGTGGCTCTGCAGATGACACTGCTTGAGCCACTCAGGACCAGGAGGTGCCCAAGCCCAGAGCTGGAGGCTGCTCTTACAGAGGATGTTTATTTCAGTCCTGTTTGCATGCCCATGGAGATGGCTGCAGCCAGCCTAGCCCAGCCCTCCATCATCAGGCACGTGCCAACGCCATTCTGCTTGCACCAGCGCAAGGTCGCATTTCTTGGCAGTGAGCTCCTCTCCTTCTCCCCTCTCCCATCCCCCAAGCTCCTGGTAAAATATGAGAACAGCCTGCCACCTGCCATTTGCCTGGCCCGTTCCTCTCTGTCTGCCAAAAATCAGCAACGTGCCCCCAAATATAATTGGAAACACTGCACTGCACTGCAGGGGTCCCATTTCTCTTGCACGGAAGAGGCTTGACAAAAAGCCAATTTAATTTCTAGATTCCCCGGGCTGCATATAGCTGCTAAGTGGGGAGGTAAAAAAAGTCACTTTTATCAGGCCAATTCCTATTAGTAGATTCAGATCTTCTAACAAGCCATGCTGTAGGAATCAGCGAGCTGTCATTGCAAGCAGATTTAGGGCATTGTTTCTTGGAACTGGAGTTGTGTGGGAGGTCAGAAGCTAGAGGCCAGCATTCCCAAACTTCAGAGCAGCTGGGCGCACGCAGCAGAGCTTGAATGCTGTGTTCAGTGTCCGGCCCCTCATGAGAAAGACATCAAGACCCGGGATCGTGTCCAGAGAAAGGCAACAAAACTGCGAGGGGTCTGGAGCACGAGTCTTATGGGGAGCAGCTGAGGCAGTTTGTTCAGTGTGGAGACCTCCAGAAGCCAGCGTGAGACATCATCTATTTTCTACAGGCCTAACTGAAATAACTCATATAAATGAATTACCAGGTCATCTTCAGCCCCAGAGGGTACTAGCAACCACTTCACAAATGATGTGCTTTTAAAATAGACTTCCTGCCATCCATCCCAAGCAGTTATATTACCTCCTGCTTGACAAATGCCTTCAGCCAAACCAGCCATCCTCCAAAGTAGGCCTTGCTTACTTTACCCCTTGAATTCTACTTTCTAATGGACCTTAAAGACTGATACAACATACCTGAATTACAGAATCATAGAATCATTGCAGTTGAAAAAGACCCCTAAAATCATCTAGTCCAACTGTCAACCCATCACCACCATGCCTGCTAACCCATGTCCCAACACGACCACATGCTCTGAAGGGGCAGAGTGGCAGACGGGTTTCATAACACCAAGGTCTGGGAGACATTCACTGAACACCAGGAGAGCAAGGTGCCCAAATCTGGTCCCTAAATTTTGGTAACTCATGTGACTGACCAACATTAGAGGTTCAGAAAGCCAAATCCAGAAGCCTCCGTTGTCTCAAGGAGTTTTCATCACTGCGTTTTTAGGCATTTTGTGGTCCAGTCTGGAACTTGAGCTTGCTGAAACAGCTCTCCTTTGCAGAGGGTATGAAAGGTACTCAGCAGAGAATAATGGATCTAAATCCATCCAAGAGCAGCTGGATTCAAAACCGAGTCTGCAGCATCCAAGAGAGCAACGTTACCTTTGGGCACCAGCCAAAGATTCTCGTTTCAACCATCTCTCTGTTGAGACCATAATTGGGATGTGTGCTCTGAAAGCTCCTCTCTGGCCAGGTTCCTCAGGGATGCATAGGATCGCACAGATCAGCACACTGAAGTGTAACTAAGAGCTTTGTTGCACAACACGTAAGGCGCTGTGAGATTTGGATGTCTCTGGAGCTAGGGCAGGATGCTATCTTTAGAGCTTGGACTTGAATACTTCCATCCCTTTATGGATCTGGTGCACGAGACTCTGGCCTGTCTTAATTTCAGACTCAGAAGGGAAAAATAAAAGGGAGCCCAGAAGAGACCCTACATTCTTTCCTGTTGGGTTTCTTAGTTAATAGATTGTAATAGATCAGAAATGAAATAAAAAAGGCTGTGTCTTAACTACCTTGAAATTAGATTTTGTTTGTCTATATCAAGTACGCCATGATGGGATGATGACCCCATGTTTCCAGAAAAGAAAAAGTCATCACAAAATCCACAGCTGCTCCACATTCAAAATAGGTGGTTTAAAACAAAATAAACCGATACTTTTGCTCCAAGAAATGTGCATTAGGCACTGGCAGCTTGCTTCCCTCATTCCTCCATCCCCAAGTACTTGAGTTGAAAGGAGAGGAAAGCCTTGAAGTAATATGTGTGTGAAACAGCCCTGGGAACAATAGCTGTTCCCCAGTTGACTCAAAAGCTGTTATTAAACTTCAGGTTCTTGTGCTATCGGTGCACAGCTTAAGCAGAATACTCTGCATTCACCACCGTCATCACCAGGCTCTGATAATGCAAACGAGTCACATTTCCACCTACAAATTCCTGGAAGTTCATAGCCAAAAGAACTATGTGCCAATGTCTCAGTATGAGCAGGCTCAGCTGGATAGCATTATGGAAATCTCCCCTGTTAGAGCAAAATATCAACAGACTAATCCTTGGATCAGAATGGACAGGCTCTTAGTTGGTGCCAAGCATCGCCAGTGTGTTTTAAGTGGAACATTTCCCTGTGCTCTTCAGAGCAAGGTGCAGTCAATATGTGAAGCAACGAGAGTGTGGGGTGCAAACCTTGTGCAAACGTTCTGCTCCAGATGAGGAAAAAGGTTGGGTCAAAAAAGGAAGAATCAAGAAGCCGAGCAGCGGATTTGTGAAGCTGTCATAAACTGAAGCAGGGTCTGGTGTTCATGAGCCCTGAGAGAAGTGGGTAGGCAGTCCAGCATTTCACCAGCACCACAGGAAGAAACAGACTCATTCAGCGCACCACAACAAGGTGGGGAAATAAGCAGAAATCAGGGACTGTACCACTGCTCAGGACAGATGATGAAAACAACAGGCTGGGACCTGTTTGCAGATGGTAGAAGCCTCCAGAGAAGGTGAAAAGAAGAACCAGGGAAGGAAAACCAAGAGAAAAAGGGTTCGCTTAAAAGCAGCAGTTCGTGACTATAAATATGTCTGTGCAGTGCGCGTTGTTTATTTTCAATAAATCCAGCCACCTATCATTTGAGCCAGGCCTGTCATGACTGTTCATGACTCAACTTTTGCCTGAAGGAGCATAAACCCAGGCCACAGAGCTGCCATCCCAGAAGCACGGCAGAGCATCACTGGGAGGGCAGGAGGGGACACGGCCTTCTGTGTGCTCATCCTGCACTGCAAGCACAACCCTTGCTGCCTTGTTCTCCAGGGGAAACGGCTTCTGTTCCAGATGGAGGGGCTAATAAACAACCTGACAAAAGCGCTGTGCTTCTGAGACAACAGGGAAGTGCAGACCAGAGACACACGAGGGCTCGTGGTCACGCTGCTGGGCTACACAGAGCTCTAGCAACTCCCTGCCTGACAGAGGAGCCCCGGCTGCAGCAACGTTCATATTTCATTTCCATTATTTTCAGGATGTGCTGCCTGTTGGTGCATGGGGAGGGGAAAAGCAGTCAGTAAGTAATGCAGCAACCCACTCCGAAGGGTGAGGAACCAGGCTGGGAATGGGAGCAAGAGGTGGGTCTTGATCAGACAGATCTGACGTTTTATACCTACTGTGTCAATCCACAGTGCTCATGGATGAGCAGCACAGCTCCTGGATGTGGTAAAGGAAGTGGAGAGCAGCTGTTGGCATCCAGCTTATCGCTCCCATCCCTCCTGAAGATGGAAATAGGAATTAAAAGATTTGTCCTGCACTCAGGAGGGCTCTGAGGGTTCCTTTTTTCTAGAAGCTGGCTTTGGAAAATAAGGCATCTCTAGATATAAATTACTGCGAGTGCAAAGGCTTGTTTTCTGCTCCCTCGGACTCTGAGCTGGCTTATGAGAAATAAGGAAAGAATGTTTTCTCTAATTGGTTTTAAGATCTGAAGAAGCCTGTGAAGCACCATCTTCAAATCTTGTCTTCATCAAGAGACAGAGCGAAGAGGAATAAGTAGCCCAGTCTAGTTCCTAACAGAACACACCACATAGCAAAAACAGAAATGGGGAAAGATCCGAGCAGGAATAAATTACCGTGCTTAAAACCAGATTTCTGACCATCAAGGATGGAGAAGTGGGAAAAGGAAGGCTTCAAAGACTGCAGATAGCCAGAGATTCTCTTCCAGCCCAGCATGCTGCATCTCTTTGCATACACTGGGTTGATACACTCCTCACTGTTGGAGCAAGTAATGCACGCTTGGTATCTGCAACTAATCTGTTTCTTGTAATAGGCAAATGGAAGCATTTAAGATTTATAATAAGAATCCAACTACCCATCAGCATTCCTGCACAATGACAAAGGGGAGGTCTCCCCTCCTTCCATTCTGTGGGTTCCCTCAGCACGAGGGATGTAGCCAGCTGTTTAGAAACAGGCTGTTGACAGTGCTGCAGAGTGTGACGTCGAGTATTCTGAGTCAATTAAAAATGTATTAGCAGGAAGAGCGCGAGCATGAAGCAGTGATGCTCTGAATCCAGCTGTTTCAGCTTTTCTGCAGGACAAGGACCAGGCTGCATCACCTAAGAGCTCTGACAGAGCACAACTGGAACTGGAAGTGCTGCTCTAGGGGGGAAAATGCAAAGTCAGGAGACTTGTCTTCAAGAGACAAGCTGGGAGCTGCATCTACCTCGTGGCAATCCAGATAGTTGGAACTGCAAGAGAACAGAGCGGAACACAGGGGAAAGAGGACAATGCATTGCACTGTGTTTTCAAAATAATTCCTTACAAGATCCCTCAAGGACTATTAAAGTAACTAAAATAAGGTCTTCACAAGATGGAAGAGAGGATGGAAAACAAAGTGTGAAAAAATAAGCAGTCTTTGCAACGGATAGGGGTCATCAACCAAATACTGCTCTTCAGAGCAGTCTGAAGAAAGTGTGAGCAGAAAGGGGACAAAGAGAGAAAATATGCAGGACAGTCACACCCAAAAACAGCTAGGAAGGGGTACAAAAGTGCCGTGTGATGCAGAGCCCAGGGAAAATAACAGGTGAAATCAATACCAACATATGCAAAGTAGTGCACCAAAGGAAAAAAACATCAAAAACACGCATCAACACAGGCAGGCTTCTGCCACATGTGGATGATTTTGGACCATGGATGAATCTGAAGACACCAGGCTCCTAATAGACCCAAAAAGCAAACTGATTGAGGGCAGAACTGAGCACAAAACAGCACAAGACGTCTGTGTGTGATTTTATTACTCAATGAGATGCCTACATCCAGATTTCTACATTCAGTCAAAAGGGATATTCTAGGAAAAGAATGGTGAAGGATGGCCAGAAGTACTGTCCATCATCCAAATGGAGAGGGAACAGTCGACCATTACCCCATACAGCCCGAGGCCTGAGGGACATACAGTAATAGTGTGAGTCAGAGGGTTCAGCACCACAAGAGGAAACATCTTTTTTAGTCCAGCACACAGGAAAACAGCAGAACTCATTGCTGCAGGACTGGAACCAAGACTATAAGCAAGCTCGAGAAGAATTAGATCCACTTTGTGACAATAGACCTAACAATGGCTATTAAACAGCAGTACACAATGGAAACTTCCAGGCCTGAACATCCCTCCAAATGCTGATGCTGGAAGTAGCCCATACATTCAACAGTCTACGGTTTGTCTCTGCTCCCGGGGTGCTGAGCTTCAGATTTAAGGCCTTGATATGGCCACACAGGATAGTCTCTTATCAGACAGGCTGATGGTCTCCACAGCAATCAAGCCTATCTCTTCAGTTCATTCCCTTTTTTAAAGCCGCTTCTGAACACGCTGTCCCTTTTATCAAGGGAGGCTTGGAGATGTTCAAGACAAGGAAAAGCAAAATTCAGCAGTGCCACCTTCCTTACAGCACTTGTGTTACGAAGTGGAAGAGTAATTCCAGCCTCCCTGCAGAGCTCAGAAACAGCAGGAACTGAACTTTGACCATTTCATCTAAAAATCCCAAGGGTTCTTCCATGCCACCCTGTCCATTCGAGGGGAGAACAGGTATGGGTGGCAGAGGCAGCGGGGCAGGAGCAGGTACTGCTGACTGGGAGTTCTCTTATTTGGAGTCACGAAGGCAGAAATCCCAGGAGCTCTCCTTATAATGGGGGAAAAGCAGAACAAGACCTTCCTCCGGCATCTTGAGAAGGCTTGTTTCGCAGGAAGCCCTGCCAGGCTTTCTGCAATATTTCCTACAGCCAGGCCTGTCCCCTTACTTCCCCAGCAAGGAACATTCTGTTCAAAGTCAGCTAATGACCCATTTATAAGTGCCTACAAAGTGATATTGGTTTATTTCTCCTCTCCTCTTCTACCACTTGGCTGCCTCTAGTTTGCTGAGCTTGTCAGGGCTAATTACATCGATTTGTTCATTGAGGGAGTTTTTCCTCCCTGCATGTGTTTTCTGTTCTGAGCATAGCACAGTTTCAACAGGTTTTTGATGCTGTTGTTGTTGTTGTTCTTGACAAGAGCTGCTGTTATGAAACGCATCCTCATGGCCCTGCCAAGACCCCAGCCAAGTGAGAACCAACTCCATTTGACGCAGGAGCAAATTGAGACCATTTGGTAGCTGGGGCACTGGACATTGCACTCAGTCTGCAAGGGAGCTGGGAAAAGCACTGAGTTTCTCCTCCCTCCCCTTCTCTTTCAATACACTCATTTGTTCCTGCAGAAACAGCCTGTTTCTTTTCCAGTCTTCCCTTTTCCGTAATTTTATCCATATGCAGTCCAAGATGGACATGGAAAATTACCTGCCTGTTATTCTCAGCAGCTGCCTTCTGCTGGTGGGGTCAGTAAATTTGGCCTGGGGGCACAAGCTGTCCCTGACACCCTTTGGCCAGGGGCAAAGCTGTTCAGATGGCAGTGAAAACCAAAGCAGCCCAAACCAAGACTGTTGGCCTGCCTGACAAAAGAGGGCTGAGACCCATCACCGACCATGGAGCCAAACAGCAGGAGAGCACCCTCTCTTCCAGCACACTGGAGGATTTGAGGTCTAGAGGAGCAAGCCGCAGACCCTTACCAAGTGAGACCTTCTCCCCAATGGAGAGAGAGAGTGCTTCAGCCTTGAGGGGGCCCACATTAAGATCACAGCTGTTGTGTGCTCTCTGGGCAATAGTTTTTCTTCCCTATTCTGCTCCTCAACATATCAGCTCATTTATCAGGGAAATGTGCCAGCGAGCCAAGGTGGTGGGAGAGCTGAACCACAGCTGTGCTCCCAGCAGCCCTCCGCTCAGAGGGAGTTACAGTGCAGCAACTCAGCAACAGCTTGGTGGGAATGAGATGAAATGGAACCATCTGCTCTTACATCCCTTTAATGCCAAGCCTCCAAGCCCAGAGATTCCTTAGTAAGGTAAACATTTCTGTCCACAATCAAGGAGGTACACGTAACATTCTCACTGCCCAGCAGCATGGCATCCTGCAGGGTTCAGCAGACCCTACGAGGCTTTCTTCACAGAAGTGGGAATCAATGAATTGTTTAGGTTGGAGGGACTTCTGGGGTCATCTAGTCTAACCCCTACTCGAGCAGCACTCCAGATGAGGTTTCATCAGTGCTGAGTAAGGAGGAAAGATCCCTTCCCTCTACCTGATGATTACGTTGTGCCTAATGCAGCCCAGGACACTTGGGCCATGTTCAACGTGGTGTCCACCAGGCCCTTTTCTGCAAACCCACTTCATATCTGGGTGCTCCCACCATTCCTGGTGCTGGGCTTGCTCCTCCCCAGGTACAGGACTCTGCTTTTCTCCTTCTTGAACTTCATAATGTTCTGTCAGCACACACCTCCATCCTGTTCAGGTGCCTGTGGGTGGCCGTCTGGCTTTTCAGCCACTCCTCCCAGGTCGGTGTATTAAGCAAACTTCAGGAGAGTGCACTCTACTCCATTCTCCAGATCATCAATGAAGATGTTACTGCACCCAGTATTAACCCTTGGGGCATTTCACTCATTATTGGCCCCCTAGCAGGCTTTGCACCACTGAGCACTACACTCGGGACCCAGCCATTCACACAGTTTTTGATCCTGTCTAAAAGCTCGCTGTCTATCCATCCAGCCCATTCATCAACAACTTCTCTATGAGAATCTAATGAGGGTACTGTCAAAGGCCTCAGTGAGGACCTGGAAGAGAATATGCACTGCTTTCTCCTCCTCCATCAGGTTGGCCATTTTACTGTGGAAGATTATCATCAGGCATGACTTATGTTCACTGAAGCCATACTGACTACTCCTGGTGATTTTCTTCTCCTTTACATGCCTGGGAGTGTTTTCCAAGATAAGCTGTTCCATCATCTTCCGAGAGATGGGGATAAAGCTGACCAGCCTGTAGTTCTCTGGGTTTTCCTTCTTGCCTTTCCTGAAGATAGGAGGGACATTAGCTTTCCTCCAGCCTTCAAGCTCTCCTAGCATTTGCTGTAATTAATTAAAAATGGAGAGTCATCTCACAGTGACATCTGTGGCATCTTCCAGCTACCTCTGTACTTGTGGGTGTCTGCCATCAGGCCCCACGGTCTTGCAAATGTGCAGTTTGCTTAAATATTCCCTGACCTGAACCTCTTCTACCAAGGCTTTCCTTACCTTCCACACCTATATATTCCTACTTTCATTTCTGCCTAAAGGCTGCCCCAGACTAGAAGCAGGCCAAAAGAACCAGGCAGCTGAAGGCCATGGTTTAGAGCTGTACACCCACTACACAAACAGGGCAGCAAGTAAGATTTCCCATAGGCTGACTCCTTCAATAGCCCAGCTAGCTTTTTCATCAATGAAGATGGCCTCTTTTGTGACAGACACTGTCCCACCAGACCTGAGAAAGGAAAACCAAGACAGTAGGTGGGAGGTTGTACTGTTTAGCCCGAGGCATTGGCTCAGCCAAAGCATCAAGCAGCAGGGCCCACATTCAGCCCCATGCAAGCGGTGGGGAGCAGAGATAAGAGAGCATCAGGCACAACCTGCTGCTGTGCTGCTCTGGGAATCCCCTCTGCAGCAGGAGCCCTTGTAGCAAAGAGCAGTAATTATACATGAAACTCTCCAGTTCTAGTAAAAATCATTCTTACATCTTCAGAAGACTTGTGTATAACTTTTAACTGCTCCCAAGCCCTTCTATGCTTTTCATCCATTACAAAATTGTTGGATAATTACAATAAATGTGCATGCGGGGGTTGGCTGCTATTATTTTTTTTTTAAACCTCATAGTTAATTTTTTAATAGCAGCGGTAGCAGCTCTGGTGAGGGGCTGTGAGGCTGCTCTGCTCCCCTCCCCAGGTATAGCAGCGTGGCTTCACCCTGCTGGAAGCCTTGGCAGCAGCCCACGCAGGTCCTTCTTTCCACTCCCTTGCTAAAGAAAAGCTCTGTAATATTCCCTGTGATTAATCAAGGACCTTTCAGTGCAGTTATTCTGCATGGTGGAAGGGACAACTGCATCCCCACTTGCATTGCTTCACCTCACCTAGAGAAGATGTGAGCATAAAGGCTGGGCTGTAAATCATTTTCACGCATGCTAATGCAGCTGCTGTTGCCAGAGAGGCTGGGGAGATCAGGAAGTCCACATAGATGGCCTCCACCTAGGTCTCTTCCCAGAATACATGGGATCAGAAGAGAACAGGCTTGTATCCCGTATCTCAGCTGGAATGCTGAAGGTCCTGGCTGCCCTTCCTGCCTCAGTGGGCCGCCCCAAGGATGTTCATGCAGGTCCCTTCACAGCCAGCCCTGCTGCCACTCCCTGCTGCTTTCCAAACTCATGCTCGAGGGATGTGCTAAACTGAGACCCAACACCCAGATTAGATTCCTCTGCAAAAAGGCATGGCGGGGGCAGGATATCCTTCTTGTCACATTTCTAAATGAGGCCTTCCTCCCCAAATACATGGCAAGCTCCTCTGAACTCTAACCGTAGCCTGGTCTCTGTGACCTCTTTTCAAACTGCCTCTGACCATCATCATGCTGTAGAAATGACTTGCCCAGGGAAGGAACTTCTCTGAGCTCCACTGAGATGCTCTGCTGAGCCCTGCAAATACAACTGCAGGAAAGATGCACCACCTGCTACTCCTCTCCCCACAGCAGCACAGATCCAAGCATTTCTTGTGTGTTAGCAAGGAAACAAATAGAAACCAAATGGGAGATTCCTCTCAAATGGAGGCTAAGAATGTCCTCGCATGTCTTCCTGTAACCAGTGCCCCAACTGGAAAGAGAAGAGTCAGAATGCATGCAAGACATTTCCTGGATCATTGACTGTATTTACTTCATCTGTCCCAAACCTGTTTTAAAACCTTCAGCAGTAAAACCACATCACCTGAGCAGAGGCCTTTTGGTGTGAGAAACAAAAACTTAAAACAACCAACCAAGTTTACTTGAGGACTGACAGGAAAGCTGCCTGGGTTACGTGCTTCCAGAGTCTGACAGAGGACACGAAAAGAGGTGAAACTGTGAAGGGGAAGATTTAAGAGGGAAGCGGGTGATAGGTGTATTATTGCACACTTAGCACTGATTAATGGCAATCCTTGAAGTCAGACACACACCCCTTCCTAGGGCACGGGGGAGCATCAGACACGAACCAACCACCCTTGTCTCTGGCTCGAGCCCAAGGAAGGATTTTGGTCCTTGAGCGGTGGTGTCGTGTAAGAAGGTCACAAGCCTCGTCCCTTGGGGTGAATATTTCCTCTTCCTTGCACTTGAAGTGCCTTGCAGGGACAGGGTGCACCAAGAAAGGCAAAACAGCCTGTGCCACATAAATGCCTGAGCTCAAGGGTGCCTTCGTTTTCTGGCAAGGTCCAGACTTGCCTGCTGTCTGCCTCCTGCCGTGGACAGGAGTGGCTCTCCCTGGGCTAACTGCTCCAAGGACATCAATTAACAGAGCTGCTCTGATTTCTTGTAGTCGGGATCCCAGCCCGGCTCATTTCAGTGAAAGTCTCATTAAGGAGGAGGTAAAGTGACAAAGAAATCAAGCTTATCAAGGTCCAGCGAGGGGTAGTCAGAGGAAACGCAGCAGCCAGAGTACATGCCAATATTATTAATGCCTTTTTTGTCTGTATCTCAGAGAGGGTTTATTTTGGCAGAGCAAAGCGTGTTAAAAAAAACGTCCTTGTGGTATAGATTGCATAGTCCATCAAAAAGAGCCAAAGCTACTGGAACACAACAGCACTGGAGTGCTCCAACAGCTGATGGCAGAGCAGAATCCTCACCTGGCAGAAGTCCACCCAGCTTCAGCAAATCCAACGGCACTGCATCACTTTACGCTCACCAAGCATCTGGCCCCAATGTGTTGTTTGGTCTGTTCATTGTTTGTTGTTTTTTTTTCTAACGTGTCCTTTGGGCTTCTCATGTTTCATCTACAACAAGGTGGCTTTTTGGATGCCTGAGGGATCCACAGATCCACCATACTGTCATCAAACTCTGCCAAACACTGTAGTGGTTCAGCGAGTTGTGATGGGCTCTTCGAAAACCAAGCCTTCCTCTTGGTGTCAGTAAGGCTTTCTCTTCTCTAAGAAGAGACCAGGCAGCAAGCTCAAATGTAAGGAGTCTCAATTTGCCTATGACTATTTGAGCAAGTTTTTTCTTCTCTCCCAGAACTTCTTCCACAAGAAAACATTGCTATAGAGAGCTAAGAAAAATGAGCCAAATAGGTTGGCTTGTGGTGCACAGTGACTCATCAATTAATCAATAAAAAATGACAGATTTGCATAATTAGGATTTGCAAATTTCAACCACACAAGTGCCTCTTGCATGCCAGGGAAAGATTGCGTGATGAGAGATGCATATCTTTCCCAGTGTCCAAAGACAGCAGATTGGAGACCATGGGCTATCAGTGATGGTGTCCTAGAATCACTGAGGTTGGAACAGACCTCTAGGATCATCTAGTCCAACTGTCAATCCATCCCCATCGTACCTACTAGCCACATCCCTCAGTGCCACATCCCCACGGTTCTTGAACAGCTCTGGGGACAGTGACACCCCCACTCCCATGGGCAGCCTGTGCCAATACTTCATCACTCTTTCTGAGAACAAGTTTTTCCTTACGTCCAACCTGAACCTCCCCTGGTACAACTTAGGACCATCACTTCTCATCCTATAACCATTAACTGGGAGCAGAGGCCAATTCCTTTCATTTTACTACAGCCTCCTCTCAGGTCTGTCCCTCTGTCCCTCCTAGAGAGGGCAGGGTGATGGCCCCTAAAACAGATGGGGAAAATGTGCAGTGGATTCCTCTTCGTTTCTCACTGGCCTGTTAGGAAACTCGGCCTTTGTGTACTTTCATCCATGAGGTAACCAGCATATTTCTTGGGGAGTTTACCAAAGGAATGACTGCCATAATGGCACAGACAGACGGACACCTTTGTGAACCCATGGAAGTGTGAGTACAATAGCCTTCCCTCCCTGTGAGCGGGCATTACACGTGAGCATGGTGCACATTAGCACAGGGGTGAAGTGCCTTTGCCATGCTGTGGTTCACTGTTTCTGTGGCAGATGGGAACTTCTCCGCACAAACCACTTCCCTGGCAGGGCCAAACACATCCTTCACTTTGACTGCAGGAGGAGACACCAAGTCTGACCAAAAGCACTTCCTTACAGGATGCAAATAAAGCTTTAAAGAGAGTGAACCATCAAGAAAATGAAAAGGAACAGCCACTTCAGCAGTACATCAGGCATGCTTGGCATGTGTCTCAAGCCACACACGGCTAAGACCATCTGGTGACAGCAGGTAGGCTCGTACTTCCAAAACAGGCTTGCTCTGGCCAGTGGCATGTGACGAAGAGTTTCGTGTCCCTGGAAGATAATGCAGGTGATGAAGGCAGGCAGTACTGAATGCATCTTTCTCAGCCAGCTGTCATGGCTTTCACTGAATAAAAGTGAAAGCTCTCCTGACTCCTCACTTGGTATAACCAGGGACCTGTTGCTTGGCCAACAGTAAGACCCGCCTTGTGTCTTCGGGTCTGCTGTTATTTGGTCCCTCTAGAGCTCCTCCCTTCCTCTGTTCAGCCTCATGCAGCCACTGCATTATGAGTCCCTTCTCCTTGTCCCAGTGTGCCGTTCAAGTCCAACCACGAGAGAATCCAGTCTTGGCCAAGGCCAGCTTTGGCCTGATGGCAGGTGCCTCTGCAGCCTGTGGTGAGGACGGCTCCGGTGGCGTGCACCCCCTTGCATTTTAGCCTTGTCATGGCTCCGTCAGCTCTGCCATCAGCAAGATGATGCCTGCAGCAATCCTCAAAGGGGGCCGGGGAGCAGGGATTCGCCTTGCTGCATTTTCCACACAAGCATCTGCATCCTGTGCTTCCTTACTTCAGCCCTGCAAGCAGCAAAGGAGCTGAAATTGTACCCGTCACGTTGCTATTGGCCACTCCATCTTCTCTCCCCCTACTCTCCCTTCTGCCACCACCACTTCATCTCACATTTTTCACATTTCTGGGGATTGTTTTTCACCTCGCAGCGCTTTCTGGAGCTTGCCCAATAGAAATAAATGCAGCCTGACCATCGCTGGTGGGGCACGGGGGGGAGGTTACACTCTCAGTAAATTTAGCCTCTCACTGACAGATTTATCTTCCTTAATCAGAACCAAGTGTAGTTAGTGAGGTTTGTTTTTGTAGACTGAACTTCCCCAAAGTCAGCGCACACCACACACCTCCCCCTCCCTCCCCAATTACATAAATGCTTTTAGTTAAGAGCTAATTTCCTGGAGTGTGTGCCAATGCTCTCTCCAAGCAAACAAAACAAAGACGACACATTAAAAAAAAAAAACAGCACTTTGCATTGAGAGGAAAGTTTATGCTAATAAAAACCCAGGAACGAGAAGGTGTCAAAGGGCTCTTTTCCCCATTTCTCCTCCTTCATTTGTCCGCGTGGGACTGAGCAGAGGCATTTCCAGCCCTCAAACACCAGGGCGTCCTGGTAGATGGTCTTGACAAAGGAGAATGGCATTGAACTAAAGGAGGGGAGATTTAGATTAGATGTCAGGGGGAAGTTGTTCACTGAGAGTGGTGAGGTGCTGGAATACATGATCCAGAGAGGCTGTGGGTGCTCCATCTCTGGAGGTGTTTAAGGCCAGGTTGGATGGGGCCCTGGGCAGCCTGGTCTAGTGGTTGGCAGCCCCGCCATGGCAAGGGGCTGGAAATCGATGATCTTCGAGGTTCCTTCCATCCCAAGCCATTCCATGGTTCTATGAATCTATGCTGTTTGCCTTTCCTCCTTTTGCAAAATCCCGTTTCACCCAGTTGAGATATTTTCAGCCAGAAACCAAGACGTGCCTTTCATTAGGCAGGCAGGCCTGGCAGATGCACCAGGAGAACCACACCACTTCCCCATTTAAATCCAGGCTGTCTGCTCCTGTCCTTTCCTCGTCCCACGCTCACACATTAGCAGCACCCAACTGTCCCATCCCGTCACAGCTTGGATCAGCAGGGGGCTGATGGAGCCAGGGCTTGGTTCCACAGCTCTCCCCTGGGAACAGTTTGGAGGCTGTGTGGTGGGAGAGACTCCGTGGACATCTTCCTTCATGGGCTCCTCCTCTACATCTGTCCACGATCTTGCTCTAACATTTCCCTTTCGTTTTAATTCCCGTTGTGCTATTAATTAAGAACATTTCCAACACGTGCCAGCCTGGAAAGAAATGTGCTGTAATGACCAATTTTCTTCTGTTTCAGTTTAAAAGATTGCTTTTACCGAGGTCCTAAAATGCAAAGCCTGTAAAGAACAGATTTGAAGAAAAAAAATTGGATTCGGTCTCCACCAAGGTTCAATAAACTCACATTAGGTTTCAGACAGGTGGATCATGCCAAGGGCAACCATGACTTCAGCCTCTCTTCATTTCTGTGTGTCATGCATGAGGAGCCTGGATAATGTGAGTGAGTCATGTTCCTTCTCTGTTTTCTTCAGGCTATTGCCAGATAGGAGGCTGACATTTATTTTAGGAAAAAAAAAAAAAAATTAAAAAGAGAGAAACGGAGGGAAGCCCAGGCTGTCTCTGGTCTCCTTACAATGTTCCTGTAATCATCAAAAGCTCCTATTGAATCTGTTCTAGAAATCATCACCTGTCCCGTGCTCTTTTGGCAGATCGGGGGGTTGGAGTGGAAGGCAGAGCTGGAAATGAAGCAGTTACCACCATTTGTACTCTAATGTTTCTTGTGGGCCAGACATAAAGGCCAAAGCAGATGTCTTCAGACTCAGAGACACAGGGGAATGGATGAAGAGCGACCGTACAGCGCAGATGCAGCTACCTACGTGGGGTCTTGGGCTCTGGGCCTTTCTCTTTGTGCGTGCAGAGCAGAGCTGAAGACACATCTTTCCCTTTCTCTGTCATGGGCACTGATTTTTTTCTGCCCAGACCTCGATGGTTCATCCTAGCTAACCTCCCCAGTTGCCCGGCCTCCATCGTGGCAGAGAAATCGGTACTTCCAGCTTCTTCTCTTCCTAAATCCGCTGAGTAAAGTGACTCAGATGAGTAATGCAACCCAGATGAGACACTTGAGGTGCAGACAGCCCAACCTGCTCAGTTGTGTGGTAATGCAGCCCTCCAGAGCCCACGTTTTGGCTGCAGTTCCCACGTGTGGTCGAAAGGCACACAGAGAGATGAGGAGGGATGCTGCGGGCTGCCTTCACTGAATGGGTCCACAAAGTGCAGCACAGGCCAGCTGAGTATGGCCTGTAATGGGACGAGGTGCTGCAGGCTGTGGCATCCAAAAGGACCAGACCTAATCACAGCCCATTTTGGATTTCACATATTAACTAGTCTGGCTACCATTAGGAAAGCACTGTGCTCTGACCTGCTCAACCCGTGGAAAGGGTTGCTTGTGCCCTGTTAGCTTGCTCTCCCTGGCATGCTTTCCCTTCTGTCGGAACACAGGAAATTAAGAGGAT
Source organism: Tympanuchus pallidicinctus (assembly GCF_026119805.1). Classification (NCBI taxonomy): domain Eukaryota; kingdom Metazoa; phylum Chordata; class Aves; order Galliformes; family Phasianidae; genus Tympanuchus; species Tympanuchus pallidicinctus. Next base: position 35,954,295 of record NW_026294669.1, read on the forward strand.
CTGGGAGGATGAGACGAGGCGTTTAATAAACTGATTTCTTATAAATGATCCCATCTCTCGGTCTTCCCACTGCTGCCCCTGTCTCCTCAGCAACAAAGTGCAGGATGAACTTCAATAGCTTGATAGCACGTAGCTTCTGCTGTTTGTCAGCTCCAGCGTCTGTGGGCAGTCCCGAGCAGCTCCCTGTTCCTAGTCCTTAGTGGGAAGGGTACAGTGGTGGGCTGTACGGAGACCCCCATGCCTCCCATTAGGCATGCAGCTTGAGGGACCACGCGCACCACCACGATGCTGCCCTCAGCCCACTGCTAGCATGTCGTGGAGCTGTGTCAGGGGAGGGTCGGGTGGGTGTCGGGGAAGGTTCTTCACCAGGGGGGTCTGGAAACAGGCTCCCCAGGGCAGTGAGTGTGGCCCTGAGCTGCCAGAGCTCAAGCAGCTCTCAGACACAGGGTTTGGGTTTGGTGGTGCTGTGTGGGGCCAGGAGCTGAACCTGATGATCCGTTCCAACACAGGCTATTCTGTGATTCTATCATTCTTTGCTTTCTATACTTTTAACACATCGTTTGCTTCCACTTCATGGCATTTAGAGGCAGAAGTCACCGGCCATGCTCCAGCCCCAGCTGCCAGCTCCCACGGCCTGTGCAAACCTAGGTGGGGCTGTGCTTCCATTCCAGTGCCATTAAGGCTTTCTTTTCCCATTGCTGCAAGTGAAGATGAATTCTTCTGCTTCCTTTTGCGTTCAGAATGTTAGGTCTGGCCAAGAGAGTTGCTCAAGCTCAGCTGGGCAGAAAGGGAGGTTACAGCAGCTGCAAGAAATGCAAAAGATGGAAGAAGAGGGGAGAGGTGCATTTACATATGTTATGAATTAGCGAGGGCTGAGGTGGAGTCCCTACCCTGTGACATCTTTAATCCCGACTGGGCATCTTTCTGTGGGAAACCGCTCCAGACCTCCCCATTTCTCAGCCTAACAGCAGTTTTTCTCCTTGCCCTCTGCAGGCGAGCAGTAACTCCACCTGCAATCAGGACGGAGCAGCGGCACGTACCGCACTAGGCTGCGAGCAGCAGGACGCAGCGCCTTGCTCCGGCCGGCGGCTGCTTGCGGGGGTGCAGCAGAGCGGAGACCCCCAGAAAGAAGGCTGTGCTCCGATCTTTGCTTCACCTCAGCATTCCCCTCGTTCCCCCCGGCGGGCAGTGGGCACGTGGGACTGTTTTTAACCTCGGTTTATTTTTGCGGTCTTCCCGACGTTGCGGAGAGCTCGGGGTGACTGCGGCGCAGTGCCGTGATTCCACTGCAGCCCCCAGCCCAGGGGACGTGAAATCCAGCTCCGTCACCTCTCCCACGGAACAGCCATTTCCAAGGAATATCCCCTTCCGCACCCCCAAGCGAAGCAGCAGCTAATTAGGAGTGCTCTCGCATTGCATCTCCAGGTCCCGAGCTGTTAGCTAGCTGACGAGCTGCTAAACGCTCCTTCACTTTTTGCTGCTGTAAGAGATTCACCTATGGCTTTAGTGGCAGAGACCCCGCAGCAGAGGCTGCAGGAAGGGGGAAGGACGCAGAACAGCACCCGCACCGATGCCCGCCCCGCTGCCGGCAGAAGATGGACACAGAGCGTCGGGGTGGATACGGAGCTGTGACACCGGATCGGGGTACTCGTGCCGAGGGGAAGAGGGAAAACGCAGCGCAAGGAAGGGACCCAGCTGATTTCCCCGCTGAGGGGAGAGCCGAGTCTTTGCAGACGCTGCAGCATGCCCCGCAGAGGTGAGGCGTTGCAGAAGGGCTGGTTAACCTAACCAGAGGTTGGACTTCAAGGTCTTTTCCAATCTGAGCAGTTCTGTGATTCTGTGATCACATCCGTGAGGCCGCTGACACGGAGGTCCCAGACCCCACCCTGGGGCCGTTCACACAATGACAGCAGATACAAGGACATTCTGCTCTCCCATCATTCAGGGCAGTCCCTCCTAGAATCATAGCATCACAGAACCATTCCGGGCGGACAAAACCTCTCAGATCCCCAACTCCAACCCCAACCCACCCCCCCACCTCCCACATCCCTCAGTGCCACATCCCCACAGTTATGGAACACCCCCAGGGATGGTGACCCCAGCACTCCTGGACAGCTGTGTCACTGCAGCACTGCTCTTTCTGGGAAGAAATTGTTCCTAACGTCCAACGCGAGCCTCTCCTGGTACAACTTAAGGCCATTCTCTCTCATCCTGTCACTGTTACCAGGGAGCAGAGGCTGACCCCCACCTCACCACAGCCTCCTTTCAGGGAGCTGTAGTGAGCAATAAGGTCTCCCCTGTGCCTCCTCTGCTCCAGATACACTCCCATCTCTTCCAAAATGGGACAGTCCTGAGTTAAACGAAGAGCTCAGATGGCAGCACAACCACAAACCACCCCAGGTGGGGAGGTCTGTGCCTGAGCAAGCTGGGCTTGGGGTTGTTCTTTCAGCCACCACTGATCTACAGGATGGTGTCTTGGCAGGCACACCAGGGAACTGGAAGATCCCCATTAGCTGATGTGTAGACATCGTTCCAGGAAAGGCAATCCATTTATCAAAGTGCCTGCAGCTCCCCAGTTCAAGGCAGGTAAAGCACTAATAAATATCGAGCAAAGCAAGTGAATCAGACCCCAAAGTAGCTTAATAAATAAAAGGCTATTAAGAAAAGAAAAGAAAAAAAAAACCCACATGCAGGTGCTTGCCAATTTCTGCTCTGAGCGCTGGTGCTTTGTATTCCCGTGTCAAAGGGACTCACTGGGAGAGCTGCTGGTCCTCACACCGCAGGACCCAAATGGTGGCAGTTTCAAGCAGAGATGGCATTGAAGGTTTGTTTGTTTTCTGGGTAAATACCTCCCCACCATCACACCCATTCTGAGGATGCGATCTTGGCGTGCCCGGCTCCATCCAACCATGCCAACATCCAAAGGCCAAAGGTCCAATGCGTGCTGTAGGCTGCACAGATGTGGCCAATTGAGAAGTGCTGCCTCTCAAAGCAATGAGCTGCCACGGCAAAAAAAATGAGCTGCTAATTTACTGAAACACAAGTGAGTGCATTTGGACAACTCCAGCCATCCTGGTTTCATGCAGGAGTGAGGTGCCAGAGTGGGGGACACTGCTTTCTGAGCTCTGACCAACTGCAGGGGTTTTTTAAAGGCACTCAGAGAAATGTTTTGAGAAGACATTAAAGCCATGGCAGCTTTCTCCAGGGAACTATCAGGATGATTTTATTTGGCCAGAACTCGGTAACAGGGTCAGGCTGTCAGCTTCTATTAAGATTCGGACGTGCGTCACGGAATGGGAAGCACTTGGCTATACTGCTTCTCATCAGATTGCCTTACGATGAACCTCTTTGTGAACTTACCCCACGTGGCCGACCCGAAGGCTGTGAGCCCCGGTGGGATGCTCACCATCACCCAGCTTAGCCCTGCCCTGCCCAGTTGCTCCTCTCAAGGGGACGAAGCACTCGCACCGAGGACATTCGGGGCTTATGGCTCAGCTGAGGTTTCCTCTCTGCCTCTCCTGATTGCATTCCTTTAGCCACTGCCTGCCCCTCTGGGTGCCAGCTCCAGGTGCATCTGCTTTGCATCCTATCAGCAACGAGACCTTGGCATAAGAGCTTCCCATCTTCATTCGTTTTTAGGATCTCGTAATTTATCACAGCCAATTAGGCTGCCCCTGGCTGAGGCATCCCAGACAAGCCAGCTGGAGGCCTCCTGCTCTCTCAGAGCAGATCCCCAGCACGGGGATCTAGAACAGGCAGAGGGTGTGGACCAGCCTTGAGCTATGGGGCTGTGCACGAGGTGCCAGGCTGCGCCGTGACCATTGGAGGCGAGAGGTGAAAATGCAAACACAACAAAATGCCAAGAAGAACGCAGCTCCCTGAGGTGCAGAGTGGTTCCCCGTGCCCCGGGGTCAGTGACAGTCGGGGTGAGCAACCCCTGCTTTGTGTGCAGTGGGTTGGCCCTGCGGCCAATAAGCAGCTGCACCCCAAATGGGGCGGTTGGGGCCGCGTTATCTCATCTGCAGCCACACACGGAGCTGCAGCCGCAGCCGGGAGCTGCTCCCTCCCTGACTACAAAAGGGCTGGGACCGCAGTTCAAAGTTCTCCCTGGTACACAAACCGGCTTTGAGGGTAATTTGCTTCAGCTCAAAAGCAGCTGAAGTTAATTACACGGCAATGAAGCATCACACGTTAACCTGACTTTACTCTCTTTGGCCGCGCTGCTGCCAAACGCCGCTCTGTTGGAGATTCGGACCTGGGAGCGCTCTGATCTCCAGATAATGTTTCCGTGGAACATAGGAGACACGGGATGCTCAGCTTGTACAGCCCGAGGGCCGCCTTCCAGCTCCAGTTCAGAGCACCACAGACCCACCTTTCAGCCCCTGCCCCACACCCAGGCATCTCCTCCACAGCTGCACAGGGCACCTCCAGGGGCGATGCTCCGTCTGGTCCATGAGTGATGCTGCCTGGGAAGTCCCCACCGCAGCCAGGCATGCCGGCACTTGGCCAGACAAGCTCTTTGCTTGCTCGATTCTTAAGCAAGAGCTCAAGCAGCCTGGCCAGGGCACTGCAGGTGCCACCATCCCCTGCAGGCCTGGGGCGGTGTGCTGAGAAAGGCAGCACAGATTTCCAGTGCCTTTCCCATCCCTCAGTGGAGCCTCAGTGCCACCAGCCCGTCCCAGTGCAGCCTGCAGACCCCAGCCTGAAGCCCCACACTCCCTGCCCTCATCCTCGGGTGCCGCATGCAGGAACAGGCTGCATTGCCACCTAATGGGACGTGCTGGGAAAGAAGCAGCAAGATGGGAATACCAGAGGATCTGGATGAGGCTCATGCAGTTGCCCCGCACTTTGTTTAGAATTTACTGGTCAGGATGTGCTCTGCACATAAAACCATGCACAGGGAAATCAAAGGGGATGGGGAGGAGCTGAGTGGGGTTTTGTGTACTCACAGCTCTGCCAGGACCTAGGGGGAAGCAAACAGGACTTTGTGAGATCACGGTGGCTTTGGGTTGCCCCAGTGGCACAGCTCTGCTGCCCTTTGGGGGCCAGGAACCCCACTGCTCACCTCCTGGCCAACACTGCACAGCACAGGCTGAGCAGAGAGGAAGGCTGTGCCACGCTTTGGGCATGGTCCTACCCACACAGAATAGGCTAGAAGTCCAAAACATCAGTCTCCATCTGCACATCTTGCTTCCACTAGCTCCAACACTGACCCGAGCATCAGGCTGCTCTCATTCTGAATGGAAGATGAAAACAAATTCTATATATCAACGTTAATCCTCAAAGCGTAACAGACCAGTGGCAATGCTACTGCTGCAAGCACTGCAGTGGGATCAGGACTCTGCTCTGGGATAAGGAAACTTTGGAATAGGAAGTGGCAGCCAGGGCTTGCAGGAAGCCAAAGCCAGGAGACCTCACACCGCTGTCGCGGGCTCTGAGGACAACAGGAGTCTGAGTTTCACCCACACCCAACACAGCAAAGAAGCAGCAAAGGGGTTCCTCCTCCAGATGCTCAGGGATCCCCTGTAAGCAGGCAGAAACCAGAATCTGAAGGCAGTCAATGAAGCCTCTGTTATAACGACCAATCTCACCTGCTGGAATCCCACTGGCTCCTGAACACCCTTCCTTTTTATCCTGAGGATAAAAATCAACCTCATCGGTCCCAGGAGCTGGCAAACAGGTACAGCTTAGAGGCCAACCATGCCATGGCTGGATGGACTGTGCCTACTTTTGGTCAATTTTTTGCAAGCATCACTATGTCTGTGCCATGAACAGAAAGCCCAGCCATCTCCAAAGGCACTTGGCTGCCACTGAGCTAACTGAGACAAAGTTTTCTCAAGATCTGGGTACTGTCTGTATCTGGAGCTCTGCAGGGCAGGGTGGAGAAGCCCAGCAGGAATCAAACAGTCGGGAGTGGTCCCATCAGATAGAAGCAGCTAGGCTGGGCTCCAGCAGAGGAATTACACAGCACCGGCAGGCAACACTTTTGTTTTGATCTCGCTGTGCGTATGTATTTGGCAAATACAACTTAAAGCTGGGAACTGGAGCAGAACTGGCAGGTTTCATGCCATCCCACCGCCCGCACTGCTCCTGCAGTGACGCTATCTGATCAGCAGCTATGTAAGGAATGCTGTGCTCTTATCAAGGTTAAAAGGGTCAGATCAAATTAAGTGCATCTTACGGAATGACTGCGAGGGGAAAAGTTTCCCTTTCTCAGAAGAGCTCCTTAGCACAGCACCCAAGCTCCTTCCTCTAGCACAGTGGGTATCTCCAATCCACAACTCCAAACCTGGAGCACAGTGCTGCTGGGTTGCCATTGCCCAAGTGAGAGAGATGGAGACATGGCACTTTCTTGCCAGCGCAGCAGGAAGGGCAGCTAGAGATGCAAAGCTGCAGGAGGAACCAGACCCAAACCCCTTCATGATGGAAGAAAGGAATCAAGGGATGAAGGGTCAGGCTAAATCTGCTGCAGAGAGTATGGCTCTAGGCTGCTCTCACCAAGCACAGCCTTCACGGAGAACACAGTTTTGGATGCCCAACCTACCTTTCAACTGGTGTTGAACTAAAGGCTCATTTCACAAGTGAGCAAGATGAGCAGGACCATAGGAAGCAATATGGATGTGGAATGGGGTTCCCAGGGCCACGCACCCATGAGGAGCTTGTCCAAGATCACCTGCAAGTGAACAGGTAGCCAGGAACTTATGGAGGAAAGGCAACCCCTTTTATTCATCTCCAGACCTCCTTCTCCTCCAAGGTCTGCTTTAGTGCATATGGATCCTTCTGAGTATTTTCATAAACAGACTTTCAGGCTTGCAATAAACCTGAGGTACACACATTCCTGAAAAGCAGCTCGTCAAGGTATGGTGTGCAGTCCCACCTCCCCGTTGCTCCACTCGCTTCCATTAACTTTTGCACAAATGATTCATTTTGCCCAGTCTTTTGTAAACAGCATTCAAAGCCAGCTGGAATTGGCTGTGCATCTAAATTACACTTGCTCAGCAAGCTCTTCAACAGAAGAGATTCACTGCAGTTTGCGTCTGTGGTGGGGGCACAGCAATGTGCATCCTCTGATTTAATTTCGGCAGCAAAGGCTCTGCTTTCACAGAATTTCAGCAGCAGTTAACATCTAAACCTCACTGCGATTAAAACGCAAGAGTTACACCTTGAAGGAGGAAGTGGAAGAAGAAACTCATTGGATCTCTTAATTGCAGCCCTGGGCCAGACGTCATTGCTGAAGAGTGCGGTGTGGGTGGGGGCAGGAGAGGAATCAATAGCTCACGCTGAGCTGCAAAGCACGAGGGGCTCAGACACTGCAGGTACCTTCAGCACAGGCTGCCCTGGTTCCACTCTGGGCAGCTTCAGCTGTACCCAGCTGGCAAGGAGGCTATTAAAGGATGTGCTGGGAAAGCACAGACACTGATCCACCGACCACAGCAATGGCCAGAGGGGGTGGTTAGGAGACCAAATCTGAGCTGCGGTAAGCCGAGCTGTTAGTGCAGGACAAGTGTTGGCATGAAAGCACTGGATCCCGAGGCCGAGAGGCAACCATCACAGCCTCACCCAAGGCTGCAGCGTACCAAGCCATCATTTTGGTGGCAGGACCTCTTCCCACCTCCTCTTTCTTTCTTTTCACCCTCCTCGAGCAAGTGGGCAGTGAACCAAAGGTGGTGGATGTTGCTGGACTGATGCTGATGCTGGGAAACCCGGTGGCTCTGCCCATAACGTGGGGTAGATGGCTCTAGATGAATCAACACCATTCCCCGTGCCTTTGGAAAGTAAGCAGAATCAAGCATGGGACATGACGGGCAAGAGGCAAGCTTCCCCAGGCTTTAATATAGGCAGTGGGAACTGGGGATAACAAGGCAGACTGCAGATAATATCACATATGTACCTACGCAGTAGTGTGAAGAGGACTTGAGTCATTTTATCTTTTCCAATCTAATAAAGAACTGGAGACAGTTTCATTTAACTGGCACAGAATAGTCTTAGAAACTCAAAAGACTTTACAGCTGGCTCGCTAGGAGATTTTTTATTTGAAGTGTTGGAGTAGGAAGGAGGGAAGAGAAAAACACAGCTAACGCTCCTTCCCACAGCAAGGGGAGGGAAAGTTATTTCCTTCACAGAATTAGTTTGTGAACAGTTTTACTTTTGAAAAAGAGTGAAAACTTGGATTAAAACTATGCCCCGTATGTATTTTGTCATACCACACCACTTGCCACATAATGCCAACGCTGGAATTCAACTCCTTCACATCCAAAGCTGAACTCGGGCCCACTGGAGCAGGCAGGGAAGGCTCTGATAAACGCCCTGCATCACGTCGTGCCCTGCTACAGCAAAGTGAAACTCAACAGCTGCGCCAGCACCACACGCAAAGCACAGAACGCCCTTCTAAGAGTTCTGACACTGCGTCCACTGCCAAGCGAATTACAACACCTGGAAAACAGAGCAACACTGAGATGGAGGACACCTGTGAAAACAGAGCCGGACTCCTCCAAAGGGAATCTAAAGCCCCAGCAGATGTTCTGTTCATCTCCACACTCATTACTGGCTGCTGTGAGACAGTTAAAGAAAAGCTAGCAGGATCTCATCCACAGGAACAGACATCAGTGGCTCAGGTTCTCAGGCACTGAACCACCAGGACACACCTTGCTGGGAAAGGCATGGGATGAGGAAGCACGTGGCCTTGCTGGAACACAAACAGGTCTAGAAGGTGAAAATGCACAAAGCCTCAAGCGAGGCAGGCTTCATTTCCACCACATCTGTGGTCAAGAGTGCCAAGGTACCAAGAAAGGCACAAACCCTTATGGGCTGCTCTGTGAGGAGCAGGAGGCAGCAGCTGGCAGCGCAATGAGCAGTGTGAGGACCACGCTGAGCAGCTCGGCTGCTGACCAGGCCTCAAGACCAGAGAACTTCAGGGGGCTGAGGACAACTGTTTCACACTCGCATACTTGGCACTGCATCCCAGCGCTCGCCCCTCTCCGAGGATCCACCAGCTGCATCAGCACAGGGTGGCTCAGTGGCACCAAAGGGGTCGGTCCTTCCACAATGGGAAACGCAACTGGAGCCATAAAAGATGCAAAGAGAATTCGCAGATCGGTGAGAAGGGAGACTTTTGTACCCCACTGTTCATTTATTTCGGCACCCAACTGATCCCCCACGGCTCTCATTAAAGGGCTCTTTCCATCCTAGTTTTGGCCCACGGGTTAGACCTGGTTGCTTAATTCCAAGGCACTGCCCTGAAGGCCAGGATGCCTGACGGCGCTTCCGTCCGGTGACTGCAGTGCTCAGCCAGCCCTTTGCTGGAAGCACAGAATTTCTGAGGACCAAATCCGGACAGCAGTGCTTGAACCAATGCCAAGGTGCCTCATTTGTGTGACTAACTAATACCAAATGAATCATAGATTTAAAAAGAAAGAACTTGGATTTTCAGGGACTTACAAATGTAGTAATTACTTCTGTCTTTTATATCCCACGAACATTTTGATCTATGGTTTCCATTCAAGGGAAGAAGCTGTGAGAACAACTGCTGGCAATTATTTGCAGTTTTTGTTTGTTTTACTTTCAAGCACAGATATTTTGCTCTTCGCATCAAGAAAACTTTCTGCCTTCTCTCAAAAACTTCTCCCTGTGCTTTGTTGCTTTGATACTGATGTCTGGTAAGAGGCTTTCAGAACATGATGTGAGTGCATTATTTAAGCAGGTGCTCTCTTCTAATGAAGCAAATAAAACACCGCGCATGACAGAGCAAGAAATTAACTTTGTGAGAACCAGGAGGATACAGGTTTAATTTCTCTTCATTCAGGAAAACAACGATAATTCTGTATAATAGCATGCCACAGTCTTGATGAAGAAGTTCAGCATCGATCTTAAGTCTGCTCCTGTAATACCACTTTTCTATTACACACAGACTATCAAGCATCCACAGAGAAAGCACCCTGAATTCAGCAGGGAAGAACAAACCAGAACGAGGCGATTTGCATTTGCCTTCCAGGAGTCTATTCTCTTATGCTGTAGCTGGAAGATGATTTACCCAGCATTTCCTTTGTGCTACACAGAATTGATGCAGAGCAGACACTCTGAACTCAGCTTCTTCTCCACTCAAGTGCTGTGGTTGATCACCGTTAGGGCTCCCGAGCGAGGCAGATTTCATTTCAGCCAGATCCATTTGTCACCAACTTCAGCATTGTAGCCCTTCTGATAATTGCGGCCAGGAAGCTAGAGAAAACAGAAACTTTAATCAGGCATTTTGTTGCTGTTTACCAAAGTTTTCAGATTCTCTACGAAGCGACCTGTGTTATCTGCAAAAGGAAATACGCCTTTTTTTGCAAAATTAGGACTGGTATTCGTAGAAAAATTAATTCCTTCAGAGAAAAATAGAGAATACACACAGAAAATACTATTTCAATACCGTATATAAACACATTTATATGTAAACTAAGCCAATTTCTCACCAACAGAAAAGCACATTCCATCTGGATTCACCCATTTCTACCACTGTATGCCATTCCTCATTTTAATTAGAGATGACCCCTCTAATCTTGGTGCACAGTAAAAGAATTGTATAAGTCAGTAGAATCTCATGCCAGAACAGACACACACTATTAAACGCATAAGTTTCACGCATGAAATTTTGAGCTAATTACTACATTTAAATTAAACCATTCAAATGAAATTGCATGTTTAGCCTTCAAGAGCTGAACCTAACTTCACTAAAGCAGAATGCAATCTCTGCCCATCTCCACCAGCACGGCCAGACACCACTACTTGCTAGAAAAACTGAAGTTTCTCAACACCACACCAATACAGATTTCACAGGTACCTTGGGACCTAAGCAACAACCTTCACTTGCAACCTCAGAACCACACTGAGCTTCAAGCAGCAGCTCTTCCACACAGACCCTCCAGGTTTCTGGGAGCTGACTGCTGCAGACTTGCTGGTTAGCACGACTGACCCTTCTGTGCCACTGGTTCCCAGCCCAGGGCTCATGGAAACACTGATTCTGCAGTCTCATTACTTCTTCTCTGACCCATTGCTATACACAAGATGCCACATAAGAGAGCTGATGGTAGTTAGTTAGAACGTGGAGAAACTGTGGGACTCAAACTGGTCATACATGGTATGGAATAAAGTCTTTAGTTTCAGCTGGGATGGAATTGTTTCCTTCAGAGTGCCTGGTAAGATGCTGCATTTTGGTTCTAGGAGAAAAGCGATGTTGATTACACACTGATATTTACAGTTGCCTGCTAAGCAGTGCTGTACAGAGCCAAGGCCATTTGTAGTGAAGGGCTCATGTTGCTGGGAGGGAACAGAGTTAGTACAGCCGACATAAACTGGCCAAAAGGACACTCCATACCACATGACATCAAGAAGGAGTTCTGAATGGATGGGAGTTCATCTCTCTCAGTTATGCTGCTCAGGGGCTAGGTGGGCATCAGCTGGGGGTAGTGAGCAACTGCTTGTGCATCACTTTTAGATACGTTCGTATAATTACCATTTTCCTTTTCTCCACCTTAGTCAAAGGTTTTCATCTCAGCCCACAAGTTTGACTTTTTCTACAATTTTTTTTCCCTCTGATTCTCTCCCCCATCCCACTGTGAAAGGAGGGAGCAAGCAAACAACTGCGTGGTGCTGAGCCACCAGCTGGGTTAAACCACAACAATGGCACTGGGCTGGGGACCCTCAGAGTCAGCCGTGTTGTTGGATGGCATGTCAGGAATTATGGATGGTTTCACAGGCCTCTGGAGACACATTATGCTAGAGCTCAGGCCAAGTAAACCAAGAAACACGTTGCAGAAGGAAAGGCTGAATGGGCTGCAGCATCTGGGACATCAGATGTGCTAGGAAAGCTGGAGGGTCTGCATCCTCACCAGGGAGAGAAAGCAAGCTGTAATAAGGACAAGTCTAAATGGAGACGCATTAGGCCTAGCACTGCCAGCCAGGCAAGGGAAGGGACTGTTCCACTCTGCATTGCCTGGTATGGTGGGGTGAGGAGAAGGCTGTGCCCCAGAGGGCGGTGGGCACGGAGCAGCTCCCAGGGCAGTGGGCACAGCCCCGAGCTGCTGGAGCTCAGGGAGCACTGGTACACCAACCTCAGCCATAGGGGTTGGGTTTGGGAGGTGCTGCATGGGGCTGTGGTTGGACTGGGTGACCCTTGTGGGTCCCTTCCAACTCAGGATATTCCACGGTTCTATGACAGTAGCCCATATGGGTTCTTGGCATGCAGGAGTTCAAGGAGTAGCATCCAGGCCTAGAGCTGAAGAACAGCAGCTCTGGGCATGGCAGGACATGGGAGACTTAAGAATACAGTCCATGCCTGGAGACTCAGCAGGTCAGCTAACAGACACACCTGCAGACAAAGCACGGCATAGCATTTGGCAGGAAGAGGATAGGCACAGCCCTGCAGACCACGCATGGGCAGCATCACAAGTGCCAAGTCATTCTTGGCAGCCTTAAAGATTTGGGGAAAGAGGCTGTTTAGGTAGCAGCCATTTTAAGAGATTACTAACACAGCATGCAGGACTGTGAGAGAGAGCCTGCCAATACAGCAAAGCAGCACACGTGCTCTGTGCAGCTAGGAGAGCGCAGGCTGCACCAGCAGGTCAGCAGAACCATCTCTTAGCAACTCGTTTTGCTAAAGCAAGGCAAAATTTTAGTGCAGCTGCTGCCTGAATAAACGTGAACCAGGCTCTGTACCCACTAGGTAACTAAGCCACAGGATAACACAACTCCCAGCAAAAGGATCAATACCTTACGCTGGGCAACTACTATAAAGTGTGATCCTACAGGCAAAAGAGATGCAGGTATAATAATAAAAAATGAACAAAATAATAAGCAAAATAATGTATCAGCCACACTCTTTACAATTAATTAAGCACAGATTGTCCACCCAGCTCCACACAAAACCTGGTTCCACACAGGACCCTTGGCATGTCCTAGTGATCTTTCCTTTCAAAGAAACTGGGCAAGCATCCTGCTTAAGAGAGCTGTCTTGATGAAATCTATGCTCAGGCCATGATAACGGCTACTTAATCCAAGCTGAAGCCTCTTTTAAGTAAGGTGGAGGCATCTTTTTTTTCTTTATTTATTTTAGGGTCAGAACAGACTTCTTTCTACAAAGCATCAAGCTAACTGAAGACTTCTACTTCCTTCCTACATTCCATCCACCACCCTGCCCTGTCACAAGCTATTACAAGTCATTCTTCATCAGTTTTTCTAGGGTATTTCATTTCAACTTGTCTTTAATGTCTTGTCTAAACATCAGAAGAAACCATGCTGTCCTGTTAAGAGTTACTCCTGCTGAGCAAAGAGGAGATGTGAGATGGAAATAAATGATTACTATCCCTGCCCTACAAATTTACAGTGGTGAGTTAGGCAGGGCATAAGACCTGCTGTGACCAGCCTGTGTCTATTAATTCTAGCACAGAAACATCTCTCCCTGGTCCTCTCTGGGCAGCACGTAATTGGCCCTCTGATACCTAAGAGATTCCCAGATAACAAGATTATTAAAGCAACAGGAGCTCTCTGGGAACATACAGGGCTTTACAGTTCCATTCCTGGGGAAACCTCCCCTATTAAAACAACACAATATCAATCCCAGCAGAATTCAAATTCATTGTCCAAAACAAATTCCACATGTGCCTTTGGTTAAAGACATGCAAAACATCAAAGCAATTTTTATAATAAGTATTCATCCATACTCCATCATTCACAGTGGGCCTTGGCAAAAGCAGCTGAGTTTCAGGGTATGTTGAGGGGCCTTCCAAGCAGACAGGAAACTGCATATAAACGAATTTCCTTTTACCTAGCAAGCAGAATCACGTGAGTTTATGTTCTGTGCAATATCTATCTTAGATACAAGCAACAGAGACGACTTTTGAGGAAGAGCCCTTGAAAGCTCACATCTTTCAGAACCATCCACTGTAAAGCTGCACAACAAGGTACAAGGCCGGTCTACTCAGCATCTGGAGAAACACTGCAATGGGAGTTGTTCCCGTTCTTGCGGTGCTCTGCCTGCCCTCCACCTCCTCCTAGAAGAAGCATTTGCTCAGGGCACGAGGAGCCTGTACCGACACAAAGGAAAAGCATCAGTGACCACGCACAGGGTGGCTGAATGGACCAGACAGCTCGATATCAAGAGAAGGGAGGGAGCCTATAGTACTCATCATCATCTCACCTCTCTGCTGCGCAGCCCCAACCCTCTCTGCAGCTTGCTGTAACGTTCCACAAGCCCAGTCATCTCCCTCACCCAGTGAGAAGCTATGCACCCCTTTTGGCTGGCTTATTTTCAGTGACTCAATGAGTTCCTTCGGCCAAATGCATACCCGACAGCTGCAAAGAGAAGTGGTGGGAGGCAAACATGGAGATGCAGGGAAGCTGTAGGATGTGCTCCTTTTGGGGCCAGCAATTGGCTAAGCTGAGACTCCACCCTGCATCCTTAGCTCTCCGCCAGCTGAAGCTCCCAGCCTGCTGGCTGCTGAGCCAATACAAGGGCAGGGATGGGAACAAGCAGCCAGCACCAAAGCTGCCACTATGGCAGACAGAAAAGGTGATGGCTGGAAAAAGAGGTGACTGAAGGGAGACGGGACACAGCTCCATGAAACTCACCAGTAGCTGTGAGAACAGAAAGAGGACTTGAATATTTGACTACTACTTCCAGTATAAGATACAGGTGCCAATAAACAAAGCCGACGTCTAGATGGATCTCTTGCTGAAGGACACTAAAAATTCAGTCTCTCAATGGGAGATCAAGTGAATACTTGGAAGAGACTTTCATTTACCATGACTTGAAATTGAGTGTAAGTTTCCTAGTTGAACTTGCAGCAATGCCACGTCACTGTCAAGTGGCTGGCACACTCTAAGGACTGCTCCACGCTCTCTACCTTCAAATAAAACTTTAAGACTAAAGAAAAAGTACAACTTAATCAACGTGTTAATAACAGCAACAAGTAGCTGTAGAGGTATGCATGACCTCTACCAAACATTTCCAAGGATATAAGAGTAGCAGCACTTAGGGTGAGACAAATCCCACCCAACCCTTTCCTGGCATCATCAGCACAAACCTACAGAGCACATGTCTGCTCAATACCAAGTGTCAGAATGCAGACAGTAACAACCTTTCACCTGAAAAGTAGGAAAGGCCAAGTAGTTACCACTACCTGGGAGCAGATGTCCCTCCGGAGTGACCCAGCAGCTTCAGGAGGTGAATGCCAGCTCCTGCAGGAACACTGCTGGATAGTGGATTTTTTCACTGTAAGAAAATGGAGGAGACTGAGAATCAAGCTCTGGTCTGCTGTGATGCACTGCAGAACCTGGAGCTGGCAGCAGGGATTAGCTCAAGAAGTATGCTATAAAAACCACTGTATGAAGAAAGGAACTAATGAAATAAGCTCTACCCAGCAAAGGTAGAACTGGCTCAGAGGAATCAAACTGCTCAACTTTAAAAGAACATCAGTAAAAAGATGAAAACAAGATCATCTCATCAGTTAAATTAAGAACTCTGCCACAGAAGTGCCTGTCAAAGCTATAAATGTGATGAAAAGCCCTATAAAGTGGTATATGCTGCAGAGTAGCAGCAAACAGTTTTAGCCAGCTGTTTGCTATATGCTGCAGCCACGGCAAATAAAATCATTTCAAACCAGACGTGTACAGGTAGAGCTCTGGAGAGTTTCAACAGCCTGAAAAGGTCTACATCCATAAGCTTAGAATCTGTCTTCTTTTCCAACACTCCATGAGCAAGAAAGAATCACCACTCTTTTCCCTTCTGCCTATAAACATGCATTCATGAGGTGCACAGTTTGATTTCCACAGGACTGGAAAAGACAGACATTTGCCTACAGCGTGGCTCCTACCATCCTTTCCTTAGTGCTGTGAGCATTCACCACAGCCTGAGTAAGACAGCTCTCAAAAGCTTTACTGGACTGAAGTTAAAACAGACACAATGTAGTGAAATTGTTCAGTGGTTCCTGCCCTTCATTCATTCATTTAAAAACAACCAAAAACCAACACGTAACTCTCAAAAAAACCAAAACAAAACAAAAAACCAACAACAAAAAACAGAGAAATCATTAGAGATCCAATGGAAAGATAAGTGTCCATAAGGAGGACATGGCTTACTTCTTTAAAGCCAAAGCATTTTCACTTCAAACCAGATAGTTGAGTATCAGCAGGAATCCAATCTGTAGAAAGGAATTTGTGACTTGCAATTCGAGCAACTACAAACACCATAAACAATCTAATGTGTATCTCCAGCTCTGCTTTTGCAAGACAGCCAAGAGTAAATAAGCAACAGGGCACGGCTAAATATTTTACTGCAGTCATTTTCCAGTGTCAACTTGCAACAGTACTCCACACTGTGTGTACTCCACACTGGCAGAATACTTTGTTTTTCCTTAGGAAGGGGCATGTTAAGAACACCAACTACTCAGCTCATAGTGCAGGGTCCACTGTCTATCGTTGGAAAAAGCAACTGAATTCGAGTCACAAAGACTTAGCTAAGTGTAGATCCATTTTTTTAACTGGGCAGGCACAGTGCAAAAAGCTCCTTACAACAGGACTGCCAACAGAGCTCTGGTTGGAACTAGATGATCTTTAAGGTCCCATCCACCCCATTCTGTGACCCTGAGTGAAAGCAGCTCTTTGGTCACCATTTGTACATTAAAAACCCCTAGAGTGCTTCTCACTAGAAGGGTGCTATCAGGAGAAAAGGAAGATGGCATACTACAGCTCAACAACTCAAATTCACCTATCTTCACGCTTTAAGACCCGTGGAGATGTTACGCCAAGGAGCTGGAGCAATGCACGGATGGGAGGGAGGTCGAGAAGCAGAGCCAAGCACCTTCAGTACACATGTGCCAAAGCCATCTCCTGATTTAGAGCATGATATTCAGTACAAGAAACCTGGGAGATGCAGAAGAATGGAAGAAGTTCGGCTGAAACTTCTTCCTCCATTCCTCCATAAACCAAATATCTTTTTTTCCCAACTATTTTTTCATGTGCTGGTTTTTTTTTGTTTGCTTGCTCTTAATGTCTTAACAGAGGTTTACCTTGGACACCGCGTTCCTATTATGTTACCGGACAGGAGGGTTTCAGAGGGTAAGGTTGTGCTGCTTCCCAAAAAACTGTTTCCTTTCACAAGACTCAATGTTAGAGTGCCAAGTTTAAAGCAGATTATTTTAATAGCAGTGGGATGTTACTTGCCTTTTGGATTCAGATAGGCACCCGGCGCTTGGGACAGCATGGCATGTAAAGCAAAACCAGAGATCTGACAGTCTCAAGGGGCTCAAAGTCCTCCTCCCCTCCATATTTGGGATGGTTATCTCTGCCTGTTGCCCATGCTATCTTTGAAGGTAAGCAGGGAAGAAAAGCTGCATAGTTCCAAGGCAGAAGAGGGGCTATTCAAACTTCTCACGCTTCCCATGCATATTTAAGGTTGATGAGAACAGAGGAGGACCAGTGAGAAGGAACCAGGAGCAGATCATGCACCTATTTCCTACCCTTTCTCAAAAAACCTTCAGAAACAACTTAATTAACCTTCATTTTTAGTAGTTCCTCGGGTTCCTGTAGTCCTACAGCTATCTAGCTAGGCAACATCTTCCTTTATTTTAGAAATGGCTAAAAATATTTTTGCAGAGATAAAGCAGCAAAAATAAATTGAGCTTTTCCTAATTTATTGCGTGCCTGTTTTCATCCCCTCCTGAATCCAAAAGCAGATAGGGCTGGGCATTACAACTGTCAAACAACTCCATAAAAATGAGAAATGGAACAGGAGTCCTTGGTCTAAAAAACAAAAAGTTTGGCAAGACAAGAAAAAAGAAAAATGGCAGGAGAGGAAAAACAGAAGATTGTTACCATGGCATCCATCTTTGATAGGATTACAAACATAGAAAAAAAAGAAAAAAAAAGAAGACAGAATATCTTAAACTCCTTAATTCTGCAAAGGCAAGACTACCATGGAAGCCAACTCTTGTTACCAAAGTAAACTGTGAATAGCTACAGGATTCTGGAAAAAACCAAAACCATAACTTCTGTGAAGTTCTACTTATTCACACAGAGCAGATTATGTGTATGTGTGCATATGCATATGTAAAGTGACTAATTGCTACAAGAAACCTGTGTAAAATCTGAGGCCGGCCAGAGGCCAAGGTGTGTAGCACCCCACAAGAGTTATCTCCACAGTAAAGCTCACTGCACTGCTTTCACACAATATGGAGCTGCACTGACTAGACAAACACAATGTGAGGAGTGCAGCGGATGGAGGGATAGCTGAAGGATCAATACTTTTGTCTCTGCTTTCCTCACACACTGCGAGAGTGCAAATTTCATCTCATGACAGAAAGGGACATCGCACAGTTTGGTTTGGAAGAGAACAGGAATGATCAAGGCAAGAAATCACCGGATGGAAGCTGAAGGGATCCCCAGGATCAGCAAACAGACACTGCACAGTGGGGAAAAGCAGTATGTGGGTAAAGAGAGAGGAGCAGAGGGTTCACCAATTCAGTACAGGAGCAAGAGGATGCCTCAGATGGGAAGCTGACGACTAACACTGTTCTAAGCAAGCCTTATGCACACGCACTCACTGGAGCCCGAACTCATATTGTGATAGAAAGCATCTTTGAAGGTAGTTCAAGAGTGTGGAATACATTCTTCAAAGAATTCTTCATAAACTGCCTGCTCCAAGGGTAAGGCACACATCCCTGACTTTCTTCCAGTTGCATCGCTCCGGCTAACAAAAGATAAAAAACATTCTGATAAAAGATCTGCTTTATTACAAAAGGAACTTCTAGGTGCATGGACCTGTCTTGTGGTGAGAGAGTTTATGTGCCCAAGCATTTGTTCATTTTCTTTAGTATTCACACCCACACATGCACTTAAAGAATCCCAGCAAGCTAGAAAGAGGATGCAATACTCCCACTGCACGTTCTTACCCCCTGGAGGGAGGATGGAAAAAAAACAACAAAAACCCTCGAGTGTTGGATGCAAGCTGTGTTTTATAGCACTCTGCTGAAAATAGCCCTGTTCTCCAGGATTTCTTAGATCACTCTTTAAAAACATTGGGGCAAGGCACTGGACAAATAGAGGAAAGTGACTGCACAAACCAGGGTTGGAGCCAGCGGGCTAACACGCATGCCTTTAATTAGAAATGATGACATGGGAAAGAAGATCAGATATTAAATACTTAACTTTCCTGTTATAGCAAAAAATTCTCCACTCTGATATCTAAGTGAACACCAGCAAGCCCTTGACTCCAAACTCTTGTCCATAAGCAGCAGCCTCATTAATTTATTTCACTGTCTTTTCAAATACAAAGATTGGGTAAAAGAAATATTGATAATTTCCCTGCAATCTGCAATGTAACCATTATTGTAAAGTTCTGCAGCTTCGTTTTCAGAGGTAAAAAAGTAGGTGACAGTTTGACTATGAAGCTCAGACAGCTGCACTTTTATATAGACAGCAAAGAGCATGCACCTGAACAAATCCTCTTTTCACCATCCCTAGGAGACTGAGGTAGGACTTGCCGACACAATTTGGGAGCATGAAGTACAAAAGTACATTATTTAAGTGCGCTGATTCCATTACACAGAATCATTTGGTTTTGTCTTCTCTGCAAACACATCTGCCTATGTGCTCCAGCTTCACATGGCGCACACGGAGCTTGGAGCACTGTCTGTGGTTCTGTGCACGGCTGGAAGAAAGTGCAGAGATACAGCAGTTGTGGAAAAATAAAAAATAAAAAAAACCACAGCATTCAAGCCTTTACTAGTCTGACAGTTCCTAAAATAATGTTGCTTCACTTAAGAATGAACATGCTTATCTCTGATCTACATACCCTGACTAAAAGGTTACTTTTCCTGTGCCAGAAAAGCATCTTTAGAAGTTTATGAATGCCTGAACAGAACGTCTGAGCCCTGCCAGATGACTCCACAGTAAGAGGAAGAGGCAGAAAGCCACCTCCTCACATACAAAAAGAACATTTACAGAAGAAATTAAGAGGATATACATAAAAAGCAATCCTATGGTGTTCAGAGCTGTATGTGGTTACCTCGCGATTTTGAGGAAAGGAAAATGTACTCAAATCTCATTCCCTGAGAAGTGTTTCCTCCTCCTCCTCAGTTGCTTGTGACTAATTAATATTTTGAACAAAACCCAGCTTCTGCCTGGAATTTGAAAATCCCTGAAAACCACTGTTATTAGGCAGCATGAACTGTGTGCACGCAGCTCTGAAAAGCACAGCACTTAGTTGGCTATTTGTACGAGCAGGGATGTATAGCTAGTTACAGGACTGCCGAGGAAGAAAAATCCCCTGCACAAATCATTGTGTTTATCTGGTAAACATCATTACTCTAACTTTAAAAGCATGCATTTCCCACAAGGAAAAGTTCAAGTTCTGTAATTACACCATAATTAAGCCTTTATTTACAAGTCACGTGAGCCTAAAATCTTTATCTGTCTTCAAACGCAAGAGTGGTAGCAGAGATGCAACCATCTGTGCACAGACACGGGCAAGGCAAGGCTTTATGAGCTGAGATTCCCTCCCATCAGACCCAGCAAACTCGTAGCCAAGACTTGTGTCTACAGTTCATCTGCTTCTCCTGTCTGTGCTGCTTGGTGTCGTGCTGCATTACCTCTGAATGCAAGCAAGCAGAAACTCACAACTTCGTCTGCTAAGCAAAGTTGGAGGAAAAATGCAGCTCTTAGGTTTCAGCACAAATAATTGGATTCTCAGAACATTAAACAGCACGTGGGGCTGGCCCTGTGCTCACCTTTCTAGTAGCTTAGGTGAATGCTTCACATCTATTCCACTGTGCACGTTCCCCGTGCCTGAGGGCTTACAAGAGTTTAAGTATCCAGAAGAGAAAAAAATAAATAGTAGTCGGCACTGACTGGATTTAACAGAACGCTTTGTGAATCACACATGACTCCTCTTTATTCCAAATGACATTATCACTTTCCATACTACTTCCCTGAATCAGGGCCTAAAAGCACGCCTGCAGATGGGAGATTTTATTTTGGCAATGTTTTTTGCAATGAAAAGCTCAGGCTCCTGCTGTCAACTAACTGGCATCGAGCACAGCAATCCAAAATCCCAGCTTTCTTCCCCAGGTACTCACATACCTACTCCTAAGCACCCCTTTGCTGCAAGGAAAGTGACTTTTCCCCGAAGGCAGCTATCTGAGGAGGCAGGACGTTCCCAGTTTCATGCCAACACAGAGAGGAATGTGCTGCCATACAGCTGGAGGGAAAAAAAAGGCTTTCAGAAGTAGCCCCCCTGCTTTCCAGCACACAGCTCTGAGGTCCTAGTTATGCGTCAGGCAGCCTCAGCAACTCCCAGCTCCTCTGGTAGGTGACATTTCAGCCAAAAAAGCCTATCATCTATGGGAAGAAAGGCACCATCAGCACAGATGGATGTTGCTTGCTGGCAACAAGGCATGCACTAGGCCATTCTGAAGTATGTGCTGCACACACATAGACATCTCTTGGAGTGAAGGACTGCACAAACTCTTAGACCGAGCCTGAAGCTTGGGATTCAAAACGTCACACTAAAAAGCACAAAACTGCTAGCTCAGATGAACCACAGTAGCTAAAGCAGCTTTTTGCTGCTTTAACCCTTATTGTTAACCCCCCTTACAAGGTGAAAGGAATACATCTCAAACGAGGCAGCACAGCATGAACACAGAGCCTCTCCACTGCGCAATTAACCGAGGAGGAACAAATTCTGCTAACAGTTGTTTCAGAAGTCCCTATGAATATTCGAGAAGAAAACGCTGCTAGTTCAGCTTCCAAATGAGCCCACAGAACAGTTTTAATTCTATTAAGAGATTGTATACAAGCACAACCAGAAAAATGACAAGCGCAAATCATGATTTGCATGGTTAGAAACAACTCATACAGATCCTCCTTTCCTTTTGTGATTTCGAGGGAAATAAACAAAAACCCAGCAACCACAGAAGATTTCAACGCAACTTGAAAATGAACCATCACCTGCAACTTCTGTTTGTCCAATCATCATTACTTAATTGCCATCAGTGCCACAATTTCTCTGATGAGAATTCACAACACCTGGCCCTTAGGAGAATGCTGCGTGGTAGGGCAGGACCCCATGCCAGCTGAACAACAATAACCGATAAGACAAAGTGCTAAGTCAATTGGAAGCCATTGTCTGCAGAATCAGAAAGGCGAGCAGCTAATTAAAACATTGTGTGGGAGCCTGCATGAGGTGTATGAGAGTGCTGGGCCACAACAGGCTTTGGATGTGTGCCCGCTTACAGAAACAAACTATTTAAAGCAACAACAGTTCTGAGATCCAATGTAATGTTCCTACCTCCTCAGCCCACTTCAGAAAAACACCCCCTCCTCAAGGGTTTTATAAGCAGCCTTCTTTAGTCGCCATGGGTTTCCAATTTTCTGGTTTGACTCAAAGGATTATTTTAGATTTCAGAGGTCAGAGACTAATCAGGGCAGGAGAAACAAAGACAAAGGAAAACCACTTATCCTTTAGTCCACATCTAAAGATCAAAAAAGAAAATCAGCTTACAAAACAAACCATTTGTTTCATTATTCCTCTTATGTAGAAGCTAGACTTCAAAAAAGGTGGGGACCCAGGCAAAATCCAGAACTCTCTCTTTGAAACGTGCATCTGTGTACGTGAGATTAACACGCAGGCTGTGCACAGGACAGTGGTGAATGCACTCACACTTTTGCAGGCACTGTCGTTTGGCTGTTGGACAGGTGCTCCCTTTCCAGGGTTACTCACCGATCGAAATTCGTAATAGATTTTATCGTACTCAGCGCCTCCGATTGTGATTTCTGGAATGAACCGAGGGATAGCTACAGGATCCAGCACTCCGTCTTTGTCCTGAACACTGAGGGGCAACAAGGATAAGAAAAATACTGTTAGTCCAGATTCTGCAACAACAGTTCTGAGTTTGACCGAATAACAAAGAACTGTTTCGCTGTTCAGCAGTTCTCTGACAGCTTTTCCCTCTTTTCAGCATACGATGTACACGTAGCCCCGTCCCTCCTTGCCCCCAGCTTGTTTCTGCTCCACCTTCTTCCTTTTCCAGTTCCTCCCCAAGGTTTTACCTTCCCCAGAGAGGCTCTGCCACACCTGAGAACCTCCTCTTAGACACCTTTTTGCCTTCATACCTGAACAAGGTGAAAATGCTGGTGCTACGAAAGTCCACAATCTACAGTAACTTCATTTAATTACCTTTCCTGTTTCAGTTGCTTTCACAAATGAATCCTCACAAGGATTATCAGAAGATAGCACTTTTCTTCCTAAAGTTTTCATTTTAAAGGGCACTGAGACAAACAGATGTTTGGAAGCAGGCAGTATCCCCAGCATCCCACCTGGGAGCAATCAGGGGAAGTTTGCTGCAGCAGCCGGTAGGACAGTTAGTGACAAAGGGTGCAAACAGCAGGATCCCCAAAAAATCTACAGCACCCAGAGCCAGCACTTCCAAATATCCCAAATTTTAAGGGTCTGAGAAACTGCTAGAAAGCCACCTTCTGCATACTGCTATTAATTTGCAGATCAACAGTGCCACCTATGTGCATCTGGGGAAAAACACATCTGCTGTCCTCTACTGCAAGCCACGACCAAGTTCTGAATTTGAGAACTATTCAAATAATTGTGTTGTTAGTCTCTGGTAAACTGCATTTCCTGACAGGCACAAATGAAACATATGCCCCGAGGTAATGTGAAACTAACTGCCCTCTAGCATTTTTTCCCCTAAATTGCAAAGCTTAGCAATTTACCTCACAGTTTCAAATAGTAAATGAGACTGCTAAGACATACTGACACTGTGAGCTATTCTGCTGCAGACCAGTCAGTAAGGAAATGCAGGAATTCAGTAAGAGATGAAGAGATAAAAGGATAAATGCCCATTTACAGGGCCAACACCAAGGATATTCCCTATAAACTATTCTAGCATCTACACAAATATTAAGTCTAGTATTTTCTAACTGGCTGGGCAAACAAAAGCAGAAGCATCTCATATTTATTCTGAAGCCTGTGGATGACACACTGTGACCATAAGCACTCTGGAGATCTGTGGCTCTGCACTGTAAGACACAAAAAGTCAAATGGCAAATCCAGTGAGGTTCACGTTGCGTTTAAGTCGTCCCTTTGCACAGTGCAGATGTCGAACTGCACCTACCAGGGACAGCTTTCTGACAGAAACAAGTAGCAGGAGCATTCAGCTGAAGAAGAAAACCAAAGCTGACAAACCCCATGGCATTCAACACGCTGAAACCTAGGAGGAAGAGCCCTCGTTTGCTTCCTCACTAGTACAAAGAAAGCTGTTCTCATGACGTGTGAACACAGGCCCTCCCACGGTCTCCTCCAATCCTTTCCACTCCAGAAGATCTTGGATAACTGAGGATGGAAAAGCTCGCCCAGAGCTGCAATCCGATTATGGTTTTATTCTAGAGTCCTGGTATATTTAGAGCAGAGCACCTGTGCACCAGCTATGTCTCAGGCCCATGGTTAACTAAACAAAAAAGAATAGGTAGCAGCCCTTCAGCTATCAACTCTTCACTCCTTAGGAACAGTCCACCCTCCAGCCGTGCCTGAGATCAGTACTGATGTCATGTGCTTTCGCTGTGCAGAGAGCACAGACAAGTAGCAAAGAAGACACTGAGCTGAGCAGTGAAGAGGACTACTTGCAGGCACTGTTTAAATACCTTTCTCAGCTCAGCCTTACCAGCACATCCTGTGGAATACCCACTTATTTACTGGTGAATAAACATTTCCATGTCTTTTCCCCACACAAATGTCCTATAGAAATATGAGAATCAGCGTCCTGCCAAACACCAGCAGATGTTCTGGACCTGACAAGCCTGTAGGAGAACGCAGATAAAGTCTGTCCAGGCATATGTAAAATATACTTTGACAGGGGAACAAAGCAAGTCCAGCAGTCAACCAGCCTGCAGACTAATCTATTCCCTCAGGAACCTCAGCCAAATAGGAACTGCCCTTTACAATCACCAGGCACAATTTATTTTAGTTGGTGACCTAGACAGAAAACCTGCTGCTCTTACCAATCCTTTGCTCTTGGTACTGCTGCTTCCAAAGGAAATGCTGTACAACAGAAAACACACGCAAACCTGTTGCTGCCAAAGATGGCTTCTCCAGGTTCATCTCTGCTTTATACCTTCAGAAATACTTTGGCATACTAAATAAAAGCACCACCCAAAGACACCTGCCACAACAACGTCTGTAACCACAAAACCACATCTGCTTGCCAGAACTAATTCACTGCTCAGCAGGAAGCATTTACAAGCACCTATTAAGTTCCCTGAGCGTTCTCTGTCCCCCAGTACAAAAGCACCACTGTTTATTGTTGTCAGGCACTTAACCATATCTTCTCAAAGCATAATGCAGTAACACGGCTACCAAAGTGCACTTTACCTACTCATGACATTGCAGCTGTCACCGTGAGCATGCAAGTGACTGCACAGTGCTAACACCACAGGAACACCGGATTTCAGCTCACCATTACAATGGTCCAGAATCCTATTAGCTAGAGTTCTTCCCATGGCTACACTGCAATCACACGTGCAGCTATGCTATAGCTTCTCCAGAAGCCTCTACATACACCTACTTTGCACACCCTGTGGCACTGAGGAGCCAGGATGGATACAAACCTGCCTTTTTTCCAAGCAGGAAGTTCTGTTTCCTTTAAAAGCAGCTCACAATAAGGACACACACATTTTTCAGGCCGCTGGCAGAACCCTGATGGCACGCAAGCATCAAGTGATGGCAAGTGACACAATACTCAGTATTAGAAAACCATACTTTCCATACCTAAAAGCATTCTCTGGCCTAAAAGGCTTAAAGCCAGCAACATAAAACATCCCAAGCTAAGTTCTCTGCTTATGTATGGAACTTGAGAAATGGCAGATGGAAGCTAGCAGGAAAGAAAAAAAGCTCTCCTGAACACACCTTGGTATCAGCTTCAAATCTGAGACACAGTAACTGCTTGGGGACAACGTGAGTGAGCAGGTGGCATTCCTTCCTCTGCTCTCATGCCTGTATTACCCCAGACCTTCCACAGCAATGGGTAGGGCACAGCACATGGGAGAGCCAGCAGGTGCATGGTGTGCTCACAGCTTAGCCCATGCTTGCGAGAGCAGGGGAAAGGAGAAGCACTCCTGACTCATGCCATAGGCACACTGGCTGGGTGGGAGAGATGGCCACATGGGTACCTGCATCCAGCTCCAACTGCACTGACCTCCTCTGCTGATGAGCTCACACAGCAGGCACACAGGACAGCAACAGGTTATGTCCCCCTGTACCCTGTCTTTCCCTTGGTGCCATTTTCTTCTTGCCCACTCGCTTCAGACCTTCACAATGGCAGGGCAATGAGTTGCAGATCTCCTTCAGACCAACAGACTCATTGGCCAGGCAGTGCCAGCATGCCCTGCCTGAAGTGAACCGTGGCCACTCCCTGGTGAACAGGCACAATCACTGCCAGGAAAGAAAAACAAAGAGCTTTCCAAGAAAAGCAGGTCTGTGAGAGGTGAGAAGGTGCAATAAGAATGCTTCCAACCTACAAGAAAGCTGCTGCAAAGGAAAACTGACAAAGAAGAGTTGTTCCAGTGGAAGCATAAAGGACAAAAGGTGCTAAGGAAGCAGTTCCCAGCAGTGCCAGAAGTTCTGTGATGGATGGTTTATGAGATTTTTTGGGTCTCCGTGACAGAGGAGTTATAAAAACACTGCTTACAATCACTTCAGGTGCTCCTATTTGATATCACATGGACATATCCAGAATGGATGTGCCTTTCCTTTGCTAATGGTGTGAAACAGAGCTGAAGAGTTGCTTTCCCTCATTTCTTCCCTCCTCTGCAAGATGTCATTTCATCAGAGCAAAACAAACAGAAAAGAAACTGAAGCCCAGCTTCAGCTGGGTCTGCAACACTTTTAAGTACTTAAAGGAACATTAACACAACTTAAGAATTACCAATCACTGCTTGCACAAGATTTTTCAGTAACAACTTCAAAACATATTTCTGCTGTAATGCCAAACACAATACCAGGCAATTTACTACACAGGTTATGTAGCACACCAATTGTAATTAATGAACTAAATGGAACGTATGACAGTGACAAACTATTTCCTGGATAGATTATTTACAAATGACAATTGATTCCTTTTCGTCAAGATAAAAGAAATGGTGATACCTACCCCTTTTTAATGAAAGTAATGGTGGCTGAAGATTTAGTCATTAAAAATACGTTCTGCTACAACAAACTCTGAAGGAGCTGCAGTAATGTAACAGATCTAGCTGGGGACTTGTAAACAGGACAAGTGAAACGCAGTGTTTCGCTCACCTGCTGGCACATTAACACAGGTGACACCACACCACCTACAGCTCCTTGTTTCAAAACATTACTTATTCCAAAACATTATTTATTTTGCAATGCACACACACGGTCAGACAATTCTGTCAGGAAGGGCACAGATAAAAACAGACTTAAGGCAGTGCAGCAGCAACATGGGAAATCCCTGGGACGTTCCCAAAAGCCAACAGAATGATTTCTGTTCCTCTGACTCAGAGCCTGGAAGGGAGGAAAGACATGGAAAGCATTCTCTGGGAGAACCCTCCAGCTTACACACACACACACACACACACACACACACACACGTTCTTAACCTTTTAGCAATTTATGCCTCAATCCCATGATCAAACTGCTCTCTATTAGGGCAAAGGAGAGAGGACTTGAGGGCAAGGCAGGAGATAAAAGATGTGTTTTGCAACTGATTTATATGGGTGCGGCTCCCTGGTCTGATTAGCTTGCTTACTATTTGCATTACCGAAGAAGTGAGAGGCCCTGATGGGGGTTTCCATATGCCAGGGCCCATACACGTGCAATTAAAAAGCCATCCTCACAATACCCATCAACTCCCCTTTGTCCAGATGTGTCAAGTGAGAGCTGAAGGTGGGAGAAGTGAAAGCATCCCTGCAGCAGAGAACACAGAGCAGCAGAGCCAAACCCTTGCTGCAGCCTAACAGGAACACGAGAGGGCAGCAGGTGCTGGTGTGTGTGCTGGAGTGCACAGCACCATTAAAGCTTCCTTCCATCAAGAGGAACTAAAATGGGGACAGGGCATCTGTGCAAGGTTATTTCAGGTTCTTTCTTACTTGGTGTACATCTTCACAAGGAGTTAGAAGCTGCTCACCATTTCCTGGACAGTTTTGCTTTCACCAAACCTCTGAACACAAAACCACTATCTTGACAGTGTTATTCTGAAGGCAAGCATTAGCAGTAAAACTCAAACCATATTAACATTTAAATTAGCAGTTTGTTGCATTGTGAGAGCTCAGTAACATAGCCACACGCTGCCAACAGAAGAAGTGATTTCTTATTATCTGCAATGACAGGTCTTGTAAAGGAAACCCTCTCATCATCGCCCGGGGTTCAACGAAAAATTAACTCCTCAGCAATGCTATTTGTTCTTTTCCACAGTTACAAAGCGCAATTTTCATACAATATCTTAATACAGCACTCTTTGTGTGCTTTCTTTTAACTCCCTCCCACACTCCACAATTAACAATAATCCTTTCTTAATACCTGTACCAGTGTGAAGCTACAGGAAAAACAGTAACTTAAAAGTATTTTCTCCTTTCAAAGGAAATCTGATTTCCATAGCTTCATGGGATGTAAGCCACCAGATGTATCTTTTAACTACTACATACAGAAAACTCTTCTGAGATGCTTAAAGGGCACTCAGATCCTGACTTATTTCTCTTAGATGCCACTCAAAGCTGCTTTTCTGTGATACACCTTCAGCCCTTGGTAGAAAAGCCAGACAAAAGGCACAACAGTATTGCTGATATTAGGAGACAATTGAAGTAACAGCACAAACGAGTAAAAGAGATGTACAGGATTCTTTTTCGCAGAATAAATCAATTTAACTTACTATTCCAGTGCCTGTATCACAATCAAGCCTGAAATTCTAAGCACAACAAGAGGAAGAGTGGGGCATGCTGCTGGCACCCAGGTGGGAGCAGCTCTGCAGGAATGGGAATGGTGGGCACCAAGCTGCATAGGAGCCAGCAGAGTGCCCTTGAGACAAAGACTGATCGTGTCCTGAGTGCACTGAGCCAAGTGTTGGCAGCAGGACAAGGGAGGGGATGCTTCCCTTCTGCTCTGCCACACCTGGAGTGCTGGGTTCAGTTCTGCCCACCAGGACAAGAGAGAACTGGGCAGACTTGAAGGATTTCAGCCAAGGTGCAGAAAGGACCGAGCGACTCTCCTATGAGGAAAAGCAGTAAGAAATCTGGGACTGTTCAGCCTGGAGAAGGGGAGGAGGCTCAGAGGGATTTCATCAACGTATTTAAAAAAACAAACAAAAAAAACCCACAACACCAAAGAGAGGACAGAGGTTATGGGGTCTCCTCCTCGCAGATCTCTGAAAGCCACCTACTGTGGGTGCCCTGCTGGAGCAGAAGTGCCAGAGTGAGCCAGAGGTCTCTTCTGTAATTCTATGAAATTCAGAGAAAAGTGTTCAACTGTATGCTTCTTTAAAACCCTGCATTTCCACCAACCTGTGAGAGAGAACCTGAAACTAACACAACTGTAAAATTGTTAAGCTTTGCTTTAAAAATGCAGCAACTATACTGAACTTGCTACCCCATACATGCAGTCTGATGTTATTCTGCAAAATGAGAAGCTTATCTCACTTCAGTCAAGGCTAAACCTATTAATACTCTTCCAAGTGTAGATTTTTTTCTTTAATGTGGCATTATCCAGGGAACATTTTGTTCATCAACATGACTCAAGAGTGGCAGTCCTAATGCTTCATCTGCAATGCATGTAGACTTACTTGCTTACATGCATGTCAATGATTTGATTCATATCCCTTCAAGTTTGAGGGCTAGGTCTCCCTTCAACATTGCTCTGCAGACATATGCAACCTTACCCATAGCACTCCACAATTAAATTGGAACAGAGATCATCATGGAGTACTTGCAAAGAATTCCTTTAATCAAATCTGACTTTATTTCAGCAAGAAGCTTTCCACTGTCTGATTTTGATTTCTTCACACCCAATTAAACAGACATCTTTAAGGAAAAAAAAAAAGAAAAAAAAAAAACCACTACCCTTGAACTACTGCATGTTACAATTTTGCTTGTTATTACACAGAACAAAGGAAAAAAACCTGCAAATTAAGAATAAAGCTCTGGTTTAGGATTATTTTCTGGAAGTCAGACAGAAAGAGCACAAAAGCACTTATCTTCCACACAGTCTTCCAAGTTTGGCTGTTTCCTTTTTACCCTACAGCCAGCTTCTTGACTGCTGTGAAGATACTAAAAAGCAGACAGCTGAAAAATTACTTTCAGAAAAACACTCTAAACACAGCCAATCTAAACAGCACCACACCTAAATCTCACTACAAGGTGGCCCTGTCAACAAGCTCTGATGAAGAACACCGTGCTGCCAGAGCAGCAGTGACACCACCACGTCAAGTGCATAAATAGTCTTTTAAAACTGCATGCCTGTCTGTATACAGTGCTTAGCCAGCTCGCAAAATACATTTCCAATAGTAGGAACCACAGGTCACAGTAATTGGGAAATGCCTGGAGAAACTGGCTGCTTGTGGCCTGGACAGATGTGCTCATTGCCAGGTAAAGAACTATCCAGACGGTCAGACCCAAAAAGATGCTGCCAGCAGAGTTTGGTAGTCAATCATAATTAGTGTTCCCTCATCAGTGATACAGATGATGGAATCAAGTGAACCTTCTACAAGTTTGAAGAAGACACCAAGCTGCAAGAGCATCAATCTGCTTGAGGGCAGGAGGGATCTGCAGAGTGACGTGCATAGGTTGATTAATCATCTGAGTCCAACTGCATGGCAGCCAACGAAGCTAAATGCTAGGTGCTGCACATGGGTCACAACAACCCCATGCAGCAGCGTAGGCTTGGAAAAACTATCTGGAAAGGAGCCCTGCAGAAAAGAACCTGAAGGTGCTGACAATCACCTGAATGAGCCAGCAGCACAGCCAGGTGGCCAAGAAGGCCAACAGCACCCTGGTTTGCATCAGCAAACAGCAGCACTGGGAAACGAGAAGCCTAGAGAAGGCTGCGAGGTGACCTGATGGCAGCCTTTCAGTATCTAAAATGGAGCTAATGAAAGAAGGACAGATTCTTTAGCAGGGTCTGTGGCAATAGGACAAGAGGAGATGGTTTCAGTGGTTACAAGCTCAAAGAGGGTAGATCTAGGTTAGATATAAGGGAAAAATCTTCTACAGTGAGGATAGTGAGGCACTGGAACAGGCTGCCTAATCATTTGGATGATGCCCTGTCCCTGGAGACTTTCAAGGAAAGGCTGGAACAGGCCCTGGGCAACCTGATGCAGGGGAGCTGGACTAGATGGCCTTCAGATGTTCTTCCAACTATAAGGATTCTGTAATTGACCCTTTTACACAGCACCAGTGAGACCAACACCCTAAATATTGTGTTCTGCTTTAGGCCTCTTATTACAAAGAGGACACTGAGATTCAGAGAAGAGCAACAAAATTGGTGAAGAGACTAGAAAACAAGACACGAGGAGCCAGTTGAGGGAAGTAGGATTGTTCAGACTGGAGAAAAGGAGGCTGAGGGAAGATCTCACTGCACTACAACTATCTGAAAGCCAGTTGCAGTGAGGTGGCTGGCTGTTTCCTCAGGAGACCAGTGACAGGACACGAGGAAATGGCCTCAAGTTGCACCATGAGAGGTTTAGACAGGATATCAGAAAGAATTTTTTCAGTGAAAGGGTGGTCACACACTGGACGGGGCTGCCCAGAGAGGTGATGGAGGCCCCCTCCCTGGAGGCATTTAAGAGACATATGGCTGTGGCCTGAGGGACGTGGCTTAGTGGTGGACTTGATAATGTTAATTAATAGCTGGACACGATCTTGAAGGTCTTTTCCAACCTAAATGTTCTATGATTCTTGTACTTCATTAATAGAAAGGGATGTTTGCCTGAAGTCTCTCCTCCAACTGGTTAGCAGCAACAGAACTCCGCACTCATTTTACAACAGCAACAGTATTAAAAAAGTCTACTGTCACTGCTGACTTTTCAAAAAATGAAGCACTGTGCAAATATAAATATACCTTATAAAAGGTCAAGGCTTTAACGATTCCCAGAAATCCAGTGCTAAACAATATTGGAAGATATCATACTTACAAAAGTCTCAAGTGATGGAAAGAAACATCATCTTGTTCCAGCCACGGGCCCTTGTCAAATTTCAAGTACTCAATGTCTTCAATTACCTGAAATCAGAGGAAAAAATCATATCAACAGGTGGTCTGATGAGAATGTCAAAGCAGCCCCCTCCAGGCAATGAAGTAACTGAAATATACTCTTATGCAGTAAAAAGGTCTCCCTGGTAAAACTGTACGAACAACACAGACATTTTAAGCTAAGTATGATCTCCAAGTCACATTTCTGGAGGTAGCAGCCCTGCTGTGAGCATTGCACAGACACACAGTGACCAGCACTACAGTGCCTGCTGGCCTAAGCCTTGGCTGGGATTAAGTAGGCTGGAGAGGTGTTACGTTTCCAAGTTCTTACGCCATCTATAACTTTCTTCTTCAACCTGCTGTTGAGACTGAAAGGGAAAAAACACAAGCTCACTCCAAAGGCAAATCAAAGAGAGAATGAAAAGGAGTCTAAATTTAACCCTTTCTGTTGCAAGTAACATCATTATGCTTAGTGCTGCATAGGAGGGCTGTTTTCTTTCAAAAAGGAGAAGTCTACTGACTGAGAAAAGCTGAAACTGTTCCTTGATGTTGCTGGGCACGGTTCACAAGACAGAAATGGGGGCACACTCCAGGCTGGAATAGAGTAGCTCTTGAATTAGCAGAAGTCCAAAGATTTTGGATTTGATCAGATGTGAAAACCTACCATGCTCACACGCATCCAGAGCAGAAAGGAAGGGCAAAAGTCTCTATTTGACACCAAGAACCGTTCAAACAAGTAACACCTCAGCAAATCACCCTGCTAGCATCACCAGAATTTCCAATCCCGTATTTGAGCTTCATTTACAATCTTGTTCCATCAGAAAACGGATCTTTGCTGGTCCATTGGGCAATTGTTTAACACAAGCCTGAGGTTATCACACATGACCTACTTGCTAAAAGGAAACCCAAACCAGTGTCAGGGCAATGCACTTAAGACAAAACCTCAGAGCAACTTGGGAAAGAATAGATCATGGCAACTCCTACCATTTCACAGATGCCTCTTGTAGAAGGAAAGGATAAAAGCTATTGAGGTCAGGACTGAAATCCTCATGACATATTGTTGATCCACTGACAACAAAGAAAGCAGATGCCAGTAATAAGGTGATAAAGTAATCAGAAAAGCTTTTATCCTTTACTGCACATCAAATCCATAGTAACCTATTCCCTACAATCACAGTGAACACTAGCTCCCTTTTATTACCACCTGAAGGGTAATAGAAACACACTACTACAAAGGAGTCCCAACTAAAATGGTTCATTCTGGCACTATTACATTTTTATGGCAAGAAGTAGCAGCTTAGAGATAGGAGCAACTGAACCATCATTTAACTGAAGCCTTCATATTTGCTGAACACTAAATTAGCTGATTAAAGACTTGAAAAATACGGTTAATATGTGGCAGCATCAAAGTGTATTTAAAATTGCAAGCAAAATGCTGTTCAACCATCTTTTATCTTTTACAAATAATTAAGTTCTTAAGTGAGATATCATAGCTAAGAGCATGGGAAACGTACTTCTTGTGTTAAATAAATTCACCTGTAGACAGAAAAAAAAAACCCAACACGTTTCAGGCCTCAAAAACACTGCAGAAAGCTGCACCACAGGCATCTAGATGAGTTTTCAAAATTACACTTGGAAACTGCTTGTTCCTACCAAACTGCTTGACGCAGTACGATTATCATTTTTACAAAAGAAAAAGACGAATGTTGTTAGTTCAAATGTCCATTATTCTTAATTTAGAAGTTAAACTTCCAACATACTTCCCATTAGATATGCAAAAGCAATTACTCCCTTACTCCACAGCAGAGCTTGCCCCACTGCTGCTGATGACAGGATTAATAATAGAGCTGCTGACAAAAGGGCTCAGACCACGTCGAGGGGAAAAAAGAAATTAATGCCCAAATTAGTTTTGCACACTTATTACCACATCAGAAATCTTCACCAGCAGCTCATTAACAATGGCATCAGCCCTCCTCCTCCAACCAGGCCAGAAGAACAGCTTTTTAATTCACAGGGAATGCATCGGCACCTCCTGGGAATTAGTAGCAAATAAATGATTTAGGCCTGACTAAGCAGCACAACACGTAACAATAGCCAGGAGAGATCAGGTCTTAATATACCACAGAGCTTGGTAGGATTCAGAAAAAACGGTTTTCAATAATGAGACTCCTTTCTATAATCTTTGCAATTAAGCCAATACAAACAGCTTACAATTTCTAAGCTGGTTTTCACGGCGATCTGGTGAGTTCTGTTGTTAGAAGAACTCCAGCGAGAGCAGAAGGCAACGCAGTAATGGGACAAAGGATGGTCTGTCAGCCAGATCAGGTTTCTCCTTAAGCAAAATGCAGGGTGCAAGGAGCAATGCAAGATCCAACCCCAGGAACTCTTGCAGGAAGAAGCTCAGCACACAAACAGTAGCTGCAACCAAAAACTTCATGCCATCTAGCTTGGAATCCTTGCAATTCCACACTGGCAAAGGACGTGGTACAGAGCTGCTCTGCCATCAGCCTCCCACCTAGACAATTTCCTCCAGTTTACACAAGGTGGGGTCACCGAATAAAATCAATGCATAATACAAAACACTGTTTACAAGTACAGAGGAATTGGAACTGGTCCAGTCCTGCTTGTAAGTCATAACCCTTCATATCCACTTTTTTTTAAAAAGGGGAAATAAAACAGAAATTATTTTTTTAATTCAAAAAGCCAACTTTTTACTATTTTGTTCTCATGTAAATGTGGTTTGAAATGTCCTAACCAAGATCACTTGAGCATTTACAAATCCTTTAATTGTTACAACCAATCTTAATTACAATATGAAGCCCCAACTGATCTTTTTAAAAGACACTTCAGAAATAGAAGTTCTTTCTAAGTTGCACGTTTTCTATAAGCAATTCAAAAACTATTACACTATAAAGTCATACAAAATTAAGTTCCCAAATTGCACAGTAAAGAATTTGTAGCTGGAAGCTGGCTAACAGTTAAGCATCACTCTCTATTA
This sequence comes from Tympanuchus pallidicinctus, assembly GCF_026119805.1. NCBI lineage: Eukaryota > Metazoa > Chordata > Aves > Galliformes > Phasianidae > Tympanuchus > Tympanuchus pallidicinctus. The sequence goes on from NW_026294669.1 coordinate 35,989,523, forward strand.
GCAGGATATAGCTGCCTACACACAAAAACCCTTTAAGCAAAAACCAATTCCCTTCTGTTATCCCTTATTTACAAACGCCAGTCTTTTCACTTCAAAGGTAAACTGAACCCAGACATAAGGGAATCAATGTCATTCTTTCAAATGGAAAAAAAATCCTAGTTTCTGTAACTAATATCTAACAATGAGAATATGATCCCATCTTGGACTTGGACTTCAATAATCTGTCCTCTATCCCAGATGTGTCCAACTAAATTAACAAAAGGATCATCAGTGTGCACTCTTGTTACGCTCAGCCACAACGCAAATTTGCTGAGCTCCATAGACTTGACTTGAGCAATAAGACCTTTAGACAGACTTCAAACTCTGATCTGCAGGATTAAAATAAAACCTCTAGCAATGACTTTTCTAGGAAGTCTGGGGAGGAGACAAATGGCTTTATCCTGACCACTTCAGAACACGTGCAGGAAGAACAGAAGAAAACAAGCTCTCATTTCTTCCAACACCTCCACACTTCTTGAAACGCAGCTCTCAACTCCTACTTCTGATATCCTGAAAAGCTAACAATAATTGCTCAAATATTCTTATCCACATGCTGACCTCTTCTTTTTCATTCATTTCACCCTTTTCCTGTCTAATTTCGTCCCTCAAGAAATAATTATAAAATTTCAGGACTAAGAAAAAATAGGAACATTTAGTCCCTTCAACCATTTTCTCTTCCTGAAAGCACTGCAGAAGGAATTACATCAGAACTGTCCACCTGTAATGATCACAGTTAGCTATCTGCATAAATAAAGTCAAATCTCACAACAAAGGCAAAGAAAGGCCATTGGTATTTAAAAATTATAAAGATATTCCATTTTCAGAAACTTCCCTTTTTGCAGTACTCCAAAAACAGCTATTTTATATGACTAACTGCACTTCAAGGATTTTAGGGACTGCAAAGTCCATACCAACATTCCCAGCTTTACAAAACCTTTATGCATGGAAACACAAGGCTCTCAGGTGAATGCTACTGTAATGCACACTGCACAAGTAGAATCTACTCTGAGCTTCCAAACAAAGTCAGCCCCTAGAGAGTAAAGTTTACTGCAGGATTCAACTGAACTAAATCACTGACTCCAACTGCATGTACTACACTCACAGAGCCAAGAGATTTTCCATCCGCTTGCTCATAGGATTAAGCTTTGCCATCTGGCTCTAGGAGAAAAAATGCAAGTCAGTAACAATAACATTATGCTTCTTTGTGAAAGAAAAAAAAAAGTAATGCTGTCACTATATGCTCCAGCATGGGTGGATATGAGTGTCAGAGCTCTACCAACTGAACAGAGCCCCTTTGACAGAAGTCAAGCCTAACTTGCTCTTATCTACAGACCTAACAAAAAGCCTCTCTTACTACTCCTCATTTCACAGCTGTAGCCTGGCCACAGCAGCATAACATACTTGTTGCCCTATGGGAGCTATCACTCCCAACCATTACCAGTTCTCTCTGAAAACCTGAAAACACACAATTCGGGATCTCCAAGTTTCACTGCTGCTGTGGAGAGTCTTCCACAGCTGTGGTGGGCTGATCCCAGCTGGCAGCTAAGCCCCCACCCAGCTGCTCGCTGCTCGGCAGTGGGAAGTGAAGTGGGAGAGCAAGAGAATTAGAAGGACAAAAGCAAGAACAGCTAATAAGTCGAGACAAAGACAGTTTAATAAACAAAAAGGAAGAGAAAAAGCAAAAACAAGCAAGCAGTGATGCCGAGGCAATCACTCACCAGCTCACAGTAGCAGATGGATGCCCTGTTAGTCCTCAAGCAAAGGCTACTTTGGAACTCCCTCCATGGCAGAGTGTGATGCTACATGGTACAGAATACCCCTTTGGTCAGTTTGGGTCAGCTGTCACAGCTGGAATGAAGGATTACTTCCATCCCAGCTGGACCAGTACATCCATAAGTGAGGAAAGCAGTAGTAGGTTACCTCCTTCAGGGCTTCAAAATGTTCAAATATGCTCAGCACGGGTACAAGCAGTCAGATACCTCTCTCAACTGCAAATGCCAAGGTTGTCAGTAACAATCTTAATTAAAGCTTGCAAGAGGGGTCAAGGACAACAGAAAGGCCTTCTTCAAATCCACTGCAGACAAAACTAACACTAAAGGCAATGCAGGCCCACTGATGAATGAGGTGGGTGCCCTGGTGACAGAAGACACAGACAAGGTAGAGTTACTAAATGCCTTCTTTGTCTGTCTATACTGCTACAGGCTGTCCTGAGGAGCCTCATACCCCTGACGAAGTCGGGATAAAGGAAGAGTTTGCCTTGGATGATGAGGACTGTTGGAACAGTTGGAACAGTTAAGCAATCTGGACATCCATAAGTGCACGGGACCTGATGGAATGTACCTGTGGGTGCAGAGGGGGCTGGTGGAAGTCACTGTAAGGCCACTATCCAAGATCTTTGCTAAGTTGAGACCCTTACTGCTACTCCAGAGTGCAAATGAACTTTGAGGGATTCGCTTCCATCCCAGACAATGAAACACAACCACCACAATCTGTACAGAATTACATAAAGCCAATGACTGTTTTCAGAGGGGATCGCAGCTACAGAGGCAAATTTCAAAAGAAGAAAGAAAGTTTCTACTTCCCCACTATTATTTTCCACAAGCAAGAACATCTGTTGAAATAAGGCAAGTGTTAATGTGTCATGCAAAACACTTTGGAGAAGGTGATACAGTAGAGACACCACACTCTAGTCAACACAGATGAATAACCCAGGGTTACCAGCTTTGCAACAGCTCTGATTATCAAGTTGTCTTCTCAGAGCTGATCATCACTGGCTTATCGCAAACAACAGCTATTTTACTGCAAAGGAACCTGTGTACCAATCTGGATCATAAGAAGCTGTGTAGTGGCAAAAGCCAATAGAAATAGACTTTATGCTTATAGGAAGAATCTCAGCTGGCTGCTGAGTGTGACTTACTTCTTGGTTAATGCCTTTAGTTCCCAAATTAAGCTATAAAGAACCTTACCTATCCCACCAGCCACAACACTTCAAAGAGTGATACCAAAGAGACAAATAATGTACAGCCCGGAGACTCAGGAAATGCTGTTTCCAGTGCCTCAGGATTTGTTTGGAAAAACAATCCAGATGTGGAAACACTTGGCATAATTTAAATGAGCCAAAAGATTCTTATGAAGAAAAAAAATTAGCAGTAATAATAGAGTGGAACTTACTTGCTCAGGCAGACAGGTATACTGGCAAAAGGGATGGGGGGAAGGATGTACATTCTCCTGACAAAAATGCAATCACTCATGCAACATCACTGCAAAGCACTCATAGTCCCAGCCCAGAATACTGACAGAGCAGCAAGCACTAATTGCATAAAGTAGCTAACTAAGTTTGTTATCTAAGATAAGGTGTTTTCTTCATGTTTCTGTTTTGGAAGCAGCAAACTCTTTACCTTCTCCACATCCTCTGCCTCACTTGCTGTGTATTGCAGAATTTCACTGTTCTCACTGCAATGGAAAAAAAAAATACAAAGAAGTTGAGCTCACAGGACACAACTGCTTTTAACATCTTCTCACCTCTACATCAAAATGAAGCAGAAATTACATAAAAAAGCACAAAAACAGAACCAAAAGCTTTTTTTATCTTTTCCAGAGCCTGCAATAGATCTGCTGGATCTGTGAGTTGTTTCTTTCCTGACATAAAACTGTACAAACGACCTGCACAATGTCTACAGTTTTAGTTCAATAAGAAAAATAGAAATACCCCACCTACCAATCTGTTTCCATTTCACTGATGTTACCATCGGCACAATTGCCCAATCTACTTGACAACATAAAACTGTTCAACCCAAAGCTTCAGCAGACCTTCCATTTTTATGTGCACATTAACACTTGTGGGTAAGTCTTAAGAAAATAATACATTCATTCGTCATTATTACTAAGTCTGAGCTAAATGAACCAATGCAACAGAGGCAGTGTGGTCTATGTGTAGAACAAAGAACATGTAAGGCAGGCAACATGCTGTTTTCTTAATTGTACAGCATAGAAAAGTCACTTCTAAGTTTAATCAGAATCGAGGCTGGCAGTGTAAACAGTGCTGCTGGAGGCAGGACTGCTAACAAAATAGAAAGTTGCAGGAGTTCAAGCTGGTTCCTCATCTGCATTATCATCTTTCAGCCAGAGCAGCCCTGGCTAACAAAAACCAGTTTCCTTACGAGGTGTCCTTTATTCACATGAAGCCCCAAACTTTTACATTGTCAGCCATTCAACTGGTGCTCCCAATAGTGGATTGTTTGAAGAGGGTTTGTTTTCCAGCTTGGGGGGAAAAAAAGCAGAAACCTCACAGAACTCCTCAGTCACAAAAAGAACACGGGTGGTTTGCTTTCAAGGGAGCCGCTGTAGGATGTGAACACACACCTTCAGTTTCAACTGTCACAAATTAGAAGGTAAGCCAGGCCTCAGCCTTACACTACAGCTGCATTAGCAATGCAGATCAAATCACTTGATACTCTGCATGTTATCAGGGCTTTCATTATGTGAAAACAGCTGCTCAGTGGAAGCGCTATTGGATATGAAAGATAGCATCAGTGATCTGAGACCACTGGACCAGAAAATCAATCAAAAGACAAAAGCTGTCTGTTCATAGTCACCAAGAACCTGCCTCATAGCAGCCTGCTCACAAATGCATTAAAAATATTATATATATGTAGATAGATGGATACAGTTACATATAAGGACATTCTCAGGCATATCAGACTAGAAAGGAAGCACACATTTTATGATCACCAAATATTCACTCTAAGACTGAAGTACCAGGAAATCCGGTATTAGTTTGTTACAGTCTGTAACAGCCAGGCATGCTCATCATTTGGTGCACCACTGAGCAAGTCAGCAAGCAAACAGTTAAAGGCAGTTGAAGGCAGTGTGCATCTATGCAACATGCAAGTCATCAGCAAGGTCCAGAGACAGGCACAGCTGAAGTTTCACATGTGCAGATCTCCTCCCACCAAGGGAACGGAGACATCTCCCTTCAGGCCTGAGCACGCAGATCGATGTGACAAGCCATTGTGAGCCTGGGCACTGATGAGGATGCCAAGTAGAGGGTGTTTGCTTAACAAGTGTACTGACCACATCCAGACAAAGGGGAAAGAGTTGAAATCACAGCAGGACCAGTTAGGTTTAGCCTCACTGAACGACGCAGTGTTTTTCTGAGGCTAGATTTGATCCAAAGAATAAGCAGCATTTTCCTCCTTGCAAGTAAATTCAAACCTACTCTGCCCTCGGGCAGAAGACAGTCCCATCATTTCCCACCCTTCCTCCCTGCCACTTTCTTCTGGCAGCTGTTAATCTGTGTAGGTTAGAGGCAGCTAACCATATACTGCACCAACAGCTTCTGTCCCTGTATGAATGACAAGCTCAACATTAAGTTATCCACTTCAATTGCACAATTATACTGATTTACCATGGAGCTGAAGCAAGAAAGCAACAAGGAAGCAAGCAAGCAACAATATTCCTGAAGATCTTCTATGACTTAAATAAATGAAACTCAATAGTCAATTTCATGAACAAAACAAGTCTTGCATGAGTAGACAGTTTTGATGTAAAGCAGACCTGACTCTGTAACCTTTAACAGCTTTTTTTCCAGAAAGTAACCTGCTCAGAATAGCAAGACTGCTCACACTCACATGTTTTTATATTTGTAAGGCAATTTGATTTTTGATAGAGCTATTTCTTAAGAATGGGGACAGCTGACAAATTATTACAGTCTCAAGTTCACACATTCTCACTTCCCAGCCAGAGAAAGCTGGGAAGTTCAAAGACAAGCACTTCAGCCTGTAAAGGCAGGTAGCAGTGCACTCTTTTAACAGTATCAACAAAGTCCACTGAATCCTCTCCTGGATGCAATGCGTCTGCCTCACAAGGCATAGAAACTGAACTAGAAACGGGAAAGAGAAGCCCTTATCTCTATCCTTCTGTATCACCATCAAGAAATTAGCCAAAGCTGTGACAACTGAGAAGAGTTGTTAGGGGAGGTAACATCCCAAGTGTGGCACACAACAGATCCAGGCTCAGCTCCACTAACAATATCCAATGAATTTACTATTGTACAACATTCCTCCCACCTGCTCCTAAAAACATTTCACTTTCAGTACTCCAACACTGCAGTGGTGACATCAAGCTTCTAAGATGCAGGAAATAACTATGCACAAGTATACACAGACAGCATACCACGGATACAGCACCATATAAATAGGGCATCACATTGTAGCACATAGCAGAAAAAGGATTATCTCACATTATGTGGTTTTATTTGCTTCTGTTTGAAGAGATTTTAGGATCATGACACATTTTTTTACTCAAAGACTCAGTGGACAGAGCAGTTAGGTTTGCTAACCTCATTTCTGGTAAGAAGGTTTTCTTATAAGCATCCTCAATGTTCTGGAGATACGAAGCAGGCACCTTTTTCTCATAAGGCTAAAAATAGACAGAAAACAGAAGAATAACATTAGAAAGTGTATTTTCTTTTCCCCATCAGCACAGGAGCCTAAGCAGAAGTTGGTCCTACACCATCTATCAAGACTTCACTCCTGTATTAGCAGCTATTCAGTGAACCATACTTGAGTTTCAAGAGTTAAGTCATACAGAGCATTTAGAGTTTCTTAAACATCAAGAGTACCCCAAGGAATGAGTCACAGAATGTAGTAATCACTGCTTTACACCCGCCATCTCCATGGTTTTAATCATTAGACATGAGCAAGATTCTTCTGATCTGATAGTGAATCTAGTAAATAAAGGAAAAGACAGGCTCAACAGAATGATGTAAGAGCAAAACAAAAAGCTTTCTTACAATTTATTGCAGTTTTTGGGAATTCTCATTTTTCCAGAGTTTGCATGAACCAAACAATCTCAAAACTTAAATTTTATCAGTCCTTGAAAAGTTATCTACTTGCATAATCCAGGAAATTATATATTATCACCTAAAAGAAAGGAGAGGATCATCCCAGTCTGCCTTTCCAGCAAGAGGGCCAACGTTATCCCATTTCTCTAGTTTCAGACAGTTGCATGGACAACCACTTTCTTCTCTATCTTCTTTTGGGATTTAAAGGATATCCTACCAGCTGTTAGACAGTTCACCACAAGCCTCATCTCCTACACATATTACCTTAATGTCACGTTTGCAAAATAACCGGAATGTCTTCCTTCAATTCAATCCTAAAATCAAGGCACGATTCCTGCCACTATTCAAATAGGAAACACACCTCCAAGATGCCCACCGCATTGGAAGGTGCTGCATCTCTGCCAGCCGGGCCAACTGGAAGGCTTCTCTTCTTCCAGAGCTCTGCAATAACTGTACTCAATACCAACCACAAACACTCCATCCACCAGGAACCCAAAGTTCTATCCCCAAACAAGCCCCACAATGCCCAGCAGGTGCCACTGCCCTAGGGAAGTTCTGTTACACCAGCAATTCGTGCCAGAATGTCTCAAAAGCACCGCTGACCTTTTTGCTCATAGGGGCAAAGAACGGGCAGGTTCCCACAATACATTAAGTTTCTATTTCTGGAACTGAAGTTGCTAAAACAAAGAAATCCATAGTTCTCTCACACAAGAGTGCCTTGTTCGTTAAAGAGTAGAGGCGCGTTTAGTCAGCGTCCAAACTGCTGGAGGGCAGGAAAGGAGCCACTTGAGCAGCAGGCAAAGCCATTGAGGCTACACAGACCACAAAGCAGCCAGGGCAGCCTTCCACTTCACAGCTCTGAAGTCACTTCCCTTTGGCAACGATCAGCATCCCTCTTAAATGGGCAGAAACAAAACGCTACTGACTTAAACCCAGCACACCAACACACACTTGCTTCAAGAAGCCGACATCACCAAGCATTTAAGGGACCTGAGAATGGTTTTTGTAATAAATCAAAGCTTTCTTTTAATATATCAGGCTTTCCACAGTTAAATACCTCACCTGAATACAATTTTCTATAGCCATTGAATAAGGCATAAGGTAAACATCATTAAACCCTCAGAACGGATCTGAGAACAGTTACAAGCATGCGTCCAAACACCACAGGAGGTTAAGGAAAAAATCCAAACCAAACATCATATTTAATCATTACACAAAAACCTCCTACCATTTTTCTGATAAAAAATAATTTCAATAACCCAGTAACGTAATATGGCGATAAGAAATTTTAAGAGGTAACGCTATAGAACTGCAGTTACTTTTATTTTCAACAGCAGTATCTATCCACTGCCATGAATTTAAAAAGCAGCTTGAAAGATGCTTGATGATGCGAGTTACAACAGTTCCAGAGGATCTGGAAAATAAACTGTCGAAGATAACAATACATAAAGTCACCTATCAAACCTCAGCTCACATGGAAGTTGCACTGGTGACAAGAATCAGCTGTACTCCTTCACAGGTATAAGACTGGCCAGGAAGCTCAATGGTTTTTCTATCTCACGAAAGATCTATAAAAGCTAGCTTAAAGTTTTGTTATATTAACATCAAAGCACCAAGCTTTCAAACCGCCCTCGTTTCAGGAAACTAACTGAATTTGCAGGTCATCCCTACTTGAACTGACAAGCAATTAATGTCGACACAGGTCTGAAAGAGCAGTCATCTGGGGAAGCTGGAGAAGGGGCTTATGGCACTCAGGAAGCACAGATCCCAGAGCAAGGAGCACACTACCTGAGTGCAGCTCCTGAAACTGCAGCTAGGAAGACTAACTTTTAAGAGCCTGAATTACCTCTCCTTTCTCTTGAAGCCTCTTCTGCACATCTGGGACAGGTACATCTAAATAAATGACCAAGTGAGGCGGCAGGAATTCACAAACACTGATCTCTTTTATCTCCTTGTAGTGATCAACACCTGCATTAAAAAGCAAAGAAAACACAAAAGCTAAAGCCAGCAGAACTTAATCCAAACGAGGAACAAGTGCAAAGAAACAGCATGAGAATTATACCTCATCATTTCTTGAGTGTTTTTCTTGTGTTCGCTAAACACATTCTATTTCCAAATAAATCGTACCCCCTACTATTTTATTTGAAGTTTCCTCTTCATGGTAGATATACCAAGCTTAAGGGTAGGCTTTTCCATAAAGAGGATTCAGGACAACCAGATTCTTCTACCAGATCAACATCTTAAAGCATTCTTTGGGTAATAGTTTGGTGATTAGGAACCTGTCAGGGGAAACATTTAATTCAACATTTAGGTGGCATTAATAGCACAAATTCCATTTAATCTAGCTGCAGTCTGAGCTTCTCTCCACAAAGCTCACTGGCTCAGCTAAAAACATCACCAGGCATTCTAACACAAAGAGCCTGTGAAAAAATTTAAAGCCTACCATTCCCATCATCACAGTAAAAAGCTGCCAATAATATTAAGGATTTTGGTATAACTGGGTATTTGTTGATTAGATTTTATGTTAAATTGTGGATTACTGGGCTTTGCTTGCAAATTAATAGGACAAAGTTCATTATAAGCACCCTCAAACTCATTCAGCAAAAAGCTGCAATTTACATCATGTGTTTAAAAAACAAAACAAAAAAACAACATATCCCAAATCTAAGCCAAAATGGACAAGAAGCACAAGGCAGTCAGGGAAACAAGGGAATGAGTACCTCTACCTCAGGAAAATGCCAGATTTGCTATGAAATGGCAGAAATAAGAGCCTCAATTGCATTTTACTTCGGGGTCAGATGAAGATTCACCTTTATCAGTATTTTCTACACTTCAGACTTGCATGTATTTGCCCAAGTTCAGCATCCATAATTGAGAGCTGCAGAATGGTTGTGGTTGGAAGCAATATCTGCAGATCAGCTGGCTCATTCACTCTCCTCAGAGCAGGACCAATGAGAGCAAGTGGCTCTCGACTGTGTCCAGTTTGATTCTGAGCATCTCCAAGCATGGAGCTGCCATAGCCTTCCTGCACAATCTGCTCCAGGATTTGACCACCTTCACAACAGAAAAGGTTTCTATGGATGTTTAACTTGAACTTTTTGTAACCCATTTGTGCTGCTTGCCTTCTGTTCTCTTGCTAAATACCACTGAGAAAAGCCTGGTTCCATCTCTGTACTCCTCCCCTGTCAGGTATTTACACTCATCCCCTCAGAACCTTCTCCAGGCAAAAATGAAAACATCCCAGCTCTCAGCCTTTCCTTCTGTCAGACACTCTAAGCTCCTGATGACCTTCTTCACGGCCTTTTTCTGGACTCACTCCAGCAATTCCACGTCTGTCTTCAAATGAGAGCTTAGAATTGGTCACAAAACTCCAGATGCGGTCATCACTGCCTGTGAGCAGCTGACAGCACTCTTCATGCAGCACCCAGGCTGTTGGTAGCCTTTTGTTCCACAAAGGCACACTGTTTGCTCATGCTGCTGTGCATCAAAAGCTTCAGGTTTCCACAAAACTACATCACAGACATTTGGCTCCAGTCAAGACAAACAACATCCAGCACTCCTCTCTCATCCACTGAGCTAGATTGCCGCATGGAGCTGACTATTAGGTGATTAAGCACAATTTCTCCTTCATAGAACCGTAACAACTATTTGCAATCACCTTTACATCCTTAATATGTTAAAAATGGCTTCCAGGAGGAACAGCTCCATTACCTTGTTAAAGTCTTGCATTCTCCTCCTTACACTTTGTGCAGGCAAGAAAGCATCCGCACACTTCAAAATTCAAAAGGTAACTGGCAATCTAAGGCAAGCAGGCCAAATCCCAACAGTCCATGATTTACCTCCCATCTAATGCTGCAAGATCAAGGTCTGCCTGAAGGATATCTCATAGAAAATTCACAGGAAAAATATCAGACAAAATCTCACATAGAAAACTCATCCTCATAAGCATGCTCACACGCTTACTAAGGGAGGCTCTCTCTAGCTGATGAGATACAAGTAAGCAATACTCAGAACATACAAAAAGAACTGAGGCCTTGAATAAAGATTAGGAAGTCCCACAGATTGAGACTGGTCTTCAATGAAAGAAAGACCAAGGTGCCAAATACCCCATGAACAAAAGCAAATATTTAAAGTAGTCAGTCTTTCCAGCAGGCTTCTTTTTTTTTTTTTTTTTTTAAACTCTGGCTCATTTATGACATTTATTTATGACATTATGACATCTATGACAAAATAACTTCCCTTTTTCGTGCAGGTAACTTACATCGTTTGTGGATATAGCCCTGTTTAAACATTGCATCCAAAAACACAAAGTCGCTGTAGGGGGAGCGCTCCATCACCACACCTTGACCTGCAATTGAAAGCAGACTCCAGTCAGACTGGGCTCAGAAAGACCCCTGGCAGCAGCATTCAAATTTACAGACGGCGCTGTTCTTGAAGACAATTTTCTGAAAACTTGCCTAAGAGATTTTAAATAAAACAAAAGAGCAAGAGTTTTCTGTTCACACAAACAAAGATGTGCATGTTAAATATGCCTGCCTAATATATATACACTCATACTCTGCCTAGCACTGCAGCAAGTAAGGATTAATATATTTAAGCAGCGCACTTATTTTTGCATTCAAGATGCTTTCTGGTACTCACACTTCATCATTTTTTGGAAAACACTTCTACTAAAGCACAAACAACAGGTAAATCAGTGTTGATTGAGAAAAGCTTTTCACACCAGAAGACACTCAGAAATTTATTGTTATAATCACCAGCATAAAGCAGTACTTAGTGAAATCAAAATGACAGAACAAAAGATGTCATCAGGAAAGTTTTAGGGAGTTTTAAAAAGGCTACAGAACTCTCAGCTGTGTTGGTATGTTTAAGATGGCCTTTTTGATATGGTTCTATCATTTAAAGCCAATGAAACTGATAACAGTATGCATTTCCTTCATTAGAAACAATACAAGACACTGTCCTAACACAAAACGTGCAAGGTATTCTTCTAAATGTGTTATACAACCACACTCACTAAAAGGGTCTTAATTTCAAAACACAGATTCTAGCAAAACACTTAAAAACACCTGAAGAATTTTCACTCAACACAGAAATTAAACGTATCCAGTGTGAAATCTAACCTGTGGTGAGCAGATGTTCCAATGCATCAGAGTACTGTAAAACACGGTTACCAAACAGCCAAGCTTGCAGCCTGTAAGAGTGTCCATCAGGGCATTTTGGATCATTGTAAAATCTCTCTAGGTTACAGAAGCCATTAAACCTCTCATCCAGCAGCAGTCCATCTCCTGTGATCCTGTCTTGATAATGGATATCAGCTTCTGGGAAATATTTCATTCCTGACAAGAAAGGCAGAAACTCAAAAGAGAACACCAATCAGAATAGTGAGTTGTACTTGCTTACTATTAGCATCTCCTATTCTCATTTATGTATGAAGGTCTACTCTAACATCTGAAGACAGCACACAAAGCCCTCTGTCCTATCACCTCACAGAAAGCTGATGGAACCCAATTATTAGGTTTTATTGCTCCAGCTCTATGATGTGAGTTGAACATTTGTTTTAAGCAGAACTTTTATCATACTAGTTCTCCATTAACGTGGATGCTCTGAGCACATCACAGAAAACATCTCCCAAAAACCTCTTAAAGTCCTCGGTGACTTCATGACAGTCGGAAGCTGTAAATGGACATTACTGGAATCAAAATGTCATTTACAATGACCTGGCAACATCCCTGTCACCTCAAGTTTCATCAGCACTTTAGTCTGCCTCTATCTATACGCCATTAATATTAACTGTGACACCATCTAACAATTTGCTAGCCAAGAGTTGATGTTCTGGTTAACTTCTTCTATGCAATCACAATGACACTGTTAAATTCCAGTAAATATTGAAATCATAGACTCGTAGAATCAACAAGTTTGGAAAAGATCTCTGAAATCATCCAGTGCAACCATCTACCTACCCATTTCCACAGTAAGTCATGTCCCTCAGTACAACATCTAAACATTTCTTGAACATCTCCACGGACAGTGACTCAGCCACCTCCCTGGTCAGCTGGTTCCAGTGCCTGACCATTCTTTCAGAGAAGAAATTGTTCCTAACATCCAATCCGAATCTCTACCCGCACAACTTGAAGCTGTCACCTCTGCCCTATTGTTAGTTATACGAGAGAGAGGCAGACCCCACTTCACCACAGCCTCCTTTCAGGGAGCTGCAGAGAGCGATAAAGCCTCCCATGAACTTCCTCTATGCCAGACTGAACAACCCCCGATCCCTCAGCTGCTCCCTATAAGACCTCATTGACATTTTCTGGACACGCTTCAGGGCTGCAATGTCTTTCTTGCAGTGAAGGGCCCAACACTGAACAGAAAACTCAAGGTGTGGCCTCACCAGAGCTGGGTACAGAAGGACAATCACCACCCGCTACTGCTGGCTGCACCATTTCTGACACCAGCCAGGATGCCATTGGCTCTCTTGGCCACCTGGGCACACTGCTGGCTCACGGTCAGCCTGATGCTGACCAACACCCTCAGGTCCATTTCTTCCACAAGTCTTCCAGCTACTCTGCACACTACAGGGAAAATAAAGCCATACCTAAAGAGCCATACCTAATTTATCTGCAATATACTGTGCCAGTTTGCCCTTCCCAGACGACAGGTTGCCATCCACTGTGAAGATTTTACTGTATTTGCTGAATTTTTTAGAGGTTCTCTCTCCCAGTATGTAAGCCAGCCAGCCATACTGCAAAGGGCGCTGGGAGCTGATGTGAACGCCTGCCTGAAAGACAACACAGCAATACGATTAAAAGCTGACAGCGCTCTTAAGCCAAACCGGGCGTATTTTCCACAGGCGCACATCCAGCGCAGGGGTCACGCAGCAAGCTCGGCGCTGAAGGTCACCTCCCCCTCCCTTCTCCTGTTCCCTCCGCCCCCCCGAGGCCCTGCCGTCCCCGGATTCCCGCTCACCGCAGGCAAGACGGCGCTCCGCAGGCGGCCGCGGGCAGCAGAGCTGAGGGTAGCGGCGGCGGCCGGGCCCAGGCGGGTCCGCCACAAGGACATGGCGGCGCCGACAGAGCCGGAGCTGCGGGCGCGCAGAGATGACGTCACGGCGGGGCGGGAGGCGCGGGCTGCGCGGCTGTGTGGTGGCTGCGGGGGGAGGGTTGGACGTGGTGCTGTGCGGGGTACCGGAATGCTGCAAGAAAAATATTAAAAATTAGAATGTTTTGTTACTTGCATCTTAATTATACTGTATGTGTTACGAGGGCTGTCCCAGTTGCAATGCCTCCTGCCTGCATAAGCTGGCCCACACATCAGAGGTGGATATTGGTGGTATGGCAGTGGGTTGAACCTTCCTAGGCTTCAGCCGTGCACAGGAGACCCATGAGGACAGGAGCGGATAGGAGGAAAGAGCAAAACAGCTTAGGCACCAGCATCTCCCACTCCCTGTTCAGTGTGCAGGCACCTCCTCAGCCACCAAACTTGTAGCCAGCAGTGCTTGCAGGTGCTGCATCACCAAGCCCTCGGTGGGCTTGCTCCTGAGAAATTGTTGCTGAGGGACACCACGTGCCAGGAAGCTGGAACAGGGGCTGCATGAGGAGAGAGGACATCTTCAGGTTGGATATTAGGAAAAATTTCTCCAAAAAAGAGGCTGGGCACTGGAACGGACTGCCCAGGGAAGTGATGGTGTCACCATCCCTGGGGGTGTTCAAGAAACATGGAGATGTGGCCCTTACGGACTTAGTTTAGTGGGCATGATGGGGATGGGTTGACGGCTGGACTAGACGATCTTAGAGGTCTTTTCCAACCTGAATGATTCTATGATTCAGCAAGGACCCAGGGCGGGGGAAGACAGCCCCAGATACCACGTCCCTAGTGCTGCTGGCAATTCAGCCAGTGTCCACACGGCGAGCAGAACGTCCCTTCCGATCTTGGAGGTTTTGCTGATCCTTGCCACAAGATGGGGCTGGGTAGTGCTAAAGGAGAGCTGCTTCTCTGCCAGCCGCCTTGCATGTCTCCCTTCTGGTGCAATATACGGTTGCAGGACATCACTTGGGCTGTTTTTTAGTCTGCACTCCATCGATGTCAATTCTTCAGCATTGGTTCCCACCCCAGATCCCCACCCAGCATCTTACTGACTCCATGTGCCCATGCTGTGTCCCTGCCGTGGCTCTGCGACACCCTGACATAGCCTGATGGTGACCTAAAGCACTTCAGAAGAGACCTCTCTTTGGGGCTGTGGGAAGTTCTCAACTTGAGATCAAGAGTAGTGTATCTTTCTAGTACAGCACAACAGCCAGCATCTCTCACACATCACCCATTCTCAGCCTAGTGTCTGTGGGACAGAGAGAATGGTACAAATCCACAAAGATTCATTTCTTCTCATTGCTTCAACAGAGCCACACTGTTGAGTTTCACAGCTGGCCATTGATGAAGTCCTGGACCCAGGGAAGTCCACAACAACCTCTTCTAAGCAAGCAGTAGATCTCCAGGTGAGCTGATTGTCCAATGGGAACAGTTTTATAGCAGAGAGATTAGTGTCTTCTGCCTAGGCAGCCACCTCTTTTGATATCTACACTGCTGTCCAAGTTCCTGCTCATGCAATCTGTGTGCATTTGGCTGGCATTTGAAAGCCTCTTTGTGTACAACAGATGCACAGGGCAATCCAAAGTAGCTGAACAGGGAGAAAACAGCTGTTAGCAAAATGGTGTTACTTCATGTCAGTACAGATCAAGGCACTTGACTCGGGGTAGGACATTCAGCCCTGGACAGCTCTGGAATCACCTGCTGATAACTTTTCAACCTGCAAAAGAGAAGGCTCCTGGGAGACTGGATGGCAGCCTTTCAGTATCTAAAGGGGATGAGAAATAAGGGGACAGACTCTTTAACAGGGTCTGTTGTAATGGAACAAGAGGAGATGGTTTCAAACTGAAAAGGGAAGAGATTTAGATTGGATGTAAGGGAGAAGTTGCCCAGAAAGCTGGCGGATGTCCCATCCCTGGAGACATCCACGGTCAGGCTGGACAGGGCTCTGAACAACTTGATCTAGCTGTAAATTTCCCTGTTCTTTGCAGGGGAGTTGGACCAAATGACCTTTAAAGGTCCCTTCCAACTCGAATGACTCTAGGGGCTTGCTGGAGTGGTGGTAGACAGACTTCCTAATTATTTTATAATCTGTGGCCCACACTGCCTTCCCCATCTTTGCTGCTGTGGTTTAGCTAATACCTGTTGCCTAGTTTTTGAAAGATTGCATAACAGAAAACAAAACAACACTCAGCACTTGGCAAAGAAATATCACCATTTTGGTTTGGTTGGTGTCTGGTGTCTCAACCACTCCTGGGCTGGAGCCAACTACAATTCAAACAGGGGCTGGGGAGAGCATCCCTTCCCCTTTTGTTCTGGTACTACTCATAGGGGCTGAGACCAGGACTGGTGATCTATCTACCTCCTTTCATTTCTCTTTCTTTCTTTTCCTTTCTTCTCTTTCTCTTGAAGTTGTTAAGTATCGCAAAGCTTACTTGAATTTCCTATAACATTCCTATAATTATGGGAGAGCCAACGCATACAGCATAACTGCTTTGTAGAAATCCCCTGTTAAAATTCTATTTTATTTTCTCTCTGTATGAATCCTGAGCGTCATATCACCTTAATTTGACCAGGGATGTAACCAACTGCCATCCTGCATTCCTCTGTACATGCATGAGAGTAGGAGAGCTGTTCCCACATTGCCTGCAAGTCACACTCGCTGTTTGGTGATGGCATTTAGTGACTGCAGGAGTTCCTTGTCCTGGAGAGGAAGGCAGGAGGATGGGGAGAGTCAAAAGGGCCTCCCAGGACAGAGCAATCGAATAGCACGTGCTGCTCAGGGTAACTTTCCACTCAGGCTTTCATCTCTGCCAGTGGCTGCATGTCACCTCCACACTGAAACACTCTGAAGTGTGACTTTGAAGTGCCTCCCGCTGTCATGGTGGGCATGGTGGGCATGTGCTGCCACGGTGGGATGGGCTGACTGTTGGACCTAACGGTCTAGAAGGTCTTTTCCAACTTTAACAATTCTGTGACTGTATGGTTCTATGCCTTTATGACTACAACCCCTCTCCACCAGCTGCTAAGGGAGTGGGGTGGTCGCAGGAGGGACACGGCGGTCAAGAAGCAGGGAAAGCCTTGCGGGCTGCCCGGGCACCTGGGCTGGGCAGAGCCACGCAGGGGCGGCTTGGGACCGGGGCCGCCCCGCTTCACTCCCATTTAAACTCCTCCTTCGGGCGCCGTCGGCGGTGCTTGGTGCTGCCGGCGAGATGTACGCCGGGAGGAAGAGAAAGAAGCCGGTGCCCAGGAGGTTGGTGCGGAGGGGGACTCTGCCCGCGGGGCTGAGGGGCGGGCGGGAGCTTGCTGCGGGGCGAGCCCGGGGAAGCGGGCAGGGCTGCTCTGCGTCCTGCTTAGCGTTATTTGCTGCTGGTGCTGGCTGCTGGAGGCTGAGCTGCTGGGCGAAGTAAAACGGCAGCCAGCCCGAGCTGTTTCTGGAGGCAGCTGGGGATGCTCGGCGGTGCTTGGCTGCAGGTGCGGGCTGATTGTGCGGCGGTCCCTATCGACCGAAGTTCCCCAGCCCTCAGAAACTCAGACGCGGGGCTCCGTCACGGTCCGACGCTGTTTCCCAACTTTTGTGCCCTACTCCTCCCAACTTGCTGCAGTCGCCCCGGCCTGAGATCGGCAGGCACACGGGAGGCTCAGGTGCCTGCTTCTGAGGTCTGCAGGAAGGAGGGATGAGCTAAGCTCGAGCCTGCGATGGAGGAAGGAGTGTTTCTTCACAATCCTCCTGGATGTGGTGCTGGGCACCCTCAGTTCCTGACAGCCTGCAGAAGTGCCACACTTCGGCAGGGTTCCTCATCCAAAGGGCAGCTGGAGAGGCAGCACTGCAGCCTTTATCCTGCTCACAGCCGTGTGTTCCACGTGTCCTTGCTCCCCCTGGCCAATGCAGGGGCTGTAGCTTTTTTTCTCAGCAGCTTCATTGTGGACTCTGGCACCGTTTCTGCACTGGGAGACTGAAAGCAAGTATTGCTTGTGGGATGCAGACCCTTTCAAGACATTTTCTCACTGCTTGTGCAGGCATAGAGCTGCCAGTTCTCAGTGTGTTGTCCTCGAGACCCCACACAATGCCTGGGAGGTGTGCATGGAGCCTGTCCTAGGGACAGGGAATCTCAGCAGGTTTGGCAGCACACAGGCACCTGTCCAGCCCAAACCCAGGGAAGGGCTGTAGTTGGCTCCAGTCCAGAACTGGTTGAGACACCAGACACCAACCAAACCAAAATGGTGACAGCAGGACCCTTCTGTGACTGAATGGCACAGGCACTGTTCTGGGCTCTTTTGGAGTTGACTGAGTCATCACCCGGGCATTGCCTGGTCTTGTCCCTCACATATCCTGGCACGTCCCTCACCCTACCCCACGGCTCAAACACCCTGACGTCTCCTTTAGTAGTGGTGATAGGCACAGAGCGGATAGCAGGAGGAAAAGAAGAGAGGAGATGAGATATAATAGAATCAGGAAGGATGGAAAAGACCTCTGAGATCATCTAGGCCAACCATCAATCCATCACCGCCTCTCCCAGCACTGCCTGGGTATGTTCCGTACATGTGTGAGTTTGTCCCTTGCAAAGTCCTGGTCACCCCCAGCATCCTGGCAGCCCTGCAGCTCCAGTTGCTGGGGCTCTCACAGTCTCTGTAGATGCTCCCACTCTCTTGCCAGAAGGATTAGCCAGCAGGTTACAGGCAGAACTGTTAAGGACAGAAAGTCAAACACGTTAGCAGACAAAGTTTCTGCCTTCAGGGGATGCATGGTTTCCCCACTGGTGCTCACCTGTGCAGATTCTCTGGTGGCTAATAACAGGGTTGTGTTCATGTCTGTGCCTTTCCCAGGGTATGTGTGTGTGATGGTGGCTGTCAGTTTTCCTGCTGGCTTCATTTTAAAGCTTCATAACTGCACAGAGAGTGAAGAGCACCCAGAAGATGTTTCTCTCTGGCATCCATGAGGATGGTTTGGAGATCCAGTGATGCAGGGTATGGCGCTGGCCTACATGAATGGGCCAGTGCAATTCTGCAGCCCTCTTGCCCTTTCCCTGCAGTGCTTTGGTGTATGCTGGCCATACACCCCACTTATGCAAGTGCCATCAGTGCTCCTCCATAGCAGGAGACCCTGCTATGTCTCTGTATATTTCCCCTTCCATAAAGAGCAGCACTGCCTGCTTGGCTCCCTTTTTCTTTCTGTGGAGCGTGCCTGTGTAGCAAGTGTGTATACTATATATATGACTCTCCTCAGATATCTTTAAAGAAAAAAAAAAATCTTTTTCCTTAAAGATACCTGAGGAAAGTCAGAATTACTTACAGAATTGCTTGTTTTTTTCCTTGACTCTCTAATTGAAAGCTATTTCATTTTTCTTCCCTGATGACTGCAGTTTCAGAAGGGCTTGTTAAGCCAGTGGCTAACAGAGTACATCAAAGCATCAGTGCCAGTGTTCTGCTTGGCTTGTGTAAATAAGTTTGGTGATGAGTTACACCTAATCTCTCTAGAAGCGAGGTCTGTCCATCCTGATTCTCATCTTACAAAACAGCCCGGCTGAGGTTTTCTGGAGAAATTTTCCATCCATGTTTAGAGCCATCAGTAGCTCTCCGTAATGAAAATTCAACCTCGTTGCGTTTCATTTAGTACTCATTTCCTCTGTTGTCACACATGTGAGCAGTCCTGCCAGATGGGATTTGAGAGCAGTATTAGAGGGGAGAGCTTAAATTGCTTCTAAATACTGGTAGATCCTGTTATCTGAAGCTGCTTTGTGGAGGTAGAGTTTGTGGTTACACAAATTACATCAAAACAACACAGATTGCATGTTAGGAGATGCAATTCAACCAAATACAGAGTGGGGTGTGGGTCCCTCATGAAATCCAAACTGTTTTTCTTCAAGCTAAAAAATTGGAAACCAAAAGAGACAAGGTGACATCCCAGATTCATGTAAGTCATTAGCTAACCTCTAACCACTGTGGCTGAGACTTCAGTGGTGGTGAGTGTGTAAAACTGCAGCTGATTGGCTCTCCAAGCCAGCTTGTGACAGACAAGAGCTGCTCTCACAGAACCTGCAAGCCCAGAGTTTGTCCCAGAACCTAAGTCTGGCATCAGATGTTTAGTTTGGAAGTGCTCATATGAAAGGATTAGAGATCATAAGCTTGGAAAGGCTGTTTTCTAAGTGCTGTGCCCTAAACCACCTGATGTGGTATCTCTTCATCCAAGTATTACTTTTGATTTTCATGTGTGCTTTCCGTTTGTAGCATCAGTTAAGAAGTAAAGGAATGGATTCAGACTGAGCATTCAGACTCTTCTTCATGAGTTAAGAAAAGAAGCCTGGTTGTGGAGCTTCCTTCTGCGTAAGATGATAAATGTGATTGCAGGAGGACAACTTAGAATAAACTAAGAAAAATTCAAAAACATCTTCTTGGACCTTCTTACTTTTCATTCTTACTATCTGTTTGTCTGCTCACTGCCAGTGTCTGGCCATGTGCTGATCAGGCCCTGGGCAGGACTGCTGGTAGAATCCCCTGAGGA
Organism: Tympanuchus pallidicinctus; assembly: GCF_026119805.1. NCBI lineage: Eukaryota > Metazoa > Chordata > Aves > Galliformes > Phasianidae > Tympanuchus > Tympanuchus pallidicinctus. Next base: position 36,009,988 of record NW_026294669.1, read on the forward strand.
GCTCAGCTAGCACTTGCCATCCTGAGGAGCTTATGTGAGCATGTGAAGTGTGACAGGGAAGGGGCCTGCCATGTGGAATGGGTGCAGGATGAGGAGTTAGAGGAAGGAGCAAGGGTGGAAGAGTCTAACTGGACCAAAAGATGCTCTTGTGAGACCCCCAAGAGTTCTGATGGCTTGTAGGTCTCCACTCAGTGTCCCTTTCCCTGCCAAGGCTTGGTAATGGGAGCAAGGCTGTAGTATTCTGCTGACATGTTAAGGTTCTCCATGTTCCCACTGGAGGACACCAACCAGGGACTGCACGAGGTGTCCAGCTGGCATGGCCATGTTGTCCCCAGCCTCATGACTTTGCTGGGGCTTGCTTTTACTATCTCATGGCCTTACCTTGATCTGTCTGTGTTTTACTGTTATGGCTGCAGTAACATCAGCTCTGGGGTTGGGAAGAGCCTGTTGGACACACTTAATCAAACTCTGCTTTGCCTTTTCCAGCCCCAAACCACCATCTCCTGAAGGGGTGAAGTCCAACCCCTCCAAGAGGCATCGAGATCGACTCAATGAGGAACTGAACAAGCTGACTGGCTTGCTGCCCTTCTCTGAAGATGTATGCACCGGGTTTGATAAACTCTCCACCCTGCGACTGACGGTAGGATACCTGAAGGTGAAGAATTATCTTATGGGTAAGTGCCTTGTGTCAGGGTTGAGAGGAGTGAGAAAGCACCTGGGCTCAATCCCTGCTGCACTGTTCACATCCCATCCTGAAGTGATGATTGCTTTGGGGTGGAGAGTTGTATCCCCTGAAGACAGGATGATGATTGTGATATCAAACCCTTGAATATTAATCTTAGAATCACAGAATGGCTTGAGTTGGAAGGGACCTCGAGGATCACTGAGTTCCAACTCCCTGCCACAGACAGGGCCAGCAACCTCCAGATCTGGTACTAGACCTGGTTGCCCAGGGTCCCATCCAACCTGGCCTTGAACACCTCCAGGGGCAGAGCATCCACAGCCTCTCTGGGCAGCTGTTCCAGCACCTCACCACTCTCTGTAAAGAGCTTCCTCCTGACATTCAATCTAAATCTTCCCTCCTTGAGCTTAAAACCATTTCCCCTTGTCTTGTCACTCTCTACCCTTGTAAAAAGTTGATTCCCCTCCTGTTTATAATCCTCTTTTAAATACTGCATCGATGTTGCATCTTTAGCAGTGGACCAAAGATAATCTGGAAAACTGGGGAGAAAAGTGCCACGTCTCCTAAAATGTGTAGGCAGTGGTTGCTGGGAGATATGATCACGGGACATCAATCCCTCAAATCTTCCAGAGAAAACACTTTTTGTCCTTTCTGGAAAGAATGCCCTTCATTTTTGACTGCTTCACATTCAGATCTAAACCTCTTCAGGGAGTTACACGTCCCTGAAAAGAAACAACCTTGGGAAAGCAAGGACAACTTGGGCACCAGGAATGTCCAGGAAGGACATTGCAGGAGCCTACACAGGATGTGGATGGGGGAAAGGGGATATCCATGTGAAAATTTTCAAAAAATTCTTTACATTATAGGGATCTGTGGGCTGCTGCATCTCTTCTGGTCAAGCATAGGTAGGAAATCCAATGCAGGGCTGTTCTGTTTGTCACCCTGATGCCCTGTGGATGGAAGGTTAAGCAAAGTTGATCCTAAGGCACATGTTCACTGTTAGCTCATTTCTTTCCTGTTCTTCCTGGAGTTCATGTGTACATTGGAGGCCCAGTGCTGTTTGCCTGCCTGGCACAGCTAGGTTTGGTTGTGGTGGATCCTCTAGGTCTGAAACAAGCATTTCTGTGAAATGGGGCATGATGGCTCATAACGAGGGACCCCTGTCTGATTTTGCAGAGTGGAATGTTGAGCTGATATGCCTGGAAGACCAGTCTCCTTACATTTGCCCCTCTGAAGCCCTGTGTAGCTCCCTTCCTCCTGCTCACAGCTCCTCTACAGCAGCTATGCCTTCTGGATTTTCAGTGGTAGTTGGTGTATCTAAGATAGTTACTACTGATTAAAAGTCCTGTGCTGAGGGCTCCCAGCTGTTCCTGCAGACTTTGCCTTTGCTGTGGATGAACTCAGCCTTGGGGAGCAAAGGTTGCCTTGTACTTGTCATGCATGACTTCCTTTCTTCTGGTATCATGGGGTGCTCAGTGTTTCCTTACTGCTTTCCCATAGGTTAACTGCTTTTAGGAGGCTGAACTTATTAGGAGGCACCTTGCCACACAAGGAGAGCATGTCACACTGGCTGCACATGCACAGAGGAATACTTGTGTGTATAGTATTGTATGTGCTTTCGATACTGTTGGGCTCCTCAGAAGCCATTCTGCACATACAGCAAGCCTTGCTAAATGTCTTCCTCTGTCTTCTTTTTGGGGAACGAATCTGGGAAATAGGATTCAGCCCCCTGGGTGGTTAGGTCCTTGCTGACATGCAGCCTAATGCTGTGAGGGCAAGGTAGGTCTGGAATGCTACTGCTGTGCAAGGTGATGGTGGTGGCATAACATCAACCTGCCTTGTTTGGTTGATGTTCAAAGGAGGACAGCTGTCCCTCTGTACCAGTGCCATGGGGCTCTGCAGCAGGTAGGAAGTGAAACAGCCATACAGAGCCTGTCAGGCAGGCTTGTCTCCACGTGTTCATGAGTCACCTCCCTGCTGGTGGGACGTGAACTTCAGACTGCAACACAAATAAAGCCAGAAAGGCAACTGGGGATTGCTTTCATAACTTGTTTACAAGGGCAGGTAAATACTGCAGAGCAGTGCTCATCCTGCAGCTGGGGGAGACGTGCTTGGCATGGTGAGGGGACAGGGACAGGCACATAGTTCTTCACCAGTGCCTTGTGCTCTGTGGGAGAGGTGATGGACCCAACTGTGCTGTTTCAGGGAAGATGAAGGCAGAGCACACTGAGGTCAGAAAGCCACCAGCATTCTTCTACACTCCAAAACTCTTCCTAAGTCATCTTTCCTCTAGGACAAATAAACTCAACTCTCCTGGCTTTTGCCCCATGCCCAGTCTGTAAGCTGTCCCCTGGGGCTCTCCCTGGGCCCTTCCAGCTAGGGATGCACATCACCATGAGTGGACCCCTTGCCAAGCACACTTCAGCTGGGTCTCTGTCTTTGAGCAGGAGTGCATCCCACTGTGTGCTCTCAGCATACATTTTCCCAGGGTGAGAGCTGCTTTAGAAAAGCAATCATCATCGTGTATATTCACATTCAGCTTGAAACTCATCCTTGTAGTGCAGAGCCCTTCTGCCAGCCCAATTACTGCCATTTGGGCACTGTGCCCTTGATTTATTTCCCCTCCCTTGCTTTGCCCATGTTTGCTTTGAAACTAATCTTGTTTGACTTCAGATCATTCTACTGATTCACTGAGATCAGCGTCAGTTCTGGCCCTGTCTGCTGAAGCCATGTGTCATCAAGGAGTCATGGCAACCTGCCTATGGTTTATCATCTCAGGCGCTGTGGGAGAAGACAACAAAATCATTCCTATTGCTCTCTCTGGTTCAGCTTTGCTGCTGGGTTCCATTTCATGCAGCCTTCCCTCCTGCAGAAGCAGCAGGAGAGCATGGCATCGCCTTGGCGAGCATCTCCATCCCTTGCTGTCCCCTTCAGCACCCAGTCAGGCATTCTAATTTGTGTTATATTGATAGAGCTCTTCTTTCCAAATGTTTTTAGTGAGTCCAGGCACATGCCCCTTCTCCTAGGAGAAATGTCTGTGTATTCTGTGTGGAGCCAAAGTACGTGGTTATAACCGGTTTGGCAGGGAGGCGGGTGCTGGCAATCCTGGCTGTGTGCCCACGCAGGCTGTGTTGTAGGTTAGAAGTAAAAATCCCACTGCTAGAGGTGGTTCTTGCAACGTACCGGAAAGTCCATCTGAGACTGAGATCCCTGCACAGACCTGAAGCCAAAGCAGCAGATATTCAGCGCTTTGGAGCAGGAGTTTGCATGTGAAAGCAGGTGTGAACAGATACGAGGAATGGGCTCGTGCTCACTATCTAATCTCTCTTTGCTACTTTCTGCTTTGTATATCACCTGCATATTTCACCTGCAGCCTTTCACAGAACCATAAAGCTGTTTGAGTTGGAAGGACCTTTAAAGGTCATCTAGTCCAAGATAGGTCAAGTTGCTCAGGGTGTGGTCCACCTGATCTTGAGGTAATTCCAGATCAGTTACACTCTTTCTCTACTCGTGACTGCAATAAACAGACATCCATAGAAAGCATAGTCTTGGACTGCCTGAGATCCCAGGTCTTATACGTTACAGAGCTCTCGGGTCTGGCTTTTTGGTGCTGGTGGTGTATTTCTTCACCTTCTTCTTTTCAATTTAAATGTTTAGGGAGAAACTGGTGAGAGATGGATGGAACAATCCTCTCGTCCTACTTGCATGCATTCATTGGCCATATTTCTTCTTCATATTTCATCCCAATACAGCTTTTTTTTGGTTTGGAAACTTTCTCAGGAAGACCCTGCAGAGGTGACAGACCTTCATCTGATTTCTTTTTAGTGTTGATGGAGGGATCCATGTACCTTGCTCCACAGATGGAGAAGGGCAAGCTGACCTGAAGAGCATACAACACCTGCTTGAATTACTAGGGAAGCCTTCCTGGAGGCTGGCTTCTACTGAGCTGGTCAGGCTTTGTGTGAGTGTTCAGAAACATGCTTTGGCTGTGACAGGTTTGCATGTCCAACACCAGAATGCAAGTGGCATCCAGTAGCTGTGCCTTGTAAGGTCACATCCCTGGCCTCTGTCCTACTGCAGCTCATGGGCTAAGCTTGTCTGACAGAAGCTCTTTATCAGAGCAGGTTGTTCTATTCTTAAACCAGTGAGAGCTGTTACCTGGACGTTTGAAGCAGGAAATCTAGTGCATTTACCAGCACACTCATGAAAATGCACGTGGCAGTTGTGACGCTGCCCCAAATCACCATAAATCATCTGCCCTGCAAAGTGCCATAAACAAGCAGAGAAGAAAGTTTCAGAAATGTTTTGTAAGACCTCTTCTAAGCCTGACAGAAATGGTACTGACGTGTATAGATGGGCTGAAAGCTTGGCAAGGATGGTTAATGTTTTCTGACAAGCTCTGCAGCTTCTGTCTAGTAAATGATTGATCTGTGCCCTCTTGGGGGTTGACTACAGTTCACGGAAGAAGTGACCATTTCCTGGTGTTCTCACCAGGTTATATCTTGTTCCAAGCAAGGCTGTCATTTGAGGGAACAAGCCTAGATGCCCTTATATGTGTTGGATTTAGAGCTGGGTTTGTTGTACAGATTTTTGTGCCCACTGTAAGTGTATGCATCATGACTTGTGCAAGACTTCATTATCTGCTGGACAGAGCAAGCCAGGTGCATGCTTTGCATGTCAGGTGCATGCAGGCTCAGTGACCTAGAGGCGAGTTTTGCTCTGCATCAGAGCTCTGCATACCCAGCCAGCATGCTTAGCATGGGATAGGGTAACCCCTCCTGCCCATTCATATCAACAAACTCAAAGCAGAAAAGGAATAAATGACTAGACTTTCTGGGAAATGATTTTCCAAACCTCTGGCATCGCCGTGGCTTTTCTGTTCTTACCTGGTATGAAGCTTGCATGTCCCTCCTGAGATATCCCTGCATTATTCCTGCATAACATTGCTTTTGGCTCATCCTTGTCTTTCTTGGGACATGAGGAAGAGGTCATCAGCGTGCACAGCAAGAGGACAGCCAAGGTGAGTGCATGGGCAGCAGACGGGTAGATGCTTCTGAGTCCTCTACTGGATTGGAGAAGGGTCACTGTTATCATGATTTCTGCTTAGGATCCTGGTCAGCACAGTTGCAGCTGGAAACTCACAAGGATTTCATTTTTGAAAGTTGAAAGAAACAGTGGGGTTTTTTGTTGTTGTCATTTTGTTTTGATTTTTTACTTGAACTTTGTTCTGGTGTATGGTGCTGTTTGGAAATCAGACGTTATTGCAGGGTAATAACTCTTTGGACTGACTTAGCTTTGAATCTGCTTTGCCTGTTTTACTCCTGTAGGTGCATAAGAGCCATGGGGAGCTCTGCCTACAGCCTTCCCCAGGCTAGCCTAGCCCAGCTCCCAGCTTGGATTCAATGGGCTTGGATTGATCTCCTCATTCTCCAAGGAATAGTGTGGTGCAGCACCATCTCAGTCTCAGCATATGAGAGGTGTATGTGTTGAGTTCTGGTGGTCCCCAGTTGGTGCATGTCAAGTGCCAGCAAGTAAACAAACAGCTTGCTTCATGCATCTGGGGCAAGCAGGAACCTGTAACAGTGGAGGAGTCCTGTGTTCACTCTTCTTCTGAACACCACGAGACTCCCATTGTTAGAGCCTGCTATAAGTAGGAAAGCTTGAGTCCTTCCCTAGGTTATATGGGAAAAACATGGCAAGGTTCAGGGCTTGATCTCTTCCAAGCTTTGTTCCTTGAATACAGCCTTTGAGTGCTGGTGGATAGCAAGGACAACTCTGGTGCTATTGAAACCTGCCTACTAGGATTTATTTCAATGAGTAAGCTAGACTGTGCTTTACCATCATAGGCCGTGACATGTTTTCAAGCATAGATGTGTTTTAGCAGTAGGAGCAACTAGTGTTCTACCTCTGGGAGACAACTTGATGACAGCCCACATTTCAGTTTGGAGGATGGCTTTGTTCTGAACAGCTCTGTGATGCCAATGCTGCTCTATGTCTGGGAACTCTTCTCAGGTGCTGTGAGAACAAGGTGAACCACTGTCCAGTTTTTCATTTACTTCTCCCTACAGTTGGCCCATTCTGGCTTCTTAGCAGTCAAACCATCAAAAGAAAAAGTCACTTCAAGTCACTTTTGTTACTTCCGTAAAAGACAGATGAACCTCACTGCATTTCTGTCCACAAACAGCAATTTGCAGTGGTTGCTCCTTGGACTTGGATCCAACAGTGTTCTGGATAAATATGGAAGGACTATGGACCTCATCTTTGTGAGAGTATGCCAAAGGAGGAAAGCTTGGCGCTGAGTTTGCAGTGCTGCTGGGTGCCCTGGACTCCTGATGTGGTGGGACCCCCACTTGCTGCAAACAGTGAGACCTCAAAGCTTGGATGGATTTGTCTAGTGCTGAGTGGCTTGGAAAGCCTCCAGTTAGCTGGAGATCTGTGCTGGGGTTTGTTTTCTAGAGTTCGCATAACAAAAGAAGCAGATGCTGAGGATTGTGGAGAAACATCTTGGAGTAATTGCTGATGTGGCAAAGTTCTGGCTGTGCTAAAGACAAGAGCAGCAAAAACAAAACAAAAACAGAACCCAGAGCTTAAAATGTTCTGCCAGGTGGAGGGGGCATGCTCAGGGTATGTGCTGCTGTACCACTGTCCCAGGTTAAGGTCATGCAAGTGGCAGCATCTGCAATAGAGAGCCCTCTCCCAGTACAAGACCACGCTCTGGAGCTCATAAAACCAATAGTGACCCATTGGCCCACACACAGCCCGCTGTCAGCCTGGGGAAGGTCAGCTGCCCTTTGCAGACAAGCAATTGAGCACCAGTAGGTGCTGGTGCAAAAATGCATCCACTGGAACAGGCTGCCTGGGAGGGCTGTGGATTTTCCTTCTCTGGAGATATTCAAAACCCCCAACTGTGCAGCCTGCTGTAGGGGGCTTGCTTTGCAGGGGAGCTGAACTCAATGATCTCTGGAGGTCCCTTCCAGACCCTACAATTCTGTGATCCCTTGAGGATGAGCTGAGCAGTATGGTTCTGTCATCAGAGGGAGCTGATGCCCCACTGGAACACCATTAATCTGACAAAGAGTTGCAGGATGTGTTCTCCTATGTCCACATTTCCCACCAGCAGTATGGGACACTCACTGTCCCTGCACTGTGCAGTTAGGAGGGATAGATGCCAGGCCCCTGTCTGTGCTGGGGACTTACTCTGTTAGAGCAGAGGGTTGGCCTAAGAGATCTCAGGAGGTCTCTCTAACCTCTGCTGTTGTCTGACTTTGTAATGCTCTGCTGTGGGGCACCACTGCAGCCAGCATAAAAACAGCTTTTCTATTCACCTCCTTATTGCTTGTTATTCCCATAACGCAGAGTTGCAGGCATCTAGTCTTAAAGTATCTAATTCAATGAAAGAAGTCAAGTCTGTGGGCAAGGTCCTGCAGGATCGTAGCAGCAGGTTGGAGGCGATGGCGTGGGCTCCCTCAGGGACTCATGCACTGTTTGGGGGAATACTGGATGACTTCTTGCAACAGTTTCTGATCTGTGGGTTTGGCATTTACCTGCAGAAGGATGTTTTCCTTGGATGATGTGTACCTGCTCTGCTTGGCACTGTGCAACGGTTGAACAATGGAGGAGAAAGTTGGTGCTAATTTGTTGGGTTTAGGATTGGGTCCAAGAGGAAAACAGTTACAAGCAGCATGGTGTTACTGGAAGATCTGGGAGCTCCTAGTTTTGTGGTACCAAACATCCCCAGAATCTGTTCAAAGGGGAATTTCTGCTGCAGGTGAAGTCTCTCATCTCCGACTGTTGTAACTCAACCTATGGGACCAGGACTGACCCCAGGATCTTTTACTGATAATATTTTTTTTCCCGTTGACAAAGCTATGCCAGTTTGCAAGGGATGTGTCAGCTTCTGTGGTCACACTGCTATAATTTGTCTCAATAATACAATGGGCAAAAGGTGAAGAGTTTTGATCTCTTTGCTCCTTCTTCTCATTCTTTCTCCACACTGCAAAGCTTAGAAACTTCCTGTTGAAGGCAAGGATCACCAACCCAGCAAAGTGCTGTTGGGGAT